>NC_042623.1:195546980-198283898 GCF_901001135.1 Rhinatrema bivittatum | reverse complement strand
ACCTCCCTCCTCTCAGCTCACTCTCACCTCCCTCCCCTTCAGCTCATCCACACCCGGTAGACAAGGGGGTGTCCCTCCCTCGCGCGTGCCGCCACTGCTCCTCTCTCCCTCACGCGCGTCGTCATCGTCGCCACCGCTCCTCCCGCTCCTGCTTGTTGTTGTCATCGCCGTGGCTACTGCTCCTCCCGCTCCTGCTCGTCGCCGCCGCTCCTGCTCCTAAGGAGCAGGCGCCATTTTTTTTTTTTCGGGCACCCTCCGCTCTGGCCGACGTGCTGCCCGCGCATACGCGGTAGAGTTGCTCTCTACTGCGCATTTGCAGCTCGGTCAGGGCTCCCTTATCTAGTAGATTCATTACAAATGTTAACTGGATGGATATATATAGAATTGATGAAAAAATATAAGAATGTAAGAAATGCTATGCTTGATCAGAACAATGGTCCATCCCGGAAGACAGTGGTCAGCTTGGGTCACTTGGAAGTACCCGGCAAATCCCAATATGAACGTCTGGTTCACGATGCTTTCCCCAAGAAGTGGAGAAATCCATCTTATTCATGGAGCTGTCTGCTTCTCCTGTGCTCTCTCCTCCCCTGTGGCCCCTGCCCTCCTGCTCCCTACCCCCTACCATGGACAATCTACTCATACAATGCAACTTTGCTCCCTCCCTCCCTGTCAGGCCGGCAGGGCAACCAGCGCACACGTAAGAACATAAGAACATAAGAAAATGCCATACTGGGTCAGACCAAGGGTCCATCAAGCCCAGCATCCTGTTTCCAACAGTGGCCAATCCAGGCCATAAGAACCTGGCAAGTACCCAAAAACTAAGTCTATTCCATGTAACCATTGCTAATGGCAGTGGCTATTCTCTAAGTGAACTTAATAGCAGGTAATGGACTTCTCCTCCAAGAACTTATCCAATCCTTTTTTAAACACAGCTATACTAACTGCACGAACCACATTCTCTGGCAACAAATTCCAGAGTTTAATTGTGCGTTGAGTAAAAAAGAACTTTCTCCGATTAGTTTTAAATGTGCCCCATGCTAACTTCATGGAGTGTCCCCTAGTCTTTCTACTATCCTAAAGAGTAAATAACCGATTCACATCTACCCGTTCTAGACCTCTCATGATTTTAAACACCTCTATCATATCCCCCCCTCAGTCGTCTCTTCTCCAATCTGAAAAGTCCTAACCTCTTTAGTCTTTCCTCATAGGGGAGTTGTTCCATTCCCCTTATCATTTTGGTAGCCCTTCTCTGTACCTTCTCCATCGCAATTATATCTTTTTTGAGATGCGGCAACCAGAATTGTACACAGTATTCAAGGTGCGGTCTCACCATGGAGCGATACAGAGGCATTATGACATTTTCCGTTTTATTCATCATTCCTTTTCTAATAATTCTCAACATTCTGTTTGCTTTTTTGACTGCCGCAGCACACTGAACCGACGATTTCAATGTGTTATCCACTATGACACCTAGATCTCTTTCTTGGGTTGTAGCACCTAATATGGAACCCAACATCGTGTAATTATAGCATGGGTTATTTTTCCCTATATGCATCACCTTGCACTTATCCACATTAAATTTCATCTGCCATTTGGATGCCCAATTTTCCAGTCTCACAAGGTCTTCCTGCAATTTATCACAATCTGCTTGTGATTTAACTACTCTGAACAATTTTGTGTCATCTGCAAATTTGATTATCTCACTCGTCGTATTTCTTTCCAGATCATTTATAAATATATTGAACAGTAAGGGTCCCAATACAGATCCCTGAGGCACTCCACTGTCCACTCCCTTCCACTGAGAAAATTGCCCATTTAATCCTACTCTCTGTTTCCTGTCTTTTAGCCAGTTTGCAATCCACGAAAGGACATCGCCACCTATCCCATGACTTTTTACTTTTCCTAGAAGCCTCTCATGAGGAACTTTGTCAAACGCCTTCTGAAAATCCAAGTGTATCTACTGGTTCACCTTTATCCACATGTTTATTAACTCCTTCAAAAAAGTGAAGCAGATTTGTGAGGCAAGACTTGCCCTGGGTAAAGCCATGCTGACTTTGTTCCATTAAACCATGTCTTTCTATATGTTCTGTGATTTTGATGTTTAGAACACTTTCCACTATTTTTCCTGGCACTGAAGTCAGGCTAACCGGTCTGTAGTTTCCCGGATCGCCCCTGGAGCCCTTTTTAAATATTGGGGTTACATTTGCTATCCTCCAGTCTTCAGGTACAATGGATGATTTTAATGATAAGTTACAAATTTTTACTAATAGGTCTGAAATTTCATTTTTTAGTTCCTTCAGAACTCTGGGGTGTATACCATCCGGTCCAGGTGATTTACTACTCTTCAGTTTGTCAATCAGGCCTACCACATCTTCTAGGTTCACCGTGATTTGATTCAGTCCATCTGAATCATTACCCATGAAAACCTTCTCCATTACGGGTACCTCCCCAACATCCTCTTCAGTAAACACCGAAGCAAAGAAATCATTTAATCTTTCCGCGATGGCCTTATCTTCTCTAAGTGCCCCTTTAACCCCTCGATCATCTAACGGTCCAACTGACTTCCTCACAGGCTTTCTGCTTCGGATATATTTTAAAAAGTTTTTACTGTGAGTTTTTGCCTCTACAGCCAACTTCTTTTCAAATTCTCTCTTAGCCTGTCTTATCAATGTCTTACATTTAACTTGCCAATGTTTATGCTTTATCCTATTTTCTTCTGTTGGATCCTTCTTCCAATTTTTGAATGAAGATCTTTTTGCTAAAATAGCTTCTTTCACCTCCCCTTTTAACCATGCCGGTAATCGTTTTGCCTTCTTTCCACCTTTCTTAATGTGTGGAATACATCTGGACTGTGCTTCTAGAATGGTATTTTTTAACAATGACCACACCTCTTGGACATTTTTTACTTTTGTAGCTGCTCCTTTCAGTTTTTTTCTAACAATTTTTCTCATTTTATCAAAGTTTCCCTTTTGAAAGTTTAGCACGAGAGCCTTGGATTTGCACACACTTCCTTTTCCAGTCATTAAATCAAATTTGATCATATTATGATCACTATTGCCAAGTGGCCCCACCACCGTTACCTCTCTCACCAAGTCCTGTGCTCCACTGAGAATTAGATCTAAAATTGCTCCCTCTCTCGTCGGTTCCTGAACCAATTGCTCCATAAAGCTATCATTTATTCCATCCAGGAACGTTATCTCTCTAGCGTGACCCGATGATACATTTACCCAGTCTATATTGGGGTAATTGAAGTCTCCCATTATTACTGCACTACCAATTTGGTTAGCTTCCCTAATTTCTCTTAGCATTTCACTGTCCATCTCACCATCTCACTGTCCATCTCACCATCTCACTGTCCATCTCACGTAGCAGGGGCTTTAAATGCCCCTCAGGGTTATTACCCTTCCACCTCTGGGCATGTGGAGCAGCAGCAGTTTAAAAGGTGCTGGAGGCAGTGTGCTCTCCCCTCCTCCTCATGGTAGCGAACCGTTGCTTGTGGTTTGTTCTTTTCCCATTCATGATCTTGTAGACCTCTATCATGCTCCTCCCAATCTTCACTTTTCCCAAGCTAAAAACCTTGGAATAGCACCTGCTACAACTTATCCGAGCAGCGTACAAAATAAAACGTACATGAAATTGGCTCACGACAAATTCTCCGAACCTCTCATCGTTCTGCTTGCTTCTCTGGACCTTCTCAAGCTCTGCCACATCATTTCAGATGGGGGCGATCAGAATAGCATGCAGTACTTTAGGGATGATCACACCACAGCTCTATACAGAGGCACGATATAGAGGTTTGAATTTGTCATGCATGCCTTTCCAAATTACCTCTAAGACAGGGTTGTTTTTTTGCCCACTGCTGCATGGGTTTAGCACATGGGACACAGTCATTTCAAAGTACAATTTTCAGTGTGTACTAGTAATTTTACTTTTTTCTCCCAATGTGCATCACTTTACAGTTGTCCTTATTAAATTCAATTCACCACTTGGATGGCAAGTTCCCAGTTTTTCTAGATCCTCCAGCAATTGTATACAATCAGCTTGTGCTTTAACTTCTCTACGGTTTATTATTGCTTGTGAATTTTGCAGCCTCATTCATCACTTCGTCTTTTACATCTTTTATACATAAAATGAAGACCACCAGGCCTAGTACTGACCCTTGGAGCACTCCGTTATGTACCACCCTCTCATTTGAGGGCTGACCATGCAATCTCACTTACTGTCTCCTTCTCTTGCTCCCTATCTCACAGAGTAATCTCTCATGCAGTACTTTATGCTTTGCTAAAATCCAAATACATGACTGGTTGACCAGCCATCCATATGCTCACTTACAATTTCTACAAATTCTAATATATTGGCGAGACTATCTTGCCTTCTCAAAATCCACACAGGTTATTCCTAATTATATCATTTCCTTCTATGAATTTAATGATTTTATTCCTGATCATTGTCTCCACCGTGGTCCGGCATGGTTTCCAGTTTCCCCTCTGGAACGCTTACAAATTGGAGTTACATTAGCTAATTTCCAGTCCTCTGGCACAGCAGCCGTTGTTAGTAACAAATTGTAAATCAGTGCAAGCATGGCTGCAATATCTAGCTTTAATTTTTTTTTTTTTTTTAAATCAATCAAATGAGGAAGGGGGAAAAAGACCTGCAATGTGGCAAAGACCCTCCACGTAATTATGAATGAGCTTATGCATATTTATCAGAGTAACAGCATAAGTCGGGGGGGGGGGGGGCAAAAAAAGAAGAAGGGAGCAAGACCCGGAAGGAGTGAACCCAGAGAACAACCCTGAAACCAGAGAGGGGACCCCAGAGAGAAAAGGAAAGGGGAGCCTGAAGCAGACCAACACCCCCTTCTATCAAGGGGGAGAAGACTAGGTGTGGCCAAGAGACCAGAGAGAGGAGACCAGAGAGAGAGGAGACCCCTGCTCAGGTGCAGAGAGTGACCCAGAGTCAGAGATGGTGAGGGGTGAGAGCAAGCCCCAGAGCCAGACGCTAGGTCTCCTTCCTGGATCGCAGCTGGCAGCTGAGCCAGAACCCATCCGAGATTCATCTCCTCCCCTGCCCACACTCTCCAGCCGGAGCCTGCTTCAGAGGTAAAGAGGGGCGATCGCCGGAAGCTGTACCAGGGCTAAGTATTCGTATTAAGCAGGCTAAGGTTTATGGCATGGTGTAACCACCCATGATACAGAATTTTCTTTAGAGAAAACTTGTGCTTAGCGGCCAGGATGTTAGCGACAGGAATTGGTATTTTCTATATCCTGCCAAATTTGATAAACAGTCTGTTCCTGAGGAGAACACACGTTGTCTTTTCCTGACTTAGGATCGTGAAGTAAGGTGGGAGGGCAGCTGGAAGTATCCTGTAGCTGATAGGTCCCTGCACCCCTAAACTTGTTTACAGGATGGTAGTAAACTCCCACACCACACTTCACTCCATTCCTCGCCACAGGGATTCAAGAGTTTGGCCTTTATCCTTTTCAAGTTTAAACGTTACATAGCTCTACAGCACCCCCGAGTCAAATCGCTTTCAAATCTGTATGCTTTCGGCCAAATTTTTAAAACGGCCACACGCACAAATACTGGCAGTTACGCACCAGGCCCTGTGCGTCCAGCACACACTTTCAAAAAAGGCCTGGCCACGGGCGTAACTGCCGACACGCGCACAAGTGGTGGGCCGGGGGGCCAGCTGGGACAGCGGCCATTAGCCATTGTTCCCGGGAAGCACACACCGGCAGCCGGCTGGGCACATGCAAGTTGCTTCTGCTCCGACGGAGCAGTAAGTAAACACAAAATTTTTTATTCTTTTACTTAGGTAGGGGGTGGAGAGGGGAAAGAGAGGGAAGGTTAGGCAGGAGGATAGGGAAGTTCTTTCCCAGTCCACTCCTTAACTGAAGCAGACTGGGAGGGAACTGGTGGAGGCCCAATTGCATCGCTGAGCGTAATTTGCTAAAATTCACCCCCCCCCCCCCCCCCCCCGCGTGTGCCGCCTGAACATACATGCACGGATTATAAAACCTGGCACGCATGTGTGCGCGGCCCATGTTATAAAATCCACGCATCCGTGCGCGCACCCCGGGAACCACGCACACCTTTTAAAATCTACCCCTTTACCCCTTGGTACTTAGTGGTCGTCTTCCCACTAGGATTCCATGATGCCAGTCATTGTCTGTATTCTTAGTCACCATCTTGCCTCCAACTCACCAATATTATTATTCAAGCTTTTTGTATTGACACAAAATGCTTCAACGTGTCCCTACTTTCATGATCATACCCTGCTCTTTGCAATTTTTTTCTTTAAGACCCCAGAATTGGTCCTGAAAGTGCTTTATTTAAACGTGTCCCATCTTCCACCTAACACAGTTTCCCTCAGTCATTATGACCCCCCTTCCATTGCAAAAGAACTTAGCCAGGGGCCAGAGGCTGTGGCTCTCTCTTGAATCCGGCAGGCATGCAAGCCAGGTGTCGTCGGTGCTACTACCTACTGACCCCCTCTGATCAAGATTCTCTCCACTCAGGGGTTGTGAACGCAGCCTCCGCAGGGCCTTTAGCCTGGACCGCTGGTCAAGCCCAGGAACTGAACCAGAGTCTTCTGCATGGCAGAGGGCAGCATTGCAAATAAAGTGACCCAAAAAGTTGGTTCTTTTGATAATGCAGTTCAGCTAAAAGGTTGTTAATATTTTGGTATACAGACCCATTGATTCCTTCAAATGAAGCAAGTAACAATCTTTCACAATAATCATACTACTTTTCAAATTTCTAGATTATTTCCTTAAGCGTCTTTAGCCATCTCGACCTAAGATTTGTTTAGTTTTTCTTAGTTACTGCACCACCACAATTAGGATCCAATCTCAAATGTGATAAAAAACATAGTAATCAGCAGAGCTGTGTGCTCATTTTAGCCATTTGCAAACCTGTTTTACAACAAGTGTGCAATTTTTCTTTTTATAACTGTTTATTGTGTTGTTTATATCATCACAGAAGGGTTCAGCAAATCAAGCTGAGCATTATGCCAACTTGGGAAATCAATTCAAACATTAGAACCTTCACCCAAAGGTAACCCATACCACACACATACAATCAGCCAAACCATACCTACTCTCTCAAGTATGCAATTTGTTATGTATGTAATGATACAAGTTTTAAGAAATTTCACATACCAAAAAGTACATAAACACTGGCCAGAGAAGTAAGCAAACTCCACCAACCGAGCCAGTACAGAGAAGGGCTACCAAAATGGTAAAGGCTCTACAGCATAAGCCACGGGGCAGTTTCTGTGATGCTGACATAAAACGTGGCCATCTGTAATTATGGTGCTGTGATATATGGTACACTGGATGGAAAATCTGTTAAAAGTTCAAAAAAAAAAATTTGAAAAATTCTTCCAGGACTTCCTTGCCCTATATTCCTATTGCCATCCCTCAAACTAAAAGGAAAATTAGTTTCTTACCTGATAATTTTCGTTCCTGTAGTACCAAGGATCAGTCCAGGACACCTGGGTTGTGACTCCGCACCAGTAGATGGAGACAGACTAAAACTTGTGGGCGGAGCCATATAAGCCCCTGTGCCAGTCACAGCCCCTCAGTCATACGTAATGTCAAAGTAGAAACCCAAAGGGGCAACCATAGCTAACAAAACTTGCCATTTAATCGGAAACAATTCCAACCCCTGCGGGAACCGGACTCCCCAACCGGGAGAGCGAACAAGCGGTGAGCGCAAGGAAACAACGATGAGCGGACTCTCCGTCAGCGGGCGGGATCCTGGACTGATCCTTGGTACTACAGGAACGAAAATTATCAGGTAAGAAACTAATTTTCCTTTCCCTGTACGTACCTGGATCAGTCCAGGACACCTGGGATGTACCAGAGCCAACTTACCGAGGGTGGGAAGCAGAGAGTCCTGCTCGGAGTACCCTCTCTCCAAACCCTCCGACCTCAGCGGCCTGAACATCCAGACGGTAATGTCTGACGAAGGTATGCAAAGACTGCCAGGTAGCCGCCCTACAATCTCTTGGGGCGACCCCTGAGAAGACTCCGCCCAGGACGCAGCGTGAGACCTTGTCGAATGAGCCCGAAGACCCATCGGCGGAGTCTTTCCCCGTACAAAGTACGCTGAGCCTATGGCCTCTTAGAGCCACCGGGCGATCGTCGTGCGAGACGCTGCAGCCCCTTTCTTGGGACCAGAAAGGAGGACAAACAGATGATCCGTTATCCGAAAAGGATTAGTGACCTCCAGATAGCGAAGGAGGGACCTCCTCACATCCAGCTTTCGTAAGTCTCTCGTCTTCGGATCCGACGACTCCCCGACCGCGAAAGCGGGAAGTTCAATGGATTGATTCAAATGAAAAGCCGAGACGACCTTCGGAAGAAAGAAGGGCCAGTGCGCAAGGAAACGCCTGTGGCGGAGAGTCGCGAGGACGGCTCCCTACATGACCACGCCTGCAATTCCAAGCTACGGCGTGCCGAAGAAATCGCCACGAGAAATACGGTCTTCAACGTGAGATCCTTGACAGTAGAGCGCTGCAAAAGGCTCAAACGGTGCCGAACATAAGGCAGAAAGAACCCAATTAAGATTCCAAGCCGGACAGGAAGGAAGCAAGGGAGGACGGAGATGCTTAGCCCCCTTCAGGAAACGGGCTATATCCGGGTGAAGAGCCAGAGGGGATCCCCCCGACCTTTCCCCGCAAACAACCAAGCGCCGCCACTTGGACCCGTAGGGAACTGCATGCCAAGCCTCTGGCCAGTCCCACCTGGAGGAAAGCCAGAATATCAGAGACCGCAGCGGCGGTGGGATCCAAACCTCGCTTCATACACCAATCCTGAAAAACTACCCAGACCCTGACATAAGCCAGGGACGGAGACTGCTTCCCGGACCTCAGCAGCGGAGCAATAACTGCGTCCGAGTAAACTTTGCTCTTTAACCGATTCCTCTCAAAAAGCATGCCGCGAGACAAAAGTGATCCGCATCCTCCAAACAGACAGGGCCCTGATGAAGCAGCCCCGCGAAGCCGTGGAGACGAAGGGGAGCCTCCACCGACAACTGAATGAGGTCTGCGAACCATGGACGACGTGGCCACTCCGGTGCCACCATGATCACGTTGGATGGGTGCAATTCTACGCGCCGCAGGATCTTGCCGATCAGTGGCCACGGGGGAAACACGTACAGCAGCACATCCGGCCAAGGGAGCACCAGCGCATCGACGCCGACTGTAAAAAACGCGGAGCCTTCGCGTTGTGCCACGTGGCCATCAGATCCAAGTGGGGAACTCCCCACGTCCTGCAGAGGAGAAGAAACGCCTCGTCCGCCAGTTCCCACTCTCCGGGATCTAGACGATGCCTGCTGAGAAATCCGCCTGCACGTTGTCGACCCCGGCAATGTGAGACGCTGCTATGCTGCTGAGATGTTGTTCCGACCAGGCCATCAAAATTCTCACCTCTGCCGCCACCAGTGGACTTCTCGTCCCTCCTTGACGATTGATGTAGGCCACAGTGGTTGCGTTGTCTGACAGTACTCGGACCGCCTGTCCCCGCACCAAGGGTATGAAGGCTTGGAGAGCCAGACAGACCGCTCTGGTCTCGAGGCGGTTGATGGACCATTGAGCTTGCGACGCTGACCAACGACCTTGCACCGACTTCCCTAGGCAAACTGCTCCCCAGCCGGAGAGACTGGCATCCGTGGACTCCACCGTCCAGTCGGGAACGAGAAGGGATACGCCACAGGACAGATGACTTGGATCCAGCCACCAAAGAAGACTGGATCTCGCCGGACCCACAAGCGGGAGCGGTAGGTAGAAATCCTCCTAAACTGGTGTCCAACGGGACAGCAAAGAAGACTGCAATGGCCGCAGGTGAGCGAACGCCCAGGGTACCAACGCGAGCGTTGAAGCCATAGACCCCAGCACCGTCAGGTAATCACAGACTCGTGGACGGCGAAGAGACAACAGACGCCGCACCTGAGATTGCAGTTTGCATATCCGATCTTGAGAGAGGATTACCCTGCCCCGTTTCGTGTCGAATAAGGCCCCCAGATATTCCAAGGACTGAGTGGGAGCCAAATAACTTTTGTTGTAATTGACCACCCAGCCTAGGGACTGCAAGAGCTGGAGGACCCTGTCCACCGCCCGTCGACACTGACTCTCTGACTTCGCCCGAATCAGCCAATCGTCTAGGTAAGGATGAACCAGAAGACCTTCCCGTTGCAGCTGCGCCGCCACTACCACCATCACTTTCGTGAATGTTCGAGGTGCCATTGCAAGACCAAAAGGAAGCGCCCGAAATTGGTAGTGCCTCCCCAGAACGCAGAACCTCAGAATCTGCTGGCACGATGGCTGGATGCCCACGTGAAGGTACGCCTCCGTGAGATCCAGAGGAGACAGAAATTCGCCCGGACGCACCGAAGCGATAACTGACCGAATCGTTTCCATTTCGAAGTGGGGAACGCGAAGACATCTGTTTACCCCTTTGAGGTCCAGAATTGGCCTTGAAGTGCCGTCCTTCTTGGGAACTACGAAGTAAATGGAGTAACGGCCCGAGCCGCGCCGATCGGCAGGGACGGGGGGATATGACCCCCAAGCTTTCAGCCGATGGAAGGTGTCCAACATCGCTGCCCTCTTCCTGGGGCCTTGCAGGGCGAGACCAGGAACTCGTCCGCTGGGATGCGAACAAAATCTAACTCGTAGCCGTGTCTTATCACGTCGAGGACCCACTGGCCCGACGTCACCCTGGTCCACTCCTCGAAATATAAAGTTAACCGCGCCCCTACATTTGGAACGGCGTGCCGCAGGCGCGACGAGAGGTGGACCGGCCGGAGTTCAATGAGAGGGCTTGGACCCCGCACCCGACGGCGCCCCGCCTTGCTCCCCGTAACGTTTCCCACGAAAGGACTGCTGCCATTGAGTGTTCCGGGAAGAAGATGGTCTATACGAAGAGCCGGCGGATCTTTGAGGGCGCGATTTCCTGGGCCCCCGGAACCGGGCACTGACCGGAAAGGAGGGCCGCGCCCTGGCCCTATCCTCGGGCAGCTTGAATGCCCTGTTCTCTCCCAGAGAAACCATCAAATCATCCAACTCCTTGAAAGGTAACGAACCCAGGTGGACTTTGGAAGAGCCATCCGTTGCCCAGTTGCGTAGCCACAGGAGACGGCGCGCCGAAACTGCGGCTACTATGGACCTAGCAGAGGTGCGCAGCAGGTTGTGGAGGGCGTCAGCTCCATAAGCTATTGCCGCCTCCACTGTATCAGCCTGAGACGCCTCCTCCGCCAACAGGCCTGCATTCGCCTGAAGGACCTGGGCCCAGCCTAAACTAGCGCGCATGGCGAAGTTAGTGCAGATTGCTGCCCGCACCCCTAGGGCGGATACCTCAAATATCTTCTTGAGCTGCACTACAAGCTTCCTGTCTTGTATATCCCGAAGGGCCGTCACCCCCGTGACCGGGATAGTGGGCCTCTTCGTCACCGCGGAGACCGCTGAATCCACCTTTGGAAGTTGCAGAAGCTCCAGCGCCTCCTCCGGGAGCGGGTAGAGCTTATCCATGGCCTTGCTGACTTTCAACCCCAATTCCGGGGTATCCCAGTCGCACTGGATCCATATTGGCCTCCTGGCGGACCACCACTGGTGAAGCCTCTATCCCCAGGTCCTGGAGAATGGCCGGGATGAATGGCGACAGTTCCTCTCTGCGGAACAGACGGACTACCTTGGGGTCATCCCCGTCCGCTGCCTGGGTACCTGTTCCCGCGCCGGGCTGGGCGGAGCCATCCGCCCCCGTCTCCTCAGCCCATCAGTATCCGCCGTGGAGGAATCTTCTGGATCTGACTCCTGAGGTACGCTCCGGGGAAGCCGTATCCCTCGCGCTGGCTCCTGGGCGAGCATCGCGGTCTTTTTCGCCTTGCGCTTACTCTGTGGGGCCTGGTTGGAGCCCTCCCCAGAGCCCCCCCCCCCCTCGGGAGCGCTTGCTGCGCTTGTACTTAAGTACCTTGCGCAGCAAGCCCGCGAAATCCTCAGAAAAACGACCCGGATTTGGAAGAATCGGCGTCGGAATCCCCCCGGGGCCGAAGCCCCTCCTTGGCGCCCCCTCCCGCCGTGCCCCGCTGCGGGGATAACGCGGGAGGGAGAGCCGAATCGCCTGCTGCGGTCCGCGAGAATTCCTTGCCGGTGGCCAAAATGGCCGCCGCTCCCGCGCTGAGCGGGAAAATGTCCTGAGGCCTATTTACTGGGCCTACCCCTCGCGGCGGCGAACGCGCGATCCGGGCCCGAGCCCCCCGCGATGCCCCGGACGTTGCTTCACCGTCCTGGATGCAGGCCGAGCAGAGGCCCTCCCTGGAAAAACGCGCGCGCCGACCCACAGGCCTTGCCTGAAGAACCGCGCGGCAAGCCGGCGACCACGGGAAGTAAAAAACTGAGGCGCGTCAAAATTAAAGAAAAAACTAATTCGGCGACCTCCCCTCTTGCCTGCGGCGCCCCCCTGCGCGAAGACGACGGAGCAGCGATGCCGAAGCAACGGAGAGCCGGCCGCAACAAAATAAAAACAGAAAACCCTTTTTTTTTTTTTTTTTTTTTTTTTAAAAACGCTGACGCTGCTGTCCCGGGTCCTGGAGCCCTAGTCCTGCAGGGGTGAGTGAACCGGGCTCCCCGGTGTCACCCCTGACGCTGCCACTAGACCAGCCGGGTCCTCGACCCTGGCAGCGGCCTCAACCGGGGGAGGGTAGTCCCCTCAGGACCTCTCAACCCCCCTGGGAGGCAGGGCACCCGGGACTAATGGATTAAAAGAAAACCCCAATTTGGTATATAAACAACTATGCCTAACAAAAAACCTAGCCCAAAAAATTCAAACCTGACTAACACCAACACCAGAATCAGGTCAGGCAGGGCTGTGACTAGACCTGCACCATCTACTGGAGACAGAGTAAGACTGAGGGGCTGTGACTGGCACAGGGGCTTATATGGCTCCGCCCACAAGTTTTAGTCTGTCTCCATCTACTGGTGCGGAGTCACAACCCAGGTGTCCTGGACTGATCCAGGTACGTACAGGGAATCACTATTTTAGCTCACGGTGAGTTACATTCAGGTACAGGAAATAATTGAAAGGGGGGGAGGAAGGATACAGAAGTTCAGGGTGAGTATTTTTGCCCTGGTTAGTACACCCCCAACAGCGCTCCCCCCTCTTCCTTTGCTCCTCACTCACCTAAGGTGCGATCCTCTCCTCTCTCCCCCCCCCCCTCCACCATGTACTCCTTCACTCTTCTCCCTTACTTCTTCCTGCTTTCTCTTGGAGCCCTGATCGGATACAAAGAATCTGCTTCCTTGCCTGCTGGAAAGCTCCACTTGCCCCAGGTGAGCAGATTTTTCAAATCCTGGAAATGAGACTCTAGGTCCTAAATATGTATATTCAAGAAGAGAGAAAAAGTGTGAAGACCTCAAAAAAGTATTAATAACGCACAAGTAGCAAGCATTTTCCAGTGGAAATGAAGTTCTGGAACAAGGTGGTGTTATGCTACGAAACTCAAAAGGGGTAGACTTAAAAGTAACACAAGGAAATATTTCTTCATGGAAGGGGTGATGGATGTCTAGGAACAGCCTTCACAGTGGAGGCCGAAAATGCAAGAATGCTGGGATAGACACACAATTCTCAGTTGTGAGGATATGACTCAGCACATAAGAATTTAAGAACATGCCCTACAGGGTCAGACCAAGGGTCCATCAAGCCCAGCATCCTGTTTCCAACAGTGGCCAATCCAGGCCATAAGAACCTGGCAAATACCCAAAAACTAAGTCTATCCCATGATACTGTTGCTAGTAATAGCAGTGGCTATTTTCTAAGTCAACTTAATTAATAGCAGATAATGGACTTCTCCTCCAATAACTTATCCAATCCTTTTTTAAAACACAGCTATACTAACTGCACTAACCACATCCCCTGGCAACAAATTCCAGAGTTTAATTGTGCATTGAGTGAAGACCTTTCTCCGATTAGTTTTAAATGTGCCCCATGCTAACTTCATGGAGTGCCCACTAGTCTTTCTATTATCTGAAAGAGTAAATAACCAATTCTTATTAACCTGTTCTAGACCTCTCATGATTTTAAACACCTCTATCATATCCACCCTTAGCCGTCTCTTCTCCAAGCTGAAAAGTCATAATCTCTTTAGTCTTTCCTCATAGGGGAGCTGTTCCATTCCCCTTATTTTGGTCGCCCTTCTCTGTACCTTCTCCATCGCAATTATATCTTTTTTGAGATGCGGCGACCAGAATTGTACACAGTATTCAAGGTGTGGTCTCACCATGGAGCGATATATAGGCATTATGACATTTTCCGTTCTATTAACCATTCCCTTCCTAATAATTCCTAACATTCTGTTTGCTTTTTTGACTGCCGCAGCACACAGCCAACAATTTTAGAGTATTATCCACTATGATGCCTAGATCTCTTTCTTGGGTGGTAGCTCCTAATATGGAACCTAACATTGTGTAACTATAGCATGGGTTCCCTATATGCATCACCTTGCACTTATCCACATTAAATTTCATCTGCCATTTGGATGCCCAATCTTCCAGTCTTGCAAGGTCATCCTGTAATGTATCGCAATCTGCTTGTGATTTAACTACTCTGAACAATTTTGTATCTGCAAATTTGATTACCTCACTCGTACATACCTACATACAGCTTTGAATAAATCTCACTAAACTGAAAAATAATGGGTGGAATCAGCACTATGTAAAAAAAAAAAAAAAAACCCACATCCTAAATTGAGGCCAATAGTGATATATCAGGGTCTCCTTGAAACTAGAAAATTCACAATTACATTCTTTGATGTCAAAATAGATCACAGAGTTGATGATTAATCTTGAAGACTGGTGTATTATTTAGGAAGAGGCTTATTATATCTGTTATAAAAGAACCAATTTAATGATCAGATTTTCACACTGTATATATAGGTACCCAATGTTTCATTACAATTTTAATCATACATCCAGTTCTTGGTGCTAGAGAAAAATATGGTTGCCAGAGTCTCACCTACATGTATGGTGGACTTGTCAAGCTGTTCAGGATTTCTGGATTAATGTCATTACAGAGATCTTTAAAATACTAGGCTTCGGAAATGTCCGGTGGAGAAGCTGCTTGAAGGAGAGCTCTGGGGGGGGGGGCGCCTAGCTACTTTTTTTTTTTTTTTAAATTTAACTCTTCTTCACTAACATTTCTGCTCACTAATTGGTGGGACTTGATCACAGAAAGGAATTTGATAACGTGGAGACTGGCAATTGCTCTTATGTTGACAAAATCCTCACGAATATTAAGAGGAAAAAGATTGAGCAATCTTTACCAATAAATGATGGTTGAGATGGAATGTGTGCTTTCAGAGCTAAAAGGAGGGTCTTGTAAAAGATATCAAAACATGTACTGGCAGTATTAGAAGATGGACCTTCTAAATTACAGTTGTCTTTAAATGAGATTGAGGAAGGCATGGAGAAGCAAGCTGAAAAGTTTACCTATTTGGATAATCATGCTGCTGTCCAAATGATCACTTCTGAACAATTCGCCAGTCAGCTTGTAGAGCTTAAAAAAGAAAATATGATACTACAGGAACAAAAACAAAGCCTGGAGGAACAATGTGAGAATTATCAATCTTGCTGAAAGCGTGAAAGATCATAAGCTTCTCTAGATAATGCAGGTGTGGCTCCTTAAAATGCTGGGCCTCTCTTTAGTAACAGAGCCCATTGCAGATGAGTGTGTGCCGGCCCTGTTCAAGGAGGGTGCTTCAAAACCCTAGACCTAGGGGGGAGAAGCCAAGATGGCGAACGAGTGAGGAGCTGGAGTGGAGCCTCTCTCTTACCTCGGTGCTAAATTCAGCATTTTTGGTTTCCTTTTATCAATTTCCTATGCCACATTCGAAGCATAAAGCCAGGCTTCGAGAAAGTCTGGTAGTTTCAGATACCTTGGATCTTAAACAGCCATGTACAGAGAGCTTCTTCTCCTCCGCGCCGACTGAGTCGGGGGCGAGGGCCGCGGAGAGAGGGAGGAGACGCAGAGCGAACGTCTTCCCCTAAAGCAGACGAGATCTCACTTAGACCCGGGCACGCCGGAGATGCAGTCCCCTCCTCAGCGTTTGAACGCAGTGAGTATTGCTGCTAGTGCAGCCTTCCCGGTTGGCTCCAAAGAGCTGCACACTCTACAAGAGAGCGAACGGAGAATTGAGGGAGAAGGACTAAAGAAGATCTTTGCGGATGGAGAGGCCATGGAGTGTCAAACACCGGCTCTTATGCCTTCCTCCTCGCTGGGAAACATCGGAGCCACTGCAGCAACGCTGGAATATATTCGGGCCACTGACACTGAAGAGGGTCAAGCAGGGGGTGAGCATAAGGCTGTACCAGGCCCTTTTCTTGTAAAACCTCCTATAAGAACGCTGGAATTGGTCTGGGAAGCCTTAGCTTCAATTGAGTCAGCGATAGTTTCTTTAACCCGAACTTACTTGGATACTTAGCAGTAAAGCGCAGTAAAGATAACGAAGAAAGGGTCTCAAAACAAGAAAGGAAGTTAAATGGTTTTGAAGAAAGATTAACCACAGTTGAAAAACGTCAGCAGAATTTGATACAATCAGAAAATGTTCAAAATAAAAAAAGATGGAGAATATAGACAATTCTTTAAGAAGTCTTAACATTAGTGTGCTTAATTTTCCTGTTATTCGACAGTTACCTGCAGTCACATTATTCAAGAATTATCTGGTTAATCTTAAAATTCCGGTCAAAGCTATGCCTTTACTAAGGGGACCAATCCAATATTATTCACGGAAAGTGGGCGCTGACTTTTCAATGCCTGCTTTCTTAATGCACACATGGCGCCCGCAAGGGGGGGCGCCATGCAATATGCAAATTAGGGGGTCACGCTGGCACTTGTGCGACCTAAGGGCCCTCCTTGCTAACGCGGACCCCGCGGTTACCGGCAGTCAGCCAGTTATGAACACAGACGCCGAGCATATCAGCGGTCTTCAAAGCGGCTGGCAGAGGGTTTTTTCTCTCTTTTTTTTTTTTTTTTTAAAGAGTTTTAAAGCAGTTTTTTCTGCTTTTCCTTACTTTTTTTCAGTGTGCTCAGCTATTAACGCCTGCTCCTTGCAGGCGTTAATAGCTGAGCATCTGAGATGCACATTTATTTTTTTGCATTTGGAGTGAATGAGTAAAAGCCTCATTCATATGCATTTGCATGTGATGAGCACCAACTTATTCACTCCGTGGACGTGCATTAAATAGGTGCTAATCCACTCCTATTGCATTAGGAGTGGATTAGCACCTATTTAACCCACGTCCGAAAGTGGGTTAAACAGTGCGCTCGGCTGAGCACACTGTATTGCATTGGCCCCTAAGGCTTATTACCTGCCTCAGAGATCTACAGAGAATATTCAAGATAATATGAAAAATCAACAGCCTTTGAATCTTACAGATGTTTTGGAAGTTTCTCAAGAAGCTGAAGTCACTCAAAGAGATTCTTTTTTCGCAATAGGAGTTCGATGTTTCATGGACAGAAAGTATGGTTGTATCCTGATATTACTCAGGAAAGGAGAAGAAAGTTCCTTGTTATGAGATCTGAAGCCTTGATAATATGCTCATAAGAACATGCCATGCTGGGTCAGACCAAGGGTCCATCAAGCCCAGCATCCTGTTTCCAACAGTGGCTAATCTAGGCCATAAGAACCTGGCAAGTATACTCCAAGTATACTCTGCACTACCCTTGTAAATGTGTGGTTAAATTTAATAACTCTAGTTATGTCTTTTTCGAACTGTCACAACTGCGATTCCTTTTGGATTCTCACCCTAAGTGACAGTAATCAGTGCAGTTTGGCAATCATATCGGCATAATCTCTGATTACATTTTGTTATATTCGCTCTTGGGTTTTTTTTCTGAGCTACCTCCCCCGTGGATCTCTTATATTATTGAGGTATATTACGATATTGTTTCTTAGTTTATGACTTAATACAGCTGGATTATATTGATTCTATATATACTTCTGATTTCTCCCACAAGTATTGTGTTAAAATTGAAATGCAATAAAAATAAAATAATTAAAAAAACAAAAACCCTAGACCTGCTATAGCCAGGATCCTTAGCTTCTCCGACAACTGAAATGATGCAAGATTATAGGAAGTGTGCCTCTCTGGAAAACCAAAGTCAGAAGCTGTTGCTTTTCCTTCCAAAGTGTCTGAAGCTTAGCTTCTCCGAACTATATTGTAGAGGTGCGAGAGTTTTGCTTCAGTTCTCTAATGGGAAAAAACAGTTTTGCTTCAAATGAAGCAATGATATTTATGTTTATGAATTATTTTCCTTGTATCTTCACTGGGTTGTAGCTAAGGCCCCCCCTTTCGCAACTTCACTGGCCTGTATGTCAGAAATATAGAGATGCTGAACTTCTGAAAAAGCTGCAGTAGATGACAGACTCATCTGGTGCCAAACCCACTGTTTGTCTAAGCCTCTAGTAAAAGAGCGAAATCTTCTTGGCAATTAGAGGAAAGGCAATGCTGGCCTGCTCTGTGTATGGAGAGGAGATGGACAATCAGTTTCAGCAAGGCTCAGAAGTACCTGGCATCCCAGCTTCCAATAGCAAGAGGAGTCCTTATCAGAGCTAAGGCGACTGCCACTGGGCAGAAAGTTGGGGGAGGGGAGAGTGAAGTAGTCAAAATGAAGAAGATTCCAATCAGAAGGTGACACTGGCCCCTCTTTTTCAAATGCACGTAGCTACTGAATATGCAATCTCTTAAAAGCAGCTGGGAGGACAGTCAAGAAGATGCCAGAAGTTGTCTAGTCATCACTCCTCATCCTGCCCTGCAACCGAGCTGCTAGACGAAATCCAGTGTCCTGAAGCATTGCTGGGCAGAAGTTTCTCTCTAGCCAGAGTTAAACTCGCCCGGTCATTCTCAAGGAACTAGGGAAGCCCCTCTGCCCTTCATCCAGCTTCCTAGAGGCAGCGTGCATGATTTCAGCTTCTCACCAAAGCAGGAGGCTATGGTTTAAGTTCCTGGCTCATGTCTGGAGTCTAAGTTAGTCAGAACAGTTTATAAATTATAAGGCATGTCCAGCCAAGAGAATGTGCTATGCTTCTGCTAATTTATTCAGAGCTATTGAGCTGTTCACCATAAGTGCATTCTTTGTTAAAGATTTATTATAAAGTTTCTAAGATTACCAGAACAACCATTAACAATTAGCATCTAATTGCCTTACAATAATCTATTCTGAATCAAATGAGTGCGAGTTCCAGGGCTGATCGGTCTCACATATATACGTAAAGTAATTTCTGTGCACTGCTCGTTCCCTTAGGGGTAGATTTTTTAAACATTGTGGTGTCCATGCGTCGCAGCTAGTTTTCCCGCTGTGCACACATGGATATGTGGATATTTTATAACACGCACGTTGTTATAAAATATGGTTCCCGTGCGCGCATGTACGGGCAGGGGGGATTTAAAAAGCTACGCGCCTGCAATGCGAGTAGGGTTTCCCTAGTTCCCTATCCCCAACAACCCTTTTCCCCCCTCTCCTTCCTGACCCCTAACCCCTTCCAAGCTACTTTTTTTTTTTTTTTCGATTACCCTGCAGCTCCTCAGGAGCAGACGTAATCTCTGCGCGCCGTCAGCTGTCAGCACGCGCTGTCCCCGCCTTCGCCCGCCCTTTTGAGAGGCCCAGCACTGTGGCAAGGCCCTTCCGAAAACACGCACAAGGCCCGCCATGCGCGGGCTTCTGAAAGCCCATGGGGGGTGGAGGAGCAGAGCCCAGACCATAGCCTTACGCTTAAAATCCTTGCTCGGTCTTGGGGGTCACCCCCGCACACTATTTCCAATTTATCACTCTCCCCCCAATCTTGAAATCCCAGCTCTCCTAAGTCCCAACTCTCTGCCAAATCCCCATTCTTCCCCCAGTCTCCCTCCTGGACCCCCCCCCCCCCCATCCCTTGGTATCCCTAACTCGCCCACTCAATGACTGGAATTCTCTTTACAAAGCATTTTGCTTTTTCTGCAAACCTCTGTTAAATCTGCGGAGCGTAGTGTTTTTTTTTCAAAATCACGAACCTGATTTTTTTCCCCCCTTTGCTGCTAAAAGAAAGGCCTATTTGCTTCCGTCAACTGATGCTGCTACTCTAAGGTAAGGAAGCTCTTAATAGCTTGGAACTGATTTTCTCTGTGTCCTCAGTGCAGACTGAGTTGCTGCTGTGTGTGTGTTACAGGAGAATGACTGCACAACTCTCCTACACGTGCCAACTGCTCCTGTCTAATGTAGACTAAAAGTGAGAAGTTCTTTTCACAGGGGGGTATATATCTTCAGGAAACCAGATTACAAAATGCAGATCCTTGGAACACAGACATTTTCTGTGTTCGCGGGGGTGATCGGGGCGTGTTCCATGTTGTACGTCCTATGGAATGAGTGTGATTTGAGTGCAGGGCATTTATATTTGTGCTACACTGTTTCAGGTTTCAAAACTGGGTGCTGGCAGTATGCGCGCACTCATGGGGACAGAGTTGCAGATACTTTTTTTTTTTCCTAATTCTCAAGGTTACTTTTTAAGTACATTCTTTGAACGTGGATGGATTACATTCCCCAATAAAAAGGAAAAAAAGCTTTTAAAATGTGTTTTAAAGCGCTAATACGCATGTTGCATTTTTACAAAAAAAAAACCCCAACTCATTTGACAAGCAGAACATAAGAAGTTCAAATGAGAGTGCGGTCAATGTGGGTCTTCCTCTTTTTCAGCTACAAAGAGAGGTGCTAACCTTAGCATGTAAGAATTTACCTTCAGACCTTGAGAAAATTATTATGGACCCAGGAGCAGTTTGTTCTTGTAAGTGGATCTCTTTTATCAGAAATATTTGGGAGGGGGAATATCTATGATCCAATGTTTACAGTCATATATCTTTTTCTCAATTGATAACTAAAATTAATCAATTTCCAGATCATGCTTTAATTTTGGAGGGGAGGAGGAGATATCAATATTCTGATCCTCCTAGACTGATAAAATCCCTTTTTGGTGAAAGAGATACAAATAGTGGATATTTAGCATATCTTACATCCAAATTAGTTGGACTACACAGCTTACTCTACTCCATGTGATTTGTATTCTCAGATTGATTATTTCTCTTTCCTCTTCATTAATCCCCGATGTCAGAACAGCAAAACATCGAAGTAACGTCATTCGCAGCTCATGCGCCTATATATCCGTGGAGATTTCAGCAGGTAATAAGCCCCCAATATTTTAAGTGGCGTTTTACTCCAGCACCGTATTATATCTTTTAAAAAGGATTTAAAGGAAGTGTCAGCGATATTTACGCCTCAAAAGGTTAATTAGAAGCTCTCCAACCAAAGTGTTTCCTTACAGGAATTCAATCCCCTTCTATTACTGTGCTCGTAGAGACTGAGGAAATCGCACAGGTCTTTCTAGATTATAACCTGCCTCTATTCTGATATGGAAGAGAAATTCTTCGCAAACCTGGCATTTGCCTCATCTCCCCCCTTCAAGTGGAGAAGCTTAATGTGCCCCATTTCCAAGTTAGAAAGAGATTTCGCCATTAAAAAATTCAACTTGGGAAAAGCCCCTGGTTTGGCATTTTCTAGGTTTCTTTACTGCAAATGCAGAATTTTCTTCTTCAGAATGGGATTCTTTTTTTTCCCCCAGAAGTTAATCAAGCACTTATTACCGTCTTTCCAAAAAAAAAAATGGCAGAGACTTAACTAAGCTGGAAACTTATCACCCCGTCTCCCTTACTAATGTGAATATAAAGATTCTGGCTTCAATATTAGCAGCTTAAGTACAGTCAGCCCTGATTTAATCTCGCCAGATCAGGGGGGGGATTTGTTAAAAATAGGCATGGAGTTTGTAATGTTCGCAAATTGGCCTATGTTTTGAGGGATTCTGGCCCGACAAATAAGCAGGGACTGATTAGTCGATACTGAAAAAAGCTTTTGACAGAGTACAGCGGAAGTGTATGTTCTGGGTTCTCAGCAGTAGAAAATTGAAGAGGATTTCTTCGTGGGCTACAGCTCCTATCTGCTAATCCACAAGCTAGGCGATTTTTTTATATAAAGGGCGATACCAGACAAGGTTGCCCACTTTCTCCACTGCTATATGATGTTTTGACAAGTGGAACCTCTCGCTAGTAACAAAGCATTCTTTGATAGAGGATATGTGTGTGTACGAACTGATGTGTTTATGTAGCTGCCTCGGCAGTCTATGAATGCAGACAATGTGTTCTTTGGTTCGACTATCGAATTGCTATTTGTGATTGTTTGTTGGTGGTGTTGCTTAAATAAATGCAATAAAGATAAAATGAAAGAAGGTACGCTTTGAGTTTGATTCTTTCCCTGAGCTTGTGCTGCTTAGATAGATATCGGGGTGCTTTTTCAGTAGTTGGTAAGATGAAAAAGCTTATTCTACAAATATTACTGTTAGCCAGATTCATTATCATTTGATTTGGGAAATAGGTTCCCACTTTGGGCAACTGGCAGTCAACTTTTTGAGAATGCTAGAACTGAAAAGATAAATTTCTTTTTTCACTCAAAATTTAACAATATTTGGATTAAATTTTGGGATTTCTTGTAGCCATGAGAAGCTGTAACTGGTGGATTTACCTCCGCAAGGGCAATATCTTCCATGTTGATTTAAAGCATTATATCGTATGCTTCTTTATTGCTTTATTTACTATGCACATATGCCCACATTTTCACAGACCTGCGCGTGTAAAATACGGGATTTGTGCGTAAACCCCGCTATTCGCGCAAATGCCGGCTGTCGCCGTCTCTGGGAAGCGCGCACCAGCCAGATGCCGGCGTGCGTAACTTGCTTCTGCTCCAGAGGAGCAGGAAGTACAAAAATAAGATAAAAATTGGGGTAGCTAGGTAGGCGTTAGGAGTCGGGGTGGAGAGGGGAAGGGGAAGGTAGGTTAGACAGGGGGTTCGGGAAGTTCCCTCCCAGTCTACTCCTTAATTAGAGCAGACTGGGAAGGAATTGGGGGAGGCCCAATTGCAGCACCACATGTATTTAGTTATCAAAGGATAGATTAGATCAAATGTGCCTTCTCGCCCATATACACAGCTAAATAAAATGTGCTTCTCAAACCTTTCCATGGATGTTTGAGTTGGAAAGGTTTAAGCAGCACGTTCTTATTTGGAAGAATATATTTGTGATGAAGTTGAGCCCATGGTGTTTGCCCCTGAAGAAGATTTTCATCCAAAGGCAAAGTTAAAAAAATATAAGAACTCTCACACCCAATATTTCTTTAAGTGCAAGTTAATATTATAAATTTAAATAAAAGATGTATGATTATGAATTTTGAGCTGATGCATGCCTAAGTGGTCTATGCAATATTTTCAAATTGTTAACCACTCATAAGCGAACACTTTAAAACTCTATAATGGTCTCTATTATTTAAAAAACAGACTTTTTCAAATGTCACTTCTATGTACCGATATTTAATTGGTAACTCGTGCAAAGAAAGCTTTCCTTGTCCAAACTCATGATACATATTTTTTTTTTATACAAACTATAATTAAAAGTATTTATTCCAACTGCCACCCGTAAAAGCGTGAGCGCCTGTAGAATATCACTCCTTATCCAAGTCAGCTTTTATCATCTTCCTCTTTGGTTCTCTACCATCCTGTAAGATGTTCATACAACCAACCAACCAAACTTTGTAAAAAAAAATCTAAAACTTATCAAAATTAGTGAGGCTGTTACCTAAACATCCGGCCTTCTAGGCTAGTGGAAAAGCACCAAGAAAGTGCTGTTGCTTATGATTTAAGAGTATTATAAAAACTGTAAATATAGATAACTGATTTAAATGCAATTTACCTATTCAGCTAACTTTTATTCACAGCCTTTTCAAGTGTTACTACATGATTAACAAACATTACACTACTCAGCACAATGATGGGAGGACGTGATAGAGACCTTTGTGCTCCCGGAAGGGGAGGTAACAAGTTAGAGTTCCGGTATAAGAGAAGTCCGTGCGTCTGCCATGATTCAAACGACGCGGGTGAAATGTGAGCCCGCACTAAAAAGTATTTTCGCAGTGAATTCGCCGCATCAACGTTATTGAAAAGATCATTGAATTGATGACCCGTGATTTCCCCTGAGGCAGGACAACGGTCCGAAACATGGCCATGTCGGGACTTGTGGGACTTTATCATTGTCGATAAGTATTCTTATACTAGTCATGCGGTACTAATTGGGAGTTTCCCTATAATTCTCGTATGGATTTTTAAAGAAAAATTAGAAAAATTAAGCAAAAGTTCTGCAGGATTTATTAAAAGTAATTTAGACCCCTATGGTAAACGAGAAGATTGAATATGCTTTACTCGTGATTAGAGGGTCTTACATTAGTATTTTGGCGACAGAGTGCTTTCTGTAGAAAAAAGACCAATACATTTATTCTTTTGTTATTTGTTCTCATTTGTGGTGTATTGGAGTACACTGTGTGTGTGTGGGTATTTGTGTGTGAAACTAGGGCTGTAACATTTCAAACCAGAAAACCATTTACATTAACTTATCTAGAAGAGTGCTACTTACCTTAAAGACTTTTCAACTACCTTTGTACGAAAAACTTCTTCCTGGTCCAGATTTATTGTGCAAAAACAGTCCCTCATTTTGTTGGGCAAGTGATATGGAAGCAAATTCTTGGCTTCACCTATGAAATACAAACCACAACAACTTATTCTACACCACTAAAAAACTAAAAACTTGCTGGTATTGCAATTAAGCTTTCCCAAGTCAAGAGCACAAGCCAAGCAGATCCAAACACACCTATCCCCAGGATGTCGAAGGATTTCCAAACATCTGGTCAAAGTTTTATCAAGTGGTTAGTTCAGCAGAATCAAGAGTCTACAGCTCACATAGCAAAGAATTTAGTATTTTGAATTTTTTTTTTTTTTTTTTTTTTATAAATTCATACAGTTTCCAGGTACATAAAATAAAAGAAGGATACGGTAAACTAATGACTCTTAGAAGACTGAAACCCCTCTTAACACTAAACAACTTCCGCACAATCTTACAGGCACTGATATTCGCAAGCACAGACTATTGTAATGCACTATTACTAGGGCTACCACAATCTACACTTAGGCCGCTGCAAATACTACAAAACTCCGCTGCAAGAATTTTAACTGGCAAAAAAAGAAGGGACCACATAACTGGAACACTTGCTGAACTACATTGGCTCCCAAACGAACAAAGAATACAATACAAAGTTCTATGTATAATTCATAAGCTAATAGATGAGGAAAAAGCCGACTGGCTTAACACTGCACTACGCGTACATATCCCGCACAGAAACCTAAGATCTGCGAATAAGGCTCTACTTACTGTCCCCTCAGTCAAATCAGCCTGGCTCACTCAAGTTAGGGAAAGAGCACTGTCACTGGCTGGCCCTGTACTATGGAACACCATGCCTCTCGAATTTAGGCTCCAGAGAAATCTGAAAATCTTTAAATCTAACCTGAAAACCTGGCTCTATAAACAAGCTTTCAATAAAGACAAAGTGAAGGAGAAAAACAATTGAGTGATTAAGATGGACGCACCGAACAAACTCACAGTAATGTTAATTTTGTACTGTTGATAAATTGTCATACCAAACTGATTAGATTACTTAAACATATAGCTTATTGCACTTTATTGTTACCGAACTGTGATGGCACATTTTCAAGTTGTAACCTATACCACTCATAGCTGTTATCGTGCCTATATGTAAATCGTTGTGATGGTTCTCCAACTTAACGACGGTATAGAAGAGTTTTTAAATAAATAAATAACTACATAAGTATAAAAATAATCTATTTCCAGGGAATAGTTTGTAAAACTACATCCTTTAGGACGTATTTAACTACTTCAGAGACCAACATGACATCCTCCTGTGGGATGGGATTAAGATCTTTTTACCAAATCCTGTACCGTATGAATCCCTTTTGGAATCTTTCAGCCGCAGGTTACATCTGTGCGACACGAACCTGTTTATCTGACACCATGCAGGTGGTTCAATAGTGAAGTGCATTTGAGCAGGCTTGCTTCAGTTATATGGCGAGGCAGTATTAGCGATGAGGACAAAACCTGAAAGCCCACCACACTCGAATAGCTGTTCAAGGAGATGTTTTATTGATTTATAGAAACTGACATAGCGGAGCTGTCCTTGCCTGTACTCTGCTAAACCTTGCCGCAGGGATCTCTTCCCTGATTTTATATGGTAGCAGTACGGCGCCTGCCTCTCGAACTTCTGTTGTCGTCAATAACCTGTGACCTTGTACAGACTATACTGAGGATCTGGTCCCTCCCGATGCAGTCAGGTCAATCGAAACACGGCCCGTGTCGGGGGTCTGTGAACACGATTCATTAAGATGTCGGTTTCTATAAATCAATAAAACACCTCTTTGAACAGCTATTCGAGTGTTGTGGACTTTCAAGTGTTGGCCCAATCGCTATTACTGCCTTTGCTAAATGTTATTTTTACCTTCAATGTTCCTTGTAATAATGTTTAATGGTTGATTGTTATTGTTCAATGTTTAATGTTCTATGTACAAAACCCCGGTCTAACCTCCCAGACCAGGGCAACCTTTTCGTTACTTGTAAACCGGAATGATTTGTATTGCATACAGGAATTCCGGTATATAAAAATTAAAAATAAATAAATAAATAAATTTGAAGTATACCAGTGATTTGGGGTTGCCACCTAATTTGTTTGACTCAGTTATAGTGCGACCAAGCCATTTTTCCTTATTTTAAAAAGGTTCAAGGAGCAAAGGAAACTTGGAACTGGAAAGAGTATTAAATACATTTTGATTTGTGCGTGTAAATAAGTAAATCACATAATACAGTTACAGGTAATAAGAATCAAACAGGAATTCTAAAACAACAGTGCAATTATATCTCCTTTTATGGAGAAATCACTGGCATGTCTAATAAAAACTGAGGGGATGGGAAATTTTTTAGCTTCATTTTTTTGATTAATTTACCATGTGAAAGCACTGGAAATGGGAAGTTTGTTTATCCACAGAACACACACAGTCTGGGTAGTGCAAACACATGCTTCAACAACTCTTCTCTGGGAGGATCGATCTAACAGGATGAAAGGGTTAGCAAAAAAAGACCAGGGGTCCGCAACACCCCAGCACAGTGGCCCAGTCCTATTCCTCCACCACCCTGTGAGGGCCTTCAATCCCTCCCCTTCCACCAAATGAACCTTATTTATTTCAGACATTTATATGCCCTCCTGATGCAAAGTTCTAGGCAGCTTACATAACAAAACAATACGTAAATACATAAAACATCAAACTGCACAATATGTTACCGAGAACAACTTAAGGCAGCGTGCGCTCATTGGCTTCATGAGTAGAAGGCACCCTAGACCACTCTCACCTTTCTTATCCCGCTACCGCCAGGATCACTGGCATGGAGGTGTGTCGGGAAGGCGCAGAAACTGGATGCTCATCCGGGTGGTGGCATCGTGTCTGTGTACTATGAAAAACCTCTTGGGAGCTTGGCAGATCCCAACAATACAGCCAGGCTCCATCCCCAGCGGACGGAGGAATCATTAAGTTAGTCTCCCCTCAGAGAACAGTATCTCTTAAAGAGCTATTAAAGGGTTTTTTTGGTGCTTGGCAAGCAACAAAAAACATGTTGCCAACCCATAGTCACAAGGGCTTATTTGTGAATCAAAGAATTTAAATACTTGCTCCCAAACCCCTAATTCCATCAAGCTGTGAGTTATAGACATTTGAGACCAAGTGGCATGGCCCTTTGGATTATTTGAGGGTAATTCAGTGTCATGCCCATGTGCTCAATCTTAGCCTCTCTACCAAAAATGCTAAAATCAGATCTCATGTAGACACTTGTCCAATGGAAACTGGGCTAAGCCCACCAATACACTTACATAAGCCACTGGCTTTCAAACTAAAACTTTCAGCCACTAACCAACAAAGCCCAATTTGATACTGTAACCTTGTCAAAAGAACTCTGAATAAAAGGCCCGATTTACTAAGACTTCTCTCCATTCTATGTCTGTTTATAGGAACATATCTTAGAACAAGCCCACAGAGGCAGAACTATTTCAGGCTTTGCTCTCATCTAATGCAAACTAGGGGTGTGGGAATGATTGCACATAAGGTGCAAAGAGCAGCAGGCCCAGAGAACTGCAGGGCAATGGTAGGGCCAGTGTTAGACACCTGGGGCCCAGAGCAGAAACTAAGGCATGAGCCCAGCCAATGCCAAGAGACCTGAACCTCTAACCTTAGTGACAACTCCTCACCTTTCCACCCCCCCCCCCAATGCGGTGCTAGGGCCATGGGCAATTCCCGTACGTGCACCCCACCATAAAACCAGCCCTGTGCAGAAGATGAGGATGGAAAATAAAGACGTGGTGAGAGGGAGGGGGAACATTTAACAAACATGAATTTAACAGCAAACCTTTTGGTCGTTTCAGCTAGTATTGCACAAACATTTGTTTTTTTAAAAATGAAAAAAAAAAACCATAGCATAGATGCATCGAGCTCGATTGCACTGGCATAAAATTTTAAAATGGATTAAATGGAGAGGGAAGGGAGCAACCAATTGCATGTTAGGAAGGGGGCATGACAGTTTGCTCAGCGGTGACCTGGTCCCATTCATGCTGAGAAAATGACAGATCGTGCCGTCGTTATCGCAGCACGTTCAAATGCTGCCATATACAAATTCGCTAAGGATGGAGGCAAACTCACACCCATAGCAGTCCCTGACATCTGCTGATAAAAACAAACTCTGAAAAATAAAATAGTTCTTAAGGGCTATGGCGGCCAATCGTAAAATAAATTCATTGGGGACCTGATGAGATCTTCCATATACTTCTAATGTTTCTTCTATTATCTGCAGAGCCTCCAACTTGCGGTATTGCTCATATATAGAGAATTGATATCCATAGTAACTAAAAGCCAATTTTTAGTATCCTTTTCAGTATTCTCCACTGTTTTTAAAAAGTGAACTGTCCCTAACAATGGAATTTCAAAGACAAATGTTATTAAAAATTGTGTCCACAGAAACTGAAAGGGGTTCTAAAATGGAGTAATTTCCCAACACAACGGGTCTTCCCTGGCGGGTTTATCAAGGTCTTATGTATTTTTGGAAAGACAGTCGGCATTCTCTGTGCTCCTTGTTTAAAAATTTATATTCACTCGCCCTTTTTGAGTGCGTCAAGGAGTGGGATTGGCCTGGCAGGCACTCACACTCCCACAGACCTATGCCAAGATGGTGTTAATGCACCTCAGGGTGTCAAGTCTGGGTCATCAGAATGCGATGATGTGGCACCGGAGGATCTACTTCTGCAGCTCTTTAAAAGGTGAAGAATGACAACTTCTCGAAGTGGATCTGCTCTTAATTTCAGCTCTCAGCTGCTCTGGAGCACTGGGATTTAGGGACACCCAACCACAAGCCAGGCAGTTTGGTAGGTCATGGCCCGGACCCAGTCAGAGGACATAGACTGCACCATCATTGACTGACAATCTGGCCACAAGAGAAGGATTTGAGCTGCTTAGTGTCTTCTTGGAAGCCATGGGGAAGATTATAGACGTTCCTGCGAGAATTTCCAACTTCCTTCTGACACCCCCCCCCCTTTTTTTTTTTTTTTTTTTTTAATAGCTGCAAGGTAGCACTGAAAGGTGCTGTTGTAGGTCGCTGAAATCAGCAAGGAATTAAAAAAATAAATAGACTAAGGAGAATACTTTGTGAGGGAGAGTCAGAAGTCATCTGTGCTTTTGAGCTCTGTTCGGTGCCGCCTGATGACGTCATCCACAGATTCAGCCCTGCTTATCAAAGGAAAATGTTTTATATGAGTTTTTAATTGTCTGCAGGTTTCTATTTATAATTTATGGTGTGTTAGGTAAGGGTCTGTCTGCGTTCTGAACATGTGACCGAGGTGTTCTGCTAGAATGTATATTCTGTATAAGGATCTCTAGCAGCCTGGCTTGTTCTGTTTTCATAATAGGAGGTGTATTGGTGTCTTAGGGCTTGGTGCAATATTTGCAGTGGTGCCTTTTCATAGGAAGGAATGCTAGCAGTTAGTGCTGTTGTAGTATGGGATATTTTCTTTTCAGCAAGAGTACTCGTCTTTCCATTGTATTAATTTTTTTTTGGTTGTCATGGACTGTAATAAGCAATGTGTCACATGTGAGTATCAGGTGTTATCACAATGGGAACAAATTGAGAACCACTGCTCTAGATCTGTAGCATATACACAGTACTTTAGGTAAGGTCAATTTTTTCTAGTTTATTGTAGTTTAAATTAGGTGCTAAATCAGAAGCAGAAGGTATTTTACTACTTGATAATTTTAAAGTAGACCTATTTGTTCTTGTTCAGTGGTTATGTATGTTTTTTACGTTAGCTGCCTAGAACAAGGGATAGTGCAGCCTACACATTCTTTTACATAAATATTTCACGTCACCACTTCCAGTTAGATTGCTTTCTGAATGATGTAGACGTAAATCAAATTTTTCACTTTACAAATAGTTATTTCTATCAGGGCAACCAGGTTAGCTACAAACTGAACTGTCATCTGTGATTAATCTAAAAGGCAACAAAATCGGTGCATTTTTTTTTTATATGTGATTACAGGAAGTAAACTCAAATGGAAAAGCCAAAGAAAGAACAAACAGCATTACAGTAATTAAATACCAACTACTAGAAGAGATGCAGAATTCACACTTGGTCCCAATTAAATGCAACTTCTGAAAAATATTTTTAAGTTTAGCACTATCCAGATTAAATATTCTTCTCTTACACTTATTACCAAATGGCTCACTTATGTTTATGCAGGATTAATTAGATTCCTAATATATTTTTATTTGATCTCAAGAAAATGTTTTGTTTGACCTAATATCGCAGAAAAGCATATTTTCAGAAATAAAGTTAATTACAAAAAGTGCCCATTCAATTTATAGTTTCAAACAGCAGATATTACCCTTTAATCATTTGCCTAATGATGTATAAAACACAACCAAATTCCATTAACTTAACTCTTTTCTCTTCCTTTTCCATCATAGCCAATTACTGAATATATATATATATATATTTTTTTTTTTTAAAAGGCCAGGCAATTCTTTTCTTGCTCCTTTTGATTTATAGCTCAGAGTCCGATGTATTAAAAGATAAGTAAAAAAGTGCAAGCTGATTTGTAACTCGGTTCACATTTTCTTTACTCGCACAGTAGAAACAGAATTCAATTCTGATGCAGTAAGCCAGTGCCTAGGGAGGTGTTTTTTTTTTTGTTTTTTAAAGAGCCTATTAATGCAAAACTGTGCACAAAGACACATTTAGCATACACAGAACATGATGTGCACAAATCTTGCTTTTTGCACACAACATGCTTTGTGTGCAAAGTGCATATTTTATGTGCATAACATGTTTTACATGCAGAAATAATGGTTTATGCACAGAAACATGATTATGCACATATGTTTTATGTGAATAAATCCAGAGTGTAAGAAAGACCACTGCACAATAAACCTCCCATAGATTGACAGCAGCTCCAGAAACTTTATGCTTTTTTTTTTTTTAATGAATCTTTATTGAACCATCAACAAGCAGTAGAAAAACAGGCAAATACATGGTTGAAGGATTTTAAGGTTATAAGTACTACCCTCCCCCTACCCCAAACAGCCTCCGGCACAATACATATCACACATCAACAAAAGAATGGATGCTCTAGGTTCTAAACAACCAAAGGTTTAGGTGTATTTTTGGAACCACCTACTATGCAAACTTCTGCACAGGACCATTTTATTATTTCCGTTCTTACTATGGTTTGTTTAATGATGTGAGTATTCCGTGATGCATAACAGTTTAATTTGAAACATACGAAAAACAGACTCATTTAGCCTTGATCACTCATGTTTCCTTAAAATGCTATGCATTTTACAAATTCTGCCAGGGATATGTACATTTGTTTTTAGCACAACTGTCTCACAAGTTTATCTGTATCTGGGGACAAGGAAATACCTTGTGTACATGAACGTAACTCACCTTGAACTACCAGTGAAAGAAAGTGTGAACTAAATAGAAGGAAGAAAAAAAAACAAAAAACCACACAGATAGGGGAGTGCTTTTCACATATAGGGCTCCTGCACCCAATAGCAAACTAGAGTTCTTTACAGTAAATAATTTCACAAGTTCTAATTAAACAGCAACTTAAAAACAGTCTTTAGCAATGCTAACTGTATACAAACGTTACCTCCGCATTTCCTATAAGAGCAAATTTGTCTGAATAAGTTCTAATTTGTTTATTTTTGCAATGTATGTTTTCAAAAGTCAGACTTCTTGGCTGGCGCTATGGCAGAAAAAGGACTTATATTTAAGGCTGTGGTCTAATAAAAGGTCAGAATGGTAACAAGCAGTGAATAAAGACCATCTGGTCCATCCAGTTTGCCCAGTTATTCCAGTCCACACTGTTCAGCAATGCTCCCTCAAATTTCTGAAAGGCTTTTTTTTTTTTTTTATAAGCCAAGTTCAAATACAAGTGAAAATACAAATAATCAAAACTTCTTGTGCGTCCTATATTTTCACGTTCGCACGGGGTTCACGACCACGGTGTACGCGCACATGCGCAGCTTAGAGGGAACTAAGGATACATCCTAGTCTCCAGCTGTAAACATTGTAGTGCTTGTAGGAGCTCACTCCTTATCCAAGTCCACTCGTTGGTTCAATAGCATCCAGGGTAGAGGAGTATCCAAGATCAAATCTCTCTTCCCTCTTTCTCCCCCCATGTCTTACCCACCAAGTTTTGTAATTATCTAAACAAAACTAATGAGGCTGTGGGCCAAACATCAGGCTGCCTAGGTCCTGACACCTAGGCAGCTAGCACCTGGCCACTACCAACCTACAAGCATTGGTTTCTAGACATTGCAGCCTGCTGGTTGCAACCCCACCCCTGTGACCCCCACTGTGTCACTAAGCCATGCTCCTTTTATTTCTGCCTTGTTTTCTCATCGCCTCTCCCCTTGGCCTTTCCTCTCTGGAGTGATAGATGGGTTTATCTGCAATTCTGCAAACCTTCCAGCCTGTTCCTAGCACTGTATTCAGTCTCAGTCCCCAAAACATGCTTCAGTTCCGTCACAGTACTGGTTTTGAGCACCTTTGCTGGTATTTTATTCCAGACGCCTACCACCCTTCTCAGTAAACTAGTATTTTCTCATAAATCTTCTGAATCTTCCTCCCTCCAACTGCATCTCACAACCCCTTGCCCTTGAAATTCCTTTTCTATGGAAAAATATCACCTTCCTGTAATTAACTGAAGACTGTCAAATGCTGATCTGTTTCTATTACACCCCCCCTTTTGATCGTGTTAAGCTCTTCTCTGAAGGAGATCTATCCTCTTAATTCAATGCTTCGATGTTTACTAAACAGGATGTTTGTGAGATGTGTGTTGGAAACTATTCAATAGTGATGATTCAAAAATCAAACACACTGTGAAGCTGGAAGATGTATTTCATCTGAATTATATTCTGCTTTTCTGCACTTCAAAGAGGATTACATTCAGGTACTGTATATTTCCTTATCCTCAGAGGAATTACAGTTTATGGCCTAGGTTCATCATATTTATAGCATAATGATGAGCCGTGCGAAAAAGAGGGGTGTGCGGGGGAGGGCGAAGTCGTGCAGTCTGTCACATTGCGGCGGCGCGTCTTTTGCCCGCAGCGGTTGCGGCCGGGCCGCACAGTCACACACCCATAGCGCTTCGGGAAAAGATGTAATATTTCCTGTGGCGCGGCCGTGGCATAACTCCGCCCAAACCCCACCCACAATCCTCCCTCTTCACCTAATTTGCACTGTACCACCACGATGCGGGCTGCTATCGCATGCGACAACGCCCTAACACACGCGCGATACCGGCATATCGCAGTTTGATGAACGACCGGGTAAGTTTGTACCTGAGGCAACGGAGGATAAAGTGACTTGCCCAAGGTCATAAGGAGTGGTAGTGGGATATGAACCCTGGTTTCCCTGCTCGGTAGCCCGCTGCTCTAGCCACGAGGCTATCCCTCCTACCCAAATGACGACAACAATTGACAAACTAAAGAATAACAAATCACCTAGACTAGATTGTATACACGCCAGAGTTCTGAAAGAACTCATAAATGAAATTTCAAATCTATTACTAGTTATTTATAACCGAGCATTAAAATCATCCATTGTAGCCAAAGACTGGAGGGTGGTTAACGCAACCCCAATCTTTAAAAAAAAGGCTCTAGAAGTGATCCGGGAAACTATACGTCAGCGACTGACTTCAGTGCCGAGAAAATTGTGGAAACTATTCTAAATAACAAAATCGCAGAACATATAGAACAACATGGTTTAATGGGATACATCAACATACATGTAAGGGTAAATTAAACAGGTATCACCATTACATAGATAATAAAAAAAAATACCTGTATGATGATATCTTCAAATTTTATTCATAACAAAAACTTTTAAAAACATTAATACAGCTTATACATATATTACACCATGTTACATCTCAATACATTCATACAGACAATATTAATACACATAACAAAACATTATACATCAATTAAAATACAAAACCTTTTCTTGTTATATTTATCACTATTGCACTTAAACTACTGTGTTTTCAAAAAGTCACATTATATATTATTCATTATTAAAAAAACTTATTTCCTATTATTGGTTATTATTAATTTATTGATGGAACTTCCCCTTATATAAATGCCAAAAGATACCCCTACTACTTCAAAGTACTCCTACTCCAAAATACTCCTGATTAAAGACACTGCTGATTCAAAGTACTCTTGTACCCCTCCTGTACTCCCTGTATAGCCAGCATGAATTTATACAAGAGAAATCTTGCCTCACCAATTTGCTACTTGTTTTGAAAGTGTTAATAAACAGGTGGATAATGGTGAGTGGGTGGATGTACTATATTTGGATTTTCAGAAGGCATCTAACAAAGTGCCCCAAGACAGACTCCTGAGAAAATTTTAAAAAGTCACAGGACAGGAGGCAGTGTCCTACTGTGGATTGCAAACTAGTTAAAAAAAATAGGGAGGACTAAATGTGGTCAGATTTCTCAGAGGAGAAAGGTAAACAGTGGAGTGCCTCAGGGATCTATCCTTGGACCAATGCTTTTAAATATATTTATAACTTATCTGGAAAGTGAGGGGATCAGATTTGCAGACAATACAAAATTATTCAAAGTTGTTAAATCACAAGCGGATTGTGAAAAACTGCAGGAGGATCTCACAAGTCTTGAAGACTGGGCATTTAAATGTAATGTGGACAAAGAGGATGCACATGGGGAAAAATAACCCACACTGGAGGTTCCATATTAGGAATTATGGCCCAGGAAAAGGATCTGGGCGTGATAGTGGATAATACTTTCAAATCCTCAGTTCAAGGTGATGCAGCAGTCAAAAAAAGCAAACAAAATGTTAGGAATTATTAGGAAAGAAAGGGAGAACAACACAGCAAGTGTCATAATACTTCTGCATCGCTCCATGGTGAGGTCGCACTTTGAGTACCGTGTGCATTTCCGGTCAACACATCTCAAAAAAAGATATAGCTGAACTGAAAAAGGTAGAGAGAAGGGCGACCAAAATGACAAAGGAATGGAATGGGCTCCCTACAGGGGAAGGCTGAAGAGGTTAGGGCTCCTCAGCTTGGAGAAAAGATGGCTGAGGGGGGGGGGGGGGGGGATATGATAAAGGACTATAAAATCATGAATAGAACAGGTAAATTTGAAAGAGTAAATAACTGATCCACAAAACACAGAGATTAGGTGGCACTCCATGAAGTTAGTAAGCAGCATGTGTCACCTGGGGCTGGTTGGAGGGCAGATTCCAGTCTTTTATGCAAACTTATTTACAGCCAAAATGAAAAACTAGAAGCTGCTTACCTCAGCACTACTACTTACATATACAGCAGTAAGTCAGTTATCTAGCTGTCTTCTCCTCTCCACCGAGCCTTGGGCGAGCTGCCATCTGCCCAGAATGCCTTGCTTAAGGTGGACCAGACAACTGACACTCATCCATTAAGGACTTCTCAGGGTCTCTCGTGCACTCTGTCACATGCACTCCTCCCTCAATTCAATCTTGCCCAACTGAGCATCTGCCCCTACCATTAACATCAACCTTTTTTTCAATCTAAAAAAGGTTGATGTTGATGACACACTGCCATTTATGCAGATCAATGATTAAACAAGACCCGTGATGAACGCCGAGGAGTGAAATTTGAAGTCTCCCTGCTCACGGGTGTTATGAGGATCTCTATTGCACTGCACAAGTGGGTGTAAATAGTACCAAGACATTTTTGATTGCTTTTGGTTTTCTGGTTTTCACACAGCTGCATTCTTTCTTTTAACTATTTTTTTGGTAATATTCTCTGGTCCATTGGCGGGGCGCCCTACAGCACCTTCCTTAGGCCAGTCTCTGGGATGATCGTGGTTGGCCTTGGTCATCACTGGCTCCACCAGGCGTTGTTGTCCCCCCCCGCCCCCCTCCCTCCAGTGCCATCTTCAGGCCACTCTCTGGGCTGACCCTGGTCAGCCTTGGCCAAGCTGATCTGTCTGCGTCTCCCAGGCTTTGTGCTTATGGAGGTTACAACCCCAACCAGGTGAACGCAGGGTTGCTGCGCTTCCTTCGCTTCCAGGCGTCCCAAAGCTGTCCTCTGGGTGTGGCGTTAGTACAATGGAAGTTACGAGAGCAAAACGTGCTTCAAGCTCCTTCCTGCCACCAACCCAGGAAAGCTGGTCCCTTATGAGGAACGTCTGCAATTGCCCTTGTCCCTCCTGAAGGATTCCAATGCAGTCCTCCATTCTAAATTCCAGTGCCTTGGTTTCAGAGGGCCTCGCCTTCTCCTTCTTTGCAAGAAAATCCCACTTGTTCAAGTGAACTCCAAAATAAGACTCCTGCCTGTATGGCACTAACTTACCGTTTAATTCCCTCTCTACAGATGAAGCTAGTCTTCTTGGCTTGGTGTAATTAAATTTTAAAACAGCCCTGCATTGAAGCCCAGTAATTTCCTCCTCTCCCTTTTTATTCCTCTCGTGTGCGCTTATGCACAAGTATTGCTTTGTGCGCTATTTAGAGCAAAAAGCATTTCTCAAACAAAAAAAATATTTCTCTTTCTTTCTACTTTGAAGCAGCGTTTCTGCCTGTGCAGGCACTTTCAACAAACCTCTCTCTCTCTTGAATCTCTCGTTGGAGTCTTGGGCTTCTCTGCCTGTGGTGTCACTTAGTGCAGTATCCTACCATATGTGGCACAGCATGAGTGATTTGCGGCTGTCTGGATGACAGATTCCAGTCTGGACTCCAAATGTCTTTTATACAAATTTTATTTACTGCAATATGAACAACAGAAGCTGCTTACCTCAGTACTATTTCTCACATATACAGCAATAGGTCAGTTATCTTTGTAGGAGCTGCCTTCTCCTCTTCTCCCACGTAGCCTAAGCTATATTCCTCCTCAGGGAAGCCGCGCTGTACCAAGAATGACTTGCCTAAGGTGGTCTAGAACCAGTTTTTTAAAGGTTTTCCCGATGGTTTCTCTGGTACACTTTGTCAAGCATATTAAAAATAAAAATTAAAGAAAACTTGTTTGCACTCAGTGCACAATTAAGCTCTGGAATTCATTGCCAAAGGATGTGGTTAAGAGTTAGTGTAGTTGGGTTTAAAACAGGGTTGGACAAGTTCCTGGAGGAGAAGTCCATAAATTGTTATTAATCAAGTAGACTTAGGGAATAGCCACTACCTATCACTGCGCAATAGCAGCATGCGATCTATTTACTGTTTGGGACCTTGCTAGCTACTTGTGGCCTGGATTGGCAACCGTTGGAAACAGGATACTGGGCTCAATGGACGCCGTCTGATCCAGTACGGTAATTATGTTCTTGAGCCTGGCCGTGGATGGGTGTTGAACCTGGGGTAGAGAATGTAGGGAATGTGAGCTGGGAGAGTAGAATTTGAATGTGGGAAGAGAACTGAAGATTTAGCCTGGTCGATATGAGAGATGGGGGTGGGGTTGAGCCTGGGTTGTGGAGAGAGCTGGGAAGACAAACCTAGAGGAAGGGGCTAGGCCTTATGATGTACTGTTATAGCACTTTTGGGGAAAGTTTGCATTTTTAATGCTTTTTCTTATACTGTATTTTAAATTCATTATTGCTCAGAGTGATTATATTGTATTTTGACAAATATATATAGAATTTTAAATAGTGTGCAGAATTTTTATTTTTTTGCACAGAATTCCCCCAGCTGATATTATTGCAGCCTCTGCAAGCCAAGGAGCGCTGCTGAAAGCACACAGAGGAGACCTTCCTCCAACCCGCAGGCTGGTGATGGTACAAGTGTCACCCATGCATACTGCCTGGGCATGAGGGGATTATAACAGATAAAAATGGGGACTTAAAAATAAGGCTGTTCTTAATGAACTGCTCAAAAAACAAATCACTAATGGAGACAGAATATGTGCCCGAGACAGCTCCACAGTAATACAGTCACTGGGTTTAAAAATTGTGCTGAAAAAATGTGTGAATCAATTAGACACTCAATTCTCAATTAAAATGCAAAGGATTTATTGAAAAGTATTGGTTTATGGCCCAATTGTCAAAGACTAGACCTTAAATCAGTGCAGTTAGTATAGCTGTGTTTAATAAAGGATTGGATAAGTTCTTGGAGGAGAAGTCCATTACCTGCTATTAATTAAGTTGACTAAGAAAATAGCCACTGCTATAACTAGCAACGGTAACATGGAATAGACAGTTTTTGGGTACTTGCCAGGTTCTTATGGCCTGGATTGGCCACTGTTGGAAACAGGATGCTGGGCTTGATGGACCCTTGGTCTGACCCAGTATGGCATGTTCTTATATTTTTATGTTCTTAATTCTTCAGCTCACAGAGGTTATGCATTTGATTTCTGAAAAACTTATTTTTAAATAACTAATATTATAAATTAGTAGACAGTTACATACCCCTTCAGATTCCGATGTAGAGGACCTAGTAAATAGATGGCAGTCTTTGCTTCACGCAATCTTGGATTAAATAGCACCTATGAACTTAAATTGGCTCTTCTCATAGGCACTTTGCCCCATGGTATTCAATGGAATTAAAAATTCATAAGACAGTGGTTCAGAGAGCCAAAAAAAGATGGCGAAAAAACAAAATTATAGTAAACAAGGACGTTTTTCAGTCTAAACTTGCAGCCTACAGATCTGCTATAGATTCTACCAAACAAGAATTGTATTCTAAAATAATTGCTGCTGCCATTTCTCACCCACAAGAATTATTTCGGGTTATCAATTCTTCGTTAACACACACCAGACCAAGCAGCCACCATTCCAGCTTCCCTGTCTAGCAATGGCTTTGCAGGTGTTTATCATCAATAAATTCTTGAAATTTATAATAAAAGGACTGCTGGTGGATACTAGTATCCCCACTAATATCTCATCATCATTTTCTCTTTGATCAGAATTCGATCTCCCTTCCACTATAGAAATCAATTCAATACTGGATTCACTGAAGGACAATGGTTGCTGCGTTAATTCATGCTCCACAGCTGTGATTAAGAAAATTAAGAGTGAGGTTGACGACTCGGTTAAGGCTATTGTTCAGGCCTTTTGTTCAGGGAAAAGTACCCACTAATTTTTATTTTTTTAACTCATAATAACATAAGAAATTGCCATGCTGGGTCAGACCAAGAGTCCATCAAGCCCAGCATCCTGTTTCCAACAGAGGCCAAACCAGGCCACAAGAACCTGGCAATTACCCAAACACTAAGAAGATCCCATGCTACTGATGCAATTAATAGCAGTGGCTATTCCCCAAGTCAACTTGATTAATAGCCATTAATGGACTTCTCCTCCAAGAACTTATCCAAACCTTTTTTGAACCCAGCTACACTAACTGCACTAACCACATCCTCTGGCAACAAATTCCAGAGCGTTATTGTGCGTTGAGTGAAAAAGAATTTTCTGCGATTAGTCTTAAATGTGCTACTTGCTAACTTCATGGAATGCCCCCGAGTCCTTCTATTATTCAAAAGTGTAAATAACTGATTCACATCTACTTGTTCAAGACCTCTCATGATCTTAAAGACCACTATCATATCCCCCCTCAGCCTTCTCTTCTCCAAGCTGAACAGCCCTAACCTCTTCAGCCTTTCCTCATAGGAAAGCTGTTCCATCCCCTTTATCATTTTGGTTGCCCTTCTCTGTACCTTCTTTTTATTTATTAACTTAAAGAGGCAACAGTCCACCCTATTCTTAAAAAGTCTAATGCTAATAGTAAAATTATAGCCCAATCTCCACTCTTCCTATGTACCTGATTCACTAAGTGTTTTTCCCATAAAATGGGAGAAAAGCCTTAATGAATCTGGCTCTATGTTAGCTAAAGTTATCAAAAAAGAGTGGTTTTTAATCCAGTTCAAGACTTTCTCTCTTATAATAAACTCCACGAGGCCCATTTTGGCTTTCGACCTCGTCATAATCTTGAGTTACTCCTATGTTTAACACAATTAGGGAAAGATCTGAAAAGAGTATGCAATATTTTCTAGTCTTGATCGATTTATCTGCGCTTTTGACACTTTAAATTATCACATTTTCCTGCATCATCTGGAATATTTAGGTGTTTGCTCCAGTGTCGTTCGCAGATTCCCTTCTTTTCACACTGATCTTAGGTAATTAATCTTCCTCTGCTAGATCTTTAAAAATGGGTTTTCCCCCAAAGCTCTTCACTTTCTCCTACTTTAACATCTGCTTCCGTTATGTCATACTCTCTCACAGTCAGATCTCTTTCAAACTCTATGCTGATGATCTGCAAATTTTCTTTCCTATCAAGTCCACTATGACTGCAGCATTTGGTAAACTGGAATATTGTTTCTCAAAAAAAATAAATACAAAATTTCAATGAATAGCTCTAATGCAATAGCCTTTTGTTGAACCTTAAAAATAAATAAATTCAAGGTGCCCCTTCTAGTTGTTTAAAAATGTTAATGTCCCAATTAAACTTGAAGCCTGCGACAAAAGGAATTCAGTTAGATTCAGCTCTCTACGTTCACAATCCCAGCTTCTTTGTAACTTTTTTCAAACTTCATATGTTACGCACTGTCAAGCCTCTGTTATCTTCGTCTGAACTGAACCTTGTTACAGTCAATCCTTACTTCATTAGATTACTGTAATTCTATTTGGGTCTCCCTCACCTTTACAAGCTATTCAAAATTCAGCTGCTCGTCTAGTTGTGGGAATGCCTCTTCATTCCCATATATCTCCAATAGTAGTCATCTTCACTGGCTCCCCATACAGCGGCATATACGTTTTAAGGTTCTTAGACTAGTTTTCAAAGCAATGGATGATCTTGTTCAGTTTACCCCGGCCTGTCAGTTATCTATATGCCTGAGTGCCCTTTACACTCCGCATAGGCTTGCTTGTCATTCCTACTGTCAACTTTATACACCTGGCTCAATGTCGTGAGCAAATGTTCACCGTTTGTAAGAAGATAATTTTAAGCACCTTAGCTAGATCCCCAGAAGACTGTGTGATGGATCAGAACAGGGTCTAATGATTGATTATTGCATATAAGTTGAGTACAGGGATTATATAATGGCATGACACTATCACATTGTTCCCGGGACATCCTAGAAACAGGAGAGCTGGGATGGCCCCAAGGAACATCTGGTGTCTCTGGGGGAGATCAAAGGCTAAAGACTAGTACAAATACCAATGAGTTAAGACATTTGGTGATCAAAAGACTAGTACTGAAATACCTTCCTGGATTAAAGTGCAAATTGAAACAGCTAACTTGCAGAGAGATATATAAGGCATTGCATTTGCCCATATCTTTGGATGAGCTGAAAGAAAAAGAGTGAATTAGCTGGTTCTTTTTAAGGTCCTTGAGCTCAAGTCTTCCAAGTTTCCAAGAACACTGGTTTATATAGAGGAAGACATGAGAAATATTCTTTATTGTTCTTTGGTTAATATTCTATCTTTATTTCTGTTTCCTATTTATGTACAGCTTGTGTTACTGTATTCAATTTTGATATTATTTATCTTTGCTGATTTATTATCTATATATTTACAACATTTAGTAAATTAAGATTTGCTTTACCAGATTGTGTGTAGACTGTTCTATAACATAATATAAAATATACCCCCATACGGCCACCACGCACACAGTTGTTGGCTTTCAGTTGTGGAATTAGCTCCCTGCCTCTCTTAAGGCCAAGAAGGATCTATAGACTAACAAAGCAACAAGGAAGGCTGTCTGAAAAAGCCGTGAGGGCAACAAAGTGGATTAGAAGCCAAGAACGTCCGATCAGAAACTTTTATTCTATGGAGACGTATTTCATTTAGACAAGCCTGACTCAGGCCGAGTTTTGCCCCCACATTGGGGCTACTTCAAGAGCTGTATATAGTCGATCATATAATGTCTGTAGAGTCGGTCTTGTACGACAGATATATCTGAGGTTTTATTTCAACACAATCGCAGCACAGACCGTCTCCACTCTGATTGCTATCAGTTTCTGATCGGACATTCTTGGCTTCTAATCCACTTTGTTGCCCCCAAGAAGGATCTATTACATTTCAGGAAACTTTTGAAAACCCATTTCAATTAGCGTTTCCTCCCTAGCTCCTGCAATAAGTGGGGATGTGACATTTCAGGTTAAATGAAAAAGCTTTTGTGTTTTATTTTTTGCTTTATGTTGCTTTTATTTTGATTTTTGTTTTAACTGTAATTGATGTATATGTATATTATGTATGCTTATTGCAACCTGCTGAGGTCTGTGGATCAATAGGCTATACATTTTATAAATAAATATGCATTCTATGAAGAATAGAATAAAAAAATCAAGTCATACTGGTATGGTTCTACATCTTGTTTCTGTGAAATCATATTACAATAGCCTCTATATTTCTATTTACACATACCATGCCTTTTCAATCTGAAGACTGCCCAAAGGGGCTTACAAAATATAAATATCATTTCCTGAATTCATAAATTACAAGAGGATAAAATACAAGCAGCATATAAATATGACAACTAATAAGTTGAAAACAATTATGCATTGTGTACATTTGATTTCAGGTGGTCTCCAAAGTAAAGATTCCCCCACAACACACTCCATGAATGCCTCTATATTCATTTTCAGACGTCAGCACATTGGTTGAGTGCTGCAACATACATACAAACGGGCAGACAGATGGACCATTGACAACAGGTGCTTTACACAGACAAACATGCCTAATAAAAAAGTTAAGACTACTCAAAAAACACCTACTCAAGAACTTAGATCAGAGTTAACATCCCAATTATAAAACCAAATCATATATCACCAGATCCACCAGAACTCAAGCTAAACATTCCCAGGAGAACTACAGGACTGCACTTATGTCATCACAATACAATAATAATGTGGTATTTGCATGGGGTGGATGACAGGTAGGGGGGGGGGGGGGGGGATCTCCTGTTTTTATCTCTACATTGTGCGAGTTTCCATTTATTAAAAAATTTTCATCAGGCTGTTCAGAAACAAACCAAAATGTTGGTGGTCAAACTATAGTTCTGTACTTCTGACTGATAACCACTACCACAGATATGGCTCTTATTATACATACCTATTTTATGCTTGATTGGGCTCTCCCACCATTATTTTAGACATACACTTGCTTTTATTACTGTAAATAAATTAAACAAAATACAATAAAAAGAAGCAGCGAAATAGTGAGCAAGAGCAAAATAAACAAGTACTAGATCCATTTCTGCAAGGGAGTGTCTATACAGAGCAGCAGTTATTGCCCTACGCAAATTCCTGGGCAGACTAGAAAGACCATTTTGGTCTTGATCTGCTCTCATTAACTATGTTACTAACTTAATGGAAAGCTATCAATCTTTCATTGGGTCATAAGTGCCACTACCGTGCATGCTCCCTACGGTGCAGTTTCAGAGCCTTCTGCAGCGTACAGGGATATATTGTGCCTACTGGTTCTTTACCCCTGGCTCCACTGGGCTTCAAGCTGCTTTCAGAACTAGTTCACATAGATATTGAACGACATAGCGAACGAGATAAAAGGTAAGGTTTGTCTTTTTGCGGATGACACTAAGATCTGCAACAGAGTGGACACGCCAGAAGAAGTGGAGAGAATAAGATGGGATTTAAGGAAACTGGAAGAGTGGTCGAAGATATGGCAGCTGAGATTCAATGCCAAGAAGTACAGTCATGCATATGGGGTGTGGAAATCTGAAAGAACTGTATTCGATGGGGGTGAAGGGCTGATGTGCAAGGAGCAGGAGAGCGATCTTGGTGTGATAGTGTCTAACGAACTGAAGTCAGCGAAACAATGTGACAAGGCGATAGCTAAAGCCAGAAGAATGCTGGGCTGCATAAAGAGAGGAATATTGAGTAAGAAAAGGGAAGAGATTATCCCCTTGTACAGGTCCTTGGTGAGGCCTCACCTGGAGTACTGTGTTCAGTTCTGGAGACCGTATCTCCGAAGGGACAGAGACAGGATGGAGGCGGTCCAGAGAAGGGCAACCAAAAAGGTGGATGGTCTTCATCGAATGACTTATGAGGAGAGATTGAAGAATCTAAATATGTACACCCTGGAGGAAAGGAGGAGCAGGGGTGATATGATTCAAACTTTCAGAAACTTGAAAGGTTTTAATGATCCAAAGACAACGACAAACCTTTTCCGTAGAAAAAAAATCAGCAGAACCAGGGGTCATGATTTGAAGCTCCAGGGAGGAAGACTCAGAACCAATGTCAGGAAGTATTTCTTCAAGGAGAGGGTGGTGGATGCCTGGAACGCCCTTCCGAAGGAAGTAGTGAAGACCAAACCTGTGAAGGACTTCAAAGCGGATTGGGATAAACACCGTGGATCCATAAAGTCTAGAGGATGTGAATGAAGAGAAGAGGCATGGGGGTGGCTTGCGGGAATGACGACTACTACCTGGAGATAATACCCTTATTCAATTAACATACACACGGTTAATGCGACTCCAACATTGCTCTATGCTTCAACGGCAAGAGGAAATGTGGAAAAAAGGATTTACATTCACAAAAAAGCAGGAGTAGCTTGCTTGTTATGCGGTTACTACCCAAACCAAATAAGCCTGATACTTCACTTTCAATGCATATCCAGCATAGCTCTCTGCTTCAATGGCAAGGGGGAATGAAGAAAAGATGATTTATATTCAGACAACAACCAACAAGGACTGAATTACATAGTGTGGGTAAACAAATAAGCATGGGTGTAGCTTGCGGTTACTATCCCGAATCAATTAAGCCTGATACTTTCACTTAGATGCAGTTCCAGCACTGCTCTCTCCATTAATGGCGGGGGTGGAAGGTAAATAGAACCAAAAGGTTACTAAGGGCCAAGTGTAATTAGATAAGTATGAAAAAAAAAACCAAAGTGTGAAAGCTTGCTGGGCAGACCGGATGGGCCGTTTGGTCTTCTTCTGCAGTCATTTCTATGTTTCTATGACACAACAATTCTAAGCCAGGGCTCACAGACTGCAGCTTTCTCAGAAAGCCAGCATTCAGTAGGCATCCCTGTTGTGTGATGGCTGGAACTCTCTCCCCGTAAGCTATAAAAACTCCACCACCACCTATAATTATTTTTTTTTGTTTGTTTTTAAAGATGGGGAAAGCTTTTTTCCCCTGCACCTGTGATTTTGGAAAATTTAAAAACATGTCATTGAAGGTAATGTGACTTTCCTCCCTAACTTAGGACACGTTTTCCCCCTGAGCTCAGTAGCGAACATATCTAAAGTTGCAAGATAGGTGTCATCCATTGGCAAAGAAAACTGGACAGTAAAACACTTCTCCAAGAAATACAAAGAAGCAATTATCTCCACAAGTGTGTCAGAACAAATATTTTAACCATAAGGACATAAGATTTACCATACTGGCTCACACCAAAGGTCCATCAAGCCCAGCATCCTGTTTCCAACAGTGGCCAAACCAGTTCAAAAGACCTAGCAGGATCCCAAGGGGTAGATTCCAGGCTGCTAACCAAGAATAAGCTGTGGATTTCTGCAACTCCATCTTAATAATGGTTTATGGACTATTCCTCAAGGAACTTGTCCAAACCTTTTCTTAAATGCTACACTAATAACTTTCACCACATTCTCTGGCAATGAAGCCCAAAACTTAATTATGAGGAAAAATATTTTCTCTTATTAGTTTTAGATGGACAACCTATTAACTTCATTGTGTGTCCCCTAATCTTTATACTTTTTGAAAGAGAAAACAGATTCACATTTACTCGTTCCATCCACTCATTTTACAGACCTCTTACATCTCCCTTCAGCCGTCTTCTTCAATCTGAAGAGTCCCGACCTATTTAGCTTTTCTTCATAGGGGAATCATCCTTCGGTTCCTCTTTATCATTTTGGTCACTCTTTTCTGTACCTGTTCCAATTCTGCTATATCTTTTTTGAGATGTGTTGACCAGAACTGCACACAATACTCAAGATGAGGTCGCACCATAGAGCCAAAGGCATTATGATCGTCACCGTTTTATTCTCCATTCCTTGCAAAATAACACCTAGCATTCTATTTGCTTCTTTGGCTGCTACTGTACACTGAGCAAAAGATTTCAATGTATTATCAACGATGATGCCCTGATCTTTTTTCTGAATGGTGACAATGTGGAACCTTGCATTGTGTGGCTATAATTTGGGTTACTCTTCCCTAAATGCATTGCTGTACACTTGCCCACATTAAATATCATTTGTATGCCCAATTTCTCAGTTTTGCTAGGTCCTCTTGCATTTTCTCACAATCCTCTAGTGATTTAACAATTTTGACAGAAAATTGGTAATTTGATCTCCTCACTCTACATTCTCATTGCCAGGTTGTTTATAAATGTTAAAAAGCAGTGACCCCAGAACAGATCTCTGGAGCACTCCACTATTCACCTTTCTCCACTGAGAAAATTTACCATTTAGCCCTATTCTCTGTTTTCTGTCTTTTAACCAGTTCACAATAAGAGAATGACCCCAATCCCATGACTTTTAATTTCCTCAGAAGTCTCTCATGAGAGACTATGTCAAATGCTTTCTGGAAATCCAGATATAGTGTATCAACTGGCTCACCTCTATCCACATTTATACCCTTAAAAAAAAGTAGCAAATTGATGAGGCAAGAATTCCCGTCGCTAAATCCATATTGGCTTTATTCCATTAAACTATATGTTCAGTAATTTTGATCTTTAAAGTAGTTTCTACCATTTTGCAGTCAGACCCGCTGGTCTGTATTACATTTTAAAAAGTTTGTGTTACATTGGCAACTCTCTAGTCTTCAGTTACTACAAACCATTTTAATGATCGTTTACTAATTATCAATAACATTATTCAGTTCTTTCAGCACTCTGGGATGTACATCATCTGGTCCAGGTGTTTTGCTACTCTAGTTTGTCAATTTGTCCTATTTTATTTTCCAGGTATACTGAGATTGGTTTCAGTTCTTCTGAATAGTCACCTTTGAATATCATTTTGGGCATGGGTATCTGCCTTGCTTCTTCCTCAGTGAAGACTGATGCAAAGAATTAATTTAGCCTCTCTGCAATGGCTTTTACTCCTTGACCATCTAATGGTTCAAAATATACCTAAAAAAGGTTTTATTGTGTTTTTCATGGCAGGTTTCTTTTTAAATTCTCTCCTTGCCTTCCTAATGATGGCAGAAAAGGACCAATGGTCCATCCAGTTTGCCCAGCAAGCTTCCCATGGTAGCATCTGCCGTGCCATGCAGGTTACCCCCATATATTAGTCAGTGCTGCTTGACGTGCTTTGCTTACGGACTTGGCCGTAGAAACAACCCTGTGTTTTTTCCTTAAAATGTCTGTGCATCAGTACACTATACTGTAGAAAAAAAAACTAATGGCTCGTGTTTGTGGCCTCTGAACCCAAATTCCTCTTTCCCACCACCCCCATCCCTTCAAAGCAGAGAGCGATGTTGCAGTTTCATCAAAAGCATCAAGGCTTATTGGTTAAGGGTAGTAATTCCCATGCCTTCTGCTAAGGCTAGTAACTGCCGCATCAGCGAGTTTCCCCCCCCGCACAAATCTCATTTCCATCCTCCAGCCTTTAGAGACCTACATTGTTTATCCCATGCCCCTTTGAATTATTTTGGTTTAAAAAAGGGTTGGATAAGTTCCTAGAGGTTAAATCCATAAACTGCTATTATAGCAATTAATAAGCAATAGTAGCTTGTGATCTGTCTAATGTTTGGGTTCTTGCCAAGTACTTGTGATTTGGATTGGCCACTGTTGGAAACAGGACCCTTGGTCTGACCCAGTATGGCATATCTTATGTTCTTATGACCATGTTCTTCTTCACCACCTCCTCCAGAAGGGTATCCAGGCCTTCACCTCTATCTGTGAAGAAATATTTCCAGACTGTGGTTCTGAGTCACCCCCCCTGGAGTTTCATTTCATGACCCTAGTTCTATTATTTTCTTTCCAATGGAAAAAGTTCAAAGTCCATACATCACTGAAACCTTTTAGGTTATTTGAAGGTCTGTATCATATCTGCCCTGCAACTCTTCTCGGGTATACATATTCAGATCCTTCAGCCTCTTCTCACAGGTCTTCCAATACACACCCCACACCATTTTCGACACCCTTCTCTGGACCGCCTCCATCCCGACTCTATCCTCTTTTGAGATGCGGGCTCCTGACCCAAACAATACTCCAGGTGAGGCCTCACCAAGGACCTGTACAAGGGCATTAACACCTTTTCCTTACTGGTTATTCCTCTCTCTATGCAGCCCAGCATTCTTCTGGCTTTAGCTATTGCCTTGTGACATTGCTTCACCATCTTCAGATCCCCAGACACTATCACCCCAAGATCCCTCTCTTGGTCCGTGCACATCAGTTTTCACCCCCATCACATACAGCTCTTTTGGATTACCACATCCTAGATGAATGACTCTGCACTTCTTGACATTGAACCCCAACTGTGATATCTTCAACTACTCTTCAAGCTTTCTTAAATCACTTTTCATCCTCTCTACTCCTTCAGGTGTGTCCATTCTGTTGCATACCTTAGTATCATCCACAAATAGACATATTTTACCCTCTACCCCTTTCGCAACGTCGCTCACAAAGATAATGAACAGAACTGGTCCCAACACAGATCCCTGTGGCACTCTGCTTAACACCACTCTCTCTTCAGAGAAGGTTCCATTTACCATTGCACGCTGTTACCTATCAGTCAACCAGTTTGTAATCCACACCACCACCTTCTTGGAGCTCACTCCCAAGCTGTGAATAAAATGAACAAGCTTCCTATGCAGAAGCTTAACAAAAGCTTTGCTGAAATCCAAGTAGATCACATCGAGCACTGTTCCTCGAGCCAATTCTCTAGTCACCCAATCAAAGAAGTTCAGATTTGTCTGACAAGACTGGTGAATCCATGCTGCCTTGGGTAGAGCAACCCACTGGATTGTAGACAGTTCATTATCCTTACCTTCAGCGTCTCCATTAATTTTCCCACCATCCACCTAAGGCTAACCAGCCCGTAGTTTCCAGGCACTTCTCTGCTACCCACACCCCACTTCTCCAATCTTGCTGCACCACTCCCATTTCCAGAGATCTACTGAACAGGTCCCTGCAGGGGACCCGCCAGCACATCTCTGAGATCCCTCAGTATCCTGGGATGTACCTCACTGGCCCCATGGCCTTGTCCACTTTCAGTTTGCCTAGCTCTTCCTATGGAAAAAGAGTTTTGTGTCCACCATCCCCATTTACAATCTTGTCTACCAGCAACGGTCTGTCTCCAGGGTCTTTAGTAAACACTGAGCTGACGTATTTGCTCAATACTTCTACCGCTCTCTCTCTGCACATTGTTCCTTGTCATCTTTCAATTTCACTAGACTACTTTGGACCTTCCTTCTTTCTCCGATATATCTGAAAAATGTTTTATCACCTCCCTTTAACTCTTTGGCAGTCCTCTCTTCCACTTGACGTTTTACTTTCCTGATTTCTTTCCTCATTCAGATCCCTTTTCCTTTTCTTGACAGATTTAGCTATTGTAGCCTCTCTCACCTCACCTTTTAACCATGCCGGTAGTCGTTAGCCTTCCTTCCACCCTTTTCTAATGCATGGAATACATCGGATCTGGCCTTCCAAGATGGTATTCTTAAACAAAGTCCATGCCCGATGTAAACTTTAAACCTTTGAAGTTGGTCTTTTCAGTTTTTGCCTAACCATTTTCCTCACTGTATCAGTCTTCCTTTTGAAAGTTAAATGATATTGCAGTAGATTTCTTTAGTTTATTTATTTAGGTGTTTTATATACCGTCGTTCCAAAAGATCACAACGGTTTACAAAATCAGTGTCTTCCCTCCAGTTATTAAGTCGAATTTGATCATGTTATGATCACTATTGCTGCTACCTCTTGCGCCAAATCCTCTGTTCTAAGGACTAGGTCTAAAATAGTTTCCACTCTTATAGTTTCTTGTACCAGTTGCTCCATTAAGCAGTCATTTATTTCATTTAGGAACTTTACCTCTCTAGCATGTCCCGATGTGATATTCACTCCGTTAATACTGGGATAACTGAAATCATCAATTATTACAAGTGCTGCTGATTCTGTTAGCTGTCCTAATTTCTTTCGGCATTTCATTGGGCTATTAATCAATTTTACTTAGGGAATAGCCACTGCTATTGCATCAGTAGCATGGGATCTTCTTAGTGTTTGGGTAATTGCCAGGTTCTTGTGGCCTGGTTTTGGCCTCTGTTGGAAACAGGATGCTGGGCTTGATGGACCCTTGGTCTGACCCAGCATGACAATTTCTTATGTTCTTATGGTCTTTGTTCATTCTGACCAGGTGGATAGCAATACATCCCCTACTGCTATTTTCTTCCCCTTTTCACCTGGAATTTCTATCCCTAAAGATTCAACATTGCATTCTGTTTCCTGCAGAATTGTTAACCTGTATTGACTCAATGCCCTCTTTAATATTATAAGTACCATCCCTCCACGAATTTCAATTATCCTATCATTTCAATATAATTTGTATCCCGGTATTAGTGCCTCGTTGGTTATCCTTCTTCCACCAGATCTCTGAAATGCCAATTATATTTGACTCTTCAACCAGTGTAATGTACTCTAACGCTCCCATCTTTTTTTTTTTAGGCTTCTAGCATTTGTATAAGAACATACGAAAATGCCATACTGGGTCAGACGAAGGGTCCATCAAGCCCAGCATCCTGTTTCCAACAGTGGCCAGTCCAGGCCATAAGAGCCTGGCAAGTACCCAAAAACTAAGTCTATTCCATGTTACCACTAATAATGGCAGTGGCTATTCTCTAAGTGAACTTAATAGCAGGTAATGGACTTCTCCTCCAAGAAGTACATTTTTTGCTGAACAACCTGCTTATCAGTTCACAGGAGTAATTTGAAATTGTTCTGCTCTGTCTGTTCTTTTCTTAAAGGCACCTGGACCACTTTAGCATTTACTGCAACCTCTCTATTGGGATACCCTAACTTTCTGGTTCTGTTCGTATTCTTGAAAAGACACATCATCCCAAACCATATGCTTTTGAGTGACTGTGCTTTCCCTCCCATCTAGTTTAAAAGCTGCGCTATCCTTTTACGTGTCAACAGCCTGGTTCCAGTCTGGTTAAGACTGAGCTGATCCTTTTGGAAAAGGCCCCACGTTCCCCAAAATGAAGCCCAGTTCCTAACAAACCTAACACCTTCTTCCCTGTACCATCATCTCATCCATGCACTGAGACTCTGGAGCTGTCTGCCTCCAAGGCCTTGCACATGAAACAGGGAACACCTCTGAGAATGGATGTCAACTTTCTACCTAAAATCCTAAATTTGGTTTCCAGAACCTCCCTCCTGCACTTTGCTATGTCATTGAACTCCCATGAGCAGGGAGAGTGGAGGTGGAACAGTGCCAAGTATACCCCACACTGAGAGGACCAAAGCCGCAAACATACCAATAAAAAGAATTCAAAATAGTTACTTAGAACAAAATCAAGTAGTAAAAAAAAAAAAAACCCCATAAAATATTTCAAAACAGACTCAAATAATACCCAATAATTAAAACTAGTAAGTATTTTAAAAAATTCCCTGCTCTCCATACCTGGGAACTTTTGAATTCCAGATGCCTGAGCCTATCATGGATCAACAGACAGAAAGGGGGTTTGTTGCACATACAGTCTCTCGCTCACACACATGTACTTGTACATGCGTGCTCTCACACACGCCCAACTGTTGCTCTCTACATGCACGCAACATTCTCAGAGCCGCAACCCATATCTTCAGGCCACACTGGGATGGGGTCTGCCATGGCCCCCAGGGCCTTTCTTCGGGCTGCAGCGGGAAAGGTGATGCTGGTGGTGCCCAGGGCGACTGCCTGGTGCATGCTACCCAAAGGCCAACACTGCTCACACACCAGTCACTGTCACTCCCCCTCCCGTCTCTTCCTCTTACTGTCACCTGCTCCTTCCCAGACCAGTCTCTCTCTCGCTCTGTCATCCCTACTCCCAGATTCATCTCCCTCTCTCGGTCACTGTAATTCTCTCTCTCCCCAGACCACGCTCTCTCATCAGTCGCTGTCACCTCTCCCCAGACCACTCTCTCATCAGTCGCTGTCACCTCTCCCCAGACCACTCTCTCTCATTCTTGCTCTCTCTAGTCACTGTCCCTCCCTCAGTCTACCTCTCTCTCCAGTCAGTCACCCCTTGCCCCCAGACCAGTCTCTCTCCAGTGTCACATCTTGCCCCAGAATGGTCTCTCTTCACTCTTATCACTCACCCCCAGACCAGTGTCCTCTGGTCACTGTAGCCTCAGAACAGTCTCTCTCTCTTTCCAATCACATCACCCCTCCTCCAGACCAGTCTCTCTCTTGCTGTCGTTGTCACTGCCTCCCCCAAAGCATTTTCTCTCTCACCATCGTCATCCCCTCTCCCCACAATCACTCCTCCCCCTCTCTCCAGTCAGGTACTCCCCAAACCAATCTCTCTCCAATCACTGTGTCACCCCCTGCCCCCAGACCAGTCTCTCTTTCTTCTCATACCTCAAATTATTGCCATCCCCTCAGACTGGTGACTCTCTCTCCAGAAGTAGAATCAGATTGCATTTGGCCAAATTCAGAGGCTCCAACAGGAATTTATCACCAACTCACATCAGCGCTGCTACTAAACAGCCTACTCAACACTTTGCTGTTTGCACCAGATCCCCTGCTCCTCTCTCCCTTTGGCTGCCTCCCTACCCTGCCCCAACCTCCAGTCCCTGTGTGCTGCTTTGCAGTGATGCTGCTGCCTCGGCTCCTTCATAGCTGCACCTCTATGACTCCAACTCCTTCCCCCGACACTCCATCGGCAATCAGCTCAATTTCCTGAGACCCCTGCTGGGCAACAGGGAGCAACAGAGGGGATGGACAGGGCTCAACTGAAGCTGAGCATTGAAATGCCACCAGCACTGCAACTTTTTTAAAATAGTAATGCTCGCCCTTTTTTTTTTTAAGTTTTGCTCTGAGAGATACCACAGGGACATGAACTGGCAGACAGGGCACAGGCATCAAGTAATGCAGTAACTTGGGCAAGCAAGGCAAAACCAGCAAAGGGGATCAGTCTGCACTTTACTGCAGCCCAGTCCCTTGCTCAGCAAAGCTCTACAGCACGAGGTAGAAATAAATGGTGAGACTGCGCACTATGGTGATGTGGGACGCTGCACCCACTGCTCACCCTCTTTGTTGTTTTAAAACGTTTGGTGTGTGTATTCTATTTGGTTCATGTGAGGCAGACGCTGCAGGGAGGAAAGCGATATATTTTACCACCTCAAAACTCTGCTTCCTCACCCTGCCTTATTACAAAACTGCCCCCTGCCCATAGGCAAATGACAGGGGTAGGGGACTTCATCCCCTGGAAATCAGATAGCAGCAACTGTGGGTATCTCAGCTTGTGTGTGCTTTCACAATCTGGCACATGCCTGCCTTACTGTGCCTAAACCCACCCCTCTCTCTATGCCCAACATGGGCCACAAAATAGGCATCACTGAACACAGCCGGTATGAGACAAAAAAAAAGAGAGAGAGGCGATGGCTTCCAGCTTGAAAAAATCCTGGTACTAAGCAACATACCTTTGGCATTAAATATGACTTTGAAATGAGGGCGACCTTAAAAGTCTGCACATCCGTAACAATCAGACATCCAACACGTGCTTTAGATATTTAGAAAGAAAAGAGAAAACTGTTACATGACAAGGACGGTACCAGCATCTCCTCTGATTATACCTGCTCTGCGTCAGCTCGCAAACCCTCAGGAAGCCACAACATCCTGTTTCGTGTCTCAGTCCCTATCAATCATCCTTTTTTTTTTCTCTTCAGCCTAAAAACCATCTTTTTCTGAACGACCAGGGGTTTACACTACAGATGCTCTCAGCAGTGCTAGTCTGAAACGCTGCAAACCCAAACCAATGCTGCGGACCACACACCCGCTCGCCTTTCTAGAATCAGCACTGAACCAACTTCCTACCCCAAGAAGGAAAGGGAAAAAAAAAAAACAAACAACATAGCATTTCGCAAGTTCCATTTGACAAATCTCTCAGGCCCCGGCCGAGGCCGCCGAGACTCTGCAGCGTTTCGTACCCGGCAGAGCAAACGTCTCCTCAGCCACCACCTCCCTGCGCCGCTCCGACGGCCAGAGCCGGACTCAGAGGAGTTTCACTCCGGGCTCCTCCTTGCCTGGGGCCCGTGGCTCGTGCACCGCCCTCACCTGGGGGGGGGGGGGGGGCCGGCATGGGGCCTTGGCGCCGCTCGCGCACTGGGCAAGGGCAGCGCCTGCGCCGGCCGCTTCCGGGACTCGCCGAAGTCCGAGGGCAGCGGGAAGCGCCGACCGGCTGCGGCCCCTGGGGAGGGTAAACGGGGCGGCCCCCCCCTTACACCGGGCTTCCGAGCCGGGCCGCCGCGCAGCCACTTACAGATCTTGCCCCGCAGGCTCTGCAGGACTCGGATTGTCTCCCTGCCGTTCTCTTCCGCCATGGCCTGCGGCTGCTCGCCTCTTCCTGGCCTCGCGCCGCACTCTGCCTGCGCCGGAGCGCCCAGGCCCCGCCCATTCGTGGGCCGAGCGCGCTCCGGTTGGGCAGCTGAGGATGGGCGGGGGGGCCGCCGGCCGGCTCCGCGCTCGTAGAGGTTCTGTAGGCAGCGCGCGCCTTCCCCTGTTTGGTTGTTGTCACGTGCGGCGCTTGAATGCCTATTTGTAGCACTGCCAAGCCATCTAGTTTTGTGTGCCTCTGCTTCCCTCTTTGGTATTTACTTGTAGGTCGGTTTTTTTTTTGTCTTAATAAATTATTTCATAAATTGACCCCATCAGTTATCTAAAAACTTATGGACTTTTTATTGCAACCAAGCCCTCCAGGGCCAGCTCAAGGCAAGCGGCGCCCTGAGAGTAGGGAAGACATCGGGCACCCTCCGTCCCAAGGTGCAGAGACGGCTCAAAGCAATCTGCTGCTGGACGGAGGGATGAGATGGCCTTTCTCCAAGGGTACAGGTCAAATCATCAAGACGGCCAAGGTGTGGGGGCGGTTTCTACTTGGTCTGGTCCTTTCCCTGATTTGAAATGCTGCAGAAAGAAAAAGCAAGAGTCAAACTTAAGAACATAAGAAATTGCCATACTGGGTCAGGCCAAGGGTCCATCAATCCCAGCATCCTGTTTCCAACAGTGGCCAATCCAGGCTACAAGTAGCTGGCAAGTCTCCAAACTCTAAGTAGATCCCATGCTACTGATGCCACTAATAGCAGTGGCTATTCCCTAAGAATCAACTTGATTAATAGCAGTTAATGCACTTCTTCCCCATGTACTTATCCAAACCTTTTTTAAACTCAGCTACTAACTGCACTAACCACATCCTCTGGCAACAAATTCCAGAGCTTAATTGTGCCTGGAGTGAAAAAGAATTTTATCTGATTAGTTATAAATGTGCTACTTTCTAACTTCATGGAGTATCCCCTAGTCCTGCTATTATCTGAAAGAGTAAATAACTGATTCACATTTACCTGTTCTAGAGCTCTCATGATTTTAAAGGCCTCTATCATATTCCCCCTCAGCGATCTCTTCTCCAAGCTGAACAGCCCTAAGCTCTTTAGCCTTTCCCCATAGGGGAGCTGTTCCATCCCCTTTATCATTTTGGTTGCCCTTCTCTGTACCTTCTCCATCACAACTATATCTTTTTGAGATGCAGCGACCAGAATTATACACAGTACGCAAGGTGCAGCTTCACCAAGGAGCGATACAGACGCATTATGACATTTTCCGTTCTATTAACCATTCCCTTCCTAGTAATTCCTAACATTCTGTTTGCTTTTTTGACTGCTGCAGCACACTGAGCCGACGATTTCAATGTATTTTCCACTATAGAAATGAAACATAGAAACATAGAAATGACGGCAGAAGACGACTAAATGGTCCATCCAGTCTGCCCAGCAAGCTTTCACACTTTTTTTTTTTCCTCATACTTATCTGATTACACTTGGCCCTTAGTAACCTTTTGGTTCTATTTCCCTGACGTCATCTCGGGGGCCAGCCAGACTTTCACGCCGGAGGCCCTTTAAAAGAGGAGCCCTACGCGCGCACGCGCGAGCCTAGGAGGCAGGGTCAGCAATGCCCGACGGCGTCTCCCCCGTGGAGACGCCGCGATGTAGGCCCGAACAGCCCCAGCGGATCCAGCGGCTTGGGTGGCGTCCCACGAGGGAGAGGAGGTAAGGGTCTGGTCGCGACCGGAGCCGCAACAGGCATTCCAGGCATCCACCACCCTCTCCGTGAAGAAATACTTCCTGACATTGGTTCTGAGTCTTCCTCCCTGGAGCTTCAAATCTTGACCTCTGGTTCTGCTGATTTTTTTCCAACGGAAAAGGTTTGTCGTTATCTGCGAATCATTAAAACCTTTCAAGTATCTAAAAGTCTATGACACCTAGATTTTCCTAGGTGGTAGCTTCTAATATGGAATCTAACATCATGTAATTACAGCCTGGATTATTTTTCCCTATATGCATCACCTTGCACTTGTCCACATTAAATTTCATCTGCCATTTGGATGCCCAATCTTCCAGTCTCACAAGGTCCTCCTGCAATTTATCACAATCCACTGAATAATTTTGTATCATCCACAAATTTGATAACCTCACTCGTCATATTCCTTTCCAGATCATTTATAAATATATTGAAAAGCACCATTCCAAGTACAGATTCTTGAGGCACTCCACTGTTTACCCTTTTCCACTGAAAAAATTGACCATCCTACTCTCTGTTTCCTGTCTTTTAACCAGTTTGTAATCCACGACAGGTCACTGCCTCCTATCCCATGACTTTTTAGTTCCCTTAGAAGCCTCTCATGAGGGACTGGCAAATGCCTTCTGAAAATCCAAATACACTACATCTACTGGTTCAATTTATCCACGTTTATTAACCCTTTCAAAAAAATGAAGCAGATTTGTGAGGCAAGACTTGCTTTGGGTAAATCCATGCTGACTGTTTTCCATTAAACCATGTCTTTCTATATGCTCTGTGATTTTGATCTTTAGAATAGTTTCCACTATTTTTCCCAGCACTGAAATCAAGCTCACTGGTCTATAATTTCCTGGATCACCCCTGGAGCTCTTTTTAAATATTGGGGTTACATTGACCACCCTCCAGTCTTCAGGCACAATGGATGATTTTAATGGTAGGTTACAAATTTTAACTAATATATCTGAAATTTAAATTTTTTAGTTCCTTCATGTTGTGGGAACGCTGGAGGCAGTCCCATCTCTGGGATTTCGTGTACCCTTGGCCCACGACACCGCTGCAGAGGAGCTCCGGCAAGCACCATGGCAGGCGAGGAGTGTCCAAGCACAGGCTGAAGCTGGAAGTACTGGAGGTAGAGCCCTGGCCTCTGCCAAACCTGTACCCATCAGAGAAACCCAACAACACAGTGTTGGTCTCTGGAGTAGCCCACCGGCCACTCAATAGCCCTTTCAGACCTGCCGCATGGGAGCACCAAATGCGACAGGATGGACAATGGCTGAAGAGTGTAGACATCAGACGAAGATATCAAATGAAGACGAAGACTCAGGATATGTGAGGGTTTCACGGAGACTTGGTTTCATGAAGAGACGAAGACAAAGACTTGAAGGGCTGAGATGAGACGCAGGGTAATCAATGATGAGACGAAGACTCGTAGGCTAAGACAAGCCTTGGTTATATGGAGGACTCAGACGGAGTCACAAGGTTTGAATTGCCACATGGAGTTCTGAAGTGGTACTGCCACATCACGCACCCTACACTACCAAGCAAGGCAGGTCACGGACCACATTCGCATGCCCCCTACCCTACCAAGCAAGGCAGGTTGCGGACCATGCTCTGAGGTCTCCCAAGCCAGGTTGCTTGAAGATCCAGGAGGAAGACATGAAGAGTCCAGCGATGCCTGAACTGAGACGCGCCCTCCCGGCCAATTAAGGCAAGGCGCGGACATGCCAGGATAAGCAGAGTTCATATCAAGCGGAGGCAGGTGCAAGAGGCTCCAAAGATCTGGACAGGATACAGGATGAGGAGAAGACTTCAGGATCTGCACCTGAAGCTTGAAGATAAAACTGGGGTTCCAGCTAAGGAAACCCGCAGGATCCAGGGGCTCAGAGTGCGACTCGGCGTGTAGCTCGAGGGCCTCTGAGTATGGACGCTAATGCCGGGAGGATAAAAGTTGGGATCAGCTGGAGTATTGAGGTGTCAAGAGGAAGAGCATCTGAAGATCTGAAGAACGAAACATCAGCAGATCAGGGAAGAATGAAGACATCAGGACAACTGGAACTGACGAGACGAAGACGCAGGGTGAAACAGGAAGGAAACAGCTTGATCTTCACCTGGAACTGGAAAGAAGCAGCACTGTAAGTGCTGCGATCATTAGACCCGCCCCCCCATGATGTCACTAACATTGGACAGTTAAGACAGCCTCAACACCAGGCGTCGCATGTGGGAAGCCAGATAACATCAAGGGGCACCCTGCAGCGCTTCTCACGCCACAGTCATGGGAGGGGAAGTGAAGGAAACAGCTTGATCTTCACCTGGAACTGGAAAGAAGCAGCGATGTAAGTGCTGCGATCATTAGACCCGCCCCCCCATGACGTCACTAACATCGGACAGTTAAGACAGCCTCAACACCAGGCGTCACACAACAAAGGGGCTCTCCCCTTTGTGCACCCCTTCTGCAAACCTTTGTGTATATGTAAAAATTTATTTTTATGTTTCCTTTGTTAACTAAGCTGTTTCATTGTATTCAACTAAGGAATTTTTTCCTGCTTTTTCTGTTTCACTGTAAACCGGCATGATTTGCATTTAATGCAAGCATGTCAGTATATAAAAGTTAAAAATAAATAAATAAACAAACAAGAGACTGTGACGAAGATGAAGACGTAGACATGGAATTCCAATGAAGAATGTGGAACAGAGTGGCAACGAGAAGCTGTATTGAAGAGAAGTTCAAAGGAGGACTGGCTCCTTGCGAAGGCAAGGAAGAAGTGAAGCCAGGCCCTTTTTATAGGGCTGAAGAGGCGACTCCCTGGATGACATCAGAAGTGTACCACTCCCTTGCTTTCCCTTTAAGAAAAGAGAGGAGGCGCGGCCTTGCCCTTTAGGAAGAAGGGGCAGGACCTTGAAGAGCGGCGTCCCTGCCGCTGAAGAATACAAGAGCAGGAACTAGGCCTCAGAGCAGGCCCCACAATGGTAGGCGGCTTCCCTGCCGCAGAGGGTGGACCAGAAGCAGCTCCTGCCACGAGGAGAAGCTGGGGGCGGCCCCAGCCAGTGAAGAGGAGCTCCAGGCGGCCTCCCAGCTGCAAGAAGAGGAGCGAGGACGACGTCCACGGCTCCTGCTATGAAGAGGGGCCCGCGGACGGAGGATAATTCTGGGTGGTCCCCTGGTCGCAAGAAGAGGAGACGGTCGGTGGCTCCTGCTGCAGGAAAGCCCCCGGCTTCAGCGACCTCCAGGAGCTTCCGGTTCAGGTCTAGCTTATCCATTCTGCATCAGCCACGCGCCCTTGCTTGTGGTGGGCACACCTCTCCGGGGGACCACCGGAGGCCCACCTATGTCCAGGCGGTCTGGTTACCCAAGGGCTCAACCTGCGGAAACCCCGGACTGTTATTTGTGAAGCTCCAGCGAGCCTCTGTCTCCTTATGTGCTCCGCCTCCTGGTGGCAGGCGCTCTCTGGGTCCAACCAGAGTGCCGTACCAATCCTGCACCAGGCCAAGGGTCCACCTCCAGCGCTACACTTATAGAATGAGTGGGGGTATCCATCTGTAAATTTGGATACCCCCACCCATTCCTTAAATTCAGTATATCAGGCACTTATGGGGATAATTTGTGAGAAGGCAATCTTAATCCACAATAATAAAAACTAATAAAGGATAAAAAAAAATCTCCACTCTGCATACACAGGAAATTCTGATTTCCAGATAACCTAAGATTATCGTGGAATAGCAGGAGTTGTGGAGGACCGTAGTTACTCTCAAACTTTCTTCTCTCTCTTAACACACACACACACACACACACACATGTTCAATCACTGGATCATCTGTCTCACTCACACACACACACACATGCTCAATCACAGCAACATGCTCTCTCTCACACACACACACATGCTCAGTCACAGGAACATGTTCTGCTCTAGAACACGCACACACACTGACTCACAGGAACATACTCTTCATATACACATACATGCTCAATCACAGGAACATGCACACATACATGCATAAGCTCAATCAGAGGAATATGTTTTCTCACAAACACACACACACTCAATGATGGGAACATTGCGCTCTCTCTCTCATATACATGCATGCTGAATCACAGGAATATGCTCTTACTCACATACACACAATCACAGGAGCATCCTCTTTCTCACACACATACACACAGGCTCTAACACACATGCTCTCAAGTACACAGCCTCTCTCTCTTGCACACACACTCAAGCTGTCACACACATTCTCACACACAATCTCACATACAAACACACACACTCATACATACATGTTCTCACACACATTGACTGTCTCACCCTTTTACGCAAACATGTTCTCACATACACCCTCTCTCTCCATCAAACACATACACACAGAGGCTCTCATACATATCCTAGCAAACCCTCACATGCTTTCAGTACATACCCTCTCTCACACACATATGCTCCCACACAGGTTGTCTCTCCCTCACACATGCATGCTCCCACAGGTGCCCTCTCTCAAACACACACATATATGCACACACTCTCTGTGCCTCCCCTCTCTTATGGAACTTTTCTTCAAGGCCTCTGAATCTTCCCAGGCTGCAGTGGGATGGCTCCACCACAGTCTGCCATGCTTCTTGGTGCCGCTGTGCAGGTCGTTTTCCTCCTGGTGGGATGTGGGAATCCTGCCAGCTTCTCATTAAATTTTTAGTGGCTGGTTTGCATGCTCACTCAAAGTGAGGCAGCCGTGGCAGGGGTATTTTTAGGCACATGTGCTGGCTGCTCCTAGAATTCTGCCACGTAAGGTTGCTGCCTCACCCTGCCTCGTTATAGAATCACCCCCAAGCCCCCACTGTTTTCAAAAATTGCTTTCCCTAAATCTTACCTTAGTAAGACTGCAGCACTGCCAAACTAAGGGGGTCATTTTTCAAAACGCGATGGGCCGTTATCACACGCATTAAGGCCTTCTCGCGTGCCCTAACGCATGGGATAACGACCGCATCGCAGCGATATAATTTAAATGAGGGGAAGGGTTTGAGCGGAATTTTAAAAAAAATGGTGGGGCTGGTTGCGCTGCGGGTGATAATATTTTACACATTATTGCTGGCAGTAGCACCGAAAATAGCTACACCTTTTGAAGCAACATGGGGGCAAAAACGCACCGCCACAATGCGGCACGGTGCACACTGTCATCCCCCGCCCCCTTTTCTAGCCACGGATCTTCACTCTGCTATATATTTCTAGCGGAATGAAAAATCCTATGGTGAGCGAGACAAAAAATGTTTTAACACGGGCAAGTATAGGATGCTTTACAAATATGCAAGGCACCCACTGCTCTCATTACACCAACTTTTGGCGACACACTCCTTACATGACCTTCATAATAGGCATCATTGTGCGGTAACTCGGGCACGGGCACGGACACAATATGGCAATGTGGAGATGGATCACGTTGCTATAGACTATCGGATGTGCAATTTGGACAAATAACAGCCATTACAAACTGGATTCATGAGCTAAGTGATATTCTTTATATAACATAAGTTCATTGAAATAGTGGCAAAAGCACAGAGCACTTTAAATTTTCAGCACAAAAAATTTTTAAAAAAATATATGGACTGACCAATGATTATAAATAAGGCAGAGTGAGCAAATGGTACGAGTTACCGCACAATGATGCCTATTATGAAGGTCATGTAAGGAGTGTGTCGCCAAAAGTTGGTGTAATGAGAGCAGTGGGTGCCTTGCATATTTGTAAAGTATAATTTGTGCCCTTGCTTGAGTATAAATGGAGTGTCAGTTAAAGGGTTTTCGACTGTTTGCAAGTATAGGATGCTTACAGGAAGTGTATAAGAACCTTGGAGGGTGTGGAGAAACATAGAAATGATGGTAGAAGAAGACCAAACGGACCATCCAGTCTGCCCAGCAAGCTTCGCACTTTTTTTTTTTCTCATACTTATCTGTTACTCTTGGCTCTTAGCAACCCTTTGGTTCTATTTCTCTTCCACCCCCACCATCAATGTAGCGAGCAGTGTTAGAACTGCATCTAAGTGAAATATCTAGCCTAATTAGTTAGGGGTTGTAACCGCCACAATAAGCAAGCTACACCCATGCTTATTTGTTTACCCAGACTATGTAATTTAGTCCTTGTTGGTTGTTGTCTGTATATAGATCCACTTTTCTTCATCTCATACTTTTTCAGTTTTTAATAGTCATGGTGTAAGGATGCATTGAACATGGTGTGATATCCTTGATTTCTATGTTTAATAGTCTTATGATTGATCTTTTATAAATTTGGCTTACCCTTTTTGAACCTAATACTAGAGCCTTTCACAGGGCCCCTTGACAATTAGTTCCACAGGAAAATTAACTATGTGTTGTGTTATGAGTATTTCCTTTTGATTGTTTTAAACCTCCTGTCTTGTAATTTCATCTGGTAACCCTTTAGTTCTTCAAGTATTAAGACTATGGGCTTGAATAACTCACAAATTTGGCCTCTGAAGAGCTGAATAGGAGCTGTGGCCACAGCTAGAGGGGATCCTAGGTTGCATAGGGAGAGGTATAACCAAGGAGGTGCCTCTGTATAAGTTATTGGCGAAACCTCAACTAGAATACTGTGTCCAGATTTTAGGGCTGTACCTCTGAACGGATGTATATACAAAGAGTAATAGCAACTGTATGCAGAGAAAAGTTACAAAAATGGTGCAGGGTCTACACCAAAAGCCCTATGAGATGAGAATTAAGAGCCTAAATATGTATGCCCTACAGCGAGAATAAAGACATTTCAATATGTCAGAGGCCTTTAAATATCTCAAAGATATAAATAATGCACAAGAAGCAAACCTTTTCAGAAGTGATCTGAAACAAGGCTCCAATGTGAAAGACTCGGGAGCAACATCAGAAAATATTTCTTCTCTGAAGGTTTGGTGGATGCATGGAATGGACTCGCATATTATCTTTGAAAATTAGTGTAAAGACTGTGGATAAAAAGGCTCCACAGACTTTGAGCTGATGTGGGCAGTTTTAAATTTCCCTCCTAAATGACTATTTATTGAAAGATGTAGAGTTTAAAGAGGAAATTAGCTGGAATATTTGCATATTCTTTCAAATAACAATGAAGAAATAGGGCAACCAATAAATTGGAATATTTTAATTAAAGGCCGCTTAATTGAGAAGACACATCAAATGAAAAGAGACAAAACAAAAAAAGACCAAGTGCCCAGATTAATGACTTAGAAAAAATTCATAACCAAAATGTTTTAAATAAAATATTGTATGGCAAGAGGGAAATTGCAGTAATTATTAATAGAGAAGACTGATCTTAACTTGACATGAACAAAGCTATTGTATTATTAAAAAAAAAAAAAGGCTACAAGGCAGAAAGGCAGTTTATGCATTACACCTGCATAAACTGACAGTAGCTAAGAATTTTTATTTTTTTTTAAATAGTCAAATGCTTACTAAAAAATGAAGTAGTCTGAGACAGATTTGCAGTCTTTTAAAGTGCATTATACACTAGGGATAAGAGTATTCAAGAACCTAATATTTGCAGGTATGCTTCTTATCTTCACTACAAAGGCTGTCACTGATTGTGCAAACTATAAACTAATTAGAGAAAGCAATTTCTCCCGTTGAGGTGTTCAGTGCTATCAGAATTACTAAATGTAAGAATACATTATAGAAAACCAGTTTTCCAAGATGATGAAAACATTGGAGCGTCACATGGAAATTTGGCTACACTATAATATTTCCTGGTTCAGTAGAATTCCTTTGATCAAGACGAGTGCCCCGCCGAGAATCTCATATCTGTTTCAGACCTTACCAACTGAAATCCCAAAATCCGATTGATCAGGATTTCAGAACAAGATTCTCAGGTTTGACTGGAAGGGTAAACTACCTTAATTGCTAAATCTGTCTTACATTTGGAAAGGCAGGGGGATTAGCAGTTTCAGATTTACAAAGACATCATCATCGGTGTCATTTTAGGACGGCAGCAGCATGCTATGTGCTGACAGAACGCAAGGCCTGGGTGCCGATTGCACAATCTGTGGAGGGCACAACTGATTTTCGGTTGCTCCTTTTGGATTCCCAAGAGTCTACAGACCTCAAGGGAGGAGGTCGATTTACCGTGCCTCTCACACTGAAGCTCTGGGGCAGTATCAAGAAATAAGATTAGAACTCTTTCAGAACCGCAAGTGTTTCCTTCAGATCAATTTATTTTTTTGAACAGGTCAAATATCCAAGACTTGTTTAAAAACGGGTAAAACTTGGGATAGGTACTTTGGAATAATTATGGAAAATAGGAGGATGATAGGTTTTTCAAAATGTTAAAACATACAGTTCATATGGAGTGGATGATTCAGATTATTTTGGATTCCCCCCATACAGTCCATTTTGTTAATATAGAAGACTTTAAGGATGGACTTTCAAACCCTTGGACACTTTTAGAAGATATATGTTCTAACTATAAGTCCTCAAAGGAATTGCAAAAATATACCTCAAAGCTTAAAATAATTATAGGCCAGAGTGGGAAAAAGAATTGAGATTGAATGGACTGAATAATGGAAGATGGAATTAGTGGATCTTCCATATCAGCTAATTCATTGGGAGATGGATTCAAAGTTCTTTATCGCTGGTAACTAATTCCTGTCAAATTAAATCAAATATTACCCATCTTCATCTCAACAATGTTGGCGCTCCTGTGAAGGAAAGGACACCTTGGCTCACACAGATGTTTGGAAATCCATAAAATATATTTTTTTAGGAATTGATCTTCCTCGGGACCCGGCTATACGGTGATTGGATTTGCTTCAAAACAGATCACAAGAACACAAGAAAATGCCATACTGGGTCAGACCAAGGGTCCATCAAGCCCAGCATCCTGTTTCCAATAGAGGCCAATCCAGGACATAAGAACCTGGCAAGTACCCAAAAACTAAGTCTATTCTATGTAACCATTGCTAATGGAAGTGGCTATTCTCTAAGTGAACTTAATAGCAGGTAATGGACTTCTCCTCCAAGAACTTATCCAATCCTTTTTTAAACACAGCTATACTAACTGCACGAACCACATTCTCTGGCAACAAATTCCAGAGTTTAATTGTGCGTTGAGTAAAAAAGAACTTTCTCCGATTAGTTTTAAATGTGCCCCATGCTAACTTCATGGAGTGCCCCCTAGTCTTTCTACTATCCGAAAGAGTAAATAACCGATTCACATCTACCCGTTCTAGACCTCTCATGATTTTAAACACCTCTATCATATCCCCCCTCAGTCGTCTCTTCTCCAAGCTGAAAAGTCCTAACCTCTTTAGTCTTTCCTCATAGGGGAGTTGTTCCATTCCCCTTATCATTTTGGTAGCCCTTCTCTGTACCTTCTCCATCGCAATTATATCTTTTTTGAGATGCGGCGACCAGAATTGTACACAGTATTCAAGGTGCAGACTCACCATGGAGCGATACAGAGGCATTATGACATTTTCCGTTTTATTCATCATTCCTTTTCTAATAATTCCCAACATTCTGTTTGCTTTCTTGACTGCCGCAGCACACTGCACCGACGATTTCAATGTGTTATCCACTATGACACCTAAATCTCTTTCTTGGGTTGTAGCACCTAATATGGAACCCAACATTGTGTAATTATAGCATGGGTTATTTTTCCCTATATGCATCACCTTGCACTTATCCACATTAAATTTCATCTGCCATTTGGATGCCCAATTTTCCAGTCTCACAAGGTCTTCCTGCAATTTATCACAATCTGCTTGTGATTTAACTACTCTGAACAATTTTGTGTCATCTGCAAATTTGATTATCTCACTCGTCGTATTTCTTTCCAGATCATTTATAAATATATTGAACAGTAAGGGTCCCAATACAGATCCCTGAGGCACTCCACTGTCCACTCCCTTCCACTGAGAAAATTGCCCATTCAATCCTACTCTCTGTTTCCTGTCTTTTAGCCAGTTTGCAATCCACGAAAGGACATCGCCACCTATCCCATGACTTTTTACTTTTCCTAGAAGCCTCTCATGAGGAACTTTGTCAAACGCCTTCTGAAAATCCAAGTATACTATATCTACCGGTTCACCTTTATCCACATGTTTATTAACTCCTTCAAAAAGTGAAGCAGATTTGTGAGGCAAGACTTGCCCTGGGTAAAGCCATGCTGACTTTGTTCCATTAAACCATGTCTTTCTATATGTTCTGTGATTTTGATGTTTAGAACACTTTCCACTATTTTTCCTGGCACTGAAGTCAGGCTAACCGGTCTGTAGTTTCCCGGATCGCCCCTGGAGCCCTTTTTAAATATTGGGGTTACATTTGCTATCCTCCAGTCTTCAGGTACAATGGATGATTTTAATGATAAGTTACAAATTTTTACTAATAGGTCTGAAATTTCATTTTTTTAGTTCCTTCAGAACTCTGGGGTGTATACCATCCAGTCCAGGTGATTTACTACTCTTCAGTTTGTCAATCAGGCCTACCACATCTTCTAGATTTACCGTGATTTGATTCAGTCCATCTGAATCATTACCCATGAAAACCTTCTCCATTACGGGTACCTCCCCAACATCCTCTTCAGTAAACACCGAAGCAAAGAAATCATTTAATCTTTTCGCGATGGCCTTATCTTCTCTAAGTGCCCCTTTAACCCCTCGATCATCTAACGGTCCAACTGACTCCCTCACAGGCTTTCTGCTTCGGATATATTTAAAAAAGTTTTTACTGTGAGTTTTTGCCTCTACAGCCAACTTCTTTTCAAATTCTCTCTTAGCCTGTCTTATCAATGTCTTACATTTAACTTGCCAATGTTTATGCTTTATCCTATTTTCTTCTGTTGGATCCTTCTTCCAATTTTTGAATGAAGATCTTTTGGCTAAAATAGCTTCTTTCACCTCCCCTTTTAACCATGCCGGTAATCGTTTTGCCTTCTTTCCACCTTTCTTAATGTGTGGAATACATCTGGACTGTGCTTCTAGAATGGTATTTTTAACAATGACCATGCCTCTTGGACATTTTTTACTTTTGTAGTTGCTCCTTTCAGTTTTTTTCTAACAATTTTTCTCATTTTATCAAAGTTTCCCTTTTGAAAGTTTAGCACGAGAGCCTTGGATTTGCACACTGTTCCTCTTCCAGTCATTAAATCAAATTTGATCATATTATGATCACTATTGCCAAGCGGCCCCACCACCGTTACCTCTCTCACCAAGTCCTGTGCTCCACTGAGAATTAGATCTAAAATTGCTCCCTCTCTCGTCGGTTCCTGAACCAATTGCTCCATAAAGCTATCATTTATTCCATCCAGGAACGTTATCTCTCTAGTGTGACCCGATGATACATTTACCCAGTCTATATTGGGGTAATTGAAGTCTCCCATTATTACTGCACTACCAATTTGGTTAGCTTCCCTAATTTCTCTTAGCATTTCACTGTCCATCTCACCATCTTGACCAGGTGGACGGTAGTATACCCCTATCACTGTAGTCTTCCCTGACACACAAGGGATTTCTATCCATAAAGATTCTTACTTGTGGCAACAGCATATTGTGCAACCGCAATGAAATGGAAAAAAAAAAGCTCCCCTGTTCAGAATGACGCAGCGGCTGTCTAAAGTACAGGATATATTTCAGCGATGGAAAAACTGACCCATGCTCAGTCTGCAATCCCTGTCTTCAGTATGTGGAAAAGAAGTAATGACTTGGCTGTGAAATTCCTGGACTGAGACACACCTATATCCTTCCTTCTTGGTTTGGTTTGGTTTTCCATGTTTACCATGTGGAAATGTATTTGAAAATGACTCCCAAGATGCAATTTTCAAGCTGTCTGCAGTCCAAAGGCATATAAAAAAAATACAAGAGAGACCAATGATTATAAATGAATTGGGTATTAATCAACTTGATGGTTAACTGAGCAAAACAATATCTCTTTAACCACATTTTCAAATTAACCCGGTTAGATGTATGAAGGTCTTAAAACATTTTTTTCTGTCTTGGTATTCCAACAAGTTCTAATATAGGTGGTTTTTGATTTTATGTTCTTGATATCTTGTGGCATAGTTCATATTTCCTTGAGTAGATCTCTCTATAATGGCCCCAGAAGATCCATGCCCACCTTTTCAAAAGGGGTCTTGATTATGGGCATTGGTATGAGAGGTGCCGCATCTACGCCGGCAGGCTTTGTTAGTTGGCAAGTAGGACAGGACCGGTAATACAACTGGACCTGTTTATGTAGACCCAACCAATAGAATTGAGCCAATATTTTCTCCCGAGTCTTTTTCTTCCTCAGGTGACCCCCCCTAGAAGGTGGCTGTGTGCTAGTTGCATGATCTTCTGATGATACGGGTTGGGAACTAGGAGTTGTTCTATCAATTCCCCCACTACACTTCCCTTTGTGACTCGGTAAAGTAGATTCCCCTTTCATCACAAAATTAAGGTGGAATAGGGTCTGTAAGCTATGTTCCAGAGGCTACCTTTCAGTTCACCCTCTGTATATGCTCCTGGGCTTGCTTAAAGGACTCATCCTCCCTCTGGGCTTGCCTAAAGCTCCCCAGGTCACTTCCTTTTTCCCACTCAAAAGGGCCAGGTAAGACATTCTTGGTGGATGGCTGTTCTTCCCCTTACCCCGATCCTTCCGCCTTGGCTGCCTCTAAATTAGCAGCATAAGTGTATTTGTCCTGTAGGCACTGCCTCCTGGACTTAGGAGTCTTGGAGTCTTTATGATGGAGATCTGGATCATCCAAGGGAAGTTCTGGAAAGTCCAGTTCTTCATTGATGTGGTTGAATGAACACGTTGTGAGCTGGTTCCAGAGGCTCTAAGCGTTTGGTCAGTCCTATGACCAGGCGTAGGGTAGCCAAGGAAGAACTCCCACCTCAGTTTTGTCTTGGCCGACCACGGTCTTCCGTTGTACCCAGCTTATTGGATACTGCTGTTGGTCCCCATGTATGCCTGCCAAGGTCATTACTCTGTCATAGTCAATCTGGAGACACTTCACTAACTCTCTTCAAATGAGCATTTTCACATTCCACTAATGCTTGCGCTAGAACGCCATCTAGCTCAACCACAATCACAAAAGTAGAGACTCCTTGGCTGGGGACATCCATGAAATTACAAAATTGTGGGGCCACAACATTAACATCCATAGGCTCATCTTCCCTATGGGAACAGTCTGGCAAAATGACCATTTTCTTCACAGCTGAAACATGGCGGTCTGGCTGAGGGTTGTGGTTGAGGTGAAAACGCCAGCTGGACCTGTGCTACCGGTTGCATGGCCTCTGGCTCTTAGGACTGTCGACCTCTACCCTGGTCGAGTGGCTATTATCAGGCATAGTCTGGGCCTGATAATAGGCCTCAGCTTCTTCCAGCACCTTTTCAACCATAAGGTTTGGGTGTCAGCAGATCCACTGCCGCATAGGCCATTCTAGGCTGTCTAGGACCGCTTTGGCTACATCCACCCTGGTCTTCCCTTCTGGGTTCAGCCACTTCCAAGCAGCATCTTTAAGTCTATGGAATAAGTTCCTTGTGTTTTCTCCAGCCTGTAGAACTCCCTGTCAAAATTGCTGTTGGTAGCCTTCTGGGGTGAATCCCATTCGCTCTAGAATGGCGGCCTTGGACTTCCTGGTATGCGGTCCTCCCTTCTGGATAGGCAGTCTGGAAGACATCTTGACTACTCTCAATAAGACTCCCCAAATAGGTAGTACACCTATCCTTTGGCCAGCCTGCCAGTCGAGCTGTGCGCTCAAAGATTTTCAGGAAACTATCAGGGTCTTCTCCTGGGGTCATCTTAAGTAGTGTCTGGGATACAAGAGGTAGATTAGTTACAGTGGTTTGCACAGCTTGTGCTATCTGGGTTAGTACCCAATGCTGCTGCATCACCTGCTCTCGCAATGCCTGCTGCTGATCAATTTCCAATTGTAGAGCATTTTTTAATTGTTGCTGCCCTGTAGCAAGGACCTGGATTACCTGCTCCATCTTCCTTGTTTACTGAGCTGCCTCCAAACTATATACCTCTCCGGGGAAAGAAGGGCAGGGGGACCAAAAAAAATGCCTGCTGGCCTGTCCAGCCTTACATACTGTTTTGACCCCTGACTACACAGATGGGGCTAGCCCCCTTAGCCTATTGTATGAAGGCTGGGTGAGTGGAACTGGGATGTCCCAGGAAAAAGAAAATAAAACTATGTAGGGTTTTTTTTCCTGCTATTGCGACTGTTGGCTCTTGCCTAAACGGGAAGCACAGACAAGAGATCCCACTGCTACTACCATATATGTTAACTTGGCAATAGCGACTTGGGAAACAGCTGAAATGAATAAGAAGGCAAATTCTGGTCATTTAGGTGCAATTTATTTACAGTGAAAGAAAAGTCAAACAAACAAATGCAGCTCACCTTAAGTTCAGGTAGCACACAGACATCACACATAGCAGCTCTTTGCATGGAATGGGTTCCTGTCTACTCCACAGGGCCTCTCTAGCCCTTCTTGTACACTGGTGAAGGCTCCTCCCTTCACCCAGGATTCCTTACAGGTCTGGATCTTAAGGAAGACCGGGTGAGACAGCTTTACCCGGTCCCTTAAGGTGGTCTGATGGAGTTTCCCTTAGACTCCCTCACAATCCACAGAAATCAATATGAAAGTTGCCTTCTAAACATTCTCCTTTTACATCACAAAAAAAGTATTTGAAGTTCATATAAGCAAAAGTAGGATTAAGATTGTGGGAACTGAAATATACGAGTTCATGTCCTATTATCTTTCATGTCATACCTTTTCAAAAATTAAGTAAAATAATGCTGTTGTCTTTGTGTCATAAGGAATCACTTTTATGATACAGAAAACTTTGGTTGACCTCAGCTTGTGTTGGGCCATTGTCATATAGGTGTAGCAGAAAGGGTTGAAGTGAAGAGAAGGGCTGTGAAAAAGAAGCGCATTTTACAAATGGCTCTCCTTCTTGCACGAAGTTTAGTTGTTTTCTTTTTTTGCTGTGACACCATGAGCAGTCTTTAATGGGCTAGAGAACAGACTCAAGCTGTACTCTGGCTGTTTTCTCATGAACTATTTATTGATTACAGAAAAATAAAACAGAAACAGCTCTGCTTACCTTAGCAGCTTTAAAAAGCAAAACGACAGCAATGCAATTCACAACTAGTCAGTATTGACCTTCCCTAGGTTTCTTTCTCTTCCCTGGGGCCTTGTGTTCTCCCTGGGCCTAGCTTCTTATCCCCTTCTAAGGAAAATGCTCTCACATCAGAACTCCCTTCCTAGCTATGGCTTAAGGTGGACCAGACTATATACCTGGTTCTGAGCTTTTAAGGAGGGTCTACCATACACTACTTTACATACCCTCCCGCTCAGCACAACTTTGTCAGGTAGAGTATCTGCCTTTATCCGGGCTAAATCCTGGAGAAGTTCACCAGACTGTAAGCCTGACATCACAAAGTCCCTGGCAGATATCTTTCCTGCAACCATGCACTCTCTTTTCTTGTTCCCCAAGATCTTCTGTCCGGAGCGACCTCTAGCCACTAAGACTTCTTGAATTTTCTACTCCAGTGCTGCCTCTGTGGCTTGTGTACGTCCCCCATGGGAAAACGTCCAGAGAGGATATCTTGAAGCTGTCTGGGCTGGCAAGACTGTCCATGAGCTGGCTTTACAGGGTTTCAAACTGGCAACAACTGCACCCTTGAACCAAAAGATATAGAAGCTTGGGATGTATTCTCACTTCCATAATGGCTTGCCCTGCCAGAGTCATCAGCATAACCCGACTAGCTGGGTACTGCTTCTGGGCATCATGTATACAGGTGAGTGTCACCTTCTTTTTGTAATTGATCTGCTTTCTCTGGGCTAGGTCGTTACGGATGACAATCTTTCCAAACCCTGAATCTACCAGAGCGTGGATGGGAACCTCATTCAACTCAAATGGGGATCATGAAGTCCAAACCTCCCACACAGACCATCTACCAAACTACAGATTTGCATTTTCACAAAAGTATACACCTACTCTCGCTTCTCAAGTCAGAGGCCAGTCCTTCACAATGTGCTCTTTTGCTGTACAATGGGAGCATGCCTGTGAGACTTGCTCCATCCTAATTTTAACAAGGGGGTTCATCATTCCCTTCCTTCATTTGACTGTGCTCCTTCTTATGGAGTTTCACTAGCTTGTGCTCCCATTCTAGATCCTCAATCCATGGACAATGCTCAACAACGTGCTCTTTTACCACACAGTAAAAGTAGGAACATGCCTGTGGGGCCTGCTTTACTGCTTCTTATAAAGAGTTCCTTGTCTCTTATTTCTTATGGGACAACACTTGTCCTCATAGCCATACCCGGCACAAAGTGAGCAAAAGGAGAAAGTGTCCAGACCCTTCCTACTCAATTGGGCAAGTACCCGAGGAACTTCTTTCCTCCTCTAACTCTATGATCGTCCTTGCTGTGAAGGTCTTCGTTTGTCAGTGGACGCTTTAGCCTCTAGTGCTGTCTGTGTCACCAAGATGGTGTCCATGGCTTTGCTTCCTTAGTATCGACAGTCTTGGGCCAAAGGACCTCTCTTTCCACAGTTGAAGCAAGCTGGGGAGTCTGGGAGTCAGTGATCTGAGTATGAAACCAGAGCTATCCTGGTTTGAGGAGCATTAAGAATATAAGAACATAAGAAGTTACCTTACTGGATCAGACCGAGGGTCCATCAAGCCCATCATCCTGTTTCCAATAGAGGCCAATCCAGGCTACAAGTACCTGGCAAGATCCCAAACATTAAATAGATCCCATGCTACTGATGCCAGTAATAAGCAGTGGCTATTCCCTAAGTCATCATAATTGCAGTTTATGGATTTCTCCCTCAGGAATTATCTAAACCTTTTTTAAACCCAGCTATATCGAGTGCCTTATCCACATCCACTGGCAATGACTTCCAGAGCTTAATTTTGCATTGAGTGAAAAAGAATTTTCTCTCATTTGTTTTAAATATGCTACTTGCTAACTTCATGGAGTCCTTGTATTATTTGAAAGAGTAAATAACCGATTCACATTTACCTGTTCATGTCCTTTCATGATTTTATAGATCTCTGTCATAGCCCCCCTCAGCTGTCTCTTCTCCAAGCTGATCAGCCCTAACCTCTTTAACCTTTCTTCACAGGGAAGTCGTTCCATGCCCTTTATCATTTTGGTCACCCTTCTGGAGTCCTGCTCTCTCACTGCTGTGCCAGGGAACCTATGCAAATTGTCTTTCTGGTTTCCGCACCAATTCTGACATCGATTGAGCCTGATGGAAGGCCACTTTTAACGCTTTCTCCAGGGTGAGCCCCGGGTGCTGACATACCCAATTCCCCATGGGCCAGGTCATCCCATCCAGGAGCTGCTTCAGGAAGACCTGATTGGCTTCTTTGAGGCTTGTCTTTACCTCTGGCTGTAGCTATTTTCTTATGCCAATGAAAAAGGTTTCATGTATTTTTCCCGGGCTATAGGGTGCCTCTCTAGAACTGCTGCTGCTATGTTTCCCTAGTGTAACCCACCCTTTCCAGAATGCTGGTTTTAACATTCAAATAGTTAGTTCTCCCATCTGAATTGACAGTTTGAAAGGATGCTTAGCTTTTAGGGGTGGGAAGAAGTACAAATTTTGTTTTGCTTTTTGTTTCATTTTCTTGGGGGATCTTTTTCTCCATGAATTTCATTTCATCTAATGAGAGCCAGACATCCGAACACAGCCTCTGGGTTGGGCTCCATCATTGGGCCTGAGTCCTAGCTTAAGGCATAGCCCAAGCATCGTGACCCAGCATCCAAGCTGGGCCTCAGCAATGGGCCTGGGCCTAGGCCAAGGTCCAGGCATCTGGACCCAGCCTCTGGACTAGGCCATGTCAAAGCAGGTAAGTTTTAAACATTTTCAGGGCCTGGGTCTTTGCTCGGGTCTTGTCCAAGTCCTTGTCCATTGGGCCACAGTCTAGACTGAGACCCTAGCGTCACTTTCAGGTCTGTTCCCTATGCAAGACCCCTGCTTCGGGCCTAGGTATAGCCCCCCCCCCCCCCCCCCCGATTTTCAAAACAAAAAAACATTTCGACGAAGGTTCTTTGGAAATTAAATCATTCCATTTTGAAAACAATGTGAAATGAAATAGGAAATGTTGTCTTATTTCCTATTTTAATTCTTCCCAATGTCCATTCATACTGGCTTTTGCCTGTAAGTAGATTTGCCAGGTACATGGTCCAAGTAGTCAAGCAAGCAAATCTTTCAAAATTCTTTAAGAAAACAGAGTCCTCATCTGCCTTCATTTTAAACCAAAGAGGAGGTGAAGGGCTCATATGGGTCAGGAGACATGTTCTGGGTGTTTGGTGTGTATGAATGTATTGGTAGGGTGTAGATTTCAGCATTTGGATAAGAAAATAGTACATATTATTAAAGGAGATTTTTCATGTACATCTGAGAAGGTGGTATATGCGGTTGTGTGCCCATGCTGATTAGTATATGTCGGACATACTAAGCAGATGATCCGTCAAAGGATTATAGAACATAAGAGTAATATTCGTATTCAGAAGGAAGAAGCTCCTCTTGTGGCTCATTGGATTAGTGCGCACCACCAGATTGATGGCCTGAGATTCTTTGTTATAGCACAGTGTATAGAAAGTCAGAGGGGATGCCACACGGTGGCTTTGGCGTACGGAACAGAAGTTTATTTACAAATGGAATACTGTACATCCATGGGGCCTCAATGCCAAGCATTAACAATCATAGATACATCTTTGACTAAATTAGGGATACGGTCTTCGAAAAAACATACAATCAATCAGTTAGCTGAAATAGTAATAACTCAGTTTTATTTTGAATTTCAGAATCATTTGTTTAAGCAGGTAAAGAGTATCCCAATGGGTTCACCTTTAGCACCTTCAGTTGCCTGCCTTTATGTAGCTGCATATGAGGAAAGTTTTCTATATACATCTATATATTTTGATCATATACGGTTTTATAAGCGGTATATAGATGACTTGTTTTTCGTTTGGGTCGGTGACAGATATAAGCTATTAGAATTTGAACAATATCTCAATAGTTGTGACTAGAATTTAAAGTTTACTGTACAATTAAGTGACAAGCAACTACCATTTTTAGATATTATGGTGAGCGTACATAATGGTAACATTGGAACGTCCGTTTATACCAAGCCTACTGATAAGAACACTACCCTACACTTTAAAAGCTTTCACCCAAAGAGATTGAGAGAAAGCATACCTATAAGCCAGTTTTTAAGATACCGACGTATTTGCTCTACAGTTAGGGAGTACAAACAGCATGCGGCGAACCTCACCCTTAAGTTTAGGGATAGAGGGTATCCAGCTGGCTGTATTAAGAGAGCATATAAGAGGGCATTGTATGCCAATAAAACCAATTTATTACAATTGAGTCCTCGAAATAAAGTTACAAGGTCCATTTGCTCACTGCCATTCTCAACAAAATCCCATCAAATTAAGCAATGTATCCTCAAACATTGGCATATAATTCAATCGCTGCCTGGCTTTGAAGAACCACCAATTTTTGCTATGCGTCGGGGTGCAAGCATTAGATCTATACTGGCAAGACCACAAGAGTTGATAGCACAAGATGATTGGGGACAGTTCAAATGTGGTAGATGTTCGGTGTGTCAGAATGTTTGGGAAATCAAAACGTTTAAAATTCCTCATTGGAAGAACTTGTTCACTATTAAAGGACATTTTACATGTGAGTCCAAAATGGTTATTTATGCCATTGTTTGCCCGTGTGAACTTGTTTATATAGGATTCACAACGAGGAGTATAAGACAGCGCATTGTGGAACATAAAAGCAGATTGAGGACGAAGAAGACTGGGGCTCCATTAGTATCCCATTGTGGAGAAGCTAATCACAATATTGAGCATATACGGTTTTTTGTAATTCAACAATGTCAGGTACGACAGCAGGGAGATGTCATCAATACCCTCAGGAGAATTGAGCAAAAATTTATATACCAATGGGATACCATCTATCCTCGGGATCTGAATGAGATGATAGAATGGGAAGCTTTTTATGGCACATAATTCCATATATGAAATAGACTGGAGGCTAACATCAGTTGTTATAAAGTGAGCATTATAACCACTATAGGGTGAATAAATGATTTGACATAGGTATTAGTATGTTTAATAAGGTAATGCGATAGATCCATTCTGATTGGAGGAGGAATTACGTTAGGTACGCAAAAGGCACGTCAAAATGAGGTGCCATATGATAGGGCGGAGGCAATTTAAAAGTCGGCGTTTTTTCGCGGTTAGGTAGATGTTGGAAGGTCGGCAGCAGCAGTGAACTCGGCTAGGTTGCGGTAAAACTTTGAAAACACTATTTGAATATTGGAGACTGGCTGCCGGCAATATTGCTGGTAACGATTTGGAATCGTAGTTTAATTTAAAGGCTTTAAGTCCGGTAAGTGTCAATATTTGAGAAGTCAGAAAGTTGTAGGAACAGGGTGGCAATATGACAAACAGCTTATATATTGATTATATGTGTTGTAGGAATTCAAGGCAAACTGGTTGTTTGAAGTGAAGAGGCTTTTAAACATATTCGTAATATTGCCACGGAGCCTTGTGTGGTGATGCATTTCAGATATTGACATATAATACAAAAATTCTGTGAGCGGCAAGCCAGATGCCGTTGATTAATTGAAGGTGAATAAAAATGAAAAAACTGTCTCAGGAATTGGGGTAAGAATATATCTGGGCACTATTTTATTTAAATAGTTGGTGATTTATTGAACTACTGGTATTTAAAATAGGTGTTATGTCTATTTAATGTTTTTCATTTAGAGGCAGTGTGGGGACCGTATGCATGGTATGGAGAGATACATGATACAATTTCATAAAGATACGAAGTTAATGCTGTAAAGACACGAAGTTAATTCATGATACATGATCAGCAGAAGGAATGTTTACAATTAAATTATAGCATGAAAATTGATTTGTAAACTTTACTATACTAAACCCTTGTGTGTAATCCTTGGAGTTTCCCTGAAGAAGCCTGTCTATGCAGGCGAAACGAGAAATCTCGTCGGAATATTTTAAAATATGTTAATGGGTTTTTCTTGATGAATAATAATATATTACAGATGATGTTTATATTCATATAAATGTACATGTATTGAGGGTTTTATGAATATATGGAGTGTATGGAGTATGAATGTAGGTTTGATAATTAAATTAATTAGATTTTAAAGTTTATTGTATAAGCATAAGTGTCCCATATATGTTTAGATATTGTATATATCGGTAAGTTTGTATACACAATAAAAATTAAAAAATTATAAAATTCTTTGGGCATATGATTTTGCCAAATTTCCTCTGGAATGATGCTATAGTCTATACTACAGACAGAGGTATTGCACGTATCTAATGTAAAGATTGAATGGGTGGCATATTACGTGTGAGGAATCGTATTGAATTGGATGGAGGCGTAGCTAATCGGCGGTGTGTGATTAAGGAAAGGGCAGGGTTTATTGTGATGAATAGGAGGAATACGTATGGACATGTAAGTAGTTGGAGGTGTGTGATAAATGGAAAAATTGGATTGGTTGAAAGAAGGTTAGGTGTGGCTCGTAGTGGATATAAAAGGCTCTTTAAATTGAGGGAAGTAGAATTCTTCTTCCGGTATAGTAAATTGTTGGATGAAGGCGTCTCTGAAAATGCTGTCAGTAAGTAATTTGGAATATCGGGAGTTTGGTGATATTAGGTGAGGTAATGATGTTTAATCTATTATGGATGTTTCGTTGTAGGTGAAACAATGATGGATATCTGGTGGATATTGGAGGGTAGAAAGGAATAGCGGAATAATTTGGAGATGAGTCAACTACCATTGAATAAGTGTTATATATGAGGTAGTGCATTATATTAAAAGATTGAAATGATTAGGAAGTTGGCATATGTTATATTATTTTTGTAGAATTGAGAAGCGGTAAAAATTAATGATGTGGGACAAATGGAAGAATTTTGAAGCCGGTTTTGTGATGAAAGGAGTGCTGTAGGATTGTTATACTGTGCAATGTAAGTAGTATAATAATTGATTGAATATGCAGAAGATGTATTAAATGAAGGGTAAAATTGGTGATATAATATTTTTGCATATTATAGGATACTATTGGACACTTGGCTATAACGATGTGAAATTTGTGATCAGTGGGATTGTATATATTATCAAGGGAAAGAAGAGTGGTTAATGAAGATCACTGAAGAAGATAACTCCTGAGGAAGCCGTGCCAGGTGAAACAAGGGTCCTTGTAGGGAATGTGGAGATAGTGATAGATGCACTGAATGTATTAGAGTTATATTGATAATATAGAAAATAGAAAAAAGTTGTAACAGGATATTGGGGGAGGGTATGTATTTTAATGTATCCTCTAGAGGGATGGGAAGTATGAATGTGTGAGTGAATGAGGTATATTTTTAGGGGTGTGTATTTAAATGGTGATGTATTAGGGTAATTGTTGTGGGAACACGGATAGCGATCCCATCTCTGGTGGTTTTGTGTGCCCCTGGGCCCCGATACAGCCTCAGAGGAGCTCCGGCAAGCACCAAAGAGATGAGAGGTACCCCAGCATGGGCTGAAGATAGAAGAATAATGACCTCTACCTCAGCCACACCTGTACACAGCAGAGACACTCAAACAATGCTATGTTGGTCCTCAGACTACTCCAAGCCCTTTCGGACCTGCCACACTGAGCAGCAACTGCGACAGGGCGGACAGTGGTCAGAGGATGAGGACATCAAAGACGAAGACTTGAAGTGAGACAAGACTCAGGATACGTGAAGTGGAACATCACTCAGGATACGTGAAGTGGAACATCACTCAGGATACGTGAAGTGGAACATCACTCTGGATACATGAAGTAAGACGAGACTTCGAAACATGAAGAAATGCAATCTGGATACGTGGAGTGAAGAGGAACTCTGGTCATGTATATGAAGAAACTCTGGAAGGCCATGAGTTGCTTGAAGAGGACTTGGTCGGTACTGGACATCATGCACCCCACACAACCTAGCTGGATTGGTCTCGGACCATGCAGGCAGCATGCCCTACACAGCCGAGGTAGGCTGGTCGCAGACAAAGCTAGTGGTTCCCCACACAAGTTGGCAGAGCTGAGTCGGTGCTGCATATCATGCGCCCATATACTCAGCCAATGAAGACAGGTCACAGACCACGCTGGTGGTTCCCCACACAGAGTAGAAGATGAAGTGAAGACTCCGATGAAGCCTGTTCTAAATGCACCCTGCACAGCTGATAAAGGCCAGGCAGGGCCAAGCCAGAACGGATCGGATAATAGAGTTAATTTGTGAAGTGGAGGCAGGGTGCAGACTCCAAGGATCCAGGCAAGGTTTGGGATTCGAGGGGATGCCTCTATGATGACAGTTAAAATAAGAAGCTGGAACCTTTTGGAGACTTGCGCTGCCAGGACGAAGATCAACTGGATAAAGAAGTCATCACGACGAGACATCTGGAGACCTTGAGAAGACGAAGACGTAGCGTGAGGTCATCACGAAGACAAGGGATCCCACATAAAACGAAGTGCCTTGAGAAGCAGATGACAAGAAGTCCTAAGGAAGACTGGTTCCTTGTGAAGGCAAGGAAGGAACGAAGACAAGACCTTTTTAAAGGCAGAAGAGGCGACTCCGATGACATCACTGGTGGACATCCTCCCTCGCTGTTCCTTTAAATTTGGAAAGAAGAGCTGGCCTCGCCCCCTAGGAGGAAGCAGTGCAGGACCCTGGACAGCGGTCCTGCTGAAGACGCTAGAGACTGCAGGAGCAGGGACTGGAGCTAGGCCGCAAACCAGGCCTAGGGCTGTCAGCTGCTCCCAGGCCACAAGGCAGCTCCATGCTGCAGACGAGTCCGGGGATATAGGCCCTCTCCCAGAGAGGGCCTGAGGAGGTCGGTGAACTCCGGACCAGATAGGGACATCAGGTGGCAGCTTCCTAGCCGCATAGGCATAGCAGCGTGGCTCCTGCCACGAGAGGAGCGGGTCGGCGGCCTCCAGGCCGCTTGGGAGGTGGCAGTGCGGCTCCAGCCGTGCAGGTGAGCTGTCAGCTGCCTCTGGGCCGCTTGGGATTATACGGTGTGGCTCCCAGCTGCGTGGGCACGCGTCAGTGGCCTCCAGGCCGCATAGAGAGTTAAGCGCAGCTCCAGCCGCAACAGGAGAACAGCATGGCACCAGCCGCATGGAAAGACGCTGGCAGTCTCCGGACCGCATGAAGGACACATCGCGGCTCCGGCCGCAGCAAAGAGAGAAGGGAAAGAGGCAGTCTGTGGCTCCTGCCACAGGCCAAATCGTAACAGTAATTATATGCATACAGTAGGTGTCCAGAGTGACAGAGGACAAAGAGTTATGATAATATGTTCGAAAAATTGAATATTTAATGCTGTTTTATGACATGATATGTAATTAGAGAATTTATATGTAGTAAATGTGATATTGTTTATAAAGAAAAGATAAAAGGATCCCTTATTTTGTTGTAATTACTAGGATTAAGTATAAGGGAGGGTGATAGTCGCTTTGTCAGCTACAAGTCACTGCCAGCTGTCCTCCCACCTTACTTGCAATCCTAAGTCAGGGAAAATACGTGTATTCTCTTCAGAAATTGACTTTTATTTATAAGATTTGGCAGGAAATAGCATTTAGAAATTAACAACAAATCCTGTCTCTAACATTCTGGCCACTAAAGACAGTTCTATACCATGGGTGGTAACAAAACATGCCATAAACCTTAGCCTGCTTAATATCTTACTACTTAGAGCTAACTTACTCACCATGGGTCCAGGCTTCAGGCAATACCTCTGTTCATCTCTGAAGCAGTATCTGGAAAGCTGGAGAATGTAGGCAGGGGAGAGTCTTGCTTCCTGGGCTTGGTGCTGGCAGAGCAGGCAGGATGTTCAGGATGGAGACTAGCTTCTGGCTCTGCTGCTTGCCGCCTGTCTGGGCTTGTTCTCACCCTTCACCGCCTATGACTCCGTGTCACTCTCTGCCTGAGCCGGGGTCTCCACTCTCTGATCACCTGGCCACACCTAGTCTCCTCCCTTCTCGATAGCAGGGAGTGTTGGTCTGCTTCTGGCACCCCTTTTGCTTTCAGGGATGCTTCGGCACAGGTTTTAGGGTCATTCTCAGGATCCGCTCTCCAGGTTTTCTCCCAAGGTTTACATTCAGGGTTTGTGCCTTCTTTTTCTCCTTCTTGACCCCTCTCTTATACTTTCCAGCTGATAAATATGCATAAGCTCAAGCATAACCACGTGGTGTGTGGAGGGTCTTTTGCTGCATTGCAGGTCTTCTTCCCCCTCCCATTCCTTTGGGGGGAGAACTGCCACATCTGTATACCAAGCTGTGTGTCAAAGTGTTTTTCTCCATTTCAGGCTGCCCCCCCTTCCTTCCAAGGGTGGGGGGGGGGGGGTCTTTATGACCTCTACTTTGGCTGAACCATGACTCCTGCTTATGCTTTAGTCATATTGTCCTGTCTGATTTCTTTATCTGATAAGAGATCCTTCAGTGTATCAGGACAAGGCCTCTTCATTTTCCACAGAGACAAGGTTTTAAAGTTCACCTGGCAAACTTCCTTCTTCTTTCTTGCTGTGACTGTGCCTTTTGGGGCCTTGTCAGAATTTGGCCTGTACATGGCGATTATAACTCATATTTGGTGTTTCATTGGTAATCCTGAGCTATCTCCCTCCAGGACTGCTCAGATAGCAGCACTGAAGGGCAGGAAGTGTGGATTATTGCTAGCAGTGCTAAAAGAGAGGATTTAAAAAAAAAAAAAAAATCCCCTCACTTAAGTATACAGAGGATCTGACAAAATCCCTTATAACTCCATGTAAGCTAAAATTATAGTAGCTAATATCAACTGTTTCATTCCCTCCCACTCTACCCCAGGGCTTGTTCTTCTAATGTAGTTTGGCTGGGATAGATAATTGGTAACAAGATAATCTGGTAATTCTTTAGGTGTTCTCTACCATATGAAATGAGCAAAATGAGGACTATCCAATGTAACAATTGTGGAGCCTTTATCTTGAGGCAAACCATCTGAATACTTAGGGCTTGCCCCATTTGTTCAGAACTCTCTTCCATGAAAAAGGAGTTGGCTCACCTTAAAACTGAATTAGCTACAATAAAAAAAAAAAAAAAAAGTATTAGCAGCCACCAAGAAATCCTCACCCACTGTTGCTCTGGTGGTGGACCTGTGGCCTGAGGTGGGGTTGACACTACCCATAGGGCAAGCCCCACGGGTCCCCACTGTTGGGAGGCTACACTCTTCACATACTGCATCTTCATACTCTGTGTCAGGCAGCATCTTGGTGGCAACTTTTTCTCTAAGTAATATTGAACAATTTGGTGAAAATCGATAAGATTTATATGGAATACAACAAACCGTTTGGGGAAAATTGTGAATGGGTACTGTAGGTAATCGGAGCCGCGACACAGAGTATGAAGACACAGTATGTGAAGAGTGTAGCCTGGTTTAAATGATTCGGATGAAAGAAGTATGGGTAAAGTCGATATGAATGTTTATGCAGGACCTATGGATACATGAATCAGTATACTGAAAAACTTTGCAAGTGAAGTCCCTGAAGAAGCCCTGGAGCACAGGGGGGGAAACGAGGCTCTTGTCGGATCGTATTGGAGAACATTCCAGAGAAATATTGGATTGGGTTTGGAAGATCTGTTTAAAATAATGAACGAACTGGACTTAAAATAAGGGAATATTTGGTTGTAAAGTACACTGATTCATTGTATTTGCTTAGAGACATATATGGGAATAAGTGGATGCTATAAGGCAATGTAATTTCTGTTGAATTTTAGAATGTTAAAGCCTTTAGTTTTATGGGTTATGGAAAGTATGTTTTAGTAGGTGAATGAGAGTGTGATGATGTTGGGGTAAAGCATGGAAGTGTGGTATGGATATGAATGGTGTAGGAAGTAAAAGAGTAGAATGTATGGGGTGATTTTAATGATCATGTTTCACATAGGTCCATTTTTGTTAATAAAGCATTAGATTTAATTGGATTCAGACATGGTATAATGTTTATTGAATTACCTCCAATTATTTATTATAGTACTCCTTAGTTTTGGAGGGTATGCACAATTTTGTTTACCTGATGAGGTTACATCTATCTGTGGCAGGAAAAAAAGATCCTAAGTGATAAATTCAAATCCTATGCCATAAGGCATTTAAACTAGAGGATGGGGGTGGCAGAAGGAAATTGGAATGTCACCCCTGACATCTCCAAGAAATGGGTGAAGAAAAAAAGTCAGCTGAATAAGGACAAAAGAAGTCCAAGAAGAGCAGTAACCTGAAGGAGAGAAGCCTGAAACCTATGAGCACAAATGCTTGTAATCTGGGCAATAAAATCCCAGACCTGCAGGCTCTAATGGTGGAAGCAGATCTGGACATCGTTGCTGTTACAGAGACATGGTTCACAAAGTCACATAACTAGGATAGTTATAGCTATCCCTGGCTATAACTTATTACGGAAGGACAGAGATGACAGGAAAGGGAAAGGAGTAGCATTTTATGCCAGAAGCAATATCTACTCTACAACTCACCACGATTCAAGGCAACCTCTTGTGATGTGGTTCTTTGTGCGGTTGCTATCCCTGAGTCAGCCTCTTATTTTGGCTGCCCCTTTAGGATAGCTCCTGTGTTTTTATTCTTTTAACCAACCAATGTTCTTTTTTACTTTTATTTCTCTATTATGTAAATGCTCTTTAAAAAACTATTGCTTCATTCTCCCGTCGTGCGGTCCGACCCGTTTTTGTATTATTAGTGTTATAGAAAAATTCACTTATCTTTTCATGTTCTTTTCAAATTTGCCGCTGTTTTATGGGTCTGCCTCCGCCTGCCCGACATGGGCCATGTTTTGGCAGAACACTGCCTGCTTCAGGGGCCGCGGGAAAAAGTTTGTATTAGAATCCGAATCACGGATTTTCCATCACACTGCACTTAAATCCTGCTAAGACATATGGAAAATCAATAAATCTTAGTTATATTGCATCAAACTAATTCTATCCCACAACTCAAGTTGAAAGTACTTATTGTAGCTGCGTGTTTAGTTCATTATCATGAGTGGCGCCTTCACGTTGAAATCCGGCGTCTCTCTCTATTCAACCCTTAATATAGCTGTTCGAGCTATTCTATGGACCAATCACTTCGTCTCTCTCGGATCCTAGGTGCTAGCACCCTAGGGTGCTCTGCCGTTCATGTTAATTAATGACATCACCTATAATAGTGAAATTGTTGTGTTTCATTATTCATATGTGTGAATGTGTGTCCTGTATACCCCTGCTTGGGTTCTTAACTAAAAAACTTTTTGATCATTTTTTTGACGTTTAAAAGTGTCGGGCGGGAAGGTTTTCGCATGGCGGACCTGGTGGAAACCTTCAATCTATCTTCTTCCCTCCAGCCCGCGGACGTAAAGGGGAGTTGTGTATGTGTCCTGATTCTATCAAATGCCGATCTACTTATATATTATTAATTAATCTCTGACCCATTTCGAAACTGGTTTGGAAAATAAGATTAACATTGTCTCCATGTTGTGGTTTTGAACTAAAAATCATCTGAGTGCTTGGTAAACCCGGGCCGTGAAACTTTTTTACAAGGCAGACCTGATAGAGACCTTTTCGCTCATCACTTCCCTGTGTGCGGCGGACGTGATGGATAACTTGCCTGTACATCTTAATGCTACCGCTAGGTCAATACGCGCTGCATCTCAATAATGTTGTTGATTGATCTGCCTTGAAACTAATTGAAGAAGCAATTATCTGATTTGTTTCTTTGCCCGAATCGTTTCTTCTATGTTTTTAATATGTCAAGAACTGTTATCGACAACTTAGTGTTGATGTGCACTCTGTAATGTGCGAGTGTCTTACCATTTAGGATCTTTTTATATCCAAGACTGGAGGACAGAAACCTTCTATTTTGTGTGTATCCACATGATACTGTTCTCACTTTTTTCTCTTTCTTTTTCATTTTCCTTTTTTTCTTTTATATCCCCCAGTCTTTTATAGGTGCGTCAATAAAATTCCTCCTACAACTTTTGTAAAAGCTGATCACCAAGCATAATATGGCCATATTGGTTCTACGGATGTTTATTGAAAAAATGAATGCCTTCAATCTCGTGGGATCCCAGGTAGCCTGTTGATATATGTGTTTTTGAACTCATAGAACCCTATAGGGGTGGATTATTTTGCTGTCCCGGGTTTGAAGAGGTATTTGTGAAGCAATAGTTTTTTAAAGAGCATTTACATAATAGAGAAATAAAAGTAAAAAAGAACATTGGTTGGTAAAAAGAATAAAAGAATAAAAACACGGGAGCTATCCTAAAGGGGCGGCCAAAATAAGAGGCTGACTCAGGGCTAGCAACCGCACAAAGAACCACATCACAAGAGGTTGCCTTGATGGGTGGTGAGTTGTAGAGTTGGTGTTATACAAGGCAACGAGGTTGGTTATTGATTAGTGGATACTGGTTTCAAGCAAACTCGAAAATGACCAGTGATACTTCTTGGGACAACACATTGTCCTTCTCGGAGGCTAGATTACAAGCATTGTTGGCCGCTCCATCAATATTCACCACACAAGATGGACAACAACAGGACCAATGGGAGTCCATCACAGCAACACAAAAAAGATTGATACGGACAGAGCTACACGCAGGGACCCTCATTGAGTATTGTTGAATCCAACGCATCCCTAGGGGATTAAGAATACAGAAAGAGCCTAGACTATACGGAGAGGATCCAGAATTTATTCAGAATTGGAATAAAATTTTAAACAAGTGCTCACTGGATCTAATGATTCTGATAATAGAAAAGGCACAAACCACGGGAGTACAGATCAAGGAAGAAATAGAGTCTACTTTGGAGGACATTCGAAAACAAGAACCTGAAGATAAATATCAACAATCAATTAAAGAACTACAAGAGAAAATGGATAAGTTTAAAGATGAAATAAAACAATTTAAATTAACTAAATTCCTTCAAGATGAGGTAGACTACAAAAAGGGAAATGTGTATAATTGGATGTCCACTCAACGTCAGAGAAGCAAGAAGCCTAGAGTCACCTTTGCAGAGTCATCTGAAGACTCCTCAGGAGAAGCCTCGGGTGAGTTGCCGTTATTTGTAAACCGGATTGATTTGTATCGAATACAGGAATTTCGGTATAGAAAAATTTAAAATAAATAAATAAATAACTAAGAAGCGATGCGACCAAATGAAAAAAGTAGTAGTACAGTGACCACAGAAGAAGATGGTCATTTTTTAGGCCACAGTGCACAACACAAGGACGACAAGCGGTCCAAAGAAGGTACAAACAATACACGTCGACCATATGGCAGGACTCGACAAACAAGGAACAGATAAAAGACAATCCAGGGGAGGGGGTCATCAACATTTCATCGACAACATTAACAGAAACACAGTTATCTTTACTAGGAAAGGGGTTATTTTTTGCACCTAATAATGAATACTCAACATTTGAAGGGGAAGGATCCCTATACAGATTCATACGCCAATTGAGGCTAAGATTATATTTTGAGAACACTCTACAGCAAGTCTGTACCAAAGACGATCTGGCTCCACACTCAATGTGGGTCCCACCCGGGCCTACAGATCCGGTGATCCACACTTTTGCAGAAATAGTACGAAAGGAAAGTTTTTCCAGAAAATTTAAACACACACGGGTCTCAAACCTCAGCAAAATGGAGAAAGAAGCATTAAAAGCATTACAGAAGAGGGGGGCGCACTGACGTCACCGGCAAGAATGGTCGCATAACCAGAGAGCTCCCGGCTCATATTTTTGCTTTCGGCCAAACCCTAACTTATCGAGACTGCAAACTCACAACACGACCCGCTCTCGACTGCCCGTGGCATCAGGATGGCACAAGGAAAGTCGGGCTGCGACTTGACGCGCTACACATATATGAAATCGGGGCAGGAAACCAGGCCGCTCGAGATGGATCCGCCTGCAGGCCCCAGCTCTGCAGAGGCAGTAGAACACCCAGCCCCGGAGGCAATTTCCGAATTGCCATCGCGTGCTGAAATGAGGGACTGGTTTATTGGCTTACGGGCGGACATGAAGCAGCATAAGACGGACCTCCTACACTCGATGACAGAGCTCCGTGAAGATCTAGCTGCCCTTGGTTATTGGGTGGATGAAATGGAGACTCGGGTGGAGGGCCAAGATGACACGCTCCGCAAAATGGCCGCCGCGCTCCAAAACAGCATGAAGGAGCAGGTACAGCTAGCCGACAAGGTGGAAGACCTGGAGAACAGGTCCCGCCGAAATAACTTGAGAATTAGAGGCGTACCTGAAACAGACTGTTATGCGGACTGCGAGGCGGTAGTGCAAAAAGTATTTCAGTACTTAATGCGGGAAGCAATGGCCGAGGGGGAACAGGCTGCGGGCGAAAGACCCGGTTTTCGTATTGAGCGCGCCCATCGGACATTGGGGCCCAGGACGTCGGAAAAACCACGAGATATATTAGTATGCCTTCAGACGTATAAGGAAAAAGAGATGCTCTATGCGCAGTCCCGAAAACAACGAGACTGGGACTGGGAGGGTCATAAAATTTATATTTTTAATGTTTTAGCGGCCTCCACCATGCGTAAACGTTTTGAATTTCGCTTAGTCACGAGCACATTGTGGGACAGGAACATTCGTTATAAGTGGACATTTCCCTTTGGCCTCCAATTCGAGGTCAATGGGAGCTCTTTTCGAGTTCGCACTCTTGAAGAAGCAACGGAGGTGTTTACTAAGATACAGTTCCCTTTGCCAGCTCCTGCACTGACTACTGATTCCCAGCTGCGTAATGTTCCAAAAACGCCACGCTGGCAAAGGGTTGGTAATAAGCAACGCCTGGAACGACAGCGACGGACACCACCGGGAGTGCAGACAGCATCCACTTCTGGAGCCCCGGGATGATGGGACTTGTGAATATCCTTTACTTTCACTCAAAAGGGGTTTATGTCCAATTGTTGTATAGTTTGCACTCGTAGTGTTGATTTCTTTTGATATATGATCTTGGTTCAGGCCGTGCTAATGTGGTGAATTTTTATTTCAAGAGCCGGGGGGGGGGGGGGGGGGCGACCTATCTCGCTGGTTACTAGGACCCCCGGTTGAGGAGTTATCCCAATGGGGGATATACAGGGAGTTGGGAGGGGGGGGATTTTATCCATGTGCTCAGGGGGCAATGCATGGTTCCTACAGTATGTTGGGGGATCCAGGAATGGAGATCAGGCTACGGTACAGCAGTGTGGTTCCCTTAGACACAATTGGCTTACCATATGGCTTTGAAGATATGGTCCCTGAATGTAAAGGGACTTAATACGCCCATAAAACAACAACACCTACTTAGAGATTTGAGACGCCAACATGTAGACATTGCACTAATCCAGGAGACACACACTAGGAAACATCATGAACACTTATTGCACTTCAGCAGCTACCCTCATGGTTATTTTGCCGCTAGTTCCCCAACCTCTAAATATGCGGGGGTGGGTATACTAGTGGCCCAATCTGTAATTTTTTAATACAAATCACACGTAGCAGACCCCGGGGGCCGTTATTTATTGTTAAAAATTCAACTGGATGGTCGCCTGTATACTATTGTTAGTATTTACGCCCCCCAATCTGGACCAGCACCTCTTTTTTCAGAAATTGGAGGACGTGGTATCCTCCTTTGCTGAGGGTATGCTCATCTGGGGAGGGGATCATAATGTGGTGCGGAACCCTAGAGTGGACTCCTCCAACCCCAGAAAGGCAGGGAGCTGGAAGGCTACGTCCTCTTTAACGACTTTGATGCGTGAGTGGAGCCTTATCGATATTTGGCGACAGAGGAACCCGACGTCTAGAACATATACCTTTTTTTCTAATCCCCATGATACATACTCTCGAATTGACTTTTTACTAGTGGAAAAGGGGGTACAGAATCAGGTGCTGACTACCGGTATCGGTGACATAACGTGGTCTGACCACGCCCCAGTGTGGCTTACTGTTGTTTTGACTGATCCAGACCCAGGATGCCGGTTTTGGCGCCTCCGGGAAGACTTATTATGGGACCCCACCCATGGTGACCTTTTGACGGCCCATCTGCGGGACTATATGAAGTTGAATAAAGGGACGGTACAGGATGCGGGGATCTATTGGGAGGGATCCAAAGCGGTTATGCGAGGGCATCTGATAGCGCTCACCTCCGCCTTGAGGAGACAAAGAGACGTGAAGCGGAACGCCCTTTTAAGTGATATCGCTGCGCTGACCCGGGAGCACACACATCACCCTACAAGGGCTATACTCACGCGCCTCCGGCTTAAACGCACTGAGTTGCATTTGCTGGATGCTGAACATATAGCACATGCCATGCTTAGGGCCCGACAACGCTATTATGAAGGAAATAATAAAGCGGGGCGGTTCCTAGCGCGGATGCTTAAGCAGCGTATTTATTTGGCCACTATAGCTAAGATACGGGACAAACAGGGCACTATCTTGACGGCGACTAGGGATATCCGTAATTGTTTTACCCAGTATTATCCCCAACTTTATGCGGCGGACCTCTCTATTACTGCAGACCAGGTGGATCGATATCTTGAGTTGATGCCTTTAGCGTCCCTGACTAAGTCCCAGCAAAGCTATTTAGATGCTCCCATTCAAGCTATTGAGGTGCAGGAGGCTATCCGGGATCTTAAGGCGGGCAAGTCGCCTGGCCGGATTTTCGGGGGGATATTACAAAAAATTTAGTAATCATTTAGTGGGACCCTTGACTGATTTTTTCAATGGCCTGCGGGAGGGAGCCCCATTGCCTCCGCATTCCAATGTGGCGGGCATCATTGTCCTGCCAAAACCAGGAAGGGACCCTACGCAGTGTGGGTCGTATCGCCCTATTTCGCTGATTAATGTTGATTTCAAAATACTGGCCAAAGTGTTGGCAGCCCGGCTTAATGTCGTCCTTCCTTTATTAGTCCATAATGACCAGGTCGGATTCATACCTCACCGGATGGCTGCTGACAATGTTCGCAAGGTGACAGATGCGATCTGGTGGGCTACTACTGCTCAGACACCTATGGTACTGATGGCAATTGACGCCGAAAAAGCCTTTGACTTAGTTCATTGGGACTTTTTGTTTGCCACCCTGGAAAAAATGTCCTTTGGCCCTGGATTTTTGCACTGGATTCAATGTTTATATCAGGACCCAGGGGCTAGAATCAAGGTTAATGGGCAATATGGGGCTCTCTTCCCGGTTAAAAGGGGGACTCGACAAGGCTGTCCCCTGTCCCCTTTATTGTTTGCGCTATTTTTGGAACCCTTAGCGACTAAGGTGCATGGTTCAGCCTCTATCTCCGGAGTGCCCATGGAGCCCCACCTCATGAAAATATCGCTCTTTGCCGATGACATCTTACTCACGCTCACACGCCCCTTGACTTCTATTGAAGGAGTTGTGGAGGAATTGCGGGAGTTTAGCGAGGTGTCCGGCTTTAAGATCAACATGGACAAAACGGAGATCTTAAATATCACTGCCCCGCCCGAGGTCATGGGAGAATTGGCGAGCCATTATCCCTTTAAAGTCTCCCATAAAGTGTTAAAATATTTAGGAGTCCATATAGGAGCGAATATCAATGAGTTATTTCGACTTAATTATCTCCCACTGCTGAACAGAATCCGTCAGGATCTTCATCTCTGGGACAGGGGGTTATACTCATGGCTGGGGAGGGTGGCTATTATAAAAATGAATGTTATTCCTCGTTTTTTGTACTTTTTTCATATCATCCCAGTGTTCATTTCCTCCGCAATTCTTCGCTCCTGGCAGAAGATTCTTTTTGACTTTATTTGGCGTAAGCGCCCACCCAGGGTTTCCCGACGCCTATTGTTTCAGCCTCGTGACCGAGGAGGACTGGGGGTTCCCAATCTCGTCTGGTTATATGCAGCGGCCCAATTGAAGGCCATTACGGACGCCCATGGACGTCGATCTCCAAAGCAATGGGCCCTTTTCAAGGAGCAGGTCCTTGGGGGCATACCACTGACTGAACTTATATGGCAACCGCGGCATACCTGGACGCCGATTGGGAAGAGGACGGAGGCTTTGGACACTATGTTGCGGATTTGGGACCGCTGGCGAGAGAAACTGATGGGAGATCGCGGCTATTTTCATTCCACTGGACTTTATCACCATTTGCAATTTCTGGCGGGACGTCACCATGGGGCATTCCGTGCTTGGAGACGGAAAGGGATAACTCGTATTGAACACTTGCTTAAAGGTGAGACCCTAATGACGTGGCCGGAATTACAGGCTCTCTATAAACTACCTCCTTCTGATTTTCTGGCTGGGAGTCAAATGCTCCATTTTCTCAGAACACCCCGAATTCTGGACTCTATAAAACAGGGAAAGTCCCCATTTGAAAACCTATGTGCGGCAGCTGATAAAACTCGTGGGATGATCTCCAAAGTATATGCCCTCCTTGCTTCTGACGATGAGAGACCGTTCCCGCACATGGGTCATTGGGAGCAAGACCTGGGGTTGACGCTAACAAAAAAGGACTGGTCACACATATATCGCCAAGCACGCCGGTGCTCAGTGTCGGCACTCTATCAGGAAAACTGCTACAAAATGATAACTCGCTGGTACCTAACGCCTCATCTCTTGCAGCGTAGGTACCCACATCTGGATGCGCAATGTTGGCGGGGCTGTGGACAATTGGGGACTTTTTTCCATGTCTGGTGGCAGTGTCCAAAAGTACGGGACACTTGGACTGCGGTGGCAAACTGGGTGGAGGGTTTACTGGACGTTACTGGAATATATGAGGCTAGTTTTATGCTCCTACATCACCCACCCTTAACTCTCAGAAAAAATCAAATACTTTTTTGCCATCAAGTCTTTATTGCAACAAGATTGACAATTGCTAGTGCATGGAAACAAGTAGGAGTACCCTCACTGAAGGTAGTCCAGCATAAAGTCCATCTTTCATGTAAGTTGGCAGCGGTAACGGCGGAACTCCACGCGACTGTCTCTAAATTCCAAGCGATTTGGTCGCCTTATCTGCAGTGGGAGAAACAACAACTCATGTCAAAGACTGGATAGCTCTCTAAGATTTGCAAGCTCTGTTTATGTGGTACCACTTAATTGTTGTTCTTTATACAGTTTTTATCTACCTTTGACTATAGCGATGATCCTGGACCTGGGACTTTGTAGTACTGAGCACATGGATACAGGGAGGGAGGGGAGGGGTATTCCGAGAGGGGGGGGGGGTGCACAACCCAGACTTTGTGTTTTAAGAGTTGTATTGCTGCGCTCAGTTGTGCTGTTTATTTTGTTGTATTTCTAAAAAACTAATAAAACTATTAGTAATAAAAAAAAAAAAGCATTACAGAAGAATCAGGATATTGTGATAAAACCAGCAGACAAAGGGGGTTCTATAGTGATACAAGACAAGACACAATATGTCAAGGAAGCCGAGAGACAACTGAATGACGACACCTTCTATCTGAAAATAGATACGGATCCCACGTGGCATATAAAGAAAAATATAGATCATTTGGTGGATCAGGCTGCAAAGGCCGGTTGGATTACACAGAAGGAAGCACAGTTCCTGACAGTAGAACATCCCATCTGTCCAGTCTTCTACATGGTTCCAAAAATACACAAATCATTGATTAGCCCGCCAGGCCGTCCTATTGTGTCTTCAAAAGGATCCCTCCTTGAACCCCTCTCACGGTTTGTAGACCGGGCCTTGCGCAAATTTATTCCAATAATTCCGTCATACATACGAGATTCATCTCATCTCATTACTGTCTTACAAGATTACCCCACATTGGTGGAACCATTCTTTTTGGTTACTATCGACATTACGTAGTAGCATTTGAGAAGAGATGGATTCAGAACAATCAATTTAGTGAGAACATCAGCCTGTGGAAAAGATACATTGACAACATTTTCATGATTTGGCAGGGAGAAGACGACCAATTGATACAATTCTTACAGTGGCTAAATACATGCAACCCTCATCTACAATTTACAAGTCAATATCATAAGTAAAGTGTATCCTACTTAGATATTCAGATCAAGGTAGAGTTAGGCAAATTCAGCTTTTCAATTTTTCGAAAGCCAACAGACAGAAATATGTTACTGCACTACTCCTCGTATCACCCTGACCATTTAAGAGATAACTTTCCAATGGGTCAATTCCTCCGGTTACGAAGATTATGCTCCACAGTTCAAGAATACAAGAAGCAAGCAGAGGATATGACAGAGAGATTTCTCCAAAGGGGATATCCAATTTCAATCATCAAGAAAGCCTACAAGAGAGCCAGATGGGCGAATAGAGACCTGCTACTACAAACAAGACCGGCACATACTAACACAAGATTGGTGTGCGTATTACCATACACTCCACAGACATACAAACTGAAAAAGAGTATTCTCAAACACTGGCATCTTTTAGAAATATATCCGGTGTTCAAAGATAAACCCATGTTTGCATTAACAAGGGCCAAGAATTTAAAAGATCTCATGGTGCATTCCAATTTACAGGTGCAAGAAGCACATGGAGAGAATAACCCAGCAGGTCACGGCCCATGCAACAAATGTAGTGTATGTAGACATATGCATGAAGGTTCCCAACTACGCATTCTGGGTCGCAGAACATTTTATTTTAAAGATCATTTCACGTGCGACTCTACCAATGTGATATACGCCCTGTGGTGTCCGTGCAATTTGATATACACTGGGAAGACAACACGGAAAATTAAAACAAGAATACAAGAACATCTAAGTCGCTTACGAAATCACACAGAAGGAGCACCGTTGGTGGACCACTGGCAAGAGGTAGGCCACCAAACAGAGGAATTCAAAGTAGCAGTGATTTTTCAGATAAAACGTCATCCGAGGGGAGGGGATTTGAATCTCAAATTAATGCAAATGGAACAACGTTTTATTTATACATGGGGCACAGTCATTCCCAATGGCTTAATGTTACAGTTTTGGCTGCAGTGCAACCGCCTCACCACCAGGGGTCCCTCTAGTGCTGGCTTTCCTGACAGGCCCAGTCCATCTCCTCTGTCCACTCTATGCTCTGGGTGTGCCCTTATAACCCTGCCTGACAGTTGCCTCGGTGCTTCGGCATCGAGCTCACCTGGGCTCCCTGCTCTAGCCTTGCGCGGCCTTCGGGCCTCCTTCCTCGCTGTTCTCACCTGGCCTACGGGCCTTCTGACCTGCCTGCTCTGCTTACGGTGTGTGGCCTACGGGCCTTCTGTGTGTGTGTGGCCTACGGGCCTTCTGACCTGCCCTGCTCTGCTTATGGTGTGTGGCCTACGGGCCTTCTGTCTGTGTGTGTGTGGCCTACGGGCCTTCTGACCTGCCTTGCCCCGCTTTTGGTGTGTGGCCTACGGGCCTTCTGTGTGTGTGTGGCCTACGGGCCTTCTGACCTGCCTTGCCCCGCTTATGGTGTGTGGCCTACGGGCCTTCTGACCTGCCTTGCCCTGCTTACTGTGCCCTGACCCAGCCTGGACCCAGACACTGCTTATTGCCGCCTGCCCTGACCCAGCCTGAACTTAGACTCTGCTCCTTGCCGCCTGCCCTGACCCAGCCTGAACTAGACACTGCTTATTGCTGCCTGCCCTGACCCAGCCTGGAACCAGACACTGTTTCTAAGCTTCCTGTCTCTCTCCACCTGGAGCCACCCTGCTGGGTGGTGTTCACGCCTCCTGACCGGAGCCCAAGCGTAACAGTATGCCGAAGCCATCACATTTTCCAGGGGAAGAGATAGGTCTGTGTCCTGCCGGTGAGTCAACTTTTCACTAATTCAAGATGCCTCCTTCTTTAAAGTTTTATACCTGCAATTCCTGTCAGACTTTGAATTATCCAAGCTATCAGAACTGTCTAGCCTGTGAACTTGTTGGTCAGGAACACTGGTCATGCAATAACTGCAACAAGAAAAATGTCTCTGTCTATCAGGAGTGTTTGAACTGTCTGGCTCCTAAACCAGGGTGGTGGAAATGCTCCTGTCTTCCGTGTTTGTTACCACCAGGCAAACCCTGCCCCCGTTGTTCTGCTCTAGGACCAGCTGTGCAATTAGAAAAAGCTATCAGCTCTCCTAACCAGTATTCTGTTTCTGGCTCAACTAAAACAGACATTTTTGCTGGCAGTTTGTGGATAGAAAAACCCAGGACTTACCTGGCCAAGAAGGCTTCTGTGACACCAGTGCTAGAGCCTCAGGAACAGGTTTCTCTCCAACGGAGAGAGTTGATTAACTCTAGCAGGGCTCTGCTGCCCACAGCTGCTGTTGAGACACTAACGAGCACATTCCCTAGACGTCCTAGAACTGCCTGTGCCTTCTCTAAACTGCTCCTCCAGAAACAAAATAAGGAGCCTCAGAGTGTGGCTCGAGGTTTCAAGCCCACAGCAGTGCTACTTGAGTCTTCTATGTGCACTGCTTCAAACCTTGCTGCTCTGCCATCTGAGCCTGTTTCATCACCCCAGGGGGGGCCAAGCCTGCTGTATCACCCCAGGAGGGGGCCAAGCCTGCTGCCTCGCCCCAAGAGGGGACCAAGCCTGCTGCCTCGCCCCAAGAGGGGGCCAAGCCTGCTGCTGCATCGCCCCAGGAGGGGGCCAAGCCTGCTGCTGCATCGCCCCAGGAGGGGGCCAAGCCTGCTGCTTCATCGCCCCAAGAGGGGGCCAAGCCTGCTGCTTCATCGCCCCAAGAGGGGGCCAAGCCTGCTGCTTCATCGCCCCAGGAGGGGGCCAAGCCTGCTGCTTCATCGCCCCAGGAGGGGGCCAAGCCTGCTGCTTCATCGCCCCAGGAGGGGGCCAAGCCTGCTGCTTCATCGCCCCAGGAGGGGGCCAAGCCTGCTGCTTCATCGCCCCAGGAGGGGGCCAAGCCTGCTGCTTCATCGCCCCAGGAGGGGGCCAAGCCTGCTGCTTCATCGCCCCAAGAGGGGGCCAAGCCTGCTGCTTCATCGCCCCAAGAGGGGGCCAAGCCTGCTGCTTCATCGCCCCAAGAGGGGGCCAAGCCTGCTGCTGCCTCGCCCCAGGAGGGGGCCAAGCCTGCTGCTGCCTCGCCCCAGGAGGGGGCCAAGCCTGCTGCTGCTTCATCCCAGGAGGGGGCCAAGCCTGCTGCATCGCCCCGAGAGGGGTTCGATCCTGCTACAACGCCCGGAGAGGTGTTCCAGCCTGCTGTTTCATCCCGAGAGGGGTCCGAACCTGCTGCACTACCCCGAGAAGAGCCTGCTAAACCGGTCCTGCTGCCACCCCCGGAGGGGCTCAAACCGGTACCACTAACAGACTTTCTATCTCAGCCATCTGAGCCTGTTGAATGGCTCCAGCTGTTGTTGCCCTCGGAGGGGCCAGATCTCATCTTTGAGTACCCCCTGCTAAGATGGGACCCAGGAGGAGGGGGAGGCCTTGAGGAGGGGGTACTGTTACAGTTTTGGCTGCAGTGCAACCGCCTCACCACCAGGGGTCCCTCTAGTGCTGGCTTTCCTGACAGGCCCAGTCCATCTCCTCTGTCCACTCTATGCTCTGGGTGTGCCCTTATAACCCTGCCTGACAGTTGCCTCGGTGCTTCGGCATCGAGCTCACCTGGGCTCCCTGCTCTAGCCTTGCGCGGCCTTCGGGCCTTTCCTTGCCCTGCACGGCCTTCGGGCCTCCTTCCTCGCTGTTCTCACCTGGCCTACGGGCCTTCTGACCTGCCTGCTCTGCTTACTGTGTGTGGCCTACGGGCCTTCTGTGTGTGTGTGGCCTACGGGCCTTCTGACCTGCCCTGCTCTGCTTATGGTGTGTGGCCTACGGGCCTTCGGTCTGTGTGTGTGTGGCCTACGGGCCTTCTGACCTGCCCTGCTCTGCTTATGGTGTGTGGCCTACGGGCCTTCTGTCTGTGTGTGTGTGGCCTACGGGCCTTCTGACCTGCCTTGCCCCGCTTATGGTGTGTGGCCTACGGGCCTTCTGACCTGCCTTGCCCCGCTTTTGGTGTGTGGCCTACGGGCCTTCTGTGTGTGTGTGGCCTACGGGCCTTCTGACCTGCCTTGCCCTGCTTACTGTGCCCTGACCCAGCCTGGACCCAGACACTGCTTATTGCCGCCTGCCCTGACCCAGCCTGAACTTAGACTCTGCTCCTTGCCGCCTGCCCTGACCCAGCCTGAACTAGACACTGCTTATTGCTGCCTGCCCTGACCCAGCCTGGAACCAGACACTGTTTCTAAGCTTCCTGTCTCTCTCTACCTGGAGCCACCCTGCTGGGTGGTGTTCACGCCTCCTGACCGGAGCCCAAGCGTAACACTTAAACAGAGAAATAAATTGGTCTATCTTCGGTTAAGGAGACTCACAAATACCTCTTCAAACCCGGGACAGCAAAATAATCCACCCCTATAGGTTTCTATGAGTTCAAAAACACATATATCAACAGGCGACCTGGGGTCCCACGAGATTGAAGGCATTCATTTTTTCAATAAACATCCGTAGAACCAGTACGGCCATATTATGCTTGGTGATCAGCTTTTACAAAAGATGTAGGAGGAATTTTATTGACGCACCTATAAAAGACTGGGGGATATAAAAGAAAAAAAGAAAAAAGGAAAATGGAAAAGAAAAAGAAAAAGAAAAAAGAGAAAAAAGTGAGAACAATATCATGTGGATACACACAAAATAGAAGGTTTCTGTCCTCCAGTCTTGGATATAAAAAGATCCTAAATGGTAAGACACTCTCACATTACAGAGTGCACATCAACGCTAAGTTGTCGATAACAGTTCTTGACATATTAAAAACATAGAAGAAACGATTCGGGCAAAGAAACAAATCAGATAATTGCTTCTTCAATTAGTTTCAAGGCAGATCAATCAACAACATTATTGAGATGCAGCGCGTATTGACCTAGCGGTAGCATTAAGATGTACAGGCAAGTTATCCATTACGTCCGCCGCACACAGGGAAGTGATGAGCGAAAAGGTCTCTATCAGGTCTGCTTTGTAAAAAAGTTTCACGGCCCGGGTTTACCGAGCACTCAGATGGTTTTTAGTTCAAAACCACAACATGGAGACAATGTTAATCTTATTTTCCAAACCAGTTTCGAAATGGGTCAGAGATTAATTAATAATATATAAGTAAATCGGCATTTGATAGAATCAGGACACATACACAACTCCCCTTTACGTCCGCGGGCTGGAGGGAAGAAGATAGATTGAAGGTTTCCACCAGGTCCGCCGTGCGAAAACCTTCCCGCCTGACACTTTTAAGCGTCAAAAAAATGATCAAAAAGTTTTTTAGTTAAGAACCCAAGCAGGGGTATACAGGACACACACTCACACATATGAATAATGAAAGAAACACAACAATTTCACTATTATAGGTGACGTCATTAATTAACATGAACGGCAGAGCACCCTAGGGTGCTAGCACCTAGGATCCGAGAGAGACGAAGTGATTGGTCCATAGAATAGCTCAACAGCTATATTAAGGGTTGAATAGAGAGAGACGCCGGATTTCAACGTGAAGGCGCCATTCACGATAATGAACTAAACACGCAGCTACAGTAAGTACTTTCAACTTGAGTTGTGGGATAGAATTAGTTTGATGCAATATAACTAAGATTTATTGGTTTTCCATATGTCTTAGCAGGATTTAAGCGCAGTGTGATGGAAAATCCGTGATTCGGATTCTAATACAAACTTTTTCCCGCGGCCCCTGAAGCAGGCAGTGTTCTGCCGAAACATGGCCCATGTTGGGCAGGCGGAGGCAGACCCATAAAACAGCGGCAAATTTGAAAAGAACATGAAAAGATAAGTGAATCTTTCTATAACGCTAATAATACAAAAACGGGTCGGACTGCACGACGGGAGAATGAAGCAATAGTTTTTTTAAAGAGCATTTACATAATAGAGAAATAAAAGTAAAAAAGAACATTGGTTGGTAAAAAGAATAAAAGAATAAAAACACGGGAGCTATCCTAAAGGGGCAGCCAAAATAAGAGGCTGACTCAGGGCTAGCAACCGCACAAAGAACCACATCACAAGAGGTTGCCTTGATGGGTGGTGAGTTGTAGAGTTGGTGTTATACAAGGCAACGAGGTTGGTTATTGATTAGAAGCAATATCTAAGCAATTGAAATTCAAGGGACATGGGGAAGGGAAGAAGCATTACGGGCTGTCCTAAAAAACAGAAGATGGTGCTTCCATTTACATCGGTGTGGTCTAAAGGCCTACTATTCAGACAAAAGAGCTGGACAGAGATCTGATCGAAGACATAAAAAAGATGGGAAAGAAGTGTTGCTCGTTGGAGATTTTAATCCTCTGGATGTAGACAGGAATATCCCTTCGGCAGAATCTACGAGAAGTAGAGAGATAGTGAATGCCCTCCAAGGGACTCTGCTCAAATAAATGGTAATGGAACCCACGAGGGAGTGTGTAATTCTTGACCTAGTGCTCACAAATGGGGATAATGTCTCTGATAATCTGACAGGAGCTCACCTGAGTACAGGAGATCATCAGATGATATGGTTTGATATTGCAAATAAGATACAAAGAAGTCACACAAAGACCCAAGTTTTGAATTTCAAATATACAGACTTTGACAAAATGGGGATGTACCTTGAGGAAGAACTAGAAGACTGGGAGAAAATGGGCGAGCTGGAACAACAGTGGGCTAAATTTAAATGAGCTATATGTTAGAAAAGTAAACAAAAGGTCAAGGAAAAAGAAACCAATTTGGTTCTCAAAGGAGGTGGCTGCAAAAATAAAGACAAAAAGATCAGCGTACAGGAAGTATAAAGGATCCCAAAAAGAGGAACATAGGGATCAATACCTGGTGAAAATGAGGGAGAAAAGAAACAAATCAGAAATGCAAAAGGTCAAGTGGAAGAAAGGATTGCCCAAGAGATAAAGAGAGGTGACAAAACATTTTTCAGATATATAAGAGAAAGAAGGAAAGCCGAAAGTGGTATAGTGTAATAGAAAGGTGACAAGGAGCAATACGTCGAGACAGACAAGGAAATGGTAGAAATATTAAATAAATACTTCAGTTCGGTGTTCACTAAAGAAAACCCTGGAGAAGGACTGTTGCTCCTTTTACTGAAGAGTATGTATTGGAAGGGCTAGGAAAACCAAATGTGGACAAATCCATGGGGCTGAAGGAAGTACATCCCAGGTTACTATGAGAACTCAGAGATATCCTGGCGGGTCCACTAAATGACCTGTTCAATAAATTCCTGGAAACAGGAGCAGTACCGTGAGATTGGAGAAGAGCGGTTGTGGTCCCGCTTCATAAGAGTGGTAGCAAAGAGGAGGCTGGAAACTACAGGCCAGTTAGCCTTACTTCGGTGATGGAAAAATTAATGGAGAAGCTGCTGAAAGAAAGGATACTGAACTATCTACAATACGGTAAGTTGTTGGACCTAAGGCAGCATGGATTCACCAGAAGAAGGTCCTGTCAGACAAATCTGATTGATTTTTTTTTGATTGGGTGACTAGAGAATTGGATCGAGGGAGAGCACTTGATGTCATCTATTTGGATTTCAGCAAAGCTTTTGATGCCGTTCCACAAAGGAGGCTTGTGAATAAAATGAGAAGCTTGGGAGTGAGTGCCAAGGTGGTGGTGTGCATTACAAACTGGTTGACTGATAGGAGACAGTGTGTAATGGTAAATGGAACCTACTCAGAAGAGAGAGCCGTGTTAAGTGGAGTGCCACAGGGATCGGTATTGGGACGGTTCTGTTCAATATCATTGTGAGCAACAATGCGGAAGGGACAGAAGGTAAAGTTTGTCTATTTTCTGATGATACCAAGATCTGCAACAGAGTGGACATGCCTGAAGGTGTAGAGAGAGTGAAAAATGATTTAAGAAAGCTTGAAGAATGGTTGAAGATTTGGCAGATGAGATTCAATGCCAAGAAGTGCAGAGTCATGCATCTGGGATGCGGTAATCCAAAAGAGCTGTATGGGGGGGGGGGGGGGGGGTAAGAAGGCTGATGTGCACGGACCTAGAGCGGGATCTTGGGGTGATAGTCTCTGGCGATGTGAAGATGGCAAAGCAATGTGACAAGGTGATAGCTAAAGCTAGAAGAATGCTGGACTGCATAGAGAAAGGAATAACCAGTAAGAAAATGGAGATGGTGATGCCCTTGTACAGGTCCTTGGTGAGGCCTCACCTAAAGTACTGTGTTCAGTTCTGGAGCTCTTATCTCAAAAGGGCTAGAGAAAGGATGGAGGCAATCCAGGGAAGGGCTACCAAATTTGTGTGGAGTCAGTATCAGGAAAACTATGGGGAGAGACTGAAGGATATGAATATGTATTCCTTGGAAGAGAGGAGGCACAGAGGTGATATGATACAGACCTTCAGCTACCTGAAAGATTTTAATGATGTACATTCGTCAAACGTTTTCTGTTGGAAAGAAATCAGTAGAACTAGGGGTCATGAAATTAAACTCCAGGGAGGACAGCTCAGAACCAACGTCAGAAAATATTTCTTCATGGAGAGGGTGGTGAAAACCAAAACAGTGCAAGAATTCAAAAGGGCATGGGATAAATATTGTGGATCCTTAAGGGCTAAAGGATGGAAATGAAAAAAAGAGTGCATAGGAGTAACTTGCTGGTATGGTGGTTACTACCCTAAACCAATAAGCCTTGATACTGTTGATGCAACTCCAATGGCAGGGGGGAAAGGAGAATTGGATTCATACAGCAACCAAGGAGAGCCCCGACTTTTATGGTCTGGGGAAACAAGTAATAATAATAATAATAAGCCTTGATACTGTTGATGCAACTCAAACATTGGTTTCTGCTTCAACGGCAAGGTATAACGGGGAATTGGATTCAAACAGCAACCAACGAGGACCCTGACTTTTATGGTGTGGGAAACTGATAGGCATGGGGTAACTTACAAGGCGCAGCAGATATTACCATAAGCTTACTGGGCAGACTGGTTGGACCATTTGGTCCTTTTCTGCCATCATTTCTATGTTTCTATTCAGCCTCGATGCATTTTATGATGCTGTATTCATTTAAGCCACAAAGTATTTATATAACTTTCAACCTTTTTTTTGTGAACCTTTTTGATGATTCATACTGAATTGTGGCGGATCAGGTTCAATAAATCATAATTAGAAAAATATGTACAGTACATTATGAAAATTACTGCATACTTTTTGGGGGCTAAAAATCCACCCATCTGGATATGGAAAAGCACATAAGGTCTCGACCCCTGAGAAGAGTCCAGCTGGGATGTAAGGAGTAACTGGGACAGACTAGATGGGCCCTACAATCCTTAAATTCTGATTCTCTGCCTGATTTAGGGGGGTTTAATTTTATTTTTACCCTTGCAAAAGGCACCTAAGCCCTTTAGATATTTTTTTTTAATATGAAAGGTGTTCTCTTTTTATTATGCGCACAACCCGGTTTTGAAAACCTTCTTTTCATGTTATGCTTACGATTTCTGTGTCAGCGTAGCAACCTCCAGATGTATTTTAACTCATGACGGCAAGAGGTCTTAAATAGAAGGAACTTTCAATTAATTTAAACGTCAATATCTCCCAAAACAATGGAACAAAAATCACAACAAACAAGGAGATTCTTGATTCTTTTTAATTTACCTGGTAGCTGAATGATTTAAGTCGATTTTTGGCCAGTGCTTCTGTTTATTATAATTCTGTCATGCAAACAGGCTTCTAAAGAACGAGCAGTTAGTGCAATACCAAAACATTTTAAACACTTAAGCTCCATTATCTCCACCAGGTGCCACCACACAAGGCTTGATATTTCACAGCAGGCCTGAGGCAGGAGCCTGGCTTTAAGGCCCAAGAAAATGCCCCACCGCATTGCGTGCGTACATGTGAAGATCCTGGACTTGGCATCTAACAAGAAGCACACGCTAAAATAATCAGAATTTATTAGAAGCAAAAATCACTAATGCTCCAGGAAGGTAGTAGTTTGACTTGAGAGGAGGAGTTGAGAAGAGCTATCTGAGGCTATATTGTTGCTATGTTAAATTTGGAAAATAGGATGCCTCACACAAAACGGAAGGCGAAAGTCAGGGAGATGGTCACATCATCTCCTTTATCTGAGCCATCTTGGCCTCGGATTCCTGCTTTTTTCACTCCCACACCTGGCGTAAAACCGGAGGAGATGGCCGCTGAAGGTCCTGGCATAGAGCGGGTATCAGTCCTTCAGGCCGAAATATCATTAAGCCCCAGAGCCCCGAGTACTTCTCCACCTCAACTAATTCCATTAGATTTCCTTAAATTACAAGTTGAAACAGAGGAGAAGAGAGAAGGAGCCCAGATAACAATGGGAGAATTGGAATCGGGATTAGTACGTATTAGCGTTATACTTCCTGATAGGCCAACCAAAATTACAATGGACTCTCTTTGGTTAGCTGTAAAAGTCTTAAGAAACGGCAATTGTTGACTTAAAAGTAACAATGGAGTCTAATAAACGCTTTATTTAATATTGAGGCTTCCCTTTCAAAATCTGATGAAAAAATGGAACAGATGGAAAATAGAATGATTAATATGGAAAGCTGGCAACAAAGATTTACAAGAGCTGAGATACTATATGATAAAAAGTTAGAAGCTATAGAGAATTCTTTAAAGTACTTGAATCTCAGAATATTGAGTTTCCCTAAACATGACTTAATAACACTACATGATATGTTGTCTAGGGAATATTTAATACAAATTCTAAAAATGCCACAACAGGCAATGCCTGCCATCTCAAAAATGTATTATGCACCTATAAGAGGTAATATTACATCAGGCAGCAAACCAGGGGAAAATTCATTGAACTTGACAGGAATAATTGAAGCCACCCTGGATCCTATTATATCAACTAGATCCATATTACATGTTCCCTTTGCTTCGGATCGCGACGCAGTGTTCCGTCTCTTCAGGCGAAATCGAGTGGCTTTGTTTCATGGGGATAAAGTATGGATTTACCCAGATTTTTCCAGGATGACGCAGGAAAGGAGAAGGAATTTCCTTGCATTAAGATCAGAAGTAGAAACAGAGGGGGTGGGGGGGGTATAAAATGATATTAAAATTCCCACGCAAATGTGAAATATCTTGTCAAAAGCAGAAATACGTACTCTTTGAGTTATCACGGTTGCGAAATTTTCTAGATTCTCAAACCCGAGAGACTGCAAATCTGGGATGCGAGGCAAAGTAGAATTAAAACCAGTTGTAAAATCTCATTTTTCGATTGTTATATAAGGGGGGGGGGAGTTTGTCCTCTTTATTTTCCTCTGAACTGATTTGTTTCATTCTCTTTCCTGGGAAATTATCATTACTTTATGGAATATCAGACAATATAATTTCATGTTTGAATAATTATTTCTGTTATTAGAATTACATTCATCTGTATTCATTATAAATTACTTTTTTGTATTTGAAAATGCATAAATAAAAAATTAAAAAAATCACTAATGCTTCTGTTTGTAGGGCCGTAAAGCCTAACCATCGATGGGGGGGGGGGGGGGAAGGAAGGGAAAACTCTTAAGCATAAGGAAAGGCAAAAGTGATCTCGCAGTTTCCAAGCTTTCCGGAAAGTTCCACATGAAATTCCCATGTTCTTTTCATTTGGGTTTTTCTCACTTTTATACCTGTAGTTCCAGATTTTGTCCTTCTCCTTTTTTCTCCTACATCTCCTTCCCTCTCTTCTTCTCCTTTATTGATTTGATCTTATTACGTATTCCCCTCCCTGCCTCTACCCTTGTGCTTCTCATTCCCCCTTTTTTTCCCTTTTCTCTTGCTCACTTCCTCTCATCTCTCTTGTACCTCCCCAGCCCCGCTCAGGCTCTGTCTTTTCATGGTTCCCGCTCTTTCCCTCACCTCCATCGTGCTCCCTCTCACTTCTCGCCTTCCCCTTGTGTCCCATTTTCTCTCCACATTGTGCATCCTTGCACCCTGCTTGGTGCTCATGTCCCTCCTTGGTTTCTCTGTCCCCTCCCTTATGACCCCTTGACACAGCACTAACTAGGATTTATTAGCATCCAAAAATATTTCAGGTCTGAAAGCTTAGCAAGGAATATTAAAGATTTTTTTTTTTTCGAGGACATCCTGTCATCAATTTTCCCTGCAAGTAGTAGAGATTATTTTCAGGCCTTAACTTCTCGCCCTACCTCCGACGGCCCCACACCAGCCACGAGGCTGCACACACGATACAAATCCGAATTTTACTTACCTCCAGCCGGCCTCCCCTTGCCGCCACGAGTCGCCCGAGTGGAGTCGCACGGCCGATGACGTCAGCGAAGAGAGACCAAGACGTCCGTCTTCCCATAAAGCCCAAAGCAATCTAGGCGTCACGCGCTGAGCGTCACGCGCCGAAGGAGCGCGACAAAGGGGCCTGCCCCTTTGAGAGCCCCTTCGAGCAGCCCCTTCAAACAGCCCAGAAGAAACTGTTTCCGTGTTTCAAGGTCGTTCCTTAGTGGTTTTCTCCAAGCGTTCCTTAGTGGTTTTCTCCAAGCGGACGCGGAACATCTGCAGTAAGCCCAATGCCTTCTGCCACGCTCTCACCCGAAATGCCTTTTACACCTCGCATGTACAACCTAAGCAAAGCCTTCCAAACAGTCACGCTATCGACCTCCAAGGACAGAAACACCACCAACACTCGGTCAGACAACTCCTCTCACAACTAATGAGGACAGAGCACTCTTCCAGCCGAACCAACAAACTTACAAACACTTCCAAAAACTCCCCAACCTCTTCAATCAGACAGACACCTTCTTTCAACCATTCGTCTCAGACCAAACCTCCTCCAGAATTCCACGCATCATGCACACTTACAACATCCCCATCATTCACAACCAAAGGAGAATACCTTCAACTAATACCACTAACGTCATACAAAAAAGAATCATCCCTATCATGACATCTCCATTAAACCAACTTCTAGGCCTCACACTTCTCTCAGTCACCCTTTTCAACGCGCAATCCTTAACTAAGAAGACATATTCTCAATGATTACCTTGTGGATTCCAACCCAGACATCTGTGCCATCACAGAAACCTGGTTAAAAAACTCGGACATAGCCTTAACCAACCAACTACCCATCCAGACATATGACATTTTCACCTTCCATAGACACAAAAAAAGAGGAGGCGGACTTCTTCTTGCCTCCAAGAAAGAACTCAGACTCACCGCTCTCTCAATCAAGACAGAGTCCAAATTGGAAATGGGTCTAGTCAAGTCAAAACATCTACAAATACTCTTAGTCTACGCTCCCCCGGGAGTTCTAGAAACGGACCCTTCACCCCTTATAGAATCCATCGTGAAACATTAACTCAGACCTTCCAACAATGATCTTGGGGGATTTCAACCTCCATACAAACGCAACACCTCTTTCTGCAAACTGTGAAGCCCTCCTCACCACCCTTGGCGCTATGGGATTTACTCCGACCATCAACAGCCCTACACATAAAGCTGGACACACTCTGGATCAAATATTCATCAACTCCAATTTCACTTGCAAAGGAGAACCTTCCTGTACCCCAATCCCTTGGTCAGATCATTTCCTGATAGAATCCTCCTTCTCCACACACAAACAGACACACACCGCCACACACCTTTCCACCATTCAATTCAGGAAAGCTTGTCCATCGGATACACTCAGCGATCAGCTCTCCAAAGAACTCTCTAACTTAGACTTAGCCAACCCCGACTCAGCCCTTTCCTCCTGGCAAAAGATTACAGAAGCTGTCGCAAATAAATGGTGCCCTATGGTCTCCAAAACAATCAACCCAACAAAAAAGGGAAATCAACCCTGGTTCAGCGCTGAACTTAAACAAATGAAACAGACCTTACGCCATAAAGAAAATAGATGGCGCAAAACCCCCAACACCTCTACACTTTCTACATACAAGGGATTCTTACATCACTACAGGACCGCCATTCTACAGAAAAAAAAGGAATACTATGCAAACAAAATACATCATTTCCAATATGATGCCCAGGCCCTATTCGCCTATGTGACACAAATTACCAAATCTACCCCCCCACCTATTCCAGATGAACATGCTCTTTACAAGGCTAATGAACTCGCTTCATTCTTTCAACAGAAGATTTTAAATACTCTCGCCCTCCTGCCTTCAAATACTACACCTCCCAAGTCACGTGAGAATCCCCAGTCTCTCACTAGACCTAAATTCGACAGTTTTGAGTCAATCTCCACCAAAGAGATTGAATCCCTTTTAAAAAGGCAGAAACCATCAAGCCATCCGGCCGATAACATCCCATCGAGACTCCTGCTTCTCATCCCAAATGCGATCTCAGGACCTCTGACCAGTATCATAAACAGTCTTCTAACGCAAGGAAGCTACCCAGACAGTCTAAAAACCGCCTCACTCAAGCCCCTCCTCAAGAAACACAACTTAGATCCGAATGTTTTAGCTAATTTCAGACCCATCTCGAACCTCCCATTCGTTGCCAAACTAACGGAGAAACTGGTAAACACCCAACTTTCTGAATATCTTGAAGACCACAAGATCCTATACCCATCGCAATATGGTTTTCGTAAATCACGCAACACGGAGACCCTTCTCATTTCCCTTACGGACCATATTATCATGGGGTTAGACAAAGGACACTCCTTTCTGTTAATCCTGTTAGACATCTCAGCGGCATTTGACACCGTCAACCATACCATCCTGCTGGATCGCCTAACAGACATCGGCATCTCCGGATCTGCCCACAACTGGTTCAAGTCCTTCCTCAGCAATAGGACTTTCAAAGTCAAAATCAACAATAAAGAGTCACCCATAACTAAATCAACTCTTGGCGTACCTCAGGGTTCCTCCCTATCTCCTACCCTCTTTAATATTTACCTCCTCCCCCTCTGCCAACTGTTAACAGACCTCAACCTAATTCATTATCTGTACGCAGACGACGTACAGATTCTAATCCCAATAACAGAATCAATCTCAAAAGCGCTCACACATTGGAACAATTGCCTTCTATCCATCACAAACCTACTTAACAGCTTAAACCTGGTTCTCAACGCCTCTAAGACAGAGCTGCTCCACATCTCCTCAAACGAAATCAATATCTCCCCACCATCACCACACAGCCCTCACATTACCTGCAAGCAGGTTAGAGACCTTGGGGTAATACTAGACAATCGACTAAACCTAAAGAAAATGGTCAACACAACATCCAAAGACTGTTTCTTCAGATTACAGATTCTGAAACGTCTTAAACCACTCTTATTCTTCCACAACTTCAGGACAGTCCTCCAAGCGCTACTGTTCGCCAAAATAGACTACTGCAGTGCCCTTTTCCTAGGCCTCCCCAAATCCACTACCAAACCACTGCAGATGTTACAAAATGCGGCTGCGAGACTGCTGACCAGTACCAGCCGTAGCGAACACATCTCTCCCATCCTCAGGAACCTACACTGGTTACCAGTTAATTTCAGAATTCTATACAAATCAATCACAATAATTCATAAAGCTATCCATCATCATCTCTAACTCGACCTGGAATTTCCATTCAAACTCTACTCCTCTAACAGACCAACCAGAGATACTCTCAAAGGCACTCTGAAATTCCCTCCTACTAAAGCCTCACGCCTCTCGATGACAAAGGACAGAGCTTTTTCAATAGCTGGCCCATCTATTTGGAATAGCATCCCATCAAGCCTCAGAGTAGAGCCTTGCCTGTTAACTTTTAGAAAACGACTTAAAACCTGGCTCTTTCACCAAGCCTTCGCCGACCCACCAGACAATCACTAGTTGTCCTTCACGCTTACCCGTCACGGTGTTTATTCTCACGAATGGACTCGGACTCTTCCAGATTAAAGCACCATTAAGCTTTAACCCGTACGCACTATGGTATCACCTTGTATTTATTTATTTCCTGCCTCATCTTCCTTCCAGCTTCCTGCAAGCTTCCAAGTTCTCTTACCCTGTTGATTGTAACTTTGACTCATTCCTACCTATTGTTCACCTTTCGTTTACTTGAATTGCTACCCCAGTTATATTCTTGTTTATTGTAAACCGATCCGATATGGTTATTTACTATGAAGGTCGGTATATAAAACTGTTAAATAAATAAATGTATACAATATTTTATGCTAGCGGTATGGAAGCTGCACTACAGGCCTTGTTTTACCATGCACTCAGCTAGCTCTAGAGGGGTGCAGCCCACAGGACCCCAGGATGCTGATGTGTGCGATTATTCCCACATGCCGACAGGAAATTATAGTGCTGGGAGTGTGGGGGGGCCTGGGGGAAGTCATCCCAATTTCTCCCCTCTCCTCCCCCCACTAAGGACAGCCCTGACCCATATGCTTCAGCACCCACCTCAGAGGGAATGCTGTGAATCAGAGTAAGCAGTTAACTGAGGGCGACTTCCTACTGTTAATGAACGATTTGTTTCACGCCCCGTGAAACGAATCGGCAGCGGCTCCCTCAGAGAGCACGCGACGGGAAGTGCGCTCCATTTTTGGCTCCTCCTTCCCGACACACTGAGCGACCCTGCTGGAAGTTCCCGCGATATTTAAATGCCGTCTCCGCCGCAGTTCTTCGCCTCGGCAACAGGCTTGAGTAAGTGCTTGCTGTTCCCCACTGATTGTGCCCGACTGTTCTTCTCCCTGTGTTCCCCCTGCCCCTTGGTCTTGCTTTCTGAGTTCATCAGTGTGTAATTTCTGTCCTTGGGCTTCCTTGTGGCTTGAACCCTCGCTGGACTCTGGATTTGGTTTGTCTGCCGTCTGCCTCGCCCCCTCGCTGGATTTTGGACTGGAATTGTGTGCCGAACCCCCGACACTCAATCTGATTTCAGACAGATTGACTTCTGCTTGTCCTGATCTCCTGTTCAGCCCTGGCTGAGACCTGCTCTACAGTCTCCGTTCAGTTTGAGGTAAGACTGTTACTTCCACCATTGGAGCCACAAAAATCGTAACATCTACACATACACACACACACAGTGTAGGCAATAAGTCATCATCATCACAGATTAGCAAACATTTTAGTGACCTTTGTGTGTCCATTTGCACAGTATTCACTCTGGGTCCCCCCTTCCATAGACATTTTTGTGTGCACAACTTCGCTCCCAGTGTCACAAGGAGTTCCCTGTACACAAAATAAGTGCACAAATTAGCATTCCTCCTTGCAAATTCTACGTTAATCAAAGCATTAGTTATTATTTCTCAGTGCAAAGAGGTGCATAGAGTTAACTCCAGAGCCAGAGCTTCCAAAGGCAACTAAGGTGGTCGCCTAGAGCACCAACCCATAGGGGCGCCAAAACTGCCAACACCAGCCCCCCACCACTACCACCGAAGATAAAGAGGCCACCTGCGGAGACCATTCAGCCAGCAGGGAGGACAAGGAGAGCAGCCCAATGACCGTGGCTGAAGATAAGGAAAGGCCCAAGGAGAGATACACTAGGCAGGGACACAGGTGGAGTCCATCCGTAGCTGAAGAAAAGAAAGAGAAGCCTGGGAGAGCTGCGGGTGGAACCCAATGCACCAGTGGCCAAAGACAGGAGAGGGCTGAGGGCGGAGCCCAAGGGGACGGTGGCAGGAGCAGTGAGAGGCCCATGCAGCCGCCGGGGACCCCATCCCACCAGTGCTGGAAGAAGAGAGAGGCCTGTACTCGCCGGAAGAAGAGGGAGCTCCTTCTGTGGTTCCTTCTTGTGGGCTGGCAGGTCCCATGATACTCCACACTCACGGTGAGAGCACTACTTGTATGCTCATCTCGTGCACTGCAAAATGAGTATACAGGAAGTGCTAACACCATGAGTGTTGAGTACATCGGGGCTGGCCGGCATAGGAGGAGAAGCTGCAGAAAGGACTCCTACAACTCTACAAAGAGTTCTGTTCTTCCCCAAGGAAGGAGGCACCGTGTGTCAGAAGCAGAGGCGTAAGAGCGACCCATGGACCTTGTCTGCGTAGAGGTTACATGTGTGTGTGTGTGTGTTTATGTGTGTATGTGAGAACAGGAGCTGGCTTGGGGGGGAGATGGGTGAGTGTGTATATGTGTGTCTGGGGAGATGGGTGAGTGTGTGAGTGTGAGTGTGTGCGTGTGTGAGAATGGGAGCCTGCCTAGGGTGAATGGGTGTGTGTATGCGCTTGTGTGAATGGGAGCTTACCTGGGTTGGATGTGTGTGAAAAATGTTTGTGCCACTCACACTAATCCACAAGCTCAGGGTGACTTGAAATCAAAAGTTTTCAGGTATGGGAAGCAGGTGATTTTTCTATTCTTGTTTTAATTATTGAGTGTTAGGAATTGTGGACCCTTGCCCCGAGGTGGGGTTGGCACTACCTGCAGGGGTTGAGCCCCGCAGGTCCCCATTGTTGAGAGGCGAGGCTGGCTGGGAGCAGAGGCAAAACAGGAACTTCGCCAGTACCAGCCCTCGTTCCCCTGCAGGTTGAGCCCTTGGGTGCCGGGGCTGGCTGGTCTTAGGTGAACTTCTGTGTGGCTGGTCCCGGAGGGAACAGGCGGCTGGAAGTAGGGAGTGTCAGAGAGGTCAGATTCAGTCCAAGGTCGAGGTACTCTCGGAGAGAGAGAAGGCCTCAAGGGATGAGATGCTGCAGCAGTTCCGGAGACAGTAGAGCAGGTCCACGTGGGACAGGCCCTGAGGAAAGGAAGTGCTGGAGCAGAGGCCTGTATAGTGATGCTGAAGCAGAGCTAGAGCGGGGAATCCACTGTGGCAGTTCCTAGTAGAGTAGAAGCGCTGAGGCACTGCCCAAGCTGTGGCAGCGCAGTAGCAGGAACCTGTGATGTGGAAGCGCTGAGAGATGCCCTGAGGAGCGGGGACACAGAGACACAGTCCTGTAATGTAGAAGTGTTGAGGCAGGTCCTGAGCAGGAGCGTCGAGACAGCGTCTCGTGACGTAGAAGCTCTGACCCAGGTCCCAAGGAGCGGTAGCGCTGAGGCAGGAACCCCCGATGTAGAAGCACTGAGGCTAGTCCCGAGGAGCGGGAGCACAGAGACAGGGTCCCAGACATAGAAGCGCTGAGCCAGGCCCCGAGGAGCGGAGAGCCAAGACAGGGTCCCAGATGTAGAAGCGCTGAATCAGGCCCCGAGGACCGAGAGTGCAGAGACAGGGTCCCAGACATAGAAGCGCTGAGCCAGGCCCCGAGGAGCGGAGAGCCAAGACAGGGTCCCAGATGTAGAAGCGCTGAATCAGGCCCCGAGGACTGAGAGCGCCAAGACAGGGTCCCAGATGTAGAAGCGCTGAAGCAGGCCCCGAGGACTGAGAGTGCAGAGACAGGGTCCCAGACATAGAAGCGCTGAGCCAGGCCCCGAGGAGCGGAGAGCCAAGACAGGGTCCCGGATGTAGAAGCGCTGAATCAGGCCCCGAGGACTGAGAGCGCAGAGACAGGGTCCCAGATGTAGAAGCGCTGAAGCAGGCCCAGAGGACCGAGAGTGCAGAGACAGGGTCCCAGATATAGAAGTGCTGAGCCAGGCCCTGAGGAGCAGGAGCACAGAGACAGGGTCCCAGATGTAGAAGTGCTGAGCCAGGCCCTGAGGAGCAGGAGCACAGAGACAGGGTCCCAGATGTAGAAGCGCTGAAGCAGGCCCCGAGGACCGAGAGCGCAGAGACAGGGTCCCAGATATAGAAGTGCTGAGCCAGGCCCTGAGGAGCAGGAGCACAGAGACAGGGTCCCAGATGTAGAAGTGCTGAGCCAGGCCCTGAGGAGCAGGAGCACAGAGACAGGGTCCCAGATGTAGAAGCGCTGAAGCAGGCCCCGAGGACCGAGAGTGCAGAGACAGGGTCCCAGATATAGAAGTGCTGAGCCAGGCCCTGAGGAGCAGGAGCACAGAGACAGGGTCCCAGATGTAGAAGCGCTGAAGCAGGCCCCGAGGACCGAGAGTGCAGAGACAGGGTCCCAGATATAGAAGTGCTGAGCCAGGCCCTGAGGAGCGGAGAGCCAAGACAGAGTCCCAGATGTAGAAGCGCTGAAGCAGGCCCCGAGGACTGAGAGCGCAGAGACAGGGTCCTGGATGTAGAAGCGCTGAAGCAGGCCCCGAGGACTGAGAGCGCAGAGACAGGGTCCCAGATGTAGAAGCGCTGAAGCAGGCCCGGAGGACTGAGAGCGCAGAGACAGAGTCCCAGATGTAGAAGCGCTGAAGCAGGCCCAGAGGACCGAGAGTGCAGAGACAGGGTCCCAGATGTAGAAGCGCTGAAGCAGGCCCGGAGGACTGAGAGCGCAGAGACAGGGTCCCAGATGTAGAAGTGCTGAAGCAGGCCCCGAGGACTGAGAGCGCAGAGACAGAGTCCCAGATGTAGAAGCGCTGAAGCAGGCCCGGAGGACTGAGAGCGCAGAGACAGGGTCCCAGATGTAGAAGCGCTGAAGCAGGCCCAGAGGACTGAGAGCGCAGAGACAGAGTCCCAGATGTAGAAGCGCTGAAGCAGGCCCAGAGGACCGAGAGTGCAGAGACAGGGTCCCAGATGTAGAAGCGCTGAAGCAGGCCCAGAGGACCGAGAGTGCAGAGACAGGGTCCCAGATATAGAAGTGCTGAGCCAGGCCCTGAGGAGCAGAGCGCCAAGACAGGGTCCCAGATATAGAAGTGCTGAGCCAGGCCTCGAGGAGCGGGAGCACAGAGACAGGGTCCCAGATGTAGAAGCGCTGAAGCAGGCCCAGAGGACCGAGAGTGCAGAGACAGGGTCCCAGATATAGAAGTGCTGAGCCAGGCCTCGAGGAGCGGGAGCGCAGAGACAGAGTCCCAGATGTAGAAGCGCTGAAGCAGGCCCCGAGGACTGAGAGCGCAGAGACAGGGTCCCAGATGTAGAAGCGCTGAAGCAGGCCCCGAGGACTGAGAGCGCAGAGACAGAGTCCCAGATGTAGAAGCGCTGAAGCAGGCCCGGAGGACTGAGAGCGCAGAGACAGAGTCCCAGATGTAGAAGCGCTGAAGCAGGCCCGGAGGACTGAGAGCGCAGAGACAGGGTCCCAGATGTAGAAGCGCTGAAGCAGGCCCAGAGGACTGAGAGCGCAGAGACAGGGTCCCAGATGTAGAAGCGCTGAAGCAGGCCCGGAGGACTGAGAGCGCAGAGACAGGGTCCCAGATGTAGAAGCGCTGAAGCAGGCCCAGAGGACCGAGAGTGCAGAGACAGGGTCCCAGATATAGAAGTGCTGAGCCAGGCCCTGAGGAGCAGAGCGCCAAGACAGAGTCCCAGATGTAGAAGCGCTGAAGCAGGCCTGGAGGACTGAGAGCGCAGAGACAGGGTCCCAGATGTAGAAGCGCTGAGCCAGGCCCCGAGGAGCAGGAGCGCAGTAACAGGATTCTGACCTAGCACTAAGGGCTTTAAATTGGTACCACTCCCTGCACTAAGGAGCGCTACGGACAGGACACATCAATATTCGTCTATCACACATCCAGGACCCACTCAACAATACCCAGCCATACCCAGCACACTTCCACTACCATACAACACCCATCCAGCCACAACCAGACTCAACTTCATAGAACTCAGTAAGGACGACACTTCGGAGAAAGAACAGCGAGTAGCAAAGCATTTTCCTTACCTTTTACACAGGACCATAAACTCCTCTCTCAACGCCACCTCGAACAACCACACTATCAGCAAGGAGACAATACTTACTATACCCACAACATCTTCTCAGCGGGCAATTTAATCATCTACAAAATCTACAATGATCAACCGGCCAACCACGTACAAATCTCTCATTCCGATCATGATCTCCCCCACAACTCAGTTTTTAGGACTCACATTATTCACCATCATCCTTTTCAATGCGCAATCGCTTACTAACAAAACGCTGATACTCAACGACCTTCTTCAAGATGACAAGCCAGACTTCTGCGCCATAACGGAAACATGGCTCAAAACATCGGATATCGCCCTCTTAAACCAACTCCCTACCCAAAACTACGACCTCTTCTCCATCCCGAGGCAAAAAAAAAGAGGCGGGGGTATCCTCCTGGCAGTAAAAAAATCTCTGAGATTTACCCATCATCCAATCAAATCACCAACCAAACTCGAAATAGGCCTCTTTAAATCTGATTATCTTCAAATTCTCTTAGTCTACGCCCCTCCAAGCCTCCTAGAATCAGACTCCTCTTCTATTCTGGAAATCATTACTGCGCAGCTAAACTTGGACTCTCCAACCATTATCATGGGAGACTTCAATCTCCACGTGGACAAGTCCCCTCTCTCTTCTAACTGCGAAACATTTCTCACAGCCATGATAGCCTTAGGTTTCAAACAACAAATTAACAAACCCACACACAAAGCGGGTCACACGCTGGACCTTCTCTTTACCAATTCCGGCATCTCTCTCCCAGAACATCCCAAGTGCAAAAAGGTCCCATGGTCAGATCATACATTAATCTCCACCGCATTCTCTCTATTAAAACCAAGCTACAATAATCCCCCACTTCAACCATTTCTATACAGGAAAACATGCCCCTCGGATCTCCTCGCCAAGCATCTAGCCCCAGATCTTTCACTCTTAGACGTTTCCACTCCCAACTCAGCAGTCCAATCCTGGTCGAAAATAACAGAATCAGCAGCCAATACACTATGTCCCCTAACTCCAAAAAATCTCAAACATAATGCACCAAAGAGTCAACCATGGTTCAACGAGGAACTGCGAAAACTCAAATTAACTTTACGACAGAAGGAAAAAAAATGGAGAAAAACCCCTTCACCTACTTCGCTTCAGGAATATAAACGCACCCTCCACTTCTACAAAAACAGCACATTAAAAACAAAAAGAGACTATTATGCCCGCAAGATTCACCACCTCATTTTTGACTCGAAAGCTTTATTCAATTACGTGTCCAGCCTCACAAAAGCCATCACCCCAGCAATCCCAGAGGACCTAGCAAAAACTAAAGCAGACGAATTGGCTCTCTACTTCAATAGAAAAATATCCGACCTCCTGAATAAGTTGACTCCAAATGCAAGTGGACCTTCCAATACTTCATATGTTCATCCAAACAAAGACATCACTCTCAACACTTTCGAACCCATCACTACCGATGACATCCGAACGATCTTGAAAAAAATGAAACCATCATCACACCCCTTCGACCAAATCCCTACCAAAATACTCTTACTTATCCCGGATACCATTTCTAAATCTCTAGCCGACATTATAAATTGCTCCCTAGCCCAGGGTATCTACCCAGATGACCTTAAAACAGCTTCAATCAAGCCCCTACTCAAAAAACCAAACCTGAACACCAATGATCCCGGCAACTTCCGCCCCATCTCTAACCTCCCATTCATATCAAAAATTATGGAAAAACTAGTTAACACACAGTTATCCAACTACCTGGAGGATCACCAAATACTATCGCCCAATCAATTTGGATTCCGCAAAGCAGCAAGCACGGAAACACTATTGCTCTCTCTTACAGACTTCCTCCTAGCCGGCATCGATAAAGGTCACGCATACCTGCTAATTCTCCTAGACTTCTCGGCGGCTTTCGATACGGTTAACCATCACATCCTACTAAACCAACTGGCAAACATTGGAGTTTCAGGCACTGCACGGACCTGGTTCAAAACCTTCTTGGAGAACAGAGGATACAAGGTCAAAATCCACAATAAAGAATCTCAATACCATCTGTCTTCACAAGGGGTGCCACAGGGTTCCTCCCTTTCTCCAACTCTTTTTAATATTTACCTTCTCCCACTCTGCCACCTTCTTACTAAACTAAAATTAAAACACTTCCTATTCGCAGACGACGTGCAGATCGTTATCCCCATAAATAAATCCATTACAAACACATTAGAATTCTGGGAGAGCTGCCTAACGGAGATCAAACACCTCCTCAACAGTCTGAACCTGATTCTCAACGCTTCAAAAACAGAATTCCTCATCATAGCCCACGACAACAACAAGATCACCACAAATCCACCAGCCAACCTGCAAACCACAAACGTAAGAGATCTAGGAGTTATCCTCGACAACCGCCTAACCCTAAAACCATTCATTAACCAAACGACCAAGGACTGTTTTTACAAATTATTCACCCTCAAAAAAATCAGACCGCTCTTCCATTCCCGCGACTTCAGAACAATTTTACAATCAATTATATTTTCCAAGCTGGACTATTGTAATTCCATTCTACTAGGCCTTCCAGCTTCTCATACAAAACCGCTACAAATGGTGCAGAACACAGCTGCCAGAATTCTGACCAACTCTAGGAGAATCGACCACATAACCCCGATCCTGATAGCCCTTCACTGGCTACCTATTCAATACAGAATAATGTATAAGTCCATAACTTCCATCTTCAAAGTCATCCATCATCTCGCACCATTAAATCTACAAATCCCCCTGGAAAAACACTCCACAGTCAGACCATCCAGGAATTGCTATAAAGAAACATTACAGGTTCCACACGCCAAAGCATTCAAACACAAATCACTTGAAGACAGAGCACCATCAACAGCAGGACCACGCCTATGGAACGCTATCCCAGTAGAGCTGCGCCAGGAAACATGCTTACTAACTTTTAGAAAAAGACTAAAAACCTGGCTCTTCAGAAAAGCCTTTCCGATCTTAGATTAACCCATGTTAATATTATCCTTTAATTACTTTTTCAGAGTTCGCATCATCTCATAACTCCACTATAAAGTCTTAATCTTCCACCACCTACTCCAGACCAGGACTGCTCTCAGTCTGGGTCTTTAAGTTACATATTTTGTAAAGATCCATTGTAAATGCATTTCTATCAATTCTTATACTCTCTTCTTCTTCTTCTTCCCACTCTCCCAGTTGTATAATTCCTTGTTCATTGTAACTGTATTTTCTGCACCAGTTAGTTGTTCCAGTTCTATGTTTTAATGCACAAACTGTTCAATGTAAACCGGTTTGATGTGACCCCTGGTCATGAAAGCCGGTATAGAAAATAACTAAATAAATAAAAATAAAGAGCAGGGATCCGTAGAACAGGAACAAAGAGTCCGGAGTACTGGAGCAAGCACCAGCTAGGAACCAGGGAACTCGTTGCCAAGTCAGCTAGTGGTGGAAAGAGGTAGTCCTTAAATATCACGGGTTGGTGATGTCATCAGCTGGGGACGAGCCATTGCCCTTTAAAGGGAGGACAGATGGCGCGTGCGAGCCTAGGGAGGCCCAGGGTCGGAACGCTGGTCGGCGGCGTCCCAGCCACCACGTGGAGCACAGGAAGCCAGGAGGAACGCAGCAGCAGTGACTGGCTGCGGCCGTGAGAGCACCGGGAGTAAAGGGCCAAGCAAGACATGAGGTGAGTTGAGCCGGCCGCGGGTGGCCGCAGCTGGTAGGCGAACATTGAGTGTTGTGTTGGCTATTTTGAAATATTTGATTGCTGTTTGGAAATTTTTAAAACTTTTTATATGAGTTTTTTATTAGATTTTATTCTATTTGTCATCTACAGTATGTGGCAATATTCTTTTAATTAGTATTGTTTAATATGATTGATTTATATTTCTTGATTTATGAGGACTGGTGACATTTCTGTTTTTCCATTGTTGTACTGCATACAGAGTGGTTTCCAGTTCAGTTTATGTTTTCACATTTGTATATATAATTTATGGTCTTTTTATTCTGTATTTGGTGAAGGTTTGCTTATGCACTGCATGTGTGAGTGAGGTGGGGTATTCTGGCAGTGTGTAGCTTCTGTGTATGGATCTATAGCAGCATCGCTTGTTCTGTTGTCCTAATAGGAGGTGTATTGGTGTTTTAGGGCCAGGTGTAATATTTGCGGTATTGCCTTTTCTTTCATAAGTAAGGTTGTTACTGCTTAAGTACTTGCACTTAGTGCTGTTTTGATATGGGAGGAGTACTATATTATAATTATAATTCAGTTTACTCATGGCTTTCTGAGTGCCAAGCTCACACTCAAAATTGCTTTTGCTTTTTTTTTTTTTGCAAGATTTTTTGGTTGACAGACAGCAGTGCCTGCAAATATAATAAACATGGTGTAAGTGATATCTTTAACTTAGAAAATTAAATTTTGAATGTCACTCTCATGCATAATTTTTAATTCTGGGTGGGTTGGGCTGGGGGTGTGGTCAGTGTTGAGGTCGGGGGTGGGGGAAGCAAGGCTGTAAGGTTCATCTAGGGCACCTAATACTCTTGCTCCGGCCCTGCTTAACTCCCATTTTCTTAATGTTGGTAATTTAACTCTGAAGGTGGAGTAAAGTGAATGCACCTTTCTGGGGCTGAACCTGAAAGTTCATGGAGTAGGGGGTCCCGAACTGTTTTATGTACAGAAAATATTATCTGTGCAAACACATTTTCAGTGCAGAAAACACAGCTTATACACGCAAATCATGTTTTTTATGCATGCTAAGCCTATTTTTGTGTGCACGTTTTGTGACAGCGAGCTTTTTAAAACTCCTGTTGCATTAGCATACCATTAGCTTACTGCATCAGGAGTTAACCCTTCTCTTAATGTGAGTATAGAAAATCTGTGCTGAAGTTCAGTGCACGTTTGTTACCGATTCCATCTCTGGAACTGCTTTTTTTTGTTTCTCTCGCTGAAGTTTGTCTAAATTTTGTTTTCTTGCACCACCCTGTGGCTTGAAATAGAATATCTTTCAGGACATTTCATTTTGCCACCAGCGCCGCAGGATTGTCTTCTGGCCCATCCTGGATGGATAAGGCAGTGTGTTTGCCACATTGGTCCACTTCAATGTGTGGAACTGAAGGTCAATCAACAACAAAAAATACACAAGGGCTGCACCCTCTTTCATCAGATCAAAAGCTGGTGCGGCTTCTCACATTGTTGCATTTGTTGTTTGGTGTGTGTGTGTGGACCACCTATGCTAAAGTGCATTTCCAGAAATGCTTGTTTGAGGTTGCTTGCAACTCAGAAGTACAATAAACTAAATCATTTACATTTAAAATGTTTTAATCATGAGGCTGTTGAGATGGGGTACGGAGGGTAGAACTGTACTGGGACCTCAAGGAAAAATAAATGAAAAAAAGTGGAGATAAAATAATTGCATGCCATGCCCACATATTAAACTTATTGTTGCGCGTCCCGGCCGCACTGGTGCCATGGTTGGGCCTCCTCACCTCGAGCTGCCCTCCACTAGTTCTTGCCTTGCCACTGCCGCCAGCTCCCAATGCCCCCCGACGCTCTTCCCAGGCGTCCGCGGCCTTTTCCACGCCACAGGCCTTTCAGCGGAGCTCCTGTAGGGGCTCCGCGTCCTCCATTTCCTTGGCCCCGCCCACGCACGGCTGATGTCTGTTCTTTTACAGGGCCAAGTGCAGGAAACCTAGCTCGGATGCACACCAATTACATCATACGGCCTCAGTATATAAGGCGAGCCTCTGTCCCCAGAACCCTGCCTTGGCAATCGAGTCGACACATCGGTGTTTCGAGTTTGCCTGTTCCTTGCTCCTGTGCCTGATCCTGTGTTCCATTGTCTCCTTGTTCCAGCGTCCCCGTTAATACAAACAAAAAATGCACTTTGAAATGTCTGTATGCCAATGCCAGAAGTCTAAGAAGTAAGATGGGAGAGTTAGAGTGTACAGCAGTAAATGATGACACAGCTTCAGTTTTTATACATCCTATTACTGGCCGTCTCTTTAGACTCTATTCAGATTCTGACTGCACAACAAAAGGTGTTATTTATGTTGTCAAATGTCCCTGCCCTCTTTTATATGTAGGAAAGACGACTAGGATGGTAAAAACCAGAATGATCGAACACTGTTCCAACATCCGATCACTCAGAATGGACGAGCCCCTGGTATCCCACTGGTCCCACAGCGGCCATACCATCTCTGACCTCTCCTTCACAGTGATAGAGGTGGTTCATCGCCCATCTCGGGGGGGGGGGGGGGTGACTTCCCTGAGATACTTGGTCGGAGGGAACAGAGATGGATTTTTACCCTGGAAACTGTTTCCCCTAAAGGACTTAATAAAGATATCGAATGGTACCTTTTTGACTGAGTGAATGGATCCGCTGACTGGTAATTGGGTTTGATAGTTCTCGCGAGATAATCCATTTTCGCGCCTTTTTCCCTCTTTAAATGACTGTCACCTGTGAGGGCGTTCGCGCTCCGGTTACTGTTGTTACAGGTATGTGAATTGTAAGTTGAAATGTTTGAGTAGCCATTTGTCCCACCATTTATTTATTTATTTATATTTGCCTTGTATTGCAGATTATAATTGCACCTATGGTCCCTCCCGATGCAGCCATAGCGAAACACGGGACCGTGTCGGGGGACTGTTATAAGTTACTGTTATGAATCACGGAGTTGCCAATACAATAATTCTGACACACTGAACATGTTTGGAATAAAATAGTATTTACTGAAACTTGGTGGTAGTAAGATTTGTCCTGCACCAGTGTTTCCTAATGCTTGCGGATGAGCAAGGGTTTTGCTTCTTCTTCATTTTGGATTAGTGCCGCTTGCTTGAAGCGTCTGATGGCTACATCTGATGAACATACCTTCAGCTACTCTGAGGAAGCCGTGAATGCGGTTCTAACAGCAACACCATTTTTTGAAGAAATCTCGACGGACATCAGTCCCTCAGTCTCCTGGACTGATTTAATTAATGTACAGAAGCGTCTCACCAGGGCGGAACTGCATTCTTCAACTCTCATAGAGTATTGCCGTGTGCGACGGATCCCCAGGGGCCTCCGCATTCAAAAGGAACCTAGACTTCACACTGATAATACTATGTTCCTTACCCGCTGGAATCAGATCCTAAATAAATGTTCACTGGACTTGATGGTTCTTATCATTGAGACAAATAAAGATCTTCAGGAAAGTTTGAGAGAAGAAATTTCGCAGAAATTGGAAACCATTAAACATTCATCCTCCTGTGAACTTTTTGACCAACAATTTGGTGAATTCCAAGAAAATCTCACTAAGTTTGTACTGATCTGAAATCAGTGAAGTTTAGCAAATTCCAGCATGATGAAGCAGACTACAAGACTGGATACGTCTATAGATGGATGACACAGAAACCATCGAAAAAGGTTACTTTTGCAGAGAATTCATCCTCCTCAGGAGATTCATCAGGCGAGGATTCTTTAATACAGCAAAACCGGGGATACACCCGTCGAAAGCGTGGCCCCCTGACTCAGGATGTGACCCCTGCACCTCCACCACCACCTTCTCGAAACCGAGGAACAGCTTCATCTCAGGATGCTACAGTTTCAGGATTACCACCCTCAGCCTCATCTCGCTACTCATCAATTGCTGCTTCTTTTTTGGACTCAGGCCAACTACAGCGGGACACTCGCAATCTACGTCCTCGGGGGGTCACATCAACACAGAATGTGCAAAGACCTACTCGTACAACTCGTCCACAAGCGGACCCATGGCAATAACTTTAGAGACTGTATTTAATCTTTCATCACGTACTTTAACCATCTCTGAATTGGGGGTCTTGTGTAGGGGACTTTCGTTTGTACCCACGATAAAAGGCGATATGTTTGAATTATACACACATTTACACCGGTTTTTTCGTCGCCTTAAACTGAAATTATTTTTTGCAGACTCCCCACCGGCAGCTGATTTGTCTGTGGTCCATCCTAAATCCCGATGGATCCCCCCCGGCCCTACTGACGCGCTATTGGGTGCGTTTGAACGCTTGGTCTGTAAGGATGCCCAAATCATATTTCTGAACAAGCAATACGTCCGTTATAATCTTTCTAAGGAGGAAATTCAAGCCATTGATGGTTTAGCAAGAGACAACTCTATCATTATAAAACCAGTGGATAAGGAGGGTGGTATCGTGGTTCAGAATAGGACAGACTATGAGGGCGAGGCCTTACGACAATTGAGTGATTCCGCCTTTTATAGGCCTTTACAAATGGACCCCACAGAGTCCTTGATGAAAGACATCAAACACATTGTCCAAGAGGCATTAGATCGCCGTATGATAACTACTAAGGAGGCCAAATTTCTGTTTACATTAAATCCTATCATGCCGTTATTCTATACCTTGCCTAACATTCATAAAACATTCACACACCCCTCCAGGTCGCCCTATAGTCTCAGGTATTGGCTCTCTTCTAGAACCACTCTCTCAATTTGTAGATGTGTTCTTAAAACCATTTGTTCCTAAGATCCGCTTGTAAGGGACTCCTCATTTGATTACAATACTATCTGAACTGGTGGTCCCCACTGAACAATTTTTCTTTGTGACTCTGGATGTGGTTTCATTATACTCTAACATCCCCCAGAATGAGGCACTTCGAGTGATTGAGAACATTTTAGACACACGCCCCATGCCCCACCGGGTTTCTACATCATTTTTGATCCATTTATCAGAACTGGCCCTTACAAGAAATTTTTTTCAGTTTCAAGATACCTATTACCAACAAATAAAGGGCACGGCTTTGGGGGCTACTATGGCCCCCAGCCTTGCCTGTTTGTTTATGGATCATTTTGAAAATGAATTTATTTACTCTTCAGAATGGTTCAGCTTTGTGTATCTGTGGCGTTGTTATATCGACGATGTATTTGTGATTTGGACAGGCACGGATCTACAGTTTTATATGTTTGTCGATTGGGTAAATTCTTTAAACAGTAATATACAGTTTAACTTCTGTATTCATCCGCTGCAGATATCTTTTTTGGATATTTTGATCTCAGTGGCAGGCGATAAATTTGAGACTACTCTGTTTCGTAAAGAAACAGATCGCAACACTCTGTTGTCTTACCAAAGTTGCCATCCTAGGGCTCTACGGGACAATATACCCACTGGGCAATTTTTAAGGCTGCGCCGCCTTTGCTCCTCCCGGGCAGATTTCCTGTCACAAGCACGGATTAAGACGGCTCGGTTTTTGGAACGGGGTTACCCAGCTGGGGTGGTTAAAAAGGCGTTTAAAAGAGCCTTATATACCCATAGGGAATGGCTCTTTCTCCCACCCACCAGCTCAGATGATAGAGCTAACAACTGCATCCTACCCTTTTCAATTGTGGGGAGAACGATCGCTGACATGATTCGACATCACTGGTCTGCATTACCAGTCACGGAACTGTTTCATAGCCCTCTGCATTTTACTTTTCGGCGGGGTAAAAACTTGCGTGACCGCTTGGTACATACAGCATAGTCAGTCATTGACAGGACTTCTAGCACGGGGGCCACCCACAGACCGTGCGGACATTGCACCATGTGCAGTCACACTGACACAGCTTCAGTTTTTATACATCCTATTACTGGCCGTCTCTTTAGACTCTATTCAGATTCTGACTGCACAACAAAAGGTGTTATTTATGTTGTCAAATGTCCCTGCCCTCTTTTATGCTTAGGAAAGACGACTAGGATGGTAAAAACCAGAATGATCGAACGCTGTTCCAACATCTGATCACTCAGAATGGACGAGCCCCTGGTATCCCACTGGTCCCACAGTGGCCATACCATCTCTGACCTCTCCTTCACAGTGATAGAGGTGGTTCATCGCCCATCTCGGGGGGGTGACTTCCCTGAGATACTTGGTCGGAGGGAACAGAGATGGATTTTTACCCTGGAAACTGTTTCCCCTAAAAGACTTAATAAAGATATCGAATGGTACCTTTTTGACTGAGTGAATGGATCCGCTGACTGGTAATTGGGTTTGATAGTTCTCACGAGGTAATCCGTTTTCGTGCCTTTTTCCCTCTTTAAATGACTGTCACCTGTGAGGGCGTTCGCGCTCCGGTTACTGTTGTTACAGGTATGTGAATTGTAAGTTGAAATGTTTGAGTAGCCATTTGTCCCACCATTTATTTATTTATTTATATTTGCCTTGTATTGCAGATTATAATTGCACCTATGGTCCCTCCCGATGCAGCCATAGCGAAACACAGGACCGTGTCGGGGGACTGTTATAAGTTACTGTTATGAATCACGGAGTTGCCATTACAATAATTCTGACACACTGAACACGTTTGGAATAAAATAGTATTTACTGAAACTGTTGGTGGTAGTAAGATTTGTCCTGCACCAGTGTTTCCTAATAAAGATTTAAATTACCCCAATATTGATTGGGTAAATATGACATCAGGACATGCAAGAGACAAAGTTCCTGGATGGAATAAACGACCGCTTCATGGAGTAATTGGCTCGGGAACAAACGAAAGAGGGAGCTATTTTAGATTTAATTCTTAGTGGAACACAGGATTTGGTGAGAGAGGAAACAGTGGTGGGACCACTTGGCAATAGTGATCATAATATGATCAAATTTAAACTAATGACTGGAAGGGGGACAATAAATAAATCTACAGCTCTAACACAAAATTTTCAAAAGGGAAACTTTGATAAAATGAGGAAAATAGTTAGAAAAAAACTGAAAGGTGCAGCTGCAAAGGTTAAAGTGTTAAACAGGTGTGGACATTGTTTAAAATACCATCTTAGAAGCGCAGACCAGATGTATTCCATGCATTAATAAAAGTGGAGGGAAGGCAAAATGATTACTGGCTTGGTTAAAATGTGAGGTGAAAGAGGCTATTTTAGCCAAAAAAAAAATCCTTCAAAAAACTGAAGAAGGATCCATCTGAAGAAAATAGGAAAAAGCATAAGTATTGTCAAGTTAAGTGTGAAACATTGATAAGGTAGGCTAAGAAAGAATTTGAAATGAAGTTGGCTATAGAGGCAAAAACTCATCATAAAACATTTTAAAATATATCCGCAGCAAGGAACCTGTGAGGGAGTCAGTTGGACTGTTAGATGACCAAGGGGTTAAAGGGGCTCTTAGAGAAGATAAGGCCATTGCAGAAAGACTAAATGAATTCTTTGCTTCTGTGTTTAATAATGAGGATGTTGGGGAGATACCGGTTCTGGAGATGGTTTTCAAGGGTGATGATTCAGATGAACTGAATCAATGAACAATAAACCTGAGAGATGTAGTAGGCCAGATTGAAAACTAAAGAGTAGCAAATCACCTGGACTGGATGGTATGCATCCCATGCTTCTGAAGGAACTAAAAAATAAAATTTCAGATCTATTAGTTAAAATTTGTAACCTATCATTAAAATTATCCATTGTAACTGAATGGAGGGTGGCCAGTGTAACCCCAATATTTAAAAAGGGCTCCAGGGCGATCCGGGAAACTATAGACCTGTGAGCTTGACTTCAGTGCCGGGAAAATAGTGGAAACTATTGTAAAGATCAAAATCACTAACATATAGAAAGACATGGTTTAATGGAACACAGTCAACATGGATTTACCCAAGGGAACTCTTGCCTCACAAATCTCCTTCATTTTTTTTAAAGGGAGTTAATAAACATGTGGTAAAGGGGGGGAATGCCTATCATTCTGCAGCTGTGCCTCCGGCCCTCATCAGGCACGGAGGAGGACAATGGGGTCCTGTGCTACAGGACTTAAGCAGCGTACCTGCGGCGTGCCGTTGCTAACGCACCTAAGCGGTGCGCCCCTTTTGATGATTTTCTCTCTGCGTCATTATGGGGGAAAAAAAGAAAGGGGAAAGTACATCAACTCCCCCAACAAATCCACTCATACTTGGACCTATGGATCAACACCTGAGAAGAACAACAGTCCAGAGAGAGAAAAGTGAGTTGGAAGTAACTGGAACCTCAGGTGAGCTATCGCTAAGTATGGGTGGTAGGACTCCTCCCCCTGCACCTCATTTAAAACCATCAGTTGATTTAATGGCTTCTGTTCCGCCTCCAATGTAAATTCATTGGATTTGATATCTCAACAGCATGCCCAGGATGCAGCCACGCACATGTTATAAAATCAGGGGTCGGCACGTGCGAGGGAGTTCACACTAGTGCAAATTGCACACACCGAGCCCTCGGGGAGCCCTGCTGGCTTTCCCCATTCCCTCCCCACCTTCCCCTCCTTGTCCCGCCCCCCCCCCCCATACCTTTGTTTTGGAAGTTAAGCCCGGCACATGTAGGTCTTTGAAAATCTGCCCCTAAATGTTATCATCTCCTGGAATTTAAATATATTCGGAGTAATGAGGGGGGCTATGATAACCTTGTTTTAAATAATAGTCACGCTATATCTGAGTTTCTTCAAGACTCCCAGGATATTATATCCACAAGAGCTACTCTTTTGGTTACTTTTGTAATTTAATTTTGTATTTAAGCAGTATTTTAAATATAAATCTGTTGAATTTTGTGGGCAAAAAGTTTTTGTATATCTGGATGTCATTCATGAAACACATCATCGTAGAAGAATGTTTCTCTCTCATAGACAGCGTACGATTTCTCTTGGGGCTACTTTTTTCTTAAAGTTTCCCTCCAAGTGTTTAGTGTTTATCAACGGAAATCATACATGTTCTGTTGTGCTCGGAGGTGGATCCTTGTCCTGAAGCAGGAGAGAACGGCTCCCTGGTAGGGACCAGGAAGCACCTACCCCCAGGGGGCGGAGCGCAGGAGGAGACAGAGGCTGGGATGAGCTTCACCACTGGAAGCCAGAGGTCCCCCCCGGGTGGAGCCTGTAGGGACCCAGGCCACTTGGATTTAGGTGGGCCTCGCAGGGTCTCCTGGAAAGATGGTAGACTAGTGTGCCCACGGGCAGGGAAGGAGCACACTCGGGTTCAAAGCTGGAGGTCAGATGGAGCAAGGAAGACCAGAACAGCGTAGACTATGACAAGGCAAGGGACAGGGCCAGAATCAGAAACATAGTCAATCAGGCAAAGGTCAGATACCAGGAATCAGTCCAAGAGTGGTCAATGTAGCAAGGTCGGGTTTTGGAGGTCAGACAAGGTCACAGGCAGGCTGAGGTCAGAAGGCAGGCAGCAGGCAGAGTGGTCAAGGAACAAGCCGAGGTCAGGAAGCAGGCAGAGTAGTCGAGGGACGAGCCAAGGTCAGTACCAGAGAGACAGTCCGAGGGTACTACACCTGGGGAGACAGACAGACGAACACAGGAACGGAAGGATGCTGGAACAGTAGGATGCAAGAACAAGGCTGGAACAAGACTGGAACGAGACTAGAACAAGGCTTAGAACGCAGTGACAATCTAGCAGAACAAACCCGATTGCCAAGGAAAGGAAGAGCAGACAGGAACTTCCTTAAGTAGTTCCTTCAATCAGGGCGCGCCGCAGAACTAGGACCCGCCCCTGGCCCTACAAGAAGCTGGGCGGTCCGCGCACATAGGGACATGGCCAACGCCACGGATGACGCCGGACTCTGGTGTGAGGCCTGGTGTGCAGTGGAAGGCCCGGCGACCGCTGCTGTGGGACGCCGGGGCCTGGAAGAACTTGTGGCTGCAGCTGGGGAGGCCAACCCGGGACCTGCTGAGGAGCCAGAGAGGTGAGCAGGCCCGTGCACGGGACGGACGCGGATGGGGCGCGCAACAGTAACACCCCCCCCCCCCCTTCTAGGCCTCCCTCTACGCGGCCATGGCTTGTCGGGGTGAATCCTATGAAAGGTCTTCCAAAGTTCCTTATCAAGGATGTTGTGGGAAGGTTCCCATGAGTTCTCCTCGCCCCCATAACCCTCCCAGGCTAGGAGGTACTCCCATCTCCCTCAATGCCGACTGACATCGAGGACCTCTCTTACCTGAAGAGATGTGTCAGGTTCGGTAGAGACCCATGGAGAAGAGGGAACTCTACGTGAGAGCCAGGAGAGGACCAAAGGCTTCAATAGTGACACATGAAACGTGGTAGCTGGAGTTGATACGATACAGTTCCCACTCTTTGAATCACTGGAAACGGACCAATATATTTAGGAGCTAAAGATGAGAGAGAAGTCTCAGTCTTATGTGTCGAGCGCTCAGCCACACCTTCTGGCCGGGACGGAAGAGCGGAGTGGGACGACTATGGGCATCAGAAGTACGCTTGGAGCGTTCAGCGGCCTGGGAAAGGCGCTCTTTAACTTGATTCCATACTTGACGAATGGTTTGAGCCATGGATTGTGCCGCTGGAGAAGGAACAGTCAGAGGAACTGGAAGAGGCAGCCAGGGTTGTCGTCCGAATACCACGGAGAATGGAGATACGTCAGTGGCTGCCGCAACGTGGGTGTTATGCGACAGTTCAGCCCAAGGTAATAGATCAGACCAGTTGTCCTGCTGATCATTCACATAGGATTGGAGGAATGTCTTTAAGGTCCGATTGGTCCTTTCAGCTTGACAGTTGGCCTGTGGATGATAGGCCAATGTGAAACTCAGGGCAATGTTAAACTTTTTGCATAAGGACCGCCAGTACCTGGCAGCAAACTGTGGTACTCGGTCAGATATAATCTCCTTTGGGAGTCCATGGAGACGGAAGATTTGTTTCAAAAACAACTTGGCTAATTCTGGGGCTGATGGAAGGCCCGGACAAGGGAATAAAGTGACCCATCTTTGAAAAACGGTTGATGATGACCCAGATTATGGTATTGTTCTGGGACGAAGGCAAGTCAGTGATGAAGTCTATTGAGATGTTGGACCATGGCTCGGTAGGTGTTGGGAGTGGTTGGAGTAGGCCCCAAAGTCTTCTGGTAGGTGGTTTCTGCTGGGTACAGATGGGACAAGAAGCCACAATTTTGAGCATCTTGCACCATGTTGGGCCACCAATAATGTCTTCGTAACATCTCTAGTGTTCTGGCACGACCCTGGTGTCCTGCCAACTTGGAATCATGAGCCCATTTCAGAACTCGTTCACGTAATCTATGTGGAACGACTGTTTTCCCAGTAGGAAATGTAGTGGTCACAGCAAAGGATACGCAAGCAGGATCTATACTATAGCTGGGACATCAGGAACATCCTCAGGATCGAATGATCTTGACGGTGCATCAGCACGGACGTTCTTAGAACTTGGACGAAAGCATAGGACGAAGTTAAACCATTCAAAGAAGCGTGCCCATCGGGCTTGTCAAGGATTCAGGAGTTGAGCTTCTTTAAGGTGCTTCAGGTTTTTATGGTCAGTAAAGATGGTAAACTTGTGTTGCGCCCATTCCAACCAGGGGCTCCATTCTTGGAGTGCCAGCTTGACAGCGAGGAGTTCTCGATCACCAATGGTATAATGCTGCTCTGTGGGAGAAAACTTGTGAGAGTAGAAGGAGCAAGGTATTAATTTACCCTTGGGAGAACACTGGCTCAAGACAGCCCCTGCATCAATTGCAGAGGCGTCGACTTCAACAACAAATGGACGTCTGGGATCCAGATGATGAAAACAATGGACCAGAAAAGAAAACTTCCTTAAGTGTCTGAAAGGCGGCTTATGCTTTAGGAGTCCATACACAAGTGTTAGCCCCTTTCTTGGTCATGGCGGTGAGCGGAGCAGCTAAGGTAGAATAATTGGCAATGAAGCTCCGATAATAATTAGTGAAGCCAAGGAAACATTGTGATAGAGAAATACCTACAGTACCTGAATGTAAACTGGTGTGATATCTCAATTGAGATCGAATGTCGATATATAAAAAAATAATAATAATAAATCATAAATAAATAAAATATAGGTGGGGGTTTATAATTAAGAATACCTGAAGTTCTAGGCAGCTGTATGTTAAAGAACTAACTATTTTACCTAATGTTCTCCTTAATTTCTTTTCTTTCCTTTTTACCTACGTAAGAAGAGATACAGGATATGTTTAGGTTTCTTACTTTGATAATGTTTCATAATTACATAATCATTTTTAATTTAAACTAACAATGTAAATTTCTTGAATTTCTGTGCAAAGGTTTCTTTGTGTAAATTTACTAAATCTTGATAAATAAATACATAAAAATAAAATTAAATAATGAAATTAACAGAACAGTTTTGCACAAGAGAAAAGAACGTGTTTTGTTTTTATGAGCAGGCAAAACAGGCCTTGGATGAGAAACAGAAGTAGTTTGTGTAGAGAACTGTCTCCAGCTCAAGGCCTAGCTAACACGGAATGGGGGAAGTGTACCAAGATAACAGTACTTTGACATCATTAATTTAGGTAAAGGTTCCCATTCTAAATAAGGGAGCCATCCCAAAACAAAAGAGAGAAAAATGTTGTAGCAATATTTGTATATAAGGATGTAATGTATAGCTTAGAAACTGAGAAGGCTTTGGTAATACGTCACAGTTAGACGCTCCAAGCCACTTCCAGGAAACTTGTATCTTTCCTGTATTCTTCTATTGGCTTTTCTTTGCTTTCTATAATAAAGAGATTATTGAGAAATATAAAGGCTGTGTTTTCTATAACAAGCCAGCCAGCTCAGCGAAATCCCTGAGTGCCACGAGCCTCAGGCAGTAAATTGGGAATTTCTTGTGAGGTAAGAAAGGTAACAATTAGAAAAGTCCCTGCCCAGGTTGTGAGGCAGGTAAGGAACTTGGAAGTCGACGAGACAGCCGCCCTCGGGACTTCAACAAAAGGAACTTCCTTAAGTAGTTCCTTCAATCAGGGCGTGCTGCGGAACTAGCACCCACCCCTGGCCCTACAAGAGGCTGGGCAGTCCACGCGCGTAGGGGCGTGGCTAACGATACGGACGACACCGGACTCCGGCTTGAGGCCTGGTGCACAGTGGAAGGCCCGGCGACCGCCACTGCGGGACGCCGGGGCCTGGAAGAATTTGCGGCCAACCCGGGATCTGCTGAGGAGCCAGAGTGGTGAGCAGGCCTATGCGAGGGACGGACGTGGACGGAGCGCGCAACATGTTCCTTGATCCAACTTATTTGGAGACTTTTTTGAATGATAAATCGTTAGTGAATAATGAACATCTAGTTACTAGTAGGGAATAGAAGTCATATGAAAGTAATAAACAGCTACCAAGACTAAGATATAATTTTTCTTTGTTTTTGTAATTTGCCTCTGATATCCCCCAAGATGTGGACTGGAATTCTGCTTATATTTGGTGAAAACCTTATTAAAAATTTCTATTGTGAAAATGTTTCTTTGTATAAGCAAAATATGCCTTCTTTGTTTTCGTATGTAAATGGTAAATAATCAATATATAATTATAAAAATCATGGTAAAGATGATATAGTATATTTGGATTTTCAGAAGGCGTTTGACAAAGACCCTCATGAGAAGTTTCTAAGAAAACTAAAAAATCATGGGATAGGAGGAGATGTCCTTTCATGGATTACAAACTGGTTTAAGAGACAGGAAACAGAGAGTAGGATTCAATGGTCAATTTTCTCAGTAGAAAAGGATAGTGGAGTGCCTCAGGGATCTGTACTTGGACCGGTGCTTTTCAATATATTTATAAATGATCTGGAAAGGAATATGACGAGCGAGATTATCAGATTTGCAGATGAATCAAAATATACAGAGTAGTTAAATCACAAGTGGATTATGATAAATTGCAGGAGGCCCTTGCGAGACTGGAAGATTGGGCATCCAAATGGCAGATGAAACTTAATGTGGACCAGAGCAAGGTGTTGCATATAGGGAAAAAGAACCCATGCTATAGTTACATGATGTTAGGTTCCATATTAGGAAAAGAGATCTAGGCATCATAGTGGATAATACATTGAAATAGTCAGCTCAGTGTGCTGTGGCAGTCAAAAAAACAAATAGAATGTTAGGAATTATTAGGAAGGGAATGGTTAATAAAAGGGAAAATGTCATAATGACTCTGTATCGCTCCATGGTGAGACCACATCTTGAATACTGTGTACAATTCTGGTCGCCGCATATCAAAAAAGATATAGTTGCACTGGAGAAGGTACAGAGAAGGGTGACCAAAATGATAAAAGGGATGGAACAGCTCCCCTATGAGTAAAGGCTGAAGAGGTTAGGGCTGTTCAGCTTGGAGAAGAGATGGCTGAGGGGGGATATGATAGAGGTGTTTAAAATCATGAGAGGTCTAGAATGGGTAGATGAGAATTGGTTATTTACTCTTTCAGATAATAGAAGTCTAGGGGGCACTCCATGAAGTTAGCAAGTGCCACATTTAAAACTAATTGGAGAAAATTCTTTTTCATGCAACACAAAATTAAGCTCTGGAATTTGTTACCAGAGGATGTGGTTAGTGCAATTAGTGTAGCTGGGTTTAAAAAAGGTTTGAAGCGGGTGATTAAACAGGAACATATAGTGCAAAGCTCAGCAGCTAGTTAGCTGTTTATTATAAGCTGCTAAAGTCTTATGATCTAATGATGAAATGCGTTAAAATTAAAGAAAAACAAGGTTATTTTAGATCTGCATGTGGAGCTTTAGTCACAGCAAATATTGCAGTGCTTGCCCTTTGCTACAATGAAAAACATCACAAGATATTGTATTAGTATTGCTTAAGACACCCACCATGAGGTATCTCTCTAAGATGGAGGTCCTAAAGACACCTCTCCTTAAGCATGAAATGGCAGATAAGACCTAAGATCGAGGACAATGGGGTGTCGCTTTAGCATTAGGGCACAGGTAGACAGGGAAACATGTGACTGGGTACAGATTTTAGGGTTGATCACAACTGGACCAACTAATTGGTCCAATCATGGATATGATGAAAGGTAACTTGTAATCAAAGAATAAAGCAATGATTGGTGATATAATCTTCTAACGATGAATGAGAAATATATTAGGGCCTGTTTGTGACTGTAGAGACCAGAGCCGTAGCCAGGCAATTTGGTACCTAGGGCCAAGTGAAAAAAAAAAAGGCGCCCTTACCCTGTGCACAACACCTCACCATGAGCTGGAAGACTGTTACATTTTTTAAAATTTAAAACACTATTATTATAATATATAATTTAATATAAATGTGAACTTGGTCCCAAAATGTGACTCTCAGGTCTCTAAGGATGTGGTCCTTAACCTCTACAAGAACTGACCCTTAATCCTTGTTACATGAGATATAAAAATATTTCAGAACAGCTGATGAATAGAACATCCAATAATTAAAAACTCATATGCAAATTTTTTAAAATTTCCCCCCAAATATTTCAAAAAACAGCAGAGACATCAACCAACCAATAATTAAAACTATTGTGGATTTAAAAAAAAACAAAAAAAACCCATCTTTCCATAGCGGAGAATTTTTGATTTCCAATCAGCTTGAGGTTTGTTGTGGATGTGTGTGTGTGTGTGTGTGTGTGTGTACACCAACTTTCTCCTCTCTCTCCAACATGCACAACACACGCATTCTCTATGTCTCACACAAAACACACATGCTCTCTCTCTCCCCACATATTCTCTTATGCGTGCACACACACACGTTCTCTTTTACACAACATATGCACTCTACCTCTTTCTCAAACACACACCCAAATCACTCTCGCCCCCTCATGCACACACATGTGCGCTCTCTCCCCCTCACACACTCTCTATCCCTCCCACATGATCTCACACACACTCATGCTCTCTCTCCGTCCCACATGCTCTCTCTCACACACACACACATGCTCTCACACCGGCAACTTCAGTCCAGCCTCACACCAATGACCCTAGACAGTTCAAGGAGAGAAGCTGCTGCACTGCCTGCAAGAAGCTTGTCCTCTACATCTCCTTCCCATGCTGCTCTGTTCTTGCTCCTGTCATAACTGAGCGAGAACAAAGCAGGTAGCACATGCTTCTCTGCTGCATCTGTGCACTCGAGGGCCTCCTGGCTCCTAAGTATGACAGTGTCTCAGCAGCAAGGGGGAAGGGAATGGAGATGTGTGCTTTAGTATCCCTACTGCTACCTGCATCCTGCTGTAAGTCTGCCTCATCTTCTCTCTGGCTTGACACAAGGGCCAGTGAGATGGCAGCCAGCCTGATTAGAGCCATCTGCCACTTCTGGACCATGGCACTCTGGGCATCCATCTAGTGCTTCCGCTGGCCCTGCCCAGGCCAACACCAGTACCCTCCTCTCTCCCTCTTCCAGGCCTCTACCAACGTCCCTATAACCCATCAATGTCCCTGTCTCCTCCCCAGGCCAGCACCAGTATCTCCTCCTCTGTCCCCCTCCCCCTCCCTTCCAGGCCAGCACTAGGGTCCTCCTTCCTGTTTGTCTCCCCTCCAGCCAATACCAGTATTTCCCTCTCCTTGATACCAGCCACTAACATCCTCCTCTCTCCCCCTCATCCAGGGACAGGACATTAACATCCCTTCCCCCCCCCCCCCCCAAGTAACATCCCCCTCTTATGTTAAATATCTCTCAAGCATTTTCCTACCAGGTGGAAGCCCCTGCTGCCCCGCTCTCCGTCTCCATTCCAAAGCCTCCTTCCGTGGCAGCCGTGGCCCGGGGTGGATCCTCCTTTTCCCCCTTGCTCTGTGCTCACTTTCTCAGGAGGACTGCAGCGGCGCGCCGGCGCGGACTGGATTGGCAGTGGGGGTCCTTTTTCTGCAGGAAGCAGCGCCTGCCTCACCGCCTGCTCTGCCTCTTTGGCCTGCACGTGCTCAGCTGTTTGCGATAGCGTTTACAGAGGCGCTGCAACTGCGCGGTTGTGCCGGCTGTAAGCTTTCCCCCACACACCCTAAGCGCCGGTCCTGGGAGGGAAGAGAGGAGGAGGAAGCTGCGGTACTGCATTAAAAAGGCCTTGTTCTGGAGTGGAAGCCGCCACAGCATGCCCGGCGGCAGTGGTGCGTTTCGGGCAGTGGCGCCTATGGTCATGGCCATATTGGCTATAGGCCAGCTACGGCACTGGTAAGAGACAGAGCAACTTGCCATTGCTTTGTAGCTTGGTCTGGTTTTTTTTTTTTTTTTTTATTACAATAAAAACCACAAAGAGGAAATGTTGGTTTCTAATCAGATTTGCTTTCATTGCCACATTAATTAAAATTGTTGCTCTTTGGAGATAAACCAGGGCCCTTGCCAGTTGCTGTTAAACTGCTGGGGTCTTTTTGGACCAGAAATCCTACAGTTCCTCAGTGAAGACTGAAGAATTAAATGTAGACTCCCTGCTGTGGCCTTGTCATCCCCAAGTGTCCCTTTTACTCAAGCTGACTCCCTCACAGGCTTTTTATTTTGAATGTAACTGAAAAGGTTTTTATTATGAGTTTTAGCTTTTACTGCAAGCTTCTTTTCAAATTCTCTCTTCGCTTTCCTTATATTCTGTTTCCTGTTTTATTCATTCAGATTCTTTTTTCAATTCTTGAAAGATGTTCTTTTAGGTATCATAGCTGGTAGTTGTTTAGCCTTCCTTCTGCCTTTCTAATGCATGGAATACATCTGGTCTGGGCTTCCAAGATGGTATTTTTAAACAAGGTGTTGTATTTGGCGGTTTGTGGGATCCTCCCACAGACTGCTGCACTTATCCCCAAGGCCAGGCCTTCCTCCTTCAGGATGCTCCAAAGAAAAAAACCGGAAACTGATCCAATGTTGCAAGTAGCGACCAGACGAAAACTCCTTGGTGTTTACCGATCTTCTTTTCGTCCTTCAGGATGCTGCCAGCCTACCTCTTTCTCAAATGTGGCAGGAGGCCACGGCGCGATGCCGCAGACACTGCTTGTCCCCGCTGCCTCTAGGGTGGTGCGTGCGCATCCACTGCCCCAGCTTTGAAGGGCCAGTGGCGAGAAAACCAACCGACACCCTCAGATGATGTCACTCTCTCTGGCCTATATAAGGCCATGGCTAACATCTCTCCAGTACCTCGACAACAGGTCTCCCTACTACCAAGTAGTTGTGAGTTGCCCCAGCATTCCTGGTCTCTGCGTTCTCTAGTCCTGAGCCCTTGATTTCAGTTCCAGCATCTTCAGTTCCTACATCTTCACTCTCTTCAGTTCTTGTGGTCATCTCATCTCGTTCATCTCCCTGTGGTCAGTCTTCAGTTCCTTAGTTCTTCAGTGTGCCTTGCCTCCTGTGTTGCTCCTCACCTTCATTGCCCTGCCTTCCCTTCAGATGGATTCCTGGTATTGACTTTGGCCTGACTCAGATCTTCCTAAATGCTGCCTGCCACCAACCACTGCCTGCTTCTCAGACCTGCCTGAATGCCACCGACCATTGCCTCCTTCTCAGAACTACTGAAATGGCGCCTGCCATAGACCAATGCTTGCTTCATGGACTTTCAGCTCATCAGTAGAGACCCCACCTAAGACCTGCCGGCCCCAGCAGCCAAAGGCTCAACCCAAGGGGAATGTGGGCTGGTAAAGCTGAAGCTACAGCTGGGCCTCTGTCTTATCCAACTCTGCCTGCTGACGGTGGGGACCTGCAGGGTTCCTCCCTACAGGTTGCGCCAACTCCACCTCGGTCCAAGGGTGCCTTGTCTTCAACACAAGGTACATGCCTGATGTAAACTCTTCTTTTGTAGCTACTCTTTTCAGTGTTTCCCTAATCATTTTCCTCATTTTATCATAGTCACCCTTTTGATAGTTAAATGCTGTCTCAGTAGATTTCTTTAGTGTCCTCCCCCTCCAGTTATTAAGTCAGATTTGATCATGTTGTCAGCACTGTTGTCAAGTGGCTCCAGTACTGTTAAGTCTTGCACCAGATCCTGTGTTCCACTAAGCAATAACTAAAATAGTTTCTTCTCTCGTTGGTTCTTGTATCCACTGCTCCCTTAAGCAGTCATTGATTTCATCTAGGAACTTCACCTCCTTAGCATGTCCATACACTAATAAATAAATAAATAAATAAATAAATAAATGTGACATTTATCCAGTCAATACTGGGATGATTGAAATCACCCATTAGTACTGTGCTGCTGATTTTGTTAGCTTCTCTAATTTCTCTTTTTCATTCCATTGCCTTTTTGTTCATTCTGCCCAAATGGACTGTAATAAATACCCACTGCTATTTTCTTCCTTGAAACCTGGAATTTCTATCTTATAAAAATTCAACATTGCATTTTGTTTCCTGCAGAAATTTTATTTCATGCAATGCCCTCTTTAACATATAGTGCCACCCTCCACCAGTTTGATCCATCCTATCACTGTGATATAACTTGCATCCTGGTATCACAGAGTCCCATTGATTATTCTCCTTCACCAGATCTCGAGATGCCAATTATATCTACCTCTTCATCCAGTGCTATACACTCTAACTCTCCCATCTTATTTTTTACTTTCTAGTGTTTGTTTACAGACATTTCAAAGTATGTTTTTTGTTTGTATTAACAACCTGCTTATCAGTTGACAGGGGTAATTTGGAAATCTTTCTGCTCTGCCTGCTCTTTACTTAAAGGTACCTGGGCCACTTCAGCATTTATTGCAACCTTTTGGGATACCCTAACTTCCCTGTTCTGTTAGTATCCCTCAAAGACACATCATTCCAAACCATGCACTTTTGAGTAACTATTTGCATTCCCTCATCTAGTTTAAAAGCTGTGCTATCTCCTTTCTAAAGGTTAGTGCCAGCAGCCTGGTTCCACTGATTAAGGTGGAGCTCATCCTTTTGGAAAAGGCCCTTCCTTCCACCATCCCCTTCATGATACTCTGTTCTTAACAAACCTAAAACCCTCTTCCCTGCACCATCGCCTCTTCCACGCATTGAGACTCAGGTGCTCTGCCTGCCTCGGGGATCCTGCATGTGGAACAGGGAACATTTCTGAGAATGTCACCCTGGAGGTTCTGGATTTCAACTTTCTTCATAAAATCCCAAATGTGGCTTCCAGAACCTCCTTCCTGCACATTCCTACGTTATTGATACCCACATGTACCAAGACAGCTGGCTCCTCCTCAGCACTATCTAAAATTCTGTCTATGTGACACGTGAAGTCCGCCACCTTCACACCAGGCAGGCAAGTTACCTAGCTGGCCTTATGTTTGCCCTTTACAAAATCTTGATGACATCAAGATCTTAGAAAAGTGATAAAAGCATTAGTTATGTTGCATATAGACTATTGCAATTCTATGTAGGTCTCCCTAAAAAGAGTAGATTACAGTTGGTGCAAAATGCTGCAGCCAGAATGTTAACCATTAGTCCTCATTGGGAAAAAGCCATTCTCCTATTGAAAACATTGCATTTGGTTACCAGTATCAATGCAAGCTCGATTTAAGATCTTCATATTTGCATTTCAAACTGTAATGGGGACTGCCCCCACATATCTGTCAGACAAAATTAAGAGACTTATTCCGACAAGAGTGATGCAGACATATCAGGAAAAAAAGACTTTATATTCCCTCGGTGAAACCATTAAAGCGAGAACCAGGCCCAGACCTTTTCTGAAGTGGCCACATTTTGGTGGAATAGCCTGCCATTGCTGTTGAGGAATGTATCTATTTGATTTTTAGAACAAACTAAAAATGTTTGAGCAGATGGTCGAATACATGATGGTTTCCCTTTCTGTTCTCAGCATACCAGCCAATAGACGGATGGAGTGTGAGAGAGTATAATGACTTTTGCATAACAGTAGCATAGTGCTAAGCAGTGGGGCCAGAGGAGGGAATATAGGGTTGGGCATTATTTTGAAGATGTATTGTTTGATTTGATATGAACTTTTATTATTGGTTTTATTTTTATATGGTTATTGAATCTGTTTATTTATATGATTTTTTTTATTATGTTGAAATCCACTTTGATTGGGTTGTCTTTGGAAAGCAGACTAGAAATGCTTAAATTAAAATGCTGCTACCAAAGAATACCCTTATCTATCTGCCAAGATGAAGTGCAATCTCATAGACAACTAACATCAAATCACTATCAGGAAAACCACGTGCATTCTTGAATTACATTTACAATCATAGCTGCCACTGCCTTACTTCTTACCTTGATTTGCACCTCCATTCATGTATGCCCCAACAGATGTATGCTAGGTGCTGTTGTCCAGAATAGAACTGGCAAGAAGGTTGCAATGAGTATGAAGATTATGGCTGACACATGCGCAGTCCTCCTAGCAGCTTCTTTCTTCCTTCTGCAGGTTTCCTTGGTTGTAATAAACATACATTGGCTCACCTGCATTACAACCTTCCTACCCAATCTATCCTGAAGAAAAAGTATTAGTCAGCTGGGGGGAGGGGAGAGGTGAAAATGAGTTGACAGGAGAGAAGAGAAAAAGTAGAAGTACAGGGCATGGAAGTCAGGTTTTCTTCTAATACTCAAGGATCTGTTAAAATCTGCTTTACATTTCACAGGTGGCCATCACCAATGCATGTCTTTCCCTGCTGACAAGATCTGGTGTAATGTCACAGGCTTCCTTCACTGTAGGAGTCTATTACCTGTCAGCCAAAATAGGATATTGTTGCGTTCGGCAATCCATGGACTAACCCTGTGAACCACTGCCCTTATCTGCAGCCTCAGGCTAGCCAGTAAGGCCGCAAAGCACCACTGCTCTTCACACAGCGAGAAGCCGCTGGGTCTTCATGTGACAGCCCGCTGCCAATTCCAGTACATGGGCCACGCTGCCATATTTAACGGGATCACAGTGGGAAAGTCCCCATGGCCCCTAGGGATAACGTCACCGATGCTGCCCTATAAAAGGGTAGCTTCCCAGCAGCAATACGCCTCAGAAACAGGTCCCACTATTTTGTGTACAGCATGTTGCTACAGTGTTGTCTTCCACCCAGCCCTGCCTTCAGCATCTTGTCTTCAGGTTTCTACGTGGTCTTCTGTGTTCCTTCTTGCTAGACCCGACCCTCCTTCCCTTCGAACAGATATCTGGTTGACCTTGGCCTGATCTCAAGATTACTTTTGACTGCAGCCTGCCACAGACCACTGCCTCCTCCTAGACACACCTGATCTCCGCCTGCCTACAGTGATGTCAAGGACCTGTCACCAGCAGAGACCTCACCCAAATGCTCAACCCGAGGGGAACGGGGGCTGGTGTAGGCGATGCTCCCACTGGGTCTCTGCTTCATCCAGGTCCGCCAGCTGACAGTGGGAGCCTGCAGGGCTCCTCCCTGAAGTTGTGCCTATTTTACCTCAGCCCAAGGGTCCATGAACGCAAGATATGATTCAATCCTGCCCTATGAATAAAGGCATGGTCTAAACACAAGGGGCCCGATATTCAAAGCACGTTCAGCGCTATTTAGCCAGATAAGCGGGACTTATGCAGCTAAGTAGCAGCCACTCAATATGTGCCTATGTTAAGCGGCAGCTGCTTAACCATATAAATCCCTTATATGGCTAAAAGTTACACACACAAAAAGTGGGCATGTACTGGGTGGATCAGGAGTGGAGCGAGCTAGCCATATAACTTATGCGGATAACTTCTGATATTTGGAGTTAGCTGCAGAAGTATACGTGCAAGTTTAGATGCCTCATAAAGCAGGTCTACACTTAGCCAGGTAGACTTATCTGGCTAAGGGTGTTAGTGTGTGTGTGTGTGTGTACATTCAAGGGCTTGCCGTGCCACTGAGTATACATCGCAACTTAGCCGGATTAGTTCTAACTGGCTAAGTTACTGATATGGCCAGCTTTGAGTATCTACCTCTCTAGGATCACTAGGAACTGGAAGATGGAAATGAAGAAATGTCCCGAGTATATTACTTCCAAAGCCCACCCCGGAATAAGCTAAACTGCCCCTGTATTTTCCTGTTCAAATATATGCCCAGCCATGCACGCAGATGCTTAATCTTGAGCTTTATCAAATAGCATATACTGCATACCTTACGTATACATATATATGCTAATTTTATGCATGCAACCCTTCTGAAACTTTGAAAATTATCTCATTTAGGAATAAGAGCTGTTCACTGTTAATTCTGACCACACCTACTGCTTTTAAATATCATCAGCTGTTTGTGCAACATTTATTCTTAACACATAGTAATGTGATGCCTGTAAGGGATCTGAATGAAGGTTAGCACTGTACCAGCCCGAGTAACTTATAACTGTAGGTGTAGCTTAGTAGGATGAGCATCAATATAATACTACTTCTTGTTTTTAAAGCACTATCGGAAGAACACAGTGCTATACAATAATGACAATATTCATGTACAGTAAGTCCCTGCTCAAAAGAGCTTACAATCTAAGTGGATACCTGAGACAATATAGGTTAAAATAACTTGCCCAAGGTCACAAGCAGCATCAGTAGAAGGAGCAGGCTCTGACCTCTGGTTCCCAGCCCAAATCTCTCTTATAATTGAGCTATGACAGACGTGCCATGCCGCGCATGCGCGGACTAGAGAGCTCTGACAGACGTGCCGCAAAACAAACTCTTGCCCGTTCCATGCTGGTGTGGCAGCACAATGTGAGGATGATCCAGGCCCTTCCGGCAAAACAAATAATGGTGGCCTGGCTGGGTTTCCACCCTCTCTCTGCAGAGCAAAAGCTTGCAGGAAACACAGGGAGTGGAGGAGGGCTGAGGGAAGGGGTTGTGGATGAGGTGAGAGGGGAAGGAAAGGGAAGATGAGAGGGGATGGAAGGAAAAGGGAAGAGGATATGAGTAAGTGGGAAGGGTAAGAAGTTGGGGAGAAGAGAGCGGCTCTGACTGACGTGCCTGTCTGACCGACGGAATCTCGCCCGTTTGAACGGGCCTAACGGCTTGTACCATGTAAGATACATGGCATTTTATAAACTGTGCAGCTCCTGCCATGTAGTATATAAAACATACTCTAACCAAAGGCCACTCCTTCTCAATACATGTTACTAAGCATGTCAATGAAGAATGAAAATAAAATTAGAACAAAAAAAGTAGGCTGGGACTTTGATGGCGGAGGTGGGGAGTGGGAGTAGGGACGGAAGAGGAATTGGAAAACACATCAGAACCAATGCTCCCTCCAAGGAGTGACCAGGTGCGTGCAAATTCTTTTGAGCGCCGGTATCAGTGTTGCATTTCCGTGTATAGCACAAAGAAAAATTGACGTGAGCGACCATGTAAAATCTGTGAGCAATGCTCCGAAATGTATGAGCACTCGCTCGCGCACTCAACTCGGAGGGAACTATGATCAGCACTGTCTGAATTTTCAGTTGCTACCCTTAAGAGAATCATGGGGTAACCTGCACGGTGCGGCAGATACTACCATAAGAAGTTTGCTGGGCAGACCGCATGGCCCATTTGGTCCTTTTCTGCCTTCATTATTATGTTAATAAAACAGGAAAGCACATAAAGCATTGGCAAGTTAGATGTAAAACACTGATAAAGCAGAACAACAGAGAATATGAGGAGGGACTTGCCAAGGCAGCAAAACCTAATAATAAAAGTTTTTTTCAAGTACATTACAAACAGGAAACCTATAAGGGAATCAGCTGGGCTGGTAGATGGCCAGGGCATGGAGGGAGAATATCACCATAGCAGAAAATCTAAATGAACTCTTTTGCTTCAGTTTTTACTGTGAAAACTTATCAGGGACATATCCATATCAGGACCATTCTTTGTAGGTGATGATTCAGAGGAAATGAAACGAATCAAATTGAACCTTGAGGAGATGCTAGCGCAAACTGACGAACTAAACAGTAGCAAATCACAGAGACCTGATGGTTTTACTCCATGGTTCTAAAGGAACTCAAATATGAAACTGCAGACCTGCTACTGGTAATCTGTAATTCCTCTATACCCAAGGACTATCAACCAAAGACTAGTGAGCCTTTATGTTGGTGTCGGGGGAAAATGGTGGAAGCTATTGCTAAAGAAAAAATTATTAAACATATATATAAATGAGGAAGAGCCAGCATGGATTTAGCAAAGGGAAGTTGTACCTTGCTAATTTATTAGAATTATTTGAAGATGTGGAAAAAGCAGGAGGACAAAGGTGAGCCAGTCAACAAAGTGTATTTGAATTTTCAGAATTTATATTCCCTTATGAGAGACTCCTCAGGAAACTGAAGTCATGGGATAGGAGGCAAGATCTTGCTATGGACAGGTAACTGGTTAAAAGAGGAAACAAAGGGTAGGATTAAATAGTCAGTTTTCCAAATGGAAGGAGGTAAATAGTGGAGTACCCTCAGGGCTCTGTACTGGGACTGATGTTGTTTAACTTCTTCATTAATGATCTGGAAAAGGGAGTAATGAGCAAGGTGATCAAATCTGCAGATAACACAAAAATATTCAAAGTAACTAAAACACAGACTGTGAGGAACTGAGGAAGAGCCTTGCCAGACTAGAGAACGGGGCAACTAAATGACAGATGAAACTGAATGTGAACAAGTTCAAAGTGATGCACATTGGAAAAAATAATCCTAACTGTAGGTCCACAATGCTGGGTTTTGTATTATTTTACATATTTAAAATGGGTTTATATCCTGCCACCCCAAAGCTCATGGCGGAGAGCAATAAAACATGCACAAATCAGAGTCACTACTCAGGAAAAGGATCTTGGTAGGAGTGTGGCCAAAACATTGAAATCCTCAGTTCAGTGTGCTGTGGCCATTATAACAGCAAATAAAATGTTAGGAGTTTTTCAGAAAAGGAATGGAAAACAAAACAAAACTGAGAATATCATAACGCATCTGTGTAGATCTGTGGTGCGACTGTACCGTGAGTGCATTCAGACTGTCGCATTTAAACACAACGCTCAGGAAGTTTATTCCAAGCACGTGGCCCCCGATATTCCGCCACCCCAAGAGCCCCCCCCCGCAGGTCGCCAAACGTTACCCTCGCTCCCCCCCCCCCCCCCGGCCCTCCCGGTAGACACTTTCTCCCCCATGCACTCCCCTAGGCCACGCTGTTACCTCTGCTGGCCTGTTACATTTCCCAACATTTTACCCCACTTCTCCCCCCTTTTGCATATCAATACCCCACCCCCTAGCATTTCCTGCCCCATGACTCACTTTTCTCCCTCGATTGCTGGGCCCAGGCGGATGCTTCGGGCCATCAGTGATGGCTCCCTTCGCTGTTTGTCTCCCCCAGCCACCAGCGAAGGATCCCGGCACTGCTGGGCTCGCCCCCCCCCCCCCCCCCCCCGGCGCCGCCCCCTCCCTCCGACCGGCGCCCCTACCACGGGAACCCCCAAGAGCGAGTCGGAAGTGCCCTCGCTCCTCTACCACCCCCACCCCCGTCAAAAATCCTGCCCAGGCGTTTTCACTGTCTCTCTATTCATCTCATATCATTTTGCATTATTTACAAGTCTAAAACTTGTACAGTAAACATGCCTATCCCCCCCCACTCACCATGCTGCCCCCCCCCACCTTCCCACGCCGGCCACCATTCATCCTCAACGCCCACCCACACCCACCTTGCAGGTGGGGGTTTAACCTCCACCAGGTTACCGACTCCCCCCCCCACCCCGGATTGTGATCTAACCTATTTATATGTTTACACAGCATGAGGGATTTGGCGTGAACTGTCCCTGAGGAAGCCCGCCTAAGATGGGTGAAACAAGGATCGCTTGTTGGGAATGGTCCTAAAGGAGTCCAATGGACTATGCTGAATCATTTTGGTCACTGGATATTGATGGTGATTAAAAAAGGATACCTCCCGAGTTAATATATTGATTGATTTTCCAGTGTTCCGTGAATAAATGTGAAGTACATGTTGAATTAAATAACAGTGTAGAGGAATATAACCATTGCTGAAAAATGTTATGAAATCATATATAGTGCTGCTTAAATGCTGTTTTTTTTTAGAGTAGTTAATTTTCCTAGATGTAAACTGATTTCCCCCAGAGAGCAGTTGAAAAATTACTGAATTTTTACTGAATTTTACTGAATTTTTACTGAAAATTACTGAAAAATTTACTGAAATTTTGTTGATAACACCAGAAAACCTTCCCTCGATTACTAATGCCTATTTAAGTGAGAAGAGCCAAGGGCTGAATACTGATCAGGAACATCAAGAGGTCACTCACTCTAAATGTAACTGAATTGATAGAAACTTCATATTGTGCTCAGGTAGAGAGTAGAGGTACTCTTATGGTAAAAGTTTTTCTTTCATCTGACAGAGATAAGATTTTAAAACTTTTTATGTTACATAGGTCCTCCCTCTATCTGGGGCAAAAGATTTGGTTTTATCCTGATGTAGCCAAAGAGACTCAACTCAGGAGAAAGAAATTTATAACACTAGCAAATTTAGCCAGACCCTTTATTATCCATGTTATTATAAGGTTCCCTTGCAAGTGTATTATGCGAGTGGGGGGAGTAAAGTATATTTATTATGAGCCTGAACATTTAGAAAAGTTCTTAGAGGAGTATAGAACCCAAAAAGAAGAGATAGGTGTCCCGAACCAAGAATAATTGTTGGTAAATTAATACAATCTGTTAACTTCTGTAATTTAAATAAGGATTTCTTATTTTTATGGGCTAATTTCTTGCTTTGTTGCGCTCCCAACAGTGGTTTAGTAATTGGTAAACAGGTGAAGATTGTTATGGATAAGTACTAAGTAGAAATTTTGTGTATGAGCCTTGTTTTCCTTAAAAAACTCTCAATGTTGTTTTTTGAGAATTATATACATGTTTTTATTTACTTTGTAAATTTAAATCTATTAATAAAGAATTTAAAATAAAATTAAAAAAAAAAAAAAAAAGAAGAAGGATTTGACTATAGTTAAGGCTCTTTGGCCATCCGTGGTATTGGTTTGGTCTCACATTATCCCCTCGATTGGCATGGGGAGGAGCGAAGTCACAAAGGCATTGAGAAAAGCAGGCGTAAATTAAATAAGGAAGTGGGAACTTGGGTGAGGGCAGTAGGGGGTCACGTCAGACATGATATTTCACCCACCTGTGCGGGCATGTATGGGCCAGATGGGGTTCACCTATCCGATGTGGGCATGGATATCTTCATACTCTCCCTGCAAACGGCCACAGCAGCGCTAGCTGATTAGTGGGGGTAGGAAACAAATAAGGTGTTACTGTTTCCTACTACGGCAGGGCCCTCACCGGTGCATAAGGAGATTTTTCGCTGCATAGGGGGAGGTTTTGGTGTCGGGGGAGGGGGAAGGGGAGGAGCTGAGCACCAATGACTTTGCTTAGGGGAAAGCTTGGGGATGGCTTTATGCAAAGCATGGCGCAGACCGAGATGATGGCCAGTCTAGGGGGTGGCCCAATGAAGGCTTGGCATAAATAATAACCGGGGCCCGCAAGGCCAGGCGTGGGAGGAGGCGGCAGAACCCTGCACGGAGCGGCAGTAGCCACAGGGGCATTCACGGAGCGGGATGCCAGTGGTGAGTGTTCCACCTTCACGGAGCGGAAGGCTGGAGGGCTGCCGCCTCCAACAAATAGAGGGGTGGGTAAGAGCATGTAGTTTTACCGGTGGGGGCGTAGGCTAGATGTATTTCCAAATGTTAAGCTTGTTCAGGTATTGCTGATTGTTAATGTTTTAAAGTAATGTTAATTGGCTGTGGCCGTTTCTTCCACTCAATAAAGGACAATGATTTACCTTACTGTGCATCTTTGTGGTCAAGGGTGGGAGGGGTGGGATGCCCGGAAGCTACGGCTTGCACACGTTAAGAGCCTGAAGAAAAATAAAGACACTGGTGTGTTGCAAGTGCTTGACCAGGGAGTTTTGGGTAGATCTGGCGAAGGCCCTGGAAGTTGATGGACTTTCAGCAACACATTTTCCTCCAGTGGGAAGTCTGGTAAGAGCGTTTAAGAAAAAGTTTGTTATACTCCGTATTCTCTTTTCATTCTGGTAATTAGTTTTATTTTTGGCAGCCAAGGGCTTAGTATTAGGGAGGCGCATTTGGTGTCTGTCTTTCCTCAGGAGAGAAAAATAGAACAAGAACTGGGGAGGAAATTGAGAGGGAAGACATGGGCGGATCTGTAAGCCTGTTGAAATACGCTCAGCTAAGCATTCTTGGGAACTACTACACCCAGCAGAATATAAAGAGAATAGGGCCCTGAAAGAAGGATGTTTTCCCCCCTCTGGTAAGTTACCTGAGAAGTTATAAGCACAGTATGCGTTTTTAGATGCATTCTGAATTCAGATCTGACTCTCGTATCTCTTCTAGGATTGCCGCCTGAGAGAGAAGGTGGAAATGATACTGTGGACTCAGGGGAAGCAAGCCTGCAGATAATGGGCTGGTGGTGGCATAAATCCAGGGGAAGGCCTGGGCCTGCCTACCTTATGCAGGGAAGAGGTAGAAAGCCCAGGATGGAAAAGGTGGATACAGACACGAGTAGTTTCCTGAAGAGGCCAGCTTCAGAGGCAGAGCTGGGGGACAGTGCCTTGGTTAGGGAAGCTGCCTGAGGCAAGAAAAAAAAATGCAGTCTGCTGCAGAATTAACGCTCAAAGGAAAAGTCAACAATAGAAGTGGAGTATATGGAAATATATTTCTGGAAGAGCTCCAGAGTAAGCACGGTAAGATAAGTTCTCGCTTTGAAGAAAAACAGTGAGCATGAGACCTGCCCCCTTGTGATGTCATCCAGCCCAGCGTCGAGCGGTAAATGGCGCCATTCCACCTGGCGTCGCACGCCGAAGGGGCGCGACAAAGGGGCACTCCCCTTTGTGCACCCCTTCGTGCAACCCTTGGTGCTACCTTTTTTCGGGTTTTTTTTTTTTTTTTTTAACTTCTATGTTTCTTCCACTTTTGTTTACCTTTCTCTTTTTTCATAGTTGTTATCCCTTGTTAACAATTTTCATTGTTATTAATGTTAAATGTATTTGACAAAGGTAACTTTTTTCCTGCATCTCCTGTTTTAATGTTAACCGGTATGGTTTGTATATTTTACAAGAATGTCGGTATATAAAAATTAAAAATAAATAAATAAATATACCATCCTGTGATCCACCCCAAGTCGAAGACCCGAAGTCCCAGTGTGCTGGTTGTGAAACCAGGGAAATTCCTCCTAAGAAAGGACAGGGGAACAATATCCCCAAAAGCAGCGACTCAGGTGTTCCTGGTAATACTGCATTTAATCCTGCTAGCAAATCCCGTCCTTCTGCACAGTCTAAGGGAGGGCCACAGGTGCCAGAGAAATACCACAGGGCAGATGACCAATTACGTGTATACTGGAGAATAGTTAGGCAGGAAGGAACCCTAGGAGCATCGCAGAAATAAAAAAAAAAAAGATGCAGCAAGGCTATTGATATCTTTCCTATTGCCTGCTTTGTGGTGAGAATGGCCATTAGCAGATTTATACTTATGATGAGGCGTTGCATAGGGGGCTGAGGATAATAAAGAAAGCACGTGTATGGGAATGATTAGGGAAAATGAATCTCAGGGGCACCAAGGAAAGCAAGAGAAACACTGAGGATGCAGGATGATCTTCTCTGTTGCCTTGCTGGTGGCAAAACTGGCCACACAGAGGAGTTTTGTCCTTATGATAGTGTGACAGGGTCTATCTGCCGGCCAGGGGAAGGAGGCTAAAAACCCCAGCGGTTGGCGTCCAACTAACCAGGAAACCCCCAGGGACTACAAATCGCTGGGGAAGGAATTCAGCAGAGAATGAAAATCAGCCGACAGGCAGTTAGAGAGTCACGCTGGCTTCTTCCTCCCTCACCACCTTAGTAGAGAAACAAGAGACCCAGGTGTGGGAGGAAGGGGGTGAAGACCTGGGATCCAATCCTTGGCCGCTAGGGGAGGAGCCTTCAAAGAAAAAGCCGATCTAAAAACATGGCTTTTTACGTGCGCCTACGCAGAAAGTGGGTAACCCAACAGCAGACCCCTATCTTGTGTTTTATTATTTAATATTCACATTCTATGCTTCCCTTTCTTTTAGTAGATTGTTTACTGTTTTATTATTTTATGATTTTAGATTAATAGCTATATCTTATTTCCGCTTTGTAATTTTTAGCTGTTACAATCTTTTATTGCTATCCATTGTATTTCTCCTGTTTTAATCTTTGTACAGCGTTGTGAAGGTTTTTACTGATGTGACGGTTTAAAAAAATCTAAATAAACCATAAACCATATAAAAGCGAGCCTCAGCCAAGGCAGATCCAATCTCCTTCTGGGGATGAAAGAGGAGGGATCCTGGACCGTGATGCCCGTGTCTCTTTGAAGGCCTCTGTTCCTAGGAAACTGTATATGGAGGGGAGACTGAAGGAGGAAGGACTGCAACCTTGGTGCCAGGAAGGTGAGCCGGGGAATTGGGGGGGGGGGGGGGGGGGAGAGTTTTTTTTTCTCTCTCTGGAGAAGTAACTATTTCTAAAAACTGTCAAGTGGGTGGAATTACTTCTGGGAAAAGCTGTAGAGGCCCAGAGGTACGAGGGAGGTGGCAGATAGGCCAGCAGGGTCTGACTTAAATTCCCTGTTGGCTGGCTTTGGGACCATTTCTTTTGTTTATTGGGACTTGTTTGATACATAGAAGACTATAATATAAAGGCTTGGACTCAGGCGGGAAGCCAAGATCAGCAGCTGATAGCTTACCTGGAGAGCTTCAGCCTCCACACCAGCCAGGGGAACCTCCTGGGAATTGGAGGACGGACTTACAATTAACTACTATTGGACTTGTAAAGACTGCACGAGAGTGTTCTTACCTGACACCGGATCCAAAAAAGGGCCAATCCGGAGTTCATCCGTCGCCCTGCGGATGACAAAGTGGTGTCAGCAGCGGGATTAGACAATCGCCAGGACGAGAGCCGGAAGTGACCGCCAGCAGGAGACAAAGACCCAGCCATCCAGCTCAAGGCATGGTCCAGTGCCCCCAGGAGGTAAGAGTACCTGGAAGGGGGGACGCTGGGGGATTACACAGGACTGGAAAATGAAAAAGAAAAAAAAAAAAAAAGAGAGAGAGCCAGACATAAATGCTCTGGGAAGGGGAGAGTTAAAGGAAAAAATATATATATCGCACTTAGGTCTTGTTTTGTTTTCTTTTCAGATATCATGGCAGCCGAGGAATTGGTGAAGTGGGCGGTTGATAAAATGCACATGCATCAGGCGGCCACATTCCAGCTCATACACTGGACCAACAAACAAAACAACAACAGGCAATACTCCAGATGGTAGATGGACTCACCTAAGGCTTCAACAGGCTGATGACCATCTGGGAAAAAGAAGGTTCACCTAAGGTGAGACAAGAACGCCTAGGAAAACGGCGGGAAGGGGAAATTCATGGACTAGGCCTTGCAAAAGTCGGGACCACAGGATGACCCCGAAGCCTTCTTAGTTACATTTGAAAGAGTGGCCGAAGCCGCGAGCTGGCCAAGAACTCAGCGGGTCATCTGGCTCGCACCTTATTTAAAGGGGGGAAGCCCAGGCTGCTTACGGGAGCTTGGACTATGGAGAAGTAAGGGCAGCTATCCAGGACAGATTGGGCCTTCCCCCCCCCCCCCCGCGAGGCCTGTCGACACCAGTTTCAACTCTGGACGTTTCAAAAGATGGACCGACCTAGGGTGGTAGCCCAACAGTTATGTGACTGGGCCTCCAGGTGGCTCCTTCCCTCGGAGTGTAACCCCAGTCAGATAGTGAAGATTATATTGTTAGAACATTTCATTGAGATCTTACCCCAGCACCTAAAGCAATAGATATCCCGACAGGGCCCCACCAACTTAACTGAAGCCATTACTTTGGCAGAAAAGTATATGGAAGCCGAAGAGGGATGGGGTGATAGAAAGGGGTGGACAAAATCAGAGAAGGAAGCCAACCGGAGGAAGTGGGAGGACAGAAGGATAGGGGCCCCTGCTTGGGAGCTTCCCCCGACGGGGTCAAAAAGAGGAATAGGGAACCTACCAATCCCCAATAGGGAAAAAGGGAAACACACACAGGGAACGAAAACCCCTTTTCTCTGTTTTAAATGTTGTGAGGTTGAATATGTTAAACGGGAATGCCCCCTCATGGAGTGTAACTTCTGTGGAGTTGGAATCATAAACCCAGGAGTAGGGATGGGGGAACAGCCCCTGGTCAAGAAAGCAGTTAAGATTCAGAGGGAGGTCCTTACGGCAATCATCGACACTGGAAGTAATCAATCCCTTATGGCCGGGACATTGGCCCGGGCACTTAAGGTACCGAACCAAAGGAATAGATTTGTGGGATGAGTGGGAGTGCGATGTGTGCATAGAGATAGTAGGCAACAACCTACGTATTGGGCTCCTATTAGTGCCGATGGGAAAGTTCAGACCGTGAGGATGGCGGTAGTTGAAAACCTTACCTACCCTCTACTCTTGGGGAGGGATTGGTTGTTCCTCCAGGAGGCAACAGGGAAAGAGGTATGGGTATTCACTCAGGCCAGAAACTATTCAGAGAGTGAGGAAGAGGAGGTGCGATTGGAGAGCCTGTTTCTTTTTGCGGGCCAGGATAATGTAGGGGAGCCGGGAAAAACTAGAAAGAGCAAAGCAGTTCGAAGGGCCAAAAGGTGGAGAGGAATTCTTCCCCGAGGGGAGGCAGTGGAACCCCTGGGAAAGAAAGTCATACAACAGTTTCCTCAGTTCCGACAACACTAACAAGTGGACCCCACCTTGATTAAATTGTGGGAACAAGCAAGGGGAGGAGATCCAGCACAAGGCCAGCCAGGTGCTAGCTTTGTGGTGAAATAAGGGGACCAGTTACTATATAGGAAGGATGCCCAAACAGAGGGAGGAGAAAACTGGCAATTAATAGTTCCCCAAACCTTTAGAAAAGCTTTATTGAATTTAGTCAATGCCCATCCATTGGCAGGACACATGGGGGAAGCGAGCACAGGGGCTCGGCTCCTCTAAGGTTTTTTTTGGCCAGGAATGTATCAAAGTATTAGAGAATTTTGTAGGTCCTGTCCGCAGTGCCAAGTGGTACCTCAGCGGGTGCCGCCAAAAGGCCCATTGATTCTGTTACCAATAGTAAATCTACCCTTAGATATGCTAGCCATGGACACTGTGGGACCATTGGATCGTACATCGAGAGGAAATCAATATATTCTAGTGGCCATAGATTACGCTACCTGATTTCCCTGGGAGGTACCATTAAAAACTTCCACCGCATGGGTATTCTGTTTTACATATGTTTTGTATGATAGATCTCCTATCCGTCAACAGCTCCCTGGGAAATCCTAACGTCACGAGTAATCTAATGAAGGAACTGTGGCAAATGCTAGGGCTACAACATTTAAAGACAGCGGCCTACCGCCCCCAAACTGATGGGCTGGTAAAGCGGTTTAATCAGACCCTAAAGACGATGTTACGAAAGTGCTTCAGTGAGGGGATGAAGGATTGGGACACGTTAATCCCGTTCCTTCTGTTTGCGGTCAGGGAGGTTCCACAGGACTCCTTAAGTTTTTCACCATTTGAATTAATGTTTGGGCGACAACCCTGAAATATGTTGGCCGTAATCCATAAGGCATGGGTCGGAACAGCGGATCAAGCCACTTCTGTCATGGACTATGTTCAACAGTTGAGTCAGAAAATGAGAACAGTAGCCCGTTTAGCTCTCGAAAACCTGGTACAAGCACAAAGCAAACAAAAGCGGTATTACCAATAAAGGTGCCAGGCTCAGGATCTTCCGAGCAAACGAGAAAGTCCTGGGAGAACCCATGTGGGCTATCATAAAACTGTCACAGAGCCAAGGAAGGTGGTTAGACAGAAGCCCTACCGTCTCTCTGAAGCTAAGAGGGTCTTGGTGAATAAAGAGGTGGAAGAGATGCTGAATCTAGGCGTCACAGAGAAGTCATATAGTGAGTGAGTTCTAGTCCCAAAACCGGATGGTTCGACACGGTTCTGCATCGATTTCAGACAGGTCAATGCAGTATCCCAGTTTGATGCATACCCAATGCCCCAGACAGATGAGATCATAGAGCAGTTGGGTAGTGCTAAATATCTTTCCACCTTAGATCTCACAAAGGGCTACTGGCAGATTCCTTTGGATTGTGAGTCCAAAAAGAAAACCGCTTTCATAACTCCCCAGGGCTTATACCAGTTTGAAGTCCTCCCTTTTGGGCTCCATGGGGCCCCAGTGACCTTTCAGCACTTCATTAATCAGGTCCTGGAAACCCATCAAGCGTACGCAACAGCCTATTTAGATGACGTACTGATTTTTTTGCCAAATTGGGATAGTCACTTAAAACATTTGAATGCCGTCTGTACAGCATTTAGAAGGATGGGCCTCACGGCCAACCCAAAAAAAGGTATTCTGGCTACGACAGAAGTGCAGTACCTGGGCCACATAGAGGGAAATGGACTGGTGACGTCAATATCCTCAAACGTAGAGGCCGTGCTACACTGTCCAGCGCCAAAAACAAAGAAACAACTCAGGGCATTTTTGGGATTGGTAGGGTATTACTGGAGATTTATTCTCAACTTTGCAGAATTAGCCAGTACGTTAACGGAACGGTTGAAAAAGAGCCATGCTAACCCAATATCTTGGGACCCAGAACAAGAAGCGGCCTTTCAGGAACTGAAAGCGGCGCTTTGCCATCAGCCTGAGCTAAAAAATGTAGATTTTGCAGCTTTTATCCTACAGACCGATGCCTTAGGGGTGGGGATTGGGGCAGTCCTGAGTCAGGGGGAGGGGCTGGATGACATCTCATACTATATCTTAGCTGGAAACTGTCAAAGGCTGAACAGAACTACTCCACAGTAGAAAAGTAAAGTGGGCCATGGAAACATTACAATACTATGTTGCACCCAGTCGCAGATGGCTGCGACCTCTCATGCTCACCTCTTTTTTCGCTGCACCAACAAATCTAGGACAAGTGGTGGCCTCCGCCAGCCACCGCCGACCTCCCTGGTGTTCCTGGGATGGCGTGGGCACTGCCGACCACCATCTTGCTTCTGGAGTCACATAGGCGCACGCTCGCACATGGGCCTGCTATGTACACGTCGTGGCAGGAACCTCGGGGGCGTCCCCTCCGGATGACGTAGACTCACTACCTGTTCTTAAGCAGACCGGCCCTATGCACTGACGAGTTAGCAAGGAGTTTCCTCGTTGCTGAATCCACTTCTCTTGGACTACTGGTTCCAGGTCCTGGCTTGCTGTGTGAATGCTCTGAGTACCCGCTCCTTGGGGGCTCTTCCACGTTCCTAGGCTATCCGCTCCTTGGAGGGCCTTCCTGCCTTTGAACTCCTGTTTGTTCTACTTCTCAGGACTTCCCTTGGAACCACGTCTCGTGAGTACATTCTTCGTACTTCAACTCTACCAAGCCTTGCTGGGATTCCCTGCGGTGTACCCTGTGCCTCGGGCCACTACCACATCCTCCTCAGCAGGATTCGCTTCACCATACCCTGCGCTGCAGATTGCTGCCTTATCTTCTTCAGGAACCTTCTGCACTTCCGTACCTCTGACTACCTCAGCATCACCATCATTGTACGGTCATCCTCTGCATACCCCGCTCTGCAGGCCACTACCAGATCTGCACACCTGAGGTAATTGTTTCACTACTGAGAAGGCTGCCTGGCGAACCCCGCTCCACAGGCCACTACCGGATACTCACATCTGAGATATCACCCTGGGCATACTCCTTGCTCAAGAACTGTATTTCAACTGCAGTTCTCCACTCCACGGGTTCTGCTCTTTCTCCTCTATAATAAAGTCTCTTACAGCTGTGTCCTAAGCCTCTGAGACCGTGCCTACCGACTGTGAGACCCACAGGGCTCCTCCCTGTGGGCGGAGTCATCTCTCACCTCGGCCCAGGGTTCATATCCATACCAAAACATAACATACTATTTGTTGGGCTGCCATTTCACTCTAGTTACTGATCATACCCCACTTAAGTGGCTAAACGAAATGAAAAATACCAACGCGCGGCTCATGTGCTGGTATTTGGCCCTACAAGTGTTTGACTTTACTGTGATCCATAGAGTGGGGAAAGAACATCTAAATGCTGATTTCCGGTCTACGGAGGAGGTAGGAGTCCCACCAGAGGGACTCCTATCAGAGGGACTCCTGAAAAATGGGGGAGGGGTCTATATGCCGCCAGGGCACGGAGGTTAAAAACCCCAGCAGTGAGAGATCACATGACACAGAGGGAGCAGATGTAGCTGACCCGCTCAGGCTCCCTTTTCGCTGAGCTAGCCCCATCCCGTGCCGATTTTCGGATTTCACTGACCCTGGGAACAACATCTGGTCAGTCCAAGGAGACAGGAGTCAGGTCCTGCAAAAAATGTCGACAAGGACGGCACGTAGGGAAAGAGAGCTGACAAAAGAAAAGACACGGCATCAGATGAAGACATCGGAATGGCGGAATCCCCTGTGCTGGCGAATTGGGCGGATTTAAGAGCGGCTGTCGTGGAAGCCCTCGAGCCCGAATTCAAGAAACTATTGCACCAGATTGGAGAAATTACCTCGGCGATCGCGGGATACGAGGCAAGATTTACTGCGCTGGAACAAAGAGTTTCGGATGTGGAAGATGGCGCCTAAACCACGAGGTCGGATGTTGCGGCATTACAGGCCGCGATCACCCAGCATACTGAATGTATTGAGGACCTGGAGAACAGGTCTAGGCAGTCGAACCTGCGTCTGATAGGTCTCCCGGAAACCATCGAGGAGCGAGATCTGCCGCAGCTGATGGAGCGCTGGTTGAACCGGGAACTTTCGCTTTCCAAAGGGCATGGCCCCTTGCGCATAGAAAAGGCCCACTGAATAGGGCAGAAGCGCTCCCAACAGGAGAAGTCGCATGTGGTGATTATAAAAATTTTAAACTATTCGCATAAAACAGAAATTTTGCAGGCGGTTCGCAAAGCAAGTCACTGCTTTTCGAGGGGAAGAAGATCTTGATATTTCAGGATTTTTCGGGAGCCCTGTCCGTACAAAGGTAAGCGTTTTCTCCCCTATGTGCTCAATTATTCAATCTAGGCCAGCGTGCAGTGATAGTGTACCCGGCACGGGTCCGGGTGGCCACTCCAGGCAGTCCCCAATGGTTTGCAGAAGCAGATCACCTCAGGAAATACATTGCCACGCTGGGACAGGCTGCAGAGCCGAGATGGGGAGGGCATAGCTCTGGCTCAGACACTGGGTGATCTGCTGCATAATGTGCTTGCATTGTTTTCACTGCGTTCTATTAAGAGAAAAGCCCGAAGTTAAAGTTGGTCTTTGTGGCCAGGGCTGGCTAGGGTTCCTGGTCTCCCACATACGTTTACTGTTTAATGAAAATTGTTTTTCCATGCTGTTTTGTAAGATATATCAAGATGCAGTTGTATTCTACACCTTATGTTATTTGTATGTCTACTGTAATATTTCTACTGACCAATAAGATGGAGTTGCGGGACCTCTTTTCTCCTTTTAACCTAAAAGATGACTACTTTGAGATCTTCACACCATGTCTTTATGGCGCAGGGGTGGGGTTGGTGAGGGGGGGAGCCTCAAGCGTTTTGGTGATCTCACAGGCGTGGTTAGATAGGATGGGATTTAAGGGGAAAGGGGAAGAAGGGATAAGGGGACAAGATTGGTTGGGAGCGGGAACAAAAGGGGTGGGATGCTGGGGGGGGGGGGGGGGTATAGGTCCTGGAATTACTGTAGGTTGTGGTGTGAGGTTGGTACATGGGATGGGGAACTCACTGGTGTAGGGAGGTGGCCAGAGCTGGGATGGCCACTCTTCCCTTTGATTTGGAATTCTCTCTCTGTTCAGTCACTCTCACAGTGGAATGATATAGGGTAGATGGCTAGCCATGATATTAAACTGATTTCTTGGAAAGTATGTGGTGTCAATTTGCTTATTAAACGATCCAAACTCCTACAGGCACTGAAAAGAAAGTCAGCAGATATAGTGTTCCTACAAAAAACGCACCTCAATGATGTCGAGCATAGGAAACTGCATCAAAATTGGGTGACATCAGTGCATTTTGCATCTGCAAACACGCGTTCAGCAGGGGTGGCTGTATTAATTCGCAAAAATCTCCCCTTGCACATTCTCTCCGAGATTAAAGACCCACACGGTCGCTATCTCATCTTAGCTCAGCTCAATCAGACCTCTCTGGTGCTTTGTAACATATAATGCCCCGAACTCCCAACAAAGGCCTTTTTTTCAGAATCTTCACAAATTATTACTCCCAAATATTGATCAACTGGTGGTGGTGGGGGGTGATTTCAACGCTCTCAGAGACCCAGAGTTGGATAGGTTCTCGTACGTACAATGGGCAGGGATTGCTGGGAAAGGGATTCATCTTGTAGAAGAGATCTTACACTTAGCTGATACTTTGCACATTTTGCATCCCTTCAAACAAGATTTCGCGCACCTTTCTAGAGCGCATGCTACACACTCAAGAATAGACTACTTGTTAGTCAATACGCATTCCTTTTCAAGAGTCTCGGAGGCAGGAATTGGAGACATTGCCATCTCGGATGATGCCCCAATTTGGGTCGAGCTGGCATTGCTTCCTCAAGAAGTTTCTGAACGCCACTGGCAATTTCCATATTATTTGGCAACTGATAGTGCATTTCAAGCGTTTTTACATGAGAGATGGAAAGATTTTGCAACAGTTAATGCTCAACACAGTGGGGATCCCATATTATTTTGGAATATGGCTAAGGCTGTGATCTGGGGTGATATCATTTCATACATAGCCCATCGGAAAAAAGTATTGGACAGCCGGCTGCTGACACTCACTGTGAAACTTCAGCAGGCTAAGTTGGCATTATTGAGGTCACATACGCAAGCACACAAAGAAGCGTATCTGGCTATTCAAACGGCGCTTAACTCTCTTATATCACAGGGCTAAATGCAGTCTCTTATTCTATCAACAGACTTTACAGACATGGCAACAAAACAGGGAAACTGCTAACCAACTTAGTTAAATCAGCTAGGGGTACTCGCCATATCTCAGCCCTCAAAAATTCGAGACGACAAATAGTCAATGACACCCCCGATATACTGAAAGCATTTCAAGACTACTATACTACCTTTATAAGGCTGATGGTTGGAGCCTTGACCAATGGGAGGCCTTCTGTGCTCATTTACACTTTCCATCTCTCACGCTTGCCCAGACTGAGTGGTTGAATAGGCCCATTTCCGAGGAGAAGGTGCGGATGGCCATACGGGGATCTCCAGGGTTCAAGGCTCCCGGGCCAGACGGCTATAGCTCAGAATTTTATCGCTGCCTTAGTGAACCCCTCATCCCACTCCTTTCATTAGTGTTCAATGCTTTGATATCTGAGGGCACCTTCCCGGTGAATGGGAATGTGGCCCATGTAACTCTGATCCCTAAACCAGGGAAAGATCCCTTGCTGCCTGCTTCGTATCGCCCCATTTTGTTGATAAATGTAGATCATAAGCTGATGGCAAAGATTTTGGCGGACAGACTGGGTGATATTCTCCCCCAACTGATCCAACCTGGCTAGGTGGGTTTTGTCAAGAAATGCTACACCTTGAACTAACATTCGACGCCTGGCGGTGGCTATAGAGCTATGCACTCAACACAATGCTCCTTTTCTCATCGCTAGTTTAGATGCAGAAAAGGCTTTCGATCGAGTGGAGTGGGGTTTTATGTTCCATCTCTTGGGGGAGATGGGGTTTGGGGGCTTTTTCTATTAAGCAATCCGGCTGTTGTATGCATCTCCGGTTGCCTCGTTACTAGTGAACGGTCAGTGTTCCCCCACTTTCCCAGTGTTACGAGGTACCCGTCAAGGATGCCCTCTCTCCCCTCATCTTTTCTTATTGACCCTGGAGCCCCTGCTGTTCGCCATCCAGGCCTCTTCCGAGATTCGGGGCCTTCTATTTCACTCTCAGGAACAGAAAGAGGTTTTTAAATATGCCGCATTTGCGGACGACATTTTGGTCTCTCTCACTAGTCCCCGAAACTCCTTGCCTTCCCTGTTGGGATTGGTTCAGAATTATGGCACATTTTCAGGCCTGCGAATTGGGACAAATCAGAGGCCTTCCCGTCGTCTCTTAAATGATGGAGGGGCCCCTTCCCCTTGCATTGGGCGGAGGATGCTATTTGATATTTGGGGATACGCCTCTCGTTGGACCTGTCGGCTATGTATGATCTCAATATTCCAGGATTGCTCAAACACACTCGGAGAAAGCTGAGTCTTTGGCAAAGTTTACCAGTTTCTATGGGAGGGCGTATCAATTTTTTCAAAATGACCCTTTTGCCTAAATAGTTATATGTGTTGCAAAATTTACCATTGTCGCTCAAGCGTTGTGATATCACCGCCTTGCATAAAATACGTTTATTCATTTGGCAGGGAAAGAAAGCACGCATACCACTCTCTTGGCTTAACCTGCGCTGGGGTAATGGTGGCATGGGAGTCCCAAATTTAACCTCTTATTGTGTGACGGCGAATCTCAGGCTTATCCAGGAATGGATACTGGGGACTTCCTTTTATATAAATATTTTGGCAGAACATACCCTGGTGGCTCCGCTAGACCTTAAATTTGTATTGATGGGGCCGAGCAAGGAGCTACCAACGGCACTCTCCCAAAGCCCATTAATTGTTCCGATCAGGAAGGCCTTGTTATTCCTCACCAGGCGGCTTGGACTGCCCCCAATGCTCTTCCTATCTACTTCCGATACAAGGGAATCCAGAATTTCTACCTGGCTCCCAAGCAACTAGCTTGTAGGGATGGGTATAGTGAGGCATTACACATTTGGGACATTTGTTGGATCCCGAGGGGGCTCTTTTATCGTTCACCACTTACAGGGGATTTATGGTTTAAATGCGGCCCAGGTTTTTGACTATTTACAAATCAGGCATTATATACTGTCTTTACAGCTTGATAACCAAAGCCCAGCTCACTTTCTGGCCCTAGAATCTGTTTCAGCTGGAGAAACAAAGTCCCCCCTTGCTTTCCATGTATTACAAGGGACTTCAGCAGGGTCAGTCGCAGGGCACCTATGTCACCTCAGTTGAGCATTGGGAAAAAGATGGAGTGTTCGATATCATTGACTACTTTTTCTGCCTGTATGCGGAGCCTAACCAGAACTACTGGGAATATGTATTTTAGGAAAATGCAATATAAATTCCTGCAGAGAGCCTTTATTTCCCCACAGATAGCTTGGCGGACACAATTACTCCCGGACTCCACCTGTCCTCGCTGTCACCTTGCTATCGGAACGCTATCCCATGCTTTTTGGGAGTGCCCCCTCATACAGATATTCTGGGGGAAAATTGTAAATAATCTGCAATACCTCTTGAAGGTGCAATTCTCGGTTAGTCCGCAGCTGATTTTATTTGATTGCATTCCCCAGTCTGTTCTTAGAAAGGCGGGATTACACCTACAGGTCAAAAAGTCTTGGCTAGTGGGGAAAAAAGTTATTTTACTCAAGTGGACAGAATTGATAGCGCCCTCATACTGGACTTGGCATATACACTCATCGTATGATACAAATGGACAGCCTTACTTCCAAACTTTCACCGCTTCAGCATAAAGCCTTTTTAGGAACTTGGGGAGTTTATCTTCAGGCTTTGCCGCACCGTGCATGGAGTTTGATCCTCAATGACTGAACATTGTGCACAGACCACGGGTCTGGATAAGATTTGGGTTCCTACGATCCATGACCGAGCTTCGACCGCAATTTCCTATGTTGCATTCTTGCTAGTACTCATTGCCGGGACCTGGGAGGGAGGGGGGGGAACGGGTGGAAATGCGTTTACCATAAACCCTGTACACTGAAGGTCGTGTGTTACCACAGTAGTTTAATGAGGTGGTGCGAGGGATATATCAGAGTTCAGCATCCCAGTTACCTGCACGCAATGGTCTTCAGACTGACGGACCTTGTTTCCTAGAACCAATGGGGACGGGGACACACAGGGCAAAATGTAATGAGTGTTTCTTATTATATGATGATTCTAGCTGCAATTTTCTGAGCTATGTTTTATACAATGCAGTTTCTGTGTAACCTATGTTTTTTATGTTATGTGTTATACACTCAATAAAAATCATTTTATACTAAAAACCCCAGCAGTTGGCATCCAACTAACCAGGAAACCCCAGGGACTACAAATCTCTGGGGAAGGAATTCAGCAGAGAATGAAAATCAGCCGACAGGCAGTTAGAGAGTCACGCTGGCTTCTTCCTCCCCCACCCCCACCCCCCCTTAGTAGAGAAACAAGAGTCCCAGGTGTGGGAGGAAGGGGGTGAAAACCCAGGAACCAATCCTTGGCCGCTAGGTGAGGAGCCTTCAACCTATAAAGGCGAGCCTCAGCCAAAGCAGTTCCAGTCTCCTTCTGGGGACGAAAGAGGACAAATCCTGGACCGTGATGCCTGTCTCTTTGAAGGCCTCTGTTCCCAGGAAACTGTATATGGAGGGGAGACTGAAGGAGGAAGGACTGCAACCATGGTGCCAGGAAGGTGAGCCAGGGAATTCAAAGGCTTCCATTTGTTTTTGGTTTTTTCTCTCTCTCTGGTGAAGTAACTATTTCTTCATCATTGATCATGCACAGGAGCAGGGTGTGGATAACAAATGGAGCAAGTTGGAAGGTGGAAATCACTGATAATGGCCCAGGGATGGGTGACATGGAAGACAAGTGTCCAAAGAGATGAATAAGCTGAACAGTAAGCTCACTGAACTATGGGAGCATTCCCTATGGAAGCTAGAGGGAAAAAATATTTCCTTAACCAAGCAAGTTTCAGTCCAGGGAACAAATCACAGGGAAACAGAAGATCTATAGCATGATCCAGAAAGGAAAAAAGGAGATTGTGGTCCTGCATGGGCAGCCAGCAGAAATGAGACATGAAGGAGATAGTAGAACAACAGGACCAAGATGGCTGCTGAATAGTGCACACGTTGAACATCGCTGCTCCGGTTCTCTGTATTTTCTAACCTTGTGCGATTTACCTTTGATATTTCTTGGCTGGGCTTACAATGCCCCCCACGAAAAGAAAAGCCAAGGTCAGAGATATTACCTCAACACCCGTCTTGGATTCAAGGCAACCCCGGATTGAGGCAATGTTCATGAGACCCACGCTATCACTGCCGGAAGAAGGGGCCACAAGGGAACTCAGTGAGAAGCGGACGCTGAGCCCCAAGGCCGAAGAAACATCCCTAAGTCCCGGCACACCGAGGACTCTTGATCTACCATCCGGAGTCCTGGAGACAGTGGACATGTCACCAATATTGCTGGAGAGGACACCAGCCTCGGTAAAATTTGGACCCCTGAGAGGAGCGGAAGGAATGCTGAGCTCCTTGGAGAATCCAGATGCGCTGGATGGCAGAGGCCCAATAGAAGAGGCACAGCACCGAGACGTAGTTGGAGAAGGCCTGGAGGAGGTAGGACAAAAGGTCCAAAATATAAATGTTTTATGTAACCCCCCGTTGATAAGGCCACAAAAAATAACACTGGATGAAATATGGAATGCACTTTCATCGATGGACAAATCTATAAATGCACTAACAACTATGGTGAAGGAAAGCCTAACCAAATCTCAGATTTTGGAAAATAAAGTAACTAAATTGGAAACATCTTTAAAAGTTACAGAAGAAAAGATAGAAGGCATGGAGGCAGTACAATGTAATTTGATAAAATCAGAAAAACTTCAAATGAGTAAGACTGAAACTATGGAAAATCAATTGAGGAGAACAAATTTGAGGATTTTAAATTTCCCAAAGACAATGCTGATTTCGCCTGGTGACTTATTTAAAAGCTATCTGTTGAATATTTTAAAATTTCCTGAACAGGCGTTGCCTGTTATTTCAAGGTTATATTATCTACCGCAGTATAAAGAAGGAAATATTCAACAAGAAAAATCCAACGATTTGAGCCTGGATTTAACTGCTTTATTGGAGACGTCTAATGAGAATATAGCAATATTATTAGTTCAGTTTGCTTTCGCCTCTGAAAGAGACTCTGTATTAAAAATGTTTTTTCGCCATCAAACACAAAATTTTTATGGTCAACAGATCCGTGTATTTTCGGATCTAGCACGAAATACACAACTTAGGAGGAAAAAATGTATTATGATGAGAGGGGAGGTCATATCAAGGGGAGCAAAAATTACACTACGTTTTCCTTGTAGATGTTTAATTGTTTATCGGAATTCAAGATATGTCTTTAATGATCCAGAACAACTGTGTTTATATTTGGATACTCATTCCTAAATGTCCTCCACCAAGGGCTGGTTTTGAATTAGTATGCATGGGGTAATTACACAGCATGAGTTGGTTTGGAATGAATTTCTTTTTTCTTGGAAGACTGCTCCATTTACATTTTGGTCTCATAATTCCCTATAAATGGTTATGGTATGATTACAGAATGGTTAAAAAATAATGTATTATTGTTAAAATTCTTATTATTTCTTGTCTTATTCGGTAAACATTCGTTTTCTGTAGAAATAGTGAAAATCAAATAAAAAGAAAATTAAAAAACAAAAAAACGAACAACAGATGGAAAAAAAAATCATAGAACGGCTAAAGAGTGGGTTAAAGCAATGGGATGAAATAGCTGCCAAGCTTCCTTAGCAATTATGCTACAGTCAATGCAGAAGTTAACTGGCTAAGTAATGAACTGTAGAAAGCTCATCAATTTGGCAACAAGGCACCCAAAGGAAAAGGACCTACTTGAAGATATGGCCCTTAGTGACCTTGGGCAAGTCACTTTACCCTCCTTTGCCTCAGGTACAAAACTTAGATTGTAAGCCCTGTGGGGATAGAGAAATACCTACAGTACCTGAATGTAAACTGATGTGATGTCTCTGATCGAATGTCGGTATATAATAATTATAAATAAATAAACAGGGTGGCAGAGCTGAAGATTGCTTCTTCCTCTAGTCAAGTTATGGCAAACTCCAAGAGTGGGGTTAAACTGAAGAATAAACAAAAGGCCCTGATCTCAGCCCTAGAAGAATGCCTACGGAAGCTGGAAAGAGACTACATACATCGCAAGGACCAGATAGTGGGCATGAAAAACAGCTAAACTGAAATTAGAAAGAGCTATAGATTTCTTTGACCCAAGCTTGCTGCACAGAATAGGATACAGAACAGAGGTGTAACCATAGGTACACCACAAGGCTGGAAAGAAGCAGAGATATTGGACTGTACAGTCAGAAGAAGGTGGATGTAGCAGCCACATGGACCAGAAGGCATGACCATGTGGCCAGGAGAAGGCAGAGGAAGTCATTGTGTTAAATGAGTCTCAGCCTCAGAGGGAAGAAAGAAACGAGAAAAATGCTGGAGTCAATCTAGGGTGGGGAGAGGGGTGCTGGGATTGTGCTGGGGTAGGCTGGGGAGAATGATGCGTTCAGGGAGGTGAGAGGGGAGTGTGCTGGTGTCAGGCTTGGGGTACGGAGGGACACAGTGCTGGGATCTGGGGGAGAGTTCTGGGGACAGGGAAGAATGAATGGGGGAGAAAGTCTGTCTGTCTCTCTGTCTGTGACAAAGTTGCCCCTACTGCTGCTCTGCCTAATCTAGTCTTCATCCATGTTAACCTTGGGCCCTGCCAATCTGGCTATGTCATTGATACAGAAGAAACTTGGGACTTGGAAGCCCCAAGATAGCATGTTACTGGAGATTCTGCACACTAGGACAGAAAATCAGAAACAAATGCATGACAAAGTGCTGAAGTCCTTGAAAGTAAAGTTGGAGGATGCCAAAAAGTCTATGGCCACCCAGAAGGATCTCAAGGTAAAAACGAGGAACCCACGTGTCTACAGATGATGCTGGATAAGGAAAGCATAGACTTAAGAAATGAAGCAGGAATACACATAGGGGGTGACTAGTCTGTCCAAGCAGCTGGAGCAAGCTAAACAAATTATGGAGATCCAGAGGAGGACACACATGGTCTGAAGAATAAGTACAAGGAAATGGTTAAAAATCAGGACAAGCTCCTGTGGAAAATGAATGCAAGAAAAAGGAGCTAGAGGATAGGTTGTTGAAGTTCTAAGGCAATTCCTGAAGGGTGGAGCTGTCTGACAGGTCAATGGGGAAACTTTGCCTTGCCACTGATGTATTGTTTCAAGTAGAGTAAGGAAATTAGGCCCACCAGAGATCCCTCCATTCTGAAGTCCCAGACCTGCCAGAAGCTAAACATCCATCAGTTGGAGCAAGAAAAAAAGCAATTTCCTGGAGCAGCAGGACGAGGAAGACTAGGAAAGACTTGGGAGAACCAGATCAGCAGCTTGCAGGTTTAGATGTTTGATTACAAGAGGGAGACAGTCACTCCAGAGCAAGAAGATGATCGTACAGAAAACAGAGGAGAAATCATTTGCCTTTGAGAAACTTGAAGAGATGAATAACTGCTTGCAGCCAGAGCAAAATGACTGGGTTGTCTTAAATCTAGAGTGGAAATAGGAGAAACATTGCTAGATAATGGCAGGAGAGGAATGTTTTAGCAGAGAGGCACCATGCGGAAGCAGAAGTCCAGAAAAAGAGACCAAAATCTTGTTTCTGACTCAAGCTTTTGGAAAAACGCTGGAAGCTGGGGAGAACTTGAGAGACTGAATAGATAAGTTACAGGCAGAGAGAGAGAGGATCTGAAGAGCTCTAAAGTCGACAGGGACAAGAAGGTCCAGAAGGAGCGGTAGTGAAATGTTAAGGAACATGATGAAGGAAACTGACAAGAAGCTACAGGAACACAGAGTAAGACAAGAGAAACCAGGAAAGGGTGTTTGGTTGCAGTGCAGAGTTTATGTCAGCCTATGTTTACATGCTTGCTCTGTGTGTCTGACATGACCATGGAGTTGTTTTATCTGTGAAGAAACACAGACTGAAGGACAATAAAGATACTGTTTTGCTGCGTTTGGTCAGACTTGCTTCTGGTGATCCAGCAGACACTCAGAGCAGGCCTGTCACACAAGAAATCATGTTTCAATGTTCTGTAAATGATGTGGGCCCCAATATAAATAGGGCATTTTCCTTCTGAATGGAAAATCTGTTCTATATGCTTTGTCATCCCATTCCAACCAAAAGTAAAATAATTCTCATCAGATCCTGGTAACAAAAATATTATTGTTAAAACATGTATTTTTTTCCCATTAGTTTCTGATGAATATGGAGAGGAAAAATTAATCCATTTTTATTTGGATATGACATATTTTGGACTACTCTGCTGAGTAATTCATTATTTTAAAGATCCTGATTCAAATGATGTAGTTGATCAAATCACAACTGAATCTTTATGAGTACAAATTCCTTGTGTGTCGGGAAAGAGTATAGTGATAGGAGTATACTACCGTCCACCTGGTCAAGATGGTGAGACTGACAGTGAAATGCTAAGAGAAATTAGGGAAGCTAACCAAATTGGTAGTGCAGTAATAATGGGAGACTTCAATTACCAAGAAAGTCACGAAGCAAAACCTTGCACATCAGCAGGTACTCAAAGACAATGGTGCAGGTACAAAACTTGAATTCCACCAGTTTTCAAATAAGTAAATATTTATTGAATTCAGATAGTAAGGATGGCAACTCCACAAGTAAAGCTGCATTCATTTATCAAAGTCCCCCGACACGGTCCCGTGTTTCGCGGTGGCTGCATCGGGAGGGACCAGAGGTTTCAATAATACTGTAAAAGAAAAGTACATATATAGTGGAACATAAAACAAAAGGGGCTACTATTCTAAAAATATTCATGAAAGTACATACCATCTTCACGTCATTTAACTGACATTGAATTGGGGGCTTTACACAAGGGGTTATCTTTTGTGCAGACTATAAAATGTGATGCTTTTGATTTACAGGTACACTTGCACCAGTTTTTTCGCATACTTAAATTGAAATTGTTTTTTGCTGATTCCCCCCCAACTCTGGACGCTTCCGTAATATCTAAGAAATCTCGATGGACCCCTCCTGGTCTTACCGACCCGCTATTAGGTGCCTTTGAGCGTTTGGTTTGCGCAGATGCTCAGGCTTTAACATCAAGAAGACAGTATGTACGATACAACCTAACTAAACAGGAAGCAATAGCCATTAGCCGTTTAGCTAATGATGATTCGATTGTCATAAAACCTGCGGACAAGGGTGGGGGGATTGTTGTTCTAGACAGGGTGGAGTATGAGGCAGAAGCATTACGACAGCTGAGGGACCTCTTTTTATACACCGTTGTTAGAAGATCCTACTGAATCTCTTTTGAAGGACATTAAAACACTAGTTCAAGGGGCGGTTGACCGGAATATGATCACCAGTAGAGAGGGAAAATTTCTGGTGACTCCCCATCCCATCACACCGGTTTTTTATACCCTCCCTAAAATTCATAAAACCCTGTCTCGACCACCTGGCCGCCCCATAGTCTCTGGTATTGGCTCCTTATTGGAGCCTTTATCCAAATTTGTTGACGTTTTTCTGAAGCCCTTTGTACCCAAGATCAAATCTTATGTGAGAGACTCTTCTCACAATTTCTATTTCGGCTGAGTTGGCGGTTCCACCTGAAAAATTTTTCTTTGTGACATTAGATGTTATTTCTTTATACTCTAACATTCCCCAGGCCGAGGCCCTTCGGGTCATAGAGAATGTCTTAAATTTGCGTCCAGCGCCCCACCATGTTCCCACATCTTTTTTGATACAACTTTCGGAACTTGCTTTGACAAAAAAAAATTTTCGGTTTGACAAGATCTATTATCAGCAGATAAAAGGTACAGCGATGGGGGCCACTATGGCCCCCAGTCTAGCTTGCCTGTATATGGATCATTTTGAATCATCTTTGATCTACCCTTCGGAGTGGCAGTCCTTCATACATCTTTGGTTACGTTTTATAGACGATGTACTTATGATATGGGTGGGGACAGATGTACAGTTCTATATGTTCATGGACTGGTTGAACTCTCTGAATCACCATTTACAATTTAACTTTTGCATTCATCCATCAAAAATAGCTTTTTTAGATATCCTCATTTTTGCAGGGGATGATCAGTTTGTTACCACTCTTTTTCGTAAGGATACTGACTGCAATACGTTATTAGCATATACAAGTTGTCATCCAAAGGCATTACGCAATAATATCCCCACTGGTCAGTTTTTAAGATTGCGGAGACTATGTTCATCTCGCTCTGATTTTTTGACTCAATCACAAGGTATGACTGCAAGGTTTTTACAGAGAGGCTATCCGGCACATGTGGTTAAAAGAGCGTTTAAACGCGCTCTATATTCAAATCGGGATTGGCTTTTCCTTCCCCCTGGGGAATCTGAGGATGGTTTTTTCAACTGTATTCTCCCTTTTTCGATTGTGGGCAAATCAATTGCCGATATGATTCGGAGACACTGGCATGCACTCTCCCTATCTAACCTCCTTCATGGCTCACTTCGTTTCACCTTCCGGAGGGGTAGGAATCTCCACGATCAACTTGTTCACACTATTTTTCCTGGTCATGTGAGGGAGTCTACTTTGGAAGGGATCCATAGCCCCTGTGGGCACTGCACTATGTGCAACCACACGGGTATTTAAACACCCCAACACCGATCGTGTGTATCGTTTAAGGGCTAAATCTGATTGCACCACTAAAGGTGTGGTTTACGTAGTGCAATGCCCCTGTCCCCTTTTGTATATGGGGAAGACCATAAGAATGGTGAAAACAAGGATGATTGAACATTGTTCAAACATATGTCTTTTAAGAATGGATGAACCCCTGGTCTCCCATTGGTCCCAATTCGATCATTCCATCTCGGATCTCTTCTTCTCCGTACTGGAGGTAGTCATCCGCCCACCTCGGGGGGGGGGTGGTGTGACTTCGCGGAGGTGCTGGGGAGAAGAGAGCAGAGATGGATATACACGCTTGACGCTGTGAGCCCGAGAGGCCTCAATAAAGAGACTGATGGCATCTGTTTGGTTGACTTGTGCTCTATTGTGATTGGTTCAGGAATCTCACGATGGATTCTGGTTTCACGCCAATCTCCGGCTTTAAATGTTTGACACTAATGAGGGCGTTCGCGCTCCGTGACGGCTATGAATGGTATGTACTTTCATGAATATTTTTAGAATAGTAGCCCCTTTTGTTTTATGTTCCACTATATATGTACTTTTCTTTTACAGTATTATTGAAACCTCTGGTCCCTCCCGATGCAGCCACCGCGAAACACGGGACCGTGTCGGGGGACTTTGATAAATGAATGCCTCTTTACTTGTGGAGTTGCCATCCTTACTATCTGAATTCAATAAATATTTACTTATTTGAAAACTGGTGGAATTCAAGTTTTGTACCTGCACCATTGTCTTTGAGACTTCAATTACCCCAATATTGACTGGGTAAATGTATCATCTGGTCACGCTAGAGAGATAACGTTCCTGAAGCAATTGGTTCAGGAACAGACAAGAGAGGGAGCAATTGTTAAAAAATACCATCCTAGAAGCACAGTCCAGATATATTCCACACATTTAAAAAGGTGGAAAGAAGGCAAAACGATTACCGGCATGGTTAAAAGGGGAGGTGAAAGAAACTATTTTAGCCAAAAAATCTTCGTTCAAAAATTGGTAGAAGGATCCAACAGAAGAAAATAGGATAATGCATAAGCGTTGGCAAATTAAATGTAAGACATTGATATGACCGGCTAAGAGAATTTGAAAAGAAGTTGGCCATAGAGGCAAAAGCTCACAGTAACAACTTTTAAAATATATCTGAAGCAGAAAGCCTGTGAGGGAGTCAACTGGACCGTTAGATGATAGAAGGATTAAAGGGGCACTTAGAGAAGATAAGGCCATCGTGGAAAGATTAAATGATTTCTTTGCTTCGGTGTTTACTGAAGAGGATGTTGGGGAGGTACCCGTAATGGAGAAGGTTTTCATGGATAATGATTCAGATGGACTGAATCAAATCACGGTGAACCTAGAAGATGTGGTAGCCTGATTGACAAACTGAAGAGTAGTAAATCACCTGGACCGGATGGTATACACCCCAGAGTTCTGAAGGAACTCAAAAATGAAATTTCAGACCTATTAGTAAAAATATGTAACCTATCATTAAAATCATCCATTGTACCTGAAGACTGGAGAATAGCTAATGTAACCTCAATATTTAAAAAGGGCTCCAGGAGCGATCCGGGAAACTACAGACCGGTTAGCCTGACTTCAGTGCCAGGAAACAGAGTGGAAAGTGTTCTAAATATCAAAATCACAAAACATATAGAAAGACATGGTTTAATAGAACAAAGTCAGCATTGGCTTTACCCAAGGAAAGTCTTGCCTCACAAATCTGCTTCACTTTTTTGAAGGAGTTAATAAACATGTAGATAAAGGTGAACCAGTAGATGTAGGGTATTTGGATTTTCAGAAGGCATTTGACAAAGTTCCTCATGAGAGGATTCTAGGAAAAGTAAAAAGTCATGGGATAGGTGGCAATGTCCTTTCGTGGATTGCAAACTGGCTAAAAGACAGGAAACAGAGAGAAGGATTAAATGGACAATTTTCTCAGTGGAAGGAAGTAGGCAGTGGAGTGCCTCAGGGATCTGTATTGGGATCCTTACTTTTCAATATATTTATAAATGATCTGGAAAGAAATACGACGAGTGAGGTAATCAAATTTGCAGATGATACAAAATTGTTCAGAATATTTAAAATCACAAGCAGATTGTGATAAATTGCAGGAAGACTTTGTGAAACTGGAAAATTAGGCATCCAAATGGCAGATGAAATTTAATGTGGATAAGTGCAAGGTGATGCACATAAGGAAAAATAACCCATGCTATAGTTACACAATGTTAGGTTCCATATTAGGTGCTACCACCCAAGAAAGAGATCTAAGCGTCATAGTGGATAACACATTGAATCGTCTGTTCAGTGTGCTGCGGCAGTCAAAAAAGCAAACAGAATGTTGGGAATTATTAGAAAGGGAATGGTGAATAAAACGGAAAATGTCATAATGCCTCTATCGCTCCATGGTGAGACCACACCTTGAATATAGTGTACAATTCTGGTCGCCGCATCTCAAAAAAATATAATTGCGATGGAGAAGGTACAGAGAAGGGCAACCAAAATGATAAAGAGAATGGAACAGTTCCCCTATGAGGAAAGACTAAAGAGGTAAGGACTTTTCAGCTGGGAGAAGAGACGGCTGAGGGGGGATATGATAGAGGTGTTTAAAATCATGAGAGGTCTAGAACGGGTAAATGTGAATCGGTAATTTACTTTTTCGGATAATAGAAAGACTAGGGGGCACTCCATGAAGTTAGCATGTGGCACATTTAAAACAAATCGGAGAAAGTTCTTTTTTCACTCAACGCACAATTAAACTCTGGAATTTGTTGCCAGAGGATGTGGTTAGTGCAGTTAGTGTAGTTGTGTTTAATAAAGGATTGGATAAGTTCTTGGAGGAGAAGTCTACCTGCTATTAATTAAGTTGACTTAGAAAATAGCCACTGCTGTTACTAGCAACAGTAACATGGAATAGACTTAGTTTTTGGGTACTTGCCAGGTTCTTATGGCCTGGATTGGCCTCTGTTGGAAACAGGATGCTGGGCTGGATGGACCCTTGGTCTGACCCAGTATGGCATGTTCTCATGTTCTTATTCTTTTGTGCTGGTAAAGGTTCTACATAAGTCCAACATTTGGCCAGGCAAAGTCTGAATAATAATGTTCACGAAACAACCTCAAATTGCCCGTCTGGTGATAAATTAGTAAGACTATCAGCTTGCCTGGGTGTAATTGCTCCAGGACGTCTGGCTCCTAACTGTTCAGTTTCCTATATAGTGATAACTGAATAAAAAGTTCAGAAAGTGTTCTTTTTAAAACTGGTGTCAAACAACTGTTGCATGATCTCAGCTAATTCCCTGACAATCTTAACTACAGAAAGATCAAATATTGAGTTTTATTTCCATTTTCACTGTGCAGCAAACTAAATTAAAGCCTGATATATATATATATATATATATCTGTAAGGTTTTCCGACTTCTGTGCCCAATCATTTAAACATTAAGGGGGTAATGTTCATACAGCCCACCTCATTTAGGGGAAAAAACACAAGTTACACCAATTTTCAAAGCAGACTTGTGTGCATAGGTCTGCTTTGAAAATTTTTACCCCCCACACAATTACAACCTGCTATTGTGTGTGCACAGAACATTTTCGGTGAAATTTACGCTCATAATTTAGAAATTCCAAAAATTATGCATGGAAGAGCAAACCTTTCCCCCAGCTGCGCTCCCGGGAATGCCTTCGGTCGGTGCAGGTAAACGAACGAACGAAGAGGAGCTGTGCTCCCTAAGTTTACCCACAGCTCAGGAGGGCAATTCTGAAAAAGGCTATTCCTGCAAGTAAAACACTGCTTTGAAAAAATGTCTTTGAACATGATCTCTAACAAGTCAGTTATCAAATAGCCCCCCACAGCTGCAACATACATGAGTACTTTTGTCCGTGTACTTGCCATGAATTTTCAGAATTCGGTGAAAATCATCTAGAGCAAAGTACACATGCTGAAAGCACCTGGGCTACCTGGGGCAAATTAGTACACGTGCACTTTTGGAAATCCCATGCATGCCTTCTGTTCCCCCTCCCTCCCCACACCTTGGGGAACGCCTCCAGCTGAAAAGTACACTTACTGTGCAAGCCCACGTGGACTTTTAGCCAGACGGGGAGGGCATTTTTCAGATTTGCCTGGGTAAATCGCTATAAACCCGTAGCAAGACTTTGAACTGAAAATAAAGTCACACAGCATCCCCCACACAGGCAGCTTGAAAAGTCTCCTTTTTCAAACATGATTTTTATGAACAAACACTTTAAGCACTGATCAGATGTGCCAAAACCCTTGCACAATACTGAATGTTTTGCAGATCATCTTACTTGAGCTCACTAGGATCCATTAATCATCATCATCATAATAATCATCACAATAACTAAGCATGGTCCATATTTATTTGCCTCAATTAAATGTTGTAGTGCATGAGCTCTTGAGACCTCATGGATCTCTTCTTCGGATGTAAAGAGAACTCTTGACGTCTCAAAAGCTCACCTACTGCCACAACATGTTGGCCCTTTAAAAAAAAAAAAAATCACAATCTACAAGTTTTCTCCAGGACTAAAACAGCTACTAAAGGTAATGCATATTGGTCAGACAATTTTGTCAGTGGGTATCAGTAACAGCATCAGTAATAGCCACTGGCAGTTTTTCCTGTGGAACAAACCATTGCTTCTTCTTTCATAGTCTTCAGACTGTCTTCTGTGGTTGAAACATTACAATTAAATTGTTCCCCCTCCTTGACACTATGGAAAGGCTGCCAACATTCCCATCTGTTTTGTTTTGGTGCCTGTTTCAATACATCCTCATTGGAGAAACCTGTTGAGGAGGATATGACATCTTCGTTATCAGGGCTCACGTTGACCTGAGCTCCTTTAGCACTTGGTATGGGACTATCTGCTACATTGTTCATGGATGGTGGGTTATTGCTTCCTTGCACTGTCCTTTTGGGGCTTTCAAAGCTGTCCCCGGAAGAGTGGCACACATCTGCAAGCCCATTCTTCCTCCCATCTGTCCCCTTCAGATCACAGGCTCTTAAAGCTCGGGTCCTGAAGCCTCTGGAGCTCTCCTTACTCACGCACCCTCTTTTCTCCCGCTGTTTCAGGGTCTTGAGAAAATGTTTCTTTTTGTGCATCCCAAGAGCAGCAGCTGTCTTGCAAATTTTGGAGCACTGAAAGCAGACAAAGCCTTTCACATTATCCTCCAGCAGATGCCTCTGCTCATGGTTCTTCTTGGTGCAGAGGTACAAGAAACGCTGCGAGCAGAACTGGCAGTCATAGCGCTTCTCTCCCGTGTGAATCCGCTCGTGTTTCTTCAGTGTCTCATTTAACGTGAAGGCCTTGCTACAATACTGACAAATAAAATTCTTCACGCCCAAGTGAATTCGTTCATGTTTATGTAAGTTTCCAGGAAACGAGAAACTCTTGTCACAAGTTTTGCATGAGTAGGGTCTTTCACCAGTGTGACACCTCATGTGCACTTTTAAGGTAGATGGGTTCCGAAACAGTTTTTGACATAATTCACAAAAACAAGGCCTTGGATCTACTTGCCATTTTTCAGGATCTTTTTTGTCATCTTTGGAAGACACATCTCCATCACTGAGCTCAAAAGAGTAGCCAGACTGACCAATATTTTCCTGCTGGGCTGTGCCCTTTCCGTTAGAAAAGTTCCCAAGTGGAGAATTTGCATCTGCTGCGTTTTTGCTTTCACTGTTGTCCGCTCTCTTTCCATGTATTTTCCTCCGTTTGATTTTTCGAAATCTGTTCAGGTGCTTGGGTTTCTTTTTGGGCTTGTAATTATAGTAAGGTCGCCAAGGCTTATCGTTGGAGTCCTGGTCACTTGTTTCGTCACACATTTCATTCATCTTAATGCTCTCTGACCTGCGAAGTCTGGCAGAGCACCTGTCCTTTCTCTCTGCCTTCGACTCTCGATCTTTGCGTTCCTGCTTACTGTCTGCATGTTTAGAATGTCTGCCTCTTTTATAAAACAGTGCAGCACCTGAAATGCGTCTTGTTACAATAGCCTCATTTCCAATTTTCACCGTTATTTGGCAGAGAGGTGCAACTTCACTGTTAACAAATGTACCGGGTAATGCAGGCTTTGCAATGTAAGTTTCAGTTTTACTTCCTTTGTGAAAAATGTTTAACATTCTGTTGGATGCATCTTCAGAGTCATTCAGTCCCCTCAGCTCCCCTTTGTTGCAGAGAGAGGATGTGTTCTTTTCTTTCAAGTTCTTTGCTTCAGTAATGCCTTTGCCCATGTAATCGGAGTCCTCGCCCTTTTCAACTTTTATAGGCTGACTGAGTATACTGCTTGAGGATCCGGTTCCACGTTCCAGCGCCGAGATCACGGCATTCCCATGCACTATTACCGATGACTGTCTACTGTGGTGCACAATAACAGAGGGGGCTGAATCCTTATAGTTGATAACAGAAGGTGCACGTTCACATTCTTTGTTTAAAGACAGAACGGAGGAATCACATTCTTGAACACTAGAACCAAGTTCTTTTCCCACCGGAGTCAATGATTTTTCCATAGAAGAGTCTTTATTTAAATCAGGCGGCAATACTCCTATTTCCCAAGAAGCAACATTCAAATGTGGCACAGTTGCAGCTGGTTTGCTGCAAAGTGTATTCAAGGGAATGGCTGCATTATTCAACAGCCTTTCACTTTCCTGAAAATTCAGTGGAAGTTGTTCAGAGCTAAGAGGATTCTGAACAATGCAGGAACTGGAAATAGCCCCAAATCCTTGGTGATCTGTCTCTGCATTTTCGGGAGAGTCATTCCTGAGGGCCTTAAATGGTATCCTCCTAGATTTCATAGGTAAAAGTCTATAAAGCTTATATGAGTAAATGTTAGATTTTAAGCCCCCATTAGCTGTTTTCTTACTTACTCCAAGCCGTGGATCAATCCCATGAAAAGATTTTTGATGGTTTTTGAGTATGTAATAGGTCATAAAAGTCTCAAGGCAGAAAATACACTGATACCGCCTTTCCCCTGTATGCCATATTTCATGTTTAGTGCGGTACTCGGCTAATGCAAATACCTTGTTGCAGTAATGGCAAGGATATGTTTTCCTCCATGAATGAACATTTGCATGCCGACGCAGGCTTGACAAGGTTACATAGCTACGTTTGCAAACGATGCAAATATAGGATATCTGCCCATCAATGACTTTCATGAAATGGTCCGTGTCGGGCAAGGTGTTGCTTGCGTTTGAGTAAGCACTGATCCCACTGTCGGACAATAAAGGCTCTGTATTTGAGGAGGAGTTTCTAGCGCTGCCATCTGCAGTGCAATTATCCGATAACCTTTGCTCCCTTTCAATACGGACAGGCACAGTATCAGATTTCATACAAATTTCTTCATGCCTCCCCAGACGTTTTACGTGGGTAAACTGTTTATTGCAATACTTGCACTTCAAAGACTGTTGATGCTTTAGGTGAAGCTGAAGGTGACTGTTGAGTAAAGCTCTTTTGTTAAAGGATTTGGTGCAAAATTTACAACTGTAAACTATCTGGGTCTCGGCAAAGCTGCTTTCATTCTCTCTGGGAAAATGGAAATCTCCTGCATTATCAGAATCAGAGGCTTGATCAGTTTCCGGTTCATGATTAAGGTTTGGAGTTGATACTTCTGCTACAGTTGAACTAGAACAGTGGGGTTCGCCTGGCTTTTTTGCTGCATTACCTTGATGTTTTGTTGACTGATTTATAGGTAGGGTTCGAAGACCTTCATGGTTTCCTTTGTACTGTTCAAGAAATGTGTCCCTTTGCAACAAAGCATCCCCTGAAGAGACAGCGTAGGAGTGTTCAGCCAGTGTATTGATTGGCTCGGCATCACTAGAAACTTCGGCCCCACTGAGGCCAACGTTTATTACCTTTCCGTTTTCAGATGTCTTTTTGAAACTTGCTCTCAAGTCAAGTGGAGAAAACACACTGTCATTAATTTCTGTTTCAAAAATTGAAAATGCATTGGTAATTCTTGGACCATTTGTGATGGCCGGATCATCACCTCTTTTCTCATGGGCCTCTGCTTTCAGACCATTATGACTGTCATAGGTCACACACAGCTCAGGGGGTCCAAGAGCTTCTGAGCAACAGCTGTGTGGTGACACCGATGGAGCTCTGCAATTCTGAGTGGGGTTTTTAAGGTTTTCCAGAAATGTTATCCCCAGCTTTTTCCCCGCAGCAACAAGATCAGCAAGTGTTTCTCTTCTCTTTACAACTATCCTGGAGCTGTACATATAATTAAGTATTTCTGTAAATACTTCAGCCTTGAAATCAGACAGCTCCAACACATGCCCCGATAGCCAAATACTCTGGCTCAAAAACAGATTCCTGAAATAGAGGCTGGAAGCTGCCAATATGTTTCGGTGGGCCTTAAACTTGATATCTTCCACGACTATGGTGACATCGCAGAAAACCCCCTGCACACGTTGCTCATGTAAGCTGCAGAGCACGGTCTCGCTGTGAAGGCTATCCACAAGATCTTCCCAGTTGGACATGACTGTCATCTAAAAAAAAAAAAAAAAAAGGCAAAAATATTTTAAAACATGTAAAAGTATTCATAAACATTCTAAGGACAATGTAGTCACAAATTATACTGGGTGCTTATGTATCTATGTATTTGCAGTTCTTTCCTGCTCCTTTAAGCCGGGGTATTTTCCATATTTGTATAACTTTCCACAGCCCAGTCACTGCGGTTATCATCCTTTGCCAGGAGCCACAGACCAGATTCTTTGCTGAACCTGGTTCCAGCCAATATGCGTCACCACTGAACAAAACCTCCCCCTCCAGTGCCTCCCCAGCCAACCTGGACATCAAACGCCAGCCCCAGACATCTAATCTGGGGTTTTTCACACAGCAGTGCTCTGCACTGCTGCTGAGCAACCAATATACAGTACATTACATGATTTTTGTGCCCACCACATCGATCTAGATATGTAAGACAAAGGGGCAGAGGTCATATAATAAATCACACAGAGCAGTGCTGTACTCGGTGCAGGAGTGGCACTATGCCAACTCCCTAAAGAGCACCAGCGGAGAAGCCGAGTGACACTACCGCCAGCAGAGGAACAGAGAAGTGCCATCACCCAGCAGTTCCACCAAGCAGAGGACCGGAACATTCTACTTCTGGCAAAGGATTAGAAAAGAGAGTTACTGCCAGCCAGAGCCCAAAAGGAGGAGCCAGCCATAAAGAGCAAGGGTGCTGATTGTGTCACTGCAAAGGAGAACTAAGGCACTGTCCAGATGTGTATGTGTGTGTGTGTCCAGATGTGTCCAGACTCATCAACTCCCAAAGCGCAACACAATTCGCAAAATTATCTATTAACCACTCCCCTTCCGTCAGAGACTTAGGGGTGCGTCTCGATAATCAATTCAACCTTAAATCCTTCGTTATCAACACAACTAAAGAATGTTATTTCAAACTCCAAGTGCTAAAAAATCTGAAACCACTCCTCCACTTCAGTGACTTCCGTCTAGTAGTCCAGTCTATAATTCTGTCTAAGTTAGACTACTGCAACTCTCTACTGCTAGGTCTTCCGGTCTTATCTACAAAACCCTTACAGATGGTGCAGAACGCTGCGGCGAGGTTACTCACCAACACTAATAAAAGAGCCCACATCACACCAATTCTTCACAGCCTGCACTGGCTTCCTATTAAAGCCAGAATTTCCTTCAAGACATTATCAATGATCCACAAGGATATCATGGGCATCGCCCACCTAAATCTAAACTCGCAACTCCGCCTTCACACATCACAAAGACCTATCAGATACAATTACAAAGGTTCCTTATATGCTCCCCCGATCAAAACTTCACTAACAAAACGAGCACTCTCCACAGCCGGGCCCACCCTCTGGAACTCATTACCGTCGGATCTACGCCAAGAGACTTGTCATCTAACTTTTAAGAAAAACCTAAAAACGTGGCTCTTCCGGCAAGCCTTTCCAGAATCGCAGGAACACTCCGACACCGGTCAAAGAGCAAAATAGTCCACTATAAGTTCCACGATCGCCCATTTCCCCCTCAAAGCCGGATTCGCCTCTTCTGGACAGCCCACTTGTTTTGAAAGACTCCTTTACTAATGCATTAATTCTTTTGCTCATGCATTACTCATGTTTATGCCCATCAACACTGTTTTCTGTTACCTGTATATCCCAATTTAGCCTACCCTCTTTTCTTAGCTACTCCCTACATTTATTCTCGTTCCTTTGAAGAATTATTGTAGTCTATTTAATATTTAATTTATGTTCTTATGTTCAGAAACTCTGTTTAATGTAACGCCTTAACCGTGACAGTTTTGTTATATGGAAACCGACCTGATTTGATATTTGTATCGAGAATGTCGGTATATAAAAATACTAAATAAATAAATAAATAAATGTGTGTGTGTGTCCCCAGATGTGTCTGTGTGGGCATCCAAGCCCACAGAGGTAGCGGCAATGAAGGTCCAGCAACAGATAAAAGTCTGCAGGTAGCTTTCTTCCCTGATGCTGGGAGAAACCAGGAATTGAAAATTAAGAGGACTGCTATAGCCCCAAGAACACCAACTGGGGCAAACATGGGGGAGCTCCTTTCTCTCCGAAGGCCAGGAAGAAAGGAAATTGGGTGTTCAAGGAGAAAGGCCACAAACCCCAAGGGAAACTTTAATTGATAGATTAAACTGCTGAAAAAGCAGGTGGATATTTAATAATTTCAAAATTATAGCAATCGTAAATGCACTTTCTTGAAAGGTTTCCCTTCGGGATTGGGGGCAGCCGGTGGGACAAGAATCCCTACCGGCCAAAAAGCAGGAGGTGTCAACGAATAAGTCTGGAACAAAAAAACAGCTCCACACAGCGTTACCCTCGGAAAGGGAGAAGGGAAGCTGCCCTAAGACTGAAGGACCGCTCATCAGAAAGAGCAGAGTAAAAGGGCCTTCTGAGTCAATTTAAAAGACGTCAGCTACTCTGAGGAGAACAGTTACCAAGAGCGGATGGGCCTGACTGAATGATTAGGAAAAATCTGATGCCTTACTATCACCATGCGTGCGCTCTTGGATCTGTGGCAAGATTGACGCCACCCAACTGGCGAACCAGCTGGGCCCTCACTGACAGGAGTTAGGACTGCTCGGATGGGGACCAGGTCTGGGTTTCATCTCTACCAGCTTCTTCCTCTGCAGGCTGAGCCCTTGGGTTCTGGTCCCATAGAGAGCACGCAGGCAAGGTTGTCAATTGCTAAGGAAGAAACCCTGGTGAATTGTCTGAAATCCACCCCCAAATCTCTTATCCTCAGCTAATTTGGTGTAAGACTACTCTTAAAAAACAAAAAAACCTTACATTGTTTATCTCAAGGTCCCACCCTACAAAAAAATACAACAAAAATAACCTCTCTGTTGAGCACAAAAAAATAATTCACCCAGATTTATTGATAAAGTTTCTTGACAATAAACAAAATATATTTCATAATAGCAGGCAAGATATATCATCACACATCTTTATGATAAATTTTCAGAAATTCCAGTTAGATTTAAAAAAAACCTTATCACGGGCCACAAAAATAGACAACAATATTCTCAGCGACTCTCAGTTTAAAATCAAACATATCCCTGAAAAGCATAAGGTAAATATGGTATTCTAATCTTGTGATTGCCTTTAAAATGTGTGATCAGCTCTGTTTTAAAATAGGAAAACAGCATTTACAAATCCCACCTTTCACAGAAATTTCTCAACCCCAAGCTGGAAACTGGGAATTGCCAGCGGCTGTTTGTCTCTTCCCAAATTTCCTGAAGTTCTCTCTCTCTCTTTTTCTCTACATCGTATGATGAAAAGGCTGCTATTCCGGATACTGTAGCAGTTGTATGTACTTTCACTAGTGCTGGTACTACAGTAACTTGGTTCTGCAGTTATGCACAGCTGGTGGTGCGTAAGTGAACTGGACAGTGAATAAGAAGTTCTTTCAAGAATGAATAAAAGTGTTCAAAATGAGTTCTGCTAAGAACGAGTTCTGCTAGCACCTTGTCTCTTGGTTGCTTATACTTTTCCAAATCAATCAGCGGAAATCTTGCCATGACATCGTACCAGCATTGTTTATGCAAAACATTGAATGAAAACTCCCAATTCTGCAGAGGACACAGGCCATCTGATAGCTGGGTTTTCCGATGTCCAGATTTAAAACAGCTCACTTACAAAAAAGTCACACATTCAGCACTTTGCAAGACCAACAGTTATTTTTTACCGTTTTTTGCAATTTCAAATATCCATCTCTGATGAGCTGACGACCACTGATGTATACCTCGAACAGTTTCCCAGTCTTTGGCTAATTAACAGTTCAGCTTGTGGTTACATTCTAAACCACCATCTGCCTTAAGAAACCTGGTCTTTCCCTTTTCTCTCAGAATAGAAAAGTAACACCTTTATTGTTTATTGATAATAAACAATAAAGGTGAAAGGTCAGCTGGACATAGGAAACCAGGACTTCTGCTAGAAGCCAGCAGAATTTAGAGAAATGTGAGAAAAACCAACTAATGTCTTTATAAAAAAAAGGAATATATAAAAATTAGGCCAAAAGGCAATATATGCGGGCCTTTAACCTACAAGGTCAGAGAGCAGGCTTAGAGTCAGGGCAGGTGACAGACACACAGTGATGAAACCACATACTCGTGGAGGCAGGCAGAGGTCAGAGAACATCAGAATCCAGGCAATGCTTGAAGCACAGGAGGGCAGAGGGGGCAGCTAGGCAGGACCAGGAAAGGGCAGAAGCACGGCTGGTGACGAGGTACGGATGGACACAGCGAAGGCAGGCTGGAGAAAGACAAGACTGGGGCAAGGCAAAAGGCAGGATCTGCTAGCAATGTGCGCTGCGGCAAGGCAGGTGAGCCTGTTGCTGAGACACCGGCTGGGAGCATGGCTGGTTTCAAATACCCTGCCACGCCGATGTCATCTAGAGTCGCCGCTTCTGTCTTTCCTGCCGTAGGCTCTTTGTAAGGCGGCCTGTTGAATGCATGTGCGCACCTAGGGGGAAGTGCTAGCAGGGGGGCAATGGCGGGCATCCTGAGCCACAAAGTCAGCGTGCGACATCTTGATGAGTGAGGCTGGCCACGCACTCACTTCCCACTTTAGACCTTAAAAAAAGCTACAGGCAGATCTCACTGTCTGAAAGCTCCAAAAAGAAAAGAGAGTCTTCAGTACTCTGAAAGGACTGTTTTAATAAGTCAATGTTTCTCAAGCCAGTCCTGGAGATACCCCCCTAGCTAGTCAGGTTCATGAAATAGATTTGCATGCACTGTCTATTCCGCATGGAAATCTTTCGTATGCATATTCATGTGGATACCCTAAAAACCAAACAAACTAGGGGGTAACCCCAGGAGAAACTCGAGACGAATTTTATGAACCTTGTCCTGGAGGTAGTCAGGCATAGTCTGGGCAGAGAGTGAAGGAAGGGGGGTGGAAGGCAAAAGAAGGTTGAAGAGGAAACGGAGTGTGATAGAGAGGCAGCGAGGGTTGGGTGCAAGAGAGTTTGTCAGATGGACATAGTAGGACTTGCTTGACTGGAAGGAGGTCAGCATGAATTAAAAATGCACGAAGTTGGCCTGGGCAGGGGAGTTTGGCCAGAAATGTTCTGCGGAGTGGGCACAGGAACTTAGGAAGTGAATTCAAAGGGTGAGTCAAGGCTGGGGCTTGGTATGCCTTACACGATGGGTAAAGGGAATGGGGGAAAAGTATCTAAAGCATTTGACAGTGTCAAGGGCCCTAGCTCTAGTCTTCAATGAATGAAGCTGCTCAGATTGCTTACTGAGGAATGAACCACATTTAGTATTACACTCTACATAGAAGACCCTTGCTTGTTTCTTTTTTTATAGGTTGTGGCTAGTTCTGGATGGTTTCTATTTTGTTAAATTGTGTGAATTCAATATTAATCCCCAATCTTATCTCTACTAAAGTATATGAGAGCAATATAGACTACTCCAAATCCTTATTTAGTCCATCAGGTTGAACAATATGCAAATTGTAAAACCATTTTTGTTCAGTGTATAATAAAATCATATTGATGTTGCCACCTCGTGTCCATAATGTAAACTGTTGTAACACCAAAAACCAAAGCTCTTCAAATGTATGTGTATTTTAAACACAATGTTGAACAAGTGGTACCTCCAACTTTAAACACGCTAAGGCACTCCGGTGTTCTATAATCTGCGTACATAATTTACGCCTCTTTTTCCAACATAGATCAACTTACATGAACACCAGATGAAATAAACGAACAGTGATGAATCATAAGTGGTGGGATAATTTTTGTATTGGAATTGTAACTCCTGCATGTATGTAAGGTCATACAGAGCAATGTCCACACTGGGCACAGATGTAAATGATTCTCTATATTCCGAATGTAAAGATGATCCCGTATATTCTTCCCCTGACGTAAAGCAAATAATGGAGGTTGTGAAAAAATTGTGTGTAACTTCAACGCATTCCAATGATAACATATACTTCTCTGTATATATGTAATATATATGGGGTATATGGTAATACACAAACTGGATGATCCACTTGATCACGTGGAGTTACTTGTAGTAATAATGCCCAATTAGCCCACTGTGCTCTTATATGCTTTTTAAATAACATTTATCGGATAGTCACCTACTAAAAAATTACTGCTCATATCAACAGCAATCTTCGCAATCGCAGAAAATGACCTGCTGGTTATTTTTTAGTCATTGAGAATGGCAACTCTGATGTGATAGCAATGAGTTTCTATCAGTAGGTTTATTATATATAGAAAACTCAAATCTGTCATGTTATTGAATGGTAATGTCTAAAAAAGGTACTGCTGTTCGACTAATATACCAGTAAACTGTAAATGTGGATCACATTGATTAAGCCAAGCCATAAATTCAGAAGACTGTCATCTTCAATCCACAGCACCAATATGTCATCTATATATTGACTCCAAAATGTTATGTGGCATCAATATATATAGAAACATAGAAACATAGAAATGATGGCAGAAGAAGACCAAACGGCCCATCCAGTCTGCCCAGCAAGCTACGCAGTTTATCCTTTTTTTTTTTTTATTATCTTCCCCCCCCCTTTTTTTTTTTTCTCCCCCTCCCCCGTCACTATTGGCTTCCAGCACCCTCCGGCCCCAATTCCCTTCCACCCCTCCACCAATGCAGAGAGCAGTGCCGTATCCGCATCCCAATGAACATCCAGCTCAATCAGGGGTAGCAACTGCCGCAATAAACGGCCACACCCCTGCCCCATACTCTTACCCACCTCTGTTTTCTTTGTTTGTTTTTTGTTTTTTTTGTTTTTGTTTTTTTGGAGATGGCAGCCCTCCAACCTTCCGCTCCGTGAAGGTGGAACACAAACCACTGGCATCCCGCTCCGTGAATGCCTCTGTGGCTACTGCCGCTCCATGCAGTATTTTGCTGCCTGAAGGTGGAACAACTACTGGCCACTGGCATCCCGCTCCGTGAATGCCTCTGTGGCTACTGCCGCTCCGTGCAGTGTTTTACCACCTCCTCTATATTTATGCCCACTAGACTTGATGGATCCACAGTGTTTATCCCACGCCCCTTTGAAGTCTTTCACAGTTTTAGACTTCACCACTTCCGCCGGAAGGGCATTCCAGGCATCCACCACCCTTTCCGTGAAGAAATACTTCCTGACATTGGTTCTTAGTCTTCCTCCCCGGAGCCTCAGCTCGTGACCTCTGGTTCTGCTGATTTTTTTCCGTCTGAAAAGGTTTGTCGTTGTCTTTGGATCATTAAAGTTTTTCAAGTATCTGAAAGTCTGAATCATATCACCCCTGCTCAAACTAAAGGAACTCACTGGTGTACCCAAAATGATCTATAACCAATAGTCGAATATACACTCCACTTTATGTACAAAAAATGTTTTGAAGATTTTTATTAAAAAAAAAAACAACAACAAAAAAAACCCTTTTCTACTTAATTACTTTTTATTTTTTCTTCTTAATTCAAAGCCAACATGTAGCCACACGTATATGTATTTTTCTATCTGAAGCAATGGAAAAATAGGGGGAAAAAAAACTTGACAGTGCACCCCCATAATGTTAAACTAACAATTCTTAGTGGTGTATGTAGCATTTAAAGCTGCCATCACGGGAAAAAAACCCCGTCTATTTAACCATTGCTAAATCCAAAGTCAAATTTCACTTATTTTCACATTCAACAATGTTTAGGCACTCATCTTTTTCAGGCTCATGTAGGCTTCCAATAAACCACAAGACGCCAGTTCATGAAGAGCTTCTATGAAACCAAAAACGCCGACATGGCCATGTTTTGCAGTCTAAACTGCTGCTTCAGGGCATTCTACATACTTCACTTCCGGCTAGTCAAAGAGATCTGAAAACCAAAATCTATTTAAAGACCTTGCTAGGCATGACTTTCGGCCTGACAGAAAGCTCTGAAACACCACAGCCAAATTCATTGAATAACAGTCAAAGCCCATAGAATCCACATATAATTCTTTCATATTCAATTTTCTTTTACTTCAATTCTGTGTTAGACCCAAGTGAGAAACTATACCCATCTTCACCAATCCTGACACCGGATTCTCATGAAGTACCTATTCACAACAATTTAAAATGATGCCACTCAATTTATGCATTTAATCCATCGGGGGAAACTGAACCTAAACGGAAGATCCCGTATTGCTCCTATTGTAGGAGACAAATATTTTGGTCTCTTCCTCGTGGATGGCATGTCTTAAATTTTCTGGCAGTTGTTCCTGCTACCTTCAAACATGCTGTGATCACCTCATTCCTCAAAAAACCCTCACTGGATCCTACTTGCCCTGTTAACAATTGTTCCAGGTCTCTCCTCCCTTTTGCTTTCAAACTACTTGAATGTACTGTTCACCACTGATGTCTTGACTTTTTCATCCAAAGGCACTCTTGGATCCACTCCAGTCTGCTTCTACATTCCAAAGAAACAGTGCTTGTTAAAGTCTCTCATGACTTTGTTATGGTTAAACTAAAAGTCTTTTCTCAGTCTATCCTCCTTAATCTATCTGCTACTTTTGACACTAGTGATCACCACCTCTCCTTGATATGGTCTTTACTTGGATTTCAGGACTCCGACCTGTCTTGGTTCTCTTCTACATCTTCCATCGCACTTTTAATGTGTCCTCTGGTAGATTCTCCTCTACTGCCTTCCCACTTTCGACTGGTATATCTAAAGGATCTGTACTGGGCTCTATCATCAACTGTTTGTATACTAATTACTTTGGTGCTTTGATCTCCTCTCATGGTTTTCAATACCAACTTTATGCTGATTATTCTAACATTTACTGCTCTTCATCAGAAGTTTTGTCAGGAATCCAGTCCCAGATCTCAACCTGCTTTTTTGACATTGCTGCCTGGATATCCTACCATCACCTTAAACTCAACATGGCCAATATTACATGTGCCGGCCGCAGCAGACCCACAGCCCAACCCTCTTACCTCTCTCAAGCGAATCCAGTGCCTGATCCCTCGACCCTGGCGGAAGGCCGCCGGCCCCGTCCTTGGGCCACCCCTGGTGCCTCTGGCTCTGCCACGGATCCTGGTGCTCCGTGTTTGGCATCACTGCATGGCCTGCGGAGAGACGCCACCTCAGCATCGTGCCCCTCCCTAGGTACGCGCATTTCTAAGGCTTAAAATAGGGCCCACGGCAGGAACCGAGCCACGGCCCCAGATGATGACGTCAGCGGAGCTCCGGTATTTAAGCCCGGACTCCACTTTCTCAAATTGCCTTTAAAACAGGTCTCCTCGCTGGTCAAGTAGTTGTTGCCTCCTTCTGACCCTCCGTGTTCCTGATCCTCGTCGAATCCTGTTCCTGATTTTCAACCTTTCCTCGGATTGCCTTCATGGACTTTTGACAGCTTTTCCTGACCATGCCGCTGACTCTCTCCAAGCCTGGACCTCTGCTTTGCCCAACTACTCTGTTGCCTCTCTCCAGACCCAGACCTTTGCATTGCCTGACTACTCCGTTGCCTCTCTCCAGACCCAGACCTTTGCATTGCCTGACTACTCCATTGCCTCTCTCCAGACCTTTGCATTGCCTGACTTCGGTCGACTCTCTCCTCGTCTAGACTTCAGCCTTGCTTGCCACCGCTTCCAGATTGCTGCCAGCCGTACAACGCTTCTTCAGTCTTCGTCCTGGGCCTGGCCTATTCAGGCTTCGGCCTGTTCTTGCTCGGGCGCCCCGTCTGACTTTGGTTCTGTTGGCGCCCGGGTCTCCGCCTAGTCTAGTACAGACTGTTACCCTCTCCTGTTGCTGCCTCTGGGCTGACCTTGATCCTTCCATCGATGACGACTGACGGAGGCCCACCTAAGTCCAGCTGGCCCCGGTACCCAAAGGCTCAACCCGCGGGGAACGAGGGCTGGTATTGGTGAAGCGCCAGCCGGTCTCCGCCCATCAGCCCTCTTCGCCTGCCGACGGTGGGGACCTGTAGGACCGCAGCCCAAGGGTTCACCTCCGGCGCAAAAGCCAAGACAGAGCTCCTTAGCTTTCACCCCAAGTAACCTTCCTCTCTATGTATAATCCTCCCAGTTCTCTTGAGATCATCTTTGACTCGTCCCTCTCCTTCTCTACCTATATCCAAAACAATGCTAAAATGTCTCTCTCTCTGTAACATTACCCAAATTAAACCCTTCCTTTCTGAACACACTATCAGAACTCCTATCCATCATCACCTCCTGCTCAGACTACTGTAACCTGCTCCTCACAGGTCTCTCAGTCAACCAATTCTCTCCACTACAGTCTATCCTAAATTCAGCTGCACAACTTATCTTTCGCCAAAGTCATTACATTCAGATAATCTCTCTTCTCAAGTTACTGCATTGGTTTCCTATCTCTTCCCACATCCATTTCAAGCTCCTCTTACTCATCTACAAGAGCTTTCACTCTGTAGCTCCTCATTACTTATTTTCTCTCTCTCTCTCTACATCTCTCCTCATGCACGCTGCTCATCAGGCAAGTCACTCCTATCTATTCCCTTCTCCTCTGCCGCCAATTCCCAAGTCTGCGCTTCCACCTGGCTGCACCATATGCTTGGAATAGTTTCTCTCAGCTGGTGGATGATGCTCCCATTCTTGCCTTATTAAATCCCATCTAAAATCCCATTATTTTTTTTTTAAATCTGCTTATTGATTTCAAACCATTTTCTTAATAAATGAAATTTCCAAAGTTTCTTTTGCCCTGTATATTTGTCTTGGTTGGATTTAAGCTCTACTGAGAAGGGACTCTCTTTTACATGTTTGTGTGCAGCCATTCAGATGTCGCATAATACTGTAAAGTGTTAAGTAGTAGCAGTAGGTTTATACAAAAATCAGGAGTGGTGTGGCAGAAGTAATAAGAAATGGTAATTTATTCTTTCAAACAGTACTAGGACTACAGTGCATGCCATGAAATTAACTGCTAGCAGATTAAAATAAATTTCGGAAGTATTTTTTTCAGTTAACACATAATTAAACCATGGAATCTGCTACTAGAGAATGCGGTTACATCTAATAATATAGCCGAGTTTAAAAGTGGTTAGGACAATTCTCTGGAGAACAAGTCCATTAACAATTATTAGCCAGGCAGACTTATTGATAGAAAAAAGGGACTGGATCTCATCTTCTAGTTACTTCTGAGAGCCCCAAAACGGCCACTGTCAGAGACAGAATGCTGGGTTCAATGAAACACTGCTCTGACTTAACATAGCGCTACTTATAGTCTTATTTCTTTTAAGGATCTATATGCTGATCCCAGCAAATCCCATTGCTGCAGCTTGTGTTCTGGTACTTTCACAACCTAAAGAACATATAAACTAAGACTTGCCATACCGGGTCAGAACAAAAGGATCATCAAGCTCAGTATCCTGTTTCCAACAGTGGCCAATCCAGGTCACAAGTACCTGGCAGGATCCCAAGGGGTAGAGAGATTCTAAGCTGCTTATCCCAAAGGGTAAGAAATGGATTTCTGCTACTCCACCTTAATAATGGTTTATGAATTTTTTTCCTCCAGGAACTTGTCCAAACCTTTTTTTAAACACAGCTATACTAATAGCTTTCACCAGATCCTCTGGCAACAAATTCCAGAGCTTAATTAAGGGTTGAATAAAAAAATATGTTCTCTTATTAGTTTTAAGTGTATCACCTAGTGTCCCCTAGGCTTTGAACTTTTCCAAAGAGTAAACAACTGATTAATGTTTACTTGTTCCAATCCACTCATTATTTTATACACCTCATGCTGAAGAGCCTAGCATCTTTAGCCTTTCCTCATAGGGGACTCGAACCATCCCCTTTACTTTTTTGTTTACCCTTTTCTGTACCTTTTCTGATTCTATTATATCTTTTTTTGAGATGTGGTGACCAGAATTGCACACAATATTCAAGATAAGGTCAAACCATGGAGCGATAAAGAAGTATTATGATATTGTCTGTTCCATCTCTAATCTGAAGTGCCTCCAGCATCAAACTGCATACAAAGATGAACTTCCTGTAGCTCTGCTCTCCTTTCATAGATCCTCCAGCTGGGACTTCCTGTGGTGCTGGCTATAGACATCATATCCTGCATGAGTATATAAGGAAGTCCTTTGCAACCAGCCAGCATCTCAGCAAGAGGTCCTCCTGCCTTGCAGCAGTGTGTGTTACTCCTGACCTTACCTCCACTCCATTTCCTGTTCCTGCCTGCCCAGCTTCATCCTGCCCTAGATCCATCCTTGCCTTCCCTTCCTCACTCCTCCTTGTACCTCTCTTCACCTCACCTGACCCACTCCCTGCTTTCTACTCCATTCCCTCTACCTCCTTGCCCTCCAGACTAGTCTTCTGTGCATTATCCCTGCTTTTTTCTTGCCTCGCTTGTATTCCACCTGTCTCAACCTCTGCCTGCCATTCTGTTGATGTCTGAATGCTGCCTGCCCAGACTCCTACTTGGTAATCATTTACACTTGAATACCAACAGCTCTGACTACTGCCTGAAACTAGATCTAGCCTATACGCTGCCTGCCCTGACCTCTGGCCTGCTTCTGGACTTGCTCTGCTTATTGGGTCCTTGTCTAAATCTTGCCTGTCCCCAAACCCTAGGTCTCAACCTGCAGAGAAAGGGGTTGGTAGAGGTGAAGACTAGCTTTTGTCCCCAACAGTGTCTGCCTACTGATGGTGTGGGCAGTTTTTAGGTAGGAGCTCAGGTTCAACTAGTGGGGGCTTGGGGGTGAAGTGCCAGAGGATTTAGGTGACCTGGAGAAGGACCTGGGTGAACTGGTGGAGGTATTGGCGAAATGTTGATCTGAAGTATTAGCAAAACATCTTCCTCAGTGAAGACCAAAGCAAAGAATTAATTTACTTTCTCTGCTATGGCTTTGTCTTCCCTTTTACCCCTTGATCGTCTAATGGTCTGCCACCCTCGCATGCTTTCTACTTTGAATATTTCTGAAAACGTTTTTAATGGTCCCCAACCTGGTCCTAGAGAAACCCCTAGCCAATCTGGTTTTCAGGATATCTAAAATGAATAGTTGTGTGATAGATCTGCATGTACTACCTCCACTGTACATAAATATATCTCATGGGAACCACAGTTAGACCAATCAAAAACAGAGGAAGGATATGATAAGTAGGAAAGTCCTACACAGAAAGTACTTTGTTTCATGCATACTGGTTTATAACACTTGCTAAGCAGCAGTACCTACTGGTTCTCATTGTTTTCAATCTTCAAAATTTTGCTTTTAATTCTCTTGCAGTGACTCACACCCCTCAACTTCAGGCAGAGCCTCAAATTTTCTTTAAGCACGGGCAGCAGCTTGTGGCTTCCTGGTCTTTCGCCACAGTGACAATGGCAGCTGGTGCATACTCAAGTCTGGTCTCTCTGCTCCTGTTCACTGTGGGGTGTATTTTCTAGAGGTTTTGTACAAAAAAAGTGCATTCATATGCATATATCATATTTTATAAACTCCTGAGAATGTGTGCACTTTTTGCTTTTGCATGTATATTTTACCAGGCAAAAAAGGGGCAGTCTCGAGGTTTTCAAGGGCAGCGTTGAGAAGTCGTTACTTTAAAAGAGGTCCTACATGTATACATTAGCAAATTTGTTCATACGCTTTTACACCTATTAATTGACTCCCATAAGTGAAATTGAACTTGTCTGCTGTCTGCAGTTTTTAGGTAGGAGCTCAGGTTCAACTAGTGGGGGCTTGGGGGTGAAGTGCCAGAGGATTTAGGTGACCTGGAGAAGGACCTGGGTGAACTGGTGGAGGTATTGGCGAAATGTTGATCTGAAGTATTAGCAAAACAGTACACACACATGTATTTTGCATTTAATACTGGGTGTTCATTTGTGTGGTGCCGCAATTATTTCACACAAAACTTAGGCACATATGGGCCGATACAGTAAAAGTCGCGGGAGAGCAGGCGAACGCCCGCTCTCCTGTGTGCGCGCGATTCTGTATTCAAATGAGGGCCTGCGGCAAAAAGAGGTGCTAGGGACACTAGCGCGTCCCTAGCGCCTCTTTTTGGACAGGAGCGGCAGCTGTCAGCGGGTTTGACAGCAGATGCTCAATTTTGCCGGCGTCGGTTCTCAAACCCGCTGACAGCCACGGGTTTGGAAACTGGACGCCAGCAAAATTAAGCGTCCGATTTTCAACCCACGAGCCGCAGGCCGATTTCAAATTTTTATTTTTATTTTTTTTAAACTTTTGGGATCTCCGACTTAATATCGCTATGATATTAAGTCGGAGGGTGCACAGAAAAGCAGTAAAAACTGCTTTTCTGTGCACTTTCCCGGTGCCCGGAGAAATTAACGCCTACCTTTGGGTAGGTGCTAATTTCTGAAAGTAAAATGTGCGGCTTGGCTGCACATTTTGCTTTCTGAATCGTGCGGGAATACCTAATAGGTCCATCAACATGCATTTGCATGTTGCGGGCGCTATTAGGTTTGGGGGCGGGGGGGGGGGGGGGGGGGTGGACGCGCGTTTTCGACACGCTATTACCCATTACTGAATAAGGGGTAAAGCTAGCGCGTCGAAAACACGCAGAGCGCACTGTACTGTATCGGCCTGATAGTTTATAAAATTGTTACGAGTACGTGTTTTCTTGCATTGGAAATATTTATATGCATGCTGAGATGTACTTTTGGAACAGAAATGTGTGGTATTTTATAAACGGTGCGTTCTTGCCTCACAGTTTATAAAATATTAGCATCAATCTCCGTGTGTCCACTTATGCGTGCAAATGCTGTCCGGGGGATACGCTTGAAAGTTGGGCACCCTGTACGTGAGATTATCAGGGGGAGAAGGAACACCTAGCCCTATAAAGGGAATGAGGGCAAAATAAGAACACCAGAACAGGAACTGAACTGAAAGGTCATTTAAACATCACTTAAAATTATGTTGCTGTGATCAGTGGTGCCACTATGGATCCTTTTTTTTTTTTTTTTTTCGGTCTGGCAAATTCCTTTGATTCATTTGAGCTTCCAGCTCAATCGGAAATGACCTTTACTTGGGCTAGAGTGCCATGAGCCTTCATTTATAGGGCACCACAATGACAGACCACAGGTCTCTCCAAAGCCCAGAAGGTACGCACCCCGAGTCTAATAAGAAGCTGAAACCTTCCAACCACCCATCAGATCACATTCCAACTAAACTTCTGCTTCTCATCCCGGCGACTATCTCCAGACCTTTGACCAATATCATAAACTGCTCACTCTCCCAAGGAATATACCCCGACAAACTAAAAACAGCCTCCCTCAAACCCCTACTAAAGAAACCTAGCCTGGACACGAGAGATCCCACCAATTTCCGCCCCATATCTAACCTTCCTTTTCTGGCCAAAATCATGGAGAAACTGGTAAATACGCAACTCTCAGATTATCTGGAAGAACACAATATCCTCTATCCATCCCAATATGGTTTTCGTAAATCATTAAGTACAGAATCCCTCCTTATCTCACTCTCGGACCACATCATCATGGGCCTTGACAAAGGACTGTCATTCATCCTGATCCTTCTAGATATCTCCGCAGCCTTTGACACCGTGAACCACACCATCCTACTAAATCGGCTTTCAGAAATCGGATTATCAGGATCCGCACATAAATGGTTCTCTTCCTTCCTCAGCAACAGGAGTTTTAAGGTAAACATTAATAATAAAGAATCTTCAGACGTCAAATCAACTTTAGGCGTACCGCAAGGATCCTCCCTGTCCCCCACCCTCTTCAATATCTATCTCCTCCCCCTCTGCCAGCTGCTTACAAAACTAAAATTAATCCACTACCTCTATGCAGACGACATACAGATTCTGATCCCCATAACAGAATCACTCTCTAAAACACTCTCATACTGGGAAAGCTGCTTTCAAGCTCTTAACAGCCTACTCTCCGGTCTTAACCTAGTCCTCAATGCATCTAAGACAGAACTCCTTCTCATTTCCCCCGACCACTCAGCCCTAACCCATCTGACATCATCCAACACCCAGATCTCACAAGTAAGGGACCTAGGAGTCATCCTTGATAACCACCTGAATCTAAAGAAATCCATCAACAACACTGCCAAGGATTGTTTCTACAGACTCCAAGTTATGAAAAGGCTCAAACCTCTCCTCCATTTCCAGGACTTTAGGACCGTGCTCCAAACCACACTCTTTTCCAAAACAGATTACTGCAACGCTCTCCTTCTCGGACTCCCTTTCTCCGCCATCAAACCATTACAGATGCTCCAGAATTCGGCAGCCAGAATCCTAACCAACACCAACAGAGGTTCGCACATCACTCCCATACTTCGGAACCTTCACTGGCTGCCAATAAAATATAGAATAATGCACAAGGCCCTCACCACAATTCATAAAACCATATACAATCAGCAACAACTAGACCTCCAGATTCCTCTCAAATTATATTCATCCTCAAGACCTATAAGAGAAGCGTACAAAGGTACCCTGCAAGTTCCCCCAACAAAAGCCACGCGACTATCATACACCAAAGAACGAGCATTCTCTACAGCAGGTCCAATTATCTGGAACAATATGCCCACTGACCTCAGACTAGAGAACCTTGCCTTCGAACTTTCCGCAAAAAACTTAAGACCTGGCTCTTCCTCCAGGCCTTCCCCTAACTTTCTAAGCCATTAATTGTCAACCGGACAGGACTCTGCTTTACCGGCTAACGCCCCGCTATGTTTAGACATTATAATTAAGCCGCCGTTTCTTTTGTTCCATTGCCTTTTCTAGTTCTCTTCAGTTACACTGTCCTATACCTCTGACTAGCCTAGCCTCCAAGTTATCTACCCTTGTTATATGTAACTTCCGCTTCTAGTGAATTGTTCTTGTTTAAGTTATACCCTTTGTTACATGTAAACCGATCTGATATGAAGGTCGGTATAGAAAAGTGTTAAATAAAGAAAGAAAGAAATAATCACTAAGCACTACCATTGTGCACTGCACGTGACTCCCTCCTCTATCCCCAGAGGCTGTGAATACTGCCTCCACTGCATCCCTCTAACCTTATTTTTGAACAAGAAATTACATTTTTTTTTAATTCATTGGGCCATTACAATATCCTGGCACATGATTTTCTGCACACTGGCAAACCTGAATTAGTCAGAAACTAGTTCCTAATTTTAATAGATCCAGTGTTAAACATCTGGATTTCATAAGGTGATCCTGTGAAAAAATAAATAGTAGTAATGGTGCAATAATGTCTTAACATCTCTTTTCAATATATTTATAAATGATCTGGAAAGAAATACGATGAGTGAGATAATCAAATTTGCAGATGACACAAAATTGTTCAGAGTAGTTAAATTACAAGCAGATTGTGATAAATTGCAGGAAGACCTTGTGAGACTGGAAAATTGGGCATCCAAATGGCAGATGAAATTTAATGTGGATAAGTGCAAGGTGATGCATATAGGGAAAATAACCCATGCTATAATTACACAATGTTGGGTTCCATATTAGGTGCTACAACCCAAGAAAGAGATCTAGGTGTTCAACAATTTCAAATCACTCCATAAACATGGCCTGTAAGGGAAGGTAGAAAGAAGAAAGCCACTGCTGAAGAAAAGGCACACGGCGAGCACATAGCATATGAAAAAGGAAATTTAGGGAACACTGCATACATGGGGGGAGAGGGTTTTGTAGTCCGATGAGACCAAAGTGGAACTTTTTGGTCTCAATGCTAAGCAATATGTGTGGTGCAAACAAACAAAAGCACGTCATCCTACTAAACACCATCCCTACAGCAACAACGGGGCCAGGGAGGCTTGTGAAGATCGAGGGAAAGCTGAATGGTGCAAAGTACAGGCAGATCCTAGAGGAAACCTGTTTCAGTCTGTGACAGCTCTCATCCTAAGCACAAAGCAAAACATAAGAGAATGGAAAGGAAGCTGTAAGAACTGGGGGTCTTGATTTGAAACTCCAGTAGACTCAGGAAAATTATAAGGAACTATTTCTTCATGGTGGATGTATGGAATGCCCTCCTAGAAGAGGTGGTAATGGAATTCAAATCACAAGGAATAAACACAGGAACGAGACAGAGGATCCCTAATGGCTAGAAGATGGAAATGAAGAAAAAGGGTAATATAAAATACAAAATTTCTTAATGGGGGTATCTTGCACAGAACGGCAGTTACTACCCTTAACAGAAGGAAGGAGGGGGCAGTAACCTGCATGAGGCAGCAATTACCATCCAAGCAAATTGCTGGGCAGACATTGAAATAGTTGGTGCAGTGTGCTGCGGCAGTCAAAAAAGCAAACAGAATGTTGGGAATTATTAGAAAAGGAATGGTGAATAAAACCTCTGTATCGCTCCATGGTGAGACCGCACCTTGAATACTGTGTACAATTCTGGTCGCCGCATCTCAAAAAAGATATAATTGCAATGGAGAAGGTACAGAGAAGGGCTACCAAAATGATAAGGGGAATGGAACAACTCCCCTATGAGGAAAGACTAAGAGGTTAGGACTTTTCAGCTTGGAGAAGAGACGACTGAGGGGGGATATGATAGAGGTGTTTAAAATCATGAGAGGTCTAGAACGGGTAGATGTGAATCGGTTATTTACTCTTTCGGATAGTAGAAAGACTAGGGGGCACTCCATGAAGTTAGCATGGGGCACATTTAAAACTAATCGGAGAAAGTTCTTTTTTACTCAACGCACAATTAACTCTGGAATTTGTTGCCGGAGAATGTGGTTAGTGCAGTTAGTATAGCTGTGTTTAAAAAAGGATTGGATAAGTTCTTGGAGGAGAAGTCCATTACCTGCTATTAAGTTCAATTAGAGAATAGCCACTGCCATTAACAATGGTTACATGGAATAGACTTAGTTTTTGGGTACTTGCCAGGTTCTTATGGCCTGGATTGGCCACTGTTGGAAACAGGATGCTGGGCTTGATGGACCCTTGGTCTGACCCAGTATGGCATTTTCTTATGTTCTTATTTTTATCTGCCATCATTTACTATGTTCCTATGAAGGTCCTTGAGTTGCCCAGTCAAAATCCAGATCTGAATCCAACAGAAAATGTGTGGCAAGACATGAAGTCTGCAGTCCACAATCTCCAGCCAACATGGTAGAACTTGAAACCTTATGCCAAGAAGAATAGGCAAAATTGCACCATCCCACTTTGCAAAGTTGGTAGACACTTATCCTACCTGATCCATGGCTGTATTGCTGCACGAAAGACTTCCAAATAAGTATTGAGTCGGGGGGGGGGAAGGCTTATGCACTCAAGACATTTTCTTTATTCTTTCCTATTTTTTGAAACAAAATATACTGTACAATTTTTAAGGATAGAAATTCCACATGAGATGGGGACTAGAACAACAGTGGGAGTGTACTACCGTTCAACTGAATGAACTGATGATGAAATACTAACAGAGATTAGGGAAGCTAACAAACAGGTAGATTTTAAAAGTGTTGCTCGTGCAAAAAAAGCAAGTTTGCTTACCGTAAACAGTGTTTTCCATGGATAGCAGGATGAATTAGCCATGCTTTCTGGGCCCAGTGTGGAACTTCTCATAGAAGATTGAAAACGTTCATCCTTGTCTCGTTCCTGTGCGACTGTGCAGTTGCTGCCCACACAATTACTCTTCTCTGTCAGTTTATAATATAGCAAAAGGTAAATAGGGGCGTTTAGAGATGAAACAGAGATATGATTAAATAGAAAAACTGTCCAGGGAGTTGGGTGGGGAAGCATGGCTAATTCATCCTGCTAGCCAAGGAAAACATCGTTTACGGTAAGCAAACTTGCTTTTTTCCACAGATAAGCAGGCTGAATTAGCCATGCTTTCTGGGAGTCCCTAGCCAGAATCTGAAGCATGGGATATACCCTAAAGGAAAAAAAATATATATATGTATAAATATATTAGACTTTATCATTTATTTATTTTTTTTACATCTTGTATCCTTGCAAAGGGTGGACAGTTTATGAATTTATTACGTGATGTAATATCTGTTTCCCCATGAGTGCATCGGATTTTGTAGACAATAGTGAGGCGTGAAGGTATGTAGTGAAGACCATGTAGCTGTTTTACAGATGTCTTCCACTGGGCCTTGTCTAAGTTGCACTATCGAAGTTGAGATTGCTCTCAGCTGATGAGCCTATACTTTGGAAGATAGCTGTCGTGACTTTGCAGTGTAACAAAAAAATATGCACTGAGAAAGCCAGTTGGATAGTGTCCTTTTTGTCACCAGTAAACCAGGAGCATTCGGGTTGAAAGAGAAAAAAAGTTGGGAATGTCTATTGGTAGTGGCAGTTCTTTGTTTGTAGTAGGCTAATGCTCGTTTACAGTCCAGCGTATGTAGTAGGGCTTCTCTACTAGTGGCGTGTGGTTTCGGGAAAAAAGTTGGTAGGGTAATAGTCTGATTCAGATGAAAAGCCTAAACTACCTTTGGAAGGAAGGACAGGTGAGTCCATATGGTGACTCTGTCGATAGAATTGGAGGAAATGGGAGTAGTGGACTAAGGTCTGTAGTTCACTGACTTGTCGAGCTGATATTATGGCTTCCAGGAATAACATCTTCCAAGTGAGAAATTTTAATGAAGATGTTTGCATCAATTCAAAAGGTGGGAACATTAATGCTTCCAAAACCACATTTAAGTCCCAAGGTATTGCTGGTTTTGTGATTGGAGGTCTGAGCTTTAAGGCACCTTTCATAAAGCGAGATAGCAGAAGGAGAGTTGATTGATATTGGTGTTCCTTGCACAGTTGCATGGTAAGCTGCTTTGGAACTGAGATGTATTCTTATGGAAGAGACAGCTAAACCAGAAATAGAGATTATGAAGGTATTCAAGTAGATGTTCTGGGGAGGAGGAAATAGGGTTAAGACCTGTTGATGCGCACCAATGACTATATCTTTGCCATTTGCCTGCGTAATTTTTCCTTGTGGACGGTTTTCTCGAAGAGATGAGAATGTCCTTAATTTGTTGGAATTTGAAGATGGCTTAATATCTCCTTTTCAATCTCCATGCTGTTAAAGACTTGTTCCGCCATCATTTAGATGAAACACATCATTGAAAGGGTTGTTTTTTCACATTATTATTTCAGGTTCCCATTAGTCACAAGCTGTCAGCGTCATGCACACTATGTCTCCCTGAAGAAGGATCATCTTCCGAAACATTGCGATGTCGGATGGATAGCTAACTGACAGCATAAGATACTCTATGAATGTGCCTGGCATCATCTCATTGTGAACCATAGATTGTTAAGAAACACTTATTACAAGTCCATGCTTTAAAGTGGATTTAAACCCGAACATATGATAGCTTCTCAAGGAAGAATCATTCACTCTGGGTCACCAATGATTAAAACTCTAGCGTCTCTTAGAGTTGTGCTTAAGAGCGAGTGGGTAGCCTTCAGAGGCACTTTGAGGTTTCCCCAGAGTTTAATACAAATTACCATCCTAATTTCTTTGTGCTGGATTTATTATAACATTGATATTTATTAGTGTCTAGCGGTTGTTGGATTATTAATTTTTGTTAAATGGAGTCTTTCATCGGGTATAGCAGCGACCCTTCGTCCTGTGTTAGAAGGTCTGGTCTGCTCGGTAGAAGGATTGGTGGATGTATGGAAAGATGCATTAAGGCAGGCATACCAGGGTTGTCTGGGCCACGCCGAAGCTACGAGAATGAGATCTGGCTCATTCGCTATGCATTTCTGTAATACTCTAGTTAACATTTAAGTTAATCAATAATATTTTTGTCTTGTCTCCTTTTGTTCATTCAAACTGGATATTAATTTTAATTCATGACTTACTTTTTAGTTCTATTTTATCTGTTTTATTTTTGTTACTTATTTTGGTTTTATATTATATTATGAATTTTATATTATGTATGTGCCTGTATGTGAACCATTTTAACCAATTTTATTTTGTAAAAGCGGTATACAAATATTTTTAAATAAATAAACAAACAGCGGAATTGGAGGGAACGCATATAGTAGATGTTCCAACCACTTGGGTAGAAAGGAATCCTGGGTTGCTCTGTGTTGGCTTGGATATAGGGAGCAGAGGTTTTGATGCTTTGTGTTTTGTTCGGTTGCAAACAGATCTATATGTGGAGTTCTCCTTTTCTTAAAGAGGGAGTTTGCTACCTCCTGGTGAAGTTCACATTCATGAGGGTAAAAGATTCTGCTGAGGCGGTCGGCCTCTATGTTGGTTATTCCCGGTAGATAGGTAGCTTGGATGCGAATGGAGTGAGTCAGGGCCCACCTGACTCGCCTTCTTTGTTTACGTAGAACATAGCTACTCGGCTGTCTGTGTAGACTATGACAGTTCTGTTGCATAGGTTGTGGGAGAAAGTTTTGCTTGCATATCATATGGCACGGAGCTCCAGGAGATTGATTTGGTGCAATCTTTCATTGGGGGACCAAAGACCTTGTGTCTTGAAGTCTAATACGTGTGTTCCCCCATCCTTTTGTGGAAGCATCTGTAGTAGTTATTATTTGATGAGTCAGGTTCCGAAAAGGGGCGACTAAGCTTCCAGGACTCAGCCACCAATCCAAATCGTATGACACTGGTTGAGTCAGGGTTACTCGCTTTGACATGGGATGGAAGTGTTGCTTCCATTGAATTTTCAGGCCTCATTATAAAACAATTCATGTGAAGGCGAGTGTGGGGAACTATATATATGACCACTGCCATGTGACCCAATACTGTGAGGACTTGCCAAGCTGTGGGACGTGGAAATAATTGTAGTGTCGAGGCTAGATTTTGAAATGTGTAAATTCTTTCCTGTGGAAGGAAGGCCTTGCCTAGGCGTGTTCAAAATTGCACCTATAAACTTTTGAGTTTGAGATGAGGCCAGGTGTACTTTTCGTAAATGACAATGAATCCTAAAGTTTCGAGACAAGTAATCATTTGTAACTGATGTTTTTGTAGTAGTTTGGAGCTTTTTGCCGCTACCAGCCAGTCGTCTAGGTAGGGAAACAGTTTTATGCCTTGTTTCCGGAGGTGGGCCGCAGCTACTATTAGGCATTTTGTGAATACCCTGGGTAGTGGAAGAAAGGCCAAAGGGAAGAACCTTGTACTGAAAATGTTTGGCGTTTATTTGAAAACAAAGGTAACGTCACGAAGCCTGGTGCATTGGGATGTGAGTATATGCATCCTTTACGTCTAGAGAGCACATCCAATCAATGAGTTGTAGAAAGGGTAAAATTGTTTTCAGAGAAGACATCTTGAATTTTTCTCTCTGAAGGTATCTGTTTAGAGGCCTGAGGTCCAGAATCGGGCGTAAACCCCCACTCTTTTTGGGGATGAGGAAGTATTGAGAGTAAAACCCACAATGGTGTTTGGTGATGTGGTAGTTCTTGAATCGCATGCTAACGAAGAGTAATTGTACCTCTTGAAGCAGAAGTGGGATTTCCTCTATTTTTCGAGAAGGTGGGACTGTGGTAACTTTGGCATTGTTCGGAATTTTAGTTGATACCCTTTCCTTACTATACTGAGCACCCAACAGTCTGATGTGATTTGGCTCCACTCCTGTAATTGTTGCTGTGACCCAGTCTGGCTCAAAAAGACTGTTGTGGTTTTGGAACAGTCAGTTGTGGCTGTTTTGGTGTTCTCTGAGATCAATTTTGTCCCTGACTCCGAGTGGTTTTTGGTTGTGATCTCGGTTAGTAGGGCAGAGATCTGTAAGATGTATATGGCCTATAAAAATGCTTAGGATAAAATGGTTTCCTGTACGGCGGGTAATAATGCCTTGGAGGGGCTTGGTCAGCGGGTGTCGTTAATGATGAGCCAGCTATGCTCTGTTCTTTCAATTCCGTTACTGTTTCTCTGAGCTTTCCCCCAAACAAAAGTGTCTCCCCTACATGGGAGGACCGCCAATTTGTCATGGACTTCTTTGTGGATTGCACTTGCTCGAAGCCATGCTATCCTTCGGGCTGCTATAGCTGATGCTGAAATTCGAGCTGAGGTATCAAATCTTTCATAGGCCGTTCAAAGTAGATGACTGAGTCCTTCTTCCAAGTCTAGTATACATTGCTTTTGCTGGGTGTCTTGTGAATCTAAGTTCGATTTGGCTTTGATGTTTTGTAGTAATTCATATAAATATTGAGCAATATAAAATTGGTGTTGCTGAATCTTTGCTTTAAGCATTGCCCCTTGCAAAACCTTTTTGCCAAAATCATCTAGATATCGACTATAGTTTATAGGAAGGATACTGGAGTATAACGTAGATCTTCTTGCTTTCTTCATTGCAGATTCAACCACAATGGATGCATGTGGTAAGTTAGAAGCTCCATAGTGTTTTGAATTTTTGCAGCCTAAATTTTAGGTCTGTCTTTTTTTAAACTGATGATCCAGAGAAGGGTGATTCCCATGCTTTATCCATTACTCTGTCCAATATGGAGTGGGAAGTAAAGCTATAGGTTCTGTTGGCATGTCAAAAAATTTTAACAAGCCATGTATGTCTGCCCTTGGATCTGGAAGTTTTTTTTATCTCTAGCTGTAAAGTGTTACCCACTTTTTCTATGAACTTTGGGTATGAAAGGTCCTCCGGGGGCGATGAAGGTTCTGGCTGTTCTTCCAGAAGATCTGATTGTATGCTTATTGGAGATTCCAGTGTGGATGGGGAGGAGTAGATAGGCTCTCCTGTCAGCCTTTTAGATTTGAAATCTGTCACACGTTGTCATCTCCAGATGGAAGATCAGGCAAAGGAGAAATGATTAAGCCCTCTGATTCCCCTTCCGATGGACTGGATGGAGGGTGTGGAATTTGGGATGACAACAATGTGTCGAAAAATGTTTGAAGTATACCGGTAATTTGAGTTGAGGGGCTGCTGCCTACAAGCCTTTGGTTGAATATTCTGATGCTTTCCTCCTTTTTCCAGGAGGGGGGAGATCCTTGTTTGGTGTCTTCAATTTGCCTGGGACTTTTATGGGAGGTGGAGGATGATGGACGCTTTGGAGGTGTTGATATACCTTCTTCTGAAGTATCACAGGTTTCCACAACCACTGTAGTGAGTGGGGTGGAAGGGATTTGCCCAACTTTGGGCCTGGTGCTTTTGTATGGTATGCGCAGATTTTTTTAAAAACTTGCATCGTTTGCGTGAAGTTGAGGTTGGACTCCGTGTGGGTCATGTGCGACACCGAAGTCGACTCACTGTGCGTCTGTCAACGCATTTTGATGCTGGGTTTGTGTATCGGCTTCATATGATGGATGTCAGCCAATGCACTCGATGCACAAGCAGGCCTCGATGCATCTCTAATTTCCCCAACTTCTGCTTACTGTAAATACCTCTCTTTACAATTGCTCTTAATTGCACTCGTAGTGCTTTCTCCCCCCTCTTACTACCTCTAATTAGAACTCCATCTTATCCTAACCCTCCCCCTTCCCTCATACCCAATTTACCAGAATCCCTTTCTTCTCCAGTTCTGTTTATCTCAGCTCAGTTAAGTTACACCTAAATTATAGTTTTGGTTTTTTTTTTTAAAAGACTCTACTTGTTTTATGTTCAAATATATATATTTTTACTATTGTTAAATGTATAACGATTATATAATCCTGTTAAATGTATAACGCTCCGGCGTAAGTTCCTGTTCTCTGTACACCGACGTGATATCTTTGATGAGCGGCGGTATATAAAAAATTATAAATAAATAAATAAATTATAAATAAATCTCAGCTTAAATGGGAGAGGGTATGCAGTACCGATCCCGATTTAGAACTTTTTGTCGGTTTGAGAGAGGAAGCTCTCTTCTTGTGTGATTTTTTAGTTTCTCTGCCTGGGGAAGATCTTGCTTGACTCGAGGCAAAAGAACCTGACGAACCTTCCTCCAGATCTCGAAGTTGTGCAATTTTCGCTGCTCTTTGCCACTGCGCTCTCAAGACATTCTACCACAATCGCGCCAGGCCCCTTGATCATGGTCCGGGCCTAAACATATGTAGCACCGGTCATGACTGTTCGTAATGGACATTATTTTGCCGCATGGGCAAAATTTAAAACCCGGAGCTTTTGGTGACATATTTGGCACTTAAAAGTGCAGTTGGGGGCTCACTAAGATGAGGTGAGAGAAAAACAATGTGACTAGAGAAGAGAAGAATCATGACCGTTGTTGTAATGGGAATAAAAAGAACTGACAGAGAAGAGTCAATCATGCAGGAAGCAACCGCATAGTTGCACAGGAGAGAGACAAGGATGAAAGTTTTCAACGTTCTATGAGAAGTTCTGCACCGGGCCACCTGGGGACGCACCCAGAAAGCAAGGCTAATTCAGCCTGCTTATCTGCGGAAAATGACCACATACGCGCATATGCGGGCCATGCATAAGCAACGCAAAATTTTAAGAATCTGCAAAGAAAGTGCGTACATACCCATGCTCATGTCAAGAAGGGGTGGAAAAGGGGCGGGGCATGAGTGTTCCAGGGCGAGGCTAAGACTTACGTGCATAACACTGAAATTTTACAAAAGCTGACCATGGCGTGCATCTGTGTGTTATCCGCATAAATTTGCTTCAGATCCTGATGAGGAGCAAGTCTAGAGATCTTGAGTTTTAGGGCTTTCAGTACAGCGAGAAAGTTTGGGGTCAAGTGGGGCGCCTACAGGATGAAGAACCAGAGAGGTCTAGAAGACTTCTTGATATTTAGGTCAAATTGGTGGACTAATTGGAAAAACTGTTTTTTCCTTCGCGCGAGCATGTTTTAAAATCCGCCTGCATATGTGAGTAAAAGCCGCTAAAACTCTAGCGGAAATACAAGTGGGACATTTATTCGAGCCACTTCTTAAGATTACACGCACACATATGCGTGGCAGGGGTTTTTTAAATGATATGCGTGTACTTTGTGCACAATATAAAATCGCAGCGTATCTTCACTCGCTCACCGATACGTGCGTTCCTTTTAAAATTAGCAACACAGTCATAATGGGTGATTTTAATTATTTATTTATTTATTTTATTTAACATTTCTTATATACCGATATCCGTTCGCACATCGTATCGGTTCACAGTGAACATAAAACTTTGGGCATTGCCCTTACATATAACAAATAAAGATGGTGAACTCAGTAACATATAGATAATCTTCGGGAGGAGCCCTTAGATATAACAAGCATCAATGGGGAGATGCTGATTATAATAATTATAACTAGAACTATATACATGAAAGTGCACAGTACAGAATCAGCAGACATAAAGGCGTTCATACCAGGATATCAATCTAACAATTCACATGGGGGTTTATGTAATAGGGGGTGAAATGGAGTAGGCTTGCCGAAAGAGCCAGGTTTTAAGTTTCTTTTTGAAAATGGGGGTATAAGTCTCTATTCGAATATCATGGGGCAGTGAGTTCCATAAGGTGGGTGCGGCAAGAGAGAAGGCTCTGTTAATAGTAGAGGAGAGTTTAAAAGATTTGATAGAATGGGCATGGAGTGTTCCTTGGAGTGCTGGGCGGGTGGGTCTATTGGAGGAACGGGGTGAGATGGGGGGGTTAATCCAGTTAAGGTTAGAATTTACTAGACTCTTATGAATGATCGAGAGTGTTTTGTAAAGAATTCGTGACTGTATAGGGAGCCAGTGTAGTTGAATAAGTGTGGGGGTGATGTGGTCTCTTTTTTTTGTGTTTGACAATATCCGAGCGGAGGCATTTTGTAGGAGTTGAAGGGGCTTGGTGTGTGATGCAGGAATGCCGAGTAAGAGTGCATTACAGTAGTCGAGCTTCGATAAAATAATAGCCTGGAGGACTGTGCGGAAATCGTTGAAGTGTAGTAGGGATCTGAGTTTCTTTATTGTTTGAAGTTTAAAATAGCAATCCTTTATTATGGATTTGATGAATGGTTTGAATGAGAGGTGATTACCAATAATAGCTCCTAAGTTGCGAGTGTGCGAAGGGAAGTTGGTAGCTGAGTAAGCAAGGGGGATGTCAGGGAGTGGTTGTCTATTCGATATGATTAAAAGCTCAGTCTTGTTAGAGTTGAGAGCAAGGTGCATGTCCTTTAGGAGTTGGTTGATTGAGGAAAGACAGGATTCCCAGCTATGTAAAGCAGTTTGGATGGAGTCAGAGAATGGGAAAATGAGCTGAACGTCGTCAGCATAAATAAAATGTTTGATATGCAGGTTAGTGAGAAGCGTGGTCAGGGGAAGCATGTATATATTAAAAAGCGTAGATGAGAGTGAGGAACCTTGGGGTACACCTTGGGGAAGACTGATGAGCTCAGATTCATTATTGTCCATTGAGACAGTGAAAGAGCGATTCTGGAGATAAGATTGAATCCAATCAATGGCCTTGCCTGTGATCCCAATATTTCTGAGAATGTTGAGTAGGACATCGTGATTGACTGTGTCAAACGCAGCTGAGATGTCAAGTAATGCGATGAGATAGGAGGATCCTGAGTCGATTCCTTTGATAAGGGTATCGTGTAGGGAGAGGAGCAGAGCTTCAGTGCTTAAGTGTTTCCTGAAACCATATTGGGTGGAAGGGAGGATGTTGTTCTGTTCAAGGTGATCGGATAGACGTGAGTTCACTAGCTTTTCAAGAACTTTAGCTAGGAGGGGTAGATTGGACACCGGTCTGTAATTAGAAAGAGTGTTGGGGTCAAGGTTGGATTTTTTAAGTAGAGGTTTCACAATTGCTTGTTCAGAAAGTCTGGGACGGTGCCATGCTCTAGTGAACAGTTGAGAATATTTGAGAGGGGTTTGGCGATCACATTGTGTATGGATAGTAGGAGTTTAGAGGGGATGGTTTCAGAGGGGTGAATGGATGGTTTCATTTTCTTTAGTATGTTCTCCACTTCTAGGGGGGAAGTGGACTCAAACAATGAAAGGGAGACTGGAGAGTTGATATTGGGAAGACAGATATTGAGGTTATTGTGCGAAAACTGTGCTGTGATGGAAGATACCTTGTTTTTAAAAAATAGAGCTAGTTCGTTGCAACGATTTGTGGAGGAGTTAGCTAGTTGTTGTGTGTGTATGGGAGAGGTCAGGTCAGCAACCATGGTGAAAAGGGCCTTGGGGTTGTATTGCAGACCATTTATTTTTTTGGCGTAGTAATCCCGTTTGGAATGCAGGATGGAATTTCTATATTCATGCATGCGTTGATAGTAGAGGGTTTTGGTGGCAGGGGATTGGTGTTTGCGCCAGGACCTTTCGGAGGCTCTGAGTAGGGTTTTGAGATTTCTGAGGAGAGGTGTGTACCAAGGTTTTCTATTTTTGCGATTGGGATTGATAGTCTTTGTTACTAGGGGGCAATGATTATTGGCAATGCTGAGCGTACAGTTCACCCAGGAGGAGAATGCATTATCTGGGGATGAAGGTCAATGTGTTTGTCTATGTCTGAGCATGCAAGAGTGATGGTTTCTACATCACAGGGTTTGCGAAATTTGAAGGATATGGGTTGACGGGGCGCAGACAAAGAGCTTTGAGGAAGTGAAAGAAAGGTCTTGATCAGGGAGTGATCAGACCATGGTACTGGTGTACACAATGGTGGACTGTTCACACTGATGGAGGAGTTGATGAAGATCAAGTCAAGGGTGTGGCCAGCTTTGTGTGTGGGGGAGTTTACTATCTGTTGGAAGCCCATAGCTTCGAGTGAGGACAGGAAAGCTTCACAGGCGGGTGACTGTGGTGAGGTATCCACGTGCAAATTGAAATCTCCTAGGAGGATCGTGGGAAGGTCAGGTGATAGTGCCTTTGCGAAGAATTCGATAAGGGGTGATGAATCTTTCTCGAGTAGACCAGGGGGGGTATAGATGAGACATAGTTGGAGTGATTTTGACTTGAAGAAGCCAATTTCATATTGATGTGGTATGTCACATTTATGGGCCAAGAGCTGGAGGTCTTTTTTTACAGCTAGGAGTAAACCGCCTCCTCTCTTCTTCTTCCTTGGGATTGAGAAAATATCATAGATATCTACGGGTAATTGGTTGACTGGTGTCACATCAGGACATGCTAAGAATGTAAAGTTTCTAGATGAAACAAATGACTACTTCATAGAGGAGTTGGTACAAGAATCAATAATAGAGGAGCTATTTTAGACCTAATCATTAGTGGAACACATGACTTGGTGAAAAAGGTAATAGTGGTAGAGCCACATCGCAATAGTGATCATAACATGATCAAATTTGACTTGATAACTCAAGGGAGGACTCTAAGGGACATCTACTGTGACAGCATTAAATGTTTAAATAGGAGATTATGATAAAATGAGAAAAACTGAAAGAAGCAGCTGCATAAGCCAATTGTTTACATCAGAACATAAGTGGCCATACTGGGTCAGTCCAAGGGTCCATCAAGCCAAGCATCCTGTTTCCAACATGGCCAATCCAGGTTACAAGTGCCTGGCAAGTACCCAAATATTAAATAGATCTCACGCTACTAATGCCAGTAATCGCAGTGGCTAGTCACAATGTCAGCTTGATTAATAGTAGTTAATGGACTTCTCCAGGAACTTATCCAAACCTTTTTTAAACTCAGCTAGGCTAACTGCCCTAACCACATTGTTTGGCAACAAAATTCTAGAGCTTAATTGTGCATCGAGTGAAAAAGAATTTTCTCCAATTTGTTTTAAATGTGTTACTTGCTAACTTTATGGAGTGCCCCCTAGTCCTCCTATTATCTGAAAGAGTAAATAACTGATTCACATGTAACTGTTCTAGACATCTCATGATTTTATAGGCCTCTATCATATCCCCCTTCAGCCATCTCTTCTCCAAGCTGAACAGTCCTAACCTCTTTAGTCTTTCCTCATAGGGGAGCAATTCCATGCCCTTTATCATTTTGGTCACCCTTCTCTGTACCTACTCTAGTGCAACTATCTTTTTTTGAGTTGTAGCAACCAGAATTGCCCACAGTACTCAAGGTGTGATCTCACCATAGAGCGAATCAGAGGCATTATGACATTTTTCGTTTTATTCATCATTCCCTTCCTAATAATTCCTAACATTGTTTGCTTTTTTAACTGCTGCAGCACACTGAGACGACAATTTCAATTATTATCAACTAAGACGCCTAGATCTTTTTCCTGACTGGTAGCTTATAATATGGAACCTAACATTGTGCAACTACAGCATAGGTTATTTTAACCTATATGCATCATCTTGCACTTGTCCACATAAAATTTCATCTGCCATTTTGATACCCAATCTTCCAGTCTCTCAAGGTCCTCCTGCAATTTATCACAATCCACTTGTGATTTAACTACTCTAAATAATTTTGTGTCATCTGCAAATGTGATCACCTCACTCGTCATATCCCTTTCCAGATCATTTATAAATATATTGAAAAGCACAGTTCCAAGTACAGATCCCTGAGGCACTCCACTGTTTAACTTTTTCCACTGAGAAAATTGACCATTTAATCCTACTCTCTATCTTTTAACCAGTTTGCAAGCCACGAAAGGACATTGCTTTCTAGTCCAAGATTTTTTTTAGTTTTCTTAGAAGCCACTCGTGAGGGACTTTGTCAAATGCCTTCCGAAAATCCAAATAAACTACATCTACCAGTTCACTTTATCCACATGTTTATTAACCCCTTCAAGAATATGTAGCAGATTTGTGAGGCAAGACTTCCCTTGGCTAAATCCATGCTAGCTGTATCCCATTAAACCATCTATCTATATGTTCTGTGATTTTATTCTTTAAAATAGTTTCCACTATTTTTCCTGGCACTGAAGTCAGGATCATTGGTCTATAGTTTCCCGATTCACCCCTGGAGCCCTTTTAAAATATTGGAGTTACATTGGCCACCCTCCAGTCTTCAGTTCCAATGGATGACTTTAATGATAGGTTACAAATTTTTACTAATACATCTGAAATTTCATTTTTTAGTTCTTTCAGAACCCTAGGGTGCATACCATCTGATTCAGATGATTTGTTAATTAGTTTGTCAATCTAGCCTACTACATCTTCCAGGTTCACTATTTGGTGGTTCAGTTCATCTGAATCATCTCCCTTGAAAACCATCTCTGGAACCGGTATCTTTCCAACATCCTCATTAGTAAACACAGAATGAAAAAATATATTTAGTCTTTCCGCAATGGCCTTATCTTCCCTAATAGCCCCTTTATTTAATCCCTTGGTCATCTAACGGTCCAACTGACTCCTTCGCAGGTTTCCTGCTTAAAATATATTTTAAAAAGTTTTTATAAGTTTTTGCCTCTTTGGCCAATTTCATTTCAAATTCTCTCTGCCTGTCATCAATATTTTGCATTTAAACTTGACAATACTTATTGCTTTTTTCAATTTTCATCAGATGGATCCTTCTTCCAATTTTTGAAGAAAGTTTTTTTTTGGCTAAAATAGTATCTTTCACCTCACCTTTTAACCATGCCAGTAATTGTTTGGCCTTCCTTCCATCTTTCTTAATGTGTGGAATATATTTGGACTGCGCTTCTAAGATGGTATTTTTAAACAATGTCTATGCCTGTTGTACACTTTTAAACTTTGCAACTGCACCCTTTCAGTTTTTTCTATTTTCCTCATTTTATCAGTTTCCCTTTTGAAAATTTAGTGTTAGAGCTGTAGCTTTATATATTGTCCCCCCTTCCAGTCATTAGTTCAAATATGACTTGGATGCTGTTTAAAAATACCATCTTAGAAGCCCAAACCAAATGTATTCCACGTAATAAAAAGATAGGCCAAATGACTGCCAGCATGGTTAAAAGGTGAGGTAAGAGAGGCTATTCTAGCCAAAAGCACATCTTTCAGAAAATGGAAAAGGGATCCAAATGAAGAAAACAGCATAAGCACCGGCAAATTAGATGCAAACCATTGATAAGGAAGGCAAAGACAGAATCTGAAAAGAAGCTTGCTGTGGAAGCAAGATCTCCATAATAAAATCTTTTTTAGGTACATTCAAAACAAAAAGCATGCAACGGAGTCAGCTGGATCACTAGATGATTAAGGGGTAAAAGGGGCGTTAAGGGAGGTCAAGGCCATAGCAGAAACATTAAATGAATTCTTTGCTTCTATCTTTATTGAGGAAGATGTAAGGCAGATACCCATGCTAGAAGTGATATTTAAAGGTGATCATTCAGAGGAACTGAAACAAATCTCAGTGAAGCTGGAAGACATACTAGAGCAAACTGACAAACTAAAGAGTAGCAAATCACCTCGTTGAGATAATATACATCCCAGAGTGCTGAAAGAACTGAATAATGAAATTGCAGACTTTCCGGTAGCAATCTGTAAACTATTATTAAAATCGGCTACAGTATCTAAAAATTGGAGGATGGCCAATGTAACATCAGTTTTTGAAAAGGGTTCCAGGGCTGATCCTGATATCAGTGTGGGGAAAAATAGTTGAAACTATTCTAAAGAACAATATTACTGAAAATATCGATAGACATAGTTTAATGGGACAAAAAGAACATGGGTTTAAGCCAAGGGAAGAGCTGACTCAGCGATTTACTACATTTTTTTGGAGGCATGAACAAACATGTAGTTAAAGGTGAGCCAGTTGATTTAGTGTATCTGGATTTCCAGGAAGCATTTGACAAAGTGCCTCATGACAGCCTCCTGAGGAAATCAAAAAGTCAAGGGATAAGCAATGTTCTATTGTGGATTGAGAAAGGGTTAAAAAACAGAAAGTAGGGCTAAATGGTCAATCTTCTCAATGGAGAAAGATGAATAGTGGCATACCCCAGGGATCTGTGCTGACTGCTGCTTTTAATCATGACTTAGAGATGGGAACAATGAGTGATCAAATTTGCTGCTGATACAAAATTATTAAAAAGTTAAATCACAAGAGGATTGGGAGAAATTTCAAGAGGACTTTGCAAGACTGGGCATTCAAATGGCAAATGACATTTAATGTTGCAAGTGCAAAGTGATGCATGTAGGGAAGAGCAACTCTTATAAGCTACACAATACAAGGTTCCACACTGGGAGTCACCACCAAGGAAAAGGATCTAGGTGTCATCATGGATAATATGTTGAAATCCTTTGCTCAGTGTGTGGGGGCAGCCAAGAAAGCAAATCGAATGCTAGAAATTATTAGGAAAGGAATGGAGAATAAAACAGAAAATATCATAATGCCTCTGTATCGCTCCTTGGTGCAACTGCACCTTGAGTATTGTGTGCAGTTCTGGACACCACATCTCAAAATCGATATAGCAGCATTGGAAAAGGTACAGAGAAAAGCGACCAAAATGATAAAGGGGATGGAGTGATTCCACTATGATGAAAAGCTAAACAAAGTAGGGTTCTTCAGCTTGGAAGAGAAACAGCTGAGGGGAGATATGATAGAGGTCTATAAAATAATGACTGGGGTGGAACAGGTTGTTGACTCTTTCAGAAAGTACAAAGACCTGGGGACATTCAATGAAGTTACTAGGTGATACATTTAAGACAAACAGGAGAAAAGATTATTTTTACTCAATGCATAATTAAACTCTAGATTTCATTACCGGGGGATGTAGTGAAAGATGTTAGTGCAGCTGGGTTTAAAAAAAAGGTTTGGACAAGCTCCTGGAAGAAAAGTCCATAAATCATTATTAAGGTGGACTTGGAGAAATCTACTGCCTGTCCCTGGGAAACTGCCAGGTTCTTATGGCCTGGATTGGCCACTGTTGGAAACAGGATGCTGGGCTTGATGGACCCTTGATCTGACCCAGTATGGAAATTTCTTATGTTCTTCCAAAATGAAAGTTTGTTTGTTGAAAGTTTGTATGTTGTGTATATTAATGAAAAACTCTTTTTGATATGTATTTTTTTTTAAACAGAAGAATGTGAGAGGTTGTGAAGACTTTTAAAAAGGCATTGTAGGTTTGGGTTGAAACTGTATATAAATAAAAACAAACATATTTCTAAAATAATATATAATAATTTATCAGTGGCTGCAGCACAGCATTTTCCTCTTCTCTCTTCCCCAGTCTCCTCCTCACTCTTGGCCCAACCCCTGCCCAGCATCCCCCCCCCCCCCAATCAAGCATTCCCCCATCCCCCTTTTTTTTTTCTCTCTCCTGCCCAGCAGCATCCCCCCCCTCAGCATCTCCCCACCCAACAGCATCCCTCACCCCTCTTCTTCTGCCTGCCCAACCCTACCACTCTCTCTCTATCCCCTCCCCACCCAACATCCCAATCACCCTCCCCCATCCACAGCATTCCCCCCTCTCTCTTCTCCGCCCAGCAACATCCATCCTCTTTTGTTTCCCCCTATCCTGCCTAGTAGCATCCTTTCCCCCCCTACTCCCATTCCTACTGGCAGTAGATCAAGGCTCTAGCAAGGTTGCACTCTTCCCTCCTCTGGTGGCGGCATGTGATGGCTCCTGGCTCCTGCACGGATTGCGTTCCTCCCTCTTTTGGTTCACACTCAGCACCCCTCCCCTGCCCTTCTCCTCAGCCCTCACTGTACATTCAGCCTCCACTGCTTGCTTTCCCACAATGTTGGCGCAGAGTCCAGGATCCACGCAGCTCTCGGTCACTTTGAGCTGTTCGACACTCCTATTCCCATGCTTCCTGGCATTCATGGCCAAAACAGTGCAGATTTAAACTTCCTCGACAGCCGCATGGCACCATGAGTTGACAGCAGAATGACGCCACATAGAGAGTGCTTGTTCCTCTCCCCACAGAACAGCTGGGACAGCCAATGAGAAGGGTGACAGTGATGACACCCTCTTAGGTGTTACGCCCGGGGCAGGCTCCTTGTTCGCCTCGCCCTTGTTCTGGCACTGCTGATACTCCAGGGTTCTGCTGTAGCCTCCGAACAAGTTGATTTTTACAACAAGAAATGAATGATGATGATAAAGATCAGAAACTCAGAACTTTTAAGCGGCCTTTTCTATAACCAACTCAGTTACACAGACGTCAGGATACAGAATGTCCAACAGTGGGATTTCCCTTTAATTTGCTGAATATTATTGAATTGAAAACAATAACATACAAGATGTAGGCAGAAAAGGACCACTTGGTCTATGCAGTCTGCCCAACTGTGTCTGCCAACAGCATTGTCACAGGTCTTCACTCTATCCGTGGTCTTCTCCCGCCCTCTTATCTCCTTCGCGTCTACCCCATAAGAACATAAGAAAATGCCATACTGGGTCAGACCAAGGGTCCATCAAGCCCAGCATCCTGCTTCCAAACAGTGGCCAATCCAGGCCACAAGAACCTGGCAAGTACCCAAAAACTAAGTCTATTCCATGTTACCATTGCTAATGGCAGTGGCTATTCTCTAAGTCAGGGGTCGGGAACCCATGGCTCGCGAGCCAGATATGGCTCTTTTGAGGGCTGCATCTGGCTCGCAGACACGTGTCGCCATACTTCGCGGTTCCCCGCTGACCCAGCTGCTCCCCGGTCCTCCGCCGCCCGGGCTTAAAATGCTGTCAGCCCGGGCGGAACGCGGCAGGACAGCTGGAGTCAGCGGCACCGGCGTGCTCTCTTCTCCTCCCCCCCCCCGCGGCCCGGAAGAGGAAGTGGAGAGCATCGGGTGCCTGCGCGGGAAGAAGAGAGCACCGGCGTGCTCTCTTCTTCCCGCGGCCCGGAAGAGGAAGTGGAGAGCATCGGGTGCCTGCGCGGGAAGACCCGCGCAGGCACCCGATGACTCCAGCGCTGGCACCCGGCTGACACCCGTTGACTCCCGCGCAGGCACCCCGGATGACTCCAGTCGGCGTGCTCTCTTCTCCTCCCCCCCGCGGCCCGGAAGAGGAAGTGGAGAGCATCGGGTGCCTGCGCGGGAAGAAGACTGCAGCGCGGCTCGGAGGAAAATGAAAATCTTCAACCGCGGCCGATGGGACTCCGCCTTCGCCTCCGCGAGGGCTGAAAATGAAGGAGGTTAGCGTTGGGAGGTGGCTGCTGCTGCCGCGAGTTCCCGGGGGGGGGGGGGGGGGGGAGAGAGAGAGTGAATGAGCGAGCAAGCATGTGTGTTTGAGATCCTGTGTGTGTGAGTGAGAGATTGCATGTATGTGAATGATTGAGAGCCTGTATATGTGAAAGAGAGTATGTCTGTGATTGAGATCCTGCCTGTGAGAGAGAGAGCATGAATGTAAGTTTACCATTGGGAACCTGTATGTGTAAGTTTGTAATTGAAAACCTGTTTGTTTGAAAGAGTATGTGTGTATGATTGAGATCCTTTGTGTGTGAGAGAGATCATGTGTATGTATGATTAAGAGCCTGTGTGTATAAGTAAGAGAGAGATCATGTGTGTCTGTGTCTGATTGACAGCTGGTTTAGGTGATGGAGCATGTGAGTATGTGATTGAGAGCCTGTGTTTAAATGAGAGAGAGAGACCATGTGTGTCTGTGTGATTGAGAGCTGATTTAGGTGAGGGAGCATGTGAGTATGTGATTGAGAGCCTGTGTTTAAATGAGAGAGAGAGACCATGTGTGTCTGTGTGATTGAGAGCTGATTTAGGTGAGGGAGCATGTGAGTATGTGATTGAGAGCCTGTGTTTAAATGAGAGAGAGAGACCATGTGTGTCTGTGTGTGATTGAGAGCTGATTTAGGTGAGGGAGCATGTGAGTATGTGATTGAGAGCCTGTGTGTAAATGAGAGAAAGAGAGGACATGTTTGTAAGCATGTGAATGAGAGTCTGTGTGTGAGAGAAAAAGACAGCATGTATTTATGTGATTGAAAGCCTGTGTGTGTGTAAGCGTGAAAAGATAGACAGCATGTGTGTAAATGTGTAATTAAGAGCCTATATAAGTGAGAGAGAAAAAACATTTGTATATGTGAGTGACTGAGAGCATGTGTGTATAGGTGTGTCATTGAGAGCCAGTGTGAGAGAGAGCGCTGGTATGTGACTGAGAGAGGAGAAAGTTCCAAGCAAACCACCCCACCTCCTGCTAATTCAGAACAATCTCAGGACACCTGGATATCAAACGTTCCCAGGTATGCAGAGCAAAAAAATTTTTGTATCCTTATTATTTTTCATTACTGGATCTGTGTGTCTGCTATTTTGAAATATTTTGTTGGTATCTGGAAATGTTTTATATGAGTTTTTAATTATTGGATATTCCACTCATCAGCTGTTTCGAAATATGTTCTTTTTGTTAGTACAGTTTTACTGCTGATGATTTTATATTTCTTGATTTGTTTTATAAGGATGTGTGATGTTTCTTTTTTCCTTTGTTACACTGCATACAGAGACTCTGGCTTGTTGCAGTTTCCAATTCAGTTTTTGTCTGCATGCTTCTTGTTATGCGTTTTGGTCTCTTTATTCTATGTTAGGTGAGGGACAGCACGTGATTCAGGTGAGGTTTTCTGCTGGCGTGTAGTTTCTGTGTAGGACTCTATAGCAGCCTGACTTGGTCCGTTTTCCTAATAGGAGATGTATTGGTGTCTTAAGGCCTGGTGTAATATTTTCAGAGACTTATTGTACTTTAAAAGTGTGATCTTACATAAAATGCACACATTTACTTGTATTTAGTTTTAAACATATTGTATGGCTCTCATGGAATTACATTTTAAAATATGTGGCGTTTATGGCTCTCTCAGCCAAAAAGGTTCCTGACCCCTGCTCTAAGTGAACTTAATAGCAGGTAATGGACTTCTCCTCCAAGAACTTATCCAATCCTTTTTTAAACACAGCTACACTAACTGCACTAACCACGTCCTCTGGCAACAAATTCCAGAGTTTAATTGTGCGATGAGTAATAAAGAACTTTCTCCGATTAGTTTTAAATGTGCCCCATGCTAACTTCATGGAGTGCCCCCTAGTCTTTCTACTATCCGAAAGAGTAAATAACTGATTCACATCTACCCGTTCCAGACCTCTCATGATTTTAAACACCTCTATCATATCCCCCCTCAGTCGTCTCTTCTCCAAGCTGAAAAGTCCTAACCTCTTTAGTCTTTCCTCATAGGGGAGTTGTTCCATCCCCTTTATCATTTTGGTAGCCCTTCTCTGTACCTTCTCCATCGCAATTATATCATTTTTGAGATGCGGCGACCAGAATTGTACACAGTATTCAAGGTGTGGTCTCACCATGGAGCGATACAGAGGCATTATGACATTTTCCGTTTTATTCACCATTCCCTTTCTAATAATTCACAACATTCTGTTTGCTTTTTTTGACTGCCGCAGCACACTGAACCGACGATTTCAATGTGTTATCCACTATGACACCTAGATCTCTTTCTTGGGTTGTAGTTCAAAATAGGAGGACTGAGTTTTGTTTTGCCTTTGTTTCTTAAATCTGTATCCTCACATCAAATAAAACTCACTTAAGAAAAACGGTAAACCTAGCACACAATTTTTCCAAAGAAAAGGGAAAAAAAATTCAAGCCAGGGACATTTCAAAAACTGTGCATGCTTTTTTTTTTTTTTTTTTTTTTTTTAACAGGCAAGTGATTTATAATACCAGCATGTTAAAAACAATAAACGTTACTATGTCTATTTTAACAAGTATGGGTGTAATTCTGTAACACTGCGCAGACGTTGGCCGGCAAATATATGCATAAGTTACACCAATTTTCAAAATAGACTTATGCCTGTAAATCCGCTCTGAGAATGATTCCAGAAAAACTACGTGCACACAATTACAACTATTTTGAGTGCGTAGTTATGCAGACAGAATTTATGCACACATTTTTAAAAATCAATAAAGTCTGCAGGTAAAAAAAAAAACAAAAAAAAACCCAACCCTGCCCAGATGGCTTTTTCCCCATGCATGTAAAATTACCCGCATACAGCGTGCATGCATGGAATTTCATGTGCTTGTCCGGCATGCAATTTTCCGAAGGGCCATTTCTGCAGGAAAAGCACTACTTTACCCGCAGAAGTCCCTTTGAAAATGACCTGTAGAAGCTTGGTTTATGTGACGAAACGGTTTTCACATTTCTTTCTGACTCAGTGACTGCATTCTCGGGTTAACTTATAGAAAAATGCCTAAAATAATCAGACTACAACGGCCGGCACTTTATCACGATGAGCTCGTTTGTAAAATCAATAATGCAAAAAAATGAAGACAAACGGGAAACAAGTCACAAGAGTGTATTTTTTAAATTTATTTAAATGCTTAAATCAGAAGAATAAACATACCTCTACCTATGAAGTTTTCATACAATCGCTGATCTCCTTTCAGGCAATTGATGAACCAGCTTAGTCAAAAAAAAAAAAAAAAAAAAAAGCATGCCCAGTATACACAAAGGTATACAGATACCGTGATACTGAAAAATGTTACTGCCTAACAGGGTTAGAGATAGCTAAACCCCAGACACTGGCATATGTGACGTTTTCCCCCCTCTCCCCCCACCAAGAACAGCAAAAGGCCAGTAAACATGTTGTATGCAAAAAAGAAAGAAAAAAAAAAAACCCTTATGTTAGCCACCCCCTAAGCAGGTCGGCGACGCAGATCACCAGAACAGTGCTGTCTCCCGACCTACTCTCTTATGAGGAATTCCTGCTGCAGCTGCCACAAAAAAAATACAACACTTTCTTCCCTGGAATTATTATACCCATTATAGCTGTGCTAACGTCTGCAGCCATAATGGGGGTGGGGTAAACGTTATGTAATAAAAACAACAAATTAAAAAAAAAAAAAGATGAAAGACAGTAAATTAAAGCAGGAGGAAGAGGTTTATCTTTTGCTGAATTCAATACCCGGAAATCGATGAGCTCATTATGATAATAAAGCAAAGGTATTAAAAACCCAAACCTAATAATAATTACCTCCCCCCCCCATAAAAAGGGCTACGGCGTTCAGGATGCTTTGCTTTACAGATCGGCTCCTCACTCCCTTGTGCCTAGTTGATTATGAGATGCGATGCTCGTATCCTACGATGTTCATGCACACAGGTACAGTATACGGCGACGGCTCACGGCCTTTCGCTTCTCATGAGATGCAGTCCCACCTCTAGTCTCGGTTGAACTGCCCGACCTATTTGCTATATTTCCAAACCAATGCTTCAAAAGAAAAAGAGAAGAACCACCTATTATTCAGGGGGCCATCTGCAGCAGCACACCGACGTGGTCGAGCCGGTGTCGGGTGCACACAGAAAAACGAAGTCACTCTGCGTCGCACGAGCGGCACACAGCTAGCATTTTTCACTGGAGATGAGCAAATGAATTCAGTGTGTGTCTCACCTAAGATCCTAAAACAGCGATGGGATTGCAGCGCTGCTGTCAGGAATGGAACTGAAGCCGCGTTCTTCTTTAAAACGAAAAAAAAAACCACTGACTACCTGCATGAGTCAGGCCAGCACCACGCTGCCTTAACCCCATTTTCTCCCTACAAAAATGTATGCATCTTGCAGCTTAGAAATTCGCTGCTCTAATATCTGTCATTTGCTGAAATGAATCAGCACCGATTACCGAAATGAACATGTTACACATGTGGACCACGGCAGATATTCCTTGCTCCTGTCAAAAACAAACAGATTTGAATTTAAGAAATACTATCGCATGCTTGCATCTCTACACATTTGCTAAGACTATTTGCCAGTATCGATGGTCCTGCTTCTGTAGTTTTACATATTAGATAAAAATACAATTCTTTTATAATATACAGCATACGTGATTTAGAGAAACTGGTACCTGCTTTTACATCTTAGGAACAAGCAGGGCCTTGTAAGTAAACCTCTACACAGTATAATCTTTCACAATGCTAGCCGGAAAACCTTACAATTGCTTGCTACTGCATCTCTGCCCGACAATGAAGCTCTTTTATGGAAAACAAGATATTACAAGAGGAATAGGAGAAAAAAAAAACAACCAAAAAACAGATAGACTGCACTCACCCTAAGAAGAAAAACCAAGAGATGCCCAGCGCAGAAACGTCCACAAGCAATTAAGGCAAACTAGAAGACCTTACACTTTCCTCCCCCATGACAGGCTGTAGACATCTGGTTATACTGAAGAGATGCCATCATCCTGCGGCAGACATAACGGCCCTCAGACGACGGCGATGAGCATTATACAGGGGGGAAAGATGTGAAGAACTTTGTGCCTAATGACCTGATGAAGATTAAGGGACTGAAGAGTTGACAATGCTGGCTTAAAACTAATATTTATTGCCCTGTGAATGCATGCTATGGCTATTTATATCCAATATAAGAAAAGGAATAGTACAGAGCTAAAGCAGGGAGCTAGCATTCACAGCTCCTAAATTTGCAGTCCCGTTTCTGTCACTTTCTATTTGACCTTGAGCGACTCCGTCTACTTCTCCGTACCCCAGTTTATCCATCTCTGTTTTACAGCCATCATCATGCTAATCACGTTGTTCCACGTTCTCCCATGCTGGGCTCCACGAGTGTTCATTAAGTACTAAAACTGTAAAGTGCTCTAGGTGATAAACCAATAGGCAAACGTGATTTCCTTTTACGCCGAGTGGTACAATGCATTTTCGCTTATAGATCTTACTCATCAGTCAAGCTCATTCCCTGCCTTCTGCACAATAATCAGGAAATATGCAAATACAGCAGTAACACCACCAAATGAAAGGTTAATGCAGATGGAAGTGAACGTACGATGGAGTTAACAGTAAAATGATTCAGTACAGGAATACTTACAAAACAGTCTCAAAATCAATTGTAAAACTTACTTGAAACTTACTGAGAAATCTAAGAAGTGAAACTTGCTTTTACTGCACTCATCTAACCCTTGTAATCAGGATTTAAATGAATATAGCCGACTACTCGCTAGCAGCAATTCATACCTAAACGTTGAAGAATCTTAAACAGATTAATTCTGTCTCTGAATCACAATGTATTGAATTGCATGAGCACACACGAGCAACCCTCTCCAGATATAACTGAAAATAGGATTAACGTCATAGAACATTAATGCTGCCTGCACCAAAATGGCCGACACAGCATCAGATGGCTAATGCTTCATTTACTTGTTCTCATGGTTGCAAGCTTGACAAACATACACAGTGTCCTGCGGCCATTTTGAACTCAATGATAAAGAAAGAAAATGGCTGCCAGTGCAAAAAAAAAAAAAAAAAATCCCATCTCATAGTTAGAATTCTTGAAGACAAGAACCGAAGATAATAAAAGCGAGGGAAAAAACATGCCCCTGTTCTAAACATACTGAGGTGAGGGAGGAGTATCTGGCGCCAGAAATGTTATAATTATGTGATACAATAACCAAAAGGTAGATCTTGGTTCTTTGATTTCACAGAGCATTCTATGATGCCCAGATGAGGCAGTCTCTATCACTGCAGAATGACACAGAAGCGAGCCCAAAACGCCTTGTACTTACACAGCGCGGTATCGGCGATCTTATTACAACAGCAAACCATAGAAGAGCCTATCTTAACTCTTATTGCTAGCGTAAATGCAAATTTTCCGGACGATGATGATACGGTTCTGGCAGCCTTCTTTTGCAGAACCCCTCCTGTCTGGGAGAGAAGCTGTGCAGCTCTTTTGCTGCTTAAGTAATGCTGGCGACTGTACTGTCTTGAGGTGGCGAACGCGCTTATCTTTCTGACCAAGACTTTCTCAACCATGTCTCATGCTGCTGGTACTCTGCTCGAGTGATAATGAAACTGCTTACTTCCACAAAGCGAGGATGAGGATACTGCCTCCCTGAACAGCATATTAAAAAAGAAACACACACACAGACAACCCCATCCCCGGTACAGCAAGCAGGCTAGATTCGGTTTGCGACAGATATATCGCAAGTGAGAAAAAAACAAACCCAAAAAAAAAAAAAAAATAGTGCCGACGCACAGCTTCTTGAACTGGAGACCCCTCACTTCTTTCAAACAATGGAAGGGTGCAAGAAAATCCCCCACACAAAAACCTGAGCAAGAGAACGAAATGGTTACGGAATGGGCTGGCACTGCGGCCTTCAGCTAAAATGAGCCTCTCTCTCTCTCTGCAAAAATTATTATTGAGAACCTTTCAGCAAGCTCTAGTTGCCATGGAAACGTTAGGGCCTGGCCTGGTTGTTACTTGGAGGCTAGGCTATATCTGAGCCACTGCTCTAACAGGAATTCGGCTCCTGATCATACGTTAAAACAGGCAGCGCGTTTCGGCTTAGCAATTTATAGATGCGTGTGTGTGTGTGTGCGTGTTTCGGGGGGGGGGGGGGGGGGAATATTTCCCTCCGATTGTCTCGCTCATTGGAAGGGCTGACTGCCATAATGTAGCTCGGTGGAGTTTTTTGTGCTGAAAAGACCATTTACATCTTTATCATGATGGAAAAAGAAAATCTGTTAAGAGAGACATTTCATTCTGTGCACACTTATAGAAGCAACTAACCTCTGAGGGACGGACTGGTCTTTCTGCTTACAGAACTTGAGAAAAGGCAGTTTCCTGCAAGGTTTTGAAGCTCTGGTTTTTTGTTTGGTTTTTTTTTTTCCTTGCCTGCATTATTAATTTGACTTCTTTTTTTGCATTTTATCTAGAAGCCCGATTCGTAACCCTCTAAGGCTGTAAGAGGGCTGAAACCGGTGAGCATTTAAAAAAATAAATAAATAAAATAAACTATACTGCTGCACAGAAGTCGCCACGCCTTTGATGCATAGGGTCAACGTAGCCAATAGCTCTAATCTACAGTCTCAAAGGATCCTTTAAGCAGTCCCTTCAGTAGTCTCTGTATCGATAGGTGAAGGAATAAAATTAGAAAACCTATTGTAAAAAAAAATAAAAAAATCAATGGTCTAATTTTTTTTTTTTTTTTTTTTTTAGCAGAGAAGCAGCATTTTTTTTCAGTCTTGTCCTGCTCCAGCAGCATCAAACGAGCAATCTGGAAAGCATGCACGGTCCTACGTACCTGCATAACCCACTCAGAACAGAGTGACCACGGCAAATCTACGCAGCCTTTTTACGCAATGCGCAGAAGGGGGGGAAAAAAAACCCCCAACGACAAATTTCCCATCTTCTCGCTTATAATATTTTGGGGGAGGGGGCGGTGGTGAGGGGGGATACTGCAGCCATCAGGATCGGAAGAAGTGAAACAGCTCGCACAGGGGAGGGGGGGGGGGGTTACGTTCACGAGAATCACATTTATCAATAGGGAAACCAGGGGCTGTGAGAGAGCAAGAGAAAAAAAAAAAAATAATAATAATAAAAAAATCTTCAACCGTGTTCTGCTGCCCCTCGCACAGACTTCCTTCCAGGGTCCAAGAGCACGAAACCGACCGCCGCCGAGTACGCTTGGTCCCGTCTCGCTGAAAACGAACTTACCGACATCCGTGCCGAAGATGTAAGCCAGGCTTACCAAAGCCTGTTGCGCCACGTGCCCCTGCACAAGAGCTAAAAATAGATTTGTCATGCCACTCACCTGCATAACAACCACGTAACTTTCCAGGGCTTTAATTCGATATTCACATTAATTAACAATATAGTCTGCATTATTTAGCTAAACCCGCAAGAAGAAAAAAAACAGAAGGGGTGATGCCGGTGGCAAATAGTTGTTGAGTTTTTGGGTTGTGTTTTTTTTTAAATAACTATTTAGAACCCGGATGGCAAGGAAACAGATAATATAAGAAAAGAAATTACGAAGGCGGTATTTAAGCTTGTTAACGCAGCAGCCTTCGGTACTTCCGTGACACAGCACCCAGCGAGCGTTGAACATACTCACAGCTGAAGTGCTGGGCGATGCACAGTGAGCTCTGGGAACGGCATTGCACACAGCAGAAGCAAGGTTAATCCTGCCTGCCATTTTAGGCTTGCCAGGAGCAAGACACACACAGGAGGCGCAGCGCAGCAGCCCAGCTCTGGCGAGGGAGGAGGCGCGCGGGAGAGCTCACCTTGAATGCAGTATCTGATTAAATGTTGTAAGTGACACTGCACGTTCTGCTGCTGCAGCTGCCGTCTTGGTACAACGGGGTAGGAGGGAACAAAAAAAAGAGAGAGAGCTCACATCTACCGGGTGATGCAAAACTAGCCCAATTCCCCGAACACACAGACACAGCTCAGCAGCAACAACCCCCCCCCCCGCCAAAAAAAAAATACTTCTGCAAACCTTAGGACAAGTCAGCAAAGCCAGCTGCAAAAAATGGCTGCTCTCATCTGCCGTGTGGAGAAGAGAGAGCAGCGGTGCCAGAGGGAGGACACTGGCTTCAGCGCAGGCAAAATGTCCTCCACCACACGAAGGAAGATGGCAGAATGGCAGCAGCAGCAGCAGCAGGTCCCGGATAAAGAGAATATACTGAGCTTCGCGGCCAGAATTTCAGCGGGACGGCAATGCCAGAAGAAAAAAATAAAAAATAAAAAAAATACACCTCCTGAAGTCAGAATGATTTTTCGATACCGGTAGAAATACAGCTTGCAGAGGGAGTCTCAAAACACTTTATATGCAAAATCCTTAGCAGTGCTGAAGAACCACAAGCTGCTGGGTCACATGCTCAGCTATTTATATTTAGGGTAAGACCCTATTCGTCGCCACAGGCCCGGCTCGCGCTAAATATATTCCCCACTCCGTAGCAATCACAGGTATTTCGCTGCAGAGAGTTTTGTTCCATTTAACGGTAAGGGATCTTTAACATCCCAAACAGGAGGAGTAAAAAAGTAGGCTCCCGTGCTAATCTGATCTTGTGAACAGCATTTTGCTTAAAATATATTTTAAGGAGGTACCGCAGCAGTGGGAAAACTGACTTGCAAAAGGCACTTCAAGGTACACAATGTTTTGGGAGCGCCATGCCAGTCTCTCCTGTGGTAAGTGCGTTACAGCGTTCGATTTTACGATGAAAACCTTGAAGCAAATCTTGTGTTGGTTCTCCTGCGAGCAGCACCCGACAGACCCGAGATGAAACGATGCGCCGTGTGTCTGTGCAATCACGTACAGGAGCTCGCCTCCTTGCGGTGTGAGAAGCACCACGCCGCGCTCTCCCGAGGCATAATATCTCAAAAAAAAAAAAAAAAAGAGTCTCAACGTTAAGCCACGGGTTCGAATCTGACCCAGACTGGTGGTGGCTACCATCTGAAAGTTACCGACCGGTCTCTGCTGGTAAGCGCCACAGTCCTTGGCTTCCTCCAACTGCTACACGCTAGTTCTGCTCCTCTTAAAAGAAATTGGAACTGGATGTCCACGGATACAACTTAAGCAATACTCCAGCGGCATAAACTCCACCCGACCAGTGCAGGGAGCAGGCATGACTAGGGCTCCGCAGGGTTCACGGCCCTCGCAGTGGCTGAACAGGATCAGGACCGTCCGTCCCCTAAGCCTGCAGCAATGTTAAAGATGGCAGCAAAACCCAACCTGGGGGGGGGGGGGCCTGTGAGCGGGTGTGACCTCACATGCCCTGTAGCGATCCCCGACCCTCACCCAGGTTTTCATGGCAAAAGGGAAATCCTTGCAGGAAGAGGAAGTGGGGGGGGATGCCGCGGGGGGCCCTGTGAGTACGCCACGGCTCTCCCAAGCCCCACGCCGATTTGGGGGCTAATAAGGCTGCTCCAGGCCAGAAGCTATTCGGCCTCGCCCAGTGAGACTGTGATGCATGCGTCCCTGTTGGAAGCGGACTGCAGATCACGGGGAGGGGGAATGCGGTAAGACGTCAGCTTCTGACACACCCACAGGTTAATTCCTCGAATTCATGAGTGCAGTGAAACCCTTAGCTCTCCACTGGCAGGGACCACGACACTATCACTCTCGGTCTCTCTCACACACACACACGCTCTATCTCTCTCTCTCTTTGATAATTAAAGCGTTGGAACGAGTCTCTTCGAATAGCTTCTGCCCTGTGCACTCTGTCTGGGAGGTCCATATGCTTATCAGGAGCAAGCCAAACAGGAAGAGCGGCCTGCCTTCACGCTATCTAACCCTCCACTGTCTCTGCGCTGTCAGCCAGATTAAAACAAAACAAAACCCCGCCTTGGGCCATTTCCCATATAAGAACATTCCCTCCATAAGAACACCTTTTTTGCAATCCTCAGCACATCCCTGCCTACCTGTTATAAGAAGGGGTTTGCGTAATCTTCGAGCTTATTTCATATGTGAAGTTTAATTCCACAGGAGCAGAGAGGAGGGTTGTGACAGGACGCATACAGAAACAAACAAAGGCTATATATACATATATACATACATATATATATACATATATATACATATATACATATATATACATATATACATACATATATACATATATACATACATACATATATACATATATATATACATATATATATACATATATACATATATGTGTATATATATATATATATATATATATATATGCCGTAAACGCACGTGAGAGTTTGCTGCATCAAACCTCATCACACCAGCTTTAGCTCCTGCTTTCCATAATTAGCGGCCGTCTGATGTTGCCTCCCCCCCCTGCTTTTCTGATTTTAGGCCCCAGCGTTGTAAGATTATTCATAGACTGGATGGTGGACATCGTGAACAAGTACTTCCCTTACCTTACGCCAGCATCCTTTCTCTCTAGGCTCATGGCACAATGTTTAGGACTAGAACTTCCTGTAAACTCAGCACTGCCGGCCATGGAGGGCTTTCACGAGATCTCTCTCTCACACTTCTCCCCGGTGCTGGAGGTTTACAGACGAGAGACACAGAACCTGCTGTTCTCACGGATGTCACCTCCGTGCTAACCTCCTATTCTCGTACTCCCTACGCGTTTGTGAAGTCCCACGTGGTCTTTGGCTTAAAGCGCCACCCCCCCCCCCCCCTTCCTTCCCCAAACAAAACCGTAGCCTATCCCGGTCACGGGGACTCGCGCTCAGGGCTATCTTTCTGGGGAAAAACCAAACAAACAAACAGTGCCTGTAACTCTCACGCGGGATGCACTTTTTTTTAATCTTCCGTCATTCGGTAGGCTATCAACAGCGGGGAGGCAAATAACTATCACGTGTGAACGTGGAAGGACACAAGTCGGCAAAACATTTTACTCGCCGGTCACAGTTGGGAGCAGGCCATTCTAATGTAGAGAGGGTCATGATATGAAGGCACAAAAATGAGTTTGGTAACGTGCACAAATGCTAGAAGTCTGGACAGCCCTATTGGCGGAGGCTAGCATTGTTGCTGTCTAGAGACATGGAAAGGCCTTTTTTTTCCAAGGGGTAACTTGCCAGTGCTGAGTACCGGCACCATTTTCTTCCACCTGTTTGATTTGATCTGTGGTTCCCCCCCACCAATGATTTAATAGCATCATTCAATCAATCCTCTTATATGAGAGTGGTATTTCCAAACTATACAGAATAGAACAGAACTCTATAGAAATCCTGCACGTCACGGCTCTGCGAATAAATATCCTGTGTCCACAGAAACACCCCAATAAGGGTGCACAACAGGAGGAGGAGGTTTCCCCCTTACCGTTTACCATATGAAAAAGAATATTCAAATTGTGGCACCATCCCACTGACAATGACAGGCACCGTGAAGGAACACAAAACCTTACAAAAAACCGCACTCGGCATCTACTTAGCAAAACTTCCATCCGCAAACAGCACTAACACCCAGAACTCAAACAGCAATAACCCTGCCTATGAAAAGGTGGCACTGCACATATTGCAACGGGCCCTAGAACACCAATATACTTCCCTCCTAGGACAACAGAAGAATGCAGACTGCTAGCAATCTCTACACAAAAGCTACATATCAACGGTATACCTCACCTCAGTCACACATGCAGAAGACAAAACAGACCCTCACCCAATAAAGGATACGTAACCAGAAATTAGAAATACCGAAACAAATACTGTAATGGAAATCCCGAGAAGCCAGACTCCACATGCAGTGCAACGTTGGAGACCTCAAAAGAGAAATACATTTCCTCCTTTGCTGAGCAAAATGAAAGGATAACAGATGCATATTTCCAAAACGGACATGTTCCAATCAAACTAAACACAAAGGGGTTGATTTTAAGACCCACGCACGCACATGGAAGTGCCAATTTTATAACATCCGGTGTGCGCATGTTATAAAAGCCAATGGCCTTGCGCGCCGGATTTTAAAATCCACGCGTGCATGGGCGGGCAGCCTGCAACTTGCGCACGCAGGTGGGGAATTCTAGCAAAATGCGCATGGTGACACAGTCGGGCCTCCCCCAGTTCCCTCCCAGAAACTTTCCTATCCCTAACCCTACCCTTCCTACCTCTTCCCCTCTCATCCCCGACACCTAACATAACGCTGCCTATCCCTAATTGTTTTATTTTAATGCTTACTGCTCCCTGGGAGCAGAAATAATTGCTGGCTAGCGCGCGCTTCCCCAGGACAGCGTCTAACGGTGCTGTCCTGACCCCCCCTCTGCCCCTCCGCACCCAGACCACGTCACCTGGCCCGCCCCTTCGGCACGTAAAGGGGATTGCGCATGTGGCCGGGCCCATTCTAAAATGCGCGCGTGTGGCCCTTTTAAAATCAGGCTAAAAATGCTTTGTCATGTTGACATCTTATTTTTCAAATTGTGCTGTTCCTGGTCTCTCCTTTTTTCTTCTATGACCTTATCCAGGATTTCCTTTTATTTTTAAATTTCTTCTCTTCTTTTTCATGTCCTCCTCTATATTTGTCTCTGAGATTGATATTTCGCTTTCATCTCCTTTCTTCATTTCTTTTTTCTGCCTCTAGCTACTCATTGCTAGATTTCACCCCCTCCTTCCTTCTCCTCATATTTTAGTCCTCAAAATCTCTTTTCTCAACTCTCACCTAACCACCAGGGGATCCATATTCAGCCGCTTATCTGGCTAAGTGTTGCCCGCTGTCCATAGCCGGATATTCAATGACTCCACTTATCCAGCTAAGTGTTTGGTTTTTTCTTTTTTTTAATTATTGGGCTCCAGCTTTCCATCTCCCACTCCCACCACCTTTCATCTCCTTGCTTTCCCATTCCTTTCCAGTCTCCTATTCCCTATTTCCATCCTTTTATATACAACTCCTTTCCAGTCAACTATTTTCCGCCGCCCCTAACCTCTCACCAGCACTCTTTCCTCTGTTTTTCGTGTCCTCGCCTGTCTCCTGCCCATTTCTTTTATGTTTTACCGCCTACGTGTCATGCTGAACTGGTGGGTAAGGCCTCGGGCCACTGTCAAGTTGGCGCAATCTAATGTGTGCAAGCATAGAATAGGTCTTGGCAGGCAGCTGCTGAGACATCATGGCCAATATCTTCTTCTCTAGCCAACCACCTATTACTACTACTACTACTTAACATTTCTATATCAGTACACGACATACGCAGTGATGTACAAACAAACACTTCCCGCTTGTGTTGCGCCTTTGGGTTCTGGCGGCCAGCAGGACAACATAGGTCAAGTTCCAGTCTGAGGTCAAGGCTGGCTGAGAGCAAGGCTAGGTCAAGTCCAATCCAGGGTTGAGACAGACCGAGGGCAAAACATGGTCAAGTTCCAGTCCGTATTTGAGGAGGGCTGAGAGCAAGGTGAGGTCAAGTCCTATCCTGGGTCAAGGCATCAAGGAGACAAAGCTGGAGCCAAGACAAGACAGGACTGACAAGGAACAGGAACAAGACAAAACCTATGTGAGTACTTGCAAGACCATGAATGGAGGAGGAGCAAGTGGGACAAAAGGAAGCAAGCAGAACCACAGGAATAACCAGGAAACCACAGGTACACTGGACAACCAGCACTGCAGAAATGCAGAAGGCCTGTTGCAAAGGCATGGAGTGGTAGTTCTGATCCTCCCCTATATACTAGGGAGGAAGTGATGTCATCAGGGCATGTTCCAAACAGCAGGGCCTGTAAGAAGGCTCAGGAATTGCAGGAAGTTGAGTCATGTTCCTGAGATGCTGCATGATGCCAGAGGTGTTTCAAACTCGAGACCCTGCTTAACACTATGCAGCATCTAAGTACCCTTATTTAATCAGCTCAACCTTATTCACACTATTTGACCCCTCCAGAACACCCCCCAACCTTATCCTCTTGGGGGTAGGGGAGGAGACACTATATCTCCGCCACCCCCCCCCCCCCCCATGTTCTCTCTCTCCCCACCATACCTTCACATACACATATGCTCTCTCCCCATTCACATACACACATATACATGCTCTCCCTCCTCCAAACCGACATGGACTCTCTCTCTCTCCCACCCACACATGCATGCTTTCTCCTCCCCCCTCCCTCACACACTCCCTCTCTCCCGCCCCCCCATGGGCAATAGCAGCCTCCTCCATGGGTCCCTGGGTCCCTGTGGCACTGAGATGCTTCCTCTCTTCCATTTCTGGGGCTGATATACCATGCGGATTTGCTATTGCTGATGCTCCACCTTCCATTCTTCAGTTGGGAGGGTTCAGCCACTGCTGCAACTTCTGGCTCCTCTCTTTGGCTGGGAAGGCCCCGTCACTGCTTCGCTGCCTTCTTTCTTCAGCTGGGAGGGCCCCGCTGCTCCTCTCTTCAGTCGGGAGAGCCCGGCCACTGCTGCAGCCTCCAGCTCCTCTCTTTGACCGGGAATGGGTCAGTCACTGCTTTGTCACCTTCTCTCTTTGGCCGGGAGGGCCCAGTCACCACTGGCTCCTCTCTTCGGCTAGGACGACCCGGCCACCGCTGCTCCCATGCTCTTGACGTCTCTTGGGGGCGCAGTTCAAACGTCAGCAATTGAACCCGTGTGGGCTACTGGGCCTTCACAGTTCAAACAGCTGACATTTGAACTGTGCACCGCAAGAGAGACTGTGCAGCTATGGGAGCATAAGGTGAAGGCATCGTGGTGCTGGGTTGGAGGAGCAGTGCTCGTGGACAACTGAGATGGCGGGCGTGGTAAAGGATCAACCAGAGGGGACTGCAGCTGCTTTTCAAGGGCTAAAATCCAGACATTTTAGCTCTCCTCCTGGCTTCTGAACAGCCCCTCTAATATCCATACTGTCTGCAGAAAATCCAGTTGGCAACCCTAATCTACATCCTCAAACTTTCCTTTTGTTCATTTACCTTTGCAGGTTTCCCATCTCCATTGATATCAGGTTGAGGGTAAGGGTAGGAAAGCTTGATTTTTTTTTGTTTCCAGCCAGCTTACACTCTTGGCAGTGTAGGATCTAATCTGTTCCCGGACACCTTTCTGTGATGGACTCGGATCCTCTCTCTTTTATAGCTCTGCAATCTTCCATGTGGAAACCCAGTCGCAAATGAAGCCAAATCCTTCTCTGGTGGACCAGTCCAATCATGCGCTGATGGGTCTTGGTGCACAGCGTCCTGCCCTCCACACATGGCCAGCACCTCAGAGAAAGCAACCAGCCGCCCGAGACCCTGCTGTTGTGTTTGAGGCATTGTGGACCCTTGGTCGCAATGGAAATGAATCCGCCCACGGGGAGGAGCCCCATGGGGAACCGCTGCGATAGGCTGACATAGTTAGCAGACACAGAATGGATAGAGTCTTTATCGTACTGCTGTAAATAGACGGTAAAGCAGGAAGGTATGGCACTGATCCACCAGGTGCCAATACGCTCAACAGGCTCAGAAGTATAGTCTCACCCAGATGTTCACGATAGGCAGGAGCCCGCAGTGCAGGGTAACGCCGCGGCTGGTGGGTGGAGTTGGAGCGCCGGATCGTAGAGGTACTCACAGAGTGAAGGCGTCTTCCTGATGGTAGAATGGTGGGACTGAAGTTCCGTGGTGCAGGATATGAAGTAGACAGGCCCTCGAGGAGCGAGTACCCAATGGTCTAATATCCTGGAAATTAATAAAGAGAAAAGACCCCCCCCCCAAGGAGCAGTTGTCTTGGTTAGTGAGGACCCCGAAGTTGGAAGCGAGGGACCCCCCCCCCCCCCAGGAGCAGGTGTCTAGAGCGTCTGCTGGAGCGAGGCCCTTAGCGTGAAAAGAGGTGTCTAAGCGTGCAGCTTACAGCAGGCAGGGTAGCAAAGCAAAGTCCTTGCTAACTCAAATTGGTAGCGGAAGCGGAGGCTAGTTATACCCGGAGGTACTGACGTCCTGCGGTGGGGGCCCGCCCACGAGGTTCCTGCCGTGACGTGTATTTGAGCGTCAGAGATGTGCGCGCTCGCACCCTAGGAGGCCACGGGAGCGAGCATGGCGGATGGGGACGCCCATGCTGGTCTGGAAACGCTGAGGGGCCCTCGGCACCGGAGATAGCCATCTTGCCCAAAGCAAGAGAAAAGGGGAGAAAGAGACCCCCAAACTCCACTTAATCGCTTATTCGGGTCATTAGTACGCCTGTGGAAAATGACGAAAAAACCCTCTTTCCCATTCCTTTTCCTCAGTGATCCTAAGGATGCGTTTTGCATCCTTCTGATCCATGGCACCGAGTAAGTACTTAATCCACCATATCTCCCCTATCTTTCAGGTCCCCTGAATTCCAGTCGGCTTGGCCTGCAACCAGCTTCCATGTTCAGGGCAAAGGTGAATACAGACGGGGAAACACCAATGCTGCCCCGTAATCACCGCACGCATACTACTATTAACCTTGATTTCATTCTGGATTTAGCTCAAGGCGAGATACATTCAGGTACAGCAGCCATTTCCCTGTCCCCAGAGGGCTTTCGGTCTAAGGGCCTCATTTCTTAGTAAACCAGGCCCTGAGGTTGGCGCCTGAGGCAATGGAGGGTGACGTGATTTGCCCGAGGTCACAAGGGGCTTGATTTTCTCCCGGCCTTGGGAAAGAGCCAATCCCTGGTTTAGTACTGAGTTCTGAACGGGCATTGGCTGCGTCACCGAAGAGTGGAGTGAATCAACCTAATAAACGAAGCTTGACCGACGTGCCGCAAATGCGCAGTAGACAGCAGCTCTACTGCGCATGTGCGGGCAAGCACGTCTGTCTCAGCGAGCGTCAGCTGGATATCAACATGGCGGCGGCGACGAGGAATGGCGGCCAATAGCGAGGAATGGAGCGTGAGAGGGAGGGAGGAAGGAGAAAGTGTGTGGGTGGGAGAGGTGTGGAGGAGTAAGGGGAGAGGGAGAATGAGGGGGAAGAGGGAGGAGAATGAGGGGGAGGTGAGAGACAGAGGGATGTGAGTAAGTGGAAGGGTAAGAAGTTGTGGAGCAGAGAAAGGGAGTGGAGGAGGGCTGAGGGAGAGGGGATGGGATTGAGAGAGGGTGGAGAGTGACTGAGGGAAGGGGAGGGAGGTGAGAGTGAGGGGAAGGAGGCAGTGGGAGACAGAGGGTGAGTAAGACTGAGTGGAGGGAAGGGGGTGAGTGAACAAGGGGAAGGGGGAGTGAGGGAGAAAAAGTGTAGAAGGGTGCTGTGTTCGAAAATGGACTGAAAAAAACATTTAATGTAGCACGGGCTTAACGGCTTGTGCATTAATACTGAACCCCGTACCTTTCAGCTGTACTGGCATTTAGAGCTGAGGCCAGCAGGAGGAGCTAAGAGCCTCTTCCTGCTGGGCTTCCTGGACATTTGTCAGGTTTTAGGGGTAAGAATTTGGCCCAGGACTTTTTTTTTTTTTTTTTTTTTTAATTACACTACGGAATGTGTGTGGGGGGAGATCAGTTGCTGCTCGGACTGCTGCCCTGTCTTCATTTTGCAGGAATAGGGGTCCCACTAGTCTGCTAAAATGTTTCAAAACTCAAATGCCTGGTGAGCAGAGAAGTTACCCGGATAACCGTATCCAAGTACGTTTGGTAGCACGTTTACCCAGATAAGTGGCACTGAATATTCTACTCACACTTATCTGTGTAACTTTTTCCAGGTGATGTCTCCAGTCGCCAGCTTTCCGAATACTACTGACCTCTTAAGTAGATAGGGCCCCTAAGTGAGAACAACTATAACCGGGGATAGGAATTAAAAAACAAAGAGAATCCTGCAGCAGAAATCAAAATACAGAATAAAACACTTACCACTTCCTAACATCTGGAAAACAATTCTCCTAATGCTGTCTGTGCTGAGCCTCTTCAGCTTCTTCAGGCTGCCTGCGAGTTATTTACCCCTCACCTCTTTCTCCCTGAAGCTGTGAGGAGAGCTTGGCTCTCTTACGATTCCCTATTCGAGAGATCAACCAAGGGCTTCAGCTTTCATTTTACGTTGGAGTTTCCCGTGCACTGAATTCACTGAACAATTAAAAAAATGGTTTGCCTTTTCCAACATAACCAGAGTTAAAAATGGCTGCCGTGTCCAACCAGCTCACATAAACAATTCGGTTGCCAACAGGGCGTGAGGTTCACTGGTCCCAGAGAGGGGGGATTTTCAAAAGCCATTTACCCAGGTAAGCGCGGGGAAAAACGCCCACTCTAAACCTCAGGAAAAGTCGGCAGGGGATTGTACAACGTCCGCAATTTTTAGCTGCAGCTGGAAGAGGCATTCTGGGTGACCAGTTTAGGTCACAGAAGGAAAGGAATGTGCACGGAATGTATTTGTGAATCTTAGGTACAATATTCCCCATGAAAAAAAAATAAAGACCCACAGAAAATGCAGGTGCACGTGTACGGCAAGCTTTAGCAGGAAAGCAGGTGTGCCCTTTTACTTAGAAAATTATTGCAAAGACCCAAGGGTAAAAAAAATACCTGTAGACTTTGCAGCAACGTGGCCAGTTTGAAAAGTGCCCAAGCAAAAACTTGGCCGCTCTAGCACCAAAGAACATAGCACTGGCAGGTGCAGAGTGCTAGCACTCATGCTGACCTTCGAAACAGCTACATTCTCTGCAGGCTGCACGGTGGTCCTTACTGGATTCAACAGAAGCATATTTCGGCATTGCTGTTTGATAAAAAATCCCAGAGACAACGGCAGAGAGGACCCACGGCTCGTAACGCTCAACGTCTCTGGATAATTACGACAGCAGTTTAGTAAAAGGAAATCACAAACAGGTTCAGTGTGGATGATCCGGTTCAGTTCCTGGAGCCTGGCTTCTGCTCCCCCTCCTTCCCCCTAGGGCTGGGAAGGTGCGGGGACGGTGCAGAGGTAGCGATCACAGCCCCTGGGGGCCGGTGGTCTCAGCCATTCGCTAAATGGTGACACCTAGTGGTTCTGGAGGGTGCTGCAGGCTGTGACCTCCTGGCCAAGGACTTTCACTGCGATGGCCAGGTTGAGTGGAGATTTATAAAATAGGGGGTAATAAACTGGGTAGCAGGGAAAGAAAGGGCATGGCGCCATAATAGAGGCAGGTTCCACATGAACAGAAGGAAACTGCCAGGCCAAAAAGTATCACCAAGGGTAAAGAATCCCCCACCCATTAGGAAATATATCTATTAAATTTTAGATATTTTTCCCCTAAAAGCTGTTTGGCTTCTGAAAAACAATTTTTAAAAAGTGTTTTCCAGTATACAACCTTTTCTTTTTAAAAATAATCTGTGCTGTGAAAAGGCAAAATATCATGTAATCTGGGCATGTTTTTTTGAAATATAGTTTTGTACCAGAAATTATTTAATAAATGAATCACCATCATCATAAGCAAATATTAGGCAACGCAGTAAACCAAACATTGCGAAATTTATAAAAGTACTGTTGCTATCAGGATTCGCTCTGCATTCATGCGCAAAATGCCCGAATTTGCCGCAGAACCAGCAGTCTATCCCTACTCTTCTATCAGGTACAATTCCAGCTCCTTGTGACAGACTCCCATACATTCCTCGTCCACCTATCCCTCTCCTGCCTCGCAACATCCCGTGTAGAGGGGGGTGTGTGTGTGTGTGTGTGTGTGTGTGTGTGTGTCTTGCTTGCTGCCATGCAGGTCTCAAGCAGCAAAACCTGCTCAAAATGTCAACTTGACTTACTGGGCTGCAAGGAGAGCTGAAGGCAGCACGGACTTTGCTTCCACGGCTGACATTTGCAGCAGTGACCACAGACACCCTGCTGGGTTGCCTCAAGTGGAGGAGTAGCCTAGTGGTTAGAGCAGTAGGCTATGAACCAGGAGACCAGGTTTCAGTCCCGCTGTCACTCCTTGTGACCTTGGGCAAGTCACTTTACCCTCCATTCCTCAGGTACAAACGTAGATTGTAAGCCCTCTGGGGATAGGGAAATACCACTTTGAAATGCTGAAAAAAGTGCAAAAAGTGGAATATAAATCTAAATAAAAGAAATAAAAGTACAAGTACTGGCAGCTGCAGGAAGTCAGTGCCCTGGGACTCCCTGGATTGTGAAGTAAAATCACCAAAAATCAGAAGCCCTATTTTTGGTGCCCCATTACTGTACTCTGGAGGGAATTCTGTACCAAAACCTTTTAAAAAAAAAAAAAAAGATACAGAATTTTGAACACTTTATTTATAACAACTGGCAGATATAAAGCAAAAGAGTTTTTGGGTACTTGCCAGGTTCTTATGGCCTGGATTGGCCACTGTTGGAAACAGGATGCTGGGCTTGATGGACCCTTGGTCTGACCCAGTATGGCATTTTCTTATGTTTCTTCTTATGTTCTTATGTTAATTCACAAGACAGCATCATAAGCATACAAGTACCAACTGTTTACACTTGTAAGTCACCCGCTATTAACCTTGGTTAAAGATGCAGGTCTGGGCCTCCCATCAGCCCACACTGAAATCATTCCCATATTTAGTCAGTCAGTACTTCAGTTTCCTTAATACTTCCAATATGGTCATCTCTTGAGTAGGAACTTTTTTTTTTTTTTTTTTTTTTTTTTTTAAATCGGCGGTGAACTTTAAATTAACTGCTACTCCAAGGCCATGATTAAATTTAACTTCATCGTTCAGAGGCACCTCTATGAATCGGTACAGGACCTTCCCATGCCCTGTTCTATCATAACCAGGGACTCCTTGCAGCCAAGTTGACCGGCACGAAGCCCGGGAGGCAGCTTTCTCGGGTGCTAGAACTCGCTTCCTGCACAACGGCGAGCTACCAGGCACGTCACAAATCATTTCAGAAACAACTAAAGGCAAGATTTCTTCAGACATGCCTTTGGACTAGATTCAAAGCTACGATCTGCGGGCTTCTCGGCATCACAAAATCGTTTTTAAAAAAACTACTAAAGGAAGATTTATTCAGGTAAACGTCTGGGTTAGATCCACGGCTAGACAGAGCAGTAAAGCTCCAGGATGTTCATAATGACAGCAGGGTGCCAAGGGCTCCCAGTTAGTGAGTTTTACTTATGTTTTGTGTTATATATATTGACTATTGTGGATGTTTATATGTAAACCATCACAAACAGTGCAGCACACAGGTAACAAGTCTTTTAAATAAATGAATAAATACAATCTGATATATGGAGAATTCTTAACGTTTTGGCATAGAATTGCACCAGGGTAATTTTCCTTTTCCCCTGCCAGGGTCCTTGTCATTTTGCCCTGGATTTTCTTCTCTCCTTGCCTTTAGATTCTTCTCCATCTCTCTTAGTTTCTTGGGGTACACTACCCTAGGCAGAGTAAAGGCACACCAGCAGGATACTAAGAGTATGTGCTACCTGTCCCCTGCCTTCATGGTGCACACCAGCTTTGTAATCAGGGAGCAGGAGCAACCACAGATCCTGGGAATGCATGCTGCTTATCCTCGAGTTACCAGCCTGCCGTCACTACTGTTGGTTTGACTGCTTGGAAGGAAGGAAAGCAAAGGAAAGTTGGCCTTTTAAATTCGGTAATGTTTGGCTTTTATACCAAAGAGATGTCCGGTATTGAGGGGATGTATCCTGGACCACCCTAAATCAAAGACAGGTCTGACCCAGTTTAAATATGACTCCGCTCCATTTTATCAGAATGTCTGATTCACAGTATTTAAAGACAGCACGCATCTTGAAATATTTTGAGGTCCATATTTGAAAGCATTTAGCTGGATAACTCAGAAGTTATCCAGCTAAATAAAGATTTGGACATTTATCCGGCTACATTACAACGTGCTCCAGGGGTGTAAGTGAGAGGAGTTACGTAACTCCAATATTCAGAGTTAGCCAGATAACTTAGCCAGCTAAGTCTGCTCAGGTTTTAGAAACCACCTGCTTAGGTGTATGTGCCTGAGCATAAAGGAAATGGCAAAAATGTCAGAGAAAGAGGCATGGGAGAAGGGAAAATAGCATGCAGAGGAACACAGGTGGCTGTAACATAGAGATTAATGAAGTTTGACCACAGGCACCATGGTTGACGGGTGAAGAAACAGGCACGAATGTGGAAAAGCAAAGACAACGATGCTAGGGAAATTATGGGTGGGAGATAGAAAACAGATAGATGCTGTGGTGACATATTCTGCAAGGGATTAAAACATGGCAAAGTAAGGAAGAAAAATAATTGTATATAAATGCCGGTGTAACAAGCATTTGAGGAAGGAAGTTTGCACTCTCCCAAGCCTTTTGAGGTCTCTCTTTCTTCCTGATACTCTGGCTCACGGTATACCAAGAAACATTTTATTGCTTGCTTTGTGTCCAGAGTGCCAGTCTATACATGGGGAAAACACTCATCTTGGTGACCCCGATGTGATTCTCAGGCCATAACGGGTGTTTATTCTACAGTACGGATAATCAGGGATAACCTCGGCAGAAATTCATGAGAAGAATAACTGACAGTAAGTGAAATCATACGAAGACATCTCCATGAAATTGGAGGTTGTAAGTATAAAGTTTATTATCTCTGAACTATTTAGTAAGATATTGCTTTAATGTGGGGATGCCCACTACGTTTTTGGAACATTTTGTCTTCATAATATAAGATTCATTATGTCTAATCCTATTTCTAGGTTGCCTGTAGATGTAGCTTGCACAGCATTTCCTTTAAATAAAAAAGTGCTAGAACACAATAAAAAATGGTTTAAGGAAGCAAAATCTAGCCCCTTTTTGTGTTAGCCACAAGGTTTCTTAATGGAGGCCTCTCTTTCAGGGCTCTGAAATTTCTTACTGGAACACAAGGAGGATAAGTCTCTTGAAAGACAGTTGCAGATTTTGGGACTATGGGATTTGGTATGAAAAAAATAAAAACTGACCAGTCTACCCCCATATGATCATGGGACAATTTCTAACATGGTGACCACAAAAAGTCCAGTTTCAGGGTTATTTGTTCTCAAATATTGCAGGCTATCCCCTGGTGCTAGAACATGTTTGTGGCGTGGAGACATTGCCCTTGGGAATTACTTTTGGAACTAGTCCACTGCCAGAGCCCTCTATTGATTCACTGATGGTTCTTGCACTCAGGGGAAGGCAGAGTTTGTTCCCTGGCCTTTCCTTGGCAGTCCTTTCGGCCTGCTCATCAAGAACAACAAACCTTGCCGAACACAGACCGTGCCCAACGTGCTGAACTGTCTGTCATGGCTTGGGTTTTGTCACAATCCTTGTTTCAAGATCTAGACATTATCCTGGAACTGTTAGAAGAGTGGTACACAAAATGACTAAAAACCCTCTATCTGTTGGGAAGAGCACATACTAGAAAAGGGACTGGGTCTCTTACTATAACGATCAGGTAAACAGGAAGTGACAGCTAGCCTGACATATCTTACCAGAAGTAAGTCCCATGCCCAATCTGACATTCAGAAGTAGTCTCCATGCAGAATTTGGCACCAACTAGTGAAACCTCAATATGGTTAGCACAAGGATGTGAAAAAAAAAGAGAGGAAAATGGTATGTCTGATACTCTCCTGATGGTTTACTTTATGTTCCCATGACCGCACTACATCTTATTATGCATCCATTACATTAATCAGAACACCTATCAGCTGCCATGATGTTTTCACATTTGTCCAATTGTTTATGGGCTCCAAATTTAGAACAGAAATGCATCAATTTTGTCAAAACCTGTGTCATTGTTATGTCTCTATTCCCAAGCATGGGCCAAGGGATGCCACATGGTCACTTACCAAAACCTCAAGATCCATTTTTGGAATGGCATGCAGATTTCACAGATATGGGTAGTACTGAGCTAGGTTTCTGACATTTATTGGTCTGCCCTTTCTCCTGTTGGGAGAGGCATACCCATGTTAAAGAGAAACTGCAGAAGTTATGGCACAATTACTACTAACTTAAATTATACCCCGATTCAGCTTTCCAACCCGTATTATTACAGATAATGGTTCTCATTTTCGCAATGAATTACTCTCATTACTAACTCAGGATCTCCGAATTAAGTGCCACTTTGTTTCTGTTTACCATCCCACTTCTAATGGTTTGGTAGAACTATTTAATGGTCTTTCGAAAACTCAGATGAGAAAATCTCTTAATGCTTTACCTGGAACTTGGTTGCAGGCTCTGCCCGCTTCACTACTAACCCTCAGGAATTCACCTATGAAACAAACAGGCTTGACCCCATGCCAGCTCTGTACTGGACACCCTATGCACCTTATTGATCATCTGTATGCTCCTGATGTAACTTTATATCATGATACCTTGTCCACATAAGTCTCTGGTTTGCTGAAAGTCCTCTGGGAATTCAGAGCCCGATGACTAGAAACTGACTGGACACGATCTCCAGATTGTATCACCTATGCCCCAGGAGACCTAGTTTGTCGGAAGAATTACACAAGAGTTGGAAGGACTCGGTCTACTTCAGCCTGTACCACATTTCCTGTTCGATGCCCACGGCTGTGCGCCTTGAGGATTCTAGACCATTCATATACCTACCTGACATCCAACCTTGTCCTTTCATTCAGTCAGACTGAGGATGCTATTTGTCTCTCTGGTAGTACTGACTGCCATCGCTCTGTTCTTTCTCATTTTTCATTTTGTGAGCATAGGACTAGAATCATTTAGTAATATTAAGAACATAAGAAACTTCCATACTGGGTCAGACCAAGGGTCCATCAAGCCCAGCATCCCTGTTTCCAACAGTGGCCAAACCAGACTACAAGTACCTGGCAAGTACCCAAAACACTAAGTAGATCCCATGCTACCAATGCCAGTAATAGCAGTGGCTATACCCTAAGTCAACTTGATTAATAGCAGTTAATGGACTTCTCCAAGAATTTATCCAAATCTTTTTTAAACCCAGCTACACTAACTACACTAACCACATCCTTTGGCAACAAATTCCAGAGCTAGGATGACAAGGGTTTCATTTTAATAAGCCATTGCAAACATTCTGTGTTATCTTCTAGCCCTATGACCTCTAATTCTTATGCACACATGCTGCTGAGTCTGCTAGGCAGTTAAACATATCTGATTGCTTGATATGCTCTTCTTTACCTCTTTCCATAGAAGCTGGTCTGGTATCCTTGTCTAACCATCCTATTCCACTTTTGGCCTCCATCCAATGTGATATGCCCTGGTGTGAGTTAATACTCCCACAGCACGAATCAATCATGTTCCTGTTATTCCCTATCCTCTCACTGCTTGCATAATCTATGAAAGACTGACTGCAACCAACTATACTGCTCATCTCTCCAACCTTACGCAAGGAAATCTCCTCCTCCTTCTATCATGTGCGGTTGTGTATGTTTTTGACTCTTCCATGTCTACCTTTTATCCACTCCCTCAAAACTGGTAAGTTAATGCATCTATCATTAGAGGTAAGGACAGTGATAGTGGTGATAAGTGGCAGATGTATATATATATTCCCTTATGTATCGATGTCTGTTGCAAGGATGGTCCAATTATAGTGCTGATGATAGATGCATTAACTCCAACAAATATACAGCATTCGCCCACCTTAGCTTTCCGATGGTCCCATACATCAGCCCCCCTTGTACTTCTACCCACTCTACCTACACCTGCTTCACCAATTTTTCTATTGATTGGACCACAGTTGTCCTGTATTATTCTAAATGTTACTAGCAGTCCTTGCAGACAAGGAGCCTATAATATCCCCCTTATGTTACCAATACTCTTATTGATTAAGGAACTGTCCCAATGCAAATCAGACCAAGACTTATTGGTCAAATTCTACACATGCCCATCAAGGGTTTCCAGACAGTATACCCTCTCCTCGGGTTCCAGTTGCTCCTCTGCTTATGGCACAGATATATGGATACAAATTTTCCCATCATAAACGGGCCACCAACAAAAACAGTAACATGGGACCCCGACTTAGTCTCAGATGGATGGCCTTATCACTACCTCGGCCCTTATCTATAGGGCAGGACATAGTATGGGCTGTCTTGCCACTAGTATTCTGCATCTCCAGGCTATAGTACAGATTTTCAAAAATATCACTGTAGAGACCCAAAAGCACACTGCCACTCGGTTAAGAGAAATTACTGATATCCTCAAGGACCATCGTTTGGCCCTAGATTTACTTCTAATGGCCCAAGGAGACCCGTGTCATACACTAAAGACCAACTTCGGTCAATGTTGTGTGGAAATTACCGACCGCACTCCAATTATTTTAAATCTAACCAAACACTGGGAAGAAAATTATTGGTTACTCTAACTGGTTAGCTGAGCCTGAGTGGCACAAACCCTTCCTATCACTCTGGGAGCAGATAAAAGATTGGGGGACAAATTTGCTTATATACCTTTGTATTGGCCTAGGGGGATGCATTGTTTTAGTTCTGATGATTGTATGCACATAGGCTATTCTTCATCGAGTGGATGTTCGTCTTCTGCCTATAGTTGTGCCTTCTGCACCTCTATTGATCCCCAATACCAGTACGGATGCCTCCCCTTCTGTGCCCGTTCTGTACGATGACACCTCCCCTACAGATATGTTATATTCTCCTGCTTCACCAGCACAGGATATATGAAAACTAGTCTTGCAGGAACTTGAAATACAAAAGTGATTATTTTTTCATTTGCCAAACACCATAGTTGACTATCCCACCTTCTAGGGCAATATTCAGGTTTCCTCCTGAATTATTTGTCCCACAAGAGAGTTGAGGTAAAAGAGGGTGTGATAGCATTATCATCTTTCTACCCATCCTTGTGGCCTCTGATGAAAAACTATGCATTCGCTGGTCTCTGCTTTTCGCTGTCAAACGTCATATTCACATGCACCAACCTTCATCATCCTTCCTGCCTCCAGCTTGGTTTCTCATACATTCCACCAAACTTCAAGAGGGAAATGTGTAAACCACCTGTTTAGGTGTATGTGCCAGAACGTAAAGGAAATGGCAAAAACGTCAGAGAAAGAGGCATGGGAGAGGGGAAAATAGCATGCAGAGGTGGCCATGACAGAGATTAATGAAATTTGACCACAGGTGCTATGGCTGATGGAACAAGCACAGCACAGCATAGCATGAAGGAACAGGTACATATGCAGAAAAAGAAAGACGATGATGCTGGGGAAATTGTGGATGGGAGATAAGAAACAGAATATGGTGTGGTGACGTACTCTGTAGAGGATTAAAACTTGGCAAAGAAAAGAAAAATAATTGTATATAAATGCCGTTGTAACAAGCATTCGAGGATGGAAGTTCATGTTCACCGAGGCCTTTTAAGGTGTCTGTCTTCCATCCAGATACTCTGTACTCTGCTCAAGGTATATCAATAAACATTTTATTGCTTGTTTTGTGTCTGGAGTGTCGGTCTGTACATTGGGGAAAACACTCAGGGTCAAGGAGCTGCCCTAAAGTTAGCCTGCTAACTTTAAGCTAGCCAGCTATATTCAATAGTGTGGCTGCACTATTGAATGTACCTCCAAAGTTAGCAAGATAAGTTTATTTAGCTAAGTTTGCTATCTGGACAGTGACTGAATATAAGAACATAAGAAATTGCCATGCTGGGTCAGACCAAGGGTCCATCAAGCCCAGCATCCTGTTTCCAACAGAGGCCAAACCAGGCCACAAGAACCTGGCAATTACCCAAACACTAAGAAGATCCCATGCTACTGATGCAATTAATAGCAGTGGCTATTCCCTAAGTAAAAATTGATTAATAGCCGTTAATGGACTTCTCCTCCAAGAACTTATCCAAACCTTTTTTGAACCCAGCTACACTAACTGCACTAACCATATCCTCTGGCAACAAATTCCAGAGCTTTATTGTGCATTGAGTGAAAAAGAATTTTCTCCGATTAGTCTTAAATGTGCTATTTGCTAACTTCATGGAATGCCCCCTAGTCCTTCTATTATTCGAAAGTGTAAACAACAGATTCACATCTACTCGTTCAAGACCTCTCATGATCTTAAAAGACCTCTATCATATCCCTCCTCAGCCGTCTCTTCTCCAAGCTGAACAGCTTTGAATATATATGCCAATTTACTAACATGCAACTGAACCAGGTCAAAAATAATTAGAACCGAGTAAATACCAAGATTCAAACTGAGCTGCAGTCAGTCTGGATTTATCCGAGTTGGGTCGCAGATGGCTCAGATTTATCCAAATGATTCAATTTGACTGATTATCTGAATTTTACAGTGTTCTTACGAGTTTCAAATTTAATCCAAATCTACTTGTACACTTTTATCTACATCATATACTTTAAATCTAAAAATATTCCATGCATTTAGTGCTACATTTCCAAAAGTACTGCTGCTTGATCCATATTCCAATATCTACTGTGAACTAAATTTACAATGACCTAGAATTCCACTCAACCATAATCCCTTTGCTTTATTCACTTGCTATTAATTTCTTTTCTTCAAAAGAGACCTACTAATTAAGGCCCAGTCACTGCATCCACCCATAGAGTGAACAGGCAACAGGTCATAGCTAAGCAGCATGGTCTGCCGGAGGTGTGACCCTGAGGCCTGTGTGATCAGGTCACTGGCAAGGTGAGTCAAACAGCTTCCAATTGAAATAGTGGCAAGGTGTCTTCTGCTTGTGCTGGCCACCTTCCTCTCAGATTGAGCCCTTGAGTGCTGGTGGCTGGTAGGGCTTAGTTATTAGGCACCGAACTTGGACTTAGCTTGAAGAGTGAACCAGATAAGATTGCTGGTTTCAGTGGGGAGACATGAAACAGGTCATGAATCCGGAAAGATACGGGTAACTTATGTTTGTAGGCTACTGGCTCTACTTTCCGTACAATGGGAAATGGTCCCACAAATCTTGGGGCGTACTGCAGCGAAGGCATCTTAAGGTGTAGATTTTTAGTACAAAGACAAACCAGGTTTCCAGGTTGGAGTGGCACTGCCGGGCGCTTGTTCCAAGAGATGGTGAGTTGTCTACCAGATATCCTGGAGTTCACATCCCAGTACACTGGCTGCAGGACAGGCAACGGAGACCGGGACAGACTTGGGTGTACAAGGATGACAGCCAAATAACACACAAATGGTGAGGACTAGGTCAAGCTGCTCACATGATTATTGTGGCAAAACTCCACCCACAGGAGTAAGAATGCCCAGTTGTTCTGGTATTGATTTACATACACTCTTAGGAACGCTCTGAGAGTCTGATTTGTGCACTCTGTTTGCTTATTGCTCTGGAGGTGATAAGCCGAGGTAAAGTCCAAGGTAATCACAAACTTCTTACAGAGGCTTTTCCAGAAGCAAGCTGTAAAATGTACTCCCTGATCCAAGAACTTGTGGAGGGGAAAGCCATGCAACCGGAAGATATGCTGGGCAAAGAGATTGGCCAGTTCAGGCGCTGATGGAAGACCAGGGAGAGGTATGAAATGGGCCATCTTTGAAAAGCAAATCTACCATATAGTGGTGTTGCCACTTGAGAGGGAAAGGTCAGTGACAAAGTCAGTGGCCAAGTGGGTCAAGAGTTCCTTGGGGGCTGGCAGCAGCTGTAACATCCCCCAAGGTCAAGTTTGAGGACTCTTATTCATGGCCATGTGGGGCAGGACTCTACATACAATATCGTTTCACATCATTCTTCATCTGAGGCCACCAGTAGTGATGCAAGATTAACTCTAGAGTTTGGTAAGGCCTGGATGACCCACCAAATGAGAGTTGTGAGCCCAGTGAAGAACTTTCTGATGTAACTGTTGAGGAACAACAGTCTTCCCAGGTGGCACTGTCACTGAGGCAGCCACCATGATACTTGAAGGGTTGATGATATGCTGTGGGGGCTTTTGAGTGCCTTCAGGGTCAAAGGAATGTGAGAGGTGTCTGCCCGTCGTTTCTTTTCTGCTGGTCGATATTGCAGTTCAAAATTAAACCAGTTGAAAAACAACAACCAACAGGTTTGCCTCAGGTTCAAGTCACTGTACTTGTGCCAGATGTTCCATATTTTTGTGATCTGTATAAATAGTCACCGTTTCAAGGGGCCCAAGACGGCACTGAGAGTGGACACATAGTAAAGTTGCTCCCGTATCATCTTTAGTTTTCCTTTTTTTTTTTGTGGTCTGCCTGATGGTGAAACGGAAGAGTAAGTTTTGGGGAGTTCCCCCTATTCACCTGCAGAGTTCTTCCATGAGGCAATCGATGCTGCTGGAGCACTTTTAGCCTTCCTTTCTGCCGAGATTTGTTTTCATTGCCGCAGTGGATGGGGGAGCACTCTGAGACCAGAAGCCAGCGTAGACACCTCGCTGAGTCCTCCCCTTGTCCTCCCCTATGCACCTGAGACTGGTGTTGCTGTCTGTTGATGCAAATGAGGCTAGGAACGGCCTGGATGCAACTAGGAGGGGGATCGGCGGTGACCATGAATGGTGCATTAGAGCTATGGAGGCAGGTAGTTCGGGACTTATGCTGTCCACCCCGCCAGTCTTCAGAAAGTCCGGGAAAAGGCTCAAATGCCATCCTTGCTTAGTGGAGCAGACAGTGTTACACAATGGGTGCCCTTCCTGGAACTGTTTTGGGTGAGTCTGCTATAGTCCCTGTGTCTGGCCTAACTTTATGCCCTTTTACTTCTAAGCCTTCTCTAATATCTGGAACATTCTATCTTCTGTTAGGCAATCTTTATTCTCTCTCACACTGTCAGTACATTTTTACCTCAGAAATGAGTACAAGAGACAGTAATGTCCATACGTTCGGATAAACTTGAAAAGATGGACTCAAGTGTTGTGAAACTAACAGATGTTCAAAATCTCTGATTCAAGATCACACTATCATAGGCTTGAAAATTTAGACAATTCTGTGAAATCTCTTAACCTCAGAGTAATTAATTTCCCAGTGATTGCTATGATTCCTCCTACTAAAATATTTAAATACCTACATGCAGGAAATTTGGGGTTTGTCTCAGTCTACTTTACCCTTGATCCATAAGGCCTTTTATTTGCCTATGCCTATTCATTCTGAAGGTCTTGACTCTGGTGTTGCACTATCAAGTTTGGATGTCTCGGCTATCTTGGAGTCAACCATTGTTGATGAATCTCATACAGCTACTCTTTTAGTGACTTTTGTTTCCTGTCATGACTGGGATTTAATTCTGCGATTATGTTTCTGCTCTATGAATGCTTCATTTAAGGGTTGCAAAATTTTTATATTTCCTGATTTTTACAGGGCTAGACAGTGGCAAAGGAAGCAATTTTTAAGTACGCGTCAGGAAGTCTCTGCCCTAGGCACTTATTTTTTTTTTACTCCTCTCTTGCAAACATTTGGTACATTTTCCTAATGAAGTTTGTATTTTTCTTTATCCTGCACGTCTTCGCTCACTTATTAACTCCAAGACTCCTAGTACTGGATGAGTTTAGGGACGTGAAGGAATAATGTAGGCTTGACCTACGTTCCAATGTGTATTTTGGGAAAACTTAGTCCACCAGGGATAGATTTTTTTATTTTTATTTCATTAATTTATCTCCCTATTTTGCTGGGCCCAGTTTCTTTTATTTTGTGGAGCTGAGGGGAAAGGGAGAATCAGTCCCACATGATCGTTGTGTGGATCATCCCTGGGACTTGGCCTACAATCCACCGAGAACTTGGGCCTCAAGCCTTCCCAGAAGAGGTCAACTCTTGGCTGCAGCACCAGTTCAGGCCTGCACCGTCTGCTACAGGCAGAGAAATACTGGAGAGCTGAAAGCAGCACCGGACATTTATAGGGGAAGTGAATTCAGCTTTGAGCTGTTTTTTTCCCTCTCTATCTCCAACTGCTGGCAGGCGGGCATAACCCACTTGTCTGGACTGGTCTGGCATGGATGAAAAGGAAATGTAAATTAGTTGCAAAATATAAAATGCCCAATAAAATCCGATATTGAGGTCACACATTTAGTAAACAGTAGAAGGAAAGAATACAAGAAAAAAAATAAAATGGGCTACTCCCTTCCACTACCTTTTCAATGAGGAAAATCCCATGGATGGGATTTACCTGGGAGGCTCCTTGGCCTGGCTTTATATAGTCTATACCAATCTAAAAGCTTTAAAGAAACAATTATAATTACTAAAGAAACAGAAGGCAATTAGCTTACTTCCTTGTTTTATTATTCAATTGGGCGCACACAAATAAAATGGGTTACCGGCTGTAACCTAAGATCGGATAGCTCTGATTGGTGCAGCAAATGTAAATGATCTTAAGAAATCAGTAACAAGGTACTGGACAAATCAAACAACAACACATCATACACTACATGAAAATGCATGAGTATCTCAAAAATCATTGAATTCCAAGAACTTTCATTTAACAACTATGCATATAAGCTTACGTTTTGCCTACAAAATTACAATAAGGGGTAGATTTTCATACGTAAGCGTGGGCGTACATGTGCGAGCGCTACCCGGCGTGCACACACGTACGCCTGATTTTATGACATGCACACGCACCTTATAAAATCTGGGGTTGGCGCGCTCAAGGGGGTGCACGATTGTGCACCCTGCGCGCGCCGGCGGGCTTCCCCCGTTCTCTTCCCCCTAAACTAACCTTCCCACCCCTTCCCCTAACCTATCCCCCCCCCCAGCCCTATCCTAAACACACCCCCCCCCCCCAAATTTGTATCTGTTGCCTGGAGGCGGGCGCAAGTTACGCGCACCGGCAGCCTGCCGGCACGCGATCCCCCGACACAGGAGCAAATGGCCGCTGTGCTGGAGGCCTCTGGCCCCGCCCTATCCCTGGACCACCCCTTTTGTAAAGCCCCAGGGACTTAGACGCATCCCGGGGCCTTTATAAACCAAGCCCGGCGCATGTAGGGTTTTTAAAATCAGCCCCTAAGCTTTTAGGAGTAAATTCTACAACATGTCCATATATGGTTAAGCTTGGCTTCTAAAGATTATGTAAATATATAAATTCCTAGCATGCTGTAGCTCCATCATGTTCAGTACCTCTGCCTTCAGCATTCTCGGTCCTTTTGACGGCAGTTACCATAACCTAAGGATTTCAAGCAGGAAAATGTGAAATTTCCCACACCATTTACATTAGCTTTCGTAGGGGAAGACAGCCTGTCACGGGAAAGAGGCATTTTAACCTTTTACCTACCAAGGTGCTGGAATAAATAATGAAAAAATGTTAGAACTGTCACAAATTAAAGACTGAGCTTCTCAAGCTACTCGTCCCCACAGTGAATGCCAGCCGAAAGCATTTTCTGGAGTTCAGAGTTCCACGATGGCCACAGCTTAAGATAAATGCACTGTTCCTTTTAACCCTCACTGGAATTTCGCAGACAATGAAGGGGGAAAAATCACACTTTCCCCCTCTAAGGATCCTCAGTTTGGAGCCACTGTGGAGATCTGGAGACAGTCGGGTGTTGCTGTTGAACCGGCTATGACCGTGGTGGCTCTCAACCTCCCACCAGACTCCCCATTCTAAAAGTTCCCAGGCAGATCTCACCGGAGCTGGCCCCGCCGTCTAACCTGAAAAGATGCCGGCACTCTTCACTTGCTGGATGCAACGGAGGCTCCTGCATGAAGATCCTGCAGCTAATTCGGTTTTGCAAAAAGGCGTTTGCTGCCCAAGCAGAAGGAGAAGGTGGGGTGGGATGTGGGAGCAGACGTTTTCCCACAATGCTGATTTGTATACTTTTTTTTTTTTTTTTACTTTTTACTATTTATTTATTGCTCCTTTATTGTGCTTCCTTAATTTTAGTTAGATGTTTACGTTCTATTACTACCATTATTTTTACATTTTATATTTTAGACTAATTTTAACAGCTATAGCTTTGATTCTACTTTTACTTTGTAATTTTAGCTGTTATGTTCTTTTAATTCTATATTTTGTATTTCTCTGTTTTAATTATTTGTAAACAGTTGTGAAGGTTTTATTACTGATGTGACGGTCTAGAAAGCCAAATAAACCATAAACCATATACTAGACAATACTGCTGACGAGTGCTACTATTAATGGCTGTCAAGTTCGTTTACCTTTTCAGACCTATTTACTTTCTGGAATGCTCCTACTTAGGACTTCTATTTGTAGCAAAGGAACGTTAATTTTGAACTGTCCTTTTTGGTGGGAAAGGAGGGTTGCTGGTGTGAGCAAAGGAGTGGACCTTGTCATCTTAGGCAGACGAACATTCAGAGTACAAATGAAGCAGACAAATCTCCTGTATAAGGAGAGAAAACTCACAAGTGGTCAGGGAAGAATTTAACCTCCACTTACTATGCCTTATTGAGACCTGGACTGGAGAGGGCATCACTCACTCTCTCACTCAACTATGCCTACCCGGACACCTCATCCACCACACACCTTGTCGCATGGGAAGAGGTGGAGAAGCTGAAATAATTTTCAAAGATACATTAGCTTTTAAATTAGTATCATCCATACAGACAGACATACCTGACTGCCTAACAATTAAGTTTCAGGGCAATGAAGGCCCTCATGCTAATCTATCGTCCTCCGGAAAATCACCCTTATTCCTTCCTCAAATTATCTGTATTCATATGTAAATTGCTCCCACCTCCCCCCAACCTGTTGATTCTAGGAGACTTCAATTACCATGCAGAGGTCCCTCTTAAAGGCTACGCTTCGATCTTCCAGCTCAACATGGATGACCTGGGTCTCACCCAAATAAACAAGGTTCCAACCCATAAACATGAGACACTCTGGACCTCATTTTCCATTCTGTCAACATCAAACTAGACCTAGCTTCATTATCAGTGCTTCCTATCTCCTGGTCATCCTGTATGCCACCTCGATGTGTGGCGTGGCTGCTTAGAATGGTTTGTAAATAAATAAACCTGATCCAGATCACCTTACAAAATCCTAGTCAAATATTTATCACCCAAGCACTGCAGCCTTTATCCAGAAACTTGTCCAGTCACAAGCCACCAGTGTCCTAAGAGAATACCTAAAAATGCCAACTACTATCAACACATCAGACCAGCCTGAACTAGTTCAGCAGTGAAACGAGACATTATTTATGCTGAGACACTAGCACCTCTCAAGCCCCTCTCAAGCCAAATCCCACCTAAATCGTCCAGAATTCTCCTTGGTTCCATGAAGGTCTCTGCTTAACCAAACAACAATCTCAACAATTTGATCGGACTTGGCATAAACAGAAAACACATTCCAACATCCAGCTCTGCAAAGATTACTCCAAAAATACAAAAACGGCCACCCATCTAGCAAAAAAGAAAAAGACTACATTTCTAAACAATTTGAACTAGCGATGAATCACCCAAGGAAACTCCTTGAACTTGGGTGGAAACTTTCTAAACCTGAAGCTCAAACACCCACCATTGTCACTAATGATCTTTGAACAGAAGACTTTGCTCAATTCTTCACAGAAATAATTCAAAAACTTAGATTTTCCTAGATGATCTTCCTTCCTCAACTTCACCGATCATGGCACTATATCTCCCAACAAAGAACTTCCTACCAAACCTAAACCAAACTATTTCCATTAAATGACTTCAGGAAAGTCACCCCACAAGAAATGGAGAAAATCTTCCAAAACCTCAGTAGGTCCACTAGCTCACTAGATCCCATTCCACCTTGACTCATCTGCAACCTGAAGCAAGACAACCCCCCTGGCTGACAACTATTATAAATAACATCTTATCTCAAGACACTTTCCTTCACTTACTCAAAAGTGCACTCATCAAGCCAATTCTAAAGAAACCTGAATCTCTAGCCTCCCGTTCTTGTCTTAGCTAATATAAAAAGTAGTTACATCTTCAAATCCTCAACCATCTTGAGAAAAACAACATTATATACTGTCAACAATCCAGTTTTAGGAAAGGCCATGGAACTGCATCTGTTCTACTAGCCAATAGCCATATCTAACAGCATCCACTTGCATGCTGATCAAGGTGGTGATTCCCTCTGAGTTGCCTAATCTCTCTGCCACTTTCAACACAGTTGGCCACCAACTTCTGATCCATTGCTTACGCAACAGCAGCATTGAAGATATCGCACTAATAAACCCTCAAAACCTAGAGTTCTTACTTGCAGAATCCTCCAAGGTTCAGTCTTCTCCTCAGTTCTTTTTAACATTTACATTTGTCCAATATACGACCTCATTCAGGCCTTCAGTACTGAGTGCCTTCTTTTTGCAGATGTCATTCAACTCTGTGTCAAAATCGGAGCTGACCAATCACTCTCTATTTCAAAGCTTACTAACTGTCAGTGGCACAATGGCTTAGCAACCAGAAACTCAAATTGAGCCCCTCTAAAATCAGAACTTCTCTGGATCAGCCGCCAAACTCATCCCTTACGGTCACTCTTTAGACACTATTTTACATCCCAAAGAAATAGTATGAAGCTTAGGGATTCTATTTGATCAAAACCTCAGAATGGGAATACACATCTCCAAAGTAGCAAAACCTTATTCATGCACTTGCCAACTATGGAACTTACCTAGATAAACACGATCTAGACACAGTAATCCACACACTAATCACAATCATAACAGACTACTGCAATTCTTCATTCAGTGGCATCTCCCTATACAATTCAAAATGCCCCTAGCGTCTGCATAATACAGCAGCAAGAATCCTAGTAAGAGCAAAAGCATCTGACCACATAAAACCTATTCTATCTCGACTACACTGACAAATTCAAAACACTCTGCTTTGTCTTCAAGTACATGAACAAACATACCCTAGAATATCTCTCACAATTCCTTACGCCCCCAAGAGAGAACTCAGATATTCCCAAGTGGCTCTACTTCCCACGCCATCTCTGGCTTCTAGCAGACTGTCCTGCACCAGATTTCTGGCCTTTAGCTGTTAAGCACCAAAGGTCTGGAACCTGCTTCCATTATAAGATGCCATACTGGGTCAGACCAAGGGTCCATCAAGCCCAGCATCCTGTTTCCAACAGTGGCCAATCCAGGCTATAAGATCCTGACAAGTACCCAAACATTAAATAAATCTCAAGCAACTATTGCGTATTAATTAATAGCAGTTTATGGATTTTTCCTCTAGGAACTTATCCCTAAGCTTGGAGCCCAGTTACCTCACCTTCAGGAAGAAAGCTAAAAGGCTTCTGTCCAATAACCTAATTACCACAGACGTATTCATATTTCTACAGCAAAAACAAAAACTATGAATCTGACTTTAAATATTTAGTTTTTGTCTCATTACCTATTATGTTGCTATGTTTGATGCCATATGTGATCATTACATTTTCCTTTCTGTACGCTGTAAGTAATATTTAAAGAAATACTAAAGAAAAAAAATCTTCTGGGATGAGTAGCCCCAGGAACATCGCTATTCACAAAATGTTAACTGAAAGAGCTTGTTAAGAACTCATTTAAGGAGTTGAAGCACTGCATGTGCCTTGATTAAAAAACAGTTTATGAAAATTCAGAAAACAAAAATATTAAATGTGCCATAATAATAAATCAGGTAACTATTGTCATAACTAATGCTACATCTTTTACGGTTAATTCTCCTGAGGTCCATATTCAGCCGCAATCGGTCTAACTTGTCCAGGATATTCAGCAGGGCAGCCATGCCACTAAATATACCCAGCTATGTAATAGTTAGCCGGATGTTTACCTGGCTGACTTTAAGACGTGCTCAATAACAGATCTAAATCTGGCTGACTTAGCCAGAGAAGACGGAATATCAGCGCTTAGCTAAGTTAGCTGGATAAGTAGCTCCAAGCTGGATTTCCCCCGTCCCACTCTCCACGTAACCTGAATGCGGCCGAATACTGAAATAGCACCACTTAAGCCAGATAAATCCGAACTTATCTGGCTAAGTGGGGCCGAATATCAACCTCAGTATTTTAGATTATGCTGCTCTTTTGAGCTAACAGCACATCAGGAATTACCCTCTGTCAGGCTACGACACCCTGAACCCTCCGAACTCAGCCCAGTCATCACGACGACGGTCCTTGAACAAAGGTCGCAGCTGTCACCCCACCCCCACCCCTCTAGACCCCACAGCCAATACAGACCCAGATCTGGCCACTATGTGTTACCCTCGTTGGCCCCAGCCAGCATGGAGTAGTAGTAGCCTGGCCCAGGAGTTAAACCCAGGCCCTCCACAAGGAAGTACATGGTGCCTGTTATTCAGCCACCGGACTGGCCCTGTGATGGTTAATTTTAAAAAGAGGAAAGGTCAAAATATCCAGCTGCATGATCTGCAGCACTGTCTCAGGCTGCCAATAATTACATGGAGTCGATTGATCAGTAATAAAAACACAATTTCTAATGTTTTAATAAGGATACGCTAGGCATTGGGATGGACCTACCAATGTAAGATGATATATAATAAATGTATTTTTAATGTATGATGGGTCTGTATTGCTGAGCATCACTACAGAGGGATTAAATTAAATCAGAATAACTTTAAAAATAATTACATGAAATATCATGGAAGTATCGTGCATGTGTGCGAACAACATCGCTAACACAGAGCTTGATAGGACCTTGAGCAGAGAGCATACAGCACCTGTGGCAATACCGGGATTGCCAACCAGAGTGCGGTACTGGGGCTGGATGGGGTGTGTGTGTGCCAACAGTCTGGCTCCAATGCCATAGATTTGTGTAGCATTTCACTTACTTGTGGTAGGGGAGAGATTGCCTGGGGACGGGGGTCTCTGCACCAAAGGCCTCACAGAGATAGCTTTCCCAATATATCCCAGTTTATGTCTATTTATGATCTAGAGCATTTATAGGGTGCCCTACCCAGGAAGCCTCACAAAATACGGGAAGGGTGCTGGAAGGCTAAATCCGGGGCCAGGTTAAAGATGTGGGTGCCCATAGGCAGCGTCACCGCGGTGTCTCTGAAGCTGTGCTAGCACGCAGAGGCTCTCTTTGGCCTGGATATCTGGCACCCTAGGCAGCCGTCTATGCCCAAATCCTATTACAGTCGCCAAACAAATCCTTGTGGCCCGGTCTGTGCGCCTTTGGGGTTTCCTGCCGCACAGCTCCTGGAAGCAATTCCAGAGGTGCAATCGGGAAAAGTGGCAGCAGGACTCGCGCCTGAAACTTGACGTCCCTGGGGCCTGAGCAGTGCTCAGCAGGCCCCTCCAGCGTTACCGATCTGCCGCCGGCCTGTAAGCAAGCGAGCACTTCCGAGAGCGGCACCGGGCAGAGGCGAGGGCCCGGCCCGGCCCAGCTGGAATTCACCGAGCGCTCGTCCTCCCGGGAGAAGGGGAGGCAGCTGTCCGTGCAGGCTCCGCTTCCGCAGGCCGGGAAGCCCCCCCTCCCACCCTGTCAAACAGCCTTCGACGGTCCCAAGGAAAACTTGCACAAATAAGCCTGCAGAATCCTTCCGATCCTGCCCCAAGTTTGTAATTCGTATTGGCACGTCCCCCCCCAAAAGCACCCAACAAGAAGAAAGTCACCCTGGAAGGGGAGGGCTGAAAGCCCGTGCATCGCTCCTTCCTCCCCCCCTTTGTTGGTGCCAGTTGCATCGGGCTCTGGGGGCAAGAGACAGAGTGAAGGAGAAGGGGTGGTGGGGAGCGAGAGATCAGCTGAGGAAGGATGTGACAGGTAAGGGAGGGAGGGAGGGGAGGCAGCGCTGAGGAGCTGCGGATCCCACGCTCCCCGTGCAAGGCCTTGCACAGGCAACACCAAACCCAGGGATCGCCGCCAAGTTCCCCTTGTCTGCTTGTTTCCTACCGCTACATCCACCCCGGCTCACCAGCCGCACGAAACGCTTGGTATCGTTAGGAAAGAGAATGCAAATTACCTGGACTGCGTGCATCGGAGACCATTTCCAGCCCCGCTGACAGCCCCTCAACCCGCCAGGAACGCGGCTCGATTTTTTACTGCATCACAGCTGCTGCTCGCGGGCGCCCTCCGGAGGGCAGAAGGAAGAAGCGGCCTCCGGTTCCCGCTGCTGCAGCAGCGGCGGCCGGGCCGGGCCGGGCCCTTCCTCCGGCGGCGGGGGAAGTGGAAAAGCTGACCGGGAACGGCGGAAAGTCTCTCCCCCTCCCCGAGGAATGCAAGGGCCACGTGGGGTCATGGGAGCAACTTTCTAGAACAGCGGGTAGTGATGGGAGTCGCAGGTCATCGCTGTAGTGGTCCCGGTGGGTTTCAGAAATCAAAACGGAGGCAAGTACATCCCCTCGAAGCATATTTAGTAAAACTTGCTTGTGCATCTTCCGTGCAAACAGGTGGAGCCCGGCCCCTGGAAGCTTCGAGGTCCAAAGCATTTACCGGCTCATTCATCAAAAGGCGTTATGGCGTTAACGCGTGGGGAAAAAAAACCTGTAACCTGAATGCAAATTTTGGGGAGGGGCGGGATGGCACCCATACTACACCTTTTTTCCTGGTCTTAGGCTGTGCCATATGCCCCAAATGGCCATAATGCAATTGGGCTTGGGGAGGGAGAGAGAACACCTTGGGGCAGGGGTCAGGGGTCAGGAACCTTTTTGGCTGAGAGAGCCATAAACGCCACATATTTTAAAATGTAATTCCATGAGAGCCATACAATATGTTTAAAACTAAATACAAGTAAATGTGTGCATTTTATGTAAGATCACACTTTTAAAGTACAATAAGTCTCTGAAAATATTACACCAGGCCTTAAGACACCAATACATCTCCTATTAGGAAAACGGACCAAGTCAGGCTGCTATAGAGTCCTACACAGAAACTACACGCCAGCAGAAAACCTCACCTGAATCACGTGCTGTCCCTCACCTAACATAGAATAAAGAGACCAAAACGCATAACAAGAAGCATGCAGAAAAAACTGAATTGGAAACTGCAACAAGCCAGAGTCTCTGTATGCAGTGTAACAAAGGAAAAAAGAAACATCACGCATCCTTATAAAACAAATCAAGAAATATAAAATCATCAGCAGTAAAACTGTACTAACAAAAAGAACATATTTCGAAACAGCTGATGAGTGGAATATCCAATAATTAAACACTCATATAAAACATTTCCAGATACCAACAAAATATTTCAAAATAGCAGACACAAAGACCCAGTAATGAAAAATAATAAGGACACAAACATTTTTTTGCTCTGCATACCTGGGAACGTTTGATATCCAGGTGTCCTGAGATTGTTCTGAATTAGCAGGAGGCGGGGTGGTTTGCTTGGAACTTTCTCCTCTCTCAGTCACATACCAGCGCTCTCTCTCACACTGGCTCTCAATTACACACCTATATACACATGCTCTCAGTACTCACATATACACATGTTTTTTCTCTTTCACTTATATAGGCTCTTAATTACACATTTACACACATGCAGTCTATCTTTTCACACACACACACACAGGCTTTCAATCACATAAATACATGCTGTCTTTTTCTCTCACACACAGACTCTCATTCACATGCTTACAAACATGTCCTCTCTTTCTCTCATTTACACACAGGCTCTCAATCACATACTCACATGCTCCCTCACTTAAATCAGCTCTCAATCACACACAGACACACATGGTCTCTCTCTCTCATTTAAACACAGGCTCTCAATCACATACTCACATGCTCCATCACCTAAACCAGCTCTCAATCACACACAGACACACATGATCTCTCTCTTACTTATACACACAGGCTCTTAATCATACATACACATGATTTCTCTCACACACAAAGGATCTCAATCATACACACATACTCTTTCACACAAACAGGTTTTCAATCACAAACTTACACATACAGGTTCCCATTGGTAAACTTACATTCATGCTCTCTCTCTCTCACAGGCAGGCTCTCAATCACAGACATACTCTCTTTCACATATACAGGCTCTCAATCATTCACATACATGCAATCTCTCACACTCACACACACACACACACAGGAGGTTAGCGTTGGGAGGAGGCTGCTGCTGCGAGTTCCCGGGGTGGGGGAGAGAGAGTGAATGAGAGAGCAAGCATGTGTGTTTGCTCGCTCATTCACTCTCTCTCTCCCCCACCCCGGGAACTCTCGGCAGCAGCAGCAGCCTCCTCCCAACGCTAACCTCCTTCATTTTCAGCCCTCGCGGAGGCGGAGTCCCATCGGCCGCGGTTGAACCTCTTCATTTTCCTTCGAGCCGCGCTGCAGTCTTCTTTTCTTCGGGCCGATGCCGAGCGCACTAGCGTGGCCTCTTCTTGCCGCGCAGGCACCCGATACTCTCCACTTCCTCTTCCGGGCCGCGGGGGGGGGGGGGGGGGGGGCGGGAAGAAGAGAGCACGCCGGTGCCGCTGACTCCAGCTGTCCTGCCGCGTTCCGCCCGGGCCGACAGCATTTTAAGCCCGGGCGGAGGAGGACCGGGGAGCAGCTGGGTCAGCGGGAAAGTGTGGCGACACTTGTCTGCGAGCCAGATGCAGCCCTCAAAAGAGCCATATCTGGCTCACGAGCCATGGGTTCCCGACCCCTGCCTTGGGGGCTCTCACTGTGTGCACCTATTTATATCTCTATAGGAGGGCCATCTAATAGGTCGAAGTGGGGTGTTAGTGGTGGTTTAGGGGCCAGTTTCTCAGTAGAGTGAGACATACGAACAGCACAGTACACCTTGGGGAAAGATTTGATGTCATTTAGAGTGAGGAAAGTCTCAAAAAGATGACATTTTGTACTATGTTATCTCACCCTAGCTTGATTATACCCTGCTAACCCCATAATGCATTTTGATGAATGACCCGGTTACGATAGCTGAGTATTTTCAGTGGTACGGCTGTATCACTGAATTTATGGACTAAGTTAGCCGAATACGTTTATTGGCTAACCAGCCAAGCCGCACAACGGCGATTAACAAATTCGAATAGAGATATGGACTTCCTAGTGGCACTATCCCCAAAACCTGAGGTGGAACAGAAACAGAACTGAACAGGAAGCAGGAACAAATCTTGGTCAGGAGCTGCTGAGATATGTCTCTCAGAGGCTCCTTCCAAGATCCTCCTCAGTTCCTTGCCAGACACTGAGCCTGCACCTGGGTCCCATATTCAGGTAGCCACTGGAGCCCTGCAAGAAGCCATCCTGTAATCTAGTGGAGTGATCCTGTTCTGTGCATGGGAATATAAAGAAACCTGACATCATGACTTGCTCAAAGCCCTAAAAGAATATTTTCAAAGAAAGCTTGGATGTGCTCTTCAGGGCTCCTTTCTTTAAAAAAGAAAAAAGCAAGGGGATACGCTTCCGTTTCTCAAGAGCCAGGAAACCATCTGATTTTCAGGATATCTACAATAACTATTTATGAACAATGGACCAGGTGTACTTACAAGTTTCCCTATAGATAGAAAATGAAAGAAAATCCTTAGAGTATCTAGCATATGCTTGCTCTAAGAATCAGGTTAATTTACTTACTTACATTAAAACTGAACGTGAGAACTAGTTGAAGGGCTACAGTGAACCCTCTTGTTTTTAGAAGGAAGCATGTGCTTCCCCAGGAGAGAGAGGTGTTCTAGATGCAAACATATTTTTTGCAGCTGACACTAAGATCTGCTATAGGGTGGACACTCAGGAAGGATGAGTAAAAGATCTAAGTGGAGAGAATCCTGTGGATTTCCACTAAGATGTTTGTTTTTTTTAATCTGAATAAAGGGAACAAGTATAGTTTATGGTGGCGTTCAGCTCCCCTACATGGAAGACTGAGATGGTGAGCCCCTAAAATATATAAACGCCTGTCACCATCTTAACTTGTGGATTTTTTAGTTGCTGCTCCAGTCTGATTTATTTTGCAAGGGAAAAACCCCGGGGCTCTAGGATTTGAGACCTGGGTGAAATAAGTCAGGGTACTTTGGAAATCTTTTGGTATGAGGAGGAAATTTTGGTTTGTCTTTTGCTTGAGAATTTTCTTTTGCTAGTTTACTGAGTATCCTAGGACCCAGGGACTGAGTTCACTTACCATATAGAGGAGTGGCGTCTTTCCAAGAGACAGAGAGAAACTGACAAAGCATCTGTGCCCTCATGGAGGAATGGATCATCATTCATTCTTAGGGAGAAGGAATATAGGAAGTTGTAAGATCAGTGGCACCTATCCTGTACATCCACTGCCATCTCTTTGGGATCAACAGAGAAGAAGGGAATTTGCAGATACCACCCAGATGAGAAACAAAGGAAGGTGAATATTGAATAACAGCAGTAAAGGCATGAGAAATGGGACTTTTACACCAAAACAACTAAACTGGATTAAAATCCTAGCCACCAGTGACTGGAAAAGAAAAGGGACAAAATGTAATTAATTGAAATTGGCTGTAACCAAAGGATAAATTGACTAGAAGAATAAGATCACAAAATTATTGGAGATACAGAGCTGAAAATCAACTTTGTAAATATCAAAGAGATGTAAGAAACGTGTTCATCAGTTTCCATCTTTAAATCAGCAAATGTTTGAGTTGGAAAGCACATCAGCTTCTAGCATGATTATTAGTGCTGTTTGCAGTAGACTATTGCTTGACTAAGATGTGAATGCCACTTAGGACCTGACAGGGAATTCTGAACTTTCAGAATTCAGTAGAGAAGTAACAGCTGAAACCCTATCTGAGGTGTAGTTCTTGGGGTCCTATGATGAGACATTAGCTCAGGGGGGTACATAAGAAAGTTTGAGGAATGGTCAAGTTAAGATTCAGAGCAAGAAATATGCAATGCTAATTTGAGTGCAGAAATCCAAGGAAGCAGTACATGACCGGGGCGAGTGTTGCGACCGTCGCTGCCCAACGTCTTCACTCCGCCCTCTTTACCTCTGTGGCGACTCCCTCCAGGTCTGAAGGACGGCTGGCTGCCGCGGCATCTCCCTGCCGTCTCTCTCCGGCGTCCCCGGGCCAGCTCGACACTGCAGATCCGCCATGTTGCCTGAAGACCTAGGGTGCGCGCGCAGGCGTGCTCCGAGTGAAGTACCAGCAAGGGCGCGAACCTCAGGGGCGTCCCCCTGACATGACGTCATCCGCTTCCGATATTTAAAGGTCTCTGATATCGCTACTAGTTGAGTTAGCAAGGGCTAAGGTTCAGATTAGGTTCCCTACCTAAGCTACTCTGCCTCCTCAGACTTACCAGAGGTACCCGCTCCTCGGGGGCCTCGCTCTCTCTCTTTGCCTTTCAGGTTACAGACAGGAACCGGTACTCGCTCCTCGAGGGCCCTCGTTCCTATCTGCTGATTCTCTTCTGCCTGGAAGTCATCATTATCTACATCATTGTGAGTTACCATCGCCCTCTCAGAGCTTTCCCTGGAACCAGGTACTCACTCCTCGAGGGCCTAACCCTTTCCAGCTCCTGAGCTCCCTGAGACCAATATGTGAGTGTTGTCATCTAGTTCTTTTCATGAACTCTGCATACCCTGCCTACTCACTGTCTACAGTTTCTCAACAGCTCAGCCATCCAGGGATCGCTGTTACAGTATCTGAGGGACTTCAGCCCTACCGGGCACTTCAGCTCACTACTGCCACCTCTGGTGGTTTCAAGACCTGTTTAATAAAAGAACTCGTGTGTGTCTGTCTCCATACTCTAAGCCTAGCCAGCGGTCCCTCTCGGGATCTTCCCCCGCGGGCGTGGTCATCTGCCACCGGCCCAAGGATCCACTTACTTCTATCTCCGGCAGTCTATAACAACAGATTGCTAAGTCCGCCTACGGAACACATCAGATTGACACCCCTATCTGATTGCTCCTCCCACCAGCATAGCGGATCATGACAGCGAGAAGCGGATGTCACCCAATAGAGGCAAGAGATCTCGGCATGATAGTTTCCAATAATTTCAAGGAATCAAAACAGTGTGGTGAAGTGGTGATCAAAGCCAGAGGGATGCTAGGGAGAAGCATAACCAGTAGGAAAAAGGAGGTGCCAGTGCCTTTGTGCTGGTCAGTGGTGAGACCTCAGAATATTGTGTCCAATCCTGGAAGCTGTTTCTTCAAAAGGATATAGATAGGCTGGAGGCAATCCAGAAAAAGGGTACCAAAATGATGGGGGGGGGGGGGGGGGGTCCTGCCCCGAAAGCCACATGATGTGAGACTTAAGGGCCTAAAAAGAGATGTAGGAATATGATCGAGGCATTCAGATACCTCAGAGGTATAAATAAGGCAGAAGAAGCAAACCATTTTTAGAGGAAGCGTGCTTCTAGAAGAAGAGGGCACAGAATGAGGTGTCGGGGGGGTAGAGTTAGGAGCAACGTCAGAAAATGTTTCTTCATGAAAAATATGATGGATGGATGGATGGAATGGCCTCGCAATGCAGTGGTGCAGAGATAGTGGCGATGACGTTAAAGAAAGCATAGGAAAGGACTCCCCAATGGCAAAGAGGTGAGAGGAAAGCCAGACATGGCTGAGGTCAGTGGCATTGCGTTGAGCCTAATGGCCCTCATTTGCTGTCAAATGAGTAGGAACAGGCTTGGGAGGTTGCAGCATTGAAAACGATGCACCCTTTGTTCCCTCAAAAGCAGAGGACGTGCAATAAGGTCAAATAAAAGCAGAGAGAACGTAAGCACGACATAGTGATACTTCAGTCTATGGGTAGTAGGCTGCTACCAACAGGTTAAAACTCCCCAGAAACCAATTGAGTCAGTGCTGGCAGGTTGGTGGGGATCAGGAATGATCCAGTAAGTATATGGGAACCTAAGAGGCTGGATGTTTAGGCAATAGCTTCACTAGTTTTTAGTTAGATTATTACAAAGCTTGGGTAGTAAGACATGGAGGGTGAGAGGAAGGGCTGAGTGATAGATTAAGAATGGGATTTTATATGCTCATCTATCCAGCATGGTAAGGATGGATATATGCTCATCTATCCAGCATGGTAAGGATGCTCTGGAGTAACCTGCACAGAGCAGCGGCTACAACCTCAAACAGCAGTGGGATGACCCTGCTGGAGCTCCCAAGAAGGCTGGTGCAACTTGCATGAGGTGACCGCGTTTAAAACCCAACTATTAATGAGCATGGAGAAGCCATTGGTTTTGACAGTGGCCTCGTTAATTTTAGTGGCTGTGTGGATTATTACAAAACTTGGTAATACAACATGGAAGGGAGCCTGGGTATTAAATGCTGGTCTTGTAAGCGTCAGTAGAGGCCAGCGCCATATCAAGATTTTGAACATGTTTGAGACTGAGGGCAGTGGTAGAATTTGTAAAAGGGTTCAGAAGTCCAGTAAAAGACATGATTTGCATATGGGAGTTTATATGTTCATCTACCTAAAGTGGTAAAAAAAAAAAACCAGACGAAAATTACTACTGGGTCAATTAGTCTTTATCTGCCACTATGTTACTGTATTTTGTATCTCTGAGAAAAAGGCCTAGTACACCTAGCCAGTACTCTAGTATCAGTTTATGGTTTACAAACACATTCTTAAAGCTGTTGATATTTATTATTAAATTATGTGGGACGATCTCTTGGATGGTTTAAAAGCTAAGTATATCTGAGGATATTACGGACACGGGCTTTTGTGTGGAATTTCTGTTAGATGGCTGCAGTTTATAATTTGTCCATTAGATGGCATGAGAGTGCCCCAGAGCTGGTTGTTAATCATCTTCTAGCCCGTCTAGCTCAGGAATAACGTGATGCATCTGTAGTCTCTTCACCGCATGTCCTGCGCCATCTTGCTTAGGCCTTGTAGACGTTATACTTGGAAAATGCGATGGTGTTATGAAATATGATGTCTAACAAGCATGCCTGAGAACTTTCCTGTTTTGCTGAGGTGTGGATAATCCATCGCAGTTGTAAGCTATGTATGAAAGGAGGGTGGGCTTGTTCCCACAGAAAACTTTTAAAATGTTGAAGGGACACAGACAGCGTTATTATGATGGAAGACAGAGACATTTTTGAAGTAAAGGATCTTTCTACCCAAATTATTTTTATAACATTTGAAATCAATGGTACTAGCAAGATAGCTAGTATATGTTATTGTTCAATGTTCTTTGTAAAAAAACCCTGATCTGACTTCCCAGACCAGGGCTATCTTTTCGTTCCATGTAAACCGGACTGATTTGTATTGTATACAGGAATTCCGGTATATAAAAATTATAAATAAATAAAATAAAATAAATATTAACCTACCTGAATCCTAATTCCCTTCCTCATAGGGATTTATTTCTAGAGGGGTTTTTTTTCTTCCTCTTTGTCATATTTTTACACGTTTTTGAAATAAACGGTGTACACGTCTGCTTATGCCCATAAACCCCTTTATAAAAATCTTCAACTGCTAGTGCTATACTTATGTACTGGTGTGGTTGTCTGTATTGGGTTCTTCTCATGAGGACTCTTCCAGCATCACCCTAGTTAATTGTGAGCCTTTCTCTCGTTGTGTCCTTATCACAAGTCATGCAGTAGAATTCACAGATTCATAGAAATCTGACAGAAGCCATAACATAAATACGGCCCCTGCAGTTGTACTGAGACCACCAACTCATTTCACGTAGGCCACTTTGGCTGGGATTTGATCGATAGGTGAAAGGTTCTGTAATGCTGTGACCATTTCCATGAAACCATCCAGTCCATGTCATAATAGTAGGAATAGTTAATGGTTAATAGAAATAGTACCAAACAATTAGTATCTCCTTTAGATTAGAATGAAATACATTTCAGAATAAAAGGGCAATCTTGATGATTTTAATTACTGCTGAATGAGCTAAAGATTTCTTAACTTTAATGATTATTTAGAGGACCAAATTCAGCCACTGACTGGCTAGTAAAGTTAGCAGATAAACTTAGCTGGCTAACTTAGCTGGGATATTCAGCGGTGAGGTCGCATTTCTGAATATTCCTGGTTATGCTAGTTAGCTGGATAAGTGTATCTGGCTAACTTTACTAGCCAGCTAGTGGTTGAATTTGGTCCTTTAAATAATCCTCAAAGTTAAGAAATATCTTTAGCTTCTAAAGTTATCCAGCTATATTAGCTGCTAACTTAGGGGGTCATTTTCAAAGGCTTATCGCGTGCAATAGCATGTTGGGGGCGGAGTTGGGGCGGCGAAGAGGAAGACTCGGCGGTGTCTTCACTAGCGGCGATAAGGTTAATAATGTTATCGTCGCCTGTAGAGCGCCCAATAGAGCCACCTTTCACGGTGGTGCTATTGGGTGCGAAAGCTGGCAGCGAAAACACCACGGTGGTGTGAAGGCTGCTGGCTTTCGCAGGCCCGCCCCCCCCGTTTTCGCTGGATTCACCATTCTGCGATAGGATGGTGAATCCAGGCCTTAGTCAGATAGCCAAATGCACCCCAGAATGAATGCCCCGCCCGGTCACCAAGCTAAATGGGTGATTTTTTGGTTGGTTAAACAAAATAGATATAGTTGCGATGGAGAAGTACAGAGAAGGGCAACCAAAATGATAAAGGGGATGGAACAGCTCCCCTATGAGGAAAGGCTGAAGAGATTAGGGCTGTTCAGCTTGGAGAAGAGACGGCTGAGGGGGGATATGATAGAGGTCTTTAAGATCATGAGAGGTCTTGAACGAGTAGATATGAATCGGTTATATACACTTTCGGATAATAGAAAGACTAGGGGGCATTCCATGAAGTTAGCAAGTAGCACAATTAAGATTAATCGTAGAAAGTTCTTTTTCACTCAACGCACAATTAAGCTCTGAATTTGTTGCCAGAGGATGTGGTTAGTGCAGTTAGGGGTAGATTTTAGAAGCCCTACACATGTAAATCTAGCTGGATTTACATGCGCCGAGCCTATTTTGCATAGGCCCAGCGACACACGCAAGCCCCAGGATGCGCGTATGTCCCGTGGCTTGAAAAAAGGGGCGGGACGGTCCGGGGCGGGGCCTGTCCAGAGGCCTCTGTAGGGCCTCTAGGCTGGGGGATCGCACGCCGACACTTGGCCGGCGCGCGCAACCTACGTCTGCCCAGAGGCAGGCGCAACTTGCAAAAAAAAAGTTTGGGGGAGGGGTTTAGGTAGGGCTGGCGGGCAGGTTAGGGAGGGGGAGGTGGGGGGGGGCGGAAGGAAAGTTCCCTCCGAGGCCGCTCCGATTTCGGAATGGCCTCAGAGGGAACAGGGAAAGCCATCGGGGCTCCCCTAGGACTTGCTTTTTGTTACAAGCAGGCTAAGGAAACTGGCATATTTATTCTCAGAACTTATAGGCCTTATATCAAATAATTACACTAATAATATCAGTGATTCTCCACTTCATTCCTTTCTATCTGGTACAATACTCTTCCGCAAGCTAACTTCTTTCTTAAAATAATCTCCCACACTCACACATACACACATGCTCTCTCTCTCTCCCACACACATACACATATGATCTCTCACATACACATACACACATGCTCTCACTGACTCTCACATATACATACACATAAACACTTGCTCTCGCTCACTCTCCCCTCCGCAGCTGCAGTCTCCTTCTTCAGCCCCCATGGTCAAGGGATCAACTTCCAGCCAAGGGGGCTGACCCAGCTCTGGCCTTGGCCTCCTTCCAGGAGGGCAGAGCAGGGCGTGCTCCTCCTCCTCCTCAGGCCATGCTAGCCACACTGCTGATTCCGCTTTTTCACTTTCCAAGGCCCCCACTGACTATGGTGTCGATTTCAGCAGGGCTGCTTTTCCTCTTGTTGAAGCCCCCGCCAGCCGCACTGCTCTCGCTGGTACGTGGCGACGCCTTGGCGCCCTTCGGTTGCGGCTTCTGTGGCCATAAGCACACCATGGCTCCTCTTCACCTCTGCTGCACGCTACGGTCCAGGGCCTACTGATCTATGCAGTGTCTCTCAACCATGTCCTGAATGCACAGGTAACCAGTCTGCTTTTTCAGGATATCCATAACGAGCATGTAAGACCGGGGGCTGGTCCTCAGGAACCACAGAGAGGGCTGGTGTTCAGGGCAGCCACAATGAATATGCATGAGACGCAGTTGCATACAGTGGAGGAGGAGGCAGTGCATGCAAGCATCTCATGCATTAGGGATATCCTGAAAAGCAGGCCTTGAAGGCCAGAACTGGCCACTCCTAATGTATGAGATATATTTGCGTACAGGATATTCAAATCTATCCCATACTTATTCATCGTGCTTAGTCAGAAAAGTAGACTGGTTAGAAGTGCCTCCTGGATAGGGTTGCAAAATACTGATTGATAGGTATACCTGGGAACTCTCTGGGTTGGAAGGCATGATGATCAGGATTATTTCTTTCATGGTTTTCCAGATAAAGAGTTCAAAGTGTGTTACGATAGGTAATGCTTGCATTCACAGTTATTAAATATAAATCACTAGGGTGATGGTGCAGTATAGTGCTACACAGGCTATATAGCTAGTAGTCCTGATACCCGAGCTGAAGAGAGGCAGAGGGAGCATCACTATTTTCATAATTCTGCAAAATAGGTGGTGAAGGACTAAGACAATAGTAGTGGTTCTAATAGCATTGGTGATCTAATAGCATTCGGTGTTACACAGGGCTTAACTGGTGGGCCTAGGATGCCATTTTTGGTTCTTCTTATCAGAAGCAGCCTTCAGAGAAGACGAGGGCTTCAGACCTGCTACTGAGCAGGTCTGAAGTGAGCTGCTTATCCTATCTGGCTAACTTTAAACCTATCCGGGTATATTCAGTGGCATGGCCGCACTGCCGAATATTTTCCGTCAGTACAGGGAAGCTCCTGGGAGTAATTAAAATTATAGTCTGAGAATTAGGATCCGGATTAACCACATACTTTTGTGCAGCTCGTCAGGAGTGGGCGGATAGAACTTCCCCCCCGACAGCTGAATCTGTTATATGCCAGTAGTTATATGCCAGTTATATGCCAGTAGTTATACGCCAGTAGTGCACCGTTATGGACGGTGCACTACTGGCATTATTTACGCGCAGGGCAGATTGGCAAGACGTCATCTCATATTGGACTTTTGAGAGCCATTCCTACGTTGGTATAAAGGCTTTTGAAGTCAGCGGCCCTGGCCCTACAAACCGGCAGTTGTAGCGACGGATGGCTGAGACTTGACAGCAGAGGATGATCCTGGACACTCGGAAAGGGAAACGTCCTTTATCTCTATTTTATGTATCTTTTTGTTTAGCTGTTCTACGGTGTGACACGAAGAAGACTACCCAGATGTGTGATATCACGGGGGGGGGGGGGGGGACACACACACACACACACGGACATAGATGGGGGAGGGAGAGGGAGAGCGAACAAAAAGGGATAAAATGTTTATTGGCAGTTTTTCTACTGATTTGTATTGTTGGTATATGGTTAATATGACTTTCATGTTATGACTATGCCTGTTTTGCCAATAAAAATATAAATTAGAAAAAAAATTATAGTCTGAGTTTTGTCTAATTTCAAGCTGCATGTTAGAGACAGTTTTGCTTACCTTGTGTACTGTTTCTGCTTAAGTGTTTGTAGCTGTATTGCCTTCTCCCGTTCCCGTCTCCGGCTCATGCTATCCTAGAATTGAACACAAAATTGAACACAAAAAAAAAATTGAATTGAACACAAAAAAAAAAGCATAAAAGAGAGCATTGTTGTTATGGTTAATGATGTTTGGGTGGATCCTTGGACACTGTGGCAGCTGACCACGCCCACGGGGGGCAGTCCCATGAGGGACCACGGTGTCAGGCTAGACTCTGGACATACAAACACAGATTTGAATCTTTTATTAAACAGTTTTGTAAACCACCAGAGGTGGCAGTAGTGAGTAGTGGATGTTGAGCCCGGCTGGGCAGGTCTCCCACAGAGCACTGGAACAGCGAAACCTCTGCTAGGCAGTGCTGTAGTGGAAAGAGACTGAGAGTTATGAGTACACAGTGAGAAGCATTCAGAGTCCCAGGTAGAATTAGGAGAAGCTCCGAGACAGGGAGAGCAGGCCCTCGAGGAGCGAGATTCCACTAGACGAGAGGTCTGGACCGGAACAGAGGGTGGGCCCTCGAGGAGCGAGTACCTGGTTCCAGTGAAACAGTACTGTGGAATAGATGGTAGTTGTACTCACAGACGGAAACTTAGTGAAGTCCTCCAAGTAGAAGGGTTTGAAGATGCAGGCAGCGACTCAGGGAACATGGGCCCTCGAGGAGCGAGTACCGGTTTCCTGATAGCACCTGAAAGAAGCAGAAGAGGCCCCCGAGGAGCGGGTTCCCCGTTAGCAACCCCGAAGCGTGTAAGAGTTCCAGATAGCGCCGGAGTGGCAGAGCAGCTTCGGTACGGAGAGCGAATCCCATCCGTAGAGTTACCGTTGCTAACTCGATGAGCTAGCAAATACTGTAGGCTTAAATATCCGGGCAGCGTGACGTCATATCAGGGGGACGCCCCTGAGGTTCGCGCCAACGTGGAAATAAAGATGAGGGCGGCGTGCGCACGCGCGTCCTACGGTACCTTGGAGGAGCATGGCGGGAGGCAGCACCAAAGCCGGTCCGGGGATGCCGGAGAGGACGGCAAACAGACGCCGCGGCAGCCAGTAGTCCGAGGTGAGCGGGAGGAGCCGCAAGTAGTGAGAGGTAGGCGGGGCGAAGCCGTCATAGACCGACGGTCGCAACAATTGTTTGGTTAGCGCTTTGGATTCCCCGAGTGTCTGATTGTGTTGTACACTGGAACGTAGGATTGTCACCTAGCAATCAGCCAATAAGGTGCAAGAGTCCTTAATGAAATAAAAACTGTGCACACTGGATACACTTTCCTTTACACACTTCCTCGATGTTTGTGGGAGGGAAATTAAGTATAAAATAAGGAAAGCGATTAAGAGTGTGTCCGATTCTACAGCTATTCACATTTCCATTTTATTAAATAGCCCCTCTTCACATTTTGACCCGTGAAGAGAGGGGGTCACACTGAAAGCTCATTATGCCTTTTATTTAAGGCAGAGCTACCAAGTTACCTGGTTCCAGGAAGGAGATTTTAGGCCCTGTACTGTTGCATGATGGGTCCTACAGCACTCATTTCAATTCGTGGAATCAGGGACTACAAATTCCATATTTCTTTAGGATGTAAGTTCAAAACCAGAACTGGCCAAAAGGTCTCCCATTAGGACTGGCAGCTCTGTTGATGCTAGATCTCTATGCCATAAGTGGCTAATAATTCATGATGAGGAGAACCCAGCATGGGCTTTTATTATGATAACTTGGATAGCAGAAGAAGGAAGTGATGTACCTTCTCAGATATGTTCCACAAGTTATCAGTTATCAAATTTAGAAGAAGGGGAGGAAGTGTGATTCTTATTGTACACAATGACGTGCTTTTTTTTTTTTTTTTTTGCTATTGCCAGTTGATTCTCCGATAGGCTCTGAGTGTTTACTGGTTAAACTACAAAGTGAAGTTCCTGTGGGTATTTGTTGATTTATTGCCCACTAAGGATTGGTCAGACCTCCTCAGGAGATGATCCTAGAACTAAGCAGAAATTCCCTATATTTTTACATTGCATGATTTTAATTTACACGTGGAGCTTGGTGCTAGCAGAGTTGACCAAAATGTTCTGTTTACGTTGGCTATGAGTAACTGAATGTAGATTTATTTTCCTACTCATTCTGATGGACATACACTGGATCCTCTAATTGACTGAGACCAAGGAGGATTCAATGTCTAAGGCCCGAGGATTTACTTTGAACAGATCATAAACTGTATTCATTTTGTTTTCTAAGATTGGGCAAGGAATTATGACCCAGCCCTCCTTCTGCCTGGTGAGGAGAGACAAATAGATATTGAACATCTTGGGGCAGCGTTGAAGGTAATTTTAAACCACTTGGAATCATGTCTCTAAGGTTGAGACATTGATTCAACAACCAACCCTTGGAATAAAGGATGGAATAGATGCAAGGAGAGGTTGTAGCTTTAACCAACCTTCCCTGGGGGAGAGAGGGAGGAGGCAGTTTGGAATTGGAATTAGTGGGCGGTGATCACAGAGGGATTCAGAAACTGTGAAACCACTCGGGGAAGGTTTTCCCCTTTAGCCACATTGGACATAAGGGATCTTTTAAGCAGGGTTCCTCTCACCTATTCCAGGTTTTAGACCCTTGTTGTTCTTATGTTTCGAAGCCTTGTCCAGATTTTGTACTGGAGTGCTTGCAGCAGTTATTCAATATGTCGCTTCTTCATGGCTCCTGCCAATCGATTTAAAACTCTCCATGGTTACGTCCAACCTTGAGAAACTGACTTTAGACTTGAGCAAATGTATGAACTATCACTCGGTTGTGAATATCCTGTTCTTGCCTAAAATTAATGAAAAAGCAGTTAACATTTCAACTAACTAATTTCCTCAAAGATACTGAGGGCTTTGATTATGGTCAGGTAGGGATTTCATTCAGGATGTAGTACAGAATCAACACTGGTGAGAGTAATAGATGATGCTTTATTCCAAAGGGATCGAGACGGGCAAGTCCTATTAAGTCTTCTAGATCTGCCAAGTGCGTTTGATCTAGTTGACCATACTATTTTCCCTAACAGGTATAAACAGTTGGGGCTGGCTGGTGTAACATACCTCTAGGAACTAGGGCAGAGAAATGTTGAATCATCATTGTGACATGAAAAGACTGACAATAGAGTGCTGTCTCTTTAAGAGCTGGGGGGGGGGGGGAAAGGAGATTCAAAATTGGATTGTCTGAGCATGTGCAAACAGATCACTGCTCAGCTTGAACAGAGTTCCTGCCCTGCTCTGAATTAATAAATATTATCTGTACTGATTAAGGTGAGCAGCCCTCTATAATTGTATTCATGTGTAATGTATTTATGTTAGTTAGCATTGTTTTGAGATGTATTGAAGTTGTTTTTACTTTATCTAAAGAGATTTATAAAAATTGGATTGTCTGAGCATGTGCAAACAGATCACTGCTCAGCTTGAACAGAGTTCCTGCCCTGCTCTGAATTAATAAATATTATCTGTACTGATTAAGGTTCTCTTTTCTGGAACCCTGCTGTGGACGACTTGGGAGTAATTGAACTGTGCCCTGTCAGGATTTGAAGCTCTTCTTTCGGATAGAGGCTGCTGTATTGTGGATTTGGCAGTTGAAGCAAAGAGCAGTACTGACGCCCTCTTCAGCTCTAAATTCAAATGGACACACAGTAGGATACAATCTGGGACTTTGCTTGTTCAGAGACTGCTTAAGGTCGGGTGCTATATCACATGCTGATTCTGGTTGAAATACTTAACATGAGTTATGACAAAGTTGAGTTTTCTCTTGTACTATATACATGTGTTTATATGACAAATGCAGATGCTTAGGAAGTGAACAGATTTATTTCAGTCATTCATTCCAGTAAAGATAAAACTGTTACTCACTAAAGAGCGTGTGGATTCATTTCTGATACTGGGTTGGGAATCAAAGTGCAGGTTTCAGACACAAGGAGTCATAAAGAAAATTGAACTTCAAGGGTTACACTGGGTCAGCTATTAGCTGGCGTCATCCTTTCCTTAGGAATAGAAATTTCACGGTGACATTTAACAACTCCATTTCAGATATTAGCCATGTACATTGTGGGGTCCCTCGGGTGATGTCTCTTTCGCTCCTTTTACCATTTTTATATCTCTGTTGGGATTTTTGATCCATTCACTTGGTTACACTACGTACTTACATGCTGACGATGTCCAGTAGATTGTTCCCTTGGAAGAGAATCTGGTGGGGGCTCTACAACATTTAAATAAATGTCTGATGGTGCCTGAATGATTAGTTTAAGGGAAACAAGATGGTTATCAACACTCAGAAAATGGAGATTATATGCAGAGGAAACCCAGAGACATCAGTCACAAGCTTAGTGAGTTTTTTGATAAGAACATAAGAAATTGCCATGCTGGGTCAGACCAAGAGTTCATCAAGCCCAGCATCCTGTTTCCAACAGAGGCCAAACCAGGCCACAAGAACCTGGCAATTACCCAAACATTAAGAAGAACCCATGCTACTGATGCCAGTAATAGCAGAGACTATTCCCTAAGGGCCAGATTTTTAAAAGGTTACACGCATAAATCCTCCGGATTTAACGAGCATAACAAGGGCTCGCCAGGCCTATTTTCAAAAGGCCCGGCGACGCGTGTAAATCCCCGGGACGCGTGTAAGTCCCAGAGCTTTACTAAAGGGGTGGGAAGGGGCCGGGGTCAGAGGCTCCAAGCACAGCAGCCATTTGCTGCTGTGCTTGGGATTGTGCACTGGCAGTTGGCCGGCAGGCGCAAAATGTAAAATAAAAATTTGGGGGGGGGGGGGGGGTTAGAGTAGGGCTAGGGAGAGGAAAGGTTAGGGGAAGGGATGGAAAGGAAGTTCCCTTCTAGGCCTGGGAGGGAACGGGGGAAGGCACCCCATTGCGCGCGCCGACCCCTGATTTTATAACTTGCGCACGCCTGCACACGCAAGTTATAAAATCGGGTGTACATGTGCGCGCGATGGGTAGTGCACGCATATGTACGCCCGTGCGCACCTTTTTAAAATCTACCCCTAAGTCAACTTGATTAATAGCAGCTAATGGACTTTTCCTCCAAGAACTTATCCAAACTTTTTTTAAACCCAGCTACACTAACTTCACTAACCACATCCTCTGGCAAGAAATTCCAGGGCTTAATTGTGCGTTGAGTGAAAAAGAATTTTCTCCGATTAGTCTTAAATGTGCTACTTGCTAACTTCATGGAATGCCCCCTAGTCCTTCTCTTATCCGAAAGTGTAAATAACCAATTCACATCTACTCGTTCAAGACCTCTCATGATTTTAAAGACCTCTATCATATCCCCCCCTCAGCCGTCTCTTCTCTAAGCTGAACAGCCCTAACTTCTTTAGTCTTTCCTCACAGGGGATCTGTTCCATCCCCTTTATCATTTTAGTTGCCCTTCTCTGTACCTTCTCCATCGCAACTGTATCTTTTTTGAGATGCGGCGACCAGAATTGTACACAGTATTCAAGGTGCGGTCTCACCATGGAGCGATACAGAGGCATTATGACATTTTCCGTTTTATTCACCATTCTCTTTCTAATAATTCTCAACATTCTGTTTGCTTTTTTGACTGCCGCAGCACACTGAACCGATGATTTCAATGTGTTATCCACTATGACGCCTAGATCTCTTTCTTGCACCTAATATGGAACCTAATATGGAACCTAACATTGTGTAACTATAGCATGGGTATATGAGAACTTACAATAAACAGCTGAGGACAAAGCAGGTTTCTGTTTAAGGTGGACCAGTCTACTTCCTATTAAGGGTCTCTTCCTCTTTTATCCCTTAGAGTTGGTAAAGCAAGACTCCACTTTTTGGTTCCTCTTCATTAAGCTATCTTTATCTTTATGCCACAATTTTGTTTTTTTAAGAAAAGCTTTTATCATTTTGCTTGGCATCAATGTCAGGCTTACTGGCCTATAGTTAACATTTGTTACCTATCATTAAAATCATCCATTGTACCTGAAGGATACATTGTACCTAGAGGATAGCTATGTAACCCCAATATTTAAAAAGGGCTCCAGGGGCGATCCGGGAAACTACAGACTGGTTAGCCTGACTTCAGTGCCAGGAAAAATAGTGGAAAGTGTTCTAAACATTAAAATCACAGAACATATAGAAAGACATGGTTTAATGGAACAAGGTCAGCATGGCTTTACCCAAGGCAAGTCTTGCCTCACAAATCTGCTTCACTTTTTTGAAGGGGTTAATAAACATGTGGATAAAGGTGAACCAGTATATGTGGTGTATTTGGATTTTCAGAAGGCGTTTGACAAAGTTCCTCATGAGAGGCTTCTAGGAAAAGTAAAAAGTCATGGGATAGGTGGCAATGTCCTTTCGTGGATTACAAACTGGTTAAAGAAGGAAACAGAGAGTAGGATTAAATGGACAATTTTCTCAGTGGAAGGGAGTGGAGAGCCTCAGCAATCTGTACTTGGACCTGTGCTTTTCAAGATATTTATAAATGATCTGGTGAGGAATGCGACGAGTGAGGTAATCAAATTTGCAGATGATAAAAAAATTATTCAGAGTAGTTAAATCACAAATGGATTGTGATAAATTGCAGGAGGACCTTGCGAGACTGGATGAAATTTAATGTGGACAAGTGCAAGGTGATGCGTATTGTTACGAGCGCGCGCGGGCGCGGTCGTCTCGGGCAGGTGGTGAGCCCTTGGGCCACGGCAGGACCCCAGGAGGAGCCCAAGGCCACACCGTGGGAGGTGAGCTGAGCAGGCATGGTGAGCCAGGCAGGCAGGAACAGAAGCAGGGAGTCCGACCCTCAGCCGGACCTGCATGTCCATGGTAGCCAACACGGGGAAGTTGACTAATGAACGGTCCTCCGACTGTTCCCGGCCCTTTCGGACCTGCCGCAGGGAACGGCAATGGGCAGCAGGCCGGACAGAGGTGAGGGCAGACAGAGTCCTTAAACAGAAGACATCAAACGGGGCAGAAGCAGGCTGAAGCAAGACGGAGACATCAGGACAAGGGCTGAAGCGAGACACAGGAAGGATCCAGGCGAGCAGGAACTCCGATGCTGGGATACTCACATCCGAAGCCCCCTCGGCTGGCAGAAGCTCAAGAGCCCGTGGGACGAATCCCTCCTGTTGGCCACTCCAGGGCCCAACAGGACAGAAGGCTCAGGAACCAGGTCAAGGCAGAGGACAGGTAGACATCCGGACAAGGGCTGAAGCAGACACTGAAGACAAGGCTGGACGGGAACATTGCACTGTCCATCAGGGCGCCCTACTCAGCCCGCCCGTGGGACTGAGTCGCGGACCACCCTGTCCCAGACGCACCCTACACAGCCCAGGAAGGCTGGTCACGGACCACGCTGAGAAGGAGGGTGCGGGGAAGACCCAGGCGAACAGGAACTCCGATGCTGGGATACTCACATCCGAAGTCCTTACGGCTGGCAGGCACAGGAACAAACATCTAGGCAGAGACACAGGACAGGAACCCATCAAGGCATAGGCGAAACCGGGGGACCTGGATCGGCAAGGTTACAGACGACTGTAGAGCCCGATCCGAAGGCCCAGTGCAAGTGAACAGAAAGTCCTTAAGTACTGGAGGTGGAAGGCAACTCCCTGGGAGGAGCTTGCCAGGACCGCCCACCGCTGGTCCTATAACTAGGGTAGAGAGCTGCGGGCCAGCCCCTAGAGAAACGGGCGTGGCTGGAAGCAGGAAGTCCAAACGCTGAGGCTTGCAAGCCACAGGCATGCCTCAGGAGCAGCTAGGCCTCTCAGGCCCTGGAGCAAGTCCTGGATGATGCGCAGGCGAGGCCCCGGCTTCAGAGCGGCCCCCGGAGGAAGGTACGAGACCTCCTGCAGCGCAGCAGCAGGGGGGATCGCAACAGCGTATAGGGAAAAATAACCCTTGCTGTAGTTACACGATGTTAGGTTCCATATTAGGAAAAGAGATCTAGGCATCATAGTGGATAATACATTGAAATCGTCGGTTCAGTGTGCTGCGGCAGTCAAAAAAGCAAACAGAATGTTGGGAATTATTAGGAAGGGAATGGTGAATAAAATGGAAAATGTCATAATGCCTCTGTATCGCTCCATGGTGAGACCGCACCTTGAGTACTGTGTACAGTTCTGGTCACTGCATCTCAAAAAACATATAGTGGCACCGGAGAAGGTACAGAGAAGGGTGACCAAAATGATAAAGGGGTTGGAACAGCTCCTCTATGAGGAAAGGCTGAAGAGGTTAGGGTTCTTCAGCCTGGAGAAGAGGCACCTGACAGGGGATTTGATAGAGGTCTTTAAAATCATGAGAGGTCTTGAAAGAATAGATGTGAATTGGTTATTTACACTTTCAGATAATAGAAGAACTATGGGGCACTCCATGAAGTTAGCATGGGGCACATTTAAAACTAATCAGAGAAAATTCTTTTTCACTCAGCGCACAATAAAGCTCTGGAATTTGTTGCCAGAGGATGTGGTTAGTGCAGTTAGTACAACTGCGTTTAAAAAAGGTTTGGATAAGTTCTTGGAGGAGAAGTCCATTAACGGCTATTAATCAATTTTACTTAGGGAATAGCCACTGCTATTAATTGCATCAGTAGCATGGGATCTTCTTAGTGTTTGGGTAATTGCCAGGTTCTTGTAGCCTGCTTTTGCCACTGTTGGAAACAGGATACTGGGCTTGATGGACCCTTGGTTTGACCCAGCATGGCAATTTCTTATGTTCTTATGTTCCCTGGAACCCTTTTTAAAAATCGATGTTCCACTGGCCACCATCCAGTCTTTGGGCACTGTGGCTGAATTTAATGACACTAAACTCGTTCACAGGTCTGCAATTTCATCTTTGAGTTCTTTTAGACCTCTGGGGTGAATAGTGTCCAGTTCTGGTGATTTGTTAGTTTGTCGACTTCCTTTATTACACCTTCTAGTTTCACACAGTGATTTGCTTCAGTTCCTCTGAATCATCGCCATGAAGGGATGGTGGCATACAAGGTAGGAGGAGGGGGTGGTGAGGGGCCATACCCCCAGGTGCCAGGCTGCGGGAGGGCACTGACCGGCCTGGATGTCACCAACCATAATTGCTCCTGTTGCTCGGTGCGAATCCACATACCTGGAAAATCTGACCCTCTTCCTTCCTGTTTCCTGCCCGACTTGTATTCTCAACAAACCGCCTTCACCACCTTCACCTTCAGCCTCCCCTCTTTCCTATCCTAAATGCAGTGGCACCCTACTGAAATGACAATTCTCTGCCGTGGCACAAAGAGCCTCATCGTTCCAAGAGCCTGCGCCTTGCCTTAGACTTCATTCACTGCTCGTCTGTGCTCGCGAGCTGGGGCGAGGTGACTGAATGGAACAGTAACAGGCCGAAGCCTGACAATGTCATTCCTCACGAATTCCAAAACATGCGCTAATTCAAATAATTTTCTGTAAAAAGTTCCAGGAACGTGGATAATTATTTTTTGAAAATCTAATTGAAGTAATGTATTTTTTTTTCTGCAGACCGAGTACCGTGCCTCAGGAACCATTGTCCAAGGCCTCTGCCCTGTTGTGTCAAGTATGAAGTGCAGGTTCTCATTGCCAAAACAATCCTCCTTATTCAGCTTCATTACTGAACTAGACATTCCCGTGGCAAAGGCTTTCATTTCTACACGTTTTTTCTCCATTCTTCTGGGGTCCCAACACCCCGTTTATTGTCCAGCTGTTTCTGTTTTCTCTGCAACATCTATCGCTTTCCCTATGGTTTTCTTCATTTCAGCTTCAGGTGTAGCTACGGGTAGAAGTTATCACGTTCAAGTTTAGAGATTCTTGGCTGGCTGTGAACTGCCATGTAGGAGCCCTGGGTTCTGTTTCCCAAACTCAGCTCCTGTTCCTGAGGCCAGGTTGGTGCTGGGGGATGCCAGGACGGAGCTTCCCAGCCCCCTGTATGGAGACCTCAGAAATCTGACAATACTGCCATCTAGTGGCCGCTCTCAGAGTGCATGCATTCCAGGCTTCGGAAGGATTATTGCTGCCATGACTGGGCTAGATGGGAGGGAGTTATAATATCAGGTCATGCTGCCCTAGCCCAACAGACCAGTTTTTGATTTAGCGGGAAGTCCAGGGGAGTAGAAAGAAACTGCTAGCCCCCTCCCCAAAAGAGAGCTTCTTTTCTCTGTCTCCCACCTTTCTCTGTGGCCTGCTTCAATCACATTTTTTATTTCTTTTGATCCATGCAATGTCATTTGCTACTGACGAGGATTATTTTCTGGGATTGTTCTGCCATGATCCCACTTGCACTTCATGCTTTATTCACCGAGGCAGGACAGCAGAACATGATTTTTTTTTTTTTTGCTTTGATTTTGAGGGGGTTAGGCCAAGGGTGGTTCTATAACGAGGCAGGGTGAGGCGGCCGCCTCAGATGGCAGAATTTTGAGGTGGCAAAAAAAAAAAAAAAACGCCTCCCCCCAGAAAGCCCCTAATGGCGTCTGCCTCAGTGCCTGACATGAAGCGGTTATCAGCACAGGTTTGAAAAGCAGAGAGCGGGCCTGCTGTGCAGCCTCCCACCTCACCACGGCACGCAGGCTCACCAGTTTCTTCTGCCCCTGTGCTGTAGAGCTTCCCTAAGCAAGAAGCATCGTTGGAGTGAAGATGAGGACCAATCCCTTTTGCTGGCTCAAGTTGCTGTGTGCTGCCTGTGTCCGTGTGCCTGTCCCCACGGGATATCAGAGACTATATGAAGTGAAGAAGAAAAGAACTGTTTTAAAAAAAAGTTTGGTGCGGGCAGCTTTTTATTGCTCAGCTTCAGTTGGGCTCTTCCCCTTCCCCTCGGATGCTTAGCAGCCCAGAGGGTGCTTTAGGAAATGGAGCTGATCGCCGTGCCGATGAAGAGTCAGGGAGGGAGGTAGAGAGGAGAGGCTGCAAGGGTGCAACTACAAGAGGGCTCCCCCGACCTCCTTAGTCAATGTGTTACATAACCGGCCTCGAACGGCCTTGCATTCTGTTACGTGTGGGTGTTTTAGTGTGCCCTTGGGCCTCAGCCCAACCCCAGACGGATCCAGGACCGAACCGAGGGTTGACGGCATGTTCCAGCATGGCTGACGGTCTTACCCTCTGCCAGGCCTGCAAGCTCCCAAGGCCAACAACAGGATGATGTTGGAATTGAATGGTCCTCCAACCATTCCGAGCCCTTTCGGACCTGCCGCTTGGATCGGCATGGAGCAGCAAGCCTGGCCTGAGGTCGCGGGCAGACGGGCCTTGACATGAAAACATGACACCAAGGTTGATGCAATGGCATCACAGACAAGATGGTTGAAGACAAGACACCAGGGCTGTTGAAGACATGACACCAAGGCTGATGCGAAGATATTTATTTATTTATTTATTTATTTATTTATTTAAATGATTTATATACCGGAGGTTCCTGTATAATATACATATCACCCCGGTTTACATAGAACAGTAACTGTCGCTACATTTAGTGGTTTACATAGAACAGAATAAGAATAAAACAGGAGTTTTTACATTGAACAAAATAAAGTAAACAAGTTTTTTACATTGCACAAATTAATCGAAGTAGGTTACTTTTCTTCGTGTTCTTGGCTCTAGGGGAAAGCTTGTTTGAACAGCCAAGTCTTAAGATTCTTTTTAAATGTAGAGTGGCATGGTTCCAGACGAAGGTCTGGAGGGAGCGAGTTCCAAAGTGAAGGGCCCGCTGTGGATAATGCACGTTTTCTCAGAACGGATTTCGCTGGTTGTGTGATTAGTCTGTTCTGATAGGCGCTTCTGGTTGGTTTCACGGATGTGTGAAGTTGAATTTGAAATGTTAGATATCATGGACCAGGGTCGATGAAACAGCATCCCGGACCAGGGTCGATGCGAAGACATCAGATATATGATGAGGAACTTGACGAAGTCCAGATGAGACGAGAAATTGGGCGGAAGGACATTGGCACTGTCTCTCAGGGCGCCCTACTCAGCCCACCTTCACGGGTGGACCCAATGGGCTGGTAGCGGACCACCCTGTCCCACTGCGCGCCCTACACAGCCCGAGGAGGGTGGTCACGGACCATGCTGGGAGCGGGTCAAGCGCAGGCAAGAGTCCAGCCGAGGCAGAACTTCAACGACAGAGCCATAAGTCATCCGGAGCTCCACAAAGGCTGGCAGGACATGAAGCTCAGGAGCGCAGGGACCGGAGTCCACTACCGGCATCTCCCAAGACGAAGACGCGTCACCTGGAGATCCTACGGCTGGCAGGACGGAAGGCTCAAGAGCGCTGAAGACACAGGAGCAAGATACCAAAGAACTTGGGACATCAGGAAGCGGAAGATCAAGACGAGACACCAGGACACCTGGACGAGGACCTCAGGCACGAAGACTTGACATGACATGACGACGAAATGATGAGGAGCTCCATGAAGAAGACCTGACAGAGCTCTGGCAGGCAGGAGCTTCCAGAGTGAAGTAACTCTGATGCAAGGCGAAAACTGAAGTGACGGAGCAGCCCTTTATAGGGCTGGAGCAGTAAGTCCAATCAAAGGTGGGGCCAGCAACACTTCCTGTGGCTGGCCCTTTAAATGTAGCAGAGAGGCGCGGCCGCGCGCCTAGAGGCAGGCAGCAGGAGCTTGTGCAGGACCGCGGACGGCGGCCTGCACCGACGTCGACGCCATAGACGCAGGGCTGAGCCTGGAGGCGAGCCCCGAAGATGGCAGCGGCTCCAGCCACCAGTCAAGCCCGGGGAGGCGGCCTGCAGCCCCGGAGAAGGAAGGTGATGGCGGCGACGGCTCCGTGCCACGATAGACAGCAGAGAAGTCCGCGGCTCCAGCCACGGTGAAGAGGGCGTGCCAAGGTGGCCTCCGGGCCACAAGAAGAAATTAAGTCCGCGGCTCCAGCTGCATGGAAAGGCCCGACTTCGGCGGCGTTCGTGCCGCGTCGAGTGAAGAGGAGCAGCATGGTGAGCAGGGCCTGCTCGCGGGGATTAGCTCTGTGGGCGGGGTTTCTAACACAATGTATGTGCCTCTTGCCAAAATGTATGATTTTTTTAATACACCAAGTGCATGTAACCGTCTACCTATGATATTTATGTCATGATGTAAACTGCTGTGATCTTCACTTGAACAATGGTATATAAAACGGCTAAATAGATGAATAAATATTTATATTTTGTGTAATCTGTGAGATGTGAAATATCATCTGAATAAGATCTTATATCCATTTTCTAAATTTATTGATGCATCGCTGTCAAAATTTAAAAAAACAGTTTTGCTGGGTAGCCAGAACAGTCCAGGGATTTATTGCATATAAGGCCCTTGGGAGTTATTTTGTAATGTTTTATATCCAAGTTGCCAGATACAGTTAATGTCAGGCTAAGGTATGTGTAGTCTAGGGGTGTGTATTATTTTTTGGTTATTTAGACAAAATTTTAAATTTGTGTTGGAGATTTTTTGGCTCAGTTCTGCTGGTGATGTGTGATCAAGGGATATATATTATTGATAGAAAATTTAAAGAACATAAGAACATGCCATACTGGGTCAAACTAAGGGTTCATCAAGCCCAGCATCCTGTTTCCAACAGTGGCCAATCTAAGGCCTGGATTTCCAAAGGCGCAAGCCTCTCTGAATTCGGCGGTAATGGAGGTGGGAGGGGGGGGGGGGGTGGGGTGAAGCAGGGGGGGGGGTGGATCTGCGAAAGCCGGCAGCGATCACACCACCGTGGTGTTATCGCTGCCGGCTTTCGCGCCCAGTAGCGCCATCGTAAAAGGTGGTGCTATTGGGCGCGCTACTGGCGGCGATAAGGGGGGGGGGTCTTACCTTTCCACAGCCAGCGATGTTTCCGCCGCATCCACCCAGGTGCCGCCCCCGACTTCTCTTCCGGTGCCGACTCCGCCCCGATTTAGCTATCGCACGTGAAAAGGGATAGGGTTAGAAAATGACCCCCTAGGTCACAAGTACCTGGCAAGTACCCAAACATTATATAGATCTCATGCTACTAATGCTGGCAATAAGCAGTGGCTATTCCCTATTGATTAGTAGCAGTTTATGGACTTCTTCTCCAGGAACTAATCCAAGCTGCACTAATTGCCTTAACCACGTCCTCTGGTAACAAATTCCAGATCTGAATTGTGTGTTGATTGAAAAATAACTTTCTCAGATTTGTTTTAAATGTGCTACTTGCTAACTTCATGGAGTATCCCCAGTCCTTGTATTATCCAAAAAAGTAAATAACTGTTTTACATTTACCTGTTCAAGACCTTTGATGATTTTGGAGACCTCTATCATATCTCCAAGCTGAACCGCCCTAACCTTAAAAAATGTCTTTATTCTGTAAATGCAGCATTTTTATATCTAAATAATGTGTATTTCTGTATTTCTAAGGCCAGCAGTGGAGTGGAGGGGAAGGGGGAGAGCGTGCTGAGGTCAGGGAGAGAGAAAGGGTGCCCTCTGCTGGTAATCCATGGTAATCTGGAGGGGGTTATCCTTTGCCTTCCTCCCTCCCCCTATCCCAACTTCTTCACCCTTTGCCCCATGAGGAGCAGGGATCAGTTTTGGGGGGCGCCAACTTGTTCCTTGCCTCAAGAACAAGATTGCCTGGAGCAGCCCCTGGGTTAGAGAGCTTGGAGTTTACAATGCCAAGCAACTGCCCCTGTGCCAGCTCTCTGGTGATGCAACCTCAAGATCCCATTCATTTTCTTAAGCTGGCTTCCTGAACCATTCCCTCTCTCGCCCACACGGTGCTTATAAATTATCATACATTTTGCCCGGAAATGCCAAACCGTTTCTAATTCCAATGCATGTTCACAGGGTTTGCAATGTAATTATGTTTCAAGGAATTTTGGAAAAACACAGATGTTTTGCAGAAAAGGAAGTTTGATCATATCAAGGGAAAAAAAAATCTTTTGCTTCATACTTGACTCACACAAACCATATGCAGTATTCATAGGAGGGGGCTGCATACAGTAAATGTGCAGTACATCTGTATTTCTTCAAGAGAAGTGGCTTGAAGGGGTTAACACAAGGAAGGCCATAGTTGTTATTCAAAAAGGACTTTTTCCCATTCTGAGCATATGGGGAAAAAAAATCTCTATTGCATGAGGTCCTATGAGAAGAAAGCAGAAATGGTTTGGATTCTGGGCCTGATATAATAAGGTGTGCTCAGCAGAGCCCGCTGTTTTACCATTTTTATGTGCGTATATTTTACCTCCGATGCAGCAAAGAGTTTTGCACGCATAAAATGTGCATGGAAAACTGCGCATGTAAATCTGATGCTAATGAAGGATTTGCTAATTCCCCCCGCCTCCCCCCCAATGCAGAGAGGTGCATAGGCTTAACTCGGGTTTTCTTAACACTCAGAATTTAACTCCTGTTCAGAAGTAAAGTTCCTGGAGCCGGAGTGAGTCTATAGGGCTAAACCTGTACTTTGTAATGCAGGGGTCCTGTACTCGGGAATTGCGCACAGAAAAACTTGATTTGTGCACAAGTCATGCTTTCCGTGCATAAAATATGATTTGTGCACGCACAAAATATTTTCTGTATAGAAAGCATATTTTTTGTGTGCTTAAATTATATTTTATACACGGAAAGCATGGTTTATGTGCCCAGAGCATATTTTCTGCACATAAAATATGAGTTATGGGCATAAATCATGGTGTTATATGCGCAAAACTTTTCTTAAACTCCCGATGCTTTAGCATAGCATTAGCTTATTGCGTCGGGAAATTATTTTTTTGTATGAGCATTAAAAGGTTGTAGGCTGAATTTCAGTGCCCAGTTTTAATGCTCCGCTATATTTCATTGGCCCCTCTGTTAATTGCCAGATATCTGCTGCCATTTAGTCAGTGAAAAAAACAGAGAGTTAACTTTGATTTAAACTTTCTATTTTATTTTGCTGCTTGTATATTTTTTAAAATCATACTGGTTACATTAAATTCTAGAAAACTGAAAGCTAGAAACCAGCAACGACTGAAAGCTAAAGTCTAACCGGGTTGGCACTGGGACAGACTTTCTGAGAGCGATAGGGTTTCACAATAAAATGTAGAGATAAGGTCGCTCTGCAGCCGTGATGCTCTTACCTTCTGTGTGTCCAAAGCTGAATATAGGCTGTCAATCCTTTACCACATTTTTCCTAAGGGTAGTTTGGTTATTCATGTTTCTTTTAGCAAATTCTCAAGAAAGCATTTAAAAAGTCAGCTAACATGAAGTGCTGCTGTGTCTATTAGACTGGGCGTACTCTACAGCAAATAAGTCCAAAAGGGATTTGTTACTGCAGAAGCAGAATTTTGATCCAGATCCCCAGGTCAGCAGTCCAGTTATTTCACAAGCCCGCCCGGACAATCGCATCCAGCTACTAGCTTCCCACCCCCCCCCCCCCCCCTACATTTCACAAGGATACTGTGATTTGAGTGACTTCTTAATCAGCGAAGCAATTCATAAATGTGATTTAATCAGTAAATAAATAAACTCATTTGCAGCCTGAGTGCCCGGCCATTGCTGTTCCCAGCATGAGGTAAATAAATCCGAGATAGATTTGTTTCAAGACGATTAAATTCTGAACGTATATGGAAGATACGCAAATGGACAGTATCCAGGGTTGAAGCCTGCTGACAAGTTTCAAGCTCTTTTTGTGCTTGATCCGAATATTACAATGTTAGTACACATGTGGCCCTGGCTAGATTTACAGCCCCTATATAAGAAACATATGTCAATCAGGTATATCTTTCACATTGGAACAGCTTGCTGTCTAATGATACGCTTAAGTATTGTTCTACCAGTGTTACCAAATTTGCCCCTTAGATTCGGAGAGAGAGGAATTTAAAAGGTTACCCATGCTTTAGTCGTGGGCAAACTATCAAATACCAATTATAATTCAGTCTGAGAAGAAAAGAAGGTTCCCAGAAATGTGAGGTTTCTGAAGTTGAATCAGCTCCGAAATGTGAGATTGAGGAATGGAAAGGATCTCCCTACCCTATCACTAATACATTAATTATGACAGCAAATATGCTGGGTATACCATTTTATGGTGGGGGGGGGGGGGGAACTGGAATGAAAGATAGGTTGGAAGGACTTCCAAGTCAAAGAGAGAATTGAAGAGCATGGTTCTCGGCCTACAGGGAAATAGCAGAAGGACAGATAGACTGTACTTCCATGACTGTCATCAATGCTAGGTTTCCGGAGGCACGGGTGCTGGGACTCACCTGCAGGATGCCTGGGGGGGGGGGGGGGGGGGAGGGATTTTTTGAGAGGCCACAGGGCAAATCAAGCAGACAGAGGAAAAGGTTGCCAGCAGATACCCCCCTGAGACAAAGCCCCGATTGTCATGATGGCAAATTGGCAATGTTTAGATGAAGAGGAGATAAGTGCAGAAATCTTTCACTACAACAAACCTCCCCTTGTACTAAACTAGGGACCCTCCCTCCTTTGGGATTAAGTGATTGATTATAGGCTACAAAGGAAAATCAACCCAACAGCTCTTTGAATGGGTCAACTGAATATCGTATTTGCTTTCCTGTGTTTAAAAAGTGCTAATTGGGGGGGTAAATAGTGTCCACTAGGGATGTGCATTCGTTTCATCCGTTTCCTATACAAGTATGTAATATAAAACATTTGAAACATATGAAACCCTGCTTCAAATACTTTCCTTGGCGCGAACCTCAGGGGCGTCCCCCTGTGATGACGTCACACATTCCGGATACAAAAAGCCTACACTACTGCTAGCTAATCGAGTTAGCAAGGTCAGGTACTTGTACTGGAACTCCTTACGGATGGGATTCGCTCTCCGTACCTTGCTACTCTGCCTCTCCATTATTGGACTTACTCTATTTGGGGTACCCGCTCCTCGGGGGCCTCTCTCTTCTCTTTCAGGTCGCTGTCTGGAACCGGTACTCGCTCCTCGAGGGCCCATGTTCCTGGACTCGCTGCCTGAACTTGTTGCGTTCATGCCTATTCTCGCCCTCGCTCCACCCTCTTTACCTTTGTGGCGACTCCCTTCGGCTCTGACGGACAGATGCTGCCACGGCTTCTCTCTGCCTCTGTGTCCCGGAGTCCCCGGGCTGGCTTGACGCTACGGATCCGCCATGTTCCTGATGATGTAAGGGTGCGCGCGCTCCAGACGTACCAGCAAGGGCGCGAACCTCGTGGGCATCCCCCTGTAGTGACGTCATTTGCTTCCAACATAAAAGGTCTTTGCTTGCAACTACGAATCGAGTTAACAAGGAGGAATCTTTCTCCGCTGCTCTGCCTCTACAAACTTACCTAGGGGTACCCGCTCCTCGGGGGCCTAGCTCTCTCTCTTCTTGATTTCAGATATAGGACGGAATCCGGTACTCGCTCCCCGAGGGCCTACGTTCCTGAAGACTCAGAAAACTCCTATTGCCTGGAAGCGATCGCAGACATGAACACTGTGAGTTCTATTCAGATAGGAACCGGTACTCGCTCCACGAGGGCCTTCGCTCCTAATCCCAAAGACTCCTTTCTGTCTAAGACGTTATCGCAGGTACGGAGATCGTGAGTTATTGCAGATTGCAGAGAGGAACCGGTACTCGCTTCACGAGGGCCCATGTTCCTAAAACCCTTCACAAACTCTCTTCTTTCTTAGAAGATATCGCATACCTATATCTTATGGATTGCTATTACAGATTACAGATAGGAACCGGTACTCGCTCCACGAGGGCCTATGTTCCTCAACTCTCCTAAACTCTCTTCTATTCCAGAAGCCATCTCATACACAGTTATTGTGAGTTACTATTTCAGACTGTTTACAGGAACCAGTACTCGCCTATGGCTCCTGTTCCTGAATACTGAAGACTCTCTGTTGCATAAGAGGATCTTACAGACGTCTACCATTGTGAGTATATCCTCCACTACTGGTTATGTATCCAGCATACCCTGTCTACTCACTACCTATAGTCTCTCTCTCCAGCTCAGCAACTCAGAGATCGCTATTCCAGTATCTGAGGGACTTCAGCCCTGCCGGGCACATCAGCTCACTACTGCCACCTCTGGTTCAATACTCCAGCCTAGCCGGTGGTTCCTCTCAGGATATCCTCCTGGGGGAGCTGTCATCTGCCATCGGCCCAAGGATTCACCAATTTACATTAAAGTGTTCATTCCTTACACTACTAGAGCGGAATCACTACAGCCACTCTGTGGGGAGCCAACCCACGACTGATCACTAACTCCGCCTACGGAGTATTACAAACTTCTGGCTCCTCCCCTTGGGGAGCAGCATTGAACAATGGTAACACTCACACAATAGTCTCTTGGAACAGCCCCGGAGCTGGAATGAAGTAGGCCCTCGAGGAGCGAGTACCTGGTTCCAGGGAAAGCTCTGAGTAGGCAGCGGTGACTTCCTGGCAGAAGTTATTCGGTAGCAGGTCCGGGAACGTGGGCCCTCGAGGAGCGAGTACCGGTTCCAGACTGCGACCTGAAAAGCAAGAGAGAAAGTGAGGCCCCAGAGGAGCGGGTACCCCTGGTAAAGTCCAAGAAGGCAGAGTAGCAAGGTAAGCGGAGAGCGAATCCCATCCACAGCGATACCTGGAGGCAGCTAGGTAGAAAACCCTTTGCTAACTTGATTAGCTAGCAAAACAAGAGACCTTAAATATCTGGTGAAGATGATGTCATCTCAGGGGGATGCCCCTGAGGTTCGTGCCACAGCTGGTACTTGAGTCGGGGCCGCGCCACGCATGCGCCCCTAGGCCTCAGGAGAAACATGGCGGAAGGCAGCGTCTAGCCAGTCCGGGAAGGCCAGAGGAGGTTGGCAAGATGACGCCGCAGCAGCCAAACTTCCATCAACCAAAGAGGGAGTCGCCAAAGAGGTAAAGTGGGCGGAGTGGAGACGTCGGGCAGCGATGGTTGCAGCACTCCTAGAGTGATATAAAATGTTAACTAATATGGGTGCTTCTCATAGGAATGTGCAGAGGGACCACATATGTTGCATTCGATATTCGTATTCGTCGGGGGGGGGGGGGGCAGATACGTTGCATTCGGCAAGGGGGGCCCCCGATATGTTCATGCGTTCATTCTTATTCGTTTCCTGGCTAAAATTTAATTAACTACAACCCCCCACCCTCCTGATCCCCCCAAGACTTACCAAAACTCCTTGGTGGTCCAGCAGGGGGTCCAGGAGCCATCTCCTGCACTCACGCAGTCGGCTGCCGGTATTCAAAATGGCGCCTTTGACCTTACTATGACACAGGGGCTACCAGTGCCATTAGTCGGCCCCTGTCACATGGTAGGAGCAATGGACGGCCGGCGCCATCTTGTGCTCCTACCACGTGACAGGGGCCGAACTTACTATGTCACAGTAGCCCCTGTGACATAGTAAGGTCAAAGGCTATTGGCGCCATTTTAATACCGGCAGCCAACGGTGTGAGTGCAGGAGATGGTTCCCGGACCCCCCCCCCCCCCCGCTGGACCACCATGGAGTTTTGGTAAGTCTTGGGGGGGGGGGGTTAGGAGGGTGGGGGGTTTGTTTAAATTAGCTCCTTTAGACGGCCGAATAATTCGGTGAAGATTCATTGTATTCGTGGGGAATCGCGATACGTTTCGCTTCCCCACGAATACAATGAATATGGCCCTATACGTTGCGGATTACCAATACATTGCAAACGAATGCACACCCCTAGCTTCTCAAAAGGCTCTCTTTCTCTTTCTCTCTTCACCCTCTTCTCTCCCCTCTCCCTACCCCAAATGGGATTTACAATAATTATCACAAATCCTGTGTCAGCAGTAATACATAGCTATCACAGGCATAACACCAAAGGTGTAGTTAAACTATGGCATACTAAATACCTTTTATTTTAATTTACCTCACCCTAATTCCTTCCAGTTCGTGAAAAATTCAAAATTTGCATATGCATCTTGCGATGCGATAAATATCGCGTGCATTACGGCATTATCGCAGGCATTATTTATTTTATTTATTTATTTAACTTTTTTTATATACCGGCATTCATGAACAAGTCACATCATGCCGGTTTACATAGAACAAGGGGTGCAATGAACAGTAGAACTAAACTCGTGCAAGGGGGGAGCAGTTACAATGGTACATTAGGGCTCTAACATGATTTGAAAAATGAACCCTCTTAGATGACCACACCACACCAACATCTCCCTTATCTGCACTTGTATATAGAGGAAGTGAATCCAACATAACCGATTTATATGTGCCTCTGCACCCCTGCCTCGCCCTTAGGTTTTCATATTTGGAAGAGAGACGGGTGGAACGTTTAGTGCTTCTATAGCCTTTATTTTGGCCATATAAATCCTCTCCATGTCTGCACTGCCTGCTCTGCGAATGTAGATCACGTAAAAATAAACTCTGAAACAGCTGTACCGGGCGAAACACTGACAGCGATGGGTCAGTTGTTCAGTTAAAGTTCAGTAATACAGCTGAATTTTTCAAAATAACATGAAAAAAAGTTAAGTGTATCTTATTGGACACTGAAGGAAAATGACAGTGTGACATGGATAGTTGGAGATATTAATATTGAAAAATTAATTAAAAAAAGGAAAAAGAAATGTCTTACAAATTATAGAAACAAATAAAATGATGGTGTAGAAGGGGGTTTCTTTTGGAACCGTGATTGAGAACGCAAGACTCTTTGGAGTTGTTACTCTGCATACAGGCCGATGCAATACTGTGCGCTGGCCGCAGCGCACGGCTCAACGCGCATTTGGAACGCACGTCCATAACCCCTTTTGCAAGTCATGGCAATACTAAGTAGGAAAAACTAAAAAATGAGAAATGTCTCCCCAAAACAAATTTGTTTTAAAAAGGGTGCTCAGTTAACAAGCGTCCGTTTTCCTAACCCGTGGCTGTGCACAGGTTAGGAAAGCGAACGCTCTAAAATCGAGCGTCTGTTTTCCCATCCGGGTGACAGCCACCTCTCCCGGGCGCCCGCTGCCGAGGAGACGCCAGGGGCACGCAATTTCCCCTAGCGCCTCCTTTTTACCACGATACCCGATTTAAATATTAAATCAGGCGCCCGGGAGAGGTGGCTTGGTGCGCGTTAAGGGAGGGAGCACTCAATCATGAGCGCCTGTTTAACGTGCGCCGATACTGCATTGGCCTGGTAGAGTTTAAATATCTGCACTGAGGTCCTTTCCACCTGACTGTGGCATGGTGAATCTTTTCATTGAATGAATTCATATATTCCTGGGGGAATTCTGAGTTATTGCAGACCGCAGAACTTGCACAGAATTACCAAATTCTGCGCAGAAAATGGCAGAGAAGACTCTGGCATGCCGCGAATGGAGCTCATGCTGTTTGCAGTGAAAATGAAGGCCCCGGCATGCTGCAGGATGCACTCCGCTCACAGCAAAGATGAATGCCCCAGTGAGAGTGAGTGTGTGTGTGTAGAGAGGTGTGAGTGTGAAAGGGGGGATGGGGTGTGAGAGAGAGGAGGGGAGGGAGTGTGAGAGAGGGGAGGGGTGTGACAGAGAGCGCAAGGGGGAGGGGTGCGAGGGAGGGGGAGGGGTGTGTGTGAGAGAGCAGGGGAAGGGGGTGTGAGAGGGGGAGAAAAGGGAGGGGTTGTGAGAAGACAGGGGAGGAGGAGGGGAGGGTGTGTGTGAGAGAGCAGGGGGAGGGGGTGAAAGAGCAGAGTGAGAGAGCAGGGGTGAGCAGGGGGAAACAGGGGAGTGAGAGAGAGCAGGGGAGTGTGAGATAGTGAGAGCAAGGGGGAAGCAGGGGGGGTGAGAGAGAGTCAGTGAGTGTAAGAGAGTGCGAGCAGGGGGAAGCAGGGGGGTGAGAGAATGCAGGGGAGTGTAAGAGAGAGCAGGGGGAGGGGTGTGAGGGAGAGAGAGTGTGGGGAGGGGTGAGAGACAGAGAGTGAGGGTGAGCAGGGGATATGAAAGAGTAGGGGAGGTGAGAGAGCTGGGGGGATGAGCAAGGGGGTATGAGAGAGAGTAGGGGGGAGGGGATGTGAGAGAGAGAGCGCAGGGAGGGGTGAGAGAGAGAGAGTGGGAGTGAGCAGGGGTGTGTGAGAGAGAGCAGGGGAGGTGAGAGAGCAGGGGGGTGAGCAGGGGTGTGTGAGAATGACCTGGGGGGATAAGCAGGGGGTGAGAGAGCAGGGTGGGGTGCTTGAGTGTGGGTGCAAGAGAGAGGGAGCCTATATGAGGAGACTGTGAAGGAGTGTGTATGTGTGTGAGAGATTGGGAGCTGGTGTGTATGAAAAAGGGATTGTGTGTATGTGAAGGTGCTAGCCTATGTGAAAAGATTGTGTATGTGTGAGAGAGAGCCTGTGTGAAGGAGTGTGTGAGAGACATAGGTAGACCATGTGAGGGTGTATGCGTGAGAGAGAAAGGGAGCTTGTGTGGGTATGTATGCAAGAGACAGGGACCCTATATGAGGGGATGAGTGTGTGCGAGAGAGAGACTTTGTATGATGGGATGTATGCGCGCGAGAGAGTGAAGGAGCCTGTATGAGGGTGTGTGTATGTGCACTAGAGAAACGGAGCATGTATGTGAGAGAGAGAGAGAAGGACAGAGGGCATCCAAATGCCAGATGAAATTTAATGTGGATAAGTGCAAGGTGATGCATATAGGGAAAAATAACCCATGCTATAATTACACAATGTTGGGTTCCATATTAGGTGCTACAACCCAAGAAAGAGATTTAGGTGTCATAGTGAATAACACATTGAAATCGTCGGTTCAGTGTGCTGCGGCAGTCAAAAAAGGAAACAAAATGTTAGGAATTATTAGAAAGGGAATGGTGAATAAAACGGAAAATGTCATAATGCCTCTGTATCGCTCCATGGTGAGACCGCACCTTGAATACTGTGTACAATTCTGGTCGCCGCATCTCAAAAAAGATATAATTGCGATGGAGAAGGTACAGAGAGGGGACTGGCGATTGCAGTGAGAGAGAGACTGTTACCAACTTGCCTGGCCCGTCGGAAGAGAACCTGATTCACATCCAGCTCAGCTGTGGGAATCCCTAGACGCTGACATCATCAGCCAGAGACCACGAGGGTAAAAGCCCGTGGTGCCGAAGTGAGTGTGGGACTGGCGATTGCAGTGAGAGAGAGGCTGTTACCAACTTGGCTGGCCCGTCGTCGGAGAACCTGATTCACATCCAGCTCAGCTGTGGGAATCCCTAGACGCTGACATCATCAGCCAGAGACCGCGAGGGTAAAAGCCCGTGGTGCCGAAGTGAGTGTGGGACTGGCGATTGCAGTGAGAGAGAGGCTGTTACCAACTTGCCTGGCCCGTCGGAAGAGAACCTGATTCAAATCCAGCTCAGCTGTGGGAATCCCTAGACGCTGACATCATCAGCCAGAGACCGCGAGGGTAAAAGCCCGCGGTGCCGAAGTGAGTGTGGGACTGGCGATTGCAGTGAGAGAGAGGCTGTTACCAACTTGCCTGGCCCGTCGGAGGAGAACCTGATTCACATCCAGCTCAGCTGTGGGAATCCCTAGACGCTGACATCATCAGCCAGAGACCGCGAGGGTAAAAGCACGCGGCTTGTGGCGCACCGCAGCCGCCGGCGCCCGCCTAAGCCGCGCACGCCAAAGGGGCGTGCGCGGCTTAGATCGGCTTTGATCGCCTGCAGATTGCCGGAAGATTGTTTATATGGGGCGTAAAAGGAAAGCAAAGTTTGTGACCTCGTCTCCCGCACAGCAGACAACTGGACCCATGGATGCTCACGTAAGCAGAGGAGCTATGCCACGAGGGGACAGTGAGGGAGACTTTCTTAATGTCTCCCTAAGTCCCGGCATTAGACCAGTCCCTCAACAGCCCCCAGGAGAAACAACAGGAAATTTTTCCGCCGAGGGAGAAGCTGCAAAAGTAAGTGACTTTAGCTTGCATTTAGAGTCACCGAAAGTTGCAACACCCCCCGGCCCAGGGCTAAAACAGCAGGGCGCAGGAGTTGGGACTCCAACGGTTAAATTAGACAGTCCGTGGTTAAATATCATGGACGAGTCTAAAATCACCCTGGGGGACGTTTGGAGGTTGTTGGTTAAATTAGATTCTAATATGATACAGATTAACTCATCTTTTACAGCTATTGCGAATGGGAATAAATCTCTTATACAAGAGCAAGAGAAACGAATAAATAATGTTGAGACTTCCATTAAGGATTTTTCATTAGAATTGCAAAACGTTAAGACTTTAGAAAGTTACCATACTTCTGATAACGTTGTGTTACATGCTAATCTAGAGAATTTGGAAAATTTTATTAAAGTAAGAAATTTACGTTTTGTAAATTTTCCTATCACTAGGTTAATCTCACCGTTTGAAATGTTTTCAAAATATGTTAGGGAAAATTTGGTATGTGAAGAGGTTCCTTTAATATCAAAAATTTATTATATTCAGGTTCAAAGCGGTAACATACCTAGAGCAGGCGAGGATAATACACTAGGAGTATCCACATTTCTGGAAGACTCATTGGATATAATAAATAATAGAACAACGCTGTTTGTATCCTTTGCACTAGAAAAAGATAAAGAGTTCATCTTGGATAAATTTTTTAAAAACAAAGATGTAATGTTCTGTGGACAGAAGGTTTATGCATTTCCAGATGTCTCCAAGCCTACTCAGGCAAGGAGAAAGAAGTTTCTTTCCCTGAAAATGAAAGTTATAGAATTAGGTGCATCCTTTTAGCTAAAATATCCGAGTAAATGTGTTATAAATTTTCAGGGGAAAAAATTTGTATTCACAGAGCCTTCACATCTAGAAGTTTTTCTGAAGGATAAGATTGAGGTTAGTTTGAATAAAATAGTACCAACAGTAACATCTGAAGTTAAGGTCGATTAAATAAATAATTTAGGTAACCCTCTCTTTATTGATTATTATTTATACAACATTATATAAATTTCAGTCCCCCCATTATTTGTATTCGAATAGACAAATTTGTATAATTTGGATTGTGGGAATAAGTTGTATGAATGTATTATGTTGCCTATCGAATTTCCTGTTTATGCACAGTAATGTGAATATTGTATTTCTTTTCTTGAAAAATCTTAATAAAGATTAAATTATAAAAAAAAAAAAAGAAGGTACAGAGAAGGGCTACCAAAATGATAAGGGGAATGGAACAACTCCCCTATGAGGAAAGACTAAAGAGGTTGGGACTTTTCAGCTTGGAGAAGAGACGACTGAGGGGGGATATGATAGAGGTGTTTAAAATCATGAGAGGTCTAGAACGGGTAGATGTGAATCGGTTATTTACTCTTTCGGATAGTAGAAAGACTAGGGGGCACTCCATGAAGTTAGCATGGGGCACATTTAAAACTAATCGGAGAAAGTTCTTTTTTACTCAACGCACAATTAAACTCTGGAATTTGTTGCCAGAGGATGTGGTTAGTGCAGTTAGTGTAGCTGTGTTTAAAAAAGGATTGGATACATTCTTGGAGGAGAAGTCCATTACCTGCTATTAAGTTCACCTAGAGAATAGCCACTGCCACTAGCAATGGTTACATGGAATAGACTTAGTTTTTGGGTACTTGCCAGGTTCTTGTGGCCTGGATTGGCCACTGTTGGAAACAGGATGCTGGGCTTGAAGGACCCTTGGTCTGACCCAGTATGGCATTTTCTTTCTTATGAGCCTGTGTGAGGGGCAGTACTGAGAACGGAGTTAATCTCTGGGACTGGCGATAGAGTGGAAGGGGTTGAGCCTAGAGATGGAGGGGAGAGATACTGGCAAGTGGAAGGCAACGTGGCCAGGGGAGTAAGGAGAGAGAGTGGAAGGGACAATCTTACAGTGAATTTCTAGAGATTTTCTGCTCAAAATATTTAAAACTCTGCATCTTTAAGTAATAACCTTTTTCTGAATTAATGTAAAATGTAATTACTTAAAGAGTGTCATGTAAATTGTGTTATTTTGACCAATATAAAATATGCAGAGCTTTGCAGAATTTTAAGTTTTTGTGCGCAGAATTTCCCCAAGAGTAATATGCAAGGTGGTTTTTTTTTTTACATTTGTGAAAACATTATGAAAACCATATAGCTGTATACCATTAAAACTGCCTAGGCAAAATACATGTTTGCATTTTAAGAATGATCTATTAAAATTGCTACTAAACAGATAGTAGTGTATTTTACTAAACCGTAGGACACCGTCATAGAAATAACATTATTAATCATGCAGAAGGGTGTCCACTGATAGTTGCTGTTGGCTTCATGAATTCTTTAGTTATCATTTGTTTTAACGCTACAACTCGTCCAACAAAGGTAAAATAAGGGCTTGCCATAACAAATCTACCCTTAACACGTAATTAATGTGCATATTCAAATAATTAATGAGTATATTTTATCGCATCGGAGAATTTGACTTTGCTGACTACTTCATTCCCTCGGAGTGGCTGACATTTTTAGATCAACAGTAGGATTCATCAAAATCTTGTAAACACCGCTTCATTTTTATTATCGCGCACAACACCATGACATGTACATTGACCAGATATAGACAGGCACTCTGATATACAGCCATGAGTCAGTCTGGGATGTGCTAGATGGCTGACTGCGAAAAAAACCCAACAAAGAACACTTTTCAAAAGGCTTTCGTGTCTGACATGACTCAAATCTTCGGTCATTGTTGTTCCCTAAAATCGGCAAACTTGTATCTTTAACTCACGCCGTGCTTATAAAACAGATCCAAGTTTGTGCTTTTTAACCATGGATACAAACTTCATCCCGCCACCAGAGGGTGCGCGTGAGTGACTTGCAAGCGTCCTTTTGGCAAACCAGAATTAGCCGGTCCTAGCAACCAAAAGAGTGCATAGGGTGAAAACTGCACATACTTTTATGATCATGAATCAAAAAAAGAAATAAAATCTGCAGTCAAGGCGAGGACTGCAACATGCCGGTGAATCGTCTGAACGAGACTCGCTATTTCGTGCAAAACAGGGAAACGATCGGAGCCGCAGCGGGCTCGGGCATAACGGCCGGATCCTGATCCACGCCAGCCGCCGCTGGAAAGGTAGAAGGGAAAGAGTGAATGAGGCGGAGGGGGCCGGGCAGGGGCTCCGGACTGTGCGATCGGAGGCGCGGGGAGCGGTGTCCGCCCCCCCGTGTTTGATCTATTGGTCTCTCGAGGGGGGGGGATGTTTGCCCCCAGCTCCCTGTTCGTCTGCATTGGCAGCGGCTTCATTTTCTGATCAGAGAGGCGCGCGCTGCCGCTGCCAGGGGTAACTGCCGGTCATTCATTGCTTGAGGCGCGAGAGGTAAGGGAACCCCGGCCCGGGCGGCCGCGAGCTCCGCAGGAGGAGGACTCCCCCCTCCCCCCGGCGCGCTGGGTTTGCAGCGGGATAAAGCAGCTCGGGGGCAAGCGCTGCGCCCTCTCGCTGGCCGCCCGGACTGCGTGCTCCTGGGGGGGGGGGGGGGCGCTTTTCTGGCTGCTCTCTCCTTGTGCTGGGCGATTGCAGATTTGTTTGGAAGGGAGCCAGCTGCGCTTCCGACTTCCAGACTTTTGTTTGCCGATGTGCTGAAGTCTTAGATGTGTTTGTGTAAATATTTATTTTCTTAGAATTTAAAGATGATCAAACTTTCAAATGTGGTGAGAGGACCTATGACAGCTGCATGATTTAAAAACCTCATCTCGCAACGAGGTTTTGGCAATTCTGCTGGCTTGTTCGGTTTTTATTTTAAATTTTGGTTTAGGCTTGTAAATCTAAAATGTTTGAAGACTGATAGCCTGGGATTGTAATCGTTGCAGTGCTGGAAAGTGGAGGAGAGGGGGGGGGGGGGGGGAAGAGCTAAAGTCAACAGATTTAATAGGACAACAGTTTCCCAGCAGAGGATAAGGAGAGGAGCTGCTCAGCCAATTACGACTGCTCCAGCAACCGAGCTGCAATCAGCCCGGGAGAGGTGGTCTCAGGGCTACCAGGATGCAATGTTTCTGTGCTGCTCCTTCCAAGCACCAACCCCTGCTCTCACAGCAAAAGCATTAGAAAAGTTGTATCCAAACAGCAGAAGGACACTGTGGCAATAAATAAACCACGGGACACCAGTGGCCCTGACATCTCTCTCCGTTTCTTGACCATATTGTTACATGTCTGGATTCCTCCCCCTTTCCTGTCCCTGAGGCCTGTGAGCTGGTGACAGAGGATACAGGCAGGAAGGGTCTAACTAACAAACTTTTTATACTTTACCTTTTATGATTTGTAACTCACCTTTCAACAATTTGTGCTCATAGCAAGGCTGGGTGTGGAGGTTTCTAGTTAGTCGTGGCAGTGGAATGATTATCAAGGGAATTTTGTGGCAGTGAGGTTGGATCTTGGTGAATATCTTTTGGGGGGAGAGAGAGGGGATGGCAGGTGAAGGGCACCTTGGAGCTCTGGATGCAAGGGTTCACTGTCTAATGGTCCTATGGCAATAATTAAGGAAACGATGGACTTCTTCAGGGCTGGAAGAGGGCAGAGAAATAATAACGGGGTCACAAGTTTGGTGGTTTGCTAGTCCTCCCAGTGTGTTTTCACTTATGTATTTTATGTGAGGTTTGTTGAGTGAAATAGTGGTTTTTTTTTTATTTTTGTTCACTGCTTTAGGTGATTTTTATTGAAGACCAGGGTGGTAGGTGGTAATATTAAATAAAATAAAACCTTTAAAAAAGATCCTGAACAAAGGTGGTTGGATGATTGGGCAAGAGACGCCAGTAGTTCAGGTTGCAGCGGTGTGGGCTGCAGCTTTGGCTTATTCCAGATGTATAGTTCACAACAGGCAATATAACACAGCAGGGGTCACCTGCTACTCACCGCCCTGGCCCTCCATCAAACACTAGGCACTTTGGTTTCTACGTACTGCACCCCCAGAGTTGCAGGGCGCTGGTTTGGCCACCAGCACATAGCTATATGCTATGGTGACTGCTCCACAGTACACTTGCTCACTAATGCGGGTTTGGACGCACGTTTTTGACGCGCTAGCTTTACCCCTTATTCAGTAAGGGGTAATAGCGTGTTGAAAACGCACAGCCAACCCCCCCCAAAACTAATAGCGTACGCAACATGCAAATGCATGTTGACGGCCCTATTAGTTATTCCCATGTGATTCAGTAAGTAAAATGTGCAGCCAAGCCGCACATTTTACTTTTAGAAATTAGCGCCTACCCAAAGGTAGGCGTTAATTTCTGCTGGCACCGGGAAAGTACACAGAAAAGCAGTAAAAACTGCTTTTCTGTGCACCCTCCAACTTAATATCATGGCGATATTAAGTCGGAGGTCCCAAAAGTAAAAAAAAATGTAAAATCGGCCTGCGGCTCGTGGGTTGAAAACCGGACGCTCAATTTTGCCGGCGTCTGGTTTCCGAACCCGTGGCTGTCAGCGGGTTTGAGAACAGACGCCGGCAAAATTGAGCGTCGGCTGTCAAACTCGCTGACAGCCGCTGCTCCTGTCAAAAAAAGAGGTGCTAGGGATGCGCTAGTGTCCCTAGCGCCTCTTTTTACCGCGGGCCCTAATTTGAATTTTTTTTTTTTTTTACTGAATCGCACGCACAGGAGAGTGGCCTGTGCGCGCGCCGGGTCGCCCGCTCTCCCGCGACTTTTACTGTATCATCCCGTTACAGCAGTGACCAGGCAGAGGCAGATATCACTGGCCCCTCCTAGGTACAGGTGCCCCTCCTAGTCCTGTTACTGGCTAGCCCTCCCAACTGACGTGTTTCCCTCTTTAGGTGAAGGGGGCCTGTGCTTCAGAGTCCCAGTCACCCGACTACAGAGCTGCAGGCTGTTTTGCCTCTGATTTACACTGACAGCTCCTGTCACTAAATACACCTTAAACTAACACTTTACAAATTAACAAGTCAGCGCGCCCAAATCGCTCATGTCTTCCTCTTAGTTTCTCTGGGTAGTCATGCAGTTCTGTTGTGTGCTTTCCTCGTGTAGCTTCTTCTCTCATCTCCTGTTGGCTGCTTTGATCTGCACGCTTGCAGGCAAACACATGCAGGGAGCTTAAGCACTAGGGATGTGCATTCAGTTTTAAACGAAATAGACAATGACAACGAGATTGTCTATTTGGGAGCGGCCCGAAACAAACAAAAAAAAAGTCAAAGTTTTGTGAAATTTCATGTTAGTGCGCACTAACGGAACTTAATGCACCCCCCCAGTTTTCTGATTTCGGACTAAGTGCGTCCTAATTAAATTTAGTGCGCATTAACACAAATGTTACCAATAAGTTAAAAAATGTCAATTGGGGAGTATTTCGTTAGCTAGAGGTATGGTTCTGTGTTCCCATTGGCTGTCTCCTTACTGGCTCTTTTAGAAGAGGATAGTAAGACATGAGAACAGGGACTTAGTGCGCACTAAACCTCAATATTTATTTATTTATTTATTTTCTATGCCGACGTTCGTGACACAAGTCATATCACTATCGGTTTACATCGAACATTAACTTAATCGTTTAAGAGGGGGAGGTGAGTTACAATGAAAACGAGGGCTACTAGAGCTTGGAGGATAGAAGGAGGTAAGGAGTGAAGGAACAATTGAGTAGTAGTATATATCGAATAGCAGATGTAAAAGGAACATATAAATGATATTAGTTATAACAATAATACACCTATACGATATATACAATGTGAATTTACTGACTGTAACATTACATGTTATAAGGTTAAGGATAGGCTTGTTTGAACAGCCAGGTCTTAAGTTTTTTCTTAAAGGTCAGCAGGCAGTGGTCCTGGCGTAGGTCAGGAGGCAGGGTGTTCCACAGAGATGGCCCAGCTGCGGGGAAGGCAGCTGGGCCATCTCTGTGGAACACCCTGCCTCCTGACCTCCTGAAGAGTGGATTTGGGGGTGGGTGGGGGGGGGGGGGAGCTTGGAGGGTTCCTTTCTAGGCAGCTCTAACCGGTCTATTTGAGGTGTGGAGTCGAAGCGGGATTTTTAGTTCGAGCGAGTGCTGGTTGTGCATAATAGTGAGGGACTTATGAAGGATTCTGAAGCTTATGGGGGAGCCAATGGAGATTCCTGAGGATGGGCGTGATGTGGTCTCCTCGGCTGGAGTTTGGTTAAGATTCTGGCGGCGGCATTCTGGAGCATCTGCAGGGGTTTTGTGGTAGTTGCGGGGAGGCCAAGGAAGAGGGAGTTGCAGTAGTCGATTTTTGAGAAGAGGGTAGCTTGGAGGACCGTCTGGAAATCATAGAAGTGGAGGAGAGGGTCTAAGCTTTTTCAGAATTTATAGTTTGTGGAAGCATACTTTTGTTGTGTTAATTTTTTTTTTAAGTTCAGTGGGTTGTCCAGTATAACGCCGAGGTCTCTCACTTGGGCAGCTGTGGCGGTTGAGGGGCTGGGGAGGGAAAGGTTATTGTGGTCCGGGGAGATGAGGAGGAGTTCAGTCTTGGCTGTGTTGCACACTAACTCTGAAATGAGGGATACATGAAATAACTACCTCCCAAACCATTATAAAAATGAAATTTGACAGATAACGACCTGAATCGAAAACGACATGAAAAATAAATCAGTGCACATCCCTAGCACAGGTTTGTTTGTTTATTTAATTATTTATTTTAAGTTTTTCTATACTGACGTTCGTCGGCACATCACATCAATTTATAGGTTATAGAAGTTGGCAGCTCCACTTTCTGCCAGTGGCAGTAGTAAGAGAGGTGTGTGCGTGGAGGGGATCTTCATAGTATGCACAGTGGTTGCTCAGCAGTGGGTTTGTGCGTGCTTCTGCACAGTTTTCAACATACTTGATATTCACTACCTTGTAAAAGTCTTCACACCCTTGTATATTTTACACATAAAAATGCACGACAATAAGAGTTTATTTCACTGATCTACACTTTAATAATGAAAGAACAATTGTAAAAATATTCCTAAAGTATTTAAGAAATAAAAACCAAAATTTCTTGATTGTATAAGTCTTCACATCCCTTGACTCATTGCATGGTGAAAATGCCTTATGCAGCAATAACAGCCATGTGTCACTGAGGATAAGCATCTACCAACTTTGCACAGTGGGATAAGAACATTTATTTATTTATTTGGGCATTTTATATACTGGCATTCCAAAAGAAGATCACAACGGTTTACAAAAGCAACATTCATATTCTAGATCAACACAACACGAAAAAAATGTTAACTAGGGGGCTAGGACAGTACATTTTGATACAGAAGTTCCATTTCAATAACCTTCACATATTAGTCAGTAAGTTGTCATATTATACTTTTCATCTCTCTTCACTTATAACTCATTCTTCTAACATTATCTATATTTTGATAGAGAAGTTCTCTGCATATTGATATTTTAAGTCGGATCACATGCATTTTTGAAGAGCCAGGTTTTCAGTTCACGTTTGAAACGCTTTCTTTCTGTTGTTATACGTAACGTCTCAAGTAGAGAATTCCACAACTTGGGGCCTGCGATGGAGCACATTTGGTTTCTTGTTTGTGTTAGATGTGCACTCCGCGTGGTAGGCACAGTTCATAGTCTTTGGTTTTGCGATCTTAGTGTTTGCTGTGTCACTTCTATTAGGCAGGGGTTTCTGTTGATTGATATTGAAAATTACTGGCAGCCAGTGCAGTTGCTATCAGCGAGGGGGTGATGTGGTCAAATTTCCTTGTCCCTAATAAAAGTCTTGTTGAGGCATTTTGTAATAACTGTAGTGGTTTTAGCATAAACAATTTTTTTATTGCGTAGTAAATGTAACAATACAATAACAGTCCGTCGGACAAAGGTACACGTCAGAGTCCAACGGACAATATCACAGAGAAGTCGCCATTATGTATCCTTACAAAATGAATCCCCCATTTCAAGCCCCTCCCCCCCAGCAGACCAATAACCCGACATACATACTGTGATGCAAAGGGTGAGACTATATCAAACCTGTAGTGGTTTTAATAGTCCTGAAGGTAGGCCTAGTAATAGGGAGTTACAGTGATCTATAACATTATTTTATAGACCTCTATCATATCTTCCCTCAGCCATCTTTTCCAAGCTGAAGAGTTCTAACCTCTTTAGCCTTTCTTTATAGGGGGAATCATTCCATCCCCTTTATCATTTAGGTCTCCTTTCTCTGTACCTTTTCTAATTCTGTTATGTCTCTTTTTTGAGATGCGATGACCACAAATGCACACAATACTCAAAGTGTGGTTGCACCATGGAGTGATACAGGGGCATTATGATATTCTCTATTTTATTCTCCATTCCTTTCCTAATAATTCCTAGCATTCTGTTTGCTTTCTTGGCCACCGCCACACAATGAGCAGAGGATTTCAACATGTTTTCCACTATGATGCCTAGATCCTATTCCTGGGTGGTGACTCCTAATGTGGAACCTTGCTCTGTGTAGCTGTAATTTGAGTTGCTCTTCCCTACATGCATCACTTTGCACTTGTCCACATTAAATGTCATCTGCCATTTAGATGCCTAGTCTCCCAATCTTGCGAAGTCGTCTTGCAATTTCTCACAATCCTCTTGTGTTTTAACAGCTTTGACTAATTTTGTATCATCAGCAAATTTGATCACTTCACTCATCATTCCTATCTCTAGGGCATTTATGAATATGTTAAAAAGCAGTAGTGCTAGTACAGATTTATGGGGCACCCCACTATTCACCTTTCTCCATTGATAAATTTGACCATTTAGCCCTACTCTGTTTTCTATCTTTTAACCATTTTTCAATTCACAACAGAACATTGCTTTCTATCCCATGTCTTTATAATTTCCTCAAGAGTTTCCTTTTTAAAAACCAGAATTAGGTTGGCCAATCTTCAGGTGCCATAGCTGATTTTAATGATAGTTTACAAATTACCAACATTAGGTCTGCAATTTCATTTTTCAGTTCTTTCTGCACTCTGGGATGTATACCATCTAGTTCAGGTGATTTTCTACTCTTTAGTTTGTCAATTTGCCCTATTACATCTTCCAGGTTCACTAAGGTTTGTTTCAGTTCCTCTGAATCATCACATTTAAATATCACTTCTGACATCGGTATCTGCCTTTCATCTTTCTCGGTAAAGACCAAAGCAAAGAATTCATTTAATTTCTCCACTAAGGCTATGTCCTCCCTTAGTGCCCCTTTTACCCCTTGATCATCTAATGGTCCAAATGATTCCTCAGGCTTTTTGCTTCAAATGTACCTGAAAAAGGTTTTATTAGGAATTTTTGCTTCCATGGCAAGCTTCTTTTCAAATTCTGTGTTTGCCTTCCTTATCAATGCTTTGCCTCTAACTTGCTAGAGCTTATAATGTTTCCTGTTTTTCATTCAGATCCCTTTTTCATTTTTTTTGAAGGATGTTCTTTTGGCTACAATAGCCTTTCTCACCTCACCTTTGAAGCATGCTGGCAGTTGTTTGGCCTTCCTTCCACCTTTTTTAATGCCTTGGAATACAACCGGTCTAGGCTTCCAAGATATTTTTAACAGTGTCCATGCCTGATGTAAGCTCTTCGCCTTTGCAGCTGCACCTTTCAGTTTTTTTCTAAACCATTTTTCTCGTTTTTTCATAATCTCCCTTTTGAAGGTGAAATGCTATTGCAGTAAATTTCCTTAGTGTCTTCCCTCCGTTATCAAGTCAGATTTGACCATGCTATGATTACTGTTGCCAAGTGCTGCTTTTGCCCATTCTTGTTGTCCAAAGAACTCAAGAGCTTTGGTCGATCCAAATGCCAAACGGCTAAATAAAGTCGATAAAGGAAATTAGAAGAACTTTGGAGTCCATCGACCTCTGGTTTTCATTCTTGAAGTAATGAATCATATAAACACACTTAAGCTAAGTAAATTTAGGTGATATGCTTACCTTATTTGCAAGTTGACTATGTGGTTTTGTTTTACTTCCCAAAGAACGTGCTATATTTTGTTATGCTGTCTCTTGGTAATCTTTCTACTTGTCATTTGTAATGGTGCATAATATGGCTTATGGCAGTAAGTCATGATGTTTTTGAAATGATTTTACTTTGACTGGTGCAGGACACAGCTCTTAGCAGTTGTATTACTGTAGCAAAAAACAAATCCAAAACAAAACACAAAACTTTCATTAGAATAAAAGCATGGTTAAAGATTACTTATCGCAACCTGTACCACTATGGATCTGTCTTCATTGAAATGTTTTGTTGCGCTCTTCAGCTTTGTAAAAGTTCATTATGCTGGAGATTAAGTTGCATGGGAGGAGACTTGGCCTGTGTTGGTCCAGTCCTCTGGCTCAACACTGTGGTACAGGAGAATTGAGCTTCCTGTCTGATGGGATAGTGGAGGTAAGACAACCGTCACTAGTACAGTGACCCTTGCTGACCGCTGAATAGCACAGAGGGGAATATCCTGAAGAAGTCTTCTGTCCAGTCCTCCTGGCTGGAGCTGAACATGCCTTATGGGGTGGGAGGCTTTATAGAAAACAAACAGTCAAATGGGGAATTAAAGAGAACCTTCCAAAAACTAACTAAAAAATCCCTTGGCCCACTGTTGATATTGTGGTTGGGTATTGTAGGCAGCAGAATTGTTTCATTTGCTCCATACAAGCAAAAGTACTTTCAGACATCTCTGTGTGGTAATAATATAGATTTCCTTAGCCTTTCCCTCTTTGTAGTGTTTAGCATCTCGATAGAAAAGCAACAAAATATTTTTCTTGAGAAGAGGAATACTTTTTGATGACTCTCAGCAAGTCTAGGGCCCTATGTTCTAAGCATTTTTCCTATGGAAACACAATGAGAGAAAACCTTTAGTACATAGGCCCGTTCATGATTTAGAATGCCGCTCATGTTTTAAACTCTTGAGAAATAAACTGTATTTTACTGAAATCTGTCTATAACCTTTTTTGATTTGCTGGCTTATGATGCACTATCTTTGAATATTTGTATATATATATATGCAGTATATATTTGTGTATATATATATATAGAGAGAGAGTAAAATAATTTTTAAAAAAATATTAAACAGAAAGCAACAATTGAATGTAGCTTTATGTTTTTTTGTGAAAGCATGCCTTCTATACATTGCAGAATATCGTGTGGAGACGATGTGCCCCAGTGCTGAAGACGGTAATGATTCCAAAGAGGACTCCAAAGCCAGGAAGAAATCTCTGAATCCCAATCCAAACGTAGATGGCGGATGGGCTTGGATGATCGTTCTCTCTTCTTTTCTTGTACATATACTTGTCATGGGGTCACAGATGGCACTAGGAATTCTAAATATGGAATGGCTTGATGAATTCAATCAGAGCCGTGGCCTGACAGCATGGGTTAGCTCGTTGAGTATGGGCATCACATTGATTGTCGGTATGTTCCTTTGGCTGTTAACCTATTGCAAAAGTACTGTATAGTCTGCAAGTCGTCATTTGTTCTAGTAGTTTCTTGAGATAGAGAGAAAACAGGGATTGGAGAGAAATAAACAGGGATAGTCCCACTCCATAAGGGCTTCCACTCTCCTTAGTCCCCTCATCCCGCTCAATCACTCTTTCAGTGCCCCACTCACATCTTGATCCACTTTCACTCTTTCTTCTCCTTGATATCTTCAGTCTTTGCTTTTCCCTTCTCCCCTACACTTTTCTCCTGAGCCCCATACCTTCCTCTTTCTCCCTCTGCCTTCTCTTCCATTAATATTCCCCTCTATCTTTTCCTCTTTGCTTCTTCCACGTCCCAGACTTAAACACCAAGACCCCGTCCCTGTCCTATTACTACGCTTTGTAATAATCAAAAAAGCAAGAAAGACCCTTGAGGCTTTTGTACAAAACATTCACCCCACCCTTGCTCATTCACGTTAAGATTATGACTGTGGCTCGTGAATGTTGCCCCAGCCGAAAGCCTTGATGCAGTCCTACCACTGGTTTTGGGTTGTAATCATCCAATCTTTGTGGAAGTCCAGTGCAGCCGCACTTTCATGCTGTGCCCATTGAGTTGGGTTAACCCCTCCTTGGCCCTCTCAAGTTCCCTATGGGTGAGCAAACACTCATGTCCCATCCCTCATTTCTTCTTTCTGTTATTGTCCCTGCTCCATTTGCCCTTATCATTGTGCTCTGTTTCATTTGCCAAGCATATTTAATTCTGTTACCGTTTCGGTTGCTCCTACCTCTGCTGGCAAACTTCTCATTCCAAAGACTCCCTTGCCTATTTTTAAATGCATGCATAAACCAATTCTTGTAGCAAACAAATAAGGACTTCATCTCTGCATGGCCCACGCTTGTATTGCCAGCACCTCGCAATGCTATGATCTCTGGTTCATACGCTCCCAAAGTGACAAGAAAAGATTCAAATTATATATTTTTATGCAATAAAATAATACTTCTATCAAGTGTCTCTTACCTATTAAAAGGCTGCTGACTCTGATCAATGCTGATGTTTCTTTTCCACATTCATAAAGTGGTGCTTATTGGTGAAAATTGCACACTCCAGTCTCACTATTATACGCAAAGTCCCGACACGGGTTGTGTTCTGATGCCCGGGGATCCTCATCCGGGGATTTCTTAAATCCTTGGCATCTTTATCAAGAAACTCTTCTATTTTATCAGTGTGCCCTTCAATTGGCCATCTTACACGAGTTTCTTACAGCTCAACCCTGCAACGTCAGATCATGACTCCTTCTCTATGGAAAATGTCTTAATTTCATATTTTATTGGAACCTTTCAAATATTTTGAATGTTCCATATTCCCCCATTTCTTTTTCCTCCAGCAAAAACATCTTGAGCGGCTTTGTTTTTCTTTGTACGATTTGTGTTGCAGGTCTTGAATCCTTTTGCGAGCCCTTTTCTGACCGTTTCTGTCCTTATCAAGGAATGTCTTCCAGAAATGAGCACAGTACTCAAGGTGGGGTCTTGCTTGTGACCTCTACAAGGGCCATATTGCATTCTTTGTGCCCTTGTAGAGGTCACAAGCAAGACCCCACCTTGAGTACTGTGCTCATTTCTGATTAGTCTTATTACATTGACTGACTGCCTTGAAGTCAGCAAGTGATTACTCCTCGACCTCTGTTTTGGTTAACAGTTTCTAGTTCTTGTCCTAGCTGACATGCGGTTTTGCATCCAAAGTACATGATTTTACGTTTTCTAACATTGAAGCTCATTTTTCCAACGCTTGACCTTTTGACCATTCTTCATTTTTTTTCAAGACCCCTTTTTTTTTTCCGCCATTTCCCATGTGTCAACTCTAGTACAGAGTTTTGTATCTTCTGCAGACAAGCATATTTTCCCCTCAAGCTCCTCAGCAAGGTCACTAATGCGGATGTGAAAAAGAACCAGTCCTAATACTGAGCTCTAGGCAGTGGACTGGTCTCTTTTCCTTCAGAAAAAAATGGACTTCATTTCACCCTGCTCTCTGTGACCTGATGTTCATCCAATTCCTCCCCAGTTTGCAGCTTTCTGCCCTCTTCCCATCCCATTCAACTTGCTTACCAGTCTTCTGTGCGAAACCATGTCAGAAGCTTTACTGAAATCCACTGCACCTCCCAGAAGACATCACCTTGTCACCTCATTCAAGTTTGTCTAACAGGATCTTCTCTTTGTGAAATCAGCTTGGCTGGTGCCTTATCATCTTCAAAGTCCTGCCTATCGTTTTTCTTCAGTAATATTTCCTTAGATCTGAGGGTGCCCACCTAAACCTTGCTCCCACGTTTGTGTAGCAGGACATCTGCTCTCCTCTAGTCCCTCAGAACCTACCCCCCCTCTTTAAGTTCAAACCGAACAGAATTACAAGGCGTGCACTCAGCACATTCTGGAGCTCTTTTGGTATCCATTTAGTGCCATTGCCTTATTCATTTTTCATTTATGTAAGTACTTTAAGTAGCTTCTCCTTTGTAAAAGAGTTTGCAATAATTTTGATTTTTATCAATACTGAGGTCCATATTTAAAAGCATTTAAGCCAGGTAACACAGAAGTCAGCCTGCTTAATGAATAGTTGGGCACTTATCCAGCTAAAGTCTAGCCATTTAATAAGACAGGCAGCTGGACTTTATTTTATCTATTTATTTATTTCTATGCCATCGTTCTATTGACAATCACAACGTTTCACAGAATTCACATTCATAAATTTTAAAATTAAAAAATAAAACCAAATACATAAAATCAAAGACGGTTTTATTACAATTCAGCCTTTACTCGATATCAGGCTGGTCTCCTCATTTAGCCAGCTAAGGGCCAGATTCATTTTGCGTCGGTGAGAAAACCCCTTAGGGGCCGGCGCATCAAAAGCACGCGGTTAAAGGGGCGCTGGTGTTGAGTGCCCTTTTTTTTTTTCCTAACGCATGCACATCCGCAGCCCCTGGGCGCCCGATGCCGTATGTAAATCGGTGGCTGTGCCAGACAGGATGTGCAAGGGACGAATTGTGGGTCCCTAGTGCTCAAAACCACCGGGCGGCCTGGAGGCGCGGCTGTGCGCGGGCTAGGAAAACGGGCGCCCAACACGAGCGTCTGTTTTTATCCCGCCACAGATAACTCGCACGCACGCCTGCAGCGTGTGTATCGTGTGGCCACAAATTATTTTTTCTTCTCATCGAGCCTTTCCTTTTTTTTTTTTTTGTAAACTTCCACTACTTGAGGGGCTTGATCTTAAGTATCACAACGATACTAAGTAGGAGGAACCACTGACAGCACCATTTTTCTTCTTGGGCCCTTGGGTCGTAGTACGACTTAACGCCAGCTCCGGGGGCTGGCGGTAAGTTTGCCGTGTTAACGGGCGAGCGTTGGGCGCCGGGGTTTTTTTTTTTTTCTGCATCAGGGGCGCTAGGTAAAAGCCTCATCTAGAAGGCATTTACGGGAGATGAGTGCTATTAGCTACGACACGTGTTTTGGACGCGCTAATCCCCTTACTGCGGCGGGAATTATTTTAGTGCGTTAAAAAACGCACATGCAGCCGCTCATTAAGCTGTGTGCTAGGCTTAGCGTGCTATATTACATCGGCCCCCTTAGTAAATCAGGAGCTAAGTTGGGGGCATTCTGGGGATGTAACTGGAAAGATTTGAGTTAGCAGCATAACTTAACCGGCTAACTCCGATATTCGGAGTTAGCTGTATAACTTTATCCGGCTAACTTTGCTATCCGGACTGTGTCTAAATTTGGACCTCCCCATTTCTTAGCTTATGTCCGTCGCCTCCTTTTTCTTATAATATCAAGCAAAAGAACTGAAGATTCCTGCCATTTGTCCCCTTCCCAAATCCCATTTTTCATTCATTTGTTTAGATGTTTATATTCCGCTTTGCGCACGTTTTTCAGCGCTTCAGGTACTGCAGGTATTCCCCTATCCCCAGAGGGCTCACAATCTAAGTTATCGCTCTCATTATCTTACTTATTCCACTTTTGGTTTTTTGTTTTTTTTTTTTTACCTCTCCGTAACATATCGAAAGTAGCTTTTATTTCCTCCTCTATCTGGTTGGGCTTCCCTTCTATTTGTGTCTTTGCCCATATAACTGCCCTCTCTGCCTCCCTTTTGTTTCTCATGATAATTCTACCTATCCTTCTTTGTCTGTTGTTGCTTTTTTTTTTTGGCTGAATATTAACATTTTTGTGTTTACCACTTCTGCTGTCTCCTTTGCTGACCTTTCCTTACACAGAGATTTGTTTCCTTTTCGGCGATTCCTTTTATTACTGGCCAAAGCTTCTCTCTATTGTTCAGCTTCCAGATTCCTGGATAGGGCCTGCTCAATGCTACTCGTCTTTGAAGTTAGTCCACTCTGCCCTTCCCCCCTCGAAGTCCTTGGACCCTTGTCCACTTCAGGCAGGAGTTGAGTATGGAACACACGCAGTATTGTGATCACTAGACCCCCAAATTTCCCCTTATCGTGAGATCAGTGACGGTCTATTTGTTTTAATACCAGTCCGGTGTAGCCTTCTGTCACGCGCACTTTCACTGGTTGCCCCTGTAGGCCGTCCAGGACCTCATCACTCCTAGCTGTTACTGCAGTGGCTAGGCCCTAATCCACATCCAGCAAACAGGACATCCTCTCTTTGAATGCCCTCCTGGTGATGCCTTTTCTCTCATGTCTGACAAGTAAGTTGCTTTCCTACACTGGGTGCTCTGGGTGGACAGCCAGATAATTTGCCACGCAAATAGGTGATGTCATCCAGTGGTGTCACCATGAAATAAAAATCTGTAGAAAACTCTAGAAACTATTCCCTAACATGTGTAGACTTCCTTCCCTGCCACTAGTGACCATTGGTCCTATATAATAACTTAACTTAAAACCAAAAGCCAGCTGCAGTAGGGCAGGTGGGAAGGGTCTGTGTTAGGAATGTATTGTTATTTGAAATACTCTGTCCATGTATGCATAGAGCGTTGTCACATTTGGTTGAGAGGTATAGTTGTACTGTTATTTCAATTAATATAGGAAATGTTTTTTGTCATTTCCCGTGTCATTTTGTCTCATTTTGTGAATAAAATGATAGAAAACCAGCAACGCTGAAAGATAGCAGCCAGCCCCCATTACCCTGCCGAGTACAGCCACGTGCCAAACGTTAAAGAAAGGGTCCCTGTGCGGCTTATCTGAGCCCTGGAGTCCAGAGGGGCAGGAAGGAGTCCCAGTTGCTCCTGCCCTGCCAGTGTTGTTCTCTGTGCTGTCTTACTGGAAAAAAAGATCCCAGTACTCACAAGCAGGATGCATGTTTGGGGTTTTTTTTTTTTTTTAAGGATTATAGGGCAAATCAAGCAAGTAGAGGGAAAAAAAAGGTGCCAGTACTCAATACCAACAAGAAACCACCCCTCCCAAAACCAGCTCTGTTTGTACTAAAAAACCGCAGTGGCCTCAGGTCATGCGGCACTATTTTGGAGGATGTAACTGGAGATCACTCCTGCCGCCTTTGGACCCTGGGGCTTTGATAACCTGTGCAGACGGGGGTGTGTGTGTGTGTGTGTGTGTCAAAGGAAGAAAGGCAAGCTTGGATGGCTTTTTAAAAGAAAAAAGGTTTGGGGGTGTGTTTAATCAGGAAAGGGAGGGGCTGAATGCCATTTTTTTTTAGTGTATGCTGTTTATCAATAATGAACAACAAAAAGAGCATCGTCGTCTTCTGTTTTTAATCGATAAATAGGAAAACCAAGAAGAGGTATAACATGCAGGTTGTGTAATCTTATGATAAATGTAACCAAAATTCAAAAAGAATACTTATTTCTATAACACAGCCACAGCATCAGACACCAAGTGTTTACATTTAATAACCTGTCTCTTGCCTTGCAATGGGCTGCAGGTGGCATCAGAGGTAAACACAAACTCATCAATCATTTGCTGATAGGCAAAAAACAATTACTATACGCTCAAGAAAAAATTTCCACTTAATTGAATAAGAGTCGTCCTCACACCAGATTGTAGAAACTGTGTCAACGCTGTGTAATTATGCACACGATTTCAACTACAAACATGTCCCATAGCCCGACACAGGCCCATGTTTCGGCAACCGCCGCCTGCCTCAGCGGTCTTGTTATCTACAAAATAAATGAAAAATAGAATTAAAAAGACGTAAAAACCTTTTATTAATAGAAACACACGACATGGTGGTAACGTTACCTCTCAACGTATTTCGTCTAACTCGGCATCTCTGCTCAACTGGATGTACTCCTGGAAACAGCTATTTAAAGATCAAATCAAATTACGTCACATCCACAGTCTACATAAATCATTGAGAACACAGATGACATCTAACACAACATCCAATCAATTTCTTTACATTGTGCACATGTAATTTAATTTACATAGGTAAAACTACCAGACAAGTTCGCACAAGAATGCTACAACATTGGAGTGCCATTGTGCGTCAAAAAATTGGAGGCTCCGTTGGTTGCACATTGTTTAGAGAAACAACATCCTTTTTGATGATTTCTTTTTTGCTGTCTTAGAACAAGTGAGATATGACATTCAGGGTGGCAATTGGGAATGCATATTGATCACAAAAGAACAACTTTGGATATATTCTCTAAACTCAGTAGAGCCGTTTGGTTTGAATAAGGAAATTGATTGGATGTTGTGTTAGGTGTCATCTGGAACTGCGCTGTATCCCAACTGAGGTAGCATCTCTTTCCCAAATCACACTTTATGGGTCATTGCTAGTTGGAATGACATCTCCAAGTCTCCCAGCTTCCCGGAAAGCAGTGTTTATGTAGGGCAAGAAAAGAGATCTAGGGTCTTGCCTTCACACCAGATGGCAAACCTCCTCCATTTGAACCCAGTGGGATCTGAGAAAATGCATTGAAGAAATCAAAGGAACAAATAATTTCACACTCAAAATGAGTGCCAGCTTTTGAAGTGGAGGGAATGGTCTTTGCAGTTGCACAGGGCACCACCACTCTCAGTGTGACTCAAGAAGAGCTACTTCCTATCCACCTGATGTAACTCTTGGTGGTGAAGAGCTCTGTTGCCCCAGGATGAAAAAATCTGCAGCTCTTTGTAGCCCCCTCATTCTTCCTTCAGGGCCATCCTTGGGGGAGGGGTGAATATGGGTGATTATTTCACCAATCATGAGGAACTCCGGGGCACAAGGAGATCTTAGGAAGGAAGCCTTCCTTTGAGTCACAAGTGGGACAATTTGTTATTTTAGGGATGGCTTGGAGGGCCAAAGAGCTGCTACAGTCCCACCTCCTGAAGTGACCCACCAAAGAAAAGCTACTGTGCTACTCCTGTGGAGCTGATGATCTTATTTCCCCTTCACTCTCCTGTCCTCCCCTCCTTCTCAACTTCATTTTCTGTAATGACCTGCTGACCTTGGTGCCTACCCGGTGGTCAGCGTTCCTTTACCACCAGAGCCCCAGTCAGTAGGCTGTACTGCCCAGATGACAATTCCAGCTGCATGTTCCTTAGGAACACGCACATCTCTGTAGAATTTAAAGAACCGGTGGCAGGAAGGTACACACAGCACACCCTGATGATGTCACCCTGTTGTGTTCTGTGCTTCCTCGCCATCCTTTGGACTCAAGTGTCTCCTCTCTGGGTCCAGTTCTTGTCCATATCCCCTGGCCTTGTGTTCTTTTTTTCAGTTTTGGCCTGATCTTCCATCTCAACCTTTACTGAAACTTGCCTCTGCTGCCCACCTCATCCTTTGCCTGGAACTTATGTCTGCTACCTGCCTTGACCATTGTCTGGATTCTGACCCTGCTGCCAGCCATCCACCAAGAGGGTTGCCATAGCATCAGGTACTGCCACACCCAGTTCTCTATAAAATCCTACTGGCCCCCAGAACCCAAGGACTCAACCTGCGGAGGAGGAAGCCGGCTTAGGTGAAGACTCTGTGCTTCTTGCCAGCTGATGGCGTGTCTGCTACCATTGGTTAGACAGCCCACACCATAGTGGGCCAGATTGTGTCAACTGACTGTGGTTTAAGCTCACATTCTCCTGGATTGTGTAAGTTTGATGAGTCCATGAGATCAGTGGATACCCTCTCAGTCCAGTTTCTGCAGGGTCTGGCTTATCAATTTCTGCAGCAACAAGATCAACTCTCCCAAATCATGACTCTCCTGCAAACTGACAACTCGCCTAGATTCTATCCATCCTGCAGGAGTTCCTTTTCCAGCAGCAGTGGTGGCTATTGCTCTGCCTCCCAGGGTGCCAGTGGTGATTCCCCATCTGGCACCATCCCCACACTATGAAGGGGATCCTATGTTCTGTCAAGGCTTTATAAATCAGTGTTTAATCACCTTCAAGCCTCAAGCAGCTAATTTTCCCACAGATTATGCTAATTTTCCCCACAGATTTCTCTTCTTTCCAGACAAGCACTCACATGAGCCTCTACACTTTTTGAATACAGCGATCCACTACTGGGGAATCTTGATGACTTCTTGTCTCACTTCAGGAGAATTTTTGATGAAACAGAGTATTCGGCTTCTACTGCCCCAGAGTTTCTCCGTCTTTGGCAAGGTTCCAAGATGGTTGGAGAGTATGCCATCAGCTTTCAGACCCTGCCATTGGAGCTACCATGGAATCAGGAGAGTTTGGAGGCTGTTTTTTGGCAAGGAGTTGGTGACCCCATTGATGACAGGAGATGCCATCCAATCGAGACAATCTTATCACCCTATGCATAAAAATCGATGTGTGCTTCCAGGAGTGGGCATAAAAGAGAGAGTTCTCCCAAAGGGCCGTCCATCTGGCACCGCGGTTCCAATGACCCCTACTAGTGCCTCCACAGGGACCTGCCCTGACTTATCTGGAAGAGGAATCAATACAGCTGAGCTGTTTTAAGATTTCTGATGAGGAAAGAGATAGGCATAGGTTGCAAAATATGTGCCTGTACTGTGCTGGATTGGGACATTACCTCAGCAAGTGTCCCAAGAAACAGGGAAATGCAAAAGCCTAGGGCTGGTTGGGGAGGCAATCCTAGGTTCGGTTGACTCTACTTTCTATACTCAGATTATAGTACCAATATACCTGCAGGTAAAGGGGGAGGATTTCACTGCTGAAGTCTTCCTCAACTCTGGGGTAGCTGGCAATTTAATTGATGAGAGACGGGTTCTACACCTTGGTATTCCTACAGAGACCTGAACGAGAAACTGACCATTTCCTCAGTCTATGATGACTCATTGCCCTGGGATCATTAGTGGCGTCCTGCCGTGTGCACCAGAACCAGGCCTGAAGGTAGGTGCGGTGGTCCGCAGGGCAACCTGTGGACTGCCGATCTTAACAGTACCCCTGCTCTTAAGCCCTCCCCTCCAGAGGCCTTGGGCTTGCAGGAGTACTGGCGATGACAGTCCCATTTCTTGCATTGGGAGATTGACCATCTTCAGCTCTCTGTGGAATTCTTTCCACAGAGAGCTTGGGTGGTAGCTTTCACAACCAACAATTGTTTTCTTTCCCATAATTCATGCAATTCCTGAGATGAAGGTTGAGCCGTAGGCAAAGGGGTGGTCTCTTCTGGACCTTTTTGGCAGAGGGCAACCTCTACCATGAGAGTAAAAACATTATCCATCTTCTCAGACTTTGGGCTGGTAGAACTAGATGGGACCTTCGGATTTCTTTCATGCTTCCTTTTACTTTCTTACAAAAGTCAGGCCTGCAGGATTCATATCTCTTCATTTTCGCCTTTGATATTTGACTCAAGTTCCTTCTTATCGAAGCTGTGTTCCTTTTCCAAATGTCTTCGTTTGGACTTCTCCTGTTCCAATTGTTCTTGTAATTGTTCATAGACTTCTTTAAGGTTATTTTCCTGGAGGTGCAGTGGAGAAGTTTGAGTTCTTCTGGATTCTCTACAGAGAGTTAGAAGTGTCCGAAGAGTGGAGGCCACAATTACCAGGGCAAGAGAACATAACATGCCATACTGGGTCAGACCAAGGGTCCATCAAGCCCAGCATCCTGTTTCCAACAGTGGCCAATCCAAGCCATAAGAAACCTGGCAAGTACCCAGAAACTAAGTCTATTTCATGTTACCATTGCTAGTAATAGCAGTGGCTATTTTCTAAGTCAACTTAATAGCAGGTAATGGACTTCGCCTCCAAGAACTTATCCAATCTTTTTTTAAACACAGCTATACTAACTGAACTAACCACGACCTCTGGCAACAAATTCCAGAGTTTAATTGTACGTTGAGTGAAGAAGAACTTTCTCGATTAGTTTTAAATGTGCCACATGCTAACTTCATGGAGTGCCCCCTAGTCTTTCTATTATCCGAAAGTGTAAATAACTGATTCACATCTATCCGTTCTAGACTTCTCATGATTTTAAATACGTCTATCATATCCCCCCTCAACCGTCTCTTCTCCAAGCTGAAAAGTCCTAACTTCTTTAGTCTTTCCTCATAGGGGAGCTGTTCCATTCCCCTTATTTTGGTCGCCCTTCTCTGTACCTTCTCCATCGCAATTATATCTTTTTTGAGATGCAGTGATCAGAATTGTACACAGTATTCAAGGTGCGGTCTCACCATGGAGCGATACAGAGGCATTATGACATTTTCCGTTTTATTCACCATTCTCTTTCTAATAATTCCCAACATTCTGTTTCCTTTTTTGACTGCCGCAGCACACTGAACCGACTATTTCAATGTGTTATCCACTATGACACCTAGATCTCTTTCTTGGGTTGTAGCACCTAATATGGAACCCAACATTGTGTAACTATAGCATGGGTTATTTTTCCCTATATGCATCACCTTGTACTTATCCACATTAAATTTCATCTGCCATTTCGACACCCAATTTTCCAGTCTCACAAGTTCTTCCTGCAATTTATCACAATCTGCTTGTAATTTAACTACTCTGAACAATTTTGTATCATCTGCAAATCTGATTACCTCACTCGTCGTATTTCTTTCTAGATCATTTATAAATATATTGAAAAGTAAGGGTCCCAATACAGATCCCTGAGGCACTCCACTGCCCACTCCCTTCCACTGAGAAAATTGTCCATTTAATCCTACTCTCTGTTTCCTGTCTTTTAGCCAGTTTGCAATCCACGAAAGGACATCGCCACCTACCCCATGACTTTTTACTTTTCCTAGAAGCCTCTCATGAGGAACTTTGTCAAATGCCTTCTGAAAATCCAAGTATACTACATCTACCGGTTCACCTTTATCCACATGTTTATTAACTCCTTCAAAAAAGTGAAGCAGATTTGTGAGGCAAGACTTACCTTGGGTAAAGCCATGCTGACTTTGTTCCATTAAACCATGTCTTTCCATATGTTCTGTGATTCTGATGCTTAGAACACTTTCCACTATTTTTCCTGGCACTGAAGTCAGGCTAACCAATCTGTAGTTTCCCGGATCGCCCCTGGAGCCCTTTTTAAATATTGGGGTTACATTAGCTATCCTCCAGTCTTCAGGTACAATGGATGATTTTAATGATAGGTTACAAATTTTTACTAATAGGTCTGAAATTTTATTATTGAGTTCCTTCAGAACCCTGGGGTGTACACCATCCAGTCCAGGTCATTTACTACTCTTCAGTTTATCAATCAGGCCTACCACATCTTCTAGGTTCACTGTGATTTGGTTCAGTCCACCTGAATCGTTACCCATGAAAACCTTCTTCTGAACGGGTATTTCCCCAACATACTCTTTAGTAAACACCAAAGCAAAGAAATAATTTAATCTTTCTGCGATGGCCTTATATTCTCTAAGTGCCCCTTTAACCCCTCGATCATCTAATGGTCCAACTGACTCCCTCACAGGCTTTCTGCTTCGGATATATTTTAAAAAGTTTTTACTGTGAGTTTTTGCCTCTACGGCCAACTTCTTTTCAAATTCTCTCTTAGCCTGTCTTATCAGTGTCTTACATTTAACTTGCCAACGCTTATGCATTATCCTATTTTCTTCTGTTGGATCCTTCTTCCAATTTTTGAATGAAGATCTTTTGGCTAAAATAGCTTCTTTCACCTCCCCTTTTAACCATGCCGGTAATCGTTTTGCCTTCTTTCCACCTTTTTTAATGTGTGGAATACATCTGGACTGTGCTTCTAGGATGGTATTTTTTTAACAATGACCACACCTCTTGCACACTTTTTACCTTTGTAGCTGCTCCTTTCAGTTTTTTTCTTCCAATTTTTCTCATTTTATCAAAGTTTCCCTTTTGAAAGTTTAGCACGAGAGCCGTGGATTTGCTTACTGTCCCCCTTCCAGTCATTAATTCAAATTTGATCATATTATGATCACTATTGCCAAGCGGCCCCACCACCGTTACCTCTCTCACCAAATCCTGTGCTCCACTGAGAATTAGATCTAAAATTGCTCCCTCTCTTGTCTGTTCCTGGATCAATTGCTCCATAAAAATGTCATTTATTCCATCCAGGAACTTTATATCTCTAGCATGTACCGATGATACATTTACCCAATCAATATTGGGGTAATTGAAGTCTTCCATTATTACCGCACTACCAATTTGGTTAGCTTCCCTAATTTCTCTTAGCATTTCACTATCAGTCTCACCATCTTGACCAGGTGGACGGTAGTATACTCCTATCACTATAGTGTTCCTCGACACACAAGGGATTTCTACCTATAAAGATTCAATTGTGCATTTAGTCCCATCTTACTTCTTAGACTTCTGGCATTAGCATACAAACATTTCAAAGTTTGTTTTTTGTTTGTATTTTCATTCTGCTTTTTAATTGATAGGGATAAGTTAGAATTTTTTAGCTCAGGTGGGTTTTTAGTTACAGGCACTTGGACTACTTTTCTTATTATTGTAACCTCACTGTCGGGATGCCCTAATTCTAATGCATCATTAGTATCCTTTAAAGATACCTCTCTCCGAACCATGTGCTGCTGAGCGACTGTCGGATTTCCCCTTTGTTCTAGTTTAAAAGCTGCTTTATCTCCTTTTTAAAAGTTAGCGCCAGCAGTCTGGTTTCACCCTGGTTAAGATGGAGCCCATTCCTTCGGAAGAGACTCCCCTTTCCCCAAAAGGTTCCCCAGTTCCTAACAAAACTGAATCCCTCTTCCTTGCACCATCGTCTCATCCATGCATTGAGACTCTGGAGCTCTGCCTGCCTCTGGTGACCTGCACGTGGAACAGGGAGCATTTCAGAGAATGTTACCCTGGAGGTTCTGGATTTAAGCTTTCTACCTAAGAGTCTAAATGTGGCTTCCAGAACCTCCCTCCCACATTTTCCTATGTCGTTGGTGCCCACATGTACCACGACAGCTGGCTCCTCCCCAGCACTGTCTAAAATCCTATCTAGGTGACGTGTGAGGTCCGCCACCTTCGCAACAGGTAGGCATGTTACCAGGCGATCCTCATGCCCACCAGCCACCCAGCTGTCTACATTCTTAATTATTGAATCACCAACTATGATGGCCGACCTAACCCTTCCCTCCTGGGCAGTAGGACTTGGGGAGATATCCTCGGTGCAAAAGGACAATGCATCACCTGGAGAGCAGGTCCTTGCTACAGGATCCTTTCCTGCTGCATCAGGTTGATGCTCTCCAATCATGAGACCTTCTTCCTTCAAGGCAGCACCAGGGCTGCCAGTCTGAAGTTGGGAGTTGGCTACTATGTCCCTGAAGGTCTCCTCTATATACCTCTCTGTCTGCCTCAGCTTCTCCAGGTCTGCCACTCTAGCCTCCAGAGATCGGACTCGTTCTCTGAGAGCCAGGAGCTCTTTGCATCTCATGCACATGTACAATTTCTCACCAGCGGGTAAAAAATCATACATGTGACACTTGATGCAAAAGACTGGGAAGCTCCCCTCTTGCTGCTGGACTGCTGCCTTCATCTCAAATTTGTTCAGTTCCTACTTAAGTTTTAGGTTGCTATTGGAGTAGGAATGTGTCTAATGTCCTTTAAATGTATTAGTGAGTTCACTAGATGTCTGGTAGTGGCCTACACGGGAATGATCAAACTCTCAATAAGGTGTTGTGTGTTGGTTTTTTTTTGTTTTTTTAAAGTGGCACCTGCCTATAAATTAAAGGATGAGCTAGAGGTGGGTGAGAGGGTTGGGAAATACAAACAGTCTAACTTCAGTTAGTCAGCCAGAGTTACTCACTGCTCTCTTGGTTAACAAATGCTAGTACCTAATCAAACCAAATCACACTACCGCAACACTTTTCCAAGGTGAGTAACTGAACTGAACTTTTCAACCTTTTTACTTAGGTATTCACTGCTCCTAGTTTATTTCTAGCTTCTGGCTACTTTTTTTTTTAAAGTATACAAACACACTAACTACTGCTTACTAGCGGCCTTACTGACTGACTATTTAAAAATACAAACTGTCTAACTTCTGTTTATTTGCTGCCTTAATGACTATTAAAAGCACAAACACCCTAAATAATATTACCAAATAGTTAACTTTGCCCCAATACTTTTAAAAAAGACAATGCCCCAAGCAAATACTTACTGATTCCTTTCAGCCACCAGCAAGGTGATCCTCTCCTCTCAGTGCTCCCACTGGATTGTGGAGCTTTTGGATGCCATACAGGAATCAGTACATCCAGATCCCCAATGGATGAATTCCAAGATGGACCAGTCAAACTGTGCCTGATGATTCCGCATCCATGGCTAGTCTAGTATAACTGGACTCATGGCTCTGGATGGGATGTGGAAACTGATGACTTCCGTGTGTGAGGACCCAGTACATAATGTGAGGGGCACGGTAGACCAGGTCACTATTCCTGGAAGGGGGTCTCTGAAGAGACACGAGAGTACTAGGGGTGGAGTCATGGGAACAGTAGATATTTGGAACTGCTCAACAAGCTCTTGCTGTATGAATTTCCCTCCGAAGCCAGAATCCACCAAAGCTTGGGTGGAGAAACATATGGGAGCCTGTTCCAAGGTGACTAGCTAGATGAACTGGGATGTCTATGTTGTGAACCCTAGGGTCACCTGTCCAACTGACTCTGGGCATTGTACACTCCTCATTCTCTTGGGGTATTGAGCTAAGATGTGACCTTAGGCTGTGCAGTATAAGCAAAGGCCTAGTTGTCTGTGTCAAATATTTTCTTTAGGAGCCAGACATCGGCCCAATTGCATGGACTCTTCCTGTGGAAGGGGCACTGGTGTTCAAGCATGAGCGAGGGTTGGAAGGGTGGTGCCCATGAGATATTATTATGTGTTGAGCGGCTCTTTTGGGCTGTTTCCTGGAATCACTTGTCTATTTTCCCCATGAGGTCAATGAGCACTTCTAGTGAGGTGGGCAGCTCCCACCTCACTAGAAGCTCATCCCTAACTTTAGGTAATAGGCCTTCCAAGAATATAGCAAGCAAATTATTTCCCCACCAATTCAGCTTGGTTGCCAGGGTTTGAAATTATATGGCATATTCTGCCAGGTTTCTGGAGCGTTGTCTGAGGTGGAGTAAGCTGGAATCCATGGTAGTTGTATGGCCAGACTCTTCAAAGATTGTTTTAAACTGGTCTATGCAGCAAAGAATCCACATGCTCCAGAGGGGGGAGGCCCAAGTTAAGGCCGTTCCATCCAATAAGGAGAGGATATAGGTCATTTTAGTCAAATCATCCAGAAATAATGGTGCATATGGAACTGATTTAAAAATCCCTGACATTTCTGGGGATCCCTGGCATACTAGGGTGGAGTTGGTAACTGTAGTATAAGCCAGTTGGTTACTGGGAGTAGCGCTGGTATCTCTGCTGGCTGAGGTGAGGTGGTGGGAGCGACCAGGATGTCCAGTAGTGCAGCAAGACCATTCATGTCTGCAACTACAAGTTCCAAGGCCACCTGTAGTGACTAATTTCTGGGCTAGGCCAGGAATCGCCTGTTGCAGACCTGGAACCTTAGGCTGATGTGGGGTGGATACAACCTGCAGGTTGGAACTCCCGTCTGGTGACCCGGACAAGGCAAAGGCCCAACTAGAACTTCAACTTTCCCAGCCCACATTCCCCTCGGGTTGAGCCCTTTGGTGCCAGGGCTGGCAGATTTTAGGAGGGGGCCTCTGCAGATGGCGGAGATTCATCAGTGTTGCTGGGGCAGAGCGGACTGAGGCCAGGCATAATTGGTGGCAGGCGGCGGTCGAGGGTATCCAAGCAGTGGTCAGTGACAGGCAAAGGTCAAACAGGTCCAAGATCAGGGCGAGGTCAACACCAGTGTTGTGATGCCACGGGGGGACAAGTCCGCGAGCGACCTCTCACCTCCGTGCCGGCTGGATGCCTGCTCTGCTTTCCTTCGGCAGGAGTGCCGCCGACAAGGTCATCCTTGCAGCTGTCTTTGCTATCTTTGCGGCTGTGTGTCACCAATGCCTGCTTCATAGCAGCCTGAGTGCTGCCGTCCTCCCGGATGCCATCTGTGATCTTTGTGGCCTGGATTGCTACTGCCAATGCATCTCCCACGCGGTGCCTTCCCTAGGTGCACACACGCATTGCTGATCTCCATTTAAAGGGCCCACGGCAGGAAAAGCCCTGTGGCTCTTCTTGATGACATCATCGCCTCATGATTCCAACAGCCCTATAAAAGGGCTTATCTGGCAAGGATCTTCATGGTTGTCCATAGTGTCCTTATCCTGCAAGTTCTTCGGTGGTCATGTTCCTGTCTTGATGGTCTTCATTTTCTTCATTGGATGTTCCTGGCCTTGTTCCTGTTCCATGCTCCTGGTCTCTCATCGGTTCTTCGTTCAAGTCTTTGGAGTCTCCACCGTGTCCAAGTCTTCTGTGGCTTCGCTTGTTCTTGGTGTTACATCTTCCAAGTCTTCAATCAAATTCTTGATGTTCCTGTCTTTGTTCCAAGGTCTGCCTTCCAGATCCGCTCGTCCCTCCTCCAGGCATGCCAGCCATGTGGTCCGTGACCAGCCCGTAGTGGGTTGTGTAGCACGCTCCTGGCACAAGGTCTGTTTCCAAATCCGTCTTCACTGGATCAAGTCCTCGGAGTCTTTCCCTGTTTTGAAGTTCCAAGTTCCTAGTCCTGGTCTTGTGGAGCTTGTCCAGCCAGCGGATCTCCTTGTTCCTAGTCTCAAACCTTGTTCCTCATCTCAAATCATTTTTCCAGTGTGTCTGGCTTCTGTCCATGTCAGAGTCTCAGTCCAGAGCCTGCGTCGCTGGTGTGATCTGCGACCAGTCGTGGCGGGTTGTGTAGGGCATGCAGCAGGACAGCGTGGTCTGTGAACATCCCTCAGGTTGTGTAGGGTGCGCTTCGGCTCAGACCAGTTGAACCTGAACCTAAGTCTTCGTCCAAGTTCCTTGTCATGCCAAGTCTTATCCTCAGCCTTTGTCTGTCCTGACGCACACGCCGTTCCAAGCAGCAGGTCCAAAAGGGCTAACGAGTTGCCGGAGGGCTATCCCTGAGATCAGCATTGCGTTGCTGGGTCTCACTCCTGTGCATGCAGATTTAGCAGAGGCTTGAGTGCTTCACATCTCCATAGCATCTCTAAGTTTTGATCCAGCCCGTGCCCGGATACGTTCGCCTCCCATGGCGTATACCTTGGAGCTCCGCCCTGGGATTGTGCCGTGGTCCAAGGGCTCACTCTTTCAAGCAAGTAACCACGCTCTCTCCTGCGCTTGCAACAACCGGATATCCATCTGACGGGAAGGCGGGATGGATAAGTAGGGCAGGAAGGCAAGGAGCAGAACTGGCAGGCCATCAAGAGAGATATAGATGAACTGAAGACAAGGACGCTGGTACTGAAGAACTGAAAATAATGACACTGTAACTGAAGAAAATAACACCGAAGACACAGGAATCGAAGATAAGATGCTTAGGCAACTCGCACTACCAATGAAGCAGACAGACCTGTTGCCGAGTCATTGAAACAGGGCTAGCAAGACCTTTTATAGACCAGCACATTTGATGTCACCTAGGGCGCCGCAGAGCTTTTCCTGCTGGAGGCCCTTTAAATTACACAGCGTTGCACGCGCACCTAAGAAGCATCAGACAAGTGCAGAAGCAACAGCATCTGCCACATGTCAGCAGCATCTTGCCGCATTGAGGGGCAGCTGGCTCAATTGGGATCACTAGCGGCATCCTGCTGCATGTGCTGGGACTGGACCTGAAGGTAGAAGCAGCAGTCTGTGGGGGCAACTCATGGCTGCCAATCGTAACACCAGGGCCTGAATGCTATCTCCAAAAGGATTCGATACCTCTCATTTCTGAATTATTCGACAGGCTCCAGGGGCCAACTATATTTATGAAGCTTGATTTGTGGTAGGGGGCATACAACCTGAGCAGAATATGGGAAGGTGATGAATGGAAGACTGCATTTAACATTCGCGATGGACATTCTGAATATCTAGTGGTGCCCTTTGACTTATGCAGTACCCCCGCTGTCTTCCAAACCATGGTCAACAAAATTTTTAGAGATGTCCTTAATTCCTGTGTTCTCGTTTACTTAGATGACATTCTCATTTTTTCTCAGTCCCCCCCTGAACATTGGAAACATGTTTTGGATGGTTCTCCAGCACCTGCAGGACAACCAGCTTTATGCTAAGTTGAAAAATTGTTTGTTCGAGCAATCCCAAGTACTCTTCTTGGGGCACATCATCTCTGATCAAGGATTGAAGTTGGATCCACATAAAATCTCAACTATATGGAACTAGTCTTAACCAATAGAGCTCAGAACCCTCCAGCGATTCCTCTGCTTCACTAATTACTATAGACAATTAATTTATGATTATTCCTCTATAGCTATGCCACTAACTGCCTTAACTCAGAAAGGAGCCATTACCTGAAATTGACCTGAAGAGGCATGCACGTTTTTCGTCGACTAAAGACCGCTTTCGTGGATGCCCCCTGGCTGGCCTATCCTGATGATAACAAACCATTCTTCCTGGAGGTAGATGCCTCTATGATAGGAGCTGGAATGGTACTGTTTCAACAGGCCAAATTATTTGTGAGCACATAACTCCAATGCTTGCTTGACTTCACTGGCTACCTATTCATTATCAGATTAAGTTTAAGATTATTTTGACTTTTTAAAGCTTTTTATGGCTTGGCTCCAAGTACCTTGGGTTCAGTCTTTAAAATTTATCAGCCTATACATACTTTAAGATCTTCTTTGCAGTTTCTACTAGAAGTACCTTCTTTGTGTACAGTCAGACTTTCTACATCCAACAAACTTATGCTTTATGTCACAAACCCAATGTATTGGAATGAGTTACTAAATTAAATTTTAGAGTTTAGAAAGAATCTATTTTTGAGAGCATTTGAGGGAATCTGATGACCACAGTCAGTGTTTCTTTCTTTATTTTTAAATCTAAATGTTGAGTACAAGAGAATACCTGATGGCATCAGACATGTATAACAACTTGAAAATTAAAATGCAGCATGGCTTATTCATAAGGAACAAATATAGAGTACTTGTTTCTGATGAGCTATACATTGATTTTTATTTAGTTGGCACAGATTGAACAAGAGTATATGATTAGATTTGTATTATTAGTTTTAATTCATTTGTTGTTTTTATGCTGTATACTTTAATGCTGTATACTTTTAATATATTTATTGTCTATGTATATTAAGGTTATTATGTATGTTACTTTGTAATCCGCCTAGTTTTGTAGACAGGTGGAATAGAAATGGTTAAATAAAAATAAATAAATAGCGATGACAATGGGAAGATGACACCCTGCTCCTTCTCCAAAACGTTTCACCAGTTGAATGGAATTACACTGTTGGCGACTGCGAGTTTCTGGCCATTAAACTGGCTCTCGAGGAATGGAGACACCTGCTTGAGAGTGCCTGACATGGATCAAAAGAATCTGACATATCTGAAAGAATCCAGGTAGTCTCTCTTCTCCAATAGGTAACATTTTTAGCTAAAATATCTGCCCACAGACAAAAATGTACGAGTGGATGTGCTCTCCCATTCATTCAAAGATTCAAAGGCCCTGGAACTCCCTCAGCTGGTTATTGATACCATGAATATTCTGGCCACCACGACTCTTAAGGTGCCTGCTAAAATTGACAGTAGTTCCTAAATGACTTAGGGAAAGGGTCCTTCACTAAGCACATGACTCTAAGCTCGCAGGACATCCAGAGAATTAATTTCTCCTCATTATTGGTGGCCCCATCTGTCCTAGGACATCTAGATCTATGTAGAATCTTCTGCTAACTGTGCTCAGAATAAACCCATAACTTCTGACTCCTGGGGACTCTTGCAACCTTTGCCAGTTCCAAAGAAGCCTTGGTTCCATATTTCTATGGATTTTATCACATCTTCCCCCAGTCATCTGGCTCACTTTGTGCCTCTTGAATCATTGCCTTCAGCCCCAGTGTTGACCCAGCACTTCTTTGAAAACATATTTAGGTTGCATGGACCTCCTGATTATATCGTGAGTGCAGAGGCGTTCAATTCACCTCTCGATTCTGGCAAAGCTTTATGTAAGAAATTTGGGATTATCTAGACTTCACTTCTGCCTGTCATCCCCAATCAAATGGGGAAAACTAAAATAGTCAACCAGTCCTTGAAAGCTTTCCTATGGGTGTATGTCAATGAAAAGCAGGACAACTGGGCCTCCTTGTTACCCTGGGCAGAGTTTTGTTACAACAATCAGATGTGCGAATCATTGGGATCCTCGCCATTCTCCAGCATCTATGGGCAACGGCCTAGATTCTGTTGCCAATAAACACCCAGTACCTGGTTGCAGAACAGACGTCCCAAACACTTTACTAACTTTGGAAGAAGATCCACAAACTCTTGACTAAAGCCGCTCAATGATATAAAAGGGAGGCCAACGAGAAGTGTCATCCTGCTCCCCAGTTTAAACCAGGAGACGAAGTATGGCTCAGCACAAGGAACCTTTGTTTAAAAACCCTTTCATCAAAGTTCTCACCTGGATTCATTGGTCCTTAATCTATGTTGCAATGGATAGAGTCTGTTACATATCAACTTCAGTGACCATCGACCTTGAAGACACATAACTCATTTCATGTATCCTTGCTTAAGCTTCTATTACTCTTTTGGAACTGTCAGAAGATTCTTTCGTCATCAACAGTGTCTTTAGATCTGGATGCAGAATCTGAAGTCCTAGATATATTAGATGCCAGGAAAATCCGTAGCAAGTTAGAGTATCTAATAGCCTGGAAAGGATATGGATTTGAGGAGAATACATGGGAGTTGGCTTGCAATGTCCATGCGCCTCAACTTATTAGGACATTCCACCACCTTTTTCCCCATAAACCCAAGCCACATAGCCCAGGGAGTGGGCTGAAAAGGTGGGGTTTACTGTAACACCGCTGTCAGCATTTCCTTACTGCCGCAGCACCGGTCTGTAGACTGCACTGCCCGGATGACGACGCCAGCTGCATGTTTAAAGGGCCAGCAGTAGGAAGGTACTTACGGTGCTCTGTGTTGATGTTAGCCACTGGAGCTACTTAAACACTGCGTCTGTTCTTGATTTTTTCCTCAGCAAAAGATCTGCCAGAATCTTCAGTTGGAACGAGTTGCTACTGTTGGTTTGCCTTGCTTCCTGAGTTCCTCTTGTCCTCTCTGCCTTGTGTCTGTGCCAGTCCTGCTCATCGTTGTGTTCTGTGCTTCCTCTCCATACTGTGGACTCTAGTGTGTCTTCTCTGGGTCCGGTTCTTGTCCATGTCCCATGGGCTTGTGTTCCTCCTTTCTGTCTGCCCAGTTTTGGCCAGATCTTCCATCTCGACCTTTGCCTGGAAGATGCCTCTGTTGTCTGCCACGTGCCTCAACAATTGTCTGCACTCTGACCCTGCTGCCAGCTGCCTGCCAAGAGGGTTGCGGGAACATTTAGCATTTGGAAGATGCTGGGCAAGAAAACAGAATACAAATTAAACAGGAGTCGTCACTTTGTTCTATGTCATTAACTGTTCATTGATGCCTACTTTGCTGCACTGGCTAGGTAATAGAGGGAGGCGGTTGATCAGGAGAAAATACTAATCGGCTCAGAATGGAGGCCCTGCGAAAACTCCAGCTGCTAAGGCATGATGAGAATAAAATTGACACATAAAGAATTATTTTTTGCTGATTTGCAAAGTCATACATTCAGATTCTTCACGCATTAGACAGCATCAGCTGTTTTTTCTTAGCCTGGCTCGCCTTCTTCCACAGCTAAGCTTCAAGACCAGTGGGAACCTGCCCAGGCCTTCGTTCTCAGCCAATCAGTATTCTGTTCTGGTTCATCTCCTTAGCTAGCCACTGCAGCAAAGTGGGCCCTACGTATTTAGAATTAGATTAGAATTACCTGAGCCCAGCAGCGGATTCCCGATGAAGACCGGCCTGGGGATTCGCCGCCCAGGCCGGCCCAGGAGATACCACATAGTCTGCTGAGCGCGGCTCTGTCACAACCCTGCTCGGCAGACCACGTGACTAGCACAACCGGCCCACCGGGGAATGCCCGATCCCCCAATAGGCCAATCTGCCCCTGCCTGAGCCATAAAGGAAGCTCTAAGTTAAAAAAAATAAATAAATAAAAATAGAAAGGCCTACAAATATTACCAGAAGTCTGGGATAAAAGCCAGAGAGCTATGGGCTGCTGCGTTTGAATAAAGCAATACTATTCCATTAAGGTTCCTCAAACTGGCAACACACCTATTTCTTAGTTGCTTTCTTCTTTTGATTGGGTTTTCTTTTGTTTTCATAGGATTTTTTTTTTTTAATTCTTTATTTCTCAGTTTTTACACATTCACAAAATATAATTTTGTTTGAAACAGTTTCATGAGATACAAGAAAACTATTGTAAGAAAAAAAAAAAGATCATATTCATATAATATACAACTATTAACATAGTCCTTCTCATTTTTAGTATCTCAATAGAAACTAAAGAGGTAACATTGGGGGGAGCGTATTTACTATTACTTGAGAAGATCATAGGTAAATTATCAAAGTTAACACAAAAACATAGAACCCACACAGATTACTCTCTTCTTCCAAGTAGATGGAGGCTGACTCTTACTAATCAGGAATTCTCTCAAATGGTCGGGGTTAAAGAAAACAAACATTATTAGAAATCTTTACTACACATCTACAAGGGTAGCGGAGCTGAAAGCTCGCTCCTAGTGCCAGGACTTCCGCTCTCATAGAAAGAAAAACTTTTCTACGCATTTGAGTCGGCCGGGACAAATCAGGGAATACTCTGATCGGTTGACCTAAATACATTTCTTTTATTTTTTTGAAGTAAGCTCTCATTATCATACTGAAATCCTGTTCCGAATATAGGGATATGAACAACACAGCTCTTTCTATTATTTCTACTTCAGTATTTTCTAAGTACTGGGTGAGGTTCGCAATATCAGGCCTATTCTCTTCTCTCGATGAAACATTTCCAGTTCTTTGAATCAAAAAACTGATTTTCTTCACAGGAGGTATTTGCTCCAGTGGAATCTTTAAGGTCTCTTGAAGATATTTTTTAAAGGTCACAATCGGTAGCTCACCCATTATTTTTGGAAAATTAAGAAGTCTGATGTTCAAATGTCTGAGGAAAATTTCCACGGCTTCTAAACGCCTTGACGAATTCAGGGAGTCTCGCACTAGGTTTGCAGATATGTTTTGTAATTTTTTCATATCCTGATTTAGTGCCTCAGTTGCTTGTGCCTGTTCTTGTTGTGCACGGCAACTATCTCCGGCCACCAAATCCAATTTCCTCCCCAGATTTACAATTTGAGAGGTTTGTTCCTTGATTAATTTGGACATACCTGCGATCATTCCCCAAAGGGAATCCAAAGAAACAACCTCAGGCTTGACAAAATCCTCTGCCTCCATGCTGTTCAATCCAAACTCCTCCGGTATGCCGCGTTCCTCTCTATCCACAGAGGCCACACCTCCAACTGCCCCAGCCTCCGGGTAATGGACTTCTCCTCCAAGAACTTATCCAATCCTTTTTTAAACACAGCTATACTAACTGCACTAACTGCTAAGAGGATGCTCTGCTGCTAATTCTTCACTTCCTGCCTCTGATTGGTTCTGGCTGGTGGAATGAACCAATTAGCAGTGAAAGATGGGGAAGCACTTTCTTGTCTCCTGTATGGATCAGGGTGAGGGAAAAGAAATGGCAAGAGTAGATGAGAGAACGAGAGAAAGTATGCATGTGTGTGAGTGAGAGAGCAAAGGTGGAGAGATAAACTGTGTGTGTGTGTGTTGGGGGCAGAGAGATGGAGTCAGTGAGAGGGCAAGAGAGTGTGTATGAGAAGGGATAGTAAGGAGAGCAAGCATGTGGGGGGAATCAGAGGGAGGAGTAAGGATGGGGAGGGAGTAGAATGTGGGGGGAGTGAGAGGTGACAGCCAGAGGAGAGAGAGCAAAAGGGGAGAGCAAGAATGCGAGAGCTAGGGGAAGAGATGAAAAAGCAAGAGTGTTGGGGAGAAACAGAGTGAGGAGAGAGAAAGTTGTTTAGAGAGGAGCAAAATAAGAGGGAAAAGGTAATAAGGAGGAGAGACGGTTGAATTAAGGGAAGAGGGAGAGAAAAGGTGGAGAATACAGAAGAGGAAGATAAAGGGGTGAAAGTGAGGACAAGAGATGGCAGGAGAACTTGGGGTTGGGTTGAGGAGTCCAGGTTGATGATGTTGAAGGAAGGGGATGAGCAATGGAGGAGTACAGGAGAAATAACGGTGAAAGCAGAGCAGGTAGGACAAATAGGAAGAAGGAAAAACTGGAAGAAATGGGGAGAGGAAAAAAGGGAAGAGAAAGTATTAAAGTATCCACTCCTAAAGGAAAGAGAGAAAGGAAGAGAAGGAACTGAAGCAAAAAAGAGGACTCCAGAGAGAGAGACTGATGAAGCAGGAGGGTAGGTTGTCTAAGAACACCGTGTGGGCAACAGTATGGATTAGACACCAAAAGTAGTCCAAATGTATCTTTGAGTGGAGACATAAATGCATACAGGTGCCCGACTCAGGCCGAGTTTCGCCTCACATGGGGCTGCCTCAGGGGCTAAAATAACAAAATACAACATGTAAATAAACATACATACATAAATATTTAGAAGTTAAAACTTAATTAAAAACAAAATGAACATATAAAAGGTACCACAGACTTAACAAAAAACATGAATATCACTTGATCAAAAACAGAAAAAAATATAATACAGAAAATTGCAAAATGTAATGTGACAACAGTATTTATACCTGCGTGATGATGTTCTCTTTTTTTCTATATCACAAAAGTGCTCTTATAAAAAGCTTCAGTTATCTAATAGTCTGGAAATTAATAAACAAAATAAAATTACTTATGAATACAAATGTACAATCAAATGAATCTAAAGCTGTGTCCTAAAATAAGGATATTATGCCAATAAATAATGGGCAGCACCTATAACCTTAAAAGTATACTTTTACTATGTAGTATATAGTATACTATACTATAACCTTAAAAGTATACTTTTAAGATTAACAAAAAACTATATAGTATACTATAACCTTAAAAGTATACTTTTAAGATTAACAAAAAACTATATAGTATACTATAACCTTAAAAGTATACTTTTACTATGTAGTATATAGTATACTATACTTTTAAGGTTATAGGTGCTGCCCATTATTTATTGGCATAATGTCCTTATTTTATGACACAGCTTTAGATTCAATATTTACGTATGTATGTTTATTTACATGTTGTATTTTGTTATTTTAGCCCCTGAGGCAGCCCCATGTGGGGCAAAACTCGGCCTGAGTCGGGCACCTGTATGCATTTATGTCTCCACTCAAATAAAGATACATTTGGACTACTTTTGGTCTCTAGAGAGAGAGAGACAGAAAACCAAGAAAGGAGCAGAAAGAAGGACAGAAAATGAGAAACAAAGATGTTGATTCAGAAAATCAAGCTGGAGTCGCCAAGATTGGAAACTATTTTATTCTCCTCTGCTAATTTCAGGGTGAGCAGGACTCAAAAGTTCCCGGTTATGAATATGCATGAGGTAAATTTGCATGCACTGCCTTCATTGTATTGCCCGTCTATCTCATGCATATTCATTGTGGCTTATCCTGAAAACCAGACCTGCTCATGGCTCTCCAGGACCAGCGTCGCCTGCCCCTGGGTACAGGGAAACCTGAGCTGCGCCCAATCAGGCCAATCCAGTAAATGCGTGCTGGGAAAACAAGCGCCAGCTTTCCTAACGCGCGCCCGGCCACCCCTCCCGGGCACGCGATCAACTATTTAAATGAGGAGGTCGTGCTAGAAAGGAGGCGCCGGGGGGAGAAATGTGCGTCCCTAGCACCTCCGAGGCATCGGGCGTACAGGAGAGGTGGCTGTTGGGGGGGGGGAAAACGGACGCTCAATCTACGAGCGTCTGTTTTCTCCCGCTATGGGCATAGACGCGCACAAGATACACGGCCTGGACCACGTGCGTGTGCCTTGGACGTCCAGAATTTTTTTTTTTCTTCAAACACTTTTTATTTGTTTAATAAATACTGCTTTATTGGATTCCTCCTACTTAGTATCGCTACGATACTATTTGGAGTAACCACAGAAAGCAGGATTTTTCTTATTTCCGACGCGCCCTTGAGCATGTCACACCTTGACGCCAGCCCTGGGCGGGCTTTCAATTTGCCGAGTTGCAAGGGCGCATTGGCCGCAGAGAAAAGTTGTTTTTTTTTATCACGGGGATTAGCTAATAGCCTCATCTACGCGGAGACTTGGTCGCGCATTTTGGAAGCGCTAATCCCCATGCTGGATGGGGGTTATGGACACGCGTTCAGCCGGTCGCAGCGGCTGGCACACGGTACTGGATCGGCCTGAATGTGGCAGAGTTAAAGCGGCCATGCTCTCTTTGATGTGGCCATGTTTATTCACAAGGCTGCCGTTGTACAGCTCATGCATTTAGCAGATTAGGTCGTGGGTCTCACTTTAAGGAGTACATTAAAGCCAGCAGGAAATGCAACTTATCTGTTGGATCAATACATAAACACCTCTGTGAATCGAGCCCTCAGTAAATCCAAGATATAATCCCACAAGGTGACAATTGTGGCATAATTAAGTGGCCGTGCTGGTTTTTCATTGTTAATTACCGATTATTTTTATACTGCAGGACCTTTTATTGGGTTGTTCATTAACACCTGTGGATGTCGCAAGACGGCAATCATTGGAGGAATGCTGAGTGCTCTTGGTTGGATTCTGAGTGCCTACGCCACAAACGTGCAGTACCTCTTTATTACGTTTGGACTGGCAGCTGGTAAGCAAGATATATATGTGTGGACAAGATCTTGGTATCTTCTGATCAACAGTTTAAAATTCAAGAAATCAAGTCAACCTTGGATCCTTTTGGACCATTTTTTTTTTTCTTTTTTGAATTACTGAAATACTCACAGTAGGACAGGGCGTGCCAATAACTGTTTTGGTACAGATTCAGGTTTTCTAATTGCAAATTCTATTCTAAGTTATGGAAAGAAAAGAATACAGTGCTAGCGCTATTTAGATATGAATCTACCAAAGTGCATCCTTATTGTAAGAAATGCCATTGTGCGCATGGTCTGGGATGCTCGGGAAAAGAATGCCTCGGCCTTTTAAGGAGCTTCTTTCGATATTTTCAGTGGTACTTTTCTGAAAAGAAAGGGGGGGGGGGGGGGAAGGTCCTAGGTCAGGGCTAGCGATGACCTCTATCTGCTACTGCAGCTGCAGTGGGGACAAGGAAGGAAGTTGAAAAAGGTCCCAGATCTCTGACCTGGCAGAAATCATTACTGAAATATCTGTTTAACCTCAGAAGCCTCTACCAAGGAGGTGGTGAACTGCTGAGTTAGTTTTCCAGTTAAAGAGAGAATTTTTTTTCGCCTTTTATATTAATACCAAATTATGTGTTATGAAATCCTGGGCCTGGGGTTTTCTGTTACTCTCCTGCTGTGTTAAAAGTTCTTTAGTTTATAATTAGGTTATTAATTGCCAGGTAACACCCTCCGGATCAGTCACGCATACCTAAGGCGACGAGTCCCACACGACTGCCAAGTCCGCAGATATTTTCTGCCTCTGGAATTTGCATCAGATTTCAGAGGAAAAATACGCGCAGAATTTTAATGTGGAGAATTGCCCAGGAAAAGGGACTTGCAGACATTTGCATCTCCTCCCCCCCCCCCCCCCCCCCCCAGATACTTTTCCCGACCGAAAACACTCGCCTAGTTCCCGACTAAAACGTGCGCCAGTCATTGTCTCCGCCGACTTAAGGCTTCCCACGTCGGGTGTGGGTAAAAATGATGCGCCTGATCGTGCAACTGCTTCTCAAAACCTAGAAATCAGAAACGAATGTGCTCGCGTATTCAGCCGATACACGTACGAGCTCTTGAGCTGTACGTGACACGTGCGTCTGTTCTACTTCATAGCAAAGTGAAAGGATATAAATGCGCCTTTTTTTAGCGCGTTTATATTGCATCAGCCTGTTACACTTTTTTTTTTTTTCCACCAGCATCAGGGGAATCTGCCGTGATCTGCAGTGGGTGTGCGGAGAGAGATTGACCTACAGAGTTCCTTAGCAGATTTTGGGATGGCTGCAGTGGCGGTTTTCTGCAGACCTTGTTAACAGCGGCCTCGTTTCTCCCTGTGGAGTGTTTGCAGATTTATTAGATTGTGAACCTCGTTCTGAGAAACCGCTCTAGCCTTACAGAATTCCTCTGTTTGACATGCTTTGTGCTAGGCCGGAAGCTTTCCTAAAACTGGTTGCAGGACTTTGGAAGAGGCAGTTGCTGGAAGGGTAACATACAGAACAAAGATTGCCAAGGATATGTTTCCAATGACAAAAAAAATATATTGACACCCACTACTTATCAATGAACATGTGGTATGATTACACTGGGCCGGATTTTAAAAAGGTTACGCGCTCTGGGCCTATTTTAAAAAGGCCTGGCGACGGGCGTAAAGCCCCGGGACGCATGCAAGTCCCGGGGCTTGCAAAAAGGGGCGGGGAGGGGGCGGGGCCAGAGGCCCCAGGCACAGCAGCCATTTACTGCTGTGCTTGGGATCGCACACCGGCAATTGGCCGGCGCACCTGCCTCCAGGAGGCGGAGCGCACGAGGAGACGGAGGCTAACTGGAGCTTCGCCAATAACAGTCCGCAGTTTCTGTAGGTTGAGCCCTTGGGTACCCGGACCGCCTGGACTTAGGTGGGCCTCAGAGTGTCTCCCAGAGAGGTAGCGGAGGGGTGTGCCCACCAAGAGCAATTGTGCACCCCTTGTGCGCGCCAACCTCTGATTTTATAACTTGCGCATGGCTGCGCGTGCAAGTTATAAAATCGGGTGTACATGTGCGCACGCCAGGTAGCGTGCGCACATGTACGCCTGCGCGCACCTTTTTAAAATCTACCCCTATATATTTACTTGAATAAAAAAATATTTAAATGAGGAAAGAGGTGATTTCATATATTTTTGTTGTTAATGGTACCTGCCAGGTTTACCTTAAGTAACCATTAGAATAATCATTAACTGCCTCCAACCTCCTAATTGAAAGTCAGTGTAGCGTATCAACAAAACATGATAAATCATCAACAACATTCAAAGCTGTGGTCTAAAAACAGTGTAATGCAAACTCTTGATTAATTATAGGAATGCTGTCCTTTTGAGAACTGTTTACTCAGTCAATTTTTTCACTCCCGATGAGGCCGAGTATTGGAGCAGCTTTCCTTCTTCAGGGGATCCAACACGGCCAAATAACAAACATACTTTCATCGGGCTTCTTCTGGAATCAGTCGTGAACATGGTCAAATAACCACCATAGCTTGAATCCGAACTTCTTCTCAAATCAATCGCAAATCTGGTGTCATAGCTTACAAGCTACGTTACTGCCAAATGTTTCAACTGTTAAATCAATACATAGTTGTGTTATTCATAACGTTACAATGTAAAGATAATACGATTGCCGTCACATTCTCACAAAGTTGTCATGTAAACCGATGTGATACCCATGTTTAATGTTGGTGTATAAAAACGAATAAATAAAAAATAAATAAATATATAGTGATCACGGGTCTCAGAAACTCTCCAAACAAAATAAGTAGCGTCACAGTAAGAACAGCCAATCAGAGTTCTTATTTAAACCCAATAGGGATGTTGTGCGTAAAGGGGTAGATTTTCAAAGGGGTACGCGCGTACCCCCCGAAAACCTACCCCAAACCCCCCCTGCGCGCGCTGAGCCTATTTTGCATAGGCTCGGTGGCGCGCGCAAGTCCTGGGGCTTGCATGGAGGGGCGTGTCGGGGGGGCGTGCCGCGAGTGACACTGCGTTTCGGGGGCGGGCCGTGAGTGACGCCGCATTTCGGGGGCGGGCCTGGGGGCGTGGCACCGGCCCGGAGGCGTGGTCGAAGCCTCCGGACCAGCCCCCGGGTCGGGTGATGGCACGCCAGCAGCCCGCTGGCACATGCAGATTTACGCCTGCTTTCTGCAGGCGTAAATCTGCCAACAAAGGTAGGGGGGGGGGTTTAGAAAGGGCCGGGGGGGTGGGTTAGGTAGGGGAAGGTGAGGGGAGGCGGAAGGAAAGTTCCCTCCGAGGCCGCTCCGATTTCTGAGCGGCCTCGGAGGGAACAGGCAGCGCGAGCTGGGCTCGGCGCACGCAGGTTGCACAAATGTGCACCCCCTTGCGTGCATCGACCCCGGATTTTATAAGATACGCGCGTATCTTATAAAATCCAGCGTACTTTTGTTCACACCTGGTGCACGAACAAAAGTACGCCCGCGCGTACATTTATAAAATCTACCCCAAAGTGAATATCCAAAACTGTTCTTGATAGCTTAATCTCTTTGACAGTTCACCGCCACAAAAAGACAAATTTAATTGTTCAAGAACAGTCCATTGCAAATCCTCAAAACAATGTTGATTAGTTATACAGTGAGCCACTATAGGCGCCATCAATACCGATGTGTTAAGTCGTGAGCGATGTTCCATTAATCTAACCTTCACTGGACGACTAGTCCAACCCACATACACTTTGGGGCACAGACAAATAACAACATAGATGACATTAGATGATTGACAATTGGTAATAGGTTTACATTTCACATAGTGCCCAGTAACTGGATCTCGCCATAGATGTCCTTCCACCGTGTTATCATATACAGTACTCTGGTGACACTTAGTATGGTTACCTAGTGATTGATCACACTTATCAGAAAAATAAGAATGAACAATCCGATAAATATTTAAGAACATAAGAACATGCCATACTGGGTCAGACCAAAGGTCCATCAAGCCCAGCATCCTGTATCCAACAGTGGCCAATCCAGGCCATAAGAACCTGGCAAGTTCCCAAAAACTAAGTTTATCCCATGTTATTGTTGCTAGTAATAGCAGTGGCTATTTTCTAAGTCATACCACAAGTTCATTGATATATAATGGGTGTCAGTGTATTTTTTTTGTCATTAGTTTTTCTTACTACAAGGATATTTTCCCAGCACTATCTCTTTGTTATCTGATATTGCCACTTTTCTTTGTTAGGATTTGTAGGTGTGTGGGCCCTGGGCAGAGCTGAGAGATGGTACCGCCCACAGAGAGGAGCCCTGTGAGCCTCACCGTCAGGAGGCAAGGTCTCAGTGGTCGTCAGACACAGCTATAGATTAGAGTCTTTATTAGAGAGATAGAGAGGCAGTGCCCAAGAAGCGGGAAGTGCAGGAGAAAATCACAGGGTCGGTGCCGTGGAGTATACCCAGGGGGAATACCTCTGTAGTGGAGATCCGGCAATGGTCCACAGAGCAGGGTACACAGATGAGGTTCCTCTGTAGCGATGATTCGGTAGTAGCCTGCAGTGCGGAGTACATTGAAGGGGTTCCTCACTTAGAGATGGTATGGTAGTGTCCCGCAGTACGGGTACACCGGAGAGGGTTTCCTACTAGAGATGGTACGGTAGTGGCCCGCAGCACGGGGTACACCGGAGAGGATTCCACATTAGAGATGATATGGTAGTGGTCTGTAGAGTGAAGGTACTCACAGTGACGAATGTTCCAGCAGAAGCCCTGGGGAACAGGGATAGGCAGCAGTCCAAGGCAAGAAGGCCTTCCAAGGAGTGGATAGCCAGAGACAAGGAAAGGGCCCCCGAGGACCGGGTACCCAGAGCGTCTTATGCCAAATGTGCAGGAACTGGAACGGGAAGTCTGTAGTGAGCAAAGCGGATTCAGCAATGAGGGAACTTGTTGCCAAGTTGTCAGTAGGCAGGGCCAGCCGGCTTAAGTATCCTGGAGTGATGACGTCACCCGGAGGGGACGCCCCCGAGGTTCCCTCCATGATGTGCTTAAGACTGGCTCGTGTGCGAGCGCGCGCCGAAGTGTAGGCAAAGATTTAGGAGAGTTTAAAAAAAATAATTCCAGAAAATGCAGAAGAACTACCAATAAAAGAGAGTAGGACTTGTTCTTGAATATATCCTAGAACGGGGTAGACAGCTCCGGTCTTGGAGTGCCACAAGACAGCTGTGGTTGTCAGGATATTCATAAGGAATATGCATGAGATAGAGCTGCATGCAGTGGAAACGTTGTGTGCAAATATACCTCATGCATATTCATTGTGGTCATCCTGAAAACCAGACCTGTTTGAGGCATCCCAGGACTGGAGTTGCTTATCCCCTGCCTTAGAAAATTAATTTGTCTATTTGGCTGCCCTTCTGTCCAGCCAATCAGTGCTTTGCAATCGGAAAGTATATGCACATGGTCAGGCTGTTATGTCGATCTGTAAGCCACTACGGGCCAAGGCATTAGCGGCCTGTAAATTACAAAATTAATGAATAGGGTTAGATAAGAAAGAGCAACAGGATGGACTCAGAAAAAGCATCAACTGCCTACAGGAATTTGGGAAACCCAAAGTAGAAATTAGCAAAGATGCTGAAAAGCAGAAAGGCAAATTTACTTGAGAAAGGGACTAAAATTGAATGACTTAGATGCTGTACCATCTTGCTCTGCTGTTTACAGACTTGGAAGATGGTCTGTCTCCCAAGCTTCACCTTTGCCGACCTCAAGCTTCACCTTTGCCGACCTTCAGTACTCGGGCCTTGAGTAGAGTGAATCCTAGGATCACTATCAAGCCTGTTCTGTACTGTATGGAAATATTATGCAGGGAACTCTGGGGATCATTCATCCAGACTTTAGATTTCTTCTTATAACATGAGTTTAGGTTTTGTCTAGAGTAGACGATATTAGACTAGTAGTAGAAGCCCGTCAAAGGGCAGGGAATACCATGAAGTGTAGGAAGTACTTAAGAGAGATGTCTGGTAGTAGAGAGTGCAGGCCGAGCAGGGTTGTACTGTTTGGTGGTACAGAGGGTGTTGGCCAATTCAGAGAGAGGGAGAGAGACAAAGCTGGAGAGTACCGCCAGAGAAAGGGGCGGAGCTAAATTTCTATATGTCGTAGTAGATAATTGTTTGAGCAATATGAAGAGAGAGGGGTGGAGCTGGAGAGTACAGGGAGAGAGAGAGAGAGAGAGAGGGTTGGAGCTCAATCTCCAAAAAAGAGAAAGGGGCGGAGCTGGAGAGTACAGGGAGGAGAAGGGCAGAGCTCAATTTGCATATCAGTGATGCAGGCACTGGACAGCTTTCCTTTTCATATTAAGGTTTAACGGTTTTTATTATTTTCAGTCAGAGAACATGCAACAAGCCGGAGGTGGGTTTGTTTCTGTGCCCACCCCTGGCATACTTTACAATCAATGCAACAAACAACAACAAACCCCCCCTCCCCAAAAATCTCCGGAAACAACGTCCTCAAGAAGTCCAATCAGCATTAGATTAGTGCTGTCCACATTGCTCACAGGGCACTAAGGGAAGCCCGGGGTGTTCTTTCAGGCATTGAGGAGCAAACTCCGAGTGCGATGCAGAAGTGTTTGGATGTACAGTTGCCACACTGAGAGGAATCGCCGTCTTGCGGTAGGGGATTGCCGGGCCGTCATGTTCTCCATGGTCATCAGCGAATGAAAGCCGTTCTGCCAGGCCCAGTAAGACGGGTCATCTGTCGCCCGCCATTTGGAGAGGATGATTTTCTTCCCTACAATACAAGCCTTCGCCACAAGCAAGCGTGAGCCAAGATCTCTTATTCGAATCGGCGATATACAGCCAAATAATAGCCACAAGGGGGTAATAGGAATAACTACATTCAGGAGGTCCGCCAAATAGTCTGCAATGAGTCCCCAAAACAGTTTAATCGGGGGACAGGTCCAGAAGACATGCGACAAGGTGCCCAAAGCATGACCACACCGAGGGCACCCCGCCCCAGATACAAGTTTAAAGTGATAGGCTATCTGGGGGGCGATGTACGCCCTACTCAAAAATTTATATTGCATTTCTTTATAATACTGGTTAGCCGAGATCTTGGCTGCACGGCGAAAACAAACCTTAATAATGGTCGGGGTAAGGACAAAATCGCCATCATTAGTCCAACGGGTTGCCAACAGTGCAAACATGTCACCCCCCCAACCAGTCGCAACTGTGTGTAATAATGGGACAGAGACGGGGTTGCTCGGCCCTCCAATTGAAACAAATGCTTCATGGACTAGAAGGTGGCTGGGCTCTTAAGGGCCTCTGGGAGGGACTGCAAGTAGTGCGACAGTTGCAGGTACGAGAACGTGTGAACGACCCCCAGCCCATATGTCTCCCTGACCTCCCTGAACGTGAAGGTCTTCCCATCAGAGGTAAACAAATGCCCCAAATGGGTGACCCTTTTCGCCTGCCATGTCTGAAAGGCCGTGGATTGCATTCCCGGGGTAAATTCCGCGTTTCCCCTAACCGGAAGGAGGCATGCACATTGGGGTAAAATATTCAACCGTCCCGCCACCCGCTGCCAGGTTAATCGTAGGGGACGAACCAACGGTGTGATCACCAGGAACGAGGGGAGTTTATCCGATGGCGCCTGTAACGTATAGGTTGGCGTATAAGGGGCCTGTAAAGCCCTCTCAGAATCGATGGAGGTGAAGGTCCCCGTGTCCAACAACCAGTCTCGAATAACCCACAGGTTACACGCCAAATTATACATACCCAGGTCCGGCACCCCCATCCCTCCCTGCCCCCACTTGGCTTTCAACCAGGACAATGGGACACGTGACTTCCCCCCACGCCAAAAAAATTTCCGCAGCAGAGTGTCTATGTGACATAAATCTGTCCGTTTGAGAAGGATTGGAACATTTTGGAGGAAGTAAAGCCACTTAGGTAGTAGACACATTTTAAAAAGATTTATCCGACCACTAAGTGATAGTGGTAGGTTTTTCCATCTAAGCAGACTGTCGGCCGTACTACGCAAAAGCCTCGGGACGTTAGCCTGGTAAACCTTATCAGGGTCAGCAGGAATGTACACCCCCAGATATCTAAGGGGACCCTGAGCCCAGTGTAACGGAAAGTCCCCTTGCCAAGTTTCCGAGACAGACGCTGGGTAAGCCAGCACCGAGGATTTATGGGCATTCATCTTTAAGCCTGAAAAGACCCCAAACAATTCAATCAGAGATAGTAAATGGGGAACGGAGTCTTGAGGCTTCGTGACGAGGACAAGCAGATCATCTGCAAAGGCCACCCCTTTAAAAATCCGAGATCCAAAGCAAACACCCCGTATCCCCCCCTCCTGGTGCAACGCCAACAAAAAGGGCTCCAATTGTAATATAAATAACAGCGGTGACAGAGGGAATCCCTGGCGCGTTCCCCGTGTCACCTTGAACTCGTCGGACCGACTGCCATTCAACAGAATCACAGCCCGTGGATCAGCATACAATAGGCGTACAGCTTGAAGTAAAAAACCTCCGAATCCCATCCATTCTAACAAGTGAAAGAGATAACGCCACTCCACCCGATCGAACGCCTTTTCCGCGTCAAAACTGATGACCAGGTGTGGCTCATCCAACTGGCGACATTTGTCATCGCCGTCAACACTCGCCTAATGTTCGCCAAAGCGTATCTCTGTCGGACAAAGCCCACCTGGTGATCACCAATTAAGGTAGGTAGGATAGCGGCCAAGCGATCGGCCAAAATTTTCGCTAGAATTTTGTGGTCTAAATTTAAAAGAGAGATTGGGCGATAGGACCCCGGCAAGAGGGAGTCCCTCCCAGGTTTTGGTATTAGGGTAATGAACGCCATATTCTCCCCAGTCGGAAAAGCGCCCCGGGAAACCATATCCGAAAACCCCACGGCTAGTGGGCCCACTATCTGGTCTTTCATAGCTTTGAAAAATTCCGCCGTGTATCCATCCGGCCCCGGCGCCTTGAAATCATGCAATTGCTGTATTGCCAAGAGGACATCCTGAGTTCTGATGGGTTGGTTAAGGGCTTCCCGCTGTAGCGCCGTTAGGTGAGGTAAGGGTAAGTCCGAGCAAAACCGCATACCCTCCTCTCCTCCCCCATCCTCAGTGGAGTACAGGGTGGCATAAAACGTGCAAAATCCCTGAAGTATTGATTTGGTATCCCGAGCAACCTCAGTAGGAGAGACCCACAACGCTGGGACAAAACGACTCGGACGTGCCGACCGGATCAAATTAGCCATCAATTTGCCAGCCTTGTCACTGAATTGATATAACTGGAATCGGTAATATACATAACTCTTTGTTGCCCGTTGGTGAAGCAGGGAGTTAAGCGCCATCTGAAGCGTTCTAAATTCAAAGCGGGTTTCCTTAGTCTCCTTCCGCGCCAAGGACTGCCTAGCCTTCCTCAATTGGGTATTTAGGGCCACGATCTGCTTGTCCTGCATCTTCCTATGATGGGCCACATAGGATATAATTTCCCCACGGAGAACCGCCTTAGCAGTATACCAAAAAAGGGAGGGCTGTTGTACATGTTCTTGATTGTGGGCCACATACTCCGCCCATTTGCTACGCAAACATTCATGGAACTTTTTATCATGTGCTAAAAAATACGGGTAGCGCCAGCTAGGACAGCCCCGCCCCAAATCAGTCAAACAAAGGTCAATCCAAACTGGGGCATGATCAGAGATGACAATATTTTCGATACCTGCAGTTTGCACACCTGAAAAGGCATGGTCACTTATCAAAAAATAATCCAACCGTGCAAAGGAGGAATGCGCCCTGGAGACATGGGTAAAATCCTTCTCCATGGGGTGCAACACGCGCCATGCATCCATTACATGCAACGTTTGTTCCAAAAATTGGGGTCCCCTACCCATGAAGCGCTCCGGTTGTCGGGTCGCGGAGGCATCCAGTTCCCCATCCCGGATGGTGTTAAAGTCCCCACCCAAGAGCAAAGTCGCGTGGAGGTAAGGAAGAAGATGGGCATATAAAGCAGTGTAAAAGGCACCATTATAAACATTCGGGGCATAAACATTGCAAAGCACAACAGGTCGACCATAGAGCTCAGTGATCAAAATAAGATACCGGCCTAATGGATCTACAATTTCTTTAACAATTTTTATAGGGAGACTTTTATGAATTAAAATTGCCACTCCCGCAGATTTGGTGGAACCCGCGGCACTACGCACCTCTCCCACCCAGTCCCGTCTCAGTTTAGTGTGTTCAAGGGATGTCAGGTGCGTCTCCTGCAGGTAGGCCACTACGGTTGATTTCCGTTTGAGCCACGTCAGAATTTTAGTGCGCTTAATGGGCGAGTGGATCCTACAGACATTCCAAGTCACAAATCTAGTGGGCAGAGTCATCTCAGCTTTCCAGAGAGGGAATAACCGAGCTTAAAACCAGCCATCCCGTGAGGAGGTCCTCCCAGCCGAGACCGCCCCACACTCCACTGTGTGAGAATGTGAACCACTGTATACAAAACGAGTACTTTCACATAATGCCGCAATTGTTCCCGAAGAAAAACCACCCCTCCCACGAACTCTTTCCCACCCCCTGTCCCCACTCCCCATCCAACCCCCCATTCCCATCCCCTAAGCCCCCTCCCCAGTCGCCCTTGACTGACTAACGGTCGTACATCCATGGTATCTCTTAAAGAGATAGGAGTACACGTTCTGATGTGCTCCCACCCTCACCCCTCTTAAACTCTCCCACAACCAGCGGCCCTATCACCCTCTGTAGCCCCTCAACCAACTAGCCCCTAATGTCCAAGTAAGGTACAGAATTCCCCCCCCCCAAAACGTACTACCAGCCAGATAGTCTGATATTAACCCTATGAAGCTGGACTAACCACACAAAGAGGAAAGTAAGCCATCAATAAAGCAAGGCCCCCACCCAGGGTAGGGATTGTTAGGAACTCCCGCCTTGCAAGAGCCCACCCCACTCCCGCCGCTTCGTGAGTTTTCACGGCTCAGGGGGACGGTGCTACAGGAAGTAGGCCACACACATCTCCATACAACGCCCGTTGCAGGAAAGTAAGGCCTCCAAAGCGTCCCCTACAGGGTCTTCCCCCGATGCCCCTAAGATCTCCTAAATGCGGCCGGCTAGCCCTCCCGGGCATGATAAAGGAGAGAGGCAGGGAATATTACAAAGAAATAAAACAGTAAAAAATTAATTAAGATCATAAAAAAGCCAAGCAAAACAGAAAAAAAACAAAAGCATGAAGGCACCGGTTGGTATCGCGCCAGCCTCCCTGTGTCCATTAGGTAGGTCAGTCAATTTGAAAAATACAAAAAGTCAAAACCCCGGAAAAGAGAAAAGAAATAAAAAAACATTGTCAGTTAACACTCCACAGGGGTTGCCGCAGTGCGCCGTTAGTCCAAAAATAGCTGATACAGAAGCCCCCGACCTCTACGGGGAGGAGAAAAATCAGGCACAAGGTCGCCAGTTGCAATAAGGAAACACATCCAAACTGGGTAGGGCCGCCGGGTGTCCATGAACGTCTTCCAGGCCGCGTAGGTGGGCCCAACCCCCTGTACCCAAAAACATCAAGCCGCACCACTCAGGTATCCATATGGTCCACAAAGTCCCTGGCAAGAGGCACTGTTTCAAAGGTGTGAGCCTGTCCCGCCACCCAAATCCTCAGACGGGCGGGAAACAGCAGGGCGAACTTGACTCCCCTGTTATGCAAGGTTGTGCAAATCGCAGCAAAACCCCGCCGGGCCTCCGAGACCGCAGTAGAAAAATCTTGAAATATTCGAATGCGGTGGGTTTGATACTTCAAATCGGGTTTTGCGCGTGAGGCACGCCAGATCTCCGCCTTATGGGCATAATTGTGAATCTTTGCAATAACTAAGTGGGATCTCCCCGATGCCGCATTTCTGACCCCCAGCCGGTGGGCCCTCTCCACCACGAGCTTACCCTGTAAATGGGGGAGATCAAGCACTTCTGGCAGCCAAGCCTCTAACATCGAGCACAGGGCGGACTCCTCGAGCTGTTCCGGAAATCCAAGGAACCGCAAATTGTTGCGGCGGGCCCGGTTCTCAAGATCGTCAACTTTGGCCTGTAGGGCCGAGATGGATTTTTCCTGGGCGGCCATCTTAGAGGCATGTGCGAGTGCGGCGTCCTCGATGTCGGAAACCCAGGCCTCGACTGTGTCCAGCCGGGGGGGCAGCGCCGCTATCGTTTCTTGGACCGCACTAAGTTGTGCGGTAAGGAGAGACCATTTTTCATCGAGCGCTTCTTTGATCGCGCTTTTAATGTCGGTCAGGGTAAGTGGGGGATCGAGCTGTGCGCATTCACCCTCCGAGGGAGCCGCGATGTTAGGGTCAGGATCCCGGGACTTCTCCTTCTCCTTTCGGGTCTGTTTCGTTGGCTGCGGTGTCGACAATTTACCGCAGGAGCGCACCGTGGTCATAGGGAACCACAGTAGAGAGCCAGCACCCAAAAAATATAATGTGCCGCCGGGCTAGTAATCGCGGTAAGCTGGGCAGAGCAGGAGCTAGGAAGCAACACGACTTCCCAGCTATCACATCATGTGATGTCCTTTCCTTTTCATATTAGATTGCATTTTGCTTTTATAAAATTGCTTCCTTATGTAACCCTTTTTTTTTTTTTTTTTTTTAGAAGTAGTAACTTATTTCAGGGCACACATCTTATTTATTACTTCGGGCTCAGATCCTGAGCTCTCTCTTCTAGAGGGGGATTCTTTTTTATGGAGGGAGACTTTCGTCTATGGCCCAGACAGTGGTGTGATTTATCCTTTGTGTGTGTTTGTAGCTGTGGCAACCCCAGGAGGGAGTTGCTGTAACAAAACAGCCAGGACTGGGCACTGGCTGTTAAATAATAATTTACTGATTAGTTAAAGCCAATTGAAAGTTCATCTTTAAAGAAGTGTGCAGTTACCACTGAATGTATTACAGTCAGAGTCTCATCTTGGGTAGGTGTCCTTTTCTTCGGCGGACTGGTCGAGCTTCCCATGGTGATGTAAAATGTGCACTAAAATCTCTCCCAGTGGCTTACCCGAGACTCCTGTGTCAGGGATCCCCCTTCTAATATAGAAAAACACATCCTACTTCAGCTTCCAGTTCAAATCCAAACACCCAGCCCTGGGTCCGGGTTCCATGTCAAAAGAGATCTGGATGGAGCCTCCCAGCTCTTGCGTGCTTCCTTTTAGTTGTTTCTGAAAGGGTGACTCCTCGGCTTGAAGAGCCTGTGGTTCAGGAACCTGTTATACAAGCCTGGCTTCCCGGTGAGAAGAGATGGCTTAAAAGCTCCTCACAACAGAAAAGAGATAATACCTTCTTTAGACAAAAATCTTCCCAGACTGGTTTTCTGCTCTCACAAGGGCTTGCCGCATTCGTGGAGTGAATGGGCTCCCTGGTCTTCAGCCCTTGCCCCCTTGAGTCAAGCCGGTGAGGATTACTTTCTTCAAAGGAGCGCAGGGTTAAACAACAGTCCCTTCCCAAAATAGGATTCTTCTAGCCTTCAATCGCCTCACACAGCCGAGCCTGTCGCAAGTGCTTGCTTGCCTCATTCAGGGAGTGAATGGGCTCACTGGTCTTCAAGGTCCTGGAGTGGGAGTCCCTCAGGGGTTCCAGCAAAAAAAGACGTCCTTACTGTGATTAAACTCCAGGAGACCCTCTGGCACAGAGGAGAGTCCCCTCAAAAAGCAAAAACCTGATGAGGCAGGGAGGCCTCACCAGGGAGGGAAAACAATAGATATCTTTACTGCTCTGTGACTGACCTAAACTGATTCCAGCCACACCTTAATCACAAAATGGCTGGGTTATAAAGCAAGGAGCAACCAATCCCAGCTCTCCTAGGTGGGAGGAGGGCGAGGGGGATGGAGTGTAAACTATATAGAATGGAACTAAGGGCATTTAGTGGTGGTCTGAGGGGTCTGGCCTCACTTATTTTAGGAGCTCCTAATCTAGTTCTACGCTGTCACTGAAGCAGAGAGTACTTTTTAGAATTTCAGAATTTTTATAGGGCAGTGGAAAGTAAAATTTTGAAAACGGTTTTTTATATAATTTCTAAATAACTTTTGCAAATATGTTACACATTGAGGGCAATTTTCAAAATTTTTACATGGGTAAACCTGTGAATATTCATATAAATACACTGTCTGAATCAGTGGTGTAGCCACGGGTGGGCCGTGGCTCACCCACTTTGTGCTCAGGCCCACTCTTCAGTTTGTTAATCAGGCCTACCACATCTTCACCGTGATTTGGATCAGTTGATCAAAATCATCACCCATGAAAACCTTCTCTGGTTATCTCTCCAACATCCTCTTCAGTAAACACTGAAGCAAAGAAATTGTTTAATCTTTCTGCGATGGCCTTATCTTCTCTAAGTGCCCCTTTAACCTCTCGATCATCTAACGGTCCAACCGACTCCCTTGCAGGCTTTCTGCTTCGGATATATTTTTAAAAGATTTTACTGTGAGTTTTTGCCTCTACGGCCAACTTCTTTTCAAATTCTCTCTTAGCCTGTCTTATCAATGTCTTACATTTAACTTGCAAACACTTATGCATTATCCTATTTTCTTCTGTTGGATCCTTCGTCCAATTTTTGAATGAAGATCTTTTGGCTAAAATTTCCTCTTTCACCTCACCTTTTAATCATGCCGGTAATTGTTTTGCCTTCTTTCCACCTTTCTTAATGTGTGGAATACAGCTGGACTGTGCTTCTAGGATGGTATTTTTTTAACAATGTCCACACCTGTTGCACACTTTTTACCTTTGTAGCTGCACTTTTCAGATTTTTTCTAACTATTTTTCTCATTTTATCAAAGCTTCCCTTTTGAAAGTTTAGCGCTAGCGCCATGGATTTACCAACTGTTCCCCTTCCAGTCATTAATTCAAATTTGATCATATTATGATCACTATTGCCAAACGGCGCCACCACCATTACTGCTCTTACCAAATCCTGTGCTCCACTGAGAATTAGATCTAAAATTGCTCCCTCTTTCATCGATTCTTGAAACAATTGCTTCATAAAACTGTCATTTATTCCATCCAGGAACATTATCTAGCATGCCCTGATGTTACATTTATCCAGTGAATATTGGGGTTAGTGAAATCTCCCATTATTAGTTTGGTTAGCTTCCCTAATTTCTTTAGCATTTCACTGTCCGTCTCACCATCTTGACCAGTTGGACTGTAGTATACTCCTATCACTATAGTCTTCACAACAACAAGGGATTTCTACCCATAAAGATTTGATTGTACATTTTATCTCATCCTGTTGGATTCTATGCCATTCCAGACATAAAGCTCCACACAGCCTCCTGGGTGCTCCTCTCTGTCACTGCGATATAATTTGTACCCCGGTATAGCACTGTCCCATTGGTTGTCCTCCTTCCACCATGTCTCTGAGATGCCAATTAAGTCTATGTCATCATTCACTGCTGTACACTCTAATTCTCCCATCTTACTTCTTAGACTTCTGGCATTAGCATACAAACATTTCAAAGTGTGTTTTTTGTTTGTATTAACATTTTGCTTTTCAGGTGTCAGCGATTAAATTGAAAATTTTTAACTCAGGTGAGTTTTTTAATTACAGGCACTAGGACTACTTTTGTTATTAGTGGAACCTCTCTGTCAGGATGCCCTAATTCTAATGGATCATTAGTATCCTTTTAAGATACCTCTCTCCAAACCATGCGCTGCTGAGCGACTGTTGGCTTTCCCCTTTGTTCTAGTTTAAAAGCTGCTCTATCTCCTTTTTAAAGGTTAGCGCCAGCAGTCTGGTTCCACCCTGGTTAAGGTGGAGCCCATCCCTTCGGAAGAGACTCCCCCTTTCCCAGAAGGTTCCCCAGTTCCTAACAAAACTGAATCCCTCTTCCTTGCACCATCGTCTCATTCACGCATTGAGACTCCGGAGCTCTGCCTGCCTCTGGTGACCTGCGCATGGAACAGGGAGCATTTCAGAGAATGCTACCCTGGAGGTTCTGGATTTCAGCTTTCTACGTAAGAGCCTAAATTTGGCTTCCAGAACCTCCCTTCCACATTTCCTTCTCCTTCTTACATACCTCCCTATGATGGTTCTAGCTAGCATAATATAGCTAGATCATACAGGTTTGGGTGTGTGAGAAAGGAATAGCAGAGAGGCTTACTTTTTTGACATAGGACAGAAACATAGTCATGATGTGGTGGTTAAAATATCTCAAACAGAATGTGCATTCCCATGGGTCTCTTGTTATGTTATACTTGTACACCATCTTCTTCAAAATAGGTTTGAGATCAAGCAATTATTGTAATATAATATAACAAAAATACAGCAAAAAAAATACAATGCATAATAATTGTACCTTACAAAAATACATTAAAACCACTAGAAAGGAATAAAGTCAGAGTCCACCTACATATTATCACACAGCTAATACACTTAGCAGTTCACCATAGCAAACCCTCACACAACCTAAACCCACCCAACATCCCAAATAACAACCAAAGTCCCACACTGAGTCCTATGTCTTCACACCACATAATTAATGGTAACCTTGTGCATACGTACTTTGTTCCCGGCTTGTTCCGGTCTCCTTAGTTTCACCTTGCTTTGCTTTCGCCAGGCATACACCTGCACCTCCTTTTAGCTACTTTCAAATGTAAAGTCTGAGCCATGAGCCGAGGGCAGTCAATAAGAGCCCGTACAATATGAGGATGGGCTAATGCACTACCACTTGATGAGGATGCAAAACTGTTTGGATCCTGGCCAAACCAGTGTGATTAAACCTTCCAGTTTAAACAAAAATAAAAACAAACCTGTCTGTACAATTAATTTGCCTGTGTCACTGGGGGATCCAAGATGGTTGCCATCTGATTGGAGCGCCCTACTGGAGCTCTGCTGGGAGAGAGTCTGAACCATATTACTGTTCCTTTTTTGGTGCTCAGTATGGTTTCTAAATCTAGAATAGTGAGTTAAAGTCCGGTGCCACATGTAAGCTTAATAAGCATGCTTTTCTACCAGTTTTTGGCAGTAGCTAATTTGTTGTCCTTTCAAGGCATTAGTCTCGCCCAGTGAGCATTTAGCTTTGAGTTTGAACTGGCTGTGGAGATAGCGTTCAACAGAGAATCCCATCTGTGCTTCGCATGCTTGAGTTTATGGTTTCCCAGTGAGAATAATACAGCTGCTCTGCAGTAAATGATTATACACCACGTGGCATATAATAAGATTCCAGGAAATAACCCAAACACCTGAATGTGAATACACTGCGCTTCTATTAAAGGAACAGAGATCCCCCCAACACATGTTAAAAGAATTCACGGTCTGCACTTAGAATGGATGTTAACACTTGTACTCTGACAACCGTTTCCAATGTGAATGATAATATTTATTTCTACAAGAAGGTTTAGAATAGATCATGCAGTCCCCTCATGTTTCTGATATGTATTTAATTCCTGAAGGCAGAGCAAGTATATTAGTTTTAGAGAACGCAATTTCTTCGTAGCCATTCCTGCCGCCGCTGCAGTGCCTGACATCTATCTACCCCTTTACTAGCACAGTCATGAGTGGATAAAGGCAAACCCTTGGTGAAAATACGTTTCAGGAAGGGACAACAAATATAATAAGAATTGCTATTCTTTTTCTGTGTTGCCTGCTAACTGTAGCGATGTCTTAAGAAAATGGTATTGATGGTTTCAATAGAGCCACCTGTGTTTCCTCCCCCAGGTATTGGGAGTGGAATGGTCTACTTACCTGCTGTCGTTATGGTTGGGCAGTACTTCCAGAAGTGGAGAGCCCTGGCACAAGGACTCAGTACAACGGGAACAGGGTTCGGGACCTTCCTGATGACCATTTTGCTGAAGTACCTCTGCATGGAATTTGGATGGCGGAATGCAATGTTTATACAGGGGGCAGTGACGCTCAACTTGTGTGTCTGTGGGGCACTGATGAGGCCCCTTCCCTCTCCCGAGGAGGAGAACGGGAAGCGATCAGAGAGCGGGAGGGCGGCAAATGATGCGGAGAAAACGTTGCCACTGTCAGCGGACGCTCTTGTGCCTAATGGGCCGTTAACCGGCATGGAAGACAAAGGCGGGCCAATAACGGCTAACGTCACTGTCACGGACAGCCTTCCCGCCATAAAGAGAAGGGGTAAAGGTAGTAGAACTGGAATTGCTTTACAGGATATGTATGCAGTAGGCATTCTGAAAACAGCACACCAAATAACTTTGACAATCAAGAAAGGATTTTGGTCATGGTACTCCAGTTACTTTGGAGCAGCATCGCTCTTTACTAATAAACTGTTTGTTGCCTTTGTTTTTTGGGCTTTGTTTGCATATTGTAGCTTTGTTATTCCTTTTATTCACCTCCCTGAGATTGTCAAAATGTATAACTTAACAGAACAAAATGACATTTTTCCTCTGACTTCCATAATAGCAATAGTCCATATTTTTGGAAAAGTGATTCTTGGCATCATTGGTGACTTACCTTACATCACGGCTTGGAATGTCTTCCTGATAGCTAACATCACCTTGGGTGTGTCCATTCTCATTTTGCCATTAATGCATATATATGCTGCCTTGGCTATTGTGTGTGCCCTTGTAGGATTTTCCAGTGGCTATTTCTCTTTAATGCCTGTCGTGACTGAAGATTTGGTGGGGATCAGACATCTTGCAAATGCATATGGCATCATCATTTGTGCAAATGGAATATCTGCATTACTGGGACCACCATTTGCAGGTAATAGCTCCAGCTTTTAAGCAAGTAATAGAATCTTCTGTCGGTTTTAGGGTTTCACAAACTTGTCCTTGTGACTCTCAAGGCCAGTTGAGTTTTCAGGCTATCCACAATGAATATGCATGAGCCAAATTTGCATATGCAGGGTTTCCAGTGTAGGCCAGTTTATCGCATGCATATCCGCTGTGGATAGCCTGAAACCTCAACTGGCTGTGAGGTCACCAGGGAATGTTTGAGAAGCCCTGGTCAATCTGGAACTGCAGTGATGTGGTTAATATAGTATGATTTAGAGCAGCTATTATTCAAGACTGTGCTGACCCGACCTGGTACTCTGGATGGCCCAGGCTGTAGGCTTTTCCTTCGGTTTCCATCTTTGCAAATCATTTACTACTATAATATGCATTGCCTTCTTCACAGTGCAAACCTGCAAATTATTTTTCTGTGATAAAGCCAAAAGGCACTTTTCTCACTCGTATAATTTATTTTAGAAGCTTACATTCCTATTTTTCAGATTGTTATATTTATTAATTTGCAGTGAGCTGTTTATGTCATTATTATTATCTGAAAGCTAAAACCTCTGGAATTAACTACAAAATTAAAGGCAGAGTAAACTTCCATTATTACAACAAATACTAATCGGGGCAGTTTTCATTAAATCACTGGGTAGTTTCTGTTTGATAATTTGCTAAACGTTTGTCCTCGTGTATCTTTCCCCACTGCAGAGCTGTAGCAGGGAAATTTGGCACCTACGGCCAAGTGAAAAATTGCACCATCACCCATTATGTTACTATTAATTGTTTGAATAGCAATGCCCAAGCTGGTGCCAAGGGTATTAGGACCCTAGGCAAACTTTACATCCTTGTACCCCGTCATGCCATCCCCACACACAATTAAAAGTGATGCATTTTTAATAACAGATTTTACATGAAAAAGGATATTCAAAGTAGAGTCTTCGGAGGTAAAATATCACTTACAAATATGTCAGTTATATTTACATGCGATGCTATGGTGCCAACCAGAAAACCCTGCAAGAAAGCAAAACTGACACTTGTAACCCATATGGTATTAGGCTTACAGTACCGTGCCATGGGCTTGGTCTTCAGAAAGCTACGAGAAAACGGAATTACAATACAGTATATTTTCTATATAAAAACCGCACTAACTGCCAGCATTCAAAAGGTACTAAAACTGCCTATGAAAAGGCAATCTTGCAACAAGCCAAATTCTGTATGCAGTGCAGCAGTGGAAAAAAAAAGAAACACTATCATTCCTCATAAAACAAAATTAAGAAATATAAATTTCATCAATAGTAGTAGAACTACACCAATAAAAAATATAATTCAAGAAAGCTAACAAATAAAACTCATTTTTCTGAACACCAACAAAATATTTCAAAATAGACACATCAAATAATACCCAGTAATTTAAAAAAATCCCCTGCTTTCCATACCTGGAAACCTTTGATTTCCAGATGCCCTGATATTGTCATGGATTAGCAGGTAGAGAGGAAGGAGAGTTGTGCACAAACGTTCTCCTCTCACACACACACACACACAACCCACGAACACACACACACACACACACACATTGTCTCTCACTCACACACACACATACACGCACACTTTCTCTCTGTTTCACTCACACACACACACTGTCTCTCACACAAACACTCGTACATGCTCTCTCTCTCACACCAACACTCACACATGCTTTCTCTCACAAACACGCTCTCTCTGATACACACAGTGGTATAGTGAAAATGAAAGGTGACAAGGAGCAATGTGTAGAGAGAGAGACGAAGAAATGGCAGAAATATTTAAAAAATACTTCAATTCGGTTCTCACTAAAGAAGACCCTGGAGAAGGACCATTGCTAGTTGACAAGACCATAGATGGAAATGGGGTAGACGAAACTCTGTTTACAGAAGGGAATGATGGGAAGAGCTAGGAAAACTGAAAGTGGACAAGGCCTTAGGGCTGGATGAGGTACAACCCAGGATACTAAGGGAGCTCAGAGATGTGCTGGTGGGTCTACTGAAAGACCTGTTCAATAGATCCCTGGAAACGGGAGTGGCGCTACAAGATTGGAGATGAGTGGTTGTGGTCCTGCTTCACAAGAGTGGCAGCAGAGAGGAGGCTGGAAACTACAGGCCAGTTAGCCTCACCTCGGTGGTGGGAAAATTAATGGAGTCTCTGCTGAAGGAAAGGATAGTAAGCTATCTATTATCCGGTGGGTTGCTGGACCCTAGGCAACATTGATTTATAAAAGGGAAGGTCAAATCTGATTGATTTTTTTGATTGGGTGACAACAGAATTGGATCAAGGAAGAACGCTTGATGTGATTTACTTCAAAGTCAGCAAAGCTTTTGATACGGACCTGCACAGAAAGCTTGTGAATAAAATGAGAAGTTTGGGAGTGGGAGCCAAGGTGGTGGAATGAATTATAAACTGGTTGTCTGACAGAAGACAGCGTGTGATGGTAAATGGAACCTACTCTGAAGAGAGAATGGTGTTAAGTGGAGCGCCACAGGGATTGGTATTGGGACCGGTTCTGTCCAATATCTTAGTGAGCAACATTGTGGAAGTGGTAGAAGGTAAAGTTTGTCTATTTGCAAATGAGGCTAAGATCTGCAACAGAGTGGGCATGCCTGAACAGTAGAGAAAATGAAAAGTGATTTAAGAAAGCTTGAAGAGTAGTCGAAAGTTTAGCAGCTGCGATTCAGTGCCAAGAAGTGCAGTGTCCTGCATCTGGAATGCGGGATTCCAAAAGAACTGTATGTGATGAGGGCTGAAAGACTGATGTGCACAGGCGGGGAGAGGGACCTTGGGGTGATAGTGTCTGGGGCTCTGAAGGCAGTGAAGCAATGTGACAAGGGGATAGCTAAAGCCAGAAGAATGCTGGGCTGCATAGAGAGAGGAATAACCAGCAAGAAAAAGGTGGTAATAATGCCCTTGTACAGGGCCTTGGTGAGGTCTCACCTGGAGTACTGTGTTCAGTTCTCAAAAAAGGATATAGACAGGATGGAGGCAGTTCAGAGAAGGGTACCTAAAATGGTGTGGGGTCTGTATTGGAAGACTTATGAGGAAAAGCTGAAGGATCTGACTGTGTATAACTTGGAAGAGAGGGTGGTGGATGCCTGGATTGCCCTTCCAGAAGAGGTGGTGAGGATGGAAACAGTAAATGAATTCAAAAGGGCATGGGATAAACACTGTGGATCCCTAAAGGCTACAGGCTGGAAATGAAGAAAAGAGTGCATGGGGGTAACCTGCATGGAGCGGCAGTTACTACCCTTAACAGAAACATGGGGGTAACCTGCATGGAGCGGCAGTTACTACCCTTAACAGAAACATGGGGGTAACCTGCATGGAGCGGCAGTTACTGTCCTTAACAGAAGGCATGGGGATCTACTACCCTTAACCAATTAGCCTTGATGTTTTTTATGCAGCTGCAACATTGCTCTCTGCTTTGACGGCAGGGGAAAAAAGAGGAATTGGATTCAGATACAGCCAACGCTGGGCCCTGACTTTTACGGTCTGGGGTACTGATACTCAGACATTAGGGAAAAAGCACGGGCTAGCTTCTATGGCCAAGACCAAAAGCAAAGCACGTTCAAGCAGTATTGTTTGAATTATCTGGAAAGCTGCTCATCCTGTAAAAATGTTGCTAGCAGTAATATTGTTATAGGTTTGACAGTTTGCTTGGTTTTGATTGTAAATATAACTAACCTTAACATAAGGCTTGGGGGTAACCGGCACAGAGAGGCAGTTTCTACCCTTAACAAAAACATGGGGTAACCGGCAGTTACTACCATAAGAAAATTGCTGGTCAGACTAGATGGACCATTTGGTCTTTTTCTGCCATCATTACTATGTTACCATATTACGCTCTGTCTTACACACACACACACACATATTCTGTCTCAGTTTAACACACACATGGTCGTTCTCACTCTCACATATACACATTCTCTCATGCTCACAAACCCACGGTCTCTCTCACATACACACATTCTCTCTCACAAACACGCTTTCTCTCACTCTCTCTCTCACACACACACACTTGCACGCACACACACACACACACATGCTCACTCTCACTTTTCACCCTATTGAAATAGCAGCAGCAGTCTCCTTTTTCAGCCCCTGCAGCCAAGGGGATGACTTATTCTTGGGCTGCGGGGGCCAGACCAGCTCTGGCCTAGTGCTCCTTGCAAAGCAGGCTATGTCACTCATCCTTCTCCTAAGGACCCGCCGGTGGGGCCACAGCATTCCTTGTCTTACTCAGGCTGCACCAGTGATTCCAGTGGGGCCATAGCACTCTTTCCCCTCCTCCTAAGGGCCAGCTGGTGATTCCAGCGGGGTTATGGCAGTCCACCTCAGTCTCCGCTGGCAATTCTGGTGGGGCCCCAGCACTCCTACTCAAGCTGCGCCGCTCCTGAGGCCAGCAATAGATGACATCACCTGCAATACTAGGGCACCCTTCGGGTAGTGGCACCATTGTACCTGAAGACTGGAATATGGCCAATGTAACCCCGATATATAAAAAGGGCTCTAGAGATGATCTGGGAAACTATAGATCAATGAGCCTGACTTCAGAGCCAGGAAAAATCGTGGAACTATTATAAAGAATAAAATCACAGAACATATAGATAGACATGGTTTGATGGGACAAGCAGCATGGATTTGTCCAAGGGAAGTCTTGCCTCACAAATCTGCTATATTTTTTGAAGGGATGAATAAGCCTGTGGATAAAGGAGAACCAGTAGATGTAGTGTATTTATATTTTCAGAAGGCGTTTGACAAAGTCCCTCATGAGAGGCTTCTAAGAAAACTGAAAAGTCATGGGATAGGAGGCGATGTCCTTTTATGGATTGCACGCTGGTTAAAAGACAGGAAAACAGAGAGTAGGATTAAATGGTCAATTTTCACAGTGGAAAAAAGTAAACAGTGGAGTGCCTCAGGGATCTGTACTTGGACCGGTGCTTTTCAATATATTTATAAATGATCTGGAAAGGAATACGACGAATGAGGTGATCAAATTTGCAGATGACATAAAATTATTCAGAGCAGTTAAAACACAAGCGGATTGTGATAAATTGCAGGAGGAACTTGTGAGACTGGAAGATTGGATGTCCATATGGCAGATGAAATATAATGAGGACAAGTGCAAGGTGATGCATAAGGGAAAAATAACCCATGTTGTAGTTACACGATGTTAAGTTCTCCTAGGACAAGCAGGATGGTAGTGCTCACACATGGGTGTCATCATCAAATGGAGCCGGCATGGAAAATTTCTGTCAAGAATTTCTTGAAACTTTGGCTGGCACACTGAGCATGCCCAGCATGCCACTATCCCTGTGTCCACGCAGGGTCTCTCCAGTCCTTCCTTTTCCACAGAGCTGTCGTCTCGTGGAGGTGGAGTTTGTGCTATTTTTATTGGAAAAAGTGAGTTTTTTCTTCAATTTTTTTTTGCATATTTTTTCCCGCGCTTGGTCTCTCTTCTTGTTCCCCTCGGGTTCTTCTTGGTCAGTGAGTGTTTTGCTTCTCCCATATCTGCTGGTCGTTGTGCCCTTCCAGACTCTGTGCATCTTATGGATGCCTCAGACTTTTGCCGATGCCCCCAGACTATGTCCGTAATGGATCCACATGAAGTGTGTTTCTGGCTGGGGGCATCGCACTATGTCTGAGGCTGCGACTTGTGAGCTCAGATGACCCCGAAGGGCCAATGGGCCAGACTGGACAAAATGGAGAAAGTGTTTGTTTGGCTTGGGCAAGACCAAGCCCTCTACTCCGATGTCAACGCCTAGGGACCGATTTCCCTCGATCTCTCGGTCACCACCCCTCCCCTGAAGCTCTCAGGGCAGGGAGGCTCCAGGGATTGGCCGGTCTCAGTTTCCTCAAAGTCCCGGACTTCAAGATTGTCTTCATCATCCTCGGCGCCGGGGAAAGGACAGGCTGAGCACCATGGAAGATCCCACAAACATCGGCACTGGTCCCCATCTGTGCACGGAACTGGGCATGTGAGGACCATAGTGCTTGCCACCCTGCTGCAAAAGCAGCCTCGACACGCGGAGGCCCTCGATGTCGGTGGTCTGGGGCCGTCTGCACTGATTCCAGTGCCGGACATAGACCCTCCTCGGGGCTTTGAGGAGGAGTTGGGCCCCACCCTCCCCTCTCAGCCTGCCCTCTTGTCGGAGGCGTTCAAGGCGGAGTTGGAGCATCGGGTGCACCTGGTGGTGGATCACGCTTTGTGCGAATGGGAGCCAGTGCCCCCACCACTAATACTAGTGCCTTCCTCAATTCCGGTGCCCTCACTGATGCCTTCGAGGCTGGTGCCCGCAGCGATGCTGACTGCAGTGACTTGGCTGGAACCGTTGTTGGATTGCCTCAACGTCCTCCTCGGTGGCCTCCCAATGCAGTTGATGCTGATGCCTTCCAATCCCTCGGTGACCTGTCGGGCACCAAAATGCAAGGCGTCAGAGTTGGTCCTCATGGGGGATTCCTCAGGAGATGAGGGCCTGTCGGTCCCATCTGCACTGCAAGGTCCCTTGGCGTCACGCCCAGTGTTTCCCGTGCCAGGGCCCAGCCCTTTGGGGCCCGTGCTTCCCCCAGGCCTCCCGGCGCCTGTGCCTAAGGATATGCCCGGGGGCTCCACGACCCTTCTTTCTGGGTGGTCTCAAAGAGCCCAAAGGCCCTTACGACTCCTGGGGTCAGGATACCTCCTATGCTTCGTTGGTGGACTCCAATGTCCTTCCATCGGATCCTTCCCCTTTGGAGGAATGCCGGGTGGGGAGCCTACATCGATGGCCTCCGTACCCAGGGTTTCTGGAAAGTGCAGGAGTTGCAGTTTCAGATAAACCTCTTGGAATTGAGGGCGATCTGGTACGCCCTATGGGCCTTCCGGGATCGCTTGCCCAACAAGGTCATCCTTGTTGGAACGGACAACTAGGTGGCCATGTGGTATATCAACAAGCAGAGGTGTGCCAGGTCATTCTTCCTTTGTCAGGAAGCAGTGCAAATCTGGAACTGGGCGCTGGCACAGGAGATGTTTCTCCAGGCCGTGTACTTAGCAGGCGCAGGGAACACCCTAGCGCACCGGCTGAGTCACACCTTCCAGCCCCACAAGATGTCCCTGAAACAGGAGGTAGCGGATTGACTCTTCTGTCTCAGGGGGATTCCAGATGTAGACCTGTTTGCCTCTCCCAGCAACGTGAAGGTGCCCCTGTACTGCTTTCTGTTCAGGTCGGACAGTGTGCCATCCACGGACACCTTTGCCGTCCATTGGGTGACTGGCCTCCTGTATGCCTAGCTGCCTCTTCCATTAATGTTGAAAACTCTCCTGAAGCTCCACCAGGACCAGGGTCCATGATCCTTGCTGCCCCGCATTGGCCACGGCAGGTATAGTTCCTGCTTCTGCGGTAACTGTCCAGATGGAACCCAATCCGTTTGGGAACGGCTCCGGACCTTCTCTCAGAATCAGGGCAGGCTGCGCCATCCCAATCTCTGTGTTCTGTCTCTCACGGCATGGCTGTTGAAAGGTTGATCCTGCAGCACCTGGACCTTTCGGAGGACGTGGCCCGGGTCCTGGTGGCTTCCAGAAAGCCATCCACCAGGAAGTCTTATGCCTTGAAGTGGAAGAGGTTCACCATAAGGTGTGAGCAGAAGGGTCTCAATTCATCTTGCCCCATCCAACAAATCCTGGGCTATCTGCTGTACCTCTTAGAGGCGGGACTTAAGACCAACTCTGTTCAGGTGCATCTCAGTGCCATAGGTGGGTACCACCAGGAGGTGGACGATTCGCCCATCTCGGTGCAGGCTATCATAGGGCGGTTCATGCGGGAGCTGCTCCATTGTGGCCCCTTGCGGTTTCATGGGATCTGAATGTGGTGCTGACCCAGCTGATGAAGCCATCGTTTGAGCTGCTGCGCTTGTGCGCTCTCAAGCATTTGACATTGAAGGTCATCTTCTTGATAGCAATCACGTTGGCGTGCAGATTTGGTGAGGAACGCCTTAGTGACTTATCCACTAAGGCATTCCTCACCGAGGTTCTACCATGACAGGGTGGTTCTGCGCACTCACTCTACGTTCCTGCCAAAGGTGATTACAAATTTCCATCTTAACCAGTCTGTTGTCTACCTACCTTCTTTCCCTGGCCTCATACCAGCCCGAGAGAGAGGACGCTGCACATGCTGGATTGTCAGAGGGCCCTGACCTTCTACCTGGAGTGTATGGTGGGCCACAGGCTGTCCACCCAGCTGTTTATCTTGTTTGACCCCAACTGACTGGGCAGGGCTGTTACTAAACAGACTCTTTCCACCTGGCTAGTGGACTGTATATCTTTCTGCTATGACCAGGCGGGACTACACCTGGAGGGCCATGCAGTTCATTGGGAGAGATCTGCAGGGCTGTGACATGGAGTTTTCTTCACTTTTTCGCTGCACACTATTGTCTGGACAGGGATGGCCGACGGGATAGCAGATTCGGCCAATCTGTCCTGAGAAACCTCTTTCAGCTGTGAACCCAACTCTTCCACTGTAGATCCCTGGTTTTTAATTCAGGCTGTCCCCTCAGTTACCAACAGCACCTCTGTTGTTGTGCCTGTTGGCACCTGTTTGGTGTCTGTTGGTCTCGCGGGTTCAGGTCCAGCCTGTAGCTAGGGATTCACCCATGTATGAAGACTACCATCCTGCTTGTCCTAGGAAAAAGCGAAGTTGTTTACCTGTAACAGGTGTTCTCCTAGGACAGCAGGATGTTGGTCCTCACAAAACCCGCCCGCCAGCCTGCGGAGTTGGGTTCTCCTGGTTGGTTTGTTCTTTTATCGTATCTACGTACACGACAGAAGAGAGACCCCACGTGGACGCAGGGATAGTGGCATGCTGGGCATGCTCAGTATGCCAGTCAAAGTTTCTAGAAAATTTGACAGAAATTTTCCATGCTGAGCTCTATCTGATGATGTCACCCATGTGTGACAACTAACATCCTGCTGTCCTAGGAGAACACCTGTTATGGGTAAGCAACTGTGCTTTCCATTTTAGGAGCTACCACCCAGGAAAGAGATCTAGGTGTCATAGTGGATATTACATTGAAATCGTTGGTTCGGTGTGCTGTGGCAGTCAAAAAAGCAAACAGAATGTTAGGAATTATTAAGAAAGGAAAGGCAAATAAAACGGAGGATGTCATAATGCTTCTGTATCGCTCAATGGTGAGACCGCACCTTGATGAATACTGTGTGTAATTCTGGTTGCTGCATCTGAAAAAAAGATATAGCAGCACTGGAGAAAGTGCAGAGAAGGTTGACCAAAATGATAAAGGGCATGGATAAAGGAACAGCTCACCTATGAAGAAAGACCTAAAAGGTTAGGGCTGTTCAGCTTGGAGAAGAGACGGCTGAGAGGAGATATGATAGAGGTCTACAGAATCATGAAAGGACTTGAATGGGTAAATGTGAAATGGTTGTTTACTCTTTCAGATAAATCAAGGATTAGGGGCACTCCATGAAACTAGCAAGAGGCACATTTAAAACACATCAGAGAAAAATCTTTTTCACTCATTGCACAATTACTATTTCTGTATGTTTCTTATTGGACTATTTTCTTATTTATTTTAATGATATGACTTATTAATAATTTTATTTATGTTCCTTTGTAAACCGCTCCGAACCTTGGAGGATGTGGTGTATAAGAACTTTTAAATAAAAAAAAATTAAGCTCTGGAATTCGTTACCAGAGGATATGATTAAGGCATTTAATGTAGCTGGGTTTAAAAAAGGTTTGGATAAGTTCCTGGACGAAAGTCCCTAAACTGCTATTAATCATTAGGGAATAACCTGCTTGTTGCCAGCATTAGTAGCTTGGGATCTATTTAATGTTTGGATACTTGCCAGATACTCGTGACTTGGATTGACCAGTGTCGGAGGGTTTGATGGACCCTTGGTCTGACCCAGTATGGCATATCTACAGCTCTGACCCTCCTTATCTGAATATGCACTATGTGGTGGATAATTGGAAATTAAATATATGCACATATTTCCTCCACCAGCTGGTTATGCCTCTCGAAATGCACATTGTTTGAGCGGCTAACCGCCTAGTGAATGTTTGGCTACTTAAAGGGCAAAGGGGTCGTTCTAGCTGCCTGACCATGGAACTACGCAGCTTAGATTGTTTTGGAAATTGCCATGAAAAAAAAAAAGCTGCCTGCAGCTCACAGGAAGATACCAAATGAAAATAGGCACTTACTTTGTCTTTGAAACTTGGTACAAAGCCCATGGGATAAAAAGTACCTCCAGATGCCCTCCCCAGTGTGAACAGTTTAAAAATATCCCTCTTGTATGAAACCAGTGAATAGTATGCAATGTATTTTGTGATTCTGTTCTCAGGGATGCTCTCTTTTTTGTGTGCAGGTCATTTTATAAGTTCAAATAGAAGGATTAATAAAGGCTGTAACTATTAATGTACAGAAAAGCCATAATAGTCAATTGAAAAGTAAGAGTGTATGAATTAGAATTTGGAAGCTGTAGTGGTCTGCGTGAGATAAAATTGTGTAGCATTGGAGCCTATTTACCAAGCTGCGCTAACATCAGTAAACAGTGCTTAAAGTCTGCGAAAAATAGCATCAAGGAAAAAGCGCCTGGAATAGGCAATTTACTTATTGGCGCATAAACTTGGCACAATGTAGGTAAGGTAATAAGCAGGGTCATACGCAAAGCAACTCATTACTAAGGAAATTGAATACCGTGGTTTGCATTAAACTTGGCAAGCCACATTATTTGTTGAAAGTTAACTGTCCCTCAAGTGCTTATTGTGTAGTGCCGTCCATGTCTGGTTGTCACCAAGCAGCCCGCGTCTGCAGATCACAGCTACACTGAGGTCAGCCGGGCAACAACCAAACCCATGTCCATGCCCACCCTGCCATGACTCTCTTTACCACGAGACTTGAGATTGCGTTGGGCCAGTCCTACACCTCCAGAAATGAGTCCAGTTCAGCTGAGCGAGTGTGCACTATTCCTCTGGAGATGCCTGACTGCTTGGTGGACTAAATGTAATCTACCACGGTCGCCTGTGAACCAAACCCTGCCGCCACTTAATGCTAACGATGAAGCTTCTCACATTCTCGCCATTCCCAGACGTAGGTTCTCCAAATAGTAAGGTTGACAGCTCCATGCAGCACGTCTAACATTACTGGGTTTCAGAACACCACAGGTGTGTTGGGACTGGAACAGGGCCGGTGCTAGCTTTTTTTGCTGCCCTGTGCGAACAAGTAGTGTGCTGCCCCCCCTGTGACTCATTCATCTCCCTTTAGTAATCTGACACTCCTCCCTATCCTGGTCCACCCCCTCTCCTGTGGAACTCATGGCCAATGCAAGAGTATTAGATGCCCTAGCACCCCCTCCCCCATTCCGGCCCTCTACAAACACACATATACATCTATAATAGCAGATTTTGCATTAACATAACATTCAGAGTACAGCCTTCTGAGGTGAAAATATCCTTACAACAATCTGTATATTATATTTACATGCACTGCTGTGGTGCCAACCAGAAAACCCTGCAAAAATACCCATATGTTATTAGGCCTATTGTAATGCATGTTGAATTTGAGATTGATCCTCAGAAAGCCATGAGAAAACAATTACAATATAGCAAACCTCCCATGCCAAACAGCACTAACTGCTAGCATTCAAACAATAACAATCTTGCCTATGAAAAAGTAACACTGCAAATATAACACCAGCTCATAAAATACCAATATGCCTCCTATTAGGATAACGGATCAAGCGAGACTGCTATACAACCCTACACAAGCTACACACTAGCAGAATACTTCACCTCTGTCACACATGCAAAACACTGACAGACCCTCACCAAATACAGAATAAAGAGACCATAAAGTAGAAATAGAAATGTGCGACAAAAACTGAACTGGACATCGCAAAAAGCCAGACTCTGTTTACAGTGCAGCAATTTAAAAACAGAAACCACCATTCCTCATAAAACATCAAATAATAAAATCAAGAAATATAAAATATCAATCATAAGAATAAAACCATATTAATAACAAAAAGAAATATTTCAAGACAGCTGAAGAATAAACATCCAATATTTAAATTGTTTTTTTAATTTCCCATAAATACTCATCCTCACACACTCATGCTTCCTCTCTCAGATGCACATATTCTCTTCTTGCCCGTGCACACACACACACACACGTGCACACACATATGCTGTCTCACACACACGGGCTTCACCTTTTCTTTTCTTCCAATTCCTCCCCTGGGAGCTCTGGGCCCGTCTCTTCACTTTGGCCTCTATCGGGTCGGGATCACAATGTGGCCTCCACTTCACTTGAGCTGCTGGTGGGATGAGGTCCGCAGGCAGCCCAAAGCCTCTTCTCTACTTAGGCCATTGGCGGATGGATGGGGTTCACTGAGCGGACCATGGCCTCACTACCTCGGCTCTTTCCTTTACTTCTCATCCCCTTACCTCACTACTTTAGCTCTTCCTCCCCTTTCCCTCGCTATCTTTCCTCTTTCCCCCCACTTTTTATCCCCTTCTCTCCCTCCAGAGGCTTTTCCCTCCCTCCCCTTCTCACACTGCCTCAGACCTTCCCCCATTTCTGTCCCTCTAGAGATTCCTCTCCGTCTCACCCCTTACTATCTCAGCTGATTTCCCTCTCACCTTATTTCCTCATTACCTCAGCTTTTTCCCTCTTTTCCCCCTCTCCCTCCTTCCATCCCTTGTTCTTTCCTCCCCCTCCTCACCCAGTCACTCCCAGGCTCTTCCTCCTCCCACTCCAAGTGCTGGGACTCCCTGGAACAGTTTAGTGTCGCGCTTCCCCCTCATCCAACAAGAGCCGGCAGCAGGAGCAGCATCGGAGTGACGTTGTCTCCTACAGTTGCGGAGCCAGTCTCGTGGTAGGAGCTGTGAAATCTCGCTGCTTCTCTCGCAGGACTGACTCCGCAGCAGCAGCAGGAGATGACGTCACTCAAGTGTTGCCGCTGCTCTTGCTGCCAGCTCGCTCAGAGGATGTGCTTTTTATTCCCCTACTTTGCATCAGTCAGGGGTTTGGGAAGCCTCCTATGCGTTCTGCGGCTTTTTCTTCGGCTGCCTGCAGGGTGGTGTCCTCCGGGTGGCCCCGCAGCAATCCACTCCTTTTTGGCCACTGGTGGACCCAGGCCGCCGCCTCTTCAGAGCCACCACCCTGTGCAAGTGCACAGCTTGCACATGGCATTGCGCCGGCCCTGGGCTGGAGACCCCATCGCATCCCTCCAGCTTCTTAAACATGATTACCTCAATAGCTTCTGCTGATGGGATTACCTCCATAGTGCTTCGTTGTAGGAGTGCCTCTAGTGTCCACACTGTTACCTGTTGCAGGCTCTTCCTACCTTCAGTAGGTTCAGGTCCCAGAATCCACATCAGGCATAGAAAAAAACCCGCAGTGCTTCCAAACTATGCCCTTACACTGCCCAGATAGCCGGAAGTAGAACTGTTGATGTAAGCCCCTTGCCATTTGGTTCCAGCGCTCCATAGTTGATTGGTACCCACTTCGCCCTTGTTGATCATGGGCTCCCAGTCCTTGTTGATCATGGGCTCTCGGTGCCCATGATCTGAAAAGAGTTCCCTTTGACAGAATCAAGGTTCTTCACGCTTGGAGGCAGCCTAGAGATATGACGGGAATAGGCTGTCAGTGACATAAGGACCGTTACAAATGGATTGTGGCTTAAGAGAAGACGTTCCTGGAAGTTGAAGTCTATAACGGAGTTAGGGCCCTGCCCAGTTGGTAGCAGATAAGGTGCAGTTAGCCTACCAGAAAGCAAAGGTAGGTGCACAGAGGAAAATGAAAGGGGGACAAGGAGTGATGGAGGTCTAAATGGACAGGAGCCTTGTAGCCAGGCATGGCCAATGAGGGGGGGGGGGTGTTCAGAAAGAAAAACCCCTTTGAAAAGTTGGAAAAGGGCAGCGGGTCAAGGAGCTGCCAGGTGGAACCTGCAAGGGGGCAGAAGCCTGCCAGAGAGGCAGAACAGTCATAGAAGCAAGGGCCAGGCACAGGAGGCCCATGGTGAGCAAGGTGCAGGTGCGCAGTCTTTGTAGGTAGCCTGGAGGGCCTGTGACTTGAAGCTTAGGTTACAGCTCTAAAGGAGTTTTAGGTTATTATGTGGAGTTTTATTTATATCAGCCTGGGTATAAAAACCTCTAGTATTTGCATAGAATACTACTGCCTCGAGGAAGGGACAGTGTTGTTGCATGTAGAGGAACAGGAGTGTCGGATAATAAAATGCATTGCTTTACTGCCTGGCTTTCTGATTGTTTTATGGTGCTCTGATACCAGTCTGGATGAGGCGTGAGAAATATCCTGTTACACCCCTTGGAATAGGAAAGAGAGTTAATGACAACAGTGAAGCAGGAGGTGTTTGGGAGCCTGTGGGCCTATGAAAGAGTCATCTAATGAGATCATCCCCACAGCCCTGGTTGCAACCCCAAAATATGCATTATTTACAAGTCTCAGCTCGGGTGCTAAGGACTGAATTTGCTGTGTACGAAGAAAATGCAAGTGTACAAAAATATGATTAAAAGAAAATCTGGAAATGTGAAATGCCATGTCACAGGGTGGTCCATTGGGCCTCGGGTCCCTCAGCCACGGCTGCTCCACTTTGCGGCCTCATCCACATTCTGCCATGCCCTCCAGCCCTTTTAGACCCGTGCATTGGTTGAGCCTTCCCATCTGGGGCAGGCTGGTTTCTGCACTTGTCAGGTGGACATCCCCTGAATGTGCCTGGTTCCTCTTCTGAACCCACTGTAGGCGCTCTCATCCTGGGATTGTTTCTCCTGAGGTCTCTTCACCAAGTCTTGGCTGCCGGGATTTGGGGTGGGAGAGGGGGAGGGGAGCTTTACATCAGCCGTCTTGGCTGATTTGTAGCCTCTCCAGCCAGAGCTCCTTCTGATCTCCCCTTGTCTGCCTCTCTTCCTGCCTTTATAGGGGGCTGGAGCTCTGTCTTTCCCGCTTCCCCAAACTTGTTCTAGGGACTCCCTTTTTTTTTCTTCCCAGCCAAATATTATTTGCTTTCATTTTCCTCTGCTGTCTGTATCCCTGCCAGCTTTACTGGCTATTGCTGTGGGTAACGCCTATAAGTGCTGTCCCATGTCAACACCAAAGAAAACTGCGCACCCTACAGCTGTGCACGTATGTAATGTGGCTAAATCCGAACAAATTCATCTTGTTTCTAAAAACTACGAACTGTTTGATAACCAGACTAAGAATGAAAAAAATACAGATCCATAGAAAGCTTTCCCTCTTTTCCCCGTTTAGATTGTGATGGAAGCACCTTTTTGTATGCAGTACTTTGGGCTTCAAAGCAAAAATTGCACACAAGGTAGCGGAGGCATCTTATTAGCTGAGACATTCACTGTGACTTATAATTCACTGTCAATATTCCTTTCCCTTCCTGACGTCCTACAACATTAACAGTTCAAGGACTGGCTAATGAAATATAGATCTGATGTGTAATTAACCTACTCACTGCTGGGCTAGTTTAGAAAGAAGTTCAGATTTCAGGGCAATCGAGCAATTGCAATTTTGGTGTTACAGTGAGGCACAGATAGCATTTGGATTCCAGAGGTAATGGAGAACAATGTTTGTGGTGGCTGAAGGTGGAGCTAGCCCTTTGTACATAAGTATTTAAAGTGTGTAGAAAAGGAACGAATATTAAAACTTTTTTTTTTTTTTTTAAACAGGTTGGATCTATGATGTCACAGAAAAATATGATGTTTCCTTCTACATATGTGGTTTGCTGTATATGGTCGGGATAATGTTCTTGCTGCTTAAACCTTGTCTTAAAACAAAGACACAGTCTGGGAAGGACACCACTTAAAACGGACAAGCTTGGTGGACCTGATAAACCTTTGGAGCCTGCTGGATGGGGATACAATATTGTCACGGTCTTCTACAAGGTGACCTTTACTGCACCAGCAAATGGCCATTGCCACAGAAATGATTGGTTTAGTTTAAACCATTTTTAACGTTTTTATTTTGATCTCACTGCATTCAATAAGAACTGTGCCCTTATGGGGCAATTTCCAAACTCTCCACGTTGGGGTTTTTTTACCCATGGATGTTACACCACTTTTCAAAGAGAAAATCTGGGCTGGGCTTTCACTCTGAAACTTGCCATGGGTATTCAGCCATTTGCCCCTGCTTTTTGCCCTGGTATTGCCTCAGCTAAATGCAGCTGGAAGTCCTGGCATTGTGATTATGTACTTTTCACTATATTCAGGAAGGGTAGTTTGCAGACAGCTGGTTTTCGTGCATACATGGGTATTTACCTGAGTGAGTGGCTTCGAAAATTGCCCTCGCCATCTTCAGTAGATTGGTGTCCCCTTCTGAGAAAAGAGTATAGAGCGGGGCATTACCTGATAGCAAAGCAAAGTCGCTTACCTGTAACAGGTGTTCTCTGAAGATGGCACTTCACCAGTCATGCTGGGTGATGTCATCCTGATGGCACTGTTGCAGAGTCTTAAGACCTTGCCAAACTTCCCAGGCATCCATGAGCACATAGTGCCCGGCACAGTTTTGTAATTAAGCTAAGGAGCTCAGCTCTAGAAGGGGAGCTGGAAGGCTTTCCTGACTGTGTCTTCAGAGAACGCCTGCTACATGTAAGGCTTTCTCTAAAGACAAGCAATTCAGCAGTCTCAAGGGTGGGATTCCCTAGCTAATAGTTGTTTGTGGCAAAAAAAAGGGATTGTGATGTCCTTGGAGTGGTCTAGGACTGGGGTAGGCCGGGAGAACAGACCAGGCTGGACTCTGGTCTGCTTTTCACCAGTTTATTTACAAAATTATATAACAGAACAGAAGAAAATGGCTGCTTACCTCAGCAGACTGCCAAGCAAAAGAAAACGTCCAGAACAGACACAGCATTTAATTACAGCTTCCTTCCTCTTCCTGGGGCCTCTCTCTCTCTCTCTCAGGGCCTCACCTTTTTATCCTTTACCTCAGGGAAACACCCCCACCTGTCTGTCTTGAGTTGGACCGGGCCAGATAGCTGGAGCCGGTCCCTAAAGGCAGCCTGAGGCTTTCTGTTATGTACTCTATCACAGGATACAAAATCCACAACCTGCCAATAGGTCAAAATCTGCTTTTGGCAGGTTAATAAACTCTCTTTGATTTTATGTTTTTGAAACAGCTCATAAAAATGAGCCCTAAAGGAACCTGAACAATAGACTGCACAAACTGCTGCCATTACGTAAAGAATAACGGGATACAAGCATGCGGCCCAAACCCTAGCCGGCAGCCTTGCGTATTTCTTCAGTAGAGGTTGGCCTGAGATGGGCCACTGACACAGCAGGCCTCTGACAGTATGAGCATTGATTATACCCCTCTGAGGTGAAACCTGCTCGGTGTGTAAGTGAAGGATATGCAGTCTGCTATCCATTTCAGGTCTCTTGGACATAGCAATCCCATTCCCAAATTTGCTTCAGCGAAAAGAGAAAAAAACTGAGAGGACTTTCTTGCAGCCTTGGCATGTAGCCTTGGGAAAAATATTGTTAGAATGATAAACTGATTAAAGTGGAAGTCCAGCGCTACCTTACACAGAAAGGATGCATATGGAGCACCACTCTATTATAATGAAACCTAGTTATCAGGAGGTCAGTACAAAACAAAATGCTGAGCAGGTAAGATAAATGCAAATTTTAGCTGGTTCTCTTCAGGTGAATTTTCAGCTAAATACCTAGTCAGTCATATTCAGCTGAAAACTCATCCAAATTGAGCTGGTCAAAATTTAACTGGCTAGATATAATGCGGCTAGGTTCCTTTCAACTAAACTTATACCGTTAGTGCTGAAAATCAGCATTTTCAAAAAGTACAGCACGCACATGTTATAAGATTCCAGGTCGGTGCGCACAAGGGGGGGTATAATTTAGCAAATATGTGTGGCGACGCATCAGGGTCTTCCCCAGCACCCTCCTAGTCCACTCCAATTAAAAAGCAGACTGGGAGGGAATTTCCCAATCCCTACCCTAACCTCCCTTGCCCTATCCTACCCTCCCCCGAGCCCGCTCCCCTCCCCCCCATTTTTAAAACTAACCGTTTGTTCCTGCAAAGGAGCAGGAGCAAGTTGCGCACGCCGGCCCAGCAGCAAATGGCCACTGTACCGGGTGCCTCTAGCCCCACCCAGAAAACGCTTGCCCCAGCATGCCCCTTCACGAAAGCCCGCACTTATGCACGCACTGGCCTTTACGCGCGTGGGCCTTTGTAAAATCCGCCCTTAATTGTCTAAATCCCCCCCCCCCCCTTTTTTTTTTTTCCAAAAAGGACTGGTTTTCCTAATTTTCCTTCCCTTTTTGCCTGAATTAAATTGTCATGTGGTAGTAGGCTCCCTGCAGGATCCCTCTTCCTCCCCCCATCTATTGAGTCCCCATAAGAAAACCCACCCCACCCCAGCTCCTAGAAGCCCTAAAAAGAACCTTAATGGGGGCCAGCGGGAGGATTCGAAATTCTCTCCTGCTGGCTCAGCATTCTTGGCTGCTCTGAAAACCAACACTGGAGAGAAAAGACTTTGCTATGCTCCGATCCAGGGATCATTTGTAGGGATCCATTTGGCAACAGCTTGCCTGCCAGAACATTTATCCTTTCCTGCCAGTAATGTGGGATGCCCTTATTGGGACAGTCCAAGGTCATAATTTGACGACATCTTGACACGGGAGGAGAGAATTTTCTGTCTGAACTAGGGCACTTTGGCTACCTGGTTTCTGAAAAACTTTTAAGAGTGCGATAAATTGGGCTTAACTCCAGAAGGTTGATATAGAGTCTCTTTTCCTGGAGCGACAAGGGGCTTTGGGTGTGGGACCCATCCGGATGGTCACCCAAACTAGCGTTGGAAGCATTTGTGATTAGGAGTATTGGATGAGGATGACTTTGGAAGTATATACCCCCTCATCAAATTGGAATGGGAATGCAGTAAGGACATGGTGTCCCTGAACGTTTCTGGTACGCTGCTAAATTTCTGAACGCCCTGCATGCCTTGATTCTACTGGGACTTTAAGGTCCAATGGGCATGTCTCATATGAGGGCACCTATAGGGCCTGATTTTTAAAAGCGTTTATACACTTAAAATTGGGTTTTACACGTGCAAGTGCGCTTTATTCGAGTAAGTGGGCTTTTGAAAATTGCTACAATATGTGCCACTGAATTGTCCATAGGATTTGCCCGTGTAAGTGCACTTTATGCACATAAATGGCTTTTTAAAATTGCTACGATAGTAAGTTACATTTACATGTGTCACTCCTTTTAGAATTACCTCCATACTGTTGAAGCCATGAGGCCCAATGTCCTGAAAATATTCCTTGCTGATATCTGCTGATTCCACTCTACTTTCTCTACTTCAGGGATGTTCTGTTGGCAGGGAGGAGAGCCAAGCTCAAGTCATGTTTAGAGGAGCCCCTACATCTCCAGTTGAGGTGCTGGACTCATGTTGGACATAGGTTAGTTAATGGTGAATCCCAGTACCTCCAGCACTCTAATGGTGTTCGGCATGATCAGTTTGCCTCTACCTAAGAAGTGCCCTTGATCAGACACTTGAGGGCTGGGGGGAGCAACAGGTAGGAATGAGCAGCTAGGATTTTTAAAATGGTGACATGAAACGAAACAAAACGAAATGGCAAGCATTTCTTTTTTTTTTTTTCTTTCATTCTAAAATTAAAAAAAAAAAGCATACTATATCCTTAATATGTATACACTTCCTTCAAATCCAGATAGCCAATCTTGGGCTGCTGTCCCATTCAGTACTTTTTTAAGGCCCTTACTGTAGCATGGGTCAGAAATCTCCTGTCTTTTAGGAACCAGGAAATACCTTGCCACCCCCTTGATTGAATACGTTAAATTGCTTTGGCCTCCAAGGAGGAGGAGATCGCTAACCTCGGTAATAACTACAACTTAAAAACCAATGCAAAACCCAACTAGACGTTAAGAGAAAGTGAAAAGCCTCATTGAGGAATGCTAGAAAGGAGAAAAACATGGTAAGAAAATGAGAACTCAGCATTTTTATTTTTTTTTTTAAGAATAGAATTTTGAAAAGAATTCGGCAAATGAAATGTGTCTAATGTTCACTTTGAAAATGAACTGAGGTGCACTATGTACTCACGGGTGCATGTGAACTACCGTGCATCCTCAAGAGAACCTTAGGACTTTTCCGAGCAAGCTGAAGTGCTTGTCTGAAGAGAAATGCCTGATATAAAGTACATGCAAAATTTTCCTGAAACTAATAACAAAGATAATATATATTGATAATTTTAAGGCCTAATTTATTAAAGACTTTCTTCCATTTTGTGTCGATGGGAAAAACCTTTTGTAAATCAGGCACATGCTTTATGTGGCAGCAATATACCAACTTGTGCCATTCGATTCTCTGATTTCAGTTTGCCAAATAAAGCAATCCATTTGAGCAATATTTCTGTTAAAGGTCATTGCTTTGTGGTCTTTAATCGTCATTTACTTATGACTTTAGTCGCAATCTGAGATCGATAATGCCCAGAGGGTGTTTCGGAATCTGTTTTTCCTGCATGGCAGAGTTATGCATAGATCCGTTTGCGTAACCCTTGACTAGTCATTTATTTATTTAAATCTTTGGGAAGTCCCAGCTGGGATCAAGTGCCTGCTGAGAGAGAGAGTTTCAGTCATTGAGTAAGAGTTGACATCTAGTGGATAAGGGTCCACGTTAGCTGCAGGGCTGGTGCAGCAGCATTTGGGGCCCTAGGCAAATCTTCACTCATACTCCCCCTCTTCCAAATTGCCTATTGGTGGTAGCTCAAACGTGGTGCTCCCTCTTGCCAATGTTAGTGGCTCAAGCACAGCACCCCTCTGAGTCTTGCGCTGGCAGGATTTTGCCACCACCCATCACCACTACCACCAAATTTTGTCACTCTCTAGGCAACCACTGAGTTTTCCTAATGGAAGCACCGGTCCTGGTTAGCTGACTTCTGGAAGGAGCCATACTTCTTGGCTCTCGAGCGAGTGCTGTTGCTGCAATGGCTGGGCTGAACTGGGGGGAAGGAGGAAAAAGATGGGTCTACATAGGTAAATCCTTTAGAGAAGGGGAGAGAATATGAGGTTGTTATAGATTATCTACTTGAAGCAATTGCCATGAGCAGTTTATCTGATTCAGCCATATACTATGAGCCAAGAGCAGAAAAGCCCACAATGACTACAGCTGCGTCCATACAATGCGGAGGCCAATTTGTAAAGGGATCTAGCTGGCTAACTAAAGAGTTGGCTGGATGACCTTATGGATGAAAATTCCTTGCATCAAAAAATGAACATTTTTGAAGGAAGTTGTTGGACTAGGATAAGAACTTAGCCAGTTGGTGCTGATTTCAGCATTACCTGGCTAAGTTTAGGAGCCGAACTCTGAGTGCCATATCGCTGGCTTAAATCTAGCCAGCTTGGTTGCAGCTGAAAATAATCGTGACTTAGCTGCCTAAGTTGGGCATGCAGTGCCTGTTTGAAAATCTACTCTCTGTAAACATAGACCAGTGTTATCTGACCTTTTTATTATTCAGTGAACCACTTTAGCACAAAGTCAAGTCGCAAAAAGTTTTATAAAGTAGAAAATCTGCTCTAGCATTTCAGCAGAATTTTTCCCTTTGAAAATTATGATAAATGCCCCATAAAGTTTTAGATTGCTGTGTTCAATATTCTGGGTTGGAAGAGTCACATGGACAGGCCTCAGACCCAAATGTGGTCTCTTGGCTTGTACTTTTGTAACAGCCAGGTAGAAATGTCATGGGAGAATTTTGGTTGTAGTTTTGTTGATTTTTGCATCTTCCTAGTCTAACAATTAGGCTTAAAATGATGATTATGGAACTTCTGTGCAATTTAGTATAGTCTCTTGATAACTGTACCTTTTTGAAGATTCTGATTCCTGGAATAGACCTTAGAATGAGATTTCTACTATTTCTGACTTTCCTTTTCAAGGGATTGAGAATGATTACTTTTCATCAGAGATAAAAAAAATCAAGTACGAGAATGTTCCAGAAGTACAATGGGATTGCTATCAAATAAAATATAAAAAATTGTTTGTTTTTTTTAATAAACATTTTCTTGAAATGAATATACCTGATTTTGTTTTAAAGGTTAGTATTGCTTGGCGATTGGATGAAACTGATAGAAACTACATGAGGGCTTCTCAGAATAAAAGTTGCATGGAGCTCACTAATCTATTTCCATTGACATTTAGAGATAACTACAGATGACAATTGTGTGGCAAATGTTGTCTTTGTGTAATGGCACATGATATAAAAATTACTTTTTTAAGGTGTTGATAAGAATGTATCTTTATTGTATGACTATGTGTGATGTAGAGCATGAAGAAGATAAATATTTGAAATTTTGAACTATTTTAATGTTTGGGGTTTTTTTATAATATTAAATGAATATTAAACAAAAGAGAAATCATTCGCTAAAATGTCCAAAATCACTGGGTTACTTCGCCCACTGTGGTCCTTCTCTGACCTAGAAGGATTCTAGCAGACCTTCAGAATCTCAGCCTCCGGATCCAGGGAAAGGTCATCTCCGGGAGTAAACCAGGATGCACTCAAATAAAATAACTCACAATTAGAAAAAAATCTTCTTAAATAAAATCTCTGGTCTAAAGTTGAGGTGGACCCTTAACAAGCAGATAATGCATGGAAAAGATTTTCCTTCAAAAATATCCTCAGTGAGAAAGTAGGCCTTACTATAAGGAAAACCCTCCAAGAGCTCTGCGTTCTCCAAAACCCAAATTCAAATGTTTTCTCCTAGCCCCCACTTATAGGAAAAAGGTCAGGTCATCTCAGCCTCTAGGGGAGGTGCTGATAGTAAGATTTGCATTACTGGGGCAGACCAAAGGTCCATCAAGCTGTATCCTGGTTCCAAAGTGGTCAATGCAGATCACAAGTATTTGGCAGGTGAATCTCCCAAAGTCCACCTTAATAATGGTTTATGGACTTTCTTCCAGGAACTGGTCCAAACCTTTTTTTTAAACCCAGCTACACTAACAGCTTTTCACATCCTCTGGCAACAAATTCCGGAGTTTAATTATGCATTAAGTAAAACATATTTTCTCCTATTTGACCTTAAATATAATCACTTAGTAACTTAATTGAATGTTTCCTAGTTTTAGTACTTTTTTAAAGGAGTAAACAACGGATTCACGTTTGCTGTTCCACTCCACTCATTATTTTATAAACATTTATCATATCTCCCTCAGCTGTTTCTTCTCCAAGTTAAACAGCACTAACCTAATTAGCCTTTCCTCATAGATGAATTGTTCCATCCCATTTTGGTCATCTTTCTCTGTACCTTTCTAATTATGCCTATATCTTTTTTGAGATGCAGTGACCAGAAATGTATACTATACTCATAGGGGCAGATTTTATAAATCTGCGCACACGCGTACTTTTGTTCGCGCACCAGGCGCGAACAAGAGTACGCGGGATTTCAATAGATAAGCGCGTATCCATTAAAATCCGGGGGTAGGCGCGCGCAAGGCTGCCCAAAATTGGCAGCCTGTGCGCGTGGAGCCGCGCAGATGCCTCTGTTCCCTCCGAGGCCGCTCCGAAATCGGAGCGGCCTCGGAGGGAACTTTCCTTCGCCCTCCCCTCACCTTCCCCCCCCTAACCCCCCCCCAGCCCTATCTCAACCCCCCCACCTCTCTATGCTGGAAGCAGGCATAACTTTGTGCGCGCCGGGCAGCTGTCGCACTCCATGTTCCGGTCCGGGGTCTGGTCCGGAGGCCGCGGCCATGCCCCCGGAACGCCCCCGGGCTGAAACCACGCCCACGGCACCGCCCCCGGATGACGCGCTGAACGCGTCATGCCCCCTCGACACCGTCCCCCGATGACGCGTGGATCGTGACATGCCCCCCGAAACCCCCCCCCCCCCAGGAAAGCCCTGGGACTTGCGCGTGTCCCGGGGCTTTGCGCGCGCCAGAAGCCTATGCAACATAGGCTCGGCGTGCGCAGGGGGTGTTTGGGCCAGGCTTTCGGGGGGTACACATGTACCTCTTTGAAAATCTGGCCCAAAGTGCAGTCACACCATGGAGCAATACAGAGACATTAAGATATTTTCTGTTTTATTCTCCCTTCCTTTTCATATCATTCTATTTGCTTTCTTGACTGCTATCAACACTGAGCAGACAGTTTCAACATATTATCCACAATGTTGCCTAAATCCTTTCCCTGGGTGGTGACTCCCAGTATAGAACCATGCATTGCATAGCTATAATTTGGGTTGCTGTTCCCTACATGCATCACTTTGCACTTGTCCACATTAAATGTCATCTGCCATCTGGATGCCCAGTCTCCCAGTCTTGCAAGGTCCTCTTGCAATTTTTCAAAATCATCTTGTGGTTTAACAACTTTGAATAATTTTGATTTATCAGCAAATCTGAACATCTCACTTGTCATTCCTATCTCTAGATCATTTATAAATATGTTAAAAAGCAGTGGTCCCACTACAAATCCTTGGGGCACTCCACTATTCACCCTTCTCCACTGAGAAAATTGACCATTTAGTCCTACTCTCTGTTTTCTATCTTTTAACCAGTTCTCAATCTCCAATAGAACGTTGCCTCCTATTCCATGACTTTTTAATTTCCTCAGTTACCTCTAATGAGGTTCTTGTCAAATGCTTTCTGAAAATACAGATACACTATATGACCTGGCTACACTTTATGCACATGTTTATTTACACTTTCAAAAAATGTAGCAAATTGGTGAGGCATCGTTTCCCTTGGCTCAGTCCATATTGTCTTTGTCCCATTAAACTATATCTATCTATATGTTCAGTCTTTTAAAAAATAGTTTCAACCAATTTTTCCCAGCACTGACATCAGGCTCACCGGTCTATAGTTTCCTGGATCACACCTGGAGCTCTTTTTAGAATCTGTCATTACATTGGCCACCCTTCAGTTTTCAGGTTCCACAGCTGATTTTAATGATAGTTTACAGATTAATAACAGTAGTTTGCAATTTTATTTTCAGTTCTTTCAGCACACTGGGATGCTTATGATCTGGATCAGGCAATTTGCTGCTCTAATACATCTTCTAGGTTCACTGAAATCTGTTTCAATTCCTCCGAATCATCACCTATAAATATCACTTCTGGCATGAATATCTGCCTTTCATCCTCCTTAGTACAGACCGAAGCAAAGAATTAATTTAATCTCTCCACTATATCCTTGTCTTCCCTTAGTGCCCCTTTTCCTCTTTGATCATATACTGATCCAATTGACTCCCTCATAGGCTTTTTGCTTCAAATGTACCTGAAAATGTACTTCCACAGCAAGTTTTCTTTTCATATTCTGTCTTTGCCTTCTTATCCATGCTTTACATCTAACTTGCCAGGAGATATGCTGTTTCCTGTTTTCATCATTCAGATTGTTTTTACATTTTTAAAAGATGTTCTTTTGCTTGGCATAGCCTCTCTTCTCTTCTTTTAACCATGCTGGCTTTACTTTCTAGCTGTAAAATTCCTATCATAGGGCATCTCGTGGCCAACAGGGGATCGCCATACTTGCATAAGTGGGCCTTATGAAAATTGCTACTTTACGATAAGAACATAAGAAATGCCGTACTGGGTCAGACCAAGGGTCCTTCAGGCCCAGCATGCTGTTTCCAACAGTGGCCACTCCAAGTCACAAGTACCTGGCAAGTACCCAAACATTACATAGATCCCAAGCTACTATTGCCTTATTAATTACCATCATAGCAGTTTATGGATTGATCCTCATAGGAACTTATCCAAATCTTTTTTAACCCAGTTACACTAACTGCTGTAACCACATCTTCTGACAATGAATTCCAGAGCTTAACTATGCGCTGAGAGAAAAAGAATTTTCTTTGCTTTGTTTTAAATGAGCTACTTGCTATCTTCACGGGGTGCCCCCTGCTTGTTTGATTATCTGAGAGAGTAAATAACCGATTTACATTAACTTGTTCAAGTCCTTTCATTATTTTGTAAACCTCCCTTCCCCACTGGTGTTTCAGCTCAGGCTCCAGTGAGGTATTTCCCTAAGAGATGTTTGAGCCTCCCTTCCCTGTTGGTGTTCCAGCTCATATAACTCCTTTGAAAATTCGCACCGTAGGGCTTTTGAAAATTGCTATGATATATGGTACTTTTACAAGTGGACCGTATCTCCTTTGAAAATTACCTCCAATGTTTTTCTACAGGCATATATGAGCCCATTAGAAAAATATAGCACAGACGGCGGCACTCTGGCAGAAGTGTGCAGCAATGGTGATGTCCTGCTGTGATGTTTCTGGGCCTTTGGCAATGTTGGGGTGAGTGCAGCTGGTCATGGCAGCCTTCTGCAACCAGCAAACGTAACACCTGGATTTATACATGGGCCTATAAGGCCTTTGCTGCCTACAGATTATGGGCACCCTAGACAAAGTTCCTGCCTATCCACCCTATGAACCATCAATCTTGCCCCTACCTAGACCTCCAAGTCCATTTCTCCTCTTCCCATGGCAGACCTCCAATGACAATCCTGTCCCCCACCACTGCTGCACACATCAGTACTCAAATCATACTGTGACAGTGAGTGTGGGGACTGTGCTCACAGTGCTCTTGCTTTCTGTGAGCTTCCCTGAAGGAGGTGGAGCAAATGAGAATGGGATGAGCTGACTCAATCCCTGCACTCACTGACTTATGTTCATAGTGTAGCTAGAACCCTCATACTTGCAGTAGAGGCAAGGAGGTGATTGGACATCAGAGGTTCAAAGGTGGTCGGGGCTTGGAACTGGAGGCACATCTGGGGAGAATGAAAGTGGAAGTATACAGTATGGGGGAAAGGAGACTAGACCTGAAGGTAAACTGGAATTGGAGTTTTTGCTGGGGCAATGTGGGAGGGAATGGAATCCGGTATACATGGTGTTTGGGGGTTGTGAGTGGATGGAGATTGGAGGTCCCCCAGACAAGAAGGGAAATGCAATGAAATTAAAGGTCTGCCAGAGGCTGGGGTGGGAGTTCAAGGATTGGATCTGAGGTCTGGTGGATGGCAGAAGACCAACGTGATACAAACAATACATATGAACATCAGAAGCCAAAATCCATCATTGCCATCAAACTGTCTATTCCACTGAGGTTTTGATAGTTACCTGGCAAGAGTGGGGAAATGAGTTTTCCATGACAGGGGAGCACATCTGAGAACAGCCTTGCTATGTTAAGCAAAACATTCACGGGTGAGAAGGGTGTTGTGAGTAATCCTTTCTCCAGGTTAGGGTATTAGTGAAATAGCAGTTGGGTATTTACAACTGAAGTAATTCATAATTTTTACGTTTCTGGTTGGATTCCTCCTTGCTGTGCTTTCCCTATGTCCAGCAGGGGAGCATGGGGTTCTCCTCCAGATACATGTTTGTTTATTTATTTATTTATTGCCTGCTCGCTTACAGTTGGTCAGGCAGGGTACATTAAAACATACATCAGTACAATAAACAAAAATCAAATAAACTACAATATAGACAAACAAGCATACAATGGGCTACCAGTTGGAAATCAACAAAATAAAATTGCAGTATATTAATGCACAATACTGCAGATCTTCCGAAGAAGAGGACATGCCGGAAGGAGTACAGAGAATGAGACTGGATTTAAGGAAGCTGGAAGAGTGGTCGAACATATGGCAGCTGGGATTCAATACCAAGAAATGCAGAGTCATGCATCTGGGGCGTAGTAATCCAAAAGAACTATATGCAATGGAGGGTGAAGGGCTGATGTGCACAGAGCAGGAGAGAGACCTTGGGGTGATAGTGTCTAACGACCTGAAGTCGACGAAGCAGTGTGACACCACTATAGCCAAAGCCAGAAGAATGCTGGGCTGCATAAAGAGAGGAATATCTAGTAAGAAAAGGGAAGTGATAGTCCCCTTTTACAGGTCCTTGGTGAGGCTTCACCTGGAGTACTGTATTCAATTCTGGAGACCATATCTCAAAGGAGACAGAGACAGGATGGAGGTGGTTCAAAGAAGGGTGACTAAAATGGTGGGTGGTCTCCATCGAATGACTTATGAGGAGACGGCTGAAGACCTGAATATGTATACCCTGGAGGAGAGGAGGAGCAGGGGAGATATGATACAGACCTTCAGATACTTGAAAGGTTTTAATGATCCATGGTCGTCAACAAACCTTTTCCATTGGAAACAATTTAGTAGAACTAGGGGTCACGATTTGAACCAATGTCAGGAAATATTTCTTCACTGAGAGGGTGGTGGATGCCTGGAATGCCCTTCTGGAGGAAGTGGTGAAGACTAACACTGTGAAGGATTTCAAAGGGGCATAGGATAAACACTGTGGATCCCTAAAAGGCTAGAGGAAGGGAATAAATAAAAAGCAAAATCTAAGAGAAACATGGGGGTAACCTGCACAGAGCGGCAGCTACTTCCTTGGGAGCTTGCTGGGCAGACTAGATGGACTATTTTGGTCTTTCTGCTGTCATTACTATGTTACTATGTTACTGTTGTATTGCCTAGTACAATGCTGCAAAACAGAGTCTAAACCACTGATACAAATGTTTCCTTAAAGAAGAAGTTTGTAAGGCTTTTTAAAAATGCTTTAGGGTCTGTTATGCTGTATACGGTTAACAGTAATGAATTCCACAGAGTCGGACTGGATACTGAAAATGTTCTTTCCTGTGTCTCTGTCAAGTGCGCAGCTTATAGTGAATGGATTTAAAGCAGTGTTGTGTTCGTGGAACAATAGGCCAAGGCAAGGTTGATGCAGCCTGCAGGGAGGAGCCCTGCAGGTCCCCACCATCAGCAGGCAAACCCAGATGAAGCAGAGGCCCAGCTGGAGCTTCACCTTTACCAGCTCACATTCCCTTTGGGTTGAACCTTTAGGTGCTGGGGCCAGCAGGTCTTAGTTGGGAGCCTCTGCTGTTGGCAGAAAGATCTGTCGCGATGGCTGGGTTGAAGTAGGTGAAGGTCGAGCATGTCTAGTGGTAGGTAAGAGTCAGAGGCAGGAAGTAGCGTAGTGTATCCAGGGACAGGTTTAAAGTAGGTTGCGAAATATCTTGACCATTTTCTGGAAAACTGCTGGCAGAGGTCAGGCATATCCAGGAACAGGCAGCGGTCAGTGGCAGGTGGAGATCAAACGTATCCAAAGGCAGGCCGAGTTTAATACCAGGTATCCATCCAGAAGGAATGGCGGGACCAATAGGCAGAGCAGGAAGGCAAGGAGAATAAAAGGCGGACAATGAGGGAGTCACTGAAGAACTGATGAACAGAAGACAAGGACGCTGGACTGAAGAACTGAAGACAAGGACTCAGGAACCAAAGACAGAACGCTGGTACAAGAGACAGGATGCTTGAAGCAACATTGCACTATTCTGGAGTGGGGAGACCTATTGTTGAGGTGCTGGTGGAGTATCAGCAGGAGTCTTTTATAGTCCTGAGCGGTGATGACATCAAGAGGTGCCATCAGCTCTTTCCCACTGTGGGCTCTTTAAAACAGGCGATGTTGGGCACTCATGCACCCTAGGAGGAGCGTGACCAGGAGATGTCAATGGCATCTTGCTGCGTGGGCTATAGGCAGCATCCAGCCACGCTGGTATGCGAAAGTGTGCCGCAAAGATACCAAGAGCCAGGGCCATGCCAGGAGCCAGTGAAAGAGACCCTGCTGGGAAGGTGAGTTCGGTGGTTCACAGGAACAGCCCCCAGACTGCCAAGCACAACAGTACCCCACCTTCCTGAGGCTCTGGGTTTCTTGGGATACTGGTGATGGAAGTCTCTCAGGAGGTTGAGGTCTAGAATGTTGGAGGCTGGCTCCCAAGAATTTTCTTCCACCCGTAGTTTTTCCAAGAAAGGAGGTATTCGATTCTTTTGCCCCTATGGTATGAGTCCAAGACCTCTTCAACTTCGCATACAGTATCACCATCGCTAGCCTCCTCCTGTGGTTCAGGCAGTGCCATGGAGGGCCATGAGAGAACCACTGGCTTGAGTAGTGACACATGGAACATATTATGAATTTTCAATGTCAGTGGTAATTTCAATTGTTATGTGATGGGTCCCAGTTGTTGGCATAGGCTGTAGGGAAGTGAGAAGGTTGTAATGCAAAATGCATACAACACTGATTTAAGAAGCCTCTAGTTCTCTGAATCTCTCCAGAGAAACGTACTGGAGCAGCACGAGGCACAGTAGTCTTTACAGTTACTTCTGGTAACTGACCTTCATTACTGGAAGTAGAGCCTTGATTCTTCTGTGCGTGCAGCTGATGAACGCAAGCTAGTAAGTTTTTCAATGCGTCTTGTGGTTTCAGCAATGCGCCGGGCCAGGCCTAGAATGGCCTGCAAGGCATTGAGCTGAGCCGAATCCATGGAGTTAGCAATCTGTTATGTTATTAATGTTTGGGTGGATCCTTGGTCACTGTGGCAGCTGGACCACGCCCACAGCGGGCAGTCCCGTGATGGACCCCAGTGGTCAGGCTAGACTCTGAGACACACCAAACACAGATTTGAATCTTATTATTAAACAGTTTTGGAAACCACCAGAGGTGGCAATAGTGAGTAGTGCATGTTGAGCCCGGCTGGGCCGGTCTCCACAGAACGCTGGAAACAGCAAATCTTCTGACTAGGCTGTGCTGTAGTGGAAAGAGACTGAGAGTTATGAGTACATAATAAGAAGTATTCAGAGTCCCAGGTAGAATTAGGAGAAGCTCCGAGACAGGGAGAGCAGGCCCTCGAGGAGCGAGTACCTGATACCTTAGAGCAGAGAGACTCAGTTGTATTGTACTCACGTAGCAGTAACAGAGATTCCACTAGATGAGAGGTCTGGCACCGGAACAGAGGCAGGCCCTCAAGGAGCAAGTACTGGTTCCAGTGCAGCAGTACTGTGAATAGATGGTAGTTGTACTACACAGATGGAAACTGGTTAGTGAAGTCTTCCAAGTAGAAAGGTTTGAAGATGCAGGCAGCGACTCAGTGAACATGGGCCCTCGAGGAGGTTTCCTGATAGTGCCCTGAAGAAGCAGAGAGGCCTCCGAGGAGCGGGTACCAATTAGCAACCCTGAAGGGTGTAAGAGTTACCAGATGGCGCTGGAGTGGCAGAGCAGCTTTGGTACGGATAGCGAATTCCATCCATAGAGTTACGTTGCTAACTCGATGAGCTAGCAAATACTGTAGGCTTAAATATCCGGCAGCGTGACGTCATCTCAGGGAGACGCCCCTGAGGTTTGCGCCAATGTGGTATTGTGAAATTGAAAGGTGACAAGGAGCAATGTGTAGAGAAAGGCAAAGAAATAGCATAAATTTAAACAAATTCTTAGTTCGTATTCACTAAAGAAGACCCTGGAGAAGGGCTGTTCTTGATTAACAAGACGTGGATGAGAGTGGAGTAGATGCAACAGAATGAGAATGTATTGAAGAACTAGGAAAACTAAAAGTAGACAAGGTCATGGGGCCCAAATGAGGTACATCCGAGGATACTGAAGAAGCTTAGAGATGTGCTGGAGGGACAAGTGAAATGTTCAATAGATCCCTGGAAACAGGAGTGTGTTGCCGTGTAATGGAGAAGAGTGGTTGTGGTCCTGCTTCACAAGAGTGGTAGCAGGGAGAAGGCTGGAAACTACAGGCCAGTTAGGCCTTAGCTCTGTGGAAGGAAAATTAATGGAGACTTTGCTGAAGGAAAGGATAGCGAACTATTTACATTCTGGTGGGTTGCTGGACCCGAGGCAGCATGGATTCACCAAGTCTGCCTCAGGTCCAGACAATTCTGATTGACTTTTTTGATTGGATGACTAAAGAACTGGATCAAGGAAGAACACTCGATGTGATTTACTTGGATTTCAGCAAAGCTTTTGATATGGTCTCGCATAGGAGACTCATGAATAAAATGAGAAGTTTGGGAGTGGGTGCTAAAGTGGTGGAGTGAATTAATAACTGGCTGTCTGATAGGAAACACTGTATAATGGTAAATGGAGCCTGCTCTGATGACAGAATGGCGCTAAGTGGATCACCTCAAGATGGTTTTGGGACTGGTTCTGTTCAATAACTTCATGAACTACATTGCAGAGGGGTTAGAAGGAAAGTTTGCCTTCTTGCAGATGATACTTTCAACAGAATGGACATGCCTGAAGGAGTAGAATGAATGAAAAGTGATTTAAGAAAACGTGAAGAATGGTCGAAGGTTTGGCAGCTGTGATTCAATGCAAAGAAGTGCAGAATCGTGCATCTGGGGTGTGGAAATCCAAAGAGCTGTTATGTGATGATGTTGGAGTCATTTTTTGTTACTTTTGGCTGAGGATGTATTTAGAGGTTAGGCTGTATGTATTCAGAGTTCTCACCCAGACCACAGACTAGTTTGAAGGCCACAGGCCAACCTCTGAATGAACTCCTAGTTACTGTTTCGCACTGTGAAATGTTTACGAACAGGCAAGAGTCTATTTTTTAGTTATTCCAATAAGTCTATGATGTATTTAACTTTACATCATGTGGTCATAGAATGTGTCATTTGTTAAGAATCAAAAGGACAGTAAGGTAGAATTTAAAAGCAGAAACGAAGAGAAAGTACCTTTTGGAGTTTGCAGCAGCATGTGGGAAGAACCTATGGGGTCCTAATGTTGCAGCAGACTTAAATTCATTTGATGATGTAGAAAATAAGATTTCTATCAATGCCACAATGCAGAAAAATAAGAATAAACAGAGCACAGCTTTAATATGGGTACTGTTGGATATTACAAGTGCTTTGTCACAATGCCTTAATATTCTGACAGATAAATTAAAAGAAGAAAACTATAATAATTAATGCAGGAGAAGTTATCTTCTGCCCAGTGACAGAAGATAGACAACACTATGAGCAGGGTGAGGTTGATTTAATTGAGAAGCTAAAATTGCTAGTACCCAGAATGAGGCTTTAAAGTCTGAAATTCCCTGTTTAAATAACAGTTACTTGATAAAGATGAAGATTAACATTCTTTGGGAACACTGTCAACCTCAACCCAAATCTCCTTCTAATTATGAGAATGAAAAAGAAGGTGATATAAAGACCACTGGGGACAGGGAAGCAAATGATCCAGAAGAGAGGGGGAGTGAGAATGTCATCACTGCATGTATCCGTGACAGGACTTTAACTGGTAGTCCTGCACTTAATCAGAATCGTGAACCAGCTTCTCAGTCAATGAAGTTTCATGGGATCTGCTTTCTATGTAGGAGAAAAAGACATACAACCAAAAATTGTTACAAACCCGGATTTCACATTCAGTATTTACCTCCTCCTCCCAGCTGGCCTGCCAATTAAGTTGGGGTTGGTTGACCCCGTTCCTTCTGCTCTCTATGTGGCACAGCCAATACTTACTTAAATAGTGGGGTGTCTGGCCTCAGCTGATATCCTAAACTCTTCCTTGATTTTTGTGGAACCAGCAGGCTACAGGGCTAGACCAAAATGAAATGTTTTAAAAATTTCTGTTTCTCTTCGTGCATAGTTTTACATGCTGAGTTTTTTTTTCCTTTCCAGGAAATTAGCTTAATCTTTTACTGGTTTAGGTTGCTAGCAAAGCAGATGGATATGCTTTTGTATGTGCTAAAATCTAATTTAAAGTTTGTATTAGTTTAATTGTGCAGCTATTGTTTTAGCAATTAGTTTCATAAAGCAGGGAGAGGAGAGATGGATAGTAAGCTATCTATTAAGCTTTTTTTTCTCTCGCCTTCCTTCCCCTTCTCATATGAAAGGAATGTAAACTGTTCCGGGATTTGTGCTTAAGCAATCAAAATCAAAGTAGTGGTTTTCTACTTTAATTGTGTAGCTCGTTGCTTACCTTGGGATGTGATTTAAAAGATTAAATTAACCTCTCATCATATGTGAGATTTTTTTTTAACAGATTGACAAGAATGAAGAGTGCTCTGCTGGGTAAAGTGTAAAAACCTGAGTTTTTTTTCTCTCTGACCTAGATTTAGGGTCTCATTTTCTAAAGTATCACAGGCCTGCGATACTTTAGAAAATTGCGCTAATGGGGGCGGGGGGGCGAAGCGGGGGGGGGGCGGTCCTGCGCTGCCGGTTTCGCACCCAATAGCGCCACCATAGAAGGTGCAGCTATTGGGCGTGAAGTAGGACGTGAAAAGGCCCTTACCTTTTCGCCGTCCGCGGCGTCTTCGCGGAGTCGGCCCCGGTGACGCCCCGACTCCTCCTCTTCCGGGGCCGACTCCGCCCCCATCTTGGTATCACATGCGATCCGCCTGGTAAATGACCCCCTGATTTTTTTGCTTAATTCTGGATTTCAAAGATTTATTTTTTGCTTTTAAGAGGCCTACTTTTTGAGCTCTAATGTTTGATATTTGTTTACTGTTTGTGGTTCTCTGTCATTATGTGTTGTATATGTTACACTGTGTACAGATAAAGACAGAGTTTACGGACTATAGAAAAGTGCAATGAATAAATAATAGCATCTGATGTCATTCAGTGACACAGACACTGTGATGAAGTTTTATGGGCAAACTGTCTTAAATAATGTGTTCTAAGAGTATAATATGCTAAGGGACGCTAATTGATTTTTTTTCCTTGCCCCGTTAACTTTTGCTTAAATTCAGTCACAATCCAGGAATTGCAGCAAGGTGGGTTTTTTGTTTTTTTTTGTACTGGGTTTTCTGGTGGGTTTTTTTTTCACAAGCAATCCCCCTCCCCTTCCCCTTTTTCCTCCTTCCACTTTTTGGCGTTTAATTAGATGTCATGATCTTATATGTACAGTTGGAATGAATGAATGAATAAGCGCCTAGGTGCTTTTGTCTGAATATTGTGTGTTATCTTAATAGAAAAGCGAGGAAACAAAGAAGGGATTGGACCCTATGTAGCTTCTTCTTTGAACCATGACAAAACCATATGAATAGCGACTTTAGGAATTATTACATAGACAAAAAGTTAATGATATTTATTCTAGAGTTTATTACTTAATTTCAGTTTTTATTCATCTCATATCAGGTATTTTATCCATAAACACAAACATCTGAATTAGTGATGAGCGTGCACTTCGAGAATAGCTTCCAGAGTGCTGTGGCTGCAAGAATTGTACCAAATCGGGGCGGATTTTAAAAGGAGCGCGAATAGGCCTACTTTTGTTTGCGCGCAGGCGCAAACAAAAGTACGCTGGATTTTAGTAGATACGCGCGGAGCCGCGCGTATCTACTAAAAAACCTGGATCGGCCGCGCGCAAGGCCTATCGATTTTGTATAGCCGGCGCGCGCCGAGCCACGCAGCCTTACCCCGTTCCCTCCGAGGCCGCTCCGAAATTGGAGCGGCCTCGGAGGGAATCCTCTAACACCCTCCCCTCAACTTCCCCTCCCTTCCCTCTACCTAACCCACCCGCCCGGCCGTGTTTATACCCCCCCCCTTACCTTTGTTGGGGGTATTACGCCTCCCGGAGGGAGGCGTAAATCCCGCGCGCCAGCGGGCCTCCTGCGCGCCAGGCCGCGGACCTGGGGGCGGGTTAGGAGGGCGCGGCCACGCCCCCTGGACCGCCCCGGGCCGTAGCCACGCCCCCGTACCCACCCCACAAACGCTGCCGACACAACCCCGAAAAACGCCGCGACGGACCGGTGGGACCGCCCCCCCGACACGCCCCCGACACGCCCCCCTCGGAGAACCCCGGGACTTACGCGAGTCCCGGGGCTCTGCGCGCGCCGGTAGGCCTATGTAAAATAGGCTTACCGGCGCGCAGGGCCCTGCTCGCCTAAATCGCCGGTTTTGGGCGGATTTAGGCGAGCAGGGCTCTGAAAATCGCCCCCCATCATTTGTCAATGACCTCATAACTTGAAATCATCCCACCCTTTGCCAGATAAGACATCTTGAATCGTTCATTTTATGGACTGAAGTGCTCAGAATTTCCTTATTCCCATGGGGGTGGGCCTTACTTAGACACTATTTTTAAGCAATATGTATATCTATATCACTTGAAATTGTAATAATTGATTATCATGATGACATATTTTATGATACACATGAGGGTTGATTTTAAAAGGCGCGAACGTCCATGTGCTAAGGTTCCTGGTGCACGCATATGGACCGCGCTGAATTTATAACATGTGGGCGTCGGTGTGCGCATATGTTATATAATATGGTTCCTGTGCACCATGTGCGCCGGATTTTCATGTCTGCATGCACATGTGCAGGTGGGTGGCTTCCTTCTGCACCACGGGGGGAATTTTAAAAGTACACATGGCAACACGATCGATCCTAGACCAGTTCCCTCCCAGGGAACTTCCCTAACCCTAACCTTCCTATCTTTCTCCTCTCTTCCCTGACCTCTAAACCTACCATAGCTATCCCACCAATTTTTGTTTGATGCTTACTGCTCCTCTGGAGCGGAAAGTAAACTCCGCATGCTGGCCAGCTGCTAGTGTGTGCTTCCCTGGGACAACCCTCCCCCTGCCCTTCCCCCGCCCAGATCCTGCCCAAGCCCATCCTTTCTTCAGGCCCAGCACTTGTGCGCATATAAGGGTTACACGTATGGCCGGCCTGTTGTAAAATGCGCATGCAAGGCCCGGCTACATGTATAACCCTCAAATTTTACGTGTGCAGGGCTTTTAAAATTCGGGCTTAGCTAATACCTAGTCACCATTGTTACTTGCAGATACTACTATTTTGATTCTCACATTAATGATACAGTCTGAATTGATAGCAGTTTATATGCTCTATAGTTGCTGTTCTCTTTGTTAATGGTTCAGCAGGATATGCTAACTATACATCAATCTGACACCCAGATAGTAATATTTTTTTTTTGTAAAAAGAAGTAGAAATAGATTTTTGAAAAAGGGATTTGGTTTTTTGTTTTTACAACACTTGGGGGTGGGGGAGGTATGTCGCTACACCTGGGTTATAACTGTTGCAGATATCTGAAAGATAATGAGATTAGCAGGGGGTGAGGCTGTTGAGCAAAGACCTGAGAAAATACTTCATCTGAGAGAGACACCCAAAAAACTGCCACATGTGGGTGCAGGCCTTACTGAGCGCAGTTAGGCCTGATACTGGTATAATCAATGAAAGGTGGCCTATAGTATTCTGATGAGCTGGGTGTCCCCCAGAAGGTCAAGAGAGGCCAATCATATATACGACAACCAACTTGAAGATTGCAATGGATGACAGAAGATACTGAGACCAATCACTGAGGACACTCCTGGCAGGCCAGAGGCATGCCTTGCCAATGTTTTAAATTGGCCAGCCTCTGGGTCAATTAAACTCCAGGTGCCATGAAGCTTAGATGAGGCTGAGGTATTCTTGATAAGGGTATTCTGAGAAATTGCACAGAGGGAGCAAATATGGTAGTAGCCATGGTCTTTTATATTTGCTAGTCCTAAGGGGACTAATGCATGTATATATCTAACAAGTAATACACATTGTTCTGATTAATGCCTGACACCAACAATATTTCTATAGATTAGGAAACTTTTCATCCAGCAGGTGTCAGTGTGAATCATCTGAATCCAGGGTGGATTATGTTGGAGTCATTTTTTGTTACTTTTTGCTGAGGGTGTATTTAGAGGTTAGGCTGTATGGATTCAGCGTTCTCATGTCCTCTGCTTGGGGGCATCCCATGACATCTGGGGTTGCCGCTTATGTGCACAAATGACCCCAAAGGCACTTTGACTTCGGTTCGACAAGATGGAACAGCTCTTTGGGTTGAAGAAGACCAAGCCATCAGCATCGGCCAGCATCGGCAATTGATGGATCTTGGAGCCGCCACCAATGGACACTGAGCCATCAACATCGGTGGGGACCGTTGGTTCCATTGGTGCCGTTGGAGGATAGCAGCTGAGCTGCAGAAACCCTGGTAGCAGTGTCCAAAGATATCGTAAGATGATCTTATCTCATGCTTGCCCACCTCAAAATCTTTGTTTACTAGGGTTTTGAAGCTGTTCCTGGAATTGCTGCGCGTAGGGGGACTCTGCAAAGTCCTGAATCTGTTTGAATAAGACCCTGTTGTACTGGGTCATATACAGCTGGTAAGAGGCAATCTGAGAGATGAGCATTGAGCCCTGGAAGACCCAGCGACCAATGGCATCTAGAAATTTAGCTCTTTCCTGGGGAAAGGGAAAGTATGAGATTTTGATCTCTTTTGCTCTCTTTTGGGCAGATTCCACGACGACAGAGTGGTGATCCAATTGAGATTTTTGAAAACCTGGGGCTGTTTGTACCAAATAAGTAGTGTCAGCCTTCGTTGACTGGAGCAAACAGAGCCAGGGTGTTCCCAGTTCTTTTTTGAAGAGATCCAGAAGAACTTGGTGAATAGGGATGGAGGTGATTACCTTGGGAGCATCAAGGAATTGGTAACAACTCCATCATTTGGTGCCTGTCATCTTGCTTCGGTCTGTAATTGGAAGGGGAACCAATGCAGACATCTCCTTCACAAAGTTTATGAAGGAAAGGTCCTCTGGAGGAGAAACGCTTTCTGCTTTCAGAAGGAGAAGGAGGTGAAGGCAAGTCATTGGTATCTGGTGAAGAATCATCATCCAGGTATCGTAGGGATCGGCATCTGCCCCTCTAGGAGCCCTATGGGGACGGGACGGTGGAATCCCTGAAGGTCCTGGTATAGGCTCCGAAGGAATTATTGGAGGCACCAATGAAGGCATCGAAGGCACCGGTGCAGGCATCGAGGGCATCAATGAATGGACTGGGTGGCGCCGGACGCATCTGCATTGATGGACGTGTCGGCATCGATGGCTGGGGCATCGGTAGGACTCCCGACGGAGGGATGTGGAATGGTGTTTCTCCTCCCGATGACAAAGCAAGCGGGGAGGGCACTGGAGCCATCGGTGATCCGGGATCCATCGGAGGAAAAGCGGCCATAAGCGCTTCCATCCTCGCGAGCAGCGGTGCCAACACTGCTGGAATCTGGTCGATGGTCGGTTCCGCAATCGGTACCGGTGTCGGTGCTGGAGGAACTCAAAGTTGATGCATCGCCTTGTTGATGGTCTCCTGAACCATCCGGTCCAGTTCTTCTTGGAGACCTGGAGAAAGCAGCCCCGGCTCCGGAACAGAAGAAGGAGGCAGAGGCATAGCCGGAGGGACCACCGTTAAAGGCGGAGTCGAGGCTCCCAATTCCCTTTCGGGTGAGGGTTGCATCGGTGACCCGGTCGCCGAAAAGGTCGGTGCCTTTTCTGGATGGGGTTTCTTCAACAGCAGCTTGATGATTTCGCTCCCTCAATGGTCCGAGGCTTTTGATGTCGATGTTGCTCTCTACGATCCCCTCGGTCCTGAGGGGGCGTTGAGGTAGTCGAAGGCCGAGAAGTCGTCGATGCCGGATGGTCACCGGCCAGTGGTCGATACTGGCGGGAAGTTGACGGTGCCAGTTCTGACGAAGTCGATGCAATAGATGGTGTCGGGGTTTGAGCACGGAAGAGAAGCTCCATCTTCTCCATTCTGGCCTTGCGACCTTTGGGTGTCATTAGGGCACATTTGGTGCAGGTCAGGACATCATGCTTACATCCGAGACACATTACATAGACTTTATGAGGGTCTGTGATGGACATGGTGCGATTACAGTCTGGGCACCGACGGAACCCCGACGCCATGGCCATGAAAAAACTTGAGCCGTGGTATGGTCGACGGCCAGCAGGCCGCGAGGGCCAAACTCGACGGGAATCGACCAAAAACGGGTAAAAACTTTCCGGAGTACTGTGGAATCAAAAATTCGAAGGAGGGACCCCTGTAGGGTATGAAACTTTTTAGTAATTCTGTGAGGAAAATTCCTGTCAGGAATGTCTGTGGAGCTCCTTAACCACGTGGCTACTGCTGTGCGGAAAAAAGAAGATTGAAGGGGGACCCCTGCTGGCTGCAGGGTTAGTGCCATGCTGGGCATGCCCATTAGGGGCCAATCAAAGTTCTAGAAACTTTGACAAAAGTGTTCCGTGATTGGGCTCCATGCTGTGATGTCACCCATATGTGAGGACTACCATCCTGCTTGTCCTGTGAGAAAGTATAATTATACTAAGTATTTTCCTTTGAGTTGTCACTGTAAACTGATATGATGTCTCCATAAATATCGGTATAGAAAAGCTGTTAAATAAATAAATCTTATGCGTGTAACCCTTTGAAAATCTACCCTAATTTGCGCACGCCGGCCAAGTGCCGGTGCGCGATCCCCTGGCCCAGCGGCCGTACGGATACCTCTGGCCACGGCCCCCCCCAGCCCCGCACCGCCCATTTTTTCAAACCCTGGGACTTTACACTCGCCGCCAGGCCTTTTGAAAATAGGCCCAGCGCGCGTAACCCCCCTATGTGCGTAAATCCTCCTGGATTTACGTGCGTAGGGCTTTTAAAATCTGCTCCAAAGAACTTAAATTAGTAATGAAAGATTTTATTCTGATAATTGCTAAACCACTCGCTGAAATTATCAATTGCTCTTTATCACAAGGCTCAGTTCCAGATTCTCTCAAACTTGCCTCCATTAAACCACTGCTAAAGAAACCCAACCTGAATCCAACCGACCCGGCAAATTTTCGACCCATAGCCAACCTCCCATTCATCGCCAAACTCTTGGAGAAAATTGTCAACAAACAGCTTTCTGAATACCTTGAGGATCACAAAATCCTCACCCCAGCTCAGTTTGGTTTCCGTAAATTACTGAGCACTGAATCCCTTCTAATCTCTCTCACTGATAACATCCTCTTGGGCCTCGATAAAAAAAAACAATGTTCCTTTTGGCCCTACTCGATATCTCAGAGGCGTTCGATACCGTGAATCACTCCATCCTAATTAAAAATCTTTCTGACAACGGCATCTCAGGAACTGTCCTCAATTGGTTTAAGTCCTTCCTCTGCAACAGGAAATTCAAGGTCAGAATAAACAACAAGGAATCTCATCCAATTAGTTCAACACTTGGAGTCCCACAAGGGTCATCGCTTTCCCCTACACTTTTCAACATCTCCTCCCCCTCTGCCAACTCCTCTCAAATCTAAAACTAACTCACTTTATCTACACGGACGATGTCCAGATTCTTATTCCAGTTACCGAATCTCTTTTAAAAACCCTCGACTTCTGGAACAGCTGTCTACAGTCCATCAACTGCCTACTATCCAGCCTCAACTTAGTTCTAAACACATCTAAAACTGAACTCTTGCTCATCTCGCAGAACGATAATAATCTGGCCCTCAGCAACCTACTTGCTCCTCATTCAACCCCCATCACCCATGTGAGGGACCTCGGAGTCATTCTGGACAACAGGCTGAATCTAAAAACATTTATCAACAATATAACAAAGGAAGGCTTTTACAAACTGCAAATCCTAAAAAAGCTTAAACCCCTTCTGCACCCACATGACTTCCACTCGGTTCTTCAAGCCATCATATTCTCTAAAATTGACTACTGCAATTCTCTCCTACTCGGCCCTTCCAGCTTCCACCACAAAACCCTTACAGATGCTACAGAACTCTACCGCAAGGATTCTGACGAACACCAAAAGAGGTGAACATATATCTCCTGTTCTTAAAAATTTACACTGGCCCCCCATTAAATTCAGAATCATTCACAAAGCTCTAATGATGATCCACAAGTCTATCCACATGCAAACCTCACTTGAGTTAAGCTTCCCTCTTCGACTGCTCATGTCTGCCAGACCTATAAGATCAGCATACAAAGGTTCACTCTATGCACCCCCTGCCAAGTCCTCACTCAGAAAACGTGCCCTCTCCACAGCAGGGCCCACACAATGGAATGCTCTACCACCTGATCTGCGCCTAGAAACCTGCCAAAAGACGTTCAGGAAAAAGCTTAAGACTTGGCTCTTCAGCCAAGCGTTTCCCTGAAGAACTGCAGCACGCCATCAGACTCTTTATACCTCACAATATTATTTAACACAGTTATCGGTTTCGCTGTTACCTTAATTTGTTGCTATTCATTCTCTTCCTTGTTTTGTTGACTCACCCCTGGAGTTGTCTTTCCTGGTTAAATGTTCCCTGTTTATTGTACTTCCAATCTGTAGTTATGTGTGAACCGACGCGATATGATTTTTCATGAGCATCGGTATATAAAAGCTTATAAATTAAAAAAAAAAAAAAAATGAAACCTGCCATTCAGTAATGAATACTATGATGCAAGCAAAAAGAGGATGCTTATTTTATTTGTCAAGAAAATATTTTTCCAAACAAAGTGATTCTTTAGTAATAGTGATTGACAAGTTTTACAAACTACTTTATTACTTATTGACAGTAAATTTTAAATAAATGAAAATGTTTCAGACAGTAAATTATATCAAATTAAATCTAAAAAAAATGAAATGAATATATATGGGAACAACTCAGGCACATTTATCATGAAAAAACTTCTGTATATGATAAATTGCATAGTTAAGCACAGTTCTAAGATTCAAGTGCATCCATTTCCCACTGGACTTCAGTAGGATGCAAAAGTAACAAATACAAGACTGGTATAAATATTGTAACTAAATATGGATGTCGATGCCAGCAATTATATATGGTAGCTTCTAGAGAAAAGATGTATTCAAAGCTTCATGGAGAGAAAACAAACCTACAGATCACTGTGGTGCACAGAGATAGGCAACTCCAGTCCTGGAGTGCCACTCATAGGTTTGGTTTATCAGGACATCCACAATGAATATGAATACAATGGAGGAATATACCTCATACACATTCCTTGTGGATATCCTAAAATCCAGGCTTGTTTGTGGCACTTGAGAACCAGGGTTGAAGACCCCTGCTATAAAACAAGCACACCTGCAGCACTCTGATTGCCATAATAAGTGAGCAAATATGCTAAATCCTTCCCTTTGTGATGCATTATTACTGTAATGATCAAATAATTTTCATTGTATTACATTGCCTTTGTATTGATGGACAGGCAATTAGTAAGTTCAGTCCATAAAGAACTGAGTGTTGAATAGCAAATTTTACTAGAAGACTAGATAGAGAAGAGTAGATAGCTTATTTTTGTCATGTTTTAATTTTTATGGAAATTGATACCCCAGTATAAAATATTGTTGTAAACAGTTTATCATCTGAGACAGATACTCTATTCTTAGTTGCATAACACAGAATTCAGTATACATAATATAGCTGCCACTTTAGAATTAAATGTGAATGTGGCTCACAAACTATGCTTACTGTTGGAGAAATTACAGAAATAGATTCTCAATGTAACAATGAATCAAATGCATATTTCCAAGATGCATGACAGTGCATAGGGCTACAAAAACAGATGTCTTTCAATGGTGAAATTACGCATTACATATAAGCTAAACAAACGTATCTTTGTAAAATCTGCAAACATTGGCTTATATTTTATTTGGGTTGCATGCAATCAAATGACAAATGATTAAACTGGCTATTCAACTTTTCCCTACCCTTTGCATACAGATATTCTCCAAAGTAGGCCCATCATGATTCCAACAGTCCTCTTATTTTTGTTTTAAGTCCTGAAGATATTTTCTAATTGAGAACTGTAAGACCTGACATCAATCTTTAATGTTAACAGACATATGGCAAAATCGATTTTCAGAAACTGGACTAAAGCACTAATGTGATTATATATATATATGTCTTTGTTGTTGACTATTACTAAACCAGCTATGCAAATTGGACCTCTTGTATCCAGCCCAAGTTGTTTTGGTTTCAGCTGTAACTAACTCAAAAAGTGATTAATCTGGGTTGGGTGAATTATATACAGGGTGAAAACAAGTTAGACAAATGTATTCTCTCAGTCATGTTAGATACTTATTTCATACATATGGATTATATCTCCATTACATAAATTCATATATGTTTCAAAGAGGCACATATTTTTTAACATATCTTAATTTTGTCCCCAGGGAAGATAAGCAAGTTCATACTGTCCTTATGTACCATGTATCTCCAATATTGTCCAGGTAGGACAAATAAAAAATGTTACCTCAAGATGTTACATACAGGTTTTTATTTCTCTTGGTAAAAATGGAATGGACAGTCGACCTTAATGAATTTATTTTGGAACTCCTAAAGGAAAAACATATATGTAACTTTTTGAAAAGAAGTAATCCTTGTTGGAACAAGTCAAGGTTTTTATTAGTGCCTTTAGAACCCATGTCAGGAAATTATGCATTCTGAAGTACAAACTGGCCAGTCTACTTGAATACATGATAAACATCCAAATAAAATGTAGCATAGGAAGCTAGATTTTTGTTCCCTATAGATAAGATGACTCAAGTAAAGCACATCTGACTTCTATGGAAAGAAAAATAAAATAGTAAGTAAAATGCAAAATAAAGATGCTATTTGGGGATTATGGTGTACTCTTATGTGCCAACTTTGTGTTGCCCCTACTTTTTCTTAAAATTGAAATTCTACAACTGAATCTAAATCATTTTGGCTCCCTGTCTACATAAGGCAGATTAAAATGGGCTTTATACTTTACATCCCCATTGTGGGAGTCTGACCGAGGGTAGTTTGTAATGTGCATATTACATCAATTACTAACAAGCAAAGATTTTGAGAGCGAATTCAACTTTGCTAATAGTGAGCTCAACTGAATCATTTACCAGAGACCCAAGATAGATATAGAATGGCCCTATTGTTAATTTGTTTACATAATCATCAAGGTAAGATATGCATAAGACATGCTAAAGATATTGGTACAGAATACTGTTAGATGCATTTTTCAAGCCAAGATGAAAACCATTTTTAGAAATCATAAATAAGAAACGATAGGTCAACTCTCACAAACAACAAACCCAAATTGTAAAATAATACAAGGTAATTAAAATGATCTTGCTGTTGATTCAATGAAGCAGTTCCTCCTTTCGTGGATAGGCTGGAATCTTCCGTCTTCTGCGGAGTTGCAGTTGCAGCTGCAGCTTATTTGTAAAGAAGATCTGTTTCCAGCCTATATCCTGGGCCAGCACTCTCATTTCAGGGGTAACAGTATCACACAGACTCTCCACAATGTGCTCCCACAGTTTGTCAGAGCGGCATATCTGTCAATTATTAGACAGTGAGTCAGTGTCCAGAGACATAATCTCAAACATATCTACTTGGTATTTTTTTTTTTATTAGTAGAAAGTATTTCCTAAAAAATAAAACATCCGGCTCAAAGTTATTAGCTATGGCATGAAACTTGTATATATTGTATGTCTAGTCTGTTCAGCTTTATAAATCTTTGAAGAGACCTTAAATCTGCAAGAGTCTCCCATATTGAAAGAAGCAGGCTGGCTGTCCGCCTTCATGTAGCCGGTGACACTGCAGTCTCTTATACCACTCAGATTGATAAAGAAGTAAATAAAGAAGACATTCTTTTGGTAGGTTAACCATGTCCTTTTTCTATGAAATTAGCTGACTAATTTTCTTTCGCCATTTAAATAATTATTCTGTTCTAATGATCAACCAAACAGGTGATCTGTATATCATGGCATGATTAATTTTATGAAATAAAGTACTGACGTGATATTTAAATGACAACTTTATATTATAATAGCCCATTAACAATTTTACATTAAAAGTGACTCAGGAGACAGCAATTAAAAAATTATAAATTATGACAAAAAAAACCCCAATAGCAAAGATACAATAAAATTCCTCTTTTAAAAACTGTAAGCTGTGGACTTTAGCTCCATCTGCTGGTGTCTTGAATACTTTCACACCTAGAAAGATGCTGAGGCTGATTTTAAAAAAACCCTGAACTCCTAAATTTTAGGAGCTTTTCAGCCTAATGTTCAAAAGAGTTTCGCATGTAAATGAACATACTATTGTAGCAATTTTCAAAAGCTACTTACACATGTAATGCACTTAACTCAGGTAAAACCTATAGACAATTCAATAGCTTGTATTGTAGCAATTTTCAAAAGCCCACTTACATGGGTAAAGGACATTTACATGTGTAAAACCCAGTTTTAAGTGTGTAATGCTTTTGAAAATCAGGCCTTGTTAGGTCCCTAACTAGGTCATTTATCATTTTGCAATAGGGCCTTAACATGTGCAGTAATGGCCTAACATGTGCGATAAATACCGCAACGCAATTGCGTTTGCAAATATACACTTGAGTATGCAAATGGGAGGAGAGTGGGAGGAGTAATTGCAAAAGAGGGTCCTCTACTGCTTCCTGCATCTGATTAATGCACAGTAATGCAAAAATTAACTTCTGAAATAACTACACCTATTTTTTTGGTCAGTACGGGGAGAAAAAAGTTTTTATCACGTGCATTCACCCGTTACCGCGATTCACGGCTATTACCGCGTGCAATAATTTTGGGCCTTATTGCAAACACACCTACCAGGCCCTCCAGGGCCAAAAAAAAAACTGTTCCCAACTGGCCTGCCTTTCTACATCCATTATGTTTGTTACAAGTGAACTGGTGAGGAGATACTGGATGATTGAGGGGGATCACCACAGACAACAACAAGAAAAGGAAGAAGAAGACCAATCACAACACACTGAACATGAAAGGGAATACCTAGGCCCTCCTCGGGAAGTCCCAGCACCTGAGCGTGAGCCAGTGGCCCCACAGGGAAAGCATTGGGGCCCACAACAGGGTTTGCCATGCAGGCATCCATGGCACAGAAGATACAGGGAGCACATCGTCCCTCCACAAAGCGCTTTGCTGGCATGCCAGAAGATTATGTGGTAAGCAGGTATCGCCTCACCTCTCTGGCTATAATGGAATTATATGATGAAATCAGAGGGGATCTAGATCTGGTCACGGAATGGTCTCACGCTATACTTGGATTCACCAAACTACTGGCCTTCCTGCATTTCCTGGCATCTGGCTCCTTCCAAACAACAGTAGGGATAGTTGTGGGGATGTCCCAAAGCACTTTTTCCCGCTGTCTGGGCTAGGTCATAACAGCTGTATCTGACCACCTTGATCGCTACATAGTATTCTCTCAGGACAGGTAGGACTTGATGGATATGCCATTGCACATTTTCCAAAAGTTGTGGGAGCTATCGACTGCACTCACATAGCCAGGGAGGAGGTCTACCGCAACAGAAAGCTCTTCCACTCCATCCACATGCAAGTAGTCTGTCAAGCATGACTGCGCATCCTCGACGTCGTGGCCAGGTACCCAGGATCTGCATATGATTCCTTTATACTTAGGCAATCAGGCCTCTTTGAAGATTTTGAGGACTGTCTCTACGGTGACGGTTGGCTTGTAGGTAAGACACATGCTTCTTTTGCGAATGGCTCTCTATCTCTGTGTTTGCATCAACCTGTTGGGACAAGGGGGGGGGGGGGGGGCTGTGGGGGAGGTAACTGTTTTGATTACCTGCCAAATGGCTTGACTTTTGGTATAGATGCCAGAGCACCAGGACATGTCTTTCTCTTCACATGCTGGAGAGGCTTGCCTTATGATGGTGGTCACACAATGTACTTGCCCCCAAGCTTTGTGACACTATACACTTTCACACATTTCTCTTAAAATAATTCTCCTTTCCAATCCTCACATTTCTAGCAGTAGAAATGTGGTTCCTTTCTCACATTATTTTAGAATCCATACTGCTGGTACTCCCAGATCTTGTGTAGGTGGTTAGTCATCGGTCAGCAGTAGCTCAAACGCACTTTATCTTCACCATGACACAGGTAAAACAAAAGCAGCGGCATGCACAATATTTGGGCTAGCATATGAACTGTGTAATGTCAGAACAATGTGTATCTGGTGAGGACATACAGCGAGCAGGTGGGGACTTACACTCTCATCCCAGGAGCCTGAAGCTTTTCTGCTAGGACATGTGTGGCAGCTGTGAGGTACAGCTCCATGGTTTGATGCCTGCTACAAAGTGGTACCATTTGCTTCTTTATGAGTGACAGGCACACAGTTGGTCGGAACACCACATGCAGTTAACCATTCGGAAACAGCTAAGACAGAATGTACAAGTCCTACACTGTTCAGATAATGTCAACAAATACAGTGGCATGGCCTTAGGGTAGGGAAACAGTATTAGAAGAGGCCAGCTAACAGAGGTAATGTTACACTGTCTTAAAACATGCTGTGGCTTGCTATTCATTTGTCCAATTAACAGTGGGGTGAGTGATACAGCCATTCTGTGTTTGCTGCAAGAGATTCTGGCATGGATGCTGGACCTGGCTTGTCACCCCCATTGCTATTCCTAACATGCTGGCTGAGATGAGGTATAACGAGGCTATATATTCAACCCGCTGTGTCACAGAATGCACCTTTGGAGTTCTCAAAAGTAGATTTTGCTGTTTGTACAAAACAGGTGCAGTTTTAATGTATGTGCCACTCAGAGTAGTGCTGCTATGCTATGTATTCCATAATCTTGCCCTACGTCATGGTCTACCAATAGATATACTTCAGGACCTATCCCAGGATCCACCATGTCCACCTGCAGAGGCGCAGGACAGCACACTGAGTGTCAGCCAGCTTCACCAAAGTCTGATACAATGCCACTTTGCCTGTTAGCAATCAACTACCCCGTTCTCTGCCATGTAAGAGAGCCGAGCAGAGTGTTTGCATCAGCTCTCCTCATGACAATATTTTACTCAAGCTTCCTCTGTCTGGCACTGTGTGTGAAGAAACCATGTTTACCTAGTTACGGTTCATCTTGACAATGTTGTAATTGACTATACTCTGAAAAAGTGTATGGCAAGTAAAGGGGACTACTAATACATGTGTCTGGCCCAAGGTTTTCAAAATGATTGTGACTGTCAAAGAGGCAGGCCTCTACATAGTGTTCGTTTATGCATGCCAACATAGTGTACACCACACAAGCTTGCCATGTTCAGAATGTACTCTCTGGCTGTGGCCCCTGCAGCTGCACTTTTCAGCTCACTACTGAAGAACCAAACCTCGGAATTTAGGAACTGTTCAAGTAGGCCTCTGAAAAAAGAGTGGTGTCATGACAGCATTTGGGCCTGAGCCAGAGAGAAGACCCATTGTTAGGTCATTGATGATATATCTTGACAATGGAAGAGAGCAATTATTTGTTGCACTATGACAGGTGCATAGCTCCACCACCAATTGGGCCCCCAAAGAGTGAAGACTTAGCTACCGCACCTGTAGCCAAACATTTTGACACTAATTGTACCCGACAGCATATGGAGCTGAATACTAGCTACCTAGCAGCCATCTCACATACAGGCCCTTGTACCCAATACTTAGCTAACAGAATGCTGAGTAAAGAAGGCAACAGGAGCCAAGAGTGAAGTTCCACAGTAAGGAGCTTCCGGTTTAGCACTTGCTGTCTTCCTTGGGAGCATACACTGAGCTTTGAGTTGTATAGAGTAGGCCATATAGTAGTGCCTGCCAGATAAGTGCCTACTTGTAAAGTGCAAGGGCACACTAGCAGGCAAGGTCATGTGGAGGCCACACCTTTGACCACCTCAACCCTTAAGACAAAACCACACAATGACAAGACATAACTAGAAAATATATATTTCTAACCTGTGACCAGTCTATTACTGAACAAATCTAGTTAACAGATTCAATGCAAGTCAGCATCTTTGGTAATCACATTCTACAAGGACAAAATAGTAAATAGCACAAGACATTGTAAATTAAGTGAACAATACATTGCATGTAGACCTGTACATACATTGTTAGATATGGCATCATTACATATACAGGCTTTGCATCTTATCCTTTCTGCAAAATAATAATTACAGCAAAGAACATAGAAAGGGAAGAGGCACCCCAATAGCTACAGTACAGCTCTAATGTTAGAGCTAATAACAGGCCAAACAACAGAATGGGTAATTAATCTATGAGAGTGTATGATTATTGAGTTCTTGTCCCTCCCAACGCAGCATTTCAGGCGAAACACGGTGCATGAATCTACAAGAGTGTATGAATCTTGGGTTCTTGTCCCTCCTGACGCAGCCTTTGGGGCAAAACGCGGTGCCCATGTCAGGGGACAGTTTTCTAATGTTTCAACTGAACAATTCAAGTTTTAGGAGTTTCTTCTGAATCTGTAAGGTCTTCATCTTTGCTACACTCCTCTTCTGTGCGAGACCTAATAACAGCACAACTATTTGCTGTTAACCCAAAAGCCCCAGACAGCCCATGTTGAAAGAGTGCACTAAAGGGGACAGCCTAAGGGCCAAGGCAGCAGAGTTCAAGTGAAGGCCTAGCCAAACCATGTTGAAAGAGTGTACTCAAGGGGACAGCCTAAGGGCCAAGATAGCAGAGCACTATAGGGAGATATCCGTTGTTTAACCATTGAAAACACTAGATATGAATCATATTAGCCAAAGAGGGATGCAGACAAATATACTGACAGGCCAAAACATTGTCACAGCTAAAGAAAAGAAACCTTGCCCAGATGAGAACTTTAAACCAGAACTAAAGGATGCTTATCAAGATCTGCTTGTTTGTAAGTTCCTGTGTATATAAAACCAAGGCAGCTACTTAAGCTCATAAGCAGAAGTCATGGACTTGCCAAGGGAAGTCCAGAGGTCAGAGAGACCCCCATCCTTGGATGAAGAGGAAACAATTCTGAAATGGAGAAAATGATGATGTGGGCATACAGCTTGGCACACAACATGGCAGGCCCCAACGAAGAAAAGGAGAGAGGGGAAAAGACCTGAAATGTGCAAGGACCCCCCCAAAAAAGGGGAGGGGGAAAAGACCTGGATTGCAGCAAAGACCTCCACTCACTACATGCTTATGCATAAGCTTATGCATATTTATCAGCTGGAAAGAGTATAAGACAGGGGGACAAATAAGGAGAAGAAAAGAGGGAATCTGAAGCAGCCCAGCACCCCCTACTATCGAGGAGGGAGAAGTCTAGGTGTGGCCAGGAGACTGGAGAGAGGAGACACCCTGCTTAGGGTTGGACGGGCTTGCAGTTTGAGGTGGCAAGGAGCAAGAGCAGCCTGGTAGCTCTCCCAGTACCAGACCCAGAAGCAAACCTCCCTCCTGGACCTCCCTACAGCCCTGCCAGTACCAGACCCTGAAGCAAGCCTCCTCCCCTGCCCACATTCTCTAGACCTCCAGCCAGAGCCTGCTTTAGAGGAAAACAGGGAAATCACCTGAAGTTGGGACCAGGGTAAGTAAGTTAGCCATAAGTATTAATATATTAGGCAGGCTAAGGTTTATGGCATGTTTGAAACTAAATATCCAAAATCAGCATTCAAAATTGGTTCAAAGCAATTCACATACCCCCCCCCCCCCGCCCCCAAAAAGAAATTAATGACAATGACACTTCAAAACATTAGCTGCAATGGGACCTTTATAACACCCGTACGTGCAGTCAATTTCTAGCATGAAATGACCGGGTCATCTTTAATCATTGGTCCATAAAGTTCCTAAATGTCTATTTTTTAGATTTTTAGATGCAAATAAAATTAATGACTTCCCTTTATTGTTTGGAAGCAGCAGCGGCAGCAGAAAATCCAGTTGCACCTGACATAACATCATGTTTCGTGAAAGAACTGCATCGGGGCGGATTTTAAATGCCCTGCGCGTAAATCCGGCCGGATTTATGCGCGCAGGGCCCTCACGCGCCAGCGCGCCTATTTTGCATAGGCCGCCGGTGCACGCAGAGCCCCGGGATGCGAGTAAGTCCCGGGGCTTCGTAAAAGGGGCGTGTCGGGGGGCGTTGCGGAATGACACGGCGTTTCAGGGGCGTGACATGGCATTTCGGGGCCGGGGGCGTGGCGCCAGCCCGGGGGCGTGGTCGAGGCCTCCGGACCAGCCCCCGGGTCAGGTGATGGCGCGCCAGCAGTCTGCTGGCGCGCGCAGATTTATGTCTGCTTTCAGCAGGCATAAATCTGCCAACAAAGGTAAGGGGGGGTTTAGATAGGGCCGGGGGGGGGTGGATTAGGTAGGGGAAGGGAGGGAAAGGTGGGGGGAGGGCGAAGGAAAGTTCCCTCCGAGGCCACGCCGAAATCGGAGCGGCCTCGGAGGGAACAGGCAGCGCGCGCAGGTTACACAAATGTGCACCCCCTTGCGCGCGCCGACCCCGGATTTTATAAGTTACGCGCGACTACGCGCGTATCTTATAAAATCCAGCGTACTTTTGTTCGCGCCTGGTGCGTGAACAAAAGTACGTGCGTGCGTAAGTTTTGAAGTTCTACCCCTATGTTTGCATTCATCATATTTGATTCTCTTCTACATTTTATGTTTGAAACCACCCATGGTACAGAACTTTCTTTACGGTAAACTAGTGCTTAGTGACTAGGATGTTAGAGACAGGAATTGCTGTTATCTTCTAAATGCTAAATCCTGCCAAATTTGATAAATAATAGTCTACTTCTGAGAAGAGCACTTTGTCTTTTCCTGAACTTAGGATCATGAAGTGAAGTGGGAGGGGGAACTGGAAGCATCCTGTAGCAGACAGGTCCCTGAATCCATAAACTTACTTACAGCACAGCTTGGAGGCAGATGACCAGGACCAAACAGCACACAGCATAAAGGCAGATGACCAGGACCAAAGAGCACAGCAGCATGGAGGCAGAAACCCCAGGAGAAGGCACAGCAGCCTGAACGCTTGAGACCCAGCAGCATGGAGGTGGCAGCAGGCTGAGATGAGATGAGACACCAGCATCAGGAGCAGTACATAAGACATGATGAGGAAGCAGCAGCAGCATCTGAACCGTTATTGGTAACGGCCTCAAGGAGGCTGGAGTATGGGTACAGCATAGAAGAGGACATTAGAAGTAGACTGCAGGACTACAGTGGCACAAATTAGACCATCGCCATCATCTAGCTGGGACAGGATGGGCCCAGCAGGCTTCTTCCATCTAGCTGGCACAGAAACTCTGTACTAAGGCCTGGCCAGGCTTGTCCTACAAGTCTTGTTCTTCGGCCTTAGAAGCCAGGTGTTTGCATCGGCTCAAGGGCCTTTGCCATGCTGTGGCTTTCCACTTAGGGTGGCATGTCCTTGGGGGACCTCCCCCTCAGTCATCTCTCAGAATGGGGGCTGCTGCGTGGGATTGAGTTGTGTGAGGCTGGGGAAGGCACAGGTGCTGGCTCCGGCATTCGTTGCAGGATCTGTGTCATGACAGCAGTGAGATTGTTTATTGATGTTGCCACTGTAGTGACACCCTGTGCCTGTACTGCCGAATGGGCATGCATGGCCTGGGCTTGCCCATTGACAGCCCTCCTCAGGCGTTCTTGCTCTGCCCATATTTGATTTATCTGCACACGAGGGCTCCTTTCCAGGAAAATCAGCTGCTCCTGAATGGAGGCCAGTGTGATGGATGGTGCTGTTGGGAGTGATGGTGGCAGAGCTGGTGCTGTGCTCATGTTGGCAAATGTTGGTTCAGTCTCCAGAAGGGGCATAACGGGGCTAGTGGTCTGGTCCACCTCAGTGCCTGCTGCCTCGTGCTGGCGATGTGGTGTGTTCAACCGAGGTTGCACTGCCTGCACTGTATCCCACTGCAGGCTGGGTTCATCCATTAAGCCAGAGAGATTAAGACTGACATTTAGTAGGCTTGCTGAGCCCAGGACATCCAGGAGTGGGCTGTGATGCTGCTTTTGATGCTACTGCTCTCCCTCCTCCTCACTGAACTGGGTCTCTGCGTCCATAAGCAAGGGTGCAGTTAACATTGCAGATGTGCTGCTGGTCCCTGGGGCTTGACGGCTGGGACCGGCAGAGGCCTGGGCGAAAGCTGTGGAAACAAAGAAGAAAACATAAGTACCAAAGGTAAGAGGTACATTTGGCATGATATGTGCACTTAGCATCTCAAACAATGTGAGCACGTTATGCCAAATGATGTGCACATATTTAGCAGCCTTGCCTTTTAGAGGTGAGGTGAACTTACTGGCTGTGTTGGGCGTTGTGTCTAGCTGCTCAGCCATGCCCTCAAACAAGTCCGGTCCCAGCCGCTGGATGAGGTGCTCCTCCATGGGTGTGAGCACAATTGGGCTTGGGGCTCCTCCGCTGGTCTGCTGGAAGTACTTGTTGCAGCTGCTGACCTTCATCTCTAACTGTGCCTTTATGTCCCGGTACCTGTGGGCCACCTGCTCAGCACTGCATTCGACACCACTCTGCCTGGATATTGCCTGTGCTATCTTGCGCCAGATATGGCCCTTCGATGCCTTGGAGGTCCTGGATGCATGGTTTCCAAACAGGAAGGGATAATGCTCGAGGACCCCAGCAATAATCATCTCATTGTCCTGGATGCTGAATTTCAGAGCCCTCAGCCGAGGGCACCCTGCTGCCTGGCTGCCAGATTGGGGTGCCACTTCCCCTTCCAGAGAGGTGTCCTCCTTTCCTCGTGCTCACTCCATCACCTCTCCCTTCCTCCCCCTCCTGTTCTTGGCCTGCAAACTCCCTTCCCCTCTGCCCTTTCTCTCTATCCCTAGTCTGCTGTCCTCCTCCCTCTGTCCTCACCTGCCTATCCCCTTCCCCCTCCTGCCTCCTCCTATCCCTTCCCTCCTGCCTATCTCTGTTCCTAAATCTGTCCCTACTCCTCCTTCCCCTAGCACTCCTGCCCTCATCCTCCCTCTTCTTCTCCCTCCTCCCCCTCTTCTCCTCATGCCTCTCACACCCAATCCTCTCCAAAACCTCCACTTCTCCACTCATCTCCTCCCTCCTCCATTCCTCCTCCACACCACCACTCCTCCACAGAAAAAGAAAACCAGACAAACATGACAAACAAACATAAACTTTAACACAGAAATAGACAGAAAACAAAGGTAAAGGTAAATAAAAGGAAAAACAGTAAAGAACAGGACAATACACTCAGAAATTGCTATAAGAATCCTAATTCACTAAACCACAACTCACCTTCTCTCCTCTTACCCATGTCTCGACACACCCTCAAAGAGGCAGCTACAGGAAGTGGGTATATATATAGCAAATGTTGCTTACCTGTAACAGGTGTTCTCACAGGACAGCAGGATGTTAGTCCTCACATATGGGTGACATCACAGGATGGAGCCTAATCACGGAACACTTTTGTCAAAGTTTCTAGAACTTTGACTGGCCCCTACTGGGCATGCCCAGCATGGCACCAACCCTGCAGCCAGCAGGGGTCCCCCTTCAGTCTTGTTTAAAAAGTACAGGAAGTGCCGAAAAATAAAATAAGAAACATAACGAACCCAACACCGTGGGGCGGCGGGCGGGTTTCGTGAGGACTAACATTCTGCTGTCCTGTGAGAACACCTGTTACAGGTAAGAACATTTGCATTCTCACAGGACAAGCAGGATGGTAGTCCTCACATATGGGTGAGTACCGAGCTGAGGATGTCAGAGTATGCACCAAATGTACCCAGGTGTGCAAGGCACTAGGACTGGGGTGAAATTTGGCCAAGGGCATCCTGAACCCTACCGGACAGGTGGAAGGGTGTTGGTACGTCAAGTTGTGAATAGGTTATACAGAAAGTTATTTGAGGGTCTGGAGCCTGGAAGGGCAAGCCTTGGAGGAGACTGATCTGATTTTTCCACCAGGCGAGAGACTGACGGAGAGACTCTCATGGCTAGGCAGGCCATTGGGGTGACTTGAACTGAGGACTCCATGTGTCCCAGTAGGATGAGAAAGCAGCGTGCAGTCGTGTAGCGCTGAGACTGCAGCTGGTGTGCGAGAGAGCTCGTTGTCGAGATAGAAAAACTGCCCCTATGAATGATAAGGTTTGAGATGGGACTAAGTAGGATTTGTCGTAGTCGATGAGAAATCCTAGCAAAATCAGCGTGTGTAAGGTAAGATGTAGGGACGACAGAGCAGTTTGCTGAGTGGGAGCCCTGATCAACCAATCATCTAGATAGGGGTGGACGTGAACACCTTGAGTCCTGAGGAAGGCTGCAACTACTATGAGACATTTTGTGAAGACTTGTGCTACAGACACGAAGCCCAACGGAAGCACTCGGTACTGATAGTGCTTGGGGCCTACCAGAAATCTCAGATATTTGCGATGAGATGGAGTTATCGCAATATGAGTGTATGTATCCTGGAGGTCTAGAGAGCAGAGCCAGTCTCCTCTTTGTAGAAGAGAAAGAAGAGAACCCAAGGTTACCATTTTGAACTTTTCTCGATGGAGGTACTTGTTGGCACGTAGATACAGAATTGGACGAACGCCTCCCGATTTTTTGGGGATTAGGAAGTACCGGGAATAGAACCCTAGGCTGTGCTGAGAGTAGGGTACTGGTTCTATTGCCTTGGACTGGAGAAGGAGGGAGCCTCCTGTTCCAGAAGGATGGAGTGATCAGATGTTCTCCACGTCAGTAGAGTTGGGGAGTCCGGTGGGATGGAGAGAAAGTTGAGATGATAACCTTGAGCAGTTATCGCTAAGACCCACTGGTCTGAGGTGATTGAGTGCCACCTGTATGTAGGAAGGTTCCAGACTGTCCGCATGCCCTCCAGCAGTTGTCACTCAGGTGAGTGTAGCGGAGATGAAGAGTATGAGGTGTAAGATACAACCTGGTAATCAGCTTGTAACAGTTCTCCTATAAAGCAGCCGACACTGAGCAGCGACGAGCTGAGTCATAAATCAATGTCCATTCATCAGGGCTTATAACCAAATTGAGATCACTTTCCCATTTCTGTATGTGATTAAAAGGCTGATCGTCCTTTCCCATTAGTAGGTCATACAATTTAGAAATCATCCCTTTTTTCTTATCCACATCCTTGCAAAGATGTTCTAGGATTGTTTTACCTAATGCGAGCGATGCTGAAATGGAGGGTGTCCGAAGGAAGTGGATGATCTGGCAACCTGCTAGAAAATCTTTGGGAGGCAACTGATAGGCTAATTGCAGATCCAGCCAGGACATAAGGGAACCCCCTTTAAGTAAATGTTCCACCCGGGTAATACCCCTCTGATGCCAATTGCGAAAAGTGCTGTTACTTTGCCCCGCAGTGAAATTGGTATTGTAATACAAGGCTGAGGAATGAAAATAAGTTCTATCCCCCACGAGCTGGTTTTTCCATTTGGCCCAGATCTTTAATGTGGTGTCTAAGGCCAAAGTCTGTGGTCCTAAGGCAGGCCAGGTATCCCGTGGTTGCCAGATGATCGCCGTCAGAGGGACACCTCCTAATAAATGCTCCTCAAACTGCACCCATTGTTTTATGTACAAAGTCCGGTGTATATCTGTAATAGCAGTTAATTGGGCAGCTGCATAATAACGCTCTAAATTTGGCATCCCCAATCCTCCCCTAGTTCTCGGTTGGTAGAGAACCCTTCTGGCGACTCGGGGAGGCCGTTTGCGCCAGATGAAATCAAAGAGTATTTTTTGCCATTATTTCAGTATGTTGCCGCTGATAAAAATGGGCAGTGTGTTAAAGAAGTATAGGAAACAGGGGAGGACATTCATTTTCACTATAGCTACTCGGCCAAGCCAAGAAAAGTTCTCCCGATCCCATTGTTGCAAGTCGCGCTTCACCGCTACTATAAGAGGGTTATAATTAAGGCGAAATAACTGCTGAACATCAGGGCCAGTATGTAACCCAAGGTATTTAATAGAGGTGTGTGCGATTTTAAATGGGTATTGCTGTTGGACCACCTGGATGATTGACGCATCCGCAGATACGTTCAGTAGTTCTGTTTTATCCAAATTAATTTTAAAACCGGAGACGTGACTAAAAGCCTTGATTTCCTACATACATGGTGGCATTGTACTAAAATTCAGCCCCTCTGGCAGCAGGTGTCACAGTGGCTAGAACAAATTCTAAGTCTCCAAGGATTAATGAACCCCGGATTTATGCTGCTTAGCCATCCGCATATCCCCCTAAAGCAGTGGTTCTCAACCCTGTCCTGAGGACCCCCCCAGCCAGTCGGGTTTTCAGGATATCCACAATGAATATGCATGAGAGACAATTTGCATACACTGCCTCCATAACATGCAAATTTTCTCTCATGCATATTCATTGTGGATATCCTGAAAACCCGACTGGCTGGGGGGGTCCCTAGGACAGGGTTGAGAACCACTGCCCTAAAGAATACACACAAGGCTTTATGTCACCAAGATTTTATTGCAACAAGAATTGTTATCGCCAGATATTGGAAACAAGCTTCTACACCTTCACTAGCGATGGTACAACAAGTACATTATCTTTGTAAGATGGCCGCCATCACCGCAGAACTACGTGATTCTTCCTCCAAGTTCCGAGAGACGTAGACGCCATACCTGCACTGGGAATCTGGCCACACTGGAAAATAGTCGGTACCTGTTCTCTTGTCACATTATTGCATACAGAGGTCTGACTCCTACCTCATATGATAATTATCAGACTCTACTGATAAACAGCAGATCTTATTATTACGAACATGTTGTCTACAATAACCCTGTACGTTGCTCTCATGCTACTGTATAGATTATGGATATTCTCATGATGGTCTTGGGGGGGAGGGGAGGGGAGGAATGGTTATAAAACAGCAACAAGTTCTGTTCTTATGAGACTGTATTGGATTCCTGTTTAGGTCTATGTACCATTTCTAATGTTACAGTCTTCATGTTTTTGCTGTTATTCCTGTTTTGGTAAACTTAATAAAAAATAAATTGAAAAAAAAAAAAACGGAAGCAGGGCCTGGCTGAGGAGCTGCTTGCGGCTTTTGTTTTCGTATCTGATGAGACTGTTTTTTTTTTTTTTAATAGTCTCATAGAGCGAGTTCTAGCCGGTAGCAGGTAGGATTTCTTCGGACAGAAGAAGGACTTCTTAGTGTCTTTTCGGAAAGGCTGTTTTGAGGAGTACTCAGAAGGCATCAGAGAGAGCTGTCTCAGGATCTCATGATGGTTCTTGAGTTCCGCCACCGTTCCTTGAATCTGTTCGCCGAACAGATTGTTTCCTACACAGGGCAGGTCGGATAATCTGTCTTGCACTTCAGGGTGAAGGTCCAAAGACTTGAGCCAGGCCCATCTTCTTGCCGAGGTAGCAGTGTCAAAGATATCGTAGGATGATCTTATTTCATGCTTGCCTGCCTCAAAACCCTTGTTTACTAGGGTTTGGAGCTGATCTTGAAATTGCTGAGACAGAGAGTCTGTCAAGTCTTGTATCTGCTAAATAAGACCCTGTTGTATTGGGTCATAAAGAGCTGATAAGAGGCGATTCAGGAGATGAGCATTGAGCCCTGGAAGACCCGGCAACCAATGGCATCTAGAAATTTTTGCTCCTTGCCTGGGGGAAAGGAAGTGTGGGGTTTTGATCTCTTTGCCCTCTTTTGGGCAGATACTACAACCACAGATTGGTGATCCAATTGAGGATTTTGAAAACCTGGGGCTGACTGTACCAAATAAGTGGTGTCAGCCTTCCTGTTGACTGGAGCAACAGAGCCAGGGTGTTCCCAGTTCTTTTTGAGGAGATCCAGAAGAACTTGGTGAATAGGTATGGAGGTTATTTCCTTGGGAGCATCCAGGAATTGCAATAGCTCCATCATTTGATACCTGTCATCTTGTTCAGTCTGTAATTGGAAGGGAACCAATTCAGACATCTCCTTCACAAAATTGATGAAGGAAAGGTCCTCTGGAGGAGAACGCTTTCTGCTTTCAGTAGGAGAAGGTGGTGAAGGCAGGTCATCAGTGTCTGGTGAAGAATCATCAGTCCAGGTATCGTAGGGATCAGCACCTGCCCCTCTAGGAGCCCAAGGGGGAGGGGACGGTAGAATCCCTGAGGGTCCTGGTCCAGGCTCCGAAGGAATCAAAGGAATAATTGGAGGCACCGATGAAGGCATCGAAGGCACCGGTGCAGGCATCGATGCCACATCGGCATCGGTAGGACTCCCGATGGAGGGATGCGGAAAGGTGTTTCTCCTCCCGATGACAAGGTAAGAGGAGAGGGCACTGGAGCCATCGGTGACCCGGGATCCATTGGTGGAAAAGCGGCAATGAGCACTTTCATCCTTGAGAGCAGCGGTGCCAATGCTGCCGGAATCGGGTCAGTGGTCGGTTCCACGATCGGTACCGGTGTTGGTGCCGAAGGAACTTGGCGTCGATGCATCGCCTTGTCGATGGCCTCCTGAACCAGCCAGTCCAGTTCTTCTCGGAGACCTGGAGCAAGCAGCCCTGGCTCTGGAACAGAAGAAGGAGGCAGAGGCATAGCCGAAGGGACCACCAAAGGAGTGGAGGCGGAGTCGCGGCTCCCAATCCCCTTTGTGGTGAGGGTTGCCTCGGTGACCCGGTCGCCGAAAAGGTCGGTGCCTTTTCTGGATGGGGTTTCTTTGACTGCGGCTCGGACGATGGCGAGGTCAATGATTTCACTCCCTCGATGGTCTGAGACTTCCGATGTCAGTGGCGATGTTTCTCTCTACGATCCCCTCGGTCCTGAGGGGGAGTAGAGGTGGTTGAAGGCCAAGAAGTCGTCTATGCTGGACGGTCACTGGTCGGTGGTCGATACGGCGCAAAGTTGACGGTGCCGGTTCTGACGACGTCGATGCAATGGACGGTGTCGGGGTTTGAGCATGGAAGAGAAGTTCCATCTTCTCCATTCTGGCCTTGTGACCTTTTGGTGTCATTAGTGCACATTTGGTGCTCACATCCTAGACACATTACACAGCCCTTATGAGGGTCTGTTATGGACATGGTGCGATTACAGTCCGGGCACCGACGGAACCCCGACGCCATGGCCATGAAAAATTTGAGCCGCGGTACGGTCGATGGCCAGTAGGCTGCGAGGGCCAAACTCGACGGGAATCGACCGAAAACAGATAGAAAACTTACCGGAGTACAGAGGCTTGAAAACATTGAAGGAGGGACCCCTGTGGGGTAAGAAAAGTTGTAGTAATTCCGTGAGGAAAATTCCTGTAAGGAATCTCTGTGGAGCTCCTTAACCACGTGGCTACTGCTGCGAGGAAAAAAGAAGACTGAAGGGGGACCCCTGCTGGCTGCAGGGTTGGTGCCATGCTGGGCATGCCCAGTAGGGGCCAGTCAAAGTTCTAAAAACTTTGACAAAGGTATTCCGTGATTGGGCTCCATCCTGTGATGTCACCCATATGTGAGGACTACCATCCTGCTTGTCCTGTGAGAAATATATATAACAAAGGATATTGCATAAAGTGCATAAAACAACGTGAGATGCGGCTACTAGCGCACAGTGTAGGGTTTCCCAGTGGCTCAGGGCTGCCACTTAGCACGTGGAAGCACTGGTGGCTTCCAAGGTGCACGAGTGCCTCTCTACTTTTCTTAAAGGGACAGTGGCAGGAAAAGTTCCCGCAGTTCCCTAATGACATCAGTGCTTCTATCTACTTAAATCCGCCCCTGCCTCCTATGCCTTGCCTCAGCAACAGGTCGTGCTCCTTGTGGGTCTCTTTTTGTCTGTCGCCATCTTCTCCTGGATCGCCTCCCTGGTTTTGGTTTGGACTGACTGGTTTACGTTTTGGATCTCTGCCTGCCCTGACTCTTGGAATGGATACGGATTCTGTTGGATTGCTGTCCACCCTGACTCTTGGATCGGATATGGATTCTGCTGGATCGCTGCCTGCCCTCACTCCTGGCTCATCCTTGACCCCGCCAGCTTGTTGCCTCGTGGAGTTGCTCTTCTCTGAAGATCCTGCTGAGTCTCCGCATCTGCCAGCTCCGCCTACTGACGATGACAACCTACAAGGTTTTCTCCCTGCAGATAGGTAACAACCTCATCTTGGACTCAGGGTCCACTTTGTAACAATAAGTTTATCTGGCTAACTTTAGGACAGCTCTACGAGATGATCAGAGTTTGCCGAATAAGCTATCCCAGGGAAAGGCGGCATGATTTTTGCAAAAGGAAGTCCTATCTTACCAATTTACAAGGAAGGTAATTTTAAAACAAATGCATGTGCACTCATATACATGTGTATCGGCATGTGAGCAGAGATACACTAGAATTTTAAATCATGTACACACTTGTGCATCTATGATTTAAACTACGCCTACTGCACATAAGAATGCTCCTAATTTTAAGAGGTGCTTGAGCAAACTGACTTTGCCGATCTTCCATAGGACTTTGCCGGCGTAAATGTGCATATATAAGCAGATTTTAAAACATGCTCGCGTGAGGAATGTTCCCAATTTTTCCAATTAGTCCACCAGTTTGACCAATCAAACTTGAGTCATCCAGACCCCTCTGGTTCTTCATCCTGCATGCCCCCCCCCCCCAGTTGACCCAGACCCTTCACCCTGTCGTATAGGCCCTAAAATGTGAGATATTCAGACTTGCTCTTCATCAGGAACAGCAGTAAAGTTACGCTGCGGCCTCCGGTTTTAAAATACGGAGTTATGCGAGAAACAGTTGGCCCCAATTCGGTACACCCATTCCCTGCCCCCTTACTTTTTGCTCACACATGTACATATATGCACATATATCACAGCTCTTAAAATCTGTGTTGCTCATGCATGGCCTACATGCATGAATATGTTAGGGAAGTGCTAGGGAGCAGTTCCATTTCCTGGAAGATAGTGTGCCCTTAGGCCACAGCACAACCCCAGGAAACTCTGAAGAAGCGCCGAGGCTGGCAAGACGTATCCAAGCACGGGCGGACAGGCTGAAGACCAGGAGCCCTGACCTCTGCCGAACCTGAACGAACCAGAAGAGGCCCAGCAATGAAATGCTGGTCGCTGGGGTAGCCCTCCAGCCACTCGATCGCCCTTTCGTACCTGCCACTTGGGAACGGAAGATGCGACAGGACGAACACAATAAAGCTCTGGAATTTGTTGCCAGAGGATGAGGTTAGTGCAGTTAGTGTAGCTGGGTTCAAAAAAGGTTTGGATAAGTTCTTGGAGGAGAAGTCCATTCATGGCTATTAATCAATTATACTTAGGGAATAGCCACTGCTATTAATTGCATCAGTAGCATGGGTTCTTCTTAGTGTTTTGGTAATTGCCAGGTTCTTGTGGCCTGGTTTTGGCCTCTGTTGGAAACAGGATGCTGGGCTTGATGGACCCTTGGTCTGACCCAGCATGGCAATTTCTTAACAGAGGTCGTGGACAGGCGATGGTACTGGAACAGGAACAGGACGTGAATACTTGAAGACTTGGATGAAACGAGGACAAGTGGAGACTTGGACAAGACAAGGATTCTTGGAGACTTGGATGAGACAAGGATTCTTGGAGACTTGGACGAGACGAGGACTAGAACTTGAACCAGGATGCTCAGATGTGGATGAAGGATGCTCGGACGTGGATTGAGATGCAGGATGCTCAGACGTGGATTGAGGATAGACGAGGACTCAGGATAGTCAGATGAGGACTCAGGATACAGGTACTAGTACAGGTTGAGTTCTGCATCGCAGCGAGCCCTACACAGCCAGTCTTGGCTGGTCACGCCGGAAGTGAGGCAGACTGCAGCGAGGAAGTGAAGACTTGAATCCGGAAACATGACAGAGATTCAGTGGAAGCCAGCACTGAGGTGCGCCCTACACAGCCGTCTGTGGCTGGTCGCAGACCACGCTGGAACGGAGCAGGATCTGGCTTGAGTCTAGGTCATGGACAGAAGCAGGCATGAGGTACACCAAAGACTGGGAACAGGACACAAGACTCAGGATTCAAGACTCAGAACTTGGAACTCAGATTCAGGAACATTAAAAGCAAAGTCTTCCGGAGGCTTGCGCTGCAGATGTGAAGATAGGCCTTGTGCCACGAAGCACCCTACACAGCCCCCCATGAGCTGGTCACGGACCATGACAGAGGCACGCCAAAAAGGATGGATGAAAGGGTCCTGGAAGCTGGACGAAGAGCTGGCAAAGAGGACATCAGGATCAGGACTGGAACATAGGACATCCAGTACATCAGGGCATCGGGACAACTGGGACAACTGGATGTCAGGAACCTCTGAAGATGAGGACATCAGGGATGTCTGAAACATGGAGCATGGAACATCAGGTACCTCTGGAGCAGGGACATCAGGAGTAGGAACATCCGGAAAGTGGAACCGAAGACAGGAACATCTGAAGATAGGACGAATAAGGGAGCAGGATCCTATGAGAGACCAGGAAGTGCAAACGAAGATGAAGACAAGGGATCAGGAACCACAGATGAAGACAAGGGAATTTCCATGAAGAACAAAATGCCTAGAAGAAGCGAAGATAGATCACAGAAGTCTCCTGGATCGATGAGCTGGAATAACGGAGAATCCAGGAGCTGACTAACTCTTTACAAAGGACATGACAGACTAAAGAGAGGCCCTTCTTATAGGGATGAAGAGGAGATACCTCGGAAACGTCATCAGGAGGAGCCACAGGGCCCTACCCACTGTGGGCCCTTAAATGAAGAGAAGAGGTGCAGCCGCGCGTCTAGGAGGAGGCAGGACCATGGAGAGTGGCAGTGGCATCCATGCCGCGAAGCAGGCTTTGACGTCGGTAGCTCCCTGCTGCAAGAAAAGAGAAGACGATGACGGCTCCATGCTGTGAGAAGAGGAGCAAGGAAACGGCGGTCTCCAGGCCGCTGGAAGAGGAGCTCCGCAGCGGGCTCCAGGCCGCATAGGAGGACAGATGGCGGTGGTTCTACCGCTGCGTGGAAGGCGGCGATGTTGGCGGCCTCCAGGCTGCATAGGGAGAAATGTCAGCGGCAGCCTAGCCGCAAAGAGCAGGAGGGGGCAGCGCCAGGCTGCAAGGACCTGGTCAGCAGAGGCTTCCCACTGCGGGGGGCAGCGGCAGCAGCCATGCCAGAAGTAAGAGGCTGCTTTTGGGCCTAGCCGCAAGCAGCATCATAGCATATATGGACATTTTAGCGTGAGCAATGCTTTTAAAATTGACCCCCTATATTTTTTTAAGTGTGTAAATAAACATGCAGATAAAGGTAATATAGTGTATTTGGATTTTCAGAAAGCATTTGACAAAGTCCCTCATGACAGACTTCAGGAAACTGGGAAATCATGAGATCAGGGATAGTGTCCTATTATGGATTGGTAACTGGATAAAGCAGAGTTGCTTACCTGTAACAGGAGTTATCCCAGGACAGCAGGATGTAGCCCTCACATATGGGTGACATCATCGATGGAGCCCTATTACGGAAAACTTCTGTCAAAGTTTCTAGAAACTTTTGACTGGCACACTGAGCCCACTGAGCATGCCCAGCATGCCATAATCCCTGCAGCCACAGGGGTCTCCCTTCAGTCTCGTTTGTAGCAATAAGTGCGAGCGAAAAAATAAAATAATAAAATGTTTTGGATCCAACTCCACGGGGTGGCGGGTGGGTTTCGTGAGGACTACATCCTGCTGTCCTGGGATAACACCTGTTACAGGTAAGCAACTCTGCTTTATCCCAGGACAAGCAGGATGACAGTCCTCACATATGGGTGATTAGCAAGCTACAGGCCGACTCATCCTGTAATAGGTCAATGGCATGTAACCCGTGCAACAGGCACAACAACTGAGGTGCCATTGACTAAGATGAGGCAGGTTGAATCACAGCAGACGGTTGTGGAAGGAATTGGGCATTATATGGGAAATAGATTTTTCAAGACAGATTATCCAGAGGCAGAGTCTTGTTTTCCTTTCTTATCCAAGCAGTAATGAGCTGCAAAAGTATGCAGAGAACTCCAAGTCGCAGCTTTGCAGATGTCAGCAATGGGTACTGAACGGTAGTGTGCTATGGATGTTGACATAGCCTTAACTGAGTGCGCCTTTACTCGTCCCTGGAGAGGAAGGCCTGCTTTCTCATAGCAGAATTCGATACAGTCTGCTAGCCAGTTGGAGAGAGTTTGTTTGCCCACTGCAACTCCTGGTCTGTTTTTGTCAAAAGAAACAAAGAGTTGGGTGGATTTCCTATGGACTGCAGTGCGGTCTAGGTAAAAAGCGAGTGCACGTTTACAGTCCAAGGTGTGCAAAACTCTCTCACCCTGGTGAGAGTGAGGCCTTGGGAAGAAAATGGGCAAAACTATAGATTGGTTAAGATGAAAATCTGTTACCACCTTAGGCAAGAATTTGGTGTGAGTGCATAGGACCACTCGGTTGTGCAGGAACCTTGTATAGGGTGAGTATGTGACAAGTGCTTGTAACTCACTGACCCACCTAGCAGATGTAATGGCTACTAGGAAAAGGACTTTCCATGTAAGAAGTTTTACATCACAGGAATGCAAAGGCTCAAACAGAGATCGCATGAGTCATGCAAGTACTACATTAAGGTTCCATTCTGTAACCGGTAGCCGAATGGGAGGCTTAAGATGAAGTAAGTCTCTCATAAATCGACTGACTAGGGGTTGTGCTGTTATAGAGGCATCCCCTATTCCCTTGTGGTATGCCGCAATGACACTCAGGTGTACACATACAGAAGATGTCTGAAGACCAGAATCTGAGAGGTGCCATAGGTATTCTAATAGTGAAGGAGTGGGGCAGGAGAAAGGGTTAATACCTTTTTGGGTGCACCACTCGGTAAATCTAGTCCACTTGGAACGGTAAGATTTTCGTGTGGATGGCTTTCGTGAAGCTACGAGAACCTCAGAGACCTGACTTGAAAGATTGAGCTGCTGTAGTATCAAGCTTTCAACATCCAAGCCATTAGGGCAAGGGTTTGGAGGTTGGGATGTCGTAACCTGCCCTGGTTCTGAGTGATGAGAGTGGGCACTGTGTCCAAGCGAATTGGGTCCCTGATTGATAGGTCAAGGAGTATGGGAAACCATACTTGCCGGGGCCAATATGGGGCTATGAGGATCATTGACCCTGTGTCCTGTTGTAGCTTCATAAGAGTCTTGGCTATGAGTGGAATCAGAGGATACACATATAGAAGTCCTGTGTTCCAGGGGCGAGCAAAGGCGTCCCTTGGGAACATTTGCCAACGGCTGTGGAGGGAGCAGAACCTTTCCACTTTGTGGTTCATTTTGGATGCAAAGAGGTCTATGGTTGGGCGACACCAGCATTGAAAGATTTTGCTCGATACACAGGGATCCAGAGACCATTCATGGGGATGGAAACGTCGACTGAGATTGTCCGCTAGGACGTTTTGTATGCCTGCCAGATAAGTTGCCCTGAGATGCATGGAGTGCTCGAGAGCCCAGGCCCAAATCTGCACTGCTTCTTGCCACAGCAGATAAGAGCCTGTGCCTCCTTGTTTGTTTTTGTACCACATTGCTACTGTGTTGTCTATTTGTATCAGCACAGTCTTGTGTGAGAGGCAGTCTTTGAAGGCATAAAGGGCATATCGTATCACTCGAAGTTCCAAAAAGTTGATTTGGCACTTCTTTTCGAGAGGAGTCCACGTACCTTGTGTTTGAAGGTTGTTGACGTGAGCTCCCCATCACAAGTTGGAGGCCTCCATGGTCAAGGTGACTTGAGGAGTAGGTTGCTGGAATGGTAGACCAGTTTGTAAGGCAGGCTGGTTTGTCCACCAGCGGAGCGAGAGACATAACTGGTGCATGACCCGTATTAGGGATGACAGTGGCTGAACAGTTGGATTCACTGAGATTTCAAAATCCATTGATTCCTTCTCATGGCTAACTTTGCCATAGGGATAACGTGGACTATAGACGCCATGTGGCCCAGTAGTGTGAGAATTGATGGGCAGAGGCAAACTCGCAGCTGATTAGAGAGTTTGCCAAATGTGCTAGATTGCATGGTCGCTTGGTAGAAAAGCTTTTGCGACTGTGGTGTCGAGGCTGCTCCGATGAAAGTGAGGAGTTGAGATGGGTTCATATGGGATTTTGGATAGTTGATCAGGAATCCCAGGGAATGCAACAGTCTTATGGTGCTTTCCAAGGCAGCCAGAGTTTCCAGTCTGAATGGACTCCTGATTAGCCAATCGTCTAGATAGGGAAAAACACGAATGCTGTTTTTTCTTAGATGTGCAGCAGCTACTGCTAGACATTTCCTGAACACCCGGGGCGCAGAGGCTAGTCCGAATGGTAGGTCTCGGTATTGGTAATGTTGTGTTCCCACTACGAATCATAGGTATTTGTGATGTTGTGGGGAAATGGGTATGTGAGCGTAGGCATCTTGAAGATCCAGAGAACAGAGCCAATCTCGGTGTAGTAAGGGAACTTTTCTTTTTGAAGAAATTTGTTGAGATTGCGGAGGTCTAGTATGGGGCAGAGACCTCCTATTTTCTTTGGAATTAGGAAATAGCAGGAGTAGAACCCTCTGCCTTGTTGAGACCGGAGACAGGTTTGACAGTCCTGGTAGCCAGCAGTGAAGAGAGTTTTAGCCGAAGTTGAGATGTTACGACATTGGCCGTCCACAGTGGAGTGGGTGGGGAATCTGGGGATATCGTGGTGAATTTGAGATGGTATCCCCGGTTCAGAATGGCTAACACCCATTGATCTGTGGTAATGAGGCTCCAATGGTGTATAAAGTAAAGGAGCCGGCCTCCAACAGGAAGGTCAATGTTTGGATTGATGAAAAAAGTTCTGCTCTCTGGAGATGTGCTCAAAAACCAGATGCAGGTCCAGTCTGTGGAGGTGGCTGAGTTTTTGTTTGCTTAGGCTGACGTGGACGTCCTCTTAGAGGTGGTCGGAAATGACGGGTACTGGATGCCGGCGGATAGTACATACGAGGCCTATAAAAAGGCCTTCTGGTGTCCCTTCTGGTGGGTCTCCTCACTGAGGATGGTTGGTCAGGTGGCAACTTGGAAAGCTGGAAGAGTGTTTCCTGGTGTTCTTTTAACTGGAAGACAGTGTCTTGAATCTTTTCTCCGAAGAGATTGTCTCCAGTGCAAGGGAAATCCGCTAGTCTTTCCTGGACTTCTGATCTTAAATCCGAAGCCTTCAGCCAGGCTCACCTTCGTGCACTGATCCCAACAGCAGACATACGAAAGGAGGTTTCAAGAGTTATAAGCTGCTCGTACTTCGTGCTTGCCTGTCTCCATACCTTTCTGAACAAGGGCATTGAGTGCTATCCTTTGCTGCTGAGGAAGATTATCAGCCATATCCTGTGCTTGCTTCCACAGATTTTGTTGATATTGCGTTATATATAATTGATATGCTGCAATATGGGACACAAGCATGGACCCCTGGAAGATCTTTTGTCCTAATCCATCCAGAAATTTTTTATCTTTTCCCGGAGGGGCAGAAGAGTGAGACTTTTGCTTCTTTGCCCTTTTCTGCGCTGATTCTATGATGACTGACTGGTGGGGCAGTTGTGGTTTATGAAAACCTGGTGTATGTTGGACCAGGCACGTTGCGTCCATCCGTCTGTTAACTGGTGGCACAGAACAGGGATGCTCCCATAAATGGTGTTGGAGATCTAGGAGCACTTCATGGATTGGAATGGCCATGACTTCCTTTGATGCATCTACAAACTGGAGAACCTCCAGTATCTTACGTCTGGTGTCTTCTTCAGTCACCAGCTCAAAAGGAATGGTATCTGCCATCTCTTTGATAAAATTTGCAAAAGAAAGATCCTCTGGCAGGGACTTCCTTCTTTCTTCTGGTGGAGAAGGCTCAGATACAAGGTCTTCTGTATCCATCTCTGTGTCTACGTCCTCCCACGGGCTGTAGTGGGGTTGGAAAGGTGACCCAGGTAGATCCAGTGGGTCCTGTGGATGAGGACGCTTTGGCATAGATGTAGATCTCGATGATTTTCCTGGAATATGTTTTGGCATCGATGGAGGCAAAAAAGGCAACGATGGAGGATCAAATGGCGACGGCACCAATGGGAACCGATGGCGCACATCGCCCGATGGACCAGGATGAGAGGGTATTGACAGATCAGGAATCTGCATCGAAGGCATCGATGGCCTATGGGGTTTTTGTAAACCCGATGGACCTGGTAAGGGATCGGAGTCCCCTTCATCTTCTTCCGATGAACCTGGTATAGGTATAGCTGGAAGCATCGGAGGATCCTTTGGCATCGATGGCATGGATGGAGTGATCAGAGGATCCATCGACGGTGGCGGTGCAGGCTGTGGGAAGGCACCAATTAAGGCATCGAGTCTGCTGAGCAAAGGAGCCAGTACTAGCGGTTCCGGTGACGATGTCGGTGTCAGTGGAGGTTGCAATCTTTGAAAAACCTCAGTGACAGCCTGCTGAATCATGGAAGTCACTTCTTCCCTGGAAACTGGAACTGGGTCCACTGGCACAGGGGAAGGAAAGACTGGCACTAATGGCTCTTCCACATTTGGATATGGTGGTACAGACTCTAATAGAGATGTGCTTCATTTTTTTCTACCGGGTCGTTTTTCGGTTCGGATACTTCGTGGTACAATTCGGGTTTTCTCGTTTCGTTTTTTCAAAAAACGAAACGAGGAAACCCGAAACCGGGCCGAAAAACGAATCCGGAAACGAAGCTTAAAAAAACCCACCCCAAGCATTTAAAAACATTTAGAAGCATTTTCGTATATATACAACCCCCCCCCCCCCATCCCGATCCCTCCCCAAGACTTACGAAGATCCCTGGTGGTCCAGCGGGGTCCCGGGTTCCATTTTCCCTCCGTGCCCTACTGCAGCCGTGCGCCTCAAAATGGTGCCGAATAGCCTGAACTACCATGTCACAGGGGCTTTCGGCGCTATTGGTCAGCCCCTGTCACATGGCCATCGGCGCCATCTTGTGCTCCTATCATGTGACAGGAGCTGACCAATGGCGCCGAAAGCCTCTGTGACATAGTATGGGCAAAGGCTATCGGCGCCATTTTGGTTACTGGCAGCCGACAACGAAATCGCTCCCGGACCCCTGCTGGACCCCCAGGGATTATTGGCAAGCCTTGGGGGGGTCAGGATCGGGATGGGGGGGTGGTGTATAATAGTTAATTTAAATGTTTGGGGTGGTTTGGGGTGGTTTTTTAAAAAAAAATTGTGCCCCTCTCCGCAGGCAAACCCGAAAAACGAAATTTCCCCGAAATTTGGGGAAATTTCATTTCGGGTTTCGGGACCTCCGAAACCGCAACGAATTAGGAAATTTCGTGCAATTTCCTAATTCGGGCGAAAAACGATGCACATCTCTAGACTCTAACACTGATGCCGGTGGAGAGCAGCTCAGTGTCTCAGGTACAGAGGGGCATGACGGTTCTTGTACCCAGACCCACTTTGTCATCGGCTCGATGTCCATTGATGCCGATGTGGTAACCGGTGCTCCTGTTGGATGATGACAATGGTGTTGCTTCTCTCGATGCTCCTTAGTCGATATCGAGGATGATGCGACTGACGATCCCGATGGGGACGGAGACGGATGTTTACCGGATCTTTTCTTTCCTCAATGTTTTTCAGAGGAAGCAGGAATTTTCTTCAGTGACGACTGTGAAGACGTCGATGGAGTGGTGTTTTTGAAAAGTTCCTGCATCTTTTTAGCCGGGCATGCCTGCACTTTGGCTTCATTTGAGCACAGGTAGAACATGCTCGGACATCGTGGCCTGATCCCAGGCAAAGTACACAGATGTCATGTGGATCTGTTATGTACATCGTTCGGGGGCAACTCAGACATTTTTTAAACCCGGTGGCCAGGGTTGAAATCAAGGCCGGGCAACGGTCGATGGCCTGCGGATACCGAGTGAGGTAACAGGAACTGACAAAAAATGCCGAAAAGTTTAGTACTCACAGAACAAGATGTCGAAGGGAGACCCAAATATGGTGTTTTATGACAGAAATAATACTTTTTTCCATAAGGAAAATTAGTGAGAAAAACTCACAGAGCTCCTGTAACACGAGGCTTACAGCAACACGGAAAAAAAGAGACTGAAGGGAGACCCCTGTGGCTGCAGGGATCATGGCATGCTGGGCATGCTCAGTGGGCTCAGTGTGCCAGTCAAAAGTTTCTAGAAACTTTGACAGAAGTTTTCCGTAATAGGGCTCCATTGATGATTTCACCCATATGTGAGGACTATCATCCTCCTTGTCCTGGGATAAAAGACAGGAAACAGAGGGTAGGACTAAATGGTCAGTTTTCTAACTGGAAAATGTTCATTAGTGGAGTTCCTAGGGGTCTGTATTGGGACCTGTACTATTTAACATATTCATAGATGATCTGGAGAAATTAACAAGTGAGGTGATTGAATTTGAAGATGACACAAAGGGTCACCATCAAAAGCCATTTAGATGGATAACTCAAAAGTTATCCGTCTATATGGCAAAACAGGCATATTCAGTCACATCCGGCTAAACTATAGTTGGAAATATAGTTGTACGGCTATAATTTGCCAAACAAAAAAGGGGCATTACAGGGGTGTTCCTGGGAGGAGTTGATTTATCTGGCTAACTTAGCCAAAAATTTCATATATCTGGCTAAGTTAGCCGGATAACTTTACACCTGCTTCCGAGCAGCGAGGTCCAGCACAGCTTCTGTCAAGCTGCACTAGAAGTGTAAACTACACTCAGTTTATGCTTCTAGCACTAGAAGTAAAAGCAGACCCTGTCACGACATGGTCTCGGGAAGTAGAGAGAAGATCCAAGGAGAGGTTACGAGTGTGGAGAAATGCTAATTTATATTGTGGGAGGGTGGAGACAGGAGGGCCTGGCCTTGGGCATTCTAAGGAAGGGGTTTGTTGAGAAGAGTGGGAGGGGGGATGGGATGGAATGACTGCCTCAATCTCAGCACATTTCTATATTTATAAGCTGTAGGGTGGAGGGATGCAAGGCCCGATTGAGCATCCCGTGGCTGAAACAAGGTCAGGTCGGTGACATTTTGAAGAATGGTGCTGATTGAGCGGGGTGCTAGGGGACCCCCTGCCCCGATGCAGGAGCCTCTACTGTAATTAAGGTTTCAGAGGTACGGGAGGGGGGTCAGAGGGTGGAAATGGGATGCTGGGGAGTGGGGGCCTGGACCCTAATTTTTCTTTTTCTTTTTTTTGCTTTTGGAGTGCGGGTGGGAAGTGGGGGCTGGGACCCTTTAATATTTGATTATCTGTCTTTGGGGGAGAGGGAGACCCCTAACTTATACGACCCTAAATTTGGGGTCATTTTCAGTTCAAAGTTTAGGATCTTAAATTAGGCTTAAAATAGGTTTCTAACTTAGGGACCTAACTTAGCGCTTGATTTTCAAAAGTATTTACATGCTTAAAACTGGGTTTTACATGTGATGGGTTGGATTTGTCCCACAGGCTGTAGTTTGCCCACCCCTGCCCTTAATAACCAGATCCCACTGCAGTGGCATAGCCAGAACTGATTTTTGTTTTTGGGGGGGCCCAAGGTTAACATTGGTGGACAGTAGGCATGCAGGTCTGAGCCCTACTAGTTGTACTCTTATCCATAAATAATGCCTTAGAGTGCACCTGACAAAGAATTTCTAAGTAGGCTACAACAGCTGTTATGCATCATGAGTGAAACTTTAAAATATTTTAAATTATTTATTGCAAGCACATACCAACATTAACAATGTCTTATTAATCTGTATTCATTTTATTGTAGTTTATAAATACATAAGAATATCAGGTAAAAAGCAAAGAACATAAACATCAGATCCAATCAATCATGCAATAAAACAAATATCAATGTATTCTTTCATGAATCCTCTTTCTAGAAAGGCAGAGATTATCATAACTACATTAAAAAGGCACTAATCATAATCATAAGAACGAATGCAGAGCAGAACTAGGCTAGATAACATTACAACATGCAAAAGAAAAAGAAATTCAAATTCTGGTATCACTTTAGCTAAACAAAATCCTTCCACTGCTAAACACTTTGCGAAGTATCAAACCCCTGCAAAAAAAGAAAAAGACACCTAGAGCCTTGTCATTCCATACAATCACAGCACTAATTCTCAGACATCAAACAGCACTCTTATTCATAAAAGGCAGCAATACAAATATTACACCAGGCCCCAGAACAGTAATACACCACCTACTGGACAAAGCAAACAAGCTGGACTAGACAGAGAAAATACACACTAGCAGAACACAGGTTGACCCTTATCTAATAGAGAAATAAGGGACTGTAAATTAGAAACCAAAACATGCAGACAAAACTAAAAAAGAAAGCCTGAGAAACCAGACTATGAACAGTGGAACTCTACAGAAACAGCAAAATAAAAATACATAAGAAATGCACATTCCCAAAGATGGCATATTCCAACTGCTAAAAAAAACCCCACATTTTTAATTTTTTACCTTTGTCTGATCTTTTCATTTTTCTAATTGGTTGGTCCTGGTCTCTTTTCATGGGCTGTAACTCCTAATATGGAATCTAACATCTCTCTCGCTCTCTCACACAAACACATACACACAGGCTCTCACTCTCACATATTTTCCCTCACATACACACACAGGTTCTCGCTCTCAGGATCCCACACGCAAACATAGGCCCCCCCATGCTTTCTCTCTCACACACATACACACGCACACGAGAAATAAGTCTCACAGTCATTCTCTCACTGCCTACCTTGTTCTTGCTCCTTCCCGCTCACTCACCCCTTCCCTTTCCCCCTTCCCTCTCACTCACTCAGCCCTTTCCTTCCCTCTCACTCACTCACCCCTTCTACCTTTCAATTCCTTCCCTCCCCTCTCACCCTCTTCTCTCTCACTCCTTCTCCATATATAATTTATTGGATCTAGGCTTTAAATAAAAATGATATGTCGGTACATAAAATGGTATATCCATCAGAGAACCCTACAATAGGGTAAGTAACACCACTAATGCTTTAAATGATTTGAAAGATGCTTAATGTTGCAAGCTTTATTACACAATGGCAAAGAATTTCAAAACTATTCAAAAGATAAAACTGGAACAATAGCACACACATATACTTATCGCCTGCCCTAGTCAATCATTCCTCATTCACACCACTTCTAAACTCTCTTTAGCGTTATGCATATATAGCATGTTTAAATATACACAAAAACATTGTCAAAATATAAACAGAGTACTTGTAATGAAACAACAAAACATTTGCAATAGAACTGGACTTCAAGAAAGATACTTTGTGAGTTGCAAATGAGTCACATGGATGACACCTTCATTACAAAGGGGGATACAGTTGAACCACATTCTACAAGAAAGGATACTTTGTAATTGTTTCAACAGGAATATTGTCCCAACGATGCTTCTGTATCCTGTGTGGTCTCTGTTATACTTCTGCTATATCCTGTATTTTCTCTGTCCCTACAAAGGCCTCTGTTTCGCTGTACTGGCTTCTTCAGGGGAAAATATGGTTCATAATTATTCTTGCGTTCATACCATAGACTGTATTTAGTGAAGAGAAATCAATCTCTTATTGTTGATTCTACTTTGTATGTCGATTTGCCAATTCTAGTGTCTCAAGGCTTCAACTGTTGTTCATGTCTCTTTGCTGGAACTGTATCTGGAGCAGACTTCAGTGCCTCTTTGCAGTAACAAATGCAATGATGTTAGTGACACATCGGGGCATTGAGGTTTGCTCCAGATACAGTTCCTGCAAAGAGACATGAAAAGGCTTCCAACATGCTAAGAAGACATTGGAAATTCACAGATGATTATGCTACATTTAGCGAGTTGTTAATTAACAACAGTGACTTCTCATAAAATGCATACTACCTTTGTGGACAAATATACAGAATTAAAGACAGTAACCCAACTGGGTTCCTAAGCTCCACCTCAAAGCTATAAACTGTAAAGCAGCAGGGAAGTAATTGAACTTGTTGAGCCACCCCGGGACATGGCCAGCAGTGAATTGCCATCACTATTTCTGATACTGATAGTATTGAATGAAAAACCGCTCGCTTGTACAGGGAAGCCAATGGGCTTTAATCAATGTCTCCAATAGGACCTTCCTCCTGCTACAGCTGCAGCAGGAACTGAAATTTCCTGGATTCCTGGACTGTGTTAAAGTCTCTTGACAACGAATCAGCTCTAGAACCAGTTGCCAAGCAATGAGGCAACCACACTGCCAACCAGTGACTCAGATACACATACACTTACTCACTCCCTGTTGGAATGGTGGATCCTTGAGCCAAGACGAGATTGTTGCTGCCACCAGGGGAGGGCTTCTGTTGGTCCTCATCATCAGGAGGCTCCCATGGCCACATCGGAGGCACGAAGGGGTGTGAGGGGTCTGGATGTCGAAGGCATGTATTCTGTAGGAAGGTGTTCTTCAAGTCGTTGAAGGCCGCAATAGTCTCGGGTGGCCATTGTTTGGGGTTGGCCCCCTTCTTGGTGAGTGCAGTAAGGGGTGCCACCAGGCAGGAGTATTGTGGAATAAAATGCCTGTAGAAATTGGCAAACCCTAGAAAACATTGTAGGGCCCGATATCCTGATGGTTGTAGCCAATCCTGGATGCTGGAAACCTTTTCAGGGTCCATGTGGAATCCTGTGGTTGAGAAGATGAAGCCCAAGAAAAGAAGAGATTCCTGCTTGAACAAGCACTTTACCAGTTTGGCAAACAACTTATGGTCTCACAGTTCCCGGAATATGCGCCTGACCTCCCGATGATAGGACAACAGATCCCTGGAGTATATTAGTAAGTCATCCAGGTACACGATGACACTAGAGTGGAGCATGTCCTGGAAGACCTCGTTCATGAAGTGCTGGAAGACCGCTGGGGCATTGCAAAGGCCAAAAGGCATTACTAAATCACTCATAGTGGCCATCCCTAGTATTAAAGGCGGTCTTCCACTCATCACCTGGTTTTATGAGTACAAGGTTATAGGCCCCTCAGAGGTCCAATTTTGTGAACAATTTAGCCCCCTGAAGGCAATCCAGCAGCTCCAGAATAAGAGGTAATGGGTACTGATCCCTCCTGCTGATGGCGTTCAATCTGCGGTTGTCAACGCAGGGCCGAAGTACCCTGTCTTCTTAGCTACAAAGAAGAAACTTGTTCCACAGACGCTCTAAGTAATTTGCTTACAAAGGATCTAACTCAACTTGATCTTTCTGATGCCTGTACTGCGACTTCCTCCTGGCTTAAGATAACCAACAAAGTGGCAGAACAAATTTGTCCAACCGTCACCAAATCGCTACACCCTCATCAGGATAACAGGAAACCTTGGTTCACTCCAAATCTTAAGGCCCTAAAACAAGAACTACGGAGCAAAGAGCATAGTTGGCGCAAGAACCCATCTACATCGACGCTATCAGCCTACAAATCACTGCTGAATACCTATAGGAATACTATTCTTAAAGCTAAGAAAGACTTCTTCTCCAAAAAAAATCCATCATTTCTTCTTCGATTCCAAAGCCTTATTTTCTTATGTCTCATCTCTTACTAAACCTTCTCCTCCAACTATCCCAGATGCCACTGCACTCAACAAAGCTACAGAGTTGGCTGTTTTCTTTGAGAATAAAATAGCAAACCTCATAAAGCCTCTCTCCTTTTCCAAAGTAGGTACTCTCCCTTCCTTACCTTTTACTCCTAATAATAAAGCCACTCTAGAAGCCTTCGAGACATCCTCCTCCCTGGAAATCGGAAACATCCTCAGAAAGCTCAAACCTTCGTCTCACCCTCTGGACGCAATTCCCTCAAACCTCCTGCTTTCCATACCGAACACTATTTCAAAAGCCTTAGCAGATATAATCAATTGTTCCTTAATACAAGGTATGGTTCCTGACCAACTTAAACTCGCCATACTTAAACCTCTGCTAAAAAAACCCAACCTTTCCACAACAGATCCTTCCAACTTCCGACCTATAGCTAATTTACCACTGATCTCCAAAATTATGGAAAAAATAGTAAATAAACAACTTTCAGAATTCCTGGAGGAGAACAATATCCTCTCCCCTTTCCAATTTGGATTTCGTAAAACTCGAAATACTGAGTCTCTTCTAACATCACTAGTGGATACCATTCTCCTTAACCTTGAAAAGAAACAACCTTACCTACTTGTATTACTGGATTTATCTGCGGCATTTGATATGGTTAATCATTCAATTCTTCTCCAGCGTCTAACCGACAAACAGCTCGATACAGTAAAGTTCAGTTGAAGATTTCTCGTCTGTAACGAGCTCGCTGCGCACAATTCGGACGCGTAAGGCAAACCAGCGATACAGTCTCCAGTTTTGCGCGTCCGTAGCGCTTCTTAAAACAGACGCGTAACCCTTCCCGCACCCGGCATGTAAATGAACGAATTAGCTGTATAATGAAGGAATTAGCTATTCCCCTCCGATACCGTAATGGGCACTCAGGTTCTCTCATTAGTAACGCACTGTTTTGCCGCGGCGGTAACGTGTTAGTTTACCGCCTCTCCCTAGTAGGAGTTAGGACTGTGAGTCTAGTAACAAATCCATCGACACCGCTTAAGATACTCAAAAACAATAAAACACAATTTAAAAAAAAAGCGATACAGAGATGATCGAGAAAATGTAATGATGTGGGACACATAAAACCTGTCAGAAGAAAAAATAAAAATTTTTAAATACCTGTCGGAGGGCCGCGTGGTTCCAGGCGGCGGGAGCCGGGTGGTCGCGTGTTAAATCTAGGCCGCGGGCGGGTGGGCGCCTGTTCCAGGCAGCGGCGGCGGGGGGACACGCGTTAGTTCGAGACGGCCGGCGGGTGGCGGGTGGTCGCGTGTTAAATCTAGGCCGGGTCCGCACAGGCGCGCATTCATTCACTGCCGGTGGGGGCTGCCAGAGGCAGCCCCCACCGGCAGTGAATGAGCCCAACGAGGGGTCCCGGAGCGAACCCGAGGGGAATCACGTGACGCCGCGTCACGCCGACGTCACGTGATTCCCCTCGGGTTCGCTCCCGGACCCCTCGTTGGGCTCAAAAGGAACTTTTGGCCAGCTTGGGGGGGTCAGGAGGCCCCTCCAAGCTGGCCAAAAGTTCCTTTTGGGCCCAACGAGGGGTCCGAGAGCGAACCCGAGGGGAATCACGTGACGCCGCGTCACACCGAAGTGACGCCGACGTCACGTGCTCCTTGCAAAGGAGTTCAGGAATGGCGTCCTGACCCCGCTGGACCACCAGGGAGTTTTGGTAAGTCTTGGGGGGGGGGGTGGGATTAAGGCGGGTGAGGGGTTTAAATTTTTATTTGCACATATGGACATAGACTCAACTTATGGAATTCTCCATATGTCCATATTGACCGCAAATGGGACCCCCTTTCGACTTATGGACTTATGAACTTAAACTTTTGGTCTGCACATCCCTACAGCCCCCACCGGCAGTGAATGAATTCATTCATCCAGGCGGAGGAGCCAGCTGCTTTCGCCACCGGCTCCTCCGCCTGGATGAATGAATGCGCGCCTGTGTGGACCCGGCCTAGATTTAACACGCGACCGCCCGCCGGCCGTCTCTAACTAACGCGTGTCCCCCCGCCGCTGCTGCCTGGAACAGGCGCCCACCCGCCCGCGGCCTAGATTTAACACGCGACCACCCGGCTCCCGCCGCCACCGGCCGCCTGGACCCACGCGGCCGTCTGAAACTAACGCGCGTCCACCCGCCGCCCGGAACAGGCGCCCACCCGCCCGCGGCCTAGATTTAACACGCGACCACCGGCCCCCCGGATCCCGCCTGGACCCACGCGGCCCTCCGACAGGTATTTAGAAATTTTGATTTTTACACTTCCTGGTGCCTGTCATTTCAAATGTCATTTGAAATGACAGGTACCAGCGCACCCAGGTTAATGTATAGGCGCTGTATTAAGCGCCTATACAGTAAAATGGGTTACGCGGGCATAACCCTTCCCTACCGCTTTAAAAGCCGCGGCATGCATTTGCATGCGATTAGAGGAGAGTATCGGGGAGTTAGTGAAGAGAACTGTGCGTGCGGGGAGGAAGGGTGCGCCTGACACTACCTGACACTACCGCACTATTTCTACCGCGGCCTTACTGGATCGACCTGATAGGTATTAAAGGAGTAGCTTACAATTGGTTTAAATTCTTTCTTGATAACAGAGTTTACAAAGTGAAGATTAACAATAAAGTTTCTCACCCCATTATTTCAAACTTAGGAGTTCCGCAAGGTTCAGCCCTCTCTCCTACACTGTTTAATATCTACCTGCTTCCCCTCTGCCAATTACTTTCCAACTTAAAATTAAATTTCTACCTTTATGCAGATGATATCCAGATTCTTCTTCCGATCACAGAATCACTCCACAAAACCTGGTCCCATTGGAACACCTGTCTTCAATCAATTAACAATCTACTTACTAGTCTTAACTTGATCCTTAATACAAATAAGACAGAGATTCTCATTATTTCTACTGATGAAAACCAGGTTCTCTCCAACCCCTTAAATACAACAAAATCTCTCACAACTGATATTAACCACTCCTCCTATGTCAGAGATTTAGGAGTTCAACTAGACAACCAATTTAATCTTAAATCATTTGTCCAAAACACTTCAAAAGAGTGTTTCTTTAAATTACAAGTATTAAAAAGACTTAAACCTCTCCTTCACTTTAGAGATTTCCGACTTGTGCTGCAGTCCATAATACTTACCAAATTAGACTATTGTAATTCCCTTTTGTTTGGTCTCCCTGCGATTACAATAAAACCTTTGCAGATGGTACAGAATACAGCGGCGAGACTACTTACCAATTCCAACAAAAGAGATCATATCTCTCCAATATTGCAATCTCTGCACTGGTTACCTATCAGAGCTAGAATTTCGTTCAAAGTACTCATGATGATTCATAAAGACATTCATAACACCGCCCCTCTCAACCTATACCATCAATTCCATGTTCATTCCTCTGACAGACCAATCAGAAGAGCTTACAGAGGCTCTCTGCAAGCTCCCCCTATTAAATCCTCTCTAAGCAAAAAAGCGTTATCTACTTCTGGGCCGACTCTTTGGAACACGCTCCCTCCCGACCTCCGTCAAGAAAAATGTCTTCAAACCTTCAAGAAAGACCTAAAAACTTGGCTGTTCAAGCAAACTTTCCATGAAAAGCCTGGTTCTCCTTGATGCAGGTCCCATAACAAGAATGCAAGTCCTCTGACTATCATTCGTGGACTTTCTGAACTTTCTCTTCACTGCCCTGCAAGGACACTTTCTAGTTTTAATAATGTACTATATCTATTGTCACTTTATTCATTTGATTTTACTCTTATTTTATTTGATTTTATTATTTATTCACCATTTTTTTTTAATTTAATTTTTGCTCTCGGGTCTCTCTATTGTTCCTTGATAACAACTGTTTCAAATGTTCAATGGTTAATGTTCATGTTTCAATGTATCGCCTCCCAGCGAATGTTTTGTTCCATTGTAAACCGGTGTGATCTATATTCTTTATAGGAATATCGGTATATAAAAATTAAAAATAAATAAATAAATAAACCAGTGCCAGCTGCAAGGTAGGGTGGATGAACCCCTTGTCAAGGTTCTCCTGGATATATTTGGACATGGCTTGGGTCTCTGGCAGCAGCAAGGGGTATACTCACCCTCATGGATGCATGGTGCCTGGGAGAAGGTCGATGGCGCAGTCAAACGGGCAATGCTTAGGAAGCATCTCTGCCTTTTCCTTGGAAAAGACGTCAGCAAAATCGGCGTATTGTGGTGGCAAAGTGAGTGTGTGGTAGTCAGGAGGAGCCTGGGACGAGGCACGTCTTGGAGGCAGGAGGTGTGGCAGTGAGGACCCCAGGCAGCTACCTGTAAAGTCTCCCAGTCAATGCAGGGGGAATGCATCTGGAGCCAGGGTAGGCCCAAAATCACTGGATGTATAGCTTTCTCCAGGACGAAGAAGGAGCTCTCTTCTTCATGGAAGATCCCGGTACATAGCCTTACTGGAGTGATCACATGGGTAATCTGTCCAAGTAAGGAATCCCCATGGATGGAGAACATAAGAACATAAGAAATTGCCATGCTGGGTCAGACCAAGAGTCCATCAAGCCCAGCATCCTGTTTCCAGCAGAGGCCAAACCAGGCCACAAGAACTTGGCAATCATTAGTGGTGGTGTTCTAGCTATCCAGAAAGACCTAGTTGACTAACCGAGTCTGTTAGAATAAAGTTTCCCCTGGCTCCGGAGTTGATTTATGCCTGGATTGAGAAGGCACCACCAGAATGGATAATCATCAAGGGTGCAATGCTTTGGGGAGCTGGATTGGTATTGCCAAGGGTCATCTCCCCACTGATGCCTAGGCTCTGGAGTTTCCTGGCCTCTCGGGACATTGTGCTAGCATATGCCCCTTGCCAGCACAATAAAGACACAGCCCTAATGACCGCCATCGCTACTTTTCTTCCAGAGTAAGCCAGCTCTGACTAAGCTGCATAGGCTCCTCTCCCCGAGACAGGCCAGGTTCAGCAGGCAGAGATGGGATCAAGGGCCGAAAGAAGGATGGAGCCAGTGGCACTGCCTTACAGCTAGGCTTGACCTCACAAAGGTGCTGCTGGTGGCATTGATCAATACAACCAGAGAGATCAATAGGGCCCTCCAAGTCCTCAGGAAGTTCCTGAGCAGTCAGCTTGACCTTAATCCTTGAAGACAGTCCCTCCAGGAAGATGCTTCTGAGACTATCTTCTCGCCACCCCAGTTCTGAAGCTAGGGTACGAAACTCCACTGCATATTTTGCCAACGGACATGAACCTTGACGGAGATGGAGGAGGTCGGAGGCCACCATGATCTGTCGCCCAGGCTAGTCGAATATTTGCTTAAATGTTTGAACAAAGCGTGGGAGGTCCTGGAGCAGAGGATCTCTGCATTCCCATAAGGGAGAAGTCCAGGCCATGGCTTTGCCATCCAAGAGTGACAGAATGAATGTTGTCTTGATATTGTTGCTAATGAACTGGGTCAGCTGCAGAAAGAAATGCATAAAACTGGATTAGAATATTGGGCAAGTTGCTGGCTGGAGACGATGGTAAAAGAAACACTTGTTCCCAATATTATGCCACCCTGAAGGATCTCATCAAAAATCAAGGCTTGGAGTCTGTTGCCGCAAAATGGAACTTAATTCTTCCGAATGCAATCTCGGTGGCAGACATGAGAGCCTGCTTTCTAAGCATTCCGACCACGGTTGAAAATGTGCCTTTGAGGGAGAAACTGTACAGATTTCTGCATCAAACCTATTATTCTCAAACCCAAGCATTCCATATGGGGATAGTCTCAGGCAGTCGGTGCATACGTTGTGGCGACCCTTCCCCTCATTTCTATCATGGTTTTTGGACCTGCCCGGAAGTACAGACGCTTTGGAGTTTTCTCCAACGTCTCATTGTCCAGTTGTGGGGCTGGACGCCACCCTTGGATCCAGGGAGGTGGCTTATTGGACTGCCTGAGTGCCCAGGAGGCGAGTTAACAAAGTGTCAAGCGAAATTATTAGGAAAATTTATTCTTATTGCAAAAACTGCGATTCTGGCACAGTGGACTGAACCCAGACCTCAGTATGTACCAGTGTGGAAGAAGAAGGTGTCATGGCTTTTGCATATGGAATTGCTGACTGCAAAGCAAATTTCTGCTTTAAAATTTACAGCTACGAAGCAACTCTGGGCTGACTACATTTCTTGGCTCCCAGAGGGCGAGAAGAACTTTTTGCCTTGCTGAGTTGTGGTAGACTTATGGACCAGTCATGTAAAGAGGGGGAGTAGGTGCCTCAAGTTGTCTGAAGCAGGCTGCAGCAGCCTACAAACAGTATACCTTGGATAACTATATGTTCTGACACTTGTGCGCTGCTCATGGTTATATCTTGTTAATTATCTGAGGCATATTTATTTTATTTATTTATTTAACATTTCTTTTATACCGATATCCATTCGCACATCGTATCGGTTCACAGTGAACAAAAAACCATTGGGCAGTGCCCGTACATATAACATATAACAGATAACATAATATAATATGATGAACTAGGCAACATATAAATAATTTTTGGGAGGAGCCCTTACATATAACAGGCATCAATGGGTAGATGCTATGGAATATAACTATAACTATATACATGATAGTGCAAAGTACAAAATCAGCAGACATAAAGGCGTTCATACCAAGATATCAGTATAACATTCATAGGGGGGTTTTATGTAATAGGGGGTGAGATGGAGTAGGCTTGCTGAAAGAGCCAGGTTTTAAGTTTCTTTTTGAAAGTGGGGGTATAGGTCTCTGTGCGGATATCATGGGGCAGTGAGTTCCATATGGTGGGGCCGGCAAGAGAAAAGGCTCTGTTAATAGTGGAGGAGAGTTTAAAAGATTTAATAGATTGGGCATGGAGTGTTCCTTGGAGGGCTGGGCGTGTAGGTCTCTTGGAGGTACGAGGTAAGAGGGGGGGGGGGGTTAAGCCAGTTGAGGTTGGAATTTACTAGACTCTTATGTATGATCGAGAGTGTTTTATAAAGAATTCGTGACTGTATAGGGAGCCAGTGTAGTTCAATAAGTGTGGGGGTGATGTGATCTCTTTTCTTTGTGTTTGACAATATCCGAGCGGCGGCATTTTGTAGGAGTTGAAGTGGTTTAGTGTGTGTTGCAGGAATGCCAAGTAAGAGCGCATTACAATAGTCAATCTTCGATAAAATAATAGCTTGGAGGACTGTACCTCCAACATCCTTTCAGTATAACATCCTTTCAGTTCAGTACCAGTAGGGAGGGGTGGGGGGGAAGGAGGGGGGGTTCTTGAGTTATCTTGGGGACGGAAGAAAATGAGAGAAGGGTTCATCTCAGTTATACAAAATGGTGATACCTTGATTCTCAGCATGTGGGAGTCCTAGCTCCACCATGAGAAGCTGTCTGTCTTATATTGTGCTTTATATGTTCCGTGCATTGCTTGATCTGTGCTCCTAGTTATTGTTGCTTGTTATCAGTTATATCTTGTTCTGGTTTTTCTTCACTGGTTTTGTATAATGTATTGCGCAGAATGCTGTATGACCCTGCTCTGAAATCTTAATAAAAACGATTTACACAAAAAAAAAAAAAAAACTGGATTAGAAACCCATGGCTTTCTCGTTGTCTTTTGAAGACTTTGTTAAATGCTTCTCCCAGATTCCATCTATCACTGTCTGTGAAGACCTGAGAGAGTCTCAATATAAATTTCTGTGGCTAGGGTTTATAGCCACGGTACAAGCTTTTAAAGCCCATCTCTGTGACTCCCCATCATGTAAAAAATGTGGGCTGGCACCAGGGACTTTTTTCCACGTGTTCTGGGAATGCCCTGTCATATAAACCTTTTGGTCTGACATACAAAGTTTTTGCGTGACTATTTGGCAGGGGTCCATACCGTTGGAACCACACTTATGGTTGTTTGGTGTTCAGCCAGAGGGTCTGGCGACAGGCCCCAAGTTTAAATGGTTACGGGTATTTTTGGCAAAAGCCGCTATGATGGGCAAGAAGGCGATTTTAGCCTGCTGGCTGGACACTAAAGGCCCAGTGAGAGATTACTGGTTTAAACATATGCTCCAACTGTGTACACATGAACTCTATTTATATCATCACCAACCTTCTACTAAGGTTGCTGTTGATCAAGTGTGGGCTCCTTTCTTAACCTATATACAATCTGGGCCTTCCACATCCTAGAGAAAGAGTATGAGTGATCTGTCTTCAGGGTGCGTGTTGCAGCTCAAAATGCCACTGGAGCTGTTATGTACATTCAGATTGTATATTCCCTTTGTGGTATACCCCCATGATGTAAGAACCTGACCGTATGTAGTGTTTCCCCTTAAGAACTTCACACAATGTACCCTGTAGGCTTATGGAAACTTTTTCTTGTTTGCTAACTCATTCATAACTTATCTGGTATTATCTTTTCTCTTCAGTACCAAACCACAAACAGACTGTACCCCGGGGAGGGAGGGGACGGTTGGGAGGGAAAGGGGGTTAAGTAACATAAGTAGGATGGTTAGCACCTAATTCTAAGGAAAATCTTATGTATTTGGACCTGACAAGTTACAAGATCCTATAAATTAACAATGGGGCTGTGCACGTTCACGTAGCCATTTATGTTTTAATCAAACATGTGGTAACATTCTACGTTTCAATGGTTCATAGAGCACCATTTATATAGACCAGGCCTCGCCATGAGATTCGTGGATGGGGCAACATAGCCCTGCCTCTCCGGTAATTATCCCCCCCAGGTACCTGGTTTTTCGTCTTCTCCTGATTGTTTACTGTTTGCTGAACTTGTTTGTTAATGTTATATTGTCACAGTTCTTTTGTGCTATGATGTTAATATTGTACGTCCAAATACAATAAACACAATTTGAAAAGAAACCCATGGCATTGCTGGGGATCTCCAGTGTAACGAGAAGGCACAGGAAGATGAAGAGCCACTGCGGGAGTGGATGGTGTTACTGGAGCAGGAGGGAGAGCGCTGATCACCGGAGCGGTGTCCACCATGGCAGCCAGAATATCTAGGCACTGCTGTTGCTGCTGAAATCTCTGGGCCAGTCCAGGAATAACCTGCAGGCCAGTCAGGTCCGCCGGGTCCATAGCTTCAGCAACCTGTTGGAAAGATGGACCCTTGAGCGAGACGAGGTTGTTGCTACCACCAGGGGAGGGCCTCTGTTAGTCCTCGTCAATGGGAGGCAGTTCAGGAGAAGATAACCCAACAGGACCTTCACCTATACCAGCCCTCGTTCCCCGCAGGTTGAGCCCTTGGGTACTGGGACTGGCAGAACTTAGGCACAGATCTCTCAAGGCATGAAAACAGAAGACAAGAAGCTGAAGCAGTGTCAGTTGAGTAAAGGGTCGAGGCAGGCAGTGAACAAGTGGAGACGAGAAGCCAGGTGGAAGGTCAGGGTAGGCAGAGATCAAGCAAAGTTGAGGTACCAGGCAAGAGTCAGGGCAGGAGGAAGTCAAGCAGAGTCAAGCAAACAGGGTCAGAGCCAAAAGATCAATCCGAGGGGACGAGAAGAAAGGCAGGAACTGGAGGCAAGGAACAGGAATGCTGGAACCAGGAGTCAGGAGCAGGAGACAAGGCAGGAATGCAGGAACCAAGGGAGGGATCAGAAATGCAGACAACTTGCACTCAATGGATGAGCGGGACCCATTGCTGAGATAAACTGGTGGTGGCAGGGCAGGGTATAAATACCCACCCTGCCTGACATCATTTTCCCGGGCTGCGGGGAACTTTCCCGTCGCTGGCCATTTAAAGTCTTTGCAGAGGTGTGTGTGAATGCCTAGGGGGCCAGGTACAAAGTACAGCATCGGTGGCGTCTGGAGGCGCCATGTGAGCAGGCCGCTGCAGCGGCAGTCAGCGTTGGCCGGGGGAGGCAGCGACCGGGGAGGAGGAATGGGCCTCCTGCCTGCCCAGGTGAGGGGACTTGGTCACGGTCTCATGTGGCTGGGGATCCTACCACTCTCTCTCTCTGACACAGACACACATTCTGCTGTTGTGCTGCTGCTCAGGTGCTCACTCAGTAAGTGGCTCCCGCATTATTATGTAAAGTTTTTGCTTACTGCTAGCCCTTTCTCAGCCTGCAGCACTCTCTCCCTTTTCCTTTCCCACTCCTTCTTAGCACCCCCACTGGTTCCATCTCAGAGCTCAGCCTAGTTGCCTAAGACAGAAGCCTCACTAAAAATGCATCTTTTATCTCACTCCCCTCCCCCCCTTTCTGTGACTATACCTTGCCTCCACTTTTCCGGCCACCTCACCTCTCCCTACTTCAGTGCATTCTCATTGATTGTGTGCCACATAGCGTCTGCTGCTTTTACAGTTTTGGTTCCCCAAACTCTGTTCTGCCTACCTACTCCAGGGTAGGGAGGACCAGACGTGATCTGGTGAAAGCTATTAGTTTAGCTACATTTCTAAAAAATTTGGACAAGATCCTGGAGGAAAAATCCATAAACAATTATTAGGGTGGACTTTGGGGAAATTTACTGCTTATCCCTGGGATATGCAGCTTGGAATCTCTCTACTCCTTAGGATCCTGCGAGGTACTTGTGACCTGAATTGTCCACTGTTGGAAACAGGATACTGGGCTTGATGGACCTTTGGTCTGACCCAATATGACAAGTCTTATGTTCTTATCTATGCTGCCAGCTTCCTCTGAGGGTTAAAAAAATTTTTGCCGTGGCTGAGACTGCATGCATCACTGTTGCAGCTGAGATGGGGGACAACCACTGACCCAAAGCAAAATAGTTTGGTATGGAATCCTGCTTTCCTATGTGCAGCCAGGGCAAGTGCATGGGTGTTATGCACCCTAATGCACCCTAGGTGAACCTTACAGGCTTGGCACCCCCCCCCCCCCTGCCACACACACACACACACAATTAAATATTATGCATTTATAATGACAGATTTTACATGAAAAAAGTCCATTCAACGTAATCTGAGGTAAAAATAGCATTTACAGCAACATGAATTTTACATTTACATGCACTAATGTGATGTCAACAAGAAAATCTAACAAAATAGCCCATTAGATAAATAAACACGTGAGGAAAAGGAGAGAAATTACACTATAAAGGAAGGAAAAAACCTCACGATCTGAACAGAACAAGTATAAAATCTTGCAGATGCTCTCCAATGTAATCATAGGTCATAAAACCTCTATTTATTTTAATACAAGCCGTTAAGCCCGTTAAAACGGGCTACATCCCTCTGTCTCTCACCTCCCCCTCATTCTCTCTCCCCTCACTCTTCACCACCCCCTACCTCCCTCCCTCCCTCACCCACTCCTCCCCACCCTCCCTCTCCTCTCACTCAGTCCCTCCCTCCCACTCAGTCTCACTCACTCCCTCCCCCCTCTCTCCCTCCCTCTCACTCACTCAGTCCCACTCCCTCCGTCCTGCTCCCTCAGTCCCAATCCCTCCCTCCCTCATCTCCTCTCCTCCCTTCAGTCCCACTCCCTTCCCTCAGTCCCACTCACTCCCTCTCACTCATTCCCCCCCTCCCTCTCACTCAGTCCCCTCCCCCCCAGTCCCTCCCCCCCACTCAGTCCCTCCCTCTCACTTCATTCACTCCCTCCCCCCTCTCTCCCTCCCTCTCTCTCTCCCAGTCCCACTCCCTCCCTCAGTCCCACTCCCTCTCACTCAGTCCCCCTCTCCCTCTCACTCATTCCCCTCCCCCTCAGTCCCTCCCCCTCACTTCAATCCCTCCCTCCCACTCAGTCCCTCCCTCTCACTCAGTCCTCCCTCCCACTCTCTCTCTCCGTCCCTCCCTCCCACTCAGTCCGTCCCTCCCTCTCTCTCTCTTCTCCCTCCCTCGCTACTGGCCGCTACCGCCGCCGCCGCCCGCTACCGCTGTCGCTACCGCCGCCGCTCGCTACCGCCGTCGCCGCCCGCTGCTGCCACTGGACGCCGCCCGCTACCGCCGTCGCCGCTACCGCCGTCGCCGCCACTCGCTACCGCCGTCGCCGCCGCTCGCTACCGCCGCCGCCGCTCGCTACTGCCCGCTGCCGCCGCCGCCGCTCGCTACCGCCCGCTGCTGGTACCGCTGCCGCTCGCTACCGCCGTCGCCGCCCGCTGCTGCCACTGGACGCCGCCATTTTTTTTCTTTCTGACGCTGGCTCAGACCGACGTGCTCGCCCGCACATGCGCGGTAGAGCTGGTCTCTACTGCGCATTTGCGGCACGTCGGTCAAGCTTCGTTTATCTAGTAAGATGCTCTTTTGTGAATTTGTGCAAAAACTTTTTTTAATCCATTTAAATAGTAAAATGTCCTCATATAAACTGAATTGCAATACAGTAAACCTCCCATAGCAAAATAGCACTAATTGCCAGCATTCATACAGTAACAACCTTACCTAGGAAAAGGCAACACTGCAAATATTATACTAGGCCCTAAAATACCAATACCCCTTCTGTTAGGGAAACAGAACAAGTTAGGGATGTATAACAGCCTACACAGAAATTGCACACTAACAGAATACCTCATGCTGGTCACATATGCAGAACATATCAGACTCTCAGCAAACACAGAATAAAGCAACCATACAAGTAAATTTTAAAAGGAGTGCACATGCAGCCATAAATGCGCATATTGGGCACATGAGCAAAGATGCGCTTAATTTTATATTGTGCGTGCAAGTACATGTGAATCATTTAAAATATCCTTGCCACGCATACTCTGGGGGGGGGGGGAGGGCGGGAGAGAAAGAGAGAAAGCGAGAGTAAGAGAGACTCTGTTAGAGAGACAATCTGATACTCTATATCTCCCACTGTAAGAGGGGCACTTTCAACTCAGGGTGGGTTTGGAGTGGGGGGAACAGTATTACAAGGGTCTACAGACCTTTGCACCCTAGGCAAACCAATAATTGTTGGAGACAGCAGACATTTGCGAAATCCTGCTTATTTGGCTGCTCTTCACCTCCAGGAAGCGAAACTTGCCAGAAGTGAATTGATTCCCCTGTCCTTACTTCATGTTGGTACAGAGAAAAGAGTTGTGTGTGTCAGACTTGTGCCCTGGCAAGAAAACCAGTTGATAGATGACAATTGCATGAATGTGAAAAGGGAGAGACCTAGAGGAGGACAGAAAGACCTGACAGGAAACATCGTGGAAAAGAAATACAAAGTGAGATGAGCCCTAAGGCTACCTATTTTATCATTTTGACTCCAGCATTTATAGATAGGGAGGAAAATATTCCAAGTTATTTACATGGGTAAATAGCAATTTATGCAGGGGAAACTGGCCGTCTGAAAACTGTCCTCCCTCAGTTCTTCAAGCACTGGGATGGTGTCCTGCTTAAAATGTTTCTGAAATGATCCCTGTATTTTCAAATGTCTAACATGTCTTAGAAAATCATATCGAGGATCATTTTCAATAATGTACATAACTCGGCATATGCATAAGCGCCTAAAATGACACCTGGATTTTATAAACTGTGCAACTCACCGCCCTGAAAGTACCGGTATATGCCTATGTTTCAATATACTCACATTTTTTAAATGCAGGGATATGTACAATTCATATAATCTATATATTTCATGCGTTAAATAATTGTAACATGCCCACGTAATAACCCTCAGTTTATGCGTGGAGGCAGGTATTTTACAAAGTTTGCTGATGTATGCCCATACCGCTCTTACAAAACCACTTATGTGTGCACATGCTTCCAAGCACCAATTTGCTGACACCTACAGCAGTTGACCCAGACCTGCATCACTTCACCCACACCCTACACAACTTGCTTCAGACCTTCCACCCAAAAAAACTGTAGACAAAAGAGATGAAACATAGAAACATAGAAATGACGGCAGAAGAAGACCAAACGGCCCATCCAGTCTGCCCAGCAAGCTTCACACTTCTTTTTTTTCTCATACTTATCTGTTTCTCTTGGCTCTTAGTAACCTTTGGTTCTATTTCCCTTCCACCCCCACCATTAATGTAGAGAGCAGTGATGGAGCTGCATCCAAGTGAACTATCAAGCTTGATTAGTTAGGGGGGTAGTAACCTCTGCAATAAGCAAGCTACACCCATACTTATATGTTTACCCAGACTATGTTATTCAGCCCTTATTGGTTATTTTTCTTCTCCCCTGCCATTGAAGCAGAGAGCTATGCTGGATATGCATGAAGTATTAGTTTTTCTTCTCACCTGCCGTTGAAGCAGAGAGGTATGCTGGATATGCGTGAAATATCAGTTTTTCTTTTCCCTTGCCGTTGAAGCAGAGATCTATGCTGGATAAGCGTGAAGTATTAGTTTTACTTCTTCCCTGCCGTTGAAGCAGAGAGCTATGCTGGATATGCATTGAAAGTGAAGTATGCATTGAAAGCCACATTAACTATCAACAAATATTGAACAAGCCTAATAATTGGTAATACCTATAGCCTATGAACTCACCGTTAATTTTACATACTCTTACCCACCCCTGTTTTTTTTTTGTTTGTTTTGTTTTTTTTATAATTTGGAGATGGCAGCCCTCCATCATTCCGCTCCGTGAAGTTGGAACACCAACCACTGGCCACTGGCATCCCGCTCCGTGAATGCCTCTGTGGCTACTGCTGCTCCGTGCAGTGTTTTGCTGCCTCCTCTTTATACGCATCCTCTAGACCTGATGGATCCACAGTGTTTATCCCATGCCCCTTTGAAGTCCTTCACAGTTTTGGACTTCACCACTTCCTCCGGAAGGGCATTCCAGGCATCCACCACTCTCTCTGTGAAGAAATACTTCCTGACATTGGTTCTTAGTCTTCCTCCTTGGAGCCTCAGCTCGTGACCTCTGGTTCTACTGATTTTTTTCTGACGGAAAAGGTTTGTTGTTGTCTTTGGATCATTAAAGTTTTTCAAGTATCTGAAAGTCTGAATCATATCGCCCCTGCTCCTCCTTTCCTCCAGGGTGTACATATTTAGATTCTTCAATCTCTCCTCGTATGACATCCGATGAAGACCCTCCACCTTTCTGGTCGCTCTTCTCTGTACTGCTTCAATCTTGTCTCTGTCTCTTTGTAGATACGGTCTCCAGAACTGAACACAGTACTCTAGGTGAGGCCTCACCAAGGATCTGTACAAGGGGATAATCACTTCCCTTTTCTTACTCGATATTCCTCTCTCTATACAGCCCAGCATTCTTCTGGCTTTTGCTATCGCCTTGTCGCATTGTTTCGCCGACTTCATATCATTAGACACTATCACCCCAAGGTCTCTCTCCTGCTCCGTGCACATCAGCCTTTCTCCCCCCATCGAATACAGTTCATTCGGATTTCCACTCCCCATATGTATGACTTTGCACTTCTTGGCATTGAATCTCAGCTGCCATATCTTCGACCACTCTTCCAGCTTCCTTAAATCCCGTCTCATTCTCTCCACTCCTTCCAGCATGTCCACTCTGTTGCAGATCTTAGTGTCATCCGCAAAGAGACAAATCTTACCTTCTATCCCGTCCGCAATGTCGCTCACAAAGATATTGAACAGGACCGGTCCCAACACCGATCCTTGCGGCACACCACTTAAAACCGCTCTCTCTTCAGAGAAAGTTCCATTTACCATCACACATTGTCTTCTGTCCGTCAACCAGTTTGCAATCCAGGTCACCACCTCGGCACTCACTCCTAAGCTTCTCATTTTATTCACCAGTCTCCTGTGCGGAACCGTATCAAAAGCTTTGCTGAAATCCAAGTAGATGACATCGAGCGCTCTTCCTTGATCCAATTCCTTGGTTACCCAGTCAAAAAAGTCAATCAGATTTGTCTGACAGGATCTTCTCCTGGTGAATCCATGCTGCCTCTGGTCCAGTAATTCTCCGGACTGTAGATAGTTCACTATTCTCACTTTCAACAGTGACTCCATTACTTTTCCCACCACTGAAGTGAGGCTAACCGGTCTGTAGTTGCCAGCCTCCTCTCTGTTCCCACTCTTGTGAAGCGGGACCACCACCGCTCTTCTCCAATCACTCGGCACCACTCCCGTTTCTAGGGATCTATTGAACAGGTCACACAGCGGACCCGCCAGCACATCTCTGAGCTCCCTCAGTATCCTTGGATGAATCCCATCAGGTCCCATGGCTTTGTCCACTTTCAGATTCTTTAGCTCTTCCCATACATTTTCTACTGTAAAAGGGTTTTCGTCTATTCCACTTTCTTCCAGTTTCTTGTTGTGTACAGATGGTCCTTCTCCAGGGTCTTCTTTAGTGAACACAGAACTGAAGTATTCGTTTAATATTTCTGCCATTTCTTCGTCTCTCTCCACGCATTGATCATTTCCACCTTTCAATTTCACTATACCACTTTGAACTTTTCTCTTTTCACTGATGTATCTGAAAAATGTTTTCTTACCATTCTTTATCTCCTTGGCAATCCTCTCTTCCGCCTGACTTTTTGCCGACTTGATTAATTTCTTCGTCTCCCTCAGTTGAGTCAAATATTGTTCTTTGTGTTCCTTCCTTTGGGATCTTTTATATTTCTTGAATGCTGTTCTTTTAGCCTTAATTTTGTCAGCCACCTCCTTTGAGAACCAGATAGGTTTCATTTTTCTTTTGCTTTTCTTTACATTTCTAACATATAGAGTAGTTGCCTTGGTAATTGCTCCTTTTAGATTGGTCCACTGCTGATCCACATCTCTCTCATTCTCCCAGCCTTTTAGTTCTTCCTCCAGGTACTTCCCCATTTCTTCAAAGTCCGTGTTTTTGAACTGTAAAACTCGGGTCTTTGTGCTTCCTTTCCATATTCTTTTAGTGATATTAAACCATACCGTTTGATGATCACTGGTGCTGAGGTGGGCGCCCACCTGGACATCAGAGACATTATCTCCATTAGTGAGCACTAAGTCGAGTATAGCTCCTTCTCTAGTGGGTTCAATTACCATTTGTTTGAACAAAGTTACTTGCATGGCATCCACTATTGCTCTACTATTTTTAGATTCTGCAGATGGGATTTTCCAGTCTACATCTGGCATATTAGTCACCAACTATCACCACTTCTCCCTTCTTTCCTATCTTAAGGATGTCTTCAACCAGGTCTCTGTCCAGCTCTTCCTTTTGGTTCGGAGGCCTGTAAACCACTCCAATATAAATGGATGCTCCGTCATCTTTTTTTAGGTCGACCCATAGTGCTTCTTCATTGCCCCAACTTCCTTGCAGCTCAGATGCTTGGATATTGTTTCTGACATAAAGAGCCACACCACCCCCTTTTCTATCCACTCTGTCCTTCCTTAACAAGTTATAGCCTGGTATTGCTGTATCCCAATCATGAGATTCTGTGAACCATGTCTCTGTGATAGCAACAATGTCCAATTTTGCCTCCATCATTAGGGCCTGCAGATCTGGGATTTTAATTCCCAAACTATGAGCATTTGTGGTCATAGCTTTCCAGGTTCTCTCTTTAAGGTTTTTGCTTTTCCTGGACTCCTTATGAGACTTTAGTTTAGATTTGCTATTCACTTCACTCTTTCCTTTTGCAGTTTTGCCACTGATGACAGAGTCATCCATCTCAATTAGCTTTATCTTTTGGTTATGGATTTTGAATTTCTGCTTGCATTGTTTTTTTTTTTTTCTCTTTTCTGGTAACACTTCAATGTTTTTTCTCTAGAACTTCTTCAGTTATTATAGGAAAGGCTTTTTGTTCTTGTTGCACTTGATACTGTGTGTGTCTCCTCGTCACAGGTCTAATTCTACCAGAGCCCACTGTAATCCTGGTTTTTAATGAATTCCTTAATGACGTGTTTGAGTGGGGGGGGGGGGGGGTTATACTTATTGGCTGCCCTTCTGTCAAGAATGGGTGACTGTGGGACACATGTGTTATCCTACCTGAGCCTACTGTATTTCTTTTTCTTGACTCCTGGTTATTCTGTGGTATTGGGGAATTATTTTCTGAGTAATGCAATGTGGGTGTAATTCTTGTAATTGAAGCTAATTGAGCTTTAACCTCAGTCAGCTCTTTTTTCAAAGAAGAGAGTTGTGCACAGATTGGGCAAGCTCTAAGTTTCCAGATGCTTTCCCTCAGAATAAATGCTCCACAGCAGTTACATTGGATAGTCCTCATTTTGGTAAATGTTTTGATTGGTATTTCCTTGCTGTTAACAATCTACTAATTTATCTTGTTGCTAATGTTAAGTTAGGAAGTCTATATTAGAAAACAAACCCCAGGGGTGGGAGGGTAGAGGGGTAAGGTGGGTGGGAATCAAACAGTTAAACCTGAGACAAGCTGGGTAGAGCAGGACACTTTCTGGAACTTTAATAGTCCTTTAGCTATTAAATGATCCCTCAGAACGTATGTGCCAATATTAAACATATTATTATAGAACAGCTATACAATAAGAGATATGCAGGTATACTGAATCTTAAAGCAAAACAATTAGCAAGGAACCAAAACAACTAATATACAATACCAGACCTAGAGAAAGGTATAAACAGAGCAGTTCTATTACACAGAGAGCCCAGATATAAAGCACAGAGCACTGTTAGAAGGAATAGTGAAAGAAACAGCAGTTTTGTTTTTGGGTTTGTTTTTTTTCCCCAGAGAGAGCACCACAGAAATTATGAGTCAAAGCTCTAGAAAGAAGGCTTATCTGCACTGGAAACAGAAGAATCCTCTCTTGGGCTGGCACTAAGCAGTCTGTATTGATTCCAGCCGGTTCACTAGTTAGCTTCCCCCAAACCTCTTGAGCTTGCCACACCCAATCTGGTTTTAACTGGACACCTTTAGGAACCTTCTGGTCCTTAACTATTAAATTATCCCTCAGAACTTATGTGCCAATATTAAACAGATTATTATAGAACAGCTATACAATAAGAGATATGCAGGTATACTGAATCTTAAAGCAAAACAATTAGCAAGGAACCAAAACAACTAATATACAATACCAGACCTAGAGAAAGGTATAAACAGAGCAGTTCTACTACACAGAGAGCCCAGATATAAAGCACAGAGCACTATTAGAAGGAATAGTGAAAGAAAAGATGATGGATTTAATTTCTGCAACTCGATCAGCAGGTATAAAAGCAAGCGCACGTTTGATGATGTTTACCATACTCAGTTTATAAAATATGGAAATGTATGCATGCTTCCAAATCCCACTCTGGAACACCCTCTTTGAACATGCATACATGGCAGTGACAATATGCTTGTACTTCCTGCCTTCTGAAAATGTGCTTGCTGAGGCTACTTACATGTATAAGTGCTGATTTTACACATATACACAACCCCTGTGTAGGTCTTTGAAAACTCACCCCAAAATTCTTATATACTAGATGCAACTATATTTTTTTAATCTGTAACAAAAGTGTGTTATTTTTACCTTTTCAAATTTATGAGAAGTTTGGGAAAGTCTTGCAATATCTTCAAGATCCAAAAAGGTCATGATATACAGTAACAGTCCTTCAGGAAGTCGTTCAAGGAAGTCAAAGTTTCCTCTGCATAAATTGCTGACATATTCCAGGATATTTGAGCCAAACACAATGCTAATCTGAACTGCAATTAAAAGAAGCCCAAAATGTGTCATCTTTACAATTATTGACTATCTATTGCCAGATAATCTATATCATTTTAGTAATTATTCCAATATATCTTAATACTAACTCTTATAACAGTGGCTGATAGACTTGCAAAGCAATTACATTTTTTAACCAACTGAAATAAAAGAGGCACAATCAAATCTAATTTCTTTTGACTACAAAATGTTTATATTAGCTCCACTTTATTTGGTGTTGGTATTCTGGAGCCTTGAAAAGGTGTATTACTTTTTCAGTCCTGCAATATAAATTGGCCATATAATTACATATATTTATATGTTAACAGTGTCATTATCACATAAAGCAGAGTTGCTTACCTGTAACAGGTGTTCTTTGAGGACAGCAGGATGTTAGTCCTCACACACGGGTGATAATATCAGCTGGAGCCTCGAAGCTGAAAACTTATGTCAAAGTTACTAGAACTTTGGCTAGGCACACTGAGCATGCCCAGCATGCCCTATACCATGTATCCATGCAGGGGCCCTCTTCAGTCTCGTAACATAGAATTACAATTAAAATAAAAAATAAGAGAAACCCAACTCTGTAGGATGGCGGGTGGGTTTCATGAGGATTAACATCTTTCTGTCCTCGAAGAACACCTATTACAGGTAAGCAACTGCTTTCTCAGAGGACAAGCAGGATGGTAGTCTTCACTCATGAGTGAATCCCTAACTACAGGCTGCTCTGACAGAATGAGCCTTGACAGGACCCCCAAGATGCAGTCCCACCTGGGCATAACAGAAGGAGATGTAATCTGCTAGCCAACGGGATAGTGTCTGTTTGGCATCAGCAAAGCCCAACGTATTCTTATTAAAAAAAAATTGGGTGAACTGTCTATGTGCTTCTGCTCGCTCTAGATAGAAGGGTAAGGATTGCTTACAGTCCAAACTGTGCAGTTAAGAACATAAGAACATGCCATACTGGGTCAGACCAAGGGTCCATCAAACCCAGCATCCTGTTTCCAACAGTGGCAAATCCAGTCCATAAGAACCTGGCAAGTACCCAAAAACTAAGTCTATTCCATGTTACCGTCGCTAGTAATAGCAGTGGCTATTTTCTAAGTCAACTTAATTAATAGCAGGTAATGGACTTCTCCTCCAAGAACTTATCCAATCCTTTTTTAAACACAGCTATACTAACTGCACTAACCACATCCTCTGGCAACAAATTCCAGAGTTTAATTGTGCGTTGAGTGAAAAAGAACTTTCTACGATTAGTTTTATACGTGCCACATGCTAACTTCATGGAGTGCCCCCTAGTCTTTCTATTATCCGAAAGAGTAAATAACCGATTCACATCTACCCGTTCTAGACCTATCATGATTTTAAACACCTCTATCATATCCCCCCCCTCAGTCGTCTCTTCTCCAAGCTGAAAAGTCCTAACCTCTTTAGTCTTTCCTCATAGGGGAGTTGTTCCATTCCCCTTATCATTTTGGTAGCCCTTCTCTGTACCTTCTCCATCGCAATTATATCTTTTTTGAGATGCGGCGACCAGAATTGTACACCGTATTCAAGGTGCGGTCTCACCATGGAGCGATACAGAGGCATTATGACATTTTCTGTTTTATTCACCATTCCCTTTCTAATAATTCCCAACATTCTGTTTGCTTTTTTGACTGCCGCAGCACACTGAACTGACAATTTCAATGTGTTATCCACTATGACGCCTAGATCTCTTTCTTGGGTGGTAGCACCTAATATGGAACCTAATATTGTGTAACTATAGCACGGGTTATTTTTCCCTATATGCATCACCTTGCACTTATCCACATTAAATTTCATCTGCCATTTTGATGCCCAGTTTTCCAGTCTCACAAGGTCTTCCTGCAATTTATCACAATCCGCTTGTGATTTAACTACTCTGAACAATTTTGTATCACCTGCAAATTTGATTATCTCACTCGTCATATTCCTTTCCAGATCATTTATAAATATATTGAAAAGTATGGGTCCCAATACAGATCCCTGAGGCACTCCAATGCCCACTCCCTTCCACTGAGAAAATTGTCCATTTAATCCTACTCTCTGTTTCCTGTCTTTTAGCCAGTTTGCAATCCACGAAAGGACATTGCCACCTATCCCATGACTTTTTACTTTTCCTAGAAGCCTCTCATGAGGATCTTTGTCAAACGCCTTCTGAAAATCCAAGTATACTACATCTACTGGTTCACCTTTACCCACATGTTTATTAACTCCTTCAAAAAAGTGAAGCAGATTTGTGAGGCAAGACTTGCCTTGGGTAAAGCCATGCTGACTTTTTTCCATTAAACCATGTCTTTCTATGTGTTCTGTGATTTTGATGTTTAGAACACTTTCCACTATTTTTCCTGGCACTGAAGTCAGGCTAACCGGTCTGTAGTTTCCCGGATCGCCCCTAGAGCCCTTTTTAAATATTGGGGTTACATTAGCTATCCTCCAGTCTTCAGGTACAATGGATGATTTTAATGATAGGTTAAATAATATTAGAGGGATGATGGACTGGTTAAGATGGAAATTCTTCACCACTTTAGGCAGGAACTTATGGTGCATATGCAAGACCACCCTGTCGTGATAAAGCTTAATATAAGGTGGTTAAGTCACTAAGGCCTGGAGCTTGCTGACCCTTTGTGCTGAAGTGACTGCCACCAAAATATGACCTTCCAGGTCAGGTACTTCAGGTCACAGGTGTGCAGCAGCTCAAAAGAAGCTTTCATGAGCTGAGCTAATACCACATTGAGGTTCCAAGACATAGCAGGAGGCTCTAGGGCAGGTTTCAATTGAAGCAGGCCCCACATGAAACATACAACTATAGACTGTACAGAGATGGGCGTACCATCTACATTTTGGTGGTATGCACCAATTGCACAATGATGAACTCTAACAGAGTTGGTTTTTAAGCCAGCTTCCAATAGGTGTAGAAGGTAATCAAGCCATCTGCTCACACCCCACAGAAAACCTCCTCCACTTCAGTCCATAGGACTTTCTAGTGGAAGGCTTTCTAGAAGCCACCAGGACCTGAGTCACATCCTCTGAAAGATCAAGCGGCTGCAGGATTAACATCTCAACATCCAGGCTGTGAGCGGCAGGGCCTGGAGGTTGGGATTCCTCAGCCTGCCTTGATCTTGCGTGATGAGATCTGGGAAAGTCCCCAGACTGAGCGGTCTATGGATGAACAACGCCCGAGGAGTGAAAACCAGACCTGTCTTGGCCAATGAGCAGCTATGAGAATCATAATCCCTTTGTCCTTGCAAAGCTTCAAGAAAATCTTTGCCACTAAGGGAATCAGAGGATATGCATACAAAAGACCCTTGACCTAATGATGGGCAAGGATGTCCGAGGCTGGTTTGCTGTCTGACCTGGACAGGGAGCAGAACAGAGGCACCTTCCTGTTGCAGGGAGATACAAACAGATCTATGTCCGGGATCCCCCAGAGGCAGAATATCCGATTTGCTACCCCCTGATCCAGAGACCACTCACGGGGTCTGAAGGCTCAAATCAGCCTGTCCACTATCATGTTCTCCGTCCCTGCCAGGTACATGGCCCTGACCATCTTCCTGTGGGACAGGGCCCATGACCAGATCTGGAAAACTTCCCGACACAGGAGGTATGATCCCGTGCCTCCTTGCTTGTTGACATACCACATGCTATCTGGTTATTGATCTGGATCAGAACAACTTTATTGGACAGCCAATCTCTGAAATTCCAGATGAGTACCTGATTGCCCAAAGCTCCAGAAAGTTGATTTAACAAGAATGCTCCTGAGCAGACCAAATACCCTGGGTACCAAGCCCATCTACATGAACTCCACACCACAGGGTAGATGCATTCATGGTTAGGACAATATGAGTAGGGAGACATGGAAACAAGATCCCCTGCTCCAGATAGGAAAGTACTTGCCACCAGGACAATGAGTCCCGGAGAGACAGGGCAACTCAGATGCAATCCTGGAAGCTCTGAGTAGCCTGGAATCACTCTGACTCCAGGGTTCATTAGGCTCTGAACATGTGTCCGCTAAGCAACAACTAATCCGGGCGAATACGGGCCCGAATCGCGATACATATCTTTCTCTTCAGTGTGCATTGAATATACTATTGCATCAGAGAGCTCGAAAAAGTCTCTTGTACTACCAGCATAGGCTTTATCAATATAGTAATAAGGCCAGTAAGTTAATGTCTCATTTGATTCGTTCGGCGCGGGCTTCCCGTTTCATAGCGAGTAATGAGGCTGGCCACGTTGAGACAGACACCAAAGCCATAATGTGTGTATTTCGGGATTATTATTGTAAGCTTTATCGAGCTGAAGGGGATACCCGAACTACTGGTCTGGAAATTTGAAAGTCATTGTCTTTAGCCCACCTCACGGAAAACCAATGGAGTCTACTAAATTCCCCTATAACATTGAGCGAGATAAGGTTGGCCATCCATGGATCTTCGAGCCTGAAAGCCCCAGGACCGGATGGGTATCCGGCTGAATTTTATAAATGTTTAATGGATGGGATAGCCCAGCCCTTACAGTCCCTCTTTACTGAATTAATTGCTACTGGGCGCTTTCCCAATCAAATGAATCTGGCTCATATCACTCTTATTCCCAAACCGGGTAAAGACCCACTCTCACTGGACTCATACCGCCCTATTTCTTTGCTTAATTTCGATCATAAACTCTTGGCTAAGATACTAGCGGATCATTTAGCACCACTATTGCCCTCTCTTGTGGGCCAGCATCAGGTGGGCTTTGTGCGAAAATGCTATGCTCTCTCTAATATTAGACGTTTGTTGGTGGCAATGGAAATGTGTCACGCCACGGATCAATCATATTTGGCCATAAGTTGTGATGCTGAAAAGGCCTTTGATAGGGTGGCGTGGCCTTATTTATTTGAGGTGCTTCATCATATGGGGTTTGAGGGGCTTTTCTGTAATGCCATCAAATTATTGTATACCGATCCACAGGCAATTTTACTCGTGAATGGGGAGCGATCTGAGCCTTTTCCAGTAATGTGCCTTCTATCTCCTTTGCTTTTCTTACTCCAAATGGAACCCTCGTTAGTGGCCATACAAGCTACACTGCAAATACGGGGGGTGCGGTTCGATGATGAAATATTTAAATGTGCTGCCTTTGCAGATGATCTTTTGGTGTTTCTCACGAATCCGATGTCTTCTCTTCCGGTTTTCTTGGAGTTGATGAACACCTTTGGTGTCTTTTCCGGTCTGAGGTTGAATAAGGGGAAATCCTCAGCATTAGCCTTCCCGGACTCGCTGCGGGAGAGATGGAAGGACAGTTTTCCGCTGAAATGGGCTGATGGTATTATTCGATACTTGGGAGTCAATTTGTCGGCTGATCCCAGCCAGGCTTACCAGTTGAATGTTTCTCCTCTTATCAAACTCACGAAAGACTTATTTCATCAATGGCAGCCGCTACTTTTATCTCTATATAGTCGTGTCCATCTTTACAAAATGGTTATTCTCCCCAAATGGTTATATCTCTTTCAAAATTTACCTCTTTATCTATGTCGGAGGGATGCTCTGGAGATCGAATGCTCTCTACAGCGTTTTCTTTGGAAGGGGAGGAAAGCTAGGCTACCTCTCTCTTGGATGTAGAGGCGTTGGGGAGCAGGGGGCTTGGGAGTACCAAACCTTAGTTTGTATAATCTTGCAAGTAATATGAGGGTGATAAGGGACTGGATTCTGGGTCTTTCTTCTCATACCCCACTTGTAGCGGACAAGGCGCTGGTAGTACCTCTAACGCTCCCATATGTCCTATAAGTGAAGGCCTCTAGATTACCCAGTTTCGTGGCCTCTACAGTCTCAATACGCCGCATACGACAGGCTTGGGTCCAGTTAACTAAACGCTTACTGTCACCAAGAATATGTGCCTATTTACTGCCAATTCTTGGCAATGCTGACTTTGCTCCCGGTTCCCAGACTGCCATGTTTCGGCGTTGGATCTCTGCTGGTGTTACTTGTCTGGGACACGTGCTTACAGGGGAAGGTCGGCCACTACCTTACTCTGAATTCCAGGAGTATTATCAATTGGGCCGTCTGTCTCTCTTCTCTTATTTGCAAATTACTCATTATTTGAATTCCATCCCTCTAACATTTCGCCACCAGATAGTGTTTCATAAATTGGAGCAGATCCTTCAGCTGGATAAAACGAATCCTCCATCTCTCTCCTTTTATTATCACTGGTTAAGACAGCTTGAGAGGACAGATGTATATACAATACTTGCTGATCGGTGGACGGGGGACGGGGAATTTGTGCTCACTTCTTCTGTCATGAGGATATGTTTTATTCGGGTGGCCAAGATTTCACAGAATTCATACTACAGAGAGCTACAATATAAATTCTTGGGGAGGGCTTATGTATCCCTTCAGATGGCATTTCATCAGCTTATTGCTATTACCACGACCTGTGGTCGCTGTCCACAGGCCGTTGGCGCCCTGTCGCATGCGTTCTGGGCCTGGTCCATCTATTAAGCTCTTCTGGACACGGATTGCAAAATACTTGGCCACTGTATTAACCCTGTCTATTCCAATAGCTCCATTGTGGCTTTTATTCGGTTGTATACTGCCTCTCCGGATCCGCAACCCCGGAACTCAACTGTTATTACAAAAGTCCAGCTTGGTTGGGAAACGAGTAATTCTTCTCACCTGGAAGGAGGTGGAGCCTCCGTCATTTTGGACCTGGAGGAATCTCTTCTTTTCCCTTATGCACATGGAATACTTGTCATCCAGAGGCTCGGCCCGTCAGCAGAGGCGCTTTTTGGAGATTTGGGAACCTTATATTCAGACTCTTCTACATCCAGCCCGGAGTCGACTGCTCAATGATTGAAGTCATATATTCCAAAAGGAGACTTTCTGTAGTATGCAGTTGTCTTCTTCCTTCCAATGAGACCATGGAGGATGACTTCATCTTATGGTGTGCGGACTCCACATTGGGAACTAGGGGGGAGGGGGGGGCTGGTGTGGGGTTGAGCGGGTAGGGTGAAATTGTGCCTGGAAAATTGAACTGGGGGGTGACGAAGTGTCCCACACCCTTCAGCAGTTTTGTTTGTTTCTTTGTATTATAAAGATTAATAAAAACCGTTTAACCATAAAATATATGGATCTAACCACCTGTGGAGTTTTTTTTTCATTTTCTCTAAAACATTCATCAAAGGTTGAGTTAACTGGTTCCATTTGGATCAGAAGCCCCATTATAGGACCAGCATGTGGAGATGGGTTAGAGCGACCACATGAACCGCCACCACCAAGTCACCCAGAACCATTAGCATTTCTCTGGCTGTTGTCTGATCCATGGTCAATCTGCTGAAAGAAATGCTCTTTCCTATAAAGAATCTATATATGCCCCAGTGAACTTGATTTTCTGAGACAGGACAGGGTCAATTTCTTGAAATTTCTAGGAACTCTAGGCCTACAGGAGTTGAATTGTCTTCTGCAGGGAAATCAACATTCCTTCTTGAGAAGTCGCTTTAACTAGCTAGAGGTTCAGGTAAAGGAAAACACAAATGCCTTGACAACAGAGATGTACTGCTACTACAGCTAGATATTTATTTATTATTTATTTATTTGGCATTTTTATATACCGAAATTCATGTAGCAGAGTTACAAATCAATTCGGTTTACATATTAACATTAACTTGCATGTAAGAATGCTGTTACATATAACAAGGATAATATAACTTGGAACAAATAAACTGGGAGGCTGTTATTACCATATAAATGAACAATAAAACGAGTGGTATTTTGGGAAACCGGCAAGACATAGTGTCCTTGAAACATCTAAAACAAGAACAGATGGTGATCGGAAACTAGACAGTCTGCAAGAAGATCAGCTGCTAATGCTAATTGGAGAGACGGTGTTGGAGTATTCTGAGGAAGACATAATAACTAAGGAAGGCAAAGAGTGGTGGTAGATTATTGGCCTAGATTGAAAGCTTGCTTGAACAGCCAAGTTTTGAGTCTCTTTTTGAAGGTGATTGGGCATAGTTCCTGTCAGAGTGCAGCGGGTAACGAGTTCCATTGTTGTGGGCCTGCTTTGGACAGAGTTCGTTTATTTAAAGTGGATTTGATGGCTGGGGCAATGAGGGTATTCCTGTAAGCTGTTCTCACTGGTCTATTGGGAATAAGAATTCGAAGAGGGATGTTGAGTTCCAGTGGGATGAGCTTGTGGATATGTTTGTGAATGATGGTGAGTATTTTGTAAGAGATTCTGAACTTGATCGGGAGCCAGTGTAGATTTTTTAAAATGGGGGTAATATGGTCTCTTTTGTTGGTTTTTGTAAGTATCCTGGCAGTGGCGTTTTGGAGGATCTGTAGTGGTTTTAAAGTGTTAGCTGGGAGTCCGAGTAGCAGGGAGTTGCAGTAGTCTATTTTTGAGAAGATGATAGACTGTAGGACTGCACGATAGTCTTGGAAGTGTAGAAGCGGTCTGAGCCTTTTTAGGACTTGCAATTTGAAGAAACCTTCCTTTGTGGTATTATTGATAAATTTCTTGAGGTTGAGTTGATTGTCCATTATGACTCCAAGGTTTCTGACTTGAGAAGAGAAGGGTGTTTGTCTTATAGTGGTGGTGTTAGTTATTGTCTGGTTGCCGTCTTGGGTGATAAGGAGTATTTCTGTTTTATTGGAATTGAGGATCAAATTGAGGCTCGTGAGTAGGTTGTTGATAGATTGTAAGCAGCTGTTCCAGAATTCTAGTGATTTTTGCAAGGATTCGGTCACCGGAATAAATATTTGTACATCATCTGCGTAGATGTAATGGGTTAGGTTTAGTTTGGAAAGGAGCTGACAGAGTGGTAGAAGATAAATGTTGAAGAGGGTTGGGGATAATGAGGATCCTTGCGGAACTCCCATGGATGCGTGGACGGGGTGTGATTCGTTATTGTTGACTTTGACCTTGTAGGATCTGTTGAATAGAAATGACTTGAACCAGTTCAGAGCCGTGCCTTTGATTCCAATGTCGGATAGCCTATCCAGTAGTGTTAGGTGGTTGACGGTATCAAATGCAGCAGAAAGATCAAGGAGAATGAGTAGACCGGTTTGTTTTTTTTCAAGATTTAGTAGGATAGTGTCTGTTAAGGAGATTAGGAGAGATTCTGTACTACGAGCTTTTCGGAAGCCGAACTGATAGGCGGATAGAATATTGTTGTCTTCGAGGTACTCTGAAAGTTGTTTGTTAACTATTTTTTCTAAAATTTTGGAAGTGAAGGGGAGATTAGCGATCGGACGATAGCTGGCAGGGTCATCTGGGGATAAGTTTGGCTTTTTTAGAAGTGGTTTCAGAATAGCGAGTTTCAGTGGATCGGGGACTAGTCCTTGCATTAGGGAACAGTTTATGATGTTTGAGATAGGTTTGGCGATGGTTTTTGAACTGGCGATTAGTAGATTTGTAGGTATAGCATCTGAGGGGTGAGATGCCGGTTTGATTTTCTTAAGGATTGATTCGATCTCAATTTTATTTGATTGATAAAAACCCTTGGTGCTGCTAAAAAACTGAAGGGAAGGACCCGATACTTACAGTGAGAAAATTTCACCACAAAACACAGGTACTGTGGGAGGGATGGATGGGTATATGGGCATAAATGTCTTTCAGATCCAGGGCACACATCTACTCCCCTGCCTGGATGAATGGCAGAATAGTGTGGCAGGAATTCTTCTTGAATTTCTCCTGTGAAAGATGCCTGTTCAAACTTCTTAAATCTAGGATGGATCTCAATCCCCCTGATTTCTTGTGGATGAGGAAATAGTGGGAGTAGAACTCCTGGTCATGTTGATCAATTGGGACAGATTATTTTACCCGCTGCTGGATTGAAGACTGAGCAATGGGGAAACATTGGAAGTTGACAGAAATGCAAGTGGTAACCATATTCTTCAATTCTGAGTATTTATTTATTTATTATTTAGCACTTTTATATACCGATTTTCCAGTAACAGAGTTACTAATCAAGTCGGTTTACATTTTAAACAGTAACCATGACAAGATGATGTCTTACAATAAACAGGTAGATAGAACTTGGATACAAATAACTGGGGTTAACAATATAAAGTAAAAGTTATGGAGCCTAAAGTAGGCAGGAGTTAAGAACAGATGTTAAGAAAAAGGCTAGGTTTTTCAGGTTAGACTGCATAGAGATAAGTGACAAGAGCGTTCTCTGGGGGGTTACCAATGAGAGGGATCATAGGCTGGAGTTCTAATAAAAGCTGAAGTTAGGAGAATGCTTGGTTGAGTACCTGCAATTTTGAGAACTCATCAAAATCTTTAATGATTTTGCACAACTCCTCTAGGTAGAAACTAATTCTTCTCCCTACTGGAAGAACTGAGAGCTGGATTTGGCTGATCAAAAACTTGGTTCAAGTTTTGGTTGGACCTGTTGTGCTGCTTTTGGTTGGCACCGCTCATGCTGCCTGCCTCAAGTCAGAAGTTGTTGCTATTGCATAAATAGAAGAAAAGACTGGTATCGCTGGACTTGCCGAAAGGGGTGTCTCTGAAAGTATGAACAACTGAAAGGGAACTAAGGATGCCTTGAAGTCATCTGTTGTTCTGAGCTGGAACTTGATTACTATATCCCTGAAGGTCTCCTCTATATGCTTCTCTGTCTACCTCAGCTCCTGCAGTCTGCCACTCTAGCCTCCAAAGATTGAACTCGTTCTCTGAGAGTCAGGAGCTGTGGGCATCAATCGCACACATACAACCTTTCACCAACTGGTAGATAATCATACATGTGGTACTTGCATTTGGTCCAAAAAACTGGAAGACCCCCATCTTGCTAGTGGACTGCATCTTAATATTGTTGAGTTGTTAATTAACTAAGGCCTGGATTTTCTAAGGTTGCAAACCTTAGAAAATGCGGCAGTAATGGGGGGGGGGGGGCGAAGCGGGGGGCGGGCCTGTGAAAGATGGCAGCCATCGCACCACTGTGGTGCGCTGGCTGCCGGCTTCCGCACCAAATAACTATACCATAAAAGGTGTAGTTATTCGGCGTGAAACTGGCGGCGATAGGGGTCCTTACCTTTCGCCGCCAGCGATGTGTCCACAGCGTCAGCCCCGGTGCTGCCCCGACTCCTCCTCTTCTGGGGCCGACTCCGCCCCCATTTAGTGATCACCCCGACTTCACCCCCATTTCGCGAGCGATCGCTTTTGAAAATGACCCCCTAAGATTGATGGGAGCATGGATTCTCAATTTATTGTACATCTTTGAAATTTATTTGGTGTATTTAATGTTAGCGTGTTAATAACTTACAAGGGTGAAACAGTTAATCTATTGATAAGGTCTGGGTTACTACCTTGTTTAATTAATTTCCTTATTGATTCTTGTTGTGAAAAATGTCCTCCTGTCCTCCTAATTGGGATAACAGTCTATAAAACAAAGAATGTGTTTGGGGTGGTTTGGAAAGGAGTTTACCTAGCTTTCTCTACTAAATCTAATACACACTAAAAGATCCATATTCAAAACCTAACCAGTTGGGGAAGTTAGCTGGATAAATTTATCCGGTTAGCCTAGCAGGGATATTCATCAGCTTGGCCACACCGCTGAATATACCTGGATAAACTTATCCAGCTAACTTAAAAGTTTTCTGACTAATTTTAAGCCAGCTCAATAGCAGGTCTAACTTATCCAGCTGCCTTATCTGGCTAAGTCTAAATATTGCTAATTATCTGGCTAGCTCCTGCTCTTTATGCCCCATCCCACCCACCACTTAGCCAGCTAACTACTTAGCTGGATAAGTAGTTCTTCGGCTACGTGGAGAATGCTGAATGCGGCCGGATATTCAGACACCACCATTTAGCTGGATATGTCGGAACGTGTCCAGCTAAATGGCGCTGAATACCTAGCTTTCCCTTTTAAATCTAACACATCCTGGGTCTCCAGTGTATGCAAATCTATCTCATGCATATTCATCATGGATAACCTGAAAACCCGACTGGTTAGGTGTGCCTCCAGGAGAGGGTTGGGAAACACTGTACTAAAAGTGAATCTATCTTTCTCTATTAAATGTAAAACAGGCTAAGAATTTACCTAACTTTCTCTAAGCATAGAAACTATGATATACAGTGCAATAATGAATACAATAATGGTATACATTTGTATGGGGCCATTAGCAATAGTACACAGTGTGGGAATTGGATAAGAGCATAGTATAGTTCTTGCTGTTAATCTCTTAATATGGAGAAAAGTAGTAATTAACTTTTCTCTGTAACAAGATTTTTCCTAGTTTTTCGCTCATGTATAAATTGTTTTCCCTGGGAATGCCTTAAGAATAAATAGAAATATATATTGTTATTCCTTGAAAAATTATGGATATATTGAAGTATTACAAATATTTCTATGTTATGCAATGTTCTGTAATAGAATTATGAAAATTCAGAAATAAACAATGTAAATAAAAAGCAATAGTTACAATTACTTTGCATTATTTACTGCTCTAATTATTTATTTATTTATTTAAACTCTTTTCTATACCGTCGCTAAGTTATATACCATCGCAATGGTTTACATGTAGGCACATATTTAATGTAGGTAAAAGTGTACTATAGTACATTCTAACAGGTGCCGTCAAAGGTTCAGTTACAATATATCATTAGACAAAATAATTTTTAGAGAAGTGGGTCATGACCGAGTGTACTGAAAGTACTTTTACGGGTAAATTTATCATACATAGTGTTATCAATATGCTAGTTGTGATGTGGGGTTCATAGACTACTCTACTGTGTTGTCCTAAGTACTGTGTGTGGGTGCTTATCTGCTTATTCCTGAATATTGTAATTTATTGTAAAGACTCTCTTCTTGAGGTCTAAGTAGGTAGCACCATCTTATAAATTTAAATGAAAACCAAATGAGTTTAGCACTTTTACTCTTCCTTCAGACCATGGAGAATAAACTGAAAATGTTACCAGCTAATTACAGTTAATATGCTGAAACTGATATCTAAGGCTCTATGTACCCTATGTAAAGTTAAACCACTTGAAGAGTCCTTAAAATGGTTTTCATCCATAGCACAGGAAAGTTAAAACTGCTCTAAAAATGTTTTGAATTATTTTCTTTATACTGCAAAAGTTAGAATAAATATAAGTAAAAATAAACAAACCTGTCTGCTCTTCTGCTGTTCTCCCAAACTCTTGGCAGTTGGTTGCCATCCAATTTCCCCTCCTCCACCCCTGCAACCCTTGCTGCTTATCCACTCTTCTGCAGACCAACCAAATAGTCAAAAGAAAGGAGGGTGGCAAATTTTCAGTCACCAAGAGTGGCCCACAACCTTGAATTTTCCATCTTTTTTTTTTTAATGGGGCTTCAATAGTTCTGTACCAGTACAATCAGGGAATAGAGCAAATATGCTGAACCTGTTTAGTTAAACCAGCCTTGAAAGTGTTTCTTGAGAAAGCTTATATGCTGTGGACAGGGCCTTTGAGTATACAAATCCTGTAATTACAAAATACCTGTTTAGTTCTTACCTTGAAGTGTTGAATCATCCAGGAAGTCTTGATGAGATTCCCTGAGTTCCCCAGGCTTTGTATCACGATATTCACTTCGAAGGGAGATTTTCCACCATCTCACAATCACCTGCAGATATGATTAATTTTTCTTAACATTCTGTGGTGAAGAAATGTCATATTTTGTGGGAATTTTATTATATTCTAATATATACAACATAATAAAATATATGCAATTAATATTTCTCCTATATACCTTTGAACTATTACTGAATAAAAATATTCATTGCTTTTGTGTAAAATTTTCTAATATTTCCCTTTGCCATGATATACAATACCGAATACAATAAAGGCATCATTTATAAAGGAACAAACAGTGTATTCCACCCTGTATAAAAAGCATCTCTAGACTTTTAAAAATCATTTATACATCCATGTATTCAAACCATCGTAATAGACACTGCTGGTACGTAACATCTTCATTTGCCCAATATTTAATCATATGGTTGAAGTCACTCGATAGAGAAATATTTTATATTATTTTTTATATGCACATAAAAACACTTATCTTGGTTTCTTTTTCCTCTTACTCTTGTTTACTTTCCTAACACATAGACTTGTTGCCTTTGTAATAGCTCCTTTTAATTTGGCCCACTGTTGTTCCACCTTACCCATTTTCTTCCAGTCTTTCAGTTCTTCCTCCAGGTATGTTCCCATTTTGTCAAAGTCCGTATTTGAGAAATTCAAAACTCGGGTCTTCATGTGACTTCTCTGTATCCTATTTGCGATATCGAACAATATCGTCTGATGATCACTGGTGCTCAAGTGAGCCCCTATCCGAACATTAGAATCATTATCACCATTAGAAAGCACTAGATTGCGCATCAAACCATCCCTCATGGGATCCATTACTATTTGTATGAGCAGAGCCCCTTTAAGGTCATCCACTATCGCTCTACTTTTTTGTAGATTCCGCAGAAGGGTGCTCCAATCCATATCCGGCAGATTAAAATCTCCAACGAGCGACACTTCTCTTTTCTTTCCCACCTTTTGGATGTCCTTGATCATATCCCTTTCAGTTCTTCCAAATGGAAGCACCATCTTCTTTTCTTAAGACAGTCCATAATTCTTCTTTACCCCACGTCCCTTGCAGTTATTGCTTGGATATTGGTTTTGGCATAAAGAGCTACTCCTCCTCTTCTGTCCTTTTTGTCCTTCCTTAACAAGTTATAGCCCATGAATGAACCATGGGTGAACCTTGTCTCCGTAACAATAACCATATCCAATTCCACCTCCACCATTAGGGCCTGCAGGTCTGGGATTTTATTACTCAGAATATGAGCATTTGTGGTCATAGCTTTCCAGCTGCTCTTTCTAGTCACCGTTTCTGGGGTTTGTTTTTTTTTAACTGATTTTGTTACTTTCTCTTCCCACTTTCTGTATTGCTTGGGGTTGACACGCCAATTTAACTGGCCACCTCCTGTCACCTCCGCTTCCTAGTTTAAATGCCTGATAATGTATGATCTCAATTTTTCATTTAGCATCTTCTTTCCTGAGAAATGTAGGCCATCCTTACCATATAACTGTTTATTGCTCCATACATGGCCCCAGCCTCCAATGTATCCAAAATCACTTTCCATACATCAGGTTTTGAGCCAGGAATTGAAATTATCTATATGGCATAGCTCTTCCTTTCTGTTTCCATAAACACGTAATACTTCAGAAAAGGCCATAGTCTTTACCATGTGTCTAATCCTCTTCCCTAGATTTTGGAAATCTTTCTGTACCTCAAGGATACCATTTCTAGTGAGGTCATTGGTCCCCAAATGGATGATAACATTGATATCTGAGTATTTTCTGCATTGAATATCTAGTTGGTAGTTCTTGCTGAGGATCCTGGAAGGCATTTTACTGTTGTGTCCCCATCAAAATGGTTTCCCAAATTGGTTCCTCTGATGACTGAGTCTCCCAGAAAAAGGAGCTTCCTCTTATGACATTTAATATTGTTTAAGGGTTTCTGAGCAACTATGTCCTTTTCAGATATCTCTTCATTTTTTATTGCTGGAGCTTCTTCATTCTCCAATACAGAAACGGTATTATGTAAGGATATCAGTGAAGAGAGTGAATGTCTCTTTACCACAGGCCTTATTCTGCCAGAGCTCATAGAAATCCATTTATTCCTGGGTTTTTGAATCCTGGACATCTGACTACTCTGTGGGAGTGGGAGTGGGTATTCAGGATGCTGTCCAGATGGGGAAACTGGGTGTCATATAGTCACATGTTTTGTTCTACCAGAGCACACTATAAACTATTTATTCTTGGGATTCTGAATCTTCTATGGAAGCTGGGGAAGATATTCTGGTTGCATCAAGATAGGGGACTTTTTTTTTTTTATTTATGAATTTTCAATATTAACCCAAAACAATCATTTTGTGCTCAGAAATTCATGGAAGAAAATAATTATATACTAATATCAATTGAATTGAAACTATTATCCATTATTACCAAAAATCATAATTTAGGAGAGATCCTGGTAATTTTAAAGAGAGTACAATAGTAGAAACTATCCTTATAATAGGGCTTAACACACCTTACCCAGCAATAATTTTTTTTATTACAAGCCTATTGGGGATGAAATGGTGGGTTTCCTCGAATTTAGAAAAATTCTTAATTGGTCTGGTGAAAAAAAGATATAAGATTCTTCCGCTTTTCTTAGTAAACATTTACAAGGAAAACGTAAGAGAAAAGTAAATCCCAAATCCAAAACGTCCTGACGTAGGGATAAAAAACCCCTGTGTTGTATCTGGGTAACTGAGGCCAAATCCAGAAAAATCTTAATTACATTATCCATAAATTTTACAGGAAATTTTCTAAAATTTTCTTTCATAACAAGTTGTACATCTGAAGTGGTAATAAATGAAACAAGAAGGGTTGCTCGATCTAACACTTCAGGAGAAGTATCTTCAAGAAACTCGGTTAAATTTCCTGGGATATTTAACCTTAATGGAGAAACTGCAAGTTTAAGCAAAAAATAACAACTGTTAATCGTTGGAGTATTCTCTGGAGTAAATCCAAGTATCTCAAACAGGAATCTTTTGAGCGTAGTATAAGGAATTTCCCCCATTATTTTGGGGAAATAAAAAAATCGCAAATTCAAGTGTCTCATATTATTTTCTAATGCCTCAATTCTTCTCGACATTGCCTCCTTATCTTTCACAGTAGCAGCCTTAAAGTTCTGCAACTCAGTTTCTCATTCTTCTAGACCCGATATTTTAGGCATCAAATTGGTAACTTGTTGCTGCATCTCAGTAGAAATTGTGTTACTTTGTTACACCGATTGTTCCAATTTTATATTGAAATTATTCAATGTAACTGCAAACCCAGCCTCCAAGACCCACAATGCTGTTAAGGTTACGGTTTCGGGTCGAATTGGAATTGTCAGGGGTTTGTATTCGGGGTTTTCCTCCCTAGAAGATTGCAGGATTTCTTCACAAGGTGTCCCCCCCATAGCCCCTTCTTCAGACCCAGTACCTGGTAGTCCCGCAGCGTCTGGATTCTCTGGGGGGGGGGACCGCCAATGATGTTTGACCTTCCATTGAAGCAGCAGTCAGCGTTTGCTTCTCTGCTTCTAATCTGGAATCTATACTTCCATTCAGTGCTCCGAATCCAGACAACGCCATCGACCTTTCCCCCAGTGCCTGCCTTAGTGAAACTTCTTCCGCAGTCAAAGGCAGCCCTCTCACACCGCCTTGCACATCGGATTCCTCGGTTCCCGGTTGATATGCTGGTGATTCCATGTAGCGGGTAATCGGCTATTGCAGTATCGGTGAAGGTAAGGGAACACTTAGGGACACATGTACCTTCCCTTTCCGTTTAGGAGGCATTTTGTAAAAAGGAAACTTTTTCAAATTGATAAGCACAGTAGACCCCGCTAGCGCTGAAATTCAGCGTGCCGCCATCTTGGATCTTCTCCAGTTTGGATGTTTTTTTGAAACCTAACAATTCCTCTTTCGAATGAATCACTAGCTTTTTCATTAGAGACAGCTGAAAACAAATTGGACAACCTTTAAGTTTCCAGATGGTAGGCCTTGGGACATAAGTACCACAAATGTTACACTGAATAAAAGCCATTCTGCTAATAGTGACTAATATACAAGTTGCTAGATTAGTACTTAAGACTTATTATTCATTTAACTAAGTCCTTGGAAGCACTATTTAAGGGGTGGGTGCGTGTGTGGGGCAGGGTGGGAGGGAACAAACAATTGCAGATACTAGCCCTTTGTTCTATAAATTAGCACACACAGTTATTTAAATACACACTAGCAAGGATTCTAGATTAAATATATAGAGATTTCAAATCATGCAACAACAGAGGAAACAGCAGAAAATAGAACATGTCAGCAAAAAATAATTCTACAATATGGCTAACAAATTCAAAATTCAACTCTCTGGCCACAACCTCAGGTATGTGTTTCTCTGGAAAAGCATCTGAATAATTTATTTTACTTCCATATACTAGTTCTTAATGAACCCCTGCAGTGTCCTGTGGTTCTAATAATACTTCTTATGAAAGGCACTGTACACATACAATATAAATATATGTGTTTATAAGTTCTACACCAAAAAATGCTATGTATGTATTAGGGATGTGAATCGTTTTATGACAAATTAAAATATCATACGATATTTTTTAATTCATCATTGTTATGGTTATGAGGTGTTGGAGTGGATTCTTGGGTGCTGCGGTCATGGTCACTCCCATGGGGAGGAGCCCTGTGAGGAAATGCAGTACCAGGCTAGACTCTATACATGCAGATACAGAGAATTTGTATTTATTGTACAGCTCAATGGTACTTCCCGGGGAGCGGGCAGAAGTGGAGGTAACCCAGTGAAGTAGTCCAGGGGACTTCAGCAGAGGAGACCAGTCTCATACTCAAATAGGTGATAGGCAGCACGGCGTAGCAGGGACAGGTCCTGGATGTAGATACGGAGCGCTGAAGCTGAAGATGAGACAGACTGAAAGGGTTAGTACTCACTGAAGCAGAAGCTGTATAGTTGATGGTCCAGGCAGGCAGAGGTTGTTCAGTGGCAGGGAGAGCAGGCCCTCGAGGAGCGAGTACCTGGTATCCCAGGATAGACCTGAAATAGAGCAGAAGGGCCCCCGAGGAGCGGGTACCCAGGTTAGCGAAGAGTTACCCCGAAAAGCAGAGAGAGCTTCCTGCGGCAGCTAGGAAGTGGCAGAGCAGCTTAGACCGGAGGCAGTCCAATCCAATCCAATCCTTGCTAAATCAGGGGGTCATTTATCAAAATGCGCTAAGGCGTTTTTGCATGCGTTATGGGCTTATCGCATGCGAAAAGCCCCGTTAATGCATGTGATAGCACCATATCGTATGGTGCGATGCAAATTCGAAAAAGAGGAGGAGTTAGGGATGGGAGTGGGCTGGGTTTACCAGCTTGCGAAGTCCTATCGCAGGGATTTAACGCTGATTTTACCTACAACTTTTTCAGTAGTGTTAAGCCGTGCAATAGCTTGCGTTACGGGGCGGTAAGGTGTTAGCGCATTTCGCGATGTCTCCTGAAAGGCCTGTTTTAGTAGGTGTGAAGAGAGAGAGAGAGAGAGAGAGAGAGTCCTCTCCTTAGATAGGTATTTGTATCCCTATGGAAGGCCCACCTAGTAACTCGAAGTGAGGTTTAGGTATTAGTGTAGAGGGTTAGGGGCCACTTTGACATTCAACGTGAGACGTACTGTTGCGTTCATGCCTCTTCTCACCCCTCGCTCCACCCTCTCTACCTTGGAAGCAATGCCCTTCGGCTCTGATGGACAGTTGCCGCCGCGGTTTCTCTCTGCAACTTGGTCCCAGTGTCCCTGGGCTGGCTTGACGCTACGGATTCGCCATGTTCCTGATGACATAAGGGCACGCGCTCCAGACTTTGTACCAGCAAGGGCGCGAACCTTGGGGGTGTCCCCCCCGTAGTGACATCATCCATTTGCACTTTAAAAGGTCTTTGTTTGCTAACCTCTAACGAGTTAGCAAGGAACTCCAACAGGACTTGCTTCGGCAGTCCACGATACTTGCAACAACGATCCGAGTTAGCGAGGGGAATCCTTCCCCACTGTTCGGCCTTCTCAAACTTACCAGGAATACCCGCTCCACGGGGGCTCTGCTCTCTCTTCTTGATTTCAGATTGCCAAGACGGGATCCGGTACTCGCTCCTCGAGGGCCGTCGTTCCTGTATACTCAGAAGACTCCTTATTTCCTGGAAGTGATTGCAGACGTGAACACAGTGAGTTCTAGTACATAGGAATCGGTACTCGCTCCACGAGGGCCTACATTCCTATAGCTCTGAAGACTCTCTTCCATCCAAGACGTTATCACAGGTACGGAGATCAAGAGTTACTTTGGCAAGATCACAGATAGGAACTGGTACTCGCTCCACAAGGGCCCATGTTCCTAGAATCCTACTCTAGAAGACATTTCATATACAGCAATTGTGAGTTCTTATTACAGACTGTTTGTGGGAACCAGTGCTCGCCTACGGCTCCTGTTTCTGAATGTACTGAAGACTCTCTGTGGCATAGAGACCATTGCAGACATCTACGATTGTGAGTGTACCCTCTTGTATCCAGTATACCCTGTTTACTCACTACTTCTAGTCTCTCTCTACAGCTCAGCGACCCAGAGATTATATTCCAGTATCAGAAGGACTTCAGCCTTGCCGAACACAATGACTCACTACTGCCACCTCTGGTGGTCCAGCTTCCAGTTTAATAAAGAACTATGGGACGGATTTTAAAAGCCCTGCGCGCTTAAATCCTTCCGGATTTACGCGCGCAGGGCACTCGTGCGCCGGCGCACCTATTTTGCATAGGCCGCCGGCGCGCGTAAAGCCCCTGGACGCGCGTAAGTCCCGGGGCTTTCTAAAAGGGGCGTGTCGGGGCATGGCCAGAGTGATGCGGCGTTTTGGGGGCGGCGACACGTGTGACGTGGCGTTTCGGGGGCGGCGACGTGGGCGTGGTTTCGGCCCGGGGGTGTTCCGGGGGCATGGCCGCAGCCTCTGGACCAGCCCCTAGGACCGGAACACGGAGCGGGGCTGCCGGCCGGCATGTGCAAAGTTACGCCTGCTTTCAGCAGGCGTAACTTTGCCAACAAAGGTAGGGGGGGTTTAGATAGGGCCGGGGGGGGGGGGGGGGGTTAGGTAGGGGAAGGGAGGGGAAGGTGGGGGGAGGGCGAAGGAAAGTTCCCTCCGAGGCCGTTCCGAAATCGGAGCGGCCTTGGAGGGAACAGGCAGCGTGCGCTGGGCTCAGCACACGCAGGTTGCTCAAATGTGCACCCCCTTGCGCGCACCGACCCTGGATTTTATAAGATACGCACGGCTATGCGCGTATCTTATAAAATCCAGCGTACTTTTGTTCGCACCTGGTGCGCAAACAAAAGTACGCGATCGCGCAAATTTTTAAAATCTACCCCTATTTGTGTTTATCTCATATTCTAGCCTAGCTGGTGGTTCCTCTCAGGATCTCCTCCTGGGGGCACTGTCATCTACCATCGGCCCAGGGCTTCACCATTTCCTCCTAGTGGTCGTTCCTTTCACTATTGTCACACTGTGGGAGCCAACCACTACGGACCACTAACTCCGCTCACGGAAGTATTATATAGACAGCTACTCCTCTTTCCTTGAGTCTTGCCAGCAGCTTATATATACAGATTGCTACTCCGTAGTGGAGGCATGATAGATTGCTATCTCAGTAGCGAAGTACAATATTAATTAATTTATTTATTTATTTGGAGCTTTTCTATACTGGCATTCATGATACAATCACATCATGCTGGTTTACAGGTAACAGGGGGTGTAATAACCTTGAACATTTAACAAGTGGAGAGAAGCAATGAAGTTACAATAAAACATGGGTGCTGGGGCCAACCAAGATGGCCGACACATAAGACATGTGAAAGGATCGCTCTAATCCTTGGCTTAAGATTTTTCTACTTTCTGCTATTACCTTAATTTTGAATGCCTTCTAATCATGCCACATACGAAGCGAAAAGCTCTACTTAAAGAGAATATTTCTACGAAGAAAGAAGGACTTCAACAGCCAAAGATAGAAAGATTCTTCGATCTTACCCCGAGGATGCCGGAGGCGAGGGCCGCAGGGATGGCGACCCAGGAGCTCGGATCGCTATCCTTGGCTGATGAGATCTCGCTCAGCCTGGGGGCACCTGAGATGCCGACACCGCCGAGAGGTCAGTTAGGGGAGGAGCAGAGGGAAACATTGCGAGCTCTCCCAGAGAGGAGAGAGTTACTGCACCCTGAGTCTGACAAGGAGGACGGAGAGTCGACGCCCGGAGAAGTTGGAGGAGTGAAGGGAGATGTGCTCACCTCCACACCGATCCCCCAAACGGCTGAACCGGCAAGGAACAACGAGGAGAATACAGCACTTCAGGACCTGGTAAAGTTACAACCAAAAATGGCATTTTCTTTACAAAAACCACCAGTTGTAACTTTAGACTCTCTATGGAAAGCTATGACTTCTATTGAATTGGCTGTTACTACACTAACACAAGCTTTCCTGGAGCTTAACAAAAGAGGGTTGAAGGTTGAAAAAGTTATAAGTGAACATCAAGAGAAAATAGGGAAGTTAGAAGAAAAATTGCAACGATTGAAAAGGTTCAGAGTAATTTGATTAAAACAGAAGTTATTGCAGAAAGGAGATTTGAAAATATAGAAAACTCTCTGCGCTATTTAAATCTGCGTATAGTTAATTTCCCTGTTTTGAAAAAAATGTCACCTCTGGATATGTTCAAAGAGTATATGATGGTTTGTTTAAAAATTCCAAAAGAAATTACTCCAGTTATTACTAAAGTGTTTTTTGTTTCAAAAAAGTTAACACCAGCTGAGCAACCAGTGGAAATACCAGAACAACCATCTTTGAATGCTTCCGAATTGAGTGAATTATCAATACAGTCTGAAATTAAAACTAGAGGGACATTGCTGGCTTCCTTTGCCTTTGAACAGGATAGAAATCTTGGTCTAAAATTCTTTTTTAGAAATAGATCTGTTAATATTACAGGCAAAGCATTTGGATATATCCGGACTTAGTCCGATGTACTCAAGAGCGAAGGAGGAAATTTCTTCATATGAGAGATGAAGTGATCAATCGAGGAGCCAGCATGGTATTGAGATATCCTTGTAAATGACTATTGAAGTATCAAGAGACTAAATATATTTTCTTAGAGCCTGAACAACTGAGAGGCTTTTTGGATGGGAAGGCTTGAATTGCTGTACTAATTAGTAGGGGTAGGGTCTTATGTGTTTGGTTAATTCCTTAAACATGGTAAATAAGTGCACTGAGCTCTATAAATGCCTATATGTTCATCTTGGTCCATAATTTCCTGATAATTTAAGAGATCCATGGAAAATTATTTGTTTAAGTTTGTATAAGTTTCTACTAATGATTGTAATGCCGGATCCCTTTATCTTTTCTCTTGATATATGATGTAATATATCTGAAATTGCATAAATAAAAAATTAAAACAAAAAACAAAAAAAACAAGGGTGCTAGAACTGGGAGGAGAAGAAAAAAGCTAGACTAACTTAACAGTAAGAGGAGCAATTATTTACATTAAGTCTCTCAATGGTTGTTGCGGTGATTCAGTTAGGATCAGGAAAGGCTTGTTTAAACAGCCAAGTCTTAAGCCTTTTTCTAAATGTTAATAGGCATGGTTCCAGTCTGAGATCAGGGGGAATGGAGTTCCATATAGATGGTCCCGCTGTAGAGAAGGCCCGGTCTCTGAATGCTAGATGATGTGTAGATTTGGTTTGGGGGACATGCAGTGATCCTCTGTAGGCTTCTCTGATGGGTCTGGATGAGGTGTGTCATCTGAGCGGGAATTGAAGGTTAAGAGGAGCATGGTGATGGATGGATTTATGGATGATAAAACCGGATAAAACCAGCCAACCATTCAGTCTTCCAACACAAACGTCTGATACCAATAATGACAACCCCTCTCACCCAATTCCTCGGACTATCCTTATTCTCTCTAACACTCTTTAACACTCAATCAATCTAAAAAAAAACTCACATAATCAATGACTATCTCCAGGACACACAACCGGATATATGTGCTATGACAGAAACATGGTTGAAACCCACAGACCTACCTCTAATTAACCAACTACCCATTCACATCTACGACATCTACTCCATACCCAGACCCAAAAAAAGAGGGGGAGGACTTTGCTTAGCTGCAAAGAAGGAGCTCAGACTAACCCTACAGACCACTATTCACTCCTCTCGACTGGAATTTGCCCTCTTCAGCTCTAAACAGCTCCAAATTTGTTTAATATATGCCCCTCCCGGTCTCCTGGATTCAGATCCATCACCACTCATTGAACTCATCGCCAAACACCTAAAAAATGACACCCCAGCTGTCATCCTAGGAGACTTTAACATTCACACAGACGTGATCCCTTTATCCGCCAATTGCGATATGCTACTATCTTCTTTAAGGCTATGGGCTTCTCTCAAATTGTTAAAGGTCCCACGCACAGAGCAGGGCACACTCTGGACCTTATATTCATCAACTCAGGCCTTTCACAATCTTCCCCACCACAATGCTCCCCTATCCCATGGTCAGATCACCTGATGATAACAACTAATCTCTGTATCAAGGACAACCCCATATCTCCAAACACCAAAACCACAATTCACTACAGGAACTCATGCTCTAGAGAGGACCTCACCTCTCTCCTATCTTCGGAACTCGCCAATCTTGACCTTTCAGATGCAGAAACAGCCACCTCGTCATGGCACAACATTACGAACAAGGTGGCAGAAAAACTTTGCCCTCAAAAAACCAAAGAGATCAACCCAGCCTGCAAAACCAAAAAACCATGGTTCACGCAGGAACTAAAAACCATCAAATTAGAATTGAGAAAAAAAGAACACGCATGGCGGAGGAATCCTTCCAACACTACACTGAATGAGTACAAAACCCTCATGCACAACTACAGAAACAACATCCTTCGCACAAAGAGAGATTTTTATGCCCACAAAATTCACAACTTTTCCTTTGATCCCAAAGCACTGTTCACATATGTCTCAGAGCTCACAAAACCCACCTCACCAACTATCCCAGATGATCAAGCACAATCAAGATGCACAGAGCTTGCTCAATTTTTTGAAAAAATTCTCAAGCTAATGGCCCCTCTGGCAACCAGTAACACAGTACCTCCTTCTATCATCACTCCTTCACGCAACCAGAACATAAACCTTGATTCATTCGAACCTATCTCCTCACTTGAAATCGAAATGACTCTCAAAAAGATGAAACCCTCCACTCACCCGACAGATTCCATCCCTTCTAAACTCCTACTCACCATCCCGAACATCATAGCGAAGCCCTTAGCAGAGATAATTAATAGCTCGCTAACCCAAGGACTAGTTCCAGACATCCTGAAACTAGCCACCCTCAAACCTCTCCTCAAAAAACCCAACTTGGACCCTACAGACCCAGCTAATTTTCGCCCCATAGCTAACCTTCCATTTGTAGCCAAACTTATGGAGAGGATAGTCAACAAACAGTTATCTGAATACCTAGAAGAGCATAAAATACTCACAACAGCCCAATTCGGATTCCGCAAATCCCTTAGTACGGAATCCCTCCTAACCTCTCTAACTGACAGAGTCCTCGTAGGTCTGGAGAAAAAGACCCCATACCTCCTGATTCTCCTCGACCTATCAGCTGCGTTTGATACCGTAAAACACTCTATCCTGATCGACCGGCTCTCAGACATAGGCATCTCAGGATCAGCCCTGGAATGGTTCAGATCCTTCCTACACAATAGGACTTTCAAGGTCAGAATCAGCAACAAGGATTCCCTCCCGGTCAAATCCTCTTTCGGAGTTCCCCAAGGATCCTCTCTCTCCCCCACCCTCTTTAACATCTATCTTCTCCCCCTATGTCATCTACTCTCAAGTCTTAAGGTCACACACTTCATATACGCAGACGATGTTCAGATTCTGCTGCCAATCACTGACTCCATCTCCAGCACCATCAACTTCTGGAACAATTGTCTACAGTCCATAAACTCACTCCTATCTAGCCTTAACCTAGTACTTAATACGTCAAAAACAGAACTTTTGCTTATCACTCCAGATGAGAACCTTCAGCCTACCAACAACCTAACCTCACCACCAATGATCAATTCCACTCAAGTAAGAGACCTGGGGGTCACCTTAGACAAAAGGCTGAACCTCAAAGAATTTGTCAAGAACACAACGAAAGAATGCTATTATAAACTACATATTCTGAAAAAGCTGAAACCTCTCCTGCATTTTCAGGACTTCAGAACAGTCCTCCAAACAATACTATTTTCCAAGATCAATTACTGCAACTCTCTGCTTATAGACCTTCCAACCATAACCACAAAACCTCTACAAATGTTGCAGAACTCCGCCGCAAGGATTCTTACTAACACCAGCAGAAGTGAACACATAACACCCATACTAAAACACTTACACTGGCTCCCCATCAGATCCAGAATCATTTTCAAAGTGCTAACTATAACACACAAGAACATCCATTCACAAACGTCGCTAGATCTAAGCCTTCCACTTCGCCTACACGAGTCTTCAAGACCAATCAGAAACAGATACTTAGGCACCTTACACGTACCTTCAGCCAAGTCCTCACTCAAGAAACGTGCATTCTCGACTGCCAGCCCCCTTCATTGGAATGCCCTCCCCACGGACATTCGCCTCGAAACGTGTACTCGAACATTCAAAAAGAAACTCAAGACCTGGCTCTTTACAAAAGCCTACACTTAAAGGTCTAGCTCAGAACCACATCCCAGAACTTGAATCATTCTCGCTTTTATAATCATATCAAACAACTCCTAATTTTATCCTTGGTCTCACAATTCCAAATCATTAAATATTTGAGCATGCTACACCAATACCTCTTAATCCAGATGTAACCTCAGTTTTTGAAGTCTTCACTCCTATAGAAATAACCGCCAGTTCTTATTTACTTAACCCTATTCTGTAGACGTAAACTTTTCATGAAGACTGTAATCTGTAAACACCTGTATTTATTATAAGAATTTGTATTTACTATTTATATTTATTATTTAGCCATTAACATTGTTCTGTTACCACTTGGTACTATTTCTCTCCTTTACCTCAAACTCTAAGTTCCTACTAAGTTAGCCATGTTATTTATACCCAATTGTTGGATGTAATTGTATATTTGTTTAATTGTTCAATCTGTTTGATGTAATTTTCTGTTCCTTGTTCTGTGTAAACCGAAGTGGTATGCACAAGTGCATGAACTCCGGTATATAAAAGCCTTTAAATAAATTAAATAAATAAATAAATGATGGTGATGGACTTGTGAATAATTCTGAAATGAATTGGCATCCAGTGTAAATTTTTGAGAATGGGAGAGATGTGGTCTCTTCTTCTAGTGTTTGTCAGTATTCTGGCTGCCATGTTTTGTATTTGTATTTTGTATTTGTATTTGAAGAAATGTATTAATCGCTTAACACAAATGGCCTAAGCGATATACAAAATTACATACATAATAATAAAATCACAAAATTTCACAACGACTAAAACGAACAAACATAAATTAAACACAATAATAAAAGAACAAAAGTAAAATAATGTCACATCTAAATATGAAGTCAAACATATTCACTTCAATACAATACTCATCAACACAGAAGCAGAAGACATTCAATACATTGCGTTACAACTTGAACGCACGGGCAAGGAGAAATTCTTTATAAGAAGATTTAAATTTCTTAACATCATCCATAGATCTCAAATCTATAGGGATTGAATTCCATTGAGAGGGTGCCGCAATTGAAAAAGAAGTCTCTCTAGTGCTGAACAAACGAGCTTGATGAATAGAAGGAACTTCAAGATTGTTTTGGAGCATGTGAAGAGGTTTGGTGGAGGAGGCAGGGAGACCTAGCAAGACAGAGTTACCATAGTCTATCTTGGAGAAAATTACGGCTTGGAGGACAGTTCTGAAGTCTTGAAAGTGAAGGAGTGGTTTTATTCTTTTTAGTACCTGCAGTTTATAAAAGCAGTCTTTGGTTGTGTGGTTGATGAATGTTTTTAAATTCAGGCGGTTGTCGATTATTACTCCTAGGTCTCTTGCTTGGGTGACAAGTATATTAGCTGGTGAACTTTGTGTGGTATTACTATTTTCTGGGGAGATGAGTAGGAGTTCAGTCTTAGTTGAATTTAGTATCAGGTTTAAACTAGCAAGGAGGAGGTTAATCTCTCGGAGGCAATTTTCCCAGTGTTCGAGTGTTTTAGTGATGGGTTCTTTAATGGGGATCAAGATTTGCACATCGTCGGCGTATAGGAAGTGTTTTAGTTTAAGGTTGGTTAACAGCTGACATAGTGGAAGAAGGTATATGTTGAAGAGAGTGGGGGATAGGGAGGAACCTTGAGGAACTCCTAATGAGGAGTTGCAGTGGGGGGATTCTTTATTGTTGATTCTGACCTTGTAGCCTCTGTTACTGAGGAATGTTTTGAACCATGTAAATGCAGTTCCTGTTATTCCAATGTCCGACAACTGGTTGAGGAGGATAGGTCAAGGAGGATCAGTAAGAAGGATTGTCCTTTGTCCAGGCCCATGATGAGGTGATCTATCAGAGATATGAGTAGGGTTTTGGTGCTTAATGCCTTACGGAACCCGTATTGGGTGGGGTACAGTATTTTGTGATCTTCAATGTAATCAGAGAGTTGCGCGTTGACTAATTTTTCCATAATCTTGGCTATAAAAGGAAGATTGGAAATAGGGCGGATGTTGTTGGGATCTTTTGGATCCAAATTCGGTTTCTTTAGGAGAGGTTTAAGAGAGGCTAGTTTAAGGGCGTCTGGAAAGATTCCCCGAGATAATGAACAGTTTATGATATCAGCCAGTGGTTTGGAAATGGTGTCTGGTACTAGCAGGAGAAGTTTAGTTGGGATCTGGTCGAAGGGATGGGAGGAAGGTTTAATTTTCTTTAGTAGTGATTGGATCTCTAAAGCAATGGTGGGTTCAAATGATTCAAGAGAGATTCCTTTGTTTAGAAGATGATATGAACTAGTAGGAGAGGTGGGACTAGGGGGCAAGCGCGTTAAGAGGTTGGAGATTTTGCTTTGGAAGAAGAGCCAGTTCGTTGGCTTTGGATTGTGCTTGGTTGTTAAGGATAGCTGGTGTTAGTTTGGATACGTAGAAAAATAGTGCTTTCGCGTCGAAGATAAGGTCGTGAATCTTGTGAGCGTAGAAATCCCTTTTTGATCTTAAGGTAGAGCTCCTGTAGTGGTGGAGAGTGAGTTTGTAGGCAGATAGTGTGCTGGGGCAAGAGGCTTTGCGCCATTTGTTCTCTTTCTGTCTGAGGCTTTGTTTGAGTTTTTGGAGTTCGTTGGTGAACCACGGTTGTCTTTTAGAGGAGTTAGGGTTGAGTTTTTTTTGTTGATAGTGGACATAATTTATTTGCTACTGTCTCTGTGATGTTGCTCCAGGATAGAAGGGCTGAGTTGGGATCCGAGAGGTCTATGTGTGGGAGTTCTTTAGCCAGGTGGTTGCTGAGGTCATCGGAAGAGCAGGATCTTCTGTAGAGAAACGAGGATTGAGAGGGGTGTGTGTTATGGGTTTCTGTCAAAATGAAGGTGGCGGAGATTAATGCGTGATCTGACCAAGGGATCTGTGTGCATACGGGGGAGAAGAGTGCTTGATACCAGAGTTTAAGAAGATAAGGTCCAGAGTGTGGCCAGCTTTGTGGGTGGGCTTATTGATGATCTGCTCAAAGCCCATAGCTGAAAGGGTGGTGAGAAAAGCCTCACAGTTGGTTGTGAGTGTGGGGTTGTCGACATGTAGGTTGAAATCTCCTAGGATTATATAGCAGGGGAGTCCAGATTCATGTGTTTTGCAATGATTTCTACGATGGGGGAGGCATCTAATTCAAGAACTCCCGGCGGGGCGTAAACGAGGAGGATTTGGAGTTGGTCTGTTTTGAAGAGGCCTACTTCTAGTTTTGAGTTCGATTTTGCTGGGAGTTGGGAGAATCTCAGTTCTTTTTGGCTGCTGGAAGAATGCCCTCTTCCCTTTTTTTTATGACGGGGAGGGAAAAGAAGTCGTAAAGCTGTGTGGGGAGTTGATTTATTAGTGCTATATCTGTTGGTTTAAGCCAGGTTTCTGTTATGGCGCAGATGTCCGGTTTTGAGTCTAGGAGATAGTCGTTGAGGATGAGTGATTTCTTGGTTAGGGACTGTGCATTGAATAGTGTCAGGGAGAATAGTGCGAGGCCTAGGAGTTGAGTGAGAGGTGAAATCATGATTGGGATGAGGGTCTTGGTCGTGCGAGGTCGAGATTGCATTGTTGCTTTTCCTGTGGTGAAGAAACTGTGGTGAAGAATAGGGATTGGGAAACCTGGAGGCATTATGGACTTGCTGTGGGGGAGAGGATGGGGTTGAATGCTGGACGAGGCTGGATGAATGCTGGAAGAGGCTGGAATGCTGGATGAGTGCTCGTAGGCTGCTGGAAGAGGTTGGAGTGCTGAAAGAGGATGGAATTAATGTTAAGTGAATTCTGGATGACTGCTGGAGGAGATGACTGCTGGACTGCTGGAAGAGATGAGTGCTGGACTGCTGGAAGAGATGAGTGCTGGATGACTGTTGGAGGAGGTTGGAGTGCTGAAAGAGGAAGGAAGATACTGCATGAATGTTAAGTGAATGCTGGATGATTGCTGGAGGAGATGAGTGCTGGGAGAGGCTGGAGAAGATTGAAGGAATACTGGATGCCTGTGAAGATCCGGTGTAATAGTATTAAGGGATTGGTTGCAAGCGGCGTGGAGGGCCTCTGCCGGGGTCACCATGGTTTTTAAAGGTCCCCAGACGGCATATAATAGGCCGGCTGAGTCGGAAGGGTTCCAACTCAGCCGGTTCCTTCTCTTTAGGTTGTTTCCATGGCTCTCCCCTTCATTTTTAAGTTGGTTTTGACCTCGGATCTCTGCCCTCTCCGCGTGGCTCACACTTGGAGTGTGAGCTGGCTCCTGCCCCGAATGGGCTGCGCCGACCACGCGAGCCCCAGCGGAGAGAACATAAGAACATGCCATACTGGGTCAGACCAAGGGTCCATCAAGCTCAGCATCCTGTTTCCAACAGTGGCTAATCCAGGCCATAAGAACCTGGCAAGTACCCAAAAACTAAGTCTATTCCATATTACCGTTGCTAGTAATTGCAGTGGCTATTTTCTAAGTCAACTTAATTAATAGCAGGTAATGGACTTCTCCTCCAAGAACTTATCCAATCCTTTTTTAAACACACCTATACTAACTACACTAACCACATCCTCTGGGAACAAATTCCAGAGTTTAATTGTGCGTTGAGTAAAAAAGAACTTTCTCCGATTAGTTTTAAATGTGCCACATGCTAACTTCATGGAGTGCCCCCTAGTCTTTCTATTATCTGAAAGAGTAAATAACTGATTCACATCTACCCGTTCTAGACCTCTCATGATTTTAAATACCTCTTATCATATCCCCCCTCAGCCGTATCTTCTCCAAGCTGAAAAGTCCTAACCTCTTTAGTCTTTCCTCATAGGGGAGCTGTTCCATTCCCCTTATCATTTTAGTAGCCCTTCTCTGTACCTTCTCCATCGCAATTATATCTTTTTTGAGATGCGGCGACCAGAATTGTACACAGTATTCAAGGTGCGGTCTCACCATGGAGAGATACAGAGGCATTATGACATTTTCCGTTTTATTCACCATTCCCTTTCTAATAATTCCCAACATTCTGTTTGCTTTTTTGACTGCCGCAGCACACTGAACCAACGATTTCAATGTGTTATCCACTATGACCCCTAGATCTCTTTCTTGGGTGGTAGCACGTAATATGAAACCTAACATTGTGTAACTATAGCATGGGTTATTTTTCCCTATATGCATCACCTTGCACTTATCCACATTAAATTTCAACTGCTATTTTGATGCCTAATTTTCCAGTCTCACAAGGTCTTTCTGCAATTTATCACAATCTGCTTGTGATTTAACTACTCTGAACAATTTTGTTTCATCTGCAAATTTGATTATCTCACTCGTCGTATTTCTTTCCAGATCATTTATAAATATATTGAAAAGTAAGGGTCCCAATATAGATCCCTGAGGCACTCCACTGCCCACTCCCTTCCATTGAGAAAACTGTCCATTTAATCTTACTCTCTGCTTCCTGTCTTTTAGCCAGTTTGCAATCCACGAAAGGACATCGCCACCAATCCCATGACTTTTTACTTTTCCTAGAAGCCTCTCATGAGCCTCTCTCCGAGCCCACACACAAAGCTGGCCACACACTCAACCTCCTTTTTGTTAACACAAGCATTACAGTACCCCAAGCACCCATCACCACCCCCATCCCCTGGTCCGACCATTTTCTCATCAATGCCCACCTCACCATCAATACCGACACACCGATCGCAGGTTCACATAAAAAAACAATTTTCTTCCGTAAACCATGTTCTTCGGAGGAACTCTCCCTAGCCTTCAGCAAAGTAAGTGAAAACCTCGACCTAACTAACCCAGACACCGCTCTACTGTCATGGAATAAGTCTATCTCCAACATAGCCAATGACTTTTGCCCCACCATCCACAAAATAATAACCCCTACACGTACCGAGAGAAAGCCATGGTACACCGCTGAACTAAGAAAACTGAAGCAAGACCTCCGAACCAAGGAACGTACCTGGCGCAAACAACCGACACCCACACACAAAATGGCCTACAAACATACATTGCATACATACCGTCAAGCAACTATCCACACCAAACGTGACTTCTACACAGCAAAAATCCACAGCTATAAATTCAATCCAAATGCCTTATTCTCCCTCATTGCAGAACTCACAAAGTCCCCCTTTCCCTCCTCCCAAGAAGTAAATAGCATAGAGAAATGTGAGAAACTAGCTGACTACTTTCAAAGTAAAATCTCCAAAATTCTAACTCGACTCCCCTCCAATCCCGCCCCCACAGACCCACTACCTATCGACAACAAAACTAACCTCGACTCCCTTGACATTACCTCCGTGAAGGAAGTTGAATCCATATTAAAAAAGATGCGACCAGCCACCCATATCGCAGATACCATCCCATCAAAAATTCTCCTCACCATTCCCTCCGCCATTGCAAAACCAATAGCAGAAATCATAAACTGCTCCATCACCTCCGGGAAAGTCCCCGACCCACTTAAACTTGCCATCATGAAGCCACTACTAAAAAAACCCCACCCTCGACCACAATGACCCTGCAAATTACAGGCCCATTTCCAATCTGCCCTTCATATCCAAAATCATGGAGAAAGTGGTTAACTCGCAACTCACCGATTTCCTAGAAGAAAACAATATTTTACATCCCGCTCAATATGGCTTTCGTAAAGACCGAAGCACCGAAAAACTCCTACTTGCAATCACAGATACCATTCTCAAAGGCATGGACCACGGCCAATCATATATACTTGCCCTTCTTGATATCTCAGCCGCCTTTGATACCGTGAACCATCAAATCCTAATATCACGCTTAGCGGAGATAGGCATCTCAATCACAGCCCTATCCTGGTTCTCCTCATACCTTGACCACCGAAAGTGCTTAGTCAAGCTTGATAATTTTGAATCCGCTCACATTCCCCTCACACAAGGCGTACCCCAAGGCTCCTCTTTATCGTCCACCCTCTTCAATACATACTTACTCCCACTCACTCTGCCACCTACTCTCTAAACTAGGACTAAAATTCTTCTTATATGCAGACGACGTACAAATACTTATTCCCATTCAGAAATCCATCAATGAAACCCTTCAGTACTGGGAAATATGTCTGACATCCATCAATTCTCTCCTCTCCAATCTCCACCTAGCACTCAACGCCTCTAAAACTGAAATCCTCATCCTAGCAAATCAACCAATCAACTCAATCCACCAAATGATTCATAACGCTTCACAAGCTCACACACTACCGCCCAGTGTCAGAGATTTAGAAGTCTCCCTAGACAATAAACTAAGCTTCAAATCCCACATTAAATCACTTCTAAAAGGGGGCTTCTACAAACTTCAAATCCTCAAAAAACTGAAGCCCCTCCTCCACGCCCACGACTTCCGCACTGTTATGCAAACCACCATACTATCTAAACTCGACTATTGCAACTCCCTTCTCTTAGGCCTCCCTGCCTCTACCATTAAACCCCTTCAAATCCTTCAAAATGACCATATCACTCCCATACTCCAAGATCTCCATTGGCTCCCCATCACCTTCCGTTCCCAATACAAAACACTAACCATCCTCCATAACACATTATACAATAACAATTCACCCTGGCTTGAAGATATGCCACAATTCCGTCAAGCTAATCGCCCCACTAGAAACTCCCTTGCTGGCACTCTCCAAACCCCCTCACTTAAAATTGGGCACCTTACCACTACTAGGGATAGAGTCTTCTCCATTGCGGGCCCCACCCTCTGGAATTCCCTTCCCGTCAAACTCTGCTTAGAACCGTCCATGAGCCATTTCAAAAAAGGAATCATGACATGGCTCTTTAAACAGGCATACCCCAATTCCTCTCAATCCTAGTCATTGTCCTCCTTGAACCACTTCAGCTCCAGCTCAGCCTATATTCCTTCTCCCTGACCTCCCCTATACCATCCCAGAACCCCCCCCCGCTCCCTCCCTTTTACCATCCCAGTACCCCCCTGCTCCCTCCCCTAGCGCCCCTAAGCCTCCCCCTACCCCGCCCTTTCACCCCTTAGCAACCTCTCCCTGAAAGTACCCTTGCTCTAATATACCCTTGTTCCCTCCACCCCCTCCGCTCCTTTTCCCCTCTTCCCTCCCCTCCCCCCTGCACCAGCATTTAACTGTACATATGTGCACTTGCCTCCGTTATACTGTAAATAAGTTTCATATGCTAAGTTCTTAACTGCACATGCCCCCTTAACTTTGTTTATAAGTTCATTTGCATATCTAATCCTAACATGAATGCAAAAAAGTTGTAACTCTGCTTGCTGACTCTCTTCTCCTGTACCTTTGTATATCATCCAGTTAACCCCCCCCCCTTCATTGTAATTTCCTTTCTCAGTTACTTGTAAACCGACATGATGTGTCCTACGAATGCCGGTATAAAAAAGTGTTAAATAAATAAATAAAGAGAGGAAATTTGTCAAACGCTTTCTGAAAATCCAAGTATACTACATCTACTGGTTCACCTTTATCCACATATTTATTAACTCCATCAAAAAAGTGAAGCAGATTTGTGAGGCAAGACTTGCCTTGGGTAAAGCCATGCTGACTTTGTTCCATTAAACCATATCTTTCTATATGTTCTGTGATTTTGATGGTTAGAACACTTTCCACTATTTTTCCTGGCACTGAAGTCATGCTAACCGGTCTGTAATTTCCCTGATTGCCCCTAGGGCCCTTTTTAAATATTGGGCTTTCTTTAGCTATCCTCCAGTCTTCAAGTACAATGGATGATTTTAATGATAGGTTACAAATTTTTACTAATAGGTCTGAAATTTCATTTTTTAGTTCCTTCAGAACCCTGGGGTGTATACCATCCAGTCTAGGTGATTTACTACTCTTCAGTTTGTCAATCAGGTCTCCCACATCTTCTAGGTTCACCGAGATTTGATTCAGTCCATCTGAATCATTGCCCATGAAAACCTTCTCCAGTATGGGTACCTCCCCAACATCCTCTTCAGTAAACACCGAAGCAAAGAAATCATTTAATCTTTCCGCGATGGCCTTATCTTCTCTAAATGCCCCTTTAACCCCTCGATCATCTAACGGTCCAACTGACTCCCTTACAGGCTTTCTGCTTCGGATATATTTTTTAAAGTTTTTACTGTGAGTTTTTGCCTCTACGGCCAACTTCTTTTCAAATTCTCTCTTAGCCTGTCTTATCAATGTCTTACATTTAACTTGCCAACGTTTATGCATTATCCTATTTTCTTCTGCTGGATCCTTCTTCCAATTTTTGAATGAAGATCTTTTGGCTAAAATAGCTTCTTTCACCTCCCCTTTTAACCATGCCGGTAATCGTTTTGCCTTCTTTCCAACTTTCTTAATGTGTGGAATACATCTGGACTGTGCTTCTAGAATGGTATTTTTCAACAATGACCACGCCTCTTGCACATTTTTTACTTTTGTAGCTACTCCTTTTAGTTTTTTTCTAACAATTTTTCTTATTTTATCAAAGTTTCCCTTTTGAAAGTTTAACACGAGAGCCGTGGATTTGCATAATGTTCCTCTTCCAGTCATTAATTCAAATTTGATATATTATGTTCACTATTGCCAAGTGGCTCCACCACTGTTACCTCTCTCACCAAGTCCTGTGCTCCACTGAGAATTAGATCTGAAATTGCTCCCTCTCTCGTCGGCTCCTGAACCAATTGCTCCATAAAGCTATCATTTATTCCATCCAGGAACATTATCTCTCTAGCGTGTCCTGATGATACATTTACCCAGTCAATATTGGGGTAATTGAAGTCTCCCATTATTACTGCACTACCAATTTGGTTAGCTTCCCTAATTTCTCTTAGCATTTCACTGTCCGTCTCACCATCTTGACCAGGTGATCGGCAATATACTCCTATCACTATAGTCTTCCCCGATACACAAGGGATTTCTACCCATAAGGATTCAATTTTGCATTTAGTCTCATGCAGTATGTTTATCCTGTTGGACTCTATGCCATCCCGGACATAAAGCGCCACACCGCCTCCCGGGTGCTCCCCTCTGTCATTGCGATATAATTTGTACCCCGTTATAGCACTGTCCCATTGGTTATCCTCCTTCCACCATGTCTCTGAGATGCCAATTAAGTCTATGTCATCATTCACTGCTCTACATTCTATTTCTCCCATCTTACTTCTTAGACTTCTGGCATTAGCATACAAACATTTCAAAGTTTGTTTTTTGTTTGTATTTTCATTCTGCTTTTTAATTGATAGGGATTAGTTAGAATTTTTTAGCTCAGGTGAGTTTTTAGTTACAGGCACTTGGACTACTTTTCTTATTATTGGAACCTCACTGTCGGGATGCCCTAAATCTAATGCATCATTAGTATCCTTTGAAGATACCTCTCTCCGAACCATGCACTGCTGAGCGACTGTCGGCTTTCCCCTTTGTTCTAGTTTAAAAGCTGCTCTATCTCCTTTTTAAAGGTTAGCGCCAGCAGTCTGGTTCCACCCTGGTTAAGGTGGAGCCCATCCCTTCGGAAGAGACTCCCCCTTCCCCAAAAGGTTTCCTAGTTCCTAACAAAATGAATCCCTCTTCCTTGCATCATCGTCTCATCCACGCATTGAGACTCTGGAACTCTGCCTGCCTCTGGTGACCTGCGCGTGGAACAGGGAGCATTTCAGAGAATGCTACCCTGGAGGTTCTGGATTTAAGCTTTCTACCTAAGAGTCTAAATTTGGCTTCCAGAACCTCCCGCCCACATTTTCCTATGTTGTTGGTGCCCACATGTACCACGACAGCCGGCTCCTCCCCAGCACTATCTAAAATCCTATCTAGGAGACGCGTGAGGTCCGCCACCTTCGTACCAGGTAGGCATGTTGCCAGGCGATCCTCACGCTCACCAGCCACCCAGCTGTCTACATTCCTAATAATCGAATCACCAACTATGACGGCCGACCTAACCCTTCCCTCCTGGGCAGTAGGCCTTGGGGAGATATCCTCAGTGTGAAAGGACAATGCATCTCTTGGAGAGCAGGTCCTTGCTACAGGATCCTGTCCTGCTGCACCCAGTTGATACTCTCCAATCATGAGACCTTCTTCCTCCAAGGCAGCACCAGGGCTGCCAGTCTGAAGTTGGGACTTGGCTACTATGTCCCTGAAGGTCTCATCTATATACCTCTCTGTCTGCCTCAGCTCCTCCAGGTCTGCCACTCTAGCCTCCAGAGCTCAGACTTGTTCTCTGACAGCCAGGAGCTCTTTGCATCGCATGCACATGTACTTCTCACCAGTGGGTAAAAAATCATACATGTGACACTCGATGCAAAAGACTGGGAAGCCCCCCTCTTGCTGCTGGACTGCTGTCTTCATCTCAATTTTGATCAGTTCCTAGTTAAGTTTTAGGTTGCTATGGGAGTAGGAATGTGTCTAACATCCTTTAAATGTATTAGTGACTTCACTATATGTCTGGTAGTGGTCTACTGGGGTCTGATCAAACTCTCAATAAAGTTTTTGTTGTTGCTTTTTTTTTTTTGTGAAAGTGGCACCTGCCTATAAATTAAAGGATGAGCTAGAGGTGGGTGGGCGAGGGGTGGGAGAGTTGGAAAATCCAAACAGTCTAACTTCAGTTAGTCAGCCAGAGTGACTCACTGCTCTCTTGATTAACAAATGTTGGTACCTATTCAAACCAAATCACACTACCTCAACACCTTTCCAAGGTGAGTAACTGAGCTGAACCTTTCAACCTTTTTACTTAGGTATATACTGCTCCTAGCTTATTTCTAGCTTCTGGCTACTTTCTTTTTTTTTGGGGGGGGGGGGGGGTTGGTTTGTTTTTTTAATACAAACACTCAGTTCTGCTTACTAGCTGCCTTACAGACTTTTAAAAATAAGCATACTACCTACTGCTTATTAGCGGCCTTATTGACTATTGAAAAATACAAACAGTCTAACTTGTTTATTCACTGCCTTACTGACTATTAACTGCCTTACTGACTATTAAAACACAAACACAAAAACACACTAAATAATATTCCCAAATAGTTAACTTTGCCCCAATACTTTTAAAAAAGACAATGTCCCAAGCAAAAACTTACTGATTCCTTTCAGCCACCAGCAAGGTGATCCTCTCCTCTCCATGCTCCCACTGAGGAGGAGGTAGGCCGATCGCAGGGAGGGTGGTCGCAAGAAGAGGGAGGGCGCCGGGATCACCGCGGTTTTTAAAGGTCCCCAGACGGCGTCTAATAGGCCGGCTGAGTCGGAAGGGGGCGCGGTTTGATTCACCACACGGTTCCTTCCCTTTAGGTTGTTTCCATGGCTCTCCCCTTTGTTTTCAAGTTGGTTTTGACCTCGGATCTCTGCCCTCTCCATGCGGCTCACACTCGGGGTGTGAGCGGGCTCCTGCCCCGAATGGGCAACGCCGACCGCGCGAGCCCCAGAAGAGAGGAGGTAGGCCGATCGCAGGGAGGGTGGTCGCAAGAAGAGGGAGGGCGCCGGGATCGTTGCAGTTTTTAAAAGTCCCCAGACGGCGTCTAATAGGCCGACTGAGTTGGAAGGGGGCACGGTTTGACTCACCATGTGGTTCCTTCCCTTTAGGTTGTTTCCATGGCTCTCCCCTTCGTTTTCAAGTTGGTTTTGACCTTGGATCTCTGTCCTCTCCGCACGGCTCACACTCGGGGTGTGAGCGGGCTCCTGCACCGAATGGCTGCGCCGACCGCGCGAGCCCCAGCAGAGAGGAGGTAGGCCTCTCCTCAGAAGAGTATTATTATACAGATTGCCAACTCCTCTTCCTTGGAGAGTTGATCCATAACAGATTGCTACCTCCTTCCTTACAGGAGCATCTAACAGCAGTTCGCTAACAGATCTACAGATAGCTAACTCCTCCCCTCTGGAGGAGCAGATCATGTTATAACGCTACTCCTTCCCCTTTCAGGAGAACAGCAGAACAGATTGCTAACTCTGCCCTCCTGGCGGGGTGAGCAACAGCAGATTGCTAATTCCTCCCCTCTGAAGGAGGAGAGCGTAACAGATTGCTAACTCCCTAGCAGATTGGTAGCAGATTGCTAACTCCTGCCCTCTGGAGGAGGAGAGCGTAACACGTACGAACAGAACAGTGGTCTCTTGTGAAGATTTGATGATCTACGGAGAGAGGAAACTCACCCAAAGATGAAATTTGAGCAATGTTCTTTCCACCTAGCTTGATGTTCCCCAGGTAGAGAGTCCATCAAGCTAGGTGAAGAGAACATTGCACAATCTCATCTTTGGGTGAGTTTCCTCTATCCAAAGGTCATCATATCTTCACAAGAGAGCACTGTTCTGTTCGTACATCTCACATTGAATGTCAAAGTGGCCCCTAACCCCTACACTAATACCTAAATCTCACCTCCATTTACTAGGTGGGCCTCCCATAGGGATACAAATACCTATCTAGGGAGAGGACATTATGGCTAGGCTCTCTCTCTGTCTCTCTCTCTATCTAAAAATGGTCCCCCAGTGGTTGTATGCAGGAAATACAACAGGTCTGGCACGAATCGCAAAGTGTGAAAATGTAATCGCAATTTGTACTAACTTAGCTCTTCGCATAGCTATTAGTGCAAATTGCGATAAACTGTCTATTTGTATAAAACACGCACCTTTTGCTATCGCATGCAATACTTATCGCATTTTGATAAATACAGGCCTCAGTTTGTTAGCAAACGAAGGGCAGGCTAAATACCAGGATGTGATGATGTCACTCGGAGGGGACACCCCCGAGGTTCCCGCCATGACGTGGATATAGATGTGGGTGGCGTGCGTGCACCCTAGGAGGCCCTCAGGAAAATCATGGTGAACACCATCGCCGTTGCTGATCCAGGGACGCTGGAGAGAGCGGCATGAAGACACGGCAGCAGCCATCTTCCCAAGGCTTAAGGAGAGAGAAGGAAGAAAGGTGAGGCACAGAGGTCGAAGCCGTCTGAGACTGACGGACACAACAGTACCCCCCTTCAAAGGGCCCCCTCCAGACCCCCTACCTGGTCTAGGTTTTTGAGGATGCGATCGATGAAATTGACAAAGCATCTCTTTGTCCATGATATTAGCCAAAGGTTCCCAAGAGTTTTCTTCTGGTCCGTATCTCTCCCATGACAGGAGGTATTCCCAAACTCTACCTCTCTTTCTTACATCAAGGATGGCATCAACCTTGTATACGATGTCTTCTTCTGCATCAACTGGAGTAGGTTTAGGTGTCTTGGTGGAAAACTTGCTAAGAACAAGCGGTTTCAGCAGCGAAACATGGAATGCATTGTGAATTCGCATAGCTGGAGGGAGTTTCAGACTGTAGGTGAGAGAGCCCAATCGTTGGAGAATAGGAAAGGGTCCGACATAGCGTGGAGCAAATCGAGCAGATGGAAGCTTAAGTCTCAGATGTTTAGTAGAAAGCCAAACTTTATCTGCAAGCTGGAATTCAGGAGCCTTGCTACGGTGAGCGAAATAGCCTTTCTTTGCTCTTTGTCCTGCTTTTTGGAGCATCTCTTTAGTCTTTCTCCAGAGCTGCTGTATATTTTTGGCAGTAGATTGAGCTGCCAGGGATGACACAGAAAGTGGAAGCGGTAAAGGTGGTAAGGGTTGTCGTCCATAGATCACTTCAAAAGGAGTAGATCCAGTAGATGACGCTGGATGAAAATTGATGGCAAATTCAACCCAGGGCAACAGTTCAGCCCAGTCATTTTGTTGTGAACCGACATAGGCATGGAGGAACTGTTTGAGGGTTCTATTCATTCTCTCAGTTTGACCATTCGACTGAGGATGATATGCAGAGGTGAAGTAAAGTGTGGTGTTGAATTTCTTACACAAGGCTTTCCAGAACTTGGCTGTAAATTGAGCTCCTCTGTCAGAAACAATATGTTTCGGCATGCCATGTAGGCGAAAGATGTGACTGATGAATAACTTAGCAAGTTGCATGGCTGATGACAAGCCAGGGAGAGCCACGAAGTGAGCCATCTTTGAAAATCGGTCCACAGTAACCCAAATGGTATTGTTACCTCCAGAAAGTGGCAGGTCCACCAGAAAATCTGTTGCGATGTGGGTCCAGAGCTCATCCGGTGCTGGCAAGGGTTGAAGCAGGCCCCAAGGATGTCCGGGCGCAATTGGCACAATTGGAACAGGAGGCTACATAAGCTAGAGTGTCTTCTTTTATGGTGGGCTACCAACAGTACTTTTGTAGCTTGGCCACTGTTTGCCGTTGACCAGGGTGTCCGGCCAGTTTCAAATCATGAGCCCATCTTAGCAATTTCTTTCTTAGATTGCAGGGTACAATGGGCTTTCCTGGGGGTACCGGATGTGTAGCTGAGAGAATCACTCTCTTTGGGTCAATAATATGCTGGGGTTCATCAGGTACGTTCTCTGAGAGGAAAGAGCGAGATAATGCATCTGCTCTGACATTTTTGTCACCAGGGCGGTACTTCAGCACAAAGTCAAATCTGTTGAAGAACAGGGACCATCTCACCTGTCTATGGTTAAGGCGCTGAGTGTGACGGAGGTACTCCAGATTTTTGTGATCAGTGTAGACAGTAATCTGATCTTGGGCACCTTCAAGCCAGGGGCGCCGTTTTTCAAATGCCATTTTTATTGCCAACAGTTCTTTATCCCCAATACCGTAGTTCTTCTCCGAAGGCGAAAAGCATCAGGAAAAGAATGAACAGGGGTGTAAGACCTTTGAATCACCGGTCTGGCTTAGCACGGCCCCTACACCTACATCAGAGGCATCGACTTCCACGATGAAGGGTCGAGTAGGGTCGGGATGGCGGAGACATGGTTTGCTTTGAAAGGCGTCTTTTAACTTCTGGAATGCGGTCACAGCTTCCATAGACCAAGTAGCAACGTTGGCTCCCTTCTTAGTCATTGTTGTTAATGGAACAGTCAATGAAGAGGAACGCAGTCACAGCTTCCATAGACCAAGTAGCAACGTTGGCTCCCTTCTTAGTCATTGCTGTTAATGGAACAGTCAATGAAGAGTAATTTTTTATAAAAGTCTGGTAGTAATTGGTAAATCCCAAAAATCATCTTAGAGTTTTTAGGCCTGTGGGTTGTGGCCAATTTTTAATACTCTCAAGCTTCTGAGGGTCCATTTGGAAACCATTGTTTGAGACAATGTAACCCAAGAAGGGCACGGATTCTTTATGAAATTCCCACTTAGACAGTTTGGCGTACAAGCGGTTCTCGCAAAGTCTCTGCAGAACTCTTTTGACATCTTCCTGATGGGATTGCAGGTCCTGAGAAAATATCAAGATGTCGTCCAAGTAGACAATGACACATTGATAAACTAAATCATGCAGAATATCCTTCATCATGTTTTGGAAGTTAGAAGCAGGCCGCGACGACGGCAGCGGCTCCTGCCGCTGCAGGAGGACCCGAGGGCAGCTCCAGCCGCCAATCCCGGCCGGGGCTTGCGGCCTCCAGCCGCGAAGATGAAGACGTCGGTGGCGGCTCCAGCCGTGAAGCAGCAGGGTGACAGGCCCGCTGTGCCGGGGGCGTGGCTCCTGCCACGGCAAAGAAGCACAGCTGACTGCGGCACCGACCGCGAAGGACGTCGGCGACTCCGCGCCGCGATGGCAAAGGCAGCAGCAAGAATGGGTGGCCTCCGGGCCGCGAAGGAAAGCAGAGTCCGCGGCTCCGGCCACGTAGGAAGGCATTGGTCTCATGCGTGAGAAGAAATAGGTTCTCCGTTGAGAGGTGTGTGGTAAGCTGCTATGGCGCTTAGGTGTACTCGAAGTGAAGCTGTGGCCAGACCTTCCCTTTAGAGTAGATGGAGATAATTTAGTAGGCGCTCTAGTGGACAGGTTATTGGATCTGCTCCCTTGACTGTACACCAGGACGTGTAACGTGACCACTTTCTTTGATAACTGAGTCTAGTTAATGGCTTCCTCGAGGAGAGTAGAATATCCTGGAAATGAGAAGGGATGTTTAGGTTTTGGAATACGAGCCTTTCAACCTCCAGGCAGTGAGATTCAGGGATGAATGCAGTGGGTGTAGTAGAGATCCCGCTCCCTGGGTAAGCAGTTGAGGGCTGTTGCCTAGGAAGATCAGTTGGTGTGTGGACCAGGGTTGGACCAGGGATGACGTGCCCATGCTGAGGCAATGAGAATTAAGTCTACGTTGCCTTCGATGCATCACTAGACTGTGCGAGAGATGAGAGGTATTGGAGAGAACACATAGAGAAAATCTTGGGACCAATCTATGAGGAACGCGTCCTGTGCCAGCCGGTGTGGGCTGGGGTATACTGAGCAAAACAGTTTGGCTTTTTTGTTGTTTTCTGTTGCAAAGAGATTGATCCGGGGATGACCCCAAGTGGAGAAAATTCGATTGGCTACCTCCTGCTGGAGTTCCCATTCGTGGGGGTGAAAATCCTGCTTAGCTTGTCTGCTCTGAGAGCCTTCTTTGTTTATGTAGAACATTGCTACCTGATTGTCTGAGTGGACCATGACAATCTGGTTGTAGAAACTGAGCTTCAAGGTTCAGAGGGCGTGTTGAATGGTCTGGAGCTCTAGAAGGTTTATGTGTTGTAGTTCTTGGTTGGACCATCATCCCTGAGTTTGTAAGTGTGTGAGATGGGCTCCCCAACCTGAGGGAGATGCATCTGTGGTGAGTATTGTCTGATGGCGAAGGGGGTGTAGATACGAGCCCGTTGTTAGTGCCGGTGGCGTTATTCATAAGTGAAAATCTCGCTTCATGTTGGTTGTTATGGCGACCTTCATGGAGAGGGGGTTGCGAAATTGGTCCCATTGTCTCTTTAGGCCCCATTGTAAATGACGCATGTATGGAACTACATAGATAGCTGCCGCCATGTGGCCCAAAATGGTGAGGACTTGACGGCCTGGAGCAACTGTACTGCCCAGAAGTTGATGGGCGATCGTTGTCAGAGAGATTGTGCAAGGTTCTGGAAGGAAAGCCTTGTCTTGAATGGTGTCGATATGTAGGCACTGAGTAGGTTGTAGGTTCGATTTCTCGTAATTGATGAGGAGGCCCAGATGGTCTAGGCAAGATATTGTGTGGAGTAGATTGCTTCGCAGGGTTGACTGAGTGGGGGCTACTAGTAGCCAATCGTCCAGGTAAGGAAAAATCTGTATTCCCTGGCGACGAAGGAATGCCACCGCTATCGCTAGGCATTTTGTGAAGACTCGGGGCAGAGGAGAGTCCAAACGGTAATACCTTGTACTGGAAGTGTCTCTCATTCATGGTGAAGCAGAGATATCACCAAGAGTTGGGATGCATCAGTATGTGTGCATACGCATTTTTCAGATCTAGTGAGCACATCCAATCTTTGGGTTGTAGGAAGGGCAAGATGGATTTTAGGGATGTCATCTAGAATTTCTCCCTTTGCAGGTACTTGTTGAGAGACCGTAGGTCTAGGATGGGTCACAGCCCTCCTGATTTCTTGGGAATGAGGAAGTATTGGGAATAAAATCCTTGTTGGTGTTGTGTTGGTGCCCCGAGAGTCTTCAAAAAATGCCTAGCGGTAGCGGTGGCATTCCTTCGTTGACAGGGAATACAGATTTTTCCTTACCTGGAAGATTGGCTACTAGTAGCCCCCACCAAGTCAACCCTGCAAAGCAATCTACTCCGCACAATATCTTGCCTTGGTCGCTGTGGAGATGACTCTTCCCATGGGGAGGGGCCCTGTGGGAAACCACAGTGATAGGCTGAACGCAGAGAGCAGACACTGGAGATGGAAGGCTTTTATTGTACTGCTGTAGGTAGATGGTATGATGCAGAAAGGTAAGGCACTGAGACTTTCAACAGTCTCAGATGATGTATTCTCACCCAGATGTCCTAGATAGCCAGCAACCTGCAGTGCGGGCATATGCCAAGCCTGGTGGGTGGAGTTGGAGCACCGGATCATAGAGGGACTCACGGGAGCGTAGTGCGCCGTCCTTCTGATAGTGAAGATGGTGGGACTGAAGGTCCGAGGTGCAGGATAGCAGACTGGTAGGTCCTCGAGGAGTGAGTACCTAGTAGTTCAATCCTTAAAGTAGAAATGAGAGAAAGACCACGAGGAGCGGTTGTCTTAGTTAGTGAATAACCCCAAAGGGAAGTTGGAAGCGAGAGACCCCCGAGAAGCGGGTGTCTAGAGCTTCGTGAGGAGCGAGATCTCTGGAGGGTAGCAAGGCGTCTAAGCGAGTAGCTTAGAGCGGTCAGAGAAGCTAGAACCGAAGTCCTTGCTAACTCAAGGAGGTAGCATTAGTGGAGGTTTTAAATACCCGGAGGTATTGACATCATGCGGTGGGGACGCCCCCGAGGTTCCCGCCATGAAGTGTATATGAGCGTAGGCAACGTGTCCACAAGCGCCTTAGGAGGCCACAGGAAGAAGCATGGCGGTCTGGAATGCCCATACTGAGTTAGAGATGGCAAGGGTTTCGGCACTCGGCACCAGAGGCAGCCATCTTGCCCAAGGAGGAGGAAAAGGGAAAAAAAGAGGTAAGGCAGAGCAGTTGCAGCCATCTGCGACTGACAGACGCAACAGTACCCCCCTTCAAGGGGCCCCCTCTAAGACCTCTTCCAGGTGGTCTGGGTTTCCACGGGTGTGCCAGGTGGAATTGACGTACCATGTCTTTGTCAGTGATATTGGCCAGCGGTTCCCATGAGTTCTCTTCTGGTCCATAGTTCTCCCAGGAGATGAGATACTCCCATGTCTTGCCTCTCTTATGGACATCCAGGATGTCATCCTCGGCATATTCGATGTCATCCTGTGTCCAGACTGGTAGGTTCTGGTGTGTCTTTGGAGAACTCGGAGAGTATCAGTGGTTTTAACAGAGAGACATGGAATACATTGTGAGTCTTCATTGATGGAGGTAATTTCAAACTGTACGTCAGATTCCCTAATCGCCGCAGGATAGCAAAGGGTCCAACATAGCGAGGAGCAAAATGTGCTGAAGGAAGTTTTAGACGAAGGTACTTGGTACTTAACCAGACTTTGTCTCCAGGCTGAAATTGTGGTGCCTTTCAATGATGGGCATCGTAAGTTCTTTTTGCCTTCTGTCCTGCTTTGAGTAGTAACTCATTTGTTTGCTTCCACAGTTGAGATAGCTCTGCTGCAGTGGTCTGTGCGGCAGGAGAAGCCACTGATAACGGAATTGGCAGAGGAGGCAGTGGCTGTTGTCCGTAGATGAGCTGGAAGGGAAAAGATCCCGTAGATGTAGCAGGATGTGAGTTGATGGCAAATTCTGCCCAAGGCAATAGTTCAGCCCAATCGTTCTGTCGGGAATTGACATAGGAACGTAGAAATTGTTTTAGTATCCTATTCATTCTCTCAGTCTGACCATTAGACTGAGGATGGTAAGCGGAGGTTAAAGCCAAGACGATGTCAAATTTTTGACATAGGGCTCTCCAAAACTTCGCAGTGAATTGTACTCCTCTGTCAGATAGGATATGCTTAGGCATCCCATGAAGGCGAAAGATGTGTTTAATGAAAAGTTTAGCTAATTCTGTAGCAGAGGGCAGTCCTGGTAACGCTACAAAATGTGACATTTTGGAGAAGCGGTCAACTGTGACCCAAATGATGTTGTTTCCATCGGATGGTGGCAGGTCTACCACGAAGTCGGTAGCTATATGTGTCCAGGGTTCATCCGGCGATGGTAGAGGTTATAACAAACCCCAAGGACATCCAGCTGGAGGTTTCTGCTTGGCACAGACAGCACAGGAACCCACATAAGCTTGTACATCCTTTTTCATGGTTGGCCACCAATAATACCTCTGTAACATAGCTAAAGTACGACTCTGTCCTGGATGGCCTGCCAGATGGGAATCGTGTGCCCACTTTAACAGTTTTTTCCTTAGATTTCTGGCCACCACCGTCTTCCCAGCGGGTACCGTATGAGTGCTGGCAAGAACCACTCTACCGGGGTCAATGATGTGACAGGGTTCATCTGGCACATCCTGAGAAGAGGAGTGAGACAAGGCATCAGCCTGAGTGTTCTTTTCTCCCGGACGATATTTCAACAGGAAATTGAATCTGTTAAAGAACAGGGATCATCTTGCTTGATGGTGATTGAGTCGTTGAGCATGTCTGAGGTACTCCAAATTCTTGTGATCGATGTACACTACTATTTGATGTTGTGCGCCTTCCAGCCAAGGATGCCATTCTTCGAAGGCCAGCTTGATTGCGAATAGTTCTTTGTCCCCAATTCCATAATTTCTTTCAGCAGGCAAGAAGCATCTTGAAAAGAAGGAGCAAGGATGGAGCACATTAGCTTTGCTATACTGGCTTAAAACCACCCCCACACCAACGTCTGATGCGTCAACCTCGACGATGAATGGACGATGTGGGTCAGGATGGCGGAGGCACAGCTTCTTTTGAAAATCTTCTTTGAGCGTCAGGCTGATATGGCTTCTGGAGACCACTTGGCAGGATTGGCTCCCTTCTTGGTCATAGCAGTTAGAGGGACTGTCAATGAAGAGTAGTTTTTGATGAAGGATCGATAGTAATTGGTAAAGCCCGAAAAGCGGCGCAGAGCCTTCAAACCCGTAGGTTGGGGCCAGTCCAGGATATTTTCTAATTTCTTGGGGTCCATCTGAAACCTATTCTTAGAAACAGTGTACCCCAGGAAGGGTACAGACTCCTCGTGGAATTCACACTTTTCAAGCTTTGCGTATAGGTGGTACTCATGCAGACGTCTTAAAACTTTCTTGTCATCCTCCTGATGAGTTTGCAGATCTTGGGAGAAGATCAATGTATCATCGAGATATATCACCATGCATTGATAAAGTAAGTCCCTTAGGATGTCGTTCATCATATTTTGAAAGACTGCAGGTGTGTTACTTAATCCGAAGGGCATGACTAGATATTTGAAGTGTCCATCACGGATGTTAAAAGCAGTCTTCCATTCGTCTCCTTCATGAATACGCACCAAGTTGTAAGCTCCTTTAAGGTCCAATTTGGAGAATATCTTGGCTCCCTGGAGCCTGTCGAATAGTTCCGATATTAAGGGCAGGGGATACCAGTCCTTGATGGTGATCTCATTTTATCCCCTATAATCGATGCAGGGGCATAAGGTGCCATCTTTCTTTCCTACAAAAAAGAAGCCTGCACCAGCAGGGGATTTGGAGGGTCTGATGAATCCCTTCTCTAGGTTCTCTTGTATGTAGCTGGACATGGCTTTAGTCTCAGCTACTGACAGAGGGTAGACTCTTCCTTTGGGAGGCTCTGAATTAAGCTTCAGATTTATGACGCAGTCAAAAATTATGTGTGGTGGAAGTACATCCACTTCTTGTTTTGAAAAGAAATCCTGGAAGGAGGCATATTGAGAAGGTAAGCCAGGTAACGATGGTGTAGTGGGCATGCAAATGAGCGGTGAAACCTCCGCGAGGCACCGGCCATGACAGTCAGGCCCCCACCGGGACAGTTCCAAAGTGGCCCAATTAAATTGAGGCATATGATCTTGAAGCCAAGGCAGCCCCAGTACCTCCCGGATGCATGGCCTTTTCCAATATTAAAAATGAGATGGATTCAGAATGTAAAGCTCCAGTGCGCATGCCAATGGCCTGGGTAGTTAAAGAAACTTCTCCAGGAAGTGGTTCTCCATGGATAGATGATAGTAGCAAAGGTTTAGCTCTTTGTGTGGTAGGAATCCGTAGATGTTCAACCAAGCGCTTTAGAATAAAATTACCTCCGGCACCTGAGTCGATGAGAGCAAGAGTCTGAAATTCAAGGCCTCTGTAGAGCAGAGAGACTGGTAGTGATAATGGAGGAGTAGGAGATGTGAGGCCCAGGAGAAGTCCTCCTGCAGGTCCTAGGCCCATCGGTTTTCTGGACAGATGAAACAAATTTGGATATCTTGGCCCAACTGGCCACAATACATGCATAACCCCATGCGTTTACGAAAACGTCTCTCCTTGGAAGTTAACTGGCTTCAGCCTAATTGCATAGGCTCTTCCTCTTCCAAGGGAGTTGACAGTAGACTGGAAGCAGTAGGCACATGTTTAGAATGGATAGCCCCCACCTTGGACTTTCATGAACTCTTAGCCTCCTGAGTTCAGTCTCGAATACGGCGGTCAATTCTCCCAGCCAGTTCCATCAGGGACTCAAGGGTATCAGGCAAATCACGAGCCACTAATTCGTCCTTTAAGCGAGAGTTGAGGCCCTCCATGAATATGGCACGAAGACATCCAGTGTCCCAATGTAGTTCGGTTGCTAATGTTTTAAATTAGATAGTGAAGTCTGTGAGTGGCTTGTTACCTTGCTGGAGATTGAGTAAAGCAAATCCAGCAACAGTCTGGTGAGCAGGATCATCAAAGACAGACTTAAAAAGTTTGAGAAATCCTGATAGGTTATTCAGGATAGGATCTTCAAGTTCCCATAACGGTGAAGCGCAAGCCAAGGCTCGTCCCTCTAGAAATGATAAGATGTAGGTAACCTTGGAAGCTTCAGTAGGAAAGAGGGTAGGCTGTAATGAAAAATGCATGCTGCATTAATTAACCCCTCCAAGGATTTTATCCAGGCCCATCTTCTTGCACTAATCCCCACTGCAGACACTCTAGAGGCAGAGTCAAAGATATCATATGCAGCACGGACCTCGTGCTTTCCAGCATCCAGACCTTTTTGAGCCAGAGTATGAAGCTGAGCCTGGAGTTGCTCTGGTAAAGAATCAGAGAAATCCTGGATCCTCTTAAGAAGGTCTCTATTATACTGGGTGATGTATAAGAGGCAATGCGAGATATGAGCATTGAGCCATGGGAGACACGCCTGCCAAAAGCATCCAGGGATTTTTGTTCCTTCCCTGGAGGTATGGAGGAATGAGGTTTTGAACATCGTGCCTTCTCTGGGTTGATTCAATAACAACAGAGTGATGATCCAACTGTGACTTTTGGAACCCAGGAGCTGACTGCACAAGATAGGTGGCATCTGTCTTGCGGTTGACAGGTGGAACCGAACATGGGTGTTCCCAGTTTCTCTTCAGGAGATCAAGCAGGATTTCATGAATAGGTATAGACATGATTTCTTTAGAAGCATCTAGAAATTGGAGTACTTCCAGCATCTTGTGCATAGAGTCCTCTTCTGTCTGAAGTTGAAAAGGAATGGTTTCAGACATTTCCTTGATGAAATTAATAAAAGATAGATCTTCTGGTGGAGAACGTCGTCTTTCATCTGGGGGAGAGGGCTCTGATGGCAGATCATCTGTATGTTGGGATGAATCATCGGTCCAAGGATCATAGGGCTGATCTCCAGCACCTAGTGGGACTCCAGCGGGGAGAAATGGTGCTAATCCTGAAGGACCAGGCCTAGGCATCGGTGCCATCGGAGGTGGCACCGACGGCATCGATGGAGGCACCGAAGGGGCCGGTGACATCGATGGATGAGTCAGTGGTAAAATCCGAGACAGTGGAATGGGTATTGGTGTTTCCTCATCATCCGATGATAATGGAATCGATGTGGAAGGCACCGGACACACCTGTGCTCTCGGTTCCATCGGTGGAAGGGCACCGATCAATGCAACCAGTCTACCCAGTAGCAGTGCGAGCGCTATGGGAATCGGATCGATGACTGGCTCGGGAACTGGTACTGGCGTCGATGGAGGTTGGAAGCCCTGAAGTGCTTTATCGATGGCCTCTTGGATCATCCGATCTAACTCCTCACGGAAGCCTGGGGCGTGGAACCCTGGCTCCGGAGTAGGAGGCAGCACTGGCGTAGCCAGAGGGTCCACTGGTGAAGGTGGAATCACGGATCCCGGCACCACTGATGGTGGGGAACGCCTCGGTGACCTGGTCACAGAAGAGAATGGGGCCTTTTCTGGACGAGGCTTCTTTGTCGGTGGCTCTCTTGACGTTGATGCCGAAGGCTTGCCTGGATCGGCGGACTGAGCCTTACGATGACTGTGTCAACGTCTTTCACAATGATCTCCTTGGTACTTTTCTTGAGGAGGCAAGGAAGGAATCGACACCTTTGGAATCGTCAACGCTGGTCGGGCAGCAGCGGTGTCACAATGCTGGCGAGAAGTTGATGGCACCGGCTCGGATGAAGTCAAAGCTATCGATGGAGTCGGGGTTTTTGACTGAAAGAGAAACTCCATTTTCTCTAAACAAGCCTTACGGCCCTTCGGTGTCATTTGGGCACATTTGGTGCAAGTTAGGACATCGTGGTCAGACCCCAAACACATAACACAGACTCCGTGTGGGTTAGTGATGGACACTGTCCGAGTACAGTCGGGGCACCGACGAAAACCTGACGCCATGACTCTGTTAAAAATTTAGCCACGGTGTGGTTGATGGCTGGTAGGCCCCGAAGGGATAACGCGACGGGAATAGACTGCAACAAGGTGAAAACCTTACCTTTCGACAGCGGAGTATGGATATCGATAGGGGTCCCCTATGGGGTAGAATTTTTTTTTTTTAAATTTTTGAAAGAAGTTCCGTGAGGAAAATTCCTGTCAGGAATCTCAAGAGAGCTCCTTAACCCGCGTGGCTACTGCTGCAAGGAAAAAAAGATGACTGAAGGGGGACCTCTGCTGGATGCAGGGTCAGTGCATTGCTGAGCATGCCCAGTAGGTGCCAGTCAAAGTTCTAGAAACTTTGACAAAAGTGTTCCGTGATTGGGCTCCATCCTTATGATGTCACCCATATGTAGGACTACCATCCTGCTTGTCCTGTGAGAAACATAACTCTCAGCCACCAGAGCAGTTAGTAAATGTGACTCAAAAATGGTAGTAAGAAAAGTCAATACAGTAAAGTCAAGGGTTTTCTGTAGTGGGTGCGTAACCCTCCAAATTTCTGCAGAGGCACCTGCTATCCTTTCCCCCACTTTCTGCTGGCCCATTGTCGAGGGCCACCAAGAAGCATCCTATACCATCGAGGGCCACCAAGGAGCATCCTCTACTGTAAAGCCAGCTTCTTGTAAAATTGCTGTAGCTTCCACGGCAGTTTGCACTCAATAAGAAGAGCCTCTTATTGAGAAACAAAGCCTGAATGGGTGGAGCCAGCAGTATCGAATATTCTCTTTCGCAGAATATTTGTTATAGGCCTCATGTCTTGTCTTTTCTTGAGTGTTGAGGGTCACAGGTCTGCAAAAATTAGAATTTCCTGACCTTCCAACTGGAGAGATGAGCATTTCCGGGCTAGAGAAAATATCTGTTCCTTTACAGCGTATTCATGGAAGCACGCTATGATATCACATGGCTGGTTTGCCATTTTGGATCCTAGGGCTCGATGGACCCTTTCAATCTTGATGTGACCCTGGGAAGTGGGAGGCAAGATATCGGAGGATTTCCCTGCAACTGTGCAGTTCGAATACTCAGGGGTGTATTGCTATTTTTAAATCATGCAGCATTCCTAAACGTTTAAATATTAAATAACTGTTTATAGATTTTCAATGGAGATATATACAGTCATTATTGTATAACAAATGTAACAATGATTAAGAAAGATACATCACTGATCCTAATTTATACCTACATCCAGGCTGCACTTCAGCTGGGAAGCCCCGGGACAGATTTTGCCAGGAGTCTCACAATCGGAAAAGTCCCTGCATGATGCATCCACCCACAGGTGAGAATTCTGACAAAAACCGCCTAGCTTCCCGCTTTTATAGAGAGTAACAAACAATTCATGTAACTATGTTCATAACAGTGCAGTTACCAGAATGTTCCAGTGTCTATCCCAGGGCGGGGGCCAGTCACCCAGAGAATAGTTACACATTTCATTCTTGTCTTGTTCTATTTAAGTAACTATGGTGATCACTCATTGGTCATGTCGGGGCAGAAGAAGGACTTTTTGGTCTTAGCGGAGCAGAAGCAAGAGCCATCCTTATACACATATTTACCATTCTCAGGTAAGATAAGGCCATTCTAGAAAGATTAAATGAATTCTTTGCTTCCATGTTTACTAATGAGGATGTTGGGGAGATACCAGTTCCAGAGATGGTTTTCAGGGGTGATGAGCCAGACGAACTGAACAAAATCACTGTGAACCTGGAAGATGTAGTAGGCCAGATTAACAAACTAAAGAGTAGCAAATCACCTGGACCGGATGGTATGCATCCTAGGGTACTGAAGGAACTAAAAAATGAAATTTCTGATCTATTAGTTAAAATTTGTAACCTATCATTAAAATCATCCATTATACCTGAAGACTGGAGGGTGGCCAATGTAACCCCAATATTTAAAAAAGGCTCCAGGGGCAATCCGGGTAACTATAGACCAGTGAGCCTGACTTCAGTGCCGGGAAAAATAGTGGAAACTACTCTCAAGATCAAAATCGTAGAGCATATAGAAAGACATGGTTTAATGGAACACAGTCAACATGGATTTACCCAAGGGAAGTCTTGCCTAACAAATCTGCTCCATGTTTTTGAAGTGGTTAATAAACGGGTGGATAAAGGTGAACCAGTAGATGTACTGTATTTGGATTTTCAGAAGGTGTTTGACAAAGTCCCTCATGAGAGGCTTCTAAAAAAACTAAAAAGTCATGGGATAGGAGGCAATGTTCTTTCGTGAATTGCAAACTGGTTAAAAGGCAGGAAACAGAGAGTAGGATTAAATGGTCAGTTTTCTCAGTGGAAAAGTGTAAACAGTGGAGTGCCTTAAGGATCTGTACTTGCACCGGTGCTTTTCAATATATATATAAATGATCTGGAAAGGAATACGACAAGTGAGGATATCAAATTTGCAGTTGATACAAAATTATTCAGAGTAGTTAAATCACAAGCGGATTGTGATACATTACAGGAGGACCTTGCAAGACTGGAAGATTGGGCATCCAAATGGAAGATGAAATTTAATATGGACAAGTGCAAGGTGTTGCATAGAGAAAAATAACCCTTGCTGTAGTTACACGATGTTAGGTTCTATATTAGGAGCTACCACCCAGGAAAAAGATCTAGGCATCATAGTGGATAATACTTTAAAATCGTCGGCTCAGTGTGCTGCAGCAGTCAAAAAAGCAAACAGAATGTTAGGAATTATTAGGAAGGGAATGGTTAATAAAACGGAAAATGTCATAATGCCTCTATATCGCTCCATGGTGAGACCGCACCTTGAATACTGTGTACAATTCTGGTCGCCGCATCTCAAAAAAGATATAGTTGCGATGGAGAAGGTACAGAGAAGGGCAACCAAAATGATAAAGGGGATGGAACAGCTCCCCTATGAGGAAAGGCTGAAGAGGTTAGGGCTGTTCAGCTTGGAGAAGAAATGGCTGAGGGGGGATATGATAGAGGTCTTTAAGATCATGAGATGTCTTGAACAAGTAGATGTGAATCGGTTATTTACACTTTCGAATAATAGAAGGACTAAGGGGCATTCCATGAAGTTTGCAAGTAGCACAATTAAGACTAATGGGAGAAAATTATTTTTCACTCAACGCACAATTAAACTCTGGAATTTGTTGCCAGAGGATGTTGTTAGTGCAGTTAGTATAGCTGGGTTCAAAAAAGGTTGGATACGTTCTTGGAGGAGAGGTCCATTAACGTAACGGCTATTAATCAAGTTTTCTTAGGGAATAGCCACTGCTATTAATTGCATCAGTAGCATGGGATCTTCTTAGTGTTTGGGTAATTGCCAGGTTCTTGTGGCCTGGTTTGGCCTCTGTTGGAAACAGGTTGCTGGGCTTGATGTTCTTATGTTTAGTTCTTCTGGAAGTCAATGCAAAACATCTCGGTCCTTTGACTATTGATTCTGTATCGCCAAATAATTTATCGCCATCACCTTTGTAGTAAGTTGTTTTCGTACTTTATATACTAAATAACAATTCCAAATTATTAGTAGTACTAATATACATACAATGATTATAACTGGATGTACAATCCAGATAAGGAATCTGTCAGAACTGGCGGAATGAGTACTAGTAAACATATCCCACCAATGATGAGCGATATCCTTTTTAATTTGTGAAGATAAATCTATTAGCTTATCTTTTACAATTATTGCTTGTTTTAGGCTATCATCTAACATTTTATTACATTTTATTAATTCTCTTCTTAAAATTTGAGACTTCTGCATAATATCATGTATGTTGCACCAGGGAGGTGAACCCTTGGCCTTGTGCAGGATTGGTAGGCTCCCTGGTCAGACCCAGAGAGCACCTGCCACCAGGAGGCGGAGCACAAGAGGAGACAGAGGCTAGTTGGAGCTTCACCACTAGCAACCCGCGGGTTCCCTTGGGTTGAGCCCTTGGTTACCCGGGCCGCCTGGTCTTAGGTGGGCCTCGCAGGATCTCCTTGAGAGAAAGTTCAGGGGTGTTCCCACCACGATCAAGGGTGCATGGTCGATGTTCAGGCTTGGAGTCTGGGATACTAGAGCAGGCCAGAAAAGAGTCTCTGAATGTATGGCAAGGGTCAAGGCCAGAGTCAAGGTAGCATAATCAGCCAAAGCAGGGGTCAATACCAGTGGTCAGTCCCTGCGTAGTCAGTCAAAGCAGGGGGGGTCAAGTTTTATTTATTTATTTATTTATTTGGCTTTTGATATACCGACATTCGTGAGGACATCATGTCAGTTTACAATATAACAAAAAGGGGAAAATACATAAAACCAGGGGAGGGGGGAAGAGGGAGCAGATGGAAAGGAGAGGCGAGGAAAGGGTGGAAGCGTAGGCCGAGAAGGAAAAGAACAGGTGACTGAGAGGGAGCCACCGTTGGGTTACAATAACATAGTTAACTGTGCCTTCCGGGGAAGGCTCTAAAAAAAGGTCAACTTTGTACAAGGTAGATGGTCAGATAGATGAAGTTTTATACATTGTGTACAGAATTCTAATAACTTATGCGAAATATTCCAATGTCCAAGTTCCAATGGTCAGTCCATGGGTAGTCAGCCAAAGCAGAGGTCAGGTTCCAGGCAGCAGGCAGACGTGGTCAGTGTTCAGGCAGAGGTCGGTGTTATTGTTTGTAAGGTTTTGGGTGGACCCTTGGAGACTGTGGCTGCTGACCACGCCCATGGGGGGGGGGGGAAGTCCCATGAGGGGCCACAGGTCAGGCTCAGCTTAGGTACACACAACACAGATAGATCTTTTATTAACAGTATTGAGGAGCCAGGCTTGTAGTCCCTCAGGGCTCTGGAACAGCGATCCCACAATGGCTGTGCTGTAGTGAAGAGAAACTGAGATAGTGAGTACAATGAAGTATATCAGGGTTCTGGAATAGAGCCTTGTTGGTTGAGTATTCACACAGCGGTTTTCTTGGTAGGGAGCACAGGAGCTAAAGTAAAGGCAGGCCCTTGAGGAGTGAGTACCTGGTTCCAGGGAACAGCTCAGAGATAAGTAGATGGAAACTCACTGATGGTGTACACAGCGGTATCTTCCAGGCAGAAGTGAAGTCCAGGCAGCGAGTCCAGGAATATGGGCCCTCGAGGAGCGAGTATCGGTTCCAGACAGCGACCTGAAAGAGAAGAGAGAGGCCCCCGAGGAACGGGTATCCCAAATACAGTAAGTCCAATAATGGAGAGGCAGAGTAGCAAGGTACGGAGAGTGAATCCCATCCGTAAGGAGTTCACCAGTACGAATACCTGTTGTTAACTCGATTAGCTAGCAGTAGTGTAGGCCTTTGTATCCGGGATGCGTGACGTCATCACAGGGGATCGACCCTGAGGTTCGCGCCAAAGAAAGTATTTGAAGCAGGGCTGCGCGGCGCGCGCACCCTAAGGCAGCTGGACAGCATGGTGGGAGGCAGCACCCAAGCCAGACCGGGGACGCCGGAGAGGACGGCAGGCAGACGCCGTGGCAGCCAAACGTCCGTCAACCGCGGGAGGAGTCACCAGAGAGTTAAGGAGGGCGGAGTGGAGACGTCGGGCAGAGACAGTCGTAACAGTCGATTCCAGGCAGCATGCAGACGTGGTCAGTGTTCAGGCAGAGGTCGGTTCCAGGCAGTGTGCAGACGTGGTCGAGGAAACAGGCAAAGGTCAAATCCAGGCAGTGATCAAACATAGTCAAGAATAGGCAGAGGTCAGTACCGAGAAGACAGTCCAAGAGGTACTACCTGGGGAGACCCAGGAACAGGACGACGCTGGAACAGAAGGACGCTGGAACAGGACTGGAACGAAACTGGAACAAAGGCTGGAAACGCAGAGGCAAACCTGATATCACAACGTGATCGACCCGATTGCCAAGGCAAGGAAGTGCAGGCAGGCACTTCCTCTTATACAGTGTTCAATCAGGGTGCACCACGGAGCTGGGATCCACCCCTGGCCCTTTAAGGGATCGGGCGGTTCGCACACTCGTGCCTAGGGGTGGGGCCTAAGCCAAGGAGGACGCCGAGCCCCATCATGATGCCTGGCTGGAGGTGGAAGGCCCGGCGACCGCCGTTGCAGGACGCCGAGGCCTGGCTATGCTCGCTGATGCAGCTGGGGAGGACAACCTGGGACCCGTGGAGGACTTAGTGAGGTGAGCAGGCCTGGGCACAGGCCGAGCGTGGATGGGATGCGCAACAATGTAATCTTGGTAAAGACAGAGTAGCATTAAACATTAGTAATAGAACGGGTGTCCATACTTGAGTGATTGTAAAATTATCATCTGGTAATAAAGCGTATTCATTAACTTCCCAAGTAATATGGGTAATGTTATAAAAACATCCCGAAAAAGGGTTTGGTACATTATATTGACTAGTAAAATAATTATTATCAATGTCTATGCATACAGTTTGTGCAGCTATTTCTATTAACATAGTAAAATCAGAAGGAAGTATAGTCCATTTACAAATGCTAAGTCTGTGTTGTAATAAACAAGGCTTGTATATTTTACATTGTAAATTACAAACTATCCCTGAAAATGTATCAATGCAAGAGTCCAATGAGTGAGTATTATTTTGCATATCAATATAGGTTCCTACGATCATTGGGAGCCAATATTGCAAAGCATCTATCTGTGAACCAAATATCATAGGTATGACAATGAATTTACATAATAAGTCAGTGTTGGCAACATTAAAAAACATAATTCATCCTGAACAATAATAGTCATTACACTGGTCTTTGATGTCCTTTGATATCCAGTGGCCAGGTTTGATAAACTTGTTGAAAACATTATACCATATGACACCAATAGGTCTCAATAGTGAATTAGATCTGGGAGTGTATCTGTAAGATATACTTTGTGTCATTTTTAATATTTTTTATGTTTTATACAGGAGTCAATATGGTTTTAATATGTTTTTCATTTTTTACATGAGGTCACTTTTTGTATTAATTAGTTTTTATTATTATTTTTTTATTTTATTTTTTTATTATCTATTTTTATCTTATTCATAATTTTGGTTTTATTTTCTGAGTGGTTATCATATCTTGATGACCATTCATATGAAATTACATCCTTCATTCGTGATGCACATATGGTTTGTTTTTTGGGGTTCAAGTTAGATTATAACACACATTGTTATTCAATGAGAGATATTCAGGGCACTACCAGCAGTGGTTCACATACAGTACTAAAGTCATCCGGTTTTAATCAATTACATATATTTTCTATGGGTTTCTTTTATAAAGTCGCATTAACTATTCAGTTCACATCATTTTTTATCATTTTTTACCATAATTTATAGATTCAGAGTGTTTTGTTTTTTTCATATTTTTGGCGCAAAAATAGTCTAGGTTATCGCGATAACTTGTATAAATAACGTCATCACCGGCGTTCTTGTTTTTGACAAGTTGAAAGACTGCTCATCATTTTGGATGTAAGTATTGATTCTGTTCACCGCATTGTCCAAAAAGATGTTAGTTAGATCAGTTAGCCTCTATAGGATTTAATTTTGTAGGCATTTATACCTGTGGTGTTTTTGACAATCAGAAAATAAGCCGGTTTTATTCATAGTATACAAAAGAATTTTTTATCTTTTAGAGTACATATTTCTATAAGCACTGATTTTTTGACGTGGTTGATAGCTTTTATTTATAATACGGGGTTTAGAGTGTATAGTTCTGTAAGTACCAAATTTACTGTGAGTCGGCAGTCCGAAATGGAGCATGTCCTTTAATCATAGTTATTGCAGTATTGTCCAAGAATACGTATAAGCTGTTTCTGTGTCAGTTTTTTGCCGTTTTTTCTTAAGACTACAAAATAATATATATGGGTTAATCAATTCATTGATCACACAGTTGATGTGTACTGTATGTGATCATATATTCTTTTGTTCATTACAGTTAATATACACTGAACGCTTTTGACTTCATTGCTGGTATCACATAGCACCGCTATGTGGTTAAGAGAAAATCTAATTGTTTCGGTGTGAAATCAACCTCGCTGTAGGTAGACTCTTCCAGATACACTAATAATTCTTTTTGATTCACCAGTTTTTCATTATTTTTTGCTTTTTGTTTTTCTATTTCTTCTTGTTTCACATTTGCATTATATATTTTTTTTTCTATATTATTATTATTTTTTTTTTCCACATGTTTGATTTTTTTTATTTTTTATTTTTTTCATTTTTTTCATTTATTTAGTTGACCCGTTTGTTTTTGTTTGCTTAGGAAAACCAATGCGATATTTTCTACATTGACCATTTCAAGTCCTGGTTGAATGAAGTAAGCATTGGATATATTGTGATTAAATTATTCAGATTTTACACATTGTCTTAATAATTTGGTTTGTAACCAATATTGACTCCATGAGATTTATATATCTTTATATTGCATATGACACAAAGTCACCTTCTCTCCATTCTTTGCATTTTTTCATTTGTTCATTTTTTATTCCCAACACACTGCATTTTACACTCTGTTCATACCTGTTTTATGTTTGCCATACATACATGTTGTCATTTAAGTTTTTGTATCCATAAGTCTATACACACATATATATGTAGTTATTTTGTTTTTATGTTTTTATAATATGACAATTTTTTGGTATATTTTGAATGTATGTAAGTCTATATTTAGTTTCATATATATGTAATTCATTTTTTAATATATATGTGTATTAATCATTTATATATCCATTTCTAGTTGCCCCTGAGGCAGCTCTGTGCAAGGGAGCGAAACTCGGCCAGAGTCGGGCGTTTTAATAAAGGGCTTGTTTTTATCCGATTCCCATTGTCGTCACTGTTACACAGCTCACTGGATCGGCTACCGCTTTGTTTCTTGGGACCTTTGATATCCAGTGGCCAGGTTTGATAAACTTGTTGAAAACATTATACCATATATTTGGATTATTTAATAAATCAGATTGCATCTTATTCTTTTGAATAATACCATATAATAATTGCATGTTACATTTAGTTCAATTAAGGAATAAAGATATATTTGTATTCAATTTCAATTATTCTATTTGTGAGGCATTAAATAAAGTTAAAAAGGTGCGATCATACTGCAGACTCTCTACAGAGGATTGGAAAATAGTGGGAATCCATTTGTTGAATAGTTATGGCCTGTGCTGTTTCTACACTTCCCCAGTTTACTTTCATTAAAATTTCTTCTTGGTCAATTGCATTAATAACATCAAACCCGGTACCTACACCACCTAATAAAGCATCATACCAAGCTCGTTACTGTTTACAGTAAGTAAATAAATGGAATGTAATGTTAACATAAATATGTTTCTGCATTTTATGGGCAGTTTGCATGCAAGTATGAGGTATCCTAATAATTGTATCATTAGTAATAACTGGCCTAGTAATTAAAATAGTTATAAATTCCGCCCACCAAGTTCTATTAACAATTTAGTATTATTCATGCATTAAAAGACAGTGAGATTATTCATATATATAGTGGTATTATAAATATTAGTTTGGCTATTACATTTATTCATACAAGCTAGTATAGCTTGTATGTTAGTATTTACTAAACAAACTAATACAAGATTACAACATTTAATAGAAGTTTCATTTGATAATTGAAGTTGCACTTTTTCATTCTCAGCAAATAGTTATAAAAATAATCATCCATTCCCCTTTATTCTCTTCCATAATGAAAATTTCCCACTAAATATTAACTTTTCTATAGTACAGTTTTGATTGGCTTTACAGATATAATTATCTTGTCAACGTGTCAATGTTGAATTCATCCAATTCCATTTATAAGTAGTGGTATTTTGCCATTTTACTTCAGTTCCCGGGGTAATAAACTCGACCAAAAATACCCCTTACACACTTATCCACCAGAGGACCTAAAAAGGGGAACAGGAATTATTAATTATTCACGCAAATAACATTTAAGTGCGGGTACATATTTCCATTTATCTTGTCCTGATTCTATTATCAATACCATGTTATCTTGTCCTTGTGCAATTACATCTGCAGGTACTGGTGTCCCTTTTTTATACTGCACCCATACTTTAGCTCTACTTCATAGAGTTCCGGTAGATCCAACCCCTTTATCTCCTCTAATTGTAATTAGAGTAGGTGGATCTATTGTTACAATTGAGGACATAAGAACCGGAAGAATTAATAATTGAGCTACATGGTCCTCCGGTTATATGTGAATGGTGAGACCGCACCTTGAATACTGTGTACAATTCTGGTCGCCGCATCTCAAAAAAGATATAATTGCGATGGAGAAGGTACAGAGAAGGGCTACCAAAATGATAAGGGGAATGGAACAACTTCCCTATGAGGAAAGACTAAAGAGGTTAGGACTTTTCAGCTTGGAGAAGAGACGACTGAGGGGGGATATGATAGAGGTGTTTAAAATCATGAGAGGTCTAGAACGGGTAGATGTGAATTGGTTATTTACTCTTTCGGATAGTAGAAAGACTAGGGGGCACTCCATGAAGTTAGCATGGGGCACATTTAAAACTAATCGGAGAAAGTTCTTTTTTACTCAACGCACAATTAAACTCTGGAATTTGTTGCCAGAGAATGTGGTTAGTGCAGTTAGTATAGCTGTGTTTAAAAAAGGATTGGATAAGTTCTTGGAGGAGAAGTCCATTACCTGCTATTAATTAAGTTGACTTAGAAAATAGCCTCTGCTATAACTAGCAACGGTAACATGGAATAGACAGTTTTTGGGTACTTGCCAGGTTCTTATGGCCTGGATTGGCCACTGTTGGAAACAGGATGCTGGGCTTGATGGACCCTTGGTCTGACCCAGTATGGCATTTTCTTATGTTCTTATTTTAATTTCTCCTTGATAGTCTGCATCTATAACTCCTCCTAATACTTGTTATCCTTGGATCCAGATCTAGGTGCTATCCACCCAAAATATCCTTTTAGCAAATTAATTCCAATCCCTGTTTCTATTACTCGAATTTCCTGAATATTTAGTCGACACGCTTGTAACGAGTACAAGTCTAATCCAGCAGAGCCAGAAGTTGCTCTGTATGGTTGCAATGCTCCTGGTTTAATTTCCCAATATCCTACCTGCTCATGTTTAGTTAGTTTTAATCTGCAAATTAGGAGTGATCATTCTCATTAAAGGAGTTTCTGCTTCTCCGATAGGTCTATTTAAAATTTGCAAGGCCTCTATTAAATTTGGCTTCCAATTTCCTAATGGTCCCAATTTTCGCCAATTGCTGCTTTATTAACCCGTTCGTTCGTTCAATCAATCCAGAGTCTCAATGCGTGGATGAGATGATGGTGCAAGGAAGAGGGATTCAGGAACTGGGGAACATTTTGGGGAAGGGGGAGTCTTTTCCAAAGGGATGGGCTCCACCTTAACCAGGGTGGAACCAGACTGCTGGCGCTAACCTTTAAAAAGGAGAAAGAGCAGCTTTTAAACTAGAACAAGGGGGAAAGCCGACAGTCGCTCAGCAGTGCATGGTTCAGAGGGAGGTATCTTCAAAAAGATACTAATAAAGCATTAGAGTTAGGGCATCCTAACACAGAGGTTCCAATAATAAGAAAAGAAGTCCAAGTGCCTATAATTAAAAACTCACCTGAGCTAAAAGATTCAAATTTATCCCTGTCAACTGAAAAGCAGAATGTAAATACAAACGAAAAACTCACTTTGAAATGTTTGTATGCTAATGCCAGGAGTCTAAGAAGTAAGATGGGAGAATTAGAGTGTATAGCAGTGAATGAAGGCATAGACTTAATTGGCATCTCAGAGACATAGTGGAAGGAGAATACCCAATGGGACAGTGCTATACAGGAGTACAGATTATATCATAATGACAGAGAGGAGCATCTGGGAGGCTGTGTGGCGCTTTATGTCCAGGATGGCATAGAGTCTGTTGCGTCCGGTCTCAGATGGCTTCGACCTCTGTGCTTCTCCTTTCTTCCTTCTCTCTCCTGAAGCCTTGGGAAGATGGCTGCTGCCGTATCTTCATGCTGCTCTCTCCGGTGTCCCCGGATCGGCAACGGCGATGGTATTCGCCATGTTTTTCCTGAGGGCCTCCTAGGGTGCGCGTGCACACGCCATTCACGTCTATATCCACATCATGGCGGGAACCTCGGGGGCGTCCCCTCCGAATGACGTCATCGCTTCCTGGTATTTAGCCTGCCCTTCATTTGCTAACAAACTGAGTTAGCAAGGATTGGAATGCCTCCAGTCTAAGCTGCTCTGCCGCTTCCCAGCTGCTGCAGGAAGCTCTCTCTGCCCTTCGTGGTACTTCTTCGCTAACCTGGGTACCCACTCCTCGGGGGCCCTTCTGCTCTATTTCAGGTACCTATCTTGGGATACCAGCTACTCGCTCCTCGAGGGCCTGCTCTCCCTAATCTGGTGCCTGCCACTGATCAACCTCTGCCTGCCTGGACCTTCAACTATACAGATTCTGCTTCAGTGAGTACTAACCCTTTCAGTCTGTCTCATCTTCAGCTTCAGCGCTCTGTGTCTACATCCGGGACCTGTCCCTGCTATGCCACGCTGCCTATCACCAACTCGAGTGTGAGACTGGTCTCCTCTGCTGAGGGCCCCTGGACTACTTCACTGGGTTACCTCCACTGCTGCCCGCTCCCCAGGCAGTACCATCAAGCTGTACAATAAATACAACTTCTCCTTGTCTGCGTGTATAGAGTCTAGCCTAGTACTGCGGTTCCTCACGGGACTCCTCTCCGTGGGAGTGGCCATCACTGCAGTACCCACGAATCCACTCCAACACCTCATAACCATAACAGACTGCTAACTCCATGGATTCGGCTCAGCTTTGCAGGCCATTCTGGGCCTGGCCCAGCGAATCTCCAAACATCAGAATTTGTTACACAATTTAACTGTTGCCTTTAATTGGTTACACGCACAGATGAATGCACCGGCTGCCACAGGTAAAGAAGTTACACCGCCAGAAGTGACGGTCAAGTCTACAGTTCCCTTATCTGCTCCAACACACTTCGCGGGTGAATGGAAGTGTAGAGGATTTATTAATCAATGTTGCATGCACTTTTCTCTGCAACCTAATTATTTCCTTACAAGCATATGCCAAGACCACCTATATCCTTTCGTATTTGGATGGAAGAGCACTGGCTTGGGTCTCACTGCTGTGGGAGCACAATGACCCTATCCTGAATGATCCTGCTGAGTTTCCTGAACTGTTTAAGTCTGTATTTGATGACCCTGCCCAGTACTCGATAGCAGGATCAGCTTTGGTTCATCTAAAACAAGATAACAAACCATTACCAGACTTCATCATTGAATTCAAGACGTTGGCTTCTGAATTACATTGGGACCCTAGGTGCCTGAAAATACTATTTTTTGAAGGCCTGAACTCCCAGTTGAAAGATGAACTGGTGACTCGTGAGATGCCCGAGAACTTAGCGGAACTTATGCAGTTGACAGCAAAGATTGATCGCTGAATTCGCAACAAAGTTCAAGAGGTCAAGAGTCCCAGAAGACCACTCCAGGGAGAGATTCATGTCAAGTCTGTACCCAGGCCTACACTCCCAGGACCTGCTGCTGGTGAAGAAGAACCAATGCAATTGGGCCATAGTCATTTGACTTCTAATGAGAGACGATTCCCAGACCTAAGTCCTGTGGGAGGACTCTTCTTAGGTCTAACTGCACCCTCTCCTTCACTCTCTCTTCCAGTATCTTTAATCTGCGGGCCTTTGGAATATCAGACCCTTGCCTTAGTAGACTCTAGGGCAGGGGGAAATTTCATTTTGAAACGTCTAGTGGAACACTTGTGGATCCCTACCACTACTATCACGTCTCCATTGCTCCCTTACCGGGTGAAGTAACTCTGCTTACAGAACCAGTGAGCTTGCATTACCGGTGCTCTTCATACAGAGAATATTTCCTTCTTTGTGCTAGAGAAGGTCATGCACCCTTTGGTACTTGAGCTACTGTGGCTGCAGAAACACATGCCACAATTCAACTGGACCACTTTGGAGCTTTCACGTTGGGGTCCAGATTGTCATGGCAAATGCTTAATGGAAGTCTCTCCAATACCAGGCATGCCAACTACCCCGTTGTTGCCTGGGTTGCCACCTCAATATGCATCTTACCAAGATGTATTCTCAAAAGAAGCTGCTGATGTGTTACCTCCACACAGATCATATGACTGCGCAATTAATTTGAAGCCAAATACGTAACCACCCAAAGGAAGGGACTACCCCCTCTCCGTAGTGGAGAATAAGGCGATGTCGGAATATATCCAGGAGAATCTCCAGAAAGGCTTCATAAGACCTTCTAAGTCTCTGGCCAGCGCAGGAATTTTCTTCGTGGGGAAAAAGGACGGAATGTAACATCCGTGCATTAACTACACAGGTCTGAATGAGATCATCATAAAGGACCGCTACCCTTTACCAATTATCTTGATAGGTTACAGGGAGCCAAGATATTCTCCAAGCTTGACCTCAAAGGAGCGTATAATTTAGTTCGCATCCGCGCTGGTGATGAATGGAAGACGGCTTTTAATACCCGGGATGGACACTTTGAATACCTAGTGATGCCCCGGCTGTCTTCCAAAACATGATGAACAATATCTGCATGATTTACTCTACCAATATGTCGTTGTCTACTTAGACGACATCTTGATATTTTCTCAGGACCTGCAATCCTGTCAGGAAGATGTCAAAAGAGTTCTGCAGAGACTTCACGAGAACCGCTTGTACGCCAAATTGTCTAAATGTGAATTTATGTGAATTTCATAAAGAATCCGTGCCCTTCTTAGGTTACATTGTCTCAAACAATGGTTTCCAAATGGACCCTCAGAAGCTTGAGAGTCTTCAAAAATGGCCACAACCCACGGGCCTAAAAGTTCTAAGACGATTTTTGGGATTTACCAATTACTACCAGACCTTTATTAAAAATTACTCTTCATTGACTGTTCCATTAACAGCATTGACTAAGAAGGGAGCCAACGCTACTACTTGGTCTATGGAAGCTGTGACTGCGTTCCAGAAGTTAAAAGATGCCTTTCAAAGCAAACCATGTCTCCAGACCCTACTCGACCCTTCATTGTGAAAGTCGATGCCTCTGATGTAGGTGTAGGGGCCGTGCTAAGCCAGACCGGTGATTCAAAGATCTTGCACCCCTGTTCATTCTTTTCCTGACGCTTCTCGCCAGTGGAGAAGAACTACGGCATTGGGGATAAAGAACTGTTGGCAATAAAAATGGCATTTGAAGAATGGCGCTCCTGGCTTGAAGGTGCACAACATCAGATTACTGTTTACACTGATAACAAAAATCTGGAGTACCTCTGTCATGCTCAGTGCCTCAACCATAGACAGGCGAGGTTGTCCCTGTTCTTCAACAGATTTGACATTTTGCTGAAATATCGCCCTGGTGACAAGAATGTCAGAGCAGACGCATTATCTCGCTCTTTCCTCTCAGAGGACATACCTGATGAACCCCAGCATATTATTGACCCGAAGAGAGTGATTATCGCAGCTACACATCCGGTACCCCCAGGCAAGACCATTGTACCCTGCAATCTAAGAAAGAAATTGCTAAGATGGGCTCATGATTCAAAACTGGCCGGATACCCTGGTCAACGGCAAACACTGGCCAAGCTACAAAAGTACTATTGGTGGCCCACCATGAAAGAATACACTCTAGCTTACGTAGCCTCCTGTTCCAATTGTGCCAGACAGAAACCTCTGCCAGAATGACCTTGGGACCTGCTTCAACCTTTGCCAGCACCAGATGAGCCCTGGACCCATATTGCAACAGCACTTTCCGGAGGTAAGAATACCACTGGGTTACAGTAGACCGATTTTCAAAGATGGCTCACTTCGTGGCTCTCCCTGGCTTGCCATCAGCCACGGAACTTGCTAAGTTATTCATCAGTCACATCTTTCGCCTACATGGCATGTCTAAACATATTGTTTCTGACACAGGAGCTCAATTTACAGCAAACTTCTGGAAAGCCTTATATAAGAAATTCATCACACTTGACTTCACCTCTGCGTATCATCCTCAGTCAAATGGCCAAACTGAGAGAATGAATAGAACTCTCAAACAGTTCTTCCGCACCTATGTTGGTTCATAACAGAATGACTGGGCTGAGCTGGTGCCCTGGGCTGAATTTGCCATCAATTCACATCCAGCGTCATCTACTGGATCTACTCCATTTGAAGTGGTCTACCGACGACAACCTTTACCACTTCCACTTTCTGTGTCGTCCCCAGCAGCTCAATCTATTGCCAAAAATATACAGCAGCTCTGGAGAAAGACTAAAGAGATGCTCCAAAAAAGCAGGACAAAGAGCAAAGAAAGGCTATGATGCTCACTGAAGCAAGGCTCCTGAATTCCAGCCTGGAGATAAAGTTTGGCTTTCTACTAAACATCTGAGACTTAAGCTTCCATCTGCTCGATTTGCTCCACGCTTTGTTGGAGCCTTTCCTATTCTCCGACGGTTGGGCTCTCTCACCTATAGTCTGAGACTCCCTCCAGCTATGTGGATTCACAATGCATTCCATGTTTCGCTGCTGAAACCGCTTGTTCTTAGCGAGTTTTCCACCAAGACACTTGAACCTACCCCAGTTGATGCAGAAGAAGACGACATCAAATATAAGGTTGATGCCATCCTTGATATAAGAAAGAAAGGCAGAGTTTGGGAATACCTCCTGTCATGGGAGGGATACGGACCAGAAGAAAACTCTTGGGAACCATTGGCTAATATCATGGACAAAGCGATGCTTCGTCAATTTCATCGATCGCATCCTCAAAAACCTAGGCCAGGTAGGTGGTCTGGAGGGGTCCTTTGAAGGGGGGTACTGTTGCGTCCGGTCTCAGACGGCTTTGACTTCTGTGCCTCACCTTTCTTCCTTCTCTCTCCTCAAGCCTTGGGAAGATGGCTGCTGCCACGTCTTCATGCTGCTCTCCCGGTGTCCCCGGATCAGCAATGGTGACGGTGTTCGCCATGTTTTTCTTGAGGGCCTGCTAGGATGCGCTCGCACACGACACCCACATCTATATACACGTCATGGCGGGAACCTCGGGGGCGTCCCCTCCGAGTGACATCATCGCTTCCTGGTATTTAGCCTACCCTTCGTTTGCTAACAAACTGAGTTAGCAAGGATTGGAATGCCTCCGGTCTTAGCTGCTCTGCCACTTCCCAGCTGCCGCAGGAAGCTCTCTCTGCCCTTCAGGGTATTTCTTTGCTAACCTGGGTACCCGTTCCTCGGGGGCCCTTCTGCTCTATTTCAGGTACCTATCTTGGGATACCGGGTACTCGCTCCTCGAGGGCCTGCTCTCCCTAATCTGGTGCCTGCCACTGATCAATCTCTGCCTGCCTGGACCTTCAACTATATAGATTCTGCTTCAGTGAGTACTAACCCTTTCAGTCTGTCTCATCTTCAGCTTCAGCGCTCTGTGTCTACATCTGGGACCTGTCCCTGTTACGCCACGCTGCCTATCACCTACTTGAGTGTGAGACTGGTCTCCTCTGCTGAGGGCCCCTGGAATACTTCACTGGGTTACCTCCACTGTTGCCTGCTCCCCGGGCAGTACCATCGAGCTGTACAATAAATAAAACTTCTCTGTGTCTGCGTGTATAGAGTCTAGCCTAGTACTGCGGTTCCTCATGGGGCTCCTCCCCGTGGGAGTGGCCATCACTGCAGTACCCAAGAATCCACTCCAACACCTCATAACCATAAGAGTCCAACAGGATAAATGTCCTGCATGAGACTAAATGCACAATTGAATCTTTATGGGTAGAAATCCCTTGTGTGTCGGGGAAGACTCTAGTGATAGGAGTATACTACTGTCCACCTGGCCAAGATGGTAAGATGGACAGTGAAATACTAAGAGAAATTCGGGAAGTTAACCAAATTGGTAGTGCAGTAATAATGGGAGATTTTAATTACCCCAATATTGACTGGGTAAATGTATCATCAGGATATGCTAGAGAGATAAAGTTCCTGGATGGAATAAATGACAGTTTTATGGAGCAATTGGTTCAGGAACCAATGAGAGAGGGAACAATTTTAGATCTAATTCTTTGTGGAGCATAGGATTTGGTGAGAGAGGTAATGGTGGTGGGGCCACTTGGCAATAGTAATCATAATATGATCAAATTTGAATTAATGACTGAAAGGAGGACAGTAAACAAATCCACGGCTCTAGTGCTAAACTTTCTAAAGGGAAACTTTGAGAAAATGAGAAAAACAGAAAAAAACTGAAAGGAGCAGCTACAAAGTTAAAAAGTGTGCAAGAGGCATGGCCATTGTTAAAAAATACCATCCTAGAAGCACAGTCCAGATGTATTCCACACATTAAGAAAGGTGGAAGGAAGGCAAAACGATTACCGCCATGGTTCAAAGGTGAGGTGAAAGAAGCTATTTTAGCCAAAAGATCTTCATTCAAAAATTGGAAGAATGATCCAACAGAAGAAAATAGGATAAAGTATAAGCATTGGCAAGTGAAATGTAAGACATTAATAAGACAGGATAAGAGAGAATTTGAAAAGAAGTTGGCCGCAGAGGCAAAAACAGAGTAAAAACTTTTAAAAATATATCAGAAGCATAAAGTCTGTGAGGGAGTCAGTTGGACCGTTAGATGATTGAGGGGTTAAAGGGGCACTTAGAGAAGATAAAACCACTGTGGAAAGATTAAACAATTTCTTTGCTTCATGTTTACTGAAGAGGATGTTGGGGAGATACCCATTGCGGAGAAGGTTTTCCTTAGGTAATGATTCAGATGGACTGAACCAAATCACGGTGTACATAGAAGATGTGGTAGGCCTGATTTACAAACTGAAGAGTAGTAAATCACCAGGACCGGATGGTATACACCCCAGGGGTCTGAAGGAACTCAAAAATGAAATTTCTGATCTATTAGTAAAAATTTGTAACCTATCATTAAAATCATCCATTGTACCTGAAGACTGGAGGGTGGCTAATGTAACCCCAATATTTAAAAAAGGCTCCAGGGGCGATCCGGGTAACTATAGACAGTGAGCCTGACTTCAGTGCCGGGAAAAATAGTGGAAACTATTCTCAATATCAAAATCGTAGAGCACATAGAAAGACATGGTTTAATGGAACACAGTCAACATGGATTTACCCAACGGAAGTCTTGCCTAACAAATCTGCTTCATTTTATTGAAGGGGTTAATAAACATGTGGATGAAGGTGAACCGGTAGATGTAGTGTATTTGGATTTTCAGAAGGCGTTTGACAAAGTCCCTCATGAGAGGCTTCTAAGAAAACTAAAACTTCATGGGATAGGAGGTGATGTCCTTTCGTGGATTACAAACTGGTTAAAAGGCAGGAAACAGAGAGTAGGATTAAATGGTCAATTTTCTCAGTGGAAAAGGGTAAACAGTGGAATGCCTCAGGGTTCTATACTTGGACCGATGCTTTTCAATATATTTATAAATGATCTGGAAAGGAATATGATGAGTGAGGTTATCAAATTTGCAGATGATACAAAATTATTCAGAGTAGTTAAATCACAAGCGTATTGTGATACATTATAGGAGGACTTTGCAAGACTGGAAGATTGGGCATCCAAATAGCAGATGAAATTTAATGTGAACAAGTGCAAAGTGTTGCATATAGGGAAAAATAACGCTTGCTGTAGTTACACGATGTTAGGTTCCATATTAGGAGCTACCACCCAGGAAAAAGATCTAGGCATCATAGTGGATAATACTTTAAAATCGTCGGCTCAGTCTGCTGCAGCAGTCAAAAAAGCAAACAGAATGTTAGGAATTATTAGGAAGGTGTTAGTGTTCGAGTAGTTGTGGGTGAATCCTTGGGCCGGTGGCAGATGACCACGCCCCTGGGGGAAGATCCCGAGAGGGATCACCGGTCAGGCTTAAGAGTATGGAGACAGGCACACACTAGTTCTTTTATTAAACAGTATATGGAACCACCGGAGATGGCAGTAGTGAGCTGGAAGTGCCCGGCTGGGCTGTAGTCCCTCAGATACTGGAACAGCGATCCTGGATAACTGAGCTGTAGAGAAACTGAATATAGTGAGTAGGCAGAGTATGCAGAGTTCAGGAACAGAACCTTGATGGTAACACTCACACAATAGTTTCTTAGAAGCAGCCCAGGAGCTGAAATGAAGTATGCCTTCGAGTAGTGAGTACCTGGTTCCAGGGAACGCTCTGAGAGAGTGATGGTAACTCACTGGTGTTGTAGCCAGCAATGACTTCCTGGCAGAAGTGACATTCAGCAAGTCCAGGAACGAGGGCCCTGGAGGAGCGAGTACCGATTCCAGACTGCAATCTGAAAAGCAAAGAGAAAGCGAGGCCCCCGAGGAGTGGGTACCCCTGGTAAGTCCGAGGAGGCAGAGTAGCAAGGTATGCGGAGAGCGAATCCCATCCGCCGATACCTGGAGGAAAGCCCTTGCTAACTCGATTCATTAGCGATTTCTGAGACCTTAAATATCCGGTGAGGATGACGTCACCTCAGGGGAACGCCCCTGAGGTTCGCACCACTGCTGGTACTTGAGTTGAGGGCCGCGCTGCGCGTGCGCCCTTAGGCTGCTGGGAAACATGGCAGTGTGCAGCATCCAGCCGGTCCGGGGACGCCGGAGGAGAACGGCAAGATGACGCCGCGGCAGCCAAACTTCCAACAGGCAAAAAGGGAGTTGCCAAAGAGGTAAGATGGGCGTAGTGGCGACGTCGGGCAGCGACGGTCGCAACAGAAGGGAATAGTTAATAAAACGAAAAATGTCATAATGCCTCTTTATCACTCCATGGTGAGACCGCACCTTGAATACTGTGTACAATTCTGGTGGCCACATCTCAAAAAGGATATAGTTGCGATGGAGAAGGTACAGAGAAGGGCAACCAAAATGATAAAGGGGATGGAACAGTTCCCCTATGAGGAAAGGATGAAGAGGTTAGGGCTGTTCAGCTTGGAGAAGAGACGGCTAAGGGGGGATATGATAGAGGTCCTTAAGATCATGAGAGGTCTTGAATGAGTAGATGTGAATCGGTTATTTACACTTTCGAATAACAGAAGGACTAGGGGGCATTCCATGAAGTTAGCAAGCAGCACATTTAAGACTAATCTGAGAAAATTCTTTTTCACTCAATGCACAATAAAGCTCTGGAATTTGTTGCCAGAGGATATGGTTAGTGCAGTTAGTGTAGCTGGGTTAAAACAAGATTTGCATAAGTTCTTGGAGGAGAAGTCCATTAACGGCTATTAATCAAGTTTACTTAGGGAATAGCCACTGCTATTAATTGCATCAGTAGCATGGGAACTTCTTAGTGTTTGGGTAATTGCCAGGTTCTTGTGGCCTGGTTTGACCTCTGTTGGAAACAGGATGCTGGGCTTGATGGACCCTTGATCTGACCCAGCATGGCAATTTCTTATGTTCTTAAAGTCAGCATGGCTTTACCCAAGGCAAGTCTTGCCTTACAAATCTGCTTCACTTTTTTGAAGAGGTTAATAAACATGTAGTTAAAGGTGAACCAGTAGATGTAGTGTATTTGGATTTTCAGAAGACATTTGACAACGTTCCTCATGAGAGGCTTCTAAGAAAAGTAAAAAGTCATGGGCTAGGTGGCGAAGTCCTTTCGTGGATTACAACCTGGTTAAAAGCAGGAAACAGAGAGTAGGATTAAATGGACAATTTTCTCAGTGGAGGGGGGTAGGCAGTGGAGTGCCTCAAGGATCTGTACTGGGACCCCTGCTTTTCAATATATTTATAAATGATCTGGAAAGGAATACGACGAGTGAGGTAATCAAATTTTCAGATGATACAAAATTATTCAGAGTAGTTAAATCACAAGCGGAGTGTGATAAATTGCAGGAAGAGCTTGTGAGACTGGAAAATTGGGCATCCAAATGGCAGATGAAATTTAATGTGGATAAGTGCAAGGTGATGCATATAGGGAAAAATAACCCATGCTATCATTATACAAAGTTAGTTTCCATATTAGGAGCTACCACCCAGGAAAGAGATCTAGGCATCATAGTGGATAACACATTGAAATCTTCGGCTCAGTGTGCTGCGGCAGTCAAAAAAGCAAACAGAATGTTTGGAATTATTAGAAAGGGAATGGTGAATAAAACGGAAAATGTCATAATGCCTCTTTATCAGTCCATGGTGAGACCACACCTTGAAATCTGTGTACAATTCTAGTCGCCGCATCTCAAAAAAGATATAGTTGCAATGGAGAAGATACAGGGAAGGGTGACCAAAATGATTGATTTATTTATTTACTTGACACATTTTCTATACTGTCGTTCAGACATGCCATCACAATGGTTTACATTTAAAAAAAAAAAGAAAAACATACATAAAATAAAAGCATACATAAAATATAAGAAATACTTAGTCATAAAATATAATCAATTAGATTCGTCCAACAGGACCTTCCCAAGGAGGAAGATAGCGCAGAGAATGGTTATTCAGATCTGCACATTATTTTCCACGAATATTGACCTTTGCAACAAAATTCACTCCCAACCCTTGAGGGACACAAAAGGTTGGGTTTTCAGAATAACTCTAATAAATATTCATAAGATAGATTTGCATGCATGCTGCCTCCATTGTATGCAAACCTATCTGATGTATATTTATTAGGGATATCCTGAATACTTGACTAGTTTGCGGCCCACAATGATTGGGAGTGAATATCTCTGGACCATTGCAACTCCTTGTTTGTAGGGCTTCCTAAGTGTCAGCATATTCAAAATTCTGCAACTTGTTTAATTTATAAAATGATGAATAGGATGAAACAGGTAAATAAAGCATGGTTATTTACCCTTTCAAATAATATTAATATAAGGGGTCACTCCCTGAAACTAATAGCATATTCTAAACAAATCATAGAAAGTACTTTTTCACTTAGCATACTCTCAAGCTGTGGAATCTGTTGCCCGAGAAATTGATCAATGCAACTAGCATAGCAGGGATTAAAAGAGGTTTGGGGAAGGTCACGTGATGCCTTGCAGGGGGATGGAACAGCTCCCCTATGAGGAAAGACTAAAGAGGTTAGGATTGTTCAGCTTCGAAAAGAGACGGTTGAGGGGGGATATGATAGAGATCTTTAAAATCATGAGAGGTCTAGAATGGGTAAAAGTGAATCGGTTATTTACTCTTTCAGATAATAGAAGGACTAGGGGGCACTCCATGAAGTTAGCATGTAGCACATTTAAAACTAATCTGAGAAAGTTCTTTTTCACTCAACGCACAATTAAACTCTGGAATTTGTTGCCAGAGGATGTAGTTAGTGCAGTTAGTGTAGCTGGGTTTAGAAAAAGTTTGGATAAGTTCTTAGAGGAGAAGTCCATTACCTACTATTAATTAAGCTGACTTAGAGAATAGCCACTGCTATTACTAGCATCAGTAGTATGGGATAGACTATTTTTGGGTACTTGCCAGGTTTTTATGGCCTGGATTGGCCACTCTTGGAAACAGGATGCTGGGCTTGATGGACCCTTAGTCTGACCCAGTATGGCATGTTTTATGATAAGGTATGTGATATATCCAATAAATATTATGTTCATTAGCATACTCTTGTACCGTATGTCCTCTAAAATGGGATCCATTATCAGTTTGGATTTGTAAGGACTACCATAATATAATGCAAAAAGTTCTAAAGTTTTAATAGTATTAACTTGAGTAGCTCTATTATAGGGATCAGTTAATAAATATCCAGAATATGTATCTACAGCTGTACATATATATTGACAACCTTGAGACATTGGCAGAGGACCAATATAGTCCATTTACCAAATTTGTCCAGGTAATTTACCTCTTAGTAATTGACTTTGTGTAATGTGCGGAATTGATCTTTGTTGTTGTTGACATATTGGACAGTTTAATATCATGGTCTTAATTATATCCAAGGGAATACCAATTCCCCTACCGTCTGCCCACCTGTAAGTGGCTTTTAATGCCAAATGTCCACTTTTTTGGTGAGCCCATGTTGCCAAACCTGTCTGAGACTCTGAAGTGGTATCTTGAACTGCCACTGAAGACGACTTGATTTTACTCCGCTCATCTACTATTGCATTGTATAGTTTCTCTAGGGAATCGGTCTTACAGTGAACATCTACGTGAAAAACAAAGAGGTTAGTACATTGCACTATTTGCTAAATATCTTCCCACAGTTCTCTTCCCCATACGTCTTTACTATTAATGTGCCATTCATTCTTCTGCCATGTGGGTAGCCAAGTAACTAATCCATTTGCTAAGGTCCATGAATCAGTAAAAATATGACACTCAGATAAGTTTTCATTTTTCAATGTCAAATATGCAGCATATAATTCTGCATACTGGCTGCTCTTCCCTTCCCCACTACATTGCAAAATATACATCGTTGTTGGATTGTAAGCAACAGCTTTGCAAAATCGTTTCCCTCCTATGTATTTTGCTGATCCATTGGTAAACCATTCATGCTTTTTTTTCTTTATCAATTAATTGAGTGAAAGACTTCCCCCATTTTACCGGACTTTCCTGCTTTTCCTGAATATGAACCAATTCCCCTAAAGAGGTGGGTGCATTAGCTACCGTCTCGTGCAATAACATTGCAATATTCCCTTTGCCTGTCTTTGCACTTTCTTGAATGTACCACTTCCGTTTAATTATACTAGCTTCCTGGGCATGACCAATTCAATGTGTTTTTGGAATACTCTGCACCCATTGCATGACAGGTATCTCGGGTCGCATAACTACCTGATGTCCGACCGTTAACTGTTCTGTATCAGTTAGAGCTTAATAGCAAGCCAATAATTGTCTTTCAAAGGATGTGTATTTCTCTCCAGCCTCTGGTAATTTATGACTCCAAAACCCTAGTGGGTCTCTTTGTCAGCCTTGTTTTTGCCATAAACTGCAATTTGCATATTGCTGATTTACAGATACATGTAATTCTACCTCTCCTTCTTGTACTGGCCACAAATCTAAAGCTGTTTGGATAGCCTGTTTAGCAGTTGCAAATGCCTTTATTTGGTCCTCACCCCATTCAAATTCATACTTTTAACATGTTACTTTGTATAGGGGAGCTAATATTTGACCTAAATGTAGAAAAAAGCTGAAAGGTGCAGCTGCAAAGGTTAAACGTGTTCAACGGGCATGGATATTGTTTAAAAATACAATCCTAGATGCACAGTCCATATATATTCCATGCATTAAGAAAGGTGGAAGGAAGGAAAAATGATTACTGGCACGGTTAAAAGGTAAGAGGCTATTTTAGCCAAAAAAACCATCCTTCAAAAATTGGAAGAAGGATCCATCTGGGATCTGTACTTGGACCGGAGCTTTTCAATATATATATAAACGATCTGGAAAGGAATACGACGAGTGAGGTTATCAAATTTGCGGATGATACAAAATTATTCAGAGTAGTTAAATCACAAGCGGATTGTGATACATTACAAGAGGACCTTGCAAGACTGGAAGATTGGGCATCCAAATGGCAGATGAAATTTAATGAGGACAAGTGCAAGGTGTTGCATATAGGGAAAAATAACCCTTGCTGTAGTTACACGATGTTAGGTTCCATATTAGGAGCTACCACCCAGGAAAAAGATCTAGGCATCATAGTGGATAATACTCTAAAATCGTCGGCTCAGTGTGCTGCAGCAGTCAAAAAAGCAAACAGAATGTTAGGAATTATTAGGAAGGGAATGGTTAATAAAACAGAAAATGTCATAATGCCTCTGTATCGCTCCATGCTGATACCACACCTTGAATACTGTGTACAATTCTGGTCACCGCATCTCAAAAATGATAGAGTTGCAATGGAGAAGGTACAGAAAAGGGCAAACAAAATAATAAAGGGGATGGAGCAGCTCCCCTATGAGGAAAGGCTGAAGAGGTTAGGACTGTTCAGCTTGGAGAAGAGACGGCTGAGGGGGGATATGATAGAGGCCTTTAAGATCATTAGAGTTCTTGAACGAGTAGATGTGAATCGGTTATTTACACTTTTGGATAACAGAAGGACTAGGGGCATTCTATGAAGTTAGCAAGTAGCACATTTAAGACTAATTGGAGAAAATTCTTTTTCACTCCACGCATAATTAAGCTCTGGAATTTGTTGCCAGAGGATGTGGTTAGTGCAGTTAGTGTAGCTGGGTTCAAAAAAGGTTTGGATAGGTTCTTGGAGGAAAAGTCCATTAACTGCTATTAATCAAGTTTACTTAGGTAATAGCCACTGCTATTAATTGCATCACTAGCATGGGATCTTCTTAATATTTGGGTAATTGCCAGGTTCTTGTGGCCTGGTTTGGCCTCTGTTGGAAACAGGATGCTGGGCTTGATGGACCCTTGGTCTGACCCAGCATGGCAATTTCTTATGTTCTTATGTAATATGTTGTCTCCAAAACCCAAATAGACCAATAAACTGTTGGGCTTCCTTCTTAATCTTTGGAAATGCAAATTCCAAGATTTTTTTGTCTGGCTTTAGAGAGGATTTTTCTATGCCCATTACTCCATTGTACTCCAAAAGACTTTACTGTTTGGGCGGGTCCTTGTATTTTGGCTGAGTTAATTTCCCATTCCTTACTTTTCATATGTTCTAGCAATCCGTCTAAACACCTTTGTGCCTCATCCTCATTTAGAATCTTGAATTAAAATATTGTCAATATAATGAACTAGTGGTACTGGCTCAGGGATTTGAAATTCATCCAAGTGTTCTGCCACTGTTCTGTGGCAGATGGTCGGGCTAGGACTAAAAGTCGAATAAAAGCATACTATCGACCCTGCCATGTGAAAGCGAATTGATCACAATTTTGTTCTTTAATAGGGATAGTGAAAAATGCATTCACTGTGTACCACCTTCCGGGGTGTGTTTGTACCTTCTCAATCAAAGTTATGGTATCAGGAACTGCAGCAGTCAATGCGGGAGTAACTTTATTTAATTCTCAGTAGTCCACTGTCATTTTCTAATGAGAGCCAATCTTACTTTTATTATACAAAAATCCAAAACATCAATATTCATTAAATACCCCACATTACACTCATACTTCCCATTCACACCTCATACATACACCCACCCCCATCTCCACTTTATGGTGATATTTATATACTAACACATATAGATGAAAAATACAGATTGAACAATCAATGTAAATGGAGGTACAAAAAATATTTTTGTGAACCAATGCAAATGAAGGCACGAAAATATTTTTTATATGTGCAAGCTCAGAGAATGCACTATACCTCACAATGCTATAAATCACACATGTAATTGCCCCATAAAGGCCACAGACCCCTTACATTATCATACATGAAAATCATACTTGAAAATCATACATGAAAATCATACTTGAAAATCAGTTTTCCTGTATAAAGTTGTCACCTACTGTTGAAGTTGATTGTTTACATTACTATTAACTGTTTTATGTAAAACCTGTTGCTATTTATTGTTCACTTACTGTATAACCGGTTACTTGTAAAGCCTTGTGCTAAGTTATTGTTTACTGTAAACCGAGGTGATGTAGACCTTTACGTACTGCGGTATATAAAAATCTCCAAATAAATAAATAAATAAATACATAACATCATGTGTGATATCCTTTTCTACTTATTTCAAAGCATACAGGAGCTTACATCAATCTGTCCGTTGTTATAGCTATAATCTTGGCATGAACCCTAGTTAGATATATCCACTTTCAACTAATACCATCACTGCTACCATTCCTTTTTATCTTTACTATTTTCAAAATTACTAATTCAAGGGATACACTATGATACACAATGCTATGAATCACACATACAATTACCCCATGAAGGCCACAACCACTTATGAAGATATGGATGACACTATGTATGATATCCCTTTTTTCTAAAACTGCTTTCAAAGCATACAATGGCTTGCATCCATATATCCGTTGTTACAGGTAAAATCTTAGCATGAACTCTGGCTTGATGTATCCACTATTCAATGTACCATCACAGCCACCATGGCTTTAATCTTTATTGTTTTTTCTTCAGAATTTGCTTGTCGGTATGATCACGGGTGTCACTTCTCTCTTTTCCCTTTCTGTTAGATAATTCCACCGCTACTGGTTAGGTACTTTGATATCCCTTCAAGGGACCCTTATTTTACCACACTATGGCTTCATCAGGGGGAATCGACTAGACAAAAGACCCACAAAATCACATAATAAATCATTATAGAGCACCAAAACCAACCACAAAAATTGTCCATAGACCATGATATACCACTGACCTGGCGCCCTTCTACACGACTCATCTGAAAACGCTATACACGCCGACATCTACTAACAATCGGGACTCCATCTGAAATCTCATACGAGAGGTTCATACCCTTCTTCCTAATATCCCATGACCAAAAGAACCCCAAACCACCACAATGCCGCAATTACAAATCTACTCACCAATCCTCAAAATTTCACAAGAACTTCCGGTGTATCCCGTTTCAAAAAATCTTTTGAACCACTCACGGCCCCGAGACACGTCTGTTTTTTGGATTGATACACTTTCCATAAGGGCGCGCCACTCCTTAAAACATGGCGTGCCAATTAACCAGCCCCTATTCTGCTAACGTCATGATGTGCCCCATATGCCCACACAACCAATCACTGAGAGGCAACACTAAGAGTTATCAAGACAAACCTAACTTTATTCCACAGGACGCATGGCCACTAGATACAAAATGTCTTTGCACTTCATCTCACGAAATAACAATAACCAAAACACCCCCCCCCCCTGAAAACACACCATATCACCATTCATTTATATCGCCAACCTCATCATAAACTCACACAACCAATCACTAAGGCCAGAAAGTCATTCACTCAACTCGACCATACATACCCCTATAAATAAAACAAAACATATTCTCAGAACATCTCCCCCCACCAAATGACTCATTCAAGCCCCCATGCTCAAATACTTATCCAAAATAATATATCTTAACAAACCCCACTAAAATGACTTTCAACACCCAACCACATACGCGCCCATAACCAACATTATGTAGCCTGACAGCTCCCACTCAAAAACATTTTCAAAACCCAACAAACATCTGCACCATATACAAACCCACATATTGAATATCTCACTCAATCCGTTTACTCATAAAAGAATACCTCCTTGAACTCACACTCCACCACCATACGCCTACCAATGTCAATCAAAATGTAAACAGTCATCAATAACTGTCAATATACATATAACCATGTGTATCAAAACCTAATACCACTGTAGCAGGCAATTCCACTCTAAGTACTGAATCCATATATGTGCCAAAAAATATCTGTTAAATGAACGCTGACCACTCTACCTCCCCATTTAAACCTATAGGAGATAATGTCTGCCATTCAAAGATATACTTCTGCTCCCACTGTCATAGCAGACAGGAAATATCACCTCCAAAAGTAAACAAGCCCTGTTTAACCACAAAGAACTTAATGTCATCTATAGAATGCTGGATTTGCAGCCAGTGGACACCAAGGGGGCGTTCTCTTTATTCATTTGAATGCAACTTTTATGTTCAATTATACGTTGCCGCACAGCTCGTGTGGTCTATCCCACATATATCTTTGAACACGGACACACAATCACATAAACCACTCATGACAAAGAACATGAAAAGGACCCGGGCAAAATGTACGGATATTTCAACCTTGCATGAATGAATTGGCATATAGGCAACACATTAGAACACACTGAGCAATGTCCACAAGATGATTGACCATTCCAAGCAGAGTGGGGTAACTACACAAACCTATGTTTCACCAACCTATTGCTTAAGTTCCTCCCCCTCTTAACCGGAAAGATAGGATTTTCCTTAAACGCTGGTAAAGTCTTCAATAGAGGCCAATGTCTTAAGATGATATGTTTCACTTGTAACATTCTACTCGAAAAAGGTAAAGAACAAATCACCCTAGAAATTGGTTCCTTGGTATCTTTAATAAGAAGATTATCACAGTTCACGTATAGTCCCTGCTTAAACGCCCATCTGACATTACCTTGTGAGTATCCACGATCTATAAATCTCTCAGATAATTCCTTAGCACACTGCCTATATACATCAAGAGATAAACACAGCCGTCTGTATCTGAGAAATTGTCCGAACGGAATATTCTCTTTAAGTCTTCGGGGATGGAAGCTTTGGAAATGTAACAAGGTGTTATGATCAATAGGTTTCCTATGAACACAAGTATCAAACTGTTGGCTCACTTTTTGCACAAACATATCCAAAAAACAATCCGTGACAAATTCATTTGAAAAGAAAACTCTAAATGAGCATCACTCTGATTGATAAAGTGAGTGAATTCCAACAGAGTCTCCAAAGTGTCATCCCATAAGAAAAACAGGTCATCAATTTACCGCCTCCAAAAGCTGACTGCCTGAAAAAAATCGAGAAGCATAAATGTGTTTAGCCTCAAACCGAGCTACATACAGGCCCGCCACCGATGGAGCTAATGGTGAGCCCATAGGAATATCTTGTATCTGGTTATAATATACAAAATCAAAAACAAAATAACTCTTTGTAATCACCAGTTCCGCCAATTGCATGAACACCTTATACCGATTTTCCAGTATCTCCAAACGCTTCAAAGCATCAGCTATATAATAACTAGGGATGTGAATTGGGTGATCGATCGTCTTAACGATCGATTTTGGCTGGGGGGGAGGGAAATCTGATCGTCATGGTTTTTGTTTTTTTTAAATCGTAAAAAATCGTAAATCGGGGGAGGGCGGGAAAACCGGCACCCTAAAACCCACCCCGACCCTTTAAAATAAATCCCCCACCCTCCTGAAGCCCCCCAAAATGTTTTAAATTACCTGGGGTCCAGTGGGGGGTCCCAGTGCGATCTCCCGCTCTCGGGCCTCGGCTGTGTTAAAAGAAATGGCGCTGGTGGCCCTTTGCCCTTACCATATGACAGGGCAAAGGTAGCGCCGGCGCCATTTTGGTTCCTGTCACCCGACGTCACGAGTGCAGGAGATCGCTCCCGGACCCCCGCTGGACCCCCAGGGACTTTTGGCCAGCTTGGGGGGGCCTCCTGACCCCCACAAGACTTGCCAAAAGTCCAGCGGGGGTCCGGGAGCGACCTCCTGCACGCGGGCCGTATTGCCAATATTCAAAATGGCGCCGGCGCTACTTTTGCCCTCACTATGTCGACATAGTGAGGGCAAAAGTAGCGCCGGGTCGGGGTGGGTTTTAGGGTGCCGGTTTTCCCGCCCTCCCCCTCCCCCGATTTATGATTTTTTGACGATAAATCGGAGGAATTGTTATTGTATCGCAGCTCTAACGATTTTTGACGATTTAAAATATATCTGACGATTGTTTTAAATCGTCAAAAAACGATTCACATCCCTAATAATAACCACCGCTTGGTCCTGCAGAATACTGGTGTACAATGTAGTAATGTCAGCTGTGACTAATAATTTCACCCGAGACACTTCCTGAACTGTCTGCAAAGATACAATGAAATCAGTAGAATCCCTAACATAAGCAGGAGACATCACCACAAGTGGTTAGAGCATCTTATCAATAAATTTCTCAATCGGTTCAAAGACAGAACCAATGCCAGCCACTATGGGTCGCCCAGGGGGAGCCACTAAGGACTTATGAATCTTCAGGACCTTGTAGAAATATGGCACCACTGGATGCTCTTGATATAAATATCTAAACTCCTTACGGGTAATGACATGCGACTCCAAAACATGATACAAAATATCTTTGACAGTGTGTTGAATGTCAATAGTCAGATCATGATCCATCACCATGTAAGTGTGAGCATCATTCAACTGTCTCATAATCTCCTGAACATATTGTGACCTGTCTAAAACTACCAAGGCACCCCCTTTATCTGCTGGGCAGATTACAATGCTGGAGTCCTCCCTCAGCTGTTTTATAGCTCTAAACTTATCCTTAGATAAATTAAACCAATTTTTCTCCCAGGATTCCTCTAAAGTTTGCAAATCCTGTAACACCAGAGATTCGAAGGCAATTATTAAAGGGTGGGGGGGTGGCATCCAAGCTGAAGGTTTATATAACGCCAATCCCCCTTGATAATACAGGAACCAAAATAATCCCTCAATTTAAGTAATTCTTTCCGCAAATTAAACGGATCATGTCTCTCGGTGGGAACAAATGGTAACCCTTTATTCAAAATAGACAACATAGAACAAGATAATGTCTTGGATGATAAATTAAAAACAGCTTGATGACCCACACCGGTATCATTGACATAATTACTCAATGCTGTTTGTACCTGTTGTAATATCCCCTTTGAAAAGGCCTTTGTTCCTGATTTCCCTGAGTTTGTCTGTTTTGGGATCTCAAAAAAGGAATGCAATTGCCCCCCATTTCATTAGAATGAGGGAATGCTCCCCCCTCATTAGGAACATTAAATGTCACTTTCTTCGGAGGCACACCCACCCCCTCCAATGATTTATCATCATCGGAGGACTCCCCAGAAGAAGAAAAATCCCCTCTATTTTTAATGTTCCCTCTTTTGCCCTTCTGCATCCATGAGTAAATTGTATGTGTGATTCATAGCATTGTGTATCATAGTGTATCCCATGAATTAGTAATTTTGAAAATAGTAAAGATAAAAAGGGATAGTAGCAGTGTTCGTGGATGGAAAGTAGTCATTTTGCAATGAAAAGATGATGCGATGCACGCTCCTGTGAGAGTAGATTTTGGGAAGTAGGTTTTTGCAAAATGATGAAAATAGAGGTGAGTGAAAGGTTATTTTGAATTATATGTGGGTTATATGTGACCAGGTTAGCTATTTTTTAGCGATTTAATATATTAGATTTATGAATAATGAAATAATTGAATAAGCTATTGTTGCGCGCCCCGTCCATGCCCGGCCTGTGCACGGGCCTGTTCATCTCACTAGCTACTCTGCAGGTCATGGGTCAGCCTCCCCAGCGGCAGCTGCGAGCTCCTCCAGGCCTCGGTGTCCTGCGGTGGCAGTTGCCAGACCTTCCATTGCGCACGGGGCCTCACGCCGGAGTTCGGCGTCCTCAGTGGCGTTGGCCACTTCCCCTACATGCGCGCGGACCGCATGGCCTCGTGTAGGGCCAGAGGCGGGTCCTAGCTCCATGGCACGCATTGATTGAATGTACGATATAAGGAAGTCTCTGCCTGCACTTCCTTGCCTTGGCAATCGGGTTGGCACTGTACGTGTACTAGTTTGCTTCCGCGTTCCAGTCTTGTTCCAGTGTCCTACTGTTCCAGCCTTGTCCAGCGTCCTTCTGTTCCAGCATCCTTCTGTTCCAGCGTCTGTCCGTCCTGTCTCCCCAGGTAGTACCCTGGACTGTCTCTCTGGTACTGGCCTCGGCCTGCTCCTTGACCATTCTGTTCGCTGCCTGGATCCTGACCTCTGCCTGCCTTGTGACCTTGTCTAACCTCTGGAACCTGACCCCTGCTTTGTTGACTACTCCTTGGACTGATCCTCAAATTCTGACCCCGGCTGCTATTGACCATGTCTCCTGATTCTGGCTTTGTCCCTTGCCTTGTCATCGCCTATGCTGTACTGGCCTTCCTTGCTTCTCCAGACCTGCAGCCTAGTGACTGACCTCACTCCCTTGCTGCTCGTGGGCACGCCTCTCTACTACCTCTCCGGGAGATCCTGTGAGGCCCACCTAAGTCCAAGCGGCCCGGGTCCCTACAGGCTCCACCCGGGGGAACCGCGGGCTTCCAGTGGTGAAGCTCATCCTAGCCTCTGTCTCCTCCTGTGCTCCGCCCCCTGGGGGCAGGTGCTTCCTGGTCCCTACCAGGGAGCCATTCTCCACTGCTCCAGGACAAGGGTCCACCTCCAAGTGCAACAGCTGGGTTAGCTATGTTTTTGAATTGTTAAATATATTTATGAAGTTTGGGACAAGGTTGTGAGGAATGTTTAGTGGATATCTGTATAAATATTCTATTGAATATTGGAATTGATCTTGAGACAATTATATTCAGGGGCGGATTGACCTATTGGGGGATCAGGCATCCCCCAGTGGGCTGGTTGCTCTAGTTTCGTGGTCTGCCGAGCACAGCGTGACAGAGCCGCGCTCGGCAGACCACGTGGTATCTCCTGGGCCGGCCTGGGCGGCGAATCCCCGGGCCGGTCGTCATCGGGAATCCGCCCCTGATTATATTATAAGTCTTTTTGACTGAAGTAAGTTTTTTTGATTGAAGTAGGTATTGAAGTGAATAGATGCGTAGTCTAACAAGGCTCCTAAGTGAAAATGTGGTGACCTTCCATACGATGATAACCAATCCCCTTGTTGAAACCATTGGTGAAACAAGGGTCCCTTCTCGTGAATATTGAGAATGGAGAAGATTGAAAGGATTATACTAGTTTAATAGAAGATTGGAAGGTCTTTTCATCACCTGTTTTTTGAAGAAAGTATTGTATGTTTAATATAGTATATTATGGGACTATGATATAATTTATTCACATGTTGGTTAAAATTGCAATTTTGGAAATTTTGTAATGAAATTTTGAAGTTTTGTAATGATATTTGTATGTATGAATGAGTGGATGTGTAATATTCTGATGTGATATATGTAATGTATGTTTTTATAGTTTTGATATAATAAAATTGGAAATATCTACACAGGAATATGTTATATTGTCTATGAAATGTAATACCTGTTTGACCCTTATATGTGTATATTATACTTGACCAATATTCTAGACTTAACCAGTGTTTTCTTTCTTTTTATAAATGGACCATGAAATCAAATGTCCACGAACCTCGGTCTTAAGACATTCTTAGAGTGTAACCTCTGAAGTGGTGCCATCATCATTAAGAGCAAGATATTCCTTAATTATGCTCGTTAATTTTTCACAACATTCTTTATCTTGCAATAAAGCATTAATACGCCAAAACTGTCTCCCTGCATCATTTTGTTGTAAATCTATAATCACAAAGGATAGGTGCATGATCTGACCAAGTAATGGGCCCTATGGAAGCTGAAGAAGCACTAGGCACTAGGGTCTTATCTATTAAGAACATATATAATCTAGAATAGAAATTATGTGGTCTAGAATAAAAAGTATAATCTTTTTCAGTAGCATGAACATATATCCATCATTCCTATCCTAGTGATCATATTCTTCAAACTGGAACAATATTTAGGAGATGTTGTACTCTGACCCAATGAGTTACTGAAGTAAGGATTCAAGATGATATTGAAATCTCCACCAGATATAACCTGTCCTCCCATAGTGACCAAAAGCATGTCAGATAAAGATTGAAAAAACTGACAATGATCTGAATCCAGGCCATATATATTCACAAAAGTATAAATTCCAGAAAAAGTGCTCATTTGCAATACTATATATCCCCCATCTGTATTCCTGTGTAAAATCTTGAACTTTGCACAAATATTTTTGGAGATCAAAATGCCTACTCCTTCATATTTATTTTTTACAGAATTAGAGGCCAAAAGATCTTAAGGAAATTTTTTGTTATAAGTTAGTAACCTCTCATCTCTTTTTGCAAATGAGTTTCTTGAATGAACAATATATTAGCCTTCAAATGGTTTGCCTCTTTAAACAATAGATGAATGGGCAAAACCCCATATATCAAACCATAAATACCAAGCCACCAAGGCATAAACTTCCACACATAAAAAAACAACAAATAAAATGGGAAGGGATGAGAAAAACTGTACTCTTTGTAAAATAATCCACAGGCTCTTGCCCGCAATGGGCTTCAACAAGTATCATATATTAGAGTGTTTGTTTGTTCCCCTGAAAAAGGCATGAATGCCGAAACATTGTCAATGTTGGGATGATTGTGGGGTTTATATTGGAGCACTTTGATGTATTTCTGTAAAGTAGAAAGATAAGTATTAAGAGAAAAACTTTGCTATTATATATATTTTTTAGGCTTTAAAGTTAATTAATAAAGATTTTTTTGAGAGTAAGTGTTATGCTGATGGATGAGAGTGTGGACCCCTTGCCCGAGGTGAGGTTGGCACAACCTGAGAGGGCAAACCCCCACAGGTCCCCACTGTCGGAAGGTGAGGACGGGCTGGTGCAGGGGGCCGGCTAGAGCTTCGCCAATACCAACCCCATTCCCCGCAGGTTGAGCCCATGGGTTCGGGGGCCGGCTGGTCTTAGGTGGGCCCCTGTGAAGAGAGTGGTAAGCGTCAGCGGAGTCGTCCAAGATCAGAATCCCATCCCAGTCCGAAGTCAGAAGCCAGAGATTCGGCAATAGCCAGTCCAGAGTCAGAAGCCAAAGAGTTGCCGATAGCCAGTCCAGAGTCAGAAGCCAGAGAGTCGCCGATATCCAGTCCAGAGTCAGAAGCCAGAGGGTCACCGAAAGCCAGTCCGATGTCGAAGCCAGGAAATCCGTCCGAAGGAGACCAAGGATGGGAGCTGGAGCAGGAAGAGGGCGCGGAAGGCAGGAACAGGACTCTGGAGGCAAGAACGGACTCAGGAATCAGGAACAGGAACAGGACTCAAGATACCACCGAAGCAGAAGGACTTCACCGAAGCGAAGCAGACTCGTTGCCAAGTCAAGGACCCGGAAGAGGAGGCTCCCTGAAGTAGTCCCCAGCTCCTGACGTCATCCAGGGGGCTGAACAGATCTGATCGGTGCTGGCCCTTTAAAAATACCCAGGAGGCGCGGCTACACACCTAGGAAAGGCCCTGTCCAAAACAGGCTGCCTGTGGCCCGAGGCCACGAAGAGAGGACCGGAATTCGTCCCTCCTACCGCGGAGTGCGGCATGGATTCGGTGACAAGAGTGGAGGAGGCCAGGTGCACGCGGCGGGAGAATTTTCCCGCCACCGCGCAGATCCCGATGGTGGTCCCGGCACCCGAGGAGGAGGTGAGGGGGGCCTGCCGCGGCCGCCCATGGGCGGATCATCTAACAGTAAGGGTGAAAATGGGAATAAGTAAGTGAAGTGAATTTAGTGCTCTAATATATGATACTGATTGAATCCCATTGTGGGCAAGAGCCTCCTCTTCAGTAAATACAGAAGCAAAGAATTTATTTAGTCTTTCAGTGATGGCCTTATCTTCCTTAAATGCCCCTTTAACCCCTCTATCATCTAATGGTCTAACTGACTTCCTCGCAGGCTTTCTGCTTCAAATATATTTTTTAAAGTTTTTATTATATGTTTTTGCCTCTATGGCCAACTTCTTTTCAAATTCTCTCTTAGCCTGTCTTATCAATGTCTTACATTTAACTTGCCAATGCTTATGCTTTATCTTATTTTCTTCTTCCAATTTTTGAATGAAGATATTTTGGCTAAAATAGCCTCTTTCATCTCACTTTTTAACCATGCCAGCAATTGTCTGGCTTTCCTTCCACCTTTCTTAATGCATGGAATACATCTGGACTGCACTTCTAAGATGGTATTTTTAAACAATGTCCATGCCTGGTGTACACTCTAAGCCTTTTTAGCTGCACCTTTCAGTTTTGTTTTTTTTTTAACTATTTTTCTCATATTATCAAAGTTTCCCTTTTGAAAGTTTAGTGCTAGTGCCATGGATTTACTTACTGTCCCCTGCCAGTCAATAATACAAATTTGATCATATTATGATCACTATTGCCAAGCATAGGTAACACCAATAGAACTGTTGAATCGGGATGTGGGAATATGCAACCTTGAGATCCAGTGAGCACATCCAATCATTGGGTTGGAGGAATGGCAGAACTGATTTGAGGGCGGTTATTTTGAACTTCTCCTTCCGAAGAAACGTTGAGAGAACGAAGGTCCAGGATCGGACACAGGCTCCCTGATTTCTTTGGGATGAGGAAGTATTGGGAGTAGAATTCCTTGTGGCTCTGTGAGTGGGGTAGAATGGAGCAGTGACCCCACTTCCTGTTAAAACAGTGTAGTTTTTGATTGGTCCCAAAATGGAACTACAGTGTGCAGGATAAATGTAATTCGTTTGAAATTCAACTTGTAGCCATCCTGAATGATGCTCAAAACCCAACGATCGAATATGATGGCCTCCCAGGAGTGGTGGAACTGAGCTACCCTGCCCCCCTCCCCCCCGCCCCCTTCTGAGTGGTAGCTGTGGCCCAGGCCCCTTCAAAAATTCTGCTATGGTTTTTGGGTAGGTCCTGCTGTTACTTCTGAGATGGTTGTCCTCTCAGGCAACCTCTGGTCTGATTTTGTGGCCCCTGCTCTCTGGGCAGCTGGTAAGTTTGGTAGAGTTGCAACCTGAAGGAGGGATTATATCGGTAGGGGTGCCTTGGATAATAGGGCTTCTTATAGTGCCCATAATAGTGCCTTGAGGAGCTCTGTTGCTCTGGTATAGAAGTGAGGGAGAGAACTGCCACATTTTCATCCTTAATTTAGGAGACAGTTTCCCTAAGTTTGTCCCCAAACAGGTTGTCTGCTTTGCATGGTAAGTCCTCCAGCTTACCATGGACATCTTCCCTAATGGCACTCGAATGGAGCCAGGCTATTCTTCTAGCTGCTGTCGAAGCTGTGGATGTGCTAGCAGATGTTTCAAAGGCCTCATATATGGTTCTTAATAAGTACCGCAGACCTTTCTCTAAGTCTGCCAAGGGTTGTGGGGGTGGGGAAGGTTGATCACCTGCACCTTCTGAGATAGATGTCTTTAAGGTTTGCATGCATTTGTATAAATACTGCGTGACATAAAACTGATGCTTCTGAATCCTGGCATTCAACATCACCCCTTGGAAACCTTTCTGCTGAACTCATCCAGGATCTTATTATCCTTTCCAGGAGATATATTTGAATGGAACTGAGATTTCTTGGTCTTATGCATTGCTGATTCTACCACTTCTGTAGTATGGGGGAGATGCATTATTCCATAGTGATTAGATTTGTGCATCCGGAACTATGTCTGTCTTCCGGGAAACTGCTTGCCTTGTGAAATGGGGACTCCCAGGTCTCATCCATGACTGCACCTAATACCGGATGGGATGGCAAAGCCAGCGGCTCCGCAGGGAAATAAAAGATTTTAAGAATTCCCAATGTTTCTAACCTTGGATCAGGAAGCTTTTTGGTTTCTATTTTCAAAGCCGACCCCACCTTGTCTATTTGGAATAGGTCAAATCTTCTGGAGGTGATGACGGCTCCAGAGAACCCTCAGGGGGGTAAGATGGAATATCAGTAGAGGTTCCTGGAGAAGTCGATGGAGAAAAAACATCGACATCTGGCTCTGGGGAAGAACTTAGTTCTCAGCCGGTGTTCTCATCCAGGGGGCTAGTGGATTCTTGCTCCAAGGAAGAATGAGGATTCAGGGGTGAGAGTTCCTCCTCCGCTGGTAGACTAGGGTGCAGAGGATGGCTCTGCTGAGTGTTGAGTGAGGAGAAGAATGCTTTAAGTATGTGCGATATTTGGTTCATGGTCTATGAAGCCGCCCCCCATGTGTCTGGATACTTCTCCCTCTGCGGAGTGGAAGCTGGTTCAGCATGTGACTGTGTCTTGGAGGAAGATCTCCTGTGTTCCATATGAAGCATAGGCAGAATCACCTGCAGTATGCAGGAGTCTGGTCCACTATGGTGCTCAACTGGTGGCAAGTTCTGGGGGGGGGGGGGGCTACTTTGTGCCTCTTAGCAACTGGTTCCTGCAACTGAGGAGATTGTCTCTTCCGATGAGACAGTGTTGACAGATCAGAATAAACTCTGAGGGAAGATGCTGATGAGCTCTCTAAGAGAAACTCTGATTGAGAAGACCAGACTTTCTCGTCATCCAAGAGATGAATTCCCATGAGCTCCTTGGGCGTAAACACTATCTGAGGTTCTGTGTAAGGTTTGGAGGAATGGGTTTCCCTTAACAGTAATGGTGGAGACTTGTCTGTACTTTTCCTTGTGCTATGAGTTGTCTATAGGGTTGAGTCGGCTTCAATGACTGCTTCAGTCTTAACTCAAGCACTGACTTTGAGTCATATGTCAATTTCGACTCATGCGTCAATCTCGGCACGTGTCGGCTTCAGCTTGTGTGTCGACTTCATTTGCTTCATTTCCTTCAACGCTTTCTTCATGGGTCGTTCAGATGGAGGTGCACCGTGAATCCTGTGAGATGCCACCGACTTTCCTTTACATTCAGTGTGCGTCGAGGGCTGCAGGCTGGACTTAGACGGCCCTTCAGACTACATGCACGGCGCTGCTTGGCCTCTGCCTCCTGTCTGTACTGGCTAGGGCTCTCTGGGAGTTGTTCCCAACTGGCCGGGCCTGACCAAGGTGTCAATGGGTCCCACTGATGCGGCTCTTTTTCCCAGGGGGGCCCTGAGCACCTTGCGCCCAGGTGATGATTGGGCCAACTCCAGGCCTCTGGGAATGATGTCGCCTCATCTTGCCAGAGAGTCTCTCAATTTTGGCTGCCCTCTGCCTCCTGGCTCTCGGGGGTATCTGTCGACAGTCCTGGCAAAATTCCTGCTGGTGATCCAGGCTGAGGCAGAGATAGCAGTAGTTATGTTCATCTGTTAAGGACATAATCTTACTCCATTGGCAGTACTTGAACCTTGATGTTTTTGGTGCCATTTTAGCACTTAAAAAAGTGTTGTTTTTGGGGTCACTGTAAATGACAAGAAGATGAAGAGAAGAAAGAAAGTCAACTGTGCTACCATCCACCACGTGGAAAGAAAAAAACTAGAGAAGATGGATTTGCGTGGGAAACCACCATGCATGAGCATAGAGCAAAGCTCTGTATTCTAAGCTCTGCCCCATGTGGCCAGAGGACGTCACTTAGAAAGCATGGCTAATTCAGCCTGCTTATTGACGGGAAAAAAGTCCATAACTAAACAAAAGATCACTTCATATATCTCTTGCTTCAACATTCCATTGTTATGACCGTTTGTTGCAGATGGCTGCGACCGATTCAACTCATGTCATGTACTGCCCTGTTCTCCTCTCTAGGTCAGCTCGCGGGTGGGGCTAGCCGCTACCGCCGCATACCTTGGGTTCTCAAGGCTCCTCATGGCAGCTGGGATGCCACCACCACCCACGCTGACTTCAGGGCTTCCTAGGACTGCGCGCGCGTGCCACAGGGGCTACCTTTAAAGGCCCAATGAAGGGAACCTCAGGGGTGTCCCGACTGATGACATCACAAGGTTTGGATTCATAAGCACCTCCCTCGCCCCTTGCTAGTTGACTTGGCAATGAGTTCCTTCGCCTGGTGCTTGTTCCTGTCTCCTCAGACCTGTAGTTCCTGTATCGCATCTATCTGCGGCTCTGGACTCTGGCTCGGTACCCACTCCTAGGGGTCCTCCTTGCGCTCCAGCTGGAGACCTTGTCTCCGGGCTTCACCGCTTCTCGGGGTAGCCCCTGCGCCTTTCTGCCTGCTGGCTTCCCTGCTCCTCGGGGTTGTCCCTCAAATTACTTTGCTACTTGGAGATTCAACTTTGCGCTCCCTCGCTCCTCAGGGCAGTGCCTATGTTCTACAACAGTGACTTTACCCTGCACTCTTCGCCCCTCGGGGCAGTGCTTACGTTCTGCAACAATGACTGTACCCTGCGCTTCCCCATTCCTCGGGGCAGTGCCTTCACTCTCTAACCAGAGATTCCACCGTGCGCAGCCCCACTCCTCGGGGCGGCTTACGTCACTACTTCGGAGATTTGACTTGGGCTTCCCCACTCCTCGGGTCAACCTACGTCATCACACCAGAGCCTCATTTGCTGCGCTGTCCCGCCCCTCAGGACAGTCTCCACTGCAATCCTCCAGTAGTTCCTGTCTTGCGCTCCCCGCTCCTCGGGGCCTGCCTAGCGTGCTTCTGTTGGAGGCTCCTGCTCTGGCACCTGCATCCCCATCCTGCCTGAGTACTGTGATTCCCTCCAAACTGTCTCTTACCCCGCTCCGCGGGACATTTCACAGTGCGCACTGTCTACAGCTCCTGCGGTCATGTGGCTGTGACGCAGGACATCTTATCTCTCTACCACTGCCACCATATCTCCTGCTGCAGCTGACCTCGCCTTCCGATGGTGAGGGCCTGTGGGGCTCCTCCCCGCAGGTGGCATCAACCCTCACCTCATAACCCTCACGAATCCTAACATCCATAAATGCAAAAATATTTTGAAAGGTGGAATATCTCATAAAATGCTCTCAATATTGTTTACACTGGAACCCGGAGCTTCAGTTGTAATCATCAAGTTCTGCCTACCATCTTGTATGTCATGTACTTTGAAAAAAAAAACTACTTTTCACTTATTTTATCATGTGAATAGGAAGTCTTCTCGCAACTGAAATGGAAAGCAGTTCAAATCTTCTTGCAGCATGTATACAATTGTAATCTGCAGTTTATTTTATTTTTATTTTATTTAAAAACTTTTCTATACCGTCGTTTAGTAGAGCACCATCACAACGGTTTACAGATAGGCACAAATATGTTTGGTTTGGTTTCTAGATTATCCAAAAGGTGCCAGTATTATACGGTTACATAGTTCAATAATATATTCTAAATGGGGGATGGGTGTGGTTACCAGTTATGATTGTTAGCGCAATCATATGTTTATACTGTCATTCAAATATAATACTTAAATATGAGAAAAAATAATAAAATTATGCAACTCTGCATTTTATACTGGTGACTTTCAGCTGTTTTTGTGTTGTTATTCAGCTACCTCACTGTGAAATGCTTTTTTGAAGAGCCATGTTTTTAAGCCTTTTTTGAAGAGTTTTAAATCTTTCATTAGCCTTAATTCCAGGGGTAATGTGTTCCATAGTAAAGGTCCTGCCAAGGTTAGTGCTCTCTCTCTGACTTGGGTCAACTTTGCTGTTTTGACTGATGGAATGGTTAGTAGAGCTCTATTGGCTGATCTGAGATTTCTTTGTGGGACATGTAATCGTAGTGCGGTGTTTAGCCAGTCAGCCTGTTCGTCATTTATTAGTTTATGCACTGTGCATAGTGTTTTAAATTTATTCTTTGTTCTAACACGTTTCAAACACATTCTAACACGTTTCAAATGAATATTCTTCATCAAAGAACACTGCAAAAGTCAAACGTATGCATAGTCTGGTAGCCCAAGGAAAGCTATTGCCAACCCAGGGAGATCTGCCAGGTATTTGTGAGTCAGATTGGATGCTCTCAATGAACCTTGGTGTAATCCAAAATGCTATTTATATTAATTTAGCACTTACGATACTTTAATTTTCTTCCCTTTCTAATTTCAGGCAAGGCTAAACCTTTTAGCCTGGACAGAGAAAGAAACCTCAGCTGTTACAGTTTACATGTGTTGAGAACGGCCTCGAAAGGCCTCACATTCTGTTGAGTACGGGGGTGTTTAGTGTGCCCATGGGCCTCAGCCCAACCCAGACCTTCCAGGCCAAGCCAAGAGTTGACGGTGGCTCTGCATGGCTGACGGTCATACCCTCTGCCAGGCCGGCAAGCTCCCAAGGCCAACATCCGAGGATGTTGGAAGGTGAATGGTCCTCCGACAATTCCGAGCCCTTTCGGACCTGCTGCGAGCAGCATGGAGCAGCAGGCCTGGCCTTGACACGAAGACAAGAAGACTGATGCAACGGCATCACATGGCACGAAGACTTGGGTTGATGCGACGGCATCACATGGCACGAAGACTTGGGTTGAAGACATGACACCAGGATCGATGCAACGGCATCGCAGACGAGACTTGACACCAAGGCTGATGCGAAGACATCACGGACCAGTGGTCGATGCGACGGCATACTGGACCAGGGTCGATGCAACGACATCAGAAACATGACGCTGAAGTGCAGACACAACAAGCAACTTGGATTCCAGACGAGACGAGAAGCAAGGAAGGCGGACATTGGCACTGTCTCTCAGGGCGCCCTACTCAGGCCACCCGCGGGACTGAGTCGCGGACCACCCTGTCCCACTGCGCACCCTACACAGCCCTTGCAGACTGGTCACGGACCACGAGGAGAACATGACAGCGCAGGAAAGATCCAGGACATGACGGCTCAGGAGCACAGGACAACCATCTACCAGCAGGCTAGTCCACTCAGGCACACATCATCCGAGGGACCCCCGGCCTACCGTACCAGAAGGCTCGAGAGCGAAGACGGGACAGAGGAACGAACATCCAGGAAGGCAGGAACACCAGGACGTAGAAGATCAAGACACCTGGACGAGGACCTCAGGCACGAAGACATGACATGGCATGACGAGAAGACATCACCAGATGAGGAGCTCCACAAGACTAGAAGACCTTACAAAGGCTCTGGCAGGCCGGAGCCTCCAGAGTGAAGACACCACGATGCAAGGCACTGAACAACTGACGGAGCAGCCCTTTATAGGGCTGAAGCAGGAAACAGTCACAAGGTGGGGCCAGGACACTTCCTGTGTCTGGCCCTTTAAATGTTACAAGAAGACGCGGCCGCGCGCCTAGGAGAGAGCAGGAGGGAGCTGTGCAGGACTGTGGCCTGCACCGTCGTCATCGTGGCATACGTCGAAGAAGCAGGGCCTGAGGAGCAGGCCCTGACGTCGGCAGCGGCTCCAGCTGCTGCGGGGAGCCCTGGGGGCGGCTCCAGCCACTGGATGGCACCGGGGCTTGCGGCCTAGCGCCACGAAGATGGAGACCACATCGGGGGCGGTCCCAGCCCCGTGGGAAGGCAGCAAAGGCTGCGGCTCCAGCCGCGGTGAAGAAGAGACTCCAGGGCGGCCTCTGGGCTGCGTGGGCAGGCCGACGGCGGCGTCCTGCTGCGTCGGCGAAGAAGACACAGTGTGGGTAAGTGAGCCTGCTTGCGGGGGAGCCCGCGGGCAGAGTTCATAACAACATGGACAAGATAGTGCACTTTATTTTTCCATTTGATGCTTCCTGCATACTCTGGTCAGCTGCTAAAGCTGGAGGCAGAGTCTTGAGTTCTCAGCAATATTTGCCAGATTGGGGGCCCCTGCAAGTACAAGTCATACTCAGTTAAGGGTTCAAGCTAGTCTTTATTCAGTTATACACTTAAGACATACACAACTAGGTGCTAGCTTATACTTTTCAAGATTTGAACAGAAGGGCACAGATTTCCTTCCTTTAGGGACAATAAAGGGGTTTTAATATTCAAACAACAACAGGTTCTGGTTCACTTACTTCTAAAGTTCAAGACTTCAAAGTTCACAGGCTGGTCCAGAGTCTGATTATCCAGTTCCACAGTAAACCACAGATACAAGGCAAGCAAGGGTTTCTGGTTCATGACTTCATAAATACAAGGTAGGAAAGGATTCCTAAAGTCAAGACTAGATTCTAATAGCTTGACCCTCAAATTACTAGTTAAAATGTATGGCTCCCAGCAATCCTCTTTTTTGAGGCCTCATGGCCAATTAATTTCCTTGTGTTGGGATTTACAGGTCCAGTGATAGGGCTACATTCATGTCCTTCCTCATCCTTAGCTTTCCCTCAGTAGAGCCACCTGGTGGATGAGACAGAGCTCCAACCTCTCATCTCTACTGGGAGATGTTGCGATCCCTCCTGTAGCTGCGCCACAGGAGGCATCTTACCTTCTCTTCTGGAGGCCGCTCCGAAGCCAGGGCCTCGCCTGCGAAATATCCAGGATTTGCTCCAGGGCCTGGGAGGCCTTGCTGTTCTTGAGGCTTGCCTGTGGCTTGCTTGGCTTTGCTTGGACTTCCTGGTTCGGCCACGCTCTTCTCCCTAGGGGTCGGCCCGCAGCACTCCACCGCAGTTATAGGGCCGGTGAGGGGCGGTCCAGGTGAACTCCTCCCAGGGAGTTGCCTGCATACAGCAGTATAAAAGGACCTTCACGGCAGTTCCTGCTTGCCTTCGGATTGGGTTCCACAGTTGCCTGTGTTTTCTGACCGATCCAGGTCCTCAGTGGTCTCGCTTGTCTTGACGGCTCCCTGTCCTGTGTCTCTGCCTGTTTCCTTGATGTTGGTTCCAGATGTTCCTAGATGTCTGTTCCTGATCCAGTTCCTGATGTTCCTACTTGCTTCAGACTGCCAGGAGTGCAGTAACCCGCTTCTTCCCTGTGCTTGCCCCATTCTCAGTGTGGTTCACGACCAGCCTTCCTGGGCTGTGTAGGGCGCGCGGTGGGACAGGGTGGTCCGCGACCAGCCCATTGGGTCCGCCAGTGTCGGTGGGCTGAGTAGGGTGCCCTGAGGGACAGTGCCAATGTCTTCCTTCCCAGCCTTCGTCTGTGATGTCTTTGCTTCAGCCCTCGTCTATGATGTCTCCGCTTCAGTCCTCGTCTATGATGTCTTCGCTGCAGCCTTCGTCTGTGATGTCTTCTGTGTTCCAAGGACTTTGTCTGCCCTCGTCCTCTGTCTGGCCTGCTGCCCAATGCCGTTACCCAGCGGCAGGTCCGAAAGGGCTTGGAACAGTCGGAGGACCGTTCATCAATCAACATTGCGTTGTTGGTTGCCGTGGGCGTGCAGGTCCGGTTGAGGGTCAGATCTTGTTCTCTAGTCCTTGCTTCAGCTATGCCTCGCCTGGTTCTCCATGCTCGCACCAGCTCACCTCCCACGGTGTGGCTTGGGGCTCCTCCCTGGGTCTCGCCGTGGCCCAAGGGCTCACTACACCTGCTTTAGAGGCGACTGCGCTTCTCGCGCTCTCAACAGAATCCGTAGGCCTCCAAGCCCTCGGTTCATCTGCAGCGTGAAGGATGCGCTCGTAACAGGAGAGAGTTCTTTCGCCTTGGCAAAGAAAGGGAGAGAAAAAGGGGGAAGGAAGGAAGGCAGTAGAAAGAAGGAATTAGGAAAGGGGGAAGAAGTGTAGCTAAGAGGCAGAATGGGAAGAGAAAAGAGGGAGGTCAGGAGAGAACAGCAGGATAATAGGGAAAGAGAGAGATCAGCAGAGAAGAAGTATTTAGGAGAGGAGGAGAAAAGAGCGAAAGTACAATAGAGTTGAGAAAAGAGGGGGGAGGGATAAAGCAAAAATAATTTATGAAAGAGAAGAGGAGAGGGAGTAGCAGAAAACAGGAGAGAGGATGGAGGCCTGGAGAAGCCGGATCTTTGCAGCAGAAGAGAAGCCAACTCCTGGAATGGATACTTAATCTTTTTTCAGCTGATGGTAGATGGACTGAGGAGTAGGAGGAGAATGAACTCAAGGAGAGGCTGATGGACTGGATGAGGGGTTAGTAGAAAGGAGTGGTGGACCACGGAGAGGCAGGTAGGGAGGACAATGGACTGGAGGAGAGAGCAATGGATTAATAGAGGGGTGGATGAAAGTGGGGAACAAGGGACCAAAAGAGACCTCAAGGTAGGTGGAAGGAGAGGCAATGGAATAGAGGCTGGGCTGGGTTGAGGGGCTGATGGGCTGGTCCGCCACTACATGTTGTCATTTGAAAGTGGTCCGCTATGGAAAATAATTGTGGACCATTGTTCAGCAGGCTTTGGGTTTAACAGTGCACAGATTCAGAGGAAGAGATGGCTAGTTAACCAACTCTATAGAAGAGCAGCGAGGAGCCAGATCTTACCCATGGCCTCTGCCCTAGCCCCAAAACTATTCTCCTATTGGTGCTGAAGATTTGCAGACGGCATGCATACGCTACCTTTTTTGTGGTATACAATATCTATATTAGCTGTGTTTGGAAAAAAATTGCAACTCATGAGTTTTATACCAAATATAATATTTTTAAGATTGTCTCTTGTTGTTTTAGATGGTAGATTTGTCAATACTTAATATACGGCAGTCAAGCTTCTCTGAGTACGCTGTTCCATGGAAGTGGATCTGGTCATCTGCTTTCTCACACTGCCATACTTGAATGTCCTGGGCAGAGCAGCAGTTTGGAAGGCAGTGGTTTTCCTAGTGCTGGCAGTCACAGAGCACAGGACAAGGATTCTTAGACACCCTTCTCCTCCTTGTGCATGTGTTTCTTGTTCAATAAGGAAATCCATGCAGGAGTCAGGACCACTGCATTCAGAGCCTGTGAGAACCCAGGCTACACATGGAGGAGGCAGAACCATTGCATGAGGAGTCTGTAAGCACCCTCCTCTGCTTTGTGGCTTCTTCTTCCACTAGAGATGTCAGCACAGTAATCATTTACACAGGATGACAAAACATCAGCCCTGACTACAGGTAATAGGAAACGAACAGTCTAGTGGGTCAGTAGAAGGTCTTGTGAGTGAACTGTTTAGTGGACCCTTGGGTCGACCTGTGAGAGACTGGGGAGAGGTGTACTATAGTCTCTGGTGAGTGACAGGTCGGGAGGTGGATACCAGGCAGGAGCTGAACGTGAGCTTCACCCTGGAAGCCGGTACTCCCTTGGGAGGAGCCCGTAGGAGCCCAGCCGCTGGAACTTAGGTGATTCACCCTGGAAGCCGGTACCCCCGGGAGGAGCACGTAGGAGCCCGGCCGCTGGGACTTAGATCACGGAGGCTGGAGCTGGAGCAGGCAGGCAGGGGTCAGGAGACAGGCCGGAACTGAAGCAGGCTAGGATTGAAGCAAACAGGAACTGAAGCAGAACTGGCTACTGGAACCAGACAGGAGCTGAAGCAGGACTGGCTACTGGAACCAGACAGGAGCTGAAGCAGGACTGGCTACTGGAACCAAGCTGGAACTGAAGCAGAACAGGTTACTGCAAGCAAGCCAGACAGAAGCAAGACTTGGGCACGGAGTGAAACAAGTCTCAGGCAGGAATGGAGTTGCTAATGCAATAGCACACTCCGGGGCACGGAGCAACAGAGAACCGCAAGGAACCCCGTTGCAAGGCAAAGTCCTGGGCTCCGCGGCGGCCTTACATAGGCCGCGGCGTCTGACGTCATGGATAGGGCGGAGCTTCCAGTGGCGGGAAACGGCCTTCATAAGCGCGGATTGCGCACGCGCCTAGGGAGAAGGCGTCCAGGCAGGGCTTCTCGGCGGCGTCCCCTCCACGGGGATGCCGTGAAACAGGCCGCAGACCATCGGAGACGGGTCGGGACCAAGGAGGTAAGGGCCTAGTCGCGGCTGCCGCGACTGGGACCGCAACAGAAGGATCCTGATTTGATTTACAAGTTAGGTCTTCTGCTTCCTGGTCAGTCAGGATTTTGTGGAGGCAACATTCACAGCTCCTGTAGAGGAAGGAGTAGTGCTTATCGTTCAAGAATGACACCCGAAGGCCGGATTCAGGGCCAAAGTACTGCCGCTGCAATAACTAGACCAGCTATGTTTGTGGGGGAATGGAAATATAAAAAGGGGGAAAAATCCTCTGGATAGTTGCAAATGAAGGCTCATAGAACCAGGTTCCTATCCCCTGTTCCAGTTGCGCTGGAGGCCCAAAAATGAATAGAAGGAAACAGCTTTGTAAAAAAAAAAAAAAAAAGGAGGTTGATGGTCAACAAAAAGCACTGATGGTGCACATCAGAGATGCTCCTCTCCAGCCCTTGTGTTAGCAAGGAACCATTGAGCTGCCCTGGTTTGCCATTAAAGTTTAACATGTAGGGATAGAGACTGAAGAAAATGAAAAAGGAGAGACAACAACAAGGGAAGCCATAAAGGAGCACACTGTGATACCTGGAGAATCATAGTTCATGCCTCTCGGCCAGAGGCTGCAGTGACTGGGTTAAATGGGAGGGAATGGGGGTTGGGTGAAGGGGGGTGGTTATTAAGGAGACTGTGGTGCAATGAATGTAAGTTCATTGCACCATAATCCCAACAAAGGTCAATTCCAACTGAGATGGAAGTCCAAAGAAACTAGAAGAATACCTGTCAGATTGCACCCCCTTCCAGTTCTCCTCTAGAAATATATTGTATCACAAATCATTAGTGAATGAAAGCAGCTTAAAAAAAATTACACAAATATAAAACATTTATGTAGAGGCACAAGGTGCAGTATAGTAGATAAAGTATTGAAACACAAGTTACAAGAACTCTTAATGACTGTTTGACCTCAGGACTATCATTTTAATGCTCTGTTGCTCAGTTTTAATTTATCACTCAGTTTTTTATTTATTTTTAAGTCTTTTCTATACCGTCGTTTGGTGGGGACCGTCACAACGGTTTACATTAAGGCACATAAAAGTAATGATACTACAATTTGTCTGTTTACATAGGTGCCATAAGGTTCAGTAACATAGGGCCTCATTTTCCAAGCACTTTACCGCGTGCGAATGCAAATTAGTCATTTGGTATGCAGGGGGCGGAGTTGGGGCGGAGCATATGTAAAGCAGGAACCTGTGTATCGTGTGCGGTGACCACAATAGTTCCGGACAGCCTGTTTCAGGCGAGAAGAGAGAGAGAGAGAGAGAGAGAGAGAGAGAGAGAGAGAGAGAGAGAGAGAGAGAGAGAGAGAGAGAGAGAGAGAGAGAGAGAGAGAGAGAGAGAGAGAGAGAGAGAGAGAGAGAGAGAGAGAGAGAGAGACTTACTATAGTGCCTATGCCCTACATAGGTATTTCAATCCCTATGGGAGGGCTACCTACTAACTCGGGGTGGGGATTAGGTATGAGCATCGGGGGTTGGGGGCCACTTTCGCATTCCACATGAGACCTACGGACAGAACAGTGGTCTCTAGTGCAGATTTGCTGGCCGTCGGAGTGAGGACGCTCACTCCAAGAAGTGGTTTGGGCAACGTTCTCTCTACCTAGCTTGATGGACACTCTACCTGGGCAACAACATGCTAGGTGGAGAGAATGTTGGCCAAATCTCTGCTTGGAGTGAGCGTCCTCACTCCGACGGCCAGCAAATCTGCACTAGAGACCACTGTTCTGTCCGTAGGTCTCATGTGGAATGCGAAAGTGGCCCCCAACCCCCGACGCTCATACCTAATCCCCACCCCGAGTTAGTAGGTAGCCCTCCCATAGGGATTGAAATACCTATGTAGGGCATAGGCACTATAGTAAGGCGCTCTCTCTCTCTCTCTCTCTCTCTCTCTCTCTCTCTCTCTCTCTCTCTCTCTCTCTCTCTCTCTCTCTCTCTCTCTCCTGTCTGGGACTATCGTGCAGTGGGAAAACATCGCGTGCGGCGCTAATGTTTTCGCGAATGGCGAAAACATCGCCGCACACGATGTTTCCCCACTGCACGAAAGAAGCCTCATTTGCATTGGTAACGCCCCCTAATGCGTTACCAATGCGATATTGGAAAATAAGGCCCATAGTTTGTTATCAATGTTAGATGTTAAATGTGATTCATGTCCATGTCTTTCCTTCTCAGTTTTAATTACAGAGCTAATTTTACAAATGTAACTTATCCATTAGTTATGGTGTGCTATATCTTAAAACTACACACTTAGTGAATTTCTGCAGTGTGTATGGTTGTTAAATTGTTTGTGCTTTGCCCATTCCTGACTTCTATTCTCCCTTCTCTTTCTGGAAGGCCTGTTTAAATAGCCAGGTTTTCAAACTTTTCTAAAGGTTTTGCTATCTCTTTGTAGTCTTAAATCCAAGGGCATGGAGTTCCATAGTATGGGTCCTGCCAATGATAATGCCCTCTCTCTTACTTGTGTTAGTCTTGCTGTTTTGACTGATGGTATGGTCAGGAGGGCTTTGTTTGCTGACCTTAGGTTTCTGTTCGGGACGTGAACTCGGAGGGCTGTATTTAACCAGTCTGTGTTTTCGTTATGTATTAATTTATGTAAGGTGCACAATGTTTTGTAATGGATTCTTTGTTCGATCGGAAGCCAGTGTAGTTCAACCAGTGTTTCCGTGATATGCTCTCTTTTGTTTTTGCCGGTTAAAACTCTTGCTGCTGTGTTTTGCAAAACTTGTAGTGGTCTTAGTGAGGTGTATGGTAGGCCTAGTAGAAGTGCATTACAATAATCAGTGCTTGCAAATATCAACGCTTGTAGTACTGATCGAAAGTTAGCAGTTGTTAGGAGTGGTTTGAGTCTTCTGAGGACCATGAGTTTAGCGTATCCTTCCTTTACTTTCAGAGATATGTGTTGTTTTAAGCTTAGTTCAGTGCCAATTATTACTCCAAGATTCCGTACTTTCTCTGCAAGTAGTATTTGTTGTTTGTTTTTGAGTGTGATTGGGCTTTGTTTAATTTCCGTATTTTTTCGTTCTAAGTGTAGGAATTCTGTCTTCTCTATATTGATTATTAATTCCATTTGGTTTAGTAGCTGCTTGATGATATCTAGATACATGTTGGCAATGTTTAATGTTTTCTCGATTGTATCGTCGATTGGTAAGATTAATTGGATATCGTCGGCATATATATAGTGCGTGATTCCTAGGCCAGCTAGCAGGTGGCATAGTGGTAGCAGGTATATGTTAAAAAGTGTGGCAGAAAGGGCGGATCCTTGTGGCACTCCTGTTTGAAGGTTTATTCTTTTTGATGTTGCGTCTTTAATTTGTGCTTGATAATATCTATTACTGAGATATGATCTAAACCATTTGATTGTTTTGTTGTTTAGACCTATTTCTTCTAGTCTATTTAAAAGTATGTCATGATTTACCATGACAAAGGCTGCTGACAGGTCGAGCATCACTAGAATGTAATGTTTGCCGTTATCGAAACCTCTGTCAGTGCTAGCAGAAGTGTCTCTGTGCTATAGTGTTTTCGAAAGCCATGTTGTGAAGGATATAGTATGTTGTTGTTCTCTAGGTGTTCTGCTAGTTGCTTTTGTATAGTTTTTTCTATTAGTTTTGCAATTAAGGGTAGAGGTTTGATACTGGTCTGTAGTTACTAAGGTTCAGTGGGTCACTGTTTTTCTTTTTTAAAATTGGTTTTACGATGGCTCCTTTTAGTGTGTCTGGCATGGATCCTTCCTCTAAGGATAGATTAACGATCTTTGCCAGTGTCGGGGCTACAGTATTGGCTACTTTTTTTAAGTCTATGGTTGTTATTGTGTCATGCAAATGCGGTGCGGGATTAAGTTTTTTAAGCATGGATTCGATTTCTATTTCTGATATCTCATCAAACGTCGACCATTGAGTAACGTCTCTATCTTTCATTTTAATTACTTGCTTTGTTGTATTTGGTATTTTTGTTTTTGGGTTCTTAATTTTCTCGTTAAAAAACATTGCAATATCATTGCATCTATTTTCTGGAAGGTTTTGTGAGGACTCTGGTGTGTCATTGGTGAGGTTTCTTACTATGGTGAATAAAGTTCTTGGGTTGTTTGCATATTTTTCTATTTTAAGGCTATAGAACTGTTTCTTTGCATTGAGAATTGTATTTTTTATAGTACGCTAGGTGTTTTCTATATTTTGCTAGGTTTTCGGTAGTTTTATTTTTTCTCCATCCTTTTTCTTTTTTTCTTAGTTGTCTTTTGATTTATTTTATCTTTTCATTATGCCATGGGTTTGCTTGTTTTGTGTCCCTGATATTGATAATTATTAAATTATTTTTAATAATAATGATTCTAAAAGCAAGTTTGCTTACCATAAATGGTGTTTTCCGTAGATAGCAGGATGATTTAGCCATGCTTTCTGGGTGACGTCATCTGGCGACACAAGGGGTGGAGCTCTCTCTCCCAGATTGCAGAGCTTTGCTCTTCCCATGTGTTTCCTGCAGGTCTTCTCAGAGTCCTCTTCTCTCGGAGGTACACGCGTGGTGCTCTTAGGTAGGACTGCCTCAGGTTTGGATATTTTGCCTTGTGCATCGGTCGTAAATTCCCTTGCATCAACCGCATGGTAGGTACGTTGAGAGATTTCAGCTTTATGTGCTTTGAGGTTGGCTGGTGTGTCATTCTGTGTCAGATGCATTGTGCACCATGCTTCCCATGCATCACACACTCTGGCACCATATGGGATGCAGCCCTAAGCTGCGGCTCCGACACACCACTCGGTTTCTTGGCAGTTTTCACAAGTGTGCCTGTCAGCTGTATCTGCCTTCAAATGAAGCATGCTGGGACTCTTACCCATCTGACTCTTTTTAGCAGCAGTTTACACCAGGCCTATTGATGATGCCACCCTTACCAGATCCGGATGGTGGGATTTTGGGCCTGGGGATGAATGAATTTATCAGCCATCATTGGGTGGGAGGAGAGGGCATGTAACTACCCTTCATCGACGACCCTTTCTCTTTCAGTCTGGCAATCTTTGTGGCCCACTGCCTCTGTACGTGCGGAGACATCCAGCCACAGTCCTGGCAGGAGGCCTGATCATTGTCGAGCCCGACGCATAAATAACAATAATTATGTCAAATCGGTGGAGGACATTATGTGGCTGCACTGGCAGTATTTAAATCCCAGTGTCTTCTGAGACATGTTAGCACTGAAAAGTACCGTTTTGGGCTACACTGATGAAAAAAATAAAGGAGAGACATATCCGTACAACCGTTAAGAGCATGGAAAAAACTGGAGGAGACCTGCAGGAAATGTGAGGGAAGAGCCGTGCAAGTGCACAAGCAAAGTGCTGCAATTTCAGACAAGATAGCTCCACCTCATGATACCTGATGACTTCACCCATAAAGCATGGCTAAATCAGCCTGCATATGGATGGAAAATAAGAACAACTTAAAAGAGAAGAAACAATGTTCCTTGGAAGTCCAACTATATAAAGTCCAGGTATTAGACCTTGCTGAACAATTTTAAAGGAAGCTTTACATATCTGAAAAAGTCACTATTCAAAATATATACAACTCAGGCGATTATTATGCTTTTCATTCTTCTCCTTAAAGGTTAAGTTTAGAAGCGATTTTTTTTTTTAAGGAATGGGAAGAACCATTTTAATTTTTAGCATTTTGTGATGTCTCACTTTCACCAGGACTCCCTACTACTCTTATCAGAGTGGAGGAGTAGCCTTGTGGTTAGAACAACAGGCTGAGAACCAGGGAAGCCAGGGTTCAAATCCTGTTGTCACTCCATATGATGTTAGGTAAGTCACTTCATCCTCCATTACCTCAGGTACAAATTTATGGCCTGATCTACTATGTTTTTTCTCCCATTCTGTGCCTATAGGAAAAATGCTTAGTAAATGAGTCATTTAGATTATAAGCCTTCTGGGGACGTGGAAGTACCTGAATGTATTTGCCTTGTGCTACCAATGATAGGGTGAGAGCTAAATCTAAATAAAGAAGTTCTGTGAAATTAAATAAGTAGAAAAAGAGATTTACACATGTTCTAACAATTAAAACCAGCTTACTAGATGAATCTTAGAAAATTTTAGTCTATCAGTAATCATGATATCTCTATTTTAAATACTGAAAAATGTGCATATCGGTGTTGATTTTGTGAAGATAAACAAATTTTATTAGCAGTGAGATTCCTTGTGCTCATTTAACAACATAAAATTCAAACAAGGCTGCGGATAAGAGCTAAATTGGTGCTGTCTAGTCCTGCAAATATTTGTGACGAGGGCCCCAAAACAGGGCCTGGTCACTTAATGAGCCTTTGGATAAGTTTGGGGAGAATGTACTTAGCTTCTACTTTTGGGGTTAAGTGATGTGTCATTGTAGCAAGAGGTTGATTAAGGGGATGGTAGTCTCTAGCCAGAGTGATGGAGTCTCTCTCTTCTTCCTTGCCTTCCACTGGCCAGTGTTAATCGGACCCATTGCTCCAGAAGATGCAGAAGAAATTTCTGGGCAGTTCTATTGAGCCACCTGGGAGGCCTATAAAATCATGAGTGGAATAGAATGGATAAATGTAAATTGGTTATTTAAGCTTTCAAAAAATACAAAGATTAGGGGACACTCCAAGGAGTTAGTAAGTAAAACAAATCTGAGAAAATTATTTTTCACTCAATGCACAATTAAGCTCTGGAATTCATTGCTGGAGGATGTGGTTAAGGTAATTAGCATAGCTGGGTTTAAAAAAAGATTTGGACAGGTTCCTGGAGAAGTCTATAAATTGTTATTAACCAAGAAGACTTAGGAAATAGCCATTACTTATCACTACACAGAGAAACATGGGATCTATTTACTGCTTGGAATCTTGCCAGGTACTTGTAACCTGGATTGACCACTGTTAGAAACAGGATACTATCTGGATGGACCCTCAGTCTGACCCAGTATAGCAATTATGTTAAGTTCTTATTAAGAAGATATAAGAGAATTTATGAGTACTGAATGCTCTCTTTTTTTTAAAGGATGGATTGAGGGTTAGTCTATACTAAAGGGGAAGAAAAGCAAGGTGTTGTGTTCTGTGGCCGCAGACTGCCGCGGTCCCCTACCTGACCTGCAACGGCGACCTGCCGCGGCAACATCGGGGAAGCGCCAGTAGCCTGATGCCCGTTGGTTCCGCGTGTCGGCGAGGCCCTCTACAGTGGACGCCGGGCTGGGAGCCGTCCCTGCTTCTCCCTCGGGGCGTCGGGCAGCCTTTCCTCTGCGGCTGAAATCCAAGATGGCCGCCATCATCTTAGGCATGAGGCTGCGCCTCCTTCCTAGATTTACAGGGACCTCGCCCCTTTAATTGACCACAGCTGTTTCCTATACACCGGATCAGAGGAAGTATAAAAGGAGGCTTCCTCTGCTCATTCCTTGACTTGGCAACTTCCGTGGTTGGTTAGGTCTGCTTGTGCTTCAGATCCTTGCTTCCTAGTTCCTGTCTCGTCTTAGTGATTCCTTGGTTCCTGATTTCGGATTGGCAAGCGGTGATTCCTGGTGTGTGACTTCGGACTGGCAAGCGGTGATTCCTGGTGTGTGACTTCGGACTGGCAAGTGGCGATCCCTTGGTGTGTGACCTCGGACTGGTAAGCGACAACCCTCTGGCACTTGACCTTGGACTTCTTCTGGACCACCGTCTCCAAGGGCCCACCTAAGTCCCAGCGGCCCGGGGGATCGCGGGCTTCCAGTGGCAAAGACACAGTTGGCTTCCTCTGCCTCCACGGTCACCTCAGTCTCCAGTGCCGAGGGTCAGCCGGTCACATCTTCTGTTCCGCCTCACCTCTCGACGGGAGACCCTAAGAATCCACCTCCTAAGGTATACCACCCTCCCATCAGCCCAAGGGTTCACAAGCCTGAGCATAACACAAGGAATTGCTATTATTCTGAAAAGTATTGTTAGAGGAATGTGTTTAGTTGTTGTTGCTACTATACTGTAAGAAACCTATATACCCTGAGAAATAAGTGATTTTTATGAGTTTGCTCTGATTGCTGGCAACCTCAGATTTGGGGAAAAAAAATAAAAGTTTTGTGTGAGACTCTTCTTTATCCCAAGGTATGGGTTTGACAGAGGCTACTATCAGTTGTATAAGAAGTTGAGAAGCAGCCAGGGAGTCACAGAGGGAAACAGGCATTTGATGGAGCCTGCCCTATCCAGTATAGTAAATATTAGAGATGTGAATTGTGTCCTCAATCGTCTTAACGATCGATTTCGGCTGGGAGGGGGAGGGAATCGTATTGTTGCCGTTTGGGGGGGTAAAATATCGTGAAAAATCGAAAAAACGTAAAATCGCAAAACCGGCACATTAAAACCCCCTAAAACCCACCCCCGACCCTTTAAATTAAATCCCCCCCAAATGACTTAAATAACCTTCGGGTCCAGTGGCGGTCCGGAACGGCAGCGGTCCGGAACGGGCTCCTGCTACTGAATCTTGTTGTCTTCAGCCGGCGCCATTTTCCAAAATGGCGCCGAAAAATGGCGGCGGCCATAGACGAACACGATTGGACGGCAGGAGGTCCTTCCGGACCCCCGCTGGACTTTTGGCAAGTCTTGTGGGGGTCAGGAGGCCCCCCCCAAGCTGGCCAAAAGTTCCTGGAGGTCCAGCGGGGGTCAGGGAGCGATTTCCCGCCGCGAATCATTTTCGTACGGAAAATGGCGCCGGCAGGAGATCGACTGCAGGAGGTCGTTCAACGAGGGTTCCGGCGCCTCGCTGAACGACCTCCTGCAGTCGATCTCCTGCCGGCGCCATTTTCCGTACGAAAACGATTCGCGGCAGGAAATCGCTCCCTGACCCCCGCTGGACCTCCAGGAACTTTTGGTCAGCTTGGGGGGGGCCTCCTGACCCCCACAAGACTTGCCAAAAGTCCAGCGGGGGTCCGGAAGGACCTCCTGCCGTCCAATCGTGTTCGTCTATGGCCGCCGCCATGGAAAATGGCGCTGGCTGAAGACAACAAGATTCAGTAGCAGGAGCCCGTTCCGGACCGCTGCCGTTCCGGACCGCCGCTGGACCCGCAGGTTATTTAAGTCATTTGGGGGGGGGGTTCGGGAGGGTGGGGGATTTAATTTAAAGGGTCGGGGGTGGGTTTTAGGGGGTTTTAGTGTGCCGGCTCACGATTCTAACGATTTATAACGATAAATCGTTAGAATCTCTATTGTATTGTGTTCCATAACGGTTTAAGACGATATTAAAATTATCGGACGGTAATTTTAATCGTCCTAAAACGATTCACATCCCTAGTAAATATAGTCCTAGTCTCTAAAGCAGGTCTATTATACCATCTTATTGACCATTTTTGTTTTTTAACCCACTTACAAATGGTGCTCCGCTCAAAAACAGCCAGCAGATCCTCTTTATCATTTTATGTGTTATCAACAGAGGATTACATATCTATATATTTATCACTATATGTCCATAAACCATACACACAAAAACCTCTACAGGATACATATTAGTAGAAAACAGATGCTACTCATAGGACACACTGGAAAGCAAATAAAATATCTGTAATAACCCCACGTCCCTTTTAAAACCGTTTTTATCTGGAAAGCTTTGCTATAAATAAAATACAATTTGGGGGAAGTGGAAGCCAAATTGAGCGAATAAGCACATCATTGTTAAAAAAAACAAACTGTATATTTGTTTGTCATAACATCTTTAAAGTAAGAAAAGTTATCATTTGCCTGGGTGCTCGTAAAGGGCCCGTCTTGAAACAGTTTAATGAAGACATATTCTTTCTTATATGTTTTATTTCGTTTTCTGAGATGCGTATTATCCGAATACTTACTTCAGTCTTGGTTATATTAAGCTGGTAAAAGTCTTTGCTGGGCGCTGGAGCTTGACTAGACATGTCAAAGAGACATTCAGGCAGCAGCGACGCCATGTTGAGACGCTTGTTACTGTTTCCACGGCAACCAGGAAGGGGCGGGTTTTAAAGGTCATGTTGCCGAGAAAGAAACAAGAAATAAATCCCAGCCATTTTAAATCATAACAACCCACACAAACCTTTCGAGGTGAGAAATAACACACTTCAGTCCTATACTACTTGGGGAAAAAAATGTCTAAGTCAAAACGACCTAAGGGAAACAGTTACGGTGAGTGAAGGGTTATGACCCGGCGGAACAGCATCGTTGGCAGCCACAGTAACGCAATTTTCGGCTGCTGAAGAAAAGGTGATAGGGCGAGGTGGAAGGGCCGCGGCCGCGGAGGGGGGGGGGCTGCCGCCGGGTGGGGTGGGGTGGGGAGGGGAGGCAGGTGGGGCGAGCGTGCTGCGGGTGAACGGGGGCGGCGCTGTCAGAGACTGCTCGGTTGGGGGAGCGGGGCTGGGGTAGGACCGCAGTCGGGGAAAGTAGTGCGCGTGTGGAGCCGGCGGAAGGGTACGGAGCGGGTAGTGGGGCTTCAGCTGATAATTGAAGGGAGAGCTGGGAGATTGGAAGCTGCTGAACAGGCTGTAGCTAAAAGAGTGGAACACAATTTTAGGTAAATTAAACCGAAAAGCCATCGTGATGGGGGGGCCACCGGCCTGACAGATTCCTCTACAGAAAGCCCCCACCCCCGGGGAGCGCCGGGGCTGCATCTTCCCGTATATTGTGTACGAGGAAGGGGTGTAGAATTGAAAGTCTGAAAAACACTGTTGTCATCTATTGAATTGAGTTCCTTTCCTGTTTTCGTGATGTAAGCAGTTTAAAAAAAAAAAAAGGGGGTAATGGGGGACATGGCTTTTGGAAGTGGAAACAGCAAAATGGCAACTCGCCTTTCCAGTACGAAGGGACTGGTAAAAAAAAAAAAAAAAAAAGTGGTTATTTCAACACTTGGGCTGAAACGAATTTATTCTCTAAAGAGTGAAGGCAAGTCGGGGCCCTAACCGATTAATGGGGACCCGTGAAAACAAAAGGCAGCCTGCAAACCAGCTTACATTTCCAGTGTTGAAACAAATGTTTTGACTTCAGCCTAACTTGTTTGTTTTTTCTTTTTCTTTTATTTGTAACGAAATGTTCTTAAAACCCTAGAAAAAGAGAAGCTACTGTTTTGTTTTTCGTAAATCTAAACACCCCCTTCCCCCCCCCCCCCGTTATACTGTGTATTTAGCAATGTATAGGACGCTTTCTATTTGGAAGTAATGCTTGTTTGTCAGTATTTTGTGTTGGCTTTGGCTGCAGAAAGGAGATCTTAAATGTATAAAAAGGTCCGAGAGGAGGCTTCTTTTCTTTTTTCCACCACCTCAGTGCTGGCTTTTTGTTGTTGTTTGTGGCCCTCTTGCTGCTGGCTTAGTCTCCCCCCCCATGTAGACTAGTTTGGGTCACCCTCTCTTTTGGGGGATGGGGGAAGAAGGTGACTCTTGTTAGTCGAGCAGCTTCGGGTCCGTGGGTAAGGCGATCTCCTGGCTTTCTTAGCCGGCCTCTGGGCTCGCTTTTGGCTGCAGCTCTGCCAGTGGAGCGAGAGAACCCGACGCCGGGGCTTTTCCCGAGTCGTCGGGCCCTTTCTCTCAACTTTCCGCCCGGGGGGGGGGGGAGTCTCTCCCCCCCCCCGGGCTGGGACGGCGGATATCGTGGCGGTAGCAGCCTCCCCCCCGGCCCAGGAGCGGTGTCAGACGAGGAAAGTTGTGGGGGGGCTTTCGAGAAAAAAAAAGTCGCTGTGCGGAACAAAGGTCCTGCTTGTGGGAGAGAGAGGCCTGTGTGTTAGGCCCGATTGTGTCGCATTTACACCCAAGGAAGAAAGGGGAGGCCGGGGGAGGCCCAGAGTCGCCCCGTCAATGAGGCGAAGAGTCGGAGGCGTTTGGGTCTGTGTTCAGGGCCGGATCGAGAGCCCCCGAATCGTCCTACGTCAGTTTGAGTTTAAGTGTAAACACAATGTCCTGGCACCGGGACGCAACGCCTCGGCGGCCCCTTCTTTATGGTGAATTTGTCATCTGGAATGAGGAAGATTTAAAAAAAAAAAAGTGGAAAAGTCACGAGCCTTTTTGGATTACAGGTCGTCTAGGATGTATGAGGGCCGCGGGCTAATAAAATACAATTTTTAAGTTCTATACCGGATTGCACTGGTTTTGAGTTGGAGGAGGGGGTTGCCCTGTGCTTGAGGATAAAAGTAGCATTCTTGACGTGTAAAATTTCAAGATGTGATCATCGGCATCCCTTTATAATTTAAATAGCAGTCTTTTGTCTGCAAGGCTTCGTTTTAGAGTGGTCTTTAGATTTTAGTGTTTAGATTGAACATTTTATACGATTTCTTTAATCTGTAGGTATGCTTTTATTTAATACTCTAGGTTTTGTTTTTTAATAAGACTGGTTTATTTTTTTAAATCCCTCCTTTGTGAATTGCCATTTAGCAAGGAAGTATACTTGTAGAATTCTGTGGGGGTGGGGGGCTTAATACTGTAACTGGTGAAAAATGCCCACTTTGTTAGGTTGATTAATTAGCTTTGTTATAAAAATTAATGGCATTAGTATGTTCTGTGCAGTTACAAAAGGTTGGTATTAGCTTTGGTGGGCATAGTGTTAATATATCATAATAAGTATAGTATGTCAGTCTGTGAAACCAAAGCTGAGATTGTTAAAATGGTTGCTTTTTGTTTTGAGCTGGATTATGTACATTGCATCCTGCTTTCATTTAGCAAATATGATCCTGATGTAAACTGATGTTTGTGTCAATATCTTGGCTAGGTAGGGAGGAAGTCGATTTATTGTGGCTTTACAAATAGCCCAATTTTTTAGAAATTAACTTGGGAAAGGGCTTTACCCATGCACTATTGTCATCAGCATCTTGTTGAGCTGGCATTTACAACATGTTTTTATTTTTTAATAATTTACATCCAAGTTGGGTACCTGGTTAATACTGTACTCTGTATGTATTTATATTTGTGTGTGTATATAAATACATAAATATATAAAACATACTTTTTTTAAGATGTTGAATTATTTTTTTTAACTAGTTGGGCAAAATATTAGGTTTACTTTTATAGGCCTGGTATAATTTAATTTTAAGAATTAAAAAAAAAATAATTTATGAGGAATATTTAGGTGGCAGTGATCATCCCTTTCACTACTGGAATGTAATACAATATTTAGACAATTGCTCACCCTCCTCTAGGTATGTACTGTATCTAATAGTATGTAATTTTATGGTGTGCAAGTTTTCATGCAGATTTCTTTTGTAAATTTGTGGAAGATCTTTTCAGAGTATTGAAAAAAAGAATCAGTGGGGGCCTGTCAAGCTGTCTTTAAGTTATATTTGTTGTCTAATGTCTGCTCAGTGACAGGCCTCATTTCTCTAAACTCTGAAAAGACCACCTCCACAGATTCACAAAAAAAACCAAACTTGTATGGAAAGTTTGCACCACTACACAAGATATTTACTAGAAGTTATATTAAATACCTGGAGGATGGGGTGCAATTTTTCTAAATATGGTACTGTTTTATATCTCAGGTCTTCATATTGCACTTAGTAGCTATTTTTCATTGCTTTATGCACATTAAAAGCCTTAAGTAAGATATCTCTCATTTTCCACAGTAAAAAATATTTATTGAATGGCTTCCTGTGGGGTTTTTTTTTTTTTTTTAAATTGGACCTATTTTATTGTTTTATCACTTTTTGTTAATGGACAGAATGTATCTCATCCTAGGACACCAAGGATTTTCCTTCAGCACAAATTTTAGGCAAAATACACAAAAGGGATTTTCCCCCTTTTGTATTTATTTTGGGGGTGGAAGTTTAGAACATCTGGGTCAAAATGAGAAATAGAAAAACCCTATAGTACATGAAATGTCAAATAGAGGAAGCTATTGAGTGAAGAGGAACATAGTATAGGAGTATGAGGTGGTGTGTGTGTTGTGGTTTTTTTTTTTTTGTATCTTTTTTTGCTTGACTTCATTTTTCTGTATTTTCATGGTTAGTGCCCACTAACCATGAGGATGCACTAATCTGGGCATTAAGAAAATGCACACTGGCTTTCAGTGAACTTATTTATTTTTTTTTTTTTTTAGCATCCAGTAAGCTAATACATCGGAAATTAAATGCGCTTAAGTTGTGCGTTTGCAGAGGCCAAACGCATATTTTAACTCGGGAAGGGTAGTAGGCATCCTGACAGGCTACCCAGACATAAATACTGATTTATTCATCTTATCTGGCAGTGGGAAGGAGCCACCAGATAAGTACTGACTTGTGTGGCTGTCTGGTAGCTGCTTCCTACTGCCAGATGGATAAATCAGTAATTATTTGGTTAAGTGGTGGCTGCCAGCACTTACCTGGAAAGTTCCTGACTATTTTTAAACTTTTTTTTTTCATGGTGTTGGAAACTTAACTCCAGCCCTGATGCAGGAGTTAAGTTTCTAGCTCTAAAAAAGGTGTGCAGGCCAGATGCAATCTCTCTGTATCAGGAGTATTTCTTAATGCTATCATTTGCATGGGATTTCCATGCGAAGGTGCTAAGCACTGCAGTACTCCCGTTTAGAAACGTGCATTTTCTGCACACAAAACTCCTCGCTGCATCGGTAGTAAGTTTTTGTGTTCAAATGCACGCAGAAAGGCGCATTCGACTGAATGCGCTTTTCTGCATTGGCCTTTGTTTGGTTAGTGCACCCTAACAGGAAATGAGAATCCCCCCTCCCCCTGAAATTTCAGCATTTTTTTTCTTTCGATTTGTGGTAAATGAAACAAATACTCATCCCTAATAGTAATAGGTAGAAGTTGTAGCTGAAGATCATATTTATGGGACCAGCATTTTTGTGTATTGATTCATAATTGGTGTTGGCTTCTTTTAAAGTTGTTTTTCTGTGTGTGGTAGTATAGGGAAAAATGGCATAAACCTGTTGACTTTTTGAGGAAATGTTCAGCAAACTACACCTGAACTAAGCAAAACAAGTTGAGAGACATGCTTCTTTTATCTTCATTTCCTGAGAAATATTTGGCCACTTTTTAAAGAACTCTTGTTTTGAGCAGAGATGGTGACCTCCAGTCCTTGAATGCAGCAATCTGCTTTTGGTTCTTTGCATAAGTAAATCATGTAAATTACTCTCTTGGATTAAATGTATGCATATGTATTTTATAAATATTGATTGTAGATATTCTGAAAATCGGACTTAAGGACCAGAGTCTTCTTTAGAGCATTGTAGCACCTGTCAGAGGTAGCATGTAGGTGTGGTACTTCTCATGGTAAGAATAAACTGAATATTGTTGAATCTGTTATAATGTATTTTGCTATAGTTGGAATTTTGATTCACTGTGCAAATTGACTTTAATGTCAGTACTATGAAGATACTGTAGAATGTACAGTGATGCAATTCATTCTTAAAGGGCTGAATTGTATTTTGGGCCTACAGTTTTGCTGCTGTTCCTTTGGGCTTTCAGCTCAGTCAGAACCAACCTATTCTGGGCATTGGCACCATGAGTTGTCATTTGCATCTACCTATATTTTATAACCTATAGCCCAGTCATTGCAGTGATGGTCCTGCTGCACCATTCTCTTTTGAAACCAGGCCATGCATTACTTGGTTCCAGCCAGTAGGTGTCACCATTGAGCAGTGGCTGGAATTCCTTTTCCAATATCTGTGAATGCTCTCTCTCCAGTTTCCCCAGCCTAAGGATAGCAGACCGGACTTGGGACTTGAACTCTAGTTTTCTGCATGGCTGTACCATGTATTGAGACATCTGGCCAACCTTGTAGTAGCATTGTGGTTGCTGTATAGGTCCTGGAGGAACCTGGAGTCTTTACATGTTTAAACATTTTTAGGGGATCAACAAAAAAGATGTAGTTAGAATTTTGAGACCACTAATATCCATTCAAATGACTGAGCTCATAATACTGCATCATTTTTGTTTGCTTTTCTAAAAGTTATCAGTCTACAAAGGCTTGTCAAAGGGCTGGCATGAGCTATAGGAAAGATTTGGATCTAAAACTTATATACTGTATATTCTTTGATTACTTTGTATTTAGGTGAAGTAGGATGGTGTTTGGAAGAATGATAGTTAGGATGTGTATCATTAGCAGTGGGGTAGCACAGAATTGTAAAAGTATAGCTTGTTATGGCCTCTGATTAAAAAATTGGATCAACAAGACAGTGTTGCCTACATGATGCAGATTACAAGATGGTTATCAGTTGCTTGTAAGATATTGGACTGCCAAGGTAATCCAGCTGGTGGTTAACAATGCCTGCAGAACTATAGCATTGCTTCATTTGTTTGATTTTTCCATATTTGGTTTTGGAAAATCTATAGTCTGAATGCAGAAAGTCATTTTAAGAACAATTGTTTCTTGTTTGTAGTAGCTTGCTTTATAGGTTCTTTAATTTGCTAGTTCATTAACCTGTTGAGAATGCTCGGCAGTCTTCCCCTGCCCCCCCCCCCCCCCCCCCGGATTGCAATATAAGCTATTTTAAAGTTTATCCTCCTTTTCATGTCTCCTTGTAGGTAGGCTATAAATTACTGGCTTTCAGTGCATCAGTGAGTGTTGGTCATTGTTAGTAAAATGCTCAGGGGGAGAGGGGGTGTCCAACTCAGTCAGGTGCCACAAACAGGCTGTCCACATTTGAATATACATGAGAGAGCTGCACACAAGAGTCGAATGCAAATCTATCTCGTGCATATCCTGGAAACCAGGCCTATTTGTGGTTCTTGAGGACTGAAGTTGCCCTGAGACAGGGGCATGTGACTAAAGTGTGGTAAAATCTGTAAAGTTATTTTGTCATCCTCAATACCGCATGGTAAAGACTGAATGACTAATATTGCCCTATGTATTAAGCCAATGCTATGCAGAAATACCATGTGGTATTCAATTTGGCTAACGTTAAATTAATCCCACTTGTTCCAATTATTTCATGTTTCCCTATTATAATCAGCAAAAGGGGAAAAATGATATAATTAACCAGGGCTACACTAGCTCCTCAGGACCAGTATTAAAGCTCTCATGGTCAGAGCTGCTAGAAGACTGGAGAGAAGAGATGGAGGATGAGGGGAGGTTTGGAGGAGATGGCAGGATGGGGAAGGAAGCCCTCTCATCTTGAACTATTGAATACATAAGTAGCATCATAGGCACTGCTACCCAGACTCCCACATGGTCCTGTTTGTCAACAGGTCCTGGAGCACTATTTGCTACATCTCTAATTTGTTTTTATTTTTAAATATATTTAGATTATACCTTTTTTTTTTTCATTGGTAGCTCAAGGCGAGTTACATTCAGACACTGTAGGTACTTTCCTTGACCCCAGAGAGCTTTGCTCAAGGGCTTCATTTACTAAGCATTTTTCCCCATAGACACAGAATGGGAGAAAAGCCTTAATAAATCAGGCCCTAGGTTTTGTACTTGAGGCAGTGGAGGGTGAACTGATTTGCCCAAGGTTGCAAGGAGAGTCGGTGGGAATTTGAACCCTGCTGCCTTTCCTGGTGCTCAGCATGCTGACCTAGGTACTAGGCTGCTCCTCCATTCCATCCCAAGGGAGAATCAAGTGAATTCCGCTGTGGAAGGTGACGGTCACCACTGTCATACTGTGGATCATTGCATGAAAGATCACAGGGACTGTCGGTGACTACAATGGAGCATGGTATTTAAGATACTGACTCGTCCATTCGAGACCAGAGGGAGGGAGGGTCGTACTCTTCCAGATTTGTGCTGAAGGGGCCATCTTGGGAATGGAACCAGGTCAAAGGCAGACCTAGAAAAAAACACTGGCTCTGCTTTGTCTCAGTTTTCCGTGGGGGCTCGTTGAGGGCTGCCTTTCTGTCTCTTGCTGTTCTCTTTCCCCCATTTCCCCCACCTTCTTGCAGTCTTTTTCCTCTTGCACATTTACCCATCTTTTTCCCCTCTGATGTTGCAGCCAGAAAACCACAAGAGGCTCCACTTGAGTGAAAGAAGTGTTCCAGTCAGGTTTTTATACACTTAATGCCACCCACTAGGTGTCAGGTTTTTTCCAACTTTAAAATGGCCTGGTAAGTACTGCACCATTTTACCACACTTTAGTGCATAGGGTGCAAATGACTTAATTTCCTTCATTAGCATGCTCATTACTGTATTAGGATATATGGCCATGATAATGTTATCTACTGCTATCTAACTTTAGTAATAGGAAAATGTTTTTCCTATATTATATTTAATATATTCGGCATGAATATATAGGTCCCATAGTTGAAGTATGGTGGTAAAAAAAAAATGGAGAGGTGAAAATTTGAACATATTGGCAGACAAAAGGTTTTTGTTAGTTCTTGAAAGCGTATACATAATGTAGTTTTTATAAATGGATTTTTCTAGATGCAGTATGTAGTATTTGGAGCTAGCATTTTGTCAGTGTGTATATAAATCAAATGTTTACAGAAATCAATGGGATATATCTAATGTTCACTGCTCTTGAGTAAGGAGAGTAACTTTAAAATTAATTTCACTGAGCTGTTAAGCAGCAGCTATCACTAATAGTTATGTAAACAGTATACGTAATAGTAGGATATGTGACTTTGATCCATACTGTTGTGTGTTGTTTTTTTTTTTTTTTTGTGACAACAGTTTGCTTTAAGAGTTTTGACCCATGTTACATGTTTAACTAGAGTTTGCTACTAAGGCCTTGCTTCTCTCCTCTCTTGGCTGTCTAACCAGCTCTACCTTCCGATTTGCAAATAACACTGCTGTCTGGTTGATGTGTCGTAGTGTGCTCCATCGTTAGGGTCTTATTTGTCCTGGGATTGTTTGAAAACTTATACTGTTTGCCTAGTGTGTTTTCTATAGACTCCATTTTTGACTTTGTTGTACATTCTCTACGCACAGGGCCAGTACTACAAAAACCAACTGTGGCTGAAAGACTTTTGCTGCTCTTATGAGTTACTTCAAAAGCTGTATAGGTAAGTTCAGAAGATTTGGTATCAGCTTAAGCCCGTGTATTTTTTATTTCTGCTTTTTCGGGGGGGATTGGAATGCTGTCTTCTCTAATTCCAAAGGTTTTGCGCGCTTGATATTGTGCTGTGATGAGATGCATATGATTCTGGTACTGAAAACAAGTTTAGTAAGTCAAATGACTATAATCCATTGGTGCTGCTTTAAAACCTTTACCAACATGAATTTTTCATGTTGGTAGAAGTCAGAAACCAAAACTTTGGCCCGTGGAATGATTTACTAGCCATGATTTCTTTAAAATAAAATAGTTTGACGTGTGCTTGGCTGTATGCCTGGATACTTCCTGGTTTTTCATGCATTGAGCGCTTGTGTGTGAACTTTTTAAAATGTATCTTTCTTTTGTTCAATTTTACCTTTTTTTTTTTTTTTTTTTCCCCCTTTGGTTATTTGTTGTAAATTTTGCAGTCACCAGTGTTTTGAAACAATGGTCACTCAGATTTTTTTTTTTTTTTTTTTAATGGAAATAAATCAGTCTTCTGGCTCCTCTCCACAACTATGATTTATGTTAAGAATAGGTTCAATATTTTGCTTTTGGGGAAAGCTTTTTTTTTTGTAATGCCAATTTCCTCAAATTAGCCTTACCATGTATTGTAGAAATTTACAATTTTGTGAATTATTGTTTTTTTCAGTAAACATCTATTTTATATTACTCTTCTTGTTGTTAAATTGACTGAGTGGGGGTGAGAGGTGTGTTCCTTTTTTTTTATTTTTGCATGCAAACTATCCAATCACTTCATTGGGCCTGCTTCTGCAGTATACTTAAAGCAGCAGTACTAGGGTCTGTATCAGTTTGCCTATTTATTGCTTCTCTTTTCTGGTCCTATTCCTTTTCTTGTGTTTAATATATACTTTTTACACTTTGATAATAGGCAGTGCAATTTTTAGTCTTAACGTATGTAACACTTTCCTCGCCTGCCCTGAAGTCCATTTTCTGTTGTTAAATTCAGGCTTTACACTTTGGCAGTTGATAAAGGCATGAGCATCCGCATGGGTGCACCCTATTGTATGAAGATTTATATAGGAAAAGCTAATATTTCCTTGGAATTGAAATGAAAAGTGTTAAATGGGTTTTTACATTTTTATTGCTAACTAAATCATCTGAAAAGTTTTTTGCCAGTCCTGCTTTCAGTATATTTAGGCAACAGTGAGAGGGGAGTGTAGTAACTGCTTCTGAGTCTTACACCAGAAACACACAAACTGAGGGGAAAATATTTTTGTTTTGAAATGTTCACTTTTTTTTTTTTTTTTTTACTTTCTAATCTTCTCTTGTATTGCTCTAGGAGGAGCTTTTATCCCATGTCTAGTCTCTGATTTGTGGGCCGGTCTGAGGCATTCACATTCTTTCCCTACGAAATACAAAAGTGCGGTTACACACATTCACGATCTTAGTGTCTGGTCAAAGTGCTGAGCTGCTTTATCTGAAATTTTTTTTTTCTTTATGGGTTGCAGAGCTTTACAGTGATTTGACTTGATGAGCATTTCGCAATTCAAGCAGTTTGTTCCCTGCTTCACTGTCCCTTATATTAATAGGGAATCTTAAATAGGCTCTTTAAAAATACTTTGTGTAAACACATTCTATTGTGTTAAATTTTTTTGTACTGGCTTTAAAAAGTGTGGTCAACTAATGTAGCTTTTGATAGAAAAAGAACTAACAGGCATAGAGAAGCCACCACCTGTAGGGAGCCGGAAGATTTCAGTTTTGAAAAACAACTTTTATTGATGGAGCTCGGATTAGTGGAATTGACATTGACTGCTGTACTTGATTGTGATTTTTGGTTATTTGTTTTAATTATATTGTACCCCACTTTGATCAGACTTACTCTGCTTTAGTGGTATAAAAAAAACAACTGCGAAACAAAATAAATTAAAATGCAGGGGTAGAATGAGTGTGTGTTTCCTTCCCCATTTAGTGTTTTTCCTAGGGCTTGATTTGGAGTCATTCTGACTCAAAACAGGCTTTGAGCATCTCCAACTGTGGGGAAATTGCTTTCTCACTGATATATTAAGTGTTAGTCTTGAAAGTCTTGGATCTCCAGTGTTAGGATTTCTTTATGCAAATTATCTGAACACTTATTGATTTCTGTAAACATGGAACTCTGTGACACTGAGCCTGGTAAAAGAAAAAAGTTTAGAAAAATCCAGACTGGACTTTACCTTATCACTAGAGTTGAGGTTTTTCAGGGGTTTTAATTCTGAGTTGTAGAGCCAAGCAAGGGCTGCTGGTATCTGTGGCAGCCAGTTACTCCTGGGGAAATTCTGCTTACTTTATATTGTGTCAAAATAACACAATATAGATGACAGTCTTTAAGTTATTTAAAATGTAAAACAGAAAAAAGTTATTTAAAGATGCAGAGTTTAATATTTTGAGTGGAATTTCCCTACAAGTTCCCTTTAAGTGTTTCTTCCAGTCTCCTTTCACTTTGCCCTCTGAGGCCCCAACTCTTTTCACCTGCCACTATCTGTCCCCTCCCCCTCTAGGTTCAATCCATTCCACTCCCAGAGTTTGACCCCTCTCTCAATACTACTTCTCACACAGGCTCCCTCTGTCTGCCTATCTCTCTCACATATGCGCGCTCCCTCTTGTGCACATATACACCCCACTCATACAGGCTCCATTCCCTCTTCCCCAGGACTACAGCCAGAGGTTTCATGCTTGCAGAATTAAAAGGAACCTTAATCATGTATGAAAGCCTTACAGAATCGAGAGGGTACCCTAATTCAGAAGTCACCACAAGAACGTTTGTCAGTGGAACAGAAATTTCTGTGTACAGAAGCTTAAATGGAAGCCTTACTGACAGACCTAGCTTTGATTCCTGGATCAGGCTCCTGGGGCCAGTTAGGGCTTGGCCTTCTATGAAGGCAGCATGGTGAGAGGGAGTCCCAGTCATTATACAATAGTGATAATCAGTGATGGATTCAGGATTCCAGTTAGGGATCCCTGATGTCTGGACCCCGGCCAAGGTTTACCACTGCAATGGCTGGGCTAGATGAGCTGGGAGTGGATATAAAACGGGGGGAATTATTCCTGGTTAGTTGTACATGACATCTTATGATGCTGTGGCCTATTCCAATGTGAGCGAGAAGCCCAAAAGGAGCAGGAGGGAACTGCTGGACCAGAAAAAGAAAATGTAAATACATTAAGACTATAATATGAGAAACATTCATCATGCATATCTTGGTGACCCAGGCTATGTAGATTTGCCTCATTCATATTCATTGTGGATATCCTGACTACCGGAGGGGTTACCAGAACAGGTTTGGGAAGCCGTGATGGAGCAGGTTTTCATAAAGTGCAAAAGGGTTTTCAGCCCTGCTGTTGAAAGCCAGCCAGTCTGCTTTTCAAGGATAACCACAATGAATATAGTTGAGATAAATTTGTATACAATTGAGGTAATGCATCAAGTATCTCATGTATATTTATTGTGAATTTCCTGAAAACCTGACTGGCTGCATGTTCATAAGAACATAACATAAACGAATTGCCATATTGAGTCAGACTGAGGGTCCAAAAAGCCCAGTATCCTTTTATAGCCGTGACCAATCCAGGTCACAAGTACGTGGCAAAATCCCAAACAGTAAATGGATCCCATGTTAATGGGCAGTGATTAAGTATTGGCTATTTCCTAAGTCTATTAGGTTAATAAGTTTAGAGACTTCGTGTTCATACCTTTTTTTAAACCCTGCTTAGCTAAATTCCTTAACCACATCCTCTGGCAATGAATTCCAGAACTTAATTGTGCATTGAGTCAGAAAGTTCTCTGATTTGTTTTAAATGTGCTACTTACTTCATGGAGTGCTACCTATCCCTTGTATTTTTTTATTGTATTTTTTTGAAAGAGTAAATAACTGATTTATCATTCTGTTACATTCTTGATTTTATAAACCTCTATTATATCCCCCCCTCAGCTGTCTTTCCTCCAAGCTAAACAGTACTAACCTCTTTCTTCTTTTCTCATAGAAGAGCCTTTCTATCCCCTTTATCATTTTGGTTGTCTTTCTCTGAACCTTTTCCAATGCAACTATCTTTTTGGAGATGTGGCAACTAGAACTACACACAGTATTCCAGGTGCGGCCTCACCATGGAGCAATATAGAGGCATTATGGCACCTTGCATTTTAGTTTCCATTCCTTTCCTAATAATTCCTAACAGTTTGCTTTTTTGGCTGCTGCCGCACACTGAGCCAAGGATTTCAAAGTAGTGTCCCCTATGACGCCCAAATCATTTTCCTGGTGGTAACGCCTAATATGGAACCTAACATTGTGTAACTACAGTGTGGGTTACTTTTCACCATGTGCATCGCTTTGCACTTGTCCACATTAAATTTCCTCTGCCATTTGCATGCCCAGTCTTCTAGTCTCAAAAGGTCCTCCTACAATGTTTCACGATCTGCTTGTAGTTTAATAAATCAGAATAACTTTGTGTTGTCAGCAAATTTGATCACTCATTGTTCCCGTTTCTAGATTATTTATAAATATATTAAAGTCCCAGTAAAGAGCCCTGAGACACTTCGCTGTTTACCATTCTCCACTGAGAGAACTGACCATTTAGTCCTACTTTCGTATCTTTTAGCCAGTTTGACAAAGTACCCCACAAGAGCATTCTGAGAATTTCCTTTGTGGACTGTAAATGCCTTTTGAAAATCCATATACACTGCATCCACCGGCTCGCCATTATCCACATGTTTATTAACCCCTTCAATAAAAATGTAGCAGATTGGTGAGCAAGATGTCCCTTGTGTAAATCCATACTGGCTGTGTCCCATTAATAAACCATATTTTCTATATGTTCTGTGATTTTTTTTTTTTTTTTTTTTTTAGAGTAGTGTCAGAAAAATTAATGGAAACTAAAGTCATACTTGCCGGTCTATAGTTTCCTGGATCACCCCGGGGCCCTTTTTAAAAATCATGGCTACCCTTCAGTCTTTGGGTACAAGAACATTTTTAATGATAGGTTACAAATTTCCAGATCGGCAATTAATTTTTGAGTTCTTTCAGAACTTTGAGGTGTATACCATCTGATTTGCTACTCTTTAGTTTGTCAGTTTGCCGCCTTATATATTTCAGCTTCACCCTGATTTGTTTATTCTTCTGAATCACCATTGAATACAGCTTCTGATGCAGAGGTATCACCTTGAGGACCTGGTTGAGAATCATGGAGGTGCAAGAAGGTGTTGAATGTACAGGAAGCAAAGTTGCAATTTTTTTTTATAATCCACTCCAGCTTTTCTAGCTACTTATTTTAGGTTCTATCTGCTTTCTCCTAAAAGGCTCAAAGCAGAGTACAGAATAAATAATAGAAAATATACAATATCAATAAGTACGATAATTAAACAAGCATATAATCAACAAAAAAAACTGCAAGAAGTACATCATCAAACTAAGGTTAAAGCAAAAGAGACCTGCAAAACCAGATAGACAAGGCATGTAAATGGCTACTCCTTTAAAGGCCTGCTCAAAATCCATTTTTTAACCTGTTATCTGAAAGTTAGGATCCTCGCATAAATCTGGTTAGCTACAGAATTCCAAAATTTAGGTGGAGGCCTTGAAAATGCACACTTATGAGTTTGAGAGAGAGGAAATTCCTTTCAAGCGGGTACTGCTAAAATGCTTTCTGAGGGGAATGTAAATCTCAATTAGTAATATAAAAGGATAAACGGTCAGTTTAAATAAGCTGGAATTGAAACCTTAAATTGTACCCTAAAACAGTGTAGTTTCATTAGAGTAGGCTTATTATGTTCATGAAATTTGATATTCATAAATTGATTGTAAAGCTGGCTACAGAAACTTTGGCACTGCAGAGCTTCCTGAACACTGCGTAAACTGGTTCCTTAATTAGGGAGGGACTTGGGCAGTGCTGATCTTCTGCCAGGTCACTGACCTGGAACCTTTTTGAACTTAGGTAAATTGCTTCCTTTCCCTTGGTGTAGAAAATTGAGGCCACTGGTCCGCCCTAGTTCCATAGTTTAAAACCTTTATTTATTATATATATATATATATATATCTTTTTTTTTTTTTTTCAAAAGATAATTGCCACTGTGCTTAGAGAACATTAAGAGATGTGAGCTGCCTGGACTACGAAAGATGCTAAGGATAATGTTGTTAACCCCTTTGCCCTCATCACCCTAGAAAAAGCTCTTTGTATAAAAGTGGGTTTGCTCAGTTCAGGCTTCCCCGCAGAAGTTTCTGTACTGATAGGAATGTTAAAAAAAAAAAAATAAATAAAATTCTGAGATATTGCAGTCTGTTTCTCACTTGCACACAGGCTCTCAATTGCACACTCTCACTTACAAAGACTCTTGTCACACACTCACATGCTTATACTCTTGTTCTCTCTCTCACTTGCTCAGTCTCTCTCACTCCCCACTGAAGGTGGCTGCAGCTGTCTCCTCCAATCCTCTGTAGCAGCATCTTGTTCCGGGCTTTGCTGCTCTTGCCGATGCTGCTTCTACTTCTGACAGCATGGTCTCTTCTGCATGCGAGGGCCTTCTGCACGCCTCCTTCCTGCCCCCATAGCCCAGAAGAGGTACTGGAGATTCAGTGCCACTAGTGCTGCTGCCTTCAAGTGCTTCCATCAGCTCTTCTGATGCTTTCTGTCCGGGTAGAAGCAGAGTTTGTATCTCGCTGAGGAAGGGAAGAGTAGCCAGGCTAGTGGGAGACCATAAAACATTGATAACACACTTGCATGGGCTTGGTGAAACACTGGCCGAGAACCACTGTCCTACACTGCTTGACTTGACTGGGGAGAGAAACTGAAGGAGATGCTACCACTTCCTCCCATCCTCTTGTTTCCAGAACTAGGATAGTTTGATTCATTTGATACCCAGTACGCTTTTTCTGTCTTAAAGCTCTTATGTTGCTGAAGACAAGTGAGTTTTTTTTTTATATTGTTGAATTCTGAATAAAGTCACAGAGTCTAGCATGCTGGAGTGTTCTCCTATCACTCTTAGCCTCCCACAGATGGGAAAGCTAGAGAAAGACCTTTAACTTGAGAAGAATGTGGGGCTGTGATTCAGTGTGTTTTTTCCTACAGAAATCCCTTCTCCTAGGTAACCCAAAGCAGTTCTGAAGCTAGTCCTGCCCGGGGTCAGATGCAGCTGCTCCTGGCAGCTAGCACAACCTGTGCCCAAGTAGAAATGCAGCCCGGGGTAGCATGCTGCTTCCAGACCGAGGTGTGGGGAAAGCTGCAGAAGAAGAGGTAAAGAAGCTGAAGGGAAGGGTAAAGTCAAAAAGGTAAATGAGTCAGAAAAGAAATCAGAGCAACCTCCTACTCCCCAAAGTTAAGGAAAAATATTTCTCTGGATCCTAAGAATTTGACTGACACCAAGTGTAACCCTTTTCTTCTGAGGGGCATCTTCTCTGAGGGACACAAAAGAATTTAGATTTTTCGGGGCTATTTTTCCTTTGCCATAGATCCCCTCCACTTGTAATACCCCAAGGGAGAGTTCTGTGGGGAGAAGCAGAATGAGGTGTAATTCTGAGGTTGAACAGGACAATAAGTGCAGGACACAGGATTGGGTGTTCAAAACTGACTTTACTGATTTAGTGACAAGGTAATCAATGTCCAGGTGATGTAAATGCCTGTACAAATGAGTGACCCTTCTCTTTCTCTGTGTGAGTGCTATATTCTGGGTTCCAGGGAATTCCTAACTCCCTTTAAGTGAGAGATTAAAGGGTCCAAGGCTGTGACAGATTCCTGATGAACTTTCCCAGTCCTACCTGGATCCAGCAGACTTCACACCGTGATCCAACCTGCGCCTGTGTGCAAGTCGAAGATCCTGTTCAGGGTCTTCACTGATGCTCCTCCACCTTTATTTGTGGCTTTCCTTCTTCTGAGCGTCCCAGAAGGGAAGGCATTAAATCACTTAACATGAGAGAAGGGGTAAACAGGGTATTTTACTGACTGTTTCAGTATCTTCTGAGCCCACTGCCCCTGCAGCCCTTCACTGTCTTTGGAAGATTACTAATAGGGCTCAGTGACCCTGTCTCTGGATCTAGAGGGATAATCTTTCCTCAGAGCTCCAGACTGTAACTCAGGCATATATTCGTTAACACAGTCCAATCCTTAATAAATTCTCTTGATCTCTCTACAGTAGCACCTGACCTGGCAGGAAGCACACAAGCAGGCCTATTCTCATCAGAATGAAAGGGACCCATTCCAGTAGGGTTCCTCTTGCCTTTTACTCTCCCTCCTCTCACTCCTTGAATCTCATCCTACTCCCCTAGTTATAGGGTCCACCTATTCAGCTACCTCATAGAGGAGGAGCTGTAAAATGATATTCCTCTGCCTTCTGCTCCACCAATCCTGAACCTATGGGTATATCCTCCCATCCAGCACAAATGGAGGCAGAATTCTAAAAACTTGGTTAAAAAAATATCTCTAAAATTTGATGTTCAGAATCAATTCAAACCAGTATTCTCTGCCTCCAGCCATTTGGGAGTTGACTTTTTGCTCTTGAAGCAGTTTAAAGAAGAGATTTTATTTTTATTCAGCATTGCTACTAGTGTCAGTGGATTGAATTTGTGGCCATGCTCCTGTGGCTGGTGCTTCTGCAATGAAGCGAGCCCTAGAGACTGTATTTGCCCTTTCCTATACCATTTGTGTGTAAGGAAGAAGAGTCTCTAATATCAGCCATTCATTGGCGGTTTAGATTGTTTTCCATCGATAGGCAGGCTGAATTAGCCCTGCTATTGGGGGGTTTGATGTCCGCTAGAGTGCACTATCTGTGACTTCTTCTCCGAGATTTAAAGTTTTGTTGTGCTGCGCATATACAGCTCTTCCTGCGTACAGCACGTCATCACTTTCTTCAGTTACTTTTTTCCTGCGCTCAGGCATGGACTTTTTTCTCCATCTCTCCAGGAATTTTTTTGTTCTAGCGATCCCCAAATATCACTTTTCAGTGCTAGCATGTCTTAAAAAAAAACAAAAAACGGACTTTAAGTATTGTCAGTGCAGACGCATCATGTCAGTCACTGACAATCATAATTATTGCTATATTTGCCTTGACCTGGACCATGACAAAATGTCATGCAGGGACTGTGGACGCATGTCCCCCAGGGCCCAGAGGCAAAGGGCCACAAAAATTACCAGCCTCTGGCAACGAGAGGAACCTTCACCAGCATCAGGCAGCTATGTGCCCACACTGGGAAGTTCAGTTCAATCAATTGTTCCCCGGGCCTAAAGGCAAAATCTCATAGTCTGCCCAATTGTTCCTCATTGGTAGAGCAGAAGAAGCATCGTTCTGACCTGCACACCAAAAAGTAAAATCCAAACCTCTGACTCAGGCCCTGTGAAGGCCCAATGCAGATGTGCCATTTCTGCTGCAACATAGTCGACGCAAGGCTCAGAGTTCAAAAGGAGCTTCTAATACAAGCGCCACAGTGATTTTGATGCAAGACACATCACCATCTGCTCACAAGCCAAAGCATTCTATTTCGGCGCAGACTGCATCACACTCCACCAAGCACGACGCATCGGCGCAGGCGCACTGCTAGACTTGCGGCACATCGCATACACACCATCCACATGGCACCTCTTGTATGAAGGGCGTCATTGATGCATGCGTCATCCAATCAAAAGAATTCTCAAAATATTGATGATCAAGAGGTCCAGATCGATCAGAAGAATAAAAGATCACCATGCTCGGGATCCCATACTGGATATTCTATCTCATCCTCCTTGGGTGTCCCCTTTGAAGCCTCTTTCTATTAGCTCAGGTTCTTCACAAGGAAACCGCTCAGGGTTACCTGCTTGCTCTCACCTGGACAAAATAATTCTCTAAGAAGAGCTTTCTCTGAGACAGATTCCTCCTCTAGAGGAACAGGGTTCTTGGGCGCCTCAACCTTCTTCATAAATACTAACAGCGGGAATACACTGCCAAAAGACATCCTCCCATTCTACATCAATGAGACCTTGTCTGAAACATGTGATCATAGCTCGTTCACAGGAGGCCATTAATCAGTTTTCTTCAATTATAACGAATCAGTTTTCATCCTGGCATCCATGGGTATCACCACCTTATTCTAGGCTCAGCAGGGGATGCACTACCATTCATCTCCCCTAAATCCTTTTCATCTCCTACTCCAGTTGAAACCCAAGGCACAGAACATCATTCTCCTCAGTTGATGCCTCCAGGTTCCCCGGGTGACCATTCCCCTGAAAGTTCAACGGGTATACTGTCCGATCCACCGGAGGAACTTCCTGACCATGTCTTTCCGTCTGAAGATTTAATTTATTTTCTATTCGTCGAGAAACCAGGCAATCTCCTGAGAGTAGAGATCCGAAAACTACTTGACCCCAGGGAAGACTTATTCAGAATTGTAAAAATAGTGATGTTCCTGCTGAACCATTAGCTGTTCTGTCACACACACTATTGGACTCAGTTCTTTCAAAAACTTGGGAATCACCTCAATTCCTCCTGTTTCTAGAAAGTTTAATTTGAAATTCATATTACAAAAGTCTGTGGTCTATGGAATGATTCAACTTCCCCACGTGTCAGTAGTTGTAGAATCAACAAAGAAAAATAAGCGTCTTTCATCTGCTCTCTCAATCAAAGACCACAGGATTCTAGATGAAAACGCCAAAAAGTCTTTTCAAATCGTGATGTTAACTTCTCTTGTACATCAGCATCAACTATTAAAGCCTTTTGTTCAGAGATAGGACAACCGATAACACTCCAACCATATTGTGACACTTGCTGAGATCTGTTTATGAATCATTTGACAAACACAAAGAGCAGTGCTGCGAACCTATATTAGATCAAGTCTCTGTATCACAAAAGGTATCGCCACCAAAATATTTCTAATTCAAGGTTTTTCACCATCCATCATTCTTGTAAAATATATGTATATTGAAAACGGGATCGCATCAGCAAGCCTTTGACGACGTGCTCGGTGCAACCAAGCCGTCCGGTCTTATCTATCATTTGTGACCCGTTGTTTGAAAGTTTGAATTATTTATTATTAAATTAATATTAAATTAATAATTCAAACTTTCAAACAACGGGTCGCAAATGATAGATAAGACCGGACGGCTTGGTTGCACCGAGCACGTCGTCAAAGGCTTGCTGATGCGATCCCGTTTTCAATATACATATATTTTACAAGAATGATGGATGGTGAAAAACCTTGAATTAGAAATATTTTGGTGGCGATACCTTTTATGAATCATTTGAGACATCTTCCAGAACTTCAGCCACGGCCATTGTGGCTCGGCGCATGGCAATGGCTGTGTTTCTAGCTCTATCAGAGAAGATGTCCATGAAAAACTGGCTAATCCTTCTTTACGTAGGAGATAACTTATTTGAAGGAAAATACAAGGATACTGGGATACTGTGGCTCAATTAAAGGAACAAAATGTAGCAATCCAATCCCTCTCAGGATCCTTAGATCCTCAAACTTTGGCAAGATATTACCAATGGAAAGCGTTTTTCTACCAACAAAAACCATATACAAGTTTCCTACCATACAGAGCACAGCAATTTCAATCATATCAATTACCACGCTTACCGCCCCGATCAACTCAAACTAGACCTCGCCAAAGAAACAGAAAACGGCAAAAATCATCCCAAACCTCCCTTCAAAAGCCTCCACGGTCTTTTTAGAAGATGTCTCAGCCGCAGCTGGGTTCCTCAATAGCGGGAAGAATTCAGTTGTTTTTCGGAGTGGAGCAGAATCATGACAGATCAGTCGGTACTTCGAATCGTCCATGAGTGTTTATCATCTAAACTTCCTTTCCCCACTGTCGCGATGAAGGATATTTCCAATCTACATCTTCTATAGCACAAAATACAAATTTTACTTCAGCAACAAACAATCCAATTGGTTCCGAAGAGCAAAATCAATTCGGTATTATTCCCAATACTTTCTCATTCTGAAATGCTCAGAGGGGCTTCTCCCCATTCTAGACCTACACTCCCTAAACATGTACCTTCGGAAAGAGAAATTTAAGATGACAGCCGTCAAGTTAGTTCTACCGTTCATACAGCAAAACGATTGGATGTGTTCTTTGGATCTCGAGGATGCATACACCCATATTACAATACAACCCTCCTGTTGGCAGTTCCTGTGCTTCCAGGTGAACTCAAAACACTATCAGTTCAAAGTTCTGCCCTTTGGTCTTTCCTCTGCTCCCAGAGTCTTCACGAAATGCCTGGCTGTGGCAGTAGCCCATCTAAGATGTCAAGGGATTCAACTATTCCATTACCTGGACGATTCACTAATAGTTTCTCCCGACCGGAACTCCTTATCTCACCAAGTGGAGATGACGATCTCATGTCTAGAATCTCTAGGTTTCCTTAAGTACAAGAAATCAGTACTCTGAATCAGTTTGTTCATAGGAGCCAGGATAAACAGAGTCTCTCAAGCATTCCTTCCCCAGAAAAGGATCGAACGAATTAATCATCTATGTACAGATACTTCTAAAGTCGAGTCACTGCCTGTCAAATCCTAATTCTGTCTGGTCATTTGGCGGCTTTCATCCACATAGTGTCCCAAACTCACCTGCATATGCAACGCCTTCAGTGGGGATTAAAAGCACAATGGAGACAATATCTCCAACCAATGTCCACTGTAGTGACCTTGTCAGAATCCATGCAAAAGACATTTGCTGGTCGTTGAATCCAGAAGTTCTAACAGTGGGATCTTCTCTTTGGGATCCAGCCCGCAATCTAGTCCTCACCACAGATACCTCTACACAGGGTTGGGGAACGCATCTCCTGCATTACAAGACACAGGCTCTATGGTCGCAAGACGAGAATGCGTATCCAACAAACCTCCTAGAACTTAGGCCCATTGAAGCATGCTCTGAGCCTTTACACATCTATTACGAATTCATGCCCTCATGATTCACACCAACAATCAAGTTGCCATGTTCTATATAAACAAGCAAGGCGGATTAGGTTCCCGGATTCTTTGCAGAGAAGCAGTTTGGATCTGGGAGTAGGCACTCAGCAATTCATTACTGTTGAGGTCAACTTATTTGCCAGGGATAGCGAACACGATAGTTGACCGTCTCAGCAGAATATTTCATCTCCACGCATGGTCATTCAACCAATCAATAGCAAACCAGATTTTCCTGTGATGGGGTCAACCTTGAATAGACTTTTTCGCAATGGAATAGAATTGAAAGGTTTGTCTATTTTGATCAGTACGCTCAAGCCTCCTCGGGAACAAGCAGTATGCCTTCCTAATGTCATGGTCTTGAGGTCTCTTTTATGCCTTTCCTCTAACCTCAAAAACAGTTCAGAAATTGATTCAAGACCAATCTTGCATGATACTCATAGCACCTGCATGGCCGAAACAATCTTGGTTCACTTATGTAGTACAGTACTCTGAAAACGAATCTTTGGATCTCGGGTAAGACCCGAACCTATTAACTGAGGAAGAGGGCACTTTTCTCCACTCTCTTCACTCTTCCCATCATCTGACGGTCTGGATGTTGAATGCTAGATCTTACAAGGCTTAACTCTTATAGCTGATATTCAACAGATTATAATAGCAGCGAGAGAGCCATTAACAAGAAGAAACTACTCCTTCAAATGGAAAAGATATGTCAAATGGTGTCAAACTCAGAAAGTTTCTCCATTTTCCTCAACACCTACAGACATCCTCACTTACTTGCGTCACCTCTACAAGTCAGGCTTAACTACTTCATCGGTAAGAGCACACCTCAGTGCTATAGCAGCATATCATGAGAGACATAATGACTCCTCCATAGTCTCTCACCTTCTAATTTCTTGTTTCATAAAAGGGCTCTTTAATCTTCATCCTCCAATCCAGAAACCCCCAGTTCCCTTGGATCTGAACGTAATCTTTTCAACCTTAATGAAAGCTCCTTTCGAGCCTCTGCAGTCTGCTCATTTGAAATATCTAACTTGGAAAGTAGTTTTTCTAGTAGTAATTACTTCAGTCCGAAGAGTAAGTGAACTTCAAGCTTTAGTTCATTTCTCACCTTATTTACAATTTTACTCCGACCAGGTAGTTCTCCAAACTTATCCTAAGTTCCCTTCCCAGGTGGTTTCATCAGCTTTTCACATTAATCAGGACATCATACTTCCAATATTCTTTTCCAGGTCCCATGCCAACAGCAGAGAATCTATGCTCCATACTTTAGATTGCAAAAGAGCAGTAGCCTACTATAAGCAAAGAACTCTGTCTCACCACAAGTCTTCTCAATTGTTTGTATCATTTAACCCAGACTCACTAGGTGTGGCAGTTTCCAAGAGAACCATATCAAACTGTATCAATTCTGTCATACTTCAGCACAGATTCCCTTATCAGGTTCAGTTTCAGTGCATCAGCTGCAAGCTAAAGCTTCTTTTATAGCGCACCGGCAAAATGTTCCCATAGAGGACATATGCAGAGCTGCCACTTGGTCCTCAGTTCATACCTTTACTGCACACTACTGCCTTGACCATTTAGCAGCCATGGATAGCGGGATTAGGGTGGGCAGTATTAACCAGTGTGCTAGACCAGCAAACCATGTCTACTGTGGAGTAAAAAAAAAAAAAGGAGGGGGGGGCGATCTTTCCTGCCCATTTGCCCGTGAAGATTGCTGCAATTCATGGGACACTGAACAAGTTTGTTCAATTGCAGACAATTTACCCAGTCCCGTTATCAGAACATCAAAAGAGATGATATTCAATTTATTTTGTGATTCCAAAAAAGGACAGTGCATTCAGAGACCGATTTTTGGATCTAAAAATATCCCTCTATTCCATATGGAATCTCTTTGAGCAGTCATATCCTCAGTACACAAGGGAGAATATTTATCATCCCTAGATTTGAAAGAAGGCCTATTTCATATTCCAATAAAACAAGAATTCCAGAAACTTTCTTCATTTTTGTATAATTGGCCAACATTTTCAGTTTGCCCTTCCTTTCAGTTTGGCCACAGTGCCAAAAACCTTTTACAAAGGTAATGGTTGTAGTAGCTGCCTTTTTTAAGAAGGAAAGGAATTTTTAATACATCCTTATCAGGATAATTGGTTAATCAGAGCCAAATCTTATTCTGAAGGGGTAATATCAATGGGAAAAGGTAGTCTCATTACTTCAAAGTTTAGGTTGGATAATCAGCTTTTCAAATAGCAATTTCAGCCTTCCCGGAAGTTAGAACATACTCCTATCTCTTATTTAACTGCATTCCTTAAGTCCACTGGACCCTGCTTTTTCCTCTACTACTCCGCCCAACTTGTTCCTTCATCTCCCTGTTACATGTAACTTTATTTTCCCCTTCTAAATCTTGTTTTATTTTTACCCTGTTAATTGTAAACCAATGTGATATGAAAATGAATGTCGGTATAAAAAATTTTAAATAAATAAATCTAGAGGTGGTGTTTGATTCCGCAACTGGGATGGTATAACCTTTCACAGAAGATACATCAGGCCTCCGACTGCTTGGCATTATCTTAAGCTTTTAGGGTCTATGGCTTCGACCCTAGAGTTAGTACCTTGGCAGGGGCCCCATATGAGACCCCCTTCAGAGTTCTCTCCTTTCAAGATGGAATCCTCATGTTCAGGGTTACCAAGTGCTCCTGCCATTATCCAGAGAAATTTGTGAGTCTAAAATGGTGGCCTCATTTACCAAATTCAAAGAAAAGAATGCCATTAGAGTCCAGTTTGGGAGCTTTTGACTATGGATGCAAGTCTGTTAGGCTGGAGAGCTCATTACAAGGATCTATATACTCAAAGATTTTGGACTCAAAGCGAGGCTCAGTGGCTGGCTAATTGCTTAGAAACCAGGGCTTTCAGACTGGCTGTACTGCATTTTTAGCTTCAGGGAAAACCAGTAAAAGTTTTTTATGCAACAATGTAACAGCAGTTGCATATATAAACAAGTAGGGAAGAACACGCAGTCAGGGTGTTCTGGAGGAGATGGACCTCTTGGTTGCTTGGGCCGAGACTCATCTGTTTCAGTTGACAGCTCAACACATAGCAGGCCAGTTCAATGTCCAAGCAGACTAAGTCAAATTGTAATAGATCCTGGAGAATGGGAGTTATGCCAGGAGGTCTATTTGTGGATAGCTCGGAAATGGGGGCCACATCAACTAGATCTAATGGCTTCCAATCAAAACAAGAAGGTGGTAAGGTTTTTCACTTGTTGCAGAGAGAGGTGAACAGTGAAGGAATAGATGTCTTTCAAAAGAATTGGAAAGGTCACAATCTTCTGTACATTTTCCCCCCTTGGCCTTTAATAGGTTGAGTGTTACGAAAGATGGAGAGAGAAGGTGTGTTAGTAGTGCTAGTAGCTCCCGATTGATTAAGAAGCCATGGCATGCAGATCTGATGAGATTCTTAGTAGCTCAGCCCTTTTGTCTGCCACAAGTCAAGGGTCTACTCCATTAAGGTTCAATAGAAATGGAGGATCAAACTACATTCTTGCTTACGGCTTGGCTATTGAAAGGGCATGATTAGTAAAAGAGGTTATTCATCCTCTGTGGTTAGTATTATGTTACACTCTAGAAAGAATTCTACTTCTTTGTCTTATATGAGATCTTGGCGCATATTTGAGGAATTTTGCAAGCAGAGGACTTTATTTCCTTGGCAAGTGCAAATAGAGATTCTAACTTTAGCTGTGCGGTTTCGATAAAGGTTTAGCTTTAAACTCTTTGAAAGTGCAGTTAGTTGCTATTTCATGTTTTTCGGGGGAAAGTTAGTGGTGTAAAGCATTTATGTCCTCCGATTAGAGCTGTTTTTCCTCAATGGAGTTTAAAATTAGTTTTAGAAGCGTTAACTAAGCCGCCCTTTGAACCTTTAGGAGATCCTTCAATTAAGGACTTGACCCTTAAGACAATCGTTTTGGCTGCAGTTAGTTCTGCAAGGTGAATTTCAGTATCACAGGCCTTATGTCAATCTCCTTTTTTGAGAATTACAAAGAATTCAGTAACTTTGAGACCAGTTCTTCCTTTTTACCTAAGGTAGTATGTTTTGTGTTTGGTTTTTTTTCATACGAGTCAGCATCTTTTTACTTGCTTTTACCAATAGTGAGTATAAAGATATCAATTCATTGAGATTTTTAGATGTTAGAAGATGCTTAAGATTTTACCTTGAGAAAACTAAACTTTTTCAAAAGTGTGAGGTTATTTATTCTTTTTTGTGGCCCACATAAGGGAGAAGTGGCTTCAAAGGCTTCAGTTGCTAGATTGGCTGAAGAATTCTATTTCTTTGGCTTATTTATTACGAGGTAAGACGGTGCCTAATATGATACAGGCCCATTCAACACGAGCTCAGGTATCGTCATGGGCTGAAAGAGGTTCAGTAAGTCCATTGGGCATTTGCAAAGCAGCGACATGGAATTTTTTGGGAATATTTGCAAAACATTATAGATTGGGTGATCTCGCTAGATATGATTGTGTCTTTGGTTCATCTGTCTTGAAAGCAGGATTGTCATCCACCCACCCTTAGATGGGCTTTGGAATTTCCCATAGGTTCAGGATTGGTAGAGGAAGGAGAAATAGTCTTGCCTGTTAACTTCCTTTCCTTTACTTCTTCTACACCAGTCCAGAACTCCACCCTTTTATATTTGAAATTAAGATTTAGTCAAAAATATTTTGTTTCAGTTCTACAGTTTGTTGCATTGGGACTTGGCTTCCTTCAAGTAAAAAATTGTGAATGTATTCTTTTTACTTATGGTATGTCATTTTCAGCTTTTAGGCTTTGGCACTATAAGATTAATTTCTAATATTTGTTAGCTAACGTTTTAGCTTTGACACTAGTAAACTAGTTAGAATTGATTCTGAATATCACTTATTCTAGTGATGTCATGTTTAAAAAAACCCAAAAGTTTTTAGAACCCTGCTTCCATTTGTGCTGGATGGGAGGATATACCCATAGTATCTGGACTGGTGTAGCAAAAGGAAAGGAAATTAGTAGGTAAGACACAATTTCTCCTTCCCTCTAGCTAGTTCTTTCTACAGGGACTAGGTGTGACATCTGGTGGTCAACCCATAGATAGGGGTGCCACACATGTTTTCTAAAGATTTTTGCACTCTTGCATTATCAGATCAGAGAAATTGTCTTGCTCCCCTCCCTCCACCCCCCCCCTCTCAAGTAAAAGGCTGCTATTGGGAAGGGTGGAGGAGCAAAATAAGTGAGGGGAAAAAAAAGGATCACATGTCAGAAAACTTAGTTTCAATTTTGTCATCCTTCTTTTTTTTGTTTGAGATGGTGACCTGTCCACTATCACATAATCAGTTAGTAGCAGAGGGAGGAATCTTTAACTTGACACAAGATTTCTCCTGACTTGTAGAAGAATGCTCTAACTTGGGGTGTCAAATGTACGGCTCATGGGCCAGAAACATCTCAGCAAGCTCCTTGATCTGGCTCAGTGAGCCTCGCCCTACCACTGCCAATTCCTGCCAGAGGCACTAAGAGGTGTGTTCCTGCTGCTGTTGTGCCGGCGAAAGGAGCTGATGGAAGCGGCAGTCTTATTCCTCCTTCCCTGCTGCAAGCTTGCTGCTTGCTCCGCCTGCTCCTGCACTGCCCACCTGGCCCGCACTGGAGCCGGAAACCAGCAGTTCAGATTAGAGGCAGAAAAACCAGCGAGCAGTGGGAGTGTTGAGACAACACTCCCCGGGCCTTCAGAGGCCTCTGTGGGACAAAGTAACTGCTGCTGCAATCCACATGGCCCTGGAGAGGGCATAAGCAGCATGCTGTGATTATGGCATATATCTCTTGTTTTTTTGCTGTTTTCTTTGGTGCCAACTCCTGCTTTGGTTTCCAATTCACCTCGCTCCCTGACTCTTATCTGGTTCTCTGACCCTCCACTGCCTTTGGGTAGGAGCTGTTATTATGGGGCAACTGGAACTAGTAGCCTGGCGCATGTATGCATGGGAGACTCCCCCCACCACAGCTGCAACATTAGTGGCCCTCTACCCAACTGTCTTTGCCATAATGTTTGAGGGAAAATCTCCGGGGTCCAGCCCGCTTCAGCTATTCTGTGTATTCTATTTTTTTTGTTCCTTTTTATTTTGCTCTTCTCATTTTTATTGTGTTTTTTTATCCCCTCCCTCTCTGCTGGTCTCTTCCTCTGCCAGACTTCCCTTTACTTGATGGCCCCACAGCAGCATGCTATGCTGGGCCACAGCAGTGATTACAGCTTGTTTAGGTTCCTGTCAGTAGTGGCTCTTTTGGGCCAGTGCCATGTACTGAATTATTTGGATTTTTCCACCCTTGACTGTACCTAATTTTATTTCCAAGTTCAGGTTTCATTACAGCCTACATAGTTTTCAGCCTAGTGATTCCAAAGAGAGAAAGTTGCATGTTGTAAATAGAGCTCAGATGTTTTATTGGGAAAGAATATCATTTACTAGAGCCATAAGTGCAAATGGGTTGACATTTTTCAAACTTGCTAATGTAACATGTGGCTTTTTGAAATGCTGCAGGGTTCAGTATGGGTGGTGACCTGGGAGAAAATATTTTGATTTGTTGTGTTGGCAAATGACAGAGTTCCACGGGCCGTGCTCTGTACCTTTTTGTTTCAGATGTGGAGTTAGCACAGTCCTCATGGTGGGAGATTTGGTTAATTATATTGCAATGATTCTTCTTTCTGCTAGGCAGGATCATGGAGGTGAGTTTTATATCTGTGTTGTGGAGTGGCTGCATTCTTGTAGACTGAAGAAGGCAGTTGGCTGTACAGCTGTATGCAAAAGTTTAGGCATGCCTGGTAAAACTGTTTCAGTAAATCTCTAACGGGCCAATACAGTACAGTGTGCTCCGACGAAGCGCACTGTTAACCTGCCATTGGACGCACGTTTTCCCTTACCCCTTATTCAGTAAGGGGTGGAAAACGTGCGTCCAACCCGCCAAACCTAATAGCGCCCTCAACATGCAAATACATGTTGATGGCCCTATTTAGGTATTCGCGTGCGATTCAGAAAGTAAAATGTGCAGCCAAGCCGCACATTTTACTTTCAGAAATTAGCGCCTACCCAAAGGTAGGCGCTAATTTCTTCGGGCACCAGGAAAGTGCACAGAAAAGCAGTAAAAACTGCTTTTCTGTGTACCCTCCAACTTAATATCATGGTGATATTAAGTTTGAGGTCCCGAAGGGTAAAAAAAAAGGTGTAAAAAAAAAAAAAATTAAGTCGACCGGCGGCTGTCGGGTCGAAAACCAGACGCTCAATTTTGCCAGCGTCCGGTTCTCGAGCCCATGGCTGTCGGCGGGCTCGAGAACCGACACCGGCAAAATTGAGCGGCTGTCAAACCCGCTGACAGCTGTCGCTCCGGGCCAAAAGGAGGCGCTAGGGACGCGCTAGTGTCCCTAGTGCCTCCTTTTGCCCGTTTCTACTGCCGGACCTAATTTAAATACTGAATCGCGCGCACAGGCAAGTGACCTGTGCGCGCGCCAGGAGAGCGGGCGTTCGCATGCTCTCCCGCGGACTTTACTGAATCGGCCCGTAAGTGTACAGAAGCTGACAAAACTGCATGGTATAAATTTAAATTTAACATCTTTCTGCAATTTTTATCTGTAAATTTTTGTATTGAAAGATTAACAAAGCATAACATCACAGTACATAAGTGCTCCTTTTACATACCATGCTTACAACAGATTCTCAAGTTAAAATTTTTCCTTTTTTGTTCCCTTTTTTCTATCTTCTATCAAAAATGAATAAGGCACGTGCAAAACGTTTGTTCCTCCCTTTCAGTCCGTACTTTGAAACATACCTTTGGTAGAAATAATTGGCTTCCAAATGTTTCCTGTAGCCAACTGAGTCTTTCTATTAATCCTTTTGGAACGTTTTCCCCACTGTTGGAGAACTCTCCTAGCATAGGAACATTGTTAGGTTTCCTTGCATGCATTTCCCCCTTCAGATTTCAGTCATATTCACAGTCCCCCAGACTTGAAAGCCATTCCAATCCTTCATCTTTCCTTACTTCATGGTTGATTTTGAGGTATGTCTTGGATCATTGTCTTGCTGATATAATAGCCTTAGTTTCTTCACTGACTGGGGGACAGTTTCTAGGAAAGTGGTTCCCAACTGGTGTGTCGCCAGGCTTCTGGTCTCCCTCTAACCTGGCTGCTATTCTCTCACTCTTCCGCCCCAGTGAGAGAGACACTTTTTTCCTACCCCCGGATTTGAAAATGCTGATGACCTGGGTGGAATGCGGCAGGAGATCCGGTGGAAGCACCTGATGTTAGGCAGAGGCACTAACATCATGGCCTTTGCTCCTTCCCACCCCCACTACCCAGAAGAAGTGGTACGCAATGGGCCTGCACGGGTACAAATTAAGAGATCATGCTGCAGGCAGAAATACTAGCAATATTGGCCTGATCTGGGGGAAGAGCAATGTAGCTTGGAGCAGCATCAGCCCCTGCAGCTGATGGGACTCTTCTTTCCTGAGGCCGTGGGGGTTTGGAGGAGGCTGCTATTGTCATTACTACTTCTTCGGGGAGCGTGAGAAAGAGAGCATGTATGTGTGAGTGATTGCAAGCCTGTGTGTACCTGTGATTGAGAGCTTGTGTGTGAGAGACTGAGAGGAGAAAGGTATGAACAAAAACCTTCTTCCTGCTAATTCACAGCAGTTGTAGGGCACCTGGAAATCCAAAGTTCCCAGGTATAGAGTAGAGATTTTTTTTTTTTTTTAGTCCTTATTAGTTTTAATTATTGGGTCTGTCTACTGAGTTGAAATATTTTATTGGTGGCTGTCTGGAAATTTTTTATACACTTAATTATTAGATGTTCTAGTCATCAACTGTTTTGAATGAGTTTATTTTTATTAGTATGGTTTTATTACTATTGATTTTGTTTTGCTTTGTTTTGAGGACTAGTGAGAGTTCTATTTTTCCATTGTTGCACTGCATACAGAATCTCTGTTTTTCAGTTTAGTTTTTGTCTGCATGTTTATACTTTATGGTCTCTCTTCTTTCTTAGGTGAGGGTGTGTCTGTGTTTCACTCATGTGATTGATTGAAGTATTCTGCTGGCATGTAGTTTGTGCAGCGATCTATAGCAGCCTGGTTTGTTCTGTTTCCTAATAAGAGGGTGTATTGGTATTTTAAGGCCAGGTGTAATATTTGTAGTGTTGTCTTTTCTTAGGGTTTTACTGTTTAAGTGCTGGCAGTTACTGCTGTTCTGGTGTGGGAGGTTTACTATTTATGTAATATCTGTTCAGTGAAAGTACTCATCTTTCCCTTGTCATTCTTAACAATAAAAGCAATACTTAATGCTTTTTATATTTCCACCGTGGATTGTAATGAGCATTGTGTCACACGTGAATGTTGTCAGTCAGCTGTATCATTATGGGGAAAAAAGATTAGAACATACTCTGGAACTGTTCTCAAAGTTTCAAGTTTATTAAGTTTTTTTTGTTTTGCATTCTTTAGATGATGACTTTTGTAATGTGGCTGTTGTAGAAAAAGTTTCTTTCTGACAACTCTTCCATATAAAACATTGATATGTAAGCAACGCTGTACTGTGGACAGCAATTCCAATGTCAGCCAAACTCTTCAGCAGGTTGTTTGCAGTGATTGTCTATTCTGTTTTGCAGATCTGACCAGTTTTTTTGGCAGTTCTGTCAGATTTTTCTTAGTCTTCCAAATCTTGTCATGACTTCATCAGTTCAGTGTAACTGTATTTCTAAACATTGTTTCTGACTGTTGTAATTGCTAGCTGGAAGCTTTTTAAGGTTTTTAAAATATTTTTCTTTAATAAGCCTTCCCCTTCTTTGTAAGAGTGCATTATCTGAATTTTCAAATGCTCAGGCAGTTGCTTAGAGTAGCTCAGAACAACAATCTCACAGGCCGATTCCGTAAGGTGTGCTCAGGCCGAGAGCACTGTTAGCCCCCGATTGGACGCGCTATTATTACCCCTTATACAGTAAGAGGTAATAGCGTGTGGAAAACACACGTCCAATTCCCCCCACCCCCCCCGAAACTAATAGCGCCCTCAACATACAAATGCATGTTGATGAGCCTATTAGTCTCGCACGATACAGAAAGTAAAATGTGCAGCCAAGCTGCACATTTTACTCTCAGAAATTAACGCCTGCCCAAAGGCAGGCGTTAATTTCAGCCAGCACCCGGCCAATGTACAGAAAAGCAGAAAAAACTGATTTTCTGTACACCCTCCGACTTAATATCATGGGTGTGCTCAGGCCGGTAAAATTAACCGTCTGCTGTCAAACCCACTGACAGCCGCTGCTTCTGCCAATAAGGAGGCGCTAGGGACGCGCTAGTGTCCCTAGCGCTTCCTTTTTATCGCAGGCTCTCATTTGCATACAGAATCGCGCCCCCAGGAGTGGCCTGGGTGCGTGTCGGGAGAGTGGGTGCTCGCCTCGGGGGGGCCGGCTCTCCCGCGCATTTTACTGAATCTGCCCGAGTGAGAGAGGTTAGAAGCATCACAGTATTTAACTGTGGAATTGTCTTCATCTTACTAATTGAAGACCTAATGAGCTGATCAACGTTTTGGGTATTGCGTGTTATTCACTTTTATATAAAAAAAAGCGATGAATCAAGTGGAATGGTATCCATACTCTTGCACATGCAGTATTCACTGCTGTTGTTTTTAATCTATTAAAATTAGCAAATAATTTTTCAGTAAATTGCAGAAATATCATTTTTAACTTTTGTCCAGTTTCTTGCAACAAATCAGTGGCAGCTCATGTCCATTTCAAGCCTTAATGAGAAAAGTGCTTTACTGCAGAGGATGAAAGAGCAGAATTTTTTAAAAACGTGGTAACCCAATCAGAAAATGTTGTTGATAACTTATTGGATTGAAAAACTGTCATTCATGACTATAGATGGAGCGGCCATCACGAAATTGAGTGCCATTCCAACTCCTTGAGTCGACTGCTTGCGGCATGTTCTGGTTGGGTTACCCCATGTTTTTAAATACTGCTTTGTCTCTTCCTTCCTTGAGGCAGAGACGCTCGAAACACTGTTCCATGTCAGGGTTGAACTTGTGTAGTCATGAGTGCAGCACTGGTGCAAATAAAACACGCTTATCTTGAAAGGTAGAAATTAAAAAAAATTGAACAGATTTTATAGGGCTTGATTACAATTTTAAACCTCTAGTAACACCCATCCAATTTGGCTTTTCATATGATGAGCCATCTCAGAGTGTGTGGTAAACTTTATTTCTTAAGTGAGCATTCTTGTTAGGGGTTTGCCATTTGGCGTCCTGTTGCAGTGGTAGTATGGTTTTTAACTTTGCACTATGTAGGGCTTGCATTAGCTTCTGTTTGAAACATGCAGTCTGACCGGGGTGGGGGCCCAGAGCTTTGCGCGCACACGTACTTCCGACCATGCAGTATGGACTGATATTGGGAAAACCATTTTTTGGACATGTATTTTTATGTGTTCATCACTTTTTTTTTTTTTTTTTAATTCCCCTCAAAGTTCAGTGTTTTTACTGCAGTTTTGAAATAACATGAATCTATAGTATTGGAGAGGATTCAGGAGGAGAAAAGTGGCATTTGGCTACAATTAAATTTGGAAAGTTTCTGCCTCTGTAAGTGCAACAGACAGCACCTCGGTGCATTCAGGAATATGAATATATTTACATTGCCAAAAATATGAATGTTTCGGTTCTAGCAAGAACAGTAATTGAGAGGTACCTGTCACAACAAACACTAAACCTTTAATCCATCAGGGTTTGTTACTGTTATCCTGCAGACTGGAACATTGGCATTTCTGAGAATGTAAATATTCATATTTTGGAATCTGCTGAGGAACTGCTGCTTTTGTTTGATGCTCGGCATTAAATTGAAGGTTATGGCTTTCACAGTCTAGCTTTTAATTTTTAGCCTGCTTTCTAAAGGGAACGATTGCTGCCTGCATGTATGCATGGGTCCTAATAACTTTTACGTTTGGTGTCCTATTGACATTGATTTGCAGGACATGTCAAAAGGAAGGAGATGTTTTTTAGATCCACATGTGTCTATGTATTTGTCCTGGAAAGTAGGCTCCTTTTAGTTCTGGCTGGGGCTGCTTAAAACTTCTGAATAACAGAGGCATTTTCTAGAATTTTGCTTATTCTAGAATCACCTTGTATGTTTTTTGCTAGTTTGCAAGCTTTTTATTTTATAATACTTGTAAAACCCTGGCATGGATTTTGAGTGCAGTTGATAGCATCTCATTGGCACATTTACATTGATATTTTAGAATTATTGTGACATATTTAGCTTTCCAGTTTAATGCATGGAAGTGTTCCCTGCTAAATTGTGGGAAAGGGACTAGAAAAATTCAGTTTTTGAACTACTTATTAGGAAAAATTGTAAATGTAGACTTTGGGTGAAGCATTTCTCAAATCGTTTTTAAATTGTATACAGTCTTTTTCCAAGGAGAAGCAGGATGGTAGTCCTCACGCACAGGTGACATCAGATGGAGCCCCGATGTGGAAAACTTATGTCAGTTTCTAGAACTTTGAGTAAGGCACATTGGCCAATCCCAGCATGCCCTATACTTCTTCTAGGCTGAGGACATTGGATTCCTTGTCATCTGCCTCTTCACCAGGGAAAGACTGGGCTGAGCATTGAGGGAATCCGAAGAAGCATCAGCATCGGTCCCCATCGATGCATGGTGCCGGGCACTGGGATACATCGGCTTTTGCTGTAATGCCCCAAAAGCGACCCCCGTGGCAAGGAGTGCCAATCCTCCACTGGTGCCGGAGGTCCGCAACAGTCTCCACCGGTCCTGATGCCAGTCACCGATCCACCTCAAGGGTCTGAAGATCATCTGGCTACCCCATCTTCCTCCCAGTTGGTCTTGACATTGGCAACATTTGAGGAGGAGCTGGAGTGCAGAGTTCAGCTAGGGGTGGACCAGGCGTTGCAGGGCTTCGATCCTGTGGCACTGACCACCAGACCTGGGGTTGCCTTTCCTTGTGCCACTTCTGGAGAAGCTCAACGTGCTGATTGGTATGTTACTAACCCAGCTGGCGTCTGTTCCCAGGACAGCATAAGAACATAAGAAAATGCCATACTGGGTCAGACCAAGGGTCCATCAAGCCCAGCATCCTGTTTCCAACAGTGGCCAATCCAGGCCATAAGAACCTGGCAAGTACCCAAAAACTAAGTCTATTCCATGTAACCATTGCTAATGGCAGTGGCTATTCTCTAAGTGAACTTAATAGCAGGTAATGGACTTCTCCTCCAAGAACTTATCCAATCCTTTTTTTAAACACAGCTATACTAACTGCATGAACCACATTGTCTGGCAACAAATTCCAGAGTTTAATTGTGCGTTGAGTAAAAAAGAACTTTCTCCGATTAGTTTTAAATGTGCCCCATGCTAACTTCATGGAGTGTCCCCTAGTCCTTCTACTATCCGAAAGAGTAAATAACCGATTCACATCTACCCGTTCTAGACCTCTCATGATTTTAAACACCTCTATCATATCCCCCCTCAGTCGTCTCTTCTCCAAGCTGAAAAGTCCTAACCTCTTTAGTCTTTCCTCATAGGGGAGTTGTTCCATTCCCCTTATCATTTTGGTAGCCCTTCTCTGTACCTTCTCCATCGCAATTATATCTTTTTTGAGATGCGGCGACCAGAATTGTACACAGTATTCAAGGTGCGGTCTCACCATGGAGCGATACAGAGGCATTATGACATTTTCCGTTTTATTCATCATTCCTTTTCTAATAATTCCCAACATTCTGTTTGCTTTTTTGACTGCCGCAGCACACTGAACCAACGATTTCAATGTGTTATCCACTATGACACCTAGATCTCTTTCTTGGGTTGTAGCACCTAATATGGAACCCAACATCGTGTAATTATAGCATGGGTTATTTTTCCCTATATGCATCACCTTGCACTGGTGGGGCACAAAGGCCTCCCCCTACCAATACGGTGGTAGTTGCCGGTTCCTTCGAGGAGGATGCTCCACAGAGGCTGGCAGAGAAGCCAAAGTCTGCTACTCCCTATCCATTTCTTCTGGTGCCTGCACATTTGGACGTAGGCTGAGCACCGAGGGATCCATCCCTTGTCTACAGTGAGGATGAGGAACCCTGTGACCCCTGGGGGGATGACATTTCAGAGTCCTGCTCTGAGGGACTACCTTCAGACCCTTCTCCTCCAGAGGAGCAAAGAAAGAATTCACCTGAGGACTTAACCTTTGTAGGTTTTGTGAGGGTGATGGTAGAAGCCATCCCTGTACAATTATTGACAGAGGAGGTTGCCAGGCACAAAATGCTTGAGATCCTTCAGTTCGTTGAACCTCCTAAGGAGATTATAGCGGTCCCAGTACACAAGATCTTTAAGGAGTTGCTGCTGAGGCTATGGGAACACTCCCTCACAGTGCCTCCCATTAAAGCAGATGGAATTTATTTACCTTGTCCAGTAGGCTGCCGGATTCGATAAGTATCAAGTGCCCCACCAGTTAGTGGTGGTCAAATCTGCTATTGAGAGAGCCAAGCACTCTAGAACCCGTTCCTTGGCATCTCTGGGGAAGGACCATAGATGGACGCTCCTGGGAGGAAGGTATTTCAAGATGCTGTGCTTATTACATGCATTGCCGCCAACATCTCTACATGAGCCAGTACTCGTGGGAAATCTGGAAGCAGGTGCAGGAGATGGCTGAGCAGCTACCTTAACAGCAGCAGGATACCCTCATGTTGCTAGCACATAAGGACCTGGAGTGTGGAAAAAACCAGGTCAGTGTGTCCAATGTTTTTTAGATGGCATGGAGAGTCTCTGAAGTATGAATCAGCGCTTGCAGAATGGCATGGCTGTGGCCTCTGATCTCCAACCAGAGGTACAGGAATGACTTGCTGATGTACTATATACTGGGGAGAGTTTTTTCAGAGAGGGTGAGGGATGCTGTGGCTCAACTTAGAGAACACTATGAAAACCCTCCAACAACTCTCCGCTTGTACTCCAGACCCCAGGAGGCTGGCGAGACCGAAGCAAGGAAATCTTTCTTTTGCCAAAAGAAGTACTATACTCCACCTCCCCGCTCCTGTGGCCATCCCAGGCAGCAGAGAGCCCCCAAGCCCCATCCGGCTCCTCAGTCAATTCCAGGGATGGGATTTTGATTGGACCTGGGACGGTGGACCCTTGGTTGGGGTCTGGCTGTAGTTCTTTGCGATCTAGTGGCTCAGTATAACTTTGGACCAGTAGGTTCTGTCCATCATCCACCAAGGGTACCAATTGAATAAATTGGGTATCCCGCCAAATTGCCCTCTGTGCCCATATTGGTGACCTGTAGCACATCAGGAGGTACTACTAATGGAGCTCTCCTCCTTAACGGCCAGAGCGGTTGAGCCTGTGTCACCAGGACAGAGGGGGCAGGGATTCTACTCCAGGTACTTCCTGATTCCAAAGAAATCAGGCATCACTTCCTAGACCTAAGGGCCTTGAACAAGTTTTTAAGAAAATAAAGTTCAAGATTTCCCTGGGCATCTTGATCCACAAAATGCCTGGCTGTGATGGTGGTGTACCTCTGCAGGCTGGTAGTTCATTTTCCCCTATCTGGACGATTGGCTGGTCAAGAGCACATCTCAGGCAGGGGCTGTCAGGTCCATGTGCTTGACCATTCATGCTTTTGGGTAGTTGAGAATGAACCCTAGTGACCCCAAGTTCCCTCTTGGCCTGTCACCTCAGTTGGACTTCATAGGAGCCCTGCTAGACATGGCTCTTGCCAAGGCCTTTCTGCCTCGCCAGAAGGCCGTCACCTTGGCGACCATTGTGGCAGAGATTCAACAGAGCCAGCAGGTGTGTCAGCCTGGCACATGTTGAGGCTTTTGGGCCATATGGCTGCAACTGTCCCTATCATTCCCTTGGCACGTTTACACATGCACAGAGCCCAATGGACCCTCGGGTCCACCAGGCCACTCGGAGCCTCCAGGATAGCATCAGAGTTGCCTCGTCTCTCTGGGACTTATTGTCCTGGTAGTGGCTACTTTTTATTTATTTATTTATTTTTTAACTACATTTAGTTTTAATGTCAGCAATGATAAGAAACATGAAATATCCCCCAAATACAGTATCGCCAGATACAAACAGCAATTGTAAGAGAATACAACACACATGAGAAATGTAGGAATGCTAACAAGTTTTGTCAAATCCCCCCCCCCCCCCCCCCCCCCCCGTGCTGAGCAGTACATAAAGTATATCCAAATAAGATGAGCTAGGTAGGCAGTACACCAAATGACTAAGTAACAGAACTATACCACGAAAGTGAAAAATAGATAAGAAAAGAAAAAAAACCAAAACAATTATGACAAAGTTGCAAGAAAACGACACCATAAGCCACTATAATTGGAGCTTTTGATACCAACAGAAAAGGATCCCAAATCTGCATGTGAGAAGCCACCGTGGCCCTCCTAACAGCTGTAAGGTCCAGTAATGAATTCTAGCAACTGTATCCGTTCTACGCCCGGGCGGCGAGCCTTTTATTGGCACATCTGCTCTTGTTTTGAGCAGAATGTCCCTAGAAATTCACCGTAAGAGTGTCCCTTCCACATACATACACCCTCATACAGGCTCCCTCACTCTCTGGCGCACACACACAGATCCCCTCATATAGGCTCCCTCTCTGAAACCCACACTCAAGCATCCCGCGCACTCCCCTTCTTACCAAGCAAGCTGTCTCTCGCACTCCCCCATACCCCCTGTCCTCTCTCGTACATACATTCTGTCACCGGCATCCCGCTCCCTCTCTCTGAAACCCCACCCTCTTACCTCCCATGTTCTGTCACCCCCCCCCCTCTCTCACACACACATTCTCTCTCACCGGCATCCCCCACCGCCCCCATGCTGACTCCCTCTTGCCCCCTCCTTCCTCCCCTCCCTGACGTACATTCTGTCACCGGCATGCCGTGGGCCCGGCGCGCAGTTCGCGGCACATGGGGGGCCTTCCATTTTCGCCTTGAGCATAAATAGCAGCAGAGACCCCAGCATGCCGCGAACGGAGCGTGTGCCGCAGGATGTGCTCCGTTCATGGCATGCCAGGGTCTCCTCAGCTATTTTCAGCCTGTCCCACGATGGCTGCTGCAGAATTCCCCCTCCAGAGTACCTCTTGTACCTGCTGTTGCGGCGTGTTTGAGCCTCCAAGGCGTCTAGGGAGCCGCCTGCGCCCCAAGCCAGATATATTCGAGCACCATCTATCGGCGGGCTAGAGAACATGCGTGAGCACTGACGGACACACTACCAAGCCCAATATATTATGAGAGAAGATAAAAGTTCAGAAATAAAGGGGATATTTACAGAAGTCAGATCAGAAAGTACTGATTCAATCCACCTCCAAAAAGGAAGCAGATTGGGACAAGTCCACTAAATGTAATAAAATGACCCAACCATCCCACATAATCTCCAGCATTTAATAATAATAATAATAAGCAGAATAGATCTTACATAGCTTAAAAAGAGTGAGAACATCTGAACAGAAGTTTATAATTTCCAAAATATTAGCAGAAGTAGAGCTTTTTGCTATGGCAATAAAGCATGCTTCTCACTGCTCTACTAACCATGTATGCCCCCAATCAGCTTCCCAACCCAACATATGTTTGAATGAAGGAAAATGCTTGGGAAACAGAGCATTCAATTTGGAGATCGGACCCTTGGTGGTGATGTGCTGAAAATACAAATCTTCAAAGTCAGATAAAGCCCAAGCTACTTGACCCCCGATAGATGTACTAGTAAAACTATATGACTGTTGGGGAAAAACGATAATATTCAGAATCTGGTAGACCATACTGCAATTGCAGATCTTCTAAAGGTAACAATTTTGAATCATCAAACAGTTGGCCACAACACCGCACCCTCCTCTGGCTCCACCGGCTGAAAGTACCCATAGATCCAGATATACAGTGGGCCCCTCTATAAAGGCCCAAAGGTAACATAAGTGAAAAGAGCTCATGACCCTGTCATCACTGTTTTGCAATAATGCCAGATCTTAAAGGTCAGCATAGAGAAGGGATTAGCTGTTGTATAGCCCCTTCCCGTCTCTGGCAAACCCCAGATCCTGGTATATAAAGAATCCTGGGCAAAGTTAGCCTGTTCCATATAAACCCACTGCTTAGTAACAGACCGAGCGGACCATTCATAAACAGCTCTCAGTTGTACAATGACATAATATTTCTCAAAATTGGGTACAGCCAATCCACCCTTAAGTTTAGGGTAAAAACAAAAATCACCCTTTTAACTACCCTGGGCAGCTGCCTCCAAATGTAATGGAAAACTTTCATATGGAGTGATTTCAAGAAATTAGGTGGGACTTCAATAGGGAGAGTCTGAAAAAGATAAAGCCACCTAGGCAGGACCGTCACTTTGATAGAGGCAATTCTGCCCCAACAGGAAAAATTATAGGGAGACCATAAATCCAAATTTTTGGAAGTTTTCTTCAATAAAGGGAAGTAATTCATAATAGTTGCCTCCAATCCACTCCCACTTGAATACGCAAATAACTAGTACTATGTCTCGCCCATTTAAAAGGAATGTGGTCTTTAAGCATGTCTATTTGAGGATCAGAAAGGGAGATATTCAGCTATTTTGACTTGCCCATATTAACTTAAAGCTTGAGACTGTAGTAAACCTATCCAGTTCCGTAACTAACACAGGTAAGGACAGTTGCAGATTAGCAATAGTAAATAAAATATCACCTGCAAAGAAAGAAATCTTAAATTGAGCATGACATACAGGAGTTCACTTAATGCCCCTGTTTTGCCAAATCAATAAGGGGTGATAACGGGCAGCCTTGTCTTGCACCCCTGCTCAACTTAAAGATATCTGAGTAAGAGCCATTTACTTTTATACAGGCCTTCGGACCGGTGTGCATAACTTTCAGCCTAGCCCAATCTTTTGCAAGACTTTAAACATAAATACTCCATGAACACAGCCAAAGGCCTTCTCTGTATCTATAGCTAATAAAACTGCTGGTATCTTCTCTTCCCTAGCATTCCAAATCAAATTTACAACTTTACGCATATTATCTTGTCTGCCTGCTATAAAGCCAGATTGGTCCACATGCACCAAATCTAGCAACACAGTATTCAATATATCAGCTAAAGTTTTTGCCAGAATCTTCAAATATAAATTTAATAACGAGATCAGCCTATAGGAGCCACAGAGAATTGTCCTTACCCAGCTTAGGTAGAACTGTGACCCCCGGCAGACCCATAGAAGTAGGCAAAATTGGGTCAGTAAATAGTGAGTGTATAGTTTTAGTCCCTCACGTACCAGACACAAGACTCAGAGATATTGTAGAAATTTAATAAAATGTTTATTATAGGAAATATGCTAGGATTGGCAATCATTTAAGTATCTGGGAAGGAGAAATATACAGGGTCAGCAAGACGCCAGACACCCTAAGATCCCTTCTTGCCTATGTCGTAATCTTACAAGGCTTATAATCATTTTTTCTAGTTACCTTTGCCAAGTATTGATCATTTCTAAATACATTATTCTGGCCTGGCTTCCTTTCCCTAGACCACCTGCACACAAACATTCATTCTCTTTCTTTCGTGTCAAAATGTTTGTTCTCCTTCTGTACTATCTTCCCACATGCAACTTATTCTTTTTCTCATCCAACTCCCTGAGGGTCTTAGTACCTCCAAATAATTTGTTGCTGTTCCAATTATTCAGTAGACGACAATAAATCCGATTTTTCTCTTTTTGTGTTCACTTCTTTGCCCCCACAGCTCTAGAAGTCAGTTTACCACAAACAGCCTTAAAACAGTCCCAGAGACTTTGAATAGACACCTCTCCTGAATCATTAAACCAAAAATATTCTATAATATCCTCCTGAATTTCCTCACATACCTGTTTATCAGACAACAGCGAATCATTTAACCTCCAGTATTTTTGTCCCTTTTCTTTCTGTGGAAATGAAAAGAACCAAAAAACAGGTGCATGGTCAGACAGTGTAATCGGGCCTATACCAGCTGAACTATACTCCTGAACCCAGAATTTACTGCCTAACAGTATATCTATCTTAGAGTAAGAAACATGTACCCTCAAATAAAAAGAACAATCTTTCACAGAGGGGTTTAGCATCTGCCAAATATCTTGCATACACTGTCTTTGAAAAGTTTTAATCTAGTTCTGTGTGATTTTTAACCCATCCTTAGGTAGAGGGTGAATATCTATGTTGGGATTAAAATCACCTCCCACCAATACATGGCCCTGTACCATATCACTCAAATTATGTTCAAGGCGCACAAATAATTCTCCCTAGTTAACATTGGGAGCATAAACATTTATTAAAATTGCTAATGCAGTATGTAGCTTAACTTTTAAAGCTATATATTGTCCCTCCCTATCCTTCCTGCACTCCAGGACTTCAGCCCGTATATCCTTAGAGAACATAATACCCACACCTCCCTTTTTCTGGTGCACAGTATTGGACGTCAAAAATATCTGTGGAAAATATTTTTCTTAAGTAAATGCTTGTCTTTCCTAACCAAATGTGTCTCTTGAATGAAAAAATGGAAGCCCACCTGACTCGTGCCTCCTCAAAAGTTGGTTCTTCAGAGGAATATTAAGCCCTTTCACATTTAAAAATACAATCTTAACATCAAACATAAGGTATTACGTTAAGACAGCCTCAACACCAGACGTCGCGTGTGGGGAAGCCAGATAACATCAAGGGGCACCCTGCAGCGCTTCTCACCCCACAGTCATGGGAGGGGAAGTGAAGGAAACAGCTTGATCTTCACCTGGAACTGGAAAGAAGCAGCGCTGTAAGTGCTGCGATCATTAGACCTGCCCCCCCATGACGTCACTAACATCGGACAGTTAAGACGGCCTCAACACCAGGCGTTGCGCGACAAAGGGGCTCACCCCTTCGTGCAAACCTTTGTGTATATGTAAACATTTATGTTTGTTTCCTTTGTTAACTAAGCTGTTTCATTGTATTCGACTAAGGAATTTTTTCCTGCTTTTTCTGTTTCACTGTAAACCGGCATGATTTGCATTTAATGCAAGAATGTCGGTATATAAAAGTTAAAAATAAATTAAAAAGAGCCATAATAGCCAATGAGCCCAACCCACCTCCCTAGAGTAGGTATACCAGAATCGCTCAAAGCCCACCCATCACCTCCTCCCTCCAGTCCCCCTACCAACAAGAACCCCCTTCCTTAAACAAGGAACAGTGTGATAGTGAAACCATCACACTACACAAGAGTAATGATGCCCCCTTAAATGGCATAACATCACAACCTCAAACAGTGGCTTTGTTACTGAATCTTCAGACTGCAAAGAAAGTAAGAACATGTAAATACACGCTCTTAGAGTTCAGATCAAGACAGGAATCAGAACTGTAACCTGTTAATCTCCGGTAAACATAAACACCAACCAGGAAGAAGGATAGGGCAACCACAAGCCTGAGAAGGCATATATCTAAAAGTCAAGTTCCGGAATCCTGTACTGGAATATCACCATAGGAATTTCTTCTCAGCTGTTTGCCTCCTTTGCGAATTCTCTGCCATCTGGTCAGTTCCTGCCTAGGGGCAGGCCGGTCATCCACCTTAGCATCTTTTAACTCAATATCTTTCTGCTGCAAAATACTCTGCAGTCTCCGGTGTATGAGCAATCAAGGATTGTCCACTTATGGTAAACGAAATTCCGAAAGGGTAAAGCCATTTGTATCTGTTACCCGCCCTCAAGAAATCAGTAATGTATTTCATATTCCTGCGATGTTGTAAAATAATGGCAGAGACATCATTAAATATCTGAAGCGCTTCATCCCTTTCCAGGATATATTCCCCCATACCTCTCATTTTGCCTGATTCTATCATTCATGAGGAAATCATATAGACAGGTTATAATATCTCTGGGCTTATTGATCACTCTTCCCAAGGACCTATGTGCCCAATCAACTTTCATTTCCATATCAACAGTCAGCAGAGTCAAATCTCAAGATAGTCTTACATATATCCTGGACAAGCATATTATAATCTGTAAAGCCCTCTTCTTCAATGACTCCTCTGATTTGGATGTTGTTCCTGCGAAATCTATTCTCCAAATCTTCTAGTTTTTTATTAAGCTCCTCCGATAATTGCTTCAACTGCCTGGAGTTAATTGCTGCGTCATATCTTCAGCATGCTCCTCTGACTTATGCTCGAGGTCAAACACACTCTGACCCAAATTGTCCACACCCTGCCACAGTTCTCCCACGGCTTCATGAATCTCTTGTTTAACGGTGGCGATATTGCATTTCAGATCTTTAGACCATTGCAAGAATTCCGCCCTTGTTGGATCTGCCAGGCCACAGTCAGCCTTGGCATTCATGTTAGGTGCTTCCTTATCCAGAGCGTTTCTGCTGGCCTTGCCATTGTTGGCCTCCTTCAGATGCGCTGTGGTCCCAGGATAAGAAAAGTCTTTTAAGTCCACTGTTTTCTGACATCTCACCATGTTCCCAGGAACAATATCGCCACTAGTATAAAGCCCAGTGTGCTCAGTTCTAGTAAAAAAAAACCCAAAACAAAATGAACTTTTATTACCGAGCCATGCGGAGCCTGAGCTTCAAGCAGCCATTTTCAGCGGCTGATGTCACTTCCTCTGGTGGGTACTTCCTAATATGGAACAAGGGATCTCTTTTTGGAGACTCTCTATTCAAATTGTACTAACCACGGATGCATCTTCCCTGGGGTGGGGAGCTCATGTAGATGAGCTCCGTACCCAGGGTCTCTGGTCCACTCAGGAACACTTTTTGTCTAATCAGTTTCCTGGAGCTTCAGGTCATCAGGTACGCACCATGGGCTTTCAGAGATCTGCTGTCCAACAAAGTTGTCCTCATCCAGACTGACAACCAAGTAGCCATGAGGCATGTCAGCAAACAGGGAGGTACGGGTTCATACTTCCTGTGTCAGAAAGCGGTCCAGAACTGGTCATGGGCCCTGTCCCATGGGATGGTGCTTAGGGCCAAGAACGTGGTAGCAGACAGGCTGAGTCGAGCCTTCAGACCCCATGATTGGTCCCTAGACCTGGGGGTAGTGAATCGGATATTCTACCTCTAAAGGAGCCCGGTTGTAGATCTATTTGCATCCCCCTGCAACAAGAAGGTTCCTCTGTTCTGCTCCCTGTACAGGTCAGACAGTAAACCAGCCTTGGATGCCCTTGCCCGTTGTTGGTGCAAGGGTTTTCTGTATCCGTATCCTCAGATTCCCTTAGTGGCAAAGGCTTTTTTGAAGTTTTGCGAGGACAGAGGAACTATGATTCTCATATCCCCTATTTGGCCAAGACTGGTCTGGTTTCCACTCCTATTGGAGTTGTCCATCCAGAGACTGATCAGTCTGGGGACTTTGCCAAATCTCATCATGTAAGATCAAAGCAGGCTTGGCATCCCAACCTCCAGACCCTGTCGCCCACAGCTTGGATGTTGAGAGACTAATTCTGCAGCCACTTGATCTTTCAGAGGATGTCTCTCTGGTCCTGGTGGTTTCTAGAAATCCCTGTGGACTGAAGTGGAGGAGGCTTTTCGTGTAGTGTGAGCAGAAGGCCTAAACTACTTGATTACCTTCTATATTTGTCGGAGGCTGGCTTAAAACCAAATCTTTAGAGTTCATTTTAGTGCAATTGGCGCATACCACCAGGGTGTAGATGGTACGCCCATTTCTATATACCTATAGTTGTATGTTTCATGCGGGGCCTGCTTCAATTGAAGCCTCTCTTAAGGCCTCCCGCTTTCTTGGACCTCAACATAGTGTTAGATCAGCTGATGAAAGCTCCTCTTGAGCCAATGCGCATCGGTGACCTGAAGTAGCTGACCTGGAAGGTCATATTTTTGGTAGCAGTCACTTCAGGGCACAGGATCAGTAAGCTTCAGGCCATAGCGACTTATCCACCTTACACTGTTTTATTATGACAGGGTGGTCTTGCTTATGCACCCTAAGTTCCTGGCTAAGGTGGTGATGGATTTCCATCTTAACCAGTCAATCATCCTGTCCATATCTTTTTCCTAGGCCCCATTCATGCCAAGGTGACTGAGCACTGCACAGTTTGGACTGCAAGTGAGCCTTGTCCCTCTATTTGGAGGGGGATAGAAGCCCATACATCCACCCATCTTTTGACAAGAATAGGTTAAACATTGCTGTTGCCAAACAGACTATCCAATTGGCTAGCAAATTGCATCTCCTTCTGTTAGTCCCAGGTGGGACTGCATCTTGGAGGTCATGTCAAGGCTCATTCTATCAGAGCCATGGCAGCGTCAGTGATCCACTTGCGAACAGTTCCTGTGGAGGAGATCTGCAAGGCTGCGACATGGAGTTCTCTTCACACATTCACATCTCATTACTGTCTGGTTTGGGATGGCCGACATTGACAGTAGGGGTTTGGTCAGTCTGTCCTTTGGAAACTCTGAGGTATAGGACCCAACTCTGCCACCTAGGGCCCATTGTTTGGGTTTAGGCTGTCTCCCCCCCCTCTGTTACCAACAGCACCAGTCATGGTGTGCCTGTTAGCACCTGGTTGGGTGTCTGTTGGTGCCCTTTTGTGTTTGGGAGCAGCCTGTAGCTAGGAATTCACCCATGTGAGGACTATCATCCTGCTTGTCCTTGGAGAGAGCAGAGTTGCTGACCTGTAACAGGTGTTCTTCGAAGACAGCAGGATATTAGTCCTCACAAAACACGCCTTTCACCCCGCAGAGTAGGGTTTCTCCTAATTTTTATTTTAATTATAATTCTATGTTACATGACTGGAGAGGGACCCCACGTGGACACGTGTGGTATATAGGGCAATGCTGAGAGCATGCTCAGTGGGTCTAGTCAAATTTCTAGAAACTTTCCACATCGGGGGGAACCATCTCATGATGACACCCATGTGTGAGAACTAACATTCTTCTGTTCTTGAACACCTGTTACAGGTAAGCAACTCTAATTTTTTTATGGTATGCATTTGTTCATATGGTAAAAATATATTAAAAAAAAAAAAAAATAAAATAAAATAAAAAAAAAAATAAAAATATATATATATATATATATACACACATACACAGATCTGTGGTTATGTAGTATATCAAAGCTTATGAATTGAATGTAATGTGCAATTTACTTGTGTATTGACAGGGATAGTGACCTTTCAACTAGAAAACGAAGATTTCAGGTTAGTCTTCCTGTTCTTTCTTCTGGGGTGTACTAATTTTTGTGACATGCTTCTTTTCCTTTGGGCAAACAAATGATTTTCTATACAATAAATATTTTATTCTTTTTCAGACAATATTTCTTGTGTTCTATGATCTTTACATTGCTCTTCTCAGCAGTTCACGAGAATTGCAGGGAAGCTGTTTAAAGAGTTTTTTTAAAAAATTTTAATAGGTGAATATTTTATTTGTATGTACATATATCCTGCACTTTTCTTTTAAATTGTTCAGGGTAGAAAAGCCAAAATCTTATTTATCTACAGATAGGGTTTATATTATCTGAAGTAGGATGATATATATTTCTTTGATTCTTAATATCCAGTATTTATTAATGTGCGAGTTACGATATAGATTTATCTGCAGGCAGAAATGTGGAGAGTACAAATGTAAAATGTGACTCTAATATGGAGAATAGAAATGTGTATAGAGTTTCATAAAAAAGGCTTTATTTATGAAATTCAAGATTTTCTATTTCAAGTTTTTCTCGAATTGTATGTGCACTTAGCAACAGAGAGAGGAAGTTCCAAAAGGCAAAGAGAAGAAAGTGCGGTACACAGTCTAGTTGTTCTCAGATAAAGGGAGAAGGATCCAATACAGAAAATTCTAATACATTTATAAGCCAAGGCTATTGGTTTTTTTTTTTTTTTTTTCCTGTTTTTAAGTATGTTTATAATCTCAATCCTTACATCAACCTCAAACAAATTACCCAGTTGTAGGCTTTACCAGAGACAACAACGACTACCTTTGCTTCTGGAAAAGTTGGAGTTCTAAGAAAATCCATAACTTCATTTTAATCAGGCAAGGGAAAAACGAGTGCTAAGAGAAATAGCCTCCTGGTGCATAGAAAAATATTTTTCTCTCTTCTGATGTCAGTATACACGTCAGGAAATAACCAGTTCTTACCCTAGAAAAGGAAATGCTTTATTTTGGAAAAAAAGCTTCAAAATCTAATTTTGGTCTGCCTCAAACACAAATGTAAAGAATCAAAAGCGAAAGCTTTGTCACTGATGTGTAATAACAGATTAGTGAGTTATTTAGTTCTTGAGTATATGAAAAATGGATTTAATAACCTACACTATATGGAATACTGTGTTTCACTATTTTAATTCAGCCTGTGTTTAAATGAATATATAGGAGGAAATAGAGGAAAGTTTCATACATTGTGTAGGTGTCCCAACACCACTGTTTTGTGGTTATAATCATTAACCATCCTCCACCTCCATGCTAAGTTTTTAAAAAATATTTTTCGTGTGTCTTTATGTGTTTCTCTAGTCCCGATGAGCCTAAGACTCTTCCGTGGTCAACGGTGTCAGTAAATTTCTATATTAACTACAGTTGGTAAAGCTTTGTGAGAGTTAAACAATACTGCTTTGTGTCATAAAGACACACGAAAAATATTTAAAAAAAACTTAGCATGGAGGTGGAGGATGGTTAATGATTATAACCACAAAACAGTGGTGTTGGGACACCTACACAATATATGAAACTTTTCTCTATTTCCTCCTATATATTCATTTAAACACAGGCTGAATTAAAATAGTGAAACACAGTATTCCACACAGTATAGGTTATTAAATCCATTTTTCATATACTTAAGAACTAAATAACTCACTAATCTGTTGTTACACATCAGTGACAAAGCTTTCGCTTTTGATTCTTTACATTATTACGTAGGTCGCTGATTTTAGTGGCGTATAATTTTTTGATATATTTGGTTTTTCAAACACAAATGTAGCCAGTAATGTGGCCTCTGCTTCCCTGTAAGGACCAGGTTGTCTAGATTGCTGTCCTCACCAGGATCTTCTGCCTCAATGCTCTCTGCACCATCAAATGGAAGACAAGTCCCTCCATTACTGGAGTGTACTGTCTTTGCTAGCATTTTCACTATCCCCTTAAAACATTCTCTGAGCATGTTGGCCAGGGCCAAAACAGGATGAGCGAAAACAGAGAGCATTGATTCAAATTCTAGTCTGATCTCTGAGAAATTCAAACTTAAGATGCATGTTCTCCCCATTCTGTATCGTTCACTGTATCACTGTATTTTTAATACAGTGACCTGCTCTAGACCCTAAAGTTTCTCAGCATGTTAAACTAAAATCTTTTTTCTTCAGCTTGCAAATTAGTGTTATGTTAATGCCTAATTCATTGTCGATATGTTAAGAACATAAGAAAATGCCATACTGGGTCAGACCAAGGGTCCATCAAGCCCAGCATCCTGTTTCCAACAGTGGCCAATCCAGGCCATAAGAACCTGGCAAGTACCCAAAAACTGTCTATTCCATGTTACCATTGCTAATGGCAGTGGCTATTCTCTAAATGAACTTAATAGCAGGTAATGGACTTCTCCTCCTCCAAGAACTTATCCAATCCTTTTTTAAACACAGCTATACTAACTGCACTAACCACATCCTCTGGCAACAAATTCCAGAATTTAATTGTGCATTGAGTAAAAAAGAACTTTCTCCGATTAGTTTTAAACGTGCCCCATGCTAACTTCATGGAGTGCCCCCTAGTCTTTCTACTATCCGAAAGAGTAAATAACCGATTCACATCTACCCGTTCTAGACCTCGCATGATTTTAAACATCTCTATCATATCCCCCCTCAGCCGTCTCTTCTCCAAGCTGAAAAGTCTTAACCTCTTTAGTCTTTCCTCATAGGGGAGTTGTTCCATTCCCCTTATCATTTTGGTAGCCTTTCTCTGTACCTTCTCCATCGCAATTATATCTTTTTTGAGATGCGGCGACCAGAATTGTACACAGTATTCAAGGTGCGGTCTCACCATGGAGCGATACAGAGGCATTATGACATTTTATGTTTTATTCACCATTCCCTTTCTAATAATTCCCAACATTCTGTTTGCTTTTTTGACTGCCGCAGCACACTGAACAGACAATTTCAATGTGTTATCCACTATGACACCTAGATCTCTTTCTTGGGTTGTAGCACCTAATATGGAACCCAACATTGTGTAATTATAGCATGGATTATTTTTCCCTATATGCATCACCTTGCACTTATCCACATTAAATTTCATCTGCCATTTGGATGCTCAATTTTCCAGTCTCACAAGGTCTTCCTGTAATTTATCACAATCTGCTTGTGATTTAACTACTCTGAACAATTTTGTATCAGCTGCAAATTTGATTATCTCACTCGTCATATTTCTTTCCAGATCATTTATAAATATAATGAAAAGTAAGGGTCCCAATACAGATCCCTGAGGCACTCCACTGTCCACTCACTTCCACTGAGAAAATTGTCCATTTAATCCTACTCTCTGTTTCCTGTCTTTTAGCCAGTTTGCAATCCACGAAAGGATGTCGCCACCTATCCCATGACTTTTTACTTTTCCTAGAAGCCTCTCATGAGGAACTTTGTCAAATGCCTTCTGAAAATCCAAGTATACTACATCTACTGGTTCACCTTTATCCACATGTTTATTAACTCCTTCAAAAAAGTGAAGCAGATTTGTGAGGCAAGACTTGTCCTGGGTAAAGCCATGCTGACTTTGTTCCATTAAACCAGGTCTTTCTATATCAGTGGTTCTCAACCCTGTCCTGGGGACCCCCCCCAGCCAGTCGGGTTTTCAGGATATCCACAATGAATATGCATGGGAGAAAATTTGCATGTTATGGAGGCAGTGCATGCAAATTTTCTCTCATGCATATTCATTGTGGATATCCTGAAAACCCGACTGGCTGGGGGGGTCCCCAGGACAGGGTTGAGAACCACTGTTCTATATGTTCTGTGATTTTGATGTTTAGAACACTTTCCACTATTTTTCCTGGCACTGAAGTCAGGCTAACCGGTCTGTAGTTTCCCGGATCGCCCCTGGAGCCCTTTTTTAAATATTGGGGTTACATTTGCTATGCTCCAGTCTTCAGGTACAATGGATGATTTTAATGATAGGTTACAAATTTTTACTAATAGGTCTGAAATTCCATTTTTTTAGTTCCTTCAGAACTCTGGGGTGTATACCATCCGGTCCAGGTGATTTACTACTCTTCAGTTTGTCAATCGGGTCTGCCACATCTTCTAGGTTCACTGTGATTTGATTCAGTCCATCTGAATCATTACCCATGAAAACCTTCTCCATTATGGGTACCTCCCCAACATCCTCTTCAGTAAACACAGAAGCAAATAAATCATTTAATCTTTCCGCGATGGCCTTATCTTCTCTAAGTGCCCCTTTAACCCCTCGATCATCTAACGATCCAACTGACTCCCTCACAGGCTTTCTGCTTCGGATATATTTTTAAAAGTTTTTACTGTGAGTTTTTGCCTCTACAGCCAACTTCTTTTCAAATTCTCTCTTAGCCTGTCTTATCAATGTCTTACATTTAACTTGCCAACATTTATGCTTTATCCTATTTTCTTCTGTTGGATCCTTCCAATTTTTGAATGAAGATCTTTTGGCTAAAATAGCTTCTTTCACCTCTTGTACAAGGAAGTATTTGCCATCCATTAAGGTTAAAGTTTTATAGCTTCAGGCCTGATTAAGGAACTCCTCCATTTTTAGCCCCACTATTATTTGCTATGGAAAAGGAATTAAACATGCTTCCAGAAGTTAAAGCACCCTCCGGAGCCTTAACACTGTCTGCAGAGAGGCTGAATAATCAGAGGAATGTGTGGTGTTCCCTCCCCACCAAAGAGAAGTTATTGGCCTGCATGGAATACATAGCAGCAATTTGTGCCCTGCATCTCACGATTTGCAGATGTTTGGCAGTCTGAGGTACTTTTGTGAGTCAGGGCTCAGCAAGATGGCATGCTCATTTTGGGCAGACACTTTTGTTGGCAAACCCAGGAACTGCATCTCCTGACAGAGCATCAGGCATAAAAAAAAAAATCAAATCTCTGTACAGACATCGGTGACAAGAGGGTAGGTGGTAGGAACTCTAACAGGAAGATCCTTACTTTCCCTTTAATCTTTTTAACTATTATACAGAAAGGGTAAGAAGAAAAGTTGATAGTTAAGAGTTAGAAACTCTGCTGTCTAGCTATACATGGCCCATACTATTTTGGATCCTCCTTTTTGATGAAATTCTATCTGAGGTAAGCCAAAGCTTAGGGAAAAAAAGCAGTGTGTGATGTTACAAGCTTCCCCCCCCCCCTCTCCACCAATAAGCATACAAGTTTTAAATATCAAAATTCTGCTCTCATATATAGTAACAAGCTGTATGACACAGGCTGCATAGCTGCCTGTACTTATACCAGTCTCGAACAGAAGTAAACACTTAAAACCTAAGAACATAAGAAATGCCATACTGGGTCAGACCAAGGGTCCACCTTGCCCAGCATCCTGTTTCCAACAGTGGCCAATCCAAGTCACATGTACCTTGAAAGTACCCAAACATTAGATAGATCACAAGCTACTATTGTTTATTAATTATCATAATAGTTTATGGATTTAACCTCTAGGAACTTATCCAAATCTTTTTTAAACCCAGTAACATTAACTGTTGAAACCACATCCCCTGGCAGTGAATTCTAGAGTTTAACTGAGTGAAAAATAATTTTCTTCGATTTGTTTTAAATGAGCTACTTGCTAACTTTATGGAGTGCCCCCAGTCCTTCTATTTTCTGAGACTTGTTCAAGTCCTTTAATGATTTTGTAGACTTTCTATCATATCCCACCTCTTCTCCAAACTGAACAGCCCTTACTTCTTTAGCCTTTCCTCATACGGCAGCCATTCCATGCCCCATATCATTTTGGTCACCCTTCTCTGCACTTTCTCCAGTACAGCTATATCCTTTTTGAGATGTGACCAGAATTGCACATAGTATTCAAGGTGTAGTCTCACCACAGAGCGATACAGAGGCATTAGGACATCCTCAGTGTTATTTTCCTTTCCTTTCCTAATAATTCCTAACATTGTTTGCTTTTTTGATCGCCGCAGCACACTGGGCTGACTATTTCAATGTCTTATCCACTATGACACCTAGATCTCTTTCCTGGGTGGTAACTCCTAAGATAGAACCTAACATCGTGTAACTACAGCAAGGGTTATTTTTCCCTATATGCATCACTTTGCACTTGTCCACGTTAAACTTCATCTGCCATTTGGAAGCCCAATCTTCCAGTCTCACAAGGTCCTCCTGCAATTCATCACTTTTTAGTTTTCTTAGAAGCCTCTCATGCGGAACTTTGTCGAATGCCTTCTGAAAATCCAAATACACCACATCTACCGATTCACCTTTGTCCATATGTTTATTCACCCCTTCGAAAAATGTAGGAGATTTGTGAGGCAAGACTTCTTTGGTAAATCCATGTTGGCTGTGTCTCCTCAAACCCTATCTAACTGTTTTGTGATTTTTATGCTTTATAACCATTTTCACAATATTTCCTGGCACTGAAGTCAGGCTCACCGTTCTATAGTTTCTCGATCAGCCCTGAATCCCTTTTTAAATATAGGGGTTACATTGGAAGATGTCCAATCCTCAGGTACATCGGATGATTTTAATGATAAGTTACAAATTTTTACTAATAGTTCTGAAATTTCATTTTTTAGTTTTCAGAACCCTGGGGTGTATACCATCCAGTCCAGGTGATTTACTGCTCTACTGGTTGTCAATCAGGCCTGCCACATCTTCCAGGTTTACCATGATTTGGTTCAGTTGATCTGAATCATCATCCATGAAATCCTTTTCCCGAACTGGTATCTCTCCAACATCCTCTTCAGTAAAGAAATTGTTTAATCTTTCCTTGATGGCCTTATCTTCTCTAAGTGCCCCTTTAATTCAGTTGAACATCCAACGGTCCAACACACTCCCTCACAGGCTTTTTCTGTGTCTGATACATTTTAAAAAGTTTTTATTGTGAGTTTTTGCCTCTATGGCAAGCTTCTTTTCAAATTTTCTCTTAGCCTGTCTTATCTCAATGTCTTAGATTTAACTTGTCATAGCTTATGCTTTATCTTATTTTCTTTTGATGGATTCTTCCAATTTTTGAATGAATATCTTTTGACTAAAATAGCCTCTCTTACCTCACCTTTTAACCATGCTGGTAATCATTTTGCCTTCCTTCCACCTTTGCAGGATTTTTAATACTGTTTACCAATTCTTCATTTCAGCAAGACACTGTTCTATCTTTACTAAAAATAGCTGTAGTTCGGCCTATATTGAAGAATCTAGAAAAACCAGCAATGATGCAAACTAATTACCGTTCTATCTCAACCTTGTGTATTTTGTCTAAATTATTAGAAAAGTGGGTTTTATAGCAGTTAGGATTTTTGGATGAATCTAACATCTTGGTCAATGAGGAGTTTGGGTCTAGAAAAGGAAGAGGTACTTAGAACTTGTTGATCTTACTGTTAGATGAGGTTCATTGGAATCTAAACAATTGGTCTTGATCCAGTTGAATAATACCTCAGCCTTTCATTCAATTAATTATTTGAAAAATTAGACTGTAAAATTGGTGTTAGTGGAATGGTTTTAAAGTTGTTTACCTCTTACAGAATCGAAGGCAACAAGTATGTTTTCAGGCTGATCCCTTGTTATGGTATGCTGTCTTCTCTGGTGTACCGCAGGGTTTATCATTATCTGCTTTAATATTTTTATGGCACCATTAGTAAGATCTCTGGATTTAATATATATGCTTTATGCAGATGATGCCCAATTTTATATCCCAAGTGTTACAGAAGGGCTATTTCCAATGGCATATTTTCAAAATTGTATTGCTATTGTTAAAGTGGTTTGAACCTGGTTTTAAATTATGAAAGAATCACTGTTTTATGGTTAGGGAAAAAATCTATTCAATTGCAATTTGAAAATTAAATTAGGAGAGAGAGAGAGGGGCCTATTGGTGAACGAGGAGACTTGTAATTTAGGGGTAATTCTTGATTCAAGGCGATCATTACAAGCTCATATCCAAAAGGTAGCTCAGATTGCATTTTTTAAAACTTTGGCTGAGACTATTTTACCTAATACAGATTACAGCATTGTAGTACAGTCCTTTATTTTAACATACCTAGACTATTGTAATGCACTTTATGTATGATTGCCAAAATATTTGATTCAGATGCTTCAGTTGGTGCAGAATGCAGCTGTTAGGCTAGTATATGGGCTGAAATGGTCTATGAGCATCCAATTATATATGAAGGAGCTTCATTGGTTGCCTGTAGAGAAGAATGCAATCTTTAAATGGTTAATATTGATCCATAAAGCCATTCACAATGATAACCATTGTTCAGTAGGTAAAATCAGTTGGTACACTCTAGCTTGAAGGTTACGCTCTTCAACTGAAAATGCTTCCTTAAGTTCCAGGTAATAGTGTGCCCTGGTTCCTTAAAAATAAAAAAAATAAGGTTAAATGTTTTTCTATAGAAGGGCCTATTTTTATAGAATGCTTTACTCTGACATTCGTAATGAACAGGAATATCTGACTTTTTGAAAGAAGGTGAAGGCCTTTTTATTCACACAGACTCTTTCAGAATAAGTTAATAAAAACCTACACATAAATTTATCATTGCTTATTTCTATTGTGTACAATTGTATGTTTTATGTATATGTCTGTAAAATGCTATTTTGTTAGAATTGCGGAATATAAAACTTAAATTCCCAACACCAACAAGTGTTTTGAGTATTAACTCTGCCTCACAACTTCTGTGTGACTGCCTCATCAAGGAACCTTGTTACTTTGGAGCCCATGTTTCTGAAAATGAAAAGACACAAAATGGCTTGTGAGCATTCAAATTATACAGTTTGCTTTGTCATTTTGTACGTTGCTGATGAAACTCTACCTAAATTATGTCAAGCCAGTCAGTGGGCTCATTTGATCTGACTGGTTTGAAATAATTTAATCAATGGATTCATTTAGTCCCTCTGGAGCAACAAAGCTTATTGCGTGCTCATATTTAGTTTGTCCCCGATTGCCCCGTCATGCATATACTGGAATATTGTCAATCACCGTCCACGTTAATTGCTCAAAAAATATGCTGTTCCTGTAAAAAGTGAACTATTGGTGCTTGAATCCTGGATCCCCAGTGTTCAGTAAGAATTGTTTATATACTGTGCTTAGTCCTCCCAACGTATATTTTGGGGCAGGGAAGCTATATAATGTGTTAGAAATGAAGAAGCACGGTTTGCGAGGTCCTTGTGCACAATCAAATATTGACTAGGATGAATCCAGATATGTCCATTGATGGTTTGTTTGCAGAAGGCCGATTTATCAGAGGCAAAGAGGTGACCATACTTATCCGTGCAATTTGGGTTGAAGTCAGAATATACCACATGATCCCTGGGTATGCACAATAAAGGCCAAATGCATTGTCAAAATGTGCCAATGTGTGTTTGGTTTTTTTTTAGCCACTTGACCTGCCTGTTTTGTGTAGGGGAGAGTACGTACAATTGACTTTACTGTTGACGACAGCAGATGGTCCCTGTCAGAATAAAGAACTCTCAGATAAGCTCTGTGCCTACTCTTTCATGGATAGCCTCTCTCCACAAGTGACTGCGCTCTGTACTTTAAAGTCTGCTATTCCTTAATGTGGGCTCCAAAATGATGTGACAGTTGCAGAGAAGTTCCCCTGACGTAGAAATGCTGGTTGGTGTAGGAAATTGAAACCAAGATAAGTAGGACTTCTGCATATTTTATATTTTATATGCAGAAGAAAAAGCTCAGAAAAAATAGATTCTTTGAGACCAGTGATTACTATGTTCAAAGGTCAGTGATATACTGATGTATGCAGACATAAGAGGGTCTCTGTTTTTAAAACAGATTTGTATGTCCATAGAGCAGTAGCAGTTTGTGTACAATTAAACATAAAAATAGAAACCTGTACCCCCTTCCCCCCAGAACATTTTAAAATGAAAATGTTTAGCTGCTGTAATGTGACATTAGATCTGCAGATATAGACAAGCCTACCCATTTGTCCTAATACAATTTTAAGACCTGGAGCAAGCTACTTGGACCACAGTTTTCTTGTATGTTAAGATGCAATAAAGATGTACTTGAGCTGACCATTACAGAATGCCTTTGGTATATCGTGTTGCATGAAGTGAAAGTTCAAATAACTCAAACACTGCTATGTCCCGATAATGCTCTCCAAGTTTTGTTTCTGTTTGGTCTGTAATCATTTTCTGCTGTTCTAGACTGTAGTTTTAATATATTTCTAAATTTTCAAAGCTGCAGTATCTAATTCTGCCTACTTTTCATGTAGGAATTATTTCCTGTGTATTGATCATAGTGATGGACATTTTCATTCAAGTTGTCAAGGCCTCTTTAATTGGAACATTTTTCTTACTCATGTTTCCAGTGGATGCTAAATATACATTAGGTGATTATACTAGAGTGCTGCATGTGGGAAACTGAGGTTTGAATGCTCTGCCTGCCTGCCTGCCTTTTTCATGGGCCAACGGGGGAGATGCTAAGGCAGCCAGCTTTTGGGCAACAGTAACACACAACAGTCGGCAGATTCAGGGTGCATGCATCCCTAGTTTGGAAGAGAACTGTGGTCTATGGCTACCAACCAGAGACTAATCTTATTTTCACCTCTTCCAATTGCCCTTAGATGTGTGGGCAGCTTACTGTCATTCCTCCACCCCGAAGCTGTGGGGGGGTGGGCAGGGAGTGCATCCCTCCAAATTTAAAACTAGAGACAGAAGATGATTCTTCTGTCTCTAGTTTTAGTACCTCCCACAATCCCTTGCTATTCCTCATATCTACCCCTATAAACATATGTCCTCTGTAATGTTTCTCTGGAGGAAAACCTATGTCACCTCCCACAGTTATGAATGTAGTAGTTAATCTTTTTGTAACTGATGCTATACCCGGTGTGTTATGCCTGTAATCTGTTATATAATCTGTTGTTATATATAACCTTTTTGTAACTGATGTTATACCGGTCATGTTACGCCTGTAATATGTTGTTATACCTGTAAAACTGGAGTGAAGGCCTTTCGCTAAACTTCGGTATATAAAAGCTTACAAATAAATAAAAATAAAATTTGTGTCAGGTTTGGTGGGGAAGGTTCCTCTCTATGTACTGGCAAAAGTTGTTTGTAAAGAAAGGGTTGATGACTTTGCATGTTAAGTAGTTAGTTATTTTAGGCTTTCTGTGGTTTTTTTTTCTTTGTCTGTTTTGGAATGGATGTATTTCTCTTTTCTCTGGCTTATATATCTTATTTTCTTAAATACAGAGATCACTGAAATACCTAAATATGAATTAGACTTCATAAAAGTTTTTTATATGATCATTGTCTTTTACCTCCGTAAGTGGCTGTCACTCAAAGTGCAGTATTTATATTGTTTTTATCAAAATGAATGAATTTTATTTACCTAACAAACTTATGATCTGCCTTGCTGATTTAGTTAAATCGCCCAAGGCAGCATACAAATCACAGGCATAGTAAAAAGACTAAAAATACATAAAACATGACTACACAATTATAACGCTCTCGCATCTGATTTTGGTCCCTTTCCTCTGCTTAACAATCCCATAGAATCTGTGAAAATAACCATGTTTTGATTTTCTCGTGGAAAGTCGTATAATTTTGCTCCACAACATTGGGGAAACAGTTGAAGCTCTTGTTCTTAACAGGCTATGCCTTTAATTTTTAAAACTGGGTTCTGCCAACAGTCGCCCCCGATTAAATTGTAATGGTTGGGTAGGCACATACCAGTTCAATTTGTTCTGTCTAGTCCCTTTCCTCTCAATATTCGAAAAGTCAGTATTAAGCTCTTAAATTGGGTACCTTTGTTTATGGGCAGCCAATAGTTTAAACAAAAGTGGCCTAATTGCCATTGTATGGGATACTCCCACCGCTAATTATTGATGCATTGACCCTCCAGTTGCCAAATGTTTTCAAGAGTATGACAACGTATAGTACTACAGAATTTACTGTATGCTTTGTGGAGAATAGGCCAGGTTAAGCAGGGCGGTTTTTAAGTAGTAGGTTTTTTTTGGACTTATCTTCATCTTCTGTTATAATCCTTGTCCAGAATCATTGTTGGTTTAAAGTAAGACCAGTCTTGATCTTACCCCACCTTCTCTTGTCTGCATTCATACTCTTCCACATATGATTGTTAGTTGAGGCTCAGAAAGTAAGGGGGAGGGGAGATTTAGTTAATGCAAAAACAGGCTGAAACATTTTAGAAAAATTGTCTTCACAAACAGAAGACAAACCAAGGTAGTTATGATTTTGAAGCCTTTATAATATTTCTTCTTGGGTCAGCCACTAGATAGCCCTAGGTCATTGCTTAGAACCCTTAAGTTTGAGCCTTCCATTCCTCTCTGCCCTCCTACCCTGGAGGGCTTGGATTGGCTGTCTCATCCTATTTAGTGCAGCCAATTTAGTGTCCATTGTGGTCAGTTTTAGAAAGCCTCATCAATGAGGAGTGTGTATGTATATATTTGTGTACACACACATTTATTTAACTCTGAGGCCTCCTCATGCATCTTAAGCTTGAAGAGATCCTTCATCGTGTACTTCCTGCCAGAGAGTCCCTCTTCTATTGGTTACAGAGGATTTGGGCTGGAATCCCCCTTTGGGGCTCTCATTTCAAAGGATTGAATACCCGTGGGCAAGACCAGTGCCAGCTCCTTCTGAGAGAGATTTTGATGGTTGAAGATGCATCCAGTTTACAGTTGCTTTGTTGGGAGGTTTATTCTGACTCTCCCCTCCCCAAGAGAAGCCAGAGCTGAGAGAGCCTGGTCCCCTCTTTCTAGAGACTTTTCCTGCCAGAGTATTCCCCAGCAAAACTAAGGCGAATGATCACGACCTGAAAACCCCTGTAGGATCTCCGCTTATAGGACCAGTACAAGGCTGGGTGTCCAAGAATGAGATGAATCCAGGTAGGGCTGTTTCTCTGTGTTTGCGGGGACCCCCTCCAATAGGATTGCCATTTAGCTGCTGGGAGAGCTTTGGGCAATTTGGGAAGCTTCACCCAGATGCCTGAAATAAGACACCTACCTAAAAAGAAACTCACGTTTTATACCGTCAGTCAGTTGTAACTTCAATATTATGGACAAATTGAATTTAATTTAATTGTTGCAAAATTAGTAAACTTTATTTTAACACCCAGAGCCTGGTTGTGCCTGGCTTGTCCCACCATCTCACCCCTTAGAATACAGCTACTTACAACTCACAGGAAATATTATACCACACTCTGGGCCATAAGCGAGAGCTTCCCCTACAGAAAAAATCCAGCCTGGGATAGAGAATTAAACATGGGAGTAACTGCTACCCGGATTATGCCCTGAAGAAAACAGATGTGTGCGCACACTTGGGACCTAAAACCCCCAAGCAAGGATTACATTGTTACTTCCAAAATAATTTTTCAGGAGTCTTTTAAGTGTTCTGTTCTGTTTATTTTTTTTTTAAGGTTCTTTAAGACCAGTGTTTAATTTGGTTGTGGGTTTTAAAACTAAAGAGTAGTATTTATGTTGTGATTCACTAATGTAGTGGTCAATGATTGATGCTGAAATATCCCTGTCTTACTGTAGATGTATTCTATGCTCTCTTGTAATATTTCTTAGGTTTTTTGTTTTTGAATGCTACATAGTCAGTATCCATATTTGATTTATTCTCTCTAGTCTATATAAAACAGTTTCTAAATATAATCTTAATGCTGTTTTAATAGATTGATTACATTGTTTGCTGTGAAGTTTAGCTGGACTCCTTTTGTACAGATCTCTCATTGACCAGATAGATCTATGGTTGTCTCATGATGATTGTTGGCTCAGAACAAGACTTTTCTTGTATTCAGCAGTCTAATCCTGTTTGTTTGAAATGTGGCTCACATATTTCTGGGAAGTGCCTTTTTGGGGAAAGGGGGTCAGTTTCCTCTTGTTCATTTGGGCTTCCAGCTCAGCCATAATTTAAAGAAAGGAGTAGCCTCCTAGTGCAGGATTCTGTCCAGTCCTTGGGTCACATTTTTAGAATATATGTGATGCATATTCATGAGAGAATTGCATGGACTGTCTCCATTGTATGCAGATCTCTCATGCATATTCCTTTTTGCTTGTAAGATCTGTCCATTACTCTTGGGATTTCCCTGTTTCTCAGTTGGAGGCAGATGAAGCACCCCCTTCATGATGTCACTCTTGGTCATGAAAAGGGGAAGTGGTCTCAGGCACTTGCCAGTAGCCTCTGTCTCCTGCAGCTGTGGACAAGTATACACAAACTTGTGGAAAGCTCTTAGGTCAGGGTGAGGCCCAGGCCTAATAGAACTGCATCAGCTCCTGGGGCAACAATCTCAAGTTTCTTCACCCAATATAGTTGTTTCCCGGGTTGGCTGCTTCCCCTCCCTCTGGTTTCAGGCATCTAGAGATGCCTCCCTGCTCCCGAGGGACTGTGGATCACCCTAAATAGAACCCCATTTCCCTTTAGAGTAAGAGACCTTTGGAGAACCTGGCCTTAAAATATTAATTCAGTTGTTAGGACCTGGAGTTTTCTTCTCCATCAGTCTCTCTCCTTCCTTTATTGCCTCACTTAAGGGCTCGAACTGTGTGCTTACTGCCCTGGGAGCTGATAAAGCTTAAAAAAAAAAAAAAAAAAAGCAGGAGCAGCAAAGCGAGAGAGGAAATCTGCATGGACAAGGAGCTGTGATGGCCACTGAGACTGCAGCAGGCAGTGCTGCGGTAAATGGCTTCCCCTAGCTTTTTTTTTTTTTAATCCCCCACAGGTGGTGAGTAGATGGGGAATCTTGGGAGAGACAGAACATCATGGACTACGGCTTACTGTGCCGCAGAGTACGTGTCAGACCCAGTAGGCCTGTTGTAGCATGCTATTAGAAAAAGAAACTGATCAGCAAAGTGGATGTGGGGGAGCAGCAAGGATGCTACGAGGACGCAGATGCTGCTCCTATAGAGAAAAGGGTGCCCAGTGTGGCTAGCTCCTTATGCCCATCCTGTGACGTCTACCCATAGTCTGTTTTGCTGGAGGGAACCAGCAGGTACCCCCCTCTCTGGAAGGGGCTGGACATTTTAGCAGATGTAGCTCCCATTGCCTTGGGGTGCCTCCCTAGCAGATGAAGGTGCTGGGAAGGGCTCAAATAGCAAGAGACTGGGGCCAGAGCGGGGCCTTGAGCCAGATACTGTCAGGGTCCCTATAGGAACATTCCTTATGGTGGTGTTCCCAGACTTTGTCCTAATAATGCCCCAGGCCTTCTGTACAGTGTAGAAGTCTGGTCCTGGGGTTGGGTTTAGAATCCCTGGATCTGAGTTTGTTGGAAGGTAAAAGCAGATCCCCCTAAGCTTCACAGGAAGCACTGGAGCCAAAGATATCGTCTGCAGTAATTTTCATAGTAGATTCCAGAGAGGAGGAATGGTCAGTGGATGAGTCAGGACTGCATGCATGCTTGAGCTCCCAGCAAGAGGGGCAATGCTCTTCAGAATAGTAGAGCTCTTCGGCAGTTAGCTCCTTTTTCTAAAACAGCCTATCAGCCCTCATTACTAGTGTACAGGAAACCTTGAGAATTTAATTCATTAAGGCAGATGATCTGTCAGACAGGGACTCCATTCTACAGAGAATTAGGAAACCGGCAAGGACCTTTCCTTTATATGAAGTGCTGAGACAGATGGTACTGGCTGAATGGGATTCCCCTCAGGGGGTGTCTTAGAGGTGGTGGGGTGATGAGGAAGTTGTACCCCTCCCTAAAGAAGAAAAATTAAGTGTTTCTGAGATGGAAGCACTGGTGTCAGCAGTCACCTGGAGGAATACAGTCCCCATAGTGTTATGGAATCTCAGGATAGGAAGTTGGAAGTGGCCTTAAAACAGACAGCCTCCATAGGGACCATGGTAATTCAGACTTCAATTTGCTTGGGCTTTGTGGCATAGGCAGCCTTATGTTGGGTTGAGCAATTGCCCAAGAGCCAGGAAACTGCGCACCTGGAATCTGCAGTGGCATTTTCGGTGGACACTCTGTCGACATTACCACCCTTGAAACAAATCTAATAATCTCTGGGATAGCAACTAGGTTGCTTTGGCTCTGTAATTGGGCAGCAGACTTGGCCTGCAAGGTTTGCCTATGTAAGCTGCTCTTAGTAAGGGGGGGACTCCTTTTTGGGGAAGAGTTGGTGGAATTGGTAAAGGACTTGGAGGGGAATCAAGTCCTAAAAGCTTCCAGAGGACTGAGTGCCTGAGTGGGCATAACTTTAGAGCAGTTCCAATACCAGATCAAAGGTAAAGTAGCAGTAGCACACACATCAAGCAGTAAATCCCATTCCTTTTGTGAGACAAAGAGGCCAAGGACAGACTTACCTGCTGCCTCAGGTAGTAGTCACCCCCCACAATGATGGCAGGTGGGTACCTCTGTTTGTAATGCCAGTAGGTGGGTGCTTGGAGCAGTATTTCACAGAATGGGCTAAGATCATGACAGAGATAATCTTAAGGGGGTATGTGTTCTAGTACATGCTCCCCAGTGCCAAATATATTTGTGGTTTCTCCCTGCATGTCACAAGTCAAAAGGGACTCAGTAAAAATGATACTGCAAAGGCTATATGACTTGGAAGCCATAGTCCCAGTCCTGCTTTGAGAAAAGGTGCATATTCAGTTTATTTTGTAGTCCTGAAGGATGGCATCCTGGACCTAAAAGAGGTCAATGGGTATTCAGAATGAAGACCCTCCAATTGGTACTGGCAGTAAGAAAAAGCAAACATCTGGTAATAGAGTTGGTAGAGGCCTATCTGCATATTTCCATGAGATGGTTGTTTCAAGGCCTCCTTTGTTTTTGAGTTTTAAGCCGGCATTTTCAGTTTTAGGCCATACCCTTTGGATTTGTGACTGCGTTGAGGACTTGCACCAAGGTAATAGTGGTCATGGTAATGGCCCTGTGCATGTGAGGAATACCAGTTCATCTCTATTTGAATAATTAGGTAATCTGAGAAAAATCCTACCAGGAGAGCCAGTGGGCTTCTGCCTCTGTGATCGTTTCTAGAAAGACTGGGTTAAGTAATCAGCTATGAAAAGAACAATTTAGAGCCTTACTAGTCTCTAGAGTTCTTAGGTGCGCTCTTTGACACAAGGGAAGGGCAGGTACCTTCCTTTCGAGCTATTCGAAAAAGAAACTGATCAGCAAAGTGGATGTGGGGGAGCAGCAAGGATGCTACGAGGATGCAGATGCTGCTCCTATAGAGAAAAGGTGCCCGGTGTGGCTAGCTCCTTCTGCTTTGAAGTACTGAAAAGCAGACTATAAATCTAAAAAATAAATGTGAAGACATGCGCTCTAGAGGCACCCAGCGTATTGAACTACCTCTAGCTACTGCGATTAATAACAATCACAGTAGATTTAGTTCCATCAGCCAGGGCGCATATGCACTCATTGCAAAAAGCTCTGCTGGTCGCCAACCTCCCAGATTTACGACAGTTATCTATGGGTTCCCCAGGTGGTGGAGGAGAGCTTGGGCTGGTGGCTGGAATCCCACAACCTGTCAAAGGGGGAGGTTAGAACCCACCAGACTGAGTTCTGCTAATTACAGATGCCAATATAGTTGGATGGAGAACATGTTGCTAGGGTCAGGTGGCTCAGGGAAAAGATCAGAAAAGGAAGCTGTATGGCTGATAACCAGGTTGGAGTTGAGGGCCATCAAGTTGGCACTTCAGGCCTTCCTGCTAAGGTTAGAGGGGAAAGAAGTCTCTCAAACAGTGCAGTGGTATATGTGAACAAGTAGGGAGGTATGTGCAGCCCCAGGCTTGAGGAGGAAGTGAGTGAGATACTCATCTGGGCAGAGAGAAACCTGAACCAGTTATCGGCATCTCATGTTGCAGGAAGGAAAAATGTGCAAGCATATTTTCTCAGCAAGAATGAGCTGCACCCAGGAAAATGGGAACTCGGCTGATTGGGTGTTCCAGGGTATAGTGAATTGGAGTACTACCAGCAATGAACGTAATGGTGACACAAGCCCAATGCCAAGACAGAATAGTTTTTCAGTTCATTTAAAGAGGCAGAATCCAGAAGAATGGATGTCCTAATCCAGCTATGGCCATTGGTAGGCAAAGTAATAGAGGATAGAAAATCACCCCTCATAGGTGATACTGGTGGCCCTGGATTGGCTGAGGAGTCCATGGTATGTCTAATAAAAGCTGCTAGCAGGGATACCCCTGCAGCTTCCGGAGGCGAGGGCTTGCTCCGGCACAGTCCAATACCAATGAAGGATCCTTCTCCATTTTCAGGCCGATACAGAAAAACACGCGGGAGAGCTGGCGAACGCCCGCTCTCCCAGCGCGCGCACAGGCCACTCTCCTGGGCGCGCTATTCAGGAGGGTGGCCTATGCATATTAAGGCCCACGATAAAAGGAGGTGCTAGGGACACTAGTGCGTCCCTAGCGCCTCCTTTTTGACAGGAGAGGTGGCTGTCAGCGGGTTTGACAGCTGATGGTCAATTTTTCCGGCGTCGGTTCTCAAACCCGCTGACAGCCACGGGTTCGGAAAACGGACGCCGACATAATTGAGCGTCATTCTTCCGACCCGCGGGCCGATTTTTAAATTTTTTTTCTTTTACTTTAACTTTTGGGGCCTCCGACTTAATATTGCAATGATATTAAGTCAGAGGCTGCACATTTTACTTTCTGTATCACGCGGGAATAACTAATAGGGCCATCAACATGCATTTGCATGTTGCGAGCGCTATTAGTTTCGGGGGGGGTTGGACGCACGTTTTCGACGTGCTATTACCCCATACTGTATAAGGGGTAAAGCTAGTGCATCAAACGCGCGTCCAAACCTGGGCTAACAGTGTGCTCCACCAGAGCGCACTGTACTATATTGGCCTTTTGTCTTATGGCCTGGCCCTGGATAGGGCTTGGCTGCAAAGCAGGATGCTCACAAGCAGTAGTGGCAACTGTGCTGAAGGCTTGTAAAAACTCAACTTTCTTAGCCTATATTAGAGTCTGGAGGTTATTTGAGTCCTCCTGCTGGGAGAGTGGAACTTCTCCAGCAAGCCTAGATTTTTTACAAAAAAGTTTGGACAAGGGCTTAGCTCTGTTTGAGGTTGCAGGTAGTAGCACTATACTGCTATAGGGGCTGCATTAATGGGGAGTTTGACTCGGCAACCAACAAAGGGCCCTGATTCACAGTCTGGGAAACTAAGTATGGGGGTGACTTGTACGGCATGGCAAATACCACCATAAATTTACTGGGCAGACTGGATGGACAGTTTGGTCTTTTTCTGCCGTTGTTTCTATGTTTTCTAAATCTAGAGCTAGGATCTGGCATCATGAGACTTCATTTCCAAATAGCAGGGGATTGTATATCCCCTCGAGATTCACTTTAGCCCATTTATTGCTGCTGCCATCCTCAGCTGGGGGCCATGTGCCAGAGCTCCTTCTGAGACTCTCCCTTCCTAGCCCCTGCCTGTTTGGGGAGCAGAAGACCTAACCTGGCAACCAGACCTATGTTCTGTGCAGGGTAGTGTGCAGCACTGTCTCTAAGCCAATGGGCTGGCCCAGAATTAACTTTATTTATTTTTTTTTTTAAATAGTTTCAGTATCATAATTAGGAAGTTTAATGTATCACAAACTTGTTTCAAATTTAGTTGTGCTTTAGATGTTTGTCAAGTATATTCCTGTGTTAAGAAAGTCTGTCAAAATGTACAAGCAATAAAGGTTTTTGCATAATAAGTAATATGGGTTTTCTTAGCATCTAGTCAGATAAATCCAGAACCAATTGGTTATGCACATCTACCAGCAGATGGAGACGGAGCAAAGCTGACATGGTATATATATGCCTCCAGTGACAACAGCCTGCCAGTGTTCTCAGTCTCTAGCAGATGGTGGACATGCATCTCTCTACTGGGGATTGTTTCCTTCAAGTTTTAGAAAGAGAAATAAAAGGAAACTTAATCGCCCCGCTTTCCTGAGGTGATATCAAATGGTCCCTTCCCCCAGTTGAGAATTCCTGAGGTGATTTCCGTGGTCCCTCAGATGAGTGCCCTGGTTCGGTAGCTGGATTTATCAGCTGGCATGGACTTAGCTGTTAAAACAGCTGAAAATCAGCAGGAGCAGGAAGCTGAATGTGGTGGTGAGAGTATATGCCCTCTCCCGTCTTTGTACTCTGCCAGGAAGGACTGAGCTCAGGTAAGGCTTAAAAAAATGAGTAGAATGTTTGTTTGTAAGGCCTTCCCCCTTCTTCTAGTCTCCATGCTCTGCATGCCGTTCTGATGTTCGTTCCCGCCCCGAGGGAGATTAAGGGTTGTTTGTAGCTTGGTGGGTTGAGCATCCCATGAGAGCCAGGCCCCCGCTGTGTGCTGCATGATAAGCTGCGGCGGCATTTTTGTGTGCCTTTTCCTGAAAGTGCATCTCTGGCTGTACGTCCAGGTTGTGCAGCCTGTTTTTGGATGCTTAGTCGGACGCCTGTTTGGGCATCTGGGTGATAGCGGTTTCTGTGTTAAGCGCGCGCTTGCCTGCACGCACAATTTAGGGGCATTGAGCACTTAAGTTTGGAATCCCTAGTCTTGGGACGCCTAAATTTTGGGTGCATATATTTTACAGCCAAAGTGCACCTAGATCAGGTCCCTCCCGATAGGAATCTGGATGGCATAGATGCTGAGACCGATCCTGACTCTGGAGGATGAGTTTTTGCCTCTATTGCCAACTTCATTTCAAATTCTTTCTTCACCTGTCTTATCAATGTTTTACACTTAACTTGACAGTGCTTATATTTTATCCTATTTTCTTCAGATGGATCCTTCTTCCAATTTTTGAAGGATTTTTTTTTGGCTAAAATAGCCTCTTTCACCTCACCTTTTAACCATGACAGTAATCGTTTTGCCTTCTTTCCACCTTTCTTAATGTGTGGAATACATATGGACTGCGCCTCTAGGATTGTATTTTTAAACAATGTCCATGCCCTTTGAACACTTAACTTTTGCAGCTGCCCCTTTCAGGAACAGAACCTTTATGGTAACACTCACACAATAGTCTCTTAGAACAGCACGGGAGCTGGAATGAAGTAGGCCCTCGAGGAGCGAGTACCTGGTTCCAGGGAAAGCTCTGAGAGAGAGATGGTAACTCACTGGTGTTGTAGGCAGCAGTGACTTCCTGGCAGAAGTTATATTCAGTAGCAGGTCCAAGAACGTGGGCCCTCGGAGTGAGTACCGGTTCCAGACTGCAACCTGAAAAGCAAGCGAGAGAGCGAGGCTCCCGAGGAGCGGGTACCCCCTGGTAAAATCCGAGGAGGCAGAGTAGCAAAGTAAGCGGAGAGTGAATCCCATCCGCAGCGATACCTGGAGGCAGTTAGGTAGGAAACTCTTTGCTAACTCAATTAGCTAGCAAAACAAGAGACCTTAAATATCTGGCAATGATGATGTCATCTCAGGGGTTGCCCCTGAGGTTCACGCCACAGCTGGTACTTGAGTAGGAGCCGCGCGTGCGCCCTTAGGCCTCAGGAGAACATGGCAGAAGGCAGCGTCTAGCCGGTCTGGGGACGCCGGAGGAAGTCGGCAAAATGACGCCGTGGCAGCCAACTTCCATCAACTAAAGAGGGAGTCACCAAAGAGGTAAGGTGGGGCGGAGTGGAGACGTCGAGCAGCGACGGTCGCAACAGAAAGTTTAGTGTTAGAGCTGCAGATTTACTTATTGTCCCCCTTCCAGTTATTAGTTTAAATTTGATCATGTTATGATCACTTTTGCCAAGTGTCCCCACCACCGTTACCTTTCTCACCAAAATCCTGCATTCCACTAAGAATTAAATCTAAAATAGCTCCCTCTTGTTGGTTCCTGAACCAATTGCTCCATGAAGCAATCAATTATTACATCCAGGAACTTTTTCTCTAGCAAGTCCTGATGTTACATTTACCCAGTCAATATTGAGGTAATTGAAATCTCCCATTATTATTGCACTGCCAAATTGATTTGCTTCCCTGATTTCTCTTGGCATTTCATCATCTGTCTGACCATTTTGTCCAGGTAGACGGTAGTATACTCTTACCCAACACACATGGGATTTCTACCCATATACTACTGAGCATTTAGTCTCTTGTATGATCTTTATCCTGTTGGACTCTATACCCTCCCGGACATAAAGTGCCACCCCCCACCAAGTTGATCCTCCCTATCATTGCGATATAATTTGTACCCTGATATAGCACTTCTCCAAGCTGAACAGCCCTAACCTCTTTAGTCTTTCCTCATAGGGGAGCTGTTCCATCCCGTTCATCATTTTGGTCGCCCTTCTCCAGTACAATTATATATTTTTTTTTTTTTTTAAATGCGGCGACCAGAATTGTACACGGTACTTAAGGTGCGATCTCACCATGGAGCGATACAGAGGCATTATGACATTTTCCATTTTATTCACCATTCTCTTCCTAATAATTCCCAAAATTGTTTGTTTGCTTTTTTGACTGCCACAATAAACTGACAATTTCAATGTGTTATCCACTATGATGCCTAGAACTTTTTCCTGGCTGGTAACTCCTAATATGGAACTTAACATCGTGTAACCACAGCATGGGTTATTTTTCCCTATATGCATCAGCTTGCACTTGCCCACATTAAATTTCATTTGCCATTTGGATGCCCAATCTTCCAGTCTCTCAAGATCCTCCTGCAATTTATCACAATCCACTTGTCATTTAACTACTCTGAGTAATTTTGTATCATCTCACTTGTATTCCTTTCCAGATCATTTAAAGGATTGGCCCTTAATTCCTTAAAGATACAAGTAGCGGCTATTGTCTGTTTCAGGGATCAGGTAAATTGTGGTCCTTTGTCAGCTCATCCAGATGTGGCCCGTTTCTTGAAGGGAATGAAGCATCTTTGTCCTCCCTTGTGGTAACCAGAGCCCTTGTGGAGTCTTAAGCTGGTTCTGGATTTTTAGCGGGCCCTACATTTAAACCGATGCATAACCTTTCCTTGTGGTTACTGACCTTGAAAAAAAGTGTTTCTTGTGGTGATTTTGTTCTGCCTGTTGAATTTCTGAGCTGCAGGCCTAGTCTGCTGGGAGCTGTACCTCCGAGTGACTCTAGAGGCGAAACAGCTGTATACTGTTCCTTTCTTTTTGCCAAAAGTGGTGTCAGATTTTCACTTGAATCAATTAATTTCCTTGCCTTCTCTGGATAGGGAAAGAGATGCGGAGGAATATCATCTCTTGCAACTCTTAGATGTCGAGACATATCATGAGGTAACTGGAGGTTTCACAACCTTTCCGGATCACCTGTTTGTCCTCCACAGTGGTAATAAACAGGGTGAGTCGGCTTAGTGGGCTACAGTACCTCTTGGATTAAAGAGGCGGTCACGGCTGTCTATGTGGATACTGAATAGCTGTTGTCAGCTTAGGGCTCATTCCACTAGAGCTCAGGCAGTGTCATGGGCAGAAGTTAGATTGTTGTCTCCTGTCGACATTTGTCGGGTTGCAACATGGTCCTCCTTATACACCTTTTCCAGGTATTATCGTCTGGATGTGCAGGCCTGAGAGGGTTTTTGACTGGACCGTGGGAAGCCTCCCGCCCTGTTCAGGAATAGCTTGGGTACATCCTACTGGTTCTGGATTCACCTGACTAGACACTAAGAAATAAGAAATTACTACTTACGTGATAATTTAATTTTCTTTAGGATGGTCAGATGAATCTGGCTTCCCACCCTTAGTTGACAAATGATTGTGCTATGGTTCTCCTGTGTGACTACATGTTCCAGGGGTTACTGGTAAGTTTTAGTTCAGTCCCTAGACTAGTGTTAATGTTCTTTGAGCTCAGTGTTTCCTGTTGGCTGAGTCCTGAAATGGTTATCTGTTATTGATCAAGTTTTTGCTACTATGTCCACAATTGGCTTTTGAAGAGAATACTGGAAGGCTGATGTCACTGCAGGAATATATATATACTATGGGGTCAGCTTTGCTCAGTCTCCATCTGCTGGTAGAGGTGCATAACCCACTGGTTCTAGATTTGACTATTGTAAAGAAAAGGAAATTATTAGGTAAGTAGTAATTTCTCAATAGGAATTAGGAAGGGAATGGTGAATAAAATGGAGGATGTTATAATGCCTCTGTGCTGCTCCATTGTGAGACCGCACCTTAAATACTGTGTACAGTTCTGGTTGCTGTATCTCAAGAAAGATAGTTGCGATGAAGGGCGACCAAAATGATAAAGGGGATGGAACTGCTCCCCTATGAGAAAAGGCTAAAGAGTTAAGGCTGTTCATCTTGGAGAAGAGATGGCTGAAGAGGGGATATGATAGGTCTAGAACGGGTTAATATGAATCAGTTATTTACTTTCTTGGATAATAGGACTAGGGTGCACTCCATGAAGTTTGCATGTAGCACATTTAGAACTAATTGGAGAAAACGCAACGCACAATTAAACTCTGGAATTTGTTGCCAGGGGATGTGATTAGTGCAGTTAGTGTAACTGGGTTTAAAAAAGGATTGCATAAGTTCTTGGAGGAGAAGTTCATTAACTGCTATTAATCAAATTTGACTTAAAACAAAAATAGCCACTGCTATTACTAGGATCAGTAGCATGGGATATTCTTAGTTTTTGGGTTCTTGCCAGGTACTTGTAGCCTGGAGTGGCCACTGTTGGAAACAGGATGCTGGGCTTGATGGACCCTTGGTCTGACCCAGCATGGCAATTTGTTATTTGGCTTTATTTATTTATTTTATTTGGTGCTTTTCTATACCGGCATTCATGATACTATCATATCATGTCTGTTTACATGGAATGGGGGTACAGTAACCTTTAGATATTAACAAAGCGAATAGAAGCATAAGTTACAATAAAACAGGGGTGCTGGAACTGGGGGAAGAGGAAGACAAAGCATAAGTAATTCAACGGTAAGAAGAGTAATTATTTACATTGTGCTGAATGTACAGTAATGATTGCTATGTTGATTCAGTGAGTTTCTGGAAAGGCTTTAAATAAGTGTTATAGTCAGTGTAAGAGCATAACACACAATACCTAAATCTCCTTATAGTTCCCAATTAAAACAATGGCATATATTACAATTGTTTCAGAAGATTAAACAATAATGAATTGGGCAACTGATTTATATAGCTCTATATGCTTCAGTGATATTTTGTATAAATGTAAAGCAGCCACCTTAGTTTTGTGTCAGTAACAGTGTGTAATTACACACAAACCAGAATGCTTGGCCCTATAATTATATAACTAGAAATCCTCTGTGTACTTACTGTAACCTCCTGTTCCACAAAAAGCAGAAATGGAAACCATGTTCCACAGTATCTTTTTGCTCAGGTCTGCATTTTCCGTGACTGTTTCCTAGGCTTTATCCAGTCGGCCTGTTAATTTGGGGGCCTGCAGTTCCTTTCTTTCACATGCTGTGGTACTTTTCATGATCTTTAGTACATGGGTAGTTGGATTACCTTAAGTAGATAATTTGTTTTATTGGAAAGCCCAGTTACTTGAAAAGCCTTTTTTTGTAATTTGCAAAAATGTAGTTATGGACTTCAGTTTCCATCCTTGTTCAAGTGAAATTAATATGCTCAAATGATTAAAATTACCATGCACTTGGGAGTCTTAAATATTCCCTACCTATTCCCAAGGAAATGTTTTTAGCACTATTTAAAACATTTGGCAGAACATGCCAGCAATCAGCAATACTATGCACTACCTTTAGTGTGCTTTGAATTTGATAAATATTTGTATACAGTTTGGTTTGAAACTACCATATGTATGATGTTGCAGCTGGATTTTTTTCTAGAATGCTAGGTACCATGATACCGTGTGTAGTAGTGATATCATATTAGCAAAGTAGTTTCAGATTTATATGCAAACACACTTTTCTTAAGTCGTCAAATAGCTACTGTTACAAAATGTGCCACAAAATATGTTTTGGTAATGTGATTTTTTGACATTTAAGTCTTGGAAGGTAGTCAGCATGATTTTTTTAATGTTCAGACAGATGAATCCAGAACTAGTGAGTTATGCACCTCTACTAGCAGATGGAAATGAGCAAAGCTGGCATCACAGTATATATACCCCTGCAGTGATATCAGCCAGTATTCTCCATCTCCAGCAGATGATAGATGTGATAAGAGAATGGTAGAAATTTAAAGGAGACTATATGCACTGCTCTCTTGAGGTGATACCAAAAGGTCCCTCCCTAAGTCAAGTTTCTCCTGGGGTGATATCCATTCGATCCCTCCCCCAGTCACGTGCCTTGGTCTAGTATCCAGTTCCTGGCGTGGACTTAGCTGATGAGTTCTAGCTGAAAGGCTAGTGGTTGCAGGAAGCTGTGCGTGGCGGTGAAGGCAATAGCTCTCTCCCCCTGCAGCTGGAGATTGGAGCTGCATTTTCGGCCAGGATGGGCTGAGCTCAGGTAGAGAGTTGTGAGGTGGTTTGTGTGAATTTTTTTTAACCCAATCCCCCCCCCCCCCCCCTTGCTGGTCTCTAAAGCCTCGGCGTGCCAATCCCACTTGTTTTCTGCCTCTATGGAGGGCTTGGGTATCGCGGCAGTTTGGCGAGTTGAGTGGCCTTTTTAGGCTAGGCCCTGTTCTCAGGCTTTGCTGTGGCACCACGTAGTAGGCTGTGGCAGTGTTAGTGAGTTTTCGATCTGAGCCTGCATTCAGTTCGCACCTGCGTGCCCAGGTGGGGCATCCACCTGGGCCGCATACTTTGACGTCCAAGATTTTTTGAGTGTCCAGGGATAGGTATTCTGTTTTTCTTGTGCATCGTTATTTTAGATGGATGCTCAATTTGCTGCTCTGTGTCAAATGCTGTTGAGCTTGTTGATAGTGGACACATACCATGGTACCAGTAATAAAGAAGCCTGAGCATTTGTGGTGTGTGCTGCTTGCCATATTAGGGCATTGCACTCTGGTGTACCCTCTAAACTGTATCAGTGCTACCTAGAGGCTTAGGGGGAGTTCTCCAGTGGATTTTGCCGAGCCCTTCCCTAAAATAGTGGGAATGGGACCAGAGTCAGATGTCATGTTTCACCTGATTTTGAGGCCCCCCCCCTAACTGGATCGTCAGCATGGGAGGAGCAGCCAGTGGGTGCTAGACCGCTGCTTCCCGCCTTTGTCATGGATCCTTCCACTTATATGCTTCAATGGAACTTTTTCAGGATACAGTCCTTTCTACAGGCACGAAAGACAGAACCGACCAAGGTTGACAGTCTGATTGCAGACTGCGAGATCCCACAAGGTTGGCGGAGCAGGCAGGTGCTGGGGTGCGTCTTGCCCTGCTGCGGATTCCTGCTCCCTAGAGATTAGGGATATTCCTCTGGGCTTGGAGCCATACAGAACAGCGTTGCATTTCTTGATAGGGATAAATTGCGGGCTCTGGGTTTCCAGATGCTGAAGGTATTGGAAGTAGCAGGTGCTGAGACCCCAGATGAGCCATGAAAGAATCTCATTTTGACTTCGTGTAAATTCTCATGTTTATTCCCTGTAATAGAGGCCATTCCAGAATTGATTGATCTTGAGTGGGGCATCCTTGAAGTGAATTTTAAAGGGGGATGAGTCTTGGAAAGACTATACCCCCTGGAGCCAGCTGCAAGATAGTTACACCTTCTGAAAAGTGGATGTGCTTGTGTGTGCTATCACCAAGTGAACTATTATTCCCATAGAGGGAGGAGTGGCCTTGAAGAATGCACATGATAGAAGAATTGAGGTCATCCTTAGGCAAGCATTTTAAGCAATGGCAATGACTTTACAGCTAGCTTCTTATTGTTCCCTGGTGGCTTGCTCTTGTTTACTTCTCTCTCAGGAGGTCAAATCTGGTGTGAATTCCAGGGCAGTGATGAACCAGCAGCTGCCTTTTTTGGCAAAGGTGGGCTGTGATTTGATCTGCCCCCTCAGCCAGAGGGAGTGGCTTTGGTGGAAGCAACCAAGCATCAGTTATGACTGAGAAATTAGTCTGTCAATTCATCCTTCAAGTCTAACTTTATGAAGTTGTCCTTTGTTTGACAGCAGGTTGGAGAAAATGTCCAATAAATGTGGTAAGTTCCAGATCGTCGATTTTGGAGGATAAGAAGCAGATGCCGTATCCCTTTAGCATGAAAGGCTGTTCTAGGGGATCCAAATGTTTTTGACCTTTCAGAAGTCTCTACCTTTTTGGTGGGTTTCATCCCAGACAGTCCAGACTAGGCATAGGCTCAGGTAGTGGAAGCTCCCGAGCCTCCCAATAAAGGTGTACCAACCCATCCCTGGGAATAGGAGGTAGGGGGTTCCCTCTCTGTTTTTCTCTTGCGCTCTCGCTTGTGCTCTCTCTCATCAGAGGTGGGTCGATATCTTGTCAGACCAGTGTGTTCTACAGGTGGATATGCGCTGGAGTTGTTGCTGTGTTCCTCAGGGACGTGTTCATGGTGTCTCCCTGCTTCTCTCCACAGAAGACTCAGGCAGTGGAGCGTATATTGTCAAGGCTTCTTAGTCTGAGGGCTGTGGTTCCAGTGCCTGAGTCTCAGGAAAATATGGGCCACGTTTCCAACCGACATTTGTGGGTGGCATTTTTGCATAGAAACCATCTGGCTAAAGCATCAATGATTTCTGTGCTTCGTGGTTTGGGGGCATCATCAGTTTTGAATACTACAGTTTCCCGTCGATAGCAGGCTGATTTAGCCATGCTGTATGGGAGCGCGTTGCGGCCTTCATAGTCGGAGCTTCCCTCAGTGAGTCACAGAGCTTGAACTCTGTGCATCTGCGCAGTGTGTTCCCACACGAATCGGCCATCTCTCCCTTGGTTTCTTTTTTTCCGCGGGCCAAACACACGCGGGCTTTTCTCTAGTATAAAAATATTTTTTCTCACAGTCTTTTTCACGAATTTTTTCCTGTTTTTCTCACAGAAATGGCACTGAAACCTTCCGGTTTCAAATACTGCCAGTGTGGGAAAATGATGTCCATCACAGTGCCCTCAGGGCATCTGACTTATATGCCCAAGCTTCCCATTCCAGAGTATCCCTCTCAGATGTCGATGTGGAGTGTCTCTCGGATTCACCTTCTTTATCTTCAAAGGCAAGTTCCATATATTCGGATATGTCTTCAGTTTCCAAACGGACTCATTCCTCAGTTCTGCAGGAACCGTTACCTAAGAAACACAAACCATCCCAGGTGTTTCCACCATTAAAAGTTATCTCTCCTGAAGATCTTTTGCTACCAGCAGCTCCGGCTAGCCCACCTTTCGCAGCAAGACATCCAGTCAAGCCAAGTGGGGTTTTGGCATCAAAGGCGATGTCTAGAATCTCTCAAGCATTGTCTTCCTTTTTTGAGGACCTGGAAGTTTCTCAGGAGATACTAATCTTCCACCACAAGACTCGCCAGCACCATCTTCACCTCAGGGACCCTCTCCTATAGGAGACCAGGTTCCCATATTACCTATGCCAGACCACACTTACAATCCAGAGTCGCCAGTCACATCTGTCTCGTCACCCAGCGGTCTACCTTCTGAACTTTTTTTATTTTGGTCGGGACACACCTGACGGATGGTTCTCACATGCTCAAAAAAAAGACCCCGTATTACTTTTATTGTTAAGAATGACACAAGGGGAAATGAGTTCTCTGAACATAAATTATATAAACAGTAAACCTCCCATACTTAGAACAGCACTAACTTCCAGCATTCAAACAGTAACCACCTTACCTAAGAAAAGGCAACACTGAAAATGTTAACCCTAGGCTTTAAAGCTCCAATGCTTCTATTAGGAAAATGGAACAAGCCAGGTTGCTATAGACTTGAGCCCTACCTAGAAACTACATGCAGCAGAATATCTCACCTCAGTCACATGTGCAGACCCTCACCTAACAAAGAATAGAGAGACCATAAAGCATAAATAGAAACATGCAGATGAAAACTGAACTGGAAACTACAACAAGCCAGAGACTCTGTATACAGTGCAACAAAGAAAAAAGAGAAATTGCCAGGCCTCATAAAATAAAGCAGGAAATATAAAATCAATAACTAAATCCATACCAATAAAAAGAACAGATTATTTCAAAACAGCTGATGAATGGAATATCCAGTAATTAAAAATGCATATAAATAATTTCTAGACACCAATAAAATATTTCAAAACAGCAGACACACAGACCCAATAATTTAAAAATAAGGATTAAAAAATGCACTGTTCTCCATACCTGGAAATGTTCTAATTGGGGGGGGGGGGGTGGTGTTTGATTACTCTATCACACACATGGTTGAGCTCTGTCACACAATTACACACAGGCTCTTAATCACACACTTATATACATGCTGACACACACGCTCACTCACTATCCCCACTGAACTGGCGGCAGCAACAGCCTCCTCTTCTTCCAGCCCTCACAGGCTTGAGAAAGGAGGCCACGGGGGCTGATGTTGCTCCTCATTTTACTTCGGCCCGGAGCTGTTGATCTTCTTTGGCCCAGCTCTGCATGTACTTTACCTAACATGGTTTCTTCTTCCCCGCACCCTTGGCCGCTGCACTCCACTTCTTCTGGGCTGCTGAGGGATAAGAAGAGGCCATGCTGGTGCCGCTGACTGCCAAGCCATCTGCATTCTGGGTGGAGGAAGGGCTCTATTTTGTTGTGGCAAGGAGAGCAGCTGGGCCCGCATGTGCCTGGCGACTCACCGGTTGAGTACCACTGGTCTGGATGTGTATGTCCGGGAGGACACAGCCTTTGCACGTGCGGTTTTGAGTGGACTGCGGGCAGCCTCCTGCCATGTGTACATCCCACTGGTTCTGGATTCATCTGTCTGAATGCTAAGAAAGGAGAAATTACTACTTAGCTGATAATTTCCTTTTCTTTAGTACAGACGGACAAATCCAGCTTCCTGCTCAGCTGCCAAATGATTGGGCTATGATCCTCTTGCGTGGCTACGTATTCCAGGGAGTACTGGTAAGTGTCAATCCAGTCCCTAGATTAGTTTTAATACCTTTATTGTCTGAGCTCAGTGTTTCTTGTTGGCTGAGTACCACAATGGTTATCTGTTAATAAAGTTTTGTTAGTCTTTTGCAGAGAATACTCCCAGGCTGATGTCATTGCAGGAGTACATATACTGTGATGTCAGCTTTGTTCAGTCTCCATCTGCTGGTAGAGGTGCATAACCTACTGGTTCTGGATTCATCTAGCTGTCTACTAAAGAAAAGGAAATTATTAGGGAAGTAGTAATTTCTCCTTACCCGGAATACTCCAGTTTTGTGTGGTTCGGTTTTTTTTTTTTTTTTAAGCTTTTGCAGATTAACATGTGTTGCAATGATATTTCAAAGTGAAGATATCTCAAAATGCATTTTCCTTGATAACTTAAATTTGTATTGATACTTGCAGCAATATAAAATAAGATTCCCCAAAAATCCATAGTATTGACAATTTATGGGAAAGAAAAATACAAATCTATAAATATATCAAAAGATGTGATACTACATCAAAGAACACATCATAATAAAGAAAAATACAGGCGAGAGATACATCTATCATTTATCGCAACAAAAAATACTAGAAGAATTGAGACCTCTTAAGTAGATCAATGGTAGGCAACTCTGGTCCTGTAGTGCCACAAATAGGTCTGGTTTTCAGGACATCTTCAATGAATATGCTTGAGATATTTGCATGCATTCATTGTAGATGTCCTGAAAACCAGACTTGTTTGTGGTACTCTAGGAGCTGTCTATACCTGAAGTAGACTAATTTTTGTATATTCTGCCTTTCAGACACTTGGATTAAATTTTAAATACTGTTTGAATTTTCCTATCCCCAGAGGGTTTAAAACAAAATCTGTTTGAGGCAATAGAAAGTAAAATGACTTACCCAAGGTAACAAAGATGGTCAGCAGGATTTCAATCCTGACTTACCTGGTTCACAGCAGTAGCATAGCTGAACTGATTTTTTTTTTTTTTTTTGCCTGGGCAATACAAGTCTGAGCCATGGTAGTCGCTCTCCTGAGTCCCATTACTTGTGGTGGTGGTTTTGCTGCTGATCCTCGGTTGCCAAGTGGGAGAGAGCAAAACTGGGCAGAAGGCTCAAAGGGATCAATGGGCCAAGAGGCAAGGAAGCAGAAGGATGAAGAGTGAGAGCTGGGGGAAAAAAAAATTGAAAGCATTGGTAATGAAGGCAAACAATTGGATAAGAAATATGGGTAGAAATGAGTGCCTTCTGGTCCTTTCTGGCATTTCAAATAGTGCATTTTATTGGGAAGTGTGGCCTCTAGCTTAGCACCACTGGCTACATGGCACTGATGTCCCTTCCTGCTAGGCTTTGTTCAGCAACATCAGCATTTGTGGGGAGGGGTGTTTGTGGGCCCATTATACTATTTGGCAGTTAGAGGCCTAAATATACTTTATTGTAAATATAGGCACCTCTTCAAAAAGGATGTGATGGCAATGCACAAAACACCCTTTATTACTGAATAGGTGGGGTCATTTGTTTTCAGTTTAAACTGATTTTTACAATAAACTTCCTGATTTTTTTTTCCCAGAGCTGATACGCGGTTTAAGCTGATATTCACCTTAATTTTAGGCCGATTAAAAAGCTGTTCCAGAGCTGCAGATGCAGCATTTCAAGGCCTCCAGCCACTGTGGGCAAAAGCATGTGTTTCGAGTCCCCTCCACCAGTGAAAGCGCTCGTCCTCCAGTGCCACCTATGCCATGTTTCAAGTTCTTCTTTCTCAACCCCCAAGCAACCAAAGTGCCTGCTGTCTGGTGCTATGAATGCATTTCACAGCAGGTCCTGCCCACCAGAAGTGCTCCCTGGCCCTGCATAAAAGCAGAACAGTGTTGCAGAGCTAGGGGAGTCTCAGTAAGCATGCTGCTGAAGGAGAGAGAAACTGCCTGGAGCCACCACTGGTAAAATGAATGCTATTGCAGTGTGGTGGTGAGGGAATAGGGGAGAGGGTGGGAGATTCGGGGTGGGGGGAGTCAGCGTGGAGCATGTTAGGGAATATGGGGGATGCTGCTGAGTGGATGGGTGGGAGAATCTGATGATTTATTGTCCTGACTTCTGTCCAACAAAATAAACTTGGGATATTTACCTAGAAAATAAGTCACTTTTTTTCAACTGACTTTCTCCTGTTTTTGTTCTTACATAATAAACCCTGATAAATTCCTGGGAAAACTAAAAATGAAGGTCACTATAAATAAGCCTCACTGAAAACGAGGCCTTCACTAAACAGTGCATATTTTGGCATGTTAACTCTTAATGCACCTTTTTGAATAGGGGTTATAGTGTTTGTTGTGAATTAAGTTGTGAAAGGTTGAGAACCACTGCCCTAGAACACAGTAAACCCTCCTGTGGGGGAAGTGCAGATTGAAAAACCGAACAGACTAGATTTAACAGATCTCTATACAGAAACAAACTATAGCAGATTATCTAATTTGTCATGCAAAACACAGATAGATACAAAATAAGTGACCACAAATTAGAAATAGAAACATGCAGACACCAGAGAAAAAGAAATGAATTTCCTCTTGTACTGTGCAAAATACAGATATCACAGATGCATGTTTTCCAAAACTGATGAGAAAATTAAACATTTATTATGAAGGAATGAGCAGGAAAATCTCATGGGGAGAATATAACATTCACTTTTATATACTGCCTTCCTCACCCCAAGGTGACCTAATGCAGTTTAAAACAAAAATTTATGAATAAGAACAATCATAAAATGTGTGTTAAGATTTTTTTTGCCTTTTTTTTTTTTAACAAAATACCATCTTTATTCCAAAAGTGCACCATCCTCTACTATTAAAAAAAAAAAAATTAATAATAACCAGGAGAAACAGCAATTATAGCCATAATATGCTGTATCCTGCCACAAAGCCATAATGTGATTTGATTAGTTGCAGTATAGAACAGCAACAGAACTTGGGAATTGTTCTTGTTGTTCTGTCTTTAGAATATAAGAAATGCCATATTGGGTCAGACCAAGGGTCCATCGAGCCCAGTAGCCTGTTTCCAACAGTGGCCAATCCAAGTTGCATGTTCCTGGCAAGTACCCATAATAGTTTATGGATTTAACCTCTAGGAACATGTCCAAACCTTTTTAAAACAGTTACACTAATTGCTGAAACTACATCCCCTGGCAATGAATTCTGGAGCTTAACTATGCGCGGGGTGAAAATTTTTTTTGATTTGTTTTAAATGAGCTACTTGCTAACTTCATGGAGTGCCCCTTGGTCCTTCTGTTATCTGAGAGAGTAAATAACAAATTTACATTCATTTGTTCAAGTCCTTTCATGATTTTGTAGACTTATTTTATTTAACAGCTTTTTTATACCGACATTCGTGGGTACATCATATCTGTTTACATTGAACTAAGAGAAATACAGAGAACAGGGACGGAGGAGCCACAAGGGGATTTTCATATTTTCATAAACTTCATAGACTTCTATGAAATCTCCCCTCAGTCGTCTCTTCTCCAATCTAACAACCCTAACTTCTTTGGCCTTTCCTCATAGGGTAGCCGCTACATGCCCCATATAATTTTGGTTGCCGTTCTCTGCACTTCCTCCAGTACAGCTATATCCTTTTTGAGATGCAGTGCCCAGAATTGCACACAGTATTCAAAGTGCAGGTTCACCATGGAGTGATACAGAGGCATTATGGCATCCTCCGTTTTATTTTCCATTCCCTTCCTAATAAATCCAAACATGGCAATCAAAAAAGCAGTAACACACTAGGCCGACTATTTCAATGTATTATCCACTATGACGCCTAGATCTCTTTCCTGAGTGGTAACTCCTAAGATAGAACCTAACATTGTGTAACAGCAAGGGTTATTTTTCCCTATATTACACCTGGGGGAATTCTGCCCTACTGCGGAATGCAGAATTTGTGCAGAATTCCTCCCTCACTTCACAGATTTCTCCACTCGTCGCAGTTCCCGCAGATTGAGGCAAATTAGGCAAGATCTCTATTTCAGGATCCTGGATAAACTAGCAAATGTACTGGACGTCAACACTGGGGAAAGAGATGGATCCAAGAACAAATGTTTTTCAGCGTACTTCATCTGCTGTAACTTCCAGTGGATACCACTGAAAGCCTTGTGCACAACTTGCTCCAGGATCTCCAGTCCAGGATGTGGCAGAATCCTACCACTTGCCTGCCAGTTGCTAGGAAACTCAACTTAAAGTACAAGGTACAGCCAGCCACCATTCTCTTATGGTAGTTGACTCTCAAGTGGACCAACAAGACTCGAGATCTCCAGTGCTCTGCTAGGGAAGGACCTTACGCTCCTGGACACCTTTTGGGGAGAAAATGTGCTCAGCACTTGTAAAGTGGCCCACCAACTGTACATGGTGCAGTACTTACCTGAGTGTGTTAAGAAGCTGAAGCTTCTAACAGAATTTCTAGCCCTGGATTAAACCTCTGTTCGAAAGCGGTGGAAGATATAGAGGAATGCAAAAGACATCTAATTTTCTCAGTCTACAAGATGTTTGACACTGGGGTTAGACCTACAGCAGTGGTCATTGAGGTCCACAGGACGGCTTGGTTACAAGACAGTGGTCTGCAGGAAGATATTCATGATTGACTTGTAGATGTCCCTTCTGCTGGAAACAGCTTGTCCGGGGACAAAGTCAAGGAAACTGTACCTCCAGTTTAAGGAGCTTTAATCTATCAGTGAGAAGTGGCAACCACCCTCCTATCTCAACCACCAATATTTCTCTTATAGGCAGGCATTCTTCCAGAGACTACCCTTCTATCAGCATTGTTGATCTGACCTGTCAATTACAGCTTCCTACCAAAGGCCACCAGTGAGAGACATCAACCTAAGACCCCTAATAGCCACAGGTGAAGTCTGGGCCTTGTTTTTATATAGTTTTGAGATTGACTCCTTGCCATTCCTGATTGGGGGAGAGGGAAGAGTCTAATCCTTTGTCAGGGTGGAAATAGATCACCAAGATTCATTGCCTCTAGAAGATTGTGTAGTTTGGTTACTGCTTGTGTTTTGCTTGCTTACCATTGACCCAGCAGTGCTATATTTATCAGACAGTGACATGCTTTCTGAAACATTTGTTATATGTATGAAACAAAAGTATGATGTCCAATTGTATGATTTTACTGCATTGTTCTGGAAATTGTGATAGCGAGAAAATAAATGCTGAGCTTGCTTATCAAAATTTCAGTGGGCGGCGATGGTGGCCTATGGACTTAAAATTAGAGGATGTCTCAAGGCTGAAGGACTTTGGGACATGGTTTCCAAACCTGTCCTTGGAGATCCTCGTCCAGTCAGATTTCCAGGATACTTCAGTGAATAAGCTTGTGTGGGAGAAAGGACCAGGGTTGCCTGAGGGCTTATGGGTGCATGATGGCTCATTGGCCCCATGCTGGTTTTATTTTAAAGATCTGCAGCATTGTAGCCCAAAGATCATAGGAGGGAGAGGACTGCTGCTGGCAGTGGGTGAGGGGGTGGCCATGTCTACATCTGCTGATATTACTGAGCAGGATTTGTGGAGGCTGCTGGTCAGGAGGTTGGGGGCAGAGAGAGGGGTTGTCTGCTGTTGCTGGGCAGGATATTTAGGGGGGGGGCAGAGAGAGTCTGCTACTGCTGGGCAGAGGGTTGGGGAAGGGGGAGAGGAGACCCCTGTTGCTGAGCAGGTGGTTGGAAGAGGGGATGTGACTAGACAAGGAATGGAGGAGAGAGGAATGCATTGCAAGGAGTGTGTAGATGAAAGGCATATAGGACAAGTAGTTGGGAGAGAAAGGAAGAGGGGCCAAGGCAAACGGGGGGTGGGGGGGGTGAGAGGGTACATACAGGGCATGGAGAGTTCTAGGTGGGGGGGGGAGGAGATAGGGGGAAAGTAGGGCATGTGGTGGTGGGAGAGGGGTATTCTGGAGAAAGGTGTGGGGGAAGAGGATGACAGGAATGGTGGGTAGGAGGGGGTAGAAAGGTAGTCACCACCACCAGAGGTACTGCTGTGCCTTTACTGCCAAAGGTAAAAGCGTAATGTTGAAACAGCCACTGGTAGGTCAAGTGAGGGGTGTATAATTCTGAATATCTGCTCCGGGTGCAGAGAACGCTGGTCCTGGCATTAGCTTTTCATCTGGAGTGGACTAAACTGTAGGAAGTCAGTTTTTGTGTTTTTGTTTTGTTTCATCAAGATTGGGATTGTGTGTGCAGTTGGGTAGCTGATTGCTTATCCTTTTCTTAAACTCATGTAGATCTGACTATGAAGGGACAGATCAGGGCGATGGCTCTCCATGGCCTATTTAAGTTCAGACCTCTACTAAAGAGAGATGTAAGGCTGTAATATGGACTAGTTTATACATTCACATCCTATTACTGTTTACCTATTTTACTTTTGGGATTATAGGCATTTGAGATTTTAACAGCAACTCTTTCTAATATACAGGCCGATACAGTAAAACCCGCGGGAGAGCTGGCGCTCTGAGGCGAGCGCCCGCTCTCCCAACGCATGCACAGGCCACTCTCCTGTGCGCGCGATTCAGAATGCAAATGAGGTCCCGCGGTAAAAAGAGGCGCTAGGGACACTAGCGCGACCCTAGCGTCTCTTTTTTGACAGTAGCGGCAGCTGTCGGCGGGTTTGACAGCCGACGCTCAATTTTGCCGGCGTTTGTTCTCAAACTCGCTGACAGCCACGGGTTTGGAAAACGGACGCTGGCATAATTGAGCGTCCGTCTTCTGACCTGCGGGCCGCGGGCTGACTAAAAAAAAAAATTTAAAATTTAAAATTTTGGAGCCTCCGACTTAATATCGCTATTATAGATGTTTTATTCTCAGCAGCCTAGTAAGGCTGATGGTGCAGTTAATAATTTTGTAAATAAATAAATATGAACTCCAACCATGGCAGTATGTTTGCAGGGTCTTTTTATGGTTAAGTCTACTTTCACCACCTAAGACGCACTTTATTTAGGATTGTCTCAAAAAAAAAAAGTTTTGACCCTCTGAGAAGTTTTAGTGTGTTGGCAAAATTAATTTTAATTATCCTTTTTTATTTTAATTATTTTATTAAAGAATGTTAGTTATGGAGTCCCCTCAGTGTAACTGGTGATTCAACTTGTTTTCAGAAATAGAAAAGTTATTTACTGTAACAGGAGCTCTGAACGGTATTTGCTGTTGAGATTTTCCATCTCACTCCCCCTTCTGGAGTTTAACTTTATTTGCTCTAGAAGTGATATGAGGCATGTTGTTGTGATGCAAGAGCATGGAAACTACCACTCATGCCCAAGACGTTATCTAAACATTTCTGGAAGGTTCTAGAAGAGTATGGGTGCCAAGCCACAGTGATATTTCCCATCAGTGTGACTGTCTTCAAAGAACACCTGTTACAGGTAAGGAGCTTTGCTCTGTTTGTAGCTTTATTTTCATCAGAGAGAATAGTGAAATATCTACAGTCGGGAGAATTGCTGGACCAGAGGCAGCATGGATTCACCAGGGGAAGATCCTGTCAGACAAATCTGATTGACTTTTTTGACTGGGTAACCAAGGAATTGGATCGAGGAAGAGCACTCGATGTCATCTACTTGGATTTTAGCAAAGCTTTTGATACAGTCCCGCACAGGAGACTGGTGAATAAAATGAGAAGATTAGGAGTGAGTGCCGAGGTGGTGGCCTGGATTGCAAACTGGTTGACGGACAGAAGACAATGAGTGATGGTAAATGGAACTCTCTCTGAAGACAGAGCGGTTTTAAGCGGGTGTTGGGACCAGTCCTGTTCAATATCTTTGTGAGCAACATTGCGAACGGGATAGAAGGTAAGATATTGGTCTTTTTGTGGACGACACTAAGATCTGCAACAGAGTGGACATGCCGGAAGGAGTGGAGAGAATGAGACTGGATTTTAAGGAAGCTGGAAGAGTGGTCGAAGATATGGCAACTGAGATTCAATGCCAAGAAGTGCAGAGTCATGCATATGGGGAGTGGAAATCCGAATGAACTGTGCAAGGAGCAGGAGAGAGACCTTGGGGTGATAGTGTCTAATGATCTGAAGTCGGCGAAACAATGTGACAAGGCGAAAGCTAAAGCCAGAAGAATGCTGGGCTGCATAGAGAGGAATATCGAGTAAGAAAAGGGAAGTAATTATCCCCTTGTACAGGTCCTTAGTGAGGTCTTACCTGGAGTACTGTGTTCAGTTCTGGAGACTGTATCTCCAAAGAGACAGAGACAAGATGGAGGCGGTCCAGAGAAGGGCGACCAGAAAGGTGGATGGTCTTCATCGAATAACTTATGAGGAGAGATTGAAGAATCTAAATATGTACACCATGGAGGAAAGGAGGAGCAGAGGTGATATCATACAGACTTTCAAAATCTTGAAATGTTTTAATGATCCAAAGACAACGACAAACCTTTTCAGTCAGAAAAACCCCCCAGCAGAACCAGGGGTCACGAATTGAAGCTCCAGGGAGGAAGACTCAGAACCAATGTCAGGAAGTATTTCTTCACGGAGAGGGTGGTGGATGCCTGGAATGCCCTTCTGGAGGAAGTGGTAAAGACCAGAACTGTGAAGGACTTCAAAGAGGTGCGGGATAAACACTGTGGATCCATAAAGTCTAGAGAACGTGAATGAAGAGTGGGTGGCTTGTGGGAATGACGGCTACTGCCTGGAGATAATACCCTTATTCAATAAATGTACTCACGGTTAATGTGACTCCAACATTGCTCTAAAACTCCAACATTGCTCTAAGCTTCAACGGCAAGAGGAAATGTGGAAAAAAGGATTTGCATTCACAAAAAAGCGGGGAGTAGCTTGCTTGTTACGGCGGTTACTACCACAAACCAAATAAGCCTGATACTTCACTTTCCATGCATATCCAGCATAACTCTGCTTCAACTGCAGGGGGAATGAAGAAAAGTGGATCTACATACAGACAACAACCAATAAGGACTGAATTACATAGTCTGGGTAAACAAATAAGCATGGGTGTAGCTTGCTTATTGCGGCAGATACTACCCCAACTAATTAAGCTAGATATTTCACTTAGAGGCAGTTCCAACACTGCTCTCTACATTAATGGTGGGGGTGGAAGGGAATTAGAACCAAAAAGTTACCAAGGGCCAAGAGTAACAGATAAGTATGTGAAAAAGAAAGAACGAAGCTTGCTGGGCAGACTGGATGGGCCATGTGGTCTTTTTCTGCCGTCATTTCTATGTTTCTAAGCTGTAGCCAGGCCATTTGGCACCTATGGCCAAGTGGAAAAAGTGCATTCTCACCCTGAACACAACATACAACACCACGAGCTGGGAGGCTCTGCTTTCTCCGAGGACAAGCAGGTTGGTAGCTCTCACACATGGGTGACATCGGATGGAACCTGGTCCTGAACTTTAATCTCAAAGATTGTAGAACTTTCAGATATGCCCTACTGAACATGTGCAGCTGTAGTTATCACCCTGCCCCCAGGCAGAGTCCTTCAGTCTTTTTCCACAGAGCCACATGGTCGCAGGAGCAGTGTGTCACAACATTCAGCTTTGCTCTCTCCTCACTGTTTTTGCAATTGATTTTTTTCTAGAGCTGCAGCTGTTTTTCTTTCTTTTACCTTACAATAGTTTTATTTTCTTTTCCTTTTTTCCTTCTCTTTCCACTGTCTGCCAGCCACATGGTGAGCCTTACTTGCTGTGCAGCCTGGCAGAATCTAATACTATCCCTTATTAAATATTGCACCTACAGTTTAGTATCTGTCCTCTCCTTGCTTTGTCTCTTTGTACCTTTGTCAGGTGCTGGCAGGACTGTCAGAATGCAGTCTTGTCTGTGTAGGCCACTGAGCCTGGGGTCTCGCCTGAGATCTACCTGGGCAGGAGTCTGGTGAAATGACAATCAATTGGCATCAATGGAGGTTCAGACAGTGAAGAAATCAAGACCACACGTTCTTGTGGGGGAGAAGAGCTCATCCTCCCCACGTTCAAAGGAACTAGTCTCCACAGGCAGGAGCTCTAGATTACGTAGCCTCCCCTCCTGCTTGCCTCTGGTGGCAGTGCAGTCTCCTTGTGAGAGAGGGTGAGCAGGATCCTGGTCAGGCAGCTTGTTGCTGCACCTTTAGTGCCATGCCCAGTAACGGTTGTTCGTGTACATCTGTGACCAGTGCACTGTTGATCTGACATGCCTGTCAGATTTGTGCGGGGGACCAAGACTGCATTGAGCGCCATGATCACCTTTGATACTGTTAAGGTGCTGGGGTGCTCTTGATGCCATCCAGGTACATGACTGCACTCTATGCCATAAGGACCTTCTGTGCTGTAGGCATTGGTGGGCATCATGGAGTCTCGCAGCACCGGAGTCTAGCACCTTGTGACTCAATGTGGCAGAGTAGTGGCACCAACCTCTAGTGTCAGAGACCAGGACTGCCCTCGAGTGCCATGGTCCCCCTCCCTGCCATAGACTCCCTTGATCCCGTTGAGGTGTATGCGTGGCTGCCCTTGATCCAGTTGAGGCCATCGGGCATGTTGGCCAACGATACCATTTGTTGCCACTCTCAACAATGTCTAGCATCATCAATGAGGCACTGGGATTACTAATGAGTGTCCTGGTTGCCCTTGATGCCATTGGCCACCAGGGTTCCTGAGAACCCTTGAGTGCCAGTGAAGCACTTGGGTGACAGGTTTCAGCCTTGGAAGGACTTGGTACTGTCGAGTTCTGGGGTCGCCATCTACCCAAGGCATCCTGGAGTACCAAGGCAACCAGGCACAGTGGTCTGGTGCCCTCGAGACTCCTGTACAGTGCCCAGACGGGACACCAAGGGGCATTGTGCTGTCCCATCACTGGCCTACAACTGTTGGGCACCATGGATGCCGATTATTTTTCGGGGGCCCTGAGCTGCTGGGATTGGAGGGCATCGGAGCCCCACTTGGCTTCATGTACCATCGATGCTAATGAGCGCTAGGGTTGCTGTTGAGGCTGTCATCAGTCATAGCTTCTGGTGAGGGAGGCCATCGAACTCGCAGCTTAGACTCCCTCGGGTGTATAGGTGAGCTGAGGGGGAGTAGTCTATGACACTGGCAGTCATCGGTTCCTTTGGGCACAGATGAGGTGTGTTGGGTCTACAGAGCCTCTGCCTGTAGGCGCCCCGGCATCCTCAGTACCATCGGTCCATCAATGCCTTCAGGCACTATGGTCTTTATCCGTGCCGCTGGGCTGTCAATATCCATGGGTGCCAGGATGGCACTATATACTATCGGACTGGTTAAGACAGGATCTAGCGCCATGGAAGGCCTGTGTGCATTATTGTTTGGTGCCATTGATGCAATCCATCATTGGTGAGCTTGAGCACTATGGGCCCTACAGGTACTATCATCATGGTTGGCACTGCAGGACACAACTGCAGAGCATCACGGGCACTGTTGGTCTCCATGGACTTTGCTGCTGCTTTTCCATGAGAGAAACTGTATTGAGCCATTCCCAATGTAATTTCAAAGATTGTGTCCAGCCTCTTGGAGAGTTATCAGGTACTGGGGGTACCAAGGGAGTGATGTCGTCATAGAACGCCACCCACCACCATGCCATAATTGGAGCCCCAGTGGTACTGGGAATGCTGTCATCACGCTGTTCCTATTCCCTCCATTAGGAGTTAGTGCAACAGTGGCGTACAGCATGTGTGGTCAGGGGTACGGCAGGGCATCTATTCCAAGCACCTTGAGCACTGGCAGGTGGCATTCTCTGTACGGTACACAGCCATGCCAGGGTTCTGCTATTGTCACGTCAAGGTATCCGCCTCCTTGTCTGTTCTGCACCAGAAGGTGCTAGGGAGCACTGGTGAGGAAGGTGCCATCACACACTCTGTGATTTGCTTTTTGGCAGCGCAGCCACTGACTCTAGCAGGTGGTGGTGTGCTGTGGGATTCTACCCATAAGCATGGTGAGTGGATTCGTAGGTATGCTGCCATCCTTAGGATGGATACCACTGTATGAGTACTGGTTAGTGTGCTTTTATTTATTTATTTATTTATTTATTTATTTATTTACCACTTTTCTATACCGACCTTCATGGTAGAGACCATATCAGATCGGTTTACATCGAATTGGGGAACTGAACCATGAAAAGTAACCAAAAAAACAATAGATTGAATAGATTCTTTTACAGCAGAGGGCACTATTCTTCCAGTTGCCTTGTACTGTATGGTGTGTGTCTGTTTCCCTCGTGACAAGCACAGCAGGTTGTGCGCTGCAACCACAGGACTGACCTAAGACTGCGTTCCAGTTCGAACCCCTATGGGAGTGGATACCAGGAGGGTATTGGGAGTCAGGAGATGGCTATGTCTTTTGTCTCTTCCTGGGTTAGAAATCCCCCTTTGTGGGGAAGTCCCTGGGGCTCTATCCCTTGCAGGTTTATGGCTGAACTGGAGCCTCAATTGTTTTGAATCTGTGCATCTTTGTAGGCCAGGATCGGGGGATAGTAGCAGTGGCCATTGGATGGTTTTTGCTGGGTTCCTTCCATTGATTAGCATGGTGGCCTACTCCATCTGATGGTGGCCGCAAGTGGCAGATTGGTCGCTTCTGAACCCTCAGCGACTGTAACACAACTCTCACCTGGAGAGTTGGAAGGTTGTTCAGGATAAGGGAGGGCCTGATTCCAGTTGCTTTCCTGTCCTTTCAGGAATGGGAGATATGACTGGATTTCTAGGATGAACCTTATGGGTCTCTCCCCGTCGGACACCTGATGGTCCACCCTTACAATGGGTGTACCTCTTTTCCGTTTTCTCGGAGAAGGGATGTCATTGCTTCTGACTGTCAGTTGCTCTCTGTTCCTCAAGGGATCCTAGAGCCTTTCAGGTGGTAGCGCTCTCCTTAGGACATCCTAAGCCACTGCGGGTCTGTGAGGAAGCCATTCCAGATTTGGTTTCCCCGACTTACTAGGAGTCTCCTCTTCGGGGTAGCGCCCTGGTGAAGATTAGGGGTTTCCTCCTGTCTGAGAGTCACCTTTGATATCTGCTGAGCTCGATGGGTGTTTTTCAAGGAGGACCACTGTTGCAGTTGTTCTCACCTGTGAGACCCTACCTCAATCAGGCAGTTTCTAATCCATTCATTTGGCAAGTATGCCTTTCATTTTATCGCCATATCCATGGCTGAGGGAGTTGGGGGTTGAGGGACCCTGCAACAGAGGTGCTGCACTTTGTTTGCAATAGCTTGCGGGCTGTACGTCCTCATTTTAGGGATAACCCTGTCTGTGGAGAAGGAGAATCCTGGTTCATGCAATGGTTGTTCAGTTTACTGGACTGTGTGCTTCCTTTGAGGAAATATATGTAATCATGACTGAGGTATTAATACCTAAGCCAGATTGTTGGGCAGTCTGTTCCAAGATCTCACTGACCCTGTCCTGGTACCCTTAGGGTTTCCAGACCGGTGAAGAAATCCTGTTCCACAGGGGTTTGTATTTGTGGCACTCTGGCTTCCTATCTCTTAGTGGAGTGTTTCTAGATTTTTTTCCCTGAGGGCTCTATCTCAGTGGGTAACTCCCTACTGGCATCAGTAGTGAGTTTACTTGGGGTTGAGAGATATATCCTAGCAACTTGTTCTGTCTCCTTGTGTTCCTCACTCCTTCAGACTTCCATTTGGAATGTCGAGGGGAGGGGAAGAAAAGCTAGGGCATTCATGGTATATCTTAGTACAAGCCGTAAAGCCCGTTAAAACGGGCTATATCCCTCTGTCTCTCACCTCCCCCTCATTCTCTCTCCCCTCACTCTTCACCACCCCCCTCCCCCACCCACTCCTCTCCACCCTCCCTCTCCTCTCACTCAGTCCCCCCTCTCCCTCACTCCCTCCCACTCACTCAGTCCCCCTCTCCCTCCCTCCCTCCCTCTCTCCCTCTCACTCAGTCCCCCTCTCCCTCCCTCCCTCCCTCTCTCCCTCTCACTCAGTCCCCCTCTCCCTCCCACTCACTCAGTCCCCCTCTCCCTCCCTCCCTTCACCCACCTCCATTTCCTCCCGGCGCTGTAAGCGCGACTTCCCGCAACCCTCACCCGGCTCCATTAACTCCTCCCCGCTCCTGCCGGCAGATCTCGGGGGGGGGGGGGGGGCGCGGGAGTGACACCCCCCCCCCCCCCCGAGATCTGCCGGCAGATCTGGGGAGGAGAAGCAGCGGCACCGCGCGCGCAGCGCGGCGCCGCTGCTTCTCCTCCCGCTCCTGCGGCCCCACCGCCATTTTTTTTTTCTGATCGACATCCTTGCCCGCACATGCGCAGTAGAGCTGCGCTCTACTGCGCATTTGCGGGCCGTCGGTCACAGGCCATTTATAAGGTAGATATACCTGTAGGGAAAGAGACATTACTTTTTTCCCTATATTTTCGCCAAGTTCTGGCCAGTACTGCCTTTAGTTTTTCTTTTGTTAGTACAAATTTAATAATGGCAGGATTGTAGCAAAAGCGTTGGAGCAGTAGCCGGTCCAGTTTACCGCTCAGCAGGAACTCCTCCCCTCGATAGTCTCAATCACAACTGAGGAGACCTTGCGCCCTGAGTGTGTTTAAATACCGGTTGGCTCCCATGCTTACGCACCTGCTGTTGCTATAGCGACGGCCAATCGGTGAGCTGCTGCGCTTGTCAGCGCTTGCAGAACGTCCTGCTGTTTGGTATCTTACGTAGAGGCACACGGCCGGGTGGACTATTTTTGAGGCCTTGTAGGTTGGCGCTGTCGCTGTTTGAATGCTGGCCTCGATTAGGAAGAGCTCATGGTAGTTCGTGGCGGAACTAAACTAAAACCTCAGTATTCAGGTTAAATTGCCGTGTTGGCACTTTGGGTTCAGTTTGGGCACTTGGCTTCTAAAAGGTTTGCCATCACTGGCCTATAGCTTGGGAATTGCTCATGTGTGAGGACTTCCATCCTGCTTATCCTCTGAGAAAGAAAGCAGAGTTGCTTACCTGTAACAGGTGTTCTCAGAGGACAGCAGGCTATTGGTCCTCATGAAACCCGCCCGCCATCCCAGGGAGTTGGTTTCTCAATGTATGAGAAATCCCTCATGGACTGAGGGATTTTGCCTAGGGGGCAGGGTGATAACTACAGCTGCGCATGCTCAGTAGGGCATGTTGAAAGCTCTAGAATCTTTGAGATCAAAGTTCTGGACCAGGCTCCATCTGATATCACCCATGTGTGAGAACTAACATCCTGCTGTCCTCAGAAGACAGCTGTTACAGGTACGCAACTCTGCTAAATGCAGGGGGCTTTAATTTTTTATTTTCGCCAACAGTTTCCCCCTCTTCTTTGGGCTTCCAGCTCATTTGAAACAGTATGATCCTAGTAACTTGGGTACTTGCCAGGTTCTTATGGCCTGGATTGGCCACTGTTGGAAACAGGATGCTGGGCTTGATGGACCCTTGGTCTGACCCAGTATGGCATTTTCTTATGTTCTTATGTTCTAGCACCATAAACCTTCGTTCAAAAACTGAACTGGAAACCCCGATAAGCCAGATGTTGCATGTCATGCAACACTAGAGAGATTTATTTATGAAATGCATTCCTATTTCTGTGACATAGAAACAGAAATGTATTTCCTCCTGTATTGTGCAAAAGAAAATATTATGAGCTGCACATAAGTTGGCATAAGTCCATTCACTGAACTGAACATAAAATGCTTTTTTCTACCCTTGTTGGCTGGACATTTTATTTTTCTAGTCTCTTTGATCCTATTTGAGAAAACAGAACAAGTCAGGCTGCTATAGATCCCTACATACAAATTACATGCTAGCAGAATACTTCACCTTGGTCATATGTATAGAATACAAACAGACCCTCACCAAATTTAGAATAAAGAGACCTTAAAATGTAAACAGAAACCTGCAGACAGAAACAGAACTGGAAACCATAACAAGCCAGTGTCTGTATGCAGTATAATGATATAAAAACAGAACCTCATAAAACATCAAATAATAAAATAAAAAATATAAACCATCAATCATAAGTTAACTATACTAATATAAAGAATAAATTTCAAAACAGCTGACAAAACATCCAGTAATTAGAACCTCATAAATATTCCATATCATTAGATATATCAAATAACACCTAATTAAAACTGAGTATATTTAAGAAAAACAATCCTCCACTCTCCATACCTGGAACATTTGATTTCCAGATGCCCTGAGATTGTTGTGGATTTATAAGGGAGCAGGGGTTGTTGCACACAAACCTTTTCCTATATCGCAAATGCTGAATCAGACACACACGATCTGTCTCGTGCTCAATTATATATAATCAAACACAAAGAGACAGAAAGTAATCCTCAATGAGTTCCAACACAATATACAAATGTAAATTCACAAGAAGGAACAAAAAATAACCAAAATGTGCTAATAACTAAACCATTTTTTATAAGACATTCTAGCAAATATTGGTAAAAGTACTCAAGTAAAACAGCCACACAACTTAGTGTAAAGTAATGGATCAGAAGTGGATTTGCAGACTAAATCCAACAAATGTGCGATATCAGTGAAGAGATGAATTTCTACAAGCGTCAGTCTTTCAGTCTTAATTGGGAGATTGTCTTATAGCTCATACCCAGAAGCTGAAATATGTGGAATCAATGGATGATCTTAAAACGTTCACCATTTTCATCTGTACCTGACAAAAAGGCCTTGATGTTTTGCCACTCAGCGTCTTCATCAGGGGAAGAATGATAATGGTTTATACATACACAAGATCTCTCGTGCTCAATCTTACATACACACGTGCTTTCTCTCATGCCCTTTCACTTGTTTCTCCCTCTGGAAGAATAAGGGGCAGCAGCAGTCTCCTTAAGTCCGGACAACTACCAGACTCTGGGCCCTACTACGCCTGCTTATGACTTTGAGGCGGGGGAGTGGGAGGCCAATGCAGCATCTTTCACCTGACAGGTCATGCTCCTTACTGCTGGGAAGGGGGTGGGGAGGCCGATGTTTCTTGCAGGCTGTGCTCAGTCTGACTGCTGAGGTGAGAAAGGGGGGTTTGGAGGCCTCAGGCCTAGTACTGCTGCTTTTGGCTCTGTAGCTTTGTTTCTACCGAGGAGAGGAGTGGAAGGCTGATGCCATTAACTTCAGCCTTGCTCTTGACTGCTGGGGTGGGAGATGGGTGCTGCTAGTGTGGCTGCAAGCTGCGCTCCTTATTGCTAGGGCAAGGGGTGTGGAAGGCTGATGCTGTTTGTTGCAACTCCACGGGCTGCACCTTCTGACTACTGGGGGAGGGGAGGCCAATGTTTGTTCTTTCGTCCAGACCCATGCTCTGCTGACTGCAGGAGGGGCTTCGAAGCAGGCACAGCAGTTCTTTCCAAAAAGGTGTGTATCAGGTAGAGGGGAGGCAGCTCTTCAGCTAAATTGTGAGAGATGGTGCTCCTTGATACCGCCTATGGCTGAGGACAATTCAGCCATAGGCTAGCTACGGCTCTGATTTATCATGCATATTTTATAGAGTTAAACACAGAGAATCCTTTATTCGAAAGGGGAAGTGAGAGGGCAACTATAGTGTAAGGCATTGCAAAAGGAAAAAAGTTGAGAAGTCTGGGTGAACCTTATAATTATCTTTTATTGTATTCTGTTTTATAGCTGCTTTTTTGACCCAGCAGTTTCCTCTTGCTCCTTTGGACTTCCAGCTCAGTAGGATCTAGGTCTGGGATATGGTGCTATGAGCCTTGTTTTATGTCCACGTCCAACTTGCACAGCCCAGTCATAAAAATCCTCAGTTGGGGAGCCAAGCGCCGGGGCTCCTTCTGGAACTCTGCAATCGTGGGCCTTAAATCCGACCTGTATGTAATGTCATTGCCCTATGACTGACTGACTTCACTCGCTCCCAGGGCATATGAAAACTGCCTCCACATTTCTAGAGCATTTTATAATTGTCTAATGCTGAGGGCTGTGACTTTTATGAGGTATTATGTCTAGATGGGAACTTTTGTAACTTACAAAAAATCATAAATAGAAGCAAGCATCATATGTTCAACAGACAGATGGAGCTAAAGATATGTATTAAATGAAAAGGAATATCACAAAGAATGTAGTAAGACAGGCACATAAAAAATCATGGGTTAAATTCATAAGCAATATACAGTTGTGATCAGAAGTTTACACACCCCTGCCAGAATTTGTAAGATGTGTAGTATTTTAAGAAAGCATGCGTGGTCAGACAAAACACGTCTATTTCCTTTATTGCTATGGTTCGTTTAATGTTTGTGCTTTTCTGTGATGCATGAAATAGTTTAATCTGAAACCCATTAAAAATGTCATCTGCTGCAGGATTTCCTGTTCCTGCATGCTGCCTGGAAAAGAGGTGCTGAATTAGGAAGGAGAGGGCTGATCTCTGCTGAGATTCAGCACAACTGAAAGGCAGCAAATCTTCAGCCAGCTTGCTGCCCTAGGCACAGGGCCTAGTGTGCCTATTGAAAAACACAGGCCTGTTTAGGATGCTATGCTTATCACCCACATAGTGGCCTACCAGCTCTTCATGGACCAGTATATGTTGGACATCTTGAAGCAGGTGCAGGAAATGGCCAAGCAGCTGTCTCAAAAGCAGCAGGACGCTCTCTCTCCAGTCACTGGTGCACAAGAGGAGTGTGGGGAAACACTGGATCAGGTCGACCTATGATATTTTCAAGACTGCATCGAGAATCTCTGCAGCAGGGATTAGCGCCTGTAGACTTGCTTGTCTGCAGTTATCTGATCTCCTTTAGGAGGTGCAGGAGTGGTTTGCTGATATGCTGTGCACAGGTGAGAATCTCTTTGGAGATGAGGTGAAGGACTTAATGTCCTAAATTCGAGACCACCATGCGACACTCCAGCAGCACTCAACTAGCACTCATGACTCATCCTCATCCAGGATCTTCAAGGTCTGGTCACAGGAAATTTGCCTCCGAGGAGATACTGTCCTCCGCCTCTTCTGTCCCATCAGCAGCAACAGGCCCTTCATAGCCATCTGAGGCAACAGGGGGCTCTAAAGCGCTATCCAGTGCCTTGGTCAACTCCTGGGATAAGGTTTTGACTGGCTCGCAGGGAGCTTAGCCAAGACAGCTATAGCCGTGGTAATGGACCTAATGGCCAGGGAAGGCTGTGGTTCTAAGCAAACTGGTGGCCCAGAGTAACCTTGTATCCTCTGCCATCATCCGCAGATGGTACAAATTAAACCTATTGAGCGCCCTGACAAATTGCCCCAAGTGCTTTTTGGGGACAGATAGTGCAAATGAGGAAGTACTTTTAGCAACAATTTTTTGTTGTGCCATTTGGCACCTGTTTTATTGGTTCTCTTTTTTTTTTTGTTAGGGGGGCCGCTTGTAGCTAGGGATTCACCCATGTGTGAGGACTGCCATCCAACTTGCCATTGAGAAAGAAGCGTTGCTTACCTGTAATCTGCTGTCCGCAGAGAACACTTGATGTTAGTCCTCACAGAACCCGCCTGCCTGCCTTTCTGCGGAGTTGTTTCCACTTTGTGGGTTTTGTTCTTATTTTTATTATGAATTATGTTAAGACTGAGGTTACCCCCCATGGCCACAGGGTATATTGCATACATGAGCATGCTCAGAGAGGCTCAGTCAGAGTTCGAGAAGTTTTGGCATAAGATTTTCCGTGCCAGGCTCCATTGGATGATGTCAGCCATGTGTGAGGACTGACATCCTGCTGTCTCCGGACAACACCTGTCAAGATAAACAACTCTGCTAAACATTTAAAAATGCTTGAAGAGATTTTCCGACTTAAGTCCTTTTCTAATCATAAAGCAAGTGGCAGTGTATTCCAGAAATTAGGAACTAAAAAAGAAAAGCTGGTTTCTCTAGTCCTTTTGAGTCTAATCTCTCTTGAAGAAAATAGTCTATTTTTCATGATGCAAGGAGCTAAGAATATACCTAGTGTGGTATGAAACAATACACTTTGCAAGGTAGGGCAGAGTTCTCCATTGCAGAGCCTTAAGTCAAGCACGAGAACAAATTAAGACCAGGATTTCTGAACATATAGATGGGGTATAGTTTAATGGGACAAAGCCAACATGGATTTAGCCAAGAGAAGTCTTGCTTCACCAAGTAGCTACATTTTTGGAGGGGCATAAAACTATATGAACTGGCTCAACTTCATCAGCATGATAAAGTTGAGCCAGTTCATATAGTTTATCTGGATTTTCAGAAAGCATCTGTCAAAGTCCTTCATGAGTCTTCTTAGGAAATTAGTCATGGGATAGGGAAATCCGACAATCTCTCAGCAGTGCATGGTTCGATGGAATGTATCTTTGAAGGATACTAATGAAACGGGAGAGTTAGGGCATCCCAACAGAGTTCCAATAAAAGCAAAAGTAGTCAATGTGCCTATAAGTAAAGAATCACCTGAACTAAAGATTCCAAATTATCCTTAACTGAAAAGCAGATTAATACAAACAAAAAACACACTTTGAAATATCTGTATGCCAATGCCAGAAGTCTAAGAAGTAAGATTGGGAGAGTTAGCGTGTATAGCAGTGAATGATGAGAGGCATAATTGGCATCTCAGCGACCTGGTGGGAGGATCAGTGGGACAGTGTTATATCAGGGTATAAATCAACTTGGTGGGGGTGTAGCCCTTTATGTCCGAGAGGGTATAGAGTCCAACAGGATAAAGATCATACAAGAGATTGAATGCTCAGTAGAATCTATATGAGTAGAAATACTGTGTGTTGGGTAAGAGTATAGTGATAGGAGTATACTACCGTCCACCTGGTCAAAATGGTCAGACAGATGATGAAATGCTAAGAGAAATCAGGGAAGCTAACCAATTTGGCAGTGCAGTAATAATGGGAGATTTCAATTTCCAAATTCAAAATTCTCTTACTATATAATTCCACGATTAAAGCAATCTATATTTGAAACAACTGATTAAATGGTCAACTTTTTCAGTGGAAAGTGCCTCAAGGATCTGTACTTAGACCAGTGCTTTTCAATATATTGATAAATGATCTGGAAAAGGAATATGATGAATGAGGTAATCAAATTTACACATGATACAGAAGTATTCAGAGTAGTTAAATCACAAGTGGATTGTGATAAATTGCAGGAAGACCTTGTGAGACTGGAAAATTGGGCATCCAAATGGCAGATGAAATTTAATGTGGACAAGTGCAAGGTGATGCATGAGGGGAAAAATAATCCATCCTGTAGTTGCATGTTAGGTTCCATATTAGGCGTTATCACCCAAGGAAAAGTTCGAGGTGTCATAGTAGATAATACATTGAAATTGACAGCGCAGTGTGCTGCAGAAGTCAAAAATGCAAATTGAATGTTAGGAATTGTTAGGAAGGGAATGGTGAATAAAACAGAAAATGTTATACCACCTCTATTTCGCTCCATGGTGAGACCGTACCTTGAGTACTGTCTACTATTCTGGGATGGAACTGTTTCCCTGTGTGGAAAGGCTAAAGAGGTTAGGGCTGTTCAGCTTGGAGAAGAAACAGCTGAGGGGGAATATGATAGAGATCTAAAATCATGAGAGATCTGGAACGGGTAATTGTTAATCGGTTATTTACGCTTTTGGATAATAGAAGGACTAGGGGGCACTCCATGAAGTTTGCAAGTAGCACTTTTAAAACTAATTGGAGAACATTCTTTTTCACTCAATGCGCAATAAAGCTCTGGATTTTTTGCCAGAGGATGTAGTTAGGGCAGTTAGCGTAGCTGGGTTTAAAAAAGATTTGGATAAGTTCTTGGAGGAGAAGTCCCTTAACTACTATTAATCAAGTTGACTTAGAGACTAGCCTCTGCTATTACTGGCATCAGTGGCATGGGATCTTGTACTTGTAGCCTGGATTGGCCCCTGTTGGAAACAGGATGCTGGGCTCGATGGACCCTTGGTCTGACCCAGTATGGCAAATTATATTATTAGGTCTTAGGGGGCAGTGTGGTTTGCCACCTGGTCAAAAGACAGAAACAGAGTAGGACTTAATGTAAATTTTCCCAGTGTACAAATGTGAATAGTGGAATGCTCCAGGGATCTGTTCTGGGACCACTGCTTTTTAATTTATTTATAAATGACATGGAAATAAGAACATTGACAGGCCGATACAGTAAGGATGCGTTAGTGCGGCAGTGCCGGGTGCACCCTCGTTTGCCGCACGCACAGTTCTGATCACATACCACTCGATACTCTATTTAAATTGCTTGCAAATGCAAGCCGCGTCCAACGCGTGTCCATGAAGCGCAATCCATTTTACTGTATAGGCGCTTTATACAGCGCCTATACAGTATCCTGGGTGCGCTGGTACCTGTCATTTCAAATGACACTTCAAATGACATTTGAAATGACAGGTACCAGGAAGTGGATCCCAACTTTAACCAAAAGAAAACCTAAAATCCCCTCCTCCCGAAGCGACTCGACATGTAAAGTATTGTGAATAAATGTAACCAAAGTTAACTTACTTTTTCTTTCTTTCAGCCCTTTCAGCCCTCTCCCGGAGGCGCGCCGCGGCTCCCCTGCCTCCTGGGGGCAGCCGGCGGCGGAAGCGGCTTCCAGCAGCCCTCGCCGGCGAAGATGCACGCCCGTAGTGCATGGGCGTTCAAGCCAGCGAAAGCACATGAACGGGCGTGCGTGACGTATGCCGTGATGTCACGCACGCCCGTTCATACGCTTTTGCTGACTTGGGGGCCCGTCAATTTGGGTGCTCAAGGCACCGGGTGTGCGTGATGTCACGGCGTACGTCACGCACGCCCGTTCATGTGCTTTCGCTGGCTTGAGCGCCCGTGCACTACGGGCGTGCATTTGTCCGTCTTCGCCAGCAGGGGCAGCCGGCTGCCCCCGGGAGGTAGGGGAGTCGCGGCGCCTCTGGAGGAGGGCAGAGAGGGCTGAAAGAGAGAGAGAAAAAAAGTAAGTTAACTTTGGTTACATTTATTCACAATACTTTACATGTTGAGTCGTTTCAGGAGGAGGGGATTTTAGATTTTTAGGTTTTCTTTTGGTTAAAGTTGCTTCGGGAGGAGGGGAGAGAGTACTGGGGCTGCCCCGGAGACCGGCACTCATGGATGCGGCCAGGGCAGGTGAGCGGGGGCTGGGGGAAAGTTTGCCGTCTACCCTTACCTCTGCCTCTAATGCAGGGGTAGGCGGTAAATTAGCAGGTTAAACGCGGCTAAACTGCAGGTAAAGAAGGCGATAGTCGGGGCGCACGTTACTGAATGGGGGGGAATAGCTAATCCGATCGTTTACATCTCATATACATGCCGCGGGCGGAAAGGGTTACCCGTTGATTTAAAGAAGCGGTAAGGATGGGTTAAAAGGGATAGTGAATCGTGGGGTGGACTAACATGGCTAAATTGTGAGTAGAAAGCGGGTTAGAAGCAGGGTAACTGTGGCCGCACTTTACTGTATCGGCCTGTGAGTGAGGTGATCAAATTTGCTGATGACACAGTTCTTCAAAGTTGTTAAATCACAAGAGGATTGTGAGAAATTGCAAGAGTACCTTGCAAAACTAGGAGACTGGGCATGCAAATGACAAATGAAATTTAACGTGGACATGTGCAAAGTAAAGCACTTGGGGAAGAGTAATATAAATTATAGTTATATAATACAAGGTTCCACATTAGGAGTCGTCATTCAGGAAAAGGATCTAGGCATCATTGATAATACTTATGAAATCTTCTGCTTAGTGGGCAGCAGAAGCCAGGAAAGAAAATAGAATGTTGGGAATTGTTAGGAAATGAATGGAGAATAAAAGAGAGCAATACAAAGGCATTATGATATTGTCTATGGTGCGACCTCATCTTGAGTATTATGTGCAGTTCTGGTCACTACATCTCAAATATATAGCAGAATTAGAAAAAGTACAGATAGAGGCAACCAAAATGATAAAAGGGATGGAATGATTACCCTATGAGGAAAGGCTAAAGAGGTTAGGAATCTTCAGCCTGGAGAAGAGCCGGCTGATAGTTCTATAAAATGTGGAGTGAAACAAGTAAACAATCTGTTGTTTACTTTTTCAAACAATAGACTAGGGGACACATTAAAACTAAGAGAAACATTTTTTTATTCAATGTGTACTTAAGCTCTGGAATTCATTGCCAGATGATGTGGTAAAACTATTAGTGCAGCTGCATTTAAGAAAAAAAAGATTTGGACAAATTCCTGGAGGAAGTCTGTAAACCATTATTAAGGTGGAGTTGAAGTCTACTTTTTTTTTATCTCTGGGATAAACAGCTTGGAATCTCTCTACCCCTTGGGATCCTGCCACATACTTATAACCTGGATTGGCCATTGTTGGAAACAGGATACTGGACTTGATGGACCTTTTAGTCTGGTCCAGTATGGCAAATTTTATGTACTTATGCACCCAATTTTAAATACAGTAACAGCTGATACAGATAGTCAGTGAAGCTCTTTGAGATGAGTTGTAACTTAGTGGTATTTTCTTTTCCCCAAAATTAATTTCCTCTGCACTCAGGCCAGTCAACACCATTGGGTTATGGATACCTACCAGCAGTTGGAGTCTGAGAAAAACGGACTTGCTGATGTCACGGACACCTGATATTATCCTTCCATTATTCTCCATCTTCAGTAGGTGGTGGATATATAGCTCCCTTGTGGGGATTGCTCATGTTCACATTAAAAAAAAAAAAGTGATAAGACGATAAGAAGAAGAATTAAATACTTGAGTTCCTGAGGGTGACACCCAACTGTTCCCTCCCTTAGTTGAGTGCTTTAAATATTGAGGCCTGGTACAGGCATGGGCTTAAGAAAGACAGAGAGAAGGCTCAGCAGTAAAGGCTTGCGCTCCCCTGTAACCAAAGACCCGATTGTGCCCTAAGCCAAGGAAAGGCTGACCTCAGGTAAAAATGTTAGGAGGGGTAACGTTTTCTGGCATCCTGCTCGCTGTCCACTTTGGGCAAGTGCTAGAGGGAGACTGCTCTGGGAGATATTGAGGAGGGTGCTGCTCATAACCTGTTGAATGATTCCACTGGGGATTCGATTTCACACCTTGGAAGAGGGAGAAATTCCACTTGACTTGGAAGTGGAATCGCTCATCGAACAACGGGCGATAGAACCAGTTCCACCCCATCTAATTGGCCAGGGGAGCTGAGACCAATCCTGGATTTAAGAAGTCTGAACCAACATCTAACCTGAGAGAAATTCAAAAGGAATTCCCTCCTCTTCATCCAGAAGGGGTAATCTGTGTGCTGTGGATCTGAAAGTTGCTTATGCTCATATTCCCATCCACGCCTCCCATTTGCGATACCTGTACTTTATGGTGGATTCTTCTCACTATCTGTACTCCCCTTTGGCCTTTCAGCTGCACTAAGAGTTATCAACAAATGGCTAACTATAGTAGCAATGCATCTGACATCAGGGCATCCAGGTCTTTTCACATAGATAAGTAGCTGAACTAGCCATGGTGTATGAGTACGTCTTCCATGCCACTAGGTGGCGGAGCTCTCAAAGTCCATCAAAGACTTTTAGCTAGGTACTCCTTCCCTCCTGTATCCTGACAAGATTACCTCAGGCTCCTTAGTCTGACTTTTTTTCCGTACAATGGTGTGCGCAGAGCTCTCGCTCCTTCTTCTCTCGTTTAAAATTGTAACATCTAAAGCGAAAAGGAAACAACAAAGTTAAACAAAATAAAATAATAATAATATAGAAAAAGAAAAGGAAAAAAGGTTTTTTTCTCAGCAGCCTGCCCTCCCGAGATAGTACAAACATCTCGGGGCACCCCTTCCCCCCTTCGGACATTCGCCGACTCGACTATCCCTTCCTCTCTCCCCTGTCCTACTCCCCACTGTTACCATTCATCTCTGACGTTCACTTTCCTCTCTGCCCAGCCTCATGCTTCCTTTTCCCCGTCCCCCCTCCTTTCCTTTCTATAGTTGCTCCCATCCTATGGAACACCATGCCCCCTCCCCCCCCCCCCCCCCCCCCGATCTGAAACAAGAACCCTGCATCAAGAAATTTAAACATAACTCCTGCCCCCGACCCTGCAACTCCTCTCTCTCTCTCTCTCTCTCTCTCTCTCTCTTACTTCTCTCATCATAATTTATCAGCTTAGTGCCCATCTTCTTCCTCTCATCCCTCCCCCTCCTCTTTCTCCTCCTTCCTATGCAACTTTCCTACCTCCTCTCTCCTCTCCTTCCCCTATGACACTCTTGCACTTATTTTTACCACTACAACCCTGTAAATTGCCTCAGCCACCTGTAAATCATTCCAGTGCCCCATTTGGTATCTTCAGCGCCTGTGAATTCTCCCAGTGCCTCCCTTGGCACAACTGTTTGGCACACCCTGTTATAACTGATTCCTTGTTATAGTTTTTTCCAGGTTTTAACCTTAATACCCCTCCCAATTGTAAATATGTTTATTGTAATATGTTTTTTGTAAAGCTCTGTTTCACTGCATTACTTGTTCTCTGGAAACTGACGTGGTGATCCCAACGAATGCCGGCCTATAAAAATGTTAAATACAATTTCTAAGACTCCTTGTCTCAATACCTACAACTCGCGCTCAGTGGAAGCACTTCCTGAACTCCGTTGGTTTCTCCGTAGCTTGGAATTCTCTTTATAACTTCAGCGAACACCTTGACAGCCAACCACCTTCCATGGTTCAATTCTAGTGCCATATGACATGGAGTGTAACGACAACTGGGCACATTACCATCCCATCCAGACGATTTTCTCAGAAATCAGTTCACAGATACGGCACAAAGCCTTGGGATTAGACATAATCCCTTCGTACCTACTCCCAGCGTTTTATCACGACTTCCACATTCATCCTCAGCCCTCTACCAAGTTTAAAAAAAAATATTTTTTTATAAGGGGCAAATAACCTTGAGAGCTTACTCCGCTTATAAGCACCGTTTTTTCAACCATCGAAGCAACAAACTGATCAGCAACACAAACTTCATCAGCTTGCTGGGACACCTCGCCAGCTGAGGCATCCTAAGAATCCTCAATCTCCAAACTCGTCTGGTTATTTTCAGTAATCATAAGGCTGCCCTCATTACCTCAGGGATACAGTTGCCCACTTATTCCCCATCTCTATTCTCGTTGCACTTAATCAGCTTTATCAGTTATATTAATACTACTACCTATAGAATGCCTTCTCAAAACCAGTCTTCCGTCCTTCATCCTGGGGGTCGCACTGCCTTTCAAACAGGCACATCCTTACATATCAAGGCATCCCAATACCTAGTGTTACCTAGGTTTTTCTCCAGACGGGAAAACCATTCTGCGAAACAGGATTTTCCATGCGGCCTACTTCTTACCACTGGGTTCACCAGCGACTAGACAAGCATAGTGCTGCACCATTTGTCATCAGGGGGACTAAGTTTTTTTCCCTGTTTAAACAATAGTTTCCTAATGTCATTCATCCCAAGGCTTCCAAACGGTGACCTTTGCAAACGATTCTTGCCTAATCAATCTAGGACTCTAATCCACTAAAAAAAAAAAAAGGAACCAGGACTGGAAGGTTCACCTTACAGTCTATTCACATTGCAATTCATCGAACCCTGCATCTCAAGGTTCACGACAAGGCTTTCTACCTTACCAGAGAGCTTTAACTCTCTCAACCTGTTCTACAACTCTCCTTCACAGTACACAACTCCTTCACAGTGCCAACTTTACAGACATAACTGTTCTGGGACATGTAGGGTACCAACCTACACAGTTCCCCCGACGTGCCTACATATCTAATGCCTGTGATGCGGCCTAAGGCACAATGGAATCTATTGCCACATTTCTTGACCTGCAAAAAAAACCCAACATAAAAACAAATACCAGGAATGGACTCATAACGGTAGCTTCTTCCGTTGACATCTTGAGCAAGCTCATCCTTGACTACCCTGTGACACCAGGTAGCCTCACCTCAGCATCTGTACAAATTCCATACACAACTTCTATTGACTTCGTACAAATACACTCTGCACATATGCCTCAAGATTCCCTACAAGGGTATGAGAGTCAGGATTCACACGAATCCGTCTTGCATTGTGTAAAAAAAATAAATACAGAGCAGAGTATCTGGTTCCTGGAACCTCTACGAAGTGGCAATTCAAGTCTGGATCACGCGCAACGAATATCTATCTTACTTCCATAAATTATCTGCCCGACATGGTTGATTTCAGGCCGGACAAACTCAGCATCACTTTCACTCCCGCAAAAGGGGACCTAACAGAGGTAACTCCAAGCATACTCTCACTAAGACTTCACTAATAAGGGTCTTGTGCAGCCCTGTACACAGATAATGGGGAGCTTTGTTCGATTTCTCTGAGCTCACTTAAACTCCAGGTGCCTTTCTCATCAATTGGTCACAACGCATATTTATGCATTCCTTTGACTTCTTCCACTCATCTCTCGATCACTCCAGAGATGCAAAAAAGACCAGATGATTCTGCCACATCGCACATAGGCATACAACCAAGCGTATCTACGCCTTATCGCGCCAACATAACCAAAAACGTCCATAGTATGGTTACCTATGACGGCTTTCAATCCGCGACCCAATTCTCCGGGACGCAGCTCCTAGTTTCTTCACTAGACCGAGGAAACATCCTTTCCACGTCTTCCTACACCTTAGGGCGTGGACATTGATGAACTCGTTTATCTGGTTTTTTTTTCCTTTCATCAGAACAAATCTCCATCACATTCAATTATCAGGAAGATTGAACCCACTGCGCTTCCAAGGGTGCATCAACAGGTATAGCCCTTCAAAGACGGCCCACTTGGCCGTCTTTTGTTATACCGCCATCTTGCTGCAGCAAGGGCAACGCAGCTTCTCACTATGAGTTCCCGTAAGCACCACTACATCTTACTATCTTCATATAAAGGAACTACCACTTTCATGTTACTCATTGGTATACCTCTTCATGTACGGCCTATTAAACCTACATCCACTTTACAAAACCACAGGTGCCATGGCATTTTAACATGAATCTTGAACAGCTAATGCTTGCACCTCTACACACTTATCACCTTCGCTCCTCGCATAACAGGTGTTTCTTTCCTATTCGATTTCAGTCCTACAAGACCACGTGATTTACAACCACTGGTTCAATACCCTCTTTCTCTTCCATTTCACCACAGCAATGTAACCCTGCACACTTACTCGGAGTTATACTATCAGTAATGTCCCGTTTTTCTGCATTACCCTAGCCATCACCTACTCCACATTCCATCCACATCTCTTGCAATTAACGATGAGAGGTTGAAACGTCTTGATTGTAATCGTGCACTACCATACTACGATATGTGCACTCTGTCACCCAATCGACCTCACAATGATTTCTTCGTCACTCCAAATGCACAAGAGCGTGCAATGACGATGACAACTTTAAGGCGATCTCCAGTTACATCCATTTAGCGATAATGGACAATTGCAAACGCTTTATGCATTCCTAAAGAGACAGCGGATACATGTGATGACAACCTGGATTGCTCTAACTATAAAGTATCTCTCATAGACATCTATGAAGAGGTGACACAAACACCGCTACACATTTCACATCCCACCAGTGTTTTCTAAACAGCCAGGGGATGATCCTTTGCGACGGACTATCCTACAGAAGCACAAAATTCTAAACAGATACAGCCTTCATAGGAACTGTCCGCCAGTATTTTCGTATTGAGCAAAAAAAAAAAAATTGACACATACTGTTGCTCAATACGTCAGCTGGGGACTCCCATACAGCATGGCTAATTCATCTGCTATCTATGGAAAACACCGTTTACAGTAAGTAAACTTGCTCTTCCCTTACCTGGATGATTTGCTTGTGACAGCGAAATCCCAGGAAAGCATTTTAACCTCCCTGGAGAAAAAATGTCTCCTACAGTTGCTGGGCTTCCTTGTAAATTTGAGAAATCTACTATGATTCCCTCCCAGAAAAGCAAGTTCATTAGGGCCTGGATAGATTCTCTGCAAGAAAGAGAGCTTTCCTTCCTTCAGATCAAGCTCAAACTCTTTGGACATTAGTTCAAACTACTGAACACAAATCAATCAACTGCCAGAGAGCTGCTGGTTGTTCTTGTTTACATGGCGGCAGCAGTCAGTATAGTAGCAGTAACCTGCCTGCATGTGTGTCTTCTACAATGGGACCATCATTTCTAGTGGGACCAGCTAACTCAGCCCCTATCAATCAAAGTAGCAATCTCATCAGAAATGAAACAGGAATTGAATTGGTGGTTGGACCCCTTCATTTTACAGGAAGGAGTATCAGTGTGACTGGCTCCTCACCAAGTAACTTTAGCAACAGATGTCTCCAGAAAGGGGGGGGGGGGGGGCGCATAGAGGCCCTTTTCAAACTCAAGGACCACAGTCTTTCCAGGAGCAACAATTTCAGATCAATTTCCCAGAGTTGAGAGCAATAAGAAACACACTAAAATACCTTCTTCAAGGTAAGAGAATTCTTATTCAAACATAATCACCATGTTTTAAGTGAACAAACAGAGGTACAGGATCTTGGACTTCTTGCCAAGAAGTGATTTAAAAAAAAAAAAAAATGGGAATGAGCACGCAAACACTAAGCTGTCCTGCAAGTGACCTATCTTTCTGGAATCGCCAACTTATTGGCAGATAACTTCAGCAGAGTTTTGGTTTTTTTGGGTTTTTTTTTTTGACCACATGAATGATCTCTAAAGCATTCAATAGCCATATAGCCAACAGACTGTTCAGTCTCTGGGGATTTCCAGCAATTGAACTATTTGCTTCAGAGCCAAACAGAAAAGGTTTGCTCTGTTCTTTCAAGCAAATTCAGATCTGCTCAGAAGGAGCTGCCGAATGCACTCCAGTATAACATTATTCAAAGGTATACATAGGGTATGTAGTGTAGATCAGTGAAATAAACTACTTTAATACATTTTTTGATTTTGTATTTTTTAGACAGCAGAATGTGAAAAATTTGTGTGAAGATGTTTGCAAGGCAGTATACTCATTGCCTTTTTGTAGCATCTCTATTAATAGTAATATGTTGTAAATTTTGTTTCTTACGCAAAGTTATAAGGTGCAAATTGCAAACTGTTAAGGAATTTTTGTTCCATCGCTACTAATATTGTTTTTTATATTGGTTAAGATAGTTTTTGAATGGTGTAGTGAATGCTTTCTACAGAAATTTGTGGTTTTGAAAACCTGGTTTGGGTATCCGTGCTTAAACTTGTGTTCTTGAACCCAGAGATATGGATACAAGGGTTTTTAGTTTGTTCATAATCTTGATATACCACGTTTTCAATGTTGTATCAAAGTGGTTGCTATAAAAAAAAAAAAAAATCTGTTGCACTCAATCAGGTTTGTCTTAACAGTCTGAATAGGGAATTACAGACTGAAATTTTGTCAATAAGATTTCAAGCTGTGAAACAAAATGAGATTGGCACAGCGCAAGCTGGTCTTTGTACTTTGGCCCAATATAATAGTGCCCATGGCTATATGCACATTTTTGTGCTTATATCTTTACTCATGATGGTATAAGTAGTTCAGTGCACAAAAACTGTCTGCCACAAATTAGCACTTTTCCTTGCAGATGTTAAAGCACTGGCCATTACTTCCCAATGCAGAGAGGTGCATAGGCTGAATGCATGTTTCCTTAATGCTGGAAATTTAGCTCTTGGTCAGAGGCAGATTAAAGTTTCTGAGGCTATGGGGCTATACTTCACATTTGTGGTGCGTAGGTCCTATGCTTGTTATGATTTGTATGCTTAAAACTCTTTCTGTGTAGAAATCTTGGTTTATGTGCACGAAGCACATCTTTGTTCAAACATTTTTGGGTTAGCATGCTTATTTAAAGTCCTGATGCTTAACTTATTGCATCAGAAATTTAGGATTTTTTTTTTAAACTGTGTGCCGAATATAAACTTAAAGTAGATAAGGCGATGGGGCCAGATGGGTTACATCCGAGGGTATTGAGGGAATTTGGAGTCCTTAGCAGCTCAGCTGGCTGACCTTTTCAGTATTTGTTTAGAGCTGAGTATCTCTGAAGGACCTGGAGAGGGGTGGATGTGGTTCCTGTTAAAAGTGGAAGTAGGAGGAGGCTGGAAACTACAGGCCAGTTAGTCTGACTTTTGTGGTGAGCAAATTAATGCGATTACTACTGAAACAGATATAGCAGTTTCTGTAATCCAATGGATTGCATGATCCAAGGCAGCATGGTTTTATTAGCGTTATGGTAAATCTTGTCAGACCAATCTGATCAATTTTCTTTGATTGGGTGACTGGAGAGTTAGATCAAGGGGAGAGCACTGTACTTAGTGTACTTAGATTTCACTAAAGCCTTTGACATGATTCCACATAAGAGACTTATAAATAAATTGAACGCCCTTGGTATGTAACTTAGTGATTTGACTAGGTTAGAAACTTTCAAATGGAGTTTACTGTGAGGAGGGGGCGTTACTAACCGTGTGCTTCAGGGTTTAGTCTTGAGTTTAGTTATTTTCTCTCCCCCCATTAATATTTTGAGAGGCCAAAACAAAAACAATATAGACAATCTTAACAGCTCCACAATGAATACAGCTAAGGGTTATCCCTTGTCCCCCATATACATCATATACAGGTTTGTCTATTAAACAAAAACCCCCCAAAAAACAAAAAAACTTTCCTTTTTTTCCATGCTATCCCCTCCCTCAAGTTGGACCTCCATAGTTAATAAAAATTCCAAATATTCTGAAACTTATTTAGCCTATTCCTTCTAATTGCTGTAAGCTTTTTCATCTTGTATACCATTTCCGACCTTCGATACACTTGAGCTAAGTTTGGAGCATCCTCTTTCTTTCAGTTGATGTATGCTTGAGTCTGAGACCAACATGGAGACTGTGATTGACCCAGAATCCTCTACTGCAGTTCTGTTTGCAGTTCTGGCCATGTGACCTCTAAATGTGCTATTGAGTCTGACCTGGAGGAATTACAGGAGATCTGGACAGCAGCTGGAGCTGTCTAAAACTTGTGGTGGAGGGTCATAGGGTCACAAAAAAGCAGAAGGAAAAGGTCAGAATCTCAGGCTAATATTCAAACTACAGGGAGGAGGAATAGCCTAGTGGTTAGAGCAGTGGACTATGAACCAGGAGACCAGGGTTTGAGTCCTGCTGTCGCTCCTTGTGACCTTGCTCAAGTCACTTTACCCTCAGGTACAAAAACTTAGATTGTAAGCCCTCTGGGGATAGATAAATACCTACAGTACCTGAATGTAAACCAGTGATATCTCGATTGAGATCAAATGTTGGTATATAAAAAAAAAAAAAAAATACAGTAGCACCTAAGCCAACAGCTTAGGGCTTGAAGATCTCTCTGAGGGTGAAGAAAATGACAGGACAGAGGACTAATGGAAGATTGATGTGAACATCAGGCCAGTGGGCCTCAATTTGGGAAGGGGATCAGGGTAATATAGGTCTAATTTATCTTGTTTTGACATGAGAAGCTGTGTTCGTGATACTCCCATAGGTTCATGCAGTTTTACTTACTTGAGATTGCCTGTTTCATCTATAAAAAGCAAAACACACTGATGCACAACAAGAGACAGAGGCTAGTGCTTTTCATAAGCAGATGTCCTGCCTTTCTGTTCCTCCCAAGGGTACCTGTATTGCTTATTGATATATAATTAAAAAATAAAAATTGATATTTGTTTCTCAAATTTTGATATGGTATCCTTGGAGAAGCACCTTAAGCATGTTTGGTGCTTAACACAGTTCAGAGCAATGGTACATCGTGTTGCAGCAAATACTTGAGAAATCAGCTGATCCATTTCATATGGAACATTCTCAGATGCCACACTAAATAAAATATAAAAAATCCCATCTTAATTGCCTCCCCATTAGAGACTGAACAAATCTTTGAACCTTCTTCCAAAAAGGCACTAATACCCCGTACCCTCACCCTCTCCAGCAGCTACCTGGCACACTGTTATGCATTTTATGTAACCTATGAAGGGTAAGATACCATCTATAGTACACCTTCAGGGTGTTCTCTATTAAGTGCACAGAGAGGGAAGTTTTTAACCACTGAACCCCTTATATCTTCCTAAATGTTTAATTTTATTTATAAATCTTTTCCAGCTCAGCTCATGTTGTAATCTAGTCTTAGGTTTACCGAAAAGTATCATGTATACATCTTGGATGTCAAGCCCTTTATATTATTCTTTGAACATAGCATTTCTATTTTTATATGAGCCCTATTCACTAGATGAATTTGCCCAACATTATGAAGAAGATAGACAAATTTGAAAAAACGCATAGTAATCTGCATTAGTGATACAAAACCTTTCCTTTAAGCTTTCAAAGTTTCACAGTGCAGTTTAAATACCTCGATTTTGCCTAATCATGAAATGGGTTCATTATTCCAGAGCAACAGATCTCTATAGATTTTTTTTTTTTTTTTTTCAATAAGGGCCCGTAATTTAACCCCAACAACTGATGCATATGTACTGAAAGATTAATGCCCAAGTACCTGATGGTTTGATCCACCCACTATTTATAATGGACTTCTCCTCCAAGAACTTATCCAATCCTTTTTTAAACACAGCTATACTAACTGCACTAACCACATCCTCTGGCAACAAATTCCAGAGTTTAATTGTGCGTTGAGTAAAAAAGAACTTTCTCCGATTAGTTTTAAATGTGCCTCATGCTAACTTCATGGAGTGCCCCCTAGCCTTTCTATTATCCGAAAGAGTAAATAACCAATTCACATCTACCCGTTCTAGACCTCTCATGATTTTAAACATCTCTATCATATCCCCCCTCAGCCGTCTCTTCTCCAAGCTGAAAAGTCCTAACCTCTTTAGTCTTTCCTTATAGGGGAGCTGTTCCATTCCCCTTATCATTTTGGTAGCCCTTCTCTGTACCTTCTCCATCACAATTATATCTATTTTGAGATGCGGCGACCAGAATTGTACACACTATTCAAGGTGCGGTCTCACCATGGAGCGATACAGAGGCATTATGACATTTTCCGTTTTATTCACCATTCCCTTTCTAATAATTCCCAACATTCTGTTTGCTTTTTTGACTGCCTCAGCACACTGAACCGACGATTTCAATGTGTTATCCACTATGACGCCTAGATCTCTTTCTTGGGTTGTAGCATCTAATATGGAACCTAACATTGTGTAACTATAGCATGGGTTATTTCCTGGCGTGTAGCCAGATGGACTCAGAACAAGTGGGTATAGTGTGCTTGTGCTAGCAGTTAGAGACGGATCTGACATCAGCACGGGTACATATACCCCCACAGGAAGTGAAGCAACTCAGTAATTTCCGTCTCCAAAGCAGTTTGGAGTGCCTGCACGCTCGCTCCTCGCGGGATCCACCTTCAGACCCCTCTGGGGCCTGTCTCTCTGTTCCCTAACTTTGAAGATGGTGTTCTTGCTGGCAGTGTGTTCAGCACGCCACATCTCCGAGCTACAAGCGCTGTCCTGCCGTGATCCCTTTCTCAGGCTCACTCCAGAGGCTATCCATCTTCGCACGGTTCCCTCCTTTTTACCTAAAGTGGTCTCACACTTTCACCTCAACCAAACCATATCTTTGCCAACCACGGCGCGTTTGAAGAAATCTGAAGAAGGGCGTTTGCTACGCCATCTCGACATCGGCTGATTGCTGCCCAGATACCTGGAAATGACAGAAGCAGTACGAAAGACGGACCATCTGTTCGCCCTTCACAGCGGGAAGAAGCAAGGGGAAGCGGCCTCTCGGCCTACCATAGCCCGCTGGATCAAAGAAGTTATCAGAGCAGCCTACGTAGAGGCGAGAAAGTCACCACCTCTACAGGTCAAGGCTCATTCTACCAAGAGCGCAAGCAGCATCTTGGGCAGAATCGAGGATGCTGTCTCCCGCAGAAATATGTAAGGCGGCGAAATGGTCCTCCCTCCATACCTTTTCCAGATTTTACCGTCTGGATGTCCAGGCCAGGGAGGACACAGCATTTGCGAGGGCAGTCCTATGCGGTCCTCAGGCAGCCTCCCGCCCAGTCTGGGAGGAAAGCTTTTGTACATCCCACTTGTTCTGAGTCCATCTGGCTACACGCCAGGAAATGCTGAGATTACTTACCTGATAATCTCCTTTTCCTTAGTGTAGACAGATGGACTCAGCATCCCGCCCGGCTGCCAGTATACATGGGTTTCACCGATTCATGGTAAGCCATGTCATTTTCTTACATAAGAGCGTCCACTCTACCAAGTGTCGACGCCTTCCGGTTGGAAGCGCTGGCGGTCTCCAGCTACTATCCATCGGTCAGGGGAATCCTGTTTCCCTATTTCATTGATCGTCAGTACACATATATCCATAACAGCTTTTGCAAGGAAGATTACTGAGTTGCTTCACTTCCTGGGGGTGTATATGTACCCGTGCTGACGTCAGATCAGTCTCCAGCTGCTAGCACAAGCACACTATACCCACTTGTTCTGAGTCCATCTGTCTACACTAAGGAAAAGGAGATTATCAGGTAAGTAATCTCAGCATTTTTCCCTATATGCATCACCTTGCACTTATCCACATTAAATTTCATCTGCCATTTGGATGCCCAATTTTCCAGTCTCACAAGGTCTTCCTGCAATTTATCACAATCTGCTTGTGATTTAACTACTCTGAACAATTTTGTATCATCTGCAAATTTAATTCTCACTCTTATTTCTTTCCAGATCATTTATAAATATATTGAAAAGTAATGTTCCCAATACAGATCCCTGAGGCACTCCACTGCCCACTCCCTTCCACTGAGAAAATTGTCCATTTAATCCTACTCTCTGTTTCCTGTCTTTTAGCCAGTTTGCAATCCACGAAAGCACATTGCCACCTATCCCATGACTTTTTACTTTTCCTAGAAGCCTCTCATGAGGAACTTTGTCAAACGCTTTCTGAAAATCCAAGTACACTACATCTACCGGTTCACCTTTATCCACATGTTTATTAACTCCTTCAAAAAAGTGAAGCAGATTTGTGAGGCAAGACTTGCCTTGGTAAAGCCATGCTGACTTTGTTCCATTAAACCATGTCTTTCTATATGTTCTGTGATTTTGATGTTTAGAACACTTTCCACTATTTTTCCTGGCACGGAGGTCAGACGAACCGGCCTATCAATATTGGGGTTACATTAGCTATCCTCCAGTCTTCAGGTACAATGGATGATTTTAATGATAGGATACAAATTTTTACTAATAGCTCTGAAATTTCATTTTTTAGTTCCTTCAGAACTCTGGGTTGTATATCATCCGGTCCAGGTGATTTACTACTCTTCAGTTTGTCAATCAGGTCTACCACATCTTCTAGGTTCACCATGATTTGATTCAGTCCATCTGAATCATTACCTATGAAAACCTTCTCTAGTATGGGTGCCTCCCCAACATCCTCTTCAGTAAACTCTGAAGCAAAGAAATCATTTAATCTTTCAGCGATGGCCTTATCTTCTCTAAGTGCCCCTTTAACCCCTCGATCATCTAACAGTCCAACTGACTCCCTCACAGGCTTTCTGCTTCGGATATATTTTAAAAAGTTTTTACTGTGAGTTTTTGCCTCTACAGCCAACTTCTTTTCAAATTCTCTCTTAGCCTGTCTTATCAATGACTTGCATAAACATTGGCAAGTTAAATGTATTATCCTATTTTCTTCTGCTGGATCCTTCTTCCAATTTTTGAATGAAGATCTTTTGGCTAAAATAACTTTTCACATCCCCTTTTAACCATGCCGGTAATAGTTTTGCCTTCTTTCCACCTTTCTTAATGTGTGGAATACATCTGGACTGTGCTTCTAGAATGGTAATTTTTAACAATGACCACACCTCTTGCACACTTTTTACTTTTGTAGCTGCTCCTTTCAGTTTTTTTCTAACAATTTTTCTTATTTTAGCAAAGTTTCCCTTTTGAAAGTTTAGCATGAGAGCCATGGATTTGCATACTGTTCCTTTTCCAGTGATTTATTAGCTTGCATCACCTTCTCTAGCCTGGAAACTTCTCCCTCCAACCTCTTCTGTTGTATAGGATCGAGAGTTGGAAGCCAGACCCCCGCCAGATACCCATCAATGTCCTCCTTTTTTATGGAGCCATCTGCTGACTAAAGCTCCTGATAGAAGTGCCTAAAGTGCACTCCCTTACCATCCCAGGAGCATATACCAACTGCCCTTGATTTCTAATGCTTGTAATCTCTGTCTGCAACTTTTTTTTTTTTTTAACTTGCTCGTTAAGTCTAGAGGACTAATTACTAAATTTAAAATACTCTTGATTTAGCAGCATGAGTTTGAGATATAGTCAGATAACCATCCGGCTCCCCTCTCGCCTGTCTTTGAACAAGTCGTCTTATGTTGCGATTCAAGATGTCTGATCCAGACAAGTAACTCCTCCGCTTTCCTCACCCTCTCTTTTCCCAAGATGCCCATATCATCAGCTTACCTCAAATAACTGCTTTCAAACCATCCCATACCATATTTGGTCAGACTTCCCCCAGATTACGAAGACTGCTCGTTGCCACACTGTTTCCTCTGGTTATTCAATCAGGGCCTTCTGTATTTGCATTTTTCCACTTTTTTTTAACAGAATCCATTACCATTTCGCAAAAATCTTGTGGTTCCTTGTTGGAGTCCCCAGATCTGGTGTCGCTCCACTCTGCAAAGGACAAACTTCCAGTGGTTGAATTAATCCCGCCTTCTCCAAAGCATCTCTCTTCATCCAGTGCTTTCACTTCCCTTCGATAGTAAACAGAATGCCAAAAGGATATAGCCACTTGTATTTCATGTTGCCATGCCGCAATACCTCTGTTATCTCCTTCATTTCCCGGTGTCTAGCAAGCATGGCAGCTGATAAGTCTGCAAAGAAATACATTTTATGAAATTCCCACTGAAGAGCCCCATTGGCTCATGCAGTCGCCATTACTTTTTCTTTGAGCTGGAGATCACTGAAGCACACTTATGTTTCTAAGGAGATTCTGGTGCATAGGATCCCCCAAACGATGAGCCCAGTCGATCTGGATCATGGACACCTCTATCTCTCCTGCACCAGCCAGCAAAGCCCAGCACACTTGTCTCACCACCTCTGCACAATCTGCATACTCCTGCACTTCAGGCTCTCCTCTGATATGCAGATTATTTCTGCGCGCTCAATCCTCCGTTTTAGCACATGAGATCCTCTTTCCCTTCTTTCAAATCCAAAACCTCCTTTTGCAATTTTTCAACTCGCATGACTTGTTCTTCCTGGTGCTGTTCAATCTTATCCACATGGGCCTCGATGTAATTCATTTCTCCTCTCAATTCATTTATCTCCTCCAACATCTTCTTAGAAATAATGTCCCATTTAAAATATTTAAACTATGCTCTTATCTCCTCCCAGGTTGAGCTCTCCCTCTCTGCAGTATTTGTTAGATCTTGCCCACCCTCCTCCGAGCATGAGGGAGAAGGCTCCTGTGCTGTCTTTGGGCCTGTCATTCGCCAGCTTGGAGTCCCAGCTGCTGCAAAATAGCTTTTGATTTCAGCCTTTTTTTTTTTCTCGTCGCCATCATAGAGCAGCTGTTGAAACAACAAAATGTCGGTGGTATGGGCTCAGAATGCTCCTTTTAAATCTGATTTCAGTGGATTAAGTAAACATCCAGACGGAGAAATGGGTTCAGGTTTCCATCTTAGCCTGTGACATCACTTCCCCCAAGTCAGTTATTTTCAACCTTTTCATGAGCAGCATTGCAGAAGGATTATTGGGAAAAGTTTGCATTTTTGCAGATGATACCATAATCTGCAACAGAGCTGACAGCCAGGAAGGTGTGGAATACGAAGGATCTAGCAAAGCCTGAGTAATGGTCTAGAGACTGATAGCTGAGATTTAATGCTAAAAAAACCGGAGTAATGCATTTTGGATGCAAAAACCCACTGGAGAAGTTACAGCATTGGAGGTGAAATTCTTCTAAGCACAAAAGAGCAGGATCTGGGGGTGATTGTATCTGTTTATCTTAAAGTGGATAATATGACAGCAAAAACCAGAAAGATGTTTAGCTGCATAGGGAGAGGAATGATTAGTAGAAAATGAGAGGTGATATCTCATTTAGAATACTATGTACAATTCTGGAGACTGCACTTTCAAAAGGATATAAACAGGATGGAATTGGTCTAGTGGGTGACTACTAAAGTGGTCACAGATCTTCATTCTAAAGCATATGGGGATAGACTTAAACATCTAAACATGTGTACCTTGGAAGAAAGGTGAGAGAGGGGGAGATATGATAGACGTTTAAATATCTCCAAGGTTTGCATGGAAAGGAGGCTCTAAATCAAAGGGTCATGGGATGATGATGAAAAGGGCTAAACTCAGGAGAAATCTTAAGAAATATTTCTTTACAGAGAAGGTAGTAGATGTATGGAATAGCCTCCTAGTGAAGGTGGTGGAGGCAAAAACTGTCTCTGAATGCAAGAAAGCATGAGTTAAATATAGGGAATCTCTAGGAAGTGATGGGATTTACAATACTAAATTAATTGGGTGGATGGGCAGACTAGATGGACCAGATTGTCTTTCTGCCAGTATATTTCTATGTTCTAGTGCACATTTTCCCCACAGATAAGCAGGCTGAATTAGCCATGCTGACTGGGAGTGCCCCCTGGCGGCCCAGTGCGGGAACTTCTAATAGAATGTTGAAAACTTTGCTCATGCACGCCTGTGTGGTGGTGCCTTGCCGCACGACTGACTCTCTTTCCTCCGTTTTTTGCTTTCCCATGCAGTAATGGTCACGGGTTCTTCTCTCTCCACTCTTGGGAAAGCTTTCTCTCTCTTCTCAAAATCACTTCGGTGAACACCAAACAGCACTTTTCAGTGTCCTGATGACTCCTAAAGCTCCCGGTTTTAAATTTTGCCAATGCGGCAAAATCATGTCCCTCACGGACTGACCGCTGTTATTTATGTCTCAGCCCTGACCATAGTCAGGCATCCTGCCGGGATTGTGGCAGGATGTCCCCACAGGCCCAGCGGCAGTGTGCTGTGAAGATCACTGGACTGAGGGAATTGGAAGGAAGACCAGTCTGGTTCCTATGCCCCTAACCAGCGCTCTGTGCAGTCTTCCCCAGGGCAAGAACCCAACATACCAGAAAAATAAAAGTGGGTATCCTCCTTGAACTGGCTAACAGTAAGTTAAAACGGCCAAAAACCGTAGCAGGTCATATGAAGCATGGTCATTCCTGTAACAGCCCAGACGCACCAAAGCACAATCAAGCGCCAATGCGTCGCCCGATACTTCCCATGATGATCTGAATCGGACTGAGCCTTTGAGACCGATGCAGAAATCAGTTGATGCAAATCAGCTGATGAGCTGTGTCAACCGATGCAAACATCAAAAAGTGAGTCGAAGTCAGCTTTGGACCACACTTCCAGGATGCAGACACATCTGACTCAGACGCAAACGTTGAGGCCATTGAAAACTAAGAAATCAAGGCATTTGATGCAGAACACCTTGCGTCGGAAATTTTGATGACAAGACACTTGCACCAATCTAAGGATCTACCCTTAGTGTTTACCATTTCTGATTTAGAAAGTTCCAACGACTCAGATGCCGATATCCCTTGCATTCTGAAGTGCTCCTCTTCATCAACTTCGGATAAACATCACATGAGGGCATACATTAAGGAACCTTCAGACAGCCCTCCAAAGTGGTCGGGGAAGTCTACTTTCCCTAGAGAGGGCCAAGACAGCTCTCCACCAGCTGAGAAAAAGAAAACTGCAACTACCAACAAAGGATAACAAGCTGCAGCCTCTCAATCGCTGTCCCAAATTATGGGAATTCTTCAAACCTTCTTCAACATGTTACTGTTCTCTCAGAATCTGCGCAACCCTCCTCACCCCCCCCAGCCCATCAGCGGCCAGAAGAATAGCTTGGCTCCGGGCGAGCACCATTTGCGAGGAGTTCCTAGACAAACTAGCAGACCTGCCATGTAAGGGGGGAGGAACCCTTTTCAGGGAGAAACTTGGTGGAAACTATATCCCAGCTTAAAGAAAAGTGTGGCAGTTTTGTCACTCACATAGTCCACTGACCAAACAATGATGAAGTGTTACTATCCACCCTATCAAGTCATTTTATCTTAGACTCTCCTATAGGCCATTATCCTCATACAGGATTCCACCATATCAACAAAGACTGCATTCCCAGCACATCCAATCTCGAGGACTGAATCATTATTAGCTAACATCAAAGCTGCCACAGCCTGTTAGTCAAAAACCCCAACAGTCTTTTTGAGCTTGAACAGGCCACAGCTACAAATACCCGTGGGAGGATGCCGTCTTTCCTTTTTTTCAGGAATGGCATCAGATGACATCAATTATTGGGTCTTCAACATGATAAAGAGCGGTTATCGCCTAAAATTCCTTATAGTTCCATGGTTACCGCTCCTAGCTCCGCTTCCACGAAAGGAAGGGGATGTCCGTCCGTCCCCTCTTCAGGAAATCCAATTGCTGCTTCATCAAAAAGTGATTCAAGTGCTGCCACATCATCGACAGCTCCAGGGATTTTATTCCCAATACTTTCTCATTTCCAAAATGATTCTGGACCTCCATGCCCTGAATCGATACCTTCGGCAAGAGAAGTTCAAGATGGCTTCTCTGAAAACCATTTTACCTTTTCTACAACCCAATGACTGGATGTGCTTTCTGGACCTGAAAGATGCATATACTCACATACCAATGCACCCCTCTTCCTGGCGCTGCCTTTGTTTTCAAGTCAGCACCCAGCACTACCAGTACAAAGTCCTACTGTTTTGCCTCTTCTCGGTGCCCTATGTATTCACAAAATGTCTAGCAGTAGCTGTGGCCCATCTTCAGAAACAAGGAATAAAGCTTTTCCCCTACCTGGATGACTGGCTGCTTGTAGCAAAAAACCCAGAACTGATCTGTTCCCACCAAATTCAGACAATAACTTGCTTGGAAAGATTGGGCTTAATCATAAATTACGAAAAGTCACATCTAGACTCTTCTCAAACCCTACAATTTATAGGTGCAATCATAAACACATCCCTTTGCAAGGCCTTCCTTCCAGAGGACAGGATTCGCACTTTTCAGAACCTGGCCTCAACATTAAAGCTCCTCTCACATCCCACAGCTGGGCAAGTCCTCACCGTATTGGGTCACTTGGCAGCAGTGATGTACATAGTCCCTCACACATTCCTTCACATGTGCCCTTTGCAGTGGGGTCTGAAATCCCAGTGGCCGCATCACTTCCACCCCATGTTGAGACTGCAAACCTTGACTCAACCAATGTTATTGGACTTGGATTGGTACTGAGTCCTGGGGTCTTACAGTTGGGTGCGTCTTTCTGAATCCCACTCATCAGATAGTAGTAACTACAGATGCCTTCATGAAGGGATGAGGCGCACACATCCTGCACTTCAAGACACAAGGCCTTTGGTCTCCCACTAAAAAAATCTTTCCAGATCAACTTACTAGAACTACGTGCCATATGATTGTGCAAGAAGGTGCGGCTTGCATTTCTTCAACACAAAATAGTGATGATAGCCACTTGATTGTCTGTGTATATGTTCTTCATAAACAAAGAAGGTGGGTCCAGTTCAAAGATTCTATGTAAAGAATCCAGTATTGACACTGGAATGGGCGTTAAGTAACTTGATACGACTGCAGGCATCTTACCTGCTAGGTAAGATGCCTGCCTCAGCAGAATCTTTCACCCCCACGAATGGGAGCTTCATTGGGACGTAGCATACTCCCTTTTCAAAGGTGGGGAACACCCCACATAGATCTCTTTGCGACAGAGTACAACACAAAGCTACAGAAGTTCTGCCCTCTATATCCAAGCAAACAAAGGCTTGCTCAAGATGCTTTTCTGCCCAAATGAATGGGAACCTATTGCATGCATTCCCTTCAATCCCGCTATTAACTTGAGTAATACAGAAATGCATAGCGGACGAGTCTGACCTCATCCTCATAGCGCCAGCATGGCCCAGGCAGCCCTGGTATGCCTACCTCCTGCATCTCTCCATACAGCGAACGATCCTTCTTCCAAACAGATCAGACCTAACGCAGGAGGAAGGAACACAGCTTTACCCCAGGCAAGACTCCCTTCACTTGACAGCTTGGAGATTGAAAGGGAAGTACTAAGCCATCTTCAAATTCTGATGGAGATTAAGGACATTCTTATCTCTTCAAGAAAACCATCCATGAGGAAAAATTATGCAGCTAAATGGCATTAGTATCGTCACTGGTGTAGGTCAATAGCGCTTGACCCTCTTCATTCTTCACCGGACCAGTTACTTAAATACCTGCATTTACTATACCTTTCTGGTATAGTGGTTTCCTCCATAAAAGTGCACCTCAGCGCCATGGCGGCGTATCATCCTTCAATATAAGAGTCCTCCATATCCACTCACCCACTCGTATCTTGTTTCATGAGGGTCGACTTGAAACTCTGACCACACGATCAGCAGTACCTTGGGACCTAAATGTGGTCTTGGAAGTGCTGATGCTCCCACCTTTTGAACCAATGCAAATATCTTCACTGAAATTTCTCACATGGAAAGTATTATTTTTGGTAGCAATAACCTTAGCTCGATGAGTCTGCAAACTTCAGGTGCTAGTTCACTCTTCTCCTTACCTACACTTCTATCATGACAAGGTCACCTTACAAACTCATCCATCCTTCCTTCTGAAGGTAGTTTCGACTTTTCATTTGAATCAATCCATAACGTTGCCAACTGTCTTCCCTAAACTGCATTCAAACAGTCGGGAAGCTCTACTGCACATGTTGGATTGTAAAAGAACATTAGCCTATTATAAGCAAAGGACTAACATGCCAAAGAGGCACTCCTAGCTCTTTCTTTCCTTCAACCCAAATGCCCCTAGATTTTCCAGTGACTAAATGGACACTAGCGACCTGGCAAACTCAATGCATCCACCTGCTATTCTACCAAGTCTGAGCATCTAACTTCAAAGGTCAAAGTCCATCAGTTGAGGGTTGTGTCTGCTTAGATTGCCCACCTCAGACAGGTTCCTGTTGAAGACATTTGCAAAGCAGCGACGTGGCCTTCACTACATACATTCACTTCTCATTACTACCTTCAGCACTATACCATGTCTGATGCAATCATGGGGGGCAGGAGCTACTACGTCATGTGACTACTTCTTAAGACTGTCCACACTTTGCAGGGATACGCTGCACAAATAACCCTACACAGATCCAAACATAAGCTGTTTTTCAAACTGAGTATCCCGTGCTTAGTCTCCCTAGCTAGGGACTCCCAGACAGCATGACTAATTCAGCTTGCTTATCGGCGGGGAAGCAAGTTTGCTTACCGTAAATGGTGTTTTCCGTAGAAGGGATGAATTAGCCATGTGTCCCCACCTACCTCCTTGGACAGTCTCTTCCATTCTGCCTGATCTAAGTCTACCTTTCTATATGCTCCTATTTCTTTGATATCTAATTGAGGAAAGAGAGTCAGTTGCACGGGAAGACACCACGCAGGCATGCAGGAGCAAAGTTTTCAATATTCTATGAGAAGTTCCTGCAACGGGCTGCCAGCTCCCAAACAGCATGGCTAATTCATCCTGCTATCTACAGAAAACACAGTTTACAGCAAGCAAACTTGCTTTTTTTTTTTTTTTACACTTGTCCTGTTAAGAACATAAGAAAATGCCATACTGGGTCAGACAAGGGTCCATCAAGCCCAGCATCCTGTTTCCAACAGTGGCCAATCCAGGCCATAAGAACCTGGCAAGTACCCCAAAACTAAGTCTATTCCATGTTACCATTGCTAATGGCAGTGGCTATTCTCTAAGGGGTAGATTTTATAAATTTACGCGAGCACGTACGTTTGTTCGCACACCAGGCGCGAACAAAGGTACGCTGGATTTTATAAGATACGCGCGTAGCCTATAAAATCTGGGGTCGGCGCGCGCAAGGGGGTGCACATTTGTGCAATTTGCGGGTGCCAAGCCCTGCGCGCGCTGCCTGTTCCCTCCGAGGCCGCTCCGAAATCGGAGCGGCCTCGGAGGGAACTTTCTTTCTACCCCCCCTACCTTTATCGGAAAAGTTACTACTGCCTCCGGGCAGTAGAGCGTTGGGGCACTTGGCCACGCCCCGGACCGCACACATGCCCCCCGGACATGCCCCTTTTTTGCAAGCCCCGGGACTTGCGCACGCCGCCGAGCCTATGCAAAATAGGGGGGGGGGGGTTGGGGTAGGTTTTCGGGGGGTACGCGCGTGTCCCTTTGAAAATCTACCCCTAAGTGAACTTAATAGCAGGTGATGGACTTCTCCAAGAACTTATCCAATCCTTTTTTAAACACCGTTATACTTACTGCACTAATCACATCCTCTGGCAACAAATTCCAGAGTTTAATTGTGCGTTGAGTAAAAAAGAACTTTCTCCGATTAGTTTTAAATGTGCCCCATGCTAACTTCATGGAGTGCCCCCTAGTCTTTCTACTATCCGAAAGAGTAAATAACAGACTCACATCTACCTGTTCTAGACGTCTCATAATTTTAAACATCTCTATCATATCCCCCCTCAGCAGTCTCTTCTCCAGGCTGAAAAGTCCTAACCTCTTTAGTCTTTCCTCATAGGGGAGCTGTTCCATTCCCCTTATCATTTTGGTAGCCCTTCTCTGTACCTTCTCCATCGCAATTATATCTTTTTTGAGATGCGGCGACCAGAATTGTACACAGTATTCAAGGTGCAGACTCACCATGGAGCAATACAGAGGCATTATGACATTTTCCGTTTTATTCACCATTCCCTTTCTAATAATTCCCAACATTCTGTTTGCTTTTTTGACTGCCGCAGCACACTGTACCAACGATTTCAATGTGTTATCTACTATGACGCCTAGATCTCTTTCTTGGGTTGTAGCACCTAATATGGAACCCAACATTGTATAATTATAGCATGGGTTATTTTTCCCTATATGCATCACCTTGCACTTATCCACATTAAATTTCATCTGCCATTTGGATACCCAATTTTCCAGTCTCACAAGGTCTTCCTGCAATGTATCACAATCTGCTTGTGATTTAACTACTCTGAACAATTTTTTGTCATCTGCAAATTTGATTATCTCACTCGTCGTATTTCTTTCCAGATCATTTATAAATATATTGAAAAGTAAGGGTCCCAATACAGATCCCTGAGGCACTCCACTGTCCACTCCCTTCCACTGAGAAAATTGTCCATTTAATCCTGCTCTGTTTCCTGTCTTTTAGCCAGTTTGCAATCCACGAAAGGACATCGCCACCTATCCCATGACTTTTTACTTTTTTCTAGAAGCCTCTCATGAGGAACTTTGTCAAATGCCTTCTGAAAATCCAAGTATACTACATTGGGGTCTCTGTTAAATATTTTGAGGATAGTTACTGAATTAAGGCCAGGAATCATAACTTGAATCGTTTCATAAGATGGAAAACTCTAAAAGAAGAAATTTAGTGTAACTAGTAACGTATTTAAGAAAAATTAGAGTAAAGTTCGGTATCAAATACAGATACACCTGATGTGCCAAGACCAATTTTTTGAAGTTTTGCAGAGTTCATCCTTTTTGGCAAATTATTTTAAAATAGTTTTACTATTGATTGATTTTAATTTTTTAGCTCTTTCAGTAAATGAGGACCAGGGAATATTGTACTTTGAAGTTTTTTCGCGTATTGGAATTGCTCAATTATCTACTGATTTTATATTTATGTGACTATGCAATCTGCCTGTGACAGGGGTGGCTAACTCCCATCCTCAAGAGCCTCAAACAGGCCTGGTTTTCAGATATCCACCGTGAATATGTATGAGAGATTTGCAAGCATTGTCTCCAGTGGGGTTACATTAGATTTTGCTAAAGACGTTTCATCTGCTTCCATTTTTATTTCATGTTCAAAACGTTGGCTTTGTGTTAGTGTTAATAAATGCATTCACTTGAAAAAAAATACAAAATTATCTGAAGAAGCCAAAATTTTTTTTTTCCCTTCCAGTGAATGGTAGTGTATAGAAAGGGTATGTCCCTTCAGGAGAGAGGTGCCAATGTCCAACCGGCCTAATAACAATCCAGGGGGGTCACTGCGACGTTCACAGAGGAACACTGCCGGGGCCCAACCGCAAGACGACTCAGCAGGAGGAAGGTATGTTTGTTTGTAGGCAGATGTAGGCTGCCATGTACCACTTTATTCATATGATTATTGCTGTAATATCTTCATCAGGAATAATTCCCTCAAAATGAACCATGTGTGTCTCAATTTTGGGGGATTTTTGTAAGTACTTAGAACACAATACAAGAGTCTAAAGTGTAGAGTACATTTTTGGGCCAAGTTCCATTAAGCATTTTCACATAGATGTAGTATGGGAAAAGACCTCAAGTAAATAGTCTCCTTTATTTCTTCTAGTCCAAATGAACCTTATTTAAGAGTGTGTGTTGGTGGGAGGGGAGAGGAATTCATTCTTCTTTAAAAAAAAATATCATTGAAAATGAATGCTATAATCATTTTGGCATCGGTTGTTGTGACTAACCAGTTCTATTTTAAACTGTTTCAATGTGATACTACAATACTGGGTATCTGCTTTCTCATGTTACTTCAGGAATGTAGGTCCATATGCTGTTTTCCTGCAGGTACCACTAGATACCAGGCTATTGCAGTACTATGTTGAGGTACAAAATGAGACCGCTATGCACATCGATTTCCAAAGCTGTAGCCTCCTACTGCACTAGTTCTCAACCCAGTCCACAAGACTAGTATGGTCAGTTGTGTTTTTGGGTCAACCCACAGTGAGTATGTGTATGAGATGTTGACATGCAGTGGAGGCAGTGCATGCAAATACATTTCATGTACATTCATTGTGGGTGTCTTGAAAAACAGACTCAGCAGTTTCTGAGGACCTGATAGAGAGCCATTGTTATAATGGTAAGTGATATGACTGTAAACGAACACTAATCTGTAGTAGGCCTTAATTTTGAAATTTGGTTTAAAGCAGATTTCAGTAAGGCATAGAGTACCAAAATATGCAGTTACTTCTATGCCCTGTTAGTTTCTCTTTGAAAATTGGCTAAGGGTATCCAGGTAGAAAAGTACCTTTATACTTTGCTCAGCTGTTTGTTCCAGAAGAAACTACACACACTTAATTAAAAATGCAGTTACATGGGTGAGGTTTTGTTCCCACCCTAGATAACCATTCCCAAGGGTATATGTTTAGCTGCTCTGCATGGAGCAGTTTTCGGCCAGAGGGATCCCTTTGAAAATTGTCTTCTAAAGCATTGTTTTGTTTTTTTTCAACTTAATTTTGATACTTTCCTTGAAACAAGGTGCTGAACATCTGATGTGAACAAAACTGCAATTGGTAACTATCAAGTGTATGGTTTCTTATAACTTAACTAAACAAGGAATGTGGACTATTTGGAATATGGTCCAGTTACATCAACTAGGTCAAAAAGCGGAGTAGGAATGGTGGAAGAAAATAAGGAAATTACATGGCCATGCATAAAAATATTATAAACATTATAAAAAGCAGCACAAGGCATTTAAAAGATAGCTTTGAGGTTGGCTAGTTAAGTATTTTATTACATATAAATCATGAAATGTATTTAAATACTAGTTATTTTGTAAATCTCTGTAGTCTTTAATATCCACCTTGGATGTTCAAATGCATGCATGCTTCAAAACCAATAAATATCTAACCACAGCTTATTTGGAGCCATATATATTGCAGATGAGCACCCTTGCTAAATATGTTTTCTGGGTATTGTATTGTGAAAGGGGGAGGTTGAGAGCACCTAAACAGTTCTATGAAGAGGCACAAACTAACATGTAGGATATAATTTTGACATACCAAACAAAACAACCCTAAACCAAAAATGTAGGTAAATCCAAATGTCACACTGTAATCAAAACCCACATAGGTGGTACTATCATAATAGGTGGTACTATGTGGGTTTTGATTATAGGATGTAATTTTGAAGCATTTTCTGTTGAGTGCTGCTGGTAAATTTTGTCCCTGCTGTGTATTATGCAATATTTCAAGTACACTCAGTGCACTGGATAATGCCTCTGACTATTGTAATTTCTGAAAATCGTAAAGCTGCTTGACTACAGTTCTTTTAAAGGGACTTTTTAATGTTCAAAAGATTTTTTTTTTTTAAATTAACACAACTGTTCAATTTGTCAAAACCATATATAGCTACATCAGCATCTTATAAAACAAAATACAAATATCTATAATAACATCTTTATGATAAAACACATAAACTGGCATTTCAGTTAAGCCATCAGTCCCTTACAACTTTCTTACCTCATCTCCCTTTCAGAATAAAATGCATTCACCACACACCCTGCTCAAACACTAACCATTCTAATAACCCGACCCTTCAGTTAGAACTAACATATATGAATTACAGTTTGTTTTCCCTCAACTTCATAAAAGGAGATAGATACCTTTCATGTGCTTTAGAAGCCTCTCAGTTGAAGCAGATCTTCTTTCCTGAAACATATATCCACTCCCAGGATTTTTCATTTCCTAATGATCACCCTTTGTTCCAGCAGCATGACAGTCCTACAGCAGTGTCTAATCTAAAATCCCATTTCCTAGCGTGTAGACAGATGGACTCAGGACCAGTGGGTTTCTGTTCCCCTGCCAGCAGATGGAGACAGAGCAAGCTGACATTACAGTATACATAACCCTACAGTGACTCCAGCCTGCCAGTATGCTCCATCTCCAGCAGATGGTGGACGTGCATCTCCCTATGGGGATTGCTTTGAGCTTTTTGAAAGGAGAAATTTGAAATTCAGGAAGAGAGCCTGCTGTCCTGCAGTGATACTTAAAGGGCCTTCCCCCAGTTGAGAATTCCTGAGGTGATTTTCCGTGGTCCCTCAAGTGTGCTGTGGTCTGGTAGCTGGGTTTCCCAGGATGGACTTAGCTGCTAGTTTAGCTGAAAGGCAGCAGGTGCAGGAGGCTGAGTGCGGTGGTGATGGCAGATGCCTTCTCCCCCTGTGGCTGGAGACAGTCCTCTGTACTCAGCCAGTAAGCACTGAGCTCAGGTAAGGTTTAAAAAAAAAAAGTTTTTCTCCAAGGAGAAGCAGGATGGTAGTCCTCACATATGGTGACATCAGATGGAGCCCGGCACGGAAAACTTTTATCAAAGTTTCTAGAAACTTTGATTGACACACTGAACATGCCTAGCATGCACTATCCACATAGGGGGTCCCTCTTCAGTCTCTTTTTCTGCGAAGCTGAAGCCTCTAGACTGTGGAGCTCGCATTCTTTTTGTGAGAAATTCTTGTTTTCTTCCTTTCTAAGCCCTGTTGGGTCCCTCTGCGTGTTTTTTCTGATTTGTTTTCCCTTCGGTATCGGTAAGTTTTGTGTGTTTGTTTTTTTTTGTACCGACTGTGTTGCCTCCTGGTGGTCATCTGTCATCCGCGCGCCGCGTTCTTTTTGCCATGGCATTATCCGGCATTCGCCGCTGCCCCCAGTGCCCCGGACAATGTCCATCACGGACCCCCACAAAGTCTGTGTCCTCTGCCTGGGGGCAAAACATGATGTCCATGTCTGTGATCTTTGTACCCAGATCCCTCCCCCCCCCCCCCCCCCCCCCCCCCCCCCCAAGGGTCGCTGGGCGTGCCTGGACAAAATGGAAAAACTGGCGCTAAAAAATCAGAACTCTCGTCGGCATCCAGGACTCCTGCACCACAAGGAAAAGGAGCATTGGCCTTGACCCCCTCTGTATCCCCTCCACTACCGATCCTCAGCCTGGAGTAGGGGCAGGGACTGAGCAAGGTCAGTATCCTCGCGGTTCAGATCGGGTTCCTCTCTGTCGATCCCGGGGAAGGACAGAGGTGAGCACTGGGAAAAATCCAGGCAACACAGAACCTGGTCTTCCTGGAAGGTGTCGGACCACATGAAGGCAACCGTTCCGTGCCTCCCCTGAAGCAGTCCCGTGTGGAGGAGGTTATATCTTGCGATCCCTATAGGTACTGGTGGTAGGTGTGGATCCCTCTCCCTCCAAATCCCCCCGCCCCCCGCGATTCTAGCTACAATACGATTCTACTGCTGCCGCCTCCTCACGCCATCCTGTCCTCTGTGGCCTTTGAGGAGGAGTTAGAGACATGTGCGGTTGGCAGTCAGCCGGGCCCTGCAGGGCATTGAACCTCCAGTTCCACCGGGACCACCACCGCTGCAAGAACAGACTCCTTTGATGCTTGCTCTTCTGTTGGAGTGGTTGGACATGCTGCTCAGTGTCTTGCCGAAGCAGCCAGCGCTGATACCCTGGCCACCTTCGCTAATGAAGGGAGCATCACTGCTGCAACCACCGGTTCCCATTCCAGTGAGTGACTCCTTAGATGAGGAAGGTCTATCGATGTTGACAGTGCCCAGACTGCACGATGCCCCGACAATCTCTGGCACTCCTGGGGCCATCTGGACCGGTGCCCTTGATGCTCCTGGCGTTCCCGATGCTGGTAGATCCATGGGTGCCACTGCATCCCGGGATTACACTGGTGCCTTTGGTGCTGTCTTCAGGTCCACCAGTGCCCCCAAGACCTTCTAAGTCGAAAAGTAGGGCTCTGGTGGGGGTTCCTCCTCCCGTGTCTCCAGACATTCAAAGTGAAGGGGAAGCCCCATACGATCCTTGGGAAGGTGAGGCATCTTTTTCCTCCATGGAGGAACCAGAGGATTTGCCTTCTGAACCCTCCCTGCTGGAGGAGAGACGGAAGTCCCCTCCAGAAGATCTATCTTTTGCTGGATTTGTTAAGACTATGTGGAGCCTGTGCCTTTCCAGCTCTTAACAGAACAGGATTCTCATCATAAGATGCTAGAAATCCTGCAATTTATTAATGCTGCTAAAGAGGTGGTTGCTGTGCCAGTACAAGAGATTTTTAAGGAGGTAGTCGTATGGCTCTGGGAACATTCTATCTCCATTCCTCCAGTGAACTGCAAGAAGGATGCGGTCTATCTTGTCCAGCCCACCATTGGTTTTGAATGCTGACAGCTTCCACACCAGTCAGTGTAGTGGAATCGACCTTAAAGAAGGTGAAGAGACTCAAGACTCAAGATGCTTCCATCCCACCGGGCCATGAGGATAGAGCTCTGGATGCTTTTGGATGGTGGGTATTCCAGGGCTCCATGTTAGCAGCCAGGATTGCCTGCTGTCAGCTCTATATGGGCCAGTGCTCCAGGAACCTGTGGAAGCAAGTTCAGGATTTGGGGGAATGTCTCCCACAACAGTTTTAAGAGGAGTTTGAGGATAGTTCAGCAAGGCCTAGACTGATAAAATTGAGGTCTGCTTGGCGCATGACGTGTTCGAGACAGCTATGAGGGTAGCAGCTGCTGGCATTGGGGCTCGTCACATGGCTTGGCTACTCACTTCCGACCTCAGTCTTGAAGTGCAGGACCGTTTGGCAGATCTTCCCTGTACAGGAGAGAACCTTTTTGGGGACAAAATTAGAGGCGGTAGCTCAACTGAAGGACTATAATGAAACCCTTGAACAATTGTCAGCCAGCACGTTGGACACTCAGCCCTCAGGCAAGAAGCCTGCCTGGCAATATTCAAGACTGCCTTTTTACCAGCCATGAAAATATTATCCACTGGCTTCCAGAGTGAGACCCCAGCAGGTGCCAGCTAGGCCAAGGGCGCAGCAACCCCATGTATCCCGCCCTATCCCTGCTCCACAGAACCCTGTCGTGTGATTTTGACTGGCAGCCAGGGGGTTTGAGCCAACAATCCCTACCCAGAGACACAACCCCCCCAATGGGGGGCCATCTGCAACTCTTCATCGAGCAATGGATTTCAGTGACCTCTGACCACTGAGACCTATCCATTGTGAGGCAAGGGTACAGGTTGGATTTCCAACAAACTCCTCCTCCTCCATGTCTTCAGTGGAGAAGCATAGAGAACCAGCAGATACTCAGAGTAGAGCTTTCCACCTTCTTAATGGCTTGAGCAATCGAACCAGTCCCACCTGACCAACAGGGAGACGGGCTCTACTCCAGGTATTTCCTGATTCCAAAGAAAACTGGTGGCTTTTGCCCCATTCTGGATCTGAGGGCATTAAACCGTTTTCTTGACAAGGAAAAATTCAAGATGGTCTCGTTGGGAACTCTGATCCCTCTCCAGGGCTGGGGACTGGCTCTGCTCCCTTGATCTAAAAGACACATATGTCTAAATCCCCATCTCCAGAGGTATCTGCGATTCCCAGTAGGGGAAGACCACTACCAGAATTGCGTGCTGCCTTTCGGCTTAGTGTGAGAACTCAGTTTCTTCACAAAATGCCTGGTGGTAGTGGGAGCCTACTTCTGGAGGCAGGGAATAATACATGTCTTCCCTTACCTCGACAATTGGCTCATCCAAGTGTGATTCACGGCAGGGAGCTCTGCGTTATCTACAGTCCACCACATGTACCCTGGAGGATCTAGGATTTCTAATAAACTACCCGAAATCCCATCTCCCACCATCACTACAGTTGAACTTCATCGGAGCAAGGCTGGACATGGTCCAGAACAAGGCCTTGTTGTACCGGAACCAAGCGTTGACCCTTGCTTCCCTGTCTTAGGTACTCTTGTTGCCCTCATGTCTCAGCACACCGGTTTCTGCCCCTGTTGGGACACATGGTAGCGATAGCTCACATCACTCTACTCTGCTGCGCAGGGCGCAGTGGACGCTGCGTTCCCAGTGGTGCCAAGCCACTCAGGAAATCTGGACTAGTGTATTGATAACTCCCCTTTGGCAATCCCTTCTGTGGTGGGAATCCTTACCCAATCTGGAGAGGGGGATGCCCCCCTGGGTCCCTCAGCCCCAAATCATTTTCACCATGGACACATCCCACACTGTTTGGGGGGCCCATGTTGCAGATATCAACGCTCAGGGTCTTTGGTCCATCCAGGAAAGGTGTTTCCAGATAAACTTTCTGGCATTGCAGGCGATCCGTTATGCCCTGAGGGCGTTCCGGGAGCATGTGCTCAACAAGGTGGTCCTGGTTCAAACTGACATTTAGGTGGCAATGTGGTACTTGAACAAGCAAAGAAGGATGAGCTCATACCTCCTCTGCTCAGAAGTAGTCCAGGTTTGGTCCTGGGCTCTCAAGAACAGCATCTTCCTCTGAGCTGTATATCTCCCTGGCAGACTTCTTAAGTCAGTGCTTCTGACCCCACGAATGGGTGTAGGCTTGCTCCCTGTGTTCTGGCAGCTCTAGTTGTTCACGTTTGCACCTGCTAAATGCTGCCTTTGTTGGGAGCAGTTTTTACCTACATATTCACCCAAGTGTGAGGACTACCCTCCTACTTGTCCTTGGAGAAAGAGTTTCTTACCTGTAACAGGTGTTCTCCAAGGACAACAGGATGTTAGTCCTCACGAAACCCGCCCACCACCCCGCATATTTGGATTTCTTTTGGTTTGTTTTATTTTTCGCGAATTCTGTTATAGACTGAAGAGGGGACCCAGTGTGGATAGTGGCATGCTGGTCATGCTCAATGTGTCAGTCAGTTTCCCGTGCAGAGCTCCATCTGATGATGTCACCCATGTGTGAGGACTAACATCCTGCTGTCCTTGGAGAACACCTGTTACAGGTAAGCAACTCTGCTTTACCTGAATCAGAGACAGAGGGATTTCAGGACTTTCTCTGGTTTTGATTCTTGGAATGCCAGCAAATGTTCGTTCCTGTTGGGGTTAAGGAACTAGGCAGCCTGGTGGGTTGAGGGGAGCGAATTGGAGAAACTAACCAGTAAGTGGGGCGAGTCTCCGGTATCTCGTTTGGAGGAGAAGCAGTTACAGTGCCCCTTTGGTATGAGGGATTGTTTCTGGGGTTCCAGACGTTTTCGTCCCTACAGAGGGACAACCTTTCAGCAGACTTGGCCTTTCGGTAGGTCTCAGTCTTTTAGTCCCCAGCAGCCCAAGAGAGGGCTTGGGTTGTGGACCTTCCCGAGCTTACCAATGAAGGTTTTCCGACCTACCTTCCGGAATAGGAAATAGGGGGATTTCTCTCTTATCAGTTTTGGGTCAAGATCTCGTCGGACCAGTGGGTCCTGAAGGTGATACGTGAATGTATGTACTGGAATTTTGCAGCATTCCTCGGGACATGTTCATGGTGTCCCCTTGCCATTCCCTGCAGAAGAAGCAGGCAGTGGAGTTCACAATTCAAAGGCTTGAGGAGCTGAGAGTCCAGTGCTTCATGCCACATCTCATTCCTTTTCCCCACATTACAGGAGTGAAACCATTCCTACTTTTAGGGACCTTTTTTTTTTCTCCTTTCCATCTGGGCAACTAAAGACCAAATTGCAAGCTGTATCTGTTAACTAGACAAAAGTTTTCAAGTTGAAGTATATTAGGAAATCTTTCTAGGGAGGAATGCGATTGTAGAGCAGATTTAAGTGTTAGTGAACGCAGCATTTTCTTTAGCTGTTGAAAAGTAGCTAAAAACGAGATAGTATCAGATCATTCAAATACAATTTGCTGTAATTACTGGCATATTTGTTACTGTCCTTGTGTAATTTGTTTTGGTGTGTGTTAACAGTTTTCTTTCAGAGGAAGTTAATTTCATAGATCCATATGCCTCATATGCTTTCAGCATGTGGTGTCTTAGAAGCTGTTGTAGCTTGCATGTGATACGAGACTAAAAGCAGCTTTTCTCTATAATGAACACAAGTTGTCTGTTAACATGCTCTTCTGCAGCAACAGAGCACAATTACACAATTATACATCTCTTGGAGGCAGCACAAGATTTTTTTTTTTTTTTTTTTAAAGCTAGGGGTGTTCAAGTATTGGACCTTGAGGGCTGCAAACCAGTGTGGTTTTCTGGATATCCCTAATGAATATGCATGAGAGTTTCAAACACACTGCCTTAGCGGTATGCGCACTTATATTACGTATATTCATTAGGGATCATCTTCAAACCAGATTGTCTGTGGTCCTTGAGGGCCAGAGTTGGACACACTTGTGTTCTAAGCTGCCCTGAATCTCAGAAGTGACCTGAGGTTTTAGAACACAATATCCCAGAGGGGGCAACCCACAGGTCTGGCCTTTCAAGTTGACCACAGTAAATATTCATCAAATGTATTTGAATGCTAATGGTATAAGAACAAGGCTAATTTGTATAGATGGGTTACACCAAAAGATGGATCTGTTTGTGACCCTCAAGGACTAGGGTTGAGAACTTAGTCTAAAAGGCTAATGAGAAGGAAATGGACCCTAACTTGCCTCTTAAAATTCAAGAAATAATTTTTTGTCTCAGTATTTGGTTAGTTTGGATGCTGCTGTAGTATTTGAACCCCCGTTGCTTGAATATACTGGAGTTGCTGGTAGAAACCATGCTGTGGGTGGTGTATCCCAATTTAATTTAGCATCCTTTGATTTCTGGACTTTTTCTCAATGTAGGTATGTTGTGTGGGTTGCCTGCACACAATGTATTCTGTGATGTTTTCCTTCTCATATATTGGAATTCTGAGCTAAACTAACAGTGTGCAGGTTTTTTTTGCTTTTTCTCTTTATTATTTTTTTTTAATTTGAAATGGTTCTCAAGCGCTTGGCTTCTATTTGCACCTCAAATTTCTGCTAGCTCTCTTGTTTTCTGCTGACAGGTCACATTTAGGGCAGGCAAAGCATAAGACATATAGCCCTTCTGAGAGTAGAAAATGTATTCCTAAAACACCCAAAGTGCAGCCTAACATTACTTCTGGGTCCAGGGGACACGTTTCCAAAAGGTAATTTTGCTTTTATATTGCATGTACTTTGGCTTAGTACTGTGTCTGCATGTAATCCAGTGTCTCAAAGTAATTTCACAGAGTGATTAAAACCTGATTTTTATTTTCACAGCCCTTCAACCTAACCAAATTAAAGGTCTGTTAGATTGAAATGCCTACTATAACATATAGTGCCATATGCCTTTTTAAAAGGAAGAAGTCGCTTTAACAAAAAGGTTTTTTTTTTGTTTTTTTTTACTTCATTCTGTAGTTTGACCTGTCATGTTAGGAGCTGATTGTTACTCAAGTGGTACTCGAGCTTCCTAACAAGCCTATTGGAAGATTTGTGATCTGCAGGGACTTTGAGCAGCTACTGCAGCAACAATAAGAAGAAAAACTAGAAATTCTGCAGAAAATAATTTTGTGTTGCTGCTCTCTGTATATTATTCTGGGCAGTCCATGTATTTCTTTATACATTAGCAGGGGGAGATTGAAGTTCTGCCGCCTATTAAATGAAAAGGGGAGATGTATTATTACTGACCATGCTATTTCTTTCTTTCTCACTTTATTTGTTTGCATGGTTGGGTGCTTTTGCATGATGTTACGTCACATTCTACTGGGCAGCAGATTCTTCCTTCCTGTTTCAGAAGACCAGAGTTTCTTAATAGTATCAAGGCAAGCAAATGTATCTTCTAGGATTCAGACATTTAAGTCCTTATCACTATTGTTGATGCCACCAGTTCTCTTATCCTGGGATTACAAGTTCCTGTATTAAAGCTTTTGGTCACTGCTGTGATGGTCTCATTACCTATTTGGGGCTGGGAATTGCAAGTCCTCCCTATTCCAATTGAAGAAAAATTAATTCACAGAAAAATCCTATGGGTTCACAGACCCCCTTGTTAGTTAGCCTTGTTTATGAAAAAAATGAGAGGGCAGACATAGTTTTCCATTTAGGAATTACAGATCTTCCACTACTTCCATATATCAGTTTGAAAACATGGACATTTCAAGTATAGCAAATACCAGAAAAGTAGACCAGATTTCTCCAAGAAAGACTGCCTCTTCTCTTGTGCAGGTCAATAGAATAGGCTCTTGCAGTTTTTGTTAATGATGGAGGGAGGAAGAAGAACATAGATGAAGTAAGACTGGACTGGATGGACAGACTGGATAGACCAAATAATCCTTCTTTTCTAACATCTGTTTTCATCCTAGTTCTTTACAGCCAAATATTTTTGATCAGAGTGGTAATTACCTGTTTTGGGATCGATTTTCTTGTAAGGATAAAGGCCATTCGCTGTGATTAGTCCTGATTGATAGGGTTAAAAATACCCTGTGTTTGATTCTATTCTGTGAAGGATAATTGAACTAACACATTGCAAACAGCTGCTCTAAAATGCAGGGAAGACTCATTCTTACATAACAGCCTCTCTATTTCTTAGGATAGGAGTCTGTAATGCAACTCCATAACACTGGCATGAGCCAAAGAGAAAAATGCTGAGAATTGGGGCGTTTGAGAGTGACAGTTGGAGATGATAGGAGGGCTGGATTGGGGGTGATGGCGGAGGGGGCGGATTGGGTGTGAGTGACTGGGAATGATGAGGGCGGATTGGGAGAGAGTAGCTGGGGATGATGGGGGGATTGGGGTATAGAGAATGTGACTGCTAGGGATGTCAGGGGATTGGGAGACTGTGTGATTGCTGGAGGTGGGAAGAGGATGTATAACTGCTGGGAGATGAGGAGGGGGAAAAAGACTTTTGGGTCCCTGGTGGTGGTTTGTTGGTGGCTTTAAATAGTGGCACTATGATAGAAACACCTCCTCACACGTGCAAAAATTATCATTGTGCCGCATCCACACATGCTGGAAGAAAACTAGAGGGAACATTTCTGGCAATATTCTCCTGCGTTTCCAGTTAGTTTGTATTTTAACTATTTTGACTAAATTTTTGTCATCTGCAAATTTGCATGTTACTCATTGCTCCCTTTTCCATGTCATGCCATTATTCACTTTGATCCATTTGGAAAACTCAATCTTTAGTCTACTGTTTCACATCTTTACCAGATACCAATCCACACTAGGACATAGCCTTATTTACATCTTCAAAAAATTGGTACGGTATGACTTGCTTTTGGTAAATCCATGTTGACTTTTCCCCGTTAAGCCACATCTATCCATATGCCCAGTAGTTCTGTTCTGTTAACAGTAGCTTCTACCATTTTGCCAGCAGACTCACTGGTTTGAAGTTTACAAAATCACCTTGGAGACCTTTTGAAAAATTGATGTTACATTGACTACCTTCCTATTCTCAGTATAGTGGCATATTTTAGTGATAGGTTACAAATTACCAGTAGTGGGTCTGCAGTTCCATTTTTTAGTTCTTTCAGAACTCTGGGGTGAATACCATCAGGTCTTGGCAATTTGCTGCTATTTAATAGGAAGAGGAAATCTAAGGGGAAGATTCTTGAACTTTAACAGAGAAAGTTCAAACCAGGTTGACTTTGCCCCATCGATTTTACTTATGCTAATTAAATCTGCTGTATTAGTTTTGAACATGGTGGCAAATTGCTTTTCTCTATCTTGTGGAATCCTTTGCTAGTGAGTAGTCAGATCTGATCCATCCTGCATAAAAAGTAAAAACTATTAAATAGGTTGATCTCATGTTAATTACATGAATATCCATACTTTCCAAAGAAGTCAATCTTCCTTTTTATCCCATATCTAGAAGAATCATCAGCAGATACTAATAAAACTACATTGAGAGAGAAATAATCTAAGGATAAGAATCACTTTTCTGTAGTGTAGGGTTTCCCATCATTTAAGTGTGTGGATGCCTTTTCAACTGTCAAGTGGAGCTTTTTTTTTTTAAATTGAGAAATCCAGTTAATCCCCTACCAGTCTTTCTATCCCCTTTCAAGCCCAGCCTCGGCAATCTCTCTCCCCCCCCCCCCCCCACCCCAATCCCTGCTCCTTCCCAAGAGCTTCTCTCTTTCTCCCTCTCCCTCCATAAGCCTTTTCCGCAGCCACTCACCACTATTCTCCCTCACCTTATTGCTGCAACTTCTAAATCCAGGTCACTGTTGACTTCCTGGCTTGTGTGGGCTCTACTGCCCAATTAATTTTCAGGCCTCAAGCCACTGCTCTCTCCCCACCCCCCAACCAATCTCATGGCTTGCATGGGCTACTGCTGATTCCTTAAGGCAGGTGTAAGCAAACTTTGGGCGGGAGTGCTTGAACAATCCTGCACAATCCAGCTCATTGGCTGCCCAATTAGAGAAGAAAAAAAAATGGCTGTGCTGTCTAACTTTGTGTTGTGGTGGCAATGCATGCTCAGGAGGGCCAAATCTGCCAAACAGCTTAGCCATGCACCTCTTTTGCTTGGCTAGGGAGGGGAGCTGCTTCTTCTGTGGGAAGTCCAGGTGAGGAGCTGCTTAGACCAGCGGTTCTCAACCGATGTGTTGCCAAGCACCGGCAGGTGTCGCACACATCCTGGTCTCCCACTGCTATTCCCTTCCTCTCCTCACCCCAGTGAGATGCACAGAATTCTTCAACAAACACTCTTCCATTCCTGCTCGTGCTTATCTGCACTTTCAAGTCTCAAGGGGAATGGCAGCATTGTTTGTGGAAGCCAGCAACATGGCCTTTCCTTCTTCCTGCCCCTGCGGCCCGGAAGAGGAAGTGATGTTTACTGGGTACATGGGAAGAAGAAAGGGCCATGTGTGCTGCTGCTGCTGAAATCATGTCCCAAGGCACCCCCATGGCCCTGCAGTGGTAAGAAGGCAACACTCAGCTGTTTGCCTGTTGCTGCGATCATTGCAGTGCAGAACAGTGAGCTGAGAATGTGGCCGCAGAGATTTCCAGCCATGCTGCAGTTTGGGAAATCAGTCTATTAGCTGACATGGGTCACTGATGAATGAAGTGGCATGCCGCTTCCCAGATAAGATCAGTGCTTGGCTCCTGCTGATTGCATGAAAGGTGAACATTAAAGCACTTCGCAAAGTTCAGTGATCTAATCATTGTCACTGATAATTTCAATTATGGATGCTCTTCCTCGGCTGGATGTAATGAGTCATTTGGCAGACCATTGCTTTACTAATTATCAGCCTATAACTGTCCACTTAGTGAAAGGACAAATTTCTAAGTAGATTTGGATATTTGAGATGAGGGATGTTAAGCAAGGAAATGGAGTAGTATTTCAGGCTGGTTACAGAAAGGCACAGGGAGCCGTGACCCCAGTGTGATTGAGAGCTGAGCAAGCTCCTTCCCTCCACAGAGGATCTTCACTGTATCTCAATTATCATCCTCAGTGCTCTCCTCCTGCTGTTTCAGCACGGATACCCCCAGTTGGGGCTTGCCCAATGCTGCAGATCTGGGGCAACTAATTGACGGATTTCCCAAACAGCAGTGCGGCAGGAAATTTTTGCGGCCATATTCTCAGCTGACCGCTCTGCGCCGCAATGATCGCAGCACAGGCAAACAGCTGAGTGCTGCCTCCTTACCACTGCGGAGCCATGGGGTGTCACTCCTGCTGCAGTTCCTAGCCTGTCATGACTCTGCTTTAATAGCAGCATACCGGCTGATTTGTGCTGTAGCTGCATGTGTGCTGGGGTGGGGATGAGTGAATGAGACAGTGAGTCAGCATGTGTGTAAGTATGAGAAAATGTGTGTTTGAGACTGCATGTAAGAGAGAAAATGTGTGAGAGCAAGAGACTGGTCAGGGAGGTGACTGGTGTGTGTGTGAGAGCAAGAGACTGGTCAGGGAGGTGGCTGGCGTGTGTGAGAGAGCAAGAGACTGGTCAGGGAGGTGGCTGGCGCGTGTGTATGAGGGAAAGATTGGTCAGGGAGGTGACTGGCGTGTGTGTGTGTGAGAGAGAGATTGGTCAGGGAGGTGACTGGCGTGTGTGTGTGTGTGTGTGTGTGTGTGTGTGTGTGTGTGTGTGTGAGAGAGAGAGAGACTACTCATGGGCCCTAAGGAAGAGGAGCATGAGGACAGAGCTTCAGCAGCTATTGCTGCTTCTGGTTTGTGCTATTGGCCTTCAAGTGAAAGGAGTAGGAGAGTTGCTGGAGAGGATAAGTAAAGGTGGCTTTTTAAGTTTCTTTCTTGATTGATTGCCATTTTAATTATTGGGTATTATGTGATGTTTCTTATTTGAAATATTTTATTGGTGTTTAGAAAATATTTAATAATTTTGTAAGTGTTTAATGATTGGATGTTATTCTGTTTCAGTTTTGAAACATTTATTCTAGTTTTAGAATTATTTTACATTACTTGAGAAATGTATAAATAGAAATATGGAGACACAAACTGAACTGGAACAGCAAGAAACCGGACTTGACTGAGTGTATGCAGTGCAACAATGGAAAAAAAATATCAATTGGTGGTCACTTTATTCTGTATTTGGTGAGAGTCTGTGTTCTGCATGTGTGACCCAGGTAAGGGTGTTCTGCAGGCTTGTAGTTTGGCTAATAGGAAGTATATTGGTGTTTAGGGCCTGGTTAAATATTTGTGGTGTTGCCTTTACATAGGTAGGATTGTTACTGTTTGAATAAGTTCCATACTGCAGGTGTAACTTTTTTGCACTATAGTTTATGTACATTATTACAGATCCTGGGAGTCTGTTAAATGCTATTTCTGTTTCAATTTCTTCAGTTTTGCACTGAATGCAGAGTGGCTTTTTTGGGTTTTCATTCCAGTTTGTCTCCATATTTGTAAGTTGTGGTCTTTCTGTACTTGGTGAAGGTCTATTTCTATGTGTGTGACGTAGGTGAGATATTTTACTAGCATGTAGGCATTTGTATCAATATTATTTGTTGTGTTTTCTCAATAGGACATGTATTGGTGGTTAATTACTGTTTTTCCATAAGGAAGACTACTATGCCTGGTAGGAGAGAGTGTTTATGTTGCTGTTACTGAGATGACATCAGAAATATCTTTTTTGTATGGTAAATTAAGCTTGGAATGTCCTAGTTCTGTTCTGAATCCATTGTTGGAGGGGGGTCAGAGCAATTCCTGTAGAAACAAGAGCATATGTTTACATTTAGCCTCGTGACGATCATGTGTTCAGTGTGTCACACGTGAGAACCATCTGTCAGGTGTGTCCCAACAGAAAAAAGGTTGAGAAGCAGTGGCTTAGACTATGGCAGAACTGGATATAAGAACAGACTCTGAGGTGTTCCTCAACCCAGGAAGAGCTGCCATCCATGGGCCTCAGCTCTGGAGATCCTGCTGCTACCGGGTCTCTACCCGTGAGAGGCAGAATGAATTGGCGTTTTTCTCAGCTCATAAAAAGTTTGGGATGACAGCAATTTTTTTTTTTTTTTTTTTTTTTAATTTCCAGCTCTTCCTGGGATAGTGTGGAGTTTGGGGCAGATTTTAAAACATACTCGCGGGCGTACATTTGTGCATGCAACCCAGCGCGCACAAATGTACGCCCGATTTTATAACGTGCTCGCATGTTAGAAAATCAAGGGTTGGCGCGCGCAAGGGGGTGCACACTAGTGCAAATTGCATGCGCTGAGCCCTCTGAGAGCTCCGCTGGCTTTCCCTGTTCCCTCTGAGGCCGCTCCGAAATCCCTCCCTTCCTCTCTCCCTGTCCCGCCTCCAGCCTTAAAGAACCCCCCCTCCCCCCCGTACCTTTGTTTTGGAAGTTATGCCTGCCAGCACGCGATTCCCTTGTGCCGGAGTCCTCAGCCACACCTCCCGCCCCCTGGCCACCCATTCAGAAAAGCCCCGGGACATAGAAGCATCCCGGGGCTTTACGTGCGCCACCGGGCCTTTGGATAGCAGATGCGGACACTATCCAAAAGAGAATAGTGTAACATTTACAAGAAAGAGAGAAAACTTAACTTTAAGAAGAGAACCCCGCTTCTGCAGTGAAACCTAACGGTCCCTCTCCCATTCGAGATTTTCCTGAGGTCGATTCAATATACCTTAGAGATGAGCCTTGGTCCGCCAGCCGATTCCTGGCGTGGACATAACCCCCAGGGTAGCTGAAAGGCAGCGGGTGCAGATTCGAGCTCGGTGGTGAAGATATTTCCCTCTCCCCCCCGCAGCTGAAGACGGCCCGGCACGCGACCGGTAAGCGCCGAGACCAGGTAAGGTAGAAACCTTTACTTCTAAGTCTCTGGTCTCCAAGGCTCGAACAGCCGTACTGACCTTCCTCTGAGATTTCAATCGGGTTGAGCAGCCTTCCTCTGGCTAGGCCCCGATCTGGTGCGAGGGTCCACACACGTGGAGACCCTCCTGGGGAGGGGGGGGGGTCGTCATCTTGTCGCCGGGGTCTTCGGCACCATCTTCCCCCCTCTTGCAGTCGGTACACGTGAAGCAGGCCATAAGCCCGAGGCGCCTAACTTGATACACGCTTAACTGCGCGCACATCTGAGTTGTGTGCACAGTGGCACACACAACTGCACGCATAACTGTGCCATGTGCACAAAGCCCGCTGCCTGCATGCACAACTTGTGCGTGCGTCCTGCACATAACTTCTGCGCTCTCGATGCACACAACTAAGAGCATCTGCGCACATATCTCTCGCACGGACGAGTTTTTAAACCCTACACGTGCACAAACAATGGCACCTCCATCCAAGAAGGCCAAGGGATCCTTCCTTTGCCTGGCCTGCCACTTGAGAGCTGCACAGCCTGAATTAAAATTTCTCCTGTGCCAGCAGTGCGAATAGAATCAGGGAGAACCAAATCAAGACCTCCCACAGCCAGGAGAGGGATCCGGAACCACTGATGATGGCACCCCGGCCCTAACTATGTCCAACTCTGTGCCCCCCACAGGAAAATTCCTCCAGGGCTTCCACTATAATCCCCCCTGGTATCACTATGGACCCAGGAACCTTCTCCTGGGTGAAATTTTTCAAAGGGCTGCAAACCTTTGTCCAGACGCAATCAGCCTCGGCTGTACACTTGTCTCAAACTTGCCGGAAGCCCAAGCCCTTCCCAGCACCTCCCGAGGCTCTCGAGACATGCCTCTCCTAACCAGGAGCATCCTGGATGGGGATCCAGACACCTCAGATGAGGAAACAGACTCCCTACAAGAAGGGGAAATCCCCCCCCCCCCAGGGATGGAGCCATACCGGAACATGCTCCGATTCTTCCACAAGGACGAATTTCCAGCCCTCATGTCTCAAACTATGAAGACACTGGATCTCCCAGGCACTGAACTTACATCGGTACCGAAAAAGAATCTCATATTGTTGTACCTCCGTAAAGCCTCATGCTATTTTCCTATGTTGTAGCCCATCAAGGAACTGATTGACCTGGATTGGAATTTATTTATTTTATTTTTTATTTAAAATCATTTCTATACCGTCGTTGAAATAGGTATCATCACAACGGTTTACAACAAGGCACAGATATTAATGTTGGTATATGTCTTGATTTATATCACTAAACAGGAGCCATCAAGTTTTAAAGGGGGACAGGCACTAGAAGCCCTATACCCGCTAGAACCCACGGCCGAGGAACTTCTTTGCTTCCCTAAAGTGGACGCTGTGATCTGTGCTGTCTCAAAACGCACCAAGGTCCCTATGGAGGGAGCAGCGGCACTGAAGGACGCCCAAGACAGAAGACTGGAAGCCATCTTTAAGCAGTCCTTTGTTTCAGCAATGACACAACAAATTGCCTCCTGCTGCACCTTGGTGGCACATTCCTGTTTGATCCTCTCCAGAGACACTACCACGCCCGGAGAAGCGATGGAACCTGCGGTCTCCTTTCTCATCGATGCTACCGCAGACCTCGTGCGCACATCATCCAGGGGTGTCGCCGCCGCAGTGGTGGCCAGAAGACAATTATGGCTCCGAAATCGGTCGGCTGATGCGACTTCCAAAGCGAACCTCACAAAAATGCCTTTTAAAGAATCTCTCCTGTTTGGGAGCGAACTGGAGAAGTTAGCCAACAAGTGGGGCGAATCCCCAGTACCCAGATAACCTGAAGACAGGAACAAAAGAACATATCAGTGCTCTTCCCCCAGAAGAACCAAGGATAGAAGATCGCAGCGTTTTAAACCTTACAAGAACACACAGTCCCAAGCACCTCGTTCTTCAGGAAGGTCTCAGCCCTTTCAGAACAGGCACATTAAGAGAAGAGCAAGCTCAGGGGCAGGCTCCGGCCGTACCCCACAATGAGAAGACTGAGACATAGGGGGCAGACTTACCCTCTTCTACCAAAGATGGGTCGAGGTAACATCAGACAAGTGGGGCCTAACTATCATTCGAGAGGGGTACTCCCTGGAATTCCAAAGCATCCTCCCAGATAAATTTATGACATCACTGTGCCACTTCCACTTCAAGAGACTGGCAGTGGAAACCACACTAGCAAGACTACGCAGCCTGAAGGCAATAGCTCCGGTGCCCAAGTCTCAAAATACTGGCCACTATTCCATCTATTTTATCGTTCCCAAGAAAGAAGGAACATTCCGGCCCATCCTGGACCTCAAGGCTGTCAGCCGTTACCTGAAGGTACCACACTTCCGCATGGAAACACTACGCTCCGTTATAATGGCAGAACATCTGGGAGAAGTCTTAACCTCCCTGGACCTATCCAAAGCCTACCTTCACATACCGGTCCGTCAGGACCACCAGCGCTTCCTGCGCTTTGCAATACTGGGCAATCATTACCAATTTCGAACGCTACCCTTCGGACTAGCTACCGCTCCCAGAACCTTCACCAAAATTATGGTGGTAGTAGCGGCAGCACTGAGAAAAGGAGTCTTGGTACATCCTTACTTGAACGATTGGCTGATCAGAGCAAAGTCTCCGGAGGAGAGTTGCCACGTGACCACCAGAGCTCGGGTGGGTCGTGAACACAGCCAAGAGCTGCCTACAGCCCTCCCAGTCACTAGAATACCTGGGAGTCCAGTTTGATACCAAGCAGGGCAAGGTCTACCTTCCCTCTCCAAGGAGAAGGAAACTGATGGGTCAATTGCAAAACCTGTTGAACTCAGCTCACCCTAAGGTATGGGACTACCTTCAAGTCCTCTGCCTCATGACATCAACTCTGGAAGTTGTTCCGTGGGCAAGGGCCTATATGCGACCACTACAACGTTCCCTACTGTCACGATGGAATCCAGTGTCCCAGAACTACTCGATTCACCTCCAGCTACCGATAGAGGTTCGGCATTAGCTTTCAATGATGGCTACAGGAAGAACGCCTAAGCAGAGGCGTAAACCTATCCCCACCAAACTGGATCTTGCTCACCACGGACACGAGTCTGCGAGGGTGGGGAGCCCACTGTCAGGAGTTAACAGCCCAGGGACAATGGAACAAAGAGGCGGAATGGAACATAAACCACCTGGAAGCTTGAATGGTCAGACTAGCCTGCCTTCGATTCAGCCACAGACTCCGAGGTGAGTCTATCAGTCATGTCGGACAATGCAACAACCGTGGCCTACATCCAACTTCCAGGGAGGAACCAAGAGCCAGCCGGTGTCTCTGGAAATAGACCCTCTCATGGAGTGGGCAGAAACAAACCTTCTAGGGATTTTGGCCTCCCACATCGCGGGAAAAGACAACATCTCAACGGATTATCTCAGCAGAGAGAGCCTAGACCCAGGGGAATGGTCACTGGCGGACACAGCCTTCCAGCTGATAGTAAATCGATGAGGTCCCCCAGCCATGGACCTCCTAGCAACTCGTCGCAATGCCCAAATCCCCAGATTTTTCAGCTGCAGACCACAGTCTCAAGGAATCAACGCTCTCGTCCAGAACTGGCCAGAGCAAGACCTCCTGTATGCCTTCTCATCCTGGGCAGGGTCATTCACAAGATAGAGCACCACAGGGGACTGGTCTTACTAGTCGCCCCGGATTGGCCAAGACGACCATGGTACGCGGACATGCGAAGACTATTGGTGGGGAATCCTCTGCGTCGACCACCATACAGTGACCACCTTCAGCAGGGACTGATCTCCCATGAAGACCCGGTTCGATTCTCTCTTACGGTATTGCCCTTGAGGACTAACCTAAAGAAGCGCGGCTACTCAAAAGCTGTGATTGACACCCTGCTCCGAGCATGCACGTTCTCCACATCTCTGTCTTTACATATGGATCTGGAGGGTATTTGAAGCCTGGTGTGAAGACCGCGCCCTCCTTCCGAGGACAAGATTCTCACGATCCTAGATTTCCTACAGGACACCATGCAGAAGGGGTTGTCTCTCAACTCCCACAAGGTTCAAGTCACAGTACTGGCCTGCTTCAGGTCCGAAGTGGACAGCATCAGACTATCAACTCATCCTGATGTGTCTCGCTTCCTGAAAGGAGTCAAACAACTCCGGCCACCACTAAAGTGGCCGGTGCCTCTATGGAATCTCAACCTAGTATTAGACTTCCTAGCAGGGGAGTCCTTAAGACCAACAAGTGGTCTGTCTCTACGCCTCTTGACTTTAAAGACAGCATTCTTGATTGCAATATGCTCAGCTCGTTGCATCTCCGAACCTCAGGCATTATCCTGTCGAAAACTGTTCCTCAGGTTCACCCCAGGCACCATACAGCTGCGTACGGTACCATCCTTCCTTCCGAAAGTGGTTTCCCAGTTCCATATGAACCAGACCATATCCTTACCATCACCAGATGAACACAGGGATTCGGAAGACTCACGCCTCAGTCGGCAAAATCCTAGTCCGATACCTGAAGAGATCGGAATCCTTGCGCAAAACAGATCACCTGTTTGTACTTCACAGCGAGAATAAACAAGGGGAAGTGGCATCGCGGGCGACCATAGCCTGCTGGATCAAAGTAATAATTAATGCAGCCTACATAGAGGCAGGAAAACCACTACTTCTACAGGTCAAGGTGCATTCTACAAGGGCCCAGGCAGTCTCCTGGGCTGAAACCAGGTTGCTTTCGCCAGCCGAGATCTGTCGGGTGGCGACATGGTCCTCCCTGCACACCTTCTCCAGGTTCTACCGCCTGGATGTCCAGGCCAGGGAGGATACAACCTTCGCAAGGGCAGCACTAAGTGGGCCATGGGCAGCCTCCCACCCGGTAGAGGAGTAGCTTTTGTACATCCCATTGTTCCTGAGTCCATCTGGCTACACGCTAGGACATGGAGAAATTACTTACCTGATAATTTCGTTTTCCTTAGTGTAGACAGATGGACTCAGCATCCCGCCCACGGCTGTTCCAGAAATAGAGAACCTCAGATATCTAATCTCGAGGCAGTATGGGTAAGCCACGGCTTACCTCTATTTTAAGATACCCGCAGTTACCTAGGTGTCTGCATTTATTGTTTCAGTGCACCGGTGATCTCCAGTGCCAAAATGTTCTTATATATATAATCAGTTGAACCAATTCAAGGTTAATGAAGTATACTCCAGTGTAATCAAGTACTAAGCAACATATATCCACACTGGCTTTTCGAAGAGAATACTGAAGAGCTAAGCATGCTGCACGGGTATATGTAGGCTGACGTCAGCTTTGAAATCTGACTCAATCTCCCATCTGCTATCAGGAGAGCACAATACCCATTGGTCCTGAGTCCATCTGTCTACACTAAGGAAAACGAAATTATCAGGTAAGTAATTTCTCCATTAGTGTTTGGGCCTGTATGAAGGCGATAATAAACTTTGAGTATTGCTGTTGTGGCTATGATTCAGGATCTAATCAGAGCTCATAGTTCTAATATAAAACATAATCTTTAAGCATAGCGGGAATGGCATTGGAGCATTCAGTTTAGTGACTAATTTGTGTTTTTGTGACCTCATCTTCTGAGCTGTTGGAGCTGGCATTCTAATATTGGTTGGAATTTTGCATATCTTCCTAGTTCATTTAGTTAAGGTCATAAGAATATATTCTAATAACCTGATTCTGAATTGGCAGTTCTAAATGGTATATGTGGCCTCTTTCCAAGAAATCTAGGAAGAGCTGCAAATAAACATAATGGTAGTTCAGAATTGATCATATTTGTAATTTAAACTACTCAAGATCCAATAATGTAGTCCTGTTGTCTGGTTCTCATTGCTCAGGGCCCAATTCTTCATCCACATCTTTGCATTTCTTCTCTGATAGTTCAGTGGTAGAGTTTTACTGGCTATAGTGAAACAAGCATGTTCATTTACCATATGTTTGGAAACTGCTTATGACCAAGATTTCCAGTTTTCTGTGTCAGATAAACTGCAGATTCTACAGGAAGGCTTAAATTCAATTTGAGATTTTATGGCACATTTGCTCTTAACTATATAACTCTATGCTGAGTTTTTATTGCAAATATATTAACTTAAAATATTTCTCCAATCTTATCAATTATTTTTTCTCAGAGAAGCAGGATGGTAGCCCTCACATATGGGTGATATCATTTTATAGAGCATGTCCCAGACCTTTTATATTAAAGCTTCTAGAACTGTGTCCCACCGGCATGCCTAGTATGCCACTGTACCACGTATTCGTACAGGGACCCCTTCTTTCCCGAAAAAGTCCACTTGACATGATTCCTCATTATCCTTCTCTGGCTATGGTTATTACAGCCAAAAAAAAAAAAAAAGTTACAGATTTGTTTGTCATGGAGCCCCATGGTTGTCTTTTTTTTTTTTTTTTTTCCTCCCCTCTCTTTATATTTTAGATATTTTTTTCGGTTTTCCCTAAAATTTCTGGTGCACTGATGGACATCTTGCGGTTGTAGATTTTGATTTTGCTTCCCTTTTTTTCAGTTCACCCATGGATCATCAAACTAATGGCTTGCAATAATGCCCCAGTACACCAGGATTGTTTATCATGGATCCTCATGATAGATTATCTTGTGTTTGGGGATATCACATGAAGTCTGGAGGTGTTGCCTGTGCATGATCATGACCCTGAAAGGGTGATGGTCCTGGTTGAAGCTGATGGAGAAGGACGTTGGGCACCAAAAGAGAATTACATAAACATTGAAGGTCTTAGTAGCTGCACCAGATGCTGGTGATGCATTGGGGGAGCATTCCACTCCCTTGACATTAGGATTGATAGGGACTAGAGAGACAAGCCATTCCTGTACGTACCCAGATCAGTCCAGACAGTGGGTTGAGCCTCCTTTCCAGCAGGTGGAGACAGACTAAAACTTGAAGGATGCCCTATATCAGGAAAGAGCCTATCCTCTACCCCTTCAGTATTCGTCTGTCTCCAGCAGGTGCAGCATCTCCCCTTCGGTTCTCTGCTGTAGGCTAGTCAGCCTCTTCTTTCTTTTTCGGCTCAAGCAAGTAGTTCTTTGATTCCCGCTTGTTTTAGAAACAAAGGAAAAAAAAACTATGAAGGAAATGTTGCCTTCTTTTAGTGCTTTTACTGTTTTTTGTGTGGGAGACGTCCGTCTCCCAGCTCTTGCCCGGCTCAGGGGGGCTTTGCCCCTTTTGCAGGAGGGGGTTCCCTGCATAGTCCTGAGTCCGTGGACGCTTCCAGGTGTGGGGACCGCTCTCTGGGCCTCGTTCCCCCTCTGGCTGCCGGGGGGTTTTTAACCCGCTGCTGCGCTCAGTAAAAAAAAAAAAAAGGAGTTTAAAAGTTTCAAACTTTCAATAAGTTGCAGGTACTCACCTACCTCTAACTTATTTGCAGCAGTTGACCAGCTTTTTTATTTTTTTCTGGTCAGAGTAGAGCTAGAACCGGCAGCCAGAGAAGCAGCAGAAGGCAGCAGGTTTCCCGCCTGCTCTCTCCTGCTGTGCAGGCTGTCAATCAAGCTTTTTTTTCTTCAGCCGCGGCTTGGCTATGTCCCGGCTGGCAGCCTGTCTTTCTTGTGGGCTGCCCTCCTCGTGTTTTTCACGGCAGGGCCTCTGCACTGCTTGCCTGCTGGGTGGGGAAGGTCCCTCCTCGGCAGGACAAGCAAATTTAGCCCGGGGCTCCACTCCTCCCGGCATGGCTAGGCCATTTCAGATGTTCCTCGCACCTTCACGAAGGTCATGGTAGTAGTAGCGGCGGCCTTGCGCCGGGAGGGGATTCTCGTCCATCCCTATCTGGACGATTGGCTCATCAGGGCCAAGTCGGAGACCTCTTGCCAGCGGGCGGTGGATCGCGTCTTGGAGCTCCTTGCCTCTCTCGGGTGGATAGTGAACTTTTCCAAGAGCAAGCTTCAGCCCTTCCAGGAGTTGGAATTTCTGGGAGCCCACTTCGACACCCGAGTAGGCAAGGTTTTCTTACCTCGGGCACGAGCCCTCAAGCTGATCGATCAGGTCCAGACTTTGATTGCCCTACCCTCCCCGACAGCCTGGGATTATCTCCAAGTCCTGGGATCCATGGCTTCTACCATCGACCTTGTGCCCTGGGCTTTTGCTCATATGCGTCCGTTACAGAAAGCTTTGCTGTCCCGTTGGCAGCCAGTGTCGGAGCAGTTCCACGTAGTCCTTCCGTTCTTGGATTCTACTGCCGACGAATTACAGTGGCTGTCTCTTCCTCATCTTCTGCAAGGGATGCCTCTTCAAGCTCCACAGTGGATGATAGTGACCACGGACGCCAGCCTGTTGGGCTGGGGTGCGGTCTGCCTTTCTCAGTCCATCCAGGGAACATGGTCGCAGACTCAGTCGCGCTGGCACATCAATCGACTGGAAACTTTGGCGGTCCGCCTGGTGCTTCAGGAGTTCCTTCACCTGATCCGCGGCAAGGTGGTACGAGTCCTGTCCGACAACTCCACCACAGTGGCCTACATCAATCGCCAAGGGGGCACTCGCAGTCCCCTGGTAGCCTTAGAAGCCAGCCGTCTCCTTGCTTGGGCGGAGCGTCACCTACAGTGCCTTGCGGCTTCTCACATCGCCGGAAAAGACAATGTTCAAGCCAACTTCCTCAGCCGGCAGTCGCTCGAACCGGGAGAGTGGGAGCTCTCGGACGCGGCCATGGCTCTGATAGTGGACAGGTGGGGTCCTCCTCACCTCGACCTCATGGCGACTCTGCGCAATGCCAAGGCCAATCTGTTCTTCAGCCGCTGGAGGGAGCACGGCGCAGAGGGCGAGGATGCTCTGGCTCTACCTTGGCCAGCGGATGTCCTTCTGTACGTGTTTCCCCCGTGGCCACTGGTGGGGAAAGTTCTCAGGAGAATCGAGCTCCACCGGGGACCGGTGATTGTCGTCGTTCCCGAGTGGCCGCGAAGGCCGTGGTTCGCGGATCTCATCAATCTAGCTGTGGACGGGCCCCTGCGCCTCGGTCATATCCCTCGTCTCCTCCGGCAGGGGCCTGTATTTTTCGACCAGGCCGATCGCTTCTATCTTGCGGTCTGGCTTTTGAACAGCGTCGCCTGAGGCGCAAAGGTTATAGGGAGGAGGTCATCGCCACCCTGCTGCGAGCCCGGAAGCAGTCGACGTCTCTGGCCTATGTGCACATCTGGAAAGTTTTTGAGTCCACGTGTACGGAGGCGGGTGTCCCTGCGCGCTCCGCCTAGATTCCTTTGATTCTTTCTTTTCTTCAGAAAGGTCTCTCTAAGGGCCTCTCCTTCAGTTCTCTACGCGTTCAAGTCTCTGCGCTCGGCTCTCTCCTGGGTCGGGTGGACAGTCATGCCATAGCAGCTCACCCTGACGTGATTCGTTTCCTGAGGGGCGTTAGAAACCTCCGCCCCCCCCTCTCGGGCCATGTGTCCGTCGTGGAGTCTCAACCTAGTCCTTCGTGCTCTCTGTGCGGCTCCTTTCGAGCCTCTTCGCCACGCTACGCTCAAGGATCTTATTCTAAAGACTGTCTTTCTGGTCTCTATTTCCTCTGCTCGCCGTATTTCCGAGCTTCAGGCACTGTCCTGTCGGGAGCCCTTCTTGCGTTTTTCGGATTCCGGGGTTTCTCTCAGGACTGTTCCTTCCTTCTTGCCTAAGGTTGTCTCCGCTTTTCATGTCAACCAGTCGGTCGAACTCCCAGCGTTCTCTCCGGAGGAGATTGCGGGTACTGCGGGTGGTGACCTTCGTCGGCTAGATGTAAAACGAGTCTTGCTTCGTTATCTCCAGGTCACCAATGACTTCCGTGTATCGGACCATCTCTTCGTCCTTTGGAGTGGTCTCAACCGCGGTAAACAGGCTTCTAAGACCACGATTGCGCGGTGGTTGAAGGAAGCCATTTCCTCTGCGTATCTTTGTCAAGGTCATCCGCTTCCTGAGGGTCTGAAGGCCCATTCTCTGCGTTCTCAGGCTACTTCGTGGGCGGAGAGTCAATCTGTCTCCCCGCAGGAGATTTGCAGGGCCGCCACTTGGACGTCTCTGCACACTTTTGCTCGGCACTACCGTCTGGATGTACACGCTCTGGTGTTCGGTTCCTTTGGGCGGCAAGTGCTTCAAGCAGGACTGTCTCGGTCCCACCCAGTTTAGGGAAGCTTTGGTACATCCCACTGTCTGGACTGCTCCGGGTATGTACAGGAAAGGAAAGTTAGTTCTTACCTGTTAATTTTCGTTCCTGTAGTACCACGGATCAGTCCAGATGCCCTTCCCTGTCTGTCTTCTGTCCTCTCGAAGCTTGTTTTCTTGCAGGTCTGCAGATTTCCATATATTTTTTTGTGCAAGATTACTGAGCAATTACACCGCAAGCCTTGGTCATTTTCTTATACCAAGTTGATGCAAGAGCGTATAGGTATACCATGTTTTCTACATTATTCTATATTTGCTCCGTTGAGCTTTACAGTTACTTGCTTGATCCTATTCTTGGGTTTGTTGTTTTATGCTTTGACATACGTTATACTGAAGGGGTAGAGGATAGGCTCTGTCCTGATATAGGGCATCCTTCAAGTTTTAGTCTGTTTCCACCTGCTGGAAAGGAGGCTCAACCCACTGTCTGGACTGATCTGTGGTACTACAGGAACGAAAATTAACAGGTAAGAACTAATTTTCCTTTGCCTCCCTCTTCCACTTGAAGAAGGCTTTGGGTTCCACTTCTTGGAGTCTGGCATTGAGTTCCGATGCCATACATCGAATGAAGGTGAAGCATCTGTATCGGCCTCCAATGATGTGAGACGCTGGGAGCGGGGATGGTCCAGCTGCTGCAGAGAAACACTCTCTTCCCCCCCCCCCCCCCCACACCTGGTTCAGTGGAGAGGCGAGCTTATCCTCTCAGAAGACCCAGGAGCTTTGCCAATCTGAGGATCAAGGTATCAGTCACCAGCATAATCTCAGTGAGATATACCCACCCGTCCTGCCTCTGTCTGTGTTGACATCATAAGAACAGCCATGCTGGGTCAGACCAGGGCCCAAGCCCAGCATTCTTTCTCTGACAGTAGCCAGTCTGAGTCACAAGTACCCGTCAGATCTCCAATAGTTGATCTGTTTCTTGTATCTCACTTCCAGGGATATATGCTGGCTTTCCCACTTAGCTAACAACTATTTATAAACACTTCCTTCAGATTTCTTCTGAACCCCACTGTGTTAGCTGCTTTGACCACATCCTCTGGCATCAGATTCTATAGCTTGATTGTGTGCTCAGTTAAATACTTCCTACAATATGTTTTAAATTTGCTAGTTTTTTGGATTGTCCACTTGTCATAGTGTTTGAAAGGGTAAATAACCATTCCCTATTTAACCTGTTCCACCCCACTCATGATTTTATTAATTTCAGTCGTATCCCTTTTCCAAGCAATCTGTTTAGCCTTTTTCTGTAAGGGAGCTTTTCCATCCTTTTTAACATTGTCATCATCCTTCTCGGTCTCCTTTTCTATCTCTCTTTTTTTTTATTTTTTATTTTTATGGGGTGGGTGATCAGAACTGCGTACAGTACTCAAAGTGCTGTTTCACCAAGGATCTATACAAAGGCATATATAGAAACATATAGAAACATAGAAATGACGGCAGAAGAAGACCAAATGGCCCATCCAGTCTGCCCAGCAAGCTTCACACATTTTTTCTCTCATACTTATCTGTTTCTCTTAGCTCTTGGTTCTATTTCCCTTCCACCCCCACCTTTAATGTAGAGAGCAGTGATGGAGCTGCATCCAAGTGAAATATCTAGCTTGATTCGTTAGGGGTAGTAGCCGCCGCAATAAGCAAGCTACACCCATGCTTATTTGTTTTACCCAGACTGTTATACAGCCCTTATTGGTTGTTTTTCTTCTCCCCTGCCGTTGAAGCAGGGAGCTATGCTGGATATGCGTGAAGTATCAGTCTTCTCCCATGCTGCTGAAGCAGAGAGCCATGCTGGATGTGCATCGAAAGTGAAGTATCAGGCACATTTGGTTTGGGGTAGTAACCGCCGTAACAAGCCAGGCATTATGATCTGTTCCATTCTCTCTTTCTTTCCAAATATTTTCTTTTTTGACTGCTGCTGCATGTTAAGCTGAAGATTTCAAGTTATTGTCCACAAGGATTCTGAGATCCTTTTACTAAGTAGTGATTCCTTATATGGCACCCAGCATCGTATACTTGTAGTTGGCATTATTTTTCCCTATGTGCATTACTTTGCACTTGTCCACATTAAATTGCATCTACCATTGAGAAACCCAGTTTCCTAGTCTCTCACAGTCCTATAATTCTTTACTATCTGCTGCAATTTTAATGACTCAAAACTATTTTGTCATCTGCAAATTTGGTCACCTCACTCATTGTTCCTTTCTCTAAATCATTGATGAATGTGCTAAATAGCATAGGTCCCAATAAAGACCTCTGGAGTACGCCAGTAATGACCTTTCTCCTTTTGGAAAACTGACTCTTTAGTCCTACCCTCTGTTTCCTGTTTTATTCAGTTTCTGGTCCTCAACAGGTCATTGCCTAATTTTCATGAGGGACTTAAATGCTTTCTGAAAATTCAAATACACTATATCAACCAGCTCATCTTTTATCTGCATGCTAATTTATACCCTTAAAAAAAAATCTAGTAAATTTGGTCAGCAAGGCTTCACTTTGCAAAAACCATGTTGACTCTCCTGCATTAAACCATATCTATCTATGTATGTAGTCAGTAACTTTTTTTTTTTTTAAAGAATAGTTTCAACCATTTTGCCCAGCACAGATGTCAGGCTCACCAGTCTATAATTTCCCATATCACCCAGAGCCCTTCTTAAAATTTGGCATCACATTGACTAACCTTCAGCCTTCTGTTAACATGTCTGTTTTTAAATAAGTTGTAAATCAACAGAAACAGGTCTGCAGTTTCATTTTTGAGCTCCCTCAGAACTCTAGGGTGAATACCATCCGGGTTGTCAATCTGAGTTACTTCAGCCTCCAGTTTCACAGTGATTCCATCTAGTCACTCAGTCATCATCAAAAAATGACCCAAACATCCTCCATAGTCAAATAATTCATTTAGGTTTGTGTTTTTGTTTTTGTTTTTTTGCTATTTTCTTGTCCTCCCTGGCCATCTCTTTTATCCCTTGATCATCTAACTATGCCTTGGAGCTCCAGTACTGGGGCGTGTGGTCTTAAGCCCAGCTACTGATTGAGTCTCTTCGGCTGTTCTGCAGCCTAACATTGGTCTCTGTGCCAGTGCCGGTGACAGATCCCGGTTGGGAATCTGAGTTGATGGCTGCCTCCCCAGTGGTGGTCATCAGGTGAGGAAGCTTCTGTGAGATACAGAAATTCCTTGGGTCCCATGCCTCAGCAGACAGTGCTCTCTTTTTGAGACTACCATCTGGGCCTTAACTACCAGTATACCAGATGGGATATAACTATCCAGCTACAGATCTGGATATCTCTGCAGAAAAGGGGGATCTGTAGGTCTTCTCTCCAACTTTCTTTCTCTCAGCTCTCCAGAGGACCTCTCTTTTACTGTTTTTATTTGAAGAATGGTGGAAGTTTTTTTCCTTTTGCTTTACTGACAGAGGATGAAACCAGAAGCCATCTTCCAGTTGGTGGAGCCACATAAGGAGGTTGTGGTAGTTCCCGTTCACAAAATCTTTTAGGAAGTACAGATGAGGATGTGGAAGAGCTCCTCTCTGTGGCTCCCATTAATAAGAAGGCAGACATGATTTATTTTATCTAGAAGGCTCCTGGATTTGAAAAGAGGCAGCAATTGCACTAATCTGTGTTGGTCGAATTCACTCTCGAGGGCTAAGAAGACTAGGACCCATTCCTCTGTCCCCAGGGAAGGATGCTAGAACCCTGAGGGAAAGCATTTTAGGGACCTATGCTAAATGCCTGCATAGTTTCATATCAGTTCTTTATGGGCTAGTACATGCAGAGCTTATTGAATCAAATAGGAGGTGGCCAAGCAGTTTTCTCAGAAGCAGCAAGACACTCTCCAATCACTGGTGAAAGGGAACAGAGTGCAGAAACACATGGACCACTCAACCTTTGATGTATTTGAAATGCATTGTTTCTGCTATGGAGTTTGGTGCCACAGATTCACTTAGCTGCAGGCCTCAGACCTCCAACCTTCATCATAAGAAAAGGGTATAGATTACATTTATTGGGTCTTCTTGCCCTCTGGATCCCAGTTAAGGTCACTTCCTGCATCAGTATTTGCTTCAGAACGAGCTCTCCTCCCTCTTGGGTACCAATGTAGATGAAGCCATTCCACCAGGAGAAAGAAAGTATGGGATTATATTCAAGTTCTTCCTGTTTCCAAAGAAATCAGGGGGAGTCTGTCTTATACTAGACTGAAGAGCCTTGATCACATTTCTAAAAAAGAGATGTTAAAGATGGCTTCCTGGGCATCTTAATTCCCTTTTTACAAAATCTCAAGAATGCTTGCATCCATATAGAGAGATTCCTCCATTACAGGAAATATCTTAGATTTATAGTAGGAGACTGTCTCCTCCAGTATCACGTGCTGCCTTTTTGGCCTATTGTCTGTGCCTCATGTCTTCATCAAATATCTTGCTGAGGTGGTTATGCACTTGCATAAACTGGGGGTGCATGTGTATCCCTATATTTATGATTGGCTGGTTGAGCACATTACATGCGAGTATCACATAATCGAAGCACAAGACCATTAGAGTGTTGGTTATTAGGTTTCATTGTCAACTATCCTAAGTCTCGGTTGATACCGTCATCTCAATTGGCATTTATCAGAGCACTGCTAGACACAACTCTGACAAAAACCTTTCTCTCACAACAGAGGGCTATCACCTCAGTTTCCACAGTGTAACGGATCTAGGTGAATCAGCAGACATCAGTATGGGACTTATTGAGAATGTTGGTCTTTATTGCATCCTCCACATGAGGAAAGCCCCAATGGATCCTCAAATCTCAATGGCTATAGGTCACTTAGGATCTTCATGATAGCATCCATGTCATACAACTGTTCAAGGACTCCCTATCCTGGTAGCTAGACATTTCCCATCTGACAAGCGGTATACTCTTTTCAAATGTCTGAAATTGTCCTTACCATGGACGCATCCAACCTAGGAGAGCCCACGTAGAGGAGCTCTGCACCAAGACTTCTGGTTTGCTTAAGGAAAACGTCATTAGATAAACTTCCTAGAGCTAAGAGAAATCTGGTATGCTCTGAAGGCTTTCAGAGATTGATTGGCCAATAGTTGTCTTGGTCCAAACAGACAACCAAATTGTTTTACATCAACAAGAAGGGAAGCATGGGCTTGTACCTTCTGTGTCAAGAGAGTATCCAGTTATCGGATTGTGCCATCTCTGAAGGGGATAATTCAGGGCCACATATCTGACTGGCATGTAGAATGGACTGGCAGACAGATTGAGTTGGATCTTTGAACCCCATGAATGGTCCCTGGACAGAGTGTAGCAAATCTGATATGGAAGTGGGACACACCCATGGTGGATTTGTTTGTGTCCCCTCAGAGCAGGAAATCTCCACTCTTCTTTTCCACATAAAGGGTGTAGGGCATACTAGCCTCAAATGCCATTGCCCTCATTTGGGGACAGGGCTTGCTGTACTTGTATCCTGTAGCACTAGTTGCAAAAAAAAAAAAAAAAAAAATTGGTTGAAACTGAAAGGTTTGGTTACCACTCTAAGGGAGATGTCCCCACATCTTATCACTCAGGATCAAGGCATCTTGCATTCTTCCAGCATTGGGTTCCTGGCTCTCACTGCCTGGGTGTTGAGAGTCAGACTTTGCAACCTCTTGATCAGTAAGAGAATGTAGTGTTCTTTTAGTTTCAAGAAAGGATTCCACTATGAAGTCCTATGGGCTAAAATGGAGGATGTTTTCCTTGTGGATTGAGCAAAAGGTCATAGATCTTCACGCAGAACGTGCTTGATTACATTCTACAGAGTTAGGTCTCAAGACCAAATCCAAGAGAGTTCACCTCAATGCATTTGTCACCTATCACTAGCATGTATCATCCTCTTTTATTTTTGTCACACTTTTTTCCATCATAAGCGTTCAAAGCATGTTACATCAAGATTAGAATGCAATCAATAGAAGACAAATATAGCAAAATCTAGCAGGAGTCAAAATGAGAGAATAGGAGGCAATATTAATTATAGATAATAGAAAATTATAAAAACACAAGTTAAGGCATGGTTCTCAGTGGGCTCAGACTTTATGGTAAGGTAGCGTGGAGAAGGCCTCTATCCTGGTAAGTGAGCAGATTTTATGGTTCATACAGGATGGGTAGAGCATCGGGTATCGGTCAGGCTGCAAACCATAAGCTGCTATGAACAGCCAGATTTTCAGTTATTTCCTAAATGTGGTCTAGGGCAAGCCTGTATTCTGATGGGGTTGTATATAAGAAATAAATGTCATGGTAGCGAGTTCCAAAGGGTGAGTGAAGGTTGTTTTACTGGCTGTTAAGAATCTCATTTCTTTTGGGGACAGTCACACCCAAATGAGTCTGAGCTAGTGTATGCACTGGGCAGGTGGGAGTGTGTAAAGGGTGAGCTGGTGGTTCAGTTCAGGTGGCACTAGGCCTTTGATGGCTTTAAAATGAAGGCCTGAGGTTTTGAATATTGCTCTGCAGTGTGGTTGGGGGTCTGTGTTAGGGGTTTGAGGAGTGGGGTGTTGTGATTACATTTTCTGGCATTTAGTATGGCTTGGGCAGTTGCAGTCTGTATGAACTCTAGATGACAGCTGAGTTTTTTGGGAGTTACAGTAATCCAGGTAAGAGACTTCATGAAGTAAAGGCAGCATTCAAAACAGCATCAAATTAGTTATGATTCACATCACATAAATTTTATATCACCCAGGGACCATGTAGCAAATGTGTGTGTTTATTTTATTTTATTTTTTTAACTCCTCGGCTTCCACCATTTGGGTCATGGATTCACGCTTGTACGATGCAATGCTGCAAGGTTCAGCTAATATCATGCATTTTTTTGAAAAGTTTTTTTTATATTGCAAGTAATATATCAATTTCAAATACTAGTAGCAAATAACTTCCCTGGAGTTGTTCAGATGCTCATGGTGGACTTCCAAACTGCAAGCCTGACATGGCACTATGTTTCGAGAAATTTCATCAGGGGCTTGAACAGCGCACACACAATTTCTTTATGGCGAAAAACTAACTATTCTAGCGGCAACATCGGGATATCTAACTCTCACAAATGTGTCTCTGGAGTATCTGGGTGTCCAATTCAGTACCAAGGGAGGTAGCGTATTACTGACTTCAAAGAAAGGGACCAAGATAATCGAACAATTAAACAGATTCTCAACACAAGAAACTCCAAGAACATGGGACTAATTTAAACTGCTAGGGACAATGGCAGCAACTTTAGACATAGTGCCATGAGCCTGAACTCATATGAAACCTTTCCCGTTGGTAATCTCAAACTCGACTATGAATGTTGTCTTCTCCTTCCTGTTCAAGTAAGGGTTGTATGTTTTGGTGGTCAGATATATAAATCTGTTGGGAGGTGTGAGCCTAGAAGCACCATTATGGATTTTAGTCACCACATATACAAGTCTAAGAGGTTTAGGAGCACATTGCCAAGCTGAAGTTGTTCAGGGTAAATGGACAAGGAAAGATACCACTTGGTCAATCAACAGGTTAGAAACCAGAGCAATAAGATTAACACTTACATTTTCAACATATTGTGTGAAGGGGAAGAGCAGTGAGAATGCTATGTTATAATGTAACTACAGTAGCTTATGTGAACAAACAAGCTGGAAATCAGAGTCAAAGAATATCAGAGGAGATAAATCTCTTGTTCAGTTGAGTGGAAAAAAATCTTATACAAAATTCAGCACTACACATCATAGGTCAAATAAATGTACAAGCCGTTTTTCTAAGCAGAAATCTTCTGAATCCAGGCGAGTGAAAACTGTCAAGAGGCCTTTCAAAAGATAGTAAATCGATGAGAGGAGTGCCCCATGGATCTTATGACTGACAAAGAATTCAGAAGAGAAGGGATAGCTGCATTGATTCAGTCATGGCCAAAGTTGGATTTTAATGTATTTTCCCACCATTTCCATTGATAGAACAATAAGAAAAATAGAGAAGGGAAAAGTCAGGTCATTCTAGTAGCTCTATATTGGCCAAGGAAGCCATGGCATGCAGACTTAATGAGGTTACAGATCAATCACTCTCAAAAGCTGTTAGGTTCCTAGGATCTTTTTGTTTCCATTTTATCTTATGGCATGCAATGGCTCTGGAAAAGCCAAAATTATGTGTAAAAAAAAACAACCCCCCCCCCCCAAAAAAAAACCAAATTTATTAAAATTCTAAATTTATTAAAAACACATGTCAAAACCTTCTGAACCATTGAAGCATGCCACTATTAAGGATCTAGCATTAAAGACACTAGTTGCAGTAATCAAAATGTATTTATTTATTGGCAATTTATTCACCACTGTTGCAGAGATCATGGTGTACAATATCACATTCATAATTCTAAAGCACAACATATGACATAAAATAATGAAAACAAATTGTATTTCTGAGTTTATAGCGATTTTTTTTTTATTTTACCCAAAATTCCGTATTTTCTCCAGTTCCTTTATTTCTTTCTAAAGTTCTTCAAGTTTTCATTTAAATCTATCTATATCACTGCCATCATTTTTTTATGGAGGAATGTGAAGGAGAAACTAAGTGTTTGAGGTATCTGGATATACAATGTATCTTTATCAAATATTTAGACTTTACAAATTCATTTCATAATTTACTTATTTTATTTAGAAGACCATGTAAAAGTGAGGTAGCATCAAAAGCTATCTTATCAAGGTAGATCAAGAAAATATCTTCTGCTCACACATTAAAAGGCCCCAGAAATTCTGAGCCCATGCCACAAGGGCTCAATTTTCTTCTTGGGCAGAAGTGATGGTTGTCCATTCCGTAGATACTTGTAAAGTTGTGACCTGGTCTTTACGTTCTTTTACAAAATTTTATAGGTTAGATGTTCTCGCAAAAGAAGATGCTTCTTTTGGAGCAAGTGTTATCAAAGTGGTTTTAACGTCGTCCCACCCAGAATAATTGGACTTTAGTGCCTCCCAGGCATTTTGGAATTGTGTAGTGAGATGAAAAAGGAAATTTATACTTGCCTGATAATTTCCTTTCCTTTAGTTCTGCTACTCCTGTCCAGAAATCCCACCTAGGAAGCTACAAATTTTGCTTAGATATTTAGTTATTGAGCATATAAATTAAAATATATTTGGTGATAGTTTATTTCAAAATCTGTAAAACTATTCCTCTTCTAAACTTTTCTAGCTGTCTTTGAAAACATCTTTAATTACACATTTTAATATAAGGATAATTATTTTAAAGCTTCATAGACTGCTTTGTCAGTGGAATATTGGTATTTAGCTTCCCATACGTAAATAGAGATATCACAGGAAAAGGTCATGTGATCTGCCTCCATCTGCTGTGAGTGAGATAAACCTAATCATTCTGGACTGGTGTAGCAGGATGAAAGGAAAGGAAATTATCAGGTAAGTATAAATTTCTCCTTGTAGAGGCACCCTGCCTATGACAAGAAGTGTTAAATATATAAGGAACTAGAGAATTTCCTACCTCTTTACTGTGGTTATGTGAGATTTTATATAGTTATTCAGGAGTGGCTCATCTATTGCGGTTACTAGTAGAACAGAGCTTGTTCTGGTAAATTAGGGGCTAGCATACTCAGTGGTAACATTAAATACATTATCTGAAACTTCATTCGTCCCTTGCTAATGTGTGGGGAAAAACAAGGTGATTAAGAATAATATATGAAGTGGCAAATCAGAGCTGGTAGGTAATAAACTTATTCTTTTTCCTCCTAAGGGTGTATAGCCCTGTAGATCTGCCAGGAACATTTCAAATGAGCCAGTATTTGGTTTAGCAAATCTATATTCTACTAGTTTTAGGGACCCTAGAGTTGTGTGCCTTTTTGTTTTTTTAATTCAAAAATGTCTTTGGTTTTATTACTGTTTGAGAAACTAAATGTTAGGATACCCAGTCTTCTGTTTATGTGCTTATGACTATAAGTGATTTTGGTTTGTCTAAATTAAAATGTTCTTTGACACAGTTTTCCTTTTAAAGGAAAGAATACCCATAGGAGATAATTTTTAAAGTTTTGTGGGCTCTGGTTGTGGGTTTGTTTGCAACCTCCTAATAAGAGAATAGTGCATGGGGCAGAGGATGCTATTGTATGCCATGGGGTAGTTTACCATACCTTATAGGTGGGAATAACACCATTCTCTCAGGCCGATACAGTAAGAGTCGCGGGAGAGTGCCCGCTCTCCCGGCACGCCCACAGGCCACTCTCCTGTGCACGCGATTCAGTTAAAAAAAAAAAAAAAAAAAAAAAAAAAAATTCAAATTAGGACCCGCGGTAAAAAAGAGGTGCTAGGGACACTAGCGTGTTCCTAGCGCCTCTTTTTTGACAGGAGCGGCGGCTATCAGCGGGTTTGACAGCCTACACGCAATTTTGCCGGCATCTGTTCTCAAACCCGCTGACAGCCATGGGTTCGGAAACTGGACGCCGGCAAAATTGAGCATCCGATTTTCAAGCCACGGGCTGATCTTAAAAAAATTTTTTTTTTTAATTTTTAGTTATTTTTAACTTTTGGGACCTCTGACTTAATATCGCCATGATATTAAGTCGGAGGGTGTACAGAAAAGCAGTTTTTACTGCTTTTCTGTACACTTTCCCGGTGCCGGCAGAAATTAACGCCTACCTTTGGGTAGGCGCTAATTTCTGAAAGTAAAATGTGCGGCTTGGCTGCACATTTTACTTACTGAATCGCGCGGGAATGACTAATAGGGCCATCAACATGCATTTGCATGTTGATGGCGCTATTAGTTTTGGGGGGGGGGGGGGGTGTTGGCTGTGCGTTTTCGACACGCTATTACCCCTTCTGAATAAGGGGTAAAGCTAGTGCGTCAAACGCGGGTTAACAATGCGCTCCGTTGGAGCGTACGGTACTGAATCGGCCTGTCTATCCCACTCATCTTCTTATGGCAGGTCTTTCCAAACCTTTCCTTTTTGGTTTGTTTTTTTTTTGTTTTTAGAATAATTGCAGTGAAAATGCAGGAGATAAATTTGCATAAACTGGAGACTTGGCATATGCAAATTTCTCATGCATATTCATTGTGAATATCCTAAAACCCTAACTAGCTGTGGGCTGACTAGTACAGGTTTGACTTGGTCAGTGACTTGTCAGTAAACATGTCAGAGGCTCACACAATACCAATGAAAAAAAACAAAACAAAAAGTTTCATGAAGGAGGGCTTTAGATGCTTTCTCTTTCCGTGTAGTAAGGCAAAACTTGTACACTTAGAACACCTCGAAGTAATAAGTGGGCATCTCCTGGATATTTAATGACTGGTTGATGCAATGCTATATGTTTAGAAGATAAGGTTTTTTTTGTCACCATTAATTGGATGTTCATTAGTGTTACATGTCCTTTGTTTGGGAGTTTGAAACTGAGTTGGCTTGGAATTTACTTTCTAATTTGTACGCTGTGTGGCGCATGTCCTGGTTATCCTCATTTCTTTTACAGTTTCTACATTGCTCCTTTAAGAAAAACTCTTCTTTTTGTGAAATGGCCGATTTAGTGTACATTCAGGAGAATTTCTCCCTTGCTGTGCTACAGAAGTAAAACATTTATCGTTGACAGCTTCCCAGGTTGCTTGCAAGGGCCAGAGAGCGCAGCCTGTAAGATCTTGATGGCTGTAGTTTTTTTATTTAGCCGTATGCAAGCCTAGTTCACAGAAGGAAGAGGTGATGAAAAATACAGGGCAGACAGTTTTCTACAGGCTCTGATCAGAAGTGCCATGATGAAGAGATGCTCACAGATTTGCTCCCAAAAATGTATGTAAATTTTCAGCTGCCCTCCAGCTTTGTTGGTAATGTCTAAGGCAATCCTTAATAAAAGCTTTAATCTTCGGCATATTGCTGAACCTTAAAAGCAGCTACTTTTAGAAGGCAGGTGGAATAAACTTCATTTTGGACCATCTTGTGCTTTTGCTGCTTTAAGATACTTTATAAACACAGTATTCAACCCTTACCTTTTTAAGCACTTTTAGTTTTTGTGTAATTGTTTTTTGAGAGGCAGTTTAGTTGTGAAAAGTTATTACTTTCTGGTGAATTGCATTTATATTTTAAAGGGTGTCCTTCATTATGGGTATAACGATATGCAGACGCACCAATATTTCTGTACAGTGTTTCTTAGGTTCAACCCAAAATTCAGAATAAGATCTCTGCTCAAAATATTTAACCTTTTAAACTAGAGCAGTCAAAAATTAGTGTTCTTGTATTAAAGACCTGTGAATTGTATTCTTAAACTTTTTTTCATATTGCACAGAAGTTTGATGTGCAGTATTTGTTAATGTTTGTTTCTCCTTTCCAGAGGTTGCAGTTCTTCTGCTATTTTGATATCGCAACAAGAGGACCCGGACAAAATACATACGTCAGAAAGACAGAAAACGGGGCAAGTGCCTAAGAAAGACAGCTCTCGAGGTGTGAAACGCAGTGCTAGTCCGGATTACAATAGGACCAATTCTCCTAGCTCTGCTAAAAAACCCAAAGCAGTTCAGAACACTGAGACTCCAGAAACGAACAGACCACACAGTAAATCTAAGAAGAGGCACATAGACCAAGACCAGCATTCAGAATCTGCACAATTGCCATCAACGAGCAAAGCCCATACCAGGAAGGGTGGAGCTAACAGTAGCTCCCCAAACCAGAAAAGGAAAAGAACAGATAATTCATCTTGTGTAAAGAGTGCTACAGCAGTTGATTCAACTGGTGCTGAAGAGAGATCTGTAAAACCAACCAAGCTGGCTTCAAAATCAGCGACCGCAGCCAAAGCTGGGTGTAGCACCATCACTGATTCCTCTTCTTCAGCCTCTACTTCCTCTTCCTCTTCAGCTATTGCCTCTGCTTCCTCCACTGTACCTCCGGGTGCTAGAGTGAAACAAGGAAAAGACCAGAGTAAGGCCAGACGCTCCCGCTCTGCATCTAGTCCCAGCCCTCGAAGAAGCAGTCGAGAAAAAGAGCAGACCAAAAGTAGTGGCTCTTCTAAATTTGACTGGGCAGCTCGCTTTAGCCCAAAAGTTAGTTTACCTAAAACAAAACTGTCTCTCCCAGGGTCTTCCAAGTCAGAGACCTCAAAACCTGGACCTTCAGGATTACAGGCTAAATTAGCAAGTAAGTTGTTAACCACAACATAAAATGGTTTGGCAGATAGCCCTATCTGGTTTGTGCAATTAGATGAATCACATTTTTCTGACACATTAATCCTTTATGTAAGTCTGATGCACAAGCACACAAGGTTTGACTGAAACCATTAATGTTCAAATGTTACTAGTTAAAATGAATCTGTGGATTAGTGTGGTAGGGGTTTGTTTTTTTTGTTGTTGTTTTCCGCTGTGCTTAATGTTGAACAATTGCTCTAAATCAGAATACATGTTTTTCTCTTTTTATTCAGTACTTCTATATCAGTCTCTAACCTTGCAATTTAATAATATGGTAAAAACTGTTATGTCATTATTCTTTGCAATTGATAAACTCACAATGGTTGACTTCATGACTTGGAGCAGGACTACCATGAGAAGACATATTTTTCTGTCTCTTAAGGTTGTGTTAGGTTCTATGCACCTGTCTGTCTCTGGCCCACAGTTAGGGATCAACTCGTAATATATGGGGCATCCTTATCTTCCTTTTGAGGTTGGAGTTAGCACCCTTTAGAGCCGTACTTAATACTGTGCTTGAGTACCCAACAAGTGTTGATTCTAAAGTGACTTCTGGCTTTATGCCCTCCCCAAAGGTGAATATTGCCCCTGCTGTGCTTCAGCCCCCCTCTGTCTCCAGGTGCAAGGAGGATACAAACCTTGTTCTTCAGCACTAGTATTCAATACTGACCACTAGATGCTATGTTTGTCCCATAGAAATAACTTTGGACTGTTAGATACCGGTTACTGAAATTTTTATAAATTTATTATCTTTGTTAATAGACCAGTTAAGGGCTTGATTTATTAAGCTTTTTTTCCCTAATAGATACCATGTCAGAAAAAGCCTTATTAAATGAGACCCTTGTTTTGAATTGTCATGGTTTAAATAACTTTTCTCCTTTCCCCTTCACCTGTCTCTTCTCTTCTTCCTTAACTTTCTTACTTTTCTTCTACCCTTGTTGAATTCTCTTCTGACTGTAAATCAGTGTCCTGCTACTTTCCCACTGTGTACTATTTTATGAGTTTGTTTATGCTATCCCTACTGTTAGGGTCATTGCTGTTTGCTGCTTCCCACCTATCATATTTGTATCAGTCACCTCTCCAGGCCTGGCCTGAAATTGCTAATGGTTCCTCATGGGAGCCAGGGGTCATTGGTAAGATATTGCCTGTTTTTATTATTGAGAGGTTTTTTTTCTTTTCTTTTTGTTGTTGTTGTTGTTAATGATCCTTGTAGTTGTCATTATAATGTGTTAACAATATCCAGTTGAGAAGCTATCTAGCTGATGTAATTGAGCACTCGTACTGTGACATAAAAACAGAACTATTGCAAAGTTCTTGAGCTCAGATATCCTACTTTTAAATACTGTAAATGTTCAGAGCAAGTTATCCGGAGCGTTATTAAAATATAAATATAGTTGATGTTCGAAGTGAAAGAAATGGGAAGATGAAAATAATGTGTCCTTTTGTGATTTGATTCTTTTTTGGACCTTTTTTGTATTTAGTGGGATACAATTTCACTTTCTTAGCTTACAGTCAGATGAATCCAGAGTAAGTGAGTTATGCATTTCTACTAGCATATGGAGCAGAGCAAACTGATGTCACGATATATATAGATAGATATATATACCCCTGCAGTGACATTAACCTGCCACTATTCTCAATCTCCAGTAGATAGTGAATGTGCATGACCCTACTGGGGATTGCTTTGATGTGTTTAAAAAAAAAAAAAAAAGGAAAATAAACTTGCTCTGCTGTCCTGCGGTGATACCAAAAGGTCCCTCCTCCAGTTGAAAATTCTTGAGGTGATTTCCGTGGCCCCTCAGATGAGTGCCTTGGTCCAGTAGCTGTTTTTTTCAGCCAGCATGGACTTAGCTGTTAAACAGCTAAAAAGCAGTGGGTGTAAGAAGCAGAGCGCAGTAGTGATGGCATATGCCCACCCCCCCCCCCCCCCCCCCCCCCCCCAGCTGCCGGAGACTCTTTATACTCAGCCAGGTAAGGCTAAGCTCAGGTAAGGAGGGAGTTTTTTCCGCTGTAGAGCTTCCTCCTTCCCCCAGTATTCGTGCTTGGCATGTCGTTCCAATGTTCAGCCTGCTCTGAGGGAGGTTGAGGAGCATGGGCAGCCTGGCGGGTTGAGCAGCCTCTGTAGGCTAGGTCCCACTCTAAGGCTTTTTCACAACACGCTGCATGATAGGCTTCAACGGTATTTCGTGCGCTTTCTTTAGTCTGCCCTTTACAGGATTATCTGTTCAGTGTGTCTAGCTGTGTGTCCAGTTTTTGGATGCTTAGGCAGGCCTAGTAGTCTGTGCGTCCAAGTTCAGCAGCACCTTAAGTGGCTGCTGCTTACCTGTGCATACAAATTGAGCGTTGCTTTGTGCTTAATTTTTTATGGTGCCTATCCTAGGGATGCCCAAGTCTTATACCAGTGCTGTTTGGAGGCTCAGAGAGAATTATCTTCCTCTGATTTCACTAAGCCTGGTTCTTCCCAGTCAGATGTAGGTCTGGGAAAAGACTTTTCAGGTGGGGTGCCTGAGTTTTGGAACTCCCCTAACTCGTTCTTCAGCAAGGGAAGGCAGCTCAGTAAGCATGCCTCAGTTACCTCCTGATCTGGATACTTCTACATTTTCATGGGTAGAACTTTTTCCAGGGATTGCAGTCCTTTCTTCAGCCCTGTTCAATGCTCCCAGAGCAGAATTGCAGGTGCAAAACTTGCCTGGACCTACTAGTAAGCACTGGGGTACTCCTAGAGCGGCAGCGGAACTGCCAGATGGAGATCCAGATGGCACAGATGATGTCTGTCCTGACTCTCTTGAGGATGGTGAAATTCCTCCAGGATTAGAACTGTATAGAACTATTCTACGGTTTGCCCATAGAGATGAACTGCCAGCCCTGATTTCTCAGACTTTGAAAATGCTGGGAGTACCTGGAGCAGATTCCATGTCTGAGCCAAAGAAAAATCCCATTTTGGTTTCTCTACGTAAAGTCTCTTGTTTTTTTTTCCCCCTGTGATGGAGGCCATTTAAGAATTGATTGATCTTGAGTGGGGTACCCCAGAGGCTAATTTCAAAGGTGGTTGGGTTTTGGAAGTCCTGTACCCTCTGGATCCGGTAGTGAGAGAGCATTTGTTTCCCAAAGGTGGTTGCACTTGTATGTGCAGTTTCCAAGTGGACGACTATCCTTGTAGAGAGAGGAGCATCCTTGAAAAATCCTTGAAAAATGTACATGATAGGAGGATTGAAACTACCCTTAAGCAGGTGTTTGAAGCACTGGCAATGACTTTTCAAATAGCTGCTTGTTCCCTGGTGGCTCGCTCTCGTTTACTTTCTCTCAAGAGGTTGATGACTCTGGTATGACTTCCAGGGCAGTTATGGAACCAGCGGCTGCCTTAGCAGATGCAGGCTGCGATTTGGTCCGCATATCAGCCAGAGGGGTGGCTTTGGTAATAGCAGCCAGGTGTCAGTTATGGCTGAGAAATTGGTCAGCCGATGTGACCTCCAAGACTAAACTCACAAAATTGCCCTTTAAAGGCTTGCTCTTGTTTGGGATCGAGTTGGAGAGGATGGGCTCCTAGTACACCTATAGTTGGACGACTGGCTGATTCGAGCCAAGTCACGCGAAGAGAGCAATGTGACCAACAAGGTGATCTCCCTGTTGCTGGTACTCAGCTGCGTGATGAACCTGGTCAAGAGCAGTCTTCAGCCTGCTCAGTCACTGGAATACATCGGGATTCGTTTTGCCTCGAAGCAGGACAAGGTTTTCCTGCTGGAAGCTCGTATTCAGAAATTGATGGTACAGCTGTGTCTATTGATAAACACTCTGTGCCTGACCGTATGGTCCTGCTTGCAAGTACTTGGTTTAATGGTGGCAACCCTGGGTGAAAACGCATATGCTTTGGTGGAACCTGCAGTCTCTGAACTTCCTGCCGATGGAAGTGTCCTGACTGTAGTGGTGGCTACAGCCGGATCATCTAAGGAAGGGAATTTCCCTAGCACCTAGACTGGCTAGTACTGATGACAGATATGAGCCTCCATGGTTGGAGAGCTTGCTGACAGCGCAAGGGTGCTGGGATGCAGATGAGTCTCTCTCGAACATCAATTGATTGGAAGCCAGGGCAGTCCAGCTGGCATGTTTGCAGTTCAGCGACAGGCTGCAGGGTTGAGCGGTCTGGATAATGTCAGACAACGCAATGACTGTGGCTTACATTTATTTATTTAGGTTTTTTATATACCGGCATTCATGATACAATCACATCATGTTGGTTTTCAGTTGAACAGGGGTGCATAATAACTTAAACTGTAGCTAATGTGCGGAGAAAAGCAGTTACAAATAACAAGGAAAATTGAACTGGGCGAAGAGAGAGATAGAAGGAAAGAATAAGGTCAGTAAAGATATTTACAAATTCCTGAAACTAGGATGACTGAGAGAAATAAGTTGAAAAAATGAGAGATTAATTAGGGTCTGGGAATGCTTGCTTAAACAGCCAAGTCTTAAGTCTTTTCCTGAAGGTTGGGAGGCAGGGCTCTTGTCTCAGATCGGGGGGGGGATGGAGTTCCATAAAGGGGGACCAGCTGTAGAGGGGGCCCGGTCCCTTAAAGTAATATGTCTGGTGGTTTTGGTGGAAGGTACCTGGAGTGATCCTCTGTATGCGTCTCTAGTCGGTCTTGAAGAGTTATGTAATCGGAGGGGGATTTGTAGGTCAATTGGAGCATGTTGGTGGATGGTTTTGTATATAATGGAAATGGACTTGTAGATGATTCTGAAGTGTATTTGTAACCAATGGAGGGTTTTTAGGATTGGAGTAATGTGGTCTCTCCTCCTGGTGTTAGTTAGTTAGTAATTGTGCTGCCGCATAAATCAGCAGTGAGGAACCAAGAGCCAGCAAGTGTCATGAGAGATAGATCAAGTTATGGAATGGGCCGAACTACATCTCCAGATGATCTCAGCCTCTCATATAGCATGAAAAGACAATGTAAGAGCAGGCTTTCTCAGAGGGAAAGTCCGGACCAAGGAGAATGGAGGCTATCAAACGCGTTTCAGCTGGTTCTGGATTTCTGGGGCCTCCCATTTGTAGACCTGCTGGCTACTTCTCGCAATGTGAACGTTCTGTGATCCTTCAGTCACAAGAGAGATCCGAAGTCATTGGGGATAGATGCTCTGATGCAGGAGTGGCCGGAAGGCAGGTTGCTGTACGCCTATCCTCCATGGCCCCTGTTGGGCAGATTAGTCCAAAGGATAGAGCGCCACAGAGGGATGGTACTCTTGGTTGATCCAGATTGAGTTAGGAGACCATGGTTATGTGGATGTGCAGTGGCTCCTGGTGGAATTTCCACTTCGGCTTCCGGCGCACAGATATCTGTTGTGGTAGTGTCCTGTTCTTCACGAAGATCCGACTTTATTTTGTCTTACGGTATGATCCTTGAAAGTGCTTGCTTGCTGAAACATGGATACTCTGCGGCAGTGATTTCCACCTTGCTAAGAGCTCCACTTGACCTATGTGTGGATTTGGCAAGTGTTTGAGGCCTGGGCTGAGGCACTCTTCCTCCTTCGATTAAGATCCAGCTCATTTTGGAATTTTTGCAGGATGGCTTGAATAAAGGCTTGGCCCGTTATTCCCTAAAGGTACAAATTTCAGAGGTCAGGTGAATGGTGGATCCTTGTCGGCTTATCCTGATGAGGCCCGTTTCCTGAAATGAGTGAAACATCTTTATCATCATTTGCAGTTTCTGGTTCCCTTATGGAGTCTTAATTTGGTATTGGATTTCTTAGTGGGCCCTATGTTTAGACCGATGTTTTAACCTGAACTTGCGATTACTGACCTTGAAAACGATGTTTCTTGTGGCAGTTTGTTCTGTGCGTAGGGTTCCAAACTACAGGCCTTGTTTTGCTGGGAGCCATTCTTCTGGGTGACTCCAGGGACGGTACAGCTACGTACTCTTCCTTTTCTACTGAAGCTGGTCACTGACTTTCACTTGAATCAGTCCATCTTCCCTGCCTTCTCTGGATAAAGAGAAAGATGTGGAGGAGTATCATCTGTTGTGACCCTTGGATGTCAAGAGACCTATTGTCCAGTATCTGGTGGTTACTAAGCCTTTATGGAAGATGGATTGCCTGTTTGTCCTTCACGGTAGTACTAGGCAGGGAGAGATGGCCTCGCAGGCTACCATGGCTTGCTGGATTAAGGAACTGGTCGCAGCTGCATACGCTGATGCTTGGGAAGCAGTTACCTGGTCAGGGCTCATTCCACCTAGGGCTCACGTAGTATCATGGGAAGAATTAAGTTTGTTGTCTCCCATTGACATTTGCTGAACTGCGACATGGTCCTTGTTGCACACTTTTTTTCCTAGAACGTTTTCTGGGTGTGCAAGCCCGAGAGGACGCAGCCTTTGCATGTGCAGTTTTGACTGGACTGCGGGCAGTAGCTTGGGTACATCCCACTTGTTCTGGATTTCTCTAACTGGATGCAAAGAAATGAGAAATTACTACTTGATGATTTCCTTTTCTTTAGGACTATCAGATGAATCCAGCTTCCCTCCCTTGGCTGCCAAATGGTTATATTATAGCCCTCCTCCATGGCTATGTGTTGTAAGGATTACTGGTAAGTGTTTGTCCAGTCCCTAGATTAGTGTTAATACATTGTTGTCTGAGCTCAGTGTTGCCTATAGGCTGAGTATTGACATGGTTATGTTTGTTCAAGTTTTGCTAGTCTGTCCACAGTTGCTTTTGAAGAGAATACTGACAAGCTGAAGTCACTGCAGGGATATATACTGTGACTTTTAGCTCCGTCTCCATCTGCTAGTAGAAGTGCATAACCCACTTGCTCTGGATTCAACTGATTATCGTAAAGAAAAGGAAATTATCAGGTAAGTAGTAATTTCTCATTGATTTATATTCTACAAATATGCGTTACTGCCTCTAGTCAAATTGTATTTTAAAGAAACCAAACAACTGGAAGAGTATCTGGCCCTAGTCAGAAGAACATATCTGCAGAAGCCAACTGGTGAGTGTTCAAGACACTTAAAAACTGCTCTGATAAATTCTCATTCCGGATGTTACTTCTGTTACCATATTTCCCTATTATCTATTTGTTGATGTGATAATGGAGAGAAATCACTACTTCTACCTTCTCCATAACTGCACGTTATAAAATGGTGGATCCCAGAGATTGTACAAGGAGAACAATTAATTCATAGTTTTCTAATTTATTATCCCTCTTTAGATGAAGTGAAAGCAAATTGTACCAGTATTCCCCAAAATAACCTCCTGCCAATCAGTCTTTTTTTCCTTTTCTGTCAACCCTTGGTTCTGCATTTAAACTTCTGTTCTTTTTTTTTTTATAGCTTACATTTATTGATGGCCTATCCCAATCTGGCTCCAGATGATGTACATCTTATGCATATTTAATGCAAAAAAAATAGGCACATGATCAACAATAAATAACACAGTGAACAATCCACAAATACTTAAAACCAGTAACTAAAAATAACGTTTATAATAAAAACCATAAAAACCATGAAATCCAGGCAGTAGCTGTCATTCCTAAGCAATGATTACAACTACCTCTTCTGTAGGCCCTCCCCACCCCAAGGGGCTGTGAATGCCTCCTTCATAGGATCCCATCTTACCCAGACAGCAGGAGACTTAACTTGGGGATCAAACCAGGTTGATTCTAAGATCTGAAATACCCAGAGGTATGAGAATTGATCTAAGATAACTTAGAGTGGTTGGTTATTTGGCAGCTAAGTTTCAATGCTAAAAAAAAAATAAATAAAATGCAGTGTTGTACACTCTGGGTGTAGTTATCCAAAGGAATGGTACATTTTGGAGGTATGAGTTATGCAGTCCAGTGTACAGGAAAGCGACTTTGAAGTAGTTCTTTCCAGTGATTTCAAGGAAGCAAAAAAGTGCAACAATACAGTTGCCATAGCTAGTGAGATGCTAAGGTGAATAGGGAGAGGCATGACTACTAGAGAAAGAAAGTGATTATCCCATTGTACAGGTTGAGACCTCATCTGGAGTATTGTCTAGTCCTGGAAGATTCTTTTTGAAAGAATATAGATAGTGGAGGTAGATCAAAGAGGCTACTAAAATGTTGCAGGGTGTGTAACTAAACGTTTTGTAAGAGAAGACTTGGGGAGCCAAATACATATTTAGCTTAGAAGAGAGATGGGAGTTAAGATAAAGATGTTCCAATCTAAAGGGCATTAACAGTGCATAAGAAGCAAATCTTTTTTCAATGGAAAGGAAGTTTTAGAACAAGAGTTATGATATAAGGCTCCATGGAAATAGACTCAAGTATCAGAGAATATTTTTTTTCATGGAAAGGGTAGTGGATGCATGGCATGCCATCCTGGAATAGATGCTGGAGGCTAAAATGATCTTATGTCTTCAAGAAGGTATGGGATAAGCAGAGAGGATTCTTAATTTCAGAATATTGAATAGATAGCAAAAGAATTCATTCTCATTGAAGCAAACAGTTCAATCTGTACTTGCAGCCTGCCAGACAGTAATAGTTAGAGGTCCTAGCAGAAATGCAGGCACTTCCATAACTGGGTCTGGTGGTGTGCGTCATATTGACAAGATTAATGCAGCAGACTTAGTTGGGGGGTATATATAGGAAGCTGGATGTTTGGGTAATAGCCGCATTGCTGTTGGTGACTATTTATTTGGATTATTGTGGGACTTTGTGGTTGTAAATGGGAGGGGTGCTGAATGTGAGCTCAAAGGATATCTTGCATGCTTTTCTATCCAGAAAGATAGTGTACAAAGGAGGAAGGTGATACATACTGTTTTTGATAAGGAGTGATTATTCTATAGCTGGTCATGCTATATGGCTGGTAACTGGCTATATCCTTGGCAGTGTGAACAGGAGTAACTGGGTAGAATAGATAGACCAGTTGGTCATATTCTTATAAGATTCATTCTGGATTAGCAAAGAAGGAAGTCCTTGGAATAAGACTGAAAAAAGAAAGCACCTACAGATTAAATACAGAAAATATTGGGATCATTAATCAATCCAGGACAGACAAAGCTAACAAACTGAGTTTAATGAAAAGCAGCAACAGTGAATTGAAAAAGATTTAATTTGTAAGCAGTAACAGGTAAAATAAGGATTTATACCAGTGTTTCCCAGTCTTTTCATGCCCAAGGTACACCTACATTAACAAAAATGTTGTTGTGTGGCACATCACCCTCCATGGAGCATATGTTTGCTCAGGTTTGCAGCTACTATGTTGGGACTTTCAAGGACTTCGATCTTAGGAAGAGAGGAGAACTACATATGATTATTCTGAAAATAAAAGTGTAATAGCTTAAAGGAAATGATTGTGTAAAAATGTTTGCATAAAATTGAACTATTGATGGATATGGCAAAGAATCTGTTGTGGTCAGAGAGGAATCTTTGTATTAATAGTTTATATAGCAGGATATATCTACAGGCAGACTGAATAAACACTATATACAACCAGGAAAGTCTCCCTGCCAACTTCTTAGAGGTGAGGTATCCCAGATTTCGATCTTATGACGTTTTGCTTCAACAGAAAATTTAGCACGTTTTTCAGCAGATTCAGAGATCTTTGGGTTAAAACTACAGATGAATTATCACAGAATTTGAGCAACTCACTGGAGAATGATCGTCTGAGAGAGGTGGCAGGATAAAAGTGCATTATTTTGGAAATGATCATCATAGTACCGAGGAGGCCATGGTTTCTAGACTTAGAAGTACTAATAACAGAGCCTTTCATTTCCTCTTAAGAAGATAAAATCGATCTAAGGCCAGTTCATCATTTGAATACAGAATCAGACTGTCTGGAAGTTGGGAGTCTTTCCCTAAAGAAAAAGTGGTGCTGGCCTGGCAGCTCAGTGGTAGTTCTGTGCACTGTAATGAAGAAAAACTAGATCTGATTCCTGGGTCAGATCTTTGGTTCCCTGGTTGGCTGGGGGTGCTGAAGAGGTAGCTCTCTTAACTAACACCTGAGGAAATAGTCACAATCATTGTGGCCTCTAGTGACAGGATATAAAACTCATGGTTGCAGGGTTCCAGATAGAGATCTGGGGTGTGGCCCCTGGCTAAGGATTGATGCTATGACTGGGAATTTTTGAGAAGGGATATAAAATTAGGGGGAAAAACCCCTCATAGTTTAAATCAAGGCCAATAGTTCTGTAGAATCCAGCAAAGAAGGAATGGAAATAATCCAACTTGTCCATCTGTATAGAAGGTTTTTCAAATAAGATGCTTTATTTCAAAAGTGTTCATTTTTGAACTTTAAACATTCTAGGTAAAGGGTTCCCCCAACAATGGACTGTGTTTCAAAAAGACTGTATCGGAAGGGGCCTGGAAGCAGCTTAAATGCAATACAAAATCTGTCATGCTGCCTTATGGTTTGGCAGTCTCCTGCTCTTTTGGGCACCATTCTATTTGTTCGTAGTGCTGTGGCCCAACAAAGCTGTAAAACTGGATGGCCAAAAGAGCAGGAGGAAACTGCCAGTCAAAAAAAAAAAAAGCCTGTTCAGAGAGTAGGGGAAGTTTTATAAAATCCGAGATTTTATAAATACAGCTGTTTATGGACTATTTGCATTATAGAGTTAGAACGTTTTTTGCTTCTAAAGCTTCTTTGAATTCTGTTTGGAATTTTTAATTGTGATCCTGGTAAAGTCCTAAAACAAGCCACATTAAGGATGCAATTAACAGCATTGTCAGCAATAAGATACATTTATAAGGATTTTGAGGGCAGCTAAGTTGTATAATCCTCTTTAGAACTATGTTACCAAGTTGAAGTTTACATTTGGTTTACTGATGAAACCACTATATTATTTATTTTATTTAAGCTTTTTATATACCGTCGTCCCAAAAATAGATCAACGGTTTACAAAATTGGCATTGAATTACAATGTAGAAGGATGATAAATTTCAAACCGATAAAAAAAAAAAAAAAAAAAAAAAAAGTATGAACAATATATAAGGGAGTTATTAATTATTACACCAATGGGAAATAATTCAAGGAATTTATGTAGAAGATTTAAAAAAGTATTCAAGTCAAAGAAAATTAATTGTGATAGTCTTTTTACCAAGTATATTTGAAGGAATTCAGGTGAGATCATAGGTCTTGTTTGAATTTCTCTTTTCCTGTTAGTCTTTGTGGACTAGGTAGTGAGTTCTAAAGTTTGGAACCAGCAGTACAGACATTCTCTGGTTTGGGTAAGATGAGCGGTATTGTTGGGAAATATTGAAAGAATACCTTTGTTTTGGGATCTTAGGTCTTTCGTTGGATTGTAGAGTTGTATTGAAATTCTAGGAGATGAGTCAGTTATTGATGATATTGAGGATAATTGATAAAACTTTTTATTGGATTTGGAAAGATACTGGAAGCCAATAAAGATCTATCAGGGTGGGAGTGATATGATCAAATTTTCTAGTTCTTGTTAGAATTCTGGCAGAAGCATTTTGGAGTAGTTGGAGGTTTAAGTTGGCATTAAAGCCTAGAAATAATGAATTGCAGTAGTCTAGATTAGAAAAAATTAGTTTGTAACACTGTGCTGAAATCCTGTAAGGTTAGGAAAGTTTTCAGACGTTGAAGCATTCTGAGTTTGGCATAACCAGATTTGATTATCTTCAAAATGTTTATTCATGTTGAGGTTTTCATCAATTTGTATTCCCAGATCACATATTTCAGCAGCAGTAGATGTATTGACTATTTCTATGTTTAGTATGGATGGTTTTGGAGTTGTTTTCTTTTCTTAGCCAAATTATTTCAGTTTTGTTAATGTTGAGAGTTAATTTCTATAGAGAGCTCTTTTTGGATAGATTTCATGTATTTTGTAAGGTTTGTACTTTCAAAGAATTGTTCAAAAGGAATGTAAAATTGAATATCATTGGCATATATAAAGAATTTAGTGTTTAAATTTGATAATAGAGTGCAAATGGGAAGGAGATAAATGTTAAACTTTCTGAAAGTGCTCATCCTTGAGGAACTCCTGTGTCAATTTTAAAGAGGTCTGATGTTTGACAGCCTAATTTGACTTGGAAGGATCCTTGGAAGAGAACCAGTTGTATACTATTCCACAGATTCCAATATTCAGTAGTTGATTGCAGAGAAGAGCATGGTCAACAGTGTCAAATGCGGCTTTTAGGGCAAGAAGAATTAGAATATAAGATTCATTATTATCAAAACCTTTTTAGAATGTTTTTCTGTTGAACAGTTTTGGAAGCCAAATTGACTTGGATGTAGTATTTTGCTTTCATCAAGGAAGTTTTCTAGTTGGTTTAAAACTGCTTTTTCTAAAAATTTGCAATGAAAGATAAGTTTGATATAGGTCTGTAGTTGTCAGTCATCTGTTTTACCAGATTTGTCTTTGAGGGTAGGTTTAACAATTGCTTGCTTAGTTAGATTGGGAACTTTTCCATGAAATAATGATTGGTTTCTAATTTTTGATATTGGTGTTATTAAAGTGTTCTCCTTTTTGAGGGAGTTTGCAGGAATCTGATCAAGAGGATGGGTTGCAGGTTTTATCTTGTTAATTAGCTGGTTAATTTCAATTTTTGGATATGTTGTTGAAAGATGTCCATCTTGGTTGAGTAGTAGTATTTTCATGTTTGATATCGTTTTTGTTGGATTGGAATTTAGATGTGAAAATTTATTTTTTGTAGTAAGAAGTCTGCATATTCATTGCAAGATTCTTTAGTAAATTCATAGATGAATTAGAAGATGGATCTTTGAGGTTTTGTACAGTTTCAAAGAGAAGTTTGGAATTGAAGATAACGTCATGTATTTGGTTTGGATAATGTTTTGTTAATTCATGGTGTTTATTTAGTTGATTTTTGTAGTTTTTTTTTTTAGGTGTTCTGTAGAAGGATTTTTTCTCCATAGTTTTTAATATTTTCTAAAGCTGTTTATTTCATCGTAGATCTTCATTGTTCCAAGGTTAATCTATTTTTTAGTTATATTTATTTGCTTGGATCTTTATTTGTTTGGGGCAAAGGTCATCTGCTATTTCATTTATTATTTTTTTCCAAAGGTGAAGAAGAGTTTTCTAAGTCTAGTTCCGATAGTTTGTTTTGATGTGTTCTTCTTCAATAGTTTCATGGTCAATTTTTTTTCTGTAATTGATTGTTTTTTGAAAAATGTTGTTGCAAGGATTGTAAAGTAATATCAGCTTTAATCAGTTGATGATCAGACCAAGGTATGGTTTTGTGAGATAATGAAATTTGGCATTCATTTTTATTAGCAAATATGTCAAGAATGTGTCCAGCTTTGTGTTGGTTTGGTTATAAATTGATTTCAGCTTAATGGCTTCCATTGTATCTAGGAAGAATTCACGTGCATCGTTTTTTGTGAGTTGTCAACATGAAGGTTAAAGTCATCTAAAATTATTGTTGATTCAGGATTTGGGAAGGATTTAGTGAAGAGTTCAATTAATGAGGAATGTTTTTTATTTGTAGAGATCCAGGTGGACTATATATCAGACTGTTTAATTTTTCTGATTTAAGAATTGCAACTTCATTAGGAGGGTTTATTTCAACTTTATAAGGTTTAAGTTCTTTTTTGCAAATTAGTAGAAGACCACCTCTTTTTTTTTTTTTTTTTTTTTTTTTTTTTTTTATTCTTGGGAAATGAAATTATTCATAATTTGGATTGCCGATTTGGTTTAAATGAACATTGTCATGTTCTTTCAGCCATTTTTCTGTTATGCAAAATATAGCAGAGTTAAGTTCTTCTATGAGATTGTTAATGAGAGGGATTGAGTAGGAGAAGTGTAAATATGAGACTAGGGTAGAATTTAGTAAGGTTTTGTTTTTTGTTAATTGAATTTATGTAGATTTAAATTCTTTCTTTTCAATTCTTTTGGATAAGAAATGTTTATTCTTTTGAGGTCAGATTTTCTGTGGATTTTTTCAATTGTAGACATGTTTGTTTAGTAGATTTGAGTTTGAAGGATAAGATACGAAGAAAGATGATTTTTTTCATGCAGAGAATAAAAGGTAATCTAGAAAGTTAAAGAAGGAAAGGCTTCACGTCAGGCTCACACTTAAGGGGCATGCCCGTTTGTTGTGTCCCTTCGTGTGCATACCAGCTGGCGCTTCACGGCCGTTTAAATGGCCAGCTGTGGTGGTGGGAGGTGGGCGGGCTGATTGGGGGGAGGGAGGAAACCTCTCCAGCCCTACCTCCATGGAGTTTGTGTGGTTTTTTTCAGCGGGGGGGATCCCTTTACTTCGTTTCTTTTCACCCCGATTTTTCTTTTGGGTTTCTTGTCGATCAAGATGATTTTCCTAGTGGCAGTATGTTCAGCAAGTTGCAGGTGCTTGTATGTCCTTTTAAGTTCTTTAGTGGTAAGGTTGTTAGGATGTTTCTCAGTTTCATCGTTAAGGTGAATGTAATGTTTCATGTGAATCGGATGGTAATATCGCTTACTTGATGCCTGGAATTCAAGTCTTTTTTTTTGCTGGAGGAGTTTTACACTGTGGATTTTAAGAGCTGGTTAAAATTTTATTTGAAAAGATTGAAGTCTTTCAAGAAATCGGAAAAGTTTGTGTGTGTGGGGGGGGGATGGGAACAAGAAGTGTGGTCTGGCTTCTGAGGAGTTCATTAACAGATCGATTAAAAAAAAAATTGTATTCAAGGCTTACAAGGTGGTGGATGTTGGATTCCATACTTCATGGGAGCTCACTCAGTGAAATTTGTGACAACATCTCAAGAGTATGGATTCATCTGTGGCAGATACTTGTAAGGCTGTCCCTTATGGTATGTTGTTCTGTTGGCATGTGGGCATCCATGCATGTGTTCAGAGGAAGAGTTCTGAAAGCTGTATTTTACACTCCCAAGTAGGAGAACCATTGATAAGTCCCTACATGGTCCAGACTGACACACATTAACAGAAAAGGTATTTCTCTGACAATTCGCCTTCTGTTAGTCTCTTGCTGTACTGGACAAAACTTTCCATACTAGAGGGAAGTCTGTTAATGTGTAGGCATGGTATGAGTGTGCTCATACTTCAACTTCCTAGATTTTTTTTCTCTCAGCATTCTTCTGCTTACAGTATTACTAGTTAAGCACTTGGACTGAGTGAAAAGCATCCAAAAGAATTCTGGGAGTAAAGAGGCATCATGGGAACCTTTTTTTCTAAGAGTGGTATTTAAATGACCAAGCTAACAAGTGACACTGTGCCCAGTGGGATCCGGCCTGCCAAGAGATTAACACAGAATGCTTTTCTCCATATCTTGAATATCCTGCTTCCTTCAGCAATGGTGGCGATGTAGGGGAAAAAAACATTTGAAGCACTTTAGTAAGTAAATGTTTTCAGTTGCTGGCGTGGAAAAATATTATGTTGTACTTTATATTACCTTCCTTGAAACAAGTTCAAACAAATGGTTTATATCAAGCAGTAAATGCTTTAATCAAAACTCTTCTCATAAATACAGTAAAAATATAATATGTAAAAATACATTTAGGAGAGACTCAAAAAACCCCCCCACTCCACTCTTACTAGAGGGAACACCTAAACATCAGCATAACTACTATACTTAACCATAAATCTCTGAGAAAATGAAGCCTTTTTATGAAAATCCAACAAGGTTCAGGTTTTCAAAAATTGGTGTGGTCTAGTGGTTAGGATAATGGGCTGGGAACCTGGAGCCTCAAGTTCAAATCCTGAAAATGATGCTGGTCATAATCCTAGGCAGATCACTTTATTTCCCACTGTTTCAGAATCCTATCTAAGAATGTAAGCTTTCTTAGGGGGCAGAGACTGGTTAATGTATATGTCATTTGTAGTAAAGCACCCTGGTTTATCTATGCCAAAATCATAATTTATAGCAGTTTTTATTCCCTTGATTCTGGCACCATGGAGAAATCTGCAGGATTTGTATAATTACAAATAGCCTTGATAGGAATGGTGTAGCATTGAACATTGATATTATTTAGTGAGCTTTATTAAGGGCTGCATAGCTTATAACTTTTGTTTTGAGGTGAATTTAATAAAATGTGCCTTTTGTCACATTGAAAAATCTGGGAAAGTTGATTTTAGGTCAGATGGTAAAAGCCAGATTTACATTCTGTTTTTGAAATAGATATAACTCTACAGTAGTTGATCCTCTGTGTCAGATAAACTTAATTTGCTTATTTAGATTTACGAAAATCCACAAAGAAACGCAGTGAGTCGCCACCTGTTGAGCTCCCCAGCTTGCGGCGGAGCACACGCCAAAAGACCACGGGCTCCTGCGCTAGCACCAGGTAAAATCTGCTCTTATTTTACAGTTATAACATTTTGAGTTATTGTAATTATCTTTATTTGAGGTTCATCATAAGCAATATTTTAATCCATGTTTGTTGCTATTCTTGCCCTATGGAAAATTGAATTTGAAAGGTTGTGATATTTAACCTCTTAATACATAAATGTGATGATAGGATCTAGCAACATTCTTCAGAAACCAATGGGCAGGTAAGTCAGGTTTTTCTTTTCCTCAAGGAAAGCCCATTTTATATAAAATATCTTTTTAAACTGAGAATTCTCAAAGGGATTTCTGCAGTTAAAATAGTGCTTTACCCACAGATATGGTGCTTCATACATGCTGTACACAAGTACTTTTTATGTGCATAGAGGAGTGGCATTCAGGTGGAGGCTGGATGAGGTTGGGATTTAAGTGCTTTGATTTTAAAAGTATGCATTCAATTCTTTTGGCAAAACTATGTGCATGGTTTTACCAGGATAATTTTCAAAGCTAACTTGAGCATGTTAGTTTGCTTTGAAGTTAGTCATTTATGCACATTTTTGCCAGCTAATTTATATGCAACATTACAAAATGACCCCATAAAATGATAGCATATGTGAAAATCAAGTTGGTGGAATTTTAGTCTCACTCAATCAAGGTGATTTGAATGCTGTGAGATATTTAGGACTTATTAGAATATAGCACAGAAGGTACTGAAGAAGGTACACCCGTCTCATTTTAGTTATTTCAATGTATGCTTCTGGATGCACTGCATTTGGCTACCCTCTGATGCCCTGTGCATCCTATCTTGGTGCTTCTGTGGATGCACACTATCTAATAGACTTTGAAAAGGTTTTGAGTGCTCTTAGGTTGGAAGTGTATTTTAAGTTCTTGGTGTATGGCAAATCTGAAATCATGGAGAAACCAACTTTGTTTTTGTGGGGTTTTTTTGTTTTGGCCTGTTTCCAAAGGAAGAAAAGTATGTATAGGTCGTCACCATGTCTGTGTCCATGTCTTCCCTCCTTACCTCCAATAATTTTTGTGATTGGTGTGCTATTCATGTCAGATCTTTAGGACATGTTAGGGGATCTGAGAAGATTCTGAAGGGTACATTTTAGGTGATCCACATAGTGCAGGCTTAGACAGAAACATAGTACAGAAAGTTTACTAGTTTCTGTCATGAGCTACTTGCTTGGTGAATTGGATCAGGGAAGGGCAGTAGGTGGTGTGTTTTTGGATGTATCGTCAGCATTCGATACCATTTATCACCATATTATGTTGGATCATTTGAAGAAACTTGGGGTGGGCAGTACAGTATATAGTTGGTTTGATTCGTATCTTAGGTTTTGAGAACAAAACGTTATCAATGATTTCTCTTCAAAATGATTCACAGTTCCAACAGGTATTCCCCAGGGGTCTGCATTATCAGCAGCTTTGTGCAATGTGTACATGCTACCATTATGTTCTATGCTGGATCAACTTTCAATAATGTTCCGAATGTATGCGGGTAATATACAGATGTATTTTCCTGTTATAGTTTCTTTATCCACAACAGTAGATATGGTAGCTGATGCTCTTCATGTCATAAATGAATGTCTTAAAATCATTTAAATCTTAATGTTGAAAAAAAACAAACTTAATTGTTTTCTAGACAGCCCCAGTGTTTGCAAGAACAAAATATTCATTCTTTTGTGATAATGGGAAGAGATCTCCCATTTCAATCTTCTGATTCGTAATTTGGGCTTTCTTTTTTATTCTTGACTGACTTTTCTGGCCTACGTTTACCATGTATTATGGATCAGTTTTTATAAATTTCATCTGCTTACACCGGTTCACCTTTATCCTCATGTTTATTAACCCCTTCAAAAACAATGAAGCAGATTTGTTAGGCAAGACTTCCCTTGGGTATATCCATGTTGACTGTGTTCCATTAAACCATGTCTTTCTATATGCTCTACGATTTTGATCTTTAGAATAGTTTCCACTATTTTGCCCAGCACTTGAAGTCAGGCTTACTGGTCTGTAGTTTCCCGGATCGCCCCTGGAGCCCTTTTTAAATATTGGGGTTACATTGGCCACCCTCCAGTCTTCAGGTACAATGGATGATTTTAATGATGGGTTACACATTTTAACTAATAGATCAGAAATTTCATTTTTGAGTTCCTTCAGTATCCTAGGATCCAGGGTCCAGGTGATTTGCTACTCTTTAGTTTGTCAACCTGGCCTACTACATTTTCCAGGTTCACAGTAATTTGGTTCAGTTCATCTGACTCATCACCCCTGAAAACAATCTCCGGAACTGGTATCTCCCCAACATCCTCATTAGTAAACATGGAAGCAAAGAATTAATTTAGTCTTTCTGCAATTGCCTTATCTTCCCTAAGAGCCCCTATAAAAACCCTCTGTCAGCTAATGTTCCAACTGACTCCCTCACAGGTTTCTTGCTTCGGATATATTTAAAAAAGTTTTTGAGTTTTTGCCTCTATGGCCAACTTCATTTCAAATTCTCTCTTCGCCTGTCTTATCAATGTTTTACACTTAACTTGACAATGCTTATGCTTTATCCTATTTCCTTCAGATGGATCCTTCTTCCAATTTTCAAAGGATGTTTTTTTTGGCTAAAATAGCCTCTTTCACCTCACCTTTTTAACCATATCTGTAATCGTTTTGCCTTCCTTCCACCTTTCTTAAAGCGTGGAATGCATCTAGGATTGTATTTTTAAACTATGTCCATGCTTGTTGAACACTTTTAATCTTTGCAGCTGCACTTTTCAGTTTTTTCTATTTTCCTCATTTTATCAAAGTTTCCCTTTTGAAAATTGTTAGAGCTGTAGATTTACTTATTGTCACCCTTCCAGTTATTAGTTTAAATTTGATAGTTATGATCACTGTTGCCAAGTGGCCCCACCACCGTTACCTCTCACCAAATCCTGCATTCCACTAAGAATTAAATCTCATGAAACCTGCCCGCCATCCTGCGGAGTTGGTTTTCTTCTATTTTTATCATAATTCTTTATTACAAGACTGGAGAGGGGACCCCATGTGTGAGACTAAGATCTTGCTGTCCTCTGAGAACACCTGTTACAGCTAAGCAACTCTGCTTTCTCCTGAGATAGTGTTGCACCTAAGACTTGTGACTTGAGGCACCTGGAAAAAAAAGCATTGATCAGCAATACAAAATGGAGCACGAGAGTAACAGTCTACATTTTTGTACTTATCGAAAAGATGATACAGTAGTGGGAACAGAGCCCAATCAGCATTGCTCTGCTTGATGTAAAACCACAGTCTTGTCACCACCCACCTCTTCCTGATAGAATGATTTACTTAACCCATACTTCCTGGCCAGTGGCCCCGTATCGAAACAGCATTATGCCCCAAGTTGAAAGCGAAGCCTTATCAGGTGTGCATGTGCTGAGCTGATCATGCATAGATTGAGATGTGCAAGAAATAGTACTCCTGAAAAGCAAAACAAAGAGCAAATAATTTCTGTGGTAGAAATAAAATCACCTTAGTGCAAGATTGCAAGAGCCAAAGAAAACTGTGGGAAGCTATCAAGGCTGTATGACCCATGCAAATAGATTGGAAGCTATGGTGTAAGTCCTGAGAGATGGTGACGTAGCTGTAACGTTCCTGTGTAGCCTCACAAACATTTAAAGTTTGCCTGTCTGCCCTAGGTGCTAGGCCAAGAGTGCAGACAGCTGATATCTGAATACGCCTTAGGAATGATTTGCTGAAGAAATAAGGAAAGAGTCACAGATGAGGCAATTAACCACGAAATAGCATCTCTACCACCCTTCAGTGTTGAGTAGCCAAATGGAAGATATGGGGAGAAAGGTGAGAGCACGGCACTGGACACCAGAACCATTTTGGCCCAACCAAACACCACATATGCCAATGGTACCTACTACAGGGCCATCTGACCAAATCAAATGCCAAAAGGAAGAGCCCATCTTAAGTTAGGAAATGTGAAATGACCATTCCAAATAAGATCTCTGCAGGAGAAGAAAGTTTAAAAACAAAACCCTGCTGAGAAGATTGAAGTACCCTTGAGGGAAGGTATGATACCAACAAATTAGACAGATTTATCCTGCAAACCATTGGAAGCCAACGCAACTTCATCAGTAAAGGAGATACAGAATATCGGTTTATAAAATATAACTAAACTTTTAAATTAATATTAAACTGAAAATCAGTTTGGCTGCTGCACTCTGCAATATTTGCAATATGTTGCTTGGCTATACCTTCTTTTTTTTTTGTTTCACAACACTCGTGCTCCATGTGAAACTTTCCATCTGTGTCTCACAATTTTAAGTGTTCATAATAGAAGGTCTACTGGGCATAGGACTGCATGATTAGTGATACAAGTTTTTCCATAGTGCTATAAGCAAGTTTAGGGGTACAGGGATTTGTCTGCTACAAGACACTTCAAGTTACCCTCCCACTTCACTTCATGATCTTAAGTTCAGGAAAAAGACCTGATCTCCTCAGAAAAAGGCTTATTTATCAGATTTGGCAGGATTTAGCATTTAGAAGATAACAATGTTTGTCTAACATCTTGGCTACTAAGCACCAATTTACCCTAAAGAAAGTTCTGTACCATGGGTGGTTACAAACATTTCATAAACCTTAGCCTGCTTAATATATTAATACTTATGACTAACTTACTTACCCTTGGTCCCAACTTCAGGCAATATCCCTCTGTTCACCTTTTGAAGCAGACGCTGGCTGCGGGTCTGGAGAATGTGGGCAGGGGAGGAGACTTGATTATGAGGTCTGTCTGACTGTTCCAAGGTATCAGGATCGTCTGCTTCCTCTGCGCTGGAAAAGGACCTGGCCGAGCACAGACGGAAACACAGACACCGGCATCTGTTGTCGCACAACACGAGTGCCGATTCCAGAGGAGCACTGGCTTATGCCGAGCCGCCTCCGAAGCAACCCCATGGTGAAGAGGCCCCATCCTCTCCCAAACCTGGGTGTTCCAGGCATTCCCCACAGAGTGTGGTGCCGGACACTGAGCCTCCTAGGCACTCCCATGGAGACTCCGGTCATTCCTCGTCGTCGTCCTCAGTTGTCCGCATTCTCATTGCCGGACTTTCAGGAGCAGTTGGACTGCAGGATGCAACAGGTGGTGCTCCGAGCCCTCTGGAACATTGAACAGGCGCCGGAGTCAGCGCCTGCGCTGCTAGCACCTTTGGAGCATCTCGACATCCTGTTGGGCATTCTACCAACGCAACCAGTGCCCAGGGCTCCTTTGGTCCCCCATCAGCCACCGAGGTCTCCCTCCGGAGCGATACAGATTATTGGATCCTCCAAGGAGAGGAAGATACACAACTGCGCCCAAAGCCCTTGAAGGAGCCTGCACTCTCCAAGCCCGTTCCCGGGCCATCGGGAGTCCCAGGGCTGTTGGTTCCCTCAGGGCTCTCAGTGCCTCCAGAATAGCCCTATTCCCCTCCGCTACCAAGGGGAACAGGTGCTGGCCTCCCTCACCGTCCTCCTAGTGATGTCAGTGAGGAGGATGCACCATACGATCCCTGTGGGGATGATTCATCAGAGTCCTCTTCTGAGGACTCTGGTGACTTGCCATACGAGCTTTCTCTGCCGATTGAGAGGCGTCACTCTCCCCCCCAGAAGACTTCTCCTTCGTTGGCATTGTCAAGGCTATGGCAGAAGTCATTCCTTTTCAACTCCTCACAGAGGACAACGCTTGCCACAAAATGCTGGAGGTCCTCCAGTTTGTGGATGTCCCGAAGGAGGTAGTAACCATCCCGATCCATTAAATTCTTCTGGAACTTGTATACGGGATCTGGGAGCACCTGGGGTCTGTTCCCCCCCAGTTAACTGGAAGGCAGATGCCCTTTATCTAGTCCAACAAGCCCTAGGCTTCCAAAAACGACAGCTCCCTTCCAATCTGTGGTTGTGGAGTCTGCCCTTAACAAGACCAGGAGATCTTGTACTCATTCCTCTGCCCTTCCAGGCTGAGAACACAGGGCCCTGGACACTCTTGGAAGGAGGGTTTTCAAGGGGCAGTGGTCATTGCTGGTGTCGCCTCCTACCAGTTGGACATGTCTCGGTACAACAGGAACCTGTGGAAACAGGTTCAAGAGCTGGCAGAGCACCTGACTCAACAGCAGCAAGATGCACTGGAAGCAGTGGTACAGAAGGGCCTGGAAGCTGGGAAGCATGAGGTGAGGGCAACCTGCGACGTCTTCGAGACGGCGGCCAGTGTATCAGCTGCGTGCATTAGTGCCCAATGCAAGGCCTGGCTTCGGGCCTCCGACCTTTGGCCGGAGTTTCAGGAAAAAGTGGCAGACGTGCCCTGTACCAGAGAGAATCTATTCGGGGACAAAGTCAGACACGATTGCTCAGCTCAAGGACCAACACGAAACCTTGCAGCAGCTGTCGACCCCCATGTTAAGGACCTCGCAAGTCCTTCTCCACCAGAGGAGATACTACTCTCCAGTTTTATGTACCAGGGCATCACATGCCACAACCAAGAGCCGGTCTCGCCAACAGCATGCCTGCAGGCCCCAACCCATACCGCAGCCCAGTCCAGCTGCGGGCTTTTGACTGGCGGCGAGAGAGCAGATGCCAATTTCTGCTGCCTATGGATCCTTGTCCACCAGTCAGAGGCTGGCTGTGTCTGTTTGCAAAAGCTGAGCCCCCATTACCACCGACCACTGGGTTCTGGCCATCTTGCAACATGGTTACCACCTGAACTTCAAAACTGTCCCGGCGGATTCTCTGCCACTGTCAACATGGAACCCTCTTGGGACATTGGGCGGTCCTCAAGTCGGAACTCTCGGCCTTGTTAAAAGCTGGAGCTGGTTGAACCCATGCCCTGCTCCCAGCAGTGTCGGGGTTTCTACTTGAGGTATTTTCTGATACCAAAGAAAACAGGCAGCCTCCCGCCCATTCTCGACCTGAGAGCCTTAAACAGGTTCTTACAGCGAGAATTCTTCAAGAGGGTATCCTTGGGCACCCTGATCCCTCTCCTTCACAAAGGAGATTGGCTCTGCTCTCTCAATTTGAAGGACACCTAAGCCCATATAGCCACATTCCCGCTTCACAGGTAGTATCTTTGCTTCCTAGTGGGCCACAGGCTTTTCCAATACTCAGTGCTGCCATTTGGCCTTGCATCAGCCCCGTGGGTCTTCACAAAATGTACTGGCACCTGCACCGCAGTGGAGTGCACATGTTCCCCCTACCTGGACGATTGGCTCATCAGGAGCCCCACACAGGAGGGTGCTCTGTGTACCCTCCGCTTCATAACCAAAGTGCTACAGTCACTGGGGTTCGTGATCAAACTACCAAAATCTTCATTTGAGCCCGTCCCAGCAGCTGGCATTTATTGGGGCTCTGCTAGACACAACTTTCGCCAAAGCGTTTCTTTCCTGGCGATGATGGCACGCTCCATCCGCCGGCGTCTGACATTTCTGCCCAGGTCCTGCCCCACTTTAGGGCCACATGGCAGCGTCTGTTCATTTCACTCCACTTGCCGGGCTAGCCACGCAGTTAACGCAGTGTGGACACTTCGCTCTCAGTGGCTCCAGGTCGCCCAGGACCTCTCAGCGCCAGTGCAGGTTACCTCGCCACTCCAGGTCTCCCTCTCCTGGTGGGAGAATCTGATCAACTTGGAAAGAGGTCTTCCCTTCCAAGCTCCTGGAGCTGCAAGCGATCCAGGCTCTACTAATCCATTCTTCTTACACATACACTCTTCAGAATAGTGTTGAGAACTCTTGTTTCTCAGTTTCATTTGAATCAAACCATTGTTCTAGCAATGCTTTTTCCAAAGCCTCATTCTACTAAAGCTGAGCAAACTCGTCACACCTTTAGATTATAGAAGAGCTTTGTATTTACTTGGAAAGGTCCAAGACTTTCAGAAAATCTCAAATATTCTCTTATGATACAGCTATTTACCTGTAAAGAAGCAAACCTTACATACATAGCTTTGACTGCATTTCCCTTTGTTAAGCAGAGTCTTGAAAGCATCTTCTTGCCCAGGTTAAATCATATCTGGTAGAGCAGCAGCAGCTGCAGCCGCTCATCTTTGTTTGGCCTCTATTCAAGATACCTGTAAAGCAGATCCTTTTCGACAGCAGGCCCAGCTATCTGGAACAACATCCCACCCGACCTTAGAATGGAACCCTGCCTCTTTACATTTAAGAAAAAACTTAAGACCTGGCTATTCCGCCAAGCCTTCTCAGATCCCCCTGATACACACTAGACGACAGAACATCCGTTCATGAACAATTGATCTCCACACCCCCTTCAAGCTCGGTATAAGAGCCTCCCCAGACTCAGCAATTGTTTATACTATTTATTTTCTACTTTCTTAACCTTTCATTCCAGCAGTCTTTGCTTCCAAGTTCATTATCCTTGTTAAATGTAACTTTGTTCTTCCTGTTCAAACTATTGTGTTTTTGTTGCAGTTCCCCAGTTCGATGTAAACCGATCTGATATGGTCTTTCAACCATGAAGGTCGGTATAGAAAAGTGTTAAATAAATATTGAAGACTTGCAATTATAGTAGTCAGTCTTAAGAAACCTATTTGACAAAGAGCTTCAACTTTCCCTTCTTTCTCTCTTTCTCTGTGTTGCAATTACATTTTTTCATTGAAACCCTCAGCTTGGGAGTCCCCACCTGTGTGGCTGGATTCGGCCTGCTTGTCCATGGAGAAAGTAAAGTTACTTTCCGGTAACAGGAGTTCTGTATGGACTGTAGGAAAAACCAACCATTCAATCCCATCCTCCTCTGCTGGAGCTGAAGCTTAGCTAACAAAAGAACCGAGGAGACTAGCATCTGCACATGCTCAGATTTCTAGGTCTTTCTGAGCTCCAAGAGCACATTCTGTATTGGCGCCATATAATGATATCACCCATTTGTGGGCTGGTTTGTCGTACTGTACACGGCTAACACCTGTTATAGGTAAGCAACTTTGATTTATGCCAGTTGATGACTGGACTGTTTAGAGGTCTCATCTTAAATGTGGCAGCCACTCTAACGATTAATACCTATTGTAATTGTGTAAACTGAACTGTGCTTATCTTAATAGTCGGCGAGGCTCTGGCCTGGGCAAGAGAGGAGCAGCTGAAGCTCGCCGACAAGAGAAGATGGCGGATCCTGACAACAATCAGGATGGAGCTAATTCTTCAGCTGCACGTACTGATGAGGCAACACAAGGAGCAGCAGGTAAGGAGACAGGTAAAAATAGCATCTTATGTGTGTATTAAAATGTAATGATCTGTAACCATAACAAAACGTATATTCTTACAAGAGAAGCAAAAATGTAAATTGAATCTTGTATTTTAAAATGAATTGATTTGCAAGAATTTTTTTTGTTTTTCTTGTACAGCTTCTGTATAAGAATCATAATACTTCATCCTTATAAGTAGCTAAATTTACCAAACCTTTCACTGTCATAATGCATCATGTTTCTGTGTTTACAACTGCTCAATTTTATGGTAAAATAGTTTGTTTATTTTAATAAAAACTCTTCATAGTGAAAATAGGTGACTGTGCAAAAGGAAAGGCATTTGTGATTTTATTTTAGTAAACTCACGTAGTATACTCGGTGCATGCAGCCATATCTTCCAATGTAAATATCTTGATTAAAATAATGTGACAAATGTTTTAGGGATAGGGGCTCTGCTTCCATGGAGCCTTTACCTAAGGGCAGCAGTACCTTATGAAAAAAAAAATGAAGATGCCAACAATGTGACTAAAATTATTACTGCTTGTTGTAGGGACTAAAGTAGCTTGTGGCTAGTGAGTGACACAGCGATGTAATTATGTTCTAGCAAAGTAAATGATTTTTGGAGCCTGCCATGATAGGTAACATCATATTGGAGATGCAGCAATTAATCTTGGGCATAGTCGACTTCAAAATAAAATGCCAGTAGATGTCATTTTTTCCCATTGAATATCTCTTGATTGGATGCCACCATGCTATGCCTTGTCAGTACATCTGAAATATTCTTAATGCCAAGGGCTCAACTAATAAATTATATGGATTCTTGAACTCCAGTTTTTCTTCTTGGCTGATTTGAAAACATGTTAAATTTTAAAACTGGTCATTTTCTAGAACATCACAGAAAATCTTGAGTTCAAGTGGTGCCCTGATTGGACTTTCTCAGAACTTGGAGGAATTTACTTAAGCCGAAGTTCATGTCTGTCAGAACTAGAAATGAAATAAAAATTTGTGTTCCTCTAGGAGGATTAATTGTAGTTACAGACTGTATTTGAATGGGTTGTGGATCTAAAAACTACTTGATTTTGTAATGGATTCTCTGTGAAGTGCTTATATTTAGGTAGCTGTTTTAGATTTAATAATCTTGCCCTAGTGAACTATGTGATATTTTTTCTCTTTCCCAGCATCTAGTTCTGTTGCTGGAGCTGTAGGCATGACTACCTCTGGAGAGAGTGAGTCAGATGATTCAGAGATGGGAAGGTTACAAGGTACATAATTCTAAATCCTGTTGGAATCTAGAAGTAACAACCTTAGTACAATAGACCTGTTAAAACTCCAGAAGTTTGAATTCATTGCTTTACCTAATATACTTATGTTCCTGCCTAGACATTTAGTACGAGAAGATGTTGTATCTGAATTGTGTGTGAAGTTTGATGCTTATTTTGGGGGGGTTGGTCCAATACTAGCGAATATAGCCATGACAGTACATATTATTTTATAACTTTATGGATGCAGAGTTGTAGTGAAGATTTAATTCATTTATATTAATAATTTTTATCTGTTTACACTGCTAAGTCAGTTAAACTGAAACCATCTCCATAATTTTGATTGCAATATGATTTTCAGGTCTCACGTGCTGAGCACTCTAGATAACTTTTTTTAATTCTTGTTGGGTGAAAATAGTTCGGCTCAGGCTGAACATTCCTTCATGATGTCAGTTAAGGACTGGTAATGGTCTGTCTTGGCAAGGAGCAACAAAGCCCATATTAAACAGGTCGACTAAGTGACTTTTAACTATACAGCTATAAAGATATGCTTGTAAGTCTTACACAAATAGAAGTCAAGTGCTTCGGTTTCATTTTCAAAAACTTGATATTTAACAGCATGGAGATTGTAGAGCCTCCTCACTTTCTGTAAGATAGATTAGAAAATTTACATTCAAGCTGCATACACAATTCCTACTTTGACTCCTATAACATTTAAGAACTTTATAATTTACTGTGAAACATTTTATGATTACATGTTTATAAGAAACAGAACAACCATCTACTTGGAGACCATGAGATGAGACTGTTTTACAACACAAAACACAATTTTGCTTTTATTGGGATTTTCACATTAAAAAAATAAAATCAAAATAGTTCAGCCCTAATTAATGAAAAGAAGGTGGAGAACTTGAAATATACTCTTTCCTTAGCATTTGAGTAAGTCAGCACCAATGAATAGAGTTATGCACCTCTACCAGCAGGAGACTGAGCAAAAGCTGACGTCACGGCTAAATAGTCCCACCCTGACATCAGCCTGCCAGTGTTCTGTATCTCCAAGAGATGGTAGACATGCATTTCCCTTTGGGGTATTGCCTGTGAATTAAAAAAAAAAAAAGAGAATTTGAAAAGGAGATGTCTGTAGCACCGCTTGCTTCCTGAGGTAATACCGCGTGGACTCTCACTCAATAGAGTGCCTCAGTCTGGTAGTATTGACTGGCATGGACCTAAATTCCAATTAGCAGTTGCAGACCGAGACAGGCACAGCGGTGAAGGCTTTAGCCCCCCCTCAAGCCACAACCCGTTCCTATTTTCAGCCAGGGAGGGCTGAGCTCAGGAGTAAGTTTTTAACTTTTGGGGGGGGAATAAAAAGTCAGCAACAGGAAGACAGAAGGGTCAGTTTCTTTGGCGTTCAGTTGACCTGCTCACATCTCTTGGGAATTGTGTGAGGTGAGTGTGCAGGCATGGCAGGTTGAGCAGCCATTTGGCTAGGTCCCACTTTCCAGCTTCTCCCATTTTGACGCATGGAAGGCCACAGGGTTCTTTTCCACGCTTTTTTGCTGCAGACCTTTGGCATGCACTTGCATGTTCGGGTGGGCGCCCATTCTCCTTTGTGCATGCAATTGGGCATTCCTCCTTCTGGACACACATCTTGTGTGCCCAGTTTAGGCGTCTGTCCTGGGCATCCAGTGGGATGAGGGGCCCCAAGGCATATGGGCTTGGACGCACTTTTTTTGTGCTTCCGTTTTAGGCATGTTTGTACACTTGGGAAAACTAGGCGTGAGTTTCTTTGGGCTGTGTGCTTATAGCTTGCTGCTCACGGCAAAGAAACCCAAGCGCCTATCTGTACTGCCTGCCATACCAGAGCCATTCAGGCCGGAGCTTTCTTTAAGCCTGTGTCAGCATTGTCTGGATACTTGGAGATTTGCCTCCTTCTGATTTTGCAGATGATGTTCCATCTCATAAGAACATAAGAAATTGCCATGCTGGGTCAGACCAAGGGTCCATCAAGCCCAGCATCCTGTTTCCAACAGAGGCCAAACCAGGCCACAAGAACCTGGCAATTATCCAAACACTAAGAAGATCCCATGCTACTACTGATGCAATTAATAGCAGTGGCTATTCCCTAAGTAAACTTGATTAATAGCCATTAATGGACTTCACCAAGAACTTATCCATACCTTTTTTGAACCCAGCTACACTAACTGCACTAACCACATCCTCTGGCAACAAATCCCAGAGCTTTATTGTGCGTTGAGTGAAAAAGAATTTTCTCCGATTAGTCTTAAATTTGCTACTTGCTAACTTCATGGAATGCCCCCCTAGTCCTTCTATTATTCGAAAGTGTAAATAACCGAGTCACATCTACTCGTTCAAGACTTCTCATGATCTTAAAGACCTCTATCATATCCCCTCTCAGCCATCTCTTCTCCAAGCTTGAACAGTCCTAACCTCTTCAGCCTTTCCTCATAGGGGAGCTGTTCCATTCCCTTTATCATTTTGGTTGCCCTTCTCTGTACCTTCTCCATCGCAACTATATCTTTTTTGAGATGCGGCGACCAGAATTGTACACGGTATTCAAGGTGTGGTCTCTCCATGGAGCGATTATAGAGGCATTATGACATTTTTCGTTTTATTAACCATTCCCTTCCTAATAATTCCTAACATTCTGTTTGCTTTTTTGATAGCTGCAGCACACTGAGCCGACGATTTTAAAGTATTATCCACTATGATGCATAGATCTTTTTCCTGGGTGGTAGCTCCTAATATGGAACCTAACATCGTGTAACTACAGCAAGGGTTATTTTCCCTGTATGCAACACCTTGCACTTGTCCACATTAAATTTCATCTGCCATTTGGATGCCCAATCTTCAGTCTGAGGGGAGTGGTACCAAGAGAGAGCACTACAGGGGTGTCTCCTCTCCTGATTGGTCCATGGCTCAAGTCCTCAGGGAAACTGTCTCGCAGGATGTCAAGTTCAGTAGTTTGGGGCCTGGAATGGACCTGGCCGCCTTTTCCTGTGTGGAATTCTTCCAGGGTTTGAAGACACTTCTACAGGGCCGATCTGCTAAATTGGCAGTTCCTACTAAGGTCCAGGTGCTCCCAAGTGCTCCTCTGCCTGTCTCCATGGTAAAGCGCTATAGCACAGGGTGGTCTGATAGAGCTCGAATGCAGGTGGATTAGGATGATACTGATGATGGTGGGGGCTTGTCTCGTGAAGAGGATATTGCCCCAGATTTGGAACCATTTTGAACTTTGCTGCGTTTCTTTCAAAGAGATGAGTATCGCAGACCATGAAGACCCTCAGAGTGGCTGGGCCTGACTCCTTGGGGAAGTAGAAGAAGGATCCTATTTTCATCACACTGCGCAAGGCTTCTTGTTTCTTTCTCCTCTTGGATGCAATCCAGGAGTTGATTGATCTGGAATGGAATACACCAGAAGCGTCCTTTAAAAGAAGGCACATCTTAGTGGGTTTCAATTGCTTGGATTCGCAGGCCAGAGAGCAGTTGTGTTTCCCTAAGGTGGATGCCATGGTATGTTTTGTCACGAAACGTACCACCATCCTGGTAGAGGGAGGTGCGACTCTGAAGGATGTTAAAGATAGGACTGAGGCTATCCTGAAACAAGCCTTTGAAGCAAATTGCTTCTTGTTGTGCCTTGGTAGCTGTCTACCTTGCAGTTTTGTCAAGAATCTGATGGTTTGGGGTCTGATTTAGGACCTATGGTAGAGCTGGGGCCACCACATCGGCTGATGTGGGCTGTGATTTGGTACGCATAGCTGCTAGAAGAGCTGCTTCAGTTATTGCGGCCAGGCGACAACTATGGCTGTGCAACTGGTCCGCAGATACTATTTCAAAGTCTAATAGAACTAAGCTGCCTTTCAAAAGCTTTTGTTTGACAGTGATTTGGAAAAAATTGGCAAGTAAATGGGGAGAGACCCAGGTCCCACGTTTGCTGGAAGATAAGCCAGTTTCCCAGACTTCTCGGGTAAGTGGCCGTTCTCGAAAGTACCGGCATTTTTGGCCTTATAGGGGAGGTTTATTTATTTATTTAAATTAATTTATATACCGGAGGTTCCTGTATAATATATATATCACCCCGGTTCACAAAGAACAGTAACTATCGCTACAAATAGCGGTTTACATAGAACAGAATAAAAGAAGTTTTACATTGAACAAAAACAAAGTAATAAGTTTTACATTGAAGTCAGCATGTGTAAATTTCTGATTAACAAAGGAAGAAAAAAATAGATCTGAATAACTCGTTGTGGGCTTGAAAAAACTTTTCTTCATGTTCTTGGCTCTAGGGGAAAGCTTGTTTGAAAAGCCAAGTCTTAAGTTTCCCTTTAAATGTAGAGTGGCATGGTTCTAAACGAAGGTCTGGAGGGAGCGAGTTCCAAAGTGAAGGGCCTGCTGTGGATAATGCACGTTTCCTCAGAACGGATTTCATAGGTTGTGTGATTAGTCTGTTCTGATAGGCGCTTCTGGTTGGTTTCACAGATGTGTGTAATTGAATTTGGAATGTTAGGTTGAGAGGTGCGATGTTGTGTAAGGCCTTATGTATCATCATTAAAGACTTCTTGCCATAGATCCCATCCCTTCTGCAGATCTCAGTCCTTTTACCTCTGAGGTCCTCGAAGGGTACGGGCTCTGGAGGCAGAGTCCCTCAGTCTTCCCAATGAAGGTTTGTGGGCTCATCTGGTGGTGCAGGAGGTAGGTGGTCGTCTATCCTGGTTTTATCACAGGTGGGCCCAGATTACTTCTGATCAATGGGTTCTCAAAGTGATTTGGAACAGTTATGCTCTAGAATTTCTTCACATTCATCTGAATGCCTTCATGGACTCCCTGTGCAGCTCCCCTCAGAAGAGGTAAGAAGTGGAAGCAACATTACAATGGCTGTTGCTTCTGAAAGTGATGATTCCCATTCCTGAATCGCAGTGAAACATAGGCCAATATTCCATTTATTTTGTTGTGCCCAAAAAGGAAGTATCGTTTTGGCCCATACTGGATCTCAAGGGCATCAACAGACATCTACGAGTCTCGCATTTCATGATGGAAACTGTGTGCTCTGTCGTCATGGCGGTTCAAGCAGAAGAGTACCTCATGTCTCTGGATCTGATGGAGGCATATCTGCATATTCCCACCCGGCAGGAGCATCAACATTTCCTCCGATTTGCCATGCTGCATCTTCATTACCAGTTCAGACCTTGCCTTTGGATCTTTTCCAAGGTCAAGGTGGTAGCGGTGGCCCTTTGCAAGGAGGGCGTTCTAATTCACCCCTATCCTGAATAATTGGCTAATTTGAGCCAAGACATTTGAAAAGAGTCTTCACATTTGAAAAGAGTCTTCACATTTCCCGCAGAGTGGTTTTCTTGCTACAGGAACTAGGCATTGCATCTGCCTCAGACTCTGGAGTATCTCTGGGTTCGATTCGATACAAGACAGGGCAAAGTGTTTCTGCCTGAATCTCTGATCCACTCGTTGATGCTGCGAGTCTGATCGCTGCAGAACTCTGTTCTTCCGACTGCGTAGTCTTACCTACAGAAGTAGTTCCCTGGGCTAAGGCCAATATGCGCCCTCTGCAGCCCGCCTTGCTCTTCCGATAGAGTCCACAGTTACAGAACTATGCGGTGAGGCTGCTTCCTTTAGAGGTGAAATCCCTGTTGAACTGGTGGTTACACGTGGACCATCCTCAGGAAGGGAATTTCCCTGATGATGCCGGATTGGTTGGTACTCAACACAGATGCAAGCCTCCAGGGCTGGGGAGCTCACTGTCAGGAGTTGGTGATGCAAGGGTGCTGGAATGAGGTGGAGCATCAGTGGGACATCAGACTGGAGGCATGAGCAATGGTTGGCATGCCTGTGGTTCGCCAAGCAGCTAAAGGCTTGGGTGGTCTGGATAATGTCAGCCAGTGTGACAACGGTAGTTTACATCAATCATCAGGGTGAAACCAAGAGTCTACAAGTGTTTTAGGAGATAAGCTTAGGAGAAGCATGGGCGCATCTATCTGCCTCTCACATTGCTGGAAAGGACAATATCAGATCCTTTTTTTCTCAGCAGGAGAATGGGAGCTGGCGGATGAGGCCTTTCAGCTCCTGGTGGACCACTGGGGCCTACTGGATCTAGATATGTTAGAGAACTTCATCACTGAAAGGTCCATGCTTCAGTTGCAGGCAGAACCTGAAAGTGATGGGGATAGCTTTTTCATTCAGGAGTGACTACATGGCCTGATGTATGCAATTCCACCTTGGCTGTTGATAGCAGGCTGGTACAGAAGATTGCAAGTCAAACCAACACCATCCTTTTAGTGGCTCTGGATTGGGCTTGAAGGCTGTAGTATGCAGAGCTCCAGAGATTACTGGTGGGAAGTCCCCTCTGGCTACCATCTCGGACGGATCTGTTACGGCAGGGGCCCTTTGTGCATGAGGAAATTGGAAACATAAGAGCATGCCATGCTGGGTCAGACCAAGGGTCCATCAAGCCCAGCATCCTGTTTCCAACAGTGGCCAGTCCAGGGTATAAGAACCTGGCAAATACCCCAAAACTAAGTCTATTCTGTGTTACCGTTGCTAGTAACAGCAGTGGCTATTTTCTAAGTCTACTTAATATCAGGTAATGGACTTCTCTTCCAAGAAACAGAGAGTAGAATTAAATGGTTAGTTTTCACAGTGGAAAAAGGTAAACAGTGGAGTGTCTCAGGGGGCTGTACTTGGACTGGTACTTTTTAATATATTTATAAATGATCTGGAAAGGCATACAAGTAGTGAGGTGATCAAATTTGCGGATTACACAAAATTATGAGGAGTAATTAAATCTCAAGTGGATTGTGATGAATTGCAGGAGGATCTTACGAGACTGGAAGATTGGGCTTCCAAATGGCAGATGAAATTTAATGTGGACAAGTGCAAAGTGATGCATATAGGGAAAAATAACCCATGCTATAGTTACACAATGTTAGGTTCTATCTTAGGAGTTACCACCCAAGAAAGAGATCTAGGCTTCATAGTGGATAATACATTGAAATCGTCGGCCCACTGTGCTGTGGCAATCAAAAAAGCAAACAGAATGTTAGGAATTAAGAAGGGAATGGAAAATAAAACGGAGGATGTCTTAATGCCTCTGTATCGCTCCATGTTGGGACCAAACCTTGAATGCTGTGTGCAGTTCTGGTCACCACATCTCAAAAAGAATATAGCTGCACTGGAGAAAGTGCGGAGAAGGGCGAACAAAATAAGGGGCATATAACAGCTGCCCTTATGAGGAAAGGCCAAAGAAGTTAGGGTTGTTAGTTTGAAGAGACGACTGAGGGGGGGATTTGATAGAAGTCTACAAAATCATGAAAGGAACTAATTAATGTAAATCTGTTATTTACTCTTTCAGGTAATAGACTCTCAGATAATAGAAGGATCAGGGGACATTCCATGTAGTTAGCAGGTAGCTCATTTAAAACAAATCGAAGACATTTCTTTTTCACTCTGTGCATAGTTAAGCTCAAAAATTCATTGCCAGAGGATGTGGTTACAGCATTTAGTGTAACTGGGTTTAAAAAAGGTTTGGATAAGTTCCTAGGGGATAAATCCTTAAACTATGATGGTAATTAATAAGCAATAGTAGCTTGTTTGGGTACTTGCCAGGTACTTGTGACTTGGATTGGCCACTGTTGGAAACAGGATACTGGGCTTGATGGACCCTTGGTCTGACACAGTATGACATGTCTTATGTTCTTATGATCCGAGTCTGTTCTGTCTTATGGTTTGGCCATTGAAAGAGCTTGGCTGTTGAAACACAGTTATTCACATTTTGTAATTTCCACTCTTCTTCGAGCCCAGAAATTTTCAACTTTTTTAGCATACTTTAGAGGGTCTTTAATGCCTAATGTTCTGACCGAGGGACTCAACTGCTCAAGATGGATGTTCCTTTGATTTTGGAATGTTTACAGGACAGTTTGCTTAAGGGTTTGGCCCTTAATACCTTGAAGCTTCAAGTTGCGGCACAGGCTTGTTACAGGGGAAGAGTCTATGGCAGACCTTTGTCTTCCCATCCAGATGTGTCCCGTTTCTTGCAGGAAGTTAAACATTTTCGTGTTCTGTTGCGGCATCCGGTGCCTTTGTGGGATCTTAATTTGGTCCTCAAGTTCTTGGCAGGTCTGACTTTTCGACCGCTGCATCCTCTTTCCTTGTGGCTGCTTACTTTGAAGACAGTTTTTCTGATATTAGTCTGTTTTGCTTGTCGAGACTTTGAGCTGCAGGCTCTTTCCTGCTATGAGCCTTTTCTCTGTATAACTTCCGGGTGCGGTTCATCTTCGGATTCCTGAACTGTGCCTTTCTTTTTGTCCAAAGTGGTTTCAGACTTCATTTGAATCAGTCCATTTCTCTGCCAGCCTTGGACAGGGACAGAGATGAAGTTGAGTACTGCCTTTTGCGTTCCTTGGATGTTAAGCGTCATTTACTGTGCTACTTGGTCATTACGGCAGCCTATATGCTGCTGAGATTGCCTTACCAAAGCAGATTAGACTTAGACTGCATTCCACAAGGGCTCAGGTGGCATCACGGGTGGAGTTTCGTTTATCACCTGCTGAAATTTGCCAAGTGGCGACATGTTCATCTTTGCACACCTTCTCCAAGCTTTACCGCTTGGATGATAGGGCTAGGGAGGATGCTGCTTTTGCATGGGTGGTTTTGACTGGGCCACTGGCAGGCTCTCGCCCTTTTCAGGTTTTTGTATATCCCGGTCATTGGGCGTGACCTACCTGAATGCTAAAGAAGGAGAAATTACTATTTACATGATTTCCTTTCCTGTAGTGAAGGGTAGGTCAATCCCAGACCCGCCCTCGACTGCCGATTTGGATTTTGTGGTTAGCTGCCTTAGGGCAAGCAATGCAGTGTACAATTCCTGCTCTTCATTAAGGTAAGTGGCTTCTCTAGCCCTTAGTTTGCTATATGTTCCTCCTTTTGGCTGAGCTCAGTGTTCCTGTTGGTTGAGAAACCCGAATGGTTGCCTGTTGGTAATAATGTTCAAGTTTAATCAGGTTTGTCCACAGATTGGCTTTTCCAGAGAATACTGGCAGGCTGATGTCAGGGTGGGACTGTATAGCTGTGACCTCAGTTTTTGCTCAGTCTCCATCTACTGGCAGAGGTGCATAACCCCACTCATTGGGATTGACCTACTCTTCACTAAAGGAAGGAAATTATCAGGTAAGTAGTAACTTCTCCATTTTTCAGAAAATTTGCTATTGTGGGGTGTGTTAATGATATAAACAGACTGATTATTTTGCCCCAAATTAAAAAAAAAAAAAAAAAAAAAAAGCCTAGATCTTAAATTCCTTAAATTAATATTTATTGTTTCATATAATCTTACATGTAACATCTTTGTTTTATTGTAGCCCTTTTAGAAGCAAGGGGTCTTCCGCCTCATCTCTTTGGCCCACTTGGTCCGCGGATGTCTCAGCTTTTTCACAGAACTATTGGCAGTGGAGCTAGTAAGTGATCAATTGTTCTAAATTTACCTTAATTCTGAAAAGCATCATACTCAGCTGATCTGGATCGAGTAGGCTGAAATGCGTCCTCTTGGTATATAGTATAAAGTAGAGTGCCATGACTCCATAAGATGGGAGAACATTTCTATTAAGCAAGGTATTTTTGTTCTGTGTTTTTCTGCAATTTTGATCGTTTTCAGGGAGCCATGCACCCCAACTGCTCTGACTTCCTGCTGAGCCTTTCAAGGCATTAGCGCGGGAACATGGGTGCCTTGTAGGCGCACAGCAAGGTGTTGGAGAAGGGAGTATGAGTACTTTTGATGCATCTCAAATAACAGAGAAAAGAACTTGCCAGACCATCCCACTTCTCCACACAGAGTAATGTAAAGTCAGCCACAAAACTGGGTGACAACTTGATGGTGCTAGAATGGAAAACCTCTTGGCTCTAGAAAAAACAAGGTTTCCTGGCGTGTAGCCAGATGGACTCAGAACGAATGGGATAGTATCCGCGTGCTAGCAGTTGGAGACGGATCTGACGTCAGCACGGGGGTATATATATCCCCACAGGAAGCGTAGCAACTCAGTAATTTCCGTCTCCAAAGCAGTTTGGAGTGCCTGCACGCTAGTCGAGCGTGCTTTCCAAGACTACTTTAATCTTTTTCTCTTTTCTTATAATTCTACTTTCTACTTTCTGTGAAAATATCGAGCCCCGCGCTCCTGCGGTGATACCCGAAGGTCACTCCCCCAGTTGAGCTGCCCGGGGTGATTCCCGTGATCCCCCCGGAGGTGAAGTCCTCGGTCCGGCCGAATCGCGGCAGGGACACAGCCCCCGGGCGAGGTTCGGGTGAGGCTTACGAGGCGCTTCGGTCCCGGCGTGGACGAGGCAGCGGGCGCATATCCTCAAAGCGGTGGTGAAGGTAGTTGCCCGCTCTCGCCGCAGCCGGAGACCGCCTGGGTTCCAACCGAGAGGCGCCGAGATTCAGGTGAGGCGTACATCTCATTTTGCGGGTCTCCGAAGGAACAGAGGATCGGCGGCGTGGCACGCCAAGGAGGGCGCCATTTTGTGGGCCTCGTTCAGGTAGGGCGCCGGTAATCAGCGCAGGTTTATTCCTCCTTGTGCGTATATGGCCTTATTGCTGTTGCTGAGAGCATATTGAATGCTATTGAGCGTATATTGCTAACCGCATATGGCTGAAAGCCTATTGAATGCTATTGAGCGTGTATTGCTAACCGCATATTGCTGAAAGCCTATTGAATGCTATTGAGTGTATATTGCTAACCGCATATTGCTGAAAGCCTATTGAATGCTATTGAGCGTATATTGCTACCGCATATTGCTGAAAGCCTATTGAATGCTATTGCGAGTATATTGCTAACAGCATATGGCTAAACGCCTATTGAATGCTATTGCGAGTATATTGCTAACTGCATATTGCTGAACGCTTATTGAATGCTATTGTGCGTATATTACTAACTACATATTGCTGAAAGCCTATTGAGAGCCATAGTGCGTGTATTGCTTACGGCATATTGCTGAGTGCATATTGCATACATTTGGGCTGTTTTCTTGGCCGCCTATTGCTGAGAACATATTGCGCATATTGCTGCTGCATATTATTATTATTGTGCGCCTGTTGTATTAAGCGCCTATCGCTGCCGCATATTATTATTATTATTGTGCGCCTGTTGTATTAAGCGCCTATTGCTGCCGCATATTATTATTATTGTGCGCCTGTTGTATTAAGCGCCTATTGCTGCCGCATATTGTTATTGTGCGCCTGTTGTATTAAGCGCCCATTGCTGTCGCATATTATTATTGTTGCGCGCCTTTTGTATTAAGCATTCGGCGCATATTTTTCAATGGATCAGAACGCAGCAGCGTCTTCAGCGACGGCGCCGCCTGCTTCAGGCATTAAAGCCCTTGGCCTCTGCTCTGCATGCCAGCTGAGGGCCATGCGCAGTGAAAAGCCAAACTCCCTATGTGCCCAATGTGAGGAGGCGTTTGGACCCTTAGGCCAGGACCGGTCTCAGCCACGATTTGTTGACAGTTCCCCAGGGGCTACCCCGGATTTAGGGGGCAGTCTCGACCAATCGGGAATCCCGGGGGATCTTGTACCCCGGCGATTAGAGGCTGCTTCAATTTCCTGGGTGGATCTCTTTAAGGGGATTCATGCCTTCGTACAGATGCAAACGGCTTCCCGTCCAGGCCCTGTGGTTCCTGCTGTTCCTGTGGTTCCTGCGGTGGCTGCGACTGCGGCGGCTGCTGCGGTGGTGGCTCCTGCGGATCCTGTTCCTGGACCCTCACGCCCTTATCGCGAGCGGGACCTCCCGCCACTGGACAGTCCGGATCAGTCAGACCAGGAGGTCTCACCGGACGAGTCCGAACTTCCGGACGAGGGGGACCTTCCCCCTGGGATTGAGCCATATAGGACCATGAGGCGGTTCTTCCCTAAAGAGGATCTCTCCGACCTGGTGTCTCAGTGTCTGGCAGAATTGGATATTACGGGTCCCAGCGCTTCGGTGCCCTCCGCTCAGAACCCACTGCTGGAAGGTCTTCGTCCTACAGCCCGCCATTTTCCATTCTTACAAGCGGCCCAACAACTGATAGATTTAGAATGGGCGGCACCAGCGGCTTCTTTCAAAGGGGGCCGGGCTCTGACGAGCATGTACCCCTTGGCACCGGCTATTCAGGACCTGCTGGCGTGCCCTCAGGTGGACGCCTTGATTAGCGCTGTGGTCAAGCGCACTACCATTCCAGTTGAAGGGGGGACGACCCTCAAGGAGCTCATGACCGGCGACTGGACGCCATTCTGAAACAGACCTTTGAGGTGGCAGCTCTATCTTTGCGGATCGCAAGTTGTTGCACAGTGGTGACGCGTGCCTGTTTGTCACAGGTTAGAAACAACGCTCCAGCAGCAGACATGGAGTCAGCTCTTTCCTTCCTCACGGATGCTGCATCTGACCTGGTACGGACAACAGCTAAGGCGATTTCATCCTCAGTAGCTGCCAGGAGGCAGCTCTGGATCTGGAGATGGTCAGCTGATGCGCCTTCCAAGACACGCCTCACCAGATTGACCTTTAAGGGCTCTTTCCTATTTGGCAGCGACCTTGATAAACTGGCCAGTACATGGGGTGCCTCTCCAGTGCCCAGACTACCGGAAGACAGGTTCAGAAGGGGCCAACGCGCCTTTCCAAGGCCCTCCAGGGGCAGGAGTTCCCAGCGCTTTGTTCCTTACAGGGGTCGCTACCAGGCACCGCGCCCTCAGGCCAGGACTCGGTCCTTTCGGACCAAGCAGCGCAAGAGGGGAGCGGGCCCGGGCTCGGGTCCCGGCTGCGCCTCACAATGAGAATCCGCCGATTCATCTAGGGGATGGAGCCATAGGGGGCAGGTTAACCCTCTTCTACCCCAGATGGGTCGAGATTACGTCGGACCAGTGGGTCCTCGCCATTATCCGGGAGGGATATTATCTGGACTTTCATCATCTCCCTCCGGACAAGTTTGTGGAATCCTCCTGTCCCATACACAAGAAGGCAGCATTGGAAGCTACCCTGGCGAGGCTCCTGTCCTTGAATGCCATCATCCCAATACCTGCCTGGGAAGTGAATTCTGGACACTATTCCATTTATTTCATGTTACCCAAGAAAGGGGGCACCTCTCGGCCTGTGCTGGACCTCAAGTCAGTCAATCGATACTTGCGGGTACCGAGGTTTCGCATGGAGACTCTGCGCTCCGTCAAGGCTGCAGTACAGCCAGGGGAATTCCTCACGGCATTAGACCTGTTAGAGGCATACCTGCATATCCCGATCCATCAGGATCATCAGCGCTACCTACGCTTCAAGGTTCTGGGACGCCACTTCCAATTCCGGGCTCTGCCCTTCGGGTTGGCCACGTCACCACGGACATTCACCAAGGTGGTCGTAGTGGTAGCAGCAGCACTCAGGAGGGAAGGAATTCTGGTCCAACCCTACCTAGACGACTGGCTGATCCGGGCGAAATCTCGAGAGGAGAGCCTTCGGACGACCGACAGAGTAATCGCCCTTCTGGAAAGCTTGGGCTGGGTGATCAACCTCAGCAAGAGCTGCCTACAGCCTTCCCAGTCTCTGGAATACCTGGGAGTACAGTTCGAAACCCGGGCGGACACAGTCAGTCTCACTACCAAGAGAAAGTTGAAACTTCAGCGTATCCAGTATTTGATGGGAGCCAGTCGGCCCATAGCCTGGGATTATCTGCAGGTTCTTGGTCTCATGGCATCCACCCTGTAAGTGGTGCCTTGGGCGAGGGCCCATATGAGACCTCTACAACACTCCCTGCTCTCTCGCTGGAGCCCCCGTCTACGGAACTATTCCACGCTCCTGCATCTACCAGCCAGAGTGCGGACCCAGTTGCGGTGGTGGTTGCAGTCCAACCACATGAGCAGGGGGTCGAAGATGTCTTCACCCATGTGGACTTTGCTCACCACAGATGCCAGCCTGAGCGGCTGGGGAGCACACTGCGAAGAACTCACCGCACAAGGGCGGTGGAACGAGGAAGAGTCAGCGTGGAACATCAACCGTCTAGAGGCCCGGGCAGTCCGATTGGCATGCCTTCGATTTGCTCACAGGCTGAAGAACAGAGCAGTCAGAGTGATGTCCGACAACGCCACTACGGTGGCATACATCAACCGTTAGGGCGGAACCAGAAGCAGACAAGTATCTCTGGAGATCGCCCCACTGATGGCTTGGGCAGAGGCGAATCTGCAGGACATCTCCGCCGTACACATTGCCGGGAAGGACAATACCACAGCAGACTTCCTCAGCAGAGAGAGCCTAAATCCGGGAGAGTGGCAGCTGTCACCCACAGCCTTCCAGATGATTGTGGATCACTGGGGGATTCCGCACATGGATTTACTGGCGGACAAGTCCAATGCCCAGGTACCCAGATACTTCAGCCGCAAGCGCGACCCGTTCTCACACGGAATCGATGCCCTAGTTCAGCCATGGCCTCCTGGGACTCTGCTTATACGCCTTTCCTCCGTGGCCTCTGCTGGGCGCCATTATCCACAAGATTCAGAATCACCGGGGCCTAGTTCTTCTAGTGGCACCAGACTGGCCAAGAAGACCCTGGTACGCAGACATGAGAAGACTACTGGCAGGGGAGCCTCTTCCCCTGCCTCCTCTCTGGGACCTTCTACGTCAAGGTCCCATCCTCTACGAGGATCCAGCTCAATTCTCTCTTACGGTCTGGCCCTTGAGAGGGCTAGACCGAAGACAAGAGGTTACTCGGAGCCCGTGATTGATACACTCCTCCGAGCTCACAAGTTTTCCACATCCCTCACCTACGTTCGCATCTGGAGGGTATTCGAAGCATGGTGCGACACTCATGGCACCAATCAACATTCGACCACAATCCCTATTGTGTTGGATTTCCTGCAGGATGGACTTCAGAAGGGTCTCTCCCTCAGCTCCATCAAGGTTCAGGTGGCTGCGCTGTCTTGCTATGGTCCCAGGAGGATGGCAAGACCATCGCCAAGCACCCAGATGTTTCTCGTTTCCTGCAAGGAGTCAAGCATATTCATCCGCCACTGAAGTGGCCTGTGCCTTTGTGGAACCTCAACCTTGTTTTGGATTTCCTCACGGGGTCCACCTTCAGACCCCTTCGGGGCCTATCTCTCCGTTCTCTAACCTTGAAGATGGTGTTCTTGCTGGCTGTATGTTCAGCCCGCTGCATCTCAGAGCTACAAGCACTGTCCTGCCGTGATCCATTTCTCAGAATCACTCCGGAAGCTATCCATCTTCGGACGGTCCCCTCCTTTCTACCGAAAGTGGTGTCACAGTTTCATCTTAACCAAACCATATCCCTGCCGACCTCGGCGGGTTTGAAGAAATCTGAAGAAGGGCGTTTATTACGCCATCTCGACATTGGCAGATTGCTGCCCAGATATTTGGAAGTGACACAACACTTACGAAAGACGGACCATCTATTCGTCCTGCACAGCGGGAAGAAGCAAGGTGAAGCGGCCTCGCGGCCCACCATCGCCCGCTGGATTAAAGAAGTTATCAGAGCAGCTTACGTAGAAGCCGGGAAGTCTCCGCCTCTACAAGTCAAGGCTCATTCTACCAGAGCACAAGCGACATCCTGGGCTGAATCCAGGATGCTGTCTCCTGCAGAAATCTGTAAAGCGGCGACGTGGTCCTCCCTCCATACGTTCTCCAGATTCTACCGTCTGGATGTCCAGGCCAGGGAGGACTCAGCATTTGCGAGGGCGGTACTACATGGTCCTCAGGCAGCCTCCCGCCCAGGCTGGGAGTAAAGCTTTTGTACATCCCATTCGTTCTGAGTCCATCTGGCTACACGCCAGGAAATGTTGAGATTACTACCTGATAATCTCCTTTTCCTTAGTGTAGACAGATGGACTCAGCATCCCGCCCAGCTGCCTGTGTACATGGGTTTCACAGATTCCAGGTAAGCCATGTCTTCTGTTCCATAAGAGCGTACACTCTATCTGGTGTTAACGCCTTCCGGTTGTGAATGCTGGCGGTCTCCAGCTACTATCAATCGGTCAGGGGAATCCTGTTTTCACTTTTTACTGAGCGTCAGTACACATTTCCATAACAGCTTTTGCAAGGAAGATTACTGAGTTGCTACGCTTCCTGTGGGGATATATATACCCCCGTGCTGACGTCGGATCCTTCTCCAACTGCTAGCACGCGGATACTATCCCATTCGTTCTGAGTCCATCTGTCTACACTAAGGAAAAGGAGATTATCAGGTAGTAATCTCAACATTTTTGAACATGTGCACTTGTTTCAGCTGTTCTGCATTTTAGGGTGCGCTTATTTGGATGGTTACTAGGGAGGTAGATGTGAAGTTTAATTTGGTACCTGTGTTGTATGATCTTTAATACCCATTGATCTGTTATCAAAGGCCCTACTGGCATGGATTGCTGGGGGTTCACCCCCCCCACTGGAAGATTGTCTATGTCTATTAAGGAATCTTTGTTGATATTGTAGTCAAAAATTAGTGTTTGACTTGGTTTGTATTTCTTGCAGAGATTAGGGTTGCATTATTTCCTTTGTTTGCTATTGCTGAGGTCAGGGTGATGGAGCTAGTCTCTATAGTTGTTTTCCTTCCGCACTTTTGGACAGGCATGTTTGCTCTCTCTAGCCACTCATCAAAATTTTGCCCTTTTGATTTAGTATTTAATTTACTTTATTTTGTGTTTTATTTCTTTTTGAAAGCTGCACCCTTTTTTTTTTTTTCATTCTTTAGGTAGGTCCATAAAATTGAGTTTGGTACTATTTAAAATGGCAGATGATAAACTGGGCTTTAAAAAGATGTTCCTGTTGCTTGTGTTAAGATTTTGTTGGAGATGTGTTTGTTTGTCTCTATCCTTCCCATGATGTACCTAACTGCTGCCTGTACCCATATGAGTCTCCAAGATGCAGGAGCTACACATTGAGAGAGACGTAGTTTCCTCAAGCTTTTACCTTGGCAGTGGAAATGAAACAATCTCCAGATGAGCAGCCATCACCTAAATAAAAAAAAAAAAAAGGAACAGTTTTCTTAGGTTTGTGCCATGACTTTTAAGTTTAATCGTAGGTGCCACTTTTTTCAAGGAAAAGATAGCAGTTTTAGTCAGCAGTTCTGAAAAGCTTATTTAATCTATTCAATTCCATCCTCTACCAAAAGTTTCCAAGTTGCAATAACATATTTAATGTGCCCAGATGACAAACTAATCATATGCAGTTGTTAGCTTGGAAGTCCCAGTTGAGTGCTGACTTTATCCTGCTTGTCCGTGGGGAAAGCAAAGTTACTTTACCTGTAACAGGTTTTTTCTCCCAGGACAAGCAGGATGGTAGTCTTCACATATGGGTGACGTCACTAGACGGAGCCCTATCACGGAAAACTTTTTTGTCAAAGTTTCTAGAACTTTTGACTGGCACACTGAGCATGCCATGATACCTTCAGTCTCTGTTTTTCAGCACTGCAATTTGCCTCTCGTGAAGGAGCTGTGGGAGATTTTTCTCACAATTTTTCCTCACGGAAACACTTGACGTTTTACTTCACAAATAATTTCCCTACATGGGTCTCCCTTCGTGTACATTTCATCAACGCTCAGTGAGTACTATGCCCTGTTTTCCGGTCGGTTCCTGTTACCTCACTATCGATTCCCCTGGGTTACCAACTGGATTGTGGCTCTTCTCCTTATCTCTTATCACCCTCGGTCCACCCCACGATGCCCGCGAATGTCCTTGCTGCGATCTTCCATTGGGGCTAGAGGGATTGGGACATCCACAGATCCCGTTGCTGCTGTCGATGCCGTCCATGCCTCCATCGAGGGCCCCCCCCCCCCCCCGTCAATTCCATCGATGGAATTGATGGGGGGGGGGTGGCCATTGATGCCTCCATCGATGCCCTCGTCTAAAGAAAATGCTCCATACTTCGGGTTCTAAACCAGAGCCCCGTGTAATCCTTGGGCGACAATGCCAGGAGCAGTTGAGGCACAGTGACCGCCTGTCTCCAATGCCATCCGGGACAGTGAGGGCAGTGTGGTAGGCCTCGGCAACATTTTTGCGTGTTTTTGATGTGCTGCAGACTGCCCTCTTCAATTCTGTTGGATCGTGCTAGTGTGCCAGACTGTGGTTCATTGTGTGTTTGGTTGGGTGCCTAATTGGAGATTTTTCTGAGCTCTAAGAGAGCTCTTCCGTGGCAACGTGTTTGGTTTATCCTGCTGTCTATGGAGAATACTTGTTGCAGGTAAGAAACTATGCTTTCTTTGGGATATGGCAACTAACATGCACTTGCAGGCCATTTTTGAAGCATGTTAACATGGACTTTGATATCAAATGGCTCATTTGGCAGTCCATCAGTTTCAGGGGGTTCCATATATAGACATTGTGTATATTTTTCTATTAACTGCAATATGTAAACTGTGAAAAGGCATGTAGTTCCAGGTTTCCAGCTTATTCAGAGCCAGCTGTGGCATCATGAGTCTTCATAGCTTGGAGGTTTTTCCGTTTTTAATGCTCTGCACCTTCAGTGTAGCCCAGCCACTTTAACAGTGGTCTTTAATCAGGGTTCACAGATAATGATTCAATGTGAAATGTGATACAAGTGCATCCTGAGTCTGGCCACGTAGTATCATTGTGTAATGGATGAAAATCCCTCTCAGCCAATCCCCACCTCTGATCCTACCACATACAGGAGCTGTAATTGCTGCCTCAGTGTTATCTATTTATTTATTTATTTATTTATTTGGTGTTTTTCTATGCCGGCATTCGAGATAGGTATCACATGCTGGTTTACAATTAACAAGGGGGTGTAAAATGAAAAATACAATAAATAAAACGTTGCAGTTACAATAAAACAGGGATGTATACAACTGGGAGCAGAAAGAAAAGGCGATAGGAATTTAATCGAAAGCGCAATTATTTACAAAGTTATGGAATTGAGAATGTTATTGTTTACTGTTACGGTAAGGACTGAGAGTAGATTGAAAGTGAATTAAGGTTCAATTGGGGTCTGGAAAGGCTTTCTTAACCACGTTTTGAGCCTTTTCCTGAATGTTGGCAGGGTTCCTGTCTCAGATCCGGTGGGATGAAGTTCCATAGGGGTGGTCCTGCTGTGGAGAAGGCCCGGTCTCTGAAGGTTATATGTTGAGAGGTTTTGGGGTGTGGTATATGTAGTGAATCTCTATAAGGCTCTCTGGGTCTGGAGGAGGTATGTTTTCTGAATGTGATTTGTAGGTTAAGCGGAGCATGGTGATGGATAGATTTGTAGATGGTAGTAATGGACTTATATATGATTCTGTAGTGAATTGGCAACCAATGCAGGTCTTTGAGGATTGGAGATATGTGGTCTCTTCTCCTCTTCTCTTCTGTTAGTTTCTCTTTATAGTTAAAAAATATTAAGAATGGGGGGGGTCTCAAGGGAGCACTTAAGGTGAAGGTTTATTTTTTTATGACAAATCTGGTGTGCCATTTTCCAGCAGCAAGTTAGTTTACATATTGCCAGTGAGTGTGATGAAGTAGAACTGACCCCATTGCACAATGGGGCAGGTTTTGCCTGGGACCTCACCCCTTAATGTATTTAGGCTGACTTGTCCTATGGCTGAAGGTTCCTGAGAGCAGAAAGAAAACAAGCTTTCCCTAGAAGCTGGTGTTACTATAGACAGGCATTAAAACTTTATCAAAGCTGGAAGTTGCACCAGGGTTTCTCTGTTCCAAAGGGGGGAAAAAAAGCTTACATGGTGAATAAGAAACACTTAAGTGACTAAACTAGAAAGAAGAAAAAAATAACCTATTTACATAATGTTGACAGTTGTATCTCCTCGGTATGCTCTTATCGGGTTCACTATTTATGCTCAAATGTTTATTTATGGTCATTTATTTTTCAGGTTCAAAAGCCCAGCAGCTTTTACAAGGGCTCCAAGCCACTGATGAAAGTCAGCAGCTGCAGGCAGTTATTGAGATGTGCCAATTGCTGGTTATGGGCAATGAAGAAACCTTAGGAGGGTTTCCAGTCAAGAGTGTTGTACCCGCTTTGGTAAGAGTCCAAAGCATGATTAAATTAATTAGGTCGCCATGAAACTGTCACTGACTTATTATCTAATATTATGATAGGGTTTGTATTTTCCCCCTTGCAATACATTTATCTAAATATGATCACATTCAATCTAATGAGCCTCCAGTTTGTTTGCAAAATGCAATGCAAATCCTGACATGTTCTTTGATGCCAAAACTGCAGAGATCACATGTAATCCTTCCAAAAAGTTTCACCAAAAGTCTGTAAACATAAGTGTCCTCTCTCAAAGGAGGTAAATCCAATTATTTCTAATAAGTGTCTCAGTGGTTGGTATGGATGGGCTACTGTATCTCAGTGAGTGTCAAAGACTAGCTGCAGGAAGTTACTAAGTCTTGTGACTTCAGGTCTTGTCACACATCTTCCTTTGCACACAGTCTTTCCATAGTTGTCTGCTGGTCTCTGAGGAAAACTCTTTGAAATGTCAGGAAATTTTTATTACAAAAGAAAAAAAAAAAAAAAAAGCCCCCTACTGTGGTATTTCCAGCTTGGCAGCATAAAGCTCCTGGCATCAAATCTGTGAAGATGGCTAGCTCAGCCATATTGGGGATGGATCCTTCTCCTCTACCATGGCTGCCACATTGAGCAGGCAGACAGCAATGTAAGGGTCCATTGAAACCATTTTGGGAACTCAGATTCCTGACCAGAGATTTTTTTCTCCCTCTTCCTTCGCTTTCTCCTCACCCCATCTGCTATTTTTGTTTAGCTGTTTTTTTACTTGGCTGTGTCCAAAAATATGATTATGTGGATGAGAAGGGGATGGTGGAGGAATGTGGTTAAGCTTTCTTTAACAGTATGTAAGTAGAATGTGTGAGGTCAGAGAATTGCTGTGTTGTGCCCTAGCAAATAGGGGTATATTCAGAATAAATCCTTCCAGGACTGTCTACTCAGTCCATCTCACAGAAACTTGTGTAGCCAGACATCTGAAACTGGCTATTTCTCCATACTACTTGGCAGTGAGGACCTTGATATGAATGCTGTTTCTTAGCGTACAGACAGGTGAATCCAAAACCAGTGGGTTATGCACCTCTACCAGCAGATGGAGACTGAGCAAAGCTGACATTACAGTATATACCCCTGCAGTGACATCAGCCTGCCAGTATTCTCAGTCTCCAGCAGAAGGTGGATGTGCATCTCCCTATATGGGAGGAGAAAAGAGGAAAATTAATTTGCTCCACTCCCGTGTGGTGATACCATGTAGTCTCTCCCTCAGCTGAGAATTCCTGAGGTGATTTCTGTGGACCCTCAGGAGTGCCTTGGTCAGGTAGCTGGTTTTTCAACTGGTGTGGTCTTAGCTGTAAAAACAAACAAACAACAAAAAAAAAAAAACAGCAGAAAGGCAAGCAGGTGCAGGAAGCAGAGTGTGGTGGTGAAGGTCTATGCTCTCTCCTCCTGTAGCCAGAGGCCGACCTTGTACTCTGCAGGACAGGCTAATTTCAGGTAAAGGGTATTGTAAAAAAAAAACAAACCACCCAGACACAGAGAAGTAGAGTTAGGTAGGGATTCCTCCCCCTCCCGGTCTCTGTGCTCAGCATGTGATTTGATGGTGGTTCTGGGAATAGAGCAGCCTGGTTGGTTGAGCAACCCTTGTGGCTAGGCCCCACTCCAAGGTTCTGCAGGTTTGCCATGTGGTAGGCTGCGGCAACATTTTCGCGTGTTTTTGATGTGCTGCAGACTGCCCTCTTCAATTATGTTGTATCGTGCTAGTGTGACAGACTATGTGGTCCATTGTGTTTGGCTGGGTGCCTAGTTGGGCGCCTGGCTGGGTGCCTAGTTGGGCGCATAGGAGCGCCTACCAGGACGCCCATTTATGCATGCACCTTTTTTGTACACATTGAGCATACTGAAGTAGCTCAGATTGGGCACTTGTATAGGCACAGTGTTGTCAGGTGCCTGTTAGGCATGTTGGCCGACTATGGTGCCTATGGGGAAAAAATCTAAGTACCTTGCCCTATGTGTTGCTTGTCATATTCAGGCATCTCAACCTAGCATTCCCTCGAATTTGTGTCAGCACTGTTTGGAGGCTCAGGGAGAATTAACTCCTGATTTTCCTAAGCCTGGTTCTTACCAGCTTAGTGCAGGAATGGAAAAAGCAACCTGAAGGCTCATCTGATTTTGGAGCTCCCCCTACCTTCCTAAGTGGGGGAAAGGTAGTTCAGTGGGTGCAGGTCAGTTGGCCCATGGTTTTGGTTTGGATCCTTCTGCCTTTTCTTGAATAGAACCTGTTCAAGGACTGCACTCTTTCAGGTGCAGTCCCTGGCCAATCTTAACAACTCAGGATCGTAAAATCCAGCATGCCTGGTGCGGGTAAGCATCAGGGTATGCCTGGATCCTGCCTTCCCGATAGGGACCCAGATGACTTGGATGATGAGACCAATCCTTACTCCCTGGAGGATGGGGAAATTCCTCAGAGATTGGAGCCATATAGAACTATATTGAGATTATTTCATAGATGAGTTACTGGCTCTGATTTCCCAGATATTGAAGATGCTGGGAGTACCTGGGGCTGACTCCATGTCTGAGCCGAAGAAGGATCCTGTTTTGATTTCCTTGTGTAAAGCCTCATGCTTATTCCCTGTTCTGGTTTTTAAAGGGGAGAACATGAACTTAAACATTCTGCACTTTCAAATGGAAACACTTTGATTCATGCTAACGGTCTGAAGAGGAATTCATAGTATCTTTAGATATCAAAGGCATATTCCAATAAGGCAAGACTATCAGAAATTTCTTTGCTTCTGCATAACAGAAAAACGTTATCAGTAAAGAGCATGACCTTTCAATTTGGCAACAGCCCCAAGAGCTGTACCTCAAAATATTGGTGGTAGTAGCAGCCTAAGGAATAATGGCTCATAAAAATATAATATATGCAACCAAAAAAACAAAGTATATAAACTATATCCACAATGTGCTATTATCCAAAAGTATTTTTTGACACTATTTTTGAAAAATATATATTTTAAAAAATGTGTAAGACCACATCAGCAAGCCAGACGACGGCAGTAAACCCACTTGCCGTCCGGACTACTCGTCATTTGCGGCGTGATGTTAAATATCTAATTTTTTTGTATAGAAGCAACTAGATAGCTTTTTAAATATCCTCTGAGTCCTGTATATAAGTTGAAAAATGCATCAATGACCCGAACTGTCGTCCGGACGGCAAGTGGGTTCACTGCCGTCATCTGGCTTGCTGATGCGGTCTTACACATTTTTTAAAATATATATTTTTAAAAAATCGTGTCAAAAAATACTTTTGGATAATAGCACATTGTGGATATAGTTTATATACTTTGTTTTTTTGGTTGCATATAGTTTGATACATAAAACAAGTGCTGTGGTTCTTTGTGCTTTGGTTCATAAAAATATAAGCTATGCCATACTTGGTCAGACCAAGAGTGCATCAAGCACAGCATCCTGTTTCCAACAGTGGCCAATCCAAGACACAAGTACCTGGCAAGTACCCAAACGTTAAATATATCTCAAGCTACGATTCCTTATTGAGAACTAGTAATATATGGACTTTTGCTCTAGATGATTGATCAAAGTGAATCTTCTGGAAGGGATAACATTTAACAGTTCAAGCGTTAGAAGTTTGAGAGATTAGGTTGGATAGTCAATTACACAAAAAGCAACTTTCAACCCTTTTAATCAATGGAATTCTTAGAAGTGCATTTCAATACCAAGAAATCACCTGGACCGGATGGAACTCAAAAATGAAATTTCAGCTCAATCAGTTAAAATTTGTAACCTACCCTTAAAATCATCCATTGTACCTGAAGACGTAGAGGGTGGCCAATGTAACCCCAGTATTTAAAAAGGGCTCCAGAGGCGATCCGGAAAACTATAGACCAGTGAATCTGAATTCAGTGCCAGGAAAAATAATGGAAACTATTCTAAAGATCAAAATCACAGAGCATATAGAAAGACATGATTTAATGGAACACAGTCAACATGGATTTACCCAAGGGAAGTCTTACCTCACAAATCTGCTTCATTTTTTTGAAGGGGTTAAAAAACATGTGGATAAAGGTGAACTGGTAGATGTGATGTATCTGGATTTTTGGAAGGCGTTTGACAAAGTCCCTCATAAAAGGCTTCTAAGAAAACTAAAAAGTCATGGGATAGGAAGCAATCTCCTTTCATGGATTACAAACTGGTTGAAAGACAGGAAACAGAATAGGATTAAATGGTCAATTTTCTCAGTGGAAAAGGGTAAACAATGGAGTGCCTCAAGGATCTGTACTTGGACCGGTGCTTTTCAATATATTTATAAATGATCTGGAAACGAATATGACGAGTGAGGTAATCAAATTTGCAGATAATACAAAATTCAGAGTAGTTAAATCACAAGCGGATTGTGATAAATTGCAGGAGGACCTTTTTGAGGCTGGAAGATTGGGCATCCAGATTGCAGATGAAATTTAATGTGGACAAGTGCAAGGTGATGCATATAGGGAAAAATAACCCATGCTGCAGTTACACGATGCTAGGTTCCATATTAGGAGTTGCCACCCAGGAAAAAGATCTAGGCATCAATAGTGAATAATAGGTTAAAATCATCTGCTTAGTGTTCTGCGGCAGTCAAAAAAGCAAACAATGTTAGAAATTATTAGGAAGGGAATAGTGAATAAAATGGAAAATGTTATAATGCCTCTTTCCCTGTACGTACCTGGATCAGTCCAGACCGTGGGTTATGTCCCCAATCCAGCAGATGGAGTCAGCCCAAAACTTCGAGGGGGCGTCACCATAAGTACTACTACCCCCTCTGCAGGAGTTCAGTATCTTCTGACTCCAGCAGATGCGAGTAGGGGAATCTGGGCTTGCTCCCGATTTCCTGTAACCTATTCTCTTTTTTCCCTTAGTTGGAATTTTTCTTCTCTGTCTCTGTCTTGTCTTGGATCAAGTTGTGCTTTATTTAAAAAAAAAAAAAAAAAAAAAAGCTAACTAATTGATTAATTGGGGAGGCGGGGCTCCTTCCTTGTGCTGGCTCTCTGTCTCCTTTGTTTCCTCAGCACGGCCTGTGTTCTTGCCGGGGTAAGTTGTTTTTCTTGCTTTGCTGGGCTGTAGTTTTTATTTTCAGCTGGCTGAATTACGACTGCCGGTGTGACCGGCCTACCAGCAATTTTCCTCGCTCCCGCGGCCATCTTGTGCGCTCCTCGTGGGCTGCAGGGAGCAGGGTGCTCGTCTTCAGCGGGTTGCGAGGCCAGGACAGGCCCCCCCGCGGCGCCGCTTGTTTTCTCCGCGGGTTGTGCAGGCCGTCCGGGCCCCCCCGCAGCGGCTCACCGTCTCGCGGCCCCCCCCCCCCTCCCGCCCTGAGACTCACCGAGGGACTTTAGTAGCCGGGGGTGGTTCCTCTGAACGCCGGATATGCCGCGGCCGTCGCGTTGCTCGGCCTGCGGCGAGCCCGGCTCGTGCATCTCCAGGGAGGGCATCTGTGCCAGGTGCCTCCCAGGGGGGGAAGGCACGTCCGGGCCCCGCACTCGGTTTCCATTGTCAGCTTTGCCCGGGCGCCGTGGGCCGGCCCCTCCCCCATTCTTGGCGGGAACGGCGGCCATTTTGCACGCGCTGCGACGCGAGGAAGATCGGACAGCGCTGGGGGATGGGGAGGCTCCAGGGGATTCTCCCCCGAACCTGCTTCCGGAGGAAGATCCGGAGCTGGACTCACAGGAGCAGGGCCCCCCGGGTTTTTCCCCCACGGAGATTCCCCCGAGTAGGCCGGGGTTCTCCCCACAGTTTATTCGTCTGATGCACACAGCGTACCTGCAGGAGCTGGCAGCTCCCACGGGGCCTCCGCCCCCCAAACTACCGCGCCCTTCGTCCCTCTCCTCGGCCCCCCCCCCTCCAGGGGGCGTGGGGGCCCCACAGCTCCCCGCAAACGTCCGGCTTCCTGTGGGCTCGGGGGGGGCTGGCTCGGACCCAGTCTCCCCAGGATCGGACCCTGCCGGTTCGGGACAAGGGGAGTCGACCTCGGAGGGAGAGGATCCACGCACGCTGCGACTATTCCAGCGGGAAGAGCTGGATGACCTAATCCCACAAATCATTCAGGGGTTGGACCTCGATCCCCCGCCGGACCCGCCAGCTCCAGTCGCGCCCTCGGTCGTCACTTCTTCGAAGAAGGGGGACCCGGTCCTGGCGGCTCTTCGTCCGCGGGCGCGGGCTTTTCCCATCCACGAGTCGTTCCTGCAACTTCTCACTCGGGAATGGGATTCCCCGGAAGCTGCGCTAAAGGGCAGCAGAGCCATGGAGAGGCTGTACCCGCTGCCGGAAGATTTTCTGGATCTCATCAAGGTACCCAGGGTGGACTCCGCGGTGACGGCGGTCACGAAAAGGACGACCATTCCGGTGACGGGTGGAGCGGCGCTGCGGGATACGCAGGATCGCAAGTTGGAAGTATTCCTCAAGCGGGTCTTCGAGGTCTCCGCAGTGGGACTGCGGGCAGCGATGTGTAGCTCTCTTGCCCAGCGAGCCAGCCTTCTCTGGGTACAGCTACTGCTCACTTCCCAGGTGCTGCCTCCCGGGGAGGCCGCCCAGGCGGATCGGCTCGAAGCCGCAGTGGCATACGGGGCCGATGCCTCCTACGATCTATTCAGGATCCTTGCACGCTCCATGGCCTCGGTAGTGGCGGCGCGCCGACTCCTCTGGCTCCGCAACTGGGCAGCGGACACGTCCTCCAAGTCGAGCCTGGGTTCCCTGCCCTTCAGGGGTAAGTTCCTGTTCGGAGAGGAGCTGGACCAGATCATCAAGTCGCTGGGAGAAAACGCAGTCCATCGCCTGCCGGAAGACAGATATCGCTCTACCAGGTCGTTCCCGTCCTCCCGGACCAGAGCGAGGGCGCAAAGACGCTACAGGAGTTACAGGCCGGCGGTCTCCCGGCCCCCTCCCTCCAGGGCTCAGCCATGGTCCCGTTCCTTTCGCGGGCGCCGCCCAGCGCGGGCCGCGCCCACGGCGGGACAGCCCTTGCCCAAATCCTCTCAATGATGTTCAGCTCGCCCACTCCGCCGTTCCCAAGATCGGGGGACGGCTGGCATTCTTTTACGAGGAGTGGGCACGGATCACCTCGGATCAGTGGGTTCTGGACACCATAGGACACGGCTACGCGTTGGAATTTGCCCGCCCTCCGAAGGGACGGTTCATCTTTTCTCCCTGCGGGTCGGCCATCAAGCGACGGGCGGTGCAGCTGACCCTGGACAGATTGTGGGAGATAGGTGCCATTACGCCCGTACCCTCCGGAGAGGTGGGCTCGGGCCATTATTCCATCTACTTCGTCGTACCGAAGAAAGACGGTTCCTTCCGCCCCATCCTGGACCTGAAGGAAGTCAACAGATCCCTTCGGGTGGCCCGGTTCCGCATGGAAACGCTACGTTCGGTGATCGCGGCGGTTCATCGAGGGGAGTTTCTGGCCTCCTTGGACCTGACGGAGGCCTACCTTCACATTCCCATTCGCCAGGAGCATCATTGCCTACTACGGTTCAAGATCCTGGATCAGCATTTCCAGTTTGTGGCTCTTCCGTTCGGATTGGCAACGGCCCCGCGCACCTTTACCAAGATCATGATAGTGGTGGCGGCTGCCCTCCGGAAGGAGGGGATTCTAGTTCATCCTTATCTGGACGATTGGCTCATTCGAGCGAAGTCCTTTCGACATGGACAGGCGGCGGTGGCCAGGGTGATAGAGTTTCTGCAGTCCCTAGGATGGGTGGTGAACTTCTCCAAGAGTTCCCTCGTGCCCTCGCAGCGCTTGGATTTCTTGGGGGCGACCTTCGACACCCGACTGGGAGCGGTTTTCCTACGGCAGGACAAGGCGCACGCCCTACGGGAACATATACAGCGATTCTCTGCATTACCAGCTCCCACCTCCTGGGACTATCTTCAGCTCCTGGGGGTGATGGGCTCCACCATCGACATGGTTCCTTGGGCTTTTGCGCACCTCCGTCCTCTACAAAGAGCTCTTCTGTCCCGTTGGAAACCGCTCTCGCAGGACCACCAGGTGATTCTTCCGCTGCCCCAGTTCTCCAGGAACAGCCTGAACTGGTGGATGGTACCGGGGAATCTGGCTCGCGGCGTGTCCCTCGACCTACCAAATTGGGTGGTGGTGACCACCGACGCCAATCTCGTCGGCTGGGGAGCCGTCTGCGACCGAAGCGCCACGCAGGGGACGTGGTCCGCGGAGGAATCGAAGTGGTCCATCAATCGCCTGGAGACCAGAGCGGTCAGATTGGCGCTCCTCCATTTCCTGCCACTCCTTCGGAATCAGGAAGTCAGAATCTTATCGGACAACGCGACCACGGTGGCTTACATCAACCGTCAGGGCGGCACACGCAGTCCGCAGGTCGCGCTAGAGGCAGCGATGCTGATGCAGTGGGCGGAACGGAATCTGCGCCGCCTCGCGGCCTCACACATCGCGGGCGTGGACAACGTCCAGGCCGACTTCCTCAGTCGCCAGCTCCTGGACCCCGGAGAGTGGTCGCTCTCCGACACGGCCATGCAACTACTCGTCCGGCGGTGGGGCTCCCCCCACCTGGATCTCATGGCGTCCGCACAGAACACCAAGGCACCTCGCTTCTTCAGTCGCCGGAGAGAAAGGGGAGCGGAGGGCGTAGATGCTCTCGCACTCCCGTGGCCGGCCGATCTGCTCCTATATGCGTTCCCACCGTGGCCGCTGGTGGGAAGAGTACTCCGACGAATAGAAGTTCATCAGGGGACGGTGATCTTCGTCACACCAGAGTGGCCAAGACGACCTTGGTTTGCGGATCTCCTCCACCTGGTAATCGATGGACCCATCCGGCTGGGACATCTTCCCCGCCTCCTACACCAGGGACCGGTATTTTTCGACCAGGCAGAACTCTTCTGTCTTGCGGCCTGGCTTTTGAGAGGCACCGCCTCCGCCGACGAGGGTACCCAGAGGCGGTAGTGTCAACTCTGCTGCGGTCTCGGAAGACTTCGACGTCGGTGGCCTACGTGCGGGTCTGGAAGGTGTTCGAACTGTGGTGTACCGACCGGAACACAAGACCCACGGAGGCGTCTGTCCCGCAGATCCTCCAGTTCCTACAGGCGGGAGTGGAAAAGGGGCTCGCTTACAACTCCCTTAGGGTTCAAGTGGCCGCCCTTGGCTCCCTCCTGCGGGGAGGGGGATCTTTGTTACACCATCCGGACATCCTCCGTTTTCTCAAGGGCGTCAAGCACTTGCGGCCTCCATTGCGGGATCCTTGTCCCTCTTGGAGCCTCAATTTGGTCCTACGTTCCCTGTCAGGACCTCCGTTCGAACCACTGAGGAGTGCGACGATCAAGGACCTCACTCTCAAGACGGTGTTCCTGGTGGCCATATGTTCCGCTCGGCGTATTTCGGAGCTGCAGGCTCTGTCCTGTCGAGAGCCTTATCTACGGTTCACCGATTCGGGCGTTTCACTTCGGACTGTGCCCTCCTTCTTCCCGAAGGTGGTGTCCGCCTTCCATGTGAATCAGACGGTGGAATTGCCCTCCTTCTCCTCGTCTGAGCCACGGACTCTTCGTCTCCTCGACGTCAAGCGCACTCTGCGGATCTACCTGGAGGCCACGAATGACTTTCGGACTTCTGACCATCTCTTCGTCCTTTGGTCTGGTCCCCGGAAGGGATCCCAGGCCTCGAAGACTACGATTGCCAGATGGCTGAAGGCCGGCATTGCCGCCTCCTACATCGGGACGGGGCGGACTCCTCCACCCGGTATTGTGGCGCATTCTACACGCTCTCAGGCGGCCTCCTGGGCGGAGAGCCGATCGGTGTCTTCGCAGGAAATCTGTAGAGCGGCCACCTGGAAATCGTTACACACGTTCTCGAGACACTACAGACTACACCTCGCCTCGTCTGTCCATGGACACTTTGGCGAACAGGTTCTACGAGCAGGCCTCGCAGAATCCCACCCGGGTTAGGGAAGCTTGGGTACATCCCACGGTCTGGACTGATCCAGGTACGTACAGGGAAAAGAAAATTATTACTTACCTGCTAATTTTCGTTCCTGTAGTACCATGGATCAGTCCAGACGCCCACCGCTTTTGGGTTCTACTCCTGCTCGGCTGTCTTGGGGTCTGACTTGACTCAGCTGTTATTCTTACTATGTTCTCTCACGTGTTCCCCGTTTCACTATTTGTGATTGTTCTTTCCTTGGGGATCGACACGAGTTGTGACCTCCCATCCGTTGGTGGGATGGTACAGTTTCTCTGTTTTAAATTCAGCGGCTCATTATTGCCGTCTTGTTTTAACTTGATCCAATTCAGGGGGTTTCTGATTACTCGGGCTTTGATATTCTCGATACTGAACTCCTGCAGAGGGGGTAGTAGTACTTATGGTGACGCCCCCTCGAAGTTTTGGGCTGACTCCATCTGCTGGATTGGGGACATAACCCACGGTCTGGACTGATCCATGGTACTACAGGAACGAAAATTAGCAGGTAAGTAATAATTTTCTTATATCGCTCCATGGTGAGACCACACCTTGAGCACTGTACAAAATTATGGTCACCGCATCTTAAAAAAGATATAGTTGCACTGGAGAAAATACAGAGAAGGGTGACTACAATGATAAAGGGAATGCAACAGCTCCCCAAAAAGGAAAGACTAAAGAGGTTAGGCTGTTCAGCTTGGAGAAGAGATGGGCTGAGTGGGGATATGATAGAGGTCTTTAAAATCATAAGAGGTCTAGAACGGGTAGATGTGAATCAGTTATTTTTTCGGATAATAGGACTAAGGGGCACTCCATGAAATTAGCAAGTAGCACATTTAAAACTAATCAGAGAAAATTATTTTTCACTCAATACACAATTAAGCTCTGGAATTTGTTGCCAGAGGATGTGAGCAGTGCAGTTAGTATAGCTGTGTTTAAAAAAAGGTTTGGATAAGTTCTTGGAGCAGAAGTCTATTAACTGCTATTATTCAAGTTGACTTAGGGGATAGCCACTGCTATTACTGGCATCAGTAGCATGGGATCTACTTAATGTTTGGGTACTTGCCAGGTACTTGTAGCTGGAATGGCTACTATTGAAAACAGGATGCTGGGCTTCATAGACCTTTGGTCTGACCCAGCATGGCGACTTCTTATGTTCTAATACCAAGGATGTAAAGGTACATCTAACTGACAACAGGATAGAAATTCATCAAGTGAAAAATTTCATTGATTCAAAAACCCTAAGGGCATGGGACTATCTTAAACTATTGGGAACAAGGGCTGTAGTGATAGATTTAGTGCCTTGGGCAAGGGTGCAGAAATGACCCCCTCAATGTGCTCTCCTATCACATTGGAGATCCCAGCATCAGAATTACAAATACCTACTTCACCTCCCCCTATTGGTGAAACAGAATCTTCAGTGGTGGTTTGATAAAGCAAATCTGTTGCAAGGAGTATTTCTAGATCTACTGACCTTGATAATAGTTATAGCAAGGCAAGTTCAGTGGGTTGGGGAGCATACTGTCAAATCAACATGACCAGGGACAATAGTCAAATACACAGGCCTTGTATTCAAGCAACAGGTTATAGACCAGAACAGTTTGCTTGGCATTACTTCTCAATATCATTCACAAATCCCTACACACCAAAAACATGCCCTGGTTCAATGAGCACCTCCAGTTTCACACCCATAGCAGACCCACCAGAGCCCAACAGTTGGCAACACTACACGCGCCCTCCCACAAGGCCGTAAAGCTCAAATGCACTGCGGACCGTGCCCTCTCCATAGCAGGTCCTACACTTTGGAATAAAATGCCGCCTAGACTTCGCCAGGAACAATGCCCTAAGAAATTTAAGCAGAACCTCAAGACCTGGCTTTTCAAGCAAGCTTTCACTTGAACTTCAACTTCCCAAGCCCTCCTCGACCCTCAACTATCCAGTCCCCCCTGCGACATTATCTACCCTCCCCCTTCTTGACCCCCCCCACTCAACCTTCACTCCTTCCAATTGTAAATACTTTGCAAAAACATTTCCTATAGCCTCTCTAATTATGTCATGCATAATTTCCTATAGTCTCTCTAATTATGTCATGCATCTTTGTTTTTATCTTATAGTTTAATCCCCCCCTTCATCTTTTGCTGTTCGCATTTGTATTATTATCCAATGTTCAATGTTTATTGTAAAGCCTGTGGCTACATTACTTTTGCTGTAAACCGATTAGATGTTCCAAATGATTATCGGTATGTAAAAATGCTAAATAAATTTCCAGCCAATTCTGAAGGGAAAGGCGGTAAGACTCCTTTGTGACAATGCAACTGCAATAAATATACTTACACCACACTTGATATGTTTTCCCTAGCCCATAATTTGTGAATCAGTCTCATAAAAAGCAAGTGAGCTAGTACTCAGGATGGTTGCCAGCGTTATGTTGCTGGTGCTCACTATCCTTATTGGAAGAGCCTGGTGTTAATACTGCATATTCGTTTGTTGCAAAGGTTTGTGGTTAGGTAATGAAAGGGATGGTAGCTGGCTGATAGTCATTCAGAAACGCATGGTTCGAAATGATGTATCTTTGAAGGAACAGGGAAAATAGGGCATTCCAGTAGAAAGGTTGCAATAAATGCCAAAAGGAACCAGGTGCCTTTAAGTAAAGTACAGAAAAATTCCAGATTATCCCTGTGATGAGCAGGTTGTTAATACAAATAAGAAACATACTTTGAAATGTCTACATACAAATACTAGAAGTCTAAAAAATAAGATGGGAGAGTGAGTGTGTGTAGCACTGGATGAAGAGGTAGATATAATTAGCATCTCAGAGACCTGGTTGAGGGAGGATAATCAGTGGGACACTGATATCAGGGTAAAAATTATATCAAAATGATAGGAGGGATGACATTATATGTTACAGAGCATTGAGTCAAACAGGATAAAAGTTCTGCAGGAAACAAATTGCAATGTTGAATCTTCATGGATAGAAATTCCAGATGAAAAAGGCAATACAATAATAATAGGGTTGTATTACTGTTCACCTAGCCAGAATGAACTAACAGACAATGAAATGCGAAAAGAAATTAGGGAAGCTAACAATCACCAGCGCAATAATGGGTGATTTCAGTTACCCCAGTATTGACTGGGTGAATTTATTTATTTATTTGCGATATTTTTATACTGTTACATCAGGACATTCTAGAGAAGTAAAGTTCCTAGATGAAATAAATGGCTGCTTCATGGAGCAGCTGGTGTACAAGAACCACCAGGAGGGGAAACTATTTTAGACCTGGTCCTTAGTGGAACACAGGATTTGGTGCAAGAGGTAACAGGGTTGGAGCCCCTTGGCAATAGTGATCACAACATTATCAAATTTGACTTAATAACTGGAGGGAGCACAAAAAAAAATCTGACAGCATTTAACTTTCAAAAAATGTTTAGGAAAAAAACTGAAAGAAGCAACTGCAAAGTCTGAATTTAGCTCAGGCATGGATGATGTCTAAAAATACTAGAGATGTGCATTCGTTTTTCCCGAATTAGGCAATTTCAGCGAAATTGCCTAATTCGGTGTGGTTCAGGGGAACCAAAAAACTAATGGAATTTTTCTGAAATGGTTGGGAAAATTAGTTTTTTGGGTCAGTGCGCGCTAACTTTGACCCGTCAGTGTGCGCTAACTCGAAAATCAGGGCCCCCCCCCCCCCCAAAAAAAACCCCCGAACCTCTGGAAAAATGAAATTTCCTGTGGGGGGCCCCGAAACAAAGCCCGACACTATTAAAAACAAAAAAACAAAAAAAAAAACCCAACCCAAAAACAAAACACGATGCACATCTCTTAAAAAAACAAAAACCATCTTGGAAGCCCAGAACAGATGTATTCCACGCATTAGAAAAGGTGGAAAGAATGCTAAGCGACTACCAGCATGGTTGAAAGGTATGGTGTGAGAGGCTATAATATCTAAAAGAACATCTTTCAAGAAATGGAAAAGGAATCCAAATGAAGAAAACAGGAAACAGCATAAGTACTGGCAAGTCAGATGCAAAGCATTGATAAGGAAGGCAAAGAGAATTTGAAAAGAAGCTTGCCATAAAAGTAAAAAACTCATAAAAACCTTTTCAGGTACATTAGAGGTAACCAAAAACAAAAACCTGCGAGGGAGTAGACGATCAAGGGGTAAAAAGCGCTCTTAAGGTGACAAAGCTATAGCAGAGATTTTAATTGAATTCTTTGCTTCAGTATTCACTGAGGAAGATGTAAGAAATATACCCATGTCAGAAATGATATTCAAAGGTGATGATTCAGAGGAACTGAAACAAATTCCAGTGAACTTGGAAGATGTACTAGGGCAAATTGACAAACTAAAGAGTAGCAATTCACCTGGACCAGAAAGTATACATCCCAGAGTGCTGAAAGAATTGAGAAATGAAATTGCAGACCTGCTACTGGAAATTTGGAAACTATCAATATCTGTGGTACCTGAGGACTGGAGGGGCTTGCCAATATAACACCAAATTTTAAAAAGGGATCAAGGGATGATCCTGAAACTTACTGGCCAGCGAGTCTGACTTCTGTTCCATGCAAAATAATTTCTATCATAAAAATCAAAATTGCTGAGCATATAGATAGTTTAATGAGCCAAAGCCAACATGGGTTTAGCCAAGGGAAGTCTTGCTTCACAAATTTGGTACATTTATTGAGGGCATAAATAAACATGTGGATAAAGGTGAGCCAGTATCTGGATTTACAGAAAGCATTTGACAAAGTCCCTCATGAGAGACTTCTTAGGAAGTTAGAAAGTCATGGGATATGTGGCAGTGTGCTGTTGTGGGCTGCCAGCTGGTTAATAGAAAACAGAGTTGAGCTTAAATGGTAAATGTTCCCAATGGAAAAAGGTGAATAGTGGAGTGCCCCAGGGATCTGTTCTGGGACAGATGCTTTTTAATATATTTATAAATGACCTGGAAATGGGAACAAGTGAGGTGATCAAATTTGCTGATGAGACAAAATTATTCAAAATTGTCAATTTTATTAGCGTCTGAAAAAAAGAAATTCAAATGTGACCTTAAAACATGGTTATTTCAAAATGCATACAACCTAACAAACTTTTCTGAAATCTGTACTTTCCCCTTCATGGACAAACTCACATGAATCCAACTAAAGTACATAATATCTCATTTCTTTCCAGTTCATCCTAAATTCAAATCTTTGGGACTTCCTCTCCCCTCACTTTTTATCCCTCCAGCACCCTCTGTCAAAATACTATCTCATCCCTGCTTCCTCACTCCTCCCCGACCTCTTGCTAAACTGGATGATTTTTTTTTACATATTTAGCGAATGTAACTGTCTGCCTATATTTGTCGTGATGTAAACCGTTGTGATCTTCACTTGTAACGACAGTATATAAAATGGCTAAATAAATCGCAAGAGGATTGTGAGAAATTGCAAGAAGTTGCGAACCTGGGAAACTGGGCATGCAAATGGAAAATTAAGCGATCCGGGAAACTACAGACCAGTTAGCCTGACTTCAGTGCTAGGAAAAATAGTGGAAAGTGTTCTAAACATCAAAATCACAGAACACATAGAAAGACATGGTTTAATGGAACAAAGTCGGCATGGCTTTACCCAAGGCAAGTCTTGCCTCACAAATCTGCTTCACTTTTTTGAAGGAGTTAATAAACATGTAGATAAAGGTGAACCGGTAGATGTAGTATACTTGGATTTTCAGAAGGCGTTTGACAAAGTTCCTCATGAGAGGCTTCTAGGAAAAGTAAGAAGCCATGGAATAGGTGGCAATGTGCTTTCATGGATTGCAAACTGGCTAAAAGACAGGAAACAGAGTAGGATTAAATGGACAATTTTTTCAGTGGAAGGGAGTGGCCAGTGGAGTGCCTCAGGGATCTGTATTGGGACCCTTACTTTTCAATATATTTATAAATGATCTGGAAAGAAATACGACGAGTGAGATAATTAAATTTGCAGATGACACAAAATTGTTCAGAGTAGTTAAATCACAAGCAGATTGTGATAAATTGCAGGAAGACCTTGTGAGACTGGAAAATTGGGCATACAAATGGTAGATGAAATTTAATGTGGATAAGTGCACGGTGATGCATATAGGGAAAAATAACCCATGCTACAGTTACACAATGTTGGGTTCCATATTAGGTGCTACAACCCAAGAAAGCGATCTAGGCGTCATAGTGGATAACACATTGAAATTGTCGGTTCAGTGTGCTACGGCAGTCAAAAAAGCAAACAGAATGTTGGGAATTATTAGAAAGAGCATGGTGAATAAAACAGAAAATATCATAATGCCTCTGTATCGCTCCATGGTGTGACTGCACCTTGAATACTGTCTACAATTCTGGTCGCCGCATCTCAAAAAAGATATAATTGCGATGGAGAGGGTACAGAGAAGGGCAACCAAAATAAGGGGAATGGAACAACTCCCCTATGAGGAAAGACTAAAGAGGTTAGGACTTTTCAGCTTGGAGAAGAGACGGCTGATGGGGGATATGATAGAGGTGTTTAAAATCATGAGAGGTCTAGAACGGGTAGATGTGAATCAGTTATTTACTCTTTCAGATAATAGAAAGACTAGGGGGCACGCTATGAAGTTAGCATGTGGCACATTTAAAACTAATCGGAGAAAGTTCTTTTTTACTCAAGCACAATTAAACTCTGGAATTTGTTGCCAGAGGATGTGGTTAGTGCAGTTAGTATAGCTGTGTTTAAAAAAAGGATTGGATAAGTTCTTGGAGGAAAAGTCCATTACCTGCTATTAAGTTCACTTAGAGAATAGCCACTGCCATTAGCAATGGTAACATGGAATAGACTTAGTTTTTGGGTACTTGCCAGGTTCTTATGGCCTGGATTGGCCACTGTTGGAAACAGGATGCTGGGCTTGATGGACCATTGGTCTGACCCAGTATGGCATGTTCTTATGTTCTTAAATTTAATGTAGACAAGGGTGATGTGATGCACTTAGGGAAGAGTACCCCAAATTATAGCTACAAAATGCAAGGTTCCACATTAGGAGTCACCACTCAGGAAAACGATCTAGGTGTCATTGTTGAAAATACGTTGAAATCTTCTGCTCAGTGTGTAGCAGTAACAAGAAAGCAAATAGAATGCTAGGGATTATTAGGAAAGGAATGGAGAATAAAACAGAGAATATCATAATGCCTCTGTTTCGTTCCATAGAGTGAATTCATCTTGACTATTGTGTTCATTTCTGGTCACTACATCTCAAGAAAGATATAGAAGAATTAGAAAAGGTACAGAAAAGGATGACCAGGATGATAAAGGGGATGGAACGATTCCCTATGAGAAAATGCTAAAGAGGTTAGGACTCTTCAGCTTGAAGAAGAGATGGCTGAGGGAAGATATGATGGAGGTCTATAAAATGAGTGGAATGGAACGAGTAAATGTTAATCAGCTGTTTACTCTTTATTGAATGATCTGTTTGTAAATTGTAAATGAATCTGCTTGGGTTTTGATCATGAACAACTTAAGCATCTAACTCTTCTTTTCAAATTTTCTTTTCAGATAACATTACTGCAGATGGAGCACAATTTTGATATTGTAAGTATACTTCAGACTTAATTGCCTGTTCATCCCATTACTCCTGCACCTGTACCCACCTCACTCCTCCCTCCTGCACCAAAACGGGAAGGTAGTTTTTATAGTCAGACTGATTTTACAGTTTTGTTTTCTTGGATAGATGAACCATGCCTGTCGAGCCTTAACATATATGATGGAAGCACTTCCCAGGTCATCTGCTGTTGTGGTAGATGCAATTCCTGTCTTCTTGGAAAAGGTAACATGTCATCCATGTCTTAATTCCAGTGTGCGTTGCAGGCTATATTATAATATGTACTTATGTTTAAGCACTTAGGGTGAGAAGGTAATTTAACACCCTGTACATTGATTCTGGTAGGGAGTTGGGTATGTCCTCTCGTGTAACCACAAATCTTGTCTTGATTCTTAAAATGTTACTGATTGGACACTGGATTGATAAACATTGGTAACAGTGTAACACAATGACTTTTAAGAAAATTTGGCCAGTAATATTAAAGAGTGAAATGTTACTTTGACAGTATATAAAAATGTTAACTATTTTTGGTCTTCTCTTTAATTTCAGAGCCATTTGGAAAAATGTCAAAATAACTAAGATTTTATATTTAAAAGGAACTACAATTTTGGAGTGTTGATTTTAAGATTTGTAGGAGTTTTATACACTTCAAATTGATAGTCCCTAGTTTCAAAGCTTTGTGTTAACCACTGGTTCCCAATCTTTGTCATAGCACCCTCCTTAATAGAGTCACTCTCTCATAATACGTCATCACCTTCCCTTTCCTCCCCCCACTCTCTTGGCATCATCTTCCCTTTCTTTCCTCAGGATCACCTCCAGCCAGCAAGAGGATTTGGGTAAGCAGTGCTGCTTACCTGCTGCTTGCGGACTCCTGCTGCTAGGAGGGGATAGAGTAGGAAACAGGGGAAGGGAGAAGTTAAAACCTTTGCAGCCGGCTGCAGTGGCTGTGACCCACTCCCATCTTCTCTCTGCAGGCTGTAAAAAATTTCACAGCACACTAGTGTGCTGCAGCACACCAGTTGAGAACCTCAGTTATACACCATAGGAGAAGCACTTTTGGAAACACTGCCTTGTGAGTGACAGTACTACACTGGAAAACTAGATTGCCTGTTTAGATGTAGGCTTACTAGATAGCTTAAATGAAACTAGCCATATTCTATGTTGTATTCAGTTGAGTCATGAGATTTCTTGCATTGATGTCCTAACCTTTCGCAAGAGAATTATATCATAATGGTGTCTATTTCTAGGCATATTATTGCTGTTAACACTGATAGGTAATTCTGGTTCCCAGCTTTCTCTGCCTTCATATTTAGGCCGATGCGATACCATGCCGCAGTGCACGGCTCGACACGCGTCCATAACCCCCCTATGCAAAACGGGGGTTAGCACATCCAAAATGCGTGTACGACCGAGCTCGTAGCTAATAGCGCTCATTACATGTAAATTCATGTTGAGTTTAATTCCTCTCGATTTAAAAAAAAAAAAAAAAGTGCGCCTGATGTGCACATTTTTACCCTCAAAAATTAATGCCTGCCCCAGAGCAGGTGTTAATTCTTGGTTTGCAGAAAAGCAGAAAGTACTGCTTTTCTGTTGTTCCTCTGACTTAATATCATGGCGATATTAAGTCAGAGGAACTGAAAAAGGAGAACCCTAAAAAAAAGTGCCGGCAGGCAGGTTAGGAAAAGGGACGCTCAATTAACGAGCATCCATTTTCCTAATCCGTGGCTGTGCACAGGTTAGGGAAACAGACGCTAGTAAAACTGAGCAGCCGGTTTCCTAACCCGCTGACAGCCACCTCTCCTGGGTGCCCAATGCCAAGGAGGTGCTAGGGACGCAAACTTTTCCCTAGCACCTCCTTTTTACCTCTGCAGCGTGCGTTGAGAGAGCAGGCACTCGAGTGCCCGTTTAACGCGCACAGATATTGCAAAAGCCTGATTGTGACCTCTCCACATACTGCTTTCTGGAGATTCATTGAATGTGCCAAATGTTTCTAATTAGTATTAAGGACTGTAAATTAATTGTGCCGCACTTATAGTAACTGGTTAACTCTGATCTTATACCAAATGGAGTTTTTTCCAATTTGTATTGATTGTCCCTTTTTAAAAATATTCAATTTTATTATTTTCTTCAGTGAATACAACATAACAGGATTTCCAAAATAACATAAATCTTTCCCATATTGCATCTTATGTAAATAAGACTATTGTATATTTAAAATTTATCGTATACGAAAAATATATACATTTTGAGAGGGGAAAAAAAGGTGGCAATAAAATAGCAATCAAATTGAAGTATATTGCAATTAGATTAGAATAATCTAATTAGGGATTAGAATAAACCAGCTATTACATTTGTGGCACAGCAAGTATCTTAGTTTCTTACCACTTGTGAGAAGACACAGTAAGCTGAATGTTCTATCAGACAACTTCAAACATTAACTAAAGGCAGAGGTTTGCTGGACCCACAGAGATTGCAATGTGAGGAGAAGTTGACTGTGCCTCAACTTTCTTTTCCTTTGAAAGCTGGAACAGGAAACCATTATTCAAGTCTAGTTTTCTACTGCACTGTTATTTAGTTAACTCCTATATGAGGCATTTTCCAAGGGAGTTCAAAATATTAATCATATAGCTTTATTATATAGAAAGCATGAGCATTTACAGGCGTTAGGGTACAGTGCCTTGTAAAAGTCTTCAAAGCTTTGTACATTCTGCTGTCTAAAAATTAAAATGCATTGAAGCAGTTTTTCATTGGTCTACTCACGATAGTCCATGCGTTTATCGTTAAAGAGCAATTTTGGATATATTCCAAAAGAAGTCTGGATTGGATAAATCTTCACCCCCATGATCATAGCAAACCCAAATTTGCTGTGCTTAAAAAAATTCCCTTAAGGCCCCTAACAAGTTAATAGAGCCCACTTCTGTTCAATCGCAGTAGTTAAGCTGATTTGAATACTCCTGGGTGAAGATAAGGGGAATGGAACAGCTCCCCTATGAGGAAAGACTAAAGAGGTTAGGACTTTTCAGCTTGGAGAAGAGACGGCTGAGGGGGGATATGATAGAGATGTTTAAAATCATGAGATGTCTAGAACGGGTAAATGTGAATCGGTTATTTACTCTTTCGGATAGTAGAAAGACTATGGGGCACATTTAAAACTAATCGGAGAAAGTTCTTTTTTACTCAACGCACAATTAAACTCTGGAATTTGTTGCCAGAGGATGTGGTTAGTGCAGTTTGTATAGCTGTGTTTAAAAAAGGATTGGATAAGTTCTTGGAGGAGAAGTCCATTACCTGCTATTAAGTTCACTTAGAGAATAGCCACTGCCATTAGCAATGGTAACATGGAATACACTTAGCTTTTGGGTACTTGCCAGGTTCTTATGGCCTGGATTGGCCCCTGTTGGAAACAGGATGCTGGGCTTGATGGACCCTTGGTCTGACCCAGTATGGCATTTTCTTAGGTTCTTATGTTCTTAAGAATCGAGCTGTTTCTGTTACATGAGGTGAATTTGAAGCAAAGGTCAAAACATGCCAAATAATGAGTTGCCAAGATTGCTCCATGATCACAGTATTCAAAGGCAGAGATAGAGGAAGTCTATAAGATAAATTCAGTGAGTTTGAATATCCCTTGAGGCACTGCCATAGCCATCACTGCAACGTAGAAACAGCTCGGCACCAACAAAGCCTGCCGTGATCAGGCTGTCCCTTCAATGGCAGCAGCCGAGGGTTAAGTTAACTACTGTGCAAAGCCATTGGGAGGCCTACGGTTACTTTAAAAGGTTTTTGGCTGAGAGTTTGGCTGAAATTTTTAACAATTTCAACATTATTCCCACAAACGTGGCAAGAAAGAAAACTCTGCTAAAGAAAAGCCATATATGTGTCTCATAGCGTTTGTAAAGAAACAGGGGATCCAGCATACATGTGGAAGATGATTTTGTGGTCTGAGAGCAAAGTGGAATTTTTTGATCTTGATGCTAAATGTGCAGGGAATAAAACAAATACAGCATTTTGCCCTGCTGACACCAGCCCTACAGTAAAACATGGTCGTGGCACCATTATTTGTGGGGATGCTTTGAATCAGTGGGTACAGAAAGGCTTGTGAAGATCAAGGGGCGCAAGATAGGTGTTGCAAAGTACAGGCAGATCCTGGAGGGGAAGGCCTGTTCCTCTGGAAAGAAGATTCACCTTTCAGCAGGATGATAATCCTAAAGATAAGTTGAAAGCAACAATGGAGTGGCTCAGCCAGAAAAACATGAATTTCCTCAAGTGGTCCATGTGAAGCCAAGCCTGAATCCAGTAGAAATTCTGGGGCATGACTTGAAGACTGCAGGCCAGAGAAGATCCCCCAAGAAAACCAGGCAAAAACTGGTGACATCCCTCTCTGCAAAGTTGGAAGACGCTTATCCTAAATGACCCATGGCTGCTGTTGCCGCAGAGGGGGCTTTTTAACACGTATTGAGTCAAGGAATGTGAAGGCGCATGCAGTGGAGACTTCTTAAATTTTATCTGTAATTACTTTTGGAATATTTCTCTAATTGTTCTTTCCCTATGAAAGTGTAGATTATATTATAGAGATTAGTGAAATCACTTATTTTACTGCATTTTGATTTGTATTTTTTTGTTAGAAAATGAAAAAGTACGAGGGTATGAAGACTCTTGCAGGCACTGTACATGAACTAGTTTGATTTCAAACACCCCTCCCCCCCCCCCTCCAATCCGGGATTTCCTGCAGTAGAAGACTAGATATCAGCCTTGTTTTTCTTATGTTCTTAGCTGCAAGTTATTCAGTGTATTGATGTGGCAGAACAAGCTTTGACAGCACTGGAGATGTTATCACGCAGACACAGCAAAGCCATATTGCAAGCAGTAAGTATGTTCACTTCCTCGATGGAAATCTTCCATAATTTGTGAAGTTTGCAGTCACACCTCTATGGATATGCATTATGCAAATCTAAGGCATACTCTAATATGAGAGATGCATTTTCTCAAATCATTTTTAGGTGCATTTCGCTAGTGCGAGAGTGCATATTGTGGTGCGTCAATCTGTGTCTGTCCATATGTTTCAGTGGTTAAATGTGTGGTGCCTGTGCGTGGCCATATGTAAGGCGGCAGGATCAGGTTTGGGGGGGAGGGTGGGTGATGGGAGTCTGTGCCACTGTTGCTGCGGAATTCACGCCACCGCTGTAATGTAGTGTAGGAGGAGCAGCGGGTGTCCGTCATCAGTGCTCCTAATCCCCCGTCAACCCCACTGAATGTTTGACTGGGGTGGAGGCATAATGGGGTGGGAGAAGTGAGTGCAGGAAAATGCGCCTTTGCCATCCCATGTTCTAACTTGTGGTAGTGTTTATTATTACCTTTGTGATGACATCAGAAATTTCCAACTATCAAGTTGTCTGTAACATGGCAGTGAAATCCTGCCGTTTTTGACTATCAAAGAAAAGGTGATTGTGCTATAACATCTGTCTGTTTTGTAGGGAGGTTTGGCAGATTGTTTGCTATATCTGGAGTTTTTCAGCATAAATGCCCAGAGGAATGCATTAGCTATTGCTGCCAACTGCTGCCAGAGTATCACCCCAGATGAGTTTCACTTTGTTGCAGATTCTCTCCCCCTGCTTACACAAAGGCTAACTCATCAGGTAAGAAATAAGCTATTTAATGTATTTAGTCACTTGTGGGTCGTCTTCTAATTCAACTGTCTCTATTTTTTATATAGCTACAAAATTTTTGCTATATGAAAAAAAGATTCCTTGTTCCAATATTACTGTGTGTTTGTAGTTTGGAGTAAAAAGAAAATCCTCACTTATTAAATATTGAAATTTAATTTCACTGGGTATTTACACTATGTAGGTGTTTTGCCCCTCTAATCAAGTGCTGCTCCACCCAGTCCTTGGGGCACACATAGCCAGTCAGGTTTTCAGATCTACAATGAATATGCATGAGATAGATTTGCATGTTCTGCTTTTATTGTATGCAAATCCATCGTGTCCATATTCATTGTGGATCTCCTGAAAACACGACTGGGTGGGAATGCCCCGAGGACTGGTACTGCCTAGGTATCTAATCCCAGGAAATTTTCTTATTGTAGATTGTATTCTTAATACTAAATACTTTTTTTTTAATGTGCTGCCTTTTTTCCATCAATAGGCAGGCTGAATTAGCCATTATGTGTGGGGTGACAGCATTCAGCGGTCCCGAATGGACTCGTATTTCCAAGCTAGCAGAGCTTTGACTTCTGCTGAGCCATGGGCAGATTGCTTTTCAAAAAGTTACTTTAAAGTGGTCACCGTTTTACTTATGGTATTCAGAAATAAATGACACTGTTAAAGAGGGACAGTCTGTAAAGTCACTGGCAACTTACACAGCAGCTACACATACAAGTTATACCAATTTTCAAAGCAAATTTATCCATATTAGTTTGTTTTGCAATATATATATGAAATAGCACTCACAAACTCACCTGAACAAAATTATATCTGCTCTTTCAGGGCATAACTTCTTTGGGTTAGTTTATGCGCATACTTCTTAAAATCAGAATTATACCCATAAATCTCTCCTCTGTCCCCAGAACACTTTTTTTTTTAACACAAAAAAGTGTGTGAAATTGGGTTATTCACATAATTTTATGCATAGAACACGAGCATTTTTTTAAGAAACCATTTATACATATAAGCCCATGTTTTATGCATGCTAGTAAATTAAAAATCTTCCCAAGATGTTGCCATACTTTTTCCAGAGGGAAAAAAAAGTATATATTCATATAGTTCCATATATAGCCCTTTAGAAGATTCAAGGGAGTCAGTAAGCAGAGAGTTATCTGCAGGTTGTATGTTTAAAATATTATGTGCATAATTGGCCAGAAAAAACACACACACACAAAATTTTCAGAATGGCTGGAGTACGCAACTACTGGTTCTGTCCTACAGAGAGGGCAGTTGGAGGGTGTTCTGGGGCAGGGTTTTGAAATATGAACACATGTCAGTATTTTGTGAATAGAGAACACACATGTCATCAAATATGTATGGATGCTTCAACACCTGCTATTTAAAGCACCAAAATCAAACCTTGCTTGTTTGTTTTTGTTTTGTTTTTTTTTACTTTTTATTTACTTTTTTTTTTAATACAAAGCACATATTCATTACTTTGTAACAACCCTCAAAAAAAACTGAACTCCTAGTTATCTCCAACAAACATCCTTCTCCCCCTATCCCCCTCTCTCACTTCTCCACTTCTTTCCCTCCACACACCCGTAATCTCGGTGTTCTTATTGACAACCAACTCACTTTCAAACCCCTCATTAAATCTATCATAAAAGACTGCTTTTTCAAGCTACAAACGATTAAAAAACTCAGACCTTTATTACACTTTTCTGACTTCCGCACTGTACTCCAGTCTATTATTTTTTCCAGAATAGACTACTGTAATGCTCTCCTCCTCGGCCTTCCCTCTACTAATACTAAACCGTTACAACTACTACAAAACGCTGCTGCACGTATTCTTTCTAACTCCAAAAAAAAAGAGACCACATTACACCAACCCTTATTGAACTTCACTGGCTACCAATACAATCACGAATACTATTCAAAACACTTTCCCTCATCCATAAAAGCCTTATAAATGAAAACCTCCACTGGACCAACCCGCCTCTCCTCCCCCGCACATCCACAAGACCCACTCGCCCTGCCCTCCAAGGAACACTCCGCACGCCCTCAATCAAATCCACCAAACTTACCTCCACTATGAACAGAGCCTTTTCCCTTGCTGGCCCTACCCTATGGAACTCCTTACCTCCAGACTTACGCACAGAGACCTCCACTCCTAAATTCAAGAAAAACTAAAAACATGGTTGTTCCTTCAGGCATACCCCTCACAATCCTCCATGAAGAATTCCTAAAATCCCTTTATTTGAACCTCTGCGTTGTTATAACAGTAGCAGTCTCTCTACTCTCTACCTCCCCGTCATCCTCAACCTCTGGTACCTCCCCTGTTTACCCTAGTATTATTACCGTTCCCTTCTCCATTCATATTCTCACTGTCCACCCATTTTCCTATTTTTACCCCAGTTAACTCCCCAGCCTCTAACGTTCCTCTCCTTGTGCCCCTCGTTCCTCTGTTAAACCTCCTTGCACAGAATTGTGTTTGTGATACTTTCATTGAGCTCACTCACTCACGATCCTTTCCTCTTGATTCTTATTTAAACAATTTATCAGCTCAGACGTTGTTCTTACCTCCTTGTAATTGATCCAGTAGTGTCGCTCTGGAATGACCATGAACTGCTGTACATTTTGTATTATAGTTCACCTTATCTAGTGTTCTAGTTCATTAACTTTATATGTAACACATAGCTCCTCGAATTTAACATTTAGTTATTCTACTGCTCCTTGCCTCTTATAGTTGTTACTGTTCCATGTAAGGGCTCTGCCTATGTGTAAATGGCTCCGCCTAAATGTTCCTAGTTATATGTAAACCGATACGATGTGCAAACAGCTATCGGTATAGAAGAAACTCTAAATAAATAAAATAATATGAAATGGTGAAAATCTTACAAAAAACATGCAGGAAATAAATTTATGCAACATTACTATTGATATTAAACCATTCTAACAAAGGGAAAATGTAGGGAGAAGGCAAAGAAAACAGAGTAGCAAAATAGGAAACCATTAAAAAGGGCCTTAGCAGTGATAACCACCCTGAAACTTAAATCAAGCTTATCACTGGTCAGGGGGGACAGAAGATGTTAAATTCTCTTTAGCATCAATAAAGGATCTAAGTTGCTCAAGGAAGAAAAAAAATAGTTATCTGAAAGATATTTAATATGACATTTACAGGGGTATCGTAGCATAACGGAAGCCCCCAATTCTAACACCTCCTTCCTAAGCATAAGAAACCCTCTCCTCCACTCCTGAATAAATCTAGACAAATCAGGAAAAATAATAACTTTCTGACCATGAAATTCAGAATCTAAATTTCAAAAATAGGAAGACTTAACCTTATGTATATCACTATCAATTCTAAAGGAAACAAGCAATGTTGCATATTCAATTACTTGTAGATAGATAGATTAGTATAGATGGTATAGTATCAGGAAATTGCAAGACATCCATTAAAAAAAACGTCTTAGTCATAATAGGTAATTCACCCATAATCTTAGGAAAATTTAGGAAACATAAGAGACAAAAGTCTAGAAGAATTTTCCAAAAATTCAAGCCATCTGAAGAAATTATTACATTCCTGAGCCAAACTAGACTGAGCAACAGCCAGGTTATTCAAATCTTGCTGCAAAGAGGCAATTTTAACATCATGCTCAGAAATCTTAAGGTCATGAGAAGAAACCAAGGGATCCAATTTGGGAGAAAAAGAATCCAATTTATGGAAACAGTAGTCAGATCCTGTCCAAATCGAGAGATTAAATCTCACAATAATTCCAGCATTACCTCTGCTGACTTCAGAGGTGGTTTCAAAATCATCCCAACTGCAGATAAGAGTGCTGACCCCAAAGCAGGAAGCAGGAGATTTGAACCAGTGATGGAGTCCACAGGTGGAACATTCAACACAGAAACTAAGTGCAGGGAAGACTAAGCCAGTCCATCCGATAAAGATGAAAGGGACGCCGGGTGGTCAACGACCCTCCTCCCCACTGCGACTTGCGGGTCATCACTCTGCGCTGCTACGATCGAGGAAATGCATCCAGTTGCTGGCAGTAAGACTTGAGGCTGGGGACTCAGAGAGACCTCTCCCCCCCAGAGACAAGCGCTCCTCTACCAGGACTTTCAATGAGGACCGGACCACCAGCAACTCCAGAGAATGGAGACACAAAAGAGGTGATCAAATGCTGTCCCTGGGAGGTATGCGCGTGCTTGCGTGCTTTTTAAAAATCCAGGCGGTGGGTGCTGGCTAGACTTGTGCACAAATCTCATGGCTTTGGCACAGATAGACCTTTTAAAATTCACTTGTAAGTGTATTCTAGACTGCAATCAGTGAAGCAAAGAAAGCATACTATTCCTCCCAAGTTCAGAATACTGGAAATAACCCTAGAATTATTTTTAGCATCTGTAAGGATTTAACAAAACGTCAGGGTATCTCTTCAACTCCCTTGCCCAGTGAGGAGGAACCTTCATTGCTGAAGATGATTTTTTAAATCATCTGACAGCTAAATTATAGAAATTTGAGCCACTATTTCAGAATATACTAAATTGGCTTAAAACACCAATTGATAATGTAGCATCTCAATGGTTATCCTTTGAATCTGTGTCATCTATGGAGGTATCAACATTTTTCAAGTCCATGAATGTTTCAAACTGTCCACTGAACATCTGTATGATCTCCATCCTTAAGTTCGTTAAGGATGTGATTGTCCCATTTTTAACCATATTGACTAACCTTTCTCTTTCTGAAGGCTATGTGCCAAATGTCCTGAAGTCAGCAACAGTTCGTCCGCTTTGTGAAAAAGCCTGGCTTAGATTCAAAAGACAAAAGCCAATTTTTTCTTTCTCTTTTGAGGCAAAGGTGATTGAGGCTCCCATGTCCAAGCAACTTTCTAATTATGTAGATCAACATCAGGTTTTACACCAATTTCAATTTGGGTTTCAGAAATCCTTGAGCAGATATTTTTCTGCTTTATTTTATTTATTTATTTGTGCAATTTTTATATACCGTTGCCCAGAACAAAAAGTTCTATCTTAACGGTCATGCTGGATATCTCTTTGGCATTTGACACAGTTTATTATAAGATCCTTCTTTACCATCTTAGGGAAGTTGGAATCACTGGAATAGTCATTAAATGGTTCCAGGCTTAAAGGGGGAAGGCAAACAGCAAAAGGAAGTGGTCTGAGATGCCTTCTCAAATTGACACACCATGCAGATGTGAGTCCCTCAAGGGTCAGCGCTCTCAACTCTATTTAATATTCATCTGACACCCATCTGCAAGTTATTGACTGGCCTCTGTGAGGGTTTCTGTCTGTATGCTGATGACATACAATTTGTTATTCCTCTTGAGAAATCTTGGGCTGACATAACTGCTTCTATTGCACTATATGTTAACTCAGTTAAGTGCTGGTTGACCCACAATAAACTGGCACATAATTTATCTAAGCCTGAGATTATAGTAATTTGGAATAGAGAGAGAATCTCTATTCTGCCTGCTTTTACATGTGGAGACTCCTCAGGCCAGAAGCCTTGGAGTCGTCATTGACTCCAAATTATCATTGGTCCCACAAATTAGATCTGAAGTAAAAGCTGGATTCTACAAATTGTGATTATTTCGCTGTATTAAGCCACCATAATTTTTAAGTAATTTTCGAACAGTTGTGTAGAACCTGACATCTCCAACCACTGACTATTGTAATGTTACTTGGGAGCCCCAATAACTGTTAAGGCTCTACCATTGTTACAGAATGCTCCTGTCTGATTAATTTTGGGCCTTAGCATAAGGAGCTGTATTTTGCTGGTACTCTGCGATCTTTATTTGCTTCCTGTGCATATTAAATAAAATACCACTGTGCTTGTATATAAGCTGTTGGCTTTGGATGCACTGCCATGGACTAATGCTCTGGCAGAGTATTGCACTCAGCTCAATGGGGCCTGTTGGACGTACCGTTTGTGTGACAAGCCAGACTTGAAAACACTGGAGTCCGTGCTTTCTCTGTCACTGCCCCTGTTCTCTGGAACAATCTCTCCCAAGGACTTCTGCTGATGGAATGTCATAAAACCTTTAGCAAAATGGCGAAGACTTTTTTTTTTTTTTTTTTTTTTAAATTTAAGCTTGCCACCTTGTAGATTTTGGAGCCACTACATGAACTGTTTAATGAAGCTGACCAGTGTTATTGCGTATATTTTTGTATTGTTTTTGTCTGTCTTTGTCTTGGATTTTATGTGCTATTTTGTACACTGCTTCAAATAAACCTACCAGAGTTAAGAGTAATAAGAGATGCTCTGTAAGTATTCATGCATTTTCTTCAGGGAAGCAGCATCCTCGTTCAGACAGACAATTGAGTAGCTATGTATGTCAAACAGGGAGGCACAGGGTCATGGCCTCTGTCAGGAAGCACTGAAGATATATTGGAGTGGGTAGCTAAAAACTGAGTTATCCTATAAGCCACCTGTCTTCCAGGGATCTCCAATATGCCAGCAGATTTCCTCGTCACAGTATTTCATCCACACAAATAGTCTGTACAGCAATCGGTAGCCAACAGACTATTCGACTTATGGGGTTGACCTTCAGTGTCTGTTCGCCTCAGAATAAAACAGGAAAACTAAATCAATTTGCTCTGTTCTACCCAGCAATCTGACTAGCTCATGATGCTTTCTTGTTCGACTGGGGTACAAACCTCATGTACACTTTTCTGCTAATATCATTGATTACCAGAAGAATACAGAAGCTTCTTCATGATCGCTCTTGTCTGATCTTAATCACTCCAGTGAGGCCCAGACAGATAAGGTTTGCATGTCTTGTACAATTATACACCAGTCCTCCCATGTATCTGATGTTAGACCCTATATTAACTCAAGACAAAGGGATACTGTATAATCCCAACCTCCCAGCCCTCATCCTGTTTGGATGTTGAGTTCTCGATAATCATGGACCTTGATTTGTCTGCAGAAATTGTAAATATATTAGTCTTGTGTAGAAAGACATCAACTAGGAAAAATTATGCCTTCAAATGGAAGAGACATTCTCCTTGGTGCCAATAGAACGCTTTGTATCTGTTCTCTTGTGAACCCAAGCATTTCTAAAGTACTTATTCTGCCTTTCTGATTCAGGTCTCGCCACATCTTCAGAGCATGTACATCTCACTGTCATAGTTATTTTTATATATTAACATTAGTACTGATTTTATTGTTGTACTATGTATGTGAAATTTGTGATCCACGTTGAGCTTGTAGTGGAATCATGGAATAGAAGACTTGTAAATAGCGATGTACCATGTTCTGGTGAACAATAAACCAATTTCTACTCATCTGTTAATATCTAAATTCATAAAGAATCTTACATGTCAAACCTGTGGAAGAAAAACTGCCAGTTCTATGGTACTTAAATATTGTTCTTACGCAGCCTAAGAAGCCTCCTTTTAAACCATTGGCGTCTGCTTCACTCATTTCATGGCTTTTCATATCAGTCAATGCCTATTTTCTTTCCAAGAATTCATGCACATGAAAGAGAAAAATCCTTTAACTTTGGTCTGTTAAAGAGCTTTAGAGCATTACAGGAAACAAACTCGGCCACTTCGTTAGTCGTCTTAGGAGTTTGTCATACAGCCTAATAGACTAAGGGCCGGATTTTAAAAAGGTTACGTGCGCTGGGTCTAAAGCCCCGGGATGCATGTAAGTCCCGGGGCTTTACAAAAGGGGCGGGGTCAGGCTCTTGGCACAGTGGCTGGCGCGCGCAACTTACTTCAGCCCCAGGGCTAAAGTAAGTTTTACAACAAGGAAAAGGTAGGGGGGAAAAGTCTGAGGAGGTAGGGGAAAGGAAGATGGGGTGGGGGAGTAAGGAATGAGGGAAGGCTGCGCAGCTTGGCGCGGACCCGGCGCGAGCAAGGTGTACAGTTGTGCACCCCCCTTACGTGTGCCTGTGCGCACAAGTTATAAAATCGAGTGTACATGTGCGTGCGCCGGGTAGCATGCACACATGTACCTTTTTAAAATCTGCTCCTAAGCATGCCAGTCGCCAAGTATACTTTATCTGCTTGGTAGCTGAATATATTCAACACTTTTGCTCCTTAGCAGGATTGCAATTATAGACTTTTTTTTAAAGCTCAAGTGAGAGCTATGGCTGCTTCTGTTGCTCATCTTCGAGAAGTGCCTCTCTACTTCTGCAAAGTTGCAACCTATTTGTCAGTACATACGTTTACATTCCTCTACTGTCTTCACAACCTATCAAGGACTGACATTAAATTCAGACAAGCAATTTTATGTAACCTTTTCTTGCAGTAATCTAATCTCCATGGTGGGGTCTGGGTTGATCATTCAGTAAATGTTCCACTGCAACCCTCAGCTTGGGGCCTCCCCACTTGTAATGGCTAATTCATCCTGCAGATGAAGCAAGTTTGCTTACTGTAAAAGGTGTTTTCCGTAGATAACAGGATGAATTATCCATGGAATGCTTGCTTGCCTCCCTGGAGAGTCAATTACATAGCTAGAAGTAGCTCTGATATAGACTGAGGAAGCTCAGGAGGCAATGCCTGCATGGAAACTCCCACACATTCTCAATAGACACAAGTCCATTTGGTGCCGTTGAATGATGTCACCCCCACCTGAAAAGGCTAATTCAGCTGCTATCTATGGAAAACACAGTTTACAGTAAGCAAACTTAATTTCTCCTCTTATTTTTCCTACTTTTGATGTAAGCTAGAGGATGGGGTTTGACTTGTTTTTTGGGGTTTTTTTTCTGTAACTGTGTACTATCATTTTACTTTATTTTAGCAGATCACCATTGACTTTAACTTGTCTGCTGCCATGCTTTTTTTTTTTCTCAATCAGTTCCTTGCTAGAATATCATGAAGCTGTCATGACTGGCTTGTCTTCTAAACAGTGTTAATTAAAAATAATAATAATGTGCTGCTGCTAGTACTGAAAATTTACATTTTGATAGGGTTTATTTGTTTTTATTTGTTTTTGGTTTTTTTTTTTTTGTTTTTTTTTTGCTTCAGCAGTTTCTTCCTTGCCCTTTGGGCTCCCTGCTCATTTGCATCTACCTGGGGATTATTTCCCCCTATTTTATGTTCCCCAGTGATAGTCCTTGGGAAGAAATTGCAGGATGTCATGCCCTCAAGGACGAATTAGCAGGGATCCTAAATCTGACTGCTGGGTGCCACCATTGAGCAATGACCAGGGCTTCCCCAGCCCTGGCTGGCCAAAGGGAGCAGAGTCCTGACTTGGGATTCAAACCTGGATCCTCCACTTGTAGCACTACCACTGGGCTAACCCAAAATGTTACATTTTAATGCTTTCTACAAGATTGCTCATCCTCATTCTTGGATGCCATCTTTTAAAAGCAAGCTTGAGTCTCTGAATTCCAATCATTATGTCCTTTTTGACAGTTTATATAATTTGGGTAAATGGGCATATTAAGGAAAATAATGTTTTGTCTTAACTTTAGATGACAGTGTCTGAGCACAAAGGTAGTTTCTACAACTTCCAGCTCAGATGTGGCTGCTTGTATGCTTTTTAAATATTGATGCTGCTTTAGGACCTTGTTCAAATGTTGAGCATTTTCTCACATGTTGTAACTGGACAAAATCATGTCTGTTGTGTGAATATATTTTAGCAGGTATATAGTTTAATTTTCAAAGCTATAGCAAATTGATTTTTTTTGCTTTATATTTCTTGTACTCGCATACGGTTTCCTTCTCGATGTCTCTTCAAAGAAGATGCCATGAATTGTCATTTTTTTATGGTACTTGGTTGCCATTAAGTGGTAGCAATTATGCGTGTGTTGTGATATGAAAAGGGGCAAAGTATACCTGCTTCTGAACATCCAAGAAACTTCATTGTGTGTTCTGGATTGTGGTGAAGAAGGGTTAGAAATGTAAACAGTTTCTTCGATAATCCTAGGATTCCTGTACAGAAATAATGCAGCAGATACAATACTTTTATGTTTATGATATTGTAAGTTTTTTACAGCCTTGCGAAACAATCATACCCCATTCCTACTCTTCAATAAGGAGGGTCTAGATTGCCTTAAATAGCTAAAACAAAAACATTCTTTCCTGTAGCTTAACAGAAACACTCCCTCCCAAATATCCCATAGCATCTGTTCCAGTATGGTACATGGTGCATCCACTGCACTGCTTCCCACACATTAAAAATCTGTCTCCATTTATGTGTATGAATTAATAAAGGAGAGCTCATAACCTCATGCGTTCATAGTTCAGGCACTGGCAGTCCCCTTTGGTTTGCTCCTCCAGGAGAGAAACTCCCAGGCAGAAGAGTCACCAGATTTGCAGTGGCACAGAGCTCTCTCTAAGTATTAGTCCAGGCAGGCATTCAGGTGAAATAGTACTGGGTGGCATCCCTTTTCCATTCCTGGCTTGGTTATATGAAGGGCTCGGGCACCTGCAACATTAGTCATTAAAATTCTGTGTGAAGATTCATGATAGGCTTTGTTCTTTTTTTTTTTTTAAATGCTGTACCTGAAGGTCCGGCAACAGGATGTCCAGATCTGGTCTGGCTTGGCACCTCTGTTTGTTTCTGTCCAGAGTAAGGTACTGGCTACAACAGGGTTTTAAGTTGGAGTAAGGTTCTAGGTAAGCTCTGGGTTCCAGAACTTAATTACTGGCAGCAGACAGGATGAATTAGTTCTGTCACGTGCATCCTCTTCAGATCGCTATTTTATTTTTCCTTTCCTGATCTTTCTCTAGAATGTTGGCTCCAAATATCCAGAAAACTGGAGATTCACTTTAGAGTTATTGAAATGTTGCTGTTACTGATTTGTCCAAGCTTATAAATGAGAATCAATGTTCTCTACAATATATAACAGGGGATACTTGTTCATAAGGTCTGTTTCTATGTGAAGTTGGCTTTATTTTAGAAAGTTAGATGAAATAGAGTACATTTAAGTTATGACTAACTACTGAAAACTGTTTCCAGTAGTTAGGACCATGGTAACACAAATTTGGTTTAGAGGAAAATGGATTCTGATGTATCTCTATCATTTATTTATATAATATTTTTTTAAAATATATTTTATATATATATATATATATAAATTTTTTTAAATATATATTTATATATTTTTATATATATTTATTTGAGTTTAGGCTTGACCTTCATGGTTTGTGAGGAGGCAGTAGTGAAGAGTAGTTGTCCTTACAAGGCTTGGAGGAAAGAGGATAGACCTCTGGTTGTTTGGGGTAATAGTAACTTAAAAAAAAGAAAATTAATCCTTCTCAAGCAAACTGGCTCAATAAAGGTCAGAGAGAACAGTGACTGCTTCCCCCCCCCCCCCCCCAAAAAAAAAAAAAAGCTCCTTCCTTCTAGAGAAATGGAGAACTAGATCTCTAATTTCCTTGTCTTCATAGTCCAACCAGCCCTGGTCCACATCCTGGATGTCTTTGTGAAAATGACTTTCTGAATCTGAGGAGGAGCCGAGGAGATCTAGATCATTCCTTGAGCAGGTTGTTTGTCTTGAATTTGGGCGAGAGAAAAAAAAACCTTCCTTTTTGGGAAGCCTTTTATAGGTAGAAGTATTTACCTAATTGTATTCTATGGTGGAAGAGGCAGGGCCTGCGTAAGCCCAAGCGACTTAGGGCGCCGACCATTAGGGGGCGCGAACCAAGTGGGGCCGTGAGTAGCGGCAAAGAGGATTGGAGATTCAATGGGCAGCAAGCAGTACCCAACCTGCTCATTACCCAGAAAACTACACACTTAGTGGGTGCGATCAAGAACGAACTAGGAGTCTGGGCCGGGGGGGGGCGCAAGGCAGAAGGTGCCTAGGGCAAAGAGGTAACAGAGATGGAATAAGCTAACCCTGGTGGAAAGAGAGCTATTCCTTAGTGTGTGTTCAAACTTATTAAGCTCCTTAAAGAAAAGGTAGATCTGTGGGAATAGGCCTTCCCTGGAGTGACTATGGCAATGTTCAGTCTGTGCAAATGCACTGCATTCCCTTTTGAGGAAAGTATCACTAAAGAATGATGTAGACAGGGAGATGCAAAGGATCCTAAAGAAACATTTCTGAACTTAATAGAGCCTCACTGCAGTCACAGTCTGTGTACTTGCCCAGTGCTATTGTGAAATGGACTAAACAACTGGAATGGGAAGACCTGATGACAAGTAAGTACAAATGTGGCTCAGTCTTCCATGGCATTGATTTTACTGGTAGCTATGTTCCTAGAAGGCCTGGCTCTTCTGACTTGTTGTCCAAGACTACGGCATGTGCATTGCTGGTCATGAGAACTTGATAGCTGTTGCACTGCTTCACTTATTTTCCTCTAAGACAGTGGTTCCCAGCCCTGTCTTGGGGACCCCCCAGCCAGTCGGGTTTTCAGGATATCCAAATGAATATGCATATGAGAAAATTTGCAGGTTATGGAGGCAGTGCATGCAGATTTTCTCATGTGCATATTCATTGTGGATATCCTGAAAACCTGACTGACTGGCTTGGGGGGTCCCCAGGACAGGGTTGGGAACTGCTCTAAGGCATATTGGAATTTTCTTTTGAAGGAAATCAACTATTTGGCTTACATATTTGGATAAGATTGTGAAAAATCTGTTGGCAAATAAAAATGGTCTTTTTACCTTTGGGACAGCCTTGACATCTTTTTGCATATTGACCATCTTTTCTGAAGGGATTACAGTAAAAGATATAACTTGAAACTTTAGTCCTGAGCCCAAAATTGCCCATCCTTTCAAACAACGAATGGGGAGGCAAGCAGGAATGGGGAGGCTCTTGGGCCGTCGGCTGCCAGTAATCAAAATGGCGCCAGTAGCCCCTGTGACATAGTAAGGGCAAAGGGCCATGGTGCCATTTTGATTTCTGGCAGCCAATGGCCCAAGAGCAGGAGATCGCTCCCGGGACCCCTGTTGGACCACCAGGGACTTTTGACAATTCTTGGGGGTGGGGGGGGGAGGTTGTAGTTAGGTTTTTTTTTTTTGTTTTTTTTTAAATATTCGCTCCATAAGATGCACAGACATTCTCCTCCCCCCACCCCCATACACACTTTTGGGGGGAAAAAAGTGAGTCTTAGGGAGCGAAAAATACGGGGTGTGTGTGTGTGTGTGTGTGTGTGTATATATATATATATATATATATATATACATACTAAGAAAGTTCTTAAAACTATCTACCTAAAAGCAAAAAAACAGCCTGCAGCTGTAGATAGATTATAGTATCATTAAGGTGTTTGTTTCCTATAGTTTACTTGTGGCAGTCGATGAGCTGCAGGCTGTTGGTTTGTTTTTTTTTTTTGTTTGTTTTGCTTTTAGGTAGATGGTTTTAAGAACTTTTAGTCTAGTGACAAACTTTGCCTTTCTTTAGAATCAATAACTTGTGTTATCTGTATTATTACTGAGCTCATCTCAAAGGTGAAGGAAGAGCTTGTACTCTCTGGATATTGAAAGCTGTTTACAATTGTATTTTAGTTACTCATAGGTCAAGATTTTCCAAATGTTAGAATGTTTTGATTTGAGGCTTACAAGAAAAGGTAAGCTGTCATTTAAGCAGTTAAGTTCAAAATGGATAAAGAATGGCATATTTAAACCCTATAATTTATGATCTCCTAAGACAAGCAGGATGGTAGTCCTCACACATGGGTGAAATCATCGGATGGAACTTGGCAAGGAAAGTGTCTTTTCCGCGAAACTGTTGTCTCGCGGTTGTGGAGTTCGTGCTCTTTTTTAGTATTGGAAAGCTTTTTCTCTGTCGATTCTTCGACTTTCCTGTGCTGGGTCCCTCTCTATTCCCCTGGGCTCAGTTGAGAGGTATGGTAAGTTTCTTCCTTCTATGTGGTAGATTCCCGGTGGTGTTGTCCTTCGGTACCCGCTAGTCGTTGACCGATCGCTGGTTTTTCTGTCATGGCGTCGTCTGTTTTTTGTCTGTGTCCCCAATGCCCTTGCATCATGTCCCTTACGGATTCACACGATGTCTGTATCCTCTTCCTGGGGGCATCGCACAATGTTTGGGGGTGTCATTTTTGCTACTAAATGACCCTCTAGGGTCGGCGGACCCACCTGGATAAAATGGAGAAGCTCTTCGGTTAATGCCCTCTGGCATCGAGGGCATTAACTCCAAAAGGCCGAGGGGAACCAATGGACACAGTCTTTGCTGTCCACCCCTCCACCAGGGCCTTAAATGGAGCGAGGTGACAGCCGTAGTCTGTCTCTTTGCATTCAAGGACTTCAGAATAGTCATCTTCTTCCTCAACTCTGGGGAAAGACTGGACCGAGCACTGTGGGAAGTCCAGGAAACATTGCCACTGGTCTCCATCTTCTCATGGTATCGGGCTCGGGTCGGCACCAGCACCTGCTTTGATGCCCCCAAAGCGACCCAGGCATTCCCCACCGATACTGGAGCTGGGCACAAATCTCCCCCGGGGCTCCAAGGGAGATCTGGTGATGCCTTCCTCTCCTCTGTCCATCCTATCTTCGGTGGATTTCCAAGAGGGGTTGGAATGCAGAGTGCAGCTGGCTGTTGTCTGAGCCCTGAAGAGCATCGAGCTGCCAGCCCCATTGGTGCCGGAGCCTGCATTTTGGCATCGCTGCTGGAACACCTTGGTATCTTCCCCATGTAGCCGTTAGCCAAGGGTCCATCGATGCCCACTGGCACCATTGCTTCATTCCAATCCTATCCCCATTGTGGGTTCCTCTGAGGAGGAAGGCCCATCACAGCCTGTGGCACCGTTGAGGCCCTTGATTCCATGGTGGGCCTTGCTTGATCTGCTTCTGGGTTCTTCGGGGACCTTGGTGCCCCTGATGCCCTCCTTGCCCAAGCCACAGGGTCTGGGAAGGGCCTCTCCCGGTGTATCTGGGTGATCTTAGTGATGAGGACACACCTTAGGACCCATTTGGGGGGGGGGGGGGGATGATCCCCTCAGTCGTCTGATTTTGGAGACCTTCCCTTGGGACCATCCCCTTCGGAGGCATGGCGCCAGTCCCCGCCTGAGGGCTTAACTTTTGCAGGGTTCGTGCGGGCCATGGCAGAGACCATTTCGTTCCAGCTTTTAACAGAAGAGAATGCCAGACACAAAATGCTGGAGGTTCTCCAGTTTGTGGTTGTCCTGAAGGAGATGGTGGCTGTTCCAGTCCACAGGATCTTCAAGGAGTTGCTCCTTTGAATCTGGGAGCACCCCATCTCTGTGCCTCCGGTGAATAGGAAGGCTGATGCAGTGTACTATGGTCCAGCATGCTTCAGATTTGAGAAGTGTCAACTCCCGTACCAATCGGTTGTGTAGAGTTGGCCCTTAAAAAGACCAAGCGTTTGTGCACCCTTGCCTCAGTTCCACCGGGTCGGGAACACAGGGCACTGGATACATTGGGTAGGAAGGTGTTTCAGGGTGCCATGCTGATCGCCCATATTGCCTCTTACCAGCTATACATGATTCAATATTCTCGAAGCCTCTAGAAACAAATCCAGGACCGGTTGGAGTGCTTGCCTTAGTAGCAACAGGATGCGCTTTTGGCGGTCATCTAGCAAGGCCTTGAATGTGGCAAACATGAGGTGCAGTCCACCTATGGTGTTTTTGAAATGGCAGTGAGGATAGCGGCCACAAGGAATTCGTGTTCGTAGGATAGCCTTGCTTCGACCTTCTGATCTCTGGCCGGAGGTGCAAGAGAAGCACGCAGAAATGCTGTGTACTGGCGACAGCCTTTTTGGTGATAAGGTAAGGGATGCTGTGACTCAGCTGAAGGATCACCTTGAGACCTTGCAACATCTCTCTGCCAGTACTTTGGATCTGCCATCTTCGGCCAGGAAGTCCTCCTCATGGGCCAAGGAGGTATTTTTATCGCCAGAGGAAGTACTATCCTTCTGCCTCTCGCACACATTCTCAGTGCATGAGCTCTAGGGGCCGCCCTAGGCCACAGCGGACATCAAGGCCTCAGCCAGCACCCCAGGCAAGCCCTGCTATGGGGTTTTGACAGGGAGCGAGGGAGTGTAAGCCAACCGCTCGTACTCACTATGCAGGACCCTGGTCCGTTGGCACAGCGTTACATCAGACCAGTGGGTGCTGTCCATTGTGCATCAAGGGTACCGGCTGAACTTTCTGGGTGTCCCTCCGGACTCTCCCCCGAACCCCTGCTGGAGCCCATCCTCGCATCAGGAAATACTATTGGCAGAGCTTGCCGCCCTCGTGACGGCCAGGGCCATCGAGCTGTCGCAGCGGGGGTTCTAATCCAGATATTTCCTGATTTCAAAAAGAACAGGGAGACTTCATCCCATTCTAGACTTGAGCCTTGAACAGATTTCTAAAACGAGAAAAGTTCAAGATGGTTTCCCTGGGCACCCTGATTTCCCTCCTATAAAGAGGAGATTGGCTTTGCTCCATGATCTGATGCCTACTCCCACATTGAAGTATTCCAGGGTCACAGGAAGTATCTGCGGTTTGTGTTTGGCAGGCGTCATTTTCAGTACTGGGTGTTGCCGTTTGGAGTCTCCTCAACCCCAAGTATCTTCAAGTGCCTGGCCGTGGTGGGTGCATATGTTTCCCTACCTGGATGATTGGCTTGTCAAGAGCCTCACACAGGAGGCAGCAGTAGTCTTTTTGTGCTTGACCGTTCAGCTCAAGAGTCTCTGGAGTTTGTCAACTACCCAAAATCCCATCTCAACCCATCACCTCAGTTGACATTCATTTGCACCAGGTTGGACACAGCTCAGGCCTAAGCATACCTTCTCCGTGATCGAGCACTCACATTGGTGTCCATTGTGGGAGTGGTCCGTCAGGGCCGGCAGTTTTCGGCCCGCCAGATGCTGTGACTTGAGTTGCTTGGCTGCGACTGTCCATGTTATCCCCTTTGCTTGCTTTTATATGTGCAGAGCCCAGTGGACCTTGCAGTCCCAGTGGCGGCAGGCCATCCAAGACCTCTGCATCCGCGGTACTCCCTCTCTGGGACACCTTGTCTTGGTGGGAGAGTCTAGCCAATTTGGGTCAGGGGGTGCCTTTTCAAAGTTCCCCTACCCAGGTTATGCTCACTATGGATGTATCCAATCTGGGGTGGGGTGCCTGTATTGAGAGGCTCCTCATCCAGGGCTTGTGGTCCGCCCAGGAAGCACAGTGTCAGATTCTTCCTGGAGCTCCGGGCGATCTGGTATGCACTCTAGGCGTTCAGGGATCGGCTGAACAACAAAGTTGTTCTGATCCAGATCAGTAACCAGGTGGCAATGTGGTACATCAACAAACGGAGGTACGAGGTCATTCCTCCTGTGCCAAGAAGCCATTCAGATCTGGTCTTGGCTTCTGTAGCAGAGTATGGTGCTCAGAGCCATGACCTGGCCGGGACGGAGAATGTGCTGCGGACAAGCTAAGTTAAGCTTTCCGACCCCATGAGTGGTTCTTCAAAGTGGCGGATTGAATCTTCTGCCTCTGGGGGACCTCGGTTGTGGATCTATTCGCAACCTCTGCAACAGGAAAGTGGATCAGTTCTGCTTCCTGTACAGGGTAGATGGCGAACCAGCCTAAGATGCCTTTGCCTGTCATTGGGGCAAAGGCCTTCTGTACTGCTTCCTCTGGTAATGAAGACTCTCCTGAAGTTTCAACAGGATGGAGGAACAGTGATCCTTATAGCTCCTCCCTGGCCAAGGCAGATCTGGTACCCACTCTAGTGAGAATTGTCCCTCCAGAAGCCGATCAGCCTGAGAACCTCCCCAGACCTCATCACATAGGATCAGGGAACGCTGCACCATCCCAAACTCCAGGCCCTGTCTCTGATATCCTGGATGTTGAGAGGTTAATTCTGCAGCACTTCGACCTCTCTGAGGTGTCTCGAGTTCTGGTGTCTTCCAGGAAGCCTTCCACTAGGAAGTCTTATAGCCTGAAGTGGAAGAGGTTTTCAGTCTGTTGTGAGCACTGTGGCATAGATCCGTTCTTCTGCTCTACACCGAAGATGCAGGAGTAATTTAGCAGCTTTCGGACACTGGCCTAAAGACCAACTCTGTTAGGGTACACCTGAGTATGATTGCTGCCTATCACCAGGATGTGGATGGTTCACCCATCTCTGTGCAGCCCATTGTGGGACGTTTCATGCGGGGCCTGCTTCAACTGAAGCCTCCCACTGTGTCCTGGGACATCAGTGTGGTGTTAGCCCAACTCATGAAGCCTCCATTTGAGCCCCTACGTTCTTGTGTCCTTAGGCACCTGACCTGGAAGGTCATCTTTTTGGTCACGTCAGTGTGCAGAGTCAGAGCTTCAGGCCTTAGTGATGTACCGACCATATACAAAGTTCTTCCATGACAGGGTGGTTTTGCACAGTCTGGATTACAAGAGAGCCTTTGCCTTCTACTTGGAGCGGACAGCAGGCAATAGGCAGTCCAGGCAACTCTTCATCTCTTTTGACAGGAATAGATTGGGAGTTGCTGTTACTAAGCAGACTCTGTCCAACTGGTTGGCGGATTATATCTCCTCCTGCTACAATCAGGTGGGACTGCAACTTAGAGGCCATGTCAAGGCTCATTCTGTCAGAGCCATGGCGACTTCTGTGGCCCACTTGTGAGTGGTCCCCATGGATGAGATCTGCAAGGGTGTGACGTGGAGTTCTCTCCACACCTTCACTTCTCACTATTGACTTGTACAGAGATGGCCGACACAATAGCAGTTTCGGCCAATCCATCCTTTGGAATCTTTCAACTGTAGAACCCTACTTCCTGCTTAGAGCCCTCTGTTAGTAACAGCACCAGTATTGTTGTGCCCGTTGAAACTTGGTTAAGTGTCTGTCTGTTTCTTTGTTCGGGTGCAGCCTGTAGCTAGGGATTCACCGTGTGAGGACTACCATCCTGCTTACCTTTAACAGGTGTTCTAGGATAGCAGGATGTTAGTCCTCACAAAACTCACCCACCACCCTGCGGAGTTGGGTTTCTCCTTTTTTATTTTTTCGTAATCTGTTACGAGACTGAAGAGGGTCCCCGCGTGGATAGTGTCATGCTGGGCATGCTCAGTATGCCAGTCATGTTTTCCATGCCGGGCTCCATCCGATGTCGCCCATGTGTGAGGGTGAACATCCTGCTATCCTAGGAGAACACCTGTTACAAGGTAAGCAACTCTATCTGTAAAGCAGGAGCTTTGTATCAAAGATTTCTGAAAGTTTTTGCTATAAGGACTATGGTGACTGCACAGGATAGAGTGGATATATCTGTGGCAGGAATTTGTAAAGCTACAATGTTTTGATAGGTGGGTGTCTGTGACTGTAGAATTTTGTAGGTAAATTCTGCAAGTTATGATTGTCATCAGAGTAGTATACTGCTGTTGTAATTCCCTACATGATTCAGACTGGTAGAGACACACCAGAAGAATTTTTTACCTACTAAATGTTCTCTGTTGGTCACCAACCAGTCTGAACCAATTTGCCCTGAAAAATAATGGTCAAGAGGGTATGGTGGTGTGTGTTGATGTGGTTTTAGTCCTCTTGATTTTCTCTCTTGTCTTGTTTTCCAGTTTTGCTATGGAAGTATTTGAACTGAGGGAGCAAATGTAACAAGGTAGATTTCAATAGAAAGGCAATATGAGTTCTTCATAATAAGCTAGCATTGGTCTTTTATGCCAGCAGGTGGCACTGCAACCTCCATGATACATTCTGATGGAGAATAACAAAGGGAATTTAGGTGAGAGACCTGTCTGTTGGTGCAAAAGCAAGAAGGATCCTTTGACAATCAGCAACTAAAGTTGAGAGTTTTTTTTTTATAAAATTTGGCCCACAGTCCTTAAATATTTGTTTCCCTTTTGATCATCTTAAGATGTCTCGTGCTGAAAATTAATTTTGTTTTATATTGATAATTTTGCAGTATAATGCAACTCTATTAAAGTATGGCTTGCTTTTGTAAGGAATTGTCTATATTATAAAATCAAGAATATTAATGGAAATATTGCCTGTTTTTTATCAACAGGATAAAAAGTCTGTAGAAAGCACTTGTCTCTGTTTTGCACGGCTAGTGGACAACTTCCAACATGAGGAGGTAGTAATTTTTGCTGATCTCTGCATATTGTATATTCAGTCATATTATACCTTATGTATACTTTATTTTCTATCTTTTTCAATTTGCAGAATTTGCTTCAGCAAGTTGCTTCTAAGGATTTGCTCACAAATATTCAACAACTGTTGGTGGTAACACCTCCAATCCTGAGTTCTGGGATGTTTATTATGGTGGTGCGCATGTTCTCTTTGATGTGTTCCAATTGCCCTATGTTAGCAGTGCAACTCATGAAGCAAAGTAAGTGCGTATGTTTCTTTGATCATTAGTCCTTTTATTTACATGAACTATTTGTAGTCAACCAGTTTTTACTACAAGATTGCTTTGTCATTAGTGCAGTCATAATTCTGTGTCCTGAATTCTTGGGCATCCAAGTTCTGCACTGTAATCCACTAAAAAGACAAGATGCAAAGAAATTGGAAACTCTGCAAATATTAAGTGCGTTGGAATTATAGTTAAATTTAACATTACTATGTTTAGGGCAGAGGAGTGAAACTCTTCTGTCCATAAGATAGCATTCATTTTTAAATATTACTAGATAAAGCATGTTAAAAATTCTATATTGCCTTTTTAAAGCTGGAGCCAGAATCAGTTGGATGCTGTCTTGGTATAAGCACAGATGGTTTTATTTTTAAATAAAACTGAAAATTATACCTGCAATCCTTACCGCACAGAGCCCGCAGTTTAATTCTCAACAATGTTTGACTTAGTCCACTAACCACGAGACAGGTTGGATGAGATAACTGCACTGCAGATTTCGGATCTTTGAACTTTGTCTTTGTAGTTCTTGTACCTCTCGGAGGGATAGATCGGGGGGAGAGTGTGGGGGAATGTCATTTAGCCTATGCTGTGTTAAATTACCCGGTGGGGAATGCAGAACCCCTTCCCCATCGTGGATGTTGTCCTGGTTTCTTTGTAAACAATAAAAATGTTTTCGCATAAAAAAAAACCTGAAAATTATAGGGTAATCTCTCAAAATAGTGTAAAGGAGTCAATATGTGTGTTGTATACTGCCTTAAAGGAGCTTCTCAAGTTGGAGCTAGTTTGAAACACCATATAGGACACAACTTTTGTTTTTTCTCATTGCAATGTCAAGATTTTGTCATGCATAGTTTCTTTCCAGTCTGGGTTTTTGAATTTCTCTGACTTTTTTTATAAAGTGATGTGTTGTGACAGTGTTGTGACAGTTTATGCTTTCTGGGTTATTCACCAAGAGAAACATAGCCATTTACTCTGCTGGTGATAATTTGAACATATTAGACCACATCACCTACTTTTTATTTAATTTAAAATTAATATACCACGCTATAAGCAAAACTCAGTGGTTTATAATAAAAGTATCCATAAAAATATTTTAAAAAAAACAACAAACATCCTCCTCTTCACTGCTAAACCCTTTAGCCCTGCAACCCTAGCCACTCAAGCAGTAGGGGACAGGAAAGCTTTAACATGTTTCTAAAATTTTTGATAGTTCAGTTCAGACTCCATTGCAGTTGGCGACATATTGCATAGTTGTGGATCTATGCTAGTGGAACATTCTTACAAAAACGCTGCAACCTAAAACCATATCCCACTGTTCCAGGTTGGGCTGTGAAAACCTCAAGCCTGACTGGAACAGTCTAAGTTACAGATTTCCTGTAAGGTACATGTGTTCCACTTTTTGAAAATTAATTCCCAGTTTGACAGGAAACATTTGTATTTAATATCTTGCATTGAATGTTGATACTTGAAATTCATTTTACAACAGTTGACCTATAATGTAAACTTTTATAGGCTATGGATTATAAAACTGAAACATAATCTGTTAGTTTAGATGCCTTAAACACTTGTTAGAATTTTACCCTGAATCATGATTACTTCATTTAAAGTACTTGACTGTTATCCTGAAAAACATTCATATGGAAAATGTTTCTACATATTGTGCATTTAGAGTTCTGACTAATTTGTGTTCAAGGGACAAGAGGATGATAAATTACATGTGTGTGATGTCATCTGATAGCACTAATGCAGAACATTTTTATTCCTGTCTGGAGGATCCTAAAAGACTATTCTAGGCATGAGTGAGACTCGTCACTCTTTTCATCCATGCAGATGCCTGACATGTTTTCATAGCAATGCTACTGTGGATTTTTTCCATTTGTTTTTTTTTTTTTCCTCAGATTGAGTTTCTAAAAGCATGGACCTCTTTTATCTTCCATCCTGTTTACTTTTCTTCAGATTTGACATTTTCACTTATTTTTCATTGAAGGTGGTCAGCGCCTTCCCCTCAATGAGTGCTGCTTATAGTGACTTGAGTCGGCTTTTTTTTTTTTGATCATTGTGATGTTTTAATTCTGATTTCTGTTTTTCTCTTCTTTATAATGGAAAAGAAGTTAAACAGTTTTAAATGCTGCTCCTGCTATGACTTAAAGATGTCAAATCAACAAATAAATAAAATAAATTAAAAATGTCCTTCACGGGTCATTGCGAGTTTTCTATGTAGTGTTTGGGGATGGACAGGATGTCCTTGCATGTGGCAATTGCCCAAAGGTGTCTCCCAGAGCCATCAAGCTCCATCAATGGAAACCTTAGGATATTGTCACCAGAGAAAGTCTGGACCGTAGATTTCCATACCGAGGGCATAAACATTGAAGAACCCTAGAGCTTCACCTGCTTCTGGAGATACTTTGGCAATGAAGGAGTTTCCACTTCAAACTGAAGCATAGAGTGCAGAATGATCCTGCTTCAGTTACTTAGCACTGAAAAAGGGTTTCTTGGGTTTGTTTGGATCCATGTTAATCATGATGCTGAGCATCAGAGACATTCTTTAAAGTATGAGTGTTGATCTTTATTGGTATGAAGATTAGTAACCTGAAAGCATTGAGATTGTGGTTGTTGTAGACCACGTTAGGAAGATAACTTGTTTTCCTGGAGTTCGATAGCACCATCAACAAGCTGCAGAATTCCTGTTATTTACCATCTGTACTTCCTATTGGCTACTCTGAAGGACCTCTACTTGCCTACTGAGCCCACTATAGTGTTGACCTCAGAGACCTCTAAAGAGAATTTGACAGAAGGATCCTCAAGGTCCTCTCTTGACACCTACAACAGTTTCAAGTGCCAGCACCAAGCATTTTGACACAGGTGGTAGAGCCAATTGAATTAGTCCCCACTCAGACTTCAGATCCAGTGATTCTGAATTCATATTCTAAATATGATTAGTCCTGGGAGTTCAGCACATGGATCTGAAGGATCGGGATCGGAAAAAGATTTTCTTGGTCTCCCCTCAGACACCTTTCATCCTCGGGCAAGGAGTATATATCCTCCCAGAAAACCTCTCCTTCCCTCCCTTTAAGAGGTTTTTCAGTTTAATGTAGAGGTAAAAGATGAGCCCAGTGCACCCTTTTTTTGGCTTCCCTAAAATCTTTAATATGGCTGGGGTACCTGTCCACCAACTCTTTTCAAGAGATACAGAAAAAATGTGGAAGACTGTGCTGTGTATTACTGTGAATAAGAAGGTAGATATGAATGTCCAAATCTATTCCTGGATTCAACTAATCCCAGTTACCACACTGATCTCTGGTAGTTGAATCTGCCTTAGAAAAGGCCCAGAGACTGAATGCTCATTTCTCATTGCCTCTAGGACATGACTTTTTTTTTGACAAAGTCCACAAAATCAGAGAAAGTTCTTTCAGAATGCTGTACCATGCTTTTTCATAGAATCCCATCAGATCTTCATGCTTGAGTATATGCACACTTCTCTGGAAGGGGTGAAGACATTTCAGAGCATTTTTCTCAAGAGATGAAGGAGATTTTGTTCATCTGATGAACTCCGGAAAACAGTGTGGGAAACCTCTGATCTGTTCGACTGATGTTGCTTTTGAGATGGCGTCAAGATCATTTGCCATGGCACTAGGAACCCACAGATTTATTATTGCAAGCTTCTAACTATTTATTTATTTTATTTAACAGTTTTTTGTTTTTTTGTTTTGTTTTTTTTTAACTAGAGAGGATATGCAGGAAAGGCTTGTGGGCATGCCTTGCAATGGAGCTAATTGCTTTGAAGATAGTGTAAAAAAAAAAAAGGGCAGTGGATGAAACAAAAAATGGGGGGGGGGGGGGGGGGGGGGGGGGGGGGGCTTCAGACTTTCTCTGCATTCACTTCTGATCTTCTCTCTAACTCTGCGGTTTAAGTGGACCAACAAGGCATCATTTTTTTTTTGCCTCCAAACAGGCATATCCCTCCATTCACTCACCCCCTGGTAGCAATAGAGCTTCAGATAACATCCTTGGGCTCAAAGAAGCTCAAAAGCTACATAGTATTTTGGTCAGAAACTGATTGTATTTTTTATTGGATCCACAGCACGTAAGCAATAATTCTGAAGCACTTAACTGTTGTAAGGAGGCTGAGATTTTACACAAATCATTGGCTACTTATAACTTCCCAACTGGTGGGTATGAGGATAGTGAAAGAAGGCTACCAGTTATGTCTTTTGAGGTTCCCTCCAAATTGCCCATCAATGGATCATTTCCTAGCGTGTAGCCAAATGGACACAGGACCAATGGGTATTGTGCTCTTCTGCTAGCAGATGGGAGACAGAGTCAGATTTCAAGCTGACGTTATCCTGAGTACATATACCCCTGCACTGACCTCACTTCCGCAGTATCTCTGTCTCCTAGCAGATGCGGACACTATACCACACACATAAGAGCCGCACAGCCTGAATTGGAGTCCTGTCTGTGCCAGTACTGCGAAGAAGCCCAGGGGGAACCAAAGCCTGGACCCCTACTGTTGGGAGAGGGGTCCGGAACTACTGACGATTGCTCCCCGGACCTATGTATCTCCGACATGGCCTCCCCACAGGAAGGCACCTCTGGGGCCCCTACTCCACCCCTGCCTGGGATCAACATGGACCCAGGGACCTTCTCCTGGGTGGAATTCTTCAAAGGGCTGCAAACCTTCATTCAGGCGCAACCAGCCCTAGCTGCGTACCAGGCTCAACCCCTACCAGGAGCTCTAGATTCTCCCGGTCCGGTTCGGATGCCTCAACACATGCCTCGCCTAACAAAGAACTTCCATAACAGAGATCCAGACACCTCAGATGATGAGTGACTCCCTGGAGGAAGGAGAAATCCCTCCAGGGATGGAACCACACGGAACCATGCTTCGCTTCTTCCACAAGGGCGAATTACCAGCCCTGGTTTCCCAGACCCTAAAGACGCTGAGTATTCCTGACATGGATCCTATGGCAGAACCAAAGAACCCCATCTTGGTGTCCCTTCGTAAGGCCTCATGCTACTTTCCAGTGATGGAAGCCATCCAGGAACTGATTGACCTGGAATGTAATGCCCCGGAGGCCAGCTTCAAAGGGGGGTGGGCATTGGAAGCCCTATACCCTCTGGAACCTGCGACCAAGGAATGCCTGCGTTTCCCAAAAGTGGACGCTATGGTCTGTGCCGTCTCAAAGCGAGCGATTCCTGTTGAGGGAGGAGTGGCACTGAAGGACACGCAGGACAGACGATTGGAATCCATCCTTAAGCAGGCCTTTGACGCAACAGCAGTGACACTGCAGATTGCTTCCTGCTGCGCACTGGTGGCATATTCCTGTTTACTCCTCTCGAGAGAGACAGATACCTCCAGATCTCAAACCGGGGAGATGATGGAACCTGCAGCGTCCTTCCTCACTGATGCAAGCTCAGATTTTAGTGCGCATCTCAGCCAGGGGCGTTGCCTTGGTAGTGGCAGCCTGAAGACAAATATGGCTACGAAATTGGTCTGCAGACACATCTAAAGCGAATCTCATGAGAATGCCTTTTAAAGGATCTTCACTATTCAGAAACGAATTGGAGAAGTTAGTCAACAAAAGGGGCAAATCTGTAGTGCCTCGACTACCTGAAGATAGGAATAAAAGATCTCTGGGTCCCTCCCCCAGAAGAGCCAAGGGCAAAGGATTGCAGCACTTTAGACCCTACAGGAATGCACAGTTCCAGGCACCTCACCCCTCCAGAAGGTCCCAGCCCTTTCGGAGCAGACAGACCAAGAGGGGAGCAGGACCAGGGGCAGGCTCCAGCCATGTCCCACAATGAGAAGAGGCCGACACATCCACAGGAAGAAAATATAGGGGGTCGACTTGCCCTCTTCTACCAAAGATGGGTCGAGATAATGTCGAACAAATGGGTCCCAAACATTATTCAAGAAGGGTACTCTGGAATTCCGCAGCATCCCTCGAGACAAATTTATGAGATCACCCTGCCACTCCCACTCCAAGAGACTGGCAGTAGAAACCACACTAAAAAGACTACTCAGTCTGAAGGCAATAAATCCGGTGCCCATGCCCCAGCAAAATACTGGGCGCTATTCCATCTATTTTATCGTTCCCAAGAAGGAAGGGTCATTCCGGCCCATCCTGGATCTCAAGAACGTCAACCGTTATCTGTGGGTGCTACACTTCCGCATGGAAACTCTGTGCTTCGTTATAATGGCAGTACAACCGGGAGAGTTCCTAACCTCCTTGGACTTCTCTGAAGCTTATCTTCACATCCCAGTCCATCAGGATCACCAGCGCTTCCTGCGCTTTGCAATACTGAGTCACCATTACCAGTTCCAGGCACTTCCTTTTGGCCTAGCAACCGCCCCCAGGACCTTCACCAAAATTATGGTGGTCGTGGGAGCAGCACTGAGGAAGGAAAGAATCCTGGTACATCCTTGGACGATTGGCTGATCAGGGTGAAATCTTCAGAGGAGAGCAGACAGGTGACCAGCAGAGTCAAGAGCCTACTGCAGGAGCTTGGATGGGTTGTGAACATGAGCAAGAGCAGTCTACAGCCCTCTCAGTCGCTAAAGTACCTGGGGACCTGGTTCGACACCAAACAGAACAAAGTCTTCCTCCCCCCCTCCAAGAAGAAGGAAACTGGCACAATTGTGACGATTGATGACCAATGCACGCCCCAAGGTATGGGACTATCGTCAAGTCCTCTGCCTCATGGCATCAACGCTAGAGGTTGTTCCATGGGCAAGGGCCCATGTGCGACTGCTCCAGCGCGCCCTACTGTCAGGATGGAACCCACTGTCCCAGGACTACTCAATTCCCCTCCAACTACCAGCAGAGGTTCGGGCCCAGCTCCAATGGTGGCTACAGGAAGACCACTTAAGCAGAGTAAGCAACCCTATCCCCACCGAACTGGATCTTGCTCACTACAGATGCGAGCCTGCAAGGGTGGGAGCCCACTGTCAGGAACTGAAGACCCAGGGACAATGGAGCAAGAAAAAGGCAGAATGGAACATAAACCGCCTGGAAGCTCGAGCAGTCAGACTAGCGTGTCTGTGAGTCAATCAGGGTAATGTCGGACAACGCAACAGTTGCTTATCTCAACCACCAGGGAGGAACCAAGAGCCAGCAGGTGTCTCTGGAAATAGACCCCCCCTCATGGCATGGGCGGAGATAAACCTACAAGGGATCTCTGCCTCCCACATCGTGGGAAAAGACAGTCTCAGCAGACTGCCTCAGCAGAGAGAGCCTAGACCCAGGGGAATGGACGCTGTCGACCCCAGCCTTCCAACTGATAGTAAATCGCTGGGGCCTCCCAGCCATGGATCTACTGGCCACCCATCTCAGTGCCCAAGTCCCCAGGATCTTCAGCCGCAGACAAGAGCCACAATCCCTAGGAATCGATGCCCTCGTCCAGAACTGACCAGAGGAAGACCTTCTGTTCACCTCCCCCCCCCCCCCCCCCCCCCCCCCCCATGGCCACTATTGGGCAGTCATCCGCAAGATAGAGCATCACAGGGGTCTAGTTCTGCTTGTGGCCCCGGACTGGCCAAGACTACTATGGTACGCAGACATGCGAAGACTCCTTGTGGGGAACCCTCTGTGCCTACCTCCACACAGGGACCTTCTCGGGCAGGGCCCGATCCTCCACGAAGATCCGTCTCGATTCTCTCTTAGGGTCTGGCCCTTGAGAGGACTCCCCTGAAGAAGCGCGGTTACTCAAAGGCCGTGATTGACACCCTGCTCCGAGCCCACAAATTCTCCACATTCCTGTCTTACATACGAATCTGGAGAGTGTTCAAAGCCTGGTGTGAGGACCGCGGGATTCTCCTGTGAACAGCCAAAATCCCCATGATTTTGTAGTTCCTACAGGATGGGATGAAGAAAGGGTTGTCACTCAACTCCCTCAAGGTCCGTGTTGCCGCTTTGACCTGTTTCAGAGTCGAAGCGGACAGCATCAGACTATCAACCTATCCAGATGTGTCCCGTTTCCTGAAAGGGGCTAAACAACTCCGACCACCTCTAAAGTGGCCGGTGTGTCTATGGAATCTCAATCTAGTATTAGACTTCCTAGCTGGGGCTTCCTTCAGACCAACACATGGTCTGTCACTTCGCTTCTTAACATTGAAGACTGCATTCTTGGTGGCAATATGTTCAGCTCGTCGCATCTCCGAACTACAGGCACTATCCTGTTGGGAACCATTCTTTAGGTTCACACCTGGAACCATACAACTGCACACTGTCCCCTCCTTCGTACCGAACGTGGTTTCCCAGTTTCACGTGAACCAAACCATCTCGCAACCATCTCCAGATGAACATAAAGGACTTGGAAGACTCGTGCCTTCTTCGCCATCTAAACATAGGCAGACTTCTAGTCTGATACCTGGAAATTTCGGAACCTGTATGCAAAACGGACCACCTGTTCGTTCTTCACAGCGGGAAGAAACAAGGGGAAGCGGCCTCACGGGCGACCATAGCCTGCTGGATCAAAGAAAGTAATCAAGGCGGCCTACATAGAGGCAGGAAAACCTTTAACCCTATAGGTTAAGGCTCACTCTGAGGGCACAGGCAGCCTCCTGGGTGGAAACCAGGCTGCTGTCGACAGCCGAGATCTGTCGGGCAATGACGTGGTCCTCCACACCTTTTCCAGGTGTTCCAGGATGTTCAGGCCTGTGAGGACAGAGCCTTCGCAAGGGCAGTACTAAGTGGGCCATGGGCAGTCTCCTGCCCCGTCCGGGAGTAGCTTTTGTACATCCCCATTGGTCCTGAGTCCATCTGGCTACATGCTAGGAAATGGAGAAATTACTTACCTGATAATTTTGTTTTCCTTAGTGTAGACAGATGGACTCAGCATCCCGCCCATGGCTGCTTCAGAAAAGGGAGAACCTCTGATGGCAAACCTTGAGACTAAGCAAATACAGGTAAGCCACGGCCTGCCCCTAGTTCAAGACACCCACAGTTGTCCAGTGTCGGCATTAATCGGTTGAGTGCACTGGCGGTCTCCAGTTTGGAAATCAGTTGAACCAGTCAAGTTTAAGCAAGTTATTTAAGTAAAGATATATCCACATTGACGTTTCGAAGACGATACTGAGGAAGTGAGGTCAGTGCAGGGATATATGTACCCAGGATGACATCAGCTTGAAATCTGACTCAGTCTCCTATCTGCTAGCAGAAGATCACAATACCCATTGGTCCTGAGTCCATCTGTCTACACTAAGGAAAACGAAATTATCAGGTAAGTAATTTCTCCATTCAAAATCTGTGGCACCAGAGATATTGCAACAGGAGCTGCTCTCTTTTTTCGGCCAGTATGCTTGAATCCTAGCCATTTTAAGAGAAAGGGGTGACATTTTATTCTAAGTGCCTTCTGACTCTCAAGAAGCCTTGGATGATTCTGTACCATTCTAGACCTAAAGGCTTTGAACAATTTGTAGTGAAAGAAAAGTTCTAGTTGATTTCTCTGGGCATCATTATTTCCTTTCTAAGCAAAGGAGACTGGCTATGCTTCCTGGATCTCAAGAATGCATACATTCAGAGATACATCGCACTCACAGGCAGTATCTCAGATTTCTAGTAGGAAGACAAACACATTTGGTGTCGCATGTTGCCTTTTTGCTTTCCTTCAGTTCCATGTGTTTTCACAAAATGTCTGTAGTCATAGCATGTTTACACAAGCTAGGAGTGTGTTTTTCCCTACTTGAATGATTGATTGGTCAAGAGTACATCTCAGCAGGGGCAAAAGAATCTATATGCTATAGCATCTGGATGCTAGTCAGTAGGGTTCATCATAAATTACCCAAAATCAAAGCTTAGTCCTTCACTTCAATTGGAATGCATTGGTGCTATACTAAACATGATTCAGACAAAAGCCTTTCTCCCTTTTAGCAGCAACACTGAATTAATGACCGCGGTGAAGGAAGTCATCAGACATTAGCTTGAGACATTGAAGATGTTGGGTTATATGGCCTCAACAATTGATGATATGCCTGTGGCACCTCTCCAAATGACCTTAAATTCCCAATGAAACCAAGCAAATCAAGGACTCATAACAGTGTTTGTCATGGCTAAGCTCATAGATTCTCTATTTTGGTGACCGTTCTAATTTGACTTTTCCAATTCCTTTTTATCTCATCAAATTATTTTGAAGGAGAATGCCTCCAGTTTGAGATGGATAATGTTCAGCTCCTAATTGGATGGCTGGATATAATAAAAGGAGATATCTGCTGTCTGACTCTAGAAGAGCTTGTCAAGGCTGCTCATATTAGAGCCATAGCTACATTGATGGCCTTAGATCAGCCTCAACTGAGATTTGTAAAGCTTCAACTTGCACTTCTGTCCGCAAGTATAAATCATGAGAGGAATTTCCCCCACTAAAAAAATGTTTACTGCCCATTGGCAGCTAGTTCTTCTTTTTGTTGGAAGGCATCCCTTAGCCTAAGCAGTCTCATTTCTGTAGCTGATTAACTTCCTTTCCCACAGCAGATATTCTCTATGGGCAGCAGGATAATCAGCCAATCACACAAACCCTCCTGCTTCCCTTTCTGGAGTTGGTTTCTTACTAGCTTATACTGAGGTAAGCCATGCAGAGGTAGTGGCTGCTGCCCAGGAAGCCCCACATATGCCCAGAAAAGCTGTCTGTAAAAATTTAGAGTGCTATGGAAAACTTGTATGTCAGCACTGTTGGATGGTGTCACTTTCTTGTGCGGTTATTTGCTGTCTATAGAGAACACCTGTTATAGCTAAAAATATCAAGTTACTTACTTGTGCAGGAAAATATACACGTTAAATACAGAGAGTAAACATTAAAATGATGTGAATGATGTAAATTACTAAAATAAAAAGATGGTGTGCTGTGATTGTATAAAATGTGCTGGATCTATCATAGTTGCAAATTGCAGTTCAAACCTCCTGATGTATTTAATTACACTTTACCCTGAGATACTGTCTATAATTGTGAATAAAACAGCTAAGATGGTGACTCATAAATTAAGAATTTCCATTTTATCGCTACATTTCAGTCTTTAGATTGATTGTTTTCAGTGTACTTTGTTGCATTTTACTTCTTCAAAATGCAAGTTTGAATGCATTTAGATCTTTTGGCATTTGAAATTAGTTATTCTTGTGAAATGGTTGAAGTGTTATAACTATATCCACTGCTTAAGCATCACTGCTACTTGAGGGGAAAATTTTGAAAGGGATTTCCATAGGTAACTGTTTTTCCATAGATCCTTTTCTTTTGAAAATTGTTCCAGCAGGGCAGGGATAGGCTGGCAGAAGTTGGCATTGGGATTTTGTTTTGAAATTCCTGCACCTTCTTCCTCTGGCTTTACCCCACATAATTTGCATGGAAAAGCTTTCCTGTGACAATGATTGTATGAGGTTTCCATTATAAAAATCTGCTCGGCTGCAAGCTACCAGCAACAGTTGAAAACTACAATCGGGAACAGTATTTTGTGGCTGCAATTTATCAAATGTAAGTAAGTGTTAAGTTATGGAAGCAAGAGATGGAAGGTTTATACAACTGTATATTTAAACTGATCTGAAACTACTGGATGCATATTAGGGCAGAGTGGTTTTAAATTGAGACAAATTATTGCTCTGTATACCCTAATGCAAATAGAAATATTTGCAGCAAAGGAAAATGTTGCAGCTTGATTGTAACTTCTTGGGCAGAGGCTTAGTAAATAAATTTAGCTGTCATAGGATCATGAGCTGACAGTACATGAGAAATAATATTTAATGCACTTATTTTTAAAGATATTGCAGAAACTCTTCACTTTCTTCTTTGTGGTGCTTCAAATGGCAGCTGCCAAGAACAGATTGATCTTGTCCCTCGAAGTCCTCAAGAACTTTATGAGCTTACTTCTCTTATTTGGTAAGTTCTCAGTTTAATTTTTCTTGAATAATGAAAAACTGCTAAAATATTCCTGATGCTTATGAACTGCTGCCCTTCCTTTGGTTATATTTTGTACTTAATGCTAAATTAATGTAGTAGTGCCAGCAAAAAAGAACATAAGTTATGCTATGCTGGATCAGACCAAGGTCCATGAAGCACCGCATCCTGTCTCCCAACAGTGGTCAGTTCGGGTACCACAAGTTCATCCTAAAAAGTAGATCTATTTCTTGTTGCTAATCTCCGGGGATAAGCGATGGCTTTCCCAAGTTTATCTGGCTAATAAATGTTTTTGGACTTTCTCTAGGAACTTGTCCAAACCTCTCTTAAACTCCGTTCTCCTAGTGTTCCCTGACCATGTCTTTTGACAATAAATTCTGTAGCTTGATTGTGTGCAATGTGAAAAAAATACTTTCTACAATTTGTTTTAAATCTGCTAGTGGTTAGTTGTATGAAATGTCCCTTATTTTAGTATTTGAAAGGGTAAATAATCGTTCCCTATTTAACTGTAATTTTATAAACTTTTATCATATCCCTGTCATCTCTTTTCCAAGATGGAGTGTTAACCAGTCTGGCCATCTTCATAAGGGAGCCATTCCATCCCTTTTATCATTTTTGTTGCCCTGTTCTGTACTTTTTCTAATTCTGCTATATCTTTTTTTTTTTTTTTGAGACTGAGCAACAGAAACTGCATACAGTACAAGTGTAGTCATACCATGAATCGATACAGAGGCATTATGATAGTCGACAAGCAGGATTAGATCAGCCATAAACAGTGGTTGACATCATCCAACAGCGCCAATATGGACCCAGCTATCAGTGCTCAGAAACATTTGAGCATGTATGGGAGCTCTGTGCACAGCTGGTGCCTCATTGTCTGAGCTATTGCATTGATGGATTCCCTCTCTCTTTATTTCTGGTGATTTTTTTTTTTTGTTGTTGCTGTTTTGGAAGAGTGCAACTCTATTTTCATTTCACCATCGTGGCAGTCAAAAATAGATAAAAAATAAAGGAAAGGCAAAATCCAAGAAGGCCTGAGTTAGTGAGTTAGAAGTTTGTGGTGTCTGTTGCATGTTCATCAGAATACCCACATTATCTGGGCCCAGACCATGTCTCAAGGCATGCTTGTTGCTGTAGAATGTTAGCACTCACGTGTCAGTTCTGTGCCTAAAAAAATGGAGGTCTGTAGGATGCAGTGATGTCTAAGGCCTTCAAGCCCCAGTGCAATGGTTGGCAACACAGCAACTCTGTCTCCTAGAGCGAGTCCTCATTTGATTCCCAGCTCCACAAGTCTGTCTGGAAAGCTCCCCCTTTTTGGTGCTATCTCACGGGTCTGCCATGGATCAGAGCTAGCATGGAAGACCAAGGTATAGAATGAGGTGCAGAGAAGAGTGCCTAAGCATTGCAAGGGATCCCCTTTGAGGCCAGCTCCTTCAGCACCAAAGAAGACATTGCTGTTGACACAAAGTTCCACTGCAGCAGGAGCTGCTTTGACCCTGGGAAGGGTGCTATCTGCATCCTCAGTGAGGAGCTCCTCAAAACAGATGGTGGTGTCCTCCATTGTGTGGAGAGGCTTTATGGTACTGGGAGTTTTACAACTCCGTAGACCTATTACAAGTAATTTGTAAACTGTCATTAAAATCATCCACTGTACCTGAAGTTGGCCAATATAACCCCTATATTTAAAAAGATGTGATCTGGAAAACTGTAGACCGTTGAGCCTGACTTCAGTGCCTGGAAATATCATGGAAATTATTATAAACAATATCATGATAATCATAGTTTAATGGTACACAGCATAGATTTACCTTAGGGAAGTCTTGCCTCACAAATCTGCTACATTTTTTGAAGGGCCGAATAAGCTTGTGAATAAAGGTGAACCAGTAAATGTGGTGTTCTTGATTTTTCAGAAGGCATTGGACAAAGTCCCACATGAGAGGTTTCTAAGAAACTAAAATGTCATGGGATAAGTGGATTGCAAACTGGTTAAAAGACAGGAGATAGAGTAGGATTAAATGGTCTACTTTTACAGTGGAATATCTCAGGGATTTTCACTTGGACTGTTACTTTTTAATATATTTATAATTGATCTGGAAAGGGGTATGATGAGTGAGGTGATAAAATTTGCAGATGACACAAAATTATTCAGAGTAGTTAAATCACAATCTGATTGTGGTAAAATGCAGGAGGATCTTGCGAGAACGAAAGATTGGGCGTCCATATGGCAGGTGAAATATAATGTGAGCAAGTGCAAGGTGATACATATTGGGAAAAATAACCCACGCTGTAGTTGCACGATGTTAGGTTCCATATTAGGAGTTACCACCCAGGAAAAAGATCTGGACATCAGTTTTAAATTGAAATTGTTATTGTTGGCTCAGTGTACTGTGGCGGTCAAAAAAGCAAACAATGTTAAGAATTAATAGGAAGGGAATGGCAAAAAAATACAGGATGTCCATAATGCCACTCCCTCCATGTTAAAGATCGCACCTCGAATACTGTGTGCAGTTCTGGTTGCCACATCTCAAAAAAGATATAGTTGCACTGGAGAAGGTACAGAGAAGGTCGACCAAAATGATAAAGGGCATGGAACAGTTCCCCTATGAGGAAAGGCAATAGAGTTAGGGCTGTTCAGCTTGGACAAGAGATGATTGTGTGTGTGTGTGGGGGGGGGGGTGGTATGATAAAGGTTTACAAAATCATGAAAGGAATTGAATGGGTAGATATGAATTGGTTATTTACTATTTTGGATAATACAAGGACTAAGGGACATTCCATGAAGTTAGCAAGTAGCACATTTAAAACAAATTGGAGAAAATTGTTTGCTCAATGCACAATTAAGCTCTGGAATTCATTGCCAAAGGATGTGGTTAGGGCAGTTGGAGTAGCTAGGTTTAAAAGAAGATTTGAATAAGTTCTTGGAGGGAAAGTCCATGTACTGCTAATAATCAATAGGAAATAGCTCCTGCTTGTTGCCTTCATTAGTAGCATGGGTTCTGTTTAATGTTTGGGTATTTGCCAAGTACTTGTGACTTGGATTGGCCACTCTTAGAAACGAGATACTGGGCTTGATGGACCCTTGTCTGCAGCAGTATGGCATATCTTATGTTCAGTGCAGAGAACCTCTTTTGCCAACAGCAGTCCAGCTACCTGAAATTTCTCCTAGCTTCCTGAGGATTAGAAAGGAAGGTTGGAACTTCTCCTATCCAGCATGGGGAGGCATTTTGTCCTGCAAAGCGGGGTTGAGGAGGGTTCTCAAGATGTCCAAATGTCTCTCTGAGGAGTTTCACCACTTGGAGCAAGTCTATTTGAAATCAGTTGTCTTCTCCTCCCATCCACCCCCCCCCCCCCCCCCCGGATTCAGAGGGAAAAGGGTAGGAAATAAGCAGGTGAGAGTTCCTTTTGATCCTCTCTTCCTTAAAAAGGTGGAGATCATCTCGTCAATCTGCATAGAGCAGCAGTTAACTGCCCTCAACAGAATGCACAGGGATTACTACCTTTAACCAGTTAGCCTTGATGTTTGTGACACAACTGCAACTTAAACTGTTGCTTCAATGGTAGGAGAAAAAGGGGAGTTGGATTCAGACAGCCACCACTGGGCCTTGACTTTTACAGTTTGTGGTACTTATATACTCACATTAAGGTTAAAGCTCAGGATTCAGATGACACAGTGCTGGGCACTGACTTGTATAGTCTGGAGTACTGATATGCAGACAAGAGTAAAACACAGGGCTGCTTCTGTGGCCAAGTCCAAAATCAAAGCATGTTCAAGAGCATTGTCTGAATTATACATCTTGAACGAAAAAACATCGAAAGAATTCAAAATCCCATTCGACTTAAAAATGACAAATCAGTAGAGTTAACTGATAAAGCTAGAAACCTAGGAGTAATTATAGACACTGAACTGAGCCTTAAGCAACACATATCAATAAAAGTAGAGAAGGCTACGCCAAACTAATGGTCCTTAAAAGACTAAAACCCTTATTAAATCAGGAACACTTTCGTACAGTACTACAAGCATTAATATTTGCCAGCACGGACTACTGTAACACACTTTTCCTAGGATTACCATACACCACTATCAGACCACTGCTAATACTACAGAACTCGGCTGCCAGAATACTTACTGGTAAAGGCAGAAGAGATCATATCACCCAAACACTTGCAGATCTACACTGGCTCCCAATAGAACAGAGAGTTCAATTTAAAACACTATGCACAGTTCATAAGCTAATTAATGACGAAAATTCTGACTGGCTAAACACCGCATTACGATTACATGTCCCTCAAAGAAATCTCAGATCGGCCAATAAAGCTCTGCTAACCATACCCTCAGTCAAAACAGCAAAGTTGATCCAAGTTAGAGAGAGAGCACTATCTTTGGCAGGACCATTATTATGGAACACGTTACCACTGGAATTAAGACTAATAAAGGAATTAAAACTCTTCAAAAAAGGCTTAAAAACATGGCTTTTCAAAAAAGCATTTCACAGTGAGGTAGGGGAATAACAACACATACACAAAACAGGAAGTCACCAAGAAAAAGCAGAATTGCTTATTTTTTTTATTATTTTCTCACAATTAAGTACTAAATTAGAAAGACAGTTAATCGTAAATGGTACCACACCCATTCCCCATTTAGAGTATATTATTGAACTATGTAACCGTATAATAATGGCACCCTATGGATAATTGAGAAACCACATATTTGTGCCTAACTGTAAACCGTTGTGATGGTGCACTACTAAATGACTGCATAGAAAATTTTTAATTAAATAAATAAATTATCATGGAGGCTCTTTACCCTGTATAAACATTGCAAACAGTTTTATAATGGGTTTGACAGTTGCTTGGTTTGAATTGTAATATTGCTACTCTTAACGTAAGACTTGGGGGTAACCTGAACGGAGCAGCAGTTACATGGGAAGCTTGTTGGGCAGACTAGATGGACCATTTGGTCTTTTTCTGCCATCATTACTATATTAAGCTTTTGCAACCAAGGGCTGAAATATGTTGCTGCAGCATGGTACAATTGAGCAGATTGGATGGGCCAACTGCTCTTTTTCTATAATTACTATTAGTATATCTTCTTCCTCTTGGCGGTCAAGGTGATTGAAGAACATGTCCAACTGCAAGAGAAAGGATGGGGATTTGTCCAGCTTAGAATCCTGTATAGTGCTGCATACATCTTGTAGTGCTATAGAAATGTTTAATAGTAATTTTATTCCAGATATTTTAGTTAAAAAAAAAAACCCAGTTCCATCCCATCCTAGTCCTAAGAGACTTAAATAAATATCTCAAAAGGAAAAAGCTCAAGATGCTTACTCTGGGTACCTTTTAATCTCCTCCAGAGCAAGGAAGGGGTATTAAAGGTGCTCAGGGTAAGCATCTAGATGTTTTCTATGTTCTTTGAAATTGAAGGAAGTCTACATTTACATAGAGACACTTCGAGTCACTGGCAGTGGCTCACATTCATTGTGGGGAAATGCCACCTCCAGTACCATATACTGATTTTTGACATAGCTTCAACTCTTCAGGTGGTGATAAAATATCTTACTGGTGTTGCATTATTTTTATACAACCCATGGTGCATATGCTTCCTTATTTGGACAATTGGCTGATCAAGGGTACCTTTCAGGCAGAAGCAAACAAACTCATGTGCTCTGTTATTTGGGTGATAGATTTCCTAAGGTTCTTCATCATTTATTCCAAATCTAAATGGAGTCTTGACACCTCAATTGACAATTCATAAGGGATCTGTGGGAGACAAACCATGACATTTCCCCTGCTATTAGAATCTCAAACCTAGTAGATATAGTAAAGAAAGTTAGGCAGTCAACAGATGACAGCTTGCACCATGAGGAGAATGTTCCCTGTACGTACCCGGATCAATCCAGACTGCTGGGTTTTGCCTCCCTTCCAGCAGTTGGAGACAGAGAAAAACTAGAAGGGCACCCCTTCTTAATCTGGTGTGCCACCTGCGTCTCTTCAGTATTTCTCTGTCCCCAGCAGATGGAGGTGGTGCAGAACCTGCGGTCCTGAACTAAAAGTTAAAAAATTATTTTTTTTTTAAAGATATAGAAAGGATAGTTAGCCATTTTGAGCATAGGATCAAGCAGGACAACAAGGAAGATTTTCTACAGCTGAACTATTTATGGTACTGGTCCTCCCAGGGGGTTAGGCAGGTCCTGGAGGGACCATCCCCCCTGGTTGTAGACGACTCCGGAGCCGGGGTTGGATACCCTGCCTGCTCCCCTTGTTCCAGTGAGGGGGGGCTGGGGTGATTACTGGTAGAAGGCAGCCATTTTGGATTATTTTGCTGCCGTATCTGCTCAAGCAGCAGAGGGAGGGGATCTCCTACCCCAGCTTTCCCCCTCCCCCAGGACTCTTTTCAAGATCAGGATTTTCCTGATGACGACCCCATTCTCCTGGTGGGTGATTCCAGGGACCAACCTACTTTATCCGCAAACTTTGTGCTGCTGATGCACAAAGCCTATTTAGCAAGCAGGTCACAGCCAGGTAAAACAGGAATGAGCGAATTACCTCAAGATCCGCCTCCCCGAAAGGTCCCCAGGCTGTCGGAACCACAGGGGGGCTGTTAGGATTCGAAAGATCCATGGTACCTCACCTCGTGGAGTCCAAGGGACCTCGAACCTGCCAGGGGCACCCTGGCCCTGACTCTCCCCTGCCTCCTAATCACCTCCCCGGGACGGATCAGGACGAAGAACCTGAGAGATCCGTTCCAGTCAAGGGTGATGACAGAGGGTGGTTCATTTATTTCAGAGAGATGAGGGCACTTTCAGTCTGATTCTAGACCTCAAACAGGTGAACAAGGCTCTAAAAGTACCACATTTTTGGATGGAAACTCTGTACTCAGTCATTGCGGCGGTGCACAGGGGCTAGTTCCTGGCTTCCCTGGATCTTACAGAAGCATATCTGCACTTTGGACTCCGCAAAGATGATCAGAGATATCTCCGATTCATGGTCCTCAGGAGCCATTTTCAGTTTCAGGCCCTGCCGTTTGGATTGGCAACACCCCCCCCCCCCCCCCCGCACTTTCACCAATGTAATGGTGGTGATAGCTATTAATTAAGTTGACTTAGAATGCTATTACTAGCAATGGTAACATGGAATAGACTTAGTTTTTGGGTACTTGCCCCAGGTTCTTATGGCCTGGATTGGCCACTGTTGGAAACAGGATGCTGGGCTTGATGGACCTTTGGTCTGACCCAGTATGGCATGTTCTTATAGCAGCAGCTCTCAGGAGAGAGGAGTGCTGGTTCAATCATATCTAGACGACTGGCTCATTCGGGCGAAATCGGAGGACCTTTGCAGGCTGGCAATACCTAAAGTCTTACATCGCCGGCGCTCCCTCGGCTGGGTCATCAGGCAAAGAACCATCTGAATCCTTCACAGGTCCTGGACTTCTTGGGAGCGCTATTCGACATACGGGTTGGCCAAGTTTTTCTCATGGAAGAACGGATAACAAAGTTGATGTCTCAAGTTAGTCATCTCTTGTCGCTGCTGGTTCCCAAGGCCTGGGATTACGTTCAGGTTCTTGGTTCCATGGGCGTTTGCTCATATGAGGCCGTTGCAGAGAGCTTTGCTTTTCCGCTGGGATCCGATGTCTGAGGAGTTCCAAGTTCTCTTACCTCTCACAGAGTCCGCCAGGTCCAGTCTTAGTTGGTGGCTTGTCCTCAACCACTTGAAGCGAGGGGTGAACCTCGAAGTGCCTCAATGGGTGATAGTGACCACGGATGCCAGTCTATACGATTGGGGAGCCATGTGCCAGTCTGCCCAGGGCCAGTGGTTGCAGGAGGAGGCGCAATGGTCCATCAATCGCCTGGAAATAAGAGCAATGCGCTTGGCGTTATGGAAATTTCTTCCTCGCGTCAGCAATCGGGCAGTGAGAGTATTGTCAGACAATGTGACAACAATAGCCTATATCAACCTTCAAGTGAGAACCAAGAGTCACACAGTAGCCATGGAAGCAGAGAAACTTATGGCCTGGGTGGAACATCATCTGGATTTGTTGGCGGCCTCTCACATGGCAGGGGTTGACAACGTACAGATAAATTTCCTCAGCCGTCAGCGGCTGGACCCCAGGGAATGGAAGTTGTCCTTGGACGCGATGACGCTCATCTCTCGACGTTGGGGCACTCCTCATTTGGGCTTGATGGTGACTCAGAAGAATGCAAAGGCACCACGCTGCTTCAGTTGCAGAAGGGAATATGGGACGGAAGGCGTGGATGCACTAGAACTTCTTTGGCTCCGCGACATTCTGCTCTACGTGTTTCCTCCATGGCCTCTGGTGGGCAAAATTCTGAGCCGAACAGAAGCTCATCCAGGGACGTGGTTCGCGGACCTAGTAAACCTGTCTTTGGACGGTCTTCTGCACCTAAGTCATCTGTTAAACCTGCTACGTCAGGGTCCAGTATTTTTCGATTGGGCGGATCTAGGTCTAGCAGCCTGGCTTTTGAGAGGAGACAATTGAGGAAGAAAGGTTATCCTGAGGATATCATATCCACTCTTTTGTGGGCGCAAAAGACCTCTACTTCTCTTACTTATGTCAGGGTCTGGAAGGTCTTTGTCTCTTGGTATAGTGAACAAGGATTCCTTCTTGTCGGGCCTCGGTGGCACAGATTCTTGCTTTTCTACAGAAAAGTCTCAGCAAGGGATTATCCTTTAGTTCCCTCTGGGTACAAGTAGCAGTCTTGGGAGGTCTTAGAGGCAAGATCGAAGGTGCAACTCTGGCAGCACACCCTGTTGTGGTACGTTTTCTGAGAGGGACAAAGCATTTGAACCCTCCGGTCCGTTCCATCTGTCCTTTGTAGAGTCTTAATTTGGTGCTTCGGGTGTTATGTGATCCTCCTTTTGAGCGCATCAAGAAGGCCGCCTTGAAGGATTTAACCCTCAAGACTGTGTTTTTGGTGGCAATCTGTTCCACTAGGAGGGTCTCTGAGATCCAGGCCCTCTCCTGTAGGGAGCTCTTCCTATGATTTTCTGATGCTGAGGTCTTGCTCAGAATGGTTCCATCCTTTCTTCCGAAGGTGGTTTCTGCCTTCCACTTAAATCAGTCTGTGGAGCTTCCGGCCTTTCCAGGTTTAGATCGGGATACCCCTCATGTGAGAGAATTTAAGGGTCTAGATGTTGAGTGCTCTTGCATTACCTTGAGGTTACTAAATCTTTTCGGGTTTCTGATCATCTCTTCGTTTTGTGAAATGGTGCTAAGAAAGGACATAAGGCATCTAAAGCTACAGTTGCCCGTTGGTTGAAAGAGGCTATCGTTTCTGCTTATATTTGCCGCGGACGGTCGGTTCTGGTTGGTTTAAAAACTCATTCAGTCCGATCGCATGTGGCTTCCTGGGCAGAGAGCCAGTTGGTATTTCCGCAAGAAATCTGCAGCATGGTGACTTGGAAGTCTCTGCACACTTTTGCCAGACATCGTTTGGACATCCAGGCACAGGAGGTCAACCATTTTGGAAGCAGTATCATTTGAGCGAGACTCTCCAGGTCCCACCCTAATTAGGGAAGCTTCCAGCAGTCTGGACTGATCCAGGTACATTCAGGGAAAGGAAAATTGGTTCTTACCTGCTAATTTTCATTCCTGTAGTACCACGGATCAGTCCAGACGCCCACCCATTGGGGAGGGGTGAGATGCCGCTCATTTTTCTATTCACAGCATTTTCTGTTGGATATCATAGGTGCTGCAGAAGAGTATTATTTCTCAGATGTACATAGTTTGTGTAGTTTTCTTCTTGTCCTTGCTTGATCTGCCTGTTTAAACTAGTTATTCTGCTTTGGTAAGTTTAATACTGAAGAGACGCAGGTGGCACACCAGATTAAGAGGGGGTGCCCTTCAAGTTTTTCTCTGTCTCCATCTGCTGGAAGGGAGGCAAAACCTAGCAGTCTGGGCTGATCCGTGGTACTACAGGAACGAAAATTAGCAGGTAAGAACCAATTTTCCTTTGAGCCTTGTGTCCTTAACAATTGGTCCCATTGCATATCATCTATATGAGACATGCTCAATGGATATTTGAAGTCTCAGCAGAATCAAGCTATTTTGAATGTATCTGTGACAAAAAGCCCAGAGTCTCTGTTTTTGTGGCTCTCCCATTTCAGTTGGAGAAGGAACATAACTAGTTAACAAGAAGATGGAGAGGGGTGGAGTAGATCGAAACTCTATTTACAGAAGAGAATGTATGGGAAGAGCTAGGAAACCTGAAAGTGGACAAAGCCATGGGGCCTGATGAGGCTCATCCCAGGAAACTGAGGGAGCTCAGATGTGCTGGCAGGTCTGCTGCATGACTTGTTCAATAGATCCCTGGAAACGGGCGTGGTGCTGAGTGATTGGAGAAGAGCAGTGGTGGTCCTGCTTCACAAGAGTGGGAGAAGGCTGGAAACTACAGGCCTGTTAGCCTTACCTTGGTGGTGGTAAAAGTAATGGAGACATTGCTGAAGGAAAGAATAGTGAACTGTCTACAGTCAGAAGAATTGCTGGACCAGAGGCAGCATGGATTCACCAGAGGATGGTCCTGACAGACAAATCTGATTGACTTTTTTGAATGGGTGACTAAGGATTTGCATTGAGGAAGGACGCTCAATGTGATCTACTTGGATTTCAGCAAAACTTTTGATATGGTCCCACATAAGAGGCTTGTGAATAAAATGAGAAGCTTGCGTGTGAGTGCCAAGGTGGTGGCCTGGATTACAAACTGATTGACAGAAGACAGCGGGTGATGGTAAATAGAACCTACCATTTAAGCAGAGTGCAGCAAGGATCAGTTTTGGGACCAGTCCTGTTCAATATCTTTGTTAGTGACTTTGCAGAAGGGATAGAAAGTAAAGTTTGTCTTTTTGCGGCTGATATTGAGATCTGTAACAGAGTGGATATGCCGGAAGGAGTACAGAGAATGAGACATGATTTGAAGGAAGCTTGAACGGTGGTCAAAGGTATGGCAGCTGGGTTTCAATGCCAAGAAGTGCAGAGTCATGCATCTGGGATGTGGTAATCCAAAAGAGCTGTACGTCTTGAGGGGGTGAAGGGCTGTTGTGCACGGCGCAAGAGAGGGACCTGGGGGTGATAGTGTCTAGCGATCTGAAGACAGCAAAGCAATGTGACAAGGCTATAACTACAGCCAGAAGAATGCTGGAAGGCTTAGATAGAGGAATAACCAGTAAGAAAAAGGAGGTGATAATCCCCTTCTACAGGTCCTTGGTGATGTCTCACTTGGAGTATTGTGTTCAGTTCTGGAGACCGTATCTCAAAACAGACAGGATGGAGGTGGTCCAGAGAAGGGCAACAAAAATGATGGGGGGGGGGGGGGAGGTCTCCATCAAACGACTTATGAGGAGAAGTTGAAGGACCTAAATATGTAGGGGAGATATGATACAGACTTTCAGATACTTGAAAGGTTTGAATGATGCACAAATGACGACAAACCTTTTCAGTTGGAAAGAAATAAGTAGAGCTAGGGATCACATAATGGAACTACAGGGAGGACGACTCAGAACCAGTATCAGAAAATATTTCTTCTCAGAGAGGCTGATGGATGCCTGGAATGCCCTTCCAGAGGAGGTGGTGAAGACAAAAATGATGAAAGATTTCAAAGGGGCATGGGATAAATACTGTGGATCCCTAAAGCCTTGAGGATGGAAATGAGTGCGCGGGGATAACTTGCTGTGTGGTGATTATTACTCTTAACCAGAAAGCCTTCATACTGTTGATGCAACTCCATTATTGCTGTCTGCTTTTACGGCAGGAGGAAAAGGGGAATTAGATTCAGACAACAACCAACAAGGACATTGGATTTTTATGGTCTGGGAAAACAAATAAGCATGGGGGTAACTTGCTGGTGTGGCAGTTAACCAACATGCCTGATATTTTGGATGCAACTCCAACATTGTTCTCTGCTTCAACAGCAAGAGTTAATAGGGAATTGGACTCAGACAGCAACCAACAAGGGCCCTGACTTTGGTTTAGGAAACTAAGTAAAGGGGGAACTTGTATGGCGCAGCAGATACTACCATAAGCTTGCTGGGCAGACTGGATGGAGTTTGGTCCTTTTCTGCCATCATTTTCTATGTTTCTATGTGTTATCTTTCCAAATTCAACCACATTCCCTTTTATTGACCACAGGTTGAGAAGTTCAGCTAAATGGACTTCAAACCCAGAGGCTTGAGTCGCTCTAGGGAAAATAAGACTACATATCAGCCTTCTGAAGCTAAGGGCAATTCAGTACACACTGTAGAGGTTTTTAGAAATCAGCTGATTCAAACAATCAAGTAGCCATGATCTACCTGAATGAGCAAGGAGGACCTTATACTTATACCCCTGTTGGGAAGCTGCCAGAATGTTGACCTGTACTGTTTCAGATGGGATGCTAAGACCCACTTTGTTTGCCAGAATATTTTCTGACCCTGACAAATATCTCCAGTTACAGCCTTATGAGTGGTACCTGGAATAGGCAGTAGAAATCAATATTTTCACTCAGTAAGGAACTCCCAAGAGAGATCTTAGTGATATTCTTGAACAAAGTGCCAACTTTCTGCTGGAGAATCAAGTGAGAAAGCAGAAAATATTAGATGTAGCCTTTCTGCATTAGGGGAAGGTGAGTGGCCTTTTGTCACCTCTAGTGACAAAATGCTTAATAAAAAAAATGGGATTGAGGTGCTGTGGTTCTAATAGTTCCTTCTTGGCTGAGAAAGATTTGGAGGTTACCATGACAACACAAATTGCAGTTTGTGACCATCTATATAACAATTTTTAAAATTAGTATAATCTTTTTTTGTTCAGTAACATCTAACAATATATAAATAAAAATATATTTTATTCATTGGCTTTGAATTTCTGATGTTTTCATACTTTTATTTTCCATATGAAGTTCTGTTTTTACACTTTACCAAAATCTTGCATGCTAATAAATTTAGCTGAATCATAAACTAGGCAACTACATAGAAAGCTTTAGCTACAGTACTCCAATAAGTAGAAGAAAACTTTATACAACCCTTCACCAAGCAAAAAGACTTCAAATTAAGTGTGCAGAACAACCAGAATGTAAACAGACCAGCAGAGAAAGGGAGGCTCTCTAGTATTTTTAGATACATATTACAAGAATATACAAAACTGAAACATGTCAACACATCTCCAAAGCAGCTACAGTCTCAGCTGGAAAACCTGATTACCATTCCACCCTCTTGGTACATTCTACACGCTATCTAAAAATCCACAGACCTGGCAGACTAATTGTAGCTGGTATTGGCACACTTGGAGGAATTATCTAGACTAATAGAGGGGATCTTAATAATCCTAGTGGAAATAAAATTGCTTCATCTAAGATGCCTTAGACTTTCTAAACAGTTTGAACAACATTAAGCAGCTTCAGCCTGATGCCCTCCTTGTCACATTGGATCTGCAATCATTGTAGCTCAACATCTGCTATGCAGATAGCAGAGCTGCATGTAACCAACTCCTCCTGGACTGCTAATTTCAGCAGAAACAGTTGTGAAACTAATGGAATAATTCATCCTGACCCATAACTACTTCTGCTTCAGTAATGACATATATTTACAGATAATAGGAACTGCTGTGTGCACCAGAATAGCATCACAGTATGCCGACCTTTTTATGATAAAATTGTTACTATAGTAAACCTTTTATTTCTGCTACATTGATAACTTCTTCATGATTTGGACTGAAGGAGGAAAAAACTTCAATAATTTTATACGTTATAGTCTCAATCAACAGTCCACCCATAAATATCTGTATACAGAAAACCAACTGACAGATGCAGCTAACGCCACAGCTCCAGTTACTACTCTTCGCTCACAAAAAAGTCTATTATACATAGCCAAGATATGATAATACCATATTTCTCCCAGGACAAGCAGGATGGTAGTCATCGCATGTGGGTGATGTCACTGGACGGAGCCCTATTACGGAAAACTTTTCTGTCAAAGTTTCTAGAACTTTTGAATGGCACACTGAGCATGCCCAGCATGCCATAATCCCTGTAGCCACAGGGGTCTCCTTTCAGTCTCTTTTTTTCCGCACTGCAGTTTGCCTCGCAGTTAGGAGCTCTGTGAGATTTCTCACAAAAAAATTTTCCTCACGGAATACTTGAAGCTTACTTCTCCAAAAACTTCCCTCACACGGGTCTCCCATTGCGACATCAATTTTAATTGCTCGGTTAGTGAATTCTCCCATCTTCGATTGGTTCCTGCCTCCTTTTTTTTCGGTGTCCGCAGGCCATTGATTGTTTTTGGGCCTCCCCTTTTTTTAGAAAATGCCCGGAGTGTCCCCGTATGTCGATTACCTACCCACATGATGTCTGTATGCTGTACCTCGGCTCATCACACGATGTTTCTCATTGCCCAAGTTGTGCCCAGATGACCCCGAAGGGTAGGCGGGCTCGACAAGATGGAGTCCCTTTTTAAAATCAGGTTGACTCCATCGACGTCCACCCAGTCGTCACAGGCAGGAGCATCAAAGAATCTTGTCGTCAAACCTCGCCGGGAGCACCAGGACAGCGGTGACTATCCATCGCTGACTCCATCCAAGGCATCCGCATATTCTTCCTCGGTGCTGGAGAAAGACCGACCGAGCACCGAGGGGAAACACCGGCACCGACGCAAGTCTACTCCCAGTGCCAGCAAAGACACAGCATCGGCCTCGATGGCTATTGAGCCGAGTGCAAAGAGGACACAGGTAGAGGAGCCTCCAACCCCCTCTCCACCCAAGAAATCAAGGCGATCCCCCACTGTTATTGGTGCCGAGTACTGAGCCCCCACAAATTCCTGTGGAGGTGCCAGTAGTGCCTTTCCTGCCTCCCCCTGTAGCTGCGTTATCTACTCCAGCTTTCAGGGAGGAACTGGAAGGTCTCATCCGCCAGGCAGTGCTCGATGCTCTCTGAGATTTACAATCAAATTTCTAAATACCATCAACATAAATACTAGCTGTAGCCTGGATTCTGAAGAACAATGAGACCTCATACAATGTGGCGGGGTCACCGCGTGAGTGCCCAGAACACCACTTTCAAAGGTTGTGCGGTAATAACATTTCAGAATGTACCGTCAACAAAATTCAAATCATCGGTCTCTTTGTTCAGATGTTAAAGTAATGACAACTTGTGTCAGTTTACTGGAAAAAGTGAGGCAGTGAACACAATAATTATCATAGCATTTCACTAATCGTAGAGTTTTACTTATCGTAGCATTTTGTAGCGGAGTATGCAGTAAGGATGTAAGTGTTGGCACTGGCCCGACACGGCTCGTGTTTCTTGCACCAGCTTCCTCAGGGGCCGCACAATGCCACTACTGAAAATAGAAATACACAGTTATCAATTCGTTGCTCAACTGCATTTAAAAAACAGGTTCCACAATGCTTAATACCTACGATTCCAAACACTGCCGCTTAGCTCTGCTACTAGGCTGCAGCTTTTTTCGGGCAGCCGGGTCCGCCATTTTACTCAATGATTATATACCTACCGCGATAGGAGAAACTCATTAATTATGACGTCAGAGTGATTAAGTGAAAAACGGATGGAATGACTAAATGAGCGATGTCCATTCAACAGAGTCGTTCAAACCATTAGGTGATGTGGATGCCAGGGTGAAAATCCACCATTGTTCACGCACATTAAGAATTTGATTCATGTCACCACCCCTGGTATTGGGTACAATATGCTCAAGGATAGTCCAACGAAGTTGGTCAAAAGTATGTCCAAAAGAAGTACAGTGAGTTACCATGGGTGCTTCCATGCTGAGAGTATTCAAACGGTTCCATGCTGAGAGTATTCAAACGGTTCATCGGACGGTGATTTTAAATTACAAGCTGGCAGATTAGCAGAAAGATTTTTTTCCAGAGGATATCCATACAGTGCGGTCTATAAAGCCTTCAAGAGAGCATGGCATTCCCCATGGTCAGCTTTATTGGAATACAAAGTACAAGATCCGGTGACCACAGATATCTGTGTACTCACACATACGGATAAATCTTATTTAATCATGAAGAGCATTCAAAAACACTGGCATATCCTTCAGCTGCATCATGTATTCACTGAGTTTCCGATGTTTGCTTACCAGCGGAGTAAAAACGCGCGGCTGTCACTTCAGGTCACACTGACAGTTTGCAAGGAACACACATTGCCTGTGGCAGCTGCGATATGTGCTCCATTACTATGGAGGGACCGTCTTGGCAACATCCTAAAACGGGACACATATTTTATAAACGATCAGTTACCACTTGCAATTCCACCTTTGTGGTATATCTTATACAGTGCCCCTGTAAACTTGTTTATGTGGGTAGAACCAGCAGAAAAATAAAGACTCGGCTTTTTGAACATCGCAGTCGTTTGAATACTCTCAGCATGGAAGCACCCATGGTAACTCACTTACTTCTTTTGGACATACTTTTGACCAACTTCGTTGGACTATCCTTGAGCATATTGTACCCAATACCAGGGGTGGTGACATGAATCAAATTCTTAATGTGCGTGAACAATGGTGGATTTTCACCCTGGCATCCACATCACCTAATGGTTTGAACGACTCTGTTGAATGGACATCGCTCATTTAGTCATTCCATCCGTTTTTCACTTAATCACTCTGACGTCATAATTAATGAGTTTCTCCTATCGCGGTAGGTATATAATCATTGAGTAAAATGGCGGACCCGGCTGCCCGAAAAAAGCTGCAGCCCTAGTAGCAGAGCTAAGCGGCAGTGTTTGGAATCGTAGGTATTAAGCATTGTGGAACCTGTTTTTTAAATGCAGTTGAGCAACGAATTGATAACTGTGTATTTCTATTTTCAGTAGTGGCATTGTGCGGCCCCTGAGGAAGCTGGTGCAAGAAACACGAGCCGTGTCGGGCCAGTGCCAACACTTACATCCTTACTGCATACTCTGCTACAAAATGCTACGATAAGTAAAACTCTACGATTAGTGAAATGCTATGATAATTATTGTGTTCACTGCCTCACTTTTTCCAGTAAACTGACACAAGTTGTCATTACTTTAACATCTGAACAAAGAGACCGATGATTTGAATTTTGTTGACGGTACATTCTGAAATGTTATTACCGCACAACCTTTGAAAGTGGTGTTCTGGGCACTCACGCGGTGACCCCGCCACATTGTATGAGGTCTCATTGTTCTTCAGAATCCAGGCTACAGCTAGTATTTATGTTGATGGTATTTAGAAATTTGATAGTATAAGATTCCATCACTTGTCTTGAACAGATTGTGTTTTTCAAGTACTCTGAGATTTACAGCCATCGATGCCGGCCCCCATACAGACACCAGAGCCATCGATGCTTCTATGAGACTATTGTGTGAGTGTTACCATCAAGGTTCTGTACCGGAACTCTGCATACCCTGCCTACTCATTATATTTAGTTCTCTACAGCTCAGCCATCCTGGGATCGCTGTTCCAGTAGCTAAGGCACTACAGCCCAGCCGGGCACTTCCAGCTCACTACTGCCACCTCTGGTGGTTCTATATACTGTTTAATAAAAGAACTAGTGTGTGTCTGTCTCCATCCTCTGAGCCTGACCCGTGGTCCCTCTCGGGATCTTCCCCCGGAGGCGTGGTCATCTGCCACTAGCCCAAGGATCCACCCACAACTACCACAAATAACACAAACTGTGAAGGATTTCAAAGGGGCATGGGATAAACACTGTGAATCAATAAAGTCTTGAGGATGTGAATGAAGAGAAGAGGCATGGGGGTGGCTTGTGGGAATGACGACTACTACCTGGTGATTAATTCCCTTATTCAATAAACATACACACGGTTAATGCGACTCCAACATTGCTCTATGCTTCAACGGCAAGAGGAAATGTGGGAAAAAGGATTTGCATTCACAAATAAGCATGGGAGTAGCTTGCTTGTTGCGGCGGTTACTACCCCAAACCAAATTAGCCTGATAATTCACTTTTAATAGATATACAGCTCAGCTTACTGCTTCAATGGCAGGGGGAATGACAAAAAGAGGATTTATATTCAGACAACAACCAACAAGGACTAAATTGCACAGGCTGGGTAAACAAACAAGCGTGGGAGTAGCTTGCTTATCGTGGCGGTTACTACCTCTAACCAATTAGGCTTGATTCTTCACTTTGCAGCTCCAGCACTACTCTCTACATCAATGGTGGGGGTGGAAGGAAATTAGAACCAAAAAGCTACCAATAAGGGCCCTGACCTCAGTGGTCAGAGTAACAGATGAGAAAAATAAGTGTGAAAGCTTGCTGGGCAGACTGGATGGGCCGTTTGGTCTTCTGCCATCATTTATATGTTTCTGTGTATATATGTATATATGTACATATGTATATATATACATATATATATGTATATACATATATACATATATATATATACATATATATATGTATATATATGTTTCTGTGTATATATACATATATACAAGCCAGTGCTTGTGTATATATATATATATATATATATATATATATATATATATATTACACCGCTGCTAAGCTGACTGGATATGCTCATCAGTGCCCTTCCAACACAATCTAGGCCACCGATGCCAAAGCAACCCGCAAAGTCTCTGAAACCCCCAGTACCCATTCCGGGGTCCTCAGAAGATGAAGGCAACACCTTTTGAGTAGATTTGAGGCGCCTATTACAACTTAAACCCCCTCTATGGCCACCAGTCACGGAATGGGACCTAAATGTAGTACTTACAAGGCTCATGCACTCCCCGTTTGAGCCTTTGCACTCCTGTGATTTTAAATTGTACATGGAAAGTTCTCTTCCTAGTAACCATTACATCTGCTCAAAGGGTTAGTGAGTTACAAGCACTTGTCACATACTCACCCCATACCAGGTTCCTACATGACTGAGTGGTCCTACGTACTCACCCTAAATTCCTTCCTAAGGTAGTTACTGACTTCCACTTGAATCAATCTATAGTCTTGCCCACATTTTTCCCAAGGCCTCACTCTCACCAAGGCGAGAGGGTTTTACACATCTTGGACTGTAAACGTGCACTTGCATTTTACCTAGACCGCACTGCAGTCCATAGGAAATCCACCCAACTTTGTTTCTTTTGATAAAAACACACTACCCGATAAACAATTTGAAGAAACATTCTCTCCCATTCCTTCGCTGACTGTTTGCCTATCAGCCGTTCTTCCCCCATCCAGGCCTTGATCTTCACTCCCTGCTCCTGCAGTGGCTCCCGCACATGCTTGACTTGAACCGTTTAGGTCCAGTTCGGCACTCACCGGGCTCGAGAACGTCTGGGGTATCGGCGCTGGGGGGTGTTTGCGACTTTGGAGGGCTTAAGGTGGTTTCCCCAGAGTAGGCCGCCACTCCTCCCGCGGTCAGCTCAGCGGGTTCACGCTCCTCCAATTTCTGAAAGCCCGCCGCAAGTTCAGTGATGGTTCGTTGTCCTGGAGGTAGGGGAGGGATCGCGGGATAAACCCTGACCCTGCCTTTTCGCTTTGGAGTCATTTTTCCAAAAAGGTAAAGAAAACCAAAGAGAAACTTGGTCAGCGTTCTGAAACTTGCAGCTAGTGTGCCGCCATCTTGGGCTCCTCCCCCCCTCCATCACGCACCTTCTTTATGGAATTCCTTACCATTGGACATTTGTTCTATCTGTGACCTTTTTCAATTTAAGGAAAGCAGTTTGGTTATTTGTTTGTTTATTATTTGTGTGTTGCTGGATTATCAATCATGTCTTTAGTTTTATTTTGTTATAATTTGAAGTTTGTTTTAAAATTTGTACTATCGCTTGGTAACATTATTTACAAGTGGGTTATAAAGTTTTAATAAATGAAATATTCTCACTCTGAAGTACTCAGGGGAAAACCTATTACATTAAAAGGGAACTATGGAGTGGATACCACCTGCAGTAACATACAATCAGGTACTAGACCTAAGGGAAAATGTATTATTATTTTTTAAATCCTACAGCCACTAATTACTGTAGGATGAATTACTAAACAAAATGTTCCCTGTTTCCCCTTGTCTAGCTTCTGGCAACCACCTAACCTGAATGTCTAAAGGAGTATGTGCCAAACAAACTCAAATAGTGAGAAAATGACAAAAAAAAACCCTGCCAGACACCATGTGATGCAAGTTGTACTAGAACAAATTACAGGATCCAATAGCTACCCACATGGGAAAGACATTCAAAATAAGATTTACATTAATGCTTCTCTATGAATTATGTACGTGTTCGAATGCAAAAAATGTGAAGGATGCTACATTGGTGAAATGGACCAAAAATTAAGGACAGTAAGTCTTTATAGACATGATATAAAACATTTAAAGAGAAAAACAGAATGATACCTCAGTGGATGAAAACATCTCAAAGGAAAATCATGCCCTTAATGACCTTGGAATCGAGTTACTTATTAAAGGCAACATTAGGAATACACAAGAAAGGAAAACATTTGAAATTAGGATGATCAGTTTTGTCATGTAGCACTACTTATAATATCAACTCGAGGTTAACCCTGTGGTTACTTGGAGGATCCTGCAAAGTTACTGCTTCGGCTCACCTACACCTGTGCATGTGTTCCTATAATGGCAACCTGCCAACTGGGTTCCTGTATACCTCTTCGCAAGTACCCTGCCTGTAAACTATTCCCCGGTGGATTCTAAGGACTCAGACCCCACACAGTCTGAGGATCACATTTTCTAGAAATACACCTAGAGACCAATAGAGAAAATGCTGGGACTATTAATCTGTCATTGGACAGAGCTCACAAACTAAAAAGCTTATTAACAAATGCTGAAAACAGTAAAAAGACTTAATTTGCAAACAGCTGACAGGTAAAAACAACCAGGATGCATACAGTTAACCCTATCTAGTCAAACTTCATTGTACTTAGCTAGTTCCTGGAGAGGTTCAGAAGACACTTTCCCTACAAGAATGTGTAGGGCTGTGACAATGCCGTGGTGCAGATCTTGTTCATCTGTACTCTCAGCCAAGACTGGAAAGTTCTTGTAAGTTTTGGAGCTGTGGAGTTGTAATGTGCAACTAATACTAACCCAAGGCACTGGCTTCCTGACCAATCACAAATCAGAATGTTGCAACATTATACCATCTCTTGTATGTGTTCCAAACTCAATTTTGGGGTATACAGTAGTTTAACTTGTTTAGTCCAAGTTGCCAGAAACTGCAGAGCACAGCAGGAGTTAGGCTGTCTGCAGCCTGTCAGTTCAAGGCTTGCAAGGGTAAGGAGGTCTTACTGGGGAAACAAAAATGTCTCTGTGCAAAATAAATCTCAACAGGCAGGAAGATCCCCTTTTAACCACAACATTGAAATAAACTCAAAAGAACTTAATAAAGACCCTGACTTTCACACTCGTTCAGATATAGGCCCTATCACTCAAGTTTTTCACTGTCTCATCACCTCTGTCAATTCTCTCCTCTACCTTTCACTTCAGTGAAATAGTCACTGGAGCAAAACAACAAAGTACTGCAATAACTTTAAAAGGGGAGGCTATGATCAGATGAGGAAGCTAGTTAAAATTAAAAAGTAGTTATAAGGGTTAAACATCAACATGAAGCATAGAAGCTATTTAAAAACACTATTTTGGAAGCCCAGATGAAATTAATTCCACAAATTAAGAAAGGTCAAAAGAAAAACGCATGTACACATCAGTATGTAAAAGAGGACATCAGACAAAAGTGCATCCTTTAAAAAATGAAAATAGATACAAGAGCACTGCCAAATTAAATATAAAGCAATAAAGCAGGCCAAGAGGGAGTTTGAAGAGAGACTTGTCAAAGAGGCAAAAAATAATAAAACCCTTTTTAAGTACATTAGAAACAAAAAGAAAAATCTGTGGGGAATCATTTGGACTGTTAGGTGGAAGGGGGGTAAAAGGGGTGCTTAGGGAGGGTAAAATCATAGCAGAAAAATTAAATACATTCTTTGCTTCAGTCTTTGCAAAGGAAGATGAACCTGAACCATTTTTTCTAGGTAATGACTTGAGAGGAACTGAATCAAATCTGTGTGAATCTGGAAGAAATGTTAGAGCAAATTGACAAATTATATAATAGCAAATCACCAGGACCTGACTATTCACCCCAGAGTTCTAAAGGAACTCAAATATGAAATTGCAAATCTACTACTGGAAATCTATAATCTATCATTCAAATCTGCCTCTGTACCTAAGGGTAGGTAGTAGGTGTAACACCAGTTTTAAGAAAGGGCTCCAGATGCAACCCGAGCAACTACAGACTGGGGAGCCTGACTTTGGTGGCTGGGAAAATAATAGAAACTGTAATTAAGAACAAAGTTACTGGTCATACGGATAAAAATGGTTTAATGGGAAAGAGCCAGCATGGATTTAAGAGAGGTAAATTGTGCCTTACTAACCTATTAAAATTCTTTCAAGGTGAAAACAAGCATGTGGATAAATGAGAAACCAATTGATTATAGTGTGTTTGGATTTCTAAAAGGTGCTTGACTAAGTCCCTCATAAGAGACTCCTCAATAACCTAAAAAGTCATAGGTTAGGAGGCATTGTCTGAATATGGATTGGTAACTGATTAAGACAGGAAACAACATTTAGAATTTAATAGTTTTCTCAGCAGAGTAAGGTGAAGAGTAGAGTGCCTCAAGGATCTGCCCTGGAACCAGTGCAGTTTAGGTTATTCATTAATGATCTAGAAAGGGGAACACCAGTGAAGTGATCAAATTTGCAGATGAGACAAATATTCAGGATTGTTAAAGCAAAGGCAGATTGTGAAGAACTAGGCATCTAACTGGCATATTTAATTAAATGTGGACAAGTGTAAAGTGATGCACATAGGGAAAAATAACCCTAATTTTAGATACACAGTGATAGGTTCTGCACTAGGAATAACTATCCAGGAAAAGGAACTAGGACTTATTATGGACAATACATTGAAATTCTCAACTCAGTATTTGCCAGTGGCCAAAAAAGCAAACAATGCTAAGAATTATTCAAAAAGGAATGGAGAATAAAAAAAGAGAACCTCATAATACTTCTGTATAGATCAGTGGTGCAGATACACCTTGAGCATTGTGTGCAGATCTGGTCGTCCCATCTCAGAAAGGATAGCAGAGTTGGAAAAGGTACAGAGAAAGGTCAACAGAATTGATTGAGATTGGAACAGCTCCATTAAGAGACTAAACAAGTTAGTGTTCTTCAGCTTAGAGAAGAGACAATTTCATGGGGATATGATTGAGGTCTACAAAATCATGAGTGGAGTAGAACAGTTAAATAGAATGGTTATTTATCCTTAAAAATAACACCAGGACTAGGGGGTACTCCTGTAAGCTAAGAGGTAGCAAATTTAAAACCAATTGGAGAAAGTATTTCACTCAGTGCACAGTTAAGCTGTGGAATTGGTTGCTGGAAAACGTGGTTAAGGTAACTAGCATATACAGGTCTATCCTGTAAAGTGCGGCCGCGTTTACCCTGCTCCTAAGCCGCGTTCTACTCACTTTCCGGCCGCGTTATCCCTTCCTGCGATCCCAAATCCCCTTTAACCTTCTCCTACCGCGTCCTAAAATCCCCGGACAACCCCTTCCGCACGCGGCATGTATATTGCATGCAAACGAGCGAATTAGCTATTCCCTAGCATCCCGTAACCCGCGCCCCGACTATTGCTATCTTTCCCTGCCGTTTTATCGCGCGTTTAACCTGCTAACTTACCGCCTACCCTTACCCCTGCGGTAGAGGCAGGGGTAAGGGTAAGTGGCAAGCTTTCCCCCAGCCCCCGCTCACCTGCCCCGGCCGCGATCATGGGTGCCGGTCTCCGGGGCAGCCCCAGTCCTCTCCCCTCCTCCCGAAGCAAAAAAAAAAAAAAGCGAAAAAAACATAAAAGCAAAAAGTAAGTTGCTTCGCCGCTTCACACTGTCAGAGTGTCTCTTCTTCCCTCCTCCCGGAGCAAGGCTGCTTTTCGCGCCCTGCTTCGGGAGGAGGGAAGAAGAGACACTGACGGTGTGAAGCGGCGAAGCAACTTACTTTTTGCAGCCCCGATCGGGCCTCTCCTGCCTCCCGCTGCGCGACTTACTTTTTTTTCCAGCCGTCCGGCTATCAGGAAGAACGGATCTGTTAGGTCACAAAGCCGCCGCCGAGTCCCGAGACGGAGCAGCGGTGCGCGTGCATGCAGGGAATGTCCACGAGCGCATCCCGCCAACTCCAGTTCTCTCCCTCCCCCCCCCCCCCCCCGCAAGAGTTGTCTTAAGAAAAGTTAGCAGAGCCTCGGCGAAGCACCGGACGCCCTCAGAGCGCCAAGCTGGACGCTTACCCTGCCGGGCCTCTCCTGCCTCCCGCTGCGTGACTTACTTTTTTTTCCAGCCGTCCGGCCATCAGGAAGAACGGATCGTGCTCCCCTGCCTCCCGGGGAAGATGGATGCCAGCACGGGGGAAAGCGGCCCCTTTGCATGCAATTGGCCGCTCAAGACGTGACGTCACGACGTTTGACGTCACGTCTTGAGCGGCCAATTGCATGCACAGGGGCTGCTTTCCCCCGTGCTGGCATCCATCTTCCCCGGGAGGCACGATCCGTTCTTCCTGATGGCCGGACGGCTGGAAAAAAAAGTAAGTCGCGCAGCGGGAGGCAGGAGAGGTCGTCCGATGTCCGGAGGGGGGTGCAAAAAGTAAGTCGCTTCGTACTGCCAGTCCCTTCTCCCCTCCTCCCGGAGCAAGGCTGCTTTTCGCGCCCTGCTTCGGGAGGAGGGGAGGGGGACTGGCAGTCCCGACTTCCTGGTATCTGTCATTTCAAATGACATTTGAAATGACAGATACCAGCATGGCGTGAAGCGTTAGGCCCGCACACCCAGGATACTGTATAGGCGCTCTATCCAGTAAAATGGGTTGCGCGGGCCTAACTCTTCACGGACCCTTCTTAGACGCGGTTTACATTTGCATAAAATTATTGTTCAGGATCGAGCGGTAGGTGAGCTGCACTGTGCGTGCGGCATCCGCGGGTGCGCCGGGCACTAACGCAGCTCTTTCTACCGCTCGGTACTGGATAGACCTGATAGTTGGGTTTAAAAAGAATTTGGACAAGTTCATGGAAGAAAAGTCTGAAGTTATTAACCAGATAACGCGGGGAGATCTACCATTTGACATAGGGAGTGAGCAGCAAGAAATTGAATCTACTTTTCAGGATTGGCCACTTCTGAGATAGGATGCTGGTCTCAATGGACTTTTGGTCTGACCCAGCATGGCACTTCTTATATTATGAAATGTAATGGCATATGCAGGCAGCCTAAAATGATTCTGTACTATTTAAACCCGGTTTAACTGATCTGTTTCTTTACTGATCTGATGAAGAGAAAGTAACTCTAAAAAGCTAGTCAGTTATCATTAGTCCAATAAAAAGATATCGCCTACAACTTTTGTTTGACCCTATAATTCTACATATCCAAGTGGATGAACATGGCAACTAGAAGTCTTTGCTAACTGGATGTTGGTAATTTGTCATATCTGACCACTGTAAAACTGCTTCCCTACAATTCCCTTGTATCCATGGGAGCAACCATGTTTGAATGTTTTACAGATTGCATGAGAAATACTGGACTTTGTTTATTTCTTATTGGTTTTGATACCATAATCAGGACAGGAAAATATTAGAAAACCCTAGGCTCCAGCAGGAAGATTTTAAGAGTCAAGCTGGGATGGCAAGCTCTGGTCTTTGAGTGTTGCAATCAAGTATGGTTTTCAGAACAGCCAAATTATGCAAATAAACCTGTATCTTGAGTCAAATATATGCAAAGATATCTCAGATGCTGCAGAAATCTTCAAACAGCCCCTTTTGCAGCATTTGAGGATCAGAGTTTATCAACTCTGAATCAGGAAGGAAGAAGATGAAAACATAAATTGCCTATATATTTCTGTTGTCCTGTCCATTTGTTCCTATGTAGCTTTTCTAAATCTTTGCCTTTATGTACCACCTTTCTTCAGTCTTCTCCGACTTAATTTTACTACCTCCACATACCACAAGAAGGACAGTGCAAGATTGTGTGCTCCTGCACAATTAAGCTCTGGAATTTGTTGCCAGAGGATGTGGTTAGTGCAGTTAGTGTAGCTGGGTTCAAAAAAGGTTTGGATAAGTTCTTGGAGGAGAAGTCCATTAACGGCTATTAATCAAGTTTATTTTAGGGATTAGCCACTACTATTAATTGCATCAGTAGCATAGGATCTTCTTAATGTTTGGGTAATTGCCAGGTTCTTGTGGCCTGGTTTGGCCTTTGTTGGAAACAGGATGCTGGACTTGATGGACTCTTGGTCTGACCCAGCATGGCAATTTCTTATGTTCTTATGCTTCTTTCTTTCACATCTGTGATTTAGAAAGAGAAGGGTGCAGGTAGAGGATGGGGGAAGAAACAGACATGGGAACTCTTCCTTTAACCTCTGTGCTGTCAGCTTCCTAAGATGGTTCCTATGGCCTTCCAGAGAGAGGGAGGAGCAGGTCTCAGACCAGTTCATGGAGCTTTTCTTTGGCAGCAGACAAGAGGAACTTTATCAGCTGAAGTGGGGCAAAGTGCTAGTATGGCATATAGGCTTTTGATGCCAGAAGTAACATGTTAGGTGCCAGGGAAATTTCTAGCCCTGATCAAATTGATGACATATATACAGCATGAAACAACCAGATGTGATATAATCTAAGATATCACAGATATAGCTTGCACAAAATTCAAGAATGAATGTAGGACACTTGAAAGATGCTTGAATCTAATGGGCCTTCATTGTAATTAGTTAAAAAAAACTATTCAAATATATATGTAATCTATTAACTCTAAGGTGTTCAGAGAAATTGCATGGCAGTGGATTAAATTTCAGTGATATAATTTTTGAATCTTTATTCATAGTACATGGGGGGTATATCTTTCTCTTAAAGTAGAACTTGAGCATGGGGACCACTAAAGTTGACTGGTGTATGCTTTTCCTATGGACATATAGTGCTGTAAAATAGTCCTATGCTATTATGTGGGGGCAAGTAACTTTTACGTTACTTTAATCATAACAAACTTTAGAGTAAAAAATGTGGGGTTTTTTTTTATTATTATAAAGATTTTGAAATTTTGCTAGTAGAAATATCCTTTGGAGAAGGAAGTGCTGTTATACATTTGTTTCTGTTAAGCAGAGCGAGTATCACTAAAGTTAATTCTGTAACAAATGAATAAATACCAAAGGTATGATTTTGTTTTTTCAGTGAGCTGATGCCATGCTTACCTAAAGAAGGAATTTTTGCTGTGGATACCATGCTAAAGAAAGGAAATACACAGAACACAGATGGTGCAATATGGCAGTGGCGGGATGACAGGGGTCTGTGGCACCCATATAGCAGGATTGATAGTCGGATGATTGAGGTAGTAATTTTAGCATGCATTTTAAGTTTGTACATATGAGTTTTTGGTTTTTAGTATTCTCCAAGGACAAGCAGGATCGTAGTCCTCACACATGGGTGACATAATCCGATGAAGCCCGGCACGGAAAACTTTGACAAGTTTCTAGAAACTTTGACTGGCCACTGAGCATGCCCCGCATGCCGCTAACCACTCATCCACGCGGGGTCTTTCTTCAGTCTCTTCCTTTCCGCAAAGCTGCTGCTTCACTGTCATGAGCTCGCGCTTCTTTTCACAGTTTTTTCAGAAATTTTCTCCCCGTGTCGTGTAGGTTCCCTCATATTTTTTTCGGTTCCACTCTCCACGACCTGGTAAGTCCTTTGCTCATTCACAGTCTATCGCCGACTGTTTCCTCTCCTGGAGACCATCGGCCACGTACTTTTTCCGATGGCATTGACTGGGTTTTGCCAGTGCTCCCAGAGTATATCCATCACAGACCCCCCACAAGGTCTGTGTCCTCTTCCTGGGGGCGTCCCACGATGTCCGCGGTTGTGACCTCTGTGCCAAGATGACCCCGAAGGGCTGTCGGGCACGTCTCAACAAGATGGAAAAATTATTCAGCTCCAAAAGACCGGATCTCGAAAGGAGGTTCCAATTTCGACCCCCTTCAGGGTCGCCCCCACAACTGTTCCTCTGACCCGAGACTGGAGCCAGGGACCAACCGCGGTCTTTATTGTCCCAGTCGGGTTCCTCAGTCTTCCTCGGTCCCGGGAAAAAGACCATGGTGACCATAGAGAATGGTCAAAGAAACATAGACATCGGTCATTGTCCTTTAAGCCAGACCACGGACAGGCATCAGCTGCGGTGCCTCCTCTGAAACTGTCTCAGGTGGAGGAAGCGGTTCCCTCTGAGGCATCTAGGCAGTCTCCATCAACACTGGTGGAGGGATCAGTGTCCCCCAGCTCCCCAGGGGATGTCCCAATTTCGCCACCTCTTCCTCAAGCCATTTTGTAATCTGCTGCCTTCGAGGAGAAGTTGTGTGTGTGTGTGCCTTCGAGGAGAGGCGTGTGTGGGTGACAGTCGGCCGGGCCCTGCAGGGCTTCGAGCCTCCAGTTACACTGCCGCAGGAGCCTACTCCATTGGTGCTTGTGCCATTATTAGAGTGGCTCTATGTCCTACTGATGCAGCCAGCATTGGTGCCCCAAGCCCCTTTGTGGCTGAAGGGAGCGCCACTGCCACCAGCCCCCATACCAGTGAGCGGTGACTCAGAGGAGCAATCAGGTTCTATGGCATCTCGGGGTCGCATGGTGCTCTGCCAACTCCCAGCTCCTCCAGGGCCATCAGGATCGGTCCCTTCAGCATCATCGATCCCGCCAACGCCGTTGGACCTAATGGCATTCCTACAGCTTCGAGACCCAGCAATGTCTCTGGCTTCTTCGGTGCCTTCGAGGCCTACACCTCTACCGCCGTTGGGTCCTCGACCCCCCCCCCCCCCACACACACACACACACACACATATTCCCAGAGGGTCACAGTGAGGGGGAGGCCCCTTATGACCTCTGGGAAGGGGAAGCATCCATATCCTTCACTGAAGAATTGGAGGATCTGGCTTCAGAGCCCTCACTACCGGAAGAGCAGTGGAAATCTCCCCCAGAGGATCTCTCCTTCGCAGGATTCGTAAAAGCCATGGCAGAACCAGTGTCTTTCCACCTTTTAACAGAGCAGGCACAAGATGCTTGAGATTCTGCAATTCATGGATGCCTCGAAAGAGGTGATGGTGCCAGTCCATGACATTTTCAAAGAACTGGTATCCCGCCTTTGGGAGCACCCCATCTCAGTGACACCAGTGAACAGGAAGATGGATGCAGTGTATCTAGTCCAGCCTTCCACTGCCTTTGAGTGCTGTCAGCTCCCCCACCAGTCAGTGGTGTTAGTCAGCCTTGAAGAAGGCAAAGAGAATCCTCACCCATTCCTCTGCTCCCCCAGGGATGGAGCATAGAGTGGGAACATAGGGCTCTCGATGCCCTTGGGCGCCAGGAGTTTCAGGGCGCAATGTTAACTGCCTGAGTTGCTTGCTACCAATTTTATATGGGTCAGAACTCCAGGAACATGTGGAAACAGGCCCTTGAATTTAGTGAATGCCTACAATAGCAATTCCATGAGGATTTCCAAAACCTTGTCCAGCAGGGGCCTGGAGTGTGATATGCATGAATTTCGCTCTGCTTATGACGCCTTAGAGACAGCCATGAGAACAGCTGTGGCGGGAATAGAGGCTCAGTGGACAGCGTGGCTTCATGCCTAAGATTTATGCCCTGAAATCCAAAACTGCCTGGCTGACTTGCCATGCATGGGAGAAAATCTGTTTGGAGACAGAATCGAGGAGGCGGTAGTGCAACTGAAGGACTGTCAGAAGACCCTTCACAATTGTCAGCTAGTACCTCTGACACCCAACCGCCCAAGAAGCCCCTTCGGCAGTATCCGAAGAGGCCCTTCTACTGATCACGCAAATACTACCTCCTTGCTCTAAGGGCTAGACCTCAATAGCCTCCTCTTAGAATGAGGCCCAGGCAGCCTCGGGTACCCCGAGCAACCACAGTCCCGCAGCAGAACCCCTTCACAGGGTTTTGACTGGCGGCTAGGGAGCATGAGCCAGCCCTCCTTGCAGGACCCCAAACCCCCCCCCCCCAATTGGGGGTCTGCTCCAGCTGTTTGCAGACCGATGGACCTCCATAACATTGGACGTCTGGGTCCTGTCCATCGCCCGTCAGAGCTACAGGTTGCACTTCCAGCGAGTTCCACCCTTCTACCCTGTTCGAATCCGTGTATCTGGTGGAGACCGTCAGGGGACAAATAGTTGGGTAGAGCTCTCCGCCCTCATACAGGCTCGGGCGGTTGAACCCGTTCCACCCAGGGGTGGGGTTCTACTCTAGGTATTTTCTAATCCTCAAGAAGATGGGGGGGGGGGGGGGAGGGCGGAGGGCAGTGGCCCATTTTGGACCTGAGGGCCCTAAACTGTTTCTTGGTAAAGGAGAAGTTCAAAACGGTCTCGCTGGGCACCCTGGCTCTGCTCCCTAGATCTAAAAGACGCTTACGCCCAAATTCCCATCTTTCATGTGGATCAGCAAAACCTTTGATTTCTGGTCCAACGGGCACCACTACCAGTATCATGTTTTGCCCTTTGGCCTGGCATCCGTGCCCCGTGTCTTTATCAAGTGTCTAGCGGTTGTAGGTGCATATCTTCAGACACGGGGGATCCGTGTCTTCCTGTACTTAGACGATTGGCTTATGAAAAGCACTTCAGCGCAAGGGCCACAGAGTGCCCTGCGCACCTCAATCCAAATTTTGGAAACCCCGGGATTTCTGATTAACTATCCAAAATCCCGTCTCCAACCATCCTTGCAGCTGGACTTCATTGGGGCTTGACTAAACACTGCCCAGGCAAAGGCTTTTCTGCCTCAGCACAGGGCAGTGGCCCTTGCTCAAGTGGTCTTCACTTGCTTTCATATCTTGGCACACCAGTTCCTCCGGTTGCTGGGCCACATGGCAGCTACGGTGCATGTCACCCCTTTTGCTCAACTGCACGTGCACAGGGTGCAGTGGAAGCTATATTCCCAGTGGTGCCAGGCTTCTCAAGACCTGTGTGCGCATATTCTAATCACCACGCAGCTACATCAATCCCTTCAGTGATGGGTGACTCCCTCCAATCTAGAAAAGGGAATCCCCTTCTGAAGCCCACAACCCCAGGCTACCCTCACCACAGATGGGTGTCTCTGGTCTGCACAAGAATTGCAGTTTCAAATCAATTCCTGGAGCTGCAAGTGATTCGTTATGCACTCCAAACGTTCCGAGTGCAGCTCCTGAACAGTGATGTTCAGGTAGCTATGTGATATCTGAACAAACGGGGGGAATGGGATCTTTCACCCTCTGTCAAGAGGCAGTCCACATTTGGTCGTGGACCATAGATAATGCCATCCTTAGGGTGGTGTATCTCCCAGTGGTGGCAACAACTTGGAGAACTCCTTGAGCCATGCCTTTCGACCTCATAAGTGGTCCTTCAGTCAAGAGATGGCGAACAGGCTCTTTTGCTTATGGGGGACCCCGGACTTAGACCTCTCCGCCTCCCTGGAAAACAGGAAGGTGAACCGCTTCTGCTCCCTAGGCTGGAGGAGCAGTAGATCACTGGCGGATGCATTCTCAATTCACTGGGGCACGGGCTATTGTGTGCTCACCCTCCCCTTCCTTTCATCTCGAAAATACTCTAGAAGCTTCAGCAGGATCAAGCCTCGTGCTTCCCCCCCCCCCCCCCCCCCCCGGCACTCACAGCTTGGATGTTGACCGGGTGACGGTGCAGACCCTTGGCCTTTCAGAAGGGGTATCGTGAGTTATTCTGAAGTCCATAAAACTACCTACCAGAAAATCTTACAATATGAAATGGAAGAGGTTTTCCACTTGGTGCGAAGGATGCGGTCTGGAACCCTTTTCTTGCTTCCCTCCCGCGCTCCTTAATCTGTTTTGCCTCTCCGAATCCAGTCTCCAAATCATATTGGTGAGGGTGCACCTCAGCACCATAGGAGCTTACCACTGGGTATGGATGGTTCTGCCATCTACCATCTGCTTGTGGACCAGTTTGAGGGGTTTATTACAACTAAAGCCCCCCCACTCACCCTCCAGCAGTTTCCTGGGATCTAAGTGTCATCCTGTTGCAACTCATGAAATCTCAGTTTGAACCGTTACAATCCTGCAACCTGAAGTTCCTCTCCTGGAAGGTCATCTTCTTGGTTGCAGTGACATTAGCTCACAGGGTCAGCAAACTGCAAGCCCTAGTGTCATACCCACCTTTTACAAAATTCTGTCACGACAGAGTGGTTCTCCGAACATACCCGAAGTTCCTTCCCAAGGTGGTTTCAGAGTTCCATCTCAACCAGTCCATCGTGTTGCTTTCCTTTTTCCCAAGGCCTCTCACGCATCGGGGTGAACAGGCTCTCCACACTCTAGATTGCAAGAGAGCCCTGGCCTTTTACTTACAACAGAAGGCGCCTCTCCACTCCTCTGTCTCCTTCGTCAAGAACAGGCTAGAGGTTGCTATCTCCAAGCAGTCTTTATCCCAATGGCTTGCAGACTACATTGCCTTCTGTTACGCATAGGAGGGCCTACGGCTTGATGGTCACGTCAAGGCTCACTCTGTACAAGCCAAGTCAGTCTTGGTGACTCATTTGTGTGCAGTCCCCATTCACAAAATTTGCAGAGCAGCGACCTGGAGTTCCCTTCACACATTCGCCTCACATTGCCTGGACAAGGATGGCCAGCAGGACTGTCGATTCGGACAATCCATCCTCCATAATGTCTTCCAGCAATTAAAACCCAATTCTCCCTCCATGGGCCCTATACTTGGGTGCAGGCCTGCTCCTGTGATTGTTGCAGCTCTAATTATTGAGCATGTTGGCACCCGTTCTCTGTTGCACATGTTCTGAGCGGCTTGAAGCTACTTAATCACCCATGTTTGAGGACTACCACCCTGCTTGACCTTGAAGAAAACAGAGTTGCTTACCTGTAACAGGTTTTCTCTAAGGACAGCAGGATGTTAGGCCTCATGAAACTCCCCTGCCACCCCACAGAATTGGATTTTGCCTTTCAGTTTGTTTTATTTTTTCACAAACTGTTATAAGACTGAAGAGTGGCATGCTGGGCATGCTCAGTGTGCCAGTCAAAGTTTCCCATGCCGGGCTCCATCAGATGTCACCCATGTGTGAGGAATAACATCCTGCTGTCCTTGGAGAACACTTGTTACAGGTAAGCAATACTGCTTTTATTGGTTCCTTTAGTTGCTCATATCTTGCATAAGTCTGTACATTAAGCAAATGGATTATTCATCCTTAATAGTTTTATTTGCTTATATTTGCCGATGTTCAGATTTCTATGCAAGCTGTTTCTTTTGGGTGCTGAATATGTAAGATTGTAGCTTTAAAAATTAAATTCAAAGTTGAAATGTTTATAAATTGTTTTTAAAAAACCTTGATTTATTGTGCATTGTATTTCTTCTTGCTTAATCTGTAGCAAATTGCAACATGTCAAAAATAGAAGCTGTGTAGTGCAAACAAAAATCTTCATTTTAAATTATTTCATATATTTCTAAAACTGAAGTCTTAGCCAAGATGTTGCCTCATCTCCGTTCTCCTAGGTTTTCTCTTTTGCTTAGATTTCTGCAAACATATCTCTCTCCATTCTCTTGGAGGCACTTTAGTTAATGTAACATGTTGGCGAGTTAGAAAAGCTACATGCAAAGGTATGGTATGCAAATACACAGGTGCATGCAAAAGTTTTGGATTTTGTTTCAGTGAATCAATAAGTGAATAGAAGCTGACACAACCTCTGTATAGTACAAAGTTTAAACATGTCTTTCTGCAGTTTTTAAGGCTGATTAACAGATTGAAAATGATTAAACTGTGAATATGGCATGTGTAAAAGTTTATTGTAAGCACCAAAAGCGCACACAAACTTTACTTGGTCACAGTTTCAATATTCAGTATTTACAATATCTGTGTTATAACCAGTCATACATATTGGTTATAACACAGATATTGTTAAAAATTCCCCCTGAAGCAGCCGGACTGGCGAAACACGGGTCCGTGTCGGGGATTGCTGCTAAAATTTGTGGCTGAATTCTGTGGTGTTAATGCAAGGATTGAATAAAAAAAAAAAAACTGAATATTGAAACTGTGACCAAGTAAAGTTTGTGTGCACTTTTGGTGCTTACAATTACTTGTGCAGAGTGCACTTGAGCTTCGGTTCTTGCTTGGACATGTGTAAAAGTTTAGACATCTTTCCTGTTGTCATTGCTATTTATTTTAAAGTGTTGAGGCCCAAAAGGTTCATTGATTCATTAGGCCTTCAATTAGTCAGATGACGACAAAGCCACAGTTGAGCATATACTCTTGACACTTCTAATGTTTCAGGTTGTGATGATTAGTCTGTCTACTTTCAACAACTCTGGGCTCCTCTAAGCAACTGTCTGAGCATTTGAAAATGATAATTTATTCTTTCAAGCGGGGAAGGCTATAAAGCAATCTCTCAAATCTTCCAGCTATCAATTTCTACTGTCAGAAACCTTGTTAAGAAAGGGAAATCACATAAAATTGTTGAATCCAAGGCAAGATCTGGAAGACCAAGAAATCTCTAGAACTGCCCGCAAACTGGTCAGATCTGCAAAACAACCTGCCAAAGTGTTTCGCTGACACTGGAGCAGTTATCCACAGTACAGAGTTGATACACAATAGTGATCTGCATGGGAGAGTTATCAGAAGGCAATATTTTCTACAGCCTTATCACAAAAGGCAGCTAAAGTATGCAAAGCCAAACTTTGATAAACCTGAAACTTTCTGGAACAAAGTGCTTTGGATTGAGAAAAGGAAACTGAGATTTCTTTATAGTTTTTTCCCTGCTTTGTAAGAGTGAATTACGGTGCCTTTATTTTCAAATGCTCAGACAGCTGCTTAGAGGGGAGCCCTTGATTGTTGAAAGCAGATAAAGCAATCACAACTTGAGAGATTGCAAAGATTGTACAACTTATTCAGCATTGGAATTGTCTTCACATGTTTGAGGGGCCTAAGGAGTCAATCACCATTTTGGATCTTAACACTTTATAAGCAGCAATGACTCAAGGGGGCTAGGTGTCCGAGCTTCTGCACAAGTCATATTCACTGTTTTAGCATTTTCAATCTGCTAACAAGCAGCAAATAGTAATTTTGCATTAAAAATTGCAGAAGGGGGAATATGAGGAGAGTGCTTACCGGCAGTGTCTGTGAGAGATTCTTCCCTTACCCCTTACCCCCCCCTCCCCCCCCCACACACACACACACACATGCAGTGTGCTATGAGCCCTGCATGTGTTGATGGCATACTGAAGCTGCACACCAAAGGGGTAAAGATTTCCTCTGAACTCTCCATTGTTTCTAGGTCCCTGTGTGTAAGAAGAGAAAAGGGAATATGTTTTCCCATCAGAACCTGGGCCACCTTCCTCCTCCCAAACAGTTCTTGAAATCCTTTCTATTACATCTCGTGTTAAATTCTGGTTTTAGTCAACGTGGAGCAAAATATTCGGCTCCGTTCTTGAGGAGACTTCAGTTTCCCTCACTTCAGATGGTCTTATTCCCCCTGCAGGCTGAACTGACACATGCCAGTAGATCTGTGGTTAGAGAGGGGAGGGGTTGAAATGGGGACTCCCTCTTCCCCTGTCCAAGGTGATGGGGAGGGCTCTCTGGGGTTGCGACTTTATCAGTGTTGCCCCTTGTCACTATAGACTAAAGATATCCTCCTCCTTAAGCCTGCAGTAATGATAACATGCCCACTATGGACAGCTAGTTCAGAGAAATCTGTTTTCAAGAATGCAATGGCATTCCTTATCTATTAAGGACCAAAGTGACAAGATAACTGGATTCGGTAGTAATCATTTTAAGATGAAAGCTTGTCATTTGGCAGTAATGAAAGCTAATCAGATGTTGCATAGTAAACTTGAAACTATGGGGGATTATGTGAAAAGGGATTTTTACGTTTTCCCTGTTGTGCCTTAATTTCCTCTTTGTAGATGTGGAAATTGTATTTAGAATTCTTGAAAGTTTCTGAATAATCAATTTAATCATTTTTCAAAGTATATTATTTGGTGGATTGTAAAAAGTAATCTTCCCTAGAATAATGTAGGCGATATTGAATTGACAGCAGATAGTTTTGACCTTACTAGTTTTTTGGAGCAATTGTAATCAATAGTTCCTAATAGGGCAACCCTCTTGGTTAGCTGTGTTGAATTATTCAGTGGACAACTAGGTGTTTGTTTTTTGTTTGTTTTTCATTTTAGAAAATCTTGTTTCAAGTCAAAAAAATGTTTCCCCTGATGTTAGGGAAATGCAGCAGAAGAGAACATTATTTCTTTCTGTAAGGCAGAGGGAAATAGCACTTTGTGCTAGTTTCCTTTAAACATTTTCATGTAAGTGTGTGGGTAAACTTGGAGGCAAAAGGCGTGTATCTTTTTTTTTTTTTTTTTTGATCCTACAAATTTGGAAGGTTTGTTTCAGAATACCTTTGTACCATAATTTGCTATCTTAAATGCTTGGGATTTAAATTTTAGGATCTAAATATAAAATGAGTCGTTTATGGGATTTAATCTTTATATATCTTCCTCCCTCCTATCTGTGATCTGAATTAGTAGCAATAGCTGTTAAGTTTTTTAAAATCTTTTTTTGAAATTTTTTCATTGAATGGATTAATTTACATGTATTTTTGCCAGGTTTCCTGTATTCGGGATTTATCTGATTCACATATATGAAAAAAGAAATAGAACTGAAAAAAAAAATTGCAGAAAGATTTGGTTTAACTTTGTACTATGTAGATCGTGTCAGCTTATGTTCCTTTTGAAATTCATTGAAACATTGTTTGAGCAGGGGTTCCTAAATATTTGCATGCAACTGAGGGACCAATGCAGTATCGTGCCCGTTTTCCTAATGTGCGCATAGCCATCTCTCCTGAGCGTCTGATGCTATATTTAAATGAGCTGCCGCATTGAAAAGGACGCGCTAGAGAAAATTGTGCATCCCTAGCGCTCAAATGGAGCGTGCGCCCAGGAGACGTGGCTGTGTGCCCATAAGGAAAATATGAGCATCCATTTTGTCCCACCACAGATATTTATATGCACAATATACACACAGCGAAAGCAGCCTGGAACATGTATATTGTGCAGCCAGAAACTTTTTTTTTTTTTTCATCGAGCCCTTAAATTTTTCCTTAAAGTTTAGTCACCGCAAGCAGTAGATCTTAGTATTGCAAGGTTACTAACTGAGGAACCACAGAGCAGTATTTTTTTTTTTCTTGGACCCTTGACTCGCCGTATGATTTTTCTGCATCATAGGATTATAGCTAATAGCCTCATTTACTTGGAATTTACATGTGACGAGCGCTATTAGCTATGTGTATGTTTGGGTGCGTGTTTTGGATGTGCTAATCCCCTTATTGCATTGGGTGTTACTGTAGCACGTCCAATCGAGAGTAAACCTGTGAGCTAGGGTGGGTGCACTTTATTACATCGGCCCCTCAGAGTGTGTGTATGTGTTTTTATATATATATATATATATATATATATAACATATATTTATTCTTCAAAGAAGAAAATATATTTTCTCCCTTATTGTGTGAAATTTGAGGGTAAGGAGTAGAGGTGGGCGTACTGCCACTTGCCCAACTGCTCTTTCAGTTAAATGCAGAAACACATGGTTACTTAATAGGCTTTGCTGTTCTCCTAGGATATATCTATCCCTGATCTATAATGGTAATTTTCTTATTCTTTGGTAATGTATAATACATAGGTAATAGCTAAATTAGGCCTAAACTCATCAATCCACTATAAATATAACGGAATGATGAGCTGTCCAGAAAAGGGGCGGGGGTGGGGGGGGGGGGGATAGTGTGCAGTGGTGCGTTTTCGCCCGCCATGGTTGCAGCTGCTTGGCACACTATCACCCTACCCTCATAGTACCAACTGCAAAAGGTGGTATTTCCTGCACTACTGCCGGCGATAAAATGTAAAACATTATTGCCCGCAGCGGTACAGGCATAAACGTTTTTTAACCTTGCCCAAATCCCTCCCCTTTCCCTTCCCTTTCCCTCACTTAGATGTTAAAGTCGCGATAACGGCCCATCATGTTTTGATGAATGACCCCCTTAGATTGTTGGCTATGATTATCTACATCTGCTTGCAGCATCACATCCTCTCGGTGAATGTCATGGTAGTAAATCTGATTAGAAGTTGTTGAATGGCTTGGCATGTGCTAAGCTTCTTTTGTCCATTCTGCATTTCCACATTCAGTTGTGAAAATTACCCCCCAACCCAAAGACAGGGAACTTATCGGCATCCTTGTGTATGGATTAACTTAGTATTTGGAAGTACCTATGTTTCCATGTATGCTTTGGACGAGTGCTTCTCAGGCAGTGAGAACTTGGATATCTAGTTTTTCCTACTCTGGTGGTTAAAAAAAAAAAAAAAAAAAAAAAAAGGCTTCCCTCCTCCCCAAATAAAATTTCGCTTTCCGTGTGGCTTGGGATCTGCAGCTTCTCTTCTATTAATTGCAACTCCAGAATTTTGTGAGCTTTTATAATTTGAGTAAACTGTGTAAATAAAGAAATAAAAAGGTCTCTCAACATAAAGCATACAATAATCTATTTGTTACAAAAGTATAGAAGAAATTTCCATGTCTAAAATGATTAAAACAGTTTTTAAATCTAAGTATTTTCAGGCCGATGCAATATCATGTGCGCAGGCTAGCGCACAGGTTTGCACACAGGTCAAACCCGAGGTTGGGACGTGTGCGTTTTGGATGCGCATCCATAACCCCTGATGCAGTAAGGGGATCAACGTGTTCAGAGCAGGGCATAGAATGCCAAGCTGATTAGGCTGTTAGCTAGTACCTCCAATGTGTGTGTAAAAAAAAAAAAAAGAAAAAAGAAAAAAATTGCGCCCGAAGCGCATATTTTAATCCTAAAAATTAATGTCCGGCCCGGAGCTGGCGTTAAGTTTTGAGGAGCCCCAAAAGTTGAACTAAAAAGCAGAAAATAGTGCTTTTCTGTGGTTCCTCTGAATTAATATCGTGGCGATGTTAAGTCGGAGGAGCCACAGAAAGCAGCAAATTGGAAAAAAAAGAAAAGTCTTGACAGCGGTCAGGAGAGGAAAATGGATGCTTAGTTTACGAATGTCCATTTTCCTATCCCATGGCTATGCACGGGTTAGGAAAACGGACGCTCATAATATTGATCGTCCGTTTTCCTAGCCCGTGCACAGCCACTTCTTCAGGGCGTCCGATGCTGAGGAGGCGCTATGGATGCACAGTGTTTCCCCAAGCGCCTCCTTTTCAACACAGCGCCTCATTTGCCTACTGCATTGCGCGCCCAGGAGAGTTGGATTTGGACGTATGTTAGGAAAGCGGGCCCTCAATCATGAGCACCAGTTTTTCTCGCGTGGATATTGCATCGGCCTGTTTGTGACCCAGAGAAAATAAAATACTGTCCTTTTTTTAATCTTTTTGTCAAATGCTATAATGTTTCATATTCAAGGATTATCTTTGTTTTATATCTGTGTTCTCAGGCAGCCCATCAGGTTGGTGAGGATGAGATAAATTTGTCTACACTGGGGCGTGTTTATACTATTGATTTTAATTCTATGCAGCAAATCAACGAGGACACAGGAACAGCACGTGCCATTCAGAGAAAACCTAACCCTTTAGCCAATTCTAACACTAGTAAGTACCATGCAAAATTATAGAAAATACATGGTAAAGATAAAATGAGTCCATTTCTTGGGGAGGGGGAATGGTGAAATGCAGAGAAGACATAATGAAATGAACAATGCTCGAGGAAAGCAAGCTGTTCAAGCAAGGTATCTGGATGAAGGGGTGAATAAGGAAACACCTTTTGCCTGATGCAGAATAGAGATGGGATGTGTTCATGGTTAGAAAAGGACACATGCGCATAATTTGTGCCCTTTTGCAGGCTTTCAGTAATAAACTTCTTTTGTTGTCTGATTAAGGTGGTCTAAGATACCTTGATTTTTGTGGCTGTCATTATTAATGGACAGACAGTTGTTTAATTTTAACTACATTATCTAAAAATAAGGGGGGCAATAAACTTTCTTTAAAAACAAAAAGTAGTTTGAAGGAAAATATCACTCATTCCAAATCACGCGCTCAAATTTAGGCTCAACGTTTCCCTAAATACTACTCGGCTGGACAGTTTTCATAGTTTCACAATTCTTATAACATTTTTATGGCCACTTGGAGGTGTCTTCTGTGAGTTTGAAAAAATGTTTTGCCTCCATTATATTTCAGCACAAGCAAATCTCTATAGTAAAAGCACAGTAGTAAATGTTCATTCCATTTTTATTTTTCTCATTTTAGTCATTCCATTTCTAATTGCTAGTATTATGCATGTCTATAGTGTGTGTGTGTGTGCGTGCGCATAGTCAAACTAGTTAAATGTGGGGAGCCTAAAATAGAACTATGTAAAAAAAAAATGCATTTATGTGCATATATATTTTAATTGATCCTATTGAACCTTCACCAGGGTTGAAATATATGGTTAGTCAAATAGATGTGAGTTATAAATCTATAAATTAAGAGAAGCTACTCATTTTATCTTAAGCCACCATTAGTAAAGTTTTTTACAATATTTTTTATAATTTTTTTTATTGAAAACATGTTATAAGAAGTACATCAAATAACAATATCAGGTTCTTTGCTCTGTGCAGGCATTTCATATCTAAAGCCAAAAAGACTAGAGCAAGGAGCTTTACCTGACCAACAGATTCAAACATTGTCAACATTACCCTATACATCCATTTGCTCCTTCCCCTCCCACTCCTGTCTTCCTACCCAGCTAGGCTGAAAAAGCTGCTTTAAGGTTGTCAAATAACCAATTATAATTCTGCCACGAGTGTACATTAACCTAAGACATTCTTATTCATCGTATCATAACAGATGTAGCCAGAACTTCACTCCACCTTCTTTCACCGCCCTTTCACAATATATTCAATAAAGACATAACACTCAGGCCGCAGCTTTATTAACCAACATACCTAGCCCGAGCCCTTATACAACATAAAAACTCCAGTTATCCACCACCAGTCAGCAAGATAACCAACCACAGGCCACCCGGCCTGGTCCTAGTTAGGCAGCACCCGCCGCCTAAACACTCCAGCCCCTGCACCGGCCAGCAAGGAGCTAAGCCCAGAGGAGCCAGTTGCCTGACTGGTATCGCTCCAGCCAGTAGATGCCCTAAACTGGCTACCCATTGAGCCACCACCTGGCACTAAAGAGGCTCGGGCAAACCGCCTGCCAAAGCTGCGACAGCAACCAAACTAGTTACAAAGATGTTCATGACACAAGGGGCAGGAGGGAGGATCGCTGCTCAGCCTGGAACCCGGGAAGAAGAGGAGCACTGCTGGTAACCCCGCCCCTTAAATAGTGTTTTTAGCTCCCGATACTCTCTGCGGCACTCACCAATGCTGTAGCGCCACGAGGGAATATTCAAAACTAAACATACGGGGACCCTGGCCTTCCCCCCTCCGCACCCACCCCTTCCGATGTCAAGCTGCCGGAGCTTGTCTGACACACCTGAGCATCGGCCGACCCGCCCTTTCAGAAAAAAGTTTGTGCCAGTCTGTTCCAGATTTTATTCTTATGTGGGCCAACTCGCATTATATAATTTTATAAAGCACATACAATTCACTTGCTCATGCGCTGTGATAATGAATTAATATATAGATCCAAGATTCAATGAAAATTCCTTGTGTTTTGGATAGCTACTCTTAAAAATATTTTGTAGCTTAGGTGTACCAGCCATCGAAGATGTAACCTTATAAGTTCTTGTGCTGTGTCTTGCTGTACCTGTCCGTTTTGTCCCTTTTGTAATTCTTGCTCTGTTTCTTCTAGGTGGACATTCTGAATTAAAAAAGGATGATGCACGTGCACAGTTAATGAAAGAAGACCCAGAACTGGCTAAATCTTTTATTAAAACATTATTTGGCGTCCTTTATGAGGTGTACAGCTCTTCTGCTGGACCTGCTGTCAGACACAAGTGCCTTAGAGCCATTCTTAGGATAATTTATTTTGCTGATGCTGAACTTCTGAAGGATGTTTTAAAAAACCATGCAGTTTCTAGGTAGGTTTCAAAAGTGCCTGGCTGTGCATATTACAGTACACTGTATGTATTCATATATACTTGAGTTAATTTTCAAAAGCTATTCTATGTACAGTGTTTGACAGTCTTTGCCTAAGCAGTAAGGCATTGTATGTAGTAGCACATTTGAAATAGGCTTTCTGAACGTTTGCACAGAAAAACGAGATAGAATAAGTGAATGGAATCACATGTGTAGAAGGCTGTGACACTTTTTATTTTAAAGCCTTTTAAAAGTGTGAAAACTTAATTTGTGAACACAATATTGCTTCCAATTGTCATATAAGATGTAACTTAGTGGTTTTGGTTGTTTGCTATAGAATTTTAGTTTGCAACCAGTAGAATGTTGAGGGTAGGATAGGAAATCCATGTATTTTCCTCAGTCTGGTATTATGAAATTCATCTGTGAAAGGTTTAAACATGTAGCCCCAGTTACTGAGTTTTACTGGGCTCCAAGAAATTGGCTATTGGTTGAGGACAGCGTCTCATACTTTTCAAACTACCATTTGTTGTTGTTGGGTTTTTTGGGTTTTTTTTAAAGCAGCTCACCTGTTCTTTTGACTACCACCTGCCCTCACCACAGCCATGTTATAACACCATAAAAAAATGAATGCACATTGCATTGGTAGATTTGCCCATAATAAAAGAATGAGTATTAGAGCATGTACAAGATTCTTTGATTAAGAATGTGTTACTCCATAGCCTTGTCTATTAAGTAGGTTGTTTTAATGGATCCCACACAGTATTTTTTTTCCCTGAATCTGTTTCCTACTTGCTAAAAAATGTCAAATAGTAAAAGTAAAAAAGAAAATGAATCTTGTGTTGAGTTTGGTAATTCCAGCACTAAATGTCTTACAATAAAGTGTGTAAACATATCTTACCAACCAGTTTTACATTTCCTTTTTCTTTTGCTCCACCAGTCCAGAACATATGGGTTTAGTTCCTTCTCCCAGGACAAGCAGGATGGTAGTCCTCACGTTGGGTGACGTCAGCAGATGGAGCCCTATCATGGAAAACTTTTCTGTCAAAGTTTCTAGAACATTTGATTGGCACACTGAGCATACCCAGCATGCTGTAATCCCTGTAGCCACAGGGGTCTCCCTTCAGTCTCTCTTTTATCCACGCTGCAGTTTGTCTCGCGGTTAGGAGCTCTGTGAGAATTTTATCACTACTTTTCCTCACGGAAAAACATGAATTTTTTTTCACAAAATAGCTCCCTCATAGGGGTCTCCCATCGCGACATCGTTTTCTCGTCGCTCAGTGAATAATTTCCACTGTCTTTGGTCAGTTCCTGCTACCTTGTCCTCGGTTCCTGCAAGCCACCGACCGTTTTCGCGGACCTCTTTTTCGCCATGGCGATGGGCTTTAGAAAATGCCAGGAGTGTCCATGTGCCATGTCGATTACTGACCCGCATGATGTTTGTGTGTTGTGCCTCGGCTCATCACACGATGTACGTCGATGCCCTAGCTGCGCTCAAATGACCCCGAAGGGCAGGCGTGCCCACCTGGACAAAATGGAGTCCCTTTTCAAAATAAAACTAACTCCATCAACGTCCACATTTTCCAAGATTATGGTGTGGTAGCGGCAGCCTTGTGAAAAGAAGGAATACTTGGGCACCTGTATTTGGACGACTGGCTGATTCGAGCCAAGTTTCAGGAAGAGAGCCACCTGGTGACACAAGATGCTCTCCTTATTGCAGGAGCTTGGTTGGGTGGTAAACCTGTCGAGCAATTTTTAACCATCCTAGTCTGAGTATCTGGGGGTCTGGTTCGACACGGGACAGGACAGAAACCTACCGGAAGTTCAGATCCAGAGATTGATGTCTCAAGTGCGTCAGTTGATGAACACCATACGCCCGATGGTGTGGTCCTATCTACAGGTACTCTGTTTGATGGCAACTACCCTGGAATTGGTGCTGTGGGCAAGAGTACATATGTGTCCTCTTCACCACTCTCTGCTAACTTGTTGGAACCCTCAGTCTCAGGATTATTCAGTTCAGCTCCACTTGCCAATGGAAATCTTCTCCCGCCTCTGGTGGTGGTTGCAGGTGGATCATCTGAGAGAGAGAGTTTGCTTGTCCTCTCCTGCCTAGTTTTTACTCACGATAGATGTGAATCTCCATGGTTGGGGGGCTCGCTGTCTGGAAACAGCCCTGGGGCGCTTGAATGCCGAAGAGTCCTGCTGGAACATCAATCGCCTGGAGGCCCGGGCAGTACGGCTGATATGCTTGCAGTTCAGCCTCAGGCTGTGGAATCAAGCAGTTCACAACTCCTTCCACATCCACCTGCTATAATTTTCAGGCTGCCTTATTTTTACCAACAGTACACCAGTTGTGCCTGGTGCACAAGTTGTACGCTGTTGATCCAAACAAATGAGTCAGCCTGTAGCTTGCTATTCACCCATATGTGAGGACTACCATCTTGCTTGTCCTGGGAGAATGCAGAGTTGCTTACCTGTAACAGGTGTTCTCCCAGGACAGCAGGATGTAGTCCTCACGAAATGCACCCGCCACCCCGCGGAGTTGGGTCCGAAACAGCTTTATTATTTTATTTTTCACTTGCACCTTTTGCTACAAATGAGACTGAAGGGGAGACCCCTGTGACCACAGGGATAATGGCATACTGGGCATGCTCAGTATTCCGTGATAGGACTCCTCATATGTGAGGACTACATTCTGCTGTCCTGGGAACACCTGTTACAGGTAAGCAACTCTATCTGCTTGGGTGGAGAGGAATCTGATACAACTATCTGCTTTACAAATTGTGGGACAGGAGAACATACAAGCAGATTTCTTAAGCACAAATACAATAGACCCTGGGGAGTAGGAGTTGAGCCATTGGGCTTACCAGCAGATAGTATGACAATTGGGAGAGCAATCAGATGGATAATGTCAACCCCTAAGAACATGAAGGTTAAAAGATTTTTCAGACAATAGATGCCTTAGTGCAGAGTTGGCCAAAAGAGAAGCCTAGGTATATTTTTCCATCATGGCCACTGATAGGCTGAACAATAAAGAACATTGAAAAAAAAGAGGGAGTACCAGTAGTTCTGATGGTGCTAGATTGGCTAAGAACACTTTTGTATGTGGATTTAATAGGCTGTTGGTTGATCAGCCAATAAAACCTACCAGGAGTCAAGGGCTTTCTTTATCTGGAGCCAATTGTAGTGGATGACCCTTGTCCATTCTCACTTACAGCTTGGATCTTGAAAAGTCAAAGTTAGTCAAAAAAACTTAATTAGAATAATGTTGACTTTTATAAAAGAAATCAACATTAATTGCTTATGTAAGAATTTGGCGTGCATTTGAAGTTCATTGTAAGCAAAATTCATTTTCTCCATGGTGTTCACAAACTGGAGATGGTCTTGCATTTTTACAAAAGGGAATAGATAGAAGTTTGATTTTAAAGTCATTAAAGATACAGGTGGTAGCAATAACAAGTTTTAAAGAAAGAATTGAGGGTTTGATTATAGCCTCACTTTAAGATGTTTCTCATTTTCTGAATGGGGTGAAACATCTAAGACCTCCAGTTAGGCCATTAGTTTCACAATAGTTTGAAGATAGCTTTATGTGCTTTAACTAATAGCACCTTTCAAGCATTTAAGTCAGGCAACAATGAAGGATTTAGTCAGTGTTGTTGGTATCAATCACTCAGCAAGACTAATTTCAAAAAACATTTCTAAGATTTTAATAAGTTCTTAAACCAGTCCTGACCTTTTTACCAAAGGTTGTTTCTAATTTTCATCTAAGTCAACGGATTGTTATGCCGGCACCATTTTTTTTTTTTTTTTTTAACAGGAATGACTGTACAAGAGATGAGGAAATTCTAAACTTTAGATATTAAAATGCAATTTTCTAAGATATTTAGAAGTAACTAGTGAGTTTTGTAAGTTAGAAACATTGTTTTTGGTGTTTGGTGGAACACGCAAAGGTGATGTTGCCTCTAAAGATACCTTTGCTAGAATTAAAGAAACAATCGGGCCGATACAGTACAGTGCTCCGACGGAGCGCACTGTTAACCTGCCATTGGACGCGCGTTTTCCCTTACCCCTTATTTACTAAGGGGCGGAAAACGCACGTCCAACCCGCCGAACCTAATAGCGCCCTCAACATGCAAATACATATTGATGGCCCTATTAGGTATTCCCACGCGATACAGAAAGTCAAATGTGCAGCCAAGCTGCACATTTTACTTTCAGAAATTAGCACCTACCCAAAGTTAGGTGCTAATTTCTTCGGGCACCGGGAAAGTGCACAGAAAAGCAGTAAAAACTGCTTTTCTGTGCACCCTCCGACTTAATATCATGGCGATATTAAGTCAGAGGTCCCGAAGGATTAAAAAAAGTAAAAGTAAAAAAAAAAAACAAAACAAATTTTGAAGTCGGCTGTTGGGTCAAAAACCGGACACTCAATTTTGCCGGCGTCCGGTTTCCGAGCCCATGGCTGTCAGCGGGCTCGAGAACCGACGCCGGCAAAGTTGAGCGTCGGCTGTCAAACCCGCTGACAGCCGCTGCTCCGGGCCAAAAGGAGGCGCTAGGGATGCGCTAGTGTCCCTAGCGCCCCCTTTTGCCCGTTTCTACCGCTGGGCCTCATTTAAATACTGAATCGCGCACACAGGCAAGTGGACTTTACTGAATCGGCCCGAATGTTTGGCCTAATTGTTGCAAAATCAAGGGGCTTCTGAATTTATTGAGGCTTCTTCAGCAAAAGCATAGTCTGCTTCATGAGTTTAACTGGGTGTAGTAAGGTCTGTTGACATTTTACTCCTGGGGGAATTCTGCTCCAAAAAATTTAAAATTCTGCACAGAAAAAATTAAAATTCTGCAAACTTTTTGTATTGGTCAAAATAACACAATTTACACCACAGTCTTTAAGTAATTACATTTTAAATTAATACAGAAAAAAGTTATTACTTAGATACAGAATTTTAAATATTTTGAACAGAATTTTCCTAGGAATTCACTGTAAGTGTCCCACTCTCTCTCCCTACTCCCCTGGCCACTTTGCCCTTTCAGGCCCCAACTCCTCCACCTGCCAATATCTCTCCCCTCCATCTCTATGTTCAACCCCTTCCACTATCTCCACTCCCAGAGTTTGTCCCTGTTCTCAGTTCTGCCCCGCACACAGGCTCCCTCTGTCCCTCCCTCCCTCTCTCTCACACACATGATCCCTTTCTCTAGTGCACATACACACACCCTCATACAGGCTCCCTCTTGCATGCACACTCTCACAGGCTCCCTTTCTCACGCATACACCCTCACACAGACTACCTATGTGTCTCTCTCTCTCATGCACTCCTTCACACAGGCTCTCTCTCACACATACACAATCCCTTCACACAGGCTAGAACTCTCGCATAACAATGATCCCATTTTCATAACACCAGCTCCTAATCTCTCGCACACATACACAGTACTTCACAATCTCCTTATATAGGTTCCCTCTCTCTGGCACCTACACTCAAACACCCCCCTGCTCTCTCTCACTACTCCTGCTCGCGCTCTCTCACCCCCTCACTCATCTCTCATCCTCCCCTCCCCCTCCTCTCACCCTAACCCTCCTCTCTCTCCTACCCCCTCCCTTCCCACCCTCACACCCCCACCTCTCTACATACATTCATGCTCACCGGGGCCTTCACTTTTGCCGCGCATGGAGTGCGTCCCAAGGCACATGGGGGCCTTCATGTTCACCGCGAATGGCGTGCGTGCTTCGTTTGCGGCGCGCCAGGGGCCTTCATCTTTGCTGCGAATGGAGCGCACTATTCGCGGCATGCCGGGGTCTCCTCTGCCATTTTCTGCACAGAATTTGGCAATTCTGTGCAGGGGGAGGGGAATTCTGTGCTCCACAGTAGTGTAGAATTCCCCCAGGAATAACATTTGTAAAGTAGCCATGTGGACGACCTTAAGTCCATTCACAAGATGACATAGACTGGATGTGCTTACAAGGTAGGATGCAGTTTTTGGGGTAACTATCTTTAAAATCAGGATTAGCAACCACCCACCCTGTATAAATGGGCTTTGGTACTTCCAAAATGTTCCAAACTAGTGGAGCAGAAGGAAAAGGAAGGAGAAATTGACTCTGCTGATTTCCTTTCATTTACTTATGCTGTACCAGTCAGGAAGCCCACCCTGGAAGAGTTTTGTCATTAAAGTCATAGTTTTAATTTATAAAGTTGAAATGTTTCAGAAAAATTTGAGTCTTTGGTCATACTAGTTAAACAGACATTTTCAAAGTGAGAGCAGTTTACTTTAAACAACAATTAGTATTTCCTAGCGTGTAACCAGATAGACTTAGGACCAGTGGGTTATGTGCTTTTCTGCTAGCAGATGGGAGATGGAGTCAAATTTCAAAGCTGACGTCACCTTAGATATACCCCTGCAGTGACCTCAGTTCCTCAGTATCTCTGTCTCCTAGTAGATGCAGACACTATCCCCACACTAGCACAGTGTTAGCAGGATTGCAGCACAAGAAATTACCTTAAATTTAAGAAGATCAAGCCCCGCTCCTGGGTGATACCTAAGGGTCCCTCCCCTCAGTTGAGAATCCTGAGGTGATTTCTGAGATCCCTCAGGTGTGCCTTGGTCCGGTAGCCGGTTCATGGCATGGACTTAGCCGCTAAAGCGGCTGAAAGGTGGTGGGTGCATAGCCAAGCACGGCGGCAAAGGTTAAGCCCTCGTCCCCCGCAAGCACCGAGACCAGGTAAGCAGAAAACTTTAATCACGGGAAGAAGGGCACCGGCGAGTCTCCGTGCTCGGAGCTCTATGCTGACCCAGTTATCGATCTGGCAAGATAAAAAGGGGGGCCCTGAACAGCCTTGGATGGACTAGACCCCATTTTCGGCTCTGTGGCCCAGCCATGTGGTGACCCCTGGCGGTGCCATCTTGCACACGGGGTGCTGCGGAGTCATCTTCCCCTCTTCAGCCGTCGGTATGTGCAGGATAGGCCGCATCGCTTGGGCGCCTAACTTAACCATGAGCACAGCTGCGTGCATAGCTGTGCACACAACTTCGCGCCTTGCCGCACGCATAAACACGTGCATATCAAGACACATTACTTGTGTGCACCACATTCCCTGTGTGCGCCGGCCACCTAAAGGCAGAAGCAATAGCACCAGCGGCAAAGAAGCTCAGAGGGCACTTCCTTTGCACAGCCTGCCACATTAGAGCCGCACAGCCTGACCTGGAGTCCTGCCTGTGTCAACACTGTGAGGAAGCCCAGGGAGGACTAGATTCCCAAAAATTATCCAAACCTGGTCCTTCCCAGCTGGAGGATGGGTCGGAAACTACCTTTTCAGACAGCTCCCCGGAACCTTGCAATTCCAAGATGGCGTCCTCCCCACGAGAGGGCATTTCAACAACCCCTACTCAGACTCTCCCTGGGATTAATATGGATCCAGGAGCCTTCTCGTGTTTGGAATTTTTCCAGGGACTACAAGCCTTTGTTCAGGCACAGTCTGTTCCAGCCGCGACCAGAGTGGAACCCCAGCCAGGACCTCCTGACCCAGTCCTGTTCGGGTGCCTTGAGACATGTCTTGCCTCACCAAGAATTTCCCGGACTGGGACCCAGACATCACAGATGACAATGGAGGCTCACTGGAGGAAGGGGAAATCCCTCCAGGCCTGAAACCATACAGAACCATGCTTTACTACTTCCACAGGGACGAGTTGCCAGCCCTGGTCTCCCAGACCCTGAGGACTGGTGATTCCAAATATGGACCCGACAGCAGAACTAAAGAAGAACCCCATCTTGGCATCCCTTCGTAAGGCCTCTTGCTATTTCCCAATGCTGGAAGTCATCCAGGAACTGATTGAATTTTAAAGGAGGTTGAGCCTTGGAAACCTTGTGTCCTCTGGAACCAGTGACCAAGGAACGCCTGCGTTTCCCGAAAGTGGACGCCATGGTCCGCGCCATCTCAAAGCGAACATCCATTCCTGTCGAGGAAGGGATGGCATTGAAGGATGCTCAAGATAAGCAAATAGAATCCATCCTTAAGCAAGCCTTCGACGCGACAGCAATGACATTGCAGGTCGCCTCTTGCTGTGCGCTGGTGACTCGCTCCTACTTACTCCTCTCGAGATAAGCAGATAGTTCTGGAGCAGATGCAGGAGAAGCAATTGACCCTGCCGCAGCCTTCCTGGTGGAGGCAAGCTCAGACCTGGTGCATACCTCAGCCAGAGGAGTAGCCTCTGTAGTGGCGGCAAGAAGGCAGTTATGGTTGCGGAACTGGTTTGCAGATGCGACCTCTAAGGCGAACTTCACAAGAATGCCCTTTAAGGGATCTCTCCTATTTGGAAGCGAATTAGATAAGCTAGCCAGCAAGTGGGGCGAATCTCCAGTGCCTCTGCTACCGGAAGATAGAGGAAAAAAATACTAGCACCCCTCTCCCAAGAGACCTAGGGGCAGAGGATCCCAATGTTTCCGACACTATAGAAATTTGTTGTCCCAAGCACCTCGACCATCCGGGAGGTCTCAGTACTTTTGGAACCGACAAAACAAGCGAGGAACAGGTCTGGGGTTGGGATTGACCCGAGCTTCCCAATGAGGATGGGCCAATTCATCCACAGGAAGAGGAAATAGGGGGTTGACTCCCTCTTCTACCAACAATGGGTCGAGATCACGACAGAGAAATGGGTACTCTGGAATTTCGCAGCCTACCTCGAGACAAATTTATATCACCCTGCCATTTCCATCTCAAGAGACTGGCAGTGTAATCCACACTGAGAAGACTACTCAGTCTGAAGGCTGTAACTCCGATGCCTACACCCCAGCAAAATATGGAGCGATATTCCATCTATTTTAATGTGCCCAAGAAAGAGGGTTCATTCCGACCCATCCTGGACCTCAAGAACATCAACCATCATCTGCGGATCCTACACTTCAGCATGGAAACTATCCACTCAGTAATAATGGCAGTACAACCGGGAGAGTTCCAGACATCCTTGGATCTCTGAGACGTACCTTCACATCCCAGCCCATCAAGACCACCAACGTTTTCTACGTTTTGCGCTACTGGGCCGCCATTACCAGTTCTGGGCACTACCCTTCGGTCTGGCAACTGCTCCCAGAACATTCTCAAACTTATGGTGGTCGTGGCGGCAACACTGAGGAAGGAAGGGATCTTGGTACACCCTTTCTTGGACGACTGGCTGATTAGGGCGAAGTCTTCAGAAGAGAGCCTTCAGGTGACCAGCAGAGTCAAGAACCTCCTGCAGGAACTTGGTTGGGTCGTGAACATGGTCAAGAGCAGTCTGCAGCCCCCTCAGTCCTTAGAGTACCTGGGGGCCCGTTTCGACACCAAACAGAACAAGGTCTTCCTCCCTCCCCAAGGAGGAGGAAACTGATGGAACTGGTACACCAGTTGATGACCACTACGCGCCCCAAAGTATGGGACTAACTTCAGGTCTGTCTCATGGCATCAACTCTGGAGTTTATACCGTGGGCAAGGGCTCACATGTGGCCACTCCAGCGCTCCTTACGGTCACGCTGGAACCCACTGTCGATTCGCCTCCACCTACCTATGTATGTTCTCAGCTTCAGTGGTGGCTACAGGAAAGCCACCTAAGCAGAGGTGTAAGCCTATCCCCACCGAATTGGATCATGCTCACCACAGATGCGAGCCTCCAAAGGTAGGAAGCTCACTGTTAGGAGCTGACTGCCCAGGGACAATGGGCCAAGGAAGATCATGAGAGGTCTTGAACGAGTAGATGTGACTCGGTTATTTACACTTTCGAATAATAGAAGGACTAGGGGGCATTCCATGAAGTTAGCAAGTAACACATTTAAGACTAATCGGAGAAAATTCTTTTTCACTCAACGCACAATAAAGCTCTGGAATTTGTTGCCAGAGAAGGTAGTTAGTGCAGTTAGTGTAGCTGGGTTCAAAAAAGGTTTGGATAAGTTCTTGGAGGAGAAGTCCATTAATGGCTATTAATCAATTATACTTAGGGAATAGCCACTGCTATTAATTGCATCAGTAGCATGGGTTCTTCTTAGTGTTTGGGTAATTGCCAGGTTCTTGTGGCCTGGTTTTTGGCCTCTGTTGGAAACAGGATGCTGGGCTTGATGGACCCTTGGTCTGTCCCAGCATGGCAATTTCTTATGTTCTTAAGAGGCGGAATGGAACATAAACCGCCTGGAAGCTCGAGCAGTCAAACTAGTGTGCCTGCAGTTTAGCCACAGGCTCCAGGGGCAAGCGGTTCAGTGATGTTGGACAATGCAACAATGGTTGCCTACATCAACAGCCAGGGAGGAACCAGGAGCCAGCAGGTGTCTCTAGAAATAGACCCCCTCATGGCATGGGCAGAGGTAAGTCTACAAGGGATCTCGGCCTCTCACATCACTGGGAAGGACAGAGTCTCAGTGGACTTCCTCAGAAGAGAAAGCCTGGACCCGGGGGAGTGGGCACTGTTGACCAGAGGCTGCCAACTGATAGTAGATCGCTGGGGCCCTATCCTTCACGAAGATCCGTCTCAATTCTCTCTTATGGTCTGGCCCTTGAGAGGACTTGCCTGAAGAAGCTCGGTTACTCGAAGGCCGTGATAGTCACCCTGCTCCATGCGCAGACATTCTCAACGTCTCTAGCATACATACGGATCTGGAGGATATTCGAAGCCTGGTGCAAGGACCGTGGTATGCCCCCTTGGACTGCCAAGATTCCCATGATTCTGGAATTTCTACAGGACGGTATGAAGAAAGGGTTGTCACTCAACTCCCTCAGGGTTCAGGTAGCAGCCATCTCCTGTTTAAGAGCCGAAGTGAACGGAATCTGTCTGTCAGCTTATCAGGATGGCCCGTTTCCTAAAAGGGGTTAAGCAACTTCGACCACCCCTAAAGTGGCCGGTCCCCCTATGGATTCTCAATCTGGTATTGGATTTTCTAGCAGGGTCTTCCTTCAGGCCAATGCATAGTGGGCCGGATTTTAAAAGGGTTACACGCATAATCATTCAAGAAGGTATTCTGCTGGCAATATGCTCAGCCTGTTACATCTCAGAGCTACAGGCACTTTCCTGTCGGGACCCATTCCTTAGGTTTACTCCAGGAACAATACAACTTCGCATCGTCCCTTCCTTCCTACCGAAAGTGGTCTCTGGGTTTCACTTGAACCAATCCAACTCCCTGCCATCTCCGGAGGGAGATAAGGACTCAGAAGACACCTGCCTCCTTCGCCATCTAAATGTCGGCAAACTCCTGATACGGTATTTGGAACAATCGGTACCAGTGCGCAAAACTGATCACTTGTTCGTTCTTCACAGCAGGAAGAAACAAGGCGAAGCGGCCTTGCAAGCGACCATAGCTCGCTGGATCAAGGAAGTAATTAAGGCAGCTTACATAGAGGCAGGGAAACCTTTGCCCTTGCAGGTTAAGGCTCATTCTACTAGGGCCCAGGCAGTATCCTTGGCAGAAGCCAAGCTGCTGTCGCCCACCGAGATCTGTCGAGCGGCGATGTGGTCTACCCTATACATTTTCTCCAGGTTCTACCACCTGGATGTCCAGGCTCAAGAAGATGCGGCATTCGCAAGGGCAGTATTCAGTGAGCCTTGGGCAGCCTCCCACCCCATCTGGGAGTAGCTTTTGTACATCCCACTGGTCCTGAGTCCATCTGGCTACACACTAGGAAATGGAGAAATTACTTACCTGATAATTTCGTTTTCCTTAGTGTAGAGAGATGGACTCAGCATCCCGCCCACGGCTGCCCCCAGAGAAGCACCCCAGAGGTGCCTGGGAAGCGAACCTCGAGACTTATACAAATACAGGTAAGCCGTTGCCTACCCTTAGTTCAGGACAACAGCAGTTCGGCTGGTGTCAGTGTTATGTTGGTTGAGTGCACTGGCAGTCTACAGTTTTTTAATCAATTTAACAAAGTTTAATCAGTGTTAATCAAGTTGTTTTAAGCAGTCAATATATAAGCTTTTCGAGGAGAATACTGAGGAACTGAGGTCACTGCAGGGGTTTATCTAGGGTGACATCAGCTTTGAAATCTGACTCTATCTCCCATCTGCTAGCAGAAGAGCACATAACCCACTTGTCCTGAGTCCATCTGTCTACACTAAGGAAAACGAAATTCAGGTAAGTAATTTCTCCATTGAATAGAATTTGAAAAACAATTCAGACATTTTAATTATTTTAGATTAATGTATTGAAAGTTTCTAAGGATTTTTATAGTTTTTGTTAACTTTGACAGAAATACACTGGCTGTACTATGACATACATAGTGATGTCATTAAAAAACAAATAAATCTCTGTCTCAGCTTCTGGGGGCAGTGTCCTATTGTGAACTGGTTAATAAAAAAAACAAGAGTTGGGCTAAACGGCAAATTTTCCCAATAGAGAATGGTGAATAGTGGAGAGCCCCAGGGATCTGAAATGGGACCCATGCTTTTTTAATATATTTATAAACAACCTGGAAATGGGGACAACTGAGGTGATCAAATTTGCTGATGACACCAAATTATTCAGTTGCTAAGTCACAAGAAGACTGAGGAATTGCAAGAAGAACTTGCAAACCTGGAAGACTGGGCAAGCAAATGGAAAATGAAATTTAATGTGGAAAATTGAAAAGTGATGCCCTTAGGGAAGAGTAACCCAAATTAAAGCCATACAAAGCAAGGTTCCACATTAGTAAAATGATCTAGGCATCATTGTTGATACGTTGAAATCTTCTGCTCGGTGTGCATCATTAGCCAAGAAAGTAAATAGAATGCTAGGGATTGTAAGGAAAGGAATGAAGAATAGAATAGAGAATATCATAATGCCTCTGTATCGCTCCATGATGCGTCCTCATCTTGAGTATTGTGTGCAGTTCTGGTCGCCACATCTCATAAAAGATATAGCAGAGTTAGAAAAGGTACAGGGAAAGGCAACCAAAATGATAAAGGGGATGGAACGATTCCCCTGTGAGGAAAGGCTAAAGAGGTTAGAACTCTTCAGCTTGGAAAAGAGATGGTAGAGGTATATAAAATGAGTGGAGTGGAACGAGACTCTTTCAAAGAGTACAAAAAATAGGGGTCACAGAATGAAGTTACTAGGTGATGTATTTAATTAAAAATCAGAGAAAGCATGTTTTTACTTAACGCATAATTAAGCTCTGGGTGTCATGAAAGCTATTAATGTAGCTGCATTTAAAAAAAAAAAAAAAAGGTTTGGACAAGTTTTGGGAAAAAAATTCCATAAACAATTATTAAGGTGGACTTGGGGAAATTCACACCTTATCCCTGGAATAAGCAGCTTGGAATCTATCTACCCCTTGGGATCCTGCCAGGTATTTGTGACCTGGATTGGTCACTGTTGGAAACAGGATACTGGGCTTGATGGACCTTTGGTCTGATGTTCTAAGAGACTAAACCCATATATTCCTGTCAAATAGTAAAAGTAAAAAGAAAACTGGAATCTCATGTTAATGAGTTCGGTAAATCCAGAACTAAATGTCTCTCAGTGAAGTGTGTAAATACTTTTTGCCAACCAGTTTTTCATTTACTGATTGTGCAGTGGAACTGTTTTAAGGCAGTGTCTCAGTAAGAAATAATTATAACATTTTATGAAAAATTTAAATTTTGCTTCTGTGCCTTGTGGCAACAATATCTGCATATAAGATAAAGATTTGCCTTTGCACCCTTACAGTATATGAATGCTGTTAATTTTTTGCAAAGTCGTTTGTACCTTTTTCTTACATGCAGCTATAGTTAAGGGTATAATCTGTTAGTACTGTAGAATGTTTCATCATTTATCTGAAAATTTGTAATTTAATCTTCATTTTATGCTTGAAATTTAATGCATAGTTAACTTTTTTTTTATTTTTAATTTAAACTTTTTAGTCACATTGCTTCCATGCTATCAAGTCAAGACCTCAAGATAGTAGTTGGAGCTCTTCAAATGGCAGAAATTTTAATGCAGAAGTTACCTGACATTTTTAGTGTTTACTTCAGAAGAGAAGGTAATTATTCTTTTTGTACTTTTTTAATGTTGGCATTTATCAGAGTGGTAGTAGTTAGCATAGGCAAACTGTCATTAAAAAAAAACAAACTGATAGTGTGCAAATGTAAGTGGACATTTTTCCTTTTAGAGAGGAAGGTGTTAAGCAAATCACAAACACATGCTGTTGGCATGAATGTAAATGATAGCTTTGGAAGGAAGTAAAATAACTATAATGCCCATTTGTGTGCCCTCCAAGATGAAAATTTTTATTAAATGTGCTATTTATAACCTAATTTATAGGTTATAAATTTTAGTGTCCTTTTCATCCTGCTATGCCAGTCCAGTTATGTGGGCTATCTTTCCGTTAGATGAAGTCAGATGTACCTTTTTCAATGACATTATCCCTTGTAGTTACCATGGGGCAGCTCCAGCAAAGGCCAGTATTTTCTGTCTCCAGCAGATGGCAGGACATACTTGTCTGGTACAGAAGGATCTTGACTCCCAATCTTTAGCTGTTGCCTGGTCTGGTGAAGAATTTTGGGCAGTTCTGTGTTTGTCAGCCTTTTCTATTTTATTGACAGTGAATTGCAGGCTGGGCTACTGGTGCTATCTAGTTAAGCAAGCCCTGTTGTACTTCAGAGGGGTTTTGGTAGTGCTTAGAGAGTGGAAGCTTGTTTTTGGCTTAGGGAGGGGATTCTTTTTGATATTGTCTTCAACCTTTCTCCCTCTGGCTTTATTAAAGCTTAAAAAGCAAAAAAGAAATTGGAGAAAAGTGAGGAGGTCAGCTGCCAGTGGATCGGAATGAAAGACGTATGACTCGGGGAGGAAATATTGTGGTGTAGGAGCGAGCCCACCAGCCATTGATTTTATCTTCGGGCATACAATATTTCTGTGCAGCTTTTGACCACTTTGTAATGGAGCCTGGTCTGTGTTGCTGTTTTGTGAGCTGGCACTTCTGCTGCAGTTCAGGCTCCTACTGTCCTATTTGCATTGATAGCAGTGATTCTTTGAAGGAGCATGAGTCTAGCAGCACAAATTCTGCAGCACTTGTGATCAGGCCCTCTGATCTAGGTACAGTAGCATTGGAGTCCAGCACTGGAATCAGTTTTTATTTTCTCCTGAGGGGCAACCTTTTTGGTAAGAATAACTGCCATTTTATTAGTATGCTACAGGTCCTCTCAAGTCGAGACCTTGTATCCTCAGGATGGGGGGGGGGGGGGCATGCTGTTCTCCTGTGTAATAGGAAACCTTTGCTGAAGTTATGCTAGGCCCCTGTACTTTCTAGGGGATTTCTCCACCGAATTTCTGGTTTTCCTTGGCATTTTACAACAGGCCTATGTTTACAGAGGCCTTGTAAAAGGTAGGCCCACAACCACCAAGGATTAGGACTCTGCCCTAGTCATTTCAGCTGCTAGATGTAGGGTGGCAATAAAAGCCTAACTATCCACAATGGTGTTTTGAGTAGGGGAGAGTACTTTCCTTAGAGGAGGGACAGTTGACACCATATAGTGAGAATGTCTTCTGCCTATTTGTTAAAAAATGAATAAGTAAATAAAATTCTCTCATATCTCAGGTGGCCATGTCCTTTAGGATGTCATTTTTTTCAGGCTGTGGAGATTCAGGCTATGGGGTCCATATTCTGCAAGGAATCCATAGGTCATCTAAAGCCTTACAGAATTACAAGGTATGTTCCTAATGGAGAAGGAATCCTCTGAGAATAGTTCAAAGGTGTTGTCTACACCAAGATGTACTCTTTTGCACCAGCTACCACTCAATGCCAGTTTCAGACACTGCATGGGAAGCCCTTGTTTTGGTGGATGCCTGCAAAACTATTTTGGTAGTAGGAGGCACAGCCCTCCAAAATCACCAGGATAGAATAAGGTTCTGTTAAAACCTTCCTTTTCATCCATGTCTTTACCGGTGTGCAGATCACTATCTGTGATGTCTATGTAGCTTGGATGCTTGCACTGGATACAGCAGATTCCTGAAGGGCAGGAGGTGGCTTGGCTGGAGTCTGGGGCTGCTTTCCTGGCGGATACCTTGTATGACGTTACTGGAATGTCGTCTTGTTCTGTAGCCTTGTCAATTGCAGGGTGAAGGCTCTTGTGGTTATAGCATTGGGCGGCAGATGCTTCCTCCAAAGCCTGTCTAAGCAAGCTTGCTTTCAAGTGGGAAACTGTTTCTTTGATGAAGACTTAAATAAGCTTGTAAAGGACCTATGGGAAGAAAAACCTCAGGGAATTGATACTTTCCAATCCTTCAGTTTCAGAAGAAGAAATCAGTCTTTTCAAACAGCCAAAAGGCCAAGAGGTGAGTCATCTGGTTCTGCTGTGTCTAGCTGTTACACCCAATGAGGATTGGTAGTTCCCCCTCCTTGTAGGCATTTGTCTTCAACAGTTTTATCAAGAGTGGTTCACATAACTAGGGTGCAACTATGATGCTCTTTCTACTTCAGTTTCAGAAACCAATATGGGGTCTCTACATTTCGTCTGCTGGGAGGATAACAGTTCTTACAACTCTTGAGTAGCTCTTGTATTTGGAAGCAATATTTCCAATTCCATTTAACGCTCAGGGGCATGGTTTGTACTCTATTTTGTGGTTCTAAAGAAGGATGGTTCCTGCAGAACCATCTTTGATTTGAAAGAAGTTGAACAGCAGTGTTTGAATTTTCAATTTCAGTATGGAAACCCTCTGGTCAATATTAGTGGCTATGTGAGACTTTCCATATTCCTATCTGGGAAAATCATCATAGGTTCCTCCATTTATGCATTTTGAAATAGCACTTTTAGTTCAGGGTTACTCCCATTTTGTTCTCACTACAGCTCCAAGAACCTTGCCAAGGTAATGTCAGAGATGGCAGCTTTCTTACAAAAGGAATGGATTATAGTTTACCCTATATCTGTGATTCCTTAACAGGACAGAGTCCCACCAGGAAGTCCTTTATTATCAACAGAGTTGTGTAATTTTAGAAGACCTAGACTGAGTAATCAACTTTTTGTCAAGAGCAAGTTGTTTTTGTCCCAGTCTCTGGAATACCTGGGATCTCTCTTTGGTTTCAAAGCAGGCTAAACCTGTCTGACTCAGGAAGCAAGGTTCTAGTGAGTCAGGTAGAGAGATTTCTTGCTCTGAGGGCTCCCAGAGCATAAAATTATCTAAAGCTCCTGGGCTTCATGGCAGCATCCTTAGTTTAGGCTCAGTGGGTCAGGGCCTACATGTGTCCTCTAACGTTTTTCCATTTTTCACTGGTCCCTTCAATCTTAGGACTACAAGATTTGACTTCCTCTCCCAGGGTCAGGAAAGTATACTCTCTTTGGAGTTGATGCCACTAAACTTGCTGAGGAGACTGAGTCTAGAGACTCCTCAGTATGTGCTTCTCAGGAAAAAATGCAAGATTGTTGGGATGAGGAGCCTACTACCAGGACCGGGTTGCTCAAGGATGCTCTGGTTACAAGGGAGAGGGCTCGTAATCCATCAACAGGCCGGTGAAGAAAATGGCAATCCTGGTTCTCTCTGACAATGCCACAAAAGTGGCTTAGTAAATAGACACCAGGAGTCATGGGGTCTCCAAGGAAACAAACATTCTTTGTTTTTTCAATGGGAGAGCAGAATCTTCTGTAATTTCCATGATTCATATTGTAGCACTGGGAAACATCCAGTCTGTCTCTCTTCAGAGATGTGTTGGTTCACAGAGAGTGGGAATTTAGCCAGGAGACATTTTGGAAGATATGAATCGATGGGAACCGCCACACATGGTCTTAATGTCAACTCGCAAGAATGCCAAGGCCATCTGTTGTTCAGTTGTTATCACTGGAAGAACGACACCAAAGGGATAGATATCCTGATCCGGCTATGGTCAGAGGCTGTTGTGTTTCCTCTCTGGCTTCTGAAAGTGAAGTCCTTGAGAAAGATAGTGAAACTGTTTATCACAGGTCATTCTAATGGCTCTGAATTGGCTAAGCTGTCCTTGACATATCTTATGAGACTAATGATTGATTCTTTTATATGATTCCTAGGGGATCAAGTTCTCCTAAACTAGGGTATGATCCTCATGGAGTGTCCAGCTCCATTTATCTTATGGCCTGGTTCTTTAAAAGGTCACAATTGCATAGTAAGGTATATTTCATCTCTGTAACATTTACCCTGTAAGTGCCATTTTGCTTACGTCTATTTGAAGCATGCCGCAGGGAGTGGTCTTTATTAATGTGGCCATCAGATACTTCCAATATTTTGGTCTTCTTTCAGAGAGGGTTGCATTCAGGTTTGATTCCAAATTTCTCTGACGCTTCAAGTAGCTGCTTTCTCCTATTACAGGAGTTTTGTCATATTTCTTCCATATTTTTTGTTTTCCTCAGAGGAGTGTAGAGTCTTTGACCTTTTAGGTCCTTTGTTCCTCAGTGAGATTTTAGTTTTGCTCAGAGTTTGTGGCTTGCTGAATAAGCCTTTTAACAGTGCTTTTCTGTAAGTTTTTTCGCTAAAGATATTTCTGGTGGCTGTTTGTTCAGCTAGAAGCATTTACGTAAAAATCCTTTTCTGGTCTTCTCATTGTTTTTCAATGTCTTGTAGACCAGTCTTTTATACCTAAACTGGTTTCTGTGTGCCACTTAAATTGGACACTATCTCTATTGGTGTTCACAAGAGAGAAGTGTCATGGTAAAGAGTAGTCAATCTGGTTATTGGATGTCTATCCAGTTTGTCTTAGGTATTTAGCAAGCTCTAAACATTTTTTTCAAAAATGTCACAGATTAGAAGCTGTCGCCCTTGCAAAGCCTCTTGGAGCTATGTGGTTTAAAAAAATTGATTATGCTTATTTATTGAAAGATCAGCAGCCTCTGGAGATTCTTTGGGTAAATTTGATGAAAGCTCTTACCCTGGAGGATATTTGTAAGGCAGTCACTTGGTCTGCCTTATTCTTTCACTAAACTTTTCAGACTGGAAGTTCATGCAAAAGAGGATGCAGCCTTTGGAGCTAGTGTTCTCAGAATAGCCCTAACTTCCTCCCTCCCAGATTAATTAGGTTTGGGTTCTTCCCACACATCTTAACTGGTGTAGAAGGATGAAAAGGAAGGAGAAATTTAGTCGTACCTGATAATTTCTTTTCCTTGACTCCTGCGTCACCAGTCTAGGACCCTCCCAGGAAGTTGGACCTGTGCAGTCTTTGAAGCGGTGAGTCAACCGGACGTTTACATTTCACCTCCTCTCTTCTTCCTCGTCATTTATTTAAAAAAAAAATGTGGAAGGATTTTTTCTTTGGAGAATCCTTTTGTTTAGTTATTGAATTATGTGCATATTTGAGTTTAAATCTTAGTTTTTTTTTCCATGGCTTTGACAACAGAAGAGTACTGGCTTCTTGCTAGAGCTACACCATCATAACTACTAGTGATGTCACAGAAAAAGTTGTGTTCTCTGTCTCTATCTGCTAGTCAGAGAGAGATGATCCATACATCTGGATTGATGTAGCAGGATTAAAGGAAAGGAAATTATCAGATAAGAATACATTTCTCCTTATTTCTGATATATAGCTTTCCTATAAAATTAGTGGTATATCAATCAAAAAGTGTCTTAACAGGATTTTTCAGTGAAGAAAACCTTGCAAGTTATTTAAAACCAAAATTGGTTTGTGGGTAGTTGATATTATTTTAATTATAATGTATGTTTGACAAAATAGTAAACAAAGGAATACCAAAAGTGTATTACTTAGTTTTTGTCAAACACAAGTTCCTGAAGTTTTTCCAATGATTATGCAGTTTAAAATAATTCGGGCTGTATATTTTCCAGTGAGGATAATAGTTTAATATAGGCCCCATTGTATTAACATGAACTAGGCTGTGCACACATGTTGATTGGTGTGTGATTCTGTGCACATTTTTGTGCATAGAACTGTACTCCTGATGTGGCAAAACACAGAAGAAATGTGCATGTAATTCTGAGTGAAAATATGTGCATAGAATAATGCTCCTTTGTGCAAATCTCATGATAAACAAGGCATTAGTTGTTATTCCCCACCACAGAGATATACATAGACGTAACTCATGTTTTCTTAATGCTAGAAATTTGACTCCTGGTCAGAGGTGGAGTAAAGTTTGTGGGGCTAGTATTTGTTTTCGGTACCTACCTGGAGTTCGTAGTGTCAGGATCATATACTTGGCATTTATTTGCATAAAATATGATATATGCTTTGTGCCAACAGCTTTTATGAGCCAGCTTATGCTCCTGACTTGATTTGTATGCATAACTTTTATGCCCAGAAATTATGGTTTATCCTAAATTGTTTGTGCACATGAAGCATGACTTATATACACTTAACGTGCATATAAACCAAGCTTTGTTCCTAAATCATGGTTTGTGTGCTTTAGATGTAATTTGTGTCCTTTTCATTTTTTTTTTGTGCTCTTTTTTAGGTTATGTTTAAAAACTAACTTACTGCATTGGAAATTAACTTTTCTTTTTATTTGTGTGTAAGTAAGGAAAATGTGCACTGAAGTTCAGCACATGTTTTATACTCATGTTACACTTAAAGCCTAACTATAAAATGCAGTGTTCTGCAATTTGAGTATATCTTTTTATATAGTGCTTTGAAGTTTTCTCCCTTAGCTATTAACTGTAAATTCCTTGTCTTACTACTACACCAGTCCATAATGCTTGAGTCTGCCCTTTCTCCAGCCAGTGGAGAAGATCACTAGCCCTTTTTTTTTTTTTTTTTTTTTTTAAATTGACATCACTACTAACACATGCTATGTACAGAACTGGTTAAGCTAGTATTCTTTTATCATCCTGCTACACCAGTCCAAAACAATTGGGTTATGTTCCTCTTCAGCAGATGGAGGCAGATCACATAACTTTTTCTGTGGCATCACTATTGACGTATGGTGCAGCACAGTTAAAGCCAGTATTTTTTGCCTCCAGCGGACGGAAGGCATATACTGGTGGTGCAACCGGAATTTCCAAAACCGTCTTCATTAACCTTTTGAATTAATAGCTCAAATATGAAGTGTAGCTTTATCTGCAATTTATATAGCTCTCTGTGGGCCAGGCACCTGTTTGATTTAGAGTTTACGAGCCTTAATACTGATATCTCCCAGTTCCACTGAGGCTGTTGGTAGAGCTGGCAAGGAAATTTAAATTAGGGATTTAAAGGAAAAAGATGAGGATCTTCTAAAAGTTACTGTTCCCCTTCCTCTTTATATTTTTCTCTCAAACAAAAGCAAATTTTTTCTGAGGGCTTAGGTAAGTAAATAAAAGTGAATTTTGATTGACAGCAACTGCATATTAACTGTTCCCAAGAGAGTAAGTGTTTAAATCTTAAAAACCCCTTGTGTTATAAGGTACCAGTGTCAGAGCAAAGCTACTACTGTCTCTCCTGCAGCGGCAGATGATCCACAAGTGCAGTCTGCTCGCTGTCCAACTTGCCTCCATGATGAAAATGACTCTGAGTAAGTTGCAAAACCAGCTCAAACAAGTGAGATAAGGCTTTAGAGGCTGGGACAAGTTCTTCATTTATACCGCTGGCTGAAGGAGTTGCTGGTGATTTTGATGCAGCAGTATGATTCTGTGATCAGTATTTGGCTGGCTAGAGGACAGATTTAGGCTCGACTCTGGCTGTTCTCGCTCAAACCTTTTATTATTTACAGAAAAATAAACAAACAGCTCTGCTTACCTTAGCAGTTTTCAAACGCAAATGACAGAAATGCAACTTACAGCAACTTAGTGTTAGCCTTCCCTATGCTTTCTTCTTTTCTCTGGGGCCTCCCTTTTCCTCTGACTCCTGGCATCTTATCCTTCCCCCTAGGGGAAACACCCTGCAACAGGATTTCCTTATGACTGAAGGTGGACCAGGCTAAATGCCTGGTCCTGGACTTTAAGGCGGGTCTAATGTACGCTCCTTAGAAGCCAGTTATTGATGGAAAAGCGGCCATATTGAAAATCACCATGGTTTTCAATGCAGCACTGGTAAACAAAAAAATGCTGAACCTCCAGTTTTAACTCATGAATCATTCAGGCATTGGATTCAGATGTAGATACTAACATGCACACTACTAGAGAAATCTACCCAGGTTTTTTCAAATTTCCTTCAGGCTTTTCATACTAATACAAAGCCTAGTGAAGAAACATAACACAAAGAATATAAAATTCCCAGTATCCTAGTTCCAACAGTGGCCAAGCCAGGTCACAGGTACCTGGCAGAATCCCAAGTAGATAGATTCCAAGCTTCTTATCCCAATAATAAGCAGTGGATTTCTGCACCTTAATGGTTAATGGACTTCTCCTCCAGGAATTTATCCATACCTTTTGTAAATGCAGCTACACTAATAGCTTTCACCACATCCTCTGGCAACACTGAGTAAAAGAAATACTTTCTCCTAGGACAAGCAGGATGGTAGTTCTCACACATGAGTGATATCGGATGGAGCCTGGCACGAAAAACTTACGTCAAAGTTTCTGGAACTTTAACTAGGCATACTGAGCATGCCCAGTATGCCCTAATCCACACAGGGTCCTTCTTCAATCTCTTTTTTTTTTTTTCCGCGGAGCTTTCGCATCACGGTTTCTGAGCTTGTGTTAAAATTGGTGTGTAAAAAAAAAAGTGTTAGAAATTTTTTCGCCAATCCTTTTCGGGGTGTCTTGCAATTTTTCTTGGTGTGGGTCCCTCTGTTCCCTCTTGCTTCCCAGTCATGTTTTTTGTCGGTGCAGTAAGTGTTCTTTTGCTCCATTCCCCTGTGGCGGCAGTGCCTCTGTGCCCACTGGCGTCAGTCGCCTGCCGCTTCCTTTGTCGTTTTCGCTTCTCTGTTTGCCTTACCGTGGCCTTGTCGGGTTTTCACCGATGCCCTCAGTTCCCAAAGATCATGTCCATTACGGACCCTCTCGAAGTGTGTTTCTTCTGCCTTGGGGGTATTGCATGACATTTAGGGGTGCTATATGTGCGACCAAATGACCCTGAAAGAACGTCGCGCTCACCTTGACAAGATGGAAAAGCTCTTCGGGGCGAGAAAGTCCGAGGCACTGGCATTCGTGGCGTTGACATGGAAGGACCATGGAGCCGCACCGATGGACACTGAGCCATCAATTTCAGCAGGGCCATCCGTTCCATCGGTGCTGTTAGTGGATAGGAGCGCCAGGGTCTGACCCCATCTGTCTCCTCCAGGTTGAGGATATCAGATTTGTCGTCTTTGACCTCAGCACCGGGAAAAAACTGGGTAGAGCTCTGAGGGAAACCAATGAAGCATCGGCACCGGTTGCCTTCGATGCATGGTGCCAGGCTCGGGTTGCTTGCCGTGATACCCCTGAAGTAACCCCATGGTGAGAAGTGCCTGTCCTCCATTGATGCCAGGTGCCTGTGATGGTCTCTTCCGGTCCTAGTGTCAATTGCTGATCCACCTCTAGGTTCCAAGGAAGATCTGGCCACACCTACCTCCCAGTCCATTTTGGCATCAGCAGCTTTTGAGGAGGAGTTGGAGCACAGAGTCCAGCTGGCGGTCGATCAGGCACTTTGGGGCATCAAGCCGGTGGCGTCGACTGTATCGGTCCCGGACTCTCCCTGCTGGAACCGCTGCTAGAGCATCTCGATGTGCTCATCTGTGTCTTGCTGACCCAGCTGGTATTGGTTCCCAGGGACAACCAAAGTAATAGGCTAAAGGGGTAATATAATATATAATGCAAAAAAAAAAAAGAAATGACCCCACACAATGTTTATTAAACAACCTAATGGGATACTAATGAGAAAGTATAATTAAAAATAGTGGTGAGAGGTGGCATAGATTAATAACACTTTATTGAAAAAATTCTGAAACTTACTCTTGCAATTTTGTCTGTAGTACTTACCACATGCTGTTCTTGTTTAGCATTTTAATGTGTCTGGTTATTATGTCTGAGTTTAAAGGGTACATACCTTTGAGCAAGTTTTAAAATTCTTTTTAAAAAAAATAGTGTTGTTAATCTATGCCACTTCTCACCACTATTTTAATTATACTTTCTCATTAGTATCTCAAAAGTTTGTTTAATAAACATTGTGTGGGGTCATTTCTTCATTTTTGCATTACATATCGGTTCCTGGGGAGCCATTGGTGCCCGACAGGGCACCGATGCTTCCCCCGACCGATGTGGTGGTGTTGCCGACTCCTTCTCCGAGGAAGCCCCATCGATGCCGCTGATGGCCCCGCGGCCTATAGTCCCCTATCCAGCTTTGCCGGGGTGGCGCCTCTGGATGAAGGCCGAGCACTTAGGGGCCCATCCCTTGTGGATTACAGTGAGGATGAGGCTCCTTATAACCCCTGGGGGGTTGACACTGGAATCCTCCTCAGAGGACTTGGAAGATCTCCCCTCAGAGCAGTCTCCTCCGGAGGAGCAAAGGTCTCTTCCTGAGGACCTGACCTTCACAGGATTTGTGTGGACGATGGCGGAGTCCATCCCATTTCAGCTCATGACTGAGGAGGACGCCAGGCACAAGATGCTGGAGATCCTCCAGTTTGTGAAGGTTCCTAAAGAGACAGTGGTGGTTCCAGTGCCCGAGATCTTTAAGGAGTTGCTGTTGAGGATTTGGAAGCACCCCCTCACAGTTTCTCCTGAGAACAGGAAGGTGGGATGGGGATTTACCTCGTCCAACATGCTACCGGACTCAACAAGAGTTAGCTAGCACACCAACCAGTAGTGGTCGAATCCACTCTCAAGAAGGCCAAGCGCACTCAGACCCAAGCCTTAGTGCACCCAGGGAGAGAGCACAGAGCACTGTACACCTTGGGAGGAAAGATTTTCAAGGGGCTATGGTCATTGCCCACATTGCTTTCTATCAGCTCTACATGGGCTAATACTCTCACAACCTCTGAAAGCAGGTGCAGGAGGTGGCTGAGCAGCTGCCTCAACAGCAGCAAGACACCTTTCTGTTGTTGGAGCATCAGGGCCTGGAGTGCGGAAAAAAGCGAGGTGCGCTTCATCTACAATGTTTTTGAAACTGCATCAAGAGTCTCTGCAGCAGTAATCGGCACCCACAGAATGGCATAGCTATGGGCCTTGGATCTGACTGGAGGTACAGGAAAGACTCGCTGACCTGCCATGCATTGAAGAGAACACCTCTTGGGGATAAGGTGAGGGACGCGGTGGCCCAGTTGCAGGATCAACATGAGACCCTCCCAACAACTTTCTGCCAGCACTTTAGACCCGCCCTTCTCAGCCAGGAGGTCTGCAAGGAAAGGGCAAAGAAAATGTTTCTACTGCCAGAGGAAGTACCATGTAGAGGGGCTCCGCACCCAGGGTCTATGGTCCGCTCAGGAAGCACAGTGTCAAATCAACTTCCTGGAGCTCCGGGCGATCAGGTACACTCTGTGGGCTTTCAGGGATTGGCTATCCAACAAAATTGTCCTGATCCAAACAGCCAACCAAGTAGCCATGTGTTATGTCAATAAGCAAGGAGACATTGGGTTGTACCTCCTGTGTCAGGAAGCAGTCCATATCTGGTCCTGGACTTCATCCCACGGGGTAGTGCTCCAGGCCATGTAGCTGGCCAGAACAGAGAATGTCATACAGACCGAGTCAAGCCTTCAGACCCCACCAATGGTCGCTCAACCCCTACAAGTGGTTAATTGACCAGTAATAATGGGAGATTTCAGTTACCCCAATATTGACTGGGTAAGTGAAACATCAGGGCATGCTAAAGAGGTAAAGTTCCTAGATGGAGTAAATGACAGTTTTATGGAGCAATTGGTTCAGGAACAATGAGAGGGAGCAATTTTAGATCTAATTCTCAGTGGTGCGCAGGATTTTTGTGAGAGAGGTAACGTGGTGGGGCCACCTGGCAATAGTGATCATAATATGATCAAATTTGAATTAATGACTGGAAGGGGGGACAATAAGTAAATCCATGGCTCTAGTGCTAAACTTTCAAAAGGGAAACTTTGATAAAATAAAAAAAAAAATAAAAAAATTGAAAGGTGCAGCTTACAAAGGTAGAAAGTGTGCAACAGGCTTGGACATTGTTTAAAAAAAAAGAACATCATCCTAGAAGCACAGTCCAGATGTATTCCATGCATTAAGAAAGGTGGAAGGAAGGCAAAACGGTTACTGGCATAGTTAAAAGGTAAGGTGAAAGACGCTATTTTAGCCAAAAGATCTTCATTCAAAAATCGGAAGAAGGATCCATCAGAAGAAAATAGGATAGAGCATAAGCATTGGCAAGTTAAATGTAAGACATTGATAAGACAGGCTAAGAGAGAATTTGAAAAGATGTTGGCCATAGAGGCCACAGTAAATATATCCAAAGCAGAAAGCCTGTGAGGGAGTCTGGACCATTGGATTATCAAGGGGTTAAGGAGCATTTAAAGAAGATAAGGCCATCGCGGGAATGATTTCTTTGCTTCAGTGTTTACTGAAGAGGATGTTGGGGAGAGACCCATTCCAGAGAAGGTTTTCATGGGTGATGATTCAGATCAACTGAACCAAATCACAGTGAACCTGGAAGATGTGGTAGGCCTGATTGACAAACTGAAGAGTAGTAAATCATCTGGACCAGATGGTATATACCCAAGGGTTCTGAAAGAAATAAAAAATGAAATTTCAGACCTATTTCAATTAATTTGTAATCTATCATTAAAGGATGCTATTCCTTATATTTCGTGATTCCATAAAAGGACAGAACATTCAGACCAATATTGGATCTAAAGACGTCTCTATGCATTTTACTTTTCTGTTGGAGTGTGTGCAATCAGGCATTTTCAGGCTGATACAATATTGTGCGCTCAGGTTAGCATCAACAACTTCTGATGCAATAAGGGGATCAACGCATCCTTTAGTTTGCACAGGGCATATTACCTTCAACATCAACAACTTGATTAGGGTGGTTTTTGACTGTCAATTTTTTTTATGGGTGTTCTGCTTGGTGAGATCATGTAAACTTCCTGAATTTGATTTGCTAGATCCAATTCATTTCCCTTTTGAGTCCATAGCATCCACTCTTGGCATCAGGAGTAGTAGTTCTAAATCATTATGAGGAAGTGAACATAGACCAAAGTCCTTCTGAAAGCTGAGTCTAAACTGTGGCGACTCCCATGCAGTTAATATTTTCTATTTCAGAATGAAGGGGGAAAGACCATGATGTTTTGCGAACCCCTTTAATAATTGGATCTCAATCTGGGGTTTACATGTGAAATTAATGTTGCAACCTCATCCTTATGGAAAGTCTAAAAACTGAATCTTCCTCTCCTACAGAATGAATTTCCCCTTCCTCAAAAGTCACAGCTACTCCCTTCATAAATATTCTCATGGTCCATAAATGGAGACCTAGAAGTCTCTCAGTGAGAGAGAGCGCATTATCTATTGCTGGTCCACAATTATGGAACTCCCTACCACAAAACCTAAGACTTGAAGCAAACACTATAACCTTCAAGAAAGGAATCAAAACCTGGTTATTTCAAGAAGCATTTCCATAACTATAATTCCTTAAGCTCCTGCTTAAAAAGTTCTAAGCTTTCTTATTTTTAGATGCTCTTTTAAGATTTAAATTTTGTTCTTATATGGTTTTAAATGTTTTATCTTTTTTAAGACTTTAATATGTTCTTATTTAGTTCACTTTTAATTTAAACATTTTATTGAGTATTTTATGTATTTTACTTCTATGACTTGTATTTGGAAATTCAAATGTTTTTAATTGTGCATTTGATATTAAGTTGTAAACCGATGTGATGTTTAATACGAACGTAGTTATAGAAAAGCTAATAAATAAGATTGAGAAAAACCTATATCACCTATATTGGGTGAAAGCTTCTTTTTTTTTTGAAATGGAAAATAATTTGGGAACTGTCCTGTAGGTTATACCCTGTATGAACTGCAGAAAATGGAGAAGAGAGAGCTGACGGGAGATATGATAGAGGTCTATATAATAATGAGTGGCATGGAGTGAGTAAACATTAATCAGGTGTTTATCACAGTACAAAGACTAGGGGACACACAATGAAGTTACTAGGTAACACATTTAAAATAAGAGAAAGCAGAGTTTCTTACCTGTAACAGGTATTCTCCTAGGACAGCAGGATGTTAGCCCTCACACATGGTTGACATCATCAGATGGAACCTGGCATGGAAAACTTATGACAGAGTTTCTGGAACTTTGATTAGACATACTTAGCATGCCCAGCATGCCCTAATCCATAAAAGGACAGAACATTCAGACCAATATTGGATCTAAAGAGGTCTCTATGCATTCTACTTTTCTGTTTGGAGAGTGTGCAATCAGTCAGTTTCAGGTTGATACAATAGTGTGCACTCAGGTTAGCGCACAAATTAACCTATAGTTGGACACGTATTTTGGATATGTCCATAACCCCTGATGCAATAAGGGGATCAACATGTCCAAACCAGAGCGTAGCTAATAACGCTCATCACATATAAATGCCATGTTGATGTGCCTGTTACCTTTTTAGCAGACGCAGACTGTGATTTGGTCTGGACTTCGGCCAGAGGAGTGGCTTTGGTGATAGCGGCTACGTGTCAACTCTGGTTGCAGAATTGGTCAGCTAACACAGCTTCCAAAGCCAGTCTTACCAAGATGCCCTTTAAAGGCTCGCTCTTGTTTGGGAGCAAGTTGGAGAAACTGGCCAGTAAGTGGGGCGAGTCTCCAGTGCCTCTGTTGTCTGAGGATAAGAAACAGTTACAACGCCTCTTTGGTATGAGGGGTTTATTTTTATTTATTTTAAAAAAATGTATATACCATCGTTCATATTTACATCACAACAGTTTACAAAGATATAAATCAGGAAAATGCATCATGAAGTATAAAATTGTACATTATTAGTCTAAGAAACAAGATACAGTAACTTAAAAGGAAGTATACATCACAAGAAAAGAGGGGACACATTTTTCTGGACTCTCGATGTTAATGACTTCCAGGTGTTTTTGTCCCTACAGAGGGGACTACCTTTCAGCGGACTTGGCCTTTTGTAGCTCAGTCCTTTCGTTCCCTGTAGCCCAAGAGAGGAGAAGGCTCGGGTGGTGGACCTTACCGAGCTTTCCAATGAAGGTTTACTGACCCACCTTCTGGAACAGGAAATAGGGGATGTCTCTCTCTTTTATCGGAGGTGGGTCGAGATGATGTAGGACCAGTGGGTCCTGGAGGTGATATGCAAAGGGTATGCACTGGAATATCACAGCTTCCTCATGACAGTTTCATGGTGTCCCGTTGCCACTCCCCACAGAAGAAGGAGGCAATGGAGTTCACGCTGCAAAGGCTCCTCAGACTGAGGGCTGTGGTTCCGGTGCCCACATCTCAAGAAAGTATTGGGTGATATTCAATTTATTTTGTTGTGCCCAAGAAGGAGGGCTCCTTTCATCCCATCTTGAATCTCAAGAGGGTCAATCGTCACTTGAAGGTGACTCATTTTCACATGGAAACCTTATGCTCTGTAATAATGCCCAGCCCGCTACTATCTGCGCGTCCACGCGATGTCCCGCTTCAGTCTCTTCTTTTCCTCAGTGCAGTTGCCTCACGATCCTTGGAGCTCCAACTTTCTCAGCTTTTTTTCTTGATTCTTCGAGTAGTTTTCCAAATCTTCGTTGGGTCCGCCTTCATGGTCTGTGCCCCCCTCAGTACGGTAGGTCAATTTTTGGCTATTTTTTCCAAACTTGCGGTCGATTCCCAACTCTCTCCACCCCATGGTGTCTGTCATCGACCGCACATTGGGTGTTTTTCATGGCATCAACAGGTTTTCGTCTATGCTCCCAGTGTTAGCGGACCATGTCCATCACGAATCCACACGAGGTTTGCATCCTCTGCCTGGGGGCCTCACACACTATCCAGGGATGCAGTTTGTGCAATCAGATGACACCCAAAGGGTGTTGTGCGTGCCTCGATAATATGGAGAAACGTTTTGGGACTCCGAAGTCTTCTACGCCTGTGAAGGTCCCTTCGACACCTAGAGATTGCAGGGAGCCAGCCGACATGCTTTCTCTTGCTGTCCCTTTTAGCTACTACCTCCAAGGATCGGGGAGAGGGGGATTGCTTCTCTATCTCCCTGCTGTCCCAGACCTCTGGGTCATTGCTTCCTCGGCGCCAGGGAAAGACCGGGCCGAGCACCGGGAACTATCCTGCAAGCATAGACCCTGGTCACTATCAGTGCACAGTTCCTGAGTGGCATCAGCGGCTGCCAAGCCACCATCAAAGTGGCACTGGCTATTGGAGGCCCTATCCTCTGGTGCACCCGGTAACCAGAGCGTTCTCCACTGACACCAGTGCGGGGCATCATGCCAACTTGGAAGCCCGAGGAAGAGCCAGTGATGCCTCATTCCCCTCCATCAATCCTTGCCACCCAGGACTTCCAGGAGGAGTTAGACCACAGGGTGCATTCAGTGGTGTTCAAAGCACTGCAAAGCGTTGAGCTGCCGTTGCCACCGGCACCCATACCAGTGCTGAGCCTCCGCTCTCGATATTGGCACCACTGCTGGAGCGTCTGGACGTCCTCGGCAGACTAAGACGCAGCCGGTGCCCGAAGGGCCCTCGCCCCATTGGCAGGCGATCCTGATTCTCGGTATCAGAGGAGGAGGAAGATACAGCCAGTACAGTGTTCCCTCGCCCACAGTTCCCCAAGCCTTTGCCGGATCCCTCCAGCTTACCGCAGCCAGTAATCTCCTCCTTGCCATCGGTGCCCTCGGCCACCAAAGCCTTCGGAGCCCAGGGCTGATATACCCCTCATGGACCTCACCCACGGCATCTGGGTCCTAGTGAGGAAGAGTGGCCTTATGACCCCTGAGGTGATGACTCTACAGACTCGTCGTCAGATTATTCCGACGACCCCCTTTTGGAGCCCTCTCCTCCAGAGGACCGGCACCAGTCACCACCTGAGGACTTGTCTTTTGCGGGGTTTATCAAGGCTATGGCCGAGGCCATTCCCTTTCAGCTCCTTATGGAGGAGGATGTGAGCCACAAGATGCTGGAAGTCGTCCTGTTCATCAACGCCCCTAAGGAAATTGTGGTGGTTCCAATCCACAATATTTTCAAATAACTCCTCCTCCCCATGTGGGAGCACCCCATTTGTGTCCCTCATTAACAGAAAGGCTGATGCCACCTACTTGTTGCAACAGGCTGTGGGGTTCAATAGGAGACAGCTCCCCCACCAGTCTGTGGTCATGGAGTCTGCCTTAAAAAAAAAAAAAAAAAAAAAAAAAAAAGGGCCCAGCATACCTGTACCCATGCCTCAGCTCCTCTGGGAAGTGAGCACAGGGAGCTGGATACACGGGGGAGGAAGATGGTCCAAAGTGCTATGCTGGTTGCCCGCATCACCACCTACCAACTTTATATGACCCAGTCCAACTGCAATCTCTGGAAACAAGTACAAGATTTCGCGGAGGGTCTTCCCCAGCAACAGAAGGAAGTCCTTGCTGCCTTGCCTCGCTGGGTCTGGAGGCGGGAAAACATGAGGTGCATTCCACCTACAATGTTTTTGAGATGGCAGCCCGCTTAGCCGCCATGAGCATCGGTGCCAGACACATGGCTTGGCTCTGGGCCTCTGATCTCCGACCAGAGGTCCAGGACAGACTTGCCAACCTCTCCTGTATAGGCAAGAATCTGTTTGGGGATAAAGTCCGGGATGCGGTGGCGCAGCTGAAGGACCATCATGATACCCTTCAGCATCTGTCCACTAGTGCCTCAGAAGGACCATCCTCAGCCAGGAAACCCTCCAGGCCGGCTTCTCAGAAACCCTTTTATCGGCACAGGAAATATCCTCTGGCCGCTTGGACTCGTCTGCCTCGCGCCAGTTCCAGGGGTCATCTCCGCCAACAGCGGGCATCTAGGCGCCAACAGCAGGCATCTAGGCCCCAACCGGCTGCCCAGCAGCCCCAGCCATGGACTTATGACTGGCGGCGAGGGAGCATTTCAGTTGGCAGCAGGCTCTTACGTTCAGTCAGACCCCTGACGTTCGATTCCCCCAGCCGGCAGCAGGCTCCTCAGCTTCGCCTGTTACTAGGAAGAGAACATCGGACCGCTGGGTCCTCTCCATCGTTCGCCAGGAACCGGTCCCTCGCCATTAGCAGGGCCAAGGGTTCTATCAAGGTATTTCCGCATTCTGAAAAGGAATGGTGGCTTGTACCCCATTCTCAACCTCAGGGCGTTGAACAAGTTTCTCCTAAGAGAAAATAATTCAAGATGATCTCTCTGGGCACGCTGATCCCGCTCCTTCAAAGAGGAGACTGGCTTTGCTCCCGTGATCTCAAGGAGGCATATGCACTCATTGCGATTGTCCCCAACCACCAAAGGTACCTCGGCTTTGTGGTGGGGAATGCACATTACCAGTACAAAGTGCTGCCCTTGGGCTGGTAATGGCCCCCTGTGTCTTCACCAAATGCTTGGCGGTGGTGGCTGCCTACCTCAGGCGTCGCTCGGTCCATGTGTTTCCATACCTGGACAACTGGCTAGTCAGGAGCGACTCACTCCGGAGCCTTTTAGGCTCTGGCTTTTGACGGTGCAGACCCTGCAGACAGTGGGTTTCGTTATTAACTTCCCCAAGTCGCACCTGTGTCCATTTCCTCAGACTTCATAGGCACTAGGTTGGTCACTGCACAAGCGAAAGTTTTTCTGCCCAGGGATCGGGCGATCGCCTTTGTCTTGCTGGCTACCCAGGTCTGCAACAGCAGGAAGGTGCCAGCATGCCTTCTGCTCTGCCTTCTGGGCCATATGGCAGCCTCCATCCATGTGACTTCCTTGGCCTGCCCCATATGAGCCCCACAGTGGGCTTTGCAGTCCCAGTGGCGGCAGGCATCTCAGGATCTAGAGACTCCTGTCACTGTCACAGACCCTCTGAGGATATCTCTGGCTTGATGGAAGGACCTTTCCAACCTGGAACGCAGCCTTCCCTTTCAGCTCGCGCCGCCCCAGGTCACTGTCACCATTGATGCTTCCCCGCAGGGGTGGGGAGCCCACACGAACGGCCTCCGCATGCAAAGCTTCTGGGACCTCAGCCGAAGCCCGCAGTCAGATAAACGTTCTGTATCTTTGGGCAATATGGTAGGTCTTGTGGGCGTTCAAAGATCAGTTGTCATCCACAGACGTTCTGATCCAGATGGACAACCAGGTCGCAATGTGGTACATCAACAAACAGGGCAGCACGGGCTTGTTCCTCCTCTGCCAAGAAGCGGTGCAAGTCTGGCCCTGTCCCAAGGAAAGTATCTGCAGGCAACCTACCTGCCAGATCACCTCAGTGTGCTGGCAAACTGCCTCAGCCAGTCCTTCCAACCACACAAGTGGTGTCTCAACCCAGCAGTGTCAGCCAATCTCTTCCGCCGATGGGATACGCCGGTCGTGGACCTGTTCGCCTCCACTCACAACCACAGTGATCAGATTATGCTCCCTATTGGCCGGGAACAACCAGCCGGTCTGCGATGCCTTCTCCCTTCACTGGGGGCAGGGCTTCCTGTATGCGTACCCCCTCTACAGCTTCTCTCGAAGACTCTGTCGAAGCTTCAACAGGACAAGGGGGCAATGATACTCATGGTATCTCTTTGGCTTTGACAGGTTTGGTTTCTACTTCTGCAGGACCTATCAGTGCAAACACCCATCTGGCTGGAGATGGTGCCCAACCTTATATCACTGAATCAGGGCATCCTGCTCCATCTGAACCTCCGAGCACTGGCCCTCACAGTTTGGATGTTGAGCGTGTAGTCCTCCAGCCATTACAGCTCTCGGATTGTGTTTCCTGGGTTCTAGTGGAGTCCCGGAAACCTTCAACCAGGATAGACTTAGTTTTTGGGTACTTGCCAGGTTCTTATGGCCTGGATTGGCCACTGTTGGAAACAGGATGCTGGGCTTGATGGACCCTTGGTCTGACCCAGTATGGCATGTTCTTATGTTAAGTCCTACAGCTCAAAATGGAAGTGATTTTCCATCTGATGTGGATGGCATGGGTTAGACCCTTTCTCATGCCCTCTCTCTGGCTTCTGGACTACCTGTGGCACCTGTCAGAGTCTGGGCTCCAGACCAGTTCCGTCAGAGTGCACCTCAGTGCTGTCAGCGCTTATCGAGGTGTCGCTGGCATGCCCATTTCGGTCCAGCCCCTAGTGGGCTGTTTCTCTGTATTAAATACTGAAGAAGTTCTTGAGAAAAAGATTAAAGTGTTGTCTGAAAAGAGAGAAGAAACCTAATGCATACAGAAATTCCAGATCAGTAACCATTGTGCTGGATGAATCTAACATCAGAAGCACTAATCTTGCGAAGGGAAAGGGTGAAGTGGATAACAAAACTCAACTAAAGTCACAAAAGGAATCCAGGAACAACAGTAACCTGAATGATGAAAGCTGGAAAGCTATGTGCACAAATACTTGTAGTTTGGGCAATAAAATCCCAGATCTGCGAGCCCTAATGGAGGAGGCAGACTTGGACGTTGTTGCTGTCACAGAGACATGGTTATAACTTGTTAAGGAAGGATAGAGGATAGGAAAGGGGCGGAGTGGCTCTTTATGTCAGAAACAATATCCAAGCATCTGAGCTGCAAGGAAGATGGGGCAATGAAGAAGCACTATGGGCCAACCTAATAAAAGATGGGGCATCCATTTTTATTGGAGTGGTTTACAGGCCTCCAAACCAAAAGGAAGAGCTGGACAGAGATCTGGTTGAAGACATCCAAAAGATGGGAAAGAAGGGAGAAGTGGTGATCATTGGAGACTTTAATTTGCCGAATGTAGACTGGAAAATCCCATCTGCAGAATCTAACAATAGTAAAGAAATAGTGGATGCCGTGCAAGAAGCTTTGTTCAAACAAATGGTAATGGAACCCACAAGAGAGGGGGCTATACTTGATTTAGAGCTCACTAATGGAGATAATGTCTCTGATGTCCAGGTGGGTGCCCACTTCAGCACCAGTGATCATAATACGGTATGGTTTAATATCACAAAAAGTATATGGAAAAGAAGCACAAAGACCCAAGTTTTGCAGTTCAAAAACAGACTTTTATGAAATGGGGAAGTACCTGGAGGAAGAACTAGTAGGCTGGGAGAACAAGAGAGATGTGGAACAGTGGGCCAAACTAAAAGGAGCAATTACCAAGGCAACTAATCTATATGTTAGAAAAGTAAAGAAAAGCAAAAGAAAATGAAACCTATCTGGTTCTCAAAGGAGGTGGCTGACAAAATAAAGGCTAAAAGAACAGTGTTCAAGAAATATAAAAGATCCCAAAGTGAGGAGCACAATGCAGAATATCTAGTAGAACTGAGGGAGATGAAGAAAGTAATCAAGACAGCAAAAAGTCAAGCAAAAGAAAGGATTGCCAAAGAGGTAAAGAGAGGTGACAAAATATTTTTCAGATACATCAGTGAAAGGAGAAAAGTCCAAAGTGGTATAGTGAAATTGAAAGATGAAAAGGGTCAATGTGTGGAGAGAGACCAAGAAATGGCAGAAATATTAAACAAATAATTCAGTTCGGTGTTCACTGAGAAGGACCATCGCTAGTTAACAAGAAACTGGAGGGGTATGGAGTAGATGTAACTCATTTACAGTAGAGAATGTATGGGAAGAGCTGGGGAAACGAAAGTGGACAAAGCCATGGGGCCTGATGAGGTTCATCCCAGGATACTGAGGGAGCTCAGATGTGCTGGCGGGTCATCTGTGTGACCTGTTCAATAGATCCTTAGAAACGGGAGTGGTGCCGAGTGATTGGAGAAGAGCGGTGGTGGTCCCGCTTCACAAGAGTGAGAACAGAGAAAGAGGCTGGTAACTACAGACCGGTCAGCCTCACCTCGGTGGTGGGAAAAGTAATGGAGTCACTGTTGAAAGAAAAAATAGTGAACTATCTACAGTCGGGAGAATTGCTGGACCACAGGCAGCATGGATTCACCAGGGGAAGATCCTGTCAGACAAATCTGATTGACTTTTTTGACTGGGTAACCAAGGAATTGGATCAAGGAAGAGCACTCGATGTCATCTACTTGGATTTCAGCAAGGCTTTTGATATGGTCCCGCACAGGAGACTGGTGAATAAAATGAGAAGCTTAGGAGTGAGTGCCAAGGTGGTGGCCTGGATTGCAAACTGGTTGATGGACAGAAAACAATGTGTGATGGTAAATGGAACTTACTCTGAAGAGAGAGCGGTGTTAAGCGGAGTGCCGCAGGGATCGGTGTTGGGACTGGTCCTGTTCAATATCTTTGAGCGACATTGCGGACAGATAAAAGGTAAGGTTTGTCTTTTTGCAGATGCCACTAAGATCTGCAACAGAGTGGACACGCCGAAAGGAGTAGAGAGAATGAGACAGGATTTAAGGAAGCTGGAAGAGTGGTCAAAGATATGGCAGCTGAGATTCAATGCCAAGAAGTGCAGAGTCATGCATATGGGGTGTGGAAATCCAAAAGAACTGTATTCAATGGGGGGAGAAGGGCTGATATGTACGGAGCAGGAGAGAGACCTTGGGGTGATAGTCTTTAAATGATCTGAAGTCAGCGAAACAATGTGACAAGGCGATAGCTAAAGCCAGAAGAATGCTGGGCTGCATAGAGAGAGGAATATCAAGTAAGAAAAGGGAAGTGATAATCCCCTTATACAGGTCCTTGGTGAGGCCTCACCTGGAGTACTGTATTCAGTTCTGGAGACCGTATCTCCGAAGGGACAAGACAGGATGGAGGCGGTCCAGAGAAGGGTGACCAAAAAGGTGGAGGGTCTTCATCGAATGACTTATGAGGGGAGATTGAAGAATCTAAATATGTACACCCTGGAGGAAAGGAGGAGCAGGGGTGATATGATTCACACTTTCAGATACTTGAAAGGTTTTAATGATCCAAAGACAACGACAAACCTTTTCTGTTGCAAAAAAATCAGCAGAACCAGGGGTCACGATTTAAAACTCCAGGGAGGAAGACTCAGAACCAATGTCAGGAAGTATTTCTTCACGGAGAGGGTGGTGGATGCCTGGAACGCCCTGGTGAAGACCAAAACTGTGAAGTATTTCAAAGGGGTGTAGGATAAACACTGTGGATCCATAAAGTCTAGAGGATGTGAATGAAGAGAAGAGGCACGGGGGTGGCTTGCTTGCGGGAATGACGGCTACTACCTGGATATAAATATCCTTATTCAATAAACATACACACAGTTAATGCGGCTCCAACATTGCTCTATGCTTCAACGGTAAGAGGAAATGTGGAAAAAAGGATTTGCATCCACAAAAAAGCATGGTAGTAGCTTGCTTGTTACGGCGGTTACTACCCCAAACCAAATAAGCCTGGTACTCCACTTTCAATGCATATCCAGCTTAGCTCTCTGCTTCAACGGCAGGGAGAATGAAGAAAAGATGATTTATATTCAGACAACCAACAAGGACTGAATTGCACAGGCAGGGTAAACAAGCATGGAAGTAGCTTGGTTATTATGGCGGTTACTACCCCAAACCAATTAGCTAGATACTTCACTTGGATGCAGCTCCAGCACTACTGTCTGCATTGATGGTGGGGGTGGAAGGGAATTGGAACCAAAAAGATACCTATAAGGGCCCTGACCTCAGCGGTCAGAGTAACAGATAAGTATGAAAACAAATAGGTGTGAAAGCTTGCTGGGCAGACTGGATGGGCCGTTTGGTCTTCTTCTGCCGTCACTTCTATGTTTCATGCGGGGTCTCCTCCAATTGAAGCCTCCTCTTCAACATCCGGTGGTGTCCTGGGACCTCAATGTTGTCCTGGTAAGACTGATGCGGCCTCCTTGCAAGCTGCTGCAGTCCTGTGACCTGAAGTTCCTCACCTGGAAAGTCATATTCCTGGTGGCGATCACTTCAGCTCGTAGGGTCAGTGAGCTTCAGGTTCTGATTACATACGTACTGTACATGAAATTCTTCCACGATCATGTGGTATTGCGTACGCATCCTATGTTTCTGCCCAAGGTCGTGACTGATTTCCACCTCAGTCCATCGTTTTACCCACTTTTTTCCGAGGCCTCATTCCCACCCAGGGGTGTTTTACCTAGATCGCACTGTGAGCCACAGGTAGACAACCCAGCTCTTTGACTCTAACAGGCTGGAGGTGGTGGTGGGTAAGCAGACCTTGTCCAACTGGCTGTGAGGGCTATGGCGACGTTGGTGGCTCAATTGCGTGCAGTCCCCATCGCTGAAATCTGCTGGGCCGCAACCTAGAGTTCTCTTCACACGTTTGTGGCTCATTAATGTCTAGACAGGGATAGCAGTCAGGATAGTGCCTTTAGTCAGTCCATCCTGCGTAATCTGTTCCAGCCCTGAACCCAACTCTCTGCTCATGCTCTTTGTGGGAACCGGACCGTCCCCTGTTACCTACAGCGCTGCAGTTGTTTGGTTGCTGTTGGTCTCTCCAGTTGAATAGGGCAGTCTGGAGCTTTATACTCGCCCACACATAAGGACTACCATTCTGCTTGTCCTAGGAGAAAGCGCAGTTGCTTACCTGTAACAGGTTTTCTCCTAGGACAGTAGGATGTTAATGAACCAAAGGTGAATCCAACCTCATGGGGAGGTGGGTGGGATTCCTGAGGATTGTTTCCTATTTTCGCTCATATTTTTGCTATGTTACGATTCTGAAGGGGGACCTCGCTTGGACACGCGGATAGTAGCAGGCTGGTCAATGCTTCTAGAAACTTTGACAAAAGTTTTCTTTGCTCCATTGGATGATGTCACCCACATGTGAGAACTAACATCCTGCTGTCCTAGTAGAATATCTGTCACAGGTAAGCAACTGTACTTTTACACTTTTGTTTTGAGATCTTGAGCTAAATTACACCATCCTACATAGTTTCTCTGATTGAAAAGGATTGTGGAATCTGCCTGCCTAATGATAGCCAATTTGATTACTGGAAGAAGAGGGATCTGTAGTTCTGGTTTTCTAAAAGTTGATACCATTCAGTGTCTTAATTTTGGAATAGAGTAGTCCAGGGATATTATGTTTAATAGTATCAAAGATTGTTGACCTTGAGCTCGTATTTTGAAGGGAGATTGCCATCTTAGTGCAGATATTTCTGCACTGATAACACCACAATCTTGAATTGCTCTTTTTTGACTCCCTGGGAATAAATGGCTTGCTTGTGGCTGCATCACAATGCTACTTGTTGAAGGTCCATGTAGGTGAATAAGGTGCTTATTTAATTTGGCTTTCATGGTCATCAAATTAAAAAAAAAAAGTTTCAAATCTGAATGTGGTGGTGTGATAGCCTAAAGCACTGTGGTTTGAATTTCTTTTTTCTAGTTTTGCATTAGAAATAGTTATTACTGTCAGCTGTACATTCTCACAGTGGAGTTAGGGAGGTTGCTTTAGAAAGCACATTTCTAGTGGTAGCAGTTATCCTTCTGCACTAATACTAGTTTGACCCCTTTGGTCTAAAATTATCCAGCCATGCTGGCCTGACTTGACAATATAAGGGTTTGAATTTTGAGCATGAGTTTTCTTTTAAACTTGTTTTAATTTAGTGAGATTTGTCTTGCAAACAGTACTTGTAATTTTGCTCATATTTCTTAAGTTGACTTTCCTGATTGTCATGATCTCCTTTTAGTGACTTCCCCTGTGACATGTAAACATGTATAATATGTATTTTAATCCTATTTTTAGTTTGATTTTGAGTGAATTCTATGTATTTTGTTATTTTAGAATGATTAGGATATAATTTTACATGCTTTTACTATTAATAGGGTTATGTTATTTTAGTATTTTATTTTATTTCTATTTTAGTTGTTTTATTTCTACTTGAATGATTTTAGGATATGTCTTTAAAAGACTGTCCATTAAATTATGAAAACCGACATGAGGTGTATACAATATGTTTCGGTATATAAAAATGCCTAAATAAATAAATCTCAAAAAAGCTTGAACTTGGAATTCCTTAATGTCCAACATTTAGCCATTCCTGGGTCTGGCTCATACATGTTTGGAAGTCCTAGAAATGGTGAATGTACACTGGATGTTCAGAAAATCAGCATTACAAGTAGCTTTTTTTCTACTTGCAGAGTGAATTAGCTTGTGAAACTCAAATTGTATTCTGTCTGACTCAAGACCATTCTTAAAATTGCTTAGGAAATTGTTATAAAAGCAAAGGGCATTGTTTCCATGTCGTTGCCATGGTACTCAGAAGTTACAAAAGTGATTCCAAACCTATTAACTGCTAACTTAAAACCTAGCAGTGATAAATACCCTCATGCATCCTTAATGCCCCATTTGAACAATGGTTTTTAACATCTCAAGGGCTGCTTTGAAAATAAGTTATTTTATGTTGATGTAACTGTGTATTTAAGGATTTTTTTTTGTTTTGTTTTTGTAATTCAAAGGTGTGATGCATCAAGTAAAAAATTTAGCAGAATCAGAGGCTTTGCTAACAAGCCCCCCAAAGGCATGCACTAATGGATCAGGAACACTGTGTACATCGACAATAAGCACTGGAACATCCACTATTGCAAGTAATGCAGCCGCAGACTTAGGTTCTCCTAGCTTACAGCACAGCAGGGATGATTCTTTGGACCTGAGTCCACAGGGGTAAATATTACAATTTGATTTCCTTTTGAAACCTATTTTCTAAGTGGGATCCCCTTTTCACTTTAAATGGGAAGCAAATATGGTGTTGCAGGAGTACGCCCCAGTTTTGTTTTTTTTTAAATAGAAATGTAGAACATTTCTTCCATGTTTCTTTGGCATCTAGGTTGCTTTTACATTTTGCAAACAGTTTTTTTTCTTCTGTGCAAGGGGTTGCCCAATCTGTTCCTTTGATACCCTTAAACAGGTCTGGTTATCAGTTTTAAAAAATATATTCAAATCTAGCTGGTTTTTAGATTAGATGTGAACAACTTTGACTATTCATTGTGGATATCGTGATAAACAGAACTGCTTGGACAAGCTTGAGGACCATTTTTTTTTTTTCAGGGAAAATATAGGGGCATCCACTTAGAGCTGTAAACACCTTTCCAACTTCTTAAACAAAAACCTGTAGATCCCTCATAACCACTGCCATTGTTGCACAAACAGATTAAAAGGTTCCCTGTATGTACCAGGATCATTCCAGACTGTGGGTTATGTTCCCTGTCCAGCAGATGGAGTTAGAACCAAAAATTCCCAGGGGAGGACCTATATAGCCACGCCTCCCTCGCCTCAATCCCCAGTATAGTTCTAACTCCAGCAGACTGAGCAGGGGACACGGTGGTCCCCAGCACTTTTCTAGTTTTATTTTCTCTTTGAGGAATCAATTAAATAATATTAGATAAAGGTTTTCTTCTAAGGGATAGGTTCTGTAGTGTTCTGACAGGACCACTCCGTTCAAAGAGAGACACTGTTTTCCAGTCAGGAACTTGCTGACAGGCTGTGTTTTTTGCCTGTCACTTTATTTCTCTCTTCCTATCTCTATGTTTTTTCCTCTTCCTTGCCTGGCTAGAGTGTGGTAAGTGTTATTTTTATTTCATTTACAGTCGTTGGTAGGTACAGGAATTTATGAGGGGTGAAAGTCTGTAGTGCCGACCGCTCCCCCTAGCCCCGGAGTTTTCCTTTTCTCCTCATCCCTTTCAGGGAGTGATTGGAGTTCCCGCCCTGCAGCTCTGCGACGACCCATTCCCCGGAGCTGCTCACCGTCGGGAGGGCGTTTTTCCCCGACGGTCTCTTGGGGACGGTGAGGGGTCCGGAGGCCGAAGAGTTTTATTAATTCGCCGCTTCAGTTGTTGCTGCGCGCCGCAGCCGCCCCTCCCTCCCGCCGCGATGCAAAAATCGCCGAACGGCTCCGGAGCTCAGCACGGGCTTCAGCAGACCTCAGAGGGATTTTCTTCAGCTTTTCCTGAGGGGGAGTATGGCTTACCTGGTAGGCAGCTTGGAGGAGAATCGGACCGCGCTGGCAGGAAGCGGCATGCCCCGTTTCCCCTCGGCGCGGGAATGGTGGCCATTTTCTCAGCTGACTCGGAGGCAGCTCTCTCTGAGGAGGATGTCGACGCTCCTCTCCAGGTTTCCTCTAACAGTATGGAGTTTCGGAGCACAACGGACCAGGGCAGGCAAGGGGACGATGTCTCGGGGGGGCCCCTCATCAGCACTTCCCGCTTTTTTGCCAGAATTCATTGTTTTAATGCACAAGGCATTTTTACAGAGTAGGGATCCGAATCTTGGAATTTGGGGTCCCCCTCTCCCCAAACTGGCATGCTTGGCACAGCTTTCGACGGCAGACCCTCCCTTAGGGAGGGCTTCTTTGCCCACAGGGGGTGCGGGGTCCACTCAGCCCCCCCCCCGTGGTTCCTTTACTGCTGCAACAACCGTCAGGGGATCCATGGCAAGATCCAGATGCGGATGATCCCTCCCTGGCGGCCCAGGTAGAAGGTGACGACCCGAGGGTCCTCCGTATTTTTCAAGCAGCAGAATTGGATGATCTCATCCCCCATATCCTCCAGGAAATGGACATTGACCCTCCTCCGGATCCTGTGGCTCAGGATCCGAAGATTAAGAAAGGGGATCCTCTCCTAGCGGGCTTACGACCTCTAGCAAAAGCTTTTCCCACGCATCACAACATCTTGCAATTGATTTCAAGGGAGTGGGATACTCCTGAGGCCAATCTTCGAGTCGGTCGAGCCATGGAAAAGTTATACCCTCTCCCCACTGACTTCTTGGAGATTCTTAAGGTTCCTGCTGTTGATTCAGCGGAATCCGCGGTCACGAAACATACTACCATCCCGGTCACAGGCGGGACGGCGTTGAAGGATGTCCAGGATCGCAAGCTCGAGGTTTACCTCAAGCGTATCTTCGAAGTTTCAGTGTTGGGGATGAGGGCTGCTATCTGCAATTCCCTAGCACAGCGAGCAGCTCTGCGTTGAGTACAACAGCTTCTCACTTCCCAATCTTTGCCACAGGCAGAGACTATTCAGGCTGATAGACTTGAAGCGGTGGTTGCCTATGGAGCTGATGCTTTTTATGATCTGTTAAGGGTCCTCGCTCGTTCCATGGTGGCGGCGGTGTCCGCTCGTCGTCTTTTGTGGCTATGCAACTGGGCGGCAGATGCTTCGTCTAAGATGCGCCTGAGTTCCCTTCCTTTCAAGGGTAGGTGCCTATTTGGGGAAGATTTGGATCAGATCATCAAATCTCTTAATGAGAATGCGGTGCACAAGCTACCAGAAGATCGTCCACGTTCTTCTAGATCTTTTTATTCCTCCAGAAATAGGTACTGGAATCAACGGAGGTCGCGTCCTACTAGACAGCAGACACCTCGGGCTCCTTCTACACGATCACACACCGGGAACCGGTCCTTTCGGGGGCGCCGCCACGGTAAGGATACTCAAGGGGCAGGTCCTTCCTCGAAGGCTTCACAATGATGCCAGAAGGACCCAAGAGGGGATCCCCCACCTGGGGGGTCGCCTTACTCTCTTTTACAAGGAGTGGGCCCAAATTACGTCGGATCAATGGGTGCTGGACATCTTAAGACAAGGCTACGTATTAGATTTTGTACACGAACCCCGAGATCGTTTTCTGTTTTCTCCTTGCGGCTCCCGTCTCAAACAATTAGCAGTCCGACCGACTCTCGATCGTCTGCTACAGCTGGGGGCAATAGTACCGGTAGCGGCCTCCGAACTGGGAAAAGGACATTATTCAATCTACTTCGTGGTTCCCAAGAAAGAGGGCACTTTTTGACCTATCCTGGATCTCAAGACAGTCAACAAGTGTCTCAGAGTTCCTCGTTTTCGTATGGAAACGCTCCGTTCAGTGTTAGCAGCCTTGCATCCAGGAGAATTCTTGGCCTCTTTGGACCTTACAGAGGCATACCTTCACATCCCAATCCATCACCATCAGCGCTTCTTACGCTTCAAGATTTTGGGACAGCATTTTCAGTTTCGTGCTCTCCCTTTTGGTCTGGCGACGGCTCCGCGTGTCTTCACCAAGATCATGGTGGTGGTGGCGGCGGCGCTCCGCAAGGAAGGGTATCCTTGTACATCCCTATCTAGACGACTGGCTCATTCGGGCGAAGTCGAGAACGCAGGGTTACCGTGCTGTAGACAGGGTAGTACAGCTTCTTCAGTCTCTGGGATGGATCGTCAATTTCTCAAAGAGCAAACTGATACCGTCCCAATCGCTGGATTTTCTGGGAGCACACTTCGACACCAGCCGAGCCAAGGTATTTCTGCACCCGGACAGAGCTCGGGCTCTGCGTGCTCAGGTAACACGGTTCATGGCACTAGTTGCTCCCACAGCGTGGGATTATCTCCAGGTACTGGGAACCATGGCCTCAACAATCGATTTGGTTCCGTGGGCCTTCGCTCATCTCAGGCCTCTCCAGAGGTCTCTGCTTTTGCGATGGAACCCAGTGTCGAGAGATTTTCAAGCAGTACTGCCCATCCTGGATGTTGTCTTGCTCAGCTTACAGTGGTGGCTGGACCCTCAACAATTAGCTCAGGGAGTGTCTCTACAGAACCCGGATTGGGTGGTCGTCACCACGGATGCCAGTCTCACCGGCTGGGGGGCGGTCTGTCAGGACAGGTCTCTCCAAGGCCGATGGACGATGGAACAGTCCACTTGGCCCATCAATCGGCTGGAGACCAGAGCAGTCCGTCTAGCGCTGCAGGGGTTCTACCCACTGGTACGCAGTCGAGCGGTTCGGATTCTTTCGGACAATGCAACCACAGTGGCGTACATCAATCGCCAGGGGGGCACCAGAAGCCATCTAGTCTCGTTGGAGACCGAGTTGATGACATGGGCGGAGCTACACTTACAGCGGCTAGCGGCTTCGCACATAGCGGGCGTGGACAACGTTCAGGCAGATTTTCTCAGTCGACAACACCTGGATCCCGGAGAGTGGGAACTCTCGGAGGACGCATTGCGAAGGATCGTACAGCGTTGGGGGAGACCCCATGTGGATCTAATGGCAACAGCGACAAATGCAAAGGCCGCCCGGTTCTTCAGCCGCAGGCGAGAGCGCGGCGCGGAAGGAGTCGACGCGCTGGTTCTTCCCTGGCCTCGACAGTGTCTCCTGTATGTCTTTCCTCCGTGGACTCTAGTGGGCAAGGTTATCCGACGGATAGAGACGCATCAAGGTCCGGTGATCCTAGTTGCACCAGAGTGGCCTCGTCGACCATGGTTTGCAGATCTTCTCAATCTGGCAGTAGACGGCCCTCTTCAGCTCAGTCATCTGCCACGTCTTCTTCGCCAAGGACCAATATTTTTCAAGGAGGCAGATCGCTTCTGTCTTGCGGCTTGATTTTTGAGAGGCATCAATTGAGACGGCGCGGATATCCAGAATCTGTCATCTCCACACTCCTGAAAGCTAGGAAGACATCCATGTCGGTTACTTATGTCAGAGTATGGAAGGTTTTTGAGGAATGGTGCGAGTCAAAATCGATTCTACCAACGCAGGCCTCTGTGACACATGTGCTTCCTACATGCTGGTCCGGAGTTGGGTCTTGCCTATAATTCTCTTCGTGTGCAGGTGGCGGCGTTGGGAGCCTTCCTACGTAGTAATGACAGGGAGCTCCTGGCTTCACATCCAGATATCCTACGTTTTCTAAAGGGGGTAAAACACTTGAAGCCTCCAATTAGACCACCTTGTCCTTCTTGGAATCTCAATTTGGTACTCCGGGCTCTATGTGCACCGCCTTTAGAGCCTCTGACTTCGGCCACACTCAAGGATGTCACCCTTAAGACCATCTTCCTGGTGGCGATCAGCTCAGCACGTCGGATCTCTGAACTACAAGCTCTATCATGTAGGGAGCCATACCTTCGTTTCACGCCAGGGGGAGTATCCCTGCGGACAGTTCCATCTTTTCTTCCGAAGGTGGTCTCGACTTTCCATCTCAACCAATCGATAGAGCTTCCGTCATTTTTATCCTCTGATTCTTCTGACCTGCGTCGGTTGGATGTCCGAAGTTCTTTGATACATTATTTGGAGGTCACTAATGAATTTCGACTCTCCGATCATTTGTTTGTCCTTTGGTCGGGACCCAGGAAGGGTTGCATGGCATCCAAACAATCGCTCGCTGGCTGAAAGGAGCGATTATAGCCGCATACATCGGAGTGGGTAAGTCTCCACCTTTAGCTGTTAAGGTGCATTCTCTCCGCGCTCAAGCGACGTCGTGGGCAGAAAGTTCTGCAGTTTCTTCTCAGGAAATCTGTAGGGCGGCCACAAGGAAGTCTCTCCACACTTTCGCAAGATATTATCGTCTAGACATTCGCGCACCGTCTCACAGTCAGCTTGGAGACAGGGTCATATGGGCAGGGCTGTCCGCGACCCACCCATGATGGGGAAGCTTTGGTACATCCCACAGTCTGGAATGATCCTGGTACGTACAGGGAAAATAAAATTATTCCTTACCTGCTAATTTTCGTTCCTGTAGTACCATGGATCATTCCAGACCCCTCCCTGGTTTTGGGGGTTCTTTGTGGGCCATCCCTGCTTTCCTGTCTTCACAATATTTTCACTCTGTATCTCTAGTTATTGCGAGCTGTGTCTTTGAACACAGTGCTGTTTGCAAGTTCTCAGTTACAGTTTTTTGAGTACAAGTTAGTTGCTGTCACTTACAGCTGTTATTTTTGAGATTGATTCCTCTGGTTCTGTCTCTTCTCGTCTTGGCTTTGCTAGTCCAGTTACTGAGGACTGAGGCGAGGGAGGCTATATAGGTCCTCCCCTGGGAATTTTTGGTTCTAACTCCATCTGCTGGACAGGGAACATAACCCACAGTCTGGAATGATCCATGGTACTACAGGAACGAAAATTAGCAGGTAAGGAATAATTTTCTTATATTTTGAGTCTCATTTAATCTCTGGCCTGAGGATGTATATATTTTTACAAGTTTGACTAAAACTACTGGACGTAAGAAATGGTCAAATATTCTACTAAAAATGCACAGAGTGATGCTGCCTTTGCTTATTTACTTTCATTGCTACATATTGCAGTTCCTGTGGACTGGAAAGAGGCCATGTAAATAATGGATCTTCCTCATAATTGCAAAAATGAGTGTGATTTATCATACCATGTGGTGGTATGCTGTCTTTCCTTGTCCAGCAGTCAATAAGGCATTGAGGTTTTATATTATTTTGATTATCGTTGATTATTACACTTTTGGGTTATTTTTTCATTTCAGAATTGTTATGCATTGTTATAATCATAAATCAAAGAAATCAATATTCTCACAATTGTTTTGTTTTAAAATGTGCAGGTAGCATCAGTTATCTCAGTTCCATGGTAAAAGAGCAAAGCACCTTAGAACCTCTGATGCAGAGTTTTCTACTTCGAAACCCTGGTCCAGAGTCAGGTTTTCAAAGGGTCTTTTGAGTCTTTTGCCATGGAACCTGAGAAGTGATTTTTACCTGCATATTTAAAAAGAAAAAAAATGTAAGAATATTAATTCTTTGACCTTTGAATCTAACATGCATGCATTAAACCTAAAATCTATTGAGCATAGCGTGTAGATTTTGAGACTGCTAATCATACACTCATATGTGCTCTGATGTGAGAGGAATTGCATATTTTCCTACTCCTTGGTTATTTTTGTTAGTATTGTGATCAATCACTTTGTCATACTAAATTAGGTTTAATTAATGAATACTAAACAAAATATCAAGTTTGTTTCCCCTCTTCACAACTGTGATTTAACTTGGAATGGCTAGAAAGAAGATATAAATTCATAGGGAAAAAGATATACTGTGAAAGCTATTATCCATCTATGCAGCTTTTGACTTCATCTGTCTGAAAGTTCCAGTTACTATTCCTGCTAAGTGCTAATTCCTCAAATTTTAACCTATAATGAGAATAAATGTTTTGAAGTTATTTTCCTTTTTTACTAACTCATATGGCAGGCGATTAAGTGATGTCCTAAAGAGAAAGCGACTGCCAAAACGAGGGCCTAGAAGGCCAAAGTGTTCACCTCCAAGAGACGAAGACAAAGTTGACAATCAAGGTATGTTGATATGAAAAGTCTAGAATGACACAATTTTCATTCAAATTTTGTTTATTGCATTTATGCAAATCATTACAAAACAATACATAAGGTTTAAGTTTTTTCTTATATTCTTCCCATCATGCCCCCACTCTTTATACATTGGAAAGTATGTATGCAAAGCGTAATACATTATCTAAACATTTTCTTTAGGAGACTATCCTGGAGGTAGTCCTCACATGTGGGTAAGTCATCAGACAGAGCCCTGTCACAGAACACTTTTGTCATGGTTTCTTGAATTTTGACTGGCATACTGAGCATGCCCAGCATGCCATAATCCCTGTGACCACAAGGGTCTCCCTTCAGTCTCTTTTTTCCGCACTGCAGTTTGCCTCACGGGTTAGGAGCTCTGTGAGATTTCTCACCTTTTTTCCTCATGTAAAGATTTGAAGTTTACTTCTTTAAAAAGTTCCCTAACAGAGGTCTCCCATCTCTCCATTCCCTCTGACGCTCGGTGAGTACTTTTCCTGTGTCTCCGGTCAGTTCCTGCCGCCTTACCAATCTGTTCCCGCAGGTCACCGACCGTTTCGTGCTCTTTTTCGACATGGTGACCAGGTTTGGAAAGTTCCCAGAGTGTCCGCGAACAATGTCCATAACGGACCCGCACACTGTGTGTCCTGCGCCTGGGCTCTTCGCACGATGTCCACCGGTGTCCTGACTGCGCCCAAATGACCCCGAAAGGCAGACTGGCTCGTCTTGACAAAATGGAGTCTCTTTTTAAATTAAAACCAACTCCATCGATTTCTGCCCAGTCATCACCAGCGAGTAAGTGGGCATCCACCGACAAACCTCGCTGAGAGAAGCAGGGAGACTGTGACCGTCAGTCACCAACGCCATCCAGGACATCGATAGCGTCATCCTCTGTGCCGGGGAAAGACCGGACCAAGCACTGAGGGAAAAATTACCACCGGCACCGACGTGAGTCCACACCCGGTGCCAGCACCAACATCGAGGCGGCATCAATAGCTATCGAGCCGCCTTCGAAGAGGACCCAGGGAGAGGAGCCCCCGTCCTCCTCTGCACCCGAGGCGTTCCCCCACCGATATCTGTGCCAGGTACTGAGCTTGCACAAATTCCTGTGGAAGAGCCAGTAATACCTAGGCTGCCTCCCCCTGTAGCTGCACTATCCACACCAGCTTTCAGGGAGGAACTGGATGTCCTTGTCAGCTAGGCAGTCCTTGATGCCTTCCGAAGCCTGCAACCGCCATTGATGCCGGCCCCCATACTGGCACCGACCCGAGAACCATCGATGTTTGCAGCATTGCTGGACCGACTCAATACCCTCATCGGTGCTTTTCCAGCTCAGGCCATTCCATCGGCACAGAGTCGGCCATCGAGACCTCCGCAGCTCCCGATACCTGTTCCGGGCTCCTCGGAGGAAGACGACACAACTTCTAGTTCGACTCCAGCTCCAGGTCCATCGGGGCTCTGGAGGCCAAAACATCCTCAGTTCCCCTCGATGCCATTGATTCCATCGATTCCTCCATCTATGCCAGTACACCCGCCATCGAGGCCTCCATTGATGCCTACGCGCCCTGGAATGTTAGACACTCTCCCTCCTTCAGGAACTCCCTATGATCCATGGGAGGATGTGGACACAGATACATCCACATCAGAGGACTTACTTTCAGAGCCTTCTCCTCCCAAAGAGAGACTGCGGTCTCCTCCTGAAGACCTTTCCTTTGCCAGTTTTATTAAGGAAATGTCTAAAACCATTCCCTTCAACCTAGTGACAGAAGAGGACACCCGTCACAAAACCTTGGAAGTTTTACAGTTTGTTTATGCCCCCAAGGAAATTATGGCCATTCCAGTGCATGAAGTCCTATTGGATCTCCTTCACTGCCTATGGGAGCATCCTGGCACTGTCCCACCAGTTAACAGAAAGACAGATGCAACATACCTTGTCCAACATGCCCCAGGTTTTCAAAAACTACAACTTCCTCATCATTCTGTTGTGGTTGAATCCGCACAAAAGAAGGCCAAACGATTGCGCATGCATTCCTCAGCTCCACCTGGTAAAGACCAAAGTTCCTGGATGGTCTGGGTCGGAAAATCTTCCAAGGCTCCATGTTGGTATCCCGCATAGCCACCTACCAACTATATATGACCCAGTACCAAAGAAATCTTTGGAAGCAAGTCCAAGATTTTGCGGACTCCTTGCCTCAACAGCAGCAAAAAAGCCTGACTGCCATCATCCACAAGGGGTTCAAAGCAGGGAAGCATGAGGTAAGAACTGCATATGACTCCTTCGAGACTGCTTCCCGATTGTCAGCAACAGGAATCAGTGCTAGAAGATAGGCCTGGCTGAAAGCTTCTGATTTAAGACCTGAGGTCCAAGATAAGCTTTCTGATCTCCTGTGCACTGGTGACAATCTCTTCGGAGATAAAATACAAGACTCAGTGGCTCAGTTAAAGGACCACCACAAGACCCTACGTCAATTATCTACAGTCACTACGGATGCTCCCTCCTCATCCCGCAAAAGCATGAGAAGGGACCCTAGAAGACCATTCTACCATTCACACAAGTACTATCCTCCATCTCAAGCAAGACCAGCCAGAGCCCCTCAAAGGGGACATGCACACCAGCCCAAAGCACCCAGAGCACAACCAGCCCCACAAACTGGTCCAGCCTCCGGATTTTGATGCATTTCCAGAGAACAGCAGCTAATCGCCAATGAATCCAAGCTCAGGAATACCTGTAGGAGGATGTCTGCACCACTTACCACACAAGTGGCGCCTCATAACAACAGATCACTGGGTAATATCCATCATAGCCCAGAGATACCATTTAAACTTTCTCACAGTACCCCCGGATTCTCCACCCAATCCACTGTGGACCCGAAATGACCATACATTGCTTCTAGAGTCAGAACTTTCCACCCTTCTGTAAACCAGGGATGTAGAAACCATCCCCCTGGCGCAGAGAGGCATAGAGTTCTACTCACTTTACTTTCTGATCCCAAAAAAATTGGGCGGTCTCCGCCCCATCCTAAACCTCTGCAATCTCAACAAATTTCTTCAAAAAAGAAAAATTCAGGATGGTGTCTCTTGGCACCATGCTTCCCCTACTACAGCAAGGAAGTTGGCTCTGTTCTCTGGACCTCCAAGATGCCTATGCACATATTGCCATATCCCCACATCACTGAAAATGCCTGTGCTTCATAGTGGGTCACAGACATTTTCAATACAGAGTTCTGCCATTCAGTCTGGCCTCAGCACCTTGAGTATTCACAAAATGCCTAGCAGTGGCTGCCACACATCTACGCAGAAGCACCATACACGTGTTTCCTTACCTGGAGGACTGACTAATAGAATCGATCCAAGCAAGCAGCTCTCAACTCTCTAAAGCTCACTATGGATCTTCTACACTCGCTAGGATTTCTGATAAATTACCAAAAATCCCACAAATCCATCTCACCTCCTTACCTTCATCGGAGCAGATTTGGACACCACAGTCGCAAAGGCCTTCCTGCCCAACGACCGCCCATATTCTCCAAAATGGCTACATCTCTGCGCACATACAAAACAACCTCAGCCATCAATTCCTCACGTTGCTGGGCCACATGGCTTCCATGGTCCATGTCACTCCGATGACCAGGCTAGCCATGAGAGTAACTCAATGAACTTTGAAATCTCAGTGGCTCCAAGCCATTCAACCTCTTTCATCCTGGATTCATGTAACCGATCAGCTCCGCCTGTCTCTTCTCTGGGTAGACAAACAGAAACAACTTGCTGGCCAGTCTACACTTTCAGCAACCAGTTCTTCAAGTGACCTTAACCACGGACGTATCCAACTTGGGTTGGGGAGCTCACATGAACAACCTTCAAACTAAAGATACATGGACACAACTCGAAGCACAGTTTCAGATCAACTTCCTAGAGCTTCAAGCCATACGCTATACCTTATATGAGTTCAAGGACTGTCTTTCACACAAGACTGTTCTCATACAGACAGAAAATGTGGTATTTGAACAAACAGGGAGGAACGGGCTCTTACCTGCTCTGCCAGGAAGCTGCTCAGATCTGGGCCTGGGCTCTTGCACACTCCATGCATCTCCGGGCTACTTATCTGGCAGGCATACAGAACGTAGTAGCAGATCGCCTCAGTCTGTTTCCATCCCCATGAGTGGTCTCTGAATCCCTGTGTAGTGAGCAAAATCTTCTAACGCTGGGGTCAACCAACTATCGACCCCTTTGCATCCAAACTGAATCACAAAGTGGACAGATTCTGCTCCCTGCACAGGCAGCAAGATACATTAGCCATGGACGCCTTCACTCGCCCCTGGAACACAGACCTCCTATACTCATATCCTCCAATACCACTAATAGCCAAAACTCTCGTGAAATTATAACAGGACAGGGGATCAGTGATACTCATAGCCCCGTACTGGCCTCGACAAGTATGGTTTCCCATGCTTCTCGACCTCTCCATCCGAGAACCCATTCGCCTTGGCAGAGCACCCAATTTCATAACTCAGAACCAAGGCATGTTACGTCACCCGAACCTTCAGACCCTATCCCTCACAGACTGGATGTTGAAAGCCTGATCCTTCAACTGCTCAGCCTTTCAACTAAGGTCTCTCAAGTGCTTGTAGCTTCACAAAAACCTTGCACATGAAAATCCTATGTTTCTAAGTGGAAAAGGTTTACCATATGGTGCACGCAAAAAGGTATCGACCCCCTTTTCCTGCCCCACTCCATCTCTATTAGACTGTCTCTGGCACCTTTCAGACTCTGGTCTCCAGACTTTCTCAGTAACGGTACACCTCAGTGACATCTCAGCGTACCACAAGGGAGTAGGGGATGCCCCGATAACAGTGCAACCCCTTGTGAGTCAGTTTGAGGGGCCTTTTATAATTTAAGCCCCCTCTACGGCCACCAGTTACTGAATGGGACCTAAACATAGTACATACAAGGCTCATGCGACCCCCGTTTGAGCCTTTGCACTCCCATGATAAATTCCTTACATGGAAAGTTCTTTTCCTAGTAGCCATTACATCTGCTCAAAGTGTCAGTGAGTTACAAGCATTTTTCACATACTCACCCTATGCAAGATTCCTCCATGACAGAGTGGTCCTCCGTACTCAACCCAAAATTCCTTCCCAATGTGGTAACTGACTTTCACTTGAATCAGTCTATAGTCTTGCCCACCTTTTTCCCAAGGCCTTGCTCTCACCAGGGCAAGAGAGTTTTACACACCTTGGACTATAAATGTGCACTTGTATTTTACCTAGACCACACCGCAGTCCATAGGAAATCCACCCCAACTCTTTGTTTCTTTCGATAAAAACAAACTGGGAGTTGCAGTGGGCAAACAAACTCTCTCCAACTGGCTAGCAGACTGTATCGAATTCTGCTATGAGAAAGCAGGCCTTCCTCTTCAGGGGCAAGTGAAAGCACACTCAGTAAGAGCCATGGCAACGTCAGCACCGATTGCTGAAATCTGTAATGCTGCAAAATGGAACTCTCTACACACATTTGCAACACATTACTGCCTGGAGAAGGAAGGACGTCAGGACTCTGCCTTTGGCCAATCCATCTTGAAGAACTTATTTCCAGTTTAATCCCAACGCCTTCCACATCCAACCTGCTGTGATTTCAGGCTTCCTCATTTTTCCCAGCAGTATACCAGTTGTTGTGCCTGTTGGACAAGTTGCATGCTGTTGGTCCAAACAAATATGTGTCAGCCTGTAGCTTGCTAATCATCCACATGTGAGGACTATCATCCTGCTTGTCCTGGGAGAAAGCAGAGTTGCTTACCTGTAACAGGTGTTCTCCTAGGACAGCATGATGTAGTCCTCACGAAACCCACCCGCCACCCTGAGGATTTGGGTCTCAAACATTTTGTTTTATTTTTTCGCTCGCTCCTTTTGCTACAAACGAGACTGAAGGGAGACCCCTGTGGCTACAGGGGTTATGGCATGCTGGGCATGCTCAATGTGCCAGTCAAAAGTTCTAGAAACTTTGACAGAAAATTTTTCTGTGATAGGGCTCTGTCCAATGACCTCACCCACATGTAAGGACTACATCCTGCTGTCCTGGGAGAACATCTATTACAGGTAAGCAACACTGCTTTCACCTTAGAACTAGTTCTAGATCAGCTCAAATATTAATCATATGGCTTGATATTCAAAAGATGCAGGCACCTAACGTTAAGTTAGGCACCTATACTTTGAATTTAAACTTTTTTATGGGTCAGTACCTAAATGTAGGTGTCTTAAATCAGAAGATGTAAAAATTAAAGTCCCTAAAATGTGGGTGTGGTCAGGATTGTGGACAAGGCAGAAAAGTAATTAGCACAGGACACCCAAGTTAGGCACATTAATTTACATCATGTTGATAGCTGTACTAACTTTGGGCACCTAAAGCTATATTTAGGAGCTTATATTCAACCTTTAAGGTGCATCTGATTAAAGGTGTCTTAAGAGTTTTATTGAAACGTCTTGTAGGTGCTTTAATAAGGCTCCTAATTAAGATGCTTTAAATCAATACCAAGCTCTCTTTTGAAATTCAAGATCTAAATTCATGCTTGCAGAGATGAATAAATGTATACTTCCCAAATGTTCAAATAATTGTCATATTTTTGATGGTGAAACATTTTAATGGTTAAATACTCATATTAATAAATTATTCTCAATTTCCACAAAATACTCATGCCTCTATTGTAGTGAAAACTACTTCACATTTTCAGATTCCTATGAGAATATACAACTTTTTTGTAGCGGCTGTCATTGTAGCTTCTTATTAACTGTGCTAATATCAAACAAACACTTTATAGTTTGTTTCAAAGCCCTATGCTCCTTTGCCTTCACCTCTTGGCCTGGTGCTTTTCATAGGCCTTATTCCTCTCAACACACTTGTACTTTTGCACCTTCATTCTTGATGCACCCAGCTCAGTTTGCCATATTCTGTCGTCCGATATCACCCGAAGACCCAGTACTTATGAATCCTCTTTCCTTTTCTGGCTTTTTGTCAGTGCTGCACCATCACCAAATGTGCCTTTCTGTATGCACTTTTTCTGTTGCCTCCTGCTCTGTTTAGATTGTAAACCATTAGGGCAGAAGCTTGATACCTTTTGTTTTCCATGAACATTTTGTCTGTTTTTTGTCTCTTGTTTCTCTTGTATAGTTTGTACTCATTGATGATAATTACATTGAAAAGGAACAGAAATGAAATTTGAAAAATCAACTTTTATTTAAAACTATTATATCATTGTGATTAGTTGCATTACTTGCAGTTGAAGACTTTCTAATTATTAAATGTGTTCAAAATAGTTGCTGCTAAACTGCCTAGAACCTAGCAGTTTGCAATTGGACGGGCCTGAAATTCCATAGAAGCCTTTGTGTAATGCCAGATAATTCCGTAGACTGTCACTTTTCATGTGTTGTTCTCTGACAAAATTATCACCATTCAGCACTAGGACATTAATTGTGGTCTTCGTTCCTTTGAAGCTAAAAGCCCTACAACTACGCAGTCACCTAAATCTTCCTTCCTGGCAAGCCTGAATCCTAAAACATGGGGAAGATTAAGCACACAGTCCAACAGCAACAACATTGAACCAGCACGTACAGCAGGAGTCAGTGGGCTTGCTAGAGTTGCCTCAAAGGATACTATATCCAACAATCGGTAAAACAAATAATGAGATTGTCATATATATGCATTTTGTCAGAGTTGATGTTCGTCTTCTCCCAAAACAGACTTTTTTTTCTAAAAAGAAGCAAAAAGGCCCTTAATATGGTTTGCTTACTGTACAGTTTGCTGCTCTTGCTGGCAAATGTACTCTGTATATTTTCGGTATGAAGATACAGGCTTTGATGGTTGCTTAGCTTTGTAGCCTCCTTTGGCTTCTCAACCATCTTTTTTTCTTTATTGGTGATCACTCTATTACTGACCTAAAACTAGACATTTCATGTAATTATCCTTACTTGTAGAATGAATATTGATGCTGTCGCAATGAATTATAAAAAAAAGATCAAATTGACTAAATACATTGCTGAAATCTGTTTTAGTGCTGGGTCAGTGCTGAAACTGTATCCTTAATTTGTTGGAGTTTTCTCACTTTTTACAGAAAAACATATTCCTCGCTTGTCCTGTTTATAATATGTGTACTTTTACTTTATATTTTATAAGGCTGAGATTACATAAAGATGCTTATGCCTTCTGTTTCAAAGTACATTTTGTCATATGCATTATTGATTTGATTTACATAAGGGAATCTGATTATATATTTTCCTTCTTATAGCAACATGGTTTTTACGATGATAGATTTTTTAAATTAAATTTACATTAAAAATCTGTCTGTTTTTACAGCGAGAAAATTAAGGGTTGGATAAAAGAACAAGCCCATAAATTTGTTGACCGCTATTTCACGTCTGAGAATATGGATGGAACCAATCCTGCACTAAATGTACTACAGAGACTTTGCACAGCAACTGAGCAGCTCAACCTTCAGGTTAGCAAGTATATTTCATTTTTTTCTTCTCATTTCATAAGGAAAATAAAACATTAAAAGTTCTGTTAACAAATATTTCAAAATGCAGAAAGTTAATGTTCATTAGTTGTTATAAGTATGTGATATGACTGTTGCAATGTAGTTCACTCAAATAGCAAAATAGAAATTCTTCCTTACAGCTTATACCACTAAAGCACATTGTGGGACATTCACATCTGAAAAGCAGTTTTTGAAGTGCATCCATCCGGAGGGCATAGTAACTCATGAAAAGTGAAGCGATTTGAGTTCAGACTTGGCTGAAGGCCAAGCATGTTTCTGGAATTTTTCCTAATGAAATTTGCCAGAACCTGATCGGTTACAACTCAAAATTTAGATGAGATCCTTAAATCTCAACCCAGGAAAAATAAGGGTGGAAATGGAATTAAATATAAAAATAGGACATGACTGACAGTTAAATTTTGGATTTATTGGATATGCAGACAGATAGTAACTCCTCATAGTCTGGAAAGTGTAGGAAGATAATTACAAGAAGAATTAGGAGTAGCTTTGACAGTAGTAGATTAAAAAAACAAAAAAAAAACTTGAAGCCTATAGAGTGACTGTACAGTTCTCACTCTAGGAAATCAGTTCAAAATATTTCTTCATCATGATGGTAATAATAATAAGCAGTATAAAATAGTTTTGGTGAATTGGCAACCTATATCAAATGCTAAAGAAATGAAAGCACTGGTTCTCAATTACTTATTGTATTACCTTGTGTTTTCTTTTTAGAAGGATATAATAGAAATCAAGAAAGTGATAAGGGTGCAAATGCCTTTTCAAGCTACATTATTACTTTTAGGATCTGAAAACATTGCAAAGTTGGCTCTGTGATTAGCACATATGATTAACTGAAAAGAATCTGATGAGTGAAAAATATTGCAAGATCCAAAATGCTTTTGACTACCTTGTTTAAAGCCTCCATGATATACATTTTTTTCAGCTGCTGCCCACCCCATTGTGGCCTCCTAGTCCTCCATTAGGGAGGCACAATGGAAGTATACATATTTTGAGGGCGCTTGATGGCTTGTTAGATAAGAATTGTTTGTATGCTGGACGCCATGTTAAGAAAATATATTTTAAATAAGTTATTTTGACATTGGTTGTAATGTAAACCGAAGTGATAATTAATTCTGTTAATTGAACCTCGGTATATAAAAGTTATAAATAAATAAATAAATAAATATGCAGCCTAAAATGTACTTCATTCTTAGCTCTATTTGCATTGACCTGATTCAGGACATATATAACTCCCACAAGCTAATCACAAATGCTTTGTTAGTCCACCAAGGAATTACCGTATTTTTCACACCAGAAGACGCACCTAAGATTTTGAGGAGGAAAGTAGGAAGAAAATAATTCTGTCCCCATGACTGGCTCTGTACGGAGCTCCCCTGGTGGCCATCCGTGGGATATTTTTTCGGTTTTGTTTTTTATAGTAAGGCAGAGAACATCCACACAGGTACTCACACTCACTGGTTTTCTCTCCCTCACATACATACATAGGCTCTTTCCCCTTCCCACATACACACACAGGCTCTTTCACGCTCAATAGCTCTCTCCCCCACAGGCTCTCACACATACAAGCTCTTCTCCCTCCCCCCCCCCCCCCCCCCCCCCCCCACACACACACACACACTCACTGGCTCTCCCTCACATATACACATTACCCGCACACACTCATTGTCTCCCTCATACACACAGCTCTCTCACACCAGTTATTTTAAACTTTCATGACTGCTCCAAAGTTCAATAATAAATAGTCAGGGCTATATGACATTGATAAGGAGAGCAATTTGTTTCTAATATTTCAACAGGTAGCCACTTAATCAGCACAGGCAGTAATTCTATTTGCTTTTCATTAATTTCAGCTGTCAAAAACTGCTTATCAGTTCTGAAAATTCACATTGCTTTATATGCCAGAAACATTTTATCATAAATCACTGAACTTATACCATGAACTAAAAAAGAAAAGGTTTGTATTCCCAGTACGTACCAGGATCAGTCCAGACAGCTGGGTTATGCCTCCCCTCCAGCAGATGGAGTCAGAGAGAAAACTGAAAGCACCCCCTATATACACTGGTGTGCCACCTGCGACCCTTCAGTATAATCTCTGACTCCAGCAGATTGAGAGGCATAACCTGCGGTCCTGCTCCGGTCGGTTTGTTATTTTCTCGGTCCTGGGAAAATTAAAGAAAAAAAAAATAAATAAATAAAATACAATATAAAGTGTAAGGTAGGACAGGGGATAAGATCATTGGATGCTTCCTTTCTCTCCTCTGTCTGTCTGTCGGTCTGTGGGACTGTTTGTGTGAGTGTCTTGCGCTGCGCAGCTAGGGATTAGTGTGAGGCAGGCTCGGAGGGTAGTACCCTTCTGATATTCCCGGGTTAGTGTGTCCGCAGGCTGGGGGAGAGCTTACCGGTGGGCCGGTCACCCTCCCCCCCCCAATTCCAGGCTTTAGTCCTGAAGGGGGTTTAAAAAAAAAAAAAAAAAAAGTTTAAAGTTTTTTACTTACAGAGCCATTTAAGTCCTGTTGGGGACAGGCAGTGTGCTCATTTCTACTGACCCCGGCCTGCCCGTGCCTGCTCGGACCCCGGAGGGGGTGGCTAGCTCACCCGGCGCGCGTTTGCTGTGGGGCTCTCCTCTCTGAGCGTTTTTGGCGCCATTTTTTCGTGCTGCTCCGTTCGCGGTGCCTATGCCGCGATCTTCGGTCTGCCTGACCTGTGGAGAGGCGGGGGCGCGACTCTCCTGCGGGGGTCTCTGCCCCCGATGTGTTCCTGGGGGCGAGGGACCCTCGGGGGGGCCGAGCGCTGCCCGCAGCCGATCTTCTCTCCTCTCTCCGGAGCGGCACAGCAGCGTTTCAGGCAGTCGTCCTCCGGCCCCTCCTCCACCGGGGAGGAGTGCGGCGGCCATTTTGGCCACGCGGCAGGCTGCATGTTCAGCATCGGAGGAGGAAATCTCCCCTCCTCCTTCTCCTGAGGCACAGAGCCTGTGCTCCCAGGCCGATTCGGGGTCTCCTCGCGGCCCCCCTTCATCGGATGGTCCGAAGAAAACTCTAAAACGGTCAGTGCCATTTTCTTCCGATTTTGTGCTTTTAATGCACAAAGCCTTTTTGCAGGCAGAATCCGGCTGGGAGGCGGAGGCTCCCGCTCCCCCGAAGGTTCCCAAGACCGCCCCCATCTCAAGGGGCAGTCCACCGGACGTGGGGTCCTCCGGGATCAAGGGTCCCCGCCCGAGGGGGGGTGGGGCTGAGGACCTGGGAGACACAGGAGCCGCTCTGGACTTGCTGTTGGCCGACGATCCGGGGGCTGTAGCTGGGGATGATCCCCAGGTACTCCGCTTGTTTGGAAAAGAAGAATTAAGCTCCCTTATTCTCCACGTGTTGCAGGAGCTGGAGTTGACGACTCCGCCTCAGGAGGCGGACACGTCTACAGGGGATATCGCAATGGCAGGGATTAGAGCTCCCCCGCAGACCTTTCCCTTTCACCACAAGGTCTTACAGATCGTTTCAAAGGAATGGGAGCTCCCAGAGGCTTCCCTGCGGGTGAATCGAGCCATGGAAAGGCTATATCCCTTACCCAAGGATTCCTTGGAGCTTTTGAAGACACCCGCGGTAGATTCGGCTGTCACGGCTGTGGTAAAGCATACAACTATCCCAGTGACGGGAGGTATAGCGTTGAAGGACCTCCAAGACCGCAAGCTTGAGGTTTTATTAAAACGCATTTTTGACGTGGCGGCACTGGGGGTCCGAGCGGCGGCTTGCAGCAGCCTTGTGCAGAGGGCCAACCTCCGCTGGGTTCAGCAGCTGCTGACCATGCAGGAGCTCCCTCCGGGCGAGGCTGAGCAGGCGAATTGTGTTGAAGCGGCGGTCGCTTATACAGCGGATGCCTTGTATGACTTGTTGCGCACATCGGCTCGCATTATGTCCTCGGCGGTCTCAGCCAGGAGGTTGCTCTGGCTCCGTCGTTGGTCGGCGGATGCCAACTCTAAGGCGAGGTTAGGTTCCTTCCCCTTTAAGGGCAAGCTGCTGTTTGGCGAGGAGCTGGACCAGCTCATTAAGGACCTGGGTGACAACAAAGTTTACAAGTTGCCTGAGGATAAGCCTCGGCAACCTCGGTCGTTTGGTAACGCCAGGGCTCGCTTTCGGGGGCAACGGCGTTTCCGTGGGGGAAGAGGGGGTTCCCTTCCCCAGCGGCAGCAGGCGACAAGATCCCAGGCCTGGTCTTCTTCTTCCTTTCGCGGCAGGAGGCCTATACGCGGGGGCTCTTCCCAAGGCTTTCCTGCCATCAAGCCCGCACAATGAAGGTGCGCGGGCCCACTCCTCCGTGCCAGTTATCGGAGGTCGGTTGTCCCGGTTCTGGGAGGAATGGGCCGCAATTACTTCGGATCAATGGGTCCTCGACGTGGTTCGGTACGGCTACGAGTTGGATTTTGTACGTCCCCTCCGGGATCTCTTCCTGGTATCGCCGTGCGGCCCCGTAGAAAAACAGGTAGCTATAGCCCAAACGGTCGCCCATCTACAGGCTCTGGGGGCGGTGGTTCCGGTTCCCCGGGACCAGCTCAGGACGGGTCGGTATTCCATATACTTCCTGGTGCCCAAGAAGGAGGGCACCTTCCGACCCATTCTGGATCTCAAAGGAGTAAACAAGGCGTTGCGTGTGCCCCGCTTCCGGATGGAGACCCTCCGGTCTGTTATTGCGGCCGTCCACAAGGGAGAATTCTTGGCTTCTTTGGATCTGACAGAGGCCTATCTGCACATCGGAATAAGAGAACGGCATCAAAGGTACTTGAGGTTCATGGTAATGGGGGACCACTACCAGTTTTGCGCCCTCCCCTTCGGGTTGGCCACCGCGCCGAGGGTGTTCACCAAAGTACTCGTGGTGGTAGCGGCTTCCCTCCGCCGGCAAGGCGTCCTGGTACATCCCTATCTCGACGATTGGCTCATTCGAGCGAAGTCGCACGCGGCATGCAACCGGGCGGTCTCCTTAGTGGTGCGCCAGCTGCAGAGGTTGGGTTGGGTAGTCAACTTCGCGAAGAGCAGACTCGAACCAACCCAACAGCTGGAGTTCCTGGGAGCTCGGTTCGACACCTTGGTGGGCAAGGTTTTTCTTCCGCAGCAACGCATGCTCAATCTCATGACTCAGGTACGACGCCTGTTAGAGCTCGAGATTCCCACGGTCTGGGATTATTTACAAGTCATTGGTCATATGGTGTCTACTATGGAAATGGTACAATGGGCTTTTGCGCATATGCGTCCGTTACAAAGAGCGCTTCTATCTCGCTGGGATCCCCGCTCGGAGGAGTACGGGATGGAATTGCCTTTGCTGGAGCCGGCTCGCTCCAGTCTCTCTTGGTGGTTGATTCCGGCCAATCTCCTACAGGGGGTGGACCTCGAACCCCCGTCTTGGTTGGTGGTGACGACGGAAGCCAGCCTGTCGGGTTGGGGTGCGGTCTGCCAGTCCCGTGCAGTCCAGGGCAACTGGTCGGCACTCCAGGCGACTTGGTCCATAAACCGCTTGGAGACCAGTGAGGTCCGCCTGGCCTTGCGTTGTCTCCTTCCACTGGTACGCGGACGAGCAGTAAGAGTTCTGTCGGACAATGCGACCACAGTGGCGTACATAAATCGACAAGGAGGCACGAAAAGCCAAGCAGTAGCGACCGAAGCGGCGCTGTTGATGTCCTGGGCGGAAAGGCACATAGAGCGTCTCGCGGCCACCCACATTGCCGGCGTGGACAACGTTCAGGCGGATTACCTCAGCCGGCAGCACCTAGATCCAGGAGAATGGGAGATCTCGTTGGAGGCGATGGCTCTCATCGCGCGGCGTTGGGGGACTCCGCGCTTGGACCTCATGGCGACCCGTCAAAATGCAAAGGCGGCACACTTCTTCAGTCGGAGAAGGGAGCACGCGTCAGAAGGGGTGGACGCGTTAGCCCTTCCATGGCCTCGTCACATTCTTCTTTATGTGTTCCCTCCGTGGCCTCTGGTAGGGAAAGTGCTAAGGCGCATAGAGTCCCATCACGGTCCGGTGATTCTCGTGGCTCCGGAATGGCCGCGGCGCCCGTGGTTCGCGGATCTGGTCAACTTGGCAGTCGACGGCCCACTGCGTCTCGGTCATCTCCCCAATCTTCTTCGGCAGGGTCCAGTATTTTTCAATCTGGCGGATCGTTTTTGTCTGGCGGCTTGGCTTTTGAGAGGAAGCGGTTGAAGAAGAGAGGTTATTCGGACGCGGTGGTGTCTACTCTCCTTCGGGCGCGTCGATCTTCCACTACACTCGCCTACGCGAGGGTTTGGAAGGTTTTCCATGATTGGTGTGATACGGCAGGTACTTCGGCCAGACGTTCGTCAGTGGCGGATATCCTTATGTTCTTACAGGATGGATTGAAGAAGGGGTTGGCGTATAATTCGCTTCGAGTTCAGGTGGCGGCTTTGGGCTGCTTGAGGGGTAAGGTCGAAGGCTCTTCCCTTGCGAGTCATCCAGATGTGGCTCGTTTTTTGCGAGGGGTTAGAAACTTGCGTCCTCCCGTCAGGCTTCCCTGTCCGTCTTGGAACTTGAACTTGGTACTCCGCGGATTGTGTGCGGCTCCGTTTGAACCTCTTAAGGCGGCTTCTTTGAAGGATCTCACCCTCAAGACTGTTTTCCTTGTCGCCATTTCCTCGGCTCGTCGGGTGTCGGAACTTCAGGCTCTCTCTTGCAGGGAACCGTTTTTGCGCATTTCGGCGTCAGGGGTTTCCCTACGAACTGTTCCTTCCTTCCTACCTAAGGTGGTCTCCACGTTTCATGTCAACCAAACGGTGGAATTACCTTCCTTTTCGGACGAGGACCTACAGTCTGCTCAGGGTCGGGACTTGAGGCGTTTGGATGTCCGTCGGATTCTCTTACGCTATTTGGAGGTTATGAATGACTTTAGAAAGTCAGATCACCTTTTCGTGTTGTGGAATGGACCCAGGAAGGGTCTTCAAGCGTCCAAAGCTACGATTGCACGCTGGTTAAAAGGTGCTATTGCGTCCACGTATGTTGGCTGTGGTAAGCCTGTTCCCGCTGGACTTAAGGCTCATTCTCTGCGTTCTCAAGCGACTTCATGGGCAGAGAATCACTTGATTTCGTGCCAAGAGATATGCAGGGCGGCCACGTGGAAATCCTGGCATACTTTTTCCAGGCATTATCGCCTGGATGTCCGGGGACCTCCTGCAGAGTCCTTTGGGAGCAGTGTGATTCGAGCGGGACTCTCAGGGTCCCACCCCAGTTAAGGCGGCTCGGGTACATCCCAGCTGTCTGGACTGATCCTGGTACGTACTGGGAAAGGAAAATTAGGTTCTTACCTTTGCTAATTTTCATTCCAGTAGTACCATGGATCAGTCCAGACGCCCGCCCACAGGGTTCTGGGAGTCCGCTCGTATTCTCTGAATTTTCAGTTTCAGTGGTTTTATGTCGGTTTCCGCACGTTTGTGGTTTCCTTGACTGTTATACCAGTGTATCGTGTGTTGTTGTACACTCTTGGTGTTCTATTTGTTGTGTCTGGTTTTATCTGTTTTCAAGGATGTTCTCCGTGATCTGGTCACTTGTTTTAAAAAAAAAACAAACAAAAAAAAACAAAAACAAAGGGGGCTTCTTGAGGGCAGTGTTGAAAGGGCTTACTTCATTACTTCTGCTTTGATATCACATATACTGAAGGGTCGCAGGTGGCACACCAGTGTATATAGGGGGTGCTTTCAGTTTTCTCTCTGACTCCATCTGCTGGAGGGGAGGCATAACCCAGCTGTCTGGACTGATCCATGGTACTACTGGAATGAAAATTAGCAAAGGTAAGAACCTAATTTTCCTTCATGTGTCCTCTATCCCAGGCAGTATAGTACCCTCATGATTTTCTAATATATGTAAACAAATGAGAAGGAAATGGCCTGTACTAACCATAAACTTTGATGCCATGTATCGTCTTCTGCTGGCAGAGCTTGAGCTCCCTGCCGGTCTGCTGTTCCCGGGGTGCATCTTACAGTGAAGGTTGGCTTGGCGCAGGTCAAACAGCTGTTTGAACCGCGTGCGCTACGGAGGTCCCTCCAGTTCAAACAGCTCCCTGTCAGTCTGCTGTTCCCAATGTGCTGCCGACCTTCGCAGTAAGATGCACCCCAGGAACAGCAGACCGGCAGGGAGCTCAAGCTCTGCCAGCAGAAGACGATACATGGCAACAAAGTTTATGGTTAGTACAGGCCATTTCCTTCTCATTTGTTTAGATATATTAGAAAATCATGAGGGTAATATACTATATATATTATGATAAAATGTTTCATGCATTTGACCTGCGCCACCATACTGATTGGGCTGAGTTGGGAGGGGGAGGAGGGGGACGGCGGGCAAGAGGGAGAGATGCTACATTCGCTCCATAAGACGCACAGACATATTCCTCCCACTTTTGGGGAAAAAAGTGCGTCTTATGGAGGGAAAAATACGGTATATCACCTGCTTCTTGCATATCAAATTTATTTCTCTGTATCTAAATTGATTCACATGGCAATCAAATTAACTTTGAGTTTAATATAATCACCTTCTTGGGTCAAACAAAATTTGTATTTTGTTTGTATGGCAAATCCTTAAACTTGACACCTTAATACCACTTTTCTTTCTCATAGGTGGATGGTGGGGTTGAGTGCCTTGTAGAAATCCGTAGTATAGTCTCAGAGTCTGATGTGTCATCATTTGAAATCCAGCATAGTGGGTTTGTGAAACAGCTGCTGCTTTACCTAACGTCTAAAAGTGAAAAAGATGCTGTGAGCAGAGAGATCAGATTGAAAAGGTTTCTTCACGTGTTCTTTGATTCTCCAGTAAGTGTTTTATATTCATGGTATTTGAATTTTATTTGTATAGCATTTCGGAAAATGCAGCAATGGACTATGTATTTTCTGACAGGAATGTGGAATATGACAGCAAATAAAGACTACAAGGCACATCTAACTGCAGAACTTATTTGATCTCCAGCTTTACTTTCCCTTACTTGGAATCAAGAATCTATTATATCTATTCCATGCATTTTTAAAAATGGTTTTATTCTGCTTGCATCACCTCTACAAGGAGTCTTTTTTTTTTTCCCTAAATCTCCCTACCCCTCCCCTTATATTTATGTTCCTCCATAGCATACCCTGTTTGATACTTATATCATGATTCCTTGTTTTAGAACTTCCTAATCCCCAAAAAATGTTTGCCTTTAAGATATTTGTATATTATTACCCCTCTTTTAAAGGATACATATTTAGGACCTTAAGTCTCGTCATAGGACTGAGCACCATTTTGGTAGCCGTGGTCTGTTCTGCCTCTACTTTTACCCATATCTTTTTGAAGATGTGGCCTCCAGAACTGGATACAATACTTTAGATTAGGTCTCACCAATTATTTGTACAGAGGTTATTATCTCTCGTTTTTTGTTTCTACTGGTAACACCTCTCCTTATGCCTCCTAACATTTCCCTGGTTCTGATCACTGTTTTGCAGCCTTGAGACAATCAGATAATGGTCTGCCTGAGATTTTTCTTATATGGGACAAATCACCCTCCATCATATATGGCCATCTTGGATTTCAGTGCTCCAAATATAACTCTCTATTCTTTGCATTAAATATTAGTTGTAAAACATTTGAATACTCCTTAAGCATTCATAGATCACTCTTAAGTAGCCATGACTTGGGGTGCTACTGCTGAGGAGTGTACTTGAAGCCAAATTGAAGCTGTAAGTTGAATCATAGTACTTCCTGTACCAGTTGTCAGATGAGCTCAGGTTAGGGAATAACTGCAACAATACAATTGCAAAATGCTTATCCTGTGTTTTGAGAAAAGTACTGGGCATCTCAGTGGCAGCTCTACCTTGAGCCCAGGTTAGGCCACCAGTGGTTTGAATGGTTAAAAAAAAAAAGGCATCATATCTGTGAGCCCCTTCCATCTGCCATCTCATGGGGCCTCAGGTACCATCCTGGAGCCAGGTTTTACAAACTACAAAATTTTGATAAATAAGGTACTAGGGACTTTCAGATTTTCTTTTTTTTTTTTTTTTTTTTTTTTACAGTCTGCAGACCTAGGGTAGCAAGATATCACTGATACCCTTGATTTTAGAAAAGCTCATTAAGAGACACTGCTGATGTGTCCAAAGCTTTGGTCAGCCTAAACAGACTAAGAATAATATAGCATTGTGGGTCAAAATTCATAATTTTGCTGCTATTGGAATATTTCATAACAGCTCCCTCCTTGTAGAAGGTGTTGCTGTATTCCACTCATTAAGAAAGGTGAAAGAAAGGCAAAACAATTACCGGAATGGTTAAAAGGTGAGATGAAAGGCTATTTTAGCCAAAAAAATTACTTCAAAAATTTGAAGGATCCATCTGAAGAAAATAGGAAAAAGTATAAGAATTGTCAAGTTAAGTGTAAGGCAGGCTGAGAGAGAATTTGAAATGAAGTTGGCCAGAGAGGCAAAAACTTATAATAAAAACTTTTTAAAATATATCTGAAGCAAGAAACCTGTGAGGGATTCGGTTGGACCGTTAGATGACCGAGGGGTTGAAGGGGCTCTTAGGGAAGATAAGGCCATTGCAGAAAGACTACATGAATTATTTGCTTCTGTGTTTACTAATGAGGATGTTGGGGAGATACCGATTCCAGAGATGTTTTTCAAGGATGTTGAGTCAGATGAACTGAACCAAATCACTGTGAACCTGGAAGATGTAGTAGGCCAGATTGACAAACTAAAGAGTAGCAAATCACCTGGACCAGATGGTATGCATACCAGGGTTTTGAAGGAACTCAAAAATGAAATTTCAGATCTATTAGTTAAAATGTGTAACCTATCACTAAAATCATCCATTGTACCTGAAGACTGGAGGGTAACTAATGTAACCCCAATATTTAAAAAGGGCTCCAGGAGCGATCCAGGAAATTAGAGACAAGTGAGCCTGATTTCATTGCTGGGAAAAATAGTGGAAACTATTCTAAAGATAAAAATCAAAGAGCATATAGAAAGACATGGTTTAATGGAACACAGTCAACATGGATTTACCCAAGGGAAGTCTTGCCACACAAATCTGCTTCATTTTTTGAAGGTGTTAATAAACGTGGATAAAGGTGAACCAGTAGATGTAGTGTATTTGGATTTTCAGAAGGCGTTTGACAAAGTCCCTCATGAGAGGCTTCTATGAAAACTAAAAAGTCATGGGATAGGAGGTGATGTCCTTTCGTGGATTACAAACTGGTTAAAAGACAGGAAACAGAGAGTAGGATTAAATGGTCAATTTTCTCAGTGGAAAAGGGTAAACAGTGGAGTGCCTCAGGGATCTGTACTTGGACCGGTGCTTTTCGATATATTTATAAATGGTCTGGAAAGGAATACGACAAATGAGGTAATCACATTTGCAGATGATACAACATTACTCAGATTAGTTAAATCACAAACAGATTGTAATAAATTGCAGGAGGACTTTGTGAGACTGGAAGATTGGGCATCTAAATGTCAGATAAAATTTAATGTGGACAAGTGCAAGGTGTTGCATATAGGGAAAAAATAAACCATGCTGTAATTACACAGTTAGGTTCCATATTAGGAGCACCCAGGAAAAAGATCTAGGCATCATAATGGATAATACATTGAAATTGTCAGTTCAGTGTGCTGCAGCAGTCAAAAAAGCAAATAGAATGTTAGGAATTATTAGGAAGGGAATGGTGAATAAAACAGAAAATATCATAATACCTCTGTATCGCTCCATGGTGAGACCACACCTTGAATACTGTGTACAATTCTGGTCACCGCATCTCAAAAAAGATATAGTTGTGATGGAGAAGGTGCAGAGAAGGGCAATCAAAATGATAAAGGGGATGGAACAGCTCCTCTGAGAAAAGGCTGAAGAGGGTTAGGGCTGTTCAGCTTGAAGAAGAGACGGCTGAGGGGGGATATGGTAGAGGTCTTTAAGATCATGGCATATTTAAAACTAATCGGAGAAAATTCTTTTTCACTCAATGCACAATTAAGCTCTGGAATTTGTTGCCAGAGGATGTGGTTAGTGTAGTGTAGCTGGCTTCAAGAAGTGCAGCCACATAATATTGATAAGACCCATATAATGTATGCATATTGTGTGTTGGTATTAGACCTAATTTCCCTGGTTGAGACACATGTCAGATGTCTCCCAGAAGTCTTTGTAATTATCAAGATTATGGAGAAGCTCTTTGGTTCAGATAAATCTGATTCAGAAGTATCAATCTCAAAGGACGCTGGGGATGCATCAGGTGCTGATAGTTCATCAGCATCAAAGTAACACTGTTTCTCTTTGAATTCATGCACAGTAAAGTTCATAGAGATTAAGCTTTCTCTTAATTCCTCCCATCTATTGAAAGCAAAGAATTCCACTTTGATATCAGAGAGACACCAATGCAGAAGAAAGGAAGGTAAAGAAGCATTGGCATTGGTTCCCATTGATGCATGGTACTGAGAGCAGGGAGATACTAGCAGCAGCCAATATGACCTCCAACAACCATGCAGAAAGGAATATTCAATCTCTATGCAATTTCTGATGGTCCAGGTTATAGCCACTGATACAAGTCATTTCAGGAAGATGTCACCACCCCTTCTGCAAGCTGTTCTAGCTTTGGCAGTATTTGAGGAGGTGTTAAAGAAAAAAAAATCAGAAAGCTAAGAACCACTGTCATGCAAGCATATCCTTAAGATACAGAAAGGACTGTTGTCAAGAAGGTGGACACTATATATATTGTATTCATTTTAAACAAATGGTACATCTGAAACAAAAATGGTCTTGCATGAAAATAACTAAAAAAGATTTTGGGTATTTTTGTCTAAAAAGTAAAGAAATACTGGCCTTCCTGAGGTCCTCTAACCTCTCCTAATTACCCCTCTCCCTCAGAGGGACTTGAGGAGACTCATTTTTGTTTGTTTAGTAATTGAGCCAAATGAAAATACATTAAACGAACCAAAGGGGAAAAACACCTCAAAGAGAAACAAACCAAAATGAAATTAATGCCTTCTCATCCCCAATGTATTCAGAAGGCTTTCTGATTCAAAAAGCAATAGCTGTCTCACCAGTCAGTGGTAGCTGAATCTGCTGTCACAAAGGCCAAGAAGTTTGTGTCGCACCTCCATGTTCACAGAAAGAGATAATTGTGCTCTTGATCTTGTTGGGAGAAAGTCTTTATTAGAATGCTGTGTTCACTTCCTGCATCACATCTTAACAGCATTTCATAGGCCAGTACAGTTAAGGGTCTATCAGTTTCTCTCTGTAGACAAGTGTGACAACCTCAAGTCACTGGTAATCAAGGGAAAGGACTATAGAAAACACTAGATCAGATTGACCAATGACATTTTCGAAATGGCATTGAGAGCTGATGATATTTATATCTGTCACAGACTCTGTGATGTGTAGATCAGATATACAAATTAAGTTTGCTAATGTGGTCTGTGGCAGAGGGCCTCAAAGTCACAAACAACTTCTCAAGTTGAAGTTTTGGCTGGATCAAAAAAGATGTAGCCAGTATTCCAGTATCCATCCTGGGGAACCTCGCTGAGGCGAGTAGGCTTTTATTTTGCATTAAAACATAAGTATTGGCCAGTATAACATCAGACAGCTGGGTTTTCAATTTTATATGGAATGGATGCAGATGTAATCTGTTGGAAACCTCTCCCAACTGAGAGGTTCATAGTCTGCCCTTCAGCCTTGGGTACTATTACTCAAGGAACTCTCCTCTTCAGAAGCTGAAGCAGTCAAATCCATTCCGGAGAAAGAGATTAGGGGTTTTATTCCAGGATTTTCTTGATCCCGAAAAAGACAAAATGTCTCCATCTTATCCTAGATTTAAGGACCTTGAGCAAGTACCTGTTGAAGGAAAGGTTCAAGATTGTTTCACTGGGCATCTTAATGCTCTCTGGATTTTAAGGATGCTTATACCCACATAGAAATACATCCAAGTTACAAGAATTTTCAGATTAGAAATAAGGAAACAGAACTTCCAATATTGTGCATCACCATTAGCCCTGGCGTGAGCACCATGAGTGTTCACAGAATGTCTAGGAGTGGTTGTGGTGCATCTGTGCAAATTGAAAGGTGCATTTGTTCCTTAACTGAACAATTAGCTGCTGAAGAGCACATCTCAGGAAGGTACCAAATAATTGGTGGACAGAATTGTCCATGTGTTGAAGTTAAGAGTTAATTGTGAATTATTCCAAGTCCCTCTTGAGTTCATCATCCCAGTTAGAATTTATAGTTGCTCTGCTAGACATGACTCTGGCAAAGGAATGGATCTTATTGATGCCCATGGTGGAAGAAATAAATCATACCTAAGCATGGACAAGTTGAGATTGTTAGGCCTTATGGCATCAGCTGTTCTGTTACTCTTGGCATGTCTCAATATGAGAGGGGCCCAATGGACCCTACAATCTCAGTGACTCCAAGTCTCTCAAGATGTATGAAACAGCTTCGGGTCACTTAGCAGTTCAGGGATGCTCTGGTATGGTGGCTGATCCAATTGAATCTGGCCAGGGAAATGTTTTGATCTCCTCCTACCCTAATTGTACATAAGATAAATTTCCTTGAGCTAAGAGCGAGTTGGAATACTCTAAATCAAGGGTGGCCAACTCTTGTCCTCTAGAGTCACAAACAGGTTGGGATTTCAGGATATTCACAATGAATATGCATATGTTACACTGATCTACCCCTGTTCGATGTAAACCGACCTGATATGGTATTCAACCTTGAAGGTCGGTATAGAAAAATGTTAAATAAAATAAATAAATAAGAGAGTTTTGTATACAGTGGAGGCAGTGCATGCACTTCTCATGCATATTTATTGCGGATAACCTGACATCCTGGTCTGTTTGTGGCTCTCAAGGATCGGAGATGCGCCCCCCCCCCCCCCCCCCCCCCCCCTAAAGACTTTGAGATCAGTTAGCCAACAAAATTGTCCTAATTCAAGTAGACAGTCAGGTATCTTTGTTCAGTGTGAACAAATAGGTAGAAACAAGATCATACCTCTTGTGTCAGGAGGCTGTCAGAAGTGGAACTGGGCCATCTCTCAAGGTATGATGCAGAGGGCCATATCTGCCAGGCAAGGAGAAAGTCTTTATGGACCAACTTGGTGGGATCCTAGACCCACATAAGTGGTCTCTGTAGTAAACCAAATATTCTGTGGTGATCTTGTTTACATTTCCTCTGGATAGAGAGGTTCTGTAGTTCTGTTCAAGGTGAAGATCACAAAGCAAACTAGCCTCAGATGCCTTATCCTCAAATTGGAGAAAGAGGCTTCTGAACGCATATCCTTCAACTCTTCTAGTGCTAAAGACACACACACAAAAAAAAACACCTAACTGGGGGACTGTGTTCCTCATAGGCCCCCTTTTGGCCAAGAAAAATTCAATTTATTGCTGTTTTGGTAGTTTTCCATCTGGGAACCAATACAATTGGGGATTGTATAAGAGCATAAGAGATGCCTTGCTGGGTCAGATCAAGGTCCATCTAGCCCAGCACCCTGTCTCTGAGATCATTTTCTTGAATCTGGCTAAGGATGTGTCTCAGCTTCTAGGAAAATATTCCACTAGAAGGTCTTATGGTTCTAAATGAAGAAAGTTTCCCTTTTAAGTGTGAGGGAATGTCCCTAGAAATTTTCTCCTTACTACAAAAACTGCTTGAAAACCTGTCTCTCTCGGATATGATCTGAAGACTAACTCCATTAGGGTTCATCTCTGTGCAATTGACATGTAGCACCACCATATAAAAGGTAAATCCATCTCTGTACACCCTTCAGTTGTCAGATTCAGAGGGGGCTTGCTTCTACTGAAGATTCATATCAAGCCTCCTGCTGTCTTGGGATCTCAATGTGGTACTAACCCAGCTGCTGAAGCTCCTTTTGAGCTGTTAGATGACAGAAAAGATCCTATTTTTGGTGCAGTTCACTTAGGCAAGCAGAGTTAGTGAGCATCAGGTTCTAGTGACTTATCTGCCCTATACTAAGTTTTTTTTTCTTTAAAAGAATGGTTTTGCACACACATTCCAAGTTCCTGCCTAAAGTAGTATTGGACTTCCACTTTATTCATCCTTGCAGTCTTTTTTCATATGCCACATATCCATAAAGTGAAGAAGCATTGCACAGTTTGGATTGCTAAAGAACTTTAACTTTGTACCTGAAATGGACTGAAATCCTTAGAAAGTCCACCTAGCTTTGTTTCTTTTGATTTCAATTGACCTGGTATTGCTTTTGCTATACTCATACTGTCTAATTTCTCTTTCTCTAATTTCTACTTCTCTGCCATATTTATTATGATAATCTCTCAATGCATGTTAATGAATATTCAAGGGTTGCAAGCTCCCCACAGTCTTCCTTAATCTGTTACCTCTCATGTGCTATTACACTGCTCTTCTGTCTTTACTCACCTAGTGTCTTTCCTCATTCTGTAGCTCAACGGAGGTAACCATTTCCCGCACTCTATACCCGTTTTATTTTTTGATTGCATATACCCTCCCTTTAATTCACTGTTCGCAGTCTTGTAGACCGTTTCATATTATAGATTACTTTAGTTTAAGTTCCTTGTTCTAGTTCTTGTATTCACTTGTTTTATGTACTGCCTATTGGGCGAATTTGCAGTTTTATGTAAACCGGAGTGATTTGTATCGCATACAGGAACCTCAGTATATAAAAATCAAAAATAAATAAAGAATTTGATTGCATCTTTTTCTGTTATGCCCAGATAGGCTGGAGGAGGAATGTCAAGTTTCATGGTATCAGTCACGGTGGTGTAGTTAACCCATATATATCACACGAGAGCTAGACACTCAATATATCACGCCTACTCATTGATATCATAAGAAGGATGCTCAAGCCATCTTGGAATCATGAAAATTTGGACATGGTTTCAAATCATATCCTAATGGACAATTATAAGTCCGGTGCATTAATAGTCTCTCATGGTCAACTGTATAGTATTTTTTAAAAGATATTTTTATGTACTTAAAAATTCTTAAAAAGCCCAAAAGAAACATATTTACCTTGATAAAAGCATAAGCAATACAAACAGGAATGTGCAACAAGGAAGTTCCAACTACATAAATGCTGGTGTATCAGTGAAACAAAGTCCCTAGTAACCCACCAGGGGACTCAAAATTGGCTTAGCCACTAAAACACCTAATACTGCCAGCGTTCCAGTGCTATGTACCTGCTTCAGGGTCAAGCTAAAGTCAAATTACTTGCAAAACATAACCCATTATAGAATAAGCCAAAAGCAAAGTCCAAAGAAATTCAGTGAACAAACTTGTAAAATGGACATTTGTCTCAGAATATCAAAACTGGGTTCCAAAGGGATCTGCGATTTTTAAATATTCAAAAAGCTGAAATTGTCAGTGGGAACGTGGGCTTGTCTTCAAAGTAAAGCTTCAACAATCAATTACAACTGAAGTGGAAACATTCAGAAATACTTCACAAAACACACAATTCTCAACATTACCAAAAAAAAACAGTCTGTATTTTATGCTAAACTATCACAACAGGTTCAAAAACATCTTTTTATAGAAAGTATCTCTATTTAAACTAGAGGGAGCTATAAGTATTGAGCCTGTACATAAATCACTGTTTCCGTTGTAACAAACATTCGTCATGATCACCCCCTGGATATCTTAAAAGGGTGTTCTAAAACAGCAAACCACAAATCCATCAGGGAATGATGCAGTGAAGTCCAGTGTTGTGCTAAGGGAGCTTCAAGATGTCCTTTGCATATGGAACCAAGATGTTCCAAAATTCATGTTCTCAAAATAAGTTTGGTTTTACCAATGTACCTATAATACTGAATGAGCTAAAGTTCCAGTACTGTCTAGTCCTCGGACTAGAGATGGCATATGTTCCTGCAGACAAAATCCAATCTACTATATACCACTCCCGATCTCCCAAATTATAAGATGTCTTCCATGGATGATCAGATGTACTTCCTCCTGTGATGGACATGCTAAATCGATATTCAGTGTGTTTACTGGGAAGAATGAGAACCTTGCCCAACAAGAGACCCTTGTTTCGCCACTACGGCTTCATCAGGGGAAGCATAAACTATATGGGAGATGCAATCACATCGCATATAAATATATCCATTTTTTTTCAAACAAAAATAAATAAAACATAAACTGACCTGGCGCACCACCAAACAGATTACTTATGTCAATGGCATACCCCAGTGCCTATGGGTAAATAACAGCTTCATCTAGAAAGTCTGATGTTGCCATTAAAACCAAATGAGTCAAACCAGAGATCAGTCTCCATGGAAAGAGGTCTGCAAGGGTGTGACGTGGAGTTCTCTCCACACATTTACATTGTTTGGCTAGAGATTCCTGATGCCACAAGTTTGGGTAGTCATAAAAGAATTAAAACTTGACAGCAGATAGACTATATGCCTCATCCATACCTCCTGCTCAGCTTTATAGTCCTTTCCTGTCCCTTAAAGATCCTCCATCAGAGCAGATTCTGGGGAACCTTATCTGGATATTATTCAACCTATATTCAGAATACAATTATATTTAAAGATATATGGATAATGTTACCCAGATAACTTTAGCCAAGTTTATTCAGTAGAAGACTTGACCCACGGAATATCTGAGACACATTATCTGGCTTACTTTTGCTGGATAACTTGTCTGCAAACCACTTTTTGAATATTGATCTCATAATTAAATTCGTGCAATCCTCTCGCCCACTTCTGTGGCTGTCTCCACTCTTTTGTGTGGCTAATTACTATCTTGCCTGTTGATGGAGAAAGCAAAGTTGTTTATCAGTAACAGGTGTTCTCCGAAGACACGGAGAATGGCTGTCTTCACTCATAGGGTGACATCAGATGGAACATGGCACAGAACTTTGACTTCAAGTGCAAGATGATGCATATAGGGAAAAATAACCCATGCTATAGGTACACAATGTTAGGTTCCATATTAGGAGTTACCACCCAGGAAAAGGATCTAGGCATCATAGTGGATAATGCATTGAAATCATCAGTTCTGTGTGCTACGGCGGTCCAAAAAAAACAATGTTATGAATTATTAGGAATGGAAAGGTGAATAAAATGGAGAATGTCATTATGCCTCTGTATCGCTCTGGTGAGACTGCACCTAGAGTACTGTGTGCAATTCTGGTCACCGCTTCTCAAAAAAGATATAGTTGCACTGGAAAAGGTACAGAGAAAGGTGACCAAAATGATAAAGGGATGGAACAGCTCCCCTATGAGGAAAGGCTATAGAGGTTAGGGCTGTTCAGAAGAGACAGCTGAGGGGTATATAATAGAAGTCTAAAATTGTGAGAGGACTAGAATGGGTAAATGTGACTTAGTTGTTTGCCCTTTAGTGCTATTATCTGAAAGAGTAATCATGAAGTTAGCAAGTAGCATGTTTAAAACAAAAGAAATTTATTTTTCACTCTGTACACAATTAAGTTCTGGAATTTGTTGCCGAAGGATATGGTTAAGGCAGTTAGTGTAGCTGGGTTTAAAAAAGGTTTGGATAGTTTCCTGGAGGAGAAGTCCTAAACTGCTGTTAATAAGTTCATTTAGCCATTGCTATTACTGACAGTAGCATGGGATCTGTTTAATGTTTGGGAACTTGCCAGGTTCTTGTAACCTGGACTGGCCACTGTTGGAAACAGGACTATGGGCTTGATGGACCCTCGGTCTGACCCAACTTATGTTTTTGTTAGACCACTCTGTACAGGCACCTAATGCCTTGTATATGAAGAATATTGGCAAATTGGCTTTACAGACTTACGCATGATGGTAGGCATTGACAAGAAATATTGAGAAGCAACTTAATAGGGAAAATTTAGAACAAGGTGAGAAAGCATTCCCTCGGGTACAAAATTAGATTGTAAGCCCTCTGGGGATATGGAAATACCTCCAGTACCTGAATGTAATCCACTTTAAAGTGGCAAAAAGCGAAATATTTAAAAAAAAAAAAGAAAGAAAAAAGGTCTGGAATAGAGAGCCCTCTATCCTGCCGAAGTGACCACTAACAAAATTATGACCTTCCAGGTCAGATACTATGTTGACGAGCCCAGAGGCCCAAAAGTGTTTCTAATAACTGGCCAAGCACCATGCTGTGATCCCCACAATACAGTGGATGGCTCAGTGGTGAGGTTTGACTGAAGCCCACTCTGTATAAAAGCATGCAACCAAGGCTTGTACATAGGTGGATTTACTATCTTCTACATGGTGGTAAAAGCAAGGTGAAATGTAACTGCATCAGTTATCCAACAGACTTGGAGTAATGTAGGAGGCAGTTGAGGGAAAGGGTTCTAGGATCTTTTCCTCAAGCCATGCAGCAAGACCATCTTTCCATACCATGGGCTTCCCTCCTGAAATCCCTTCTGGATGCCAAAGGATTAGAGAAACCTTACCAGACAGATCCTGGGGCTGCAGAGCTACTCTACTGGCATCTAGGCTGACATTATGCACCCAGTGCTTGGATAGGGTAGTGCTCCTAATCTAAACAGATCAGCATTGGAGAATTCCCCAACCTGATGGGATTTCTGTTTCCACAAAGGTAGTAATATAATGAAGGTACATATAATTCTCAAAGGGCATAAATTCAAAAATAAGAAAAACGGGAATTGTTAACTCTAAAATAGCAGTAAATTCTTTATTAATACATTCAGTAATCATAAAACACTAATACATTTTCTAGCATAGTTTTGATATCTTCTGGAATCCTCACCGCTCAAACCTAATAAATCGACATGACAGCTCCATTAATTAAAAAATACATACTATAAATCACACATTCATACCGTGCATTCACACAGACACAGGTAAAATAAAATACAAAAGTCCGAACTTGTAGTTACAAAGTATAAACCAATACAATATGTATAACAAAGTATCCCAACAGAGGCCACTGTTTCACCAAGATGGCTTCATCAGGGGGATTTGTAACAAGAAAATGTTGCAACATATTCTCTAAGACTCAACTTGGTGGGCTGGACATAAGGTATTCATTAAGCAATCATATGCTTACAGTTCCACTCAGTGTATAAAGTCAGATATCACAATGGCACTATAACATAGTGGATAAAAATTAGAATATATTAGCAATTCCCTTTTTCATATTTGGGATTTGTTTCCCCAGAGAGCTTCAACTGAATCTGCCTCAGCCAACAGGGAGCTTTGAAGGTCATGGTTGCCTAGATTTTTCTGAGTTTACATAGGGCCTTGTAAACCTGAGTAAGTTGAAGAGAAACATTGAAATTCCAGACTCTAGTCTAGGGTGAGGCTATCTAGGATAAGTTACTATGCTCCCCTATGCTGTAACAGACGTTCAGTAACCTCTGTTACAGCATAGGGGAGCTATACGTTTAGAGAAGATTTCTTCAAATTTAGGAAAGCCTTAGACATTTTTTTCTAAAATAAAATAAAACCTTAATCCGATTAGCTTTAATTTTATTGTTACACATTGGAAATGCTATGGTATCATCTCTAGGATAGTCACTTTTTCACTAAATTTAATGCAGCTTTATCCCAGGATGATAGTCCTCACATATGGGTGTCGTCACTGGACGGAGCCCTATCACGGAAAACTTTCTGTCAAGGTTTCTAGAAACTTTTGACTGGCACACTGAGCATGCCATTATCCCTCGAGTCACAGGGTCTCCCTTCAGCTTCTTTTTTCCGCGCTGCAGCTAACCTTGTGGTTAGGAGCCCTATGTGTTTCTTCACACAATTTTTCCTCACAGAAAAAGTTTCAAAAAATTCTCAAAAGTTTCCCCCTTCATAAGGGTCTTCCAATTTTCATTGATAGGTGAGTAAAATTTCTTGCCGTAGATTCCGTTCTCACAGGTTTTTGTTGCGAGAAGGCTGTTGATGGTTGTCCGGCCTTCAAGTTTTATTATAATGGCAACCGGATTTTTAAAAATGCCCAAATTGCCCTCATACGATGTTGATCACCGACCCCCATGACGAGTGTGTACTATGCTTGGGCATAGTACACACATGCAGGACATAGTGTTACTTCTTGTCCCCAATGTGCTGAAATGACGGCTAAAGGCAGACAGGCCCGTCTGGAAAAAATGGAAAGCCTATTCAAAATTCGGTTATTTCCATCGACCTCGACATCGAAGCAGTCGTCACGGGCAGGAGCAGCTAAAAAAGTGGTAATTAAAACCCGTCGAATTCTTGAAGGAAGTGGTGACCACCCGTCTCCGACTCTATCAAGGTCATCGATAAAATCGACCTCGGTGCTGGAGAGAGTACCGAGCACAGAGAGAAGCATCGACGCCGGCATCAACGATCTTCCATGCCCGATGCCGGCTCTATTTCCGGGGCGGCTCCGATGGCCGTCGAGCCGCCACCAAAGAGGACTAGGGTAGAGGAGCCGTCTACGCCCTCAATACCTCAGTCCAAGGCACACTGCCTCCACAGGGACCTGTGGAAGAGCCAGCTCCGCCTTCTCTGCCACCCCCTATAGCTGCTCTGTCCTCATCAGCTATAAGGGAGGAATTGTAAGGATTCATCCACCAGGCAGTTATCGAGGCTCTTCGAGATCTCCATCCACTGGTGCCGATGCCAACACTGACACCGATGCCGGAGCCATCAGTTCTCACACCATTGCTCACAAGACTCGACACCTTGATCGGTGCCCTGCTGATGCAACCTGCACCATCGAAGCCAAAGGCACCGACCAAACACCCAAAGCCAATACCAATTCCCGGTTCTTCGGATGATGAAGCCTCGGACTCTGACTCACTGATGCCTGAGCCAATACCGGGACAGTCATGTCTTTCTGAACAGAGTGTGCCATCTATTCCACTTCCATCGATGCCACCGAAGTCTCAGCCAAAGCCATCAATGCCTTTACATCCTTCGATACATTTCTCATCCCTCCTTCCACTTCTCAACATCACACCTTATCAGATACCTGGGAGGATGTGGATACCGATTCTTCTTCTGAAAATATATTAGACCCATCTCCACCAGAGGAAAGGAGAAAGTCACCACTTGAGGACCTCTCCTTCTCTAACTTCATAAAAGAAATGTCAGACATAATTCCTTTTCAGTTAGTAACAGAAGAAGACACAAGACTTTGGAAGTCCTCCAGTTTGTAGATGCCCCCAAGGAGGTAGCTGCCATACCAGTGCATGAAGTCCTAGTTGACCTTCAACATCAACTATGGGAACATCCCTGTTCTATTCCACCGGTAAACAGGCGAACTGATGCCATATACCTGGTTTTCAAAAACCTCAACTCCCACATCAATCTGTTGTGGTGGAGTCCGCACAAAAAAGATCAAAAAGAATCCGTCCACTTTCATCCACACCTGGGAAGGAGCAAATATTTCTGGATAATTTGGGACGTAAAATGTTCCAAGGCTCCATGCTTGTATCACGGATTGCCTCATACCAATTATACATGATGCAAATACAAAAAAATCTATGGAAGCAGATGCAAGAATTGTCGGAATCTCTTCCACAACAGCATCACAATACCTTTAGTTCCATCATTCAGAAAGGTCTGGAAGCAGGAAAGCATGAAGTGCGTGCGGCCTAATACTGTTTTGAGACATCTTCCAGAATGGCAGCGACAGGCATTAGCGCCAGGAGATGGGCATGGCTGAAGGCATCTGACCTCAGGCCTTACGTCCAGGAAAAATTAGCAGACCTTCCTTGCACTGGTGACAACCTTTTTGGAGAAAAGGTGCAAGATGCTGTGGCGCAGCTAAAGGATCATAATGAAACTCTGTGCCAACTCTCCATCATTACTGCAGAAACTCCATCTTCTGCAAGACGCCCATCCAGAAAAGATACAAGAAAACCATTCTATTGACCACGAAGGTACTATCCACCAGCTTCTTGTGGTAGGACAGCAAGACCATCCCAAAGAGGTCATCCCAGGTAACTAAAGGCATCCAGACCTCAGCCTCCCCCTCAGACAAACCCCTCTGGGTTTTGAACATCTTCCAGAGAACAGCAGCCTCTCCAGAAACCCAAATCAAAATCTACCAGTCGGAGGCCGGGTTTCGTATTTTCTACCCAACTGGACAAACATTACCACAGATCAATGGGTACTATCCATTATAACACAAGGTTACCATCTGGATTTTCTCACGGTACCCAGAGATTCCCCACCAAACTCCCTCTGAATATACAAAGATCATACCACTCTTCTAGAAACAGAATTATCCACCCTCCTGAGAGCCAGGGCTGTGGAACTTGTTCCCTGACCTCAGCAGGGCAGAGGATTCTACTCCCACTATTTTCTCATTCCAAAGAAAACAGGAGGCCTCCGCCCCATCTTAGACCTCCAAAATCTCAACAAATTCCTAAGAAAAGAAAAATTCAGGATGGTGTCCTTGGGCACCATGCTTCCCCTTCTGCAAAAAGGAGATTGGCTCTGTTCTCTGGATCTTCAAGACTATTACGCTTACATTCCAATATTCCCACCTCACTGCAAGTCCTAGTGGGACATCATCACTTTCAATACTGGGTTCTGCCTTTTGGACTGGCCTCGGCACCCCGTGTATTCACAAAGTGCCTAGCAGTAGCTGCTGCCCAACTGCGCAAGAAAAGCATAGACGTTTTTCCTCATCTGGACAATTGGCTCATCAAGAACCAGTCCGAACAAGGAGCTCTTGACTGTCTCCAAATTACAATCAATCTGCTTCACTCACTGGGATTTCTGATCAACTACCAAAAATCCCACCTCATACTATCTCGTTTTTCACAGTTCTTCGGAGCAGAGTTGAACGCCACTGTAGCAAAAGCCTTCCTACCCAAAGACCACGCAGACACACTCTCCAAACTTGCGACATCCCTACGCGCAAAGAAAACAGCTACAGCCCATCAGTTCCTAATTCTGCTGGGCCACATGGCTTCCACGGTTCACGTTACCCCTATGGCCAGATTAGCCATGAGAATGATGCAATGGACTTTGAGATCACAGTGGCTCCAAGCCATTCAACCGCTGTCGTCTCCGGTTCAAATAACCCACCAGTTACGTTCATCTCTCCTCTGGTGGACGAACACAAACAATTTGTTAACAGGCCTACCGTTCCAGCAACCATTTCCACAAGTGACTTTAACTACAGATGCATCCACCTTGGGTTGGTGAGCACATATAGAAAATCTTCAGACTCAAGGTACTTGGACAAAACTCGAAGCAATATTTCAAATCAACTTCCTAGAACTTCGAGCTATATGTTATGCTCTCTATGCATTCAAGGACTGCCTTTCACACAAGACTGTTCTTATACAGTTGGACAATACAGTTGCCATGTGGTACCTGAACAAACAAGGAGGCACGGGCTCTTATTTCCTCTGCCAAGAAGCCATGCAGATTTGGGACTGGGCCCTGTCACATTCCATGTTTCTCCGAGCAACTTATCTAGCAGGCATACTCAACGTAGTTGCGCATCGCCTCAGTCATCAGTTCCTTCCCCACTTAGTGGTCCTTGGATCCTGTAATAACCAACAAACTATTCCAGCTCTGGGGTCAACCAACAATGGACCTCTTTGCATCCGAACTGAATCACAAAGTGGACAGATTCTGCTCTCTACACAAGCAAGTTATCCATGGATGCCTTTGCTCGCCCCTAGACTTCAGGCCTCCTATATGTGTATCCCCCGATACTGCTGATAGCCAAAACTCTAATGAAGCTACAACAAGATGAACTCAATGATTCTCATAGCCCCGTTCTGGCCTTGACAAGTGTGATTTCCCATACTTCTCGACCTCTCGATAAGGGAGCCAATTCACCTGGGCACAGCACCAACTCTCATAACTTAGGACCAGGGTAGGTTGCGCCATCCCAACCTTCAGACCCTATCCCTCACAGCCTGGATGTTGATAGCTTGATCCTGCAACCGCTCCATCTTTCAACTAATGTCTCTCAAGTGCTTGTAGCTTCACGAAAACCTTCCACACGAAAATCCTATCGTCGTAAGTGGAAAAGATTCATCATGTGGTGCACACAGAAAAGTCTTGACCCTTTTTCCTGTCCCACATCATCTTTATTAGACTATCTCTGGCACCTTTCAGACTCTGGTCTCCAGACTTCCTCGGTAAGTGTACACCCGAGTGCAATCTCAGCTTACCACAAGCGAGTAAGGGATGCTCCGATATCAGTGCAGCCCATTGTCAGTAGTTTTATGAAAGGTTTAATTCGACTTAACCCCCTTTGCGGCTACCAGTCACAGAATGGGACCTTAATGTAGTCCTAGCAAGGCTCATGTGTTCTCCTTTTGAACCCATAGATTCCTGCGATGTTAAATTTCTTACATGGAAAGTTCTCTTCCTAGTAGCTATTACATCTGCTAGAAGAGTTAGTGAATTACAAGAACTTGTAACATACTCACCCTATACCAGGTTTCTACATGACCTAGTGGTCCTCCGTACTCACCCTAAATTCCTTCCCAAGGTGGTTACAGATTTCCACGAATCAGTCTATAAATTTGCCCACATTCTTTCCAAGACCTCACTCTCACCAAGGCGAAAAAGTTTTACACACCTTGGACTGTAAACGTCTGCTAGCGTATTATCTAGACCGCACTAGAATCCATAGAAAATCCACCCAGCTCTTTGTTTCTTTTAACAAAAACAAACCAGGTATGGCAGTGGGCAAACAAATTCTCTCCAACTGGCTAGCAGATTGTATAGACTTCTGCTATGAAAAAGCAGGCCTTTCTCTCCAGGGACGAGTAAAAGCACACTCAGAGCAATGGCAACCTCAGTAGCACACTATCGTTCTGTACCGATTGCTGACATCTACAAAGCTGCAACATGGAGCTCTCTTCACACATTTGCAGCTCATTACTGCATGACCTGAATTTGACTATGACCTTGTTCTTATAACATTATAGTTCACTTGTTGTTTGTTCCTATGCTTCTCTGCTCTCCTTATGGTTTTGTACCCCTTACCCTTCCCCTTCCCCTGTTACTTGTAATTTCTGTTGCTTTTGTTCCATGTAAACCGAGGTGATGTTTCGACTAACATCGGTATAGAAGACTTTTAAATAAATAAATAATAAATTAATTACTGCCTGGACAAGGAAGGACGAAAAGATTCAGCCTTTGGACAATCTGTCTTAAAGAACTTATTTCCAGTATAATCCTAACTCCTTCCACATCCAACCTGCTGTGATTTCAGGTTGCCTCATTTTTTTTCCAACAGTACACCAGTTGTTGTGCCTGTTGCACAAATTGTACACTGTTGGTCCAAAACAAAGATGATTCAGCCTGTAGCTTGCTAATCCACCCATATGTGAGGACTATCATCCTGCTTGTCCTGGCTGAGATAAAGCAAAATTGCTTACCTGTAATAAGTGTTATCAAGGACAAGAAACCCACCCGCCACCCCGCGGAGTTGGGTCCGAAACGTTTTATTATTTTTATTTTTTTGCTTACAAGTATTGCCACAAACGAGACTGAAGGGGGGACTCCTGTGGCTCGAGGGATAATGGCATGCTGGGCATGCTCTGTGGGCTCAGTGTGCCGTGATAGGGCTCAGTCCAGTGACGTCACCCATATGTGAGGACTACATCCTACTGTCCTGGGATAACACCTATTACAGGTAAGCAGTTTTGCTTTATTTATTCTGTTTATTTTATTTTGCTATGGTATTATCTCTAAAGTCAATTTTTACTAAATCTTTACCGCAGTTTTATTTTATTCTGTTTATTTTACTTTTGTCATTGATTTAAATTTTTGTTCATATGTTATATGGTTGGTTAAATTTTAATTTTTTTTTTTTACTTATGTTAGAATGAAGCCACTGCTATTACTAGCAACAGTAACGTGGGGTAGACTTAGTTTTTGGGTACTTGCTAGGTTCTTATGACATGGATTGGCCACTGTTGGAGACAGGATGCTGGGTTTGGACCCTTGGTCTGACCCAGTATGGCATGTTTTATGCCAGCAACCCTTATTCTAAATATATATCGCTTTGATTTATAATTACAAAAAATGATTGGTTAAATAATAAAACTAAACTAGAGGAGATGAAAACAGACACCACAGGTGTGTTGCCCTTGTGGAATACATGGATTCTAGTCCTGGAACCACTGAGGGTTTCAGATCCAGGCTCAGTCTGATCACTAGGACAGACTTTGTCTACCTGGCATAGAGCTTCAAATTGTACTGTAAAAAAAAAAATGGCCCTGGTCTTCAACAGGTCACCCTTCTTTTGCCAAGATATAATTAATGACTGTTTGGATGAGGATCAATTTGTCAGACAACTGAATTTTACTGTCCTTCACACAAGGTCAATGAAATCCCCTGAGAAATCCTGAAAAGCTGGATGCAGAGCCCTCTATTCGAGCTCCCCAATCCAAGGTTGGCATCATCTATAATCAGGGCAATGTGTACTAGAGAACTTTGGAATAAATCAGCCACCAGGACAGACTGTCTCTCATAGTTGAGCACTATTGGAATCACCAGAATTTTAGGGGTCTATGTACTTCTGGACTGTGACCACACAGCAGCGAGGAGCTGCATATCTTCAGTCCCAAAAGGGTTAACCTGATCTGTCTTGCATGACCATCCTGAGAAAGGTGACATATTTATGCTCTCTGCAGCAGACATTTAATGTACGAACCAACTTGTGCTTTCTGTTCTCCCAACCCATATCTAGTAGAAGTTGTGTTCATGCTGAATTAAAAAAAAAAGGATAAGAAAGGAAATCTGGTACCAACATCCAGATGCCCCTTATTTCCATGACACCACCTGGAGGGGTGCCTACAAACACTTGTTCGGGTGGGAAAAACTTGCACCGTTAATTCATGCAGGTGCGCATGTATTCATGCCTGGCATTGCAAGACATGCAGGGTGCTGATGCAGGGACAGAGGTAGCACATAGTGTTGGAAGTAGAGTTTCTCCTCTAGGAATCTACTCTATAGGAGCTGGAAAAATCACTATTCAGATGTAACCTCCTCAGGACTAGGCAATAGAGTAAGGGGTAGATTTTTAAAAAGTACGCCTGCGCGTACTTTTGTTCGCTCAACTGGCGCAAACAAAAGTACGCCGGATTTTGATATGCGCATAGCCACGCGTATCTTTTAAAATCCAGGGTTGGCACTCGCAAGGCTGCCCAAAATTGGCAGCCTGCGTGCGCCGAGCCGCGCAGCCTGCCTCCGTTCCCTCAGAGGCCGCTCTGAAATAGGAGCGGCTGCGGAGGGAACTTTCCTTCCACTCCCCGCACCTTCCCCTCCCTTTGTTGGAAAAGTTACGCATGCGCCGGCTGGCCAGAGTGCGATTCCCTGACCTGTGAGCGGTTTTGGAGGCCTCGACCATGCTCCCGAGCCGGAACCCCCCCCCAGGAAAGCCCCGGGACTTACATGCTTCCCGGGGCTTGCGTGTGCCACCGAGCCTATTCAACATAGGCTTGGTGTGCGCAGGGGGAGCTTGGGGCAGGGTTTTGGGGGGTACGCGCATACCCCTTTGAAAATCTGCCCCTAAATCTCCTCCTCTGAGAAGGAACCATGGTGCTGAGGAAACATCATCTTAGCTTTCCCTTAGCAGGCACTGTATAATGCTCTCTTGCCCAGGATGGGACTCAGCTCCACCAACTTCTTTAGGAACCCCGTGGAAGACATGACCAGATCCCATCCTCAGACCTCTGATATATGTCAGACCCCATGGGCCTTTGATAGGAAGAATAGAGCATTTCACGATGCTGAAAAACTGCAAAGACATTTCTTAGAGAGCAATTTGGAGGAATATTGAATAGGCCTTATAATGACCAAAATATTTTGCGACCCTCCGGTTTTAGTTAAACTCATTTCTTCCCCTGGACTGTTAGGTATTACATCAGCAATACTGGATTCTGGGCAGTATTCCCCCAATCCAATCAAAACTCCAAGCCAAATTCTGGCTGGGCTACACTTTGTATCCTCTACTCTTGTTCATGAGCGTGAGGAACAAGCTGTTGATGGGGGGGGGGTTGATAGATCAAGAGAAATTTCCCTTCAGTACTGTGCCTCACCTACAAGCCCCCAGTTGTGGATAAGTGGGGCTGTAAGGCAGTCGAGAAAGCACATAGTGACCTCAACACTAAGCCACCACTACTTCAATACCAGTATCTGATATTAAAAACACCGGGGGGGGGGCACCAGACATCGTGAATGTAACCTGATGTTCATTCTCAGTGATGCACCGCCAGCTGTCCATATACTGGCAACAGATGTCTTTGGACATGGTACCTTCAGTGCATCAGCCACTGCTAATTCCTATCATGCCCAGGTCTGAGGCTTGCTCTCCAGTCCTTTTCGAAGACAGACCTGCCAGGCAGGCAGACAAGCAGGAGCCACTTCAGGGCACCAAATGTGATAATTAACTTGGGCACCTGGAGTCTGGCGTGATTCCCAGGATTGTAGGCAAATTGAGCTCTTCTCACCATAGCAATGTTCAGGGACTTCATAGTCTATGCCAGAATAACTCCTCTCCTGCATCAGGCACTGATCATATCCCGAACCTAGTGCACAGATTAGAGGGGGAACTGAGTTCATCGATGCTCAGGCAGTGCCATCCTGGATCCCTTTGTGTAGATGCCTCCATCAATGTACATCAGGCGGACTAAGTCTCCTGGAATTCCTACCTGGGATGTACTAGTTAATAATGGCAGGAGCTTCACAGGGAAAGCTGTGATCTGTATCCAGCAAGTCCTAATTAACCTGGGGGTAAGAGACCTAGCCCAACTACACAGAGGTATTCACTGCTAAGCCCCCTTGAGACATCAGACTAAAGGCAAAAAAAAACATGACTTAAAGACTGGAAACAACTTCAACCAAGTTGTACTGGGGCACCAGGCCAGTTCATCATGCGATCAACAGAACTAAAAATTTAAGAAAAAAACCAAAACCTACAAAACAATCTAGAGGACTAGAGGGGGGAAAACAAACCTGTGAGTCCCTGTGAGAAACAGCGCCTGCAGCTCTAGAAACTCATTGCAGCAGCTGAGACACAAATAAACTGACTTGCAGGCTCTGTGGAAAAGATGAAACTGCAGCTTTGCCTGTGAGGCAGGCAGGTGGCTAGTGCTGCACATGCCCAGGATGGCATGCTCAGAGCTTTTAGAAGCTTTAAATCAAAGCTCTGTACTGGGCTTTATTAGATATCATCACCCCATGTGCAAGGATTGACATCCTGCTGTCCAACAGAGAAACCAGTATTACAGATAAGTAACCTACTTTCTACTTAGGACAAATCAACCACACAATTCCACTCTCCTCCCTTTTAGAGTTGGTCAGCTTGCTAAAAAGACTGAGGAAACTCACATGGCAATGGCTGTATGGCAATATCTGCACATGCTCAAAGATCTTTTCAGTTTTTCTGAGCTCTGAAAGAGCTATCTGTCTCAGTGCTGTCAGATGTCACCCACGTGTGTAGCCAATTTGTCTTGCTGTTTACAGTGAACACCTATTGCAGGTAAGCATCTTTTTGCTTTCTTTTTCTACAGATAAGTGGAGTGGAGTGTGTTTGGGGGGAAAGAAAGATTGGGGTTGATTGGTAGGATGCAAAAAAAAAAATTCTAGAGAATGAATTCAAAGAAGCAACTCCTAGTACATCTATCAGATTGATCAAAAGTTGATGTCTCGGTATCTTTACTACCAGCAGAAATAGATTGTAGAGCTCCCCCTATTGTCAGTTGGCCTGTATGTGTTTTCATGCAGCAACAAACTCCTCCACCTCAGAAAAATGATGTGGGAACAGGGGGAAACTGCAGAACTAACGTGCGCATTTTGAAAGCTGTACGCACACTAAAGCTGGGATCTACGTGTGTGACTCGGCCCGGTACGCATCATGTGGATTTTAAAAACAGCACAGGTACGCACTTATCTCCTGGTATGCGCACAAATTATAAAGTTGAAAAAAGGGTAGAGTGTGGGCGGGACATAGGCTGGCTGAATCTGTAACATATGAAGTCTGTTCGTAAGTACACACGCAAGTGCGCAACAGAGCCTCCTACCATGTAAGTTTATTTCTGCTGTGGATGGCTTGTAAGTAATAAAATAAAAACTAGGCCTGTCAGCAGGGTTTTAAGGGTCAGGGCTAATAGATTAAAAGGGAGGCAAGTTAGCTAAAGAGTTTAGGAAGTCCTCTTTACTGGGGAAACAGGTATTTGCATCAGCGCAGGTATCTACTAAAATCTCCCACTTACATGATCGAGTGGCATTTGCGTGCACATGCACATGTCAATATGAAGTCATGCACACATGTACGCGTGTATAGCTGATAACAGGCGTGCAAATAAGCACATATACGAGCATATGTTATAAAATCGCCGCATCCATGTGCACAAGCCAGCAAACGCGCACATGTGTGCACGCTTGCGAATCTTAAAATTCACCTCCTTGCATGTGTGAGTAAGGCATATACTGTGCAGTAAACCTTTATGCGGTCTTAAAGGTATTTCCCAGTCTTTTTATATAGTTCTGACTTTATTGAAATGCTTTGAAAAGTAATTTGCCATTTCTAGAAATTAAAAAGTGTATTGCTTGCTACAATGTATTAATTCTGGAATAGTTTCAATATATATATTATAAAACACATACTGCATGCAACCATGCTTTTTATGCTGGACCCAAACAATTAAAAACATTTTCTATATAAAGGTTGTTGTTTGTTGAGAACATTCTTTAAAATATAATTGTGGAGGGGGGGGTCACATGATGTGTTGAGCCTAGGCAGACATCTTTTTTATATTCACGCATTGAAAATAAGCAGATAAGAAAATTGTTTCAAAAGGCAAAATACATAAAGTATTGCATAAAGTATATCATACAATTCAATAATTTCAATCTAGCCCACATCATTGGGGAAAGAACCATATTTTGATCACTACTTTTAAATGAAATAAAGCTAATAGAAATTGTCTACCTTTTGACACCTAACCCTCAGCATTATCTTTAACAAAGATTTTGTGATGTAGTGGATCCGAAAAATAAAATTATTCTTGTTACCAAACATTGCATGGATATTTAAGAAAAAAGGAACCTCCTAGCTCTACAACACTCTGGTTTAACCGTAAAAATGCTTCCTACGTCTTCTGTAGTATGAGAAACCTCAGAAAATACATATATCTGTTGTCCAAAGAGCAGTCAAGTTTTATATTGACACAATTTCTGGCATATCAGATCTCTGCCCTGCTCAGACACCAATGTTACCAGGAGGGTTTCTCTCAAAGAAATGTCATTAAACTCAAGAAATGTAGATAGGGGGAAGGACTTTGCCCCTAGAGTAAATCCAGCTACTCCTCACCAAAATCTGCAGCCCTTCTACTTCTAGGAAAGCAATAAATCTTAGATATAGCTGGGCATTTATCTATAGGAATAAGCAAAATATCTGATATATTTTTTAAATAATTCCAGAGCCAATAATAGTTTGGTCAATGGAAAGTTTAAAAAAATGCAGGTTCTTCCTTCTCTTAGAATTTTCTATCCTCAATCTGGCTAGTTATCATCAAACTATCTAACATGTGCTGCTTCAACTGCTTACACAGCAGATATCAGAGGGTTCAATTTTACTCTGGAACTATCCATAGAATTTAGTCAATGATCTTGCGCCTATATTTTTGTTCTAGAGTCAAAGTTATATTATTCAGTTGCTGCACTGTTCAAGTATTTTCCAGTTTGAACACCATCCTCCAAATATCAAGTATCGTGACACTTTATAGGTTCCTGAACCTCTCCTGAATCCAGAGGTATAGCTAGTATAGCAGGAAGAGGGACTCTGGTATTTGAACTGGCTTGAAGAGAGGTAGCTAATGTCTTTCTCTCCCTCTGCTGCTATATCTGAAGAAGAGGCCAAAAGTCCATTATCCAGATCAGGAGAAGTTGAGGACAAGATGACAACCAAATTACCGTATTTTTCGCTCCATAAGACACACCTGACCATAAGACGCACCTAGGATTCAGAGGGGTAAAATTAAAAAAAAAAAAAAATTGTGCTAAACCGGCTCTGCGTCTGGGCGTCTTATGGAGCAAATTAGGGGAGAGCATAGCTTTTTTTTTCCTCCCCATTTTGTTTTCGGGTCTGGGGAGGGCCATTTCGGTCCACTCCCCAGATCAGAAAACTTTTCTTTCTCTGGGATCCCCTCCCCCCCCCCCCCCAAAAAAAACCCCCATCCCAACCCTTTAACAACCCCCACCCTCCTGACTCCCCCAAGACCTGCAGACTTAATTTACCACAACCCCCCACCCTCCTGACTCCCCCAAGACCTGCCGACTTAATTTACCACAACCCCCACCCTCCTGACCCCCCCAAGACCTGCCGACTTAATTTACCGCAACCCCCCACCCTCCTGACCCCCCCAAGACCTGCCGACTTAATTTACCGCAACCCCCCACCCTCCTGACCCCCCCAAGACCTGCTGACTTAATTTACCGCAACCCCCCACCCTCCTGACCCCCCCCAAGACCTGCCAAACGTCCCTGGTGGTCCAGCGGGGGTCCAGGAGCGGTCCGGGAACGATCTCCAGGGCGTGGGCCGTCGGCTGCCAGTAATCAAAATGGCGCCGACGGCCCTTTGCCCTCACTATGTCACTGGGACCGACCGCTGGATTGGTTGGTCTCAGTGACATAGTGAGGGCAAAGGGCCGTCGGGAATGACGGCTACTACCTGGAGATAATACCCTTATTCAATAAACATACACATGGTTAATGCATCTCCAACGTTGCTCTAAGCTTCAACGGCAAGAGGAAATGTGGAAAAAGGATTTGCATTCACAAAAAAGCGGGGAGTAGCTTGCTTGTTACGGCGGTTACTACCCCAAACCAAATAAGCCTGATACTTCTACGGCAGGGGAGAAAGTCTGATACTTCACTTTCAATGCATATCCAGCATAGCTGTCTGCTTCAGCAGCAGGGGGAATGAAGAAAAGTGGGTCTATATACAGACAACAACCAAAAAGGACTGAATTATTTAGTCTGGGTAAACAAATAAGCATGGGTATAGCTTGCTTATTGCGGCGGTTACTACCCCTAATTAATTAAGCTAGATATTTCACTTAGATGCAGTTCCAACACTGCTCTCTACATTAATGGCGGGGGTGGAAGGGGAATAGAACCAAAAGGTTACTAAGAGCCAAGAGTAACAGATAAGTATGAGAAAAAAAAAAGTGCAAAACTTGCTGGGCAGACTGGATGGGCCGTTTGGTCTTCTTCTGCCGTCATTTCTATGTTTCTATGGGAAAAGATGGGAGGGTGAAATTCTGGAGGGTGGTTGGGTTAATTTTGAAGTTTTTGGTGTGGTACTTGAAACAATAATGGGCACAGATGGAGCTGCTTATATGGCAAGACTATGCCAACCCCTTAACCACAGGGAGTTAAGGTTCTCACTGCAGGGCTGGAACACAGCGAGACCATGGGATTGGGAAACACGGCATGTTTGTAAATATAAGATTGATTTTCTAGCTCGGAACTTGGGTTTAGGCTCCCTGATCTAAAGGGAAAAGGTTCTTGCTCACATTAATTGGCGAAAGTATAAAGTTTTTACAAGAAACGCATATGAAAGAGGGCAAACAAAACATTGCCAAACAGTGTAATCAAGTATTTTCATCCTCTGGTACTTCTAAACATAATGAGGTAGCCATATTGTTGCATAAAAATATAGGTTTTTACAATAGAGAAATCCTTGACAGACCTGGAAGGGGAGATAAAGCCTGGTAATGGGCCAATTATTTGGGAAGGAGGTTATTTTAGCATCGGTATATGCGCCAAATAAGTACAACCATATATTTTTTGTGGCGCTGATGAAATGTTCAATAGCCTTAGGGCCTTCTCCAGTAATTTTAGGGGGAATTTAAAATATCATTGTGTTTATATGTTAGGTGTTACGGTTTGGCATTAGATCTTAATTCTGTTAAAATTCAAAATTTAAACTCCACAGCGCAAAGGAACTTGTGGGATAAAAGATATTTAGAGAAATGTTTCTACAGTGTTGAAGAGATTTTAATTTGCTCATTAAGAGGTTGATTTTAATGTAGTTTATTTAAACCTTACAGCTGTCTGCCAGTCTGTCACAGGTACATCACATGTTCAAATGTATATGTTTTGAAACCCTTAGTAATACATGGTTGATAACTTCATTTACAACTTTAGCTTCCGGGAGAAGAGCCCCTTGGAAGACTGGAGATGTTGGAAAATGGGCCGCTAATGTCCTTGGTGCACAAAATGAACAATTGCCTAAGCCAAATGGAGCAGTTTCCTGTCAAAGTACACGATTTCCCGAGTGGGAATGGAACTGGCAGCAGGTAAGGATTAATACTGGTATAATAGCTTCTTGACACCTCATGGTCAGGATCTCCCAGTTTTCACATAATTAGTGATGTGGGATATATCGTAGCCATCGGTGCCAAGGAGTTAATGTGTACCTTACAAAAAGGCAAGATTACAGATTTCTGAGGAGCTGCTCTTAGTATTTGCAGATGATCATAGAATATTAAAAGTATCCTTATAAGTCACTCAGACTGCATGGACTTCCGTTATTTTCTCAGTATGGGTAGCCAATATGAATTTTAGCCTTCATTTCTTCAACATGCATAAAACTCATAAGATTGAATATTTGGCCTGCAGCATTTTTTTCTTCTGCGGCAAAAGATTCAGATTTGATCAAGGGATATTCAAGAATTAGTCTTGGGCATGCTTTTGTACACCACCTAATTTTGCAGAATGTTATCCTTTGGTATTTTTGTATGTAGTGCTAGAGAGCAGCACGAAAGCACATCATGATGACAAGAAATATCCTAGTGAGAATAGCATTTGCTGGGAAATATATCCAGTTATATTTGTTTTGATTTCATTTAAACTCAGACGTGTTGTGCTCAGCCTTCAATTGCTAGAACAGAACGGATGTCGAAGGGGCTGTATAAGGTAACGCCAGTCCAGCCTCTGATCAAGAGTAGTTTTCATGTTTTGTTCTTTAAATGTTTAGCAGTGCTTACCAGCACTATGCACACGATTGCTAGTGTTTTCTCATCTGCCACACACATACCTTGTGGTATCAGAAGTTGCACAATACAACAAAAAAGCTTTGAATTCGTTAAACGAACATAAATCTATGGGAAATTTAAGACGGGTAAATGTGAAGTGATCATTTTTCCTTTAAGTTCCATGGCTTGAAGACATTTTACCAATAATGGATAGAATGAGAAAACTACTCTTCTTTATTCAAGCATGGTATAGAAACTTTTTAAATAAAAATAAATGGTGGAAGTTGTGTTTTTTCTTGCTACCTTTGAGTAAAATTTACTTCTATAAATTTGTGTGGTATATAGAGATAATATCTTTGAGACTGTAATTTTTCTGGGTGTTTTACCAAACAATGATGTCTGATTTATAAGTGATTTTTATTCTTTTGATGAAGGACATGTTCAGCTGTTATACTGTATTTTACTGCATGTATCTATATGTTGGATCATCTCCTTGCCTTAATTTGTAAATGTGTGAGAAATTTAATCACTAAATTCACTTTTGCCTCTTTAAAGTTCATATGTTTTTGATTCTTGTTATGCCAGCTTGTAAAAATATGTAATTTTACAGTAATATTGAGGGTGAATTTCAGAGTTTCAAGTGATCTGGACAAACCCCATGTTTTAATTTCCTGCCTCACCAAGTAGATACATTTTAGCCAGGAACTCCTTACCCAGCTAACATGTAACGGATAAAAAGAGGCGTGGCAGGAAATGTTCCAGGGAGTACGGCTAAAATGTATCTGGCTAGTGCTGAATATCAACACTAGCCAGATAAATGTAGGCGGGTAAGTCTGATCAGAGAGAGTGCAGGTGTAAATTTAGCCAGGTATATTCAGCGGGACACTCACCCATTCATATTCCACTGAATATCCAGGTAAACTTCCCGTTGTTCAACCTACTCAGTATGGCCCTCTGTCTATTAAATATATATATTAATGAAACAACTTAAAAAATATGTAGAAATATGCATGCTGTAGACTATTGTCTTATTACTGGTTTTTTTTACTACAGGTAAATACTTGTATATATCAAATTTTCTTCAATTTTTAGTTCATAATTGATAGCATTACATGGCAGCACTACACAGATGATTTATTTAAAAAAAAAAAAAAACAACCTGTCTATATGGCCAAAAAGGTTTTTAGCTAACCTGACTGGCAGTTTTAAAACATAAGGTAAATGAGATTTTATCACAAATGGAACAAGTTCTGATTATGTGCGCTAAATTGCTGCTGTAGTAGTGATTTGTGATAGCAGAAACAGTTGACAAAATGTTAAAACAGTAATCACCTTACTATTTTGCCATTAGGAAACTGTTTTGTTTTTTTCACGTATTTGAGGGTGTACATGCAGAAAAGGTTTGGTTTGGTTGTCCTTCGATTCTGCCTCCCATTTTTTTGGCTTTTTTTTTTTTTTGGTTAATTTGTTTTTGGAGTTTTTGCATGTAAATTTTTTAATGCATAATATTAAATTTTATGTATCTAAATTGTACCAAAAAAAGTATCTTATGCTCATAAGCAATTTGCACACACAAGCTCTGAAAACAAATGCACATCCCTCCCTGTTGTGATCACATATCTTAATGCTTATAAGATTGACTTCCACCACTTTTATCACGCTTCATGCTGTTCCCCAAATAGAAAAGTTTTTGTTTTTTTTAATATTCATGCAATTTAAAATGTTCATTATCTGAATTTTTCTATAAAATTCATTCAAAATCAAGTGTAGTCACTATTGCTTTTGTGCAAGCTACCAGACAAGGCCAGTAGAAGTATGACATTCTGGAAAGCCTCAGTTCAATCTGCTATGCACATCTTATGGGAACAGTACCAATATTGCCATCCCACATGCAGAATAGTCACCACCTTTGAAAAGTCAGATGTCCCTCCAAGGGCAGTTTGGAACCAGGTTCAGCCTTTGCAGAGTTATAAAGGGTTGGAGGGAGATGCATATACACCCACACATGCACCCACTGACATCTGCACCATCTGATAAGCCTCAGGTCATATTGAACCAAGCAAGGCTGAAAGAATCCAGATGCTTGAGTGTGTACTAAGATATCTAAGCTCATTTTACAAAAAATGTCAGTACCAAAAAGAGAAGAAAAGGAACATCTGTTCTGACAGAACTGTGTAGGATTGAAATTTTAGTAAGAATGTTCCTTTTTTCCTTCTCTTTTGGTGTACTTACTCTACTCATTACTGTAAAATTCATGTCAACAGAAGGAGTTTACCCAGCTATAATGTTGCTTGTCAATTTTTATTTTTTCATGTGGATAAGAAATTTGTATATAAATTTAGAGAAATAATGTTTGTAATGCTAAAATATACTGCTAGGTAAAAGTTTTCACACCTTTGCACATTTTTCACATTATACTGTCTGAAAAAATACAAATAAAAATATATTCGTTTGTTTTACTGATCCACGAATCATACTCTATACTTTCATCATGATAGAACAGTAACAGAAATCTTACAAAATTAAGAATAAGAAACCAAAAAGACTTGCTCCTTTTCTTTCTCTACATCAGTCCAGAATAATTGCTGATGGAGGCAGAGAACTTTTTTTTTTTTTTTTAAATCTACAGCATCACTACTATATCTGTTGAGCACATTGGTTTGAACGAATATTCTTTGCCTCCAGCTGAAAGAACTACTAATGGAGCAGCAGTATTTATCTTACTGGTCTGGCACGTGATTTGAATTTAATTTGAAGAAAGAAATATGCATCTGTAATCTTTACAAAATAGTGAGCCATTATTTTGATATGCTCCCATTCCCATTCGTGGGTTCTTGGTTGAGCTAGTTTAGAGCATATATACATTCATTAAGGAAAGGAGAAAAGGATCCTCTAAAATTTTTAATTCTTCACTACATTGAGCATTGAAAGGTAAAACATAAGGGCATTCATTTGTTTGTAAATGATTCTAGCCTTCATCTCGGAGATTATAAGGCTGTTTTAAGTCCTGTGTAGGTGAGGTCATTATCGCAGAAAGAGAACAGCACAGCCTGCACTGCATGAAATTGCAGTGAATAAAACAGACAATGTATTACAAAGAGAATCTAGGGCCTTAAACTGTAACGTTAAGATTTGTTTTTTAATTTAACACTATCTAATAAAGCAGTTTATGCAAGCAGTGTTTGTAATAAAAACATAAAAGCCGACCAAAAATACATGAAGACAGAAAACAGAATAGTTAAGCAACAATAAAACTGTCGTGAGATGCAAGACATAGACCAGCATATATTGACAAATTCTGCAACAAAAGTTAACAATCATAGGCCTGACTGTTTACCCTGAGTTGTTTGAATCAGTTTCATCCGTTGATTTATGAACAGCGGCCATTCTATATAGCAGACCTGGGCAAGGGGCGGCCCGCGGGCCGAATCCGGCCCGCCTACTGTCTGTGACCGGCCCGCCCACTGCTGAGAGCAGACGGAGAATGAGGCACGCTGCCTTCCCTTGCAGAGGGAAGGCAGCGTTGGTGGCCAATCGGGGAGCGAGGGAGCGGAGAATGAACATTTTTTTTTTTTTACAGCGTCCGGTGGGGGGGAGGGAGTGACTCGAGCGAAGGCACGCTGCCCGATTGGCCGGTGCTGGGCAAGGCTTGCCCAGCACCGGCCAATCGGACAGCGTGCCTTCGCTCGAGTTTCTTTCCTACGTAAAAGAAAAGCAGGAAGCTTGTACCGTCACAGTTCCGCCTTTCGTGGTCCTTTATCTAATACCCAGTGAAAGCTGTGCAGGTCGTGGCTATGGTGGAGGGTTCAGCTGGGCAGCCTCTGCTTTTTCCTCTTTAGGAATCCTTTGCTTTAAGTTCCAGGAAGCTCGCCTGATTTAGCAGCACAGAGCTCAGCTGTAAAAAAAAAAAATGCCTTCGCTCGAGTCTTGCCCAGCCCCGGCCAATCGGGCAGCGTGCCTTCACTCGAGTCACTCCCTCCCCCCCACCGGACGCTGTAAAAAAAAGTTCATTCTCCGCTCCCTCATTCCCTGATTGGCTGGTGCTGGGCAAAAGGGGCAGGGAGCGGAGAATGAACTTTTTTTTACAGCGTCCGGTGGTGGGGGGGGGGGGGGAATGACTCGAGCCAAGGCACGCTACCTTCCAGTGTTGCCAACCTCGCTTATTTACTGCGAGATTGGGCTTCTTTTTGTAGTCATTCTCGGGGGTTTTTTCCGATTCGCTTTTAATTGGGCTATTTTTTCTGCCAGTCGTGTTTTTTTGGCCTTGTTGGGCGGGACATGTGCTCTGATGTTACAGTGATTGGCTGCTGCTGCTGCAATGAAGCCTGTCCATAGCAGGTGCACCCTATCCCTATAATTGCAGCAGTAAGCCAATCAGAGCAGGAGCTGCAAGCCTTGTTGATGCACACGTCAGGAGCATATTTTGTGGGCAGACCTAGACAGTACTGCACAGTATCGCACGTGGGCGGAACGCGAAGGCCAGGAGCATGGCATTGGAGCGTAACAGGAAAGGAATCCAGAGTGTGCAGCTACAGCCAGGTATCAGGAGGGGAGGAATTAGTATGTTGGGAGGGGGAATGAGACTGTGGGGGCTAGAGATGTGCTTGGAGGGGGTGGGGAGAGGGGAATGAGACTGTGGGGGCCAGAGATGTGCTGGGAGGGGGGAATGAGAGTGTGGGGGAGCCAGAGATGTGCTGGGAGGGGGGAATGAGAGTGTGGGGGAGCCAGAGATGTGCTGGGAGGGGGGAATGAGAGTGTGGAGGGGGCCAGAGATGTGCTGGGAGGGGGGAATGAGAGTGTGGGGGAGCCAGAGATGTACTTGGAGGGGGAATGATGTAAGTAGGTCCTCCATATTTTCATTGAATCTTTGTATTTTACTTACTGTTTGTTTATGAAGGGATAGTATATATACTATATACAGTATTGGGTAGAACTGAGTTAATTATATTAGTCCGGCCCTCTAAAACCATCCCAATTTCTCATGCGGCCCCATGGGAAAATTAATTGCCCACCCCTGCTATATACAGCTTGAGCAAAGCATTAATCAGCTGCAGGTAAAAATCATGACCTGACACTTTTGAATCCTTGAACTTATGTCAAAATGGGATCAGTCATATCTCACACATGTATATTTAAATTTTCCTATTCCTTAATGAGCATTCTGTGCTTTGCAAGCAAATGAAGGTTTAGATGTTATCTCCAGCAATAAGAATTCTTCCGAACCATTTAACATTGTATCTATGTAAACCTCCTAAGAGTTTTTAAATCTCAAAAGGAACTTATAAAAAAAAAAATACCCCTTAAGCAATAGATCTTTCTGTTGCAGGCAAGGAGGTGGAATTTGAGAAGAAAAGTTTTGATTCCCTGATAGAAAAGGGAAATTTCTCACAGGACAAGCAGGATGGTAGTCCTCACATATGGGTGACATCATCAGGATGGAGCCCAATAACTGAATACTTTTGTCAAAGTTTCTAGAACTTTGACACCTACTGGGCATGCCCAGCATAGCACCAACCCTGCATCCAGCAGGGGTCCCCCATTCGGTCGTCTTTTTTCCGCGCAGCAGTAGACACGCGGGTTAAGGAGTTCTTCAGAGATTCCTGACAGGAATTTTTCCTCACAGAACTTTTCAAAAAATTTCAAATTATACCCCACAGGGGTTCCCTTATCGATACCTTTGCTCCGCGGTCGAACGGAAAGGTTTTTTTTTTTTAACCAGCTTGCAGTCTATTCCCGTCATTTTTCCCGTGCAGCCTACTGGCCATCGACCGCACTGTGACTAAATTCTTGTTGAGGCCATGGCGTCTGGTTCCCGTCTGTGCCCAGAGTGCACTCGAACAATGTCCATCACTGACCCTCACACGGTCTGTGTGATGTGTTTGGGGTCCGACCATGATGTCCTTACTTGCACCAAATGTGCCCAAATGACAGCAAAGGGTTGCAAGGCTAGGCTGGAGAAGATGGAACTTCTCTTTCGGTCAAATACCCCAACTCCATTGATAGCTTTGTCGTCTTCCAAACCAGTACCATCAACTTCGCGCCAGTACCAGGAAACTTCTGCTGCCCGACCGGCTTCAACGACTCTGCGGGTGTCGACCCTCTCTGTTCCTCCTCAGGAAAAAGACAGAGGAGAACATCGAGACAAACATAGACACCGCCATCGGAAAGCTCAGGCCATCGATACAGGTAAGCCCTTGGCATCGACGTTGTCTGAGCCACCAACAAAAGTCCCGTACAGAAAAGGCCCCATCCTATTCTGTTTCTGGGTCACTGAGGCGTTCCCCCTCCTGGGCAGGTGCCAAGAGCCGCGACTCAACGGTGGACCCCCTGGCTACACCAGTGCTGCCTCCTACTCCGGAACCAGGTATCCATGCCCCAGGCTTCCGTGAGGAATTGGATCGGATGATCGAAGAGGCCAATGGTAAAGCACTCCAAGGGTTCAAACCTCCATCGGTGCTAGTTCCCAAGCTGGCCACCGATCCAATACCCAAGGCGCTTGCACCGCTATTGGATGCCCTTCCACCAGTGGATCCGAGGGAACCGATGGGCCCCGATTCCTTCCTCACCGATACCCTTGTCATCGGAAGAAGAAGAAACGCTGATCTCCATTCCGCCCTCAGGAGTGTTGCCATTGATGTCGCCGATTCCATCGGTGCCTCCATCGATGCGGCCATCGATGCCTAGGCATATCATATGGTGCGATGCAAATTCAGAAAATAGGAGGTGTTAGGGGCGGAGAGTGGGCTGGGTTAGCCTGTTTGCGAAGAGCTATCGCACAGCCATAACGCCGATTTTAACTACACTTCTTTGGATTGCGTTAGGCTGTGCGATAGCTGCCGTGACCGTGCGGTAAGGTTTCATCGCCATTTGCGATGTCTCCCGTAAGTCCTATTTCAGGTGAATTGACGGGTCCAGAGCCGAGAGAGAGAGAGAGTCTCTCAACCTAGCTTGATGTTACCCAGGTAGAGAGTCCATCAAGCTAGGTTGAGAAAACATTGCCCAAATCTCATCTTGGAGTGAGTTTCCTCACTCCAAAGGCCAGCAAATCTTCACAAGAGACCACTGTTCTGTTCGTAGGTGTCACGTAGAATGTCAAAGTGGCCCTTAATCCCCTACACTCTTACCTAAACCCCACCTCGAGTTACTAAGTGGGCCTACCATAGGGATACAAATACCTACCTATGGGCCATGATATTATGGCCGGTATCTATCTCTCTCTCTCTCTCTCGCTCTCGCTCTCGCTCTCGCTCTCTCGCGCTCTCGCTCTCTCGCGCTCTCGCTCTCTCGCTCTCGCTCTCGCTCTCCTGTGTGTCAAGGACCATTAACAATGGACTCCCCTTTTGCTATCGCATGCGGAACTTATCGCATTTTGATAAATCCACCCCAATGTGAAGGGTGACCAAAGTAAGGGGATGGAACCGGCTTAAGTAGCATGCTTAAAATAAATGGGAGAAAATTATTTTGCACGCAACGCACAATTAAGCTCTGGAATTTATTGCCAGTTAGCATAGCTGGGTTTACAAAAGTTTTGGACAACTTCCTGGAGGAGAAGTCTATAAACTGTTAATCAAAATGACTTAGGGAATAGCCACTGCTTATTACTGGCATTAGTAGCATGGGATTTATTTAATGCTTAGGTACTTGCCCCAGTATATCCTGGATTGGCCACTATTGGAAACAGGATGTTGGCCTTGATAGACCCTCAATCTGACCCAGTATGACAACTTCTTATGTCCTTAATCTTGATCAAAGAATGGTTTGGATTAAACCATTGGAGCTCAGAGACTTATAAACTTAATAAAAAACAAAAATTGAAACTCCTTGCTTCTTAGTAAAGCTATTTGGAGACAGTATAAGAAACAATTAAACTCCTAAAAGAGATGAAAATTTCCTCTACTATCCTTATCTATTCATTTGAGTCAATTCTTACAGCGAAACTTCGTACAATAAGCTATAAAGTAAGGCGGAGAGATTTCTGTGTGACAGTGCTACCGCAGTGGCATGCATAATGAAACAGGGCAGAGTCTATAGTAGAGGGATATCAAAGGTCACAAATTATTTCTACACTTCATATTGAGTGAAGTAAAAAATGTACAGGCCAATTTCTAAATCCATAATCTTCTCGATCCTGTCGAGCAGGTGCTTCTTTAGGAGATATATCAGTTTTAATCAAAATTTGCAAATCACAAATATAGTTTCTTTGTGGAAACAAGCATTGAGGCATTAATGGGATAGTTACACTAACATAGAATTAGCCAAAGGGGAACTTGATGTATATCTCCTCCCTATCATGGCCACTTGATGGGACATACATACATTAAAAAAAAAAAGACAAAATAAACAAAACAGGTGATACTAGTGGTGCAGGTTTGGCAAAGGTAGCCTTATTGTGTGTGTCTAATTAATCCTTAACCTTGTCATTTTCTAGTGTTTCTAAAAAGCCAAAGATATTCTAATCCAAGGCATAATATCCCTGGTGGACCAATTTATCTTCTAGCATGACTCTAGTGAAGTTAAATTTATTTAGACTATTTGCAAATTCATACAGATGAGTCTCGTGAATGGCTATTTTATGGACAAAGACCAACTCTTTGGAATTCTCAGCCAAAAGAAATTAAAGGCAAGAGTAATCTTTTAAAATTTCGCAAACTGGTGAAAGCACGTATATATTCCAGCAAACATTTTTAGTGCAGTGAATTTTATTTAGCATTCGTTTATTTAGCATTAGTTTATATACCGAGGTATAGCAGACATTGCCTTCACTCCGGTTTACATTATAACAAACCAGTTACATTTAAATCCATAACAGTATAACAGAAATTGAATCAGAACATAACTTAATAGTCAATAAATACATCATACATTAAAAATTTGACTGTATAAAATCTTGTAGGGGACGGTTGATACCGTAACAAAAGCGAGAGAGGTTTCTGTGAGTCGGGGTGGTCGTCGTGGGAGGGGGATTGCTAGCGTAAAAATGAATCGCGCAGTGGATGTGATCCAAGATTTATGTTCTGCTGTCATTAGGTGAGCAACCATTGCAAGACTGTGAGAGAAGCCAAGCTTTAAGTTCTTTTTTAAAAGATTTAAAGTTTTCTTGCGAATTGAGGTGATGAGGTAATGAGTTCCATAATTTTGGGCCGACGATGGAGATGGCTCTATTTCTTGTGGAGGATGGTTTGGCTTGTGGTAGTGAAGGAACATCCAGCTGAATTTTATATGTTGACCTTGTACGTGAAGATTTATGTAAATGTATAATATTGTCCAGGGCAGTGTAGTCTGCTTTAAGAATTGTCTTGTGTAGGATTGTGAGGATTTTGTACTCTATTCTTTTTTCAACCGGTAGCCATTGTAAGTTATAGAGTACTGGGGATATGTGGTCGGATTTTCTTTTACCAGTCAGGACTCTGGCAGCTGCATTTTGGAGTAGCTGCAGTGGTCTTAAGGTTGATTTAGGAAGGCCTATTAGAAGGGAGTTGCAGTAGTCCAAACTGGAGAAGATGAGGGCTTGAAGAACGGTTCTGAAATCCTGGGGGTGAAGCAGTGGTTTTAGGTGTTTGAGTATTTGAATTTTGTGGAAGCCTTCTCTTGTTCTTGTTGTGATGTGTTTTTTGTAATTTAGCTCATTATCTAGCCAACGTTGTCTTTAAGTTGAATTCGAATGTTGTCAAATTGGAAGGGTGGAGTGGATGTTGTACCAGAGTTTTTTCTTGCAATTAGAATACATTCTGTTTTGCTCATATTTAAACATAATTTTAGGTTGTTTAGCAGTTTTCGTATTGCATCAAGGTGTGAGGCTGCTTTTGACATTGAGTCTTCTAAGGATGAAGTTATAGGAATGAGCAGTTGTATGTCATCAGCATACATGTAGAAAATGATGTTAAGGCTTGATTGGAGTTGGCATAAAGGTAGAAGGTAGATATTAAAGAGAATGGGCGATAAAGCCGACCCTTGAGGAACTCCTGTTTCCAGAGGGATGGCCTCGGATGAAATGCTGTTGTAGGAGACTTTGAAAAACCTGTTTTTAAGGAAAGAGGTAAACCAGTTAACGGTTTTTCCATCGAGCCTGATGGATTCCAGGCTAGAAATAAGCCTTTTGTGGTCCACTGTGTCAAAGGCTGCTGACAGATCGAGGAGGATCAGAAGGTGTTCTAGTTTGTTATCGAAGCCTCTTAGTAAGGTGTCAGAAAGATTGAGTAGAAGGGTTTCTGTACTGAGGTTTTTCCTAAAACCGTGTTGTATGGGAAATAGTATTTTGTGGTCGTCAAGATGTTCGTTTAGTTGTTTCAGTACCACCTTCTCTGTCAGTTTAGCAAAGAGGGGTAGGTTTGAAATTGGGCGGTAATTGTTTAAATCTTCTGGGTTAAGGTTTTTTTTCTTTAGTAGTGGCGTGATTGTAGCGATTTTTAGTTTGGTAGGAAGCTCGCCCTCTATAAGAGATTTGTTGATGATTGCTGCTATTGTTGGGGCTATGGGATGAGCGATTTCCTTTAACACTCGGATCGGGATGGTGTCCATGTCATGACGCGCAGGGTTTATTTTTTTCAGCATTTTCTCTGTTTCCATGTTGGAGATAGGATTGAAATCAAGCCAAGGACTTATGTTTGTTAATGATTGCTTTTCTATGATTGATGGGGTGTTGAAGGCATCAGTAATTTTTGAAATTTTGTTCTTAAAGAAGATGGCTAAGTCTTGGCTCAAATCTTTGGTTACGGTAGTATTGGGGTTGTTGTTTTCGGCGATGATTTTGTGTACTATGTTGAAAAGGGATTTAGATTTGTTGGCGGAGTTATTTATTTTTTTACCGTAATAATCATGTTTCGTGTTCTGAATAGTTTTTTTGTAGGCGGCTAGTTGTGTGCGGTATTTCTGCTGTAATAAGGGCTGTTTGTTTTTTTGCCACTCTTTTTCGATTTTCCTGAGGGCCGTTTTCATGTTTTTTAGAGTGGTGTTATACCAAGGGTTTTGGTGTTCTCTTTTGTTCTTTAGACGTTTGATTTTCTCTGGGTTAATATTGTTAACGGTTTCTTCGGTAATTTGATACCAGGATTGGATAGCGTTATTTATGTTTGAAAGGTCGAGATTAGCTAGCTGATAACCCAGTTCTTGTAGGAGAAGATCAGATTGAAATGGTGGTCGGTATTTGAAGAAATTTTGAGTATCCTTAGTGTTGGTTAAATTGTTGTAATTTATTTGAGTCTTGCATAGTAGTAGATGGTGATCAGACCAGGGAACTGGACTATGGGAAATTGAGGTATTTGAGAAGTAGATATTAGTGAATATTAGATCCAATGTGTGACCTGCTTTGTGTGTGGGGTTGTGCACTTGTAGGAAGCAATTTAAGCTTGAAAGCATGTCTAGAAAGGTTTGGCAGTTTAGAGATCTTGGGTTGGTATCTATATGGAGGTTGAAGTCGCCAAGAATGATTGAATGATTTTACCAAGCATGGGAATGTTTACCATAAAGCAGAGGGCAATGTGCTTGATACTGGCTGTATCTTTGTAGAAGATTTTATTTGTATGTTATCTGTTTTATGTTTTATTTTTTTTTCACATTGTAATGTTTGTTTTATTACTTGTTTATTTAAATTGATTTTTATGGTTGTATTTTGTAAACTGCCTAGGAAAGTTGATAGGCGGTACAGAAATGTTTTAAATCTCTACAATAATTTAAAGAAAAAATGCATCTATTGTATATATTGTGTGACATTCTTTCGAATCATATTTCAAAGTAGGGATGTGCAGCTGGAAAATGTTTTCATTTTGTTTTATTTGATTAAACATTTTTTTCTTTGTTTTAGTGCTCACTAAATTGCGCTTGTGCACTAATTGGGTTTAATGCACACTAAAAAAAAAAAAAAGGCACATCCCTATTGCAAAGCTCCAGCAAACTCACCTAAGCATGCAGATATTTCTGCTACTTTAGCCTTTCTTCAAAAATGCGCCAGAAAAATGTTTATTGCACAAATAAAATATCATGTAGCAAAGGAAGAATCAGGCATCTCTGTTCTATGAAGGGAGTTAAAGCCAGAGTATATCCCAAAAAGCAGTTTTATCCACAATATATTCTAAATTTGTTCATGAAGGCTTTATTAACGATGCCTTTTTTAATTCTTTTAAAAGACAGATTTTATCTTAAAAAGTTAGTCTGACAGCATATTACGGTAATATATCTTTCTGAAGTATCTATCTTGTAGAATTCAATTTTTAAATTAATCTGAAAATACATATACAGTTAATCTAGTACCTTCTTATTAGCCAGAAGTTCTCTTTTATTTTTCAATCAGACTAAAGTTATATTTGCATTTTTTAAGTAGTGTGCAGGAAAAATTAGTCATTAAGATGCTCAAAAGTAAGCAACATCTTACTGAGATATTTAGAAGTGTCAAATTCTTTTTCAAGAAAGTCAGATAAATTAATTTTATTTGGAGGAGCATAAAAAGTTTAGGCGACATCCGAACCAACCGTAGCAAGTTGGGCAAAGGAGAATACAAGTACAGCACGTATGCTTAAAGGAAATCAGGCTCCAAAGAAATCGGAACCTTTTCAAATAGATTACAATCATCATCTTGGGAGCAATGTACATCCTTCAGAGATTTGTATAGTGGCCATATGATCCACATTACATTCATTTTCAAAACACTACAGATTGAATGTTCTCATGATAAAGAACGCTGCTTAGAAAGTAAGCATTCGAAAAGCAGTTTTAATATCCTTCCACCCAGAATAATTGGGCTGTAGTATTTACCAATTGTTCTGGACTGATGTAGAAGAAAGAAAAGAGAGGAGAAATTTATATTTCCTTGATAATTTCCTTGCACTTATTTCTGCTACACCAGTCCAGACCCCCCCCCCCCCCCAAGGAGGAAAGAAATTTTAAATTAAATAAAGTCTTCAAAATTTCAAAGAGTATCTTCCTCTTCCATTCCAAAAAAAATAGGTGATTTCTGTTTCATGTATATGGATTTTTCTGTAGTTTTCAGAATGCTTTGACAGCGGAGTACTGGCTCAAACCAATTTGCTCACGGATGTAGTAGTGATGTCACAGATTTAAACAAAAAACGTTCTCTGCCTTTATCAGCTGGATGAGGGATTAAACCAAATTGTTCCGGACTGGTTTAGCAGAAATAAAGGAAAATAAATTGAGTAAGTATAAATTTCTCCATTGTATGATTATTCACATCTGGTTCAAAAGGTTACCTTTACACGGCCCATAAGTTAAATAGAGCCCACCTGTGTTCAGTCGCAGTAGTTGAACTGGTTTGAGTACGCCTGGATGAAGAATCAAGTTGTTTGTGTTGTATGAAGTGAATTTAATGCAAAGGTGAAAGCATGCCAAACATGGAGCTGCCTAAAGAACTCCAGGATAGCAATTTTCAAAGGTACAGATTTAGTGTAGGCTCTAGGAAAACTTCAATATATTTAAATATCCCTTGGAGAAATGTCAGGTCTATCATAGTAAAGTGGAAACAATTTGGCACCACAGAGACATTACCATGATCAAGCAGTCCTTCCAAAGTCAATAGCCGAGGGGTCTCTGTGAGACGTAATATGATTTTAAAAGAACTCTAGCAGTCTCTAGTTGACACTGTGGAAAATGTTGACATGTCAATAATTCAAGATTACTCCACAAATCTGGCCTGAATGGGAGGGTGGCAAGAAGGAAGCCATTGCTGAAGAAAAGCCATATGATGTGTCGCATATGCGTTTGCCAAGAAAGACTTATGGGACACTGCATACATGTGGGAGAAGGTTTTGTGATCTAATGAGACCAAATAGCTTTTTGGTTTCAATACTAACAGCTCGATCCAGTATCGTCCGCTCGAGGATTGCCCGTCTGTAACGTGCTCGTAGCGCACAATTCGGGCGCGCAAGGCAGTTCGGCGATACAGTGTCCAGTTTCACGCGTCCGTATCGCTTCTGAAAACAGACGCATAACCCTTTCCGCACCCGGCATGTAAATGAACGAAAAAGCTGTATAATGAAGGAATTAGCTATTCCCCTGCGATACTGTAACAGGCACTGATATTATCTCCTCCGTAACCCGCTGTTCTGCCGCGGCCTTAACCTGCTAGTTTACCGCCTCCCCCTAGTAGGAGTTAGTGTAGTGTAGGGTAAAAACATTGCTTACCCGCCCTGGTCCCGTCCGGTCTCCTGCAGCCCCGACCGGACGGGGCTGCAGGAGACCGGACGGGACCAGGGCAAAAAAAAACAAACGAAAAAGTAGCAAGGCTCGGGCCTGCTATGGTAAGTTTAAAAAGTGTAAAAAACAAAAAACCTGTGTGCTATATAAAAAAATAAAACAATTTTAAATACCTGTCGGAGGGCCGTGGGTCCAGGCGGCCGGTGGGCGGCGGGCAGCCATCAGCGGCATCCGGTAGTCCCTTCTCCCTTCCTCCCTCCCTCCCCTGCCTGGATGAGCGCCAAAATCGCATGGGCGGGTCGGCAGCGGGGGGGGGGGGGGCGGCAGCAGGATCCGGGAGCGGCGGGTAGGCAGCAGCGGGGTCCGCGGCAGCGGGGGGGGGGCGGCAGCGGGGGGGGCGGCAGCAGGATCCGGGAGCGGCGGGTAGGCAGCAGCGGGGTCCGGGGGTGGCAGCGAGATCCGGGGAGCCAGCAGCGGCAGCATGTTCGATCGCGCAGGCAGGTAGGTGGCAAAGTAAAGATGGCCGCCTGCACGGGAAAATCGTGCAATTGGCCGCTGAAGACGTGACGTCACGACGTTTGGCGTCACGGGGTGTGACGTCACGTCTTCAGCGGCCAATTGCACAATTTTCCCGTGCAGGCGGCCATCTTTACTTTGCCACCTACCTGCCTGCGCGATCGAACATGCTGCCGCTGCTGGCTCCCCGGATCTCGCTGCCACCCCCGGACCCCGCTGCTGCCTACCCGCCGCTCCCGGATCCTGCTGCCGCCCCCCTGCTGCTGCCCCCCCCCCCCCCGCTGCCGCTGCCCCTGCCCCCCCCGGACCCCGCTGCTGCCTACCCGCCGCTCCCGGATCCTGCTGCCGCCCCCCCCCCCCCCCCCCCCCCCGCTGCCGACCCGCCCGTGCGATTTTGGCGCTCATCCAGGCAGGGGAGGGAGGGAGGAAGGGAGAAGGGACTACCGGATGCCGCTGATGGCTGCCCGCCGCCCACCGGCCGCCTGGACCCACGGCCCTCCGACAGGTATTTAAAATTGTTTTATTTTTTTTATATAACACACAGGTTTTTTGTTTTTTACACTTTTTAAACTTTTTTACACTTCCTGGTGCCTGTCATTTCAAATGTCATTTGAAATGACAGGTACCAGCGCACCCAGGTTACTGTATAGGCGCTGTTACAGCGCCTATACAGTAAAATGGGTTGCGCGGGCATAACCCTTCCCTAACGCTTCACAGCCGCGGCATGCATTTGCATGCGATTAGAGGAGAGTATCGGGGAGTTAGTGAAGAGAACTGTGCGTGCGGGGGGGAAGGGTGCGCCTGACACTACCTCACTGTTTTTACCGCGGCCTTACTGGATCGAGCCGTAAGTGATATGCATGGCATAAAACAAACAGAGCATCTTTCTTCTAACACTGTCCATACAGTAAATCATGGTAGTGGCAGCACTAGGTTGTGGGGATTCTTTGGAGCAGCAGGGGTAAGGAGTCTTGTAAAAATCAAAGGAAAAATGGAGGAATACCTCTTCCATTCTGCCATAGACTTGGGACTGGGGAGAAGATTCACCTTTCAGCAGAGCAGTTGATCCTAAGCACAAAACCAAAGCAGCAATGGAGTGGCTCAGTCAAAGTCCAGACCTGAATCCAGTAGAAAATCTGTGCCAAGAATTGAAAACCATCCCCAAACATGAAAGAACTTGCACCATCTCTGTGCAAAGTTGGTAGACACTTTCCATCAAGAATTGTCAAAGGGTGTGAAAACTTACACAATCAAGACTTTTTTAGTTTATTTTTGTTAAATACATTTGGATTATTTCTATAATTATTTCATGATCAAAGAATAGCATGTTTTGTGTGGATTGGTAAAATAAACTCCTATTTTTCATGCATTTTGATTTATATTTGAGATAGAATGTAAAAAATGTAGAAGAATATGAAGACTTTACAAGGCACTGTAGATCTATTGTTTATGCTGTTATGTACAAATGAAATGATAAACTCACAGTACTGTGCATGTAGAAACGTTTTCACAAATTATTTTGAGTTTTTCTCTCAACAGAGGATCCCAAGCATTAAAATTTTTCAACACGCACCAGTTAAAATGCCAGCTTCAGCGACATCCAGACTGTACTAACGTAAAGCAGTGGAAAGGTGGACCTGTTAAGATTGATCCCTTGGCTTTAGTGCAAGCCATCGAGAGATACCTTGTAGTTAGAGGTATTTGTGTGTTTTTTTTAAAGATCTGAAATGTTAATATTAGAAAACTGTTTTACTGTGTAACCACAATAAATGTATCCCAGCTTTAAGACTTTGCTTAGCTGAAAATGGAATATGCAGTGCTTTAGGCAGTATGGTTTCTTATCGCTCAGCCCTAACGACTGCTTTAGTTGTGACTTATTGCCATCTTTGGTCTTAAAAATACCCTTTAACTCCACATTTTTCTAGTTTGATAATCAGAAATCCACCTACTCAATTTCAAATTGGTCAGGGGTTTTATAGAAGGTCTATTAAATGTGTATACATTGGTAAAGAGGCTCAAGAGCAATGGATAAGGCTGAGGACTTGAATTTTAGACAAAATTAAAAACAATTTTCAGTTTTATTAGACAGGTTGAGGAGTAGAAAATGGCATGCAAGAAGTTAGTAAAAAAAAAAATCAACCCACAAAGGCAAAAGGCAATTCAAGATCAAAATCCTAACCACAATGAAATTGCCCAATCAATTCAAAAATGTGAGTGATCACTTTATTCAAGACAGGAGGAAAAGACCTCAGAACACCCACGCATGGCTCAAACCGAACCATATCAGCATTTGGCTGAATGTTTCAATCATCGGTCTGAAAATCCTTCTACCAACCCTTTTCTTTTATTCTTCAAAAAACTTTTTGCATCATTTTTTTATAAGTCCTTTTTAAATATATGATAAGGAGAGTTATCTCAAAACTTCATGTCCCTTCACCATCAAATTTGCCACCGGGCGAAACGCTGACAGCGTCTGCGAAGGTGAACTGGCCAACTGGTTAGGTTTGAGCCATGCGTGGGTGTTCTGAGGTCTTTTCCTCCTGCCTTGAATGAAGTGATCACTCACATTTTTGTATTGATTAGGCAATTTCATTGTGGTTAAGATGCAAGAAGTTAACCCATTATAAAGTAGCCTTTGTGGATGATATAAATTCACACTGGTATATCAGACTTGGGAGAAAGAGCAGGAAAAAGTGTGGAGAATTTTTTTTTTTAATTATATTACATATTGGTAGGAAACTGGAAATGACACGTGAATTTATTTGGGACCATTCTTCATTGCATTCCTTGTCGGTACATTCCGTCACAGCTCTCATTCTACCTTGAGCTCGGTTCAAGTTTTAACCCAGTCCTCCTTAAGGCAGAATGCCGCAAGGGATTCTGGGTGAAGAGAGGTTCCCTTCACCCTACCATAAGAACCCAGGCCTAGAAAGGCTTGGGGAGCCCCAGGTTGCTGGTAGAACCTCATGATACACTCAGACGGACATTTACCTGTTAGTTGTGCCTGACACAAGGTGAGCTACTTTCTTGATTCTTGTATATTTGAAGCACTGTAAATAAATACCTGCACCATAACTAAGTGGGTCCAGTCTTATTGTATTCCTGAGCTATTCCCGCGGCCACCTCAGACAGAATATGCTACACTCTTAAACAGTCACACTCATGCACCGTATGATCTGTGTCATCCCTGATGCTTCTCTTAAACCATAGAACTTTCCAAACATTTTTATGCCATTATTTACCATTGTAGCTTTGAAACCCAAATCTGTTCCTTTTTCTCCTTATCCGAAGAATGTTTCTCCCAGGACACGCAGGATGGTAGTCCTCACATGTGGGTGACGTCACTGGACAGAGCTCTATCATGGAAAACTTTTCTGTCAAAGTATCTAGAACTTTTGACTGGCACACTGAGCATGCCCAGCATGCCATAATCCCTGTAGCCACAGGGGTCTCCCTTCAGTCTTTTGTTCCACGCTGCAGTTTGCCTCGTGGTTAGGAGCTCTGTGAGAATTCTCTCCCCATATTTCCTACGGAAAAAACTTGAAGATTACTTCATTAAAAAGTTCCCTCATAGGGGTCTCCCATCGCCATATTGTTTTTCATCGCTTGGTGAGTAAAAATCCACCGTCTCAGGTAGGTTCCTGCTCCCCTTTCCTCAGTGTTCACAGGCCATCGACTGTTTTTGCAGCCCCCTTTTTTTTTCTCCAAAATGGCAATGGGTTTTTGAAAATGTCCGGAGTGTCCCCGAAACATGTCAATTACCGACCCACATGATGTCTGTGTGATCATCACACGATATTTGTTGCTGCCCAAGTTGTGCTCAAGTTGTGCCCAAATGACCCCGAAGGGCAGGCGGGCCCGGCTGGACAAGATGGAGTCCCTTTTTAAAATCAAGATAACTCCAGTGACATCCACCCACTCGTCACCGGCAGGAACATCGAAAAAATCCATCGACAAACCTCACCGGGAGGACCAGGGCAGCGGTGACCATCCGTCACAGACAACATCTAAGGCATCATCATAGTCTTCCTTGGTGCCGGAGAAAGACCGGACCGAGCACCGAGGGAAATATCGCCACCGGCACAGACGCATTACCACTCCTGGTGCCGACACCACATCAGCCTCGATGGCTATCGAGCCAACTGCAAAGAGGACATGAGTAGAGAAGCCTTCAATTTCCTCCCTACTCGAGATACCGAGGCGATCCCCACTGATATCTGTGCTGGATACTGAGCCCCCACAGACACCAGTGGAAGTGCCAGTTACGCCTGGCCTGCCTCCCCCTGCAGCTGTTACCGATACCAGCTTCCAGGGAGGAGTTGGACATACTGGTCCGACAAGCGGTCCTGGTTGCCCTCCGGAACCTACAACCGCCATCGATGCCGGCACCCATACTGGCACAGACACTGGAGCCATCAATATTTACACCACTGCTCGACTGCCTCAACACACTCATCGTGCCCTTCCAACCCTGCCGGGGCCATTGATGCCAAAGCAACCTATTGAGTGTCCGAAACCCCCAATACCCATTCCGGGGTCCTCTGAAGATGAAAGCACGGACTCCAGTCCTCTTCCAGCACCACTTCCACCGATGCTGGAACAGATTCCTGGTCCACTGGGGCTCTTGGGATCGAGATGCCCACGATTCCCCTTGATACCATCGATGCTGCTGAAACCTTCCGCTATCAAGGGATCCATCGATGACAGCACATCCTACAGTACCAGCCTTTTTCCCTCCCTCGGGATCTCAGCCAGAGACCCTGTAAGACCTATGGAGAGGATGTTGACACAGACAGTTCTACGGAGGACATATCTGAACCGTCTCCTCCAGAAGACCTCTCCTTTGCGAATTTTATAAAGGAAATGTCAGAGACACAATCCCCTTTGATCTGGTCACAGAAGAAGACACACGTCATAAAACATTGGAAGTCCTCCAATTTGTGGATGCTCCCAAAGAAATTATGGCGGTTCCCATTCACGACGTACTCCAACATAGTGTATGGGACCATCCCTGCTCTGTCCCACCAGTGAATAGGAAGACAGATGCAACGTATCTTGTCCATCATACTTCAGGATTCCAAAAGCCACAACTACCCCATCAATCAGAGGTAGTTGAATCCACACAGAAAAAGGCTAGGAGACTGCGCCCTCACTCCTCATCTCCCCCTGGAAAAGACCAAAAATTCCTGGACATCTTAGGTCAGAAAATCTTTCAGGGGTCTATGCTAGTTGTCACGCATAGCTGCATATCAGCTTTACATGACACAATAGAGAAATCTCTGGAAGCAAGTTCAGGGAATAGCTGATAATCTTCCGCAACAGCATCAAGATAACCTCAATGCCATACTACAGAAAGGCTTTGAGGCAGGAAAGCATGAAGTAAGGACTGCTTACAATTCCTTTGCGACTGCTTCTCGTTTATCAGCGACAGGAATCAGCGCCAGAAGGTGGGCTTGCCTTAAAGCATCAGATTTACAAACTGAATTCCAAGACAAACTTGCTAACCTGCCTTGTACCGGCGAAAATCTATTCGGTGACAAGATCAGGACACAGTGGCTCAACTAAAAGACCATCATGAGACCCTGCGTCAGCTGTCCACGGTTACTACAGAGGCTCCCTCCTCTGCAAGAACCATGAGAAGGGAACCCAGGAGACCGTTTTATCATTCACGCAGGTACTATCCACCTACATCTCGCGTGAGACCAACCAAACAACCTCAGAGAGGACATCCACAACAACCTAAGCCATCCAGACCTCAGCCAGCTCCACAAGCAGGCCCAGCCTCTGGATTTTGAAATCTATCCAGAGAACAGCAGCCACTCCACAAATCCAAAACCAGACTTGCCAGTAGGAGATCGAATTCACCACTTCATAACCAACTGGCTCAGCATCACCACAGACCAATGGGTTATATCCATCATAACCTAGGGGTACCATCTAAACTTCCTCATGGTACCCCCGGATTCACCACCCAATCCCCCTGTAGATACAAAAAGATCACACAACCCTTCTAGAGTCAGAACTGTCCACCCTTCTGACCGCCAGAGCTATGGAAGCCGTTACCCGGGCACAGCAGGGCAGAGGGTTCTACTCCTGCTACTTTCTCATTCCAAAGAAATCAGGTGGTCTCCGCCCCATTCTAGACCTCCGCAAGCTCAACAAATTTGTACTGAGAGAAAAATTCAGGATGGTATCCCTGGGCAACATGCGGGGAAGCATGTTGCCCAGGGATACCATCCTGCAAACAGGAGATTGGCTCTGTTCTCTGGATCTTCAGGACACATTCGCTCACATTCCAATATTCCCACATCACCGCATATACCTGCGTTTCATAGTGGGACATCAACATTTCCAGTACCGGGTTCTGCTTTTCAGACTTGTCTCGGCACCCCGTGTATTTACAAAGTGCCTAGCAATGGCTGCGGCCCATCTATGGAAGAACAGCATACACGTGTTTCCTTTCCTGGATGACTGGCTGATCAAAAGCCATTCCAAGCAAGGTGCTCTCGACACTCTCAAGCTCACTATCAATCTGCTATACTCGTTGGGATTTCTCATCAATTACCAAAAATCCCATCTGAATCCATCTCACCTCCTTACTTTCATTGGAGCAAACTTGGACACCACAGTCGCAAAGGCCTTCCTGCCCAACGACCGCGTAGCCACACTCTCCAAGCTAGCTTCATCTCTGCGCACAAAAGAAACAGCCTCAGCCCATCAATTCCTAAGGTTGCTGGGCCACATGGCTTCCACGGTCCACATCACTCATATGGCCAGTCTGGCAATGAGAATAACTCAGTGGACTTTGAAATCTCAGTGGCTCCAAGCCACTCAACCTCTTTCATCCCAGATTCATGTAACCCTCCAGCTACAGTTATCGCTTCTCTTGTGGACAAACAAAGCCAACTTGCTAACAGGTCTACCCTTCTAGCAACCAGTTCCGCAAGTAACTTTAACCATAGACGCATCCAACTTGGGTTGGGGAGCTCATGTGAACAATCTTCAAACTCAAGGTACTTGGACACAGCTCGAAGCAATGTTTCAGATCAACTTCCTAGAGTGAGCTATACATTATGCTCTATATGCATTCAAGGACCTCCTTTCACACGAGACCGTTCTCATACAAACAGACAACACAGTTACGATGTGGTACTTGAACAAGCGGAGCGGCACAGGCTCTTACCTCCTCTGCCAAGAAACGGCGCAGATCTAGGCCTGGGCCCTTGTACACTCCATGCATCTGTTGGCCACTTATCTAGCAGATAAGTGGACCACTTATCTAGCAGATCGCCTCAGTCAACAGTTCCATCCCCACGAGTGGTCTCTGGATCCTGTGGTAACGACCAGAATCTTCCAACGCTGAAGTCAACCAACAATAGACCTCTTTGCATCCGAACTGAATCACAAAGTGGACAGATTCTGCTCCCTGCACAGGCAACAGAACACATGGACGCCTTCACTCGCCCCTGGAATCCAGGCCTCCTATATGCATAACCCCCGGTACCGCTGATAGCCAAAACTCTCGTGAAGCTACAACAGGACAAAGGGTCAATGATACCCATAGCCCCTATTGGCCTCGACAAGTATGGTTTCCCATGCTTCTCGACCTCTCGATCAAAGAACCCATTCGCGTGGGCACAGTGCCCACTCTCATAACTCAGAACCAAGGCATGTTACGCCATCCCAACCTTCAAACCCTATCCCTCACAGCCTGGATGTTGAAAGCTTGATCCTCCAACCGCTCAACCTTTCAACTGATGTCTCTCAAGTGCTTGTAGCCTCACGAAAGCCTTCCACTCAAAAATCCTATCGTACTAAGTGGAATAGATTTACCATATGGTGCACGCAAAAAGGCATCGACCCCTTTTCCTGCCCCACTCCATCTCTATTAGACTATCTCTGGCACCTTTCAGACTCTGGTCTCCAGACTTCTTCGGTGTGCCATCTCAGCGTACCACAAGGGAGTTAGGGACGCCCCGGTAACAGCACAACCCCTTGTGAGTATGTTTGAGGGACCTATTACATCACTGAATGGGACCTAAATATATAACTTACAAGGCTCATGCGCTCCCCGTTTGAGCCTTTGCACTCCTGCAATGTTAAATTTCTTACATGGAAAGTTCTCTTCCTAGTAGCCATTACATCCACTCGAAGGGTTAGTGAGTTACAAGCACTTGTCACATACTCACCCTATACCAGGTTCCTACATGACCGAGTGGTCCTTTGTACTCACCCAAAGTTCCTTCCCAAGGTGGTGACTTCCACTTGAATCAGTCTATAGTCTTGCCCACATTTTTCCCAAGGTCTTATTGTCACCAAGGCAAGAGGGTTTTACACACCTTGGACTGTTAAACGTGCACTTGCATTTTACCTAGACCGCACTGCAATCCATAGGAAATCTACCCAACTCTTCATTTCTTTCGATAAAAACAAACTGGGAGTTGCAGTGGGCAAACAAACTCTCTCCAATTGGCTAGCAGACTGTATTGAATTCTGCTATGAGAAAGCAGCCCTTCCTCTCCAGAGACAAGTGAAGGCGCACTCAGTGAGAGCCATGGCAACCCCGGCACACTATCGTTCAGTACCGATTGCTGAGATCTGTAAAGCTGCAACATGGAGCTCTCTTCACACATTTGCAGCACATTACTGTCTGGACAAGGAAGGACGTCAAGACTCTGCCTTTGGCCAATCCATCTTGAAGAACTTGTTTCCAGTATAATCCCAACTCCTTCCACATCCAATCTGCTGTGATTTTCAGGCTGCCTCATTTTTCCCAGCAGTACGCCAGTTGTTGTGCCTGTTGCACAAGTTGTATTCTGTTGGTCCAAACAAATGAGTCAGCCTGTAGCTTGCTAATCGCCCACATGTGAGGACTACCATCCTGCTTGGAGAAAGCAGAGTTGCTTACCTGTAACAGATGGTCTCCCAGGACAGCAGGATGTAGTCTTCATGAAACCCACCCACCACCCTGCAGAGTTGGGTCCAAAACGTTTTATTATTTTATTTTTTCGCTCGCACCTTTTCCTACAAACGAGACTGAAGGGAGACCCCTGTGGCTACAGGGATTAAGGCATGCTGGGCATGCTCAGTGTGCCAGTCAGAAGTTCTAGAAACTTTGACAGAAAAGTTTTTTGTGATAGGGCTCCATCCAGTGACATCACCCACATGTAAGGACTACATCCTGCTGTCCTGGAAGAACACCTGTTACAGGTAAGCAACTCTGCTTTCTTCAAACCTCTGTCATTGTTGAGTACCTTATCCATACTTAAGCCTCATTTTTACTATATAGGATTTTGTCTATGTAGGCCTATGATTAAGTTGTTTTTCAACATAGCTCTTACTTAAAACTATTCTGGAAACTTCTCTTCAACCATTTGTACTACAGACTTTATTTTTGTAGAGTTTATTTTGATCTCAGTTCAGTTCTTTTTGTGAATGACCTGGCATTCAGATACACCAGTGGCTTCCAGTTTTGCTCTTACTGCAAACACAGGGTAATGCTTATAGGCTTGCACAATAACTGCACCTCCTTGCATAGTTCATGGCGTATGTTGATGATGTGATTGCCTGAGGTTTTTGTGTCAAGCCTACCTGAACAGGTATCTAAAATATGATATTGGACTAGAAGATGGGGTTTACCAGTCAGTAATGATAAATGCCCACGTTGCAGATTACTATTCCTAAATGGCCAATTACCCATGTAAGTTATTTCTCAAGATGCAAAGCATTCTTCTCTTGGATTTATTATGCTTGAGGTTCAGTAGTTGGCATAGATGTTCCATACTGAGCCAAGTATGATTGCAGATACCTGTTTTTAAGCCAGAAAATCAGGAGCCATCTCCCTGACCTGCCATCCATGGGAGAGAATCTTTGGAGAAAAGATAGAAGAAACCTTGACTAAGGTCAAGAAATATCCTTCTCTTTTCATTTTTATCTGCCTCTTCCAGGGGTTTTAATAAGAAGCATTTCAGAATGGATCCATCTGTGCCCCTTTCCAATGAATCTTTCTGCTCCTTTCCAGCAGGAAACCTACAGAAAAAGGAGAGGGCCAAGGATTCTTACACTTGTAATTAGTCAAACTAATCTGGGGTTGATGGTTTTGTGTCTCCCCGTCCCCCCCCCCCCCCCCCCGTCCCCCCACCAACACCACTGGGACCAGAGCTATATGACCAGTGTCCTTGCCCAAACTTTAAAGGATCTGGCAGAGGTGTTTCTTTTCACACTGTTAACACTAATCTGTGGTTTGGATGGTCTGAAATGACTATAGAATTCAATATTGTGGGAGGAAACAAATTTGACACCAGAGTCTCTTAGATCACCAAAAGCTACTAAGCTCATACACCCAAGTTCCATTGCAAGAAAGAAGGCCGGAATTTCTGGTGTTCTGTTGCCCCGGAGACTTGTGGAGTCAGAATGACCCCTAGATATGAAAATGTTGTCTTCTCTTGTAAAGGAGAAATATAAATCCAAGGGACTGGACCTCAAGCAGACTTAAAACTACATATATTTATATACTTTTTTGTGGGAAAAAGTCCTAAGGCTTGCTATGCAAAAATATGCAGTGCTGCTAGAAATGTTTCCTGAAGTTGTTCGAATTCATTGCAGTTCTCCAAGTCTGGTTTTACTATTTTTTTGAGATTGTCCTATAGGTTTACCATAGTTATACATTCAGCTAATTCATTTTTAAATTTAGGTCAGAAGAAGTAATTTTACTGTCTAAGATGCTCTATGTATAACTAAAATGTATTCAAGTACTTTTTTTTTTTTTAAAACAGGCTATGGAAGAGTAAGAGAAGATGATGAGGATAGTGATGATGATGGATCAGATGAAGAAATAGATGAATCTTTGGTAAGATGCTACTAAGTTAGAAATTGTAGTTACATTTAGATGCATTGTTTCTTTCCTGTATGACTGGTGCATGTTTATCTAGTTTTTGCTTTTGTATACTTGTGGTATAAATGGCATTGTGTTAAGATGGGCCTACAAGCTGATTTTCAGAAACCTTTCAAAAACCTGCCCCAGTTGGTGACACAGGAATTAAGACTAAGAAATGCCATGCTGGCTCATACCAAAGGTCTATTGAGTCCAGCATCCTATCTCCCAACAGTGGCCAATCCAGGTTGCAAGTACCCAGCAGATCCTAAAGAATTGATGCAGCTCCATGTTTCTCAGCCCCAGGGATTCTCCACTCCATGTACGTTGTAGGTGCAAAGTATACAGGGGTAGAGAACATGAGGGAATTTCAAGATGAAATTCCTGTGCGTACTTTCCCCATCTCATCCTAACGATGCCCCCGCACTTCCCCTCCCCCCCCCCCCCCCCCCCCCCATATTGGAGGAAGGGGGAAGGAAATTTTTTGTGCAAAAACATTTTAATTGCAGAGATCCCTTAGAAAATTGCTTCCCTAGTAACAGAAGGGCATCATAACAGATGTTAACAAGATGAGATGAAAACAGTTAGCCATCCCTAGTGATGGTTATCTTAAAGTCTGCATATTTATTTATATATTTTTTTATATTCTGTTAGAAAATGAAGTAGCAACCTATAAGTAAGTTAATTGGTTGAAATGTAGTGTGTTTTTTAATTTTTATCTTTTTTAAACTTGTGTCCATAAAGGTCACGCATGGAAGAGGCAGGCACTATGGAAATTTCCTATTACTATGGAATTCTTTCATGAAATTTTAAGTTTTAATGTTAGAATCCATTTAGCACAATGGTTTTGATATAGGCAGATGATGATTTTAATTAAATAAATATTAGATATTTGTCCATGCATCCAAGTCCTGATTTTCATTATTGTGCTATTTCTGTGCAGGCTGCCAGTTCCCAGGCAGCCTCCACAGTGGTAATTATGCAGTGTGAAAAGATAGCTAGTATGAATTACAGTAATATGAAATTGCTAAATTCTTGGACCCAAGATTAAAGTTGTCTATCCTCTACTTGCAAGAATGGAAAGTAGATCATCAAACTGTTTTACAATACTTTTCAGTATATCTACAAACTATTTTCAGCCAGCATTTCATCTGCATCTTATCTAATTTCTCTGTTATCCTTAGGCTGCTCAGTTTTTGAATTCAGGGAATGTGCGACATAGACTTCAGTTCTATATTGGGGATCATTTGCTGCCATACAACATGACTGTATATCAAGCAGTCAGGCAGTTCAGTATCCAGGCTGAAGAAGAGAGGGAATCTACGGATGATGAGAGCAATCCATTAGGAAGAGCTGGGATTTGGACAAAAACTCACACAATATGGTAAGCGTAGGGAAAATGTGTGTACTGTCTTTCACTTCCATGTCTGATATTTCATGTTCTCCAAGCAGTCATCATTTTATTTATTTAGAGAGAGATTTTTTAAGGCATGAATCTGCCATAACACATGGATGATGTCATCTGATAGTGCAGGCACAGACCCAGCTCTCAAGAGCTCAGCAGGTCTTACTAAGCATGTATGGGAGTTCTTACGTGCGCATGCTGCCTCATGAGCTCCCCAGTTTTTCTTCATCTGAGCTACCTCATGAATGTGTTGCCAGTCTCTCTATTTTTGGCCTTGTATTTTTGGGCCTTATCTTTTTGCTTAATGTTTGTATCTTTGAACTCTTCTTTTGCTGCCTTTTCAGCCCCTCACAGAGCTTTTAAATTATACCCAAAAAAAGGAAGCTTGAAAATAAAAAAGAAGATTGGAGTAACCCATGACGAAAAAGCTCACACTAAGTAGGTTTACGTGCTGTGGTTGTGGGTATCTCATATCTTTCAGACATCTGCTTGATCTACTTTTGTCTGGGCCTGAACCATGATTCTTTTAGTAATTCCAGTTTTCACTGGATGTCCCTGTAGGTGCAGCAGTACTGCTTCTGGAATATGGGGGGGCTTAAATATCAGGCAAGATCACAAAGCCTTAATGTGAGGGTGGGCAGCAGAGCCACTCACCTGAGAGCAGAACTTCTTCAGACTCCTTACACCCTAAGTAACATAATTTGCATGGATCTCTGCCTGTTCTTGCACCCATAAGTCAGGGCTCCCACATTGCGCCAGATCTGTCACAAGTCAGTGGTTGAGCTGAGTCATGAGAGCAGGTGACGCTGGATGAGGTGCAGAGAAAAGTGCTTAAACAGCACAAGGATACCCTCCAGGAACGTCTCCCTTGACACCGAAGAAACCAGTGCTGCTGTTGCATCAGAGCATAGCAGATCCCCTCTCGACATTGATATGAGATCCCTTAGCGCAGGTGTCCTCATCTTTCCTAGTGTGGGAGATTCCCATGATGTCTAGTACCTTATTGTTTCTGGATGTTGCAGCCCTAGTGCTGTTCTAGGCATAGTTGGTGTCATCGATGCGGAGTATTCTGGTGCATGCCAGGACTCTGTTCCTACAGTACCTTTCACCCTTTTCAATGTCATGGGCTCCTTCTCTGCTGCAACAACTTTCCACAAGATGGTGGCTGAGGGAAAGGCATCAACTAAAGGCACAGCAGCAGTCACAGACTAAGTCTGGAATAATTTTTTGATGTTCCTGATGATTATCACCAAGGGCAAGTGGGTCTTCAGAATTGTGAAGTATGGCTACCACTTGATTTTTCTCACTGGCTCAGCAGAGGTCAATCTTCAATTTTGACCCTTCTCAATTTGTTCAACTGCAGATGGAAGTAATCTTCAGCAGAAGCCATTAGAGCTAGTTACACCTTGGGAATCTGGTGAAAGGTTCTATTCCCAGTACTTCTTATTCCCCAAGAGGTCTGATGGGATAAGGCCCATCCTAGATTTGCCTAAACTGAACAGATTCTTAATCAGATTATTCTGCTCTTCATTCAGCTGAGGGATTGGATATTTGCTTTGGCTCTGATCGATGCGTATGTGCACATTTCTATTCACCCTGCCCATCAGAAGCTCCATAGGCACCAGGAGTATTCATGAAGTATTTTTCGATCGTAGCTGTGCAAATGTTTTGGCATGGACTCTATCTCCATGCTGGAAGATTGCTTTGTGACCAGCTCATCTCCAGAGGATGTTCTCACGGCCCTCAATATGACCATACAACGTTTCTAGTCTCTGGTCAACTTTTCACAGTTCATAGGAGTCTGGATAGACTTTATTCAGAAGAATGCATTTCTTCTTGTCAAATAGACTGGAGTTTTGATGGGCCTTGTGAGGTCATTTCTACAACAGGTCTAGGCGTCAGCAAGGTCAATCCTTGTTGTTCTGAGTCACATGGCTGTGGCAGTATATGTAGTTATTTGACTAATTTACACATGTGATGTCTGCAGTGAGCCATCAGATTCTAGTGGGGTCAACTATTCCATCATTTATCCCATCAAAACTCAGTAACTTCTGAGATGTGTATGTCCCGGTGGTGGACATGCCCAGAGGTTCTAATGGTTGAGCTGTTAGTGCATGGTGGCATATAAGGTAACCATATCCACAGATGCTTTTGCCGGAGAAGTTGCATGGACTCAAGGGATGTGGTCACTAGTGTAAAATCATGTCCAAATCAAATTTTTGGAAGAGCAAGCAATCTGTTATTCAAGAAGAGCTTTCTCCCACTTGCTCGCAAATAAGAGAATCTATCTGGATCAAATCAAGTGGCTGTGTCTTATTAAATAGGCAAGGAAGCACAGGATTATATTCCCACTGCAAGGAGGCCCCACTGAATCTGGTTATGGACTGGTCTTCGTAAATCATACATCCAGGCAACCTATCTGTCAGTGGTTCAGAATATGTTAGTGAACCACTTCAGAAGAGTTCTGCACCTACATGAATGGTCTTTGAATGAAGAGGTTTGTGAACGGCTTGTTCAGTCGTTGAGGAACAGAGGTAATTGACCTGTTTGCCATGAAACAATGAATTATAGGGTTCTTGTTTCATATGCATCATACTGTGTACTTACCATAATTTCCTTCCAAAAGTGGTGCCTGCTTTCCATGTTAATGTATTGTACTGTCACCATTTTTTCCTAGACCTTATGTACACAAAGGAGAATGGGGTTTTTACTGCTTGGACTACAAGAGAGCCCTGGCATATTATCTATGGAGAACTCCGTCTCACCATCAATCTTCTCAGTTGTCCTTGTCCTTTGATCTCAATAGATTAGAAAGGGCAGTTGCCAAATGAACTCTTATGGACTAGCGGACCGTATAGTGCACTTACAAACTTTGTCAAGGACCATAAAGTGAGAGCCATGGCGACTAAGGTGGCTTATCTCAGGACCATTGAAGATGTATGCAAAGCTGCTATTTGGTCATCTTTTCACACCTTCACGTCCTATTTATGAAGAGAGTAATTTTAAACGAGCAGTTCTGCACAGCCGTTCACCTAGTAGTACACTCCACCTGGTAGGGTCAGGTTCACAATGCAGTCTTCAGCTTGCCTGATCTATATGCCTGCTTGTTGATGGAAAAAGCAAATTTGCTTACCAGTAAACAGAGTACTCTGTAGACAATAGGATGAATTAGTCATACTTAGTCAAATTGACTACCTCACTAAAGCTTAAGCTCTGGAAGAGATTTGAGGAGTTCATGAGGTAGTGTGCCAACATGGGTACTCCCATACAGGCTTAGTAAGACTTTTACTGAGTTCTGAGAACTGGGTCCATGTTAGCGCCGTCGGATGACACCTACAAGTTACGGCTGATTTATCCTACTGTCTAAGGAGAACTCTGTTTACAGGTAAGAAAATTTGCTTCCAAGTTACTATATGCTTTGGCTCTTCTTTCACTATCACTCTAGGCTATTTATTGGCTTTATTTTTTGGATATCTGCAACCTAATGTGGTTGTAAATATTACTGTTTCAGGTACAAACCGGTAAGAGAGGATGAAGAAGGTAATAAAGACTGTGTTGGTGGTAAGAGAGGAAGAGCACAAACTGCTCCAACCAAAACCTCCCCCAGAAATGCAAAAAAGCATGACGAATTGTGGCATGGTGAGGGCTTGTCCTATTGCTTAGTAACTGGTAGGAATAAAAGGCTTTTTATAAAATTGCTGTATGGAAAAAATAAGGTTAACTAACTATTTAAACTTTAAAATGAACTCTGGTTAATGCTTGGGGAATTTTCTTGACTGTCCTATTGCCTGTTTTATATGTTAATAGTAAAGATCAGGCTTTTCTTTTATGAGTTAATTATTCTGTAAGTTTGAATCAGAAGACTGTAAAGTTCTTGTATACCCGAACTGTATGAAAAGACTTTCAGGAGCAGTGAGTTTCTTCTCATGTTACCTTTTCCCTTGTATACATTAGAAAAACCCAAAGTTCATAAATAAAAAAACAAAAATCAAACCAATTTATATAAACTTCTCTCCTATTTTTGCATAGAACAGTTGAAGTGTTGGATCTGTATGTTTGAGAATATTCCCAACATAATGTTGGAATGTTACCACAAGGGTATACTATGATCTTTGAATTTGATTTATAATTTTGAAAAAATACAGATTTCCCTTCTAGAACAGCAATACTGTTTACACCTCTTGTACTTTTTAAAATGTATTGAATAAACTAACCAGTAGTAATTTGATCTTTGGCTGTCTTTTAAAATTATATTTAGTGTTTGTGCAAGATTAAATTAGTCTTGCTCAAAATTACTCTTGATCTATACACCATCAAAAATTTGGCACACTGTTTATTGGTAGAGAAAACATTACTTTTTCAGTTAATGTATTTTTTAATGTAGTTTGGTTTATAGACCTAAAGACTAAAATATTAAAATGAAGATGTTATTAATTTCCTTAGAATTGGATTAAGTTTTGGGGTCTGAAAGTGTCAAATGTTTGTGTAACAAACTTATATTTTGATGCTGCTTCTGTGATGTCTGAATTTTTCTTGCTGATATGGAAGATGCTATATACTGTATTCAGATCAACTGGTACAATCATCATTTTGGATATCACTGGGCAACAAATTTTCACAAAAGTCATGTTACGGAAATGAAATTAGTCAATCCTTATACATTTCCATGTGCTAAACATGAATGTGACTGTGAAAATGCAAAATTGGCTCTAGTTTTTTTGTAATATGCAATAATATAATTACATCTTGAATTGTATGCCAATAGTAGGAGACCTACGGTTAATACCGTTTGAAAAATGAAGTCATAGACTACGTCTTAGATTTCTTTGCTTGTCTCTTGTACACCTGTTCGGGAGCATCTCTGCGGAGTGTCCAGCAGTAGTCAGCCAGCATGAATATTTCAAATGCTCACCCTTTCTGACTGGGCTTCATATAGTACACTGCTGACATCAGCTTATTCAGCAGCAGCATGGCAGTAGAACTGCATTGCATCAGAAAATGATGTAATAAACTCTGGATGATGTGTGCATGATGGTATTATGCAATATGATGCAATATTACATCGTTCTAGGCTTATTTACAGTCCTACTGGATAAATTTACATGACTAAACATAGAAAGTGAACTATATTAAATATCTTCAAAACGAGAGCCAATAAAAACTTTTCATGGTCATATTCGTGTTCAGCACATCAAGATACTTTAGAGTAGGACCTTTTTAGGTCAGTAACACTTTCATTGTTGCCCAGTGTATTATGAGCTGTAATACATAACATAGACCTAAATTTCCTAGATGGCATATGGATAAAACAAAATTTAAAAATGTATAATGGTCTTTGCTTTATTCTTTTATTTCATTGTTGAAATGGACAAGAGTTGTATACAAAATGCAGTAATCGAATGCTGTTTAGTGACAGGTCACCAATGGCCAACCTAACAATAAAGCTTATTACCTTGCAGTTTGCTGACTGATGGAAAATATTAGTATCAGGTTTCTCGAGTGCTTAATAGCTTGATATTTCCATCTCACTTTACTTTTAGAAAGAAAATCATTAAAAACAATAACTCTGTTGTAGAGAGAGTTCTTTATTGCTGACCTAAGAGCAAAATTTTCTAAAGCTATTTTCCTGTTCTGTGTCTGTGGGTCTGGAGCTTGAGGAATCAGGCCATAAGTCTTCTCTGTAATATAAAACTCTACAGAAAGTCCTTGACTTAAGATGTTTAGAGTTGCCATTCGGCTAAAACTTAAATTGATACCCATTATACTACTTACAAAACTTGTTTCAACTTTAAAATATGCAAACATGTACACATTGGTGGGCTGATGACCATGAGGCCTTGGAGCGGTGATTTCAGTAGAAAGAGAACCAAGGACTTCCCACTCCTCAAAACTGTCGGCCAAAAAAAAGTAATGCTTTAAAATGCATCTGTGCTTTTTATCGTACTATATCTTATCAAATGACAGGTTGTTTTGGTGAAAATAGAGCACTGGGCCCTGGTGCTGGCCCCCCCCCCCCCCCCCCCCCATTTATAACGTTGTTATGGGAAAATCTGTTTTAACTTACATTTCAACTTAAGACACTGTTTTCAGGAACCAATTGTGTAATTAAGTCTAAGGACTTCTGTATTGTTTACTTTTTCATTTGTCCTGAAAAAAAAGGTCTGACTTAATCACATATGCACTGGTAACATTATATCTGAAATAGAATATGAGCCATGAAAGCAGGGCTGTTTATACAACAGCTTAATTCTGAACTGCATGGAATTTATTACAGCATCAGTTTGAAGTTCCTTTTTTCTTTCCCAGATGGCATATGTCCTTCAGTAACAAATCCCTTAGAAGTTTACCTCCTATCTAATCCACCAGAAAATATTACATTTGAAGACCCATCGCTAGATGTGATCCTCCTTTTGAGAGTTTTACATGCTATAAGCCGATATTGGTATTATTTGTATGATGTGAGTAATCTACGTTGCATTTGTCCAGTTTTCTGTAAATCTTTACCTACAGTCAGTAATAACTTAATTTCATTCTGCTATAATTACATGTTGTATGAGTTGCCCAATGAGTTTCCCCCTTTAGAAAAACAAAGTAGTGAGTAAAGAGTTTTTCTTTCAAGTTATTTATTCATTTACTTAATTCCTTGGCACATTTCATTAAAATTCATGTGGAATGCCGTTGAACTAGTACTTTACTGGGGTGGAGTGTGCTTATTAATGCACATCAGCCTACAGTGCTCTTCAGCACATCATAAAACAACGAATGCTGATGGTTTTCATCTGTAGTTTGTCCAATTACTGCTCTATTAATGCAGAACTGTGGCCAGTGGAAAAAAATAATGTATAGATTTTTCAGTGACTAAACAATTGAATTATGAGTTAGGTTCAGTTAATGTTTCTTGGTAGTAAAATGTAATTGACCTTGCTTAAAATAAAATTATTGTATTTTAAGTTAAACTGTTTAATCTCTTAGAATGCAGTCTGCCAGAAGATTATTCCAACCAATGAGTTTATTAACAGTAAACTGACTGCTAAAGCCAACAGGCAGCTTCAGGATCCATTGGTCATCATGACTGGAAACATACCAACATGGCTGACAGAGCTTGGAAAAACTTGGTAAGCAATGACATGCTTGGCTGTACTTAGTGTGATGATTTCCAAATTCAGTATCTAACATTTCATCATTTAAAATGTTGATTGCCTGCCAATGTATTTCAATTTGCTTATTTCCCAGCCCATTTTTCTTCCCATTTGACACCCGGCAAATGTTGTTTTATGTGACTGCATTTGATCGAGATCGAGCTATGCAGAGATTACTCGACACCAACCCAGAAATCAACCAGTCTGACTCTCAGGACAGCAGAGTTGCACCACGATTGGACAGAAAAAAAGTAAGCGCTGGTCTTGGCTTAAAAGAGGAACAGATTGTGAAATGTGTATCCACTCTTCCTTCTATGACTTCAAAGTCAAATTCAGTTTGCAGCATTCCTTGCTTTAATACCTGAGTAGCAGTTAATTCTTACTGTCAGCAGTTACAGTGAAGCGCAAGTGTAGATAGTTGAACCAATAGCTTGGTTTAATGTTTTTGTATTTTGTGCAGCTAGCACCCTGGCTCATTTACTAGTTACTGTATTTTGTAATCTGTGGTTAGGTCTTTTGGCTTTCAGGTTTTCATTTTTGGCAAGCTTCTATGCCAACAGAAGCTCCTTTTTGCAAGCAGCATTGCCAGTAGTTGAAACAGTATGGTGCTTTGAGGGGTTTTCAGATGAAAACCTGGGAAACCTCACTTTCCAGCCCTTGAGTTTCTGTTTGAAAACCAGTGTAGGAACGTTACCAGCAAATGAAAGTTATTAGCTCTTTTAGTTTGTTCTAGCAGAGTACAATAGCAGTTCATCTTGTCTTTAAACCTCTGTTTAATCCAGCGCACTGTGAATAGAGAAGAGTTGTTGAAGCAGGCCGAATCTGTGATGCAGGATCTTGGCAGCTCACGAGCCATGTTAGAGATCCAGTATGAGAATGAAGTAAGTAATATATCTTAGCAATAATAGCAGACAGTGAAAGGACTGATTAAAAAAAAGATATACACAGCCATATCTGGGTTTATATAGAGAAACACTGTGTATATATAGATAAAGCTACGTGCAGTCTAGACCATGAAGTATGTCCTGACTAATCAAGTGTTTATACTTTCAGCATATGCAGGGAGTGAGATTCCACAGTCTTGCTTGTTTTTTCTTAACATGAAACATGCTTTCTATAGTTGAATTGTTTAATTAGCAAGAATATTTATAGGTCTTTTTAATATAGTGTTAATAAGTGAAGGGGGAGGTTTGATAATTGTCTTTAAATTTTATATTCAATTTCAAAAATATACAAGCATAAAAATCTTTGAACAGAAACTTGAAAAGCATACAAGAAAAACAAAAAATATTACAAGAAGAAAGGAGGGAACTGAAATAAGGTAGACCTTAGAAAAAAAAAAGACAAAGCAAAAGAAAGCACATAGCATGAATGAACAAGTCTACAGAGTAAATTATCATCCAGTCTTTAACTCTGAAATGGGAGCTGGAGAAGATGTTAACCTTCTTGAGTCTAAAAAGGACTGCAGTTGCTCAGGGGCCAAAAAAAAATATAACAATCATTGTTAAATCTTACTACATATTTGCAAGGGTATCTAAGCATAAACGTAGCACCTATATAAAAGAGAGAAATCCCTTTCTCCTCTCCTGAGTTATTCTGGATAAATCTGGAAATATTCTAACAGGCTGGTCATGAAAAGAAGAATTTAAATTTCTAAAATATAAGCACTATACTTTACTAAGGTCAGCCTCAGACACAAAGGAGACCAATGAAGTCCCCCGTTCTAATATTTCAGATCCAGAATTTTCCAAATAATTCATCAAATTTAATAAATCAACAGCAAAGTGAGGAGACAGATTCTGAGTGGAGTCTCATGAAGAAGAAACTGGCAAGAATAAAGTTTATTAACTGCAGGAACAGAGTCTGACTCAAAATGTAGAAACTTCAAGAAAATACTTCCTCAGAGTTAACAAAGGTAGTTCTCCAATAACTTAAGGAATATTAAGAATCAAATGTTTAGATGTCTGGACTTATTCTCCAGATATTCTAAACATTAAGAAATAGCTTGTTGTTCTCTAATAATAGTACTATGTAGATTCTTAATATCTTGTACATCTTTCTCCAATAACTGGATTTTATTATCGTGTTCTTGCAAATGTCCCTCCTGGGAAAGAACCAAGGGCTCCATCAATGGAGAGAGCATCAATTTTCCTTTAATATTTATCTATAGCCAGCCTGGAACTCATCACAAGCTCCCAGATAATCTAAAGTTACTGCCTCCGGCTTTGATAGCATAACAGACTCACCCCGCACAGCCAGGCTTCCCATAATCAAAAAGGCATCAGGAACAGACTCTAATGCAGCCATCACTGAAGTCCCATCTGATGCCTGTGGGGATGTTAGCCATTCCTAGTCAAAACTTCCAGTGGCGTTTGAAATGATTGCCGGTGAGCCAAAAGAAGACATTAAGACTCCACTGGCCCCTTCCACCTCTGACTCCACAATGACATCATCAACCCAGGATCAAGGCAGGCACACTCAGTTGTGTCTTTGAGCTGGAGGAGGACGCTGATCTAAAGGACTGAAGGAGACCTCTTTCCCAGGTGGCGAAAGCACTCCCTCGCTTCCTATCACAATGGGGACTTCTTACCTCAATTTGGTAGACATCCGAGGCAGAAAGAAGGTGATCTGCTGCTGCCCAGGGAGTTAAGTTGAATCAAGAAGGAAACTTGAACCCATCCCTTATGTTTGGAAGGCATCACTATGAAGTAACCAGAAATCAAGCAGGCAGCAACATACAGCAGCAACCTCTGCATCCAATCATGCTACCATCTTGTTCCTCCTGAGTTTCATATAGGTTTAATAATTGTAATGCTCAGTAGGGGTAATTTCAGAAAGTTTCTTCATACTGAGTATTCCTATATATGATCTCTAACAATAACTGTATTTAATATTCCTGAATTCTCCCAGGACCAGCAGGATGGTAGTCCTCACATATGGGTGACATCAAATGGAGCCCTGTCACGGAACACTTTTGTCAAAGTTTCTAGAACTTTGACTGGCACACTGAGCATGCCTAGCATGCCACTAACCCTGTAGCCACCAGGGGTCCCCCTTCAGTCTCTTTTTTTTCCGCGCAGCAATTGCCTTGCGGTTTAGGAGCTCTGAGAAATTTCTCACAACTTTCATCATGGAACTATTTGAAGTTTATCTTCTTAAAAATCCCTAACCGGGGTCCCCCATCTCACTTTGTCCCCTCTGGCGCTTGGTAAGTGCTTTTTCCGGTACTTGCGGTCAGTTCCCGGCGGCTTACCGCTCCGGTGCCAGACGGTCATTGACCGTGTGCCTGCCAAATTTTTGTCATGGCGACCGGGTTTAGAAAATGCCCCGAGTGTCCGAGGACTATGTCCATAACAGACCTGCACGAAGTCTGTGTTTTATGCCTAGGCCTTTCGCATGACATTCGATGATGCCCTAGTTGCGCACAAATGACAACCCACCCCCCCAAAGGCCATCGCGCTCGCCTGGACAAAATGGAGCAGTTATTTCCTTCCAAATGCACTGCTCCATCGACGCCAGTTCAAGCACCACTGACCGTGGAGGGTTCATCGACCTCTGAGACGATTCACCAGGAGCATCGTGGTCAGGGTGACCATACATCACAGACTCCATCGAGGACATCGGCATCTTCGTCCTCTGTGCTGGGGAAAGACCAGACCGAACACAGAGGGAAACATCAACACCGGCACGGACGGGCATCCCCGACCGGTGCCGGCACAGATACCACAGCGGCATCGACTTCCATCGAGACTCCTGCGAAGAGGACCCAGGGAGAGGAGCCCCCATCCTCCTCTGGACCCGGGACCCCTAGGCATTCCCCACCGGATACCAATGCTGGGCACCGAGCCTCCACCGGCCCCCGTGGAAGCTCTGGTGACGCCTAGCCTGCCTCCTACCCCGATTGCTGTGCCACCCTTGTCAGCTTCCTGGGAGGAATTGGACCGCATAGTCCAAGAGGCAGTGCTGAATGCCCTACAAGGCTTCCAATCACCGCCGGCTCCCATATTGGCACTGGAGCCGGCTCCCTCTATGTTCGCACTGCGCCTCGAGATGCTAATCTGTGCTTTTTCGACTCAGCCCATGCCACCAGACACTTTGGCACAGACTCATCCATCGAGGCCTCCGCAGGTCCCGATACCAATACAGGTTCCTTGTAGGAGGAAGAATCTGTTCCTGGCCCGATCCCTCCACGGTAGCAACTGATGCCGGAACCCATTCCAGGTCCATCGGGGCTATCGGTGCCCAAGTGCACCACATTTGCCCCGGTGCCCTCTATGCCGGCACAGATTCCCTCGGTTCTGATGCCACATCCATCGATGCCTTCCCGCCCTTTTGGATTTGGCATACTTCCTTCATCAGGAAGTCCAGCAGGGGCTGGGGAAAGCCCCTATGATCCATGGGGAAACGTATCTATGGATGATTCTTCACAAGCTTCCGAGGAATTGCTCTGTGCCTTCACCCCCGGAACAGAGGCAACGATCACCTCCAGAAGACCTCTCCTTTGCCAATTTTGTGAAAGAGATGTCTGAGAATGTCCCTTTTCCACTAGTGACAGAAGAAGATTCTTGTTACAAGATGATGGAGGTCCTACAAATTTGTAGACGCTTCAAAGGAAATCATGGCAATACCAGTACATGAAGTCCTTCTTGACCTCTTGCACCGCCTGTGGGACCATCCATGTACTGTACCTCCAGTCAACAAAAAGACAGATGCTAGTCCAACACACCCCAGGATTTGAGAAAAGTCAGCTGCCACACCATTCTGTAGTTGTGGAATCAGCTCAGAAAAAGGCCAAACGATCACATCCACATTCCTCTGCTCCTCTCGGTAAGGAACAAAAGGCACTAGATGCATTGGGACGAAGAGTTTTCCAAGGGTCCTTGTTGATAGCGCAAATAGCCGTATATCAATTATACATGACCCAATAAAATAGAAATCTCTGGAAACAAGTCCAGGAGATTGTGGAGATGTTGCCACAACAGCAGCAAGATGCCTTGTTATCCTACAAAAAGGATTAGAAACAGGCAAACATGAAGTCAGAGCTGCCTACGATTCTTTTGAAATAGCATCCAGAGTCTCGGCAGTAGGTATCCATGCTAGGCGCTGGACCTGGCTTAAGGCATCAGACCTAAGCCCAGAAGTGCAAGACAAACTTGCAGATCTACCCTGTACCGGAGATAAAACCCAGGATGCAGTGGCTCAGTTAAAAGACCATCATGAGACCCTGCGTCTGTTGTCAACCGTCTCCACAGATATTCCCTCCGTAGCCCGCAGGGGTACCAGAAAACAATTCTACTGGTCTCGCAGATATTTTCCTCCTGCATCCCGTGCAAGACCAGCTCGAGAACCCCAGAGAGGACAGGCATGCCAAACGAGAACATCTAGGCCACAACCAGCTCCACAAGCTGGCCCTGCGCCTGGATTTTGACTCCTTTCCAGAGAGCAGCAGCCATCTTCCAGTGGGGTGGACGCCTTTGCCACTTTGCAACAAATTGGCACCCATTTACCAGGGACCAGTGGGTACTATCTTATCGTAACCCACGGTTACAGTCTAAATTTTTCAAAAATACCCCTAGACTTCCCACCCATTCCATTCTGGAGCTGGGAAGGTCACACAGGACTACTCGAGTCAGAGCTCTTGAACCTTCTGTTGGCCAGAGCCGTGGAACCGGTTCCACCGAATCAGCAGGGAGGAGGGTTCTACTCCAGGTATTTCCTAATTCCAAAAAAGACCGGAGGCCTCTGGCCTATTCTGGACCTCCGTGCCTTGAACACATTTCTTCACAAGGAATGATTCAGAATGGTATCCCTGGGCACCATGCTTCCACTGCTACGACAGGAGGATTGGTACTGCTCTCTGGACCTTCAGGTCACATACGCCGACATTGCGATCTTCCTTCCTCATCGCAAGTATCTGTGATTCGTAGTGGGTCACAGGCACTATCAATACAGAGTACTGCCATTCGGCCTCACCTCAGCGCCCCAAGTGTTTACAAAGTGCCTAGCAGTCATGGCTGCATAGTTACACAGCAAGGGCGTATATGTTTTGCCATACCTAGACGACTGGCTCATAAAAAGCCAGTCCAAAACAGGAGCCCTCGACTCCCTCGGTCTCACCATAAGGCTTCTCAACTCATTGGGATTTCTAATCAGTTTCTCCAAATCCCATGTGACACCGTCTCACCATCTCTCCTTCATAGGAGTAGAACTGGACACGACCCTAGCCAAGGCATTCTTACCAACCTTTCCAGCTCTATCAGCCGTCGAAAAACCACCTCGGCTCGCCACCAATTCAAGTTGCTCGGCCATATGGCATCAACAGTCTACGTCACACCAATGGCCCGCTTAGCCATGAGAGTGACCAGTTGACTCTAAAGCCTCAGTGGCGACAAGCTACGCAACCGCTTTTGTCCCTGGTACACATTACCAGCCAGCTTCGTCTGTCCCTTACATGGTGGACACACAAAGCCAACTTGCATGTAGGTCTTCTTTCCAGCAACCGGCTCCTCAGGTGACCCTAATCATGAACACCTCCAACCTTGGTTGGGGAGCCCATGTCCAAGGTCTTCAAACTCAAAGGACTTGGACATCAGCCAAAGCGACCCATCAAATCAATTTTCTGGAGCTTCGGGCGATGCAGTACGTCCTGTATGAATTCCAGGACTGCCTTTCTAACAAAGTTGTCCTGATCCAAACAGACAGCCAAGTTGCAATGTGGTACCTAAGCAAACAGGGGGGCATGGGCTCTTACCTGCTGTGCCAGGAGACGGCACAGATTTGGGCCTGGGCCCTGTCGCACTCCATGCTACTGCGAGCCACTTATCTAGCAGGCACAGAGAATGCACACGCGGACCGCCTCAGCTGAAGTTTCCAACCCCACGAGTGGTCTCTGGATCCCTCAGTTGCGAGTAGACTCTTCCACAGTTGGGGTCAGCCGACCATCGACCTCTTTGCGTCCAGTCAGAACCACAAAGTGGAACGCTTCTCCCTACACAGGGACCGAAGAACACCAACCATGGATGCCTTCGCCCGTACTTGGAATACAGGTCTGCTATATGCGTATCCTCCGATTCCACTGATAGCCAAGACTCTCGTGAAGCTACAACAGGACAGAGGCTTAGTGATACTCATTGTCAAAAAAGAGCTCCAACTAAAATTAACAAAGGAACAAATTGCTCCTCAAGAAATTGCATGATTTTAATCTGCAAAATTACAAATCTGTTTACTTTATTGTCCCCCTGGATTGCTAGATCCTAACTGTTCTCTCATTATTGAATTTGTTACTAATATCATGAAATTGGGCAAACCTGCTATTGTACTAGGTGATTTTAATATGCATGTAGATATTCTCCCACTAACTTTAACTTGTCAAACCGTGATTGATGCATTTCTTGGGTTAGGTTTAAATCAGATCATAACTGGCCCTACACAAAAAAGTGGACACACATTAGATCTTATCTTTATTAACTCTCAAATCACAATTAGTTCCCCTACCACCCAAACACTGGTCCCATGGTCAGATCAGTTTTTGATTACAGCTAACTTGATACTTAATACAAGCACAGGTCTAATGAACACCGATCCTGTAACTTTCTCCTATCGTCCGCCATTTAATTTAGAGGAACTTGAAATCCGGCTCCAATCTGAATTTCAAAATATAGAGTTTTCAAACTCAGAACACGCGACCAACTCGTGGTTCAGTGTGACCAGTGCGGTATCGGATAATTTAAACCCTATACGTACCAAAAAAATATTTAAAGATTCACATAGAGCAAATAAGAGATGCCAAAAGAGAACTAAGGAAAAGGGAAAAAGCTTGCAGAAAACATAAAAAATATGGCTACCATTGCTACATACCGGTCATATTTAACCTACTATAAAAGACTTATCAATAACACAAAAAAAGACTTTTACACAAAGAAAATACAAAAATTCAACCACAACCCCCGAGTTTTATTTACTATTAAGAACTTAACAGACAATAAAAATAACATTAAATGCTCCTTAGCAGAAAGTAGATGTGATGAAATTGCAGAATTCTTCACTAATAAAATTGCTAACTTAATCAAAGAGAATCTAAAGACAGATGCCCAACCTGTTAACTTGGGAAAAAAAGAAATAAAACGCTAGTCAAACTTCGAAACTACCACTAGAGCTGAAGTACTCTCTAATCAGTAATTTAAATCCCGCAAACCACCCGCTTGACAGTATACTGACTCAATCCCTCAAAGCAATAAAAGTAATTAGTGCACCAGTCACAGAATTAATTAATTTATCATTAACCGAAGGACATGTTTGATATATTGAAAACAGCTGTGATAAAACCAATTTTTAAAAAAGACAGTCTTGACCCCAACATTCTAAACAACTATCGTCCAATCTCAAATCTCCCACTGTTAGCAAAACTGCTTGAGAAAACTGTACAAAGCCAGTTGACAGAACACTTTCAAAAACAATATACCCATCTCAATTCGACTTCAGGAAGCATTACAGCATGGAATCTTTGCTTCTCACATTAAACGATACCATACTTCGAAGATTTGATAATGGACAAAATTATTTTAGTGTTACTAGATCTTTCCGCAGCTTTTGATACTGTTAATCACTCTATCCTTCTACAATGGCTTACAGAAATTGGGCTTACCAATAAAACAATTCAGTGGTTTTCCTCCTATCTGTCAAACTGCAATTTTCAAGTAAAAATTAATAGTTTACTCTCAAGAAAATTGCAATTTACAACAGGTGTTCCCCAAGGGTGGTCACTCTCTGCCACACTCTTTAATATATGCATGCTTCCCCTCTGTCATGGTCATGGACTTATACACGACATATATGCTGACGATATTCAAATCCTCATTCCCATTAATGATTCTATTGAAGCAACATATAATAAAACTGCTATGTTTCTATCTATCGTTAAACAACTGCTAATTCATATCATACTAAACACATCCAAAACACAGATTATAATTCAAAATAGAAAATCAACTCCATCTCTCCTACCATCACTAAATATGGAAGATCGTAAACTGAAATTTATCCCGTACCGTATGTTTGGGATCTGGGAATAATGATAGATAGTGAGCTGAACTGTAAGACACACATTGCAAACAAAAAATCAAAGAAGGTTATTACAAATAACCTTAAGGAGGCAAAAGCCTTTCCTTAATCCTGACTATTTTAGAACGGTGTTGCAGCTGCTCATTTTTTCCATTATTGACTACTGCAATTCTCTTTTACGTGGATTACCATCATCTACAATTAGACCACTCCAGATACTACGGAGCTCAGCAGCCAGAATCTTAACCGGTACCAAGAAACAAGAACATATTACACCAGTTCTGATTTCCCTGCACTGGCTACCAATAAAATCTAGAATAGAATATAAAATATTACAATTATCCATAAAATCATGTACGAAGAACAGATTGCTTAACACAGCAATTAAAATACATGTACCTCAAAGGAACCTGCGCTCAGCTAATAAAGGCCTCCTATCTATTCCATCAGTACTATCAGAACAGCTTACGCAAGTAAGAGAACGTGCAATATCTCTTGTTAGCCCAAAGATTTGGAACTCACTCCCCACAGAAATACACCTACAACAAAACTTAGATATTTAAGAAAGAGATTAAAACCTGGCTCTTCACGAAGGCATTCAATGAATCTAACCAACCTACTCATATACACTAATTTCCATGTTTTAATATCTTACGATTTATTTTAGGTTCTAAACATGCCATTCATTTATATGCTACTTTTATATTTTATTGTAAATTTTATTTTACTATGTTGATTTTATGCTAATGCAGTTTTAATGTAATTTTGTTTTATTGTAATTTTATTTTATTGTAATTTTATTACTGTTGTAAATTATTATGATAGCTACACCGAATGACGGTATATAAAATCAATAAATAAATAAATAGCCCCGTATTGGCCACGCCAGGTTTGGTTCCCCATACTTCGCGACCTCTCTGTCCAAGATCCCATTCGCCTGGGCACAGCGCCCAAACTCATCACACAGAATCACAGCAAGCTACGCCACCCAAACCTCCAGACCCTGTCTCTGACAGCCTAGATGTTGAAAGATTGATTCTACAACCACTCAATCTTTCTACTGGCGTCTCTCAAGTCCTTGTAGCTTCACGGAAGTCTTCCACACGGAAATCTTACCGCTCTAAATGGAAGATGTTTACCTTGTGGTGCACGCAGAAGGGCTGTGATTCCTTTTCTTGCCCCACATCTAAGTTATTAGACTATCTCTGGCACCTCTCGGAATCTGGTCTCCAGACATCATCTATCCGAGTGCACCTTAGTGTCATTTCTGCTTACCATCAGGGAATAGGGGGTGCCCCGATAACTGCTCAACCCCTGGTGAGTCACTTCATAAGAGGCTTAGTACAGCTTAAGCCTCTTCTTCAGCCACCAGTTGTGGCATGGAACCTCAATGTTGTCCTTGCACGGCTCATGCACACTCCCTTTGAGCCCTTGCACTCCTGCGAACTCGGATACCTTACATGGAAAGTACTTTTCCTAGTAACCATCACGTCTGCCCGTAGGGTAAGTGAGTTACAGGCCCTGGTGACCTACTCACCTTACACAAGGTTCCTCCATGACCGGGTGGTTCTTCGCACTCACCCTAAATTCTTTCTTAAGGTGGTCACTAATTTCTATTTAAATCAGTCCATAGTCTTGCCCGCTTTCTTTCCAAGGCCTCATGCTCACCCAGGTGAGTGAGTTCTGCACATCTTGGACTGTAAGCGTGCTCTTGCATTTTACTTAAACCACACTACGGCCCACAGGAAGTCCACCCAACTCTTTATATCTTTTGATAAAAACAAACTTGGGAATGCGGTGGGTAAGCAAACACTGTCAAACTGATTAGCAGACTGCATTGCATTCTGCTACCAGCAAGCACGCCTTCCACTACAGGGATGAGTGAAGGCACACTCAGAGCAATGGCAACGTCTGTAGCACACTACCATTTAGTACCGATTGCTGACATCTGCAGGGCTGTGACATGGAGCTCTCTCCACAGCTTCGCGGCTCACTACTTGGACAAGGCTGGATGACAAATTCCATCTTTGGCCAGTCTGTCCTCTCTTCCTACCTCGACCTGCTGTGAATTTCAGGCTGCCTCATTCTTGCCAACAGTTGTTGTGCTGGTTGGCCTATTCGTATGACGTAGCCTGTAGCTTGCTATTTACCCATATGGGAGGACTACCATCCTACTTGACCTGGGAGAAAGCAGAATTGCTTACCTGTAACAGGTGTTCTCCCAGGATAGCAGGATGTTAGTCCTCACAAAACCTGCCCGCCACCCCGCGGAGTTGGGTTCAAAACAGTTTTATTATTTTATTTTTCGCTCGTACTTTTGCTACAAACGAGACTGAAGGGGGACCCCTGGTGGCTACAGGATTAGTGGCATGCTGGGCATACTCAGTGTGCCAGTCAAAGTTCTAGAAACTTTGACAAAAGTGTTCCTTGACAGGGCTCCAGCTGATGATGTCACCCATATGTGAGGACTAACATCCTGCTGTCCTGGGAGAGAACACCTAATACAGGTAAGCAACTCTGCTATCTTTATTTTACAAGTGTTATGTATTTCACTTGGATTCTTACTTTTGGAATGTATGTCTTAAATTAAACAGGTTCTCAAAGAGAATAGATGAATACAGTAAAGTCCATATTCAGCTTCTGTCCAGCTAGCATATTTAGCCAAATAACTTTGCAAGGATATTCAGCTCTTTTGCTGTCCTAAAGTTAGGCGGCTGTGTTAGCTGAATAATGCTGAAAATCTGCAATTGTCCCGCTAACTTAACTTTATAGCTGACCCAGCCCCAGAATGACACTCCTCCAAATTAGGCAGATAACTTGTTAATCAGATAAGTTATTTGGCTAATTCAAAGCCAATAAGTGCAGCAGGATTTTCAAATCTCACTATTTATCCAGCTAAGTCCAAACTTAGCCAGACAAATGATGCTGAATATCAGCCTCAATAAAACAAACAAAAAAAAGTTCATATTTGATATCCCTCCAGTTGGGTTGCATTCAAGGTGGATTTCACAAAAGAGGAAGTACATGTAATTATAAAGGTATAGACAAAGTAAATCAAATTACAAGACAAAAAGCAAAATAACCTAACAATTCCCACCCATACTTTTTAAATAATACCCTCCATACCAACCCTTACAATAAAATAAAATGCAAAGTAAATTGTATCACTATCAAATTAAACAAATTTCTAACAGACACATTCCACTCAAGCTCATATTCTTAAAACACATCAGATTGATGCTGCTAGCAACAAACACACTCCGAGTAAATAATTGGAATTCAGCTCTTGGCCTGGCTATACAGCCAGGCCTTGAGATGCTTCTGAAACTTTAGATAGTTAACTCCTCTGTAACAGCCCTTAGGCAACTTGTTTTGGGGGGAAAAAAGGTGCATAGAAACTAAAAGCAGTTTGTTACTTAACTTAACACCAAAAGAAGTCTCTAATAGCTGCTGTTGGAAAGGTCTCCACATATGGATAGGTGCATAAAGAGAAAGTAAACTGACCAGGTAGGACGGACACACATTGAAAGACTAAACTCAAGATCTTAAATCTGATTCTGTCCTCATTTGGGAGCCAATGCAAGTCACATACCATAGGTCAAATCTACCCACTCCCACTAGTAAACATGCTGTAATAATTTGAATCGTAAATGCTTCAGACACGATCCTGGAATCCCCTGATACAGTGACTTAAAATAATCCAGTGTAGACAATATAAATCAAATAATTAAAATGGCTAGGACTTTAGGGGATGACGTAACTGTCTTAGGCTATAAAAAGATGCAAGAAAGGCAGACATTTAAGATTTCATCAAGATTTTTGTCCAGTATATCTCGAAGGCCATTAACCACCTCCTTCGAACCACCTGCATTCCACAGACTTCAGGATTCATTGTTGGGGGGGTTCTTTTGCTTCTACAACCACAGCACCTCAGTTTTATCAGGATTAAGCTTAGTGATAGATGTACCTTTTTACATGTCAGTCGACCTTTTTTGCAGTGCTTGTGAGACCTATGTAAGACAAGAGGATAGCATAATACATAGTCAGTAATGAGCAGACTTAAACACCAAGGATGTACTATTCAAAAGGATTTACTTTTGTAAAACTGGGTTTTTGAAAAATGGTATTTTTACAAGCTTAACTCCTTTTGAAATTTCACTGAATTTTCAAAAGGTTTTACACCTGAAATGGACTTTTGAAAATTGTTGCAAGAAATCCTACTTTTATGCCTGGAACTCCTTTGAAAATTCATTCCTAAGTGTCTGGTATGAACTTTATAAATATGATTTATGTTCTAGAGCTGTTTAGAATGTGTTTGTGTTTTTTTGGTTTTTTTTTAATCTTTGACACACAATGCAGACTACTAAAGATATCCACGCCTTTGGAAATCTGACCAATATGTGCATGCATGACCAAGGGTAGTCGGTAAAATTGGTCATACACCGATCACCTTGGCATTCTGCAGCTTTGTAGCAGTATATGCTGTGTATACATAGGCATCTGAATTTGGACTCTGACCCTATGATGTGTGCCAATAAAACACTAGGAGCAGTTAGCGATTATTAAATTTTGCATTACTACTTTTTCTAAAGGTTGGAACAGGTCTAGGACCTACACTGGAGTTTTATGCACTTGTATCTCAGGAACTACAAAGAGCTGACTTGGGTCTCTGGAGAGGAGAAGAAATTACACTTTCCAATCCAAAAGGTAATTTTGATTTATTCTCTCGTTTGAGAGCTGTTGCATGCAAATGACTTTATGTACACCTTTATCTAAAATGTTTTCTTTCAGGTTTGTTTTAAAGCTTGGCATGCTGTTACTGTTTCTAGTTGGTTCATGATGCTGCTGCTGCTCACATTTCTAGTCTGGTTAATTTATAAAAAGAATTTAGTTTTAGTTTACCTTATTGGACTTCCTTGAGGCACTCTTAACCTGATAGTGATCTAGTATATGTTTTATCCTTTGTGAATTGCAAAGCTGAATGATTTTTAGCATCAAAGGATGTCAAATAGATGGTGTTAGTCATAAACTGATGCATTTTTATATTCAAGTTTTTTTCATTAGTGTTTTGCTTTTTTTTACAGTTTACTTTTTATTACATTTTCATTTAACCAAGATACTCAAAACAGCAAGCATCTATAAAATTCACAACTACCTAACAATCTTATGAGATTTTTCATATCCAAATAGTGCTTAATTTTCTTGAATCCTGAAACTTTCTTTACATGTTGTTTTGAGTAAAGTGCATAAATCTGCATTTATATTCTAGCTCTGTTGTGAAGGAGCTATAGCTGTCATTTCTCACTGTGTAATTGGGCAGTTGTATGAACATTAAAGTGTAATTTTAAATGCCTTTATATAAACTACTGTACAATAATCCTTGGTTCACATTATTTCTTCATGTAAAAGGGATCTGCTATTAGTACTTCCTGCTTACACAGATTTGTTTCCAACAGGGAACCAAGAAGGGACCAAGTATATTCACAATCTCCAAGGACTGTTCGCTCTTCCGTTTGGTAGAACTGCTAAACCAGCTCATATTGCTAAAGTTAAAATGAAGTTTCGCTTTCTGGGCAAGCTAATGGCCAAAGCTATCATGGATTTCAGATTGGTGAGAATCAAACACATTCATTTAGGTTCAGATCAGGAGTCCCAGTTCCGGGATACCCTGTTCTATGTAATGCTTGTTGCAACTTTGTGTTTTTCTGTAAACCGATATGATATGTAATTTTCACTTGAATGTCGGTATATAAAAGTCCAAAATAAATAAATTTTAAGGGCTAATAGTCCTGCAGGTATTTTTATTAGTAGTTGCTGATTTTCATTGCCTTTAGCTTATCATACATATCTTCACTATAAAGAGAACTTCCCAGGCTATAAACGTTAAGTGGAAACAAGTATGGCATGGTGGGAAATTTAATTGGAAAACTATTACAAAACTTCCCTACCTCATAAAATGATGATTTAGGAGTGATTTCATTTTTCTCATCCGAGAGAATTCTTTGCATTGTAGGTGGACCTCCCCCTTGGCCTTCCTTTTTATAAATGGATGCTGCGACAGGAATCCTCTCTAGCTTCTCATGACTTGCTTAATATTGATCCAGTAGTGGCCAAGTCTGTATATCATCTTGAAGACATCGTGAGACAGAAGAAAAGACTGGAAAAGGACAAATCACATGTAAGATGACTTAACGTGCATGTTACAAACTATGGAAATGTCTTTATTAATCTAGTAACAATAGAGACGGCTTAGAATAGCTTATTTTCTGTTCATATGCAAATGGTCTTGAACTGTGATAAGCTGAGTTTATTAGACACAAAGTCATCGTTTTTGTGTCTAGCCATGGTTTTGAGTAGACTTGTTAAATCCGGATAGAGCTTAAGAATATAAGTGCTATGCTGATCAGACCAATTGTCCTTCGAGCCCAGCATACCTGTATCCAATAGTCATTTGGTATCTACAGTCCCTGAACGTAATCCGTTTTGCAGTGTCACGAAAGGCAGAATTTAAATAAAACTAATATTAACTCCAAACATCAGCTCCCCTGTTGCTCATTCCCAGATATAGGAGGTGGCGATCCCTGTTCTTGCCTAACAAGTTTTAATGGACTGGTCCTCCAGAAACTTGTCCAGACCATTTTTTTAAACCCAGCTATGTTAACTGTGACCACATCCACTGGCAAAAAAAATTCCACAGCTTAATTATGAAGTGAGTGAAGAAATACTCTACTACAATTTAGTTTTATGGAGTGTCCCCTAGTCCTAGTACTATCTGAAAGGATAAATAATGATTCCCAATTTACCTGTTCCACATCATGATTTTATAAACCACTTTCATATGCCCTCTGTCAGCCCTTCTTCAAGTTGAAGAGCCTTAAGTTTAGCCTTTCTTTATAAAGGTGGCCTTCCATCCCCTTTATCCTTTGCTGTTGCTCTTCTCTACCTAATCTAGTTCCGCTAAATTTGTTTGAGATGGGATGACCATGCTGCTACTTGTTTACTACATTAATGCTTACATCAGTGAAGTTTTCAAACATTTATTTAAAAATATTTATGAATCGCTTTCTAGATTTTCATGCATCCTTGTCTTTCTGCTACAGCAGTCCAGAACAGTTGAATTTGTCCCCACTTCCAGTCAATGGAGACTAGTTTTGTGTTTTTTGTTTGTTGTTTTTTTTAAATATCAGCAGAACAGGTGTGTTGCAGAAAGGTTTACATATAGTCCATAAACTTAGGAACATAGGTGTAAACACACTAAAAAAAACAATCTTGTCTTCAAGGTGTGTACATAGCATTTTTTATTTAATTAGCGCCAATTGTTAATGGTGCCAAAGTTTATCTAGTGTGTTTGCTCAACCTTCCACGTCTTTTTAAGGAGTTTTTTTTTTAAATATGGTGTTACCAAAATAAAAAGAGGTAATTGGTGCAAAAAGTTAACTAGTCAAAACAAGCTTTGCACCTGACTGCACATTGCAAATATTGTGATGTGTATTTTTTATTTTATATTTATTTTATTTTGAGGAGGAAAAGACTTCAGATGCCAAATATTAGTGAAACACTTATTTTGGCAAAGGGCAAAATCATTAGCCAAAAACCTCCTCTTTTTTTTATAGCGATACTGTGTCTTTTACCCTTAATTAAATAAATACCTTTTTACTGTCCATGTCAACGTCTAAATTAAATTTTTAATGTTTACATTTATAATAAAATGTGGAAGCAGTGCAATTCAAATTTCCAAACGGAGCCCTCAGCTCAACTTTGAAGTAAAAGTACTTAACTTATTCCCGGTCAGTCAGCTCCCGCTGTAGAGTTAAGGATTCTACAGACCATAAGATTTTTCAATGTTTGAAAGAATCTCCAAGATTTTTCAGTGTTTGAAAGAATCTCCGACCTGGCCAGCGTTTCGGCATCAACGGCTGCTTCAGGGGAGTGCAACATATGTTCCACGGCTTCCAAAAGCTTTTCTAAAAGGAAAACATTCAAAATGTGACAAAAACCGAATTTAAAAAAAAGAAAATGAAATGCTTTCAAGCTCACCATAGTTGCGATGTTCAAACATTTAACAAACACTCATCTGTGGCGTTCACCTACTGACTTAATACAGCAAAAAATGGCCAGCAGTTGCTTTTAAATCAAAATAATCCAATCAGATTCTAACTCATTTGTACCGAATTGGTTAACTTCTCTGTCCATCATTCCAACCTTACTACCAAACTGTACATTTTAATTCGTCATACGAAGTCTCTCTGGTTCTCAAACTTATCACTCTTGGAATCAACCAATCAAAATCCTCATTAACATGGTTAGTAAAATCTATTAGTTCATTGATGTATCATTCAGGGAAATGACCAGAGTCCACTAATTGGATCCTTTTAATGCCCTTTAAATGCAAAATCTCCACTCGATGTTCTCGTACGGAACCAATGGTTCATAGTTTATTAAATAATAAGAAAGTAAGTAGAAACCTCATGCAGACCCATATTTTCATCTATCAAATAAATAGTCCCCACTCAGTGTTCATATTGAGACCCGATGGTTCTATTCTGGCTAACTCGAAGATCCAACATTGCTCCTGTTGGATGAGATGTTTATTTCTGTCTCCCGCCCATGTAGATGACTCTCTTCAATAACAAAAAATCTGAATTCATCGAATTTATGATCCTCCTTGACACAGTAAGTACTAATATTTGACATCTGATGTCTCTTCCTCCTCAAAATAAATATAAAAAATACTCTATCTTTTAGTATTTGCAATGTACAATCAGGTGCAAAGCTTTTTTTGACTTTTTTAAAATATCACCTCTACTATTTATTCAACAAATGGAACCTGAAAAGCCAATATTCTCTGCCTCCTGTCGATTTAAAGACCACCTAATTGTGTAGCAGATTTCTTTAGCAGAAAGATTTTTTTTAAAGAATAATCTGTATTTCAAAACAAAAAAAACCAGATATGAGGCAAAAGCACCTGGGCTATGCCTCCTACCTATGGGTCAGTGAAGTGAGCCCTTATGGTTCCCTTCCTCATAGCAGAGGTTTTGGTTGAGCCTGTTGAGATATGAATTCTAATCTGACAAGGAGTGCCTTAGAGCTTTCCTTCAATGCACTGAGCCCTTACTGGGCTAAACTCCCTTCCTCATAACAGAAGTTTCAGTTCAGCCTGTTTAATTTCTGAGGACAAGCAAAATGGCAGTCCTCACATATCTGTGATATCATCTGATGGAGCCCAGCCCAGAAAACTTATGTCAGAGTTTTTAGAACTTTGACAGAACTTCTCTGAGCATGCTCCAGCATGCAATATAACACGCATCCACACAGGTCCCATAGTGTCTCACAATGAGTTATCTCACTCTCTCTCTCTCTCTCTCTCTTTTTTGGCTTCATCAAGAAGTTTTTGTGGTGTTTTTGCTGTGTGTTTGATCATACGGGATCGCACGGTCAACGTGTGGTCCCCCAGTTATAGTCTTAGCCAGGGTTTTCTATGGTTTTCGCAAGTTTCACTTCATAGTCTATCCTCGGGGGGTGGCAGTGTGCTCGATGCCACCAGCCATCGAAGGCGGCCGCCATCAATTTTGATGTTGCGTTCCTTTTCTTTTACGATGACATGTCCGTGTGTTTGAAGCGGTGCCCTCGAACTGAAGCAACAACACTGCTGGAGCAAGAAGACACATTGAGGTAAGGCAGAACAGTCGCAGCTAGGTTTAAATACCCAGCCACATGACGTATTCAAGGAGGATTCCCGTATAAGGACCTTCAAAAGTCGCTGTGTGGTACATGTATGCATTGAGAAGTGGCCCAGAAGTGTTGGCGGCATTGAGGAAGTACAGCTAGTCGTGGTGCCGCAACCAGCAAACGTAACAACTGCATCTCCCGTTATGCCCAGGTGGGATTACATCTTGGAGGTCATGTCTAAGCTTACTATGTTCGAGCCATAGCAGCATCAGTCCACTTGCAAGCAGTCCCCATGGAGGAGATATGCAAGACTGCGATATGACGTTCCATCCACTCATTCACATCTCATAACTGTCTGGATTGGGATGGATGACGCAGCAGCAGGTTAAGCCAATCTGTCCTTTGGAACCTGTTTGAGGTGTGAACCCCAACTCTCTTCCCTCCTAGGGCCTGTTCTTTCTTTTCAGGCTGTCCCCCTTCCTATTACCAATAAAACTTGTTGTTGTGCCCATTGGCACCTGTATTGTTGGTCCCCTTTTTTGTTAAGGGGCTGCCTGTAGCTAGGGATTCATCCTTGTGTGAAGACTGCCATTCTGCTTGTTAGAGAAAGCAGACTTGCTTACATATAACAGTTGTTCTCAGAGGACAGCAGGATGACAGTCCTCACGAAGCCCACCCGCCTCCCTGCAGAATTGGGTTTCCGCTTTATGGGTTTTATTCTAGACTGAGGGGACCTCATGTGGAAATGTGGTATATTGCATGCCGGAGCATGCTCAGAGAAGCTCAGTCATAGAATCGTTGACATATGTTATTCGTGCCAGGCTCCGTCAGATGATGTCACACGTGTGAGTACTGACTTCTGCTGTCCTTGGAGAACACCTGTTATAGGTAAGCAACTCTGCTTTCTAGTCAAACAAGGTGAAGTTCCTCAGATCTTACCGTGCAGACTACTGCATTCAAGTTGTGGAAAACTGTATTATAAAGGTGCTGATCCTCCAGTAAGGTTAGTTTCCAGAGCAGTATCTTTTCAGCCCTTTTGGCAAAAAAATATATTTTTAATATGGCTTAAGCAAGCAGTTTGAGACCCACACTAATGTTTAGAACCATTACAGTGGGTTCTTTTAACAGCACACATGCTGCATCTCCCAGCAGCACAGGTCTCTGGAAAGAATACTAATGTTCCTTTACTTCATAACAGAGGCTATGGTTGAACTGGGCTTAATGCCAATTAACAGGTATGCTTAAAGTGCCTAGACACAAACAGATACCTGTGGGAGAGAATTATGAGATGCCTACTTCACAGCAGATGTTTCGGAGGAGCTTACTGTTGAAAGACCCCACGTTGTCGAATACTAGCTGATCTTGGGGTACACACTAAAATTTACGCTGATGACATCAAGTTCTATTTATTTATTTATAAATGTTTGTATACCGCTTTTACAGTATTTGTCAATCAAAATGGTTTACAAGTTAAAATAACATATACAATTAAAAATGATAAAGAAAACATAGACAGGGAAGTTAATAAATCAGAAGATAACAGTAATATAGGAAATGTACGAGCACTGTGCCAAGGGATCAAAGAAATATTAATGCTATTTGAGTTGGTGCTTATTTAAGTGCAGAGGGAATGCTTGAATTGCGAACTTATGAAGCAATAAGAGTTTTAAATGCTGTCAAAAATAGGAATGTTTTAGACTTTTTTTTTTTTTTTTAACTCTTTATGAGAAGAAATCTGCCTTAGTTGATCAGGAATTGAATTCCAAATTAATGGGCCAGAGACTGAAAATGTGCGCCTTCTGGTGATATCGAGTCTGGCTAAGTGAACCATAGGGACTTACAGTAGGTTTTTATGCAGAGATCGTAAATTCCTGTTGGGTTGATAGATACGGAGTTGGGTGCATAACCATGTAGAAGAGTCATTGCTAGGAGAATGGGGGCATTCTCCTAGCAGCTAAAAAAGATTTTAGACTCACACACCACCCAATTAAATCGGACTCAAAACTAGAAACAGGCCTGTTCACATCAGACACTCTCCAAATCCTTCTAGTATACGCCCCTCCAGGCCTCCTAGAAGCAGACGCTTCGCCTATCCTAGAAATTATAGCATCTTATCTCAAACCAGACTCCCCAACGATAATCCTAGGAGACTTTAACTTACACGTAGACAACCCCACACTCTCAACCAGCTGCGAAACATTCCTTACCGCTATGTCCGCAATGGGATTCAGACAAATAATCAATGAACCTACACACAAGGCAGGTCACACACTGGACCTTATCTTTCTGAACTCAGGTATAACAAATTCAGCACACCACACATGTAAACCAGTTCCCTGGTCGGACCATTCACTAATCTCCACAACCTTGTCGATGACCCAAACGAGCAACAAACAACCACCTCAACACTCATTTATCTACAGAAAAGTATGCTCATCTGACGAACTCAGCAATCATCTAATCACAGATCTCTTACGCATAGACTATACGACACCTAATTCAGCGATAAATTCCTGGTCAACCATAACGGAAACAGTGGCAAACAAACTATGTCCACTGATAACAAAAAAAGTCAAACAAGGTGCGACAAAAAGACAGCCTTGGTTTACAAACGAACTAAAAACCCTTAAACTTAATTTACGTCAGAAAGAAAGTAAATGGCGTAAAGCCCCTTCCGCTGCTACACTATCTATCTACAAACTCGCCCTCCACTCATACAAGAGTTCCACCTTAAAAACAAAAAGAGACTATTACGCACACAAGATTCATGACATCATCTACGACCCCAAAGCGCTTTTCACTCTCGTCTCCAATTTAACTCAGGCAAATACACCGGACATACCATCTAACCTAGCTCAATCAAGAGCGGATGAGCTAGCACTCTTTTTTAGTAATAAAATCACGAACCTTCTAACACAACTTAAGCCCAGTACAAGCACAACAGCCAGCACATACGTACTCCACAACAAGGAAATAACCCTCCAATCTTTTGAACTCACCACATCCGCAGAGATCCAAACACTTCTGAAGAAAATGAAACCCTCTTCCCATCCCTTCGACCAAATCCCATCTAAACTACTACTTCTAATCCCGGACACCATAAACAAAACTCTTGCAGACATCATAAATTGCTCATTCTCCCAGGGTCACTACCCCGATGACCTTAAACTAGCTTCAATCAAACCGCTTCTCAAGAAACCAAACTTGGACCCCAAAGATCCTAATAGTTACCGTCCAATTTCCAATCTTCCTTTCATTGCCAAGGTGATGGAGAAACTAGCAAATACGCAACTATCGGATTACATAGAAGAACACAAAATTCTATTCCCTACTCAATTCGGTTTCAGAAAAGCCTCAAATACCGAATCACTACTCATATCACTGACGGACTACCTGACTTTGGGCCTTGACAAAGGACAGGCCTTCCTTTTGATTTTATTAGATCTATCTGCAGCTTTTGACACTGTAAACCACGCCATATTACTAAACCAACTGGCTAACATCGGTCTTGCAGGATCAGCGCTGACTTGGTTTAAGACTTTTCTAGAAAACAGAGGTTTCAAAGTCAAAATCCTGAACAAAGAATCCCATAGATACCCATCATCACAAGGAGTTCCTCAGGGCTCCTCTCTCTCACCTACACTCTTCAATCTATACCTTCTCCCACTTTGCCAACTTCTAAACAAATTGAATCTAAAACACTTTATTTATGCCGACGACGTCCAGATTGTGATCCCCCTCCAAGAATCCATTAATAAAACCCTAAAACTGTGGGAAAACTGTTTCAAAGAAATTAATGACCTCCTATCCAGCTTAAACCTAATTCTAAACCAATCAAAAAGTGAATTCCTGCTAATCTCACCGGATAACTGCAAAATCACTACGAACCCGCCAGCCAACTTACAAATATCAAAAGTAAGAGATCTAGGAGTATCCATAGACAACAGACTAAACCTAAAAGCATTTATTAAGCAAACAACTAAAGACTGCTTCCACAAACTACACACATTAAAAAGAATAAAACCCCTATTTCATTTCTATGATTATAGAACAGTGCTCCAAGCAATAATCTTTGCGAAATAGATTATTGCAACGCTATACTACTAGGCCTCCCATCATCCCATACCAAACCTCTCCAAATGATTCAAAACACGGCAGCAAGAATCCTAACTAACAAGAAAAGAAGAGATCACATCACGCCGGTCCTTAAAGACCTTCACTGGCTGCCAATCCACTTCAGGATAATCCATAAATCCCTAACCACAATCTTCAAAAATATCCATGGACTAGCTCCACTCCATCTACAAATAGCACTTAAAAAACACTCCTCCAACAGACCCACTAGAGAAGTGTACAGAGAACTTCTACAGGTACCACACGCCAATACCACCCAACACATAACCCTGAGAGACAGGGCCTTCTCTACAGCAGGCCCCCCACTATGGAACTCAATCCCCTTAGAATTACGACAGGAACCATGTCTTCCAACCTTCAGAAAGAGACTTAAGACATGGCTGTTCAAGAAAGCCTTTCCGGACTCTGACTGATGATCTCACCAAATACAGAAAGACGGTCTATCTCCCACTAAACTGATACGGACATACCAAACACTACACGTTCTTATTCTTGTTAAATTTCTATCGTCTTATTCTTCTTCTTTTCCCAGTTAGAACCATCCTTGTTTTATTGTAACTGATTTTTTTCTGCGCACTGTTATAACTTGTTATAATTTGTAAATATATAAAATGTATACTCATGTTATATTTATACACGTTTATAATGTATTGATCACCCCTGTTTTATGTAAACCGACATGATACGATTCTCCGTGAATGCCGGTATAGAAAAAACTCAAATAAATAAATAAATAAATAAAATAAATATCAAATCATGTATAATGGAGAGGATTTTATATTCTATAATGAATTGGTAACCAATGTAAGGAGTGTAGGATTGGGGATATATGATCTTTTTGAGAGGTGCCAGTCAAAATGCGGGCTGTAGAATTCTGGGTTAACTAGGGGACAGAGGGTGTTCTCATGTAGTCCAATTAGAAGCGTGTTACAATAATCAAGTCCACTGAAAATTAGGGATTGTAATATCATGCGAAAGTCATCTGGAAAAAATAAAGAACGGAGACACTTTAGCATATGAAGTTTAAAAAAGGCGTTTTTCATTATTGTAGAGATGTGATGGGACATAGATAAGCTGGCGTCTAGTATTACTCCTAGGATTTTGTGCTTTGGATATCTAGGAATTGGCATACCATCTAGGTTAAGGTGAGGGGACTGCAGGCGGATTGAGGAATTGTGGATAGGTGGAGAATTTCTTTCCAACTAAAACAACTTGGGCACACAACCATCTCAGGTGCAACCGCCTCATCTCACCCATCTATAATTAACCCCACCCTTGTCCCATGCTGTAATATTTGTAAGAAACAACTGTCAGTCCATTATTTGAAAGAAGATCTTTATTGGATGGATATGGCCACAGCATAGGTCATAACACAGAACTGTTTTATTACAAAAACAATTACTAACATTCATTCAATTTACAAAAACATCAATTACTAAAATATTCTCAATCCCCAGGGGTGACCATACCCTTAACGTGCTGAATTTAAATTCACGAAATGCATAGGATCCTGCTACTGCAGTATAGCACCATTGTGGATGCAGGGCCATTGAAGCTGTGCTCCAATTTCTCAAGGGCTCTCTAGTATCACGCTACAGCAATGTATCACCACTGGGGGACACAGGGCTGTCAAAGCCTTGCCCCTCGGGTTGTCCTGCATTCGATCCTGATCACCGACAAAGTTATCAGCAATATGCTAAAGTCCTGCTCCGTAAAAGTGCAGATATCACTCTTTAAACATGCCATCACAATTTTGGGTGATATGCAGACCAGTCCCAGCCGTCGAAACCAAAGATTTGACAGTCAACTCATCTTGCTGCCTCCCATTGATGCAATGAAGTAGCAGGCATACCATGCTACTTGGTATTCTCTACCCAGCCAGCTTTCAAGAATTCCACGAGCCCACAGTATTGACACCTCACTTGCCATGGGCACCCCACCAACCCAGCTGTGGCCATATCTTACAACCACTAATGCTGCATAGTGCTTACACAACTCTTAATGCTCTTGTTTAATATCTTATCCGAAATACATACTGCTCCCGAGATGGCACCATCCCTCCCAAATCCACAGGAGAATACTGCAAATTGTCACCCATGCTATATCTTACAACCAACTGATGCCATCTAGAGCTTTAACAACTCTTGATGCTTTTGAGCAATATCTTACCTGAAATGCATACTACTCCGGAAATAGCACCATCCTTCTAAAATTCCATGGGGGAGGGTACTGCATCTTGACACTCACCTATGTGATTACCTCCATTCTGGAATGAGCTGAATATTGCCATGTGCTTGTCAAACCCTCAATCCTGAAACCTATGGGGTTTATTTAATATGTTGGATGTGCTGTATGTAGTGATATGGGAATATGGTCGTCCTGAATCACCCCAACTGCCAGGGGTACACTAAGCTAGTTTCTAATCTAAAGCATAGATAAATAGCTCTAAATCGTCTAGTTTTGGACTGGAGACCTTGCCGTAAGAGGTTTAAACTATTGTATAGTGCAAAGTTGCAAGAACCGGCAGATCAGATGAATTTATAACCAAAAAATTTAGCAAATGTATTAAACACTGGGCGATTGACCGCCTAAATATTTAAGGGTTACTTTCCCGGGGTCTTTCAAACACTTTCGTCACATGCTAGAGACTGGATTATAGGCATGAATAAATCACCCTTCCATTTACTTGCAGTAATGAAGAAACTAACTTCAAGTAGCCTGAATGCTGTTTCAAGCCTATATTGATGCAGGGATGCAGAGCATGGTATCTGGATAACTATCCAAGCAAGAAGATGATGGCTGATTTAAAATCCTGCATTGACTTATCAAAGAAGCAATATTACCAGTAATACCTCTGACCATGGCCCCAAAATTTTCAAAGGGGGTGGGGGGGGGGGTCCCACATACTGACAACGAGGAAAATAGAACCTTTGCTTGATGGCCATCCTTCTGACTCCCATCCCATGTGAATCATTGAAGTAACCTGTTGAACCAATCACTGAAAGCCAGTAGTGGCCCTTTGTTTATTGAGCTCTAGATGCATTCGATGGCATCTCCATGATACAGAAATCAACAAAGCCAAGGATATCTAATCACAACAAAGCAAATGTAAGGGAGCATTAACGCCAAAAGGGGATAGTTCAGAGGAAGATATTTATTTATTTATTTATTTTAAAAACTTTTATATAAAGACGTTCATAGGCATATCACATGGTTTACAGATAACAGGGGGATAAAATTAAATATATTGCAACAGAGAGGCTAAAAGTATGATAATAAGCAAAAAGTGGAAGGGAGTGGGCAGTGGAGGGCCTCGGGGATCTGTCTTGGGACTCTACTTTTCAATATATTTATAAATGAACTGGAAAGAAATAAGACGAGTGAGATAATCAAATTTGCAGATGATACAAAATTGTTCAGAGTAGTTAAATCACAAGCAGATTGTGATAAATTGCAGGAAGACCTTGTGAGACTGGAAAATTGGGCAACAAAATGGCAGATGAAATTTAATGTGGATAAGTGCAAGGTGATGCATATAGGGAAAAATAACCCATGCTATAGTTGCACAATGTTAGGTTCCATATTAGGTGCTACAACCCAAGAAAGAGATCTAGGCGTCATAGTGGATAACACATTGAAATCGTCGGTTCAGTGTGCTGCAGCAGTCAAAAAAGCAAACAGAATGTTAGGAATTATTAGAAAGGGAATGGTGAATAAAACGGAAAATGTCATAATGCCTCTGTATCGCTCCATGGTGAGACCGTACCTTGAATACTGTGTACAAGTCTGGTCGCCGCATCTCAAAAAAGATATAATTGCGATGGAGAAGGTACAGAGAAGGGTTACCAAAAATAAGGGGAATGAAACAGCTTCCCTATGAGGAAAGACTAAAGAGGTTAGGACTTTTCAGCTTGGAGAAGAGACGGTTGAGGGGGGATATGATAGAGGTGTTTAAAATCATGAGAGGTCTAGATCGGGTAGATGTGAATCGGTTATTTACTCTTTCGGATAATAGAAAGACTAGGGGCACTCCATGAAGTTAGCATGTGGAACATTTAAAACTAATCGGAGAAAGTTCTTTTTAACTCAAGGCACAATTAAACTCTGGAATTTGTTGCCAGAGGATGTGGTTAGTGCATTTAGTAAGGCTGTGTTTAAAAAAGGATTGGATAAGTTCTTGGAGGAGAAGTCCATTACCTGCTATTAATTAAGTTGACTTAGAAAATAGCCACTGCTATTACTAGCAACTGGAATAGACTTAGTTTTTGGGTACGGAATAGACTTAGTTTTTGGGTACTTGCCAGGTTCTTATGACCTGAATTGGCTACTGTTGGAAACAGGATGCTGGGCTTGATGGACCCTTGGTCTGACCCAGTATGGCATTTTCTTATGTTCTTATCCTTGTTGACAGCTTTGATGTGTAGACATCTTGCTCTGCACCAAGAACCTGCTGTGTGCTCTCTCAGTGGCAGTACGATAGTACGATACCAGAGAATGCCAGAACAGGAAAAACGGTGTCTGGGTGCTATATGAGATTGGGAGAACAGGTTAACTGTACTGTTCAACCATATGGCCCAAATGCACTGTCAAGAGCATCTGAGCCATAGCTGCCCCAGTGCTGTGCCCGCTGCAGTAACATTTTCTTACCCATCTCCTGCATTTTCAAGGTCTGTCTTAGCAGGCCTGATTAAGAAGCGTTGCTGAGCACACAATGCTATGTTTGTACCATTACATCATAAGGAATATTAACAAGAACATTGGCTATGAGGAAAAGGCTGCCACAGTTGGATGCTCATCCCGCCCCAGCATGATAATCTGCAAGATTGTAGCCTAGCAAGGTCCTAAATGAATAATGTTAAAATATCCTAGTCTGACTTAGAGTGCTGCTCACCCTGAAAATGTTGCTAGCCATAGTTTTTTGGTATGGGTTTTGCAGTAGCTTGGCTTTGAATGTGATTCCTATTACCTTTAACAGTTACTATCATAAGAAATAGATGGGCAGATTGGATGGACAATACGGCCTTCTCGGATATCACTACTATGGACCATACTGCCCTCTCGGATGTCATTATTATCTAGCTCTGCTGTCCCTGGCAGCTAATGACAAGCAAATGGGATACATAGAAACATAGAGATGATGGCAGAAGAAGACCAAACTGTCCATCCAGTCTGCCCAGCAAGCTTTCGCACTTTTTTTTTTCTCACATACTGATGTTTCTCTTGGCTCTTAGTAACCTTTTTTATTCTATTTCCCTTCCACCCCCGCCATTAATGTAGAGAACAATGTTGGAACTGCATCTAAGTGAAATAGCTTAATTAGTTAGGGGTATTAACCACCGCAATAAGCAAGCCACACCCATGCTTATCTGTTTATCCAGACTATGTAATTCAGTCCTTGTTGATTGTTGCCTGAGTATAGATCCACCTTTCTTCATTCCCTCCTGGCATTGAAGCAGAGAGCCATGCTGGCTATGCATTGAAAGTGAAGTATCAGTCTTGCTCCCCTGCCGTTGAAGCAGAGAGCTATGTTGGCTTTGCATTGAAAGTGAAGTATCATGCATTGAAAGTGAAGTATCATGCATTGAAAGTGAAGTATCATGCATTGAAAGTGAAGTATCAGCTTATTTGGTTTGGGGTAGCAACCGCTGTAACAAGCAAGCTACTCCCCGCTTTTTTGTGAATGCAATTCCTTTTTTCCACATTTCCTCATTACTGCTGAAGCTTAGAGCAATGTTGGAGTCGCATTAACCGTGTGTATGTTTATTGAATAAGGGTATTATCACCAGGTAGTAGCCATTGTTCCTGTGAGCCATCCACTCTTCATTCACATCCTCTAGACTTTATGGATCCACAGAGTTTATCCCACGCCCCTTTGAAGTCCTTTACAGTTTTGGTCTTCACTTCCTGCAGAAGGTCATTCCAGGCATCCACCACCCTCTCCGTGAAGAAATACTTCCTGACATTGGTTCTGAGTCTTCCTCCCTGGAGTTTTAAATAGTCACCCCTGGTTCTGCTGATTTTTTTCCAACGGAAAAGGTTTGTCGTTATCTTTGGATCATTAAAACCTTTCAAGTATCTGAAAGTCTGTATCATATCACCTCTGCTCCTCCTTTCCTCCAGGGTGTACATATTTAGATTCTTCAATCTCTCCTCATAAGTCATTCGATTAAGACCATACACCCTTTTGGTCGCCCTTCTCTGGACCGCCTCTGTCCTGTCTGTCTCTTCGGAGATATGGTCTCCAGAACTGAGTCTCCAGAACGGTCCTTGGTGATCCCCTTGTACAGGTCTCACCAAGGACCTGTACAAGGAGATCATCACTTCCCTTTTCTTACTCTATATGCCTCTCTCTTTGCAACCCAGCATTCTTCTGGCTTTAGCTATCGCCTTCTCATATTGTTTCGCCGACTTCAGATCGTTAGACACTATCACCTCAAGGTCTCTCTCCTGCTCCATGCACATTTGCCTTCACCTCCCATCAAATAAGGTTCTTCCGGATTTCCACACACCATATGCATGACTCTGCACTTCTTGGCATTGAATCTCAGCTGTCATATCTTCGACCACTCTTCTAGCTTCTTTAAATCCAGTCTCATTCTCTCCACTCCTTCCGGTATGTCCATTCTTTTGCAGATCTTAGTGTCATCCGCAAACAGACAAACCTTACCTTCTATCCCGTCTGCTATGTCGCTCACATAGATATTGAACAGGACCGGTCCCAACACCGATCCTTGCGGCACTCCGCTTAACACTGCTCTCTCTTCAGAGTAAGTTCCATTTATCATCACACATTGTCTTCTGTCCGTCAACCAGTTTGCAATCCAGGCCACCACTTCGGCACTCATTCCTAAGCCTCTCATTTTATTCACCAGCCTCCTGTGCGAGACCTTATCAAAAGCCTTGCTGAAATCCAAGTAGATGACATCGAGCGCTCTTCTTTGATCCAACTCCCTAGTCACCCAGTCAAAAAAGTCAATCAGATTTGTCTGACAGGATCTTCCCTGATACCATACTATGCACGTTGCATGGGCTTACTGCTTCTACACACAGCACTCCCGACTGAAAAACAAAAGGAATCTCAACCACGTGGTAGCACCCCAGTTTAGCTGCTGTGCACACCGTCAAATCTTTTAATTTGCATCATGTTGTGAGATGGTGTTCGTCCAGAGTGGGGGGTGAGCTGATATGGTAAAGAGCTGAAAACATGCTGCCACCACAGCACAACCTTAAAATTATACACTTATCATTGCAGGGGCCCCCATAAGACTGAAAGACTGGGCCTCTAAATGGCAGATACAATTCAGTGTGCACAAATGCTAGGTTATGCACAAGTGAAAACCCATGCTGTAGCTCCATGATGTTAGGCTCCATGTTAGGAGCCACCTCCAAGAAAAGATCCAGGATTCATAGTGGCGAAAACCTAAATAGTCGGCAAATAGAATGTTAGGAACCATTCAGAAAGGAATGGTTAAACAAAATGGAGAATGACACAATACATCTGCATCACTCTGTGGTAAGACTGCCTCTATGAGGAAAGACTGGAGGAGGCCAGGACTGCTTCACTCGGAGATGCTGAGGGAGGGGGGAATATGACAGAAGTCTACGAGGTCAAAAAGTACTAGAAATGGGAATTGGTTATCTGCGCTTTGAAACAATAAAAGGACTAAAGTGCACTCAAAGAAGCTAGGAAGTAGCACAGTTTCAGCAAATCAGAGCCAATTTCTTTCCCTCCCTGCACAATTAAGCTCGAATTCATTTCCAGAGCAGGCAGCCAAGACAGTGTAGCTCCTGCTTAAAGTGATTTTTTAATGCTTGAATACTTAACCTTGGATTGGCACCTGTCAGAAACAGGACACTCAACTCGATGGACCCCTGGTACGACCCAGCATGGCAACTTCCCATGCTCTAAATCATAAAACTAAACATAGCCACAGAAGAACAAATGCTGCAGAGGGTGTTTGGTGCAGTGCATGAGGCTAATTAACAGAAAATATGTCTGAGAGTGATATTACTGAACATGTATTGTTGCATCGATAAAAACCCTAGTACCACTAGTTTGCCTCCATCCTATGCTGAGTGGAAGAATAAGTAAGCCTGGAGTAGCCTGCCTGGGAGTGGAACCTGCCATGATCTGTTGCTAGCTTCACTGTAAGGAATCAAATATTTATTTATTTATTTTTTAAATCCTGTGTGGCTGTACCCAACTGGCAGCTGCATTCTTTTGGAGGGAAGTAACCCACACCCTGTCAATTCCTTACCAGCCCAGTCCCTGCCCTACTAGATAAGGCCTCTGTCCCTGCACTGATTGCACAGGACAAAGGAAGGACCTGCTCCCTCGGGACAAAATGGCCCACAATCGCACCCGCTCCCTTTACTCCACAAGAGCAAAGATAGGGGCCAAAGAAAAGGGGGACACCACTGCTCAGCTTGGAAAATCTGAAAAAAAGTTCCAGAGAGGGAAGGCATGCCCTCTCTCACATGCTGCTCAGACATGAAGAATGCAGACCCAAATTGTGGCTCAATTGAAGGACCATCATGAGACCCTGCATCAATTGTCAACGATCAGTTCAGAAGCCCCCTCCATACCCCGCAGGGGCACACGAAGGGACACCAGAAAGCAGTTTTGTAGACCACGTAGATATTATACTCCTGCGTCTCAATCTTGTCCAGCTCGGACCTCTCAAAGAGGACAAGCACGTCAAACAAGAACTCCTAGAGCGTAACCAACCCCACAGGCTGCTTCTACAACTGGGTTTTGACTTTTTTTCCAGAGAGCAGCAGCCACCCCACCCTGATCCCTCTACCAGACTTATCAGTGGGAGGCCACCTATGCCACTTCGTAACCAATTGGCACAAAATCACAATGGACCAATGGGTTCTTTCCATAATAACCCATGGTTACCGTCTAAATTTATCCACTATACCCCCGGACTCCCTGCCGATTCCAGCCTGGAGCTGGGACGATCACACAGGTCTTCTCGAGTCAGAGCTCTCGACCCTTCTGTCAGTCAGGGCTGTAGAACAGGTTCCCTCGACTCAACAAGGGAGAGGGTTCTACTCCCACTATTTTCTAATCCCCAAAAAGACCGGCGGCCTCCAGCCTATTCTAGATCTCCGTGCCCTGAACACATTTCTTCACAAGGAACGATTCAGAATGGTATCCCTTGGCACCATGCTCCCCCTCCTGCAGCAGGGGGGATTGGCTGTGCTCTCTGGAACTTCAGGACGCTTAAGCCCGTATTGCCATCTTCCCTCCTCATCGCAAGTATCTGTAATTTGTAGTGGGTCACAAGCACTATCAATACAAGGTACTGCCATTCGACCTAGCTTCAGCGCCACGAGTATTCACAAAGTGCCTGGCAGTAGTGGCTGCACTGTAATGGCATTCACATCTTTCCGTATCTCGACAACTGGCTTATAAAAAGCCAGTCCAGGCAGGGAGCCCTAAACTCCCTCAACCTTACCACAAAACTTCTACAATCATTGGGATTTCTGATCAACTACTCAAAATTCCACTTGACCTAAATGATAAAGGGGATGGAACAGTTCCCCTATGAGGAAAGACTAAAGAGGTTAGGGCTGTTCAGCTTGGATATGAGATGGCTAAGGTGGGATATGATAGAGGTCTTTAAAATCTTGAGAGGTCTAGAATGGGTAAATGTGGATCGGTTATTTATTCTTTTGGTTAATAGAAGAACTAGGATGTACTCCATTAAGTTAGCATGTAGCACATTTAAAACTAATCAGAGAAAATTCTTTTTCACTCAAAACACAATTAAACTCTGGAATTTGTTGCCAGGTGGTGTGGTTAGTGCAGTTAGTGTAGCTGGGTTTAAAAAAGGTTTGGATAAGTCTTGGAGGAGAAATCTGTTACCTGCTATTAATCAAGTTGATTTAGAAAATAGCCACTGCTATTACCAGCATCAGTAGTGTGGGATCTACTTAGTTTTTGGGTACTTGCCAGGTACTTGTAGCCTGGATTGGCCACTGTTGGAAACAGGATGCTGGGCTTGATGGACCCTTGGTCTGACCCAGTATGGCAAATTCTTTTGTTCTTATGACACCGTCGCACCATCTCTCCTTTATAGGAGCAGATATAGACACCAAAGGGTTCTTACCCAGTGACCTCGCAAACACGCTGCCAACCTTGCCAGCTTCATCCGCAGTCGACAAACTGCCTCTGCTCACTAATAGCTCACATTACTCGGCCACAGTAACTGATAGCCTAGACAAAACTTTTAAGCTAGCAGCCATGTATCTAAACATCAAACAGCTTTTAACACAGATGAAATTAATAATTAATATTGAGAGAACTGAATTTATGCACTTAGGAAAAAAAGCTACACAAATTATTCAAACACCAATAACTATTAATGACAATCTAACAATTAAACTGTCTGAGAAGGTAAATGATCTGGGAGTGATAATTGATAATGACCTGTGTCTAAAACAACATAAACCAGACGGTTAGAGAAGGCTATGGAAAATTAATGATATTAAAACCACTATTAAGCCACAAGGATTTTAGAACTATACTACTATACTATACTAATATTCGCACATATTGACTACTACAATGCACTTTTATTAGGTTTAACAGATTGCACCATCAGATCATTACAGATATTGCAGATCATTACAGATATTGCAGAATTGCATATTAACAAGGAGCAGAAAAAAAGACCACATTACTCCATATTAGCGGAACTACATTGGCTCCCAGTGGAATACCGTATACAATACAAAGTTCTTAGCATATTACACAAACTGATATATGATGAACATGCAACAAAATGATTACATACTCCACAGAGGGCTTTACGGTCAGCAAACAAAGGCTTATTACCAGTTCCTTTAATAAAAACAGCACATCTTTCGCCGGTTAGGGATAGGGCCATTTTACTTGCCAGCCCAAAAGTCTGGAACGCAGTGCCAGTAAATCTGAGACTGCAAAAGGATCATAGGCAATTTAAGAAGGAACTGAAAACATGGTTATACATACAGGCTTTTAAACAAATGGAAGGCGATTCTAAGAGCAACTAGGTGGTATTTTTCTAAGTTATTGAGATTTTATGATATTTTACTGGATTTCTTTCTTTTATACTTTTAGTAATCTTATTTAAATATGAATGTCTTTTATTTTGACACTAGTATTTACTTGATTATTTTCTTAAATTTTAGTATCATTTTATAATACATTATATTATACATTTTATAATACATTAAAGTATCATTTTATAATAAGTGATTTCATGTTTAACCTGATGTTTTTGTTAGACTTTTGCTAGACTTTTGCTATTTTATAATTCATCTGATATTATATGTTCCATGTTCCTTGTACTCGCCCCAAGGCGACAGTTCAGTTTTCATGTAAACCGGTGCGATATGTATCCTATACAGCAGGGGTTCTCAACCCTGTCCTGGGGACCCCCCCAGCCAGTCGGGTTTTCAGGATATCCACAATGAATATGCATGAGAGAAAATTTGCATGTTATGGAGGCAGTGTATGCACATTTTCTCTCATGCATATTCATTGTGGATATCCTGAAAACCCGACTGGCTGGGGAGGTCCCCAGGACAGGGTTGAGAACCACTGCTATACAGGAACATTGGTATATAAAAGCTAAAAATAAATAAATAAAATTATAATTTGGTAAGATTATTTATATTTTTATCATGTGAATTGTGAACTGTTCTGATGTCATCCCAAACGACGGTATAGAAAAATTGTCAAATAAATAAAATAAACAGTCCATGTCATCCCAAAGGCACGCCTAGCCATGAAAGTGACACAGTGGACTCTAAAATCTCAGTGGTACCAAGCCACTCAGCCACTTTCATCCTTTGTCTACATAACAACCCAGCTTCGCCTGTCTCTTGCCTGGTGGACTCGACAGGACAACTTAAAAACAGGTCTTCCCTTCCAGCAACCAGCTCCTCAGGTGACCTTAACCACAGACGCCTCCAACCTAGGTTGGGGAGCCCACATCGAAGGCCTTCAAACCCAAGGAACTTGGACAAAAGCCAAAGCAACCTGTCAGATCAACTTCCTGGAGCTTCGAGAGATGCGGTATGCCCTTTATGCATTCATGGACTGCCTCCTGAACAAGGTAGTCTTGATTCAAACAGACAACCAAGTTGCAATGTGGTACCTGAACAAACAGGGGGGCATGGGCTCTTAATTGCTGTGCCAAGAAGCGGCGCAGATTTGGGCCTGGGCCCTGTTGCACTCAATACTGCTGTGAGCCACTTATCTGACGGGCACATAGAATGCAGTGGCGGACCGCCTCAGCTGAAGTTTCCAACCCCACGAGTGGTCTCTGGATCCCTCTGTTGCGAACAGAATCTTCCACTGGTGGGGTCAGCCAAACATCGACCTCTTTGCATCCTGTCAGAACCGCAGAGTGGAACGCTTCTGCTCCCTACATGGACTGAAGAGTACAAGCCAGGGATGCTTTCGCTCACTCCTGGAACGTAGGTCTGCTATATGCAAATCCTCCGATTACGCTAATCAGAGAGACTCTCGTGAAGTTACATCAGGACTGAGGCTTGATGATTCTCATAGCCTCGTATTGGCCTCAATAAGTCTGGTTTCCCATACTTCTCGATCTCTCTGTCCAGGAACCCATTCGCCTGGGGACAGCACACAACCTCATAACGCAGAATTACAGAAAGTTGCGCCACCCGAACCTCCAGACCCTATCTCTGACAGCCTGGATGTTGAAAGGTTGATACTACAGCCCCTCAACTTTTCTAATAGCATCTCTCAAGTCATCATAGCTTCTCGGAAGCCTTCCATACAGAAGTCTTACCGCTCGAAATGGAAGAAGTTTACTGTGTGGTGCGCACAGAAGGACCGTAACCCCTTTTCTTGCCCCACACTAGCACTCTTGGATTATCTCTGGCACCTCTTGGAATCTGGCCTACAGACTTCCTCCAAACAAGTACACCTCAGTGCCATCTCTGCTTACCATCAAGGTGTAGGGGATGCCCCGATAACGGCTCAACCCCTTGTGGGTTGATTTATGAGAGGCTTACTACACCTTAAGCCGCCTCTACAGCCACTGGTGGCATGGGACTTCAACATGGTACTTGCACGGCTCATGCGTCCTCCTTTTGAGCCACTGCACTCCTGCGAACTCCAATATCTTACATGAAAAGCAATTTTCCTAGAGCAATCACATGGGCTCGCAGAGTGAGTTACAAGCCCTTGTAACCTACTCACTTTACACAAGGTTCCTCTTTGACCGGGTGGTTCTCCGCACTCACCCTAAATTCCTTCCTAAGGTATTAACAGATTTCCACTTAAATCAGTCCAGAGTCTTATCCACTTTCTTTCCAAGGCCTCGCGCTCATCCAGGTGAGCAGGCTGTGTAAGCGTTCGCTAGCATCTTAGTTAGGCTGCACAGGAAGTCCACCCAACTCTTCTTTTTGTTTCTTTTGACAAAAACAAGCTTGGACTTGCAGTGGGCAAGCAAACTCTCTCCAGCTGGTTGGCAGATTGCATTGAATTCTGCTACCAGCAAGCAGGCCTTCCACTTCAGGGATGAGTGAAGGTGCACTCAGTCAGGGCCATGGCAACGTCAATAGCACACTACCATTCAGTACCAATTGCCGACATCTGCAGGGCTGCGACATGGAGTTCTCTCCACACCTTCGCAGCTCACTACTGTCTAGACAAGACTGGACGACAAGACTCTGTCTTTGGCCAATCTGTCCTAAAGAATTTATTCTCAGTGTGGAAACCCAACTTGTCCTACCTCGACCCGCTGTGAATTTCAGGTTGCCTCATCGCCAACAGCACCCCAGTTGTTGTGCCTGTTGCACATGTGTGCTGGTTGGCCTGCTTCGTATGAGTCAGCCTATAGCTTGCTATTCACCCATATGTGAGGACTACCATCCTGTTTGTCCTGGCAGAAAGCAGAGTTGCATACCTTTGCTCTGTCCAGTTAACAGAGCAAACTCTGTTTGCTCTGTTAACTGGTTCCCCCTAGTTTACTGTAAACCGGTACGATAAGACCTGGTCTTTAGCATCGGTATATTAAAAGAATTTAAATAAATAAATAAATACCTGTAACAGGTGTTCTCCCAGGATAGCAGGATGGTAGTCCTCACGAAACCCGCCCGCCACCCCATGGAGTTGGGTTCGATAGCGTTTTCTTATTTTATTTTTTCGCTCGTACTTTTTGCTACAAATGAGACTGAAGGGGGTGGACCCCGTGTGGCCACAGGGTTAGTGGTATGCTGGGCATGCTCAGTGTGCCAGTCAAAGTTCTAGAAACTTTGACAAAAGTATTCCGTGACAGGGCTCCATCTGATGTCACCCATATGTGAGGACTAACATCCTGCTGTCCTGGGAGAACATCTGTTTACAGGTAAGCAACTCTGCTTTATAGCTTATCTCTGCTTGTGTGCCAATACACGCATATATGGGCACATGCGCTCTCATTTTAAAATTAGCCTGTTTTTAAAATAAGAGAGGAAAAAAATCATTTGCTTTCATAAGGATTAACTGTCTGTGACCAATAAATTGATATAATTAAATCTGCTTCCTTTTCATTTTGAAACAAACTTTTTTTTTTTTTTTTACTAATTCCAGATGGGCTGTATGTGTGCGTGGCATAAGCAAAAAGGTACAAAGGAAACATTCATATTGGGTTTCCTTCAAGTTGTACAAACAAAGCAGTCTGCCCTACAAATATCTTCAGATTATACAAGTATATGTTTTCACCACGTGTTTGTAATGGATGCCTTTTTTGTATTTTGCAAAAGAACAAGCCAATTTATACCCTTGGTAGATAAAAGAGCAAGTGTGTTGCAGAGGTAATACCCATTTGACGCTATAGCTACAACCAAATCTGAGATTGTCAATTCAAGCTCTGGAACTTCTTAGCTTAATGGGCTTCTTTAGACCCGGACTCCTGAGAATGCTGTTTGCTGGCCTGTGTTTTCTCCCAGTCCCATATTGTTGGCAAAATATCTTGAGGTGATTGCCTTTGGAAATATTCAAAGAGCTTAAACTTTTGAGTGCAAATACAAACTTTTAATATCTTCATGGCCCATGTCTAGGCAACTCAGGTTCTTCTGGCATGTGAGAAATTCACAAACTTTCAGTTTGCCTTCCAGTAATAATTTTTGCCCTGCAATATTTACATAAAGAGCATATACAGTATATATTTAAAAAAAAAGGAAATAGATGCAAAGATGTGTGCCGCATTTAATCCTCAGATGGTCACCAGTATGCCACATCTGTATGTAAAAAAAAAAAGAAACTCATAGCAGTGAGCTGTCGCAGGCATCTAATGAAGCTGAACTTTCAGCCATATAAGAGAGTGAAAACTGAGGATTATTAGAAAATATACCTATATTTGTATTTCAGAGGACTGTCATCTGGGAATGATCTAAGTTTTGAAATAAGGAACAATTGATCCCTATGTTGTAGGAAAATCTTGCATAGCAGTTCAGTAGCTGTTTCCAAGACAAAATTAGCTCCCAATCAAACTTTATTGATATTACCAAAACTCTAGTTATCAAATACCTAAATACCCAATAAGATTTGACATAGTCCACAAAAACAAAGGTCAAATCTATCAAATTAAAAGGACCTACTGGTATCATAAACAGTGTGAGTAGCCTATTGGTTTAAGCGGTGGATCCAAGGTTCAGTCATATACCAGGCTGTTCCCTACTATCAAATATTCTTCCTTTTTTTTGTAATGAATTTTTGTTGCAATTAACTCATTTTGGTTTCTCAAAATTGTGAATTTCTTAATTGAAATATAAACATATCCATAAACAGCTCTCTATTGTATGAAATCCATTATTTCAAAAATCATCATAGCGTGTATTCTCTTTCTCTAAAATGTTTGAGAAAGGCAGTTAGTTTTAAAGTTCCAAAATAGTATGGAACTTAGAACTCGAATTTTCCAGTGTGTCTCACTATCGTCTAGACTGGGGAATAAAAAGGCCCCAACACCGCAGTGTTTCAACAATTGTCAGTTTTTGTTCAACCGATTCCATGCGAAGGGGAGGTGATTTTAATGCACGCTTCCTACAGATTGAACAATGATTTGATATGTATTGGAATACAGTGAATCCCTCAGGATTAAATAGAATGGTCTCTATTCTATTGGTTAGCACTGTGACGGGTTAGTTTCACTCTCATTGGTTAGTTTGTTATTAGAATGGACGTTGTGACATCAGATGATCTAGTGCCTTGCCCATGACGGCCATGTTGATACACAGTTTGAAACTGTGGTTCATATTAAGTGGATTAGAAATGTGAGACTGAGCTGGTAAAATGGAGATCTTATTTAAATTGCTCTCTTCTTTACACCCGAACGATCCCTGAAGCAGACACTCTGGGATTGTCAAAACACTGCAGTGGGAGGGATTCACTGTAAAGAGAGAGGAATGAAAAATTGACTTAGTGAAGTAAGATGGTAGCTGGGGGGGAAGGGGCCAGAGGGGATAAGCTGGGAGGATGGGAAGGGAGGAAAGGAGTGTGGGAGATGAGGGAGGGGATGGGTAATAAGAGTAAGGAAGGAATGGGATGAGAGGGTGACAGAATTAGTTGGGGGGTTATAAAAGGCTTGGAGATGAGTTGGAGAAGTGAGATGGCTGGGGATTGTAAGAAGGTTTTAAGCTGGAGGGATGGAGGTTAAGAGAATGGGGTATGCTGGAAAGAGGAGGTTAAGAGAGGAGGTGGATTTTGAGGGGGAGGAATGACAAGTGAGGGTGGAGGTTGAGAGAGGGGATCAACTAGAGCAGGGGTCAGGAACCTTTTTGGCTGAGAGAGCCATAAACGCCACATATTTTAAAATGTAATTCCATGAGAGCCATACAATATGTTTAAAACTAAATACAAGTAAATGTGTGCATTTTATGTAAGATCACACTTTTAAAGTACAATAAGTCTCTGAAAATATTATACCAGGCCTTAAGACACCAATACATCTCCTATTAGGAAAACGGACCAAGTCAGGCTGCTATAGAGTCCTACACAGAAACTACACGCCAGCAGAAAACCTCACCTGAATCACGTGCTGTCCCTCACCTAACATAGAATAAAGAGACCAAAACGCATAACAAGAAGCATGCAGACAAAAACTGAATTGGAAACTGCAACAAGCCAGAGTCTCTGTATGCAGTGTAACAAAGGAAAAAAGAAACATCACACATCCTTATAAAACAAATCAAGAAATATAAAATCATCAGCAGTAAAACTGTACTAACAAAAAGAACATATTTCGAAACAGCTGATGAGTGGAATATCCAATAATTAAAAACTCATATAAAACATTTCCAGATACCAACAAAATATTTCAAAATAGCAGACACAAAGATCCAGTAATGAAAAATAATAAGGATACAAAAAAGTTTTTTGCTCTGCATACCTGGGAACGTTTGATATCCAGGTGTCCTGAGATTGTTCTGAATTAGCAGGAGGTGGGGTGGTTTGCTTGGAACTTTCTCCTCTCTCAGTCACATACCAGCGCTCTCTCTCACACTGGCTCTCAATGACACACCTATACACACATGCTCTCAGTCACTCACATATACAAATGTTTTTTCTCTCTCACTTATATAGGCTCTTAATTACACATTTACACACATGCTGTCTATCTTTTCACGCTTACACACACACAGGCTTTCAATCACATAAATACATGCTGTCTTTTTCTCTCACACACAGACTCTCATTCACATGCTTACAAACATGTCCTCTCTTTCTCTCATTTACACACAGGCTCTCAATCACATACTCACATGCTCCCTCACCTAAATCAGCTCTCAATCACACAGACACACATGGTCTCTCTCTCTCATTTAAACACAGGCTCTCAATCACATACTCACATGCTCCATCACCTAAACCAGCTGTCAATCAGACACAGACACACATGATCTCTCTCTTACTTATACACACAGGCTCTTAATCATACATACACATGATCTCTCTTACACACAAAGGATCTCAATCATACACACATACTCTTTCAAACAAACAGGTTTTCAATTACAAACTTACACATACAGGTTCCCAATGGTAAACTTACATTCATGCTCTCTCTCTCACAGGCAGGATCTCAATCACAGACATACTCTCTTTCACATATACAGGCTCTCAATCATTCACATACATGCAATCTCTCACTCACACACACAGGATCTCAAACACACATGCTTGCTCGCTCATTCATTCACTCTCTCTCTCCCCCTTCCCCCCCCCGGAACTCGCGGCAGCAGCAGCCACCTCCCAACGCTAACCTCCTTCATTTTCAGCCCTCGCAGAGGCGAAGGCGGAGTCCCATCGGCCGCGGTTGAAGATTTTCATTTTCCTCCGAGCCGCGCTGCAGTCTTCTTCCCGTCGGACACTAGCGTGCCTGTGCGGGTCTTCCCGCGCAGGCACCCGATGCTCTCCACTTCCTCTTCCGGGCCGCGGGAAGAAGAGAGCACCGGCGTGCTCTCTTCTTCCCGCGGCCCGGAAGAGGAAGTGGAGAGCATCGGGTGCCTGCGCGGGAAGACCCGCACAGGCACCCGGATGACTCCAGTCGGCGTGCTCTCTTCTCCTCCCCCCGCGGCCCGGAAGAGGAAGTGGTGAGCATCGGGTGCCTGCGCGGAAGAAGAGACCACGCTAGTGTGGTCTCTTCTTCCCGCGCAGGCACCCGATGCTCTCCACTTCCTCTTCCAGGCCGCGGGGGGGGGGGGGGGGGGGAGAAGAGAGCACGCCGGTGCCGCTGACTCCAGCTGTCCTGCCGCGTTCCGCCCGGGCTGACAGCATTTTAAGCCCGGGCGGCGGAGGACCGGGGAGCAGCTGGGTCAGCGGGGAACCGCGAAGTATGGCGACACTTGTCTGCGAGCCAGATGCAGCCCTCAAAAGAGCCATATCTGGCTCGCGAGCCATGGGTTCCCGACCCCTGAACTAGAGTGTGTTAAGGACGAGAGTGAATTGATTGTTGGAGAGGGACATTACCCCTGATCATTTGTTTTGGTCGTCCCCTGGGGTCATGTGAATTTTTAAGTGCTAAAATGGGGTCACATTAGCTAAATGTTTGTGAAGCTCTGCGCCAGCACTAAAATAAATACGTTATCAGCTATCCTCTTTGCTCTCAGTGTGTAAAAAAAAAAAAAAAAAAAAGTGACCATCTTAGAAGATACGCCACAGCTAGTAGTAAAAAGAGTTGCATGGTTTGTAAGATGGGGAGCATACTGTTAAAGTAATTCAGTAGATTAGAGAAAAACTTAGAATATTGACCAACATTCTTATATAAACAAACTATGGGAGCAGATCTTTTTATCATAGGCAGAAATCAATCTACTTTGAATTTCTACATTTATTATTGCAGGATAGAAGAGAGAGGCGAATTAGCCTTTAGTACTAACCGAGACTATAAAATAAGATTCTGTCCTTCAAGACATCTCAAGTTCGAAGGTCAAGAGGAAAATGCAGTCTTTCAGGAAACAATAAGGGCACAATCTCGAAAAAATGCAACAGTGGGTTACAGAAGTAGTTTTAAAGGTCTTTTTATGTACATCATTTACAATGGTCATGCCTCAACAGACCAGGATTTTGTTTCAAGATCTTAGGCTAAAGTTTTCTACCTAACTGCAAGACTAATTTCTGAAATTCAAATCTTGTTTATAAGGTTCATCTAAAACTGTTTGCAAAATTCCATTGTCTTGCTGGCATTTTGAAAAGTATTTAAGTCAAAGGAGAGAGATAATCATTAGCATTAATATTCTTAGCTAATTCTAATAAAAATCTTGGAGGTTACAAATACAGTTAAATTGAGTTGCTGAGGCTCAGTGCAAAGGAGAAGCAGCATCTAAGGTGACAATTGCAAGATGCTTTAAAAAGTCTTATTTCATCCATAATCTTGTTGAAAGGAAAGTAGATTCAGTCACACTTCATAAAGCCACAGTTGTGCTATGAATCCTGCAGAAAGTTAAACAGCAGTTTCCTGATTGTCGGTGCACCTGAATGTATCTACCAAAGAAACACGTGGCTTATGGAGCAAACACCATAATGGCAGGTGTGTCAATCTCCCACCAGGATAGTTTGGCTCTGGTACCTCCCAGTTGTTCTGGACTGGTGTAGCAGAAAGATAAGGAAAAATATTAAACTTACCTGATCATTTTCTTTCCTTTATTTCTGCTACACCATTCCAGAAACTCACCCGAATAAAAATAAACAGAGAGGTTTCTTCTTAATCATATTTATTAGTTTTTAAATAGATTGCACGAAGATTTATTAGCTTGTCAGAAGAATACTGGCTTTTCAGGTTGCGTTCATAGAATAAATTATAGCGGTGACATACTATTAAAAAAAAACGTACTCTGCCTTCAACGGCTGGAAGTGAGGACAAACCCAATCATTCTGAACTGGTGTAGCAGAAATAAAGGAAAGCAAATTATCAGGTGAGTTTTAATTTTCTTACAATACATAAAACCACTACACACAATACAAGACAAAAGTATAATCTTTGTCCCAACCCTATCCATAATCACACTACCCCCAATGGAGAGCAACAGGCCCGTCCAAAAGACTCTGAATATAGAAACAGTTTACATCCACCCATAAACGTCCATATCTCCCATAACTTTAAACCCCAGACATTATCATTCAGGTCTTTAATTTCCTAAGGAACTTTTATAAAATCCCCTTTTTTTTTTTCATATTTCTAAATGTAGTCCATTCCATAATGCTGGAATTACAGAAAAGAAAACTTGATTTTGCAATCTGATGTGGTGGTAGGATTTCATAGCAGGAAGTTGTAGCTGATGTTGATTAGACCTTAATGGCTGCATGGATCTCAATTGAAATTGTTTTCAACAATTTAAAAATCAATCTCCCCTCAGAATCTTAAACACCAAAGCTAAGTAAACAATGTGACTTCATAGGAAGCTGATGCAACTTCATCAATAGCAATGCAACAGTCTCCCATCTAGATCTCCCACACACAATTCTTGCAGCCATATTCTGGGTTACTTGCAATTTCCTCCTCATCCTCTCAGGGAACCCCCCAAATACAAAGCATTGCAGTAATCGGAGGGAATACCAATGCAAACACCACAGGTTTTAATACATTCAACTCCAGAAACTGCTTCAACTGTTTCAACCACTTTAATCTAAAATAAATTCCCATCAAGTTTAATCCCTAAGGACTTCACTTCCTCCACTGCTGCCAATTCCACACCTTCAATAACCAATTTACATTTATCTCTAACAGCTCCAGTCTGCAATATTTCAAATTTTTTTAGGTTTAATACCAACATACTTCTCTTTATGCAAGAACCCTATAGCAGGGCTTCCCAAACCTGTCCTGCAGACCCCACAGCCCAGTCGGGTTTTCAGGATATCCACAATGAATATGCTTGAGATAAATTTGCATATACTGAGCCTGCATGATATGTTAATTTATCTCATGCATATTCATTGTGGACATCCTGAAAACCCTGTGGGGGGGTCCCGAGGACAGGTTTGGGAAGGCCCTGCCCTATAGCATCCAAGCAGTCATTCATTCTCCCAATACCCTCCTCAACTTCCAAAGGGGCTACCACACAGATAACTGCATCTTAAATAAGTGAATCCTGCTCTTGCTACAAAGCAGGACGTCATCACACCAGAGAGATCTTTAACCCAGTAAGTAAAGAACGAAGTTCATGAGCATTGAGAGGCATGGCGTCCCCAACAACAAAACATTGTATTAGTATGATACAAGCTACAAATGCGGTGTGGGTGTGGTCACCCTACAGGTTTAGGAGAATAAATTTAATATTTGAATTGACTGTAATATTTCACCTATGCTGTGGCCATATCCATCCAATAAAGATTTTCGTCTTCGAACAATGTGGTGCCCTAGAGCTTTGTTTAGCATTTAAGTAATGGAATAATTGGGAGGGGAGGAAAGGTTGGTGAAGGGGGGATTATGTAGAGAAAGGAGGCGAGTATGCCCCTGACACAGTTGCATTTGAAATTGGATTGCTGTTGTGATTATTTTTTCTGACAGTAAAGTATGAACATCCATGTGAAAACTTGCCTATGCTATTATTTTTCCCTCTGGATTTCTCCACTAGATGGCAGGGCTATTGAGAACAAATAACACATCTTGTTTCCTAAATGTGAGGGTTTATCTGGTAGTTTTTCTTTCATTTTTGTTTTCTTCACAGGATTGCTCTGAGAACTCGAATACAGTTCTACAATTTTTAATTACGTATTTATAATCTATTTTAATACAATTTTTTTTTATTTGTTGGAACTCTGAAGGCTTATGAACTTAGATTTTATTTGTTCTTTAGACCAAAGAGAGCTTACAGTATGCACTGGAAAGCTTGAAAATAAATGGCTGCTCAGTGGAAGATCTAGGGCTGGATTTCACACTCCCAGGGTTTCCCAACATTGAACTAAAGAAGGGGGGCAAAGATGTACCTGTCACCATACACAATTTAGAGGAATATCTAAGGGTAAGTAGTGCTGTTTTATACTCCAGTTTGATTCTGAATATAAGTTGCCAAATTTTTCGGGCGTGCTTTTTTTTTTTATTGTGCAGGACCCCTAATGGTAATTATATTTATTTGCATAGTCATTTTGGACCTAAATAAACATTGTGTGCGACTATGTACTGGGATTCTTTTTTTTTACTTGATTACAATTTGTAATATACATCAGAATTATAAAAGGGGGTAGATACCTAGCATCATACTCGCATGCACTTAATTTCATATGATTTGCTTGTTATATGCTCATTTTTCTTATTTTTACTTTTTGTATGTTTAAAATAAAGTTGTTTACCTGTAATAGGTGTCTCTGAAGGGTAATTCATCAGTCACATAAATGGGTAATGTGAACTCTCAGCACCATGTGCAGAAAAAGCTTTCCAGAGCTTTTTGGCAGACTACATTTTTTACTGTTCATGCATGGGACTTTCTGTTCTGTAATAGCACAGAAGCTATACTCAGTTCATATCTAGCTGAGCTGCTAGAAGGGAGAGAAAACTTTCAAAAAGGCCTGGAATCCAAACCTACTATCTTGACGGATTGTGTAGACAATATGATATGAATATCTAGACTGAATTCCTATCACAGCCTTGCAGATTTCCTCAAGGAAGGTAGACCTTACTTTGGCAACTGACTTTATCATGACTCTGATGTGGTGGGCCTTGACGTTCACCTCTAAGTTCAGTCCTGTGAGTTGTAACAGGAGGAGATGTAATCTGCTTACCAATTGGAAATGATAAACTTTTATCACTGAATTACCAGTTCTATTGGGCTCATTAGAAAGCTGGATGAACTTTCTCAGGGCTTGAGTCATCTACAGATAAAAATTGAGTAACAGCTGTTTTGCAGTCTAGGGTATGAAGGATCTGCTTCACCATTGTGGGCATATATCTTAGAGAACAATATTGGTTGAGCAAATGATTAAGATGGCAGTTTTGACACCATCTTAGGCAGGAACGCGGGATCCATATGAAGCATCACCCTGTTATGATGAAGTCTAGTGTGAGGTGGATAAGTCATAAAGGCCATCAAACCTAACATTTTCAAAATGGATCAAACAGATGTCTGATAATATTGCATGGTCTCTCTTATTGCCCCCATAGTGTCATCTGTTCTGTTCATGGGAAGTTAGGCCATAACATGAGTTGCATATATCAGATCCCAAAATGAACTCCAATTGAGACCTGCTTTAGATGAAATTTAGAGTATTTAATAATGAGCTCTAATGACTTCAACACCTGGATTAATTTGTTTGCTTCTGACTGAGATGTACTGTTGATCAGTCAATGTTCAAACTGGGGAAAAAAAATACCACCCCCATGCTTTAATTTGCAGAGGAAGTTTGCAACAGCTAAGCATTTGGTGAAAACTCACAGAACCTATGGAACACCAAAAGGCATGGTACTGGAGGTGCAGTATCCTTACTACAAATCTGAGATACCGCCCACGACTTGGGTGTATCTGTGTGAGGGTGTAGATCTTCTTGAGATTAACAAAATATAAGACATTGCCATATTGGGTCAGACCAAGGGTCCATTAAGCCCAGCATCCTGTTTCCAACAGTGGATAATCCAGGCTACAAGTAACTGGCAAGTACCCAAACATTAAGTAGATCCCATGCTACTGATGCCAGTAATAGTGGCTATTCTCTAAGACAACTTGATTGACTTCTCCTCCATGAACTTATCCAAACCATTTTTAAACCCAGCTACACTAACCACACTAACCACATCCTCTGGCAACAAATTCCAGAGCTTAATTGTGTGTTGAGTGAAATAATTTTTTCCGATTAGTTTTAAATGTGCTACTTGCTAACTTCATGGAGTGCCCTTTAGGGAATGGTGAATAAAACGGAAAATGACATAATGCCTCTGTATCGCTCCATGGTGAGACCGCACCTTGAATACTGTGTACAAATCTGATCGCCGCATCTCAAAAAAGATATAATTGCGATGGAGAAGGTATAGAGAAGGGTTACCAAAATGATAAGGGGAATGGAACAGCTCCCCTATGAGGAAAGACTAAAGAGGTTAGGACTTTTCAGCTTGGAGAAGAGACGGCTGAGGGGGGATATGATAGAGGTGTTTAAAATCATGAGAGGTCTAGAACGGGTAGATGTGAATCGGTTATTTACTCTTTCGGATAGTAGAAAGACTAGGGGGCACTCCATGAAGTTAGCATGGGGCACATTTAAAACTAATCGGAGAAAGTTCTTTTTTACTCAACGCACAATTAAACTCTGGAATTTGTTGCCAGAGGATGTGGTTAGTGCAGTTAGTATAACTGTGTTTAAAAAAGGATTGGATAAGTTCTTGGAGGAGAAGTTCATTACCTGCTATTAAGTTCACTTAGAGAATAGCCACTGCCATTAGCAATGGTAACATGGAATAGACTTAGTTTTTGGGTAATTGCCAGGTTCTTATGGCCTAGATTGGCCACTGTTGGAAACAGGATGCTGGGCTTGATGGACCCTTGGTCTGACCCAGTATGGCATTTTCTTATGTCCTTCTATTATCCGAAAGACTAAATAACCGATTCACATTTATCCGTTTTAGACCTCTCGTGATTTTAAACACCTCTATCATATCCCCCCTCAGACGTCTCTTCTCCAAGCTGAACAGCCCTAACCTCTTTAGCCTTTCCTCATAGGGGAGCTGTTTCATCCTTTTTATCATTTTGGTCACCCTTCTCTGTACTTCTCCATCTTTTTTGAGATGCTGCGACCAGAATTGTACGCAGTACTCAAAGTGCGGTCTCACCATGGAGCGATACAGAGGCATTATGACATTTTCCATTTTATTCACTTTCACCTCACCTTTTAACAAGTTCTGTAATCGTTTTGCCTTCCTTACACTTTTCTTAATGCATGGAGTACATCTGAACTGCACTTCTAAGATTGTATTTTTAATCTGTGTCCACGTCTGTTGTACACTTTTAACCTTTGCAGCTGCACCTTTGTTTTTTCTATTTTCCTCATTTTATCAAAGTTTCCCTTTTGAAAATTTAGTTTTAGAGCTGTAGATTTATGTATTGTCCCCCATCCAGTCAGTTCAAATTTGATCATGTTATAATCACTATTGCCAAGTAGCCCCACCACCGTCACCTCTCTCACCAAATCCTGTGTTTCACTAAGAATTCAGTGAAGACTGTCAATTTCTTATGTTAAAAAGTGGAAGAATGGTATTTGAGCACTTGGCAAACAGTCTTATGGAGTCTAGGTATTTCAGGAGTTAAAGTAAGGTACCCTGGGCTTTCCTGCAACTTCTGTATCAAAAGAGATGGCCTTTACCATCCCTTGAATAAAACCTGAGAATGAAAGGCTCTCCTGTTGTAGTAAACACTTCCTCCATTTGCAGAGAGGACTCCAAAAGGAGATCTGGAGAGTAATCCCATTCAAGACTGTTATCCATGGAGTAATGTTGTGAGCTCCAGAAATCAGGAATCCTCTGACTCCAGTTCTTCTAAATAGTGAAGCACAGTGGAACATTGAGATAAGCTTGGTTTCAATCTTCCTAGGACAAAGAAATCAGCTCAAGTTCCTAGGCCTGTATTACTATGTCAAACTTCTTAGAAAGTAGATTGAGGAACCTAGTAAATCTCTGCAGTGACCCACCTAATCTGAAGGAGAGAAATCCACTGGCAAGTCACATCCTCCTAGGACAAGCAGGATGGTAGTCATCAACATGGGTGACATCATCAGATGGAGCCTGGCATGGAAAATGTATGACAGTTTCTAGAAACTTTGACTGGCACACTGAGCATGCCCAGTATGCCACTATCCACATGGGGTCCCTCTTAAGTCTCTTCTTTTCCGTGGAGCTATCGTCTCACAGTTGTGGAGCTCTACTTTTTTTTTCATATATTTCAAGTAATTTTTGTTTTGGTTGAGCAGTATTTGGGTGGATCCTTGAGTACTGTGGCAGATAACCACACCCATGGGGAGGAGCCACAGTACTAGGCTAGACGCAGAACGCACAAACACAGTTAGTTCTTTATTATACAGCTTGAAGAGTACCACCAGAGGTGGCAGTAGTGAGTCAGTCTGGTAGTTGCAGTCTCAGGGACCTCGGCAGAGGAAGCTCTTCTCACCCTGTTGGTTTCCGCAGCAGGTTTCCCAGCAAGGTAGTACTGTGGATGAGATAGACTGAGAGTTAAGTACTCACTAGGGGGCGGATTTTAAGAGCCCTGCTCGCCTAAATCCGCCCAAATCCGGGCGGATTTAGGCGAGCAGGGCCCAGCGCGCCGGTGAGCCTATTTTACATAGGCCTACCGGCGCGCGCAGAGCCCCGGGACTTGCGTAAGTCCCGGGGTTTTCTGAGGGGGGCATGTCGGGGGGCGGGCCCGAACCGCGCGGCGTTTTCGGGGCGTGTCGGGAGCGTTCCGGGGGCGTAAATCCCCCGATAAAGGTAAGGGGGGGGTTTAGACAGGGCCGGGCGGGTGGGTTAGGTAGGGGAAGGGAGGGGAAGGTGAGTGGAGGGAACGGGGGTAGGCTGTGCGGCTCGGCGCGCACCGGCTATACGGAATCGATAGCCTTGCGCGCGCCGATCCAGGATTTTAGCGGATACGCGCGGCTACGCGCGTATCTACTAAAGTCCCGCGTACTTTTGCTGGCGCCTGATGCGCCAGCAAAAGTACGCCAAATCGCGCGGTTTGAAAATCTACCCCTAGGTGTTTGCTGTAAGTATGTGATTCCACCAGGTTGTAGAAGAAGCTACAGGCACTGAGGCAGGGAGAGCAGGCCCTCGAGGAGCGAGTACCTGTTACCTGTAAGGCACCTGAAATAAAACAGAGGGGCCCCGAGGAGCGAGTACCCAGGTTAGCAGTTACCCCATAGGGCAAGGAGAGAGCTTCCAGCGGCAGCATGGAAGCAGCAGAGTAGCATAGACAGGAACGGATTCGAGTTCTTGCTAACTCAACGAGCTAGCAAATTAGAATAGGTTATATACCCGGATGGTGTGACGTCAGCAAGGGGGAACGCCCCAGAGGTTCGCGCCAAGGTTGGAATAAAGACGTGGGTGGCGCGCGCACACCCTAGTAAGTATCTGGGAGGAGCATGGCGGGAGGCTGCACCATAGCCGTTCCGGGGTTACCAGAGAGGTTGCCTTGTAGACGTGGCGGTAGCCATCTTTCCTAGGTAAGCGGGAGGAGCAGTGAACAAGGTGAGGCAAACGGGGCGAAGCCGTCTAGCACAGACGGACGCAACAATTTTCCTGGTCGGTTTCGACTTTTCCTGCGCCAGGGTCCCTCTTCTTCCTACTGGCTTAGGGTGGCGTGGTAAGCTTTCTCCTTCCTGTGCAGTCAATTCCCAGTGGTGTCTCACACTCGGTGTCCGCTTGGTACCAACCGCTCACCGGGTCTTTCTTGTAATGGTGTAGTTTTCGTTGTCCGGTGTCCACAGACCATGTCCCTTACAAATCTGCATGAGATTTGTATGCTCTGCCTGAGGACATTGCACGATGTCAGGGAGTGTTGTTTTTGCAACCAGATGACCCCCAAAAGGCTGTCGCGCCCATCTAGATAAAATGGAGAAGCTCTTGGATTCCAAAAAATCTGAACCTTTGACTCCAGTGTAGGGGGCGTTGACTCCGAGAGGCCATGGGGACCCGATGGACACCGAGCCTTTGCTGTCCACTCCTTCACCGGGGTCCCCCTCTGGAGAGAGAGGCAGGAGATCCTCAGTCATCTGTATCTTCGCGCTTCAGGTCAGGATGTCTCCATCCTCCTTGGCACTGGGGAATGACCAGGCTGAGCACTGAGTAAAGTCCCGGAAACATTGACACCAGTCACAGTCTTTGCAGGGCATTGGGCTCGGTTCAGCACCAGCCATGATGCCCCTGAAGCGACCCCCATAGAGAGGAGGTACCATCCTCAATCAAGCCCAGGCATCCCAGACATTCCCCACAGATGCCGGTGCTGGGCACCATTCTCCCTCAGGGCTCTGAGGGAGTTCTGGTGATGCTTCCTCCTCCTCTGTCCGTCTTGTCCTCGGCAAACTGTCAAGAGGAGTTGGACCACAGGGTGCAATGGTGGTGGTCCAAGCCCTACAGGGCATCGAGCCACCAGCACTTCCACCAATGCCGGAGCCTGCACCCTCAGTGTTGGCACCACTGTTGGAGCGCCTCCTTGTCCTCCTTGGCATTCTCCCGATGCAGCCGCTACTGGTGCCCAGGAGTCCATAGACACCCTGGCAGCCACTGTTGCCTCCTCCATCCGGTGCGATTCCCATTGTGGGTTCCTCCAAGGAGGAAGGCCCGGCGCAGCCCGCAGCTCCGCCAAGGCTCTTGGTTCCACAACCAGCGTTCCCCGGTCCGGTTCTGGATCCATCAGTACCCTCTGTGCCCCTATGACCCATGGGGGGGATGATATTTTTGAGTCCTCGTCTGATGACTCAGGGGACCCTCCCTCAAACCCTTCTCCGGAGGAGCGGTGCTGGTCCCCACCTGAGTACTTGACCTTTGCAGGGTTTGTCCGGGCCATAGCAGAAACCCAAACCATTTTAGCTTCTGACAGAAGAGGATGCCAGGCATAAGATGTTGGAGGTTTTCCAGTTTGTCAATGTCCCAAAGGAAGTGGTGGCTGTCCCCGTGCATAAGATCTTCAAGGAGTTACTCCTTAGAATTTGGGAACACCCCATCTCTGTGCCTCCAGTAAATAGGCTGATGCTGTCTATCTGGTACAGCAGACCTTGGGGTTTGAGAGGTGTCAACTCCCATATCAGTCTGTTATGATGGAGTCTGCCCTCAAGAAGGCCAAGCGTTCCCTTACCCATGCCTCCATCTCTAGGAGTCAAGAGCACAGAGTGCTGGATGCACTGGGCAGGAAGATGTTTCAGGGGCACCATGTTGATTACCTGTATTGCTTCCTACCAGCTATATTTATTTATTTATTTAACACTTTTCTATACCGACCTTCATGAAAAATTTCATATCAGATCGGTTTACATGTAACAAAGAGTATAACTTAAATAAGAACAATTCACTAGAAGCGGAAGTTACATATAACAAGGGTAGATAACTTGGAGGCTAGGCTAGTCAGGGTAAAGGACAGTGTAACTGAAGAGAACTAGAAAAGGCAATGAAACAAAAGAAACGGCGGCTTAATTATAATGTCTAAACATGGCGGGGCGTTAGCCGGTAAAGCAGAGTCCTGTCCGGTTGACAATTAATGGCTTAGAAAGTTAGGGGAAGGCCTGGAGGAAGAGCCAGGTCTTAAGTTTTTTTCGGAAAGTTCGAGGGCAAGGTTCTAGTCTGAGGTCAGTGGGCATATTGTTCTAGATAGTTGGACCCGCTGTAGAGAATGCTCGTTCTTTGGTGGATGATAGTCGAGTGGCTTTTGTTGGGGGAACTTGCAGGGTAGCTTTGTATGCTTCTCTTATAGGTCTTGAGGATGAATATAATTTGAGAGGAATCTGGAGGTTTAGTTGTTGCTGATTGTATATGGTTTTATGAATTGTGGTGAGGGCCTTGTGCATTATTCTATATTTTATTGGCAGCCAGTGAAGGTTCGTAGTATGGGAGTGATGTGCGAACCTCTGTTGGTGTTGGTTAGGATTGTGGCTGCCGAATTCTGGAGCATCTGTAATGGTTTGATAGAGGAGAAAGGGAGTCCGAGAAGGAGAGCGTTGCAGTAATCTGTTTTGGAAAAGAGCGTGGTTTGGAGCACGGTCCTGAAATCCTGGAAATGGAGGAGAGATTTGAGCCTTTTCATAACTTGGAGTCTATAAAAACCATCCTTGGAGGTGTTGTTGATGGATTTCTTTAGATTCAGGTGGTTATCGAGGATGACTCCTAGGTCCCTTACTTGTGAGATCTGGGTGTTGGATCTGCAGTACTCCTGGAAACGAGTCCAGGAATTATCAGAGCATCTTCCCCAGCAGCAACAGGACACTTTTTTATGGCTCTTGTCCAGCAAGGCTTGGAATGTGGCAAGCACGAAGTACGCTCCATCTATGACGTGTTAGAAACGTCTGCTAAGGTGGCAGCGGAGAAGCTTGCAAAACTCCCATGCACTGGCGAGAACCTTTTTGGTGATAAGGTGAGGGATGCTGTGGCTCAGTTGAAGGATCACCATGAGACCCTTCAGCATCTTTCGGCCATCAGACCCACTGGCCTCTGCCAGGAAGTCCTTGCGGAGGTCTTTTTACCGCCAAAGGAAATATCCTCCGGCTTCTCTTGCCTGTGCTCATCATTTGAGTTCTAGGGGCCACCCCAGACAGCAGCAGACTCCCAGGCCTCAGCTGAGCCCCACTATGGGGTTTTGACTGGCTGTGGGGGAGCATAAGCTAATCAGCCTTACCCTTGACGCCGGGCCCTCCGGTCGGAGGCCGGCTACGGTTCTTCGTGGACCACTGGCCCAGAGTCACCTCAGACCAATGGGTCCTGTCCATCGTTAGAGGGTATCGACTCAACTATCTGGGTATTCCAGTAGACAATCCTCCATGTCCCTCTGGGGGTCAGTCCTCGCATCAGAAAATACTCTTGATGTAGTTCTCTACCCTCGTAATGGCCAGAGCAGTCAAGCCTGTCCCATTGCGGCAGGAAAGGAAGGGTGTTCTATTCTTGCTTTCTCCTAGGACAAGCAGGATGATAATCTTCTCATATGGGTGACATCATCAGATGGAGCCCAGTATGGAAAACTTTTGTCAAAGTTTCTAGAAACTTTGACTGGCACACTGAGCATGCACCATGCCTCTATCCACGCGTCCATGCAGGATCCCTCTTCAGTCTCTCTTTTTCCTCGAAGCTTTCGCCTTGCGACTATAAAGCTTATGCTACATTTTTGTGGAGAACTGTTCCAGTCTTGTTTTTCTTGTCATGCTGGGTCCTCTACCTCTGGGGTTTAGTTAGTGGTCATCTCGGTAAGTCTTATGTTCGAGGTTGATTCTGAATGGTGCTACTTTCCAGGGTCATCAACCACGCATTGGATTCTTTTTCCTATGGTGTCATCTGGTTTTCACCGATGCTCCCAGTGCCCCCAGACTATGTTCATCATAGTCTGGGGGCACTTTTTTATCAGAAAGCATTGGAAGGATAATTTGAGTAATGCCATGTGCAGTCACATGACCCGCTTGTGTCATGCTTATTGAAAGAGAGAAACACTGATCTTGTATTCCCAAAGCTTTAGTTTTTCATCCTGAATGTGTTTTAATTTGGACTTACCAGTTCTATAAGCTTTGGACATTATCACTATCCAAATTTGCTGAATTAGTTGCTTCTTAGATTGTGTTAATTTCACATTTTGGAATAGCCAATGAGCTTTATCTTGCCACCTATAGATCAACCTGGAAACTCCATGGGCCTTCAAATAGTGTTTCTAGGAGAACCTGAGAGGTTATCCTTAGTGCTTTCCCAGTACTCCTCTAATGTGAATCTGCTCCACTATCAACTCAGTTGTCTAAATGGTAGGATGTTAGCCCTTTTCTCATTCCCTGTCTATTTGTTTTAACACATACCAGTTCCTATTAATCCCAGCAGCACCAAATTCCATAGGTCTTCCATATTCCTCTACAGTGGAAATAGTGAAAACAGCGCAAACCGAAGTGCAAAAGCTGTACCTGCAAACTGGACTGCCTGAGCCATAAACCTTCACTGCTTACTGTGGCATCTCAGCAAGAAAAAAAAAAAAAGCATTGGCTGTCGCAACTGTTCCCAAGCATCGAACTCAACTCCTTGTCAGGGAGCAGAAAGTCAAAAGTATAATAAACAGCAAGAGTGCAGATACGTTAACCCAGTCAAATGGATAAGCTGCTGAGCTCTACTTAGACATGGCAGATTAGTGGTGGTCATCCACCTCATCTGCCCACTAATTTTGTTCTGTGCATGGTGATTTAATTTGCTAAAAAAAAATAACTCCTGAATTGATCTGTCATGTTTTGTTTTGTTATTTTTAGTAGGGTTGGAGTGATTTTAGATATTCCGAAACAATTAAGGTCTTTTATTTTGAATGTGTGTGTATATATAGTAAAACTGGTTCTGTTTGTTCTAAAATGTTAGGGCTTCTCTGTCTGATTTACTTCAGGTACTTTACTTTTTTTTTTTTCACTCTCTGTAATTCTTTTGTGATTACTTCAGTCTGTTGATGGGAGTATAGGAATAGGTTAAAGGGTGGGTACAATTTTTCTCTTGAAGGTAAGGTTGCCTTTACTTTCAGGAGGACAAAGTAATCTCAGCTCAGATGCAGGGAGGTCACATTCATGTTTTTCTTTAAGATAATATGGCCAAGCATCCTGTTAAGATTGTGTTCTTTCTTTTTAGCTGGTCATTTACTGGGCACTAAACGAAGGTGTTTCCAGACAGTTTGACTCCTTCAGAGATGGATTTGAATCGGTCTTCCCTCTTGGTCATCTTCAGTATTTCTATCCTGAGGAGGTTTGTATAATGTAGAGGATGTGCATTAGCACTAGTGATCACAGTAGTGATGGGTGTGTAAAAAAAAAAAAAAAAAGTGCTCATGGATCACACTTCACTCTCAGTAATTCAAGCATCATAACTAGATTTTCAGAAGTGTGCAGGGAAATATTTTTTTTGTTTAGTGCATCAAGATCATTTCATTTATTGTTTAGCTCACTAAAATCATTTAGTGCACACAAAATAAAACAAAATCACCACCCTAATTTTCTGTGGTTTCTGGCTATTCTCTATAGTGATCCTGTAAGCATAAAAGTAAAATGAATGTCCATAAGTCCAGTTTCTCACTTTGTTTCCTATTTTAGCCTAGGGCTCAGCAATGTTATAAGTTGATATAAAACATATTTAAAAGGATCATTAATTCAAAGAATCTATTTTAAAATGACATTGGAGTCTACTTCTGCTTTAATTTCATAATTTCTTAGGACCAATTGTTTCACCACAAGTTTTTAATTTTCGCATTACATAAACTTGCACTGTATATTTAAATTTGTGCCAGATATCAATACATGACTGTGTTTTGGTATGTAGTTGGATCAGCTCCTATGTGGTAGCAAAATAGACACGTGGGATGTGAAGACGTTGATGGAGTGCTGCAGGCCAGACCATGGCTATACCCATGACAGGTATATATGACTTGTTGCCAAAAACGCAAATTGCTATGCAGATGGTAAAAGTGACTGTACACTAGAGAATGTCTTAATCAGAAAGCAAGACATTAAAAAGACATCCACACAAATTGTTTTTAGTGGTTGTATAAAATAGTGCAACATATAGAGAGTTGCTTTTATAGGTTAAAAAGAATCTGATAATTGTTTGGCTTTACATCATATACTTTTTTTTTTCAGTCGAGCTGTAAAGTTCCTGTTTGAGATACTCAGCAGTTTTGACAGTGAGCAGCAGAGACTCTTCCTCCAATTTGTTACCGGTAGCCCCAGATTGCCTGTAGGAGGTGAGTTGAGGTTTTTGTTGTTTGTGTTTTTTTTTTTATTAAAGCTACTCATTGCTTTGGTTTTTATTTTTAGCATATATTGACTCATTTATTACTATTTCTGTTTCATGATAGGGAATGTTGCCATCTTTTCAGTAATCAAGACAGCTCGAGTTCATCTCTGCTGGCATACGTTTTGTTGATTAGCAATCTGGGTGGCAGGTGCTGCTAAGAATCTTTTCTTGATTTTTCTGGTCTCTAATAGGCTCACCCTTTTCCTTTAATAGGAAGAAAAAGGGAGGCCAGGAAGTGCTCTAATCTTTTCTCCGTGCAAATAGTTTTAATATCTGTCACCTTGTTATCGAATAGCTTGAAGACACTGTGCCAGTGCAGACCTTAAAGGCAAGCATTACGCTGCAGGGAAAAATCTGGTGGCTTGTGTGATTAAAAAGGTGCACTGTCCATTAAGTTCAGTCTTCAGGCCTGGCACACTGTGCTAATTCTTTTTCTACCCTGAAGAAACAAAACTGCTTGAACAGGTAAAATGTCCTCAAACCTCTTGAAGTCGTAACTGTAACGAAAGAGTCGTTGACATTTTTATGCGTGCAAAGGTTCTCCAAACTCGGAAAACAGCCAGTTTCCTTTAGAATAAGTTAAGCCTTCTAAAAGTTGAGCCAATTTGAATCAACTTATCTAGACCTTTTTTTTTTTTTATTTCACTAATTTTAAACTAATATCTTTTTGCTTTTGAATTGTGGCCTTCATAGTTGCAAATAATAGTTCTGTAACTTTTTTTTTTCTGTACACTATTTATTAAATAACCTCAGCAATTTTACTATTACACAAATACATTGTCGTCTTTTTTTTTTTTCCCCCCTCTTCCTCATGCTCCATCAGGCTTCCGGAGTTTGAATCCTCCATTGACAATTGTTCGTAAGACATTTGAGTCCACAGAAAATCCAGATGACTTCTTGCCCTCCGTTATGACCTGTGTGAACTATCTCAAGTTGCCGGACTATTCAAGCATTGAAATAATGCGTGAAAAACTGTTGATAGCTGCAAGAGAAGGGCAGCAGTCATTCCATCTTTCCTGATCTCAATGAAAAATGAAATGTCTGCCTGTTACAGAAAAAGAAAAAAAAATCATGATTTCTTTTCTAAATGTATCACCTGAGTCAAGGCAATGTGTTATGCCTTCTTGTTGTAGAAAAACAGCTTGCAGATTATTAAAAAAAAAGAATAAATAAAAAGGACATTTGGGTTGATATATCCATTAATGGCCCCAAGGACTTACAATGATCAGGCCCTAAAAAGTTGTTGTGACAGTTTTTTCTTTAGCAAGTTCTTGTTTAAATTATCATTTATTTGATGAGTGAAGTTTTTAACTTGCTTTGCTGTGTGAAATTTGAAAAAGAAAAAAGAAAGGGATTGTTTTTTCAGGCTGGAACAATAAATGTCGCTGTGCAGTTTAATACTGGGCTGTGTGTCTCCATCTAGCTAAGTCTGCAGTTTTTTTTTTCTCCTCCAAAGACACCTTTTGTGTACATAAGTACAGGAATTAAATCACATGTATTTGGAAAGTTTAGTTCGCTACTATAGTTATGTGTATTGTCATTTCCCTACAATTTTTACCTCCCTCATGTATCATCTAATGTGCAATTCACCTAGTATTTGTGCGACACTCACCAAACATTAGCTGGTTAGCATGGGCCTTCCACTGCTCATGGTTTCCCTGCAAATTAAGATATAATTTAAATTTTACTGAATGAAAATATATTGTCAAAATATAAATTCAACCTCTGTACCTAGGTAGGACTTTTCTTATAGCTTAGTTTTAAAGTAGTGGTTAGGATTGTCTGCAGCCCTTACATGATGAATTTATATACTGTTTACACAGTGGTTACAGGCAGCAACAGCCTCCTTACAGGGGCCAGGAAGACTTTTCTTTGGTTTAGTTGAAAACTTCAAAAGACGGGGCTGGCCAGTATTTATTACCATATGGCCAGAGCATTTCAGATTGATGTAAAGGGGGTTTCTTGTTTTGGGATTTTTTTTTTTCCCAATGAAGCAGCAGTTTCATTCCCTATAAAGAAAACTTATTTTTTTCTTTTTCTTGTTAAGTTCATGTTTAATTTCTTATATAGGTTTTTTTTTGTTTTTTTACCTCCCCCCAGTGCAAGCTTGGAACAAAACAGATCAGCCTTTGTCGTTTGACACAGATAAAAGCACCTGTTTAAAATGCTCTGTCCACTTGTTTTATGTGCTGATTTCTCAGATCTGCAATAATTTACTTCATCAGGTTACTGTTTTTACCTGAATATAAATAAAGAAGTTTGCTTCACCTTTTTGTTCCTAGTTTTATATACACTGTTAGTGATGTTAATGCAAATAGCTATTTTAAATTGACACAGTTCACAGTTGCTCTCAGAGATCTGCGAGGAACTTGTACCCAGCCTTGAAACCTTTTTAACGTGGACAGTTATTGACCACAAAAATGTGACTGAAACATCTGAATATTTCGAGTCTTAATTCCACTCCAAACAAGTTAGCATGGAGGACATATGTTTCCTTTGGAGATGAGCATGAGGTACAAATAGTACTGGGGTTTATTTGCTGGCTCTTACATATCCATGGAAACTGGGAACTATTTCTCATCTGACTTGCTTAAGCCTATGAGAAATAAAACTTCTGAGCTTAAGTTCAGGAATTTTTCTAGAAACATTTGCTTTATTTTAAGTGAATAACACATTGTTCTGTTTTATTTGGCTCCTGTCAGTGTGTTTGAGTTTTTGTTTAGGAAAAATTACATTTGTTTTTTTCTTCATATGAATTTTTACAAATGATTTGAATCATTAAATTACAATTTTGTGAAGAACTACAGCACACAATGTAAGTCATTACAGAATCAATCATAGAGCAGTTTAGAATTTCTGTTGTGCATAGGAACTTCTATAAAAAATGACAATTTGATTTAAACATTCAGTTAAATTCAAATGGAAGACATTTCAGATTATTAAGTGATCAAAATTATTCTGATATTGTTGGATAAACTTGAGCACAACTTATGGAACTATTTCTAACGTTCTTGAAGCCCTTTTATTTTTATCTAGAAGGCTGTTGAATTGATACAATTCTATTATATTTTTCCTTAAAATGCTTTTGGTTTGATTTGTTTTTATGTCACTGTTTTTTACTAATTGTATGCGCTTCTGTAGAGCTGTCCTATTATTCTTTACTTCATATGTATACATGTACAGTATTCAGGTAGGGGGTTTTAAAGAAAATGTGTTCTCCTGAAATTATACTTCTCCTATGTTTGGAGCATTTACTAAGATTGTTCATGGAATCATGTTTGTAACTTGCATAAGTCAAAATTAGTCACTCTACAAGCAAGATTTGATTCCAGCTGCTGGGATGGGTAAAGCAGTCGGGGACATTCAGTTTAATTGACTGATGCTCCTTGCCTGTATTTTTTTGTACATGCTGGAATGACATTTCAATAATTCCACTGTGGGTCACAAGGAAACCTTTTCTTATTGCATTTGTTTAAAAAAAAAAAGACTTTTTAAATATAAAACACTTAGAAAAGTATTGCTGCTATTATCTTACTGTTTTAAGACAACCACTATGTGCAGAATTAGCTTGATGGAAAAACTCTGAGCTCAGCATATATACTGCAGCTTTACAACTAAACTTGCATATGTCAGCAACATCTCTTGTGCTGTTTTTTCCCCTCCCTGCCTCCCCAAGATGGGTTGCCCAAAGAGCAATGTTCCCTTGGCAGCCAGAGGGGCACCACCTCTGAGATGTACTCTGTGACTGTGGCTGCCATAATAATGGCAGTTATGTCTCCTCCCTCTTTGGCTCTGAGCATGCCACTTCTGCAGTGTACCCAGGCCTGACCAGCCCTAACAGATAGGGAATCTAAAACTGGATCCCCCACATTGCAGTACCTTAGCATTGGGACCAGCTCAATTCATGCGCATCTTAGTTTTAGATCACACCTTCCTCTTCTTTGAAGAAGCAGGTTACAAAATTGGCAAAATAAAAAACACTTTATCCAATTTGGCAATAATACTTGTGAATATCAGAAATGCACTTGAACCATCTTCTAAGAAGAATGCTCAGCATGCTACTTTTTGGTGGTTTTGACTCCTGTTCGATAATGATTTGACTTGCTGTAAATCTGATCTGGTGTCCAATAGCTAATAGTTTGTGTATTACTACCTGGTTATGAACAATGTGCAACTGTTTTTCTACCTGATTCATTTGAGATTGGTCTGAAATACCTAAAAAATGTTCTGCTTATCAGCATTTTGGTGCTTGCTGTTGTTTCTCCCAAGAGCTTTTCTGGAATGAGAGGGATGGGCAAGTGGACCGTACAGAAGGAAAATCTACCCTGACTGGAAACAGGTCCTATGCCAGAGCTCTTACAAGAAAAAGAACAAAAAGCCACTCTCTCTTCCCTGGATTTGGCAATTAAAAACAGATTTTTGTTTTCAGAAGTAATCTTAATTGCTGCTATAAAAAGTACATTTGAATTTTGAGAAAACAGAATTCCATTGTGTGTAATATGTACTAAGATTCTACTGATTCAGAAAATTGAAAATCAGAAATGCTTTGGCAGTTACATACCATATTATATAGAAAATATACATTTAGTCTGTTTATTAGCTCATGTATACCTTTTGGTTGTACCTGTACATAGTGCAAACTTTACTATTGATACTTTTGAAAAAGGTAACCCTGATGCAATTTAGCATTTGTATCTGATTCCCAGCCTTAATGATAGACAATGTTTGCCACGACAATTGCAAATAAAGGGCATGATCCACTAACAGACCAATATGCAAAGCCATTTAGCCAGATAACTGACAAGTTGTACAACTAAATGGCGAGTTCTCTGTGAACAAGCAAAAATATAACCATACATGATAGGCGATATCAGACGGTGCTGAGTCAGGTCCTTTTTCTCTCATAGATCAGAAATTTTAACTTTACTTTCTGAGCATGTGCGGGACTTCCCATGCTTGCACCCCCACACATGCCTCTCCATCAGTCTGTTTTCATCCACATTGCAAACAGTCAGGAAATGTTTTTCCAACATCACGTCAAAACTCAGAATGTCAACTGGTAAAATATTTTCAGAAAAAAGTGACATTTTATGTCCAATCTTAGACTTGCATTCATCATATTTGAAATGCCTTGGTTTGGAACGTGATACAGTCAATTGTAGCCCATACGGCAGAATGCTCCTGAGAGCACTGGCCTACAGAGAACTCGGATTCAAATATGAGCAAGCAAGCTCATTAGATTGGTATAAATTTTATTTTTATGGTAAGGATTGGGCATGCAAGAATACAGCACCTAATCTTATTATTGAATACTTTGACTGCCTAAAGATTGAAGGGGTTATATAGAGAGAGGGGGAAAAATGGATAAAAGTGTATGTGGCTGTACACATCAAGCGATGGGCTCCATTGTTAATCGTGTAAGGATTACCCATATAACCATGTTCTGTATTGAATTTGCTATGTTCCTCCTTGTTCTTGTTTTTGTATTGACAAATGCAGCACCACCTGTTTTTGAATAAAGATATTTCAAACTAGATTGGCATAAATAATAAAAAAAAAAAAAAGAAGAAGAAACCGGATTTGTCAAATCTTGACTTGAATTGCCAAGAATCAGCATAAATAGAGATACCTTCTGCACCAAAACATAGGCTCTAAAAGTCACCGGTGCCTAAAAAGCACAGTGCAGAACCATCTGTGCCGAGAATCACCAGTGCTGAAGAAGCACAGTACAGAACCATCAACAGAGATTCGCTGGCACCAAGAAAAAGGCAGCACAAAATACTGGTTGCCAAAACCTCTGTTCAGGCAATCTCCATCAAGAGAGAGGGCTCTTCAACATCAAGCACAGCCTCACATCCCATGCAAGCAAAGAAAAGAGACAGAATCAATAAATGTCAGATATTTACCGTCTCTTTTAGAGCCACAGACAACATCAGGAAATGCAGACATTCTACCACAACAACCAATGCAAGAATATCATGCCTTTGTGCAGAAACTATGGGCAGACTTCGCAAAAACATACATGAGACAAATGCTAAAAAAGAAACATCTTTCCCACAAATAATACTAGAAAAGTTAAAGCAAAGGTTCTGCCATCTTTTTTTGAGAAAAAAGAAAAGCATCTGGAGAAGATGGCTGGGAAGAAACAAAAGTCAGAAATATAGTCTATAGATGACTCCCAAAGTTCTTATGATTCCATGCCAATAGAATCAGATGTACTATCTCTGGATCCAGCATGTGACTCCTCACCAGAACAATGGAGGAGTTTATACCACTACCAGAAGTCATAATACACCCTTTTTTTTTTTTTTACAGAAAATTTGCAAGCAATACCATTTAATCTAGAAAAAGATACTGAAGAAACTAGCAAGTTAAAAGGAGTCCTAAGATTCATCCAACCTCTGAAATAATATAAAGCAGTGCCAATTCATGAAGCAATGTTGAAGATACAAATGAAATTATGGTAAACACCATTCACCATACCACCAATAGCAAAGAACATTGATATAAAATTAAAAAATGCCCAGGACACATGAAATTATAATTCCCATATAACTCCTTAATTGTGGAATCTGCCATGAAAAGAGCAAAGACTACCAAATCCTATTCAAATTCACCTCCAGGAAAAGGTCCAAGACTCAATGATACAGTAGGAAAAAGTTAATCAAGGAACTACTTTATATTCAAGAATAAGAGTGCATCAGCTGCAAATGATTCAGTATCCTTATAATAACTTCAAAATTTCAACAGCATTCACAAAAGTTACCAGAAGAGGATCTACGATCATTCATTGATGTCATAGTAGACACAAAGGAATGTGCAAAACATATGACTTGTTCAGTTTATGACGCTGATACCACCACCAGATTATCTGCGACTGCCATAACAGCAAGAAGGCTAGCTTGGCTAAGAGCATCAGGCTTAAGAGATTATATACATGAGAAAATAGCCATATAATGGCAATTTATTTGGCGATAAAGTGAAGAAAATAGTAGAGGTGATAAAGAACCAGAAAGGTGGAGGGTCTTCATTGGATGTTATACGAGGAGAGATTGAAGAATCTAAATATGTACACCCTGGAGGAAAGGAGGAGCAGGGGTGAATATGATTCAGACCTTCAGATACTTGAAAAACTTTAACGATCCAAAGACAACGACAAACCTTTTCCGTCAGAAAAAAATCAGCAGAACCAGAGGTCAAGAGCTGAGGCTCCAGGGAGGAAGACTAAGAACCAATGTCAGGAAGTATTTCTTCACAGAGAGAGTGGTGGATGCCTGTAATGCCCTTCCGGAGGAAGTGGTGAAGTCCAAAACTGTGAAGGACTTCAAAGGGGCGTGGGATAAACACTGTGGATCCATCAGGTCTAGAGGACGTGTATAAAGAGGAGGCAGCAAAACACTGCACGGAGCGGCAGTAGCCACAGAGGCATTCACGGAGTGGGATGCCAGTGGCCAGTGGTTGGTGTTCCACCTTCACGGAGCAGAAGAATGGAGGGCTGCTATCTCCAAATTTAAAAAAAACAAACAAAAAAAAACCAGGGGTGGGTAAGAGTATGTAAAATTAACGGAGAGTTCATAGGCTATAGGTATTACCAATTATTAGACTTATTCAATATTTGTTGATAGTTAATGTGGCTTTCAATGCATATCCAGCATAGCTCTCTGCTTCAACGGCAGGGGAGAAGAAAAACTGATACTTCACGCATATCCAACATAGCTCTCTGCTTCAACGGCAGGGGAGAAGAAAAACAACCAATAAGGGCTGAATAACATAGTCTGGGTAAACAAATAAGTATGGGTGTAGCTTGCTTGTTGCGGCGGTTACTACCCCTAACTAATCAAGCTTGATATTTCACTTGGATGCAGCTCCATCACTGCTCTCTGCATTAATGGTGGGGGTGAAAGGGAAATAGAAGCTAGGGTTGCTAAGAGCCAAGAGAAACAGATAAGTATGAAAGGAAAGAAGTGTGAAGCTTGCTGGGCAGACTGGATGGGCCGATTGGTCTTCTTCTGCCGTCGTTTCTATGTTTCTATATACAACTCTGCAGTTTCTCACTTCTCACCAGGACTCATCAGGCGAAAGATAATACAAACAACCATACAAGAGATCATACTTCTATAATCAAAGAAGCAGATATAACCCATACATGAGACAATGCCCAATCATCATGCAACAGCACCAAGCCAGATAACAAACATGAAACAGATCACAAACAGATGCAGAATAAACAGCCTCCCCAAAAATTCACTTTAGCCTTTTGACTGCCATCAAAACTATTGCAAAAAAAAAAAAACCTTCCCAGAACTGGAAGTAGGGGGAAGACTATAATTTTTCAAATATCACTGGAGTTAAGTAGCAACCAACAGATACTTCCTGATTAAAAAAAAAACCCAAACAGGTGGTCTTCATCTGATATTGAATTTCAGGGACTTAAAACATTTTTCTAAAAACAGAAAAATTCAAAATGAATTCAAGAGGAACAATATTACAGGATGGAGACAGGCTAATATCCCTAGATCTAAAAAATGCGTATTTGTATATCCCAATCAACAAAGCTCACAGATGATAACTAAGATTTCCCATGAGGGACCAACATTACCAATACAAGGTGTTACCTTTTAGCCTAGCAGTAGCACCCAGATAATTCACAAAATGTTTAGCAGTTGCAGCAACTCACCTGAGAAAACAGAACGTACTAGTATTTCTATGCTTAGGTTACTGGCTAATATTGAAGGTATCCTACAAGGATTCACTCACAAATACAAACTTAATAAAAACGCATTGTCCAAGGGTCATAATAAATTATGCAGAATCATTATTGGAGCCAAAACAATATTGAGTTCATAGGAGCACCGCTATATATGACCAAAGGGAAAGCATTCTTTCTGATACAAAGAGTGAACAAATTAATCAGCAAAAAATGTGCAAAGAAATTGATTACAGCCAAAAAAAAAAAGTACATGAATCTATTGGGGCGTGTGGCATAAACAGTACACGATGCAATTAGTACAATTAAAAATGAGACAAGCTCAATAGCATCTAAAGAAATAGTGGAATCTGCATATTACGTCACTAAGCTACTGTTGTGGGAGTGGACCCTTGAACGAAGGTGGAGTTGGCACAACCTGCAGGGAGGAGCCCTGCAGGTCCCCACCATTGGCTGCTGGAGCTGGCTGTGGCAGAAACCCAACTGGAGCTTTTACCTATACCAACCTTCATTCCCCCTACGTTGCGCCCTCAGGTGCTGGGGCCAGCAGGACTTAGGTGTGGGTTCCTGCTGTAGAGGTGAAGATCCATCGAGGTAAAGGAATCCCAGGCTAGAGTCCAGGGCAGGCTTTATACAAGCCAGGTCAGAGTCCAGGTCCAGGTCCAGGCAGAGATCAGTGGCGGGCAGAGTTGAATCAGTTCCAAGCTGAGATCAAACCAGAGCTCCAGCCAAGGGAACATGCAGGGAGGGTAGGCAGACAGGGAGGTGAGGAACAGCCAGGTGCAGGAAGACTGAAGACAAGGGACTTGAAGACTGACCACAAGAAGACAATGAAGACTGACACGAGTGGACAATAGATGAGCTCAGGAGCACGAACCAGCACTGACAAGGCAAGGAGCAGGAATGCAGGAACAAATCAAGAACACAGGAACAAGGAGTAATCAGAAATGCAGGAGCATGTGGAGGCAACTAGAACTACCAGGAGTTAGTTGACCTATTGCCAAGGTCTTCAGTGTTGGAAGCAAGGCCCTCTTAAAGGCTGAAGACGGAGATGTAGTAGATGGGTGCCATGGGGATTACCAACCGTGGGCCCTTTAAACTTAGATAAACAGCATGCATGCATGCACCTAATTACGCACCTCAGCGGAGTGTCAGCAGTGGTGCAGCTACATCAGGTGGTGGCATGTGGCCAGAAGGCAAGATGGGCCGCCTCATTGGACTGGAGAGAAGGTGAGAGTGATGGTCTGTGGGGCTAGCCCTCGGATTGTCAATGGTAACAGCTATGATTCAACTAAATGATGAACTGAAAGATTCATTGAAATGGTGGGCAAAGAAAGAAAACCACCTCTGCAGTCAAAGCTTTCACCCACCCAATCTATAGAAAATTGTATGGGGTGCTCACCTCAATATCTGTACATAAGGAGAATAGAGGAAGCCATTCTACATATAAATCTTCTAGAACTGAGAGTGATTTTAAATGCTCTAAAATCATTCAAACCTTGGTTAAAGAATAAAAACATTACAGATACAAACCGACTATTAGCCATGTTTATATAAATAAAAAAAATGGAGGGACAGGACCCTACCAGCTTTGCAAAGAATTCAATGACCATATGCAACTGGGCAATTGAGAGAAAAAAGCAGATTTCAGCAACCTACCTACCTACCAGGAACAAACAATATAATAGTTGATAGATTAAGCCATCAACTACAACCATACGAATGGTCTCTCACCAGCTGCATAGAAGACCTTTACATGTTCTAGTAAACATCAAAAGTAAATGTCTTTGCATCACTGTTTAATTCCCAAATTACCATGTTGTTGCTCCAAAAGATAATCACAAGATATAATAGGAAAAGATACCTTTCAAATACCTTGGAAAGATGGCATAGTATATACATTTCCACCATACCACTAATACCAAAGACAACTTTGAAATTAAAAAAAAAAGACAAGTCTGGCCATGGCAGAGTTGGTCTCCTAGATTGCTCAGGCTAGCAGTAGATGCACTCATAAGACTACCAACAATCCTGAACCTGTTATTTCAATTCAAGGGAACAGTCCTTTATCCCAGTGTTCAATCTGTAACATTAATAGTATGGATATTAAAACCAATTGGCTGAACACTACCATCAAAATGCATGTGCCTCAATGAGAACTTGGGTCTTCTAATAAAGGATTGTTAATGATACCTAATATTAAAACAGCATATTTAAGTGAGGTGAGAGGGCAATTTCGGTCACGGGACCGAAACTTTGGAACAGTTTACCATTAAGCTTGAGAATGCAGGATGATCTGAAACGATTCAAGAAGGAATTAAAGACGTGGTGCTATCAACAAGCATATGGAACTCATAACCAGGATATTATATATGGCTGCAAACCACATGAGAAATCTAGTTTTATTTAAGGATTTTCTATTCATTTTAATATTTATCTAGCTTTTATTCTTTTAATTACTATTTTATCTTATTTTATTGATGTTTTATTGTATTTTCTATTTTTTATTCTTATTTTTATTGATTGAATATGTAAACCGTAAAGATAGATCCTTGTGTTCTGAATCACGGTATATAAGAAATGCATAAATAAATAAATATTAGAGACCTGATCGAGCAACTGCATCTACCACTAACAGTGAATTAAATCCTATTAGCATCCAGAAAGCCTTCTACAAGAAAATCATGCAACTTCAAGTGGAGAAAATTTACGAAATGGTGTAACCAGCAAGGGACAGATCCATTCACATGCTCAATTTCAGTATTACATCAGTATTTGCTTCATCTCATACTATGATCTGCAATCAAAATCCATCAGTGTCTTTAAGTGCAGTAGTAGTCTATCACAATCTGTTTGAAGGAAACCCCATTTCTCAACAACAGATAATGGCTAGATACATAAAAGGCATATATAATCTAAGTCCTCCGCTAAAAGCCACCACCACAGTGGGACTTAAGCATAGTATTAACATAACATAAGTGATGGAACATAAAGTGTTCCATCACTTATGTAAACAAACAATCGCCAATTATGCTCACAAGTCATCATGAGGTCGGCTCCTTGCCTCCTTCTGATACTCTATTGTATATAGTACTTTATCTTCGTTCTCCCTTTCTTTTTTTCCTACTCCCAGTTAAGGCTTCCTTGTTATATTGTAACTTTATGCTCCGTTTAATATATCTCTTGTTGATTGGTTGGTTATAGTTACTGCTTAGTTCGATGTAAACAGAGTTGATTTGGTTTGTATCAAGAAAGTCGGTATATAAAAGCCTTTAATAAATAAAATAAATAAATATCTAATGTGGACATCATATGAATCAATGGCAATCACAGAAAGTAAACTTCCAGCATGGGAAAATATTGTTTTTAATAACAATATCAGCCAGAAGAGTAAATGGTACAGGCATTAGTAACCTATCCTCCCTACTCTCTCAAAGTTCCTGCCAAAAGTGGTATCGTAATTCCATCTGAATCCAGCGATAATTGTTTTTCTCAAAACCACATACAACTGCTAAACAAGTACTGCATACCCTAGTTTGCAGGAAAGCTCTCTCGTTCTGTTTAGACAAAATACAAGCAATCAGAAAATCAACCCAAATTTTTATATCCTATGATCCAGCTATCCAAAAACAAACATCAAAGTGGTTGACTCAATTCTTTTTTTTTTTTTGCATGAACATTTTTATTTGTGAACAACAAGAAAATAAAAGGTACAAAACAACTTTATAGTCTCCGACTTGTTATTCCCTGAAGTTTTTTATTTCCCTCCCCCCCCCCCCCCCATATGCCCATCTGCACACATCATTTTATATGTTGTAAGGATGCGTTAGTCCTTAAATGTTATAAAGCACTTGGACGATGGATAGTCCCTTATTCACCATTAGTTCTTGGCAACATCCACTGGTAAAGCTGTAGCTCACTATCGAAGGAAAGCATCCCAAGTCAAATGGAATCTTTTCATGGATTGGTGTTTTTCGGCAGTCAGTTTATTCATTGTACACACACTGTCTAGCCTCCTCATGATAAGTTGAATTGATGGACAGTGTGGTGATTTCCACATTTTGCAATTTCCAACCTCTATGCAATACAGGCTTGGATGACAAAGGTCATTGCCGTATCAGCTACATTCAATAAGGCCAAATCCATCTTTAATTGTATTTTGCCCCTTAGTATTTGTGATATTTTATCTTCAATCTGTTTCCACAAAGGTGTTTTACAATCTCCCGCCCACCACATATGCATATACATGCCCTCTGAATCACATCCCCGCCAGCATTTGCCATCAGAGTTGGGTATTATTTTCATTAGACATTCCGGGGTTAAGTACCATCTATACAATTGCTTATAGCTATTTTCGACCAATAGTGATGATATTGAAACCTTATTTACTTGTTCAAATATTATAGACCAGTTATTTTTAGTGTATTCTCTAGGTAAGTCTGTGGCCCAGGCCCTTATATGCGCCGGCTTATTAGTAAGGCTCGCCTTTAACAATTTATGTACCTTAGATATTATGCCCTTGAAATGAAATGGGGCCGAGCAATAGCCTTCAAATAGAGACCTCCCCTGGCTTAGGGCATTCTCTATATGGTTGCCCTTCCAGAAATGCCAGATTTGATAGTATGCTAGGTAATCCGAGGGTGCTAACTTGTATGTCTGTCTTAGAGCCTCAAAGGAAGCTATGTCTTCTCCCCCCCCATAAATGTTCAAGTCGGGAAAGACCCTGTTTTTTCCAATTATAGGATGATTGTAGCGGTTGGCATGGAGGAAAAGCAATATTGTGGAACATATGAGTCAGGAAGTGGAAGGGTTTATTTCCTACTAATTTTACTTTCCATCTTCTCTATGTATTTAGTGTGTGTCTCGTAGTTAACATGTTTGGGCAAGGTCTCCAAGTTTTTCTGGCTTGCCAAGGAGTGGCAGCAAGGGGCATCTCAGGCATCATGGATTGCTCTATAATCGCCCAATGTTTAATATCTACTGATTGGTGCCATACTACTAAAGGCTTCAGCTGTGCCGCCATGTAGTACCATGAAAGATTGGGTATACCCAATCTCCCATCCGCTTTACTTTGATATAGGACAAATCTACTGACCCTGGGGGGTCTCCTTTTCCAAATGAAGCTGAACACTCTTTTTTGCCAATGCTTGAGAATAGCGTTTATTATGGGTAGGGATTGAAATAAGTACAGTAGTCTGGGAAGGAAGTTCATTTTAATAGTCGCTATTCGACCTAGCCATTGAAACGTGGAGGTTACACCACTGATCCAGATCTGTGAATGCTTTCTTTAGGAGAGGAATATAGTTCAAGTTAAACAGGTCTTTAGGATGTTTGGATAAATATATACCCAAGTACTTGACCTTGTGAGGAGCCCATTGAAAAGGTGCTGTTCTTTCAGCTTGTGTACTGTCTTGAGGCAGTACACAAAACCCCACTAAACCCCCGTATGTCCCATTCTATGGCCATTAAAGATTGATGTGGTTGTGTTATAGTAAACATAATATCGTTTGCGAAGAGGGATAATTTGAATGTATGATGGGAGAAGGTGAAACTGGACAACTTAATATCGTCCTGTATAATAGTAGCTACGGGTTCTAGAAATATGTCAAATGGTGATAAAGGGCAACCCTGCCTGGTGCCTCTCCCTACCATAAAATAATCCGAATAGCCACCATTGATTTTCAGACATGCTTTGGGTTTAGTATATAGGGTGGTAATCAAAGTACAGAATGATGATCCAAATCCTATTTTCCTCAGTACACCGAAAAGAAAGGGCCAGTGGACAATGTCAAAAGCCTTTTCAGCATCAACAGATAGAAAGACGGCATCTGCCTGCTTCCCATTAGCCCACCATATCAAATCAATCAGTTTGTGGATGTTGTCGCCAGCTAACCTTCCCGGCATAAAGCCCGCTTGGTCTTGATGAACAAGGGTAGTAATATAGCTATTCATTCGCCCTGCTAATATTTTTGCCAATAATTTAAGATCTAAATTTAATAGGGATATTGGACGATATCCGCAGACTGAGGGGTCCCTACCTGGTTTTAGAAGTACAGTTATACCTGCTATGTTAGTTATGAGCTAGCCCTCCCCTGTTTCTCAGGTAGTTGAACACTTTCTGCAAATATGTGACTATAAAGGGGGCAAAACATTTATAAAACTTTGCCGTAAGGCCATCTGGATCGGGAGATTTTCCTATTTTTAATATTCTGATCACAGTATTTCTACTGTAGATATCTCCTCATCCAGAGCCTGTTGCATCTCCTCTGATAGTGAAGGAAGTTGGATTGGTTCAAGATACCTGTCTATTGCTTCAGGCTGTATACTAATCTCGGGGGCATATAGTTTACTGTAAAAAGCTAAAAACTCTTTCCGTATTTCTGCATTTGTCAGGATGTGCTCCCCTTCATCTTTAATTTTAGCAATAGAATTTTGAGAAGTCAATTTCTTTAATTTACGTGCTAAATTATGGCCAGCTTTGTTACCCCCCTCCAAAGTAATCTTGTTTTGTTAAATTTAATAAGTGTACCATTTTAGTTGACTCCAGTCTCATTAAATCTTCCCTATCTTTAGTCAATTTATTCAAAATGGCCTGAGACCCCCGAGTTTGGTGTTCTCGGGAGAGTCTCGTGATCTCCTGTCACAATTCTTGAGCTTCCAGGGTATCCCTTTTTTTTTTTGACATGAGAAGCTCTGGAGATTAATAACCCCCGCAGGTACACTTTAAGGGATTCCCATACAATCTGTGGCAAAACATCTCCGTTATCATTTAACTCAATATATTTCTTAATATGTATAATGAGGGATTTGTTGAACTGTTCATCTGTTAACAGGGAGTCATTTAGTCTCCAGAATCTGATCCCTTTATCATATTGGGCAAAGGTGATATCTAGCGTCACTGTGGCATGGTCTGACCATGCTACAGGAGATATATCAGGTCTGGAAACATGATTGAACAAAGCTTTGTCAGTAGAAAGAAATCTGTCCTAGAGTGGGATTGATGTGAAGTGGAGTAGAATGTATATGACCTAGATGATGGGAAATGTGTCCACCACACATCCAATAATTGCCAGTTTTCCATTAGGTCCTGTAGTTTGTCTATGGATAGGTGAGGTGGCTACACAACCCTGTGAGGCATCAATTTTGGGTATTCTAACCAAATTAAAATCCCCACCAATGATTAAATTGCCCCTACAGTGACTCAGTAGGACTTGCTGTATCTTCATTAGAAACCTTCCTTGTTCCTGATTTGGGGCATAAACATTTACAAACGTATATTCCATCCAGGCGACCAGAATTTGCAATAAGAGATACCTGCCAAGTTGGTGCCTGATACATGTATATATTTTGAATACTAAATGTTGTGAAAATAATATGCAGACCCCAGTATATTTAGCTGATTTAGAGCAGGGTGTGAAGAATTGGTGAGGGTAATGACTGTTCTTCAGAAGTGACTCGTATCTGCTTTTTAGATGAGTTTCTTGGAGAAAAATGATATCTGCTCGGAGATTGCTCAGCTCTTTAAAGAGTATATGTCTTTTGAACAGGGAATTGAGACCCTTAACATTAAGGGAAATCATTTGAAACATGGCCATAGCTGGGTATTTAGGGTTATCCCCCCATCTAGTTTCTCCATCCCTCGCTCTTTACCTTCTCCACCGTTACACATAACACTCCATTGAAGCACTCTGCGCATAGCCCAAGATTTAAAGACCACCTGAGAATATATTATCCAGGGTTTTCCCAAGATCTTCCTCCTGTAAACCATCCCATCTACTGACCCCCCCCCCCTCCCCTCCATGTCTTTCTGTAGGAGTTGCCAACTCTCCAAATCTTGGTTTCCGCTTCTTATTACTATATAACATGCAGTTTCCCACTTCTATTAAATTCCTTGGCCCCCTCCCCCCAAGCCCTAGCCCTAATCTGCCAGAACCTCCAGACAGATCCGCATTTCCCCATCTTGAGTAGGAAGTAAAAGCCATGAACTGAATGGCGCCATCTATTTTTGAGCATTTTAACTGAAAAGGAATGCTTTATCAAATCTTATTGCCGAAAGCATAAACTCTGTTACAACATTCTAAATATAGAGTATTAATTTATCAACATTATATAAACTGTACCCAGTCTTTATATCTCATTGGTATATAGCAAAATTCTCTCTGTTGGTGTATTTTCCAGACGTCCTGGATGTACATCCAGAAGGGTAGCTTCTCAGGTCTTGTCCATATGATTCTTTTGGGGGTCAGAGCTTCTTTTAAGCCAACTGTTTCTAGTATTTGCCCATTGCCACCAGGGGTGTCAATCCTTGGGTAAAATGTTTTTTGTACCCACGTCTAGAGTGGACTCGCCATCCCAGGTATATGTTAGACCGAAAGGGTGCAACCATCTGTATTTTATGTTCTTCTTTCTTAGAAATGCTGTCACCTCTTTCAGGTCCTGTCTATTTTGGAGTGTAGCTTGAGACAAATCTGCATATATCAATACCTCCTGGTTTTCCCATGACCATCTCATTTGCTTTCTTGCAGCTCCCGCTATTTGCTCTTTTATGCTATAGTCATGGAAGCATACTATGTCTCTTGGTTGCCTATTGCCTGACACGCTCAAGGCTCTGTGGGCCCTATCCAGTTTTATTGTTACCTGCTGATCCCCCTCCATGTTCTTGATTTGAGTCTAGCAGGAATGCGCAAAACCAATGGATGATGTCTGCATAGTCTGTTTTCCTTCAATTCATGGAATCCTCTAAAGTGAAGGTTTTCTCTTCTGGCCCTGTTTTCCAGGTCCGCCAGTTTAGCACGCATATTCATGTTTTCTTCCTGTAATTCGGAGCAGACCTCTTGGAGATGCTGACTGGCTTCTGCTTGCGCATCCATTTGGTTGTCAATTTCATCCACTCTATGTCCCAGCGCAGCTAGTTCTTTGTGGAATTCACCCAGCATGTCTTGTAATTCTGTCTTGTAGTTTTTTAAATCTTGGCGTAAGCTACAAAACCAGTTCCGAAACTCTGATCGAGTGGGAGCCTCCTCCAAATTTACATTAAAGGCATCCGCCATTACTACGCTGTTCTCTGAGGGTTCTCCGCCTGTGGCCTGGTCGTCAGCCTCAGCCCCATGGTCTCCCATCTTCTGGTATGAAAAACAAAATCTACTGTTTTTCGCTTGGCAGCCATTGCCCGATTTATTCAGGGTAAGTTCCTTATCTGTGCGTTTCGGCAAAATTTGATTTTGTTCTCGCTCCTCTTGTGATTTAAGAACTTTGCATAATTTTGTCATCTGCAAATTTGATCACCTCGCTTGTTCCCATTTCCAGGTCATTTATAAATATATTAAAAAGCAGTGGTCCAGAACAGATCCCTGGGGTACTCACCTTTTTCCATTGGGAAAATTTACTGTTTAGCCCTACTCTCTTTTTTTTCTATTAACCAGTTGACAATCCACAATAGGGCACTGCTCCTCTCCCATGACTTTTTAATTTTCTAAGAAGTCTCTCATGAGGAACTTTGTCAAATGCTTTCTGGATATCCAGATACACTATATCTACTGGCTCACCTTTATCCACATGTTTGTTTACGCCCTCAAAAAAATGTAGCAAATTTGAGGCAAGACTTCCCTTGGCTAAATCAATGTTGGCTTTGTCCCATTAAACTATGCTTATCTATATGCTCAGCAATTTTGTTCTTTATAATAGCTTCTACCACTTTGGCTGGCACAGATATCAGACTTACTGATCTGTAGTTTTCTGGATCACCTCTTGATTCCTTTTTAAAAATTGGCATTACATTGACAGCCCTCCAGTCTTCAGGAACCATAGATGATACTGATAGTTTACAAATTTCCAAAGCAGATCCGCCATTTCATTTCTCAGTTCTTTCAGCACTCTAGGATGTATACCATCTGGTTCAGGTGATTTTTTACTCTAGTTTGTCAATTTGCCTTTGTACGTCTTCCAGGTTGACGGAGATTTGTTTCAGTACTTCTGAATCATTATCTTTGAATATCCTTTCTGGCATGGGTTTAACTCTAGTACTATAAAAAAATGTTATCCTCTTGTTGATCAACAAATTTAATATATTGTTTGAACAAAATGTTGATTATTAACTTTATTCTAAATTATTTATTAATTAAATTAATTAATTAATTGATTAATTGACTAATTAATTAGATTAATTAAATTATTATTTAACTTTATTCTAAATTCAACAGCTGTGTGATGTGAATTCTATTCGTGAAGTCCGGTATAGAAATATATATTAAATAAATAAATTAAATAAATAAACAGCTATTTTTTTATTTTTGTTTTGTATGCTTACCCCAAAATACTTATATAAGTATTGATTATCCTTAAATTTTATTCATTTTTCCATCTTTTCTAGGACCTTCATAACTCCCCACGGATAGAGAGCTATGCTACTCCATTTTTTCACCGCTTAGGGTCATTTTTAATCATTTGGTCCGTAATGTCCACACATAGGGGCAGATTTTAAAAGTTACGCGCGCTGCCTACATTTGTGCGAGCTACCCGGCGCGCACAAATGTACACCCGATTTTATAACATGTGCGCATGTTATAAAATCAGGGGTCGGCACACAAGGGGGTGCACACTGGTGCAACTTGCGCACGCCGAGCCCTCAGGGAGATCAGCTGGCTTTCCCCGTTCCCTCCCCAAACCCCCCCCCCTACCTTTGTTGTGAAGTTACGCCTGCCAGCCGAGTGCCAGCGCGCGATCCCCCAGCCCAGCAGTCGTACAGAGGCCTCTGGCCATGCCCCTGCCCCGCCCCAGACCGCCCATTTTTTCAAGCCCCGGGACTTACACGTGCGCCGCCGGGCCTTTTGAAAATAGGCCTGGCGCGCGTAACCCCTCCTAGATTTACACGTGTAGGGCTTTTAAAATCTGCCCCATTACTTTTTGAATATTTGTTCTTTTTGTTACTTAAAAACGCTTTCACTGACTTTTTAAATATTATTTAAGGTACTTCCCTTTTCGGGTGAATATTCGGTATCCAATCCAAAGTCTAGTCCGACATGATCATGTTTCGCTTCTCGCTTCGTCAGGAACATCTCCGGTATTATCAACTCTGTTTGGGGATTGCTCTCCTTTACAAATTATCCTAAAGAAAAAGTTTTTTATCACCACCATGCATTACAGAAACAATGACTTTACTTGGAATTCATTACGAGCTTACCTTCCCGTGACAGTCTTATCACGCCTTCGCAGCTCTGAATATCTCTTAGACCAAAGTTGTTACTATATATCTTTTTATACGCATGCTCATAACTCAATTGATGAGTTGTTGATTCAAAAAACATACACAGTGGTTTTTACATAAAGATAGCCCATTCTATTTTCTGGTTTAGTCCATTAGGAGAGACTGACTGCAGCTGGAAAATCCAGCATTGCTAGTTGCAATTGTTTGACCCGGTCGCCCCCCCCGCCGCCAATGAGCTGGTACTAATTCTAAAATTGTCCATCTTATGTCATCAAAAGAATGATTAAACTCTTGAAAGTGTGCTACCAGGGGACCTCAACTTTTCCTGTTTTCAAACAGCTCTTATGTTCTATTAACCTGGTTTTAATCAATCATTTAGTCATCCCGACATAAATCATGTTACATGGGCAAAAAATCACATATACTGCAAAGCTTGCTTGGCATGTAACTTACTTAGGTAGTATAATCTGTTGACCCGTTGGTAAATCAATCACTGTCATTTGCGATTTCAAAGAACACAGACTGCATCCAGTGCATTGCTTTATGGATGGAAGAATCTTCACTGTCTTGTTGCTTGCATGAACAACATGATCTCTGATATTTGATCCCCTACTGTAGGTGATCCGTATTGGATCTTTAAACATAGGATGTATGGCTTGCAGGATATCCCAATGCTTGCGGATGGCTTGACTGATATGGGCGGACTTCAGCGTGTGTCTTAGTACCAGGGTATGACGGTTCGAACCTTCTTCTTGGGTTCCTTTTAGGAACAGATAATCCCTATTGGCATACAATGCCCGTCGATATGCCAACTTCACACACGACACTGGGTATCCCCTCTGTACAAATCGTTCGGCCATTTGTTTGGCCTGATGCTTAAAGTCCATTTTTTCATTACATAGACGTCGCAACCTTAGAAATTGGCGATCGGTAAATTTTTCTTGAAATTAACTGGATGGAAGCTATCATACTGGAGCAAGTTGTTCCTTTCGGTTTGCTTTCTGTAAATACTTGTATATAATTTCATACCTTGTTTGGTAATTAGAATGTACAAATATGCTATCTGATGATTATGGAAGTTTATGGTGAATTTCAGGCAAGTATCTAATGCATTAATCCACGAGTAGAATTCAATTAACTTTGATGCAGGGCCATCCCATACTATGAATACGTCATCAATGTACCTTTTCCAGCACAATATATGTTGTTGCCATTGACAATTTTGAATGTGAGTCGATTCAAAAGCTGTCACGAAGATGTTGGCCACATCCAGTGCCATCGTGGAACCCATTGCTGTACCGCAGACCTGAAGGAAATATTCTCCTTCGAACATAAAATAATTTTTACTGAAAGCAAGATGTAATAGCTCGATTATATATTGGGAAGGTATACGTTGTGGAATTGGACGAGTTTCCAGTACTTCAAAAACTGCTGAAGCCGCTTGGTCTTGCAGTATTACCGTGTACAGAGATTCAATGTCCATTGTGACTAATAGGCTATCAGGAGGTACATCTAGCGTGTTAATGTATTGTAGCATGCTGGAGCTATCTTTAACGTATGATGGGGCAAGTGGCACAAAGGTTTGTAGCATCTTATCTAAAAAGATAGATACTGGCTCCAAGACTGAATCATTGGCTGATACAATAGGTCTGCCTGGAGGGTTCTTTAAAGTTTTATGGATTTTTGGAACAATGTATAGAGCCGGTGTTCTCAGATATTTGTTCACCAAAAATGCTTTTTCTGCATTCGTAAGATACCCTTGCTCTCATACCCCTTTTCCACCTAGTTAATCCATGCTTTCTCGGATTGAGCAGCCCACTGGATTGTAGATAGTTTACTATCCTTTTCTTCATTTCTCCATTAATTTCCTTCCTTCCTGTCTCCATTAATTTTCCCACCTCCGAGGTGAGGCTAACCAACCTGTAGTTTCCAGCCTCCTCTCTGCTCCCACTTTTATGAAGCAGGACCACCATCGCTCTTCTCCAATCACTCGGCACCACGCCTGTTTCCAAGGATCTATTGAACAAATCACAGTGGACCCACCAGCACATCTCTGAGCTCCCTCAGTATCCTGGGATGAACCTCAGCAGGCCCCATCGCTTTGTCCACTTTGTTTTCCTAGCTCTTCCCATACATTCTCTTCTGGAAATAGTTTCGTCTACTCCACACTCCCTTCCACAGTCTTATTAACTAGCAATGGTCCTTCTCCAGGGTCATCTTTAGTGAACACCAAACTGAAGCATTTGTTTAATATTTCCACCATTTTTTCATCTCTCTCCACACATTTATCCTGGTCACCTTTCAATTTCATTATACATCTTTGGATCTTTCTCTGATGTATCTGAAGAATGTTTTGTCACCTCGTTTTTCCTCTTTGGCAATCTTTTCTTCTGCCAGACGTTTAGCTTTCTTGATTACTTTCTTCGTGTCCTTAAGTTTTACCAGATATTCTTCCCTATGTTCCTCTTTTTGCAATCCTTTATAAATCTTGAATGCTGCTTTTTTTGCTTTTATTATATCAGCCACCTCCTTTGAGATCCAGATCAGTTTCTTATTGGTATGCATGCTGGCCCCTCACCTCTCTCAGATGAATCTCTAGTGCCTGGTTCCTCGTCCCTGGCGGCGGTGGGCCACTGGCTCCATCCTCGGGCCGCCCCAGGTGCCTCCAGCTCAGCTGCAGAACCCTGTGCTCCGCATTGGGCCTCTCCGCATGGCCCGCAGAGAGACACTTGCTCAACGCTACGCCTGCTTCATTGAGAATAAGTAGGGCACACGGCGGGAACCTAGCCGCGGCCCCAGATGATGTCAGCAGAGCTCCGGTACTTAAGGGCAGGCTCCGCTCCTAAGGATTGCCTTTGCAATAGGTCTCCACACTGGTCGTGTACTTGTTGCCTCATGGTGATCCTCCTTCGTTCCTGGTTCCTGATCCTCGTTGACTCCTGTTCCTGGTTTCCTCGTTCCTGTGTTCCTGATTCCTAACCTACCCTCGGATTGCCTCCGCAGATTACGACTTCTGCTATGCCTAACCACGTCGTTGCCTCTCTCCATGCCCGGGCCTCTGCATTGCCTGACTACTCTATTGCCTTTCTCCAAGCCTGAACCCCTACATTGCTTGACTACGCTTTTGACTCTCTCCTCGTCTAGACCTCAGCCTTGCTTGCCACTGCTTCCAGATTGCTGCCAGCCCTGACTCCAGCTTGTCCTACGATGCTTCTTCAGTCTATGTCCTTGACTTGGCCTATTCAGGCTTCGGCCTGTTCTTGCTCGAGCGCCCCCTGTCTGACTTTGGTTCTATTGGTGCCTGGGTCTCCGGGACTCTGCCTCGTCCAGTACAGACTTCTTCTTTCCACTGTTGCTGCCTCTGGGCTGACCTCTCGATCCTTCCATCGACGACGACATACGGAGGCCCACCTAAGTCCAGCCGGCCCCAGTACCCAAAGGCTCAACCCGTGGGGAACGAGGGCTGGTATTGGTGAAGCGCCAGCCAGCCTCCGTCCTTCAGCCCACTCTGCCTGCCAATGGTGGGGACCTGTAGGATCCCTCCTATGGGTAGCATCAACCCCATCTCGGCCCAAGGGTCCACCTCCAGTGCAATACTTATTTCTATTACTTTTGTTTACTTGTCTAACATAGATTTGTTGCTTTTGTAATTGCTTCTTTAAGTTGGTCCACTGTTGTTCCACCTCTCCCATTTTCTCCCAGTCTTCTAGTTCTACCTCCAGGTATGTCCCAATATGGACAGTCTGTATTTTTGAAAGTCAAAACTTGGGTCTTCATGTAACTTCTCCATATCCTGTTTGTGATGTCAAACCATACTGTTTGATCACTGGTGCTGAGGTGGGCACCCACCAAGTCATTTGAGACATTATCCCCTTTAGTGAGCACTAAATTGAGTATAGCTCCCTCCCTCGTGGGTTCCATTGCCATTTGTTTGAAAAGAGCCCCATGCAAGGCGTCAACTATCTCTCTACTTCTGGTCGATCCCACGGAAAGGATTTTCCAGTCTATGGGGGTCATTTATCAAAGTGTTATATGGCGTTTTCGCATGCAAAGAGCACCTTTAACGCATGCGAAAACACCATAATGCATGGTGCGATGCAAATTAGGAAAAGGGGAAGAGTTTGGGGCGGGATTTCTGGCCAAGTGGGCTGGCTTCGCAATTTGCGATGTAGAGTCCAAGCTAGGTTGAGAGAACATTGCACAAATCTCATCTTTGGGTGAGTTTCCTCATTCCGAAGTTCATCAAATCTTCATAAGAGTGCACTGTTCTGTTCGTACGTCGCACTCTGCATGTCAAAGTGACCTCTAACCCCTACTCTAATACCTAAACCTCACCTCGAGTAGATAGGTGGGCCTCCTATAGAGATATAAATACCTATCTAGTATGAGGGCCTTATAGCTAGTCACTCTCTCTCACCGCAAAGTGCAAAAAAGTTATCACGGTAATATCTATGCGAAGCGCTAAGATAGCGCACTTTGTGATAAGCAGCCTATTACCATAAAACACGCCCCTTTTCCTATCGCATGCGATATTTAGTGCATTTTGATAAATCCAGGCCTATGTCCAGAAGATTAAAGTCTCCAACAATCAACACTTCTCCCTTCATTCCCACCTTTTGGATGACTTCGACCAGATCTCTGTCTAGTTTTTCCGTTTGAGTCGGAAGCCTGTAAACCAGGATGATGGATACACCATCATCTCTTTTTTTAGGATGGCCCATAATAATGCTTCTCTACCCCACATTCCTTGCAGTTCAGTAGCTTGGATATTGTTTTTGACATAAAGAGCTTTTTCTCCCCCTTTTCTGTCCTCTCTGTCCTTCCTTAACAGCTTTATAGCTTGGTATGGCCGTATCCCAATCATGAGAATCCATGAACCATGTCTCCATAACAGCAACAATGTCTAAGTCCACCTCCACCATTAGTGCCTGCAGGTCAGAGATTTTATTGCCCATACTACGAACATTTGTAGTCATAGCTTTCCAATTTTTCTCCCTTGATTTGTAGCAATTCCTAGGCACCTTTTCTGCTTTTTTGGGCTGACTGATTTTATTTTCTCCTTCCATGTCCTGTATTGCTTGGGGTTGACATGTCAGTTTCATTGGCCATTTCCTGCCACCCCCATTTTTAGTTTAAATGCCTTATAATATATGATCTGAATTTTTCACTTAGCATCCTCCTTCCTGCTATGGACAAATGTAAGCCATCCTTACCATATAGCCTTTTACCTCTATATACATGACCCCAGCCTTCAATGTATACAAAACCATTTTCTGTACACTATTACAGATAGCATCACACTTTCTGACAAAGAAAAAATATTTTGAGTAGGAGCAAACCATTTTGTACTAAGCCAAGTATTTAAGCATAGCTATTCAATTTTTAAGAACATAAGATTTGCCATACTGGGTAAGATCAAACATCTACTAAGTCTAGCATCCTGTCTCCAATAGTGGCCAATCCAGATTACAAGTACCTTGCAAGGATCCCAAAAGGTTGATAGATTCCATGCTGCTTGTTCCTAAAATCCACTTTAATAATGGTTTATGGGCTTTTCTTCTAGGAACTTGTTCAAGCCTTTTTTTTTTTTTTTTAAATCCAGCTACACTAACGGGTTTTACCACATCCTCTAGCAAGAATCCGAGATTGTTTATAACTTGAATAAAAAAAGTTTTCTACTATTAAGTGTATCACCTAGTAACTTGCGTGTCCCCTAGTCTTTGTACTTTTTGAAAGAGTAAACAATCGATTTATGTTTACCCATTCTACGCCACGTACTATTTTGTATACCTCTATCACATCTCCCCTCTGCCGTCTCTTTTCCAAGCTGAAGAGCCCCAACCTCTCTGGCCTCTCCTCATAGGGAAATCACTCCATCCCCTGTATCATTTTGGTCACCCCTCTCTGTACTTTCTCAAATTCCATTATATCTTTTTATTGAGATGCAGTCACCAGAATTGCACCATGGTGCAATACAGGGGCCTTATGATTTTTTCTGTTTTATTCTCCATTCCTTTCCTAATAATTGTTAGCATTTTTTTTCTTGGCTACTGCCACACACTAAATAGAGGATTTCAACGTATTACCCATGTCGATGCCTAGATCCTGTTCCTGGGTTGTGCCTTACTTTGTGTAGCTATAATTTGGGTTGCTCTTCCTTATATATATCACTTTGCACTTGTCCATGCTAAATGTCATCTGTTTGGATGTTCAGTCTCCCAAGGTCCTCTTGAAATTTCTCACAATCTCTTGTAATTTAACAACTTTGAACAATTTTGTATCAGCAAATTTGATCACTGCACTTGTTCCCATCTCTAGGTCATTTATAAATTTTGAAAAGCAGTGGGGCAGTACAACTTTCAACTTTCTCCAGTGAGAAAATTAACCATGTAGCCCTACTTCTTGTTTTCTGTCTTTTAACTAGTACACAATAGTACATTGCCTCCTATCCCATGACTTTTTAATTTCCTCAAGAGTATCTCATGAAGTACTTTTGTCAAATACTTTCTGGAATTCAAGATATACTAACTGGCTCACCTTTATCCACATGTTTATTCACACCTTCAAAATAATACAGCAGATTGGTGAGACAAGACTTCCATTGGCTAAATCTTCATTGGCTTTGTCCCATTAAAACTGTGTGTGTGTTCAGTAATTATGATCTTTATAATAGTTTCATTTTTCCTGCCACTGACAGGCCCATTGATGTATAATTTACTGGATCACCCCTGGAGCCCTTTCAAAAACTGGTGTTATATTGGCTACTCCGATCTTCAGTTGTTTATAGATGATTTTAATGATAGTTTACAGATTACTAATAGTCTGCAATTTCATTTTTTAGTTCTTTCAACACTCTAGTATCAGATGCAGGTGATTTGCTTCTGTTTGGTTTGTCAATTTGCTGTATTATATCTTCCAGATTCACTGAGATTTTAGTTCTTCTGCGTCATCACCTTTAAATATCTCTTCTAGCATGGGTATCTGCCTTACATCTTCCTTAATAAAGACTGAAGCAAAGCCTTTAATCTCTCTGCTATAGTCCAGCTGATTCCCTTGCTGGCTTTTTATATAACTTCCTCACCACCACCAAACTGAAAAAAAGGTTTAAACTGATCTGACTTTCTCCATGGACAAGAAGCAATAAACAGCTAAGCATGTGGGTATTATCAGACTATACCGACCAAGTTAAAAACTCTCTACCAGCTCAGAAGAATAAAAAAATGTTTGAGCATGTGCAGATGTTCCTGTGTTGTTGCCACACAATCCAAGCAGGTCTTTTGTTCGCCTCAGTGCTCTGATAAATTTTGCACTTTCGCAGTTGCAATTTTTTTTGGTGGGGGGGGAGGGTGTTTGCTTAAGTTTTTTATTTTTTTCTCAGTTTCCTTTAATTTTGTGTTTTGGAGTTAAATTATATTTCATCAAAATGTTGGGTAAATCATACAACATGAGAAGAAAAACCTTCATACCTCTTCATTCAGCCAGACTAGTCCAGACATATGGGTTATGCCACCAACCAACAGATGTAGACAAACAGGTTCACTAACGTCACCCTTTATAGACTCCCATGCTGCCCTCAGCCAGCAGATGGTAGGGGAGTATTCTGTGTTGTGAGCTCAAGCTTGGTTAGGTGGATTAAGAGGAATTCAAATTGAGGACAGCTCCTGAGGTGAAAGGCTTGTACTCTCTCCCTCGGTTGAGCATATCCCTGGGTCAGGACGCTTGCAGTATTACTGGATTGGGCTCAGACCAGGTTTGTAATTTAGCCTCCCCTTCCCTCCCTTATTCTTTACAAAAAAAAAGGGACTCCTACATAAAAAAAGGGGAAAAAATGCGTTGCATTTTCTCCCTTGTGTGGTGAATAAAGTTTAAAAAAATAAAGCAACGGAGGAAGCTACAGTTGTTGACAGATTTTCTTGGAATTTTGGTATATAAAAATAATTCCTATAGCTAATAAGGACCTTGCCTCCCTGGCCTCATATTGGCCGATCTCTCTATTAAATTTTGATAGTAAACGGTTAGCTAAAATCATGACTGATCGCCTGGCTATAGTGAAATGTTATAATTGCGCTCTGGGGTGGACCCTTGTCCTGGGGCAGAGGTGGAACGCCTCCTGAAAAGGAACAGGAGATAGCTGCCCCCAGGGGGCGGAGCACTGAAGGAGACCGAGGCTAGGAAGAGCTTCACCACTGGAAGCCTGAGGTCCCCCATGGAGGAGCCCATTGGGACCCAGGCTGCTTGGACTCTCGCAGGGTCTCCTAAGAGCATCGGCCCTGAGGCTTCTATTGAGGTTGAAATATTTTACTAGTTTCAAAATTCAAAACTTTTGTTTGTTAGGTATATTTTGAAAGTTAGATCACCATGATTTTCCATGGGGACAGTCTACCAGATAACCACTCCTTCCTGCAAATTAACTATTTGCCACTATTGGCACTACAGGGGGAAGTAGTGTCCCAAATTTGCACATCTGAAATCTGTTCACCTTATTCTAACCTCACCGCACCTGTAAACAATGTTGAGACATAGTTATTTTTAGGGAAAAATAACTGATGTCCATGAATGGTTCCATTAGAATCCATGGAGTTTTGGGATGGGGGCCAGCTTAGTAATAGTTTGCACAGGGCAGTAAAACAGGTAGTACCAGCCCTGTTCAGGAGTTCCTTGAGTACATCGTATACATCTGGATTGGTCTGGCTGGATTAAGAGGAAGGAGAAATTTCTTCTTACCTAATAATTTTCTTGAGTCCTGCCAGACCAATCAGAGCGCCACCCTGTTTTGAAAACATTGTAATTTCATTTCAGCAGTTAATATAAAAAATGAGATGTGTGCATTGGTGCTTAAACACAAAGTTACGCCTAATGCTGATGCTGCAAATAGTTTCTTTCCTGTATTTGTTCATCTCCTTGAAAATCCTATGGTTGAAGGGTGGGGAGATAAATTTTGTTGGTGTGTTTAGCTTGTTGCGGGTAATACTAGCAGGCTGAGGTCAGCACAGGAGCCTATCAGCGGTGATGTCAGCAAACCAGTTAGTCTATGTCTCTATCTGTTGATTGGTGGGCATAACCCACACTGGCTGGACTCAAGGAAAGGAAATTCAGATAATAAATTTATCCCACTTTCTTCGGTGTTACTGTAAAAAAGGTAGTGCTGACTTCCACTTATCTATATCTCAAAAATCTGGAGCTAAACCACGACTCGTAATTGTGATCCCTGCGGAAAGGATGTGCCGTGAGGCCAGGTCCATGAAATTAAAAATGGAGTTTTCCTCTCCCTTAGAAAAGGAGGAATTCTACCTCTGTAAGACCAGCACCGGAGAGGTCCAGTCTTGGCAGAGTAAAAGCATTGCTGATTCTCCCTATGGCACAGAGCAAAAGAAAACATTCTCTTTGCTTTCTGCTACCCCAGTCCATAATGATTGGGTTGAGTCCCTCATCCAGGTGATGGAGGCAGAGAACGGTTTTTTTTAATCCTGTGACATCACTACTCCATACATGTGGTGCAGTGACAGGTAAAGCCAGAACTCTGTACCTTCACTTGATGGAAGAATTATTGTTTGAGCAGCAGTATTATATATCCTATTGGTCTGATCTATGATATGAATTGGAAGGAAAAAGAAAAAAGGACCATTTTATCTGAAACATTGTTTGTTTGGGCCATGCACCTGTAATTTTTAGAAGAGTGAGCCAGAATGTGATTATGCTAGACTTCATGGCTAAGGAACTTAAGAGCTTATATCTAAGGCATGAATTTTGTTTTGGGCCATTTACCTGTAACACTGGTATACAAATTTTTAAAAAGTCTACTTCACCACTAAAATGTGCCATTTATTATTGTTGTTGATGACAAAACAGCTGATTGGCTACTGTTTCCATTATATTTTTTACATTTTACATCTGTCTATTGCATAGAAAATACAAAGATAAGAGATTTAATCATAAATTGTAGACTTAGGTCTTTTCGTGTATTTATGGTTGCATAATATTTCACCTGTCCTCTTTATGCAGCACTTTAAAAATTAAATCAGCAAAAGGATTATAGAAACAAAATTTACTATGAAACAAAAGGCCAAAAACCATTCAGGTGAATTTTCAAAGTAGTTACACATGTAAATGTAAAATACGGGACTATTGTGGCAATTTTCAAAAGCCATTTCCTCGAGTAAAATGCCGCACGCATGTTATAAAATCCAGGCTCGGCGCATGCAAGGGGGTGCACACGTGCACCTTGCGCGCGCCGACCCCGAGGGGAGCCCACGATGGCTTTCCCCACTCCCTACAAGGCCGCTCCGAAATCGGAGCGGCCTTGGAGGGAACCTTTTTCCTGCCCCCCCCTCACTTCCCCTCCCTTCCCCTATCTAACCCACCCCCATCCCTAACTAAATCCCCCCACCACCTTTACTCCAAAAGTAACGCCTGCCTGAGGCAGGTGTAACTTGCGCGCGCCGGCGGGCTGCCAGCACACCATGCCCCGGCCATGCCCCCGGACCGCCCCTTTTTGCAAGCCCCGGGACATACGCGCGTCCCAGGGCTTGCGCACGCCGCCAAGCCTATGCAACATAGGCTCGGCGCGCGCAGGGGCAGATTTTCTTGGGTTCTGCATGTAGCCTTTGAAAATCTGCCCCAATATGTGTACATAGTTTAGTCCTTATTCAGTGGCTACTCTGCTCTTCTTGGCTTGTCTCTTGCATTCATTAAATGGAACATCTCTCGTCACTGTCCAGCAATAGTCTGCAAAGCATTGATGGGTTCCATTTGCCCTGATACTGTTTTTCCATTGCTGAAACCTCCTGGTCAAATCACTCGCTATGCTCATCACTCACTGCTCTGCAGTTCAGTGGACAAAAAAATCCACATGAGCGTACAAACAATGTATCTTTAGTGATGTGTTGCAGCCAAAGCTTTTGTATGCCTTGAGGTTTTTCACCGTCTCTTTGTAGTTGTGTACCTTGTTTCCGAGAAAATTTATTACCACTAACTGGAAGGGTTTCTATGCCGTCTTCTCCTTGCCATGCAAACCCAGTCATAGATTTATTCATAGATTCTAAGACATATATTAGTCATTTCTGGTTTAATTTCAGATCACATATACTGACCCAAGAAGCATATCTTGAAAATTAAAGCAAATCAACAATTTTAAGCCTCATTTTCATTTTTGGTGACCCAGATCTAGTAACATAAGAAAGAACATAAGAAAATGCCATATTGGGTCAGACCAAGGGTCCATCAAGCCCAGCATCCTGTTTCCAACAGTGGCCAATCCAGGCCATAATGTTTGACTACGTTCATTTCTGAACCATTTTGGCTGTAGACCAGTTTGTTTTACAGAGTAGCGAGCCAAAACCTGGATAGGCACCTATTCCCATCAAAGGGTTTTTTGCTTGAGCCAATATATTGCATATATATATATATATATATATATAGATATAGATAGGAAATCTTCACTATTTTTCATTTCTCAATGGTGAGGAACAAATAGCAGCATTGAACGCCAAAAGGTAAGGCTAAAGAGCATTTAACCAAGTTAAAAATAATTTTAGCCTTCATCTTAGTTCATAGGCCCATTTTAAGCTCTCCATAGGCCAGTACTTTATCAATGTTACACTCCCTGTGGCAGCGATAGATCAGCCACGGCAGACAGAACAGTCTGCACTGCATTAAATCATGGCGAATAAACTGTAGAGTATGTAAAAATAAGGTATTTAGGGCTTTGAGCAAGCTCTAAAGTAATAAAAAGACAGTTATATATTTATCCTGCATTGATGGAATCGACAATTTCATCCATTGTTTGTAGAACAGAAGGCCCTTTTGAAAACAGCACTGCACAGCCACATACAAGCAAAATTCACGTCTGGTCTGTTTTTGAAACCAGAATTTTATGTAAAATGGGATGAGTCTTATTAGCATCCTTTCTGCTAGTGTTTGCTGAAAGAAGTTTTAGATTCCTTAATTAGCTGTCTGTGCTCTGTAAGCAGGATGAAGGGTTAGGTTCTGTATCTCCTGCAATAAAGAATACTCGGGAGCATTTAGCGTGGAATCTATGTAACCTCCTAGGAGCTTTAAAGTTTTATAATAGCTTTTGGGGGAAGAGCTAGAAGCCTTTTATAGCTAGGATACTGGCTGTTAGTCTAAAGCGATACATTTTAGATTGTCTTTGAGAGGATGGTTAATTTTTAAAAGATCCCAAAAGTTAGTCCTCGGGCCAATTTTAGTTTTTATAGCATTCATGGTCAATACCATGAATCTAGAAGTTACAGTCCAAGTATTCATTATATTTCTCAACCCTTAAGAGCCAAAGATCAAATGTTGACTTTTCACAAAGTAGGAAAATTAACTCCAGGAACATCTGGATCATCCACCACATCTCTCAGATCCTCTTTTTATGAAAACTAATAGGTGGCCGCCCTTAAAAAAATTACAAAAAGTGATTCCACTTAACCACATACCTACAGTAGTATCTGACTATAATCTGCTTTGAAAAGCAGAACATAAATCAAACAATTTAAAACAAACCATGGACCAGCGTGTCTTAGGTTTCTGACAATATGGCTATGCCCTGGAGCTAGCCTTTCCATTATAAAAGTTACAGGGTATCACCATGTTTTCAACAACCACAACAAAACGCCAGCAGTGCTAACTACCACAAGCGGATTACTATGTTGAAAGCATAATGGGTTCCGTTCAAGGGATAAACATTTAAAGGTGAATTTTAAAAGCCCAATGCGTGCATTAATTAGGGGATGTGTGAATACGTCAGGCTCATGCGCACTGAGCAGATTTTGAAAGCCGCCCGGATGCGCGGGTGAACACCACTGCTTGCACATCTAGAACTTCTCAACAAGGGGACATGTGTGGTCAGTATATGGGCGTTGCAGGTCTTGAACCAGAAATTTGCACGCAAATACTTACACGAACCGGCACGCTCCAAGGCCCCCCCCCCCCTCCCCCCTGCTGCGCAACTTTACTTCTGCTACGGATGCCTTGCAAGCAAGAAAAGTAAGAAAACTTGGCAGATCTGCCGGATTTAAAGGGTTACAGGAGTGCAGGCTATAAAACTAGGGTTTTGGAGGAATCTTCTCTTAACTGGGAAAAACTGGTGAAACAGGCCATAGCGTCAGCGCGCGTCCCTTCTAAAATCCGCGCCCCCCCCCCACTTATGCATCAGATGCGGGATTTGCGAGCACGGGTGCGCGCCTACATAAAATTTAGCGTACGTGTGTGTGCAGCCAGGCTATTTTATAACGTGCACGCCTATATGCCCGTATGTTATAAAATAGCCACATCCATGGGTGCTGCCCGGCGAACGCGTGCACATGTGTGCCCGAGCGCCTGTTTGAAAGTTACTGTTCTTGAATTTATTCAGAATTCTTTGTGGCTCCAACAAAATCAAGACTCGTAGACTTAATTCTGAATTTAGGAGTGAACTAAGATTGCTTGTGCCGTGTTTTTTTAATTGAAACTCGCCATTCAATAATGCTGGCAGAACGGCAAGGTGAATTTTTAAAGTAAGCTAGATCTAACGGAGATAGTTCCATATTCCAGTAATATAAAGCCAATCGCTTTTTCTTTGTCAACTAGTGTGGTCTGACTATGGATTGCTCTAGTATTTAGAATGTTTGATTTTTCTGTAATCAAGTATTTCTTGATTATATTTAACATAATTGTAATTAAAAGGGGAAAAACGTCAGCAGAGATTTCATTTGGGCATAACTGGGAAATGTTTCCGGTTCGGAGCATACAAAGATCATTCACCAAAGTAATGTTGGTTTTTAGCAGCATGTCTAAGAAACGAATTGACAATGGTTCGCCATATTTGGATAACCATTTAATCAGAGCATCATTACTTCACTAAAGTATCCTAATATCAAAAAGCATGGTTTCCTCCAAAAAAATAAATTAATAATAATCATACTTGTGAGTTCAATTCATTATTTATGAAGTAAAATACTTGTGTCCTTGAACAGTTGATAATTATTGGCAAGTATAAAAAAAAAATTACCAAATTCTTGGGATTATATGCAATTACTGATCATGTAGGCAGCAACTATAAGTTCAGAGTTCACGTAACTTCTCCAGAGCTCTCTCCTGTCACTCAGGAACCTTTGTTCTCAAAATCACAAGTATTATCCCACCCTTACTTTTCCTTTGAAGACAAGTCTGTCTAATGGGTTAAAAAAAAAAAAGAGAGATTAATCTTGCTAGATCCATGATTATGGATTTAGTAACTGATGTAAACTGGCCAGGCTGGGAAGCTCTCTGTGATGGTCATTTTGTGTAAGTTCAATGATCTCACATAAAAGCATCAGTTATGAGAAGTGAGAATAAAGCAACAAGTTTTAGTGTTATAATCACACTTTTTCTGCATCTGAACAGCAAAGCAATGAGATTTCTCTGTGACAATGCTACTGCAGGGGCATGTATAATCAAGCAAGTGGAACCGCTGCAATAGTTTACCACTGGTAAGTGGCACATAACATTTATTATATAGACAAATAAATAAACCTACAGTCAGGAGATATAACCATGGTCACAGAACCTTATTTCCTGCACTTCATATTGAGTGAGAGTAGAATTTACAAGCTGATTTCCGAAGCCAAATTCATCTCTGTACAGGTGAGCAGGAGCTCCTTGAGGACGTGCATCAGTCCTAATCCCAGTTAGCAAAGCACAAAGGTGATGCGCTATTTCCTGTGAAAGCAAGGCATGAGGCTTGGCCGAAGAGGAACTTGAAATGTGTTTTCTCCTCCATGACCCCTTGATGGGACCTAGTTTAACAAAAAAAAAACCAAAAACAAACTAAGGGGGCTACTCATGGCACCAGTCTGGCTTAGGTGGCCTTATTAGGCACATCTAAAATGTCTACAAACCAGAGATCTTCTAATCCAAGGCACTTTTTTTTTTTTTTTTAAATCATTCTAGGACTAATTTCCAATTTTATTTTATAATATGACTGCAGGTTTTGTTAATAAAAGCTTTTCATCTTCCTTGCTATGATCCCTACTATAAGCAAAATATTAAAATATAATAATATTAATAATAAAAGATCACTTCTTTAGCATGTATTCATGTTGGTCATTCTTTAGGATTATTTTGCAAAGCTTCATAAAACTCTCCTAGCCATGCGGATATTTCCGCAATTCTAGCTTCTCTACAAAAAGGGGCTAGTAAAAAGGTTTTGAGCGCACAGTTACATTTGGATGTAAGTATCAGTACTAGCAGGCCGATGGAATATCGGCGTGGGGAACATGGGCACTCATGATTAAGCGCCCGCTCTCTCCCAACGTGCGCCGATCGACCTCTCTGGGGCGCCCGATTTAATATTTAAATCAGCTGTCGCAGTAAAAAAGGAGGCTAGGGGAAATTTTGCCTCCTCGCAAGCGAGCGCCCCAGAGAGAGGGGTTAGGAAAGGGACACTCGGTTTTACGAGCGACCGTTGTCCTAACCTATGCACAGCCACAGCTTAAAATAAAAGGGGCGCTTGTTAATTAAGGTCCCTTTTCCTAACCTGACTGCCAGCACAATTCTTTTTTTTTTTTTTTTTTAAACGTTCTCCTCCGTTTTGTTCCTCCAACTTAATATCGCCGTGATATTAAGTCGGAGAAAGTACAGAAAAGCTGTATTTTCCGCTTTCCTGTACGCTTTTTGGGCCACTCAAAAGTAAGCGCCTGCTCCGGGCAGGCATTAATTTCTGAGGGTAAAAATATGCGCATTGGGCGTACATCTTTTTTTTATTGTGTCGGGGACTTTTTGCATCTGGGAGAATAGCTAATAGCCTCATCAATATGAATTTACATGCGATGAATGCTATTAGCTTCACGGGGGTTGGATGCACATTTTTGGAAGCGCTAATCCTCTTATAGCAATAAGGGGTTGTTGACGCGTATCAAAACGCACGTCCAACCATGGGTTAACTTGTGCGCTCAGCTGAGCGCACTGTATTGCATTGGCCTGAATGATAAGGCAGAGTCAAGGAAGTTAGAGCCTAAGCACATCCTAAAGAGCAATTTTATCCACGGTGGATGCAAAATTTGTTATTGAAGACTTCAGTGATGATGCCTTTTGATCCTACTAAAAGGATGATGATTAAAGTTATCTTAGGAGCAGCTATTCTAGTGTAAAAAATGTATCTGTCAATACACATTCAAGTAATCTAGCTCATTCTACTAAACTAGAAGTAATTTCTACTTTTACCCAGAAGTAATCAAAATCTTACTGAGATTATTTAGGGGTTGCAATTTGTTTTTCCAGAAAGTCAGATGAATTGTTCATTTATTTTGAGGGCGTATAAAAGTTTAGGCAACAACCATAGCAAGCTGGACAAAGTAGTCAATAAGAACAGCACACATATGTTAAAAGGAAATCAGGCAGGGAGCTTGGAGTGATTCATTTTTAAGGGTTAACCCCAGCAGTGGAGACATTTACTAGAATGTCATACTTTTGTGCAGAGGTTGTGAACAGGTCGCCGCATCTCAAAAAAGATATAATTGCGATGGAGAAGGTACAGAGAAGGGCTACCAAAATGATAAGGGGAATGGAACAACTCCCCTATGAGGAAAGACTAAAGAGGTTAGGACTTTTCAGCTTGGAGAAGAGACGACTGAGGGGGGATATGATAGAGGTGTTTAAAATCATGAGAGGTCTAGAATGGGTAGATGTGAATCGTTTATTTACTCTTTCGGATAGTAGAAAGACTAGGGGGCACTCCATGAAGTTAGCATGGGGCACATTTAAAACTAATCGGAGAAAGTTCTTTTTTACTCAACGCACAATTAAACTCTGGAATTTGTTGCCAGAGAATGTGGTTCGTGCAGTTAGTATAGCTGTGTTTAAAAAAGGATTGGATAAGTTCTTGGAGGAGAAGTCCATTACCTGCTATTAAGTTCACTTAGAGAATAGCCACTGCCATTAGCAATGGTTACATGGAATAGACTTAGTTTTTGGGTACTTGCCAGGTTCTTATGGCCTGGATTGGCCACTGTTGGAAACAGGATGCTGGGCTTGATGGACCCTTGGTCTGACCCAGTATGGCATTTTCTTATGTTCTTATGTTCATGAAGTCTACATAAGCAATATATAGCCCAGTTCAGAAAGGCATTCTGAAACTCAACCTGTGTTGGAAAATTTAGCAGATCATCCTCATGTACAGCCATCTACTGCTCTATCTACTTGTGTGAAGCAATCATCCTTGATAGAATCACAGATCATTATCCCAGATTATGTATTTATTTATTTAGATTTATATTCCACCTTTCAGCTGCTTCAAAGCAGAGAGCATCCAGGTACTGTAGGTATTTCCCTGTCCCCAGAGGGCTCACAATCTAAGTTGTGCCTTCTCCTCCAAGCCCCCTCCAAACCCATCCATGCTAGCTGTCCCTACCACATCCCTTGACGATGAACCCCAGAGCTCAACTATCTGCTGAGTGAAAAAGAACCTTCCCTGACCTGCTGAAGTCTTTGATTATAGAGTCCTCTCAAGCAAAAGAGGATTCCCTCAAATTGCCTTCAGAGCCACTTCCTTAGTCTGAAGATATGTCCTACCCAGCATGTCTGCAGAGGATGTCAGACAATATTGTGTTGTATCTTGAGGAGAGTTCAGAACAGTTATAAGAATGTCAAGGACTTTTGAAATTCATCCAGACTCCTAAGCAAGTAAAAGCAGTACCTAGACATAAGAGAACACTTCCAAAATACGGCAATAAATAAATTGTATATCATGCAACACTAGCATTCACAAAATATCTTACATTAAATTTTATTCATACAAAATATCAAATATATATACCTAAAAACTGTATCCATCAACCAAATGTACATTAATTTCATAAAACCACCACACCTTTGTATCCATACGCAAAACCATTCTCACAAAAAATACATTTTCCTCCCAACATTTTTCGCATGCTATAGCTTCATCAGGGAACAAGTAGCAATTTCAATGCTTTACATATCTAAAAAAATATATTATCAAACTGGTGAATATGTTTCAAAGTTTCAAAATTACACATATCTCTACAAAAGTTTAGTCGAAGAGCAAAACAAATGACCTTCAAGGGAGCTTATGTCATCACGTGACTTCAGGATGGGAAATCCTTAAGTGGGACAACTTCACAATATCTGCAAAGCAAAAATTAGTGAGGAGTCTTTTACATCGATCAATAAACATCCTCACAATATATACACAAAGGTAGATTTTAAAAGCCCTGTGCGTGCCAAAAGCGGAAGGTACACGCACAAGTTGGGGCAGCGTGTGATGACCGGATTTTATAAGCTGCCCATAGATGTGTGTATCTCCCGCTGTGCTCACAAGGGAAGAATTTATAAAAAGGGGCGGTGCGTAGGCTTAGTCTGGGCGATTCATGGGCAGGTCAGGGTCTGGCCAAAAGTACACACAAGAGACAGTCCCTTTTCTGAGCTATGCGGTATCTAGCCAGGGGTTTAGAATGGACTCCCAGAAACTGAAGAGCATCTGTGATTGGCCTCAGCCTCCAGGCCTCAAGGCCCTCCAGAGCTTCCTTGGTTTCGCCAATTGCTATCGCTCTTTTATTCACCATTATTCCACTCTGACCGATCCATTCACTGCCATGACTCGCAAAGGGGCCAATCCCTCTCAATAGTCACCCGAAGCGATGATGGCATGGCAGCTGAGATTCAATGCCAAGAAGTGCAGAGTCGTGCATATGGGGTGTGGAAATCCAAAAGAACTGTATTCGATGGGGGGTGAAGGGCTGATGTGCACGGAGCAGGAGAAAAACCTTGGGGTGTTAGTGTCTAATGATCTGAAGTCGGTGAACAATGTGACAAGGCGATAGCTGGGCTGCATAGAGAGAGGAATATCGAGTAAGAAAAGGGAAGTGATTATCCCCTTGTACAGGTCCTTGGTGAGGCCTCACCTGGAGTACTGTGCTCAGTTCTGAAGACCGTATCTCCGAAGGGACAGAGACAGGATGGAGGCGTTCCAGAGAAGAGTGACCAAAAAGGTGGAGGGTCTTCATCAAATGGCTTATGAGGAGAGATTGAAGAATCTAAATATGTACACCCTGGAAGAAAGGAGGAGCAGAGGTGATATGATAGACTTTCAGATACTTGAAAGGTTTTAATGATCCAAAGACAACGACAAACCTTTTCTGTTAGAAATCAGCAGAACCAGGGTTCACGATTTGAAGCTCCAGGGAAGAAGACTCAGAACCAATGTCAGGAAGTATTTCTTCACGGAGAGGGTGGTGGATGCCTGGTACGCCCTTCCAGAGGAAGTGGTGAAGACCAAAACTGGAAGGATTTCAAAGGGGCGTGGGATAAATATTGTGGATCCATAAAGTCTAGAGGATGTGAATGAAGAGAAGAGGCATGGGGGAGGCTTACAGGAATGACAGCTACTACCTGGAGATTAATACCCTTATTCAATAAACATACTCACTGTTAATGCGACTCCAACATTGCTCTATGCTTCAACTGTCAAGAGGAAATGTGGAAAAAAGGATTTGCATTCAGAAAAAAGCGGGGGAGTAGCATGCTTGTTGCGGTGGTTACTACCCCAAACCAAATAAGGCCTATACTTCACTTTCAATGCATATCCAGCATAGCTCTCTGCTTCAACGGCAGGGGGGAAAGAAGAAAAGAGGATTTATATTCAGGCAGCAACTAACCAGGACTGATTTACATAGTCTGGGTAAACAAATAAGCATGGGTATAGCTTGCTTGTTACGGCGGTTACTACCCCAAATCAGTTAAGCCTGATACTTCACTTGGAATTCATATCCAGCGCAGCACACTGCTTCAACGGCAGGGGGATAAAGAAAAGAGGATTTATATTCAGACAACAACCAACAAGAACTGAATTGCACAGGCTTTAAGCTAGATACTTCACTTAGATGCAGTTCCAGCACTAGTCTCTACATCAATGGGCGGGGGTGGAAGGTAACTAGAACCAAAAAGTTACTAATAAAGGCCAAGAGTAACAGATAAGTATGAGAAAAAAAAATAAGTGTGAAAGCTTGCTGGGCAGACTGGATGGGCCGTTTGGTCTTCTTCTGCCATCATTTCTGTTTCTATGAATATGTGTGTTGAGACCAATAGGTGAAATCAGTAAGTAGGAAGAGAACCAGGGACAATTTCTCAAAACAAGGTCAGTGCAATGTCCTGTAGGCATGCCTTGGTGTATTCCCCTTCAGACATGCTTTAAAATGTATTGATGCTTTTTACACTTCTATATCATTAAATTCTGGGTTATTTTTGGCGCTGAAACCAACTCCACATTTATAGCATTGATCTTAAGAGGCAGTCAACTTCAGGCACGGTTTTCAGGAACTAATTGTGTTTTAATTCTGAGAACATTATGTATTAGTGAGAGATGGAGGTCAAGACCCTAGGCATTTTCCATCTAACTTGTCTGGGCAATATTGTTTCCAATTAAGTCATTCAGTTGAAATACAGCTAACGAAACATCATTATGGGCATACCTGCTGTTTCAGACCTTTGATGTGGAAGAACTCCCGGTGTCTGTGATGGTCTTGCTATGATGATAAAAAGAGAGAGGGCTTAGTGGAATTGTCCTAGAAAAGAAATGAATGTGAAAAGTGTCAGAGAAACTGATTGTCATGATCATTCCCTTTGGTACTCCCTTACCCCCATCAACAGTGGTATCCATATATGTATATTATTTTTCTAAATTAATTGCAGAGTCCTTTTAGTGCACTGGTCACCTAAGAACATCTCATCAGCTCACAAATAAATTGTATTGCATAACTGACTCAGGCGTGAAAAGCACAGAACATACTCTGCTGGTAATTTGTGTGCATGAATTTATTAGCTAGGAAAAACTAGTGTTTTTTTCCCTCCAGCACTGTAAATTTATTTTTTTTTTGTATATGGATTTACTTTTAAATGATCCTAGGGAAATTGTGACTTTATTCATGTTTATGACACGTAACTTGGATCCATCCTGGTAAATAAGCTTTGCTTTTTTATTTATTTATTAATAAACGTCTAATGCCCGGCATCCGACTCCACCTACCTTCTGCCGCAGGCAGCCGACAGGGCTCCCTGGTCGCAACTGGACCCCCTCGCCATCGCCCTGCACCCGGCCTGACTCTCTTCCTGCTGGTGGCGGGACTCCCGGCGCCGACTCTGCACGGCCTGCTGGCCGCCTAATGCCGCCGCTCTCGCCAGGTTCCTTGTTAATTTAAAGAGCCAGTGGTGGGTAAACCCCGCAGCCCTCATTGGATGACATCATTTGCAGGGGACTATTTAAGGATAGTCCGTGTACTGAGTCCCTTCCTCATTTCTTCTTTGGGCCTGCTCTGCTCATCTCTACTGCTTGTCTTTTTGCTTTGACTTTGGACCGGATACCGACTATGAGCTATGCCGCCTGCCCCAACCTTTGCCTGGACACCGACCAAGAGTATCGCCACCTGCCTTGACCCTTGCCTAGACGTTGACCACAGAGACCCCACGTAAGTCCAGCCGGCCCCGGTACCTGAGGGCTCAACCTAAGGGGGACGTGGGCTGGTAGTGGTCAAGCTCCAGCGGGGGTCTCTGCTCTTCTCCAGCCTCGCCTGCCAACAATGGGAACTCATGGGGCTCCTCTCCACAGGTAATGAGAACTCCCTCTCGGTCCAAGGGTCCACGTCCAGAACATTTATGTGGGCAAAAAGAAAACTGGTGTGATATGAAGAAAATATGTCATACAGTAAAGAGAGTAAATGGTTGTACCTTCTAGTGCAGGGATCATGCTACTTTAATATATAGTATTGCATTGGCCTTATCAAAGAACAATGACTATTTATTATAAATAATGTAAAAATGTAATAGCTGAAGAGAGATCACATTAAAGTAATAGAATATATACCATACTCAACAGTGCTTACAGGAAACATTAAAACAATCCTCCTGCACTGTCTGACTTATCCTGCAGTGCCATTTCCTGATCTTTTTTTTTTTTAATTCTTTATTTATCATTTTCAATTCAAATTGACAAAGAAATATTTGAACTAAACTCATTATTAAAAATAAATATATCCTGTATATACAGAAAAACAATAATGGTAAATATATCTATGATTAACAAAAATTATTTGAAAACCTTCAATTTGTTTCCATATATACAAATTCCAAAGTACATTTAGACTAAAGAAATAATTACTTCTAATTGTAATAGTCTTTAAAGAAAAAGTGGAGGCTGAATTTAAGGAACTAACAGGTCGATACAGTAAGGCCGCGGTAGAAACAGTGCGGCAGTGTCAGGCGCACCCTTCCTCCCCGCACGCACAGTTCTCTTGACTTAGCGCCTGATACTCTCTTCTAATTGCATGCAAATGCATGCCGCGGCTTTAAAGCGTTAGGGAAGGGTTATGCCCGCGTAACCCATTTTACTGTATAGGCGCTTAATACAGCGCCTATACAATAACCTGGGTGCGCTGGTACCTGTCATTTCAAATGTCATTTCAAATGACATTTGAAATGACAGGCACCAGGAAGTGTAAAAAAACCCCACAAAACCAAAAATATGTAAAAACCTGAGTGTTATAAAAAAAAATAAATTTTAAATACCTGTCACTTTCATGCGGTCATCCAGGCAGCGGCGTGGGTCCAGGCGGCCGGCGGGCGGCGGCGGGAGCCGGGTGTTCGATCGAGGCCGCGGGCGGGTAGGCGCGTGTTCGATTGGGCGGGCGCGGCAGCAGGATCCGGGGGGGGGCGGGTGGGCGCGTGTTCAAACGAGGCCGGGTCGCACAGGCGCGCATTAATTCAGGCGGAGGGAGCCGGCGGCGAAAGCTGCCTCCGGCAACCCCCACCGGCAGTGCCTGTGCGACCCGGCCGGGTCGCACAGGCACGCATTAATTCACAGGCGCGCATTCTTACATTTAGGTGCCGAATCCTATTCTCCAACAGTTCCAACCGTCTAGCACTGGCCATCTGGTCCTTTATTAAACATTGACTTGTTGAAACTTTTCTCATTCTCACTTAATCTACGGATTGTCTCATTATTTTGGGTCTGCAGAGACAATAATTTCCCTTGAAAGTCTGTTGTTACATTGTCCATTTTCTTTTCCATTCGAGCCATAGCATTACTTAAACTATTGACAGCATCTAAAATCCTTTCAAGTGTTACCTGACCAGGCTCGGATGTTGTCTGCAGTAGATTTTCCACATTCGGGACTGATGGCCCCCCTTGGTCTTGTTCCCTTTCCATCGGGATTTGCAGACCTTCTCCATTGTCCTCACTGCATTGAGCTAGAGGTGGGCGGTTGTCTGGGCTGAGGGAAGCTCTTCCTGAGGGGGTACATGAATCTCCATTTCGTGTACCTCCAATGGAGTCCTCAGCTCCTCGACTCTCCAGTTGGGTCAAAAACTTGTTAATTTCCAGCTGGGTTAGAGCAGATGATGGGGGTGCCGAGGGGAAGACCCGAATCTTGCCCTTCCTTTTAGCCGGCATAACAGATCTTAATTTTGACTGTTTCAATGTCCTTAATCACAGTTAGATGGAAAAACTTTTTTAAGAAAAACAGCTGTTCAACTACTCGAACTACTCGAACTAAGTCGAACAAAGTCGCACGCGCCCCTTGGTGACGCGCCGGTGGCAGCACAGCGCCGCAGGAGTGCGCCTTTTCAGCTGTTCCTTAGCGCCTCCCTCTGATGTCAGGGCCGGCGTCGCTGAGGGGAATTCACGAAGGTAATTCTAAGCAGGTTCTGCAGTTAAGATAGAATTCTCACCGTCGGCCTCCCATTTCCTAATCTTTCACACTAGCTGCTATCAGAACGCACTATGACCAGAACCCCTGGTTCCCTATGGCAGATGTTTCAAGATTCTGTGGTAATTATATGGCAAATTTACATAATTTCACACACCTTGAATATTGGGTGTAGTTCTGGTTAGCCCATCTAAAAAAAAAAAAAAAGCACACTAAAGAGTGAATTAAAAAAAACCCGGTGCATGCCAAAACTGGGAGATATGTATGTCCAGCTGGTGTGCACCGTGCGGATTTTAAAAGGCACCCAAGTACGTGCATACCTCCCTGTACATGCAAAATAAGAAGGTGCAAAAAATGGGCAGGGCATGGGCTGGATGTGGGTGTTCCGGCACTTTAACATGAAATGTGCATGCACCGGGGTCCCCTGCTGTGTAACCTTACTACTACTATGGACGACTTGTAGGTAATAAAATAAAAAATTCTAGGCAGGTTTTTAAGGATTGATGGTAAAAGGAGGGCTATTTAACTAGTGGGGGGGTAGGAAGTCCTATCCCTTACCTGGGAGAACTGGGAACAAAGTGGTGAAACTGGTAATTGCGTCGGTGCGCGTCTACTAAAATCCTCCCCACTTATGCAGTAGAGGTGGCATTTGCACGCACATACCACATCCATATAAAATCATGCACACATGGTTGCTCATACAGCCTATTTTATACCATGCGCGCTTGTACACACAATACAATATAGCCGCATCCTTTGGCGCAAGCAGTCATACATGTGTGCCCGCGCAACAGTTTCGAAGTTATCGTCATAGCGGGCAAGCCATGGAGGTGAAACACGTGTTGAAAAAAGAGGCGTGCGAGCTCTGAGGTTGAGGGCAATGCAGGCAGAGGCACGAAATGAGCTTTCTTGGAGAATCGGTCTATGATGACCCAGATTACCGTATTCCTCTTGGATGGCGGTAGGTCCACGACAAAATCTGTGGCTAGATGAGTCCATGGCTCTTCAGGTGCAGGCAATGGCTGGAGAAGGTCCCAAGGTCAGCCTACTTGAAGTGTCTGCTGGGCACAGACGGAACATGAGTCCACGTAGGCACGGGTGTCTGAGACAATGGTAGGCCACCAGTAGTATCGCTAGAGCAACCCTTGGGTTCGTGCACGTCCTGGATGACCAGCAATTTTAGAGTCATGCGCCCAGCGTAAGACCCTCTCTCAGAGCCGGCAAGGCACAATAGTTTTCCCAGCTGGAACCGTGATGGTGGCGGAAAGACAGATGTAAGCGGGGTCAGTTATATGACTGGGTTCTTCTTGGAAGTCATCAGGGTCAAAAGAACGAGAAAGGGTGTCCACTTGGAGGTTCTTCTCCGCCGGACGGTATCGAAGCTCGAAATCAAATCGAGAGAAGAATAAAGCCCAGTGGGCCTGGTGAGCATTTAGCGCCCTCCAACCAGGGATGCCATTCTTCGAGGGCGAGCTTAATGGCCAATAATTCCCAGTCTTCGCCAATACCAGCCCACGTTCCCCGCAGGTTGAGCCCTTGGGTGCCGGGGCTGGCTGGTCTTAGGCGGGCCTCCGTATGACAACTCCCAGTTGGTGAAGGCAAGGGTACGCTAGGGACCAGCAGAGGTTTCAGAGGACCAAGGATGGTCCGGACAAGGCAGGGTTCCAGAGACCTGGACGCAGACAGGAACAGAGTAGAACAGGAGGCGTCCAGGTAATAGGCCGAAGCCTGAGAAGCCAGGTCCATAGGATACTGAAGAGGAGTTCTAGGCAAGCTGGAATCAGGGCAAGTGGCAAGCAAGCAAGGTACCAGGAAGCAGAGCAAGGGTAAGAGCCAAAAGATCAGTTCAAGCATAGTCTAGCGAAACAGGAGTCAGTACCAGAGGTTCAGTCCAAGGGAACAGGGAGGAGTCAAAGGAGCAAGCAGGAACTGGAGCCAGGAATGATGAGCACACGAGCAATCATGGAGACCTGTTGCCAAGGCAGGGAACAAGTGGCTGGGCCCTGCCTTATATACAGAGGCCCAGTGATGTCACCATCCGGGGTCATGTGCTACTTTCCCACCTCGGCCCTTTTAAGAGTGCGTGAGTCGCACGCGCCTAAGCCAGGACCCAGAGGAAGCAGTACAGCGACGTCACTCCACGGCCCACATGGGGAGGCCCGCTGGGCACAGGGAGGAACCGTGAAGGAGTCAGAAGTGGCAGAGGAAGCTGCAGGCGCTCAGGGACGGAGGCGGCTGCCCACTGCCTCGAGCGAAGGTGAACCAGGGCTTACAGCTGGATTCCTGGGGTGAGTAGGCCTGGGTGCGGGCCTACCACTGCCAGGACACATAACACCATCCTTTTTATATTTTCTTGAGAAAAGTCCATGTCATTCTGAGTATATGAGCTGAAAATGCCCTCAGCATCGGCAGCTCTATCACACTGTTAACTATTCAGAAAGAAGATCGGGCTGTTTGGACTCCTTGGATGCTCCATAGGGCAGGTCTTTCGTCCTCCCACACTTGTTGCTCATGCAAATTGCATATCTGCTTTTTTATTGCTCACCAACTCAGTTATTTTGGCAGGAAGTCTGGGAAAAAAATGTCCTACATGCTGAATATCTCTATGCCTTTAACATACTCGATTGTCATCTTGGAATCATCAGTGATAAGACCCAAGTTACCATATTTCAAAGACAATTTGCTAGAACATAAGAACATAAGATTAAATGATTTCTTTGCTTCTGTGTTTACTGAAGAGGATGTTGGGGAGGTACCCGTACTGGAGAAGGTTTTCATGGACAATGATTCAGATGGACTGAATCAAATCACAGTGAACCTAGATGTGGTAGACCTGATTGACAAACTGAAGAGTAGTAAATCACCTGGACCGGATGGTATACACCCCAGAGTTCTGAAGGAACTAAAAAATGAAATTTCAGACCTATTAGTAAAAATTTGTAACCTATCATCCCGGGGGATGCTGGAAGCAGTATGCAGATGAGCCTTCCGGTCCTCCTTAAATGCAAAGGAGGCGGGGCCTCTGGAAGCTGGGGCTATGGACATCAATCCCTGGATCGCTTGGGTGACTTCTGGACTCCTCTCCCGGGGGATGCTGGGAGCAGTATGCAGATGAGCCTTCCGGTCCTCCTCTACTGCAAAGGGGCGGAGCCTCTGGAAGCTGGGGCTATGGACGTCGATCCCTGGATCGCTTGCGTTGACTTCTGGACTCCTCTCCTGGGGGATGCTGGGAGCAGTATGCAGATGAACTTTCCGGTCCTCCTCTACTGCAAAGGGGCGGGGCCTCTGGAAACTGGGGCTATGGACGTCAATCCCTGGATCGCTTGCGTTGACTTCTGGACTCCTCTCCCAGGGGATGCTGGGAGCAGTATGCAGATGAGCCTTCCGGTCCTCCTCTACTGTCAAAACCTTTGTTCATAAGAAAGCTGTCATAACCTTTATCATTTTTTTTACCCTTCTATGTGTGTTTTTTTATAGTTCTGCTTTGTCTTTTTTTTTTCAAATGAGATGACCAGACCTGCACCCGATATGCAGAGTATGGTTGAACTCTGGATTTATACAAAGGCATCATAAAATTCACAGTTGTTTTCTAAATAATTCCTAACATTTTATTTGCTTTTTTGATTGCTGCTGCATACTGAGCTGATGATTACAATGTGTTGTCCGCAGTGACTGCACAGACTCCTTTTTCTGAATGGTAACACTTGGAAGCCAGCATTGTATGCAAATTATAGAAAGGATTTTTGTTTCCATGTACATTGCTCTGCATTAGTCCACGTTACATTTAATCTGCTATTGATGCTCTTTCCCCCAGTCTCACCAGGTCTTCCTGAAATTCCTCAGCCTGCATATGTTTTAACTGCTTCAAATACTGTTGTGCCATCTGAAAATGTGTTCACTTCATTCATTGCTGCTTTTTGCAGATCGTTAATAAGACAAATAACACTTATCCCAGTAGAGATCCCTGGGGCACTCCATTATTCACTTCTTTCCACTGGGGAACAACTGACCATTTAATCCTACTCTTTATTTCCTATCCTTTAACTAGTTACTAATTCATAATAGTGCAATGTTTCCTATACCATTACCTTTTAATTTCCTCAGGAGGGACTTTATCAAAAGCTTTCTGAAAACTTAGATATACTGCATTGACTGGTTCACCTTTATCCAATTTTTTGTTCACCCTTTCAAAAGAATTCTAATAGATAAGTAACTTCCTTTTGCTAGATCCTTGCTGGCTTGTCCTCATTAAGTTTTGCTTATCCATATACTAAGTAATTCTGTTCTTAACAGCTTCCATTTTGCTCAGCAGTTTCCTGGATCACCCTGGAGCCTTTTTTGAAAACTAGCATTACACTGGCCAACCTCAAGTATGGTGGCAGTTTAATAAGCAGGAGATGGAAGAGAGGCCTAGTGGTTAGAACCAGTCACTTCACCTTCCACTGGCTCAGGGCCTCATTTATTAAGAATTTTTCCCATAGACACAGCATGGGGGAAAAGCCTTAGTAAATCAAGCCCTTAGATTGTAAACCTCTGGAGATAGGGAAATACCTTCAGTACCTAACATAGAAATGACGGCAGAAAAAGACCAATCGGCCCATCCAGGCTGCCCAGCAAGCTCCCACACTTATTTTCCCATACTTTTTTTCTAATTGAATGTTTTTATTGTGATGCAATAAAACAGTACAAAAAAAAAAAAGCATCAATTGAGAGGTTCCATTATTGTAGAAACAATAAGTGCATATATTAGACAACGAAACTAATTACCACTGTCATTTAAGACAAGCCTATGTCCCTAGGAAAACATACATAACTTTATACACTATAGTCGTCTAGTATCTGTATGAAAATGCATCACCTTTAAGTAAGAAACCCCATTACCTCCCCAACCCCCTTCCCTAGCTCAGATAAGCAATAATCACAGTATAAAAATGGTATCATAATTCAGTAACAACAAGGCTTCATAATTTTTCCTTACTATATGCAAATATCACATAACAGGTAGATTCTGCTGAAACACTTGCCAGGAGATGACATTGAACTAACATTGTGTGGATACTCCCAATCCCCCCCGTGTTTTCCAGGTGTCGTATGGTTCCCACACTGTATTAAAAGCACGAACCTTTTTGTTTTTACATGCAGTAAGTTTGCTCAGTCTATATATTAAAGAGACTTTGGCTTGCACCTCAGACAACTTAGGGATAGTGGAGGATCCCCAATATTTAGCTATAGTGCAACGGGTGGCCACAAAAATATAATATTCAATACTCGTCCTGGAAAGAACCGTTAAGGATTCGGATACATTGAGCAGAACTTGACTAGCAGAGAAAGATACATTAGAAGAGCCCATCTCCGAGATCCATACGAAGATTTGCTGCCATAGCTGTTGTATATATGGACAGGTCCACCACATATGCATATACGAACCCTCTTGATTACATTGTTTCCAACATTTCCTAGACGAGCCAGGGTAAAAGCTATGTAATTGTTGGGGGCTATAATGCCAACGGTATACCATTTTATAACAGTTTTCAATCAGTGAGGCTGCTATCAGGCCTTTGCCAGTAGACTTATATACTTCTTGCCAGCTTTCCATGTCACCCTTTAGACCAAGGTCCTGTTCCCAAGATTTAATAAAGTGGGGTGTATCAGGCACATCTGCATTTAGAAACCTGTATAACTTGGATATAATTTTTGGTATCTTATTAGCCCCCATGCACAACCCCTCAAAAAAGGTGATCCCTTGCAGCAAACTATCACGTATTGGGTTGGACAGCAGAAAATGCTTTAGTTGTAAATAATGGTACAATTCTTGAGGTGGAAGGTCATATTTAGCCCGTAAATCCTCGAAAGTATACATCCCTTGAGATCCCCACACCTGGGAAATAGTATCTATTTGCCTGACTTTCCAATTGGAGAAAGCCTGGTTTGGGATCCCAGGTGAAAAAAACTTATTGTGAAATAAAAAAGACTGAGTAGAGTAAATCCTGGAACCCAGGAATCTCCGTCTCCACCTATCCCAAATCCCAAGGGTAGTCTGCGTGGGCAAGGGGATCCTGTATAATGTCTGCCAGGAGGTTCGGGGCTGCCAGATGAGAGCTGGAAGAGGCATCTGTCCCACCATAGCTTGTTCCATTTTTACCCAAGCTTTATCCACAGGCTTTTTATGCCAGTCAACAATAGCTCGGAGGTGAGCAGCAGCATGATACCACAGTAGGTTCGGAACACCTAGGCCTCCTTGACCTTTAGATAGGTATAAAATTTTCCTGGAAACCCTGGGTTTTTTACCTTTCCATATATATTTCAGAAATCTGCGCTGCCATCTTAGCAAGTCCCGGTTAGGAACCTGTATAGGGAGAGTCTGAAATAAATATAGCAGGCGAGGGAGAATATTCATTTTCAGAACGGCGATTCTGCCAAGCCACGATATGTGATATCTATCCCATTCTTCTAATTCTTGGAAGATTTTTGTTAATAATGGGGTATAATTGAGATGAAAAATATCATCAAGATTGCCAAGATATATTCCCAAGTACTTTATCTTTTTGGAGGGCCATTTGAACGCATAAGTCAACTTTAAAACCGCCACTCGGTCCGGTAAAACTGACAAATTTAGTATCTCCGACTTATCCCAATTTATTTTAAAGCCGGACACAGAGCTAAATTTAGAGATTTCCAATACTATCTCCGGCAAAGATATATCGGGTTCAGTTACAGAAAATAAGATATCGTCTGCAAAGAGGGCCATTTTAGAGGAAAGGTTATCTGTGTGCATGCCTTGTATCTGTGGGTTGTTACGTATGCTAATGGCAAAGGGCTCTAAGAAGATTGCAAAAAGTAGCGGTGATAGAGAACACCCTTGACGAGTACCTCTTTGTACTTGAAATGGAGCTGAGTACCCACCATTCACCTTAAGACATGCCAGTGGGGAGTCGTATAATTTGGAAATCCATTGAATAAAGTGAGGACCAAATTGCATAGACTTTAGTAGATGGAAGAGATAAGGCCAGTGCACTAAGTCGAATGCTTTTTCAGCATCGATTGTTAATAATAAAGCAGGCACCTTCTCCATGCGAGCCCACCAGATAAAATCTATTGCTTTCTGCACATTATCCGAAGCCATCCTGCCCGGAATGAACCCTGCCTGGTCCGGGCATATGAGATCAGACACTACTCCCTTCAATCTCTCCGCTAAAATTTTGGCCAATAGTTTTAAATCCAAATTAATAAGGGAGATTGGGCGGTACGACCCACATAAGGACGGATCACGTCCTGGCTTGGCCAATATGGTAATGCCCGCTGTATTAGCCGTCTTGGATATTACCCCACCGTCCCTCAAAGAATTAAACATCTTAGTTAAGGGTGGCGTGATTTCATTCACAAACGTCTTGTAAAATTTCGCGGTGAACCCGTCTAACCCTGGAGATTTTCCAACCTTGAGATTTTTAATAGCTTCCCTGACTTTGAAGGGGGAAATTTCCACATCAAGACCCAAGCGTCTGGATTCAGTCAGAGAAGGGATTGTCAATCCATGTAAATATTTACCAATATCCTCCTCTTTTATGTTACCATCCGCACTATATAAATCAGCATAAAATTGGAGAAAGCGTTGTCTGATATCTCTGGCCCCAGTCAGAATCGCCCCTTGGACATCTTTAATTTTTATAATATTATTCTGTGTTTGAAACTTCTTTAGTTTACGGGCAAGGAGTTTCCCCGCTCTATTCCCTCCTTCAAAAAACTTCTGACGAAGAATATCTAAATGAAACGATATCTCTGTAGAGTCCACATTAGCCAATTTTTCTCTAACAGCAGTAAGGGCCTGCCAATTCGCCCTTGACGGTAGTGCTTTATGTTCCCGTTCCGCCCTACTCAACAGAGATAGTAAGCAATTCCTTTCCTTGTCCTTCTGCTTTTTGATAAAGGATGCTCTTGCAATAATATGTCCCCTTGTAACTGCTTTCAAACTATCCCATATCGTGGACAGGGCCACCTCCCCAGTATCATTAAATTGCAGATATTCCTTTATAATGCCTCTCATAAGAGCAACAAATGTGTCATCCCCCAGAAGAGAATCATTCAATTTCCAGAATAATTGCCCTCTGTCTATAAATTGTAAAGAAAGGTCTACCCACACCGGGCCATGATCGGACCAGGTAATGGGGTCCATATCCGCCCTCGAAATATTAGTGATCAGACCTTTGTCAACCAGTATCATGTCTATTCTAGAGTAGGTTTCCTGGGAACGAGAATAGAAACTGTAATTCCTAGATTTAGGGAATCTATTGCGCCAAACATCCACCACGTTTAAATCCACCATCATGGTTTTTAACGCTTTTCTGTCTTTACGAGTGGTAGTGGCTGATCCCCGTGAGTTGTCTATAAGGGGATTCAACGTCATATTCATATCCCCCCCTATAATAACGTGGCCCTCCCCGAATTGTTGAACAACCTCCCCCAGGTTTTGAAAAAATACCCCCTGTTGATGGTTAGGTGCATACGCCGTGACTAGGGTGAACTTATGACCATCAATAGCTATGACCAGGAGTAAGTATCTACCTTCTTTATCCCTGACACACTTGATCTCATCAAATACACAATCTTTCCTAAACAGGATCCCAACCCCAGTGTACTTAGAACATTTGCCCGCTGGAGCCCAGTATTGAATGGGATAATGAGGGGACTTAATCATGCCCAAGTACCGGGCTGTAAGATGCGATTCCTGGATCATTGCTATCGCGACCTTCTGACGTTGTAAATCATTGAGGAGCAACTTGCGTTTGCGATGCGAGTTCAGTCCCCTGACATTCAGGGACATTATCTTATATTCCGCCATTTCTAAAACATAAACAGTATAATAAAAGTGCAAAAGAAACATCCCCTAAGAAACCAAAAACAGCATCCCATCCAGACATACCAGAAGAGCAACATTCTCCTACCCGTATACCTGAGCCCTTGTTGTCAAAGATACCAATGCTACTCTGATCAACCAATTTTACTATAGTCTCAACCGAGCTAGTAAATCCCATTTCCCCACCCCCTCCCTCCCTCCCCCCATTGTGCCCAATAACAATCTTCCCCTTAGGGAGAATTAAAAAATGACCATGGAGGAACGTCATTAGGAACTCTGATACATCCGCACATCAGACAGCCCCCCCCCGGAAGAAACATGCCATATACCCATTAACCATAAAACAACCCAACTTGAACAGTCAACTTAGAAACACCATATCACATCGATAGTGGACATTAGAACCAAGTCAGATGTGCAGTACACATCCGATTAGATACGCCAGTCACTGTGGAAAAGAAGCCACCTCTGGTGGAAAAGCATGCCGAAACACTTAGCCCATACCCGGCATACACCAGTCCTCTTCAGGTGATGTCCTTGGAAGTAGATGTAGATAGAGGGCTGGCAGGGTTCCGCTGTAACCGCCGTTGTCCTCTATCAACCCGCTGCCACCGTGAAGTCTCGGGCCTCCTAGACGTCGGTGCTGGTGGAGGCGTCGAATTCTTCACATCTTGAGATGAGTATCCTGCTTCAGTAAGCGTAGCCACTGCCTCCGCCATACTATGAATCCTGTACGTGACACCTTGCTTCATAAACTGCAGTCCAAATGGGTAAAGCCATCGATATCGTATACCTTCCCGCCGGAGCAAGTCCGTGACCGCTTTCATTTCTTGGCGTTTCTGTAGGGTGGCAGCCGCCAAGTCAGCAAATATAGTAATTGGGTGACCTTTCCACATAATAGAGGCTTGTTGTCGGGCCTTTTGATAAATTGTCTCCTTCTCCATATAGTCATGGAAGCAGACTACTATGTCTCTAGCTTGATTGGGGCGCTTCGGGCCCAAAGCTCTGTGTGCTCGGTCAATTTTAATAGGAGCCACTGCTTCTATTGCTGCAGCCCCCTCATCAGCCAACAGGGGGGCACAGATCTCCCGAATAATGACCGCACAGTCCTGAGGGTCATTGGTCTCCGGGACTCCTCGAAACCGCAGATTATGTCTCCTAGTCCGGTTTTCGAGGTCCTCTAATTTTATAGCCAGGTCACTGCAATTTGTTTGAATTCCCTTTACATCCTGATCCAATATTTTGAATTCTTCTGCTTGCGTATCCAGCCTGATTTCAGTCTCATCCATCCGGCGCCCTATGTCAGCAATGTCCTCCTTCATATCTTGAATTGCAGTCATGATTTCTTTTTTATGATTTTTAAAATCTTGACGCAGATCACTGAACCTGGACCGGAACTCTGCTCTCGTGGGGATGGAATCGGCTGAGTCTAGAGCGTCCTGCTCTAGCTCGAGCTCCATGGTGCCGTCCTCTGCTTCAATAGCGCCCACCATTTTGTTGTATAGATCCCCACGAGCTCCTGCTGTTTTGCGGTAGGAATACTGGATAAGATCATGCGTTTTCTTTCTCAACGTCATCCAGGCAGGATCCGAAGCGATTCACACTGGTGAGGCTTCAATAATTTGGGATGTTTAAAGCTGATACCGGGGTAGGTCGCCCGATGCCGAGAGGAGCTCCGCGCTCAGGCAGTCATCTGTCCCGATGATGTCACTTCCTCCTTATTTTCCCATACTTATCTGTTTCATCAACCACCAAGTTCAGGGCCCTTGTTGGTAACTGTTTGATTCAAATTTCCTGCCACCCCCTGCCTTTGATGCAGAGAGTAATGTTAGAGATGCATCAGAGGTGAACATAAGGCTTAATGGTTAAGGGTAGTAACCGCCGCATCAAGCAAGTTACCACGATGCTTGTTTACCCAGATTGCACAGATCAGTGCCTTGTTAGATGTTGTCTGGATGTAAATCCTGTTTTCCACATTTCCCCCTGCCGTTGAAGTAGAGAGCAACGCCGTATATGCATTCAAAGTGATGTATCAGGCTTAATTGGTTTAGGCTAGTAACCGCCGCAATAAGCAAGCTACCCCCACGTTTATTTGTTTACCCAGATTGTGAAGTTCAGTCCTTGTTGGTAGTTATCTGAATGCAAATCGTCTTTTCCACATTTCCCCTTGCCGTTGAAGCAGAGAACAATGTTGGAGTTGCATTAACCGTGTGAAGGCTTATTGAGTAAAGGTAGTAATCACCAGGTAGTAGCCTCCACTCCAGAATCCACCCCCATGGCTCTTCTCTTCATTCCCATCCTCTAGCCTTTATGGATCCACAGTGTTTATCCCATGTCCCCTTGAAATCCTTCACAGTTTTAGTCTTCACCACTTCCTCCGGAAGGGCATTCCATCACCCTCTCCGTGAAGAAATGTAAACCTGAATGTAATCTGCTCTGAAGTGCCTGAAAAGTGAAATACAAATAAAATAATTTTTCAAACACTATTTAGCTGGATAAGTAGGATTTATCTGGCTAAGTGGTGACTGCTGAATATCTGGCTACATTCAGCAGTTGCCACTTATCTGGCTAAATAATTATCCTGATGGGCAGTGGGTGGGCAGTAGGCCTAACTGGTGCACTACTTACTTGGCTATTATATTTGTAGGTTCATCCTGTTCAGAAGGACTTCCAAGCTAAGTATACACTTCTGCCTTAAATATCTGAGATTTAGCAGAAAAGTTGTCAACATTTGCATTGCTGTTAGCCTTTTTGAGGGGGCTGCTCAAATTTCAACACTGAAAGGCATAAAATGTGGATTTTTGATTGTTAGCTGTACAAAATGTAAGGGATAAATAAAATCTCACCTAAATATACCATGGATTAGATAAGGTCCCAATATCTGCATGTAAGAAACATTTTTTTTCTTGCTAATAATTTTAACTGATTACAGCCCTCCCTCCATCCCTATCCCTCTACCCACCCCAGGGCTTGCTCTTCTAAAATAGTGCTTCCAGGGTACAAAAATTGGTAACAAGCCATGTAGCAAATCTTTATATTATAGGTTTTTAATATCTGCATTATCTGCGTTTGCATTGTTTGAAATCTCTTTATATTTTTCCTCGTTATATAGAATTTTAAAGTGATGATTCAGAGGAATTGAAACAAATCTTAGTGAACCTTGAAGATGTAATAGGGCAAACTGACAAATTAAAGATAATAGTTTTTTGGTTTTTTGCTTCAAGTTGAGAAAATATCCTTCCTGAATTATAGTTAAAACCCATTCATCTGTTGTAATAGCATTCAAGTAATTGTAAAAGTTGTGGATTCTGCCCCCTGTTGATATTTGAGGGAATGGGTTTGATCTGAGATGACCATCAAAAACTGGGCATTGCTCGCTGTTGAGCTTGTCTGAACTGACCTCTATTTGGTGTTCTTGATTTTTGGAGTTGTTGTATATTCTATTGCAATGGATTCTGAAAGGAGACTTGTTGTCTGCGGTAGTAATTCTATGGTTGGCATCTTCTTCTGTATCCTATAGAATAGTAGAGTTTTCTATATGGATATGTGTTCTCATGAATGGTTTGGCATTGATCAACTGCTGAAGACGTTGATAGGGACTGAAGAGCTGTATTTTGTTTTTTAATTGCCTCCATGGCCGCCTCCACTTTGTCCCGAATAAATGTTCCCCTTTGCAAGGAGCATCAGCTAACTTCTCATGAACATTCTTGCGTAGGTCTTCTGGTGGCAATGCCTGTTTCTGATATTCTAGAGGCTACAGCAAATGCATCATAACTGCTCCAGTCATATGCTTCATGCAATTGTCTGCATTTTTAAATAATTGGTTGTAATCTTGTTTCTTAGCCTCTGAGACATAGATGTTTTATTTATTTATTTAAAATGCATTTCTTAATAGCTCCTCCAAATTAAAAAAATCACTCAAAGTGATGTACAATCATCAAATAAAATCATAAATACAAAATAAAACATCATAGTAAAACAATATTAAAATAATATCAAAAATTTCATTTTTTATTTATTAAAATGTATTTATCGCTTAACACAACGTGGTCGATTTTAAAAGGGATGCGGCAATTTTATGACATGCATGCGTTGGCGCGCGCATGTTATAAAATGTTTCCCGTGTGCACATGCGTGCTGCATTTTCATGTCCATGTGTGCATGTGTGGGCGGGTGGCCTGCTCTGCATGCAGGCGGGGAATTTTAGAATAATATGCACAGTGACGTGAGTAGGGTTTCCCCAGTTCCCTCCCAGTCTGCTCCAATAAAGGAGCAGGCTGGGAGGGAATTTCCTTACCCCTAACCCTATCTTTCTTCCCCCTCTCCTCCACGACCCCAAAGTAACCATACCTATCCCCATTTATTTTATTTTTGTACTTACTGCTCCTCTGGAGCAGAAGTAAACTCTGCGTGCTGGCTGGCTGCTGGCGCGCGCTTCCCTGGGACAGCATCTAATGGCGCAATTCTGGCCCGCCTTCCACTCCGCCCCTCTCCACCCAGTTCCCGCCCCTGGCCCGCCCCTTTCAGCAGGCCCAGCACTTGTGCGTGTATCAGGGGTTACATACATGACCAGACCTGTTCTAAAATGCGTGCAGTGTGCGCAAGGCCCAGCCACACACATAACCCCCCATTTTTTCACGTGTGGGTCTTTTAAAGTTTGGGTGAAAAGGCCTAAGTAATGTACAAAAAAAAGTAAAACATTCATAATAAAAACATATAAAACAAAACATACTATACATCAATATGTCTCTAGACTGCTATAAGGTGCACAAAGCTCAACACTGGACTTCTTAATTAAATGCTTTCTTCAATAAAAAAAACTTTTCAGGGGGAATCTAAAATTTTTTTATACATTCGGACATTCTGAGTTCCATTGGTAGGGAGTTCCAACAAATGGGTGCTGCAGCCAAGAAGGCTGACTCTTTTGTTGTCGTAAGGTGAGCAAATCTGACTGATGGTACATCTAACAGTCCTCAATGGGATTATCTTAATTGACGGGACAGTTCACATATCTTTAATAGCGCATTTGACCATGGGCAGGAATTTGAGTTGACTAATTTAAAGACTGTCATTCCAATCTTGTAGTTGATTCACTGTTTCTCCGGTAACCAGTGTAAACTATAGAGAGCAGGAGTAATATGTCCCTGTGATTAAGTGTGCAGCAGAATTTAACAAGAGTTGTAATGGATGCAACGTTTTAAATGGTAAACCCCCCAAATATAAACACTGTCAGTAACCTATGAGGGGAAAAATTACTGCTTGAATAATTGTACGAAAGTCATGGCTATACAAGAGATATTTCAAGCCCACTATAGTTAAATTAAATCTGTCAAATCAGTTTTTTTTAGAGATTGAAAGGAAAGGGTTGAGTCAATCAAAAACCCTAAACTTTTAATAGGTTCTTTAATGGGAAAACTTAATTTATCAAACAAGATGAAATCCTGATGAGGACTTGAATAAGGTCTCTGGATCAATAGAAAATTTGTTTTAGACATATTTAGTGATATTTTTTTTTGTGCAATCATTGTTTAATGGATGTAAATCAGATGTGCAAATGTTCCAGAGTCTCATTCCAGGTGGGATGTAACAAAATGAAAAATTGTATGTCATCAGCATAGATTTTGTTTCCATCACAAACATTAGCAAGGACTTTAGTAATTGGTTTTAAGTACACATTAAATAATACTGCTGACAAGGCCAGAGCCCTGTGGAACACTAGAATCTGTTTGCCATTGGGAAAAGTCACTGCAGAGTTTAACCTGTTATGAACGATTACTAAGGTATGCAGAAATCCAGTTTAAGACATTCCCAGAAATACCACATTCACGGAGCTGAAACCAAAGAACGTCATGGCCAATGATGTCAAAAGCTGAGAAAATATGTAAAGAAACCAATAAGAATTGATGTCCATTATCGAATTCCCTTCTGCTAGTATCAATCAGTGATAGCAGTAAAAGTTCAGTGTTCGTAGAATGCCTGAATCCGAACTGATGTAGATCCAGTATCTCTTTTTCTTCTAAATATTCTGTTAGCTGCTGCAAAGTAGCATTTTCGATGACGTTAGAAATGAAAGGCAAGGAGGAAATAGGCCTATAATTTGCTAGATCAGTACAGTCTAAGCCAGGTTTCTTCAGAAGTGGTTTTAAACTGCTTTCTTTGACTCATCAGGAAAATAGCCAGATTGTAGAGATTTATCAACCATGAGTGACACTGAAGGAGTAATGATATCTTTAGCTGTTTTAAAAAAAGTGACAGGAATATTGTTAGATGGACAAAAGACATTATTCAAAGATGAAATAATATTAGATACTTCAAACTGAGATACTTCAGAGGATGACAAATTTGAGGGAAAAATAATAAGGATTCATTATGCTATGGGGGTACATCAGTAAAAGTCCGAGATTCTTGATTCTGAAAAGAATTTCAGAAATGCTTCTGCAGAAGTTAAATCAGAAGATGAAAGCCGTGGTTCTCAGGTACATGTAAGATTCTTTGCTAATTGAAAAAATACTTTAGGGTCATAACCAATTTGATGAATGTTTTCAGAAAAAAAAACAACTTTTTTTTTTTTGCTTCTAATGTTTTGGTCTTGTATTCAGATAGTAGAAGTCTGAAATTGGCTGCACTATTAGATTGAAGGAGACTTTTGCCATAAATGTTCACTTTTCCTTTCTAAACAGAATAAGAGCAGGAGTAAGCCATGGCTGAGGCTTCTTTTTATTATTAGATATATGTTTAAGAGGAGCAATGGAATCAAGTACTGAGGTGATTGAGTCAGTCCAATAAGATATAGAATCATCTAGAACATCTGGTAAAGAAGAATTAAAAAAAAAAGACTGTAAACCTTCAACAAATTAAGAACTATCAATGCAACCTCGAGATAACTTAGGTTTAAAAGGTCTAGCGCTATCAGGTATTATAGGCCAAGAAATTAAAAAACTAATTAATGAGTGGTCTGACCAAAGGACTTCATTAACAAACATTGTACTGGAACTGTATTGTTTGCAAGAGTCAATGACAAAGATAAGGTCAAGAATATGACCTTGTCGATGAGGAATGTGAACTAACTGGGTCCATCCCAAAGAAGAAAGGATTTCTAAGAATAACGTACAATAACTCGGTAGAGAAGTGGCGTTAAATGGTAAATTGAAATCGCCCAATATGATCATATTATTCAAATTTATGTTGGCCGAAAGAAGCTGATGAAAGAAAGGAGACAGATTAGCTTGTAAGAGTTTAGGAGGACAGTAAGTAAGACCAATGGAAAAACCAGATGAATAGAGAATTAGCATTTCATATAATGATTAACCACTAATATTTTGAAATTTAGGATTCCAGCTTTCCTTGTAGAGAAACAACAGCACTCCTCCTCTACCTCTTTTTCTGGGTTGTGAAAAATAGGAGTAATTAGGGGGACAAATCTGGTTGAGACTCACGGCATCAGAGGCAAGAAGCCAGCTCTCAGTTATACAGAAAAAGTCTGGTTGTTCCAGTTGAATCAAATCATACATTAACTGAAATTTCTTTTTAACAGCTTGAGCATTAATCAACATCATTTTGGTGTCAGCAAATTCAGGAGCTTGAGGTTTAGATAAAGTTGCAACATTAATCAAACAAGATAGCTGACTTGAACATAAGCGGCTGTCTAACAGAAACGAGATCACCATATCTGCCTTGGCCAATAACAACTGGAATAGTGCAAATTACTGAATTAGGAATATCCAAAGAAATCCAAGCAGGATCTTAGGTCCTGTCGGCACTTGTCGTGCACGAAGGAATGAACAAAGGAGCCCCTTTGTCGCGCTCCTTCGTGCGCATGACGAGGCGCATGCCCCACCTGCAGATGGCGCCTCTGGTGGCGCTGGCCACCTCTTCACACAACCCCCCCGCCCCCGTGTGGGTGATGTCAGCAGGGGGGGTGGCTGAAACACTTTTAAATCTGCTGCTACCTTCCTTGTCAGTCCTATTCCGATCCTGCCTTAAACCCCCTGGTCATAAGCCATCTTTCCAACCCTTTCCTAAATGTTAACAGATCTTTCTTTTCTCTTATAAATTTGGAAGTTCATTCCACATTTTTGGTATTGCTGAAGAACAGGCCCTGTTCTGCAAGCGAACTTGGCTAAACATTTGCACTGCAGGCAAATGTTGAAGCTGTGATTTCAAATTTGTTCTTAGCCGCCGCTTACTTTCATAATCTCTTAATAAAGCCTCTTAATTGGGGCGGACCAATTCCATGTAAAATTTTAAAGGCCAATAGTAAGCATTTAAACTGTTGAACTATGGGCAACCAATGCAATTTCAAATCAACGGAGCAGCTGAAACACTCCATGCGCAACCCTTTATTATCCATGCTGCCGCATTCTGGTTCACTTACAACCTTCTAGATACCCTACCTGGCAAACCCCAAAATAAGGTGTTGCAGTAGTCAAAATCTGACAGTATGAGAGCATAGGTCACCTTTTTTAATGCCTCCGAATCCAGAAATTGTTTCACTTGTCTGACCCATTTCACTCTCTGAAATGCTGCTCTCGCCACTAATGTAACATGTTTTCCCAATTATAACCCTAACTTAACCCCCAAAGATTTAACCCCCCTCTGCAGGAGACAACATCACACCCTGTGTAATTGAGGATTAAATAATCCTTCCCCTAATCCTAACAATTTTTTGTTTTTCTGGGATTAAGAACTAGCCCATTCTTTTGTAACCATAATGCCACAGATGATAAACATTAATTTAGTTTAGCCACTCTTTCCTCTTCTCTGTTTCCTAACAGACCAAGAAATTGAAGATCATCTGCATAAAGTTATGGGGTGAATCCAAAAAAATCTGATTAGACCCCCCCCCAATGGGAACCAAAACCAAATTAAAGAGGTGAGGCAATAGGGATGAACATATAGAAACATATAGAAACATAGAAATGACGGCAGAAGAAGACCAAATGGCCCATCCAGTCTGCCCAGCAAGCTTCCCTCATTTCTTCTCCCATACTTATCTGTTTCTCTTAGCTCTTGGTTCTAATTCCCTTCCACCCCCGCCATTAATGTAGAGAGCGGTGATGGAGCTGCATCCAAGTGAAATATCTAGCTTGATTAGTTAGAGGTAGTAGGGGTAGTAACCGCCGCAATAAGCAAGCTACACCCATGCTTATTTGTTTTTACCCAGATTATGTTATACAGCCCTTATTGGTTGTTTATCTTCTCCCCTGCCGTTGAAGCAGAGAGCTATGCTGGATATGCATCGAAAGTGATGCATATCCAGTGAACCTTGTGGCATCCCCTGCATTACTTCCATAGAAAATGAAATCTTTCCTATTCCATTACTACCTGTTTTCTATCTTTCAAAAAAGCAGAAACCCACTTTAATACTTCTCCTCCAAGCCCTAATTCTGAACGAGTGATCAATCTGGAATGTGCTATTGAATCAAAAGTGCTAGACAGATCTAAAGTCACCAGCAACACTGATTCACTCTTATCCAATCTTGGTAAGACCTCAACACTGTAGAAACCATCACTGTCTCCGTACTACAGTTTCAAGGAAAACCAGCTTGCGCTATATCAAGTACTTCAGAATCTTCTACAAAATCTGAAACTTGTTTTGGTTACCAATTTTTCCAATATTTTTGCCACAAATGTTCAACTGGAAATTGGGTGGTAATTACTGCACACTGCTGGATCTAACGCCTTATTTTTCAGAATTGGAGCGCCTACTGCAATTTTCCAAATAGAACAATCATGAAGCATTTACCGCATTCAAAAGACCTTTCAATACTCTCTTGGATAATCCCATAATCAGATACGAAGTACAAGGGTCAAACTGGTAATAAGATGGCTTCACTTGACACAAGTACCACCTAAATTCCAGCATATTATATTGTTTTATGTTTTCAATAGTAGTATAGAGGAATTGGACAATCCGTATCTGGCGAACCTCTATTTTAGATTGAAGATGGCTGCTTGAAATACATTTTTAATGGTTGAATCCAACAGTTTTGCATCTTTTCCTAGTGTAGAGCTTGAATACAATCTTGATTCTTTGTTTTCTTCATGGCCATTTCCATTATTAATGACTCATGCGGTAGTTGAACTTTGGCACGGCCTCTACATTGCTTGAGAATGTAGAGGTATTGCATACAAGTAGGGATATTTTTTTCTAGCTTTTTGGTTGCAAGTGTTATTGTATGTGGTATTGCCCAGTGATTATCTTGTAATTTTAGAAATGTGTCTAAAATCTGGATCGTCTTATTTAGTTTTTGCAGCTGGATGAACTACAGTATACCTTTTTGTAGAAGTTTCTTTTTCCTCTAAAGAGGAGTAGTTAGATTTTGACATTCTTTTAATGAATGGATGATGAGTGTTGTCCTCTGGTGAAGATATACTCCGTGGAGTTTCTGATGATGGCTCAGAAAGCAGATCAGGAGACTGACATGGCTGAGGACACTCCAGGGAGTCTATTGATGACTTTGAATTGTCTGAACAGATTGGAATTATAGAAGATCTATCTGAGACCAATTTGTCCTCTTAATTGGTTTGCTGGACTTTCTGTTTTTGTTAGAGCCCTAGATATGTAATTTTTTTTTCAAACTGTGACCACAGTTTCTTCACAAAAGCATGCTGATTAGGAAAGGTTGGTAATGGAAGTTGTATACTATCTTCAGAGTCAGAGTTAGGTCTCGATTCTTCATTTGTTCTCTTACTCCTTCCTTAGACCCATCTGAATCTTAGTCAGACAGAGTTTAGATAGGTTTAGATTTTGAAGTCTGTTTTCCACTGGATTTACTGCTATCTTGATGTTTCACTTCCGTTTTTTCCTAATCTATGTCCATTGGTGCCATAATGTTGGAATCAGTTGAGCATGGTAAATTATTCACACCGATGTGAGTCTGTGCCATTTTCTCTGCACCAAATACTATTGGCTGCCATGATTTCCATAGTATACTGTTGGCATCAAAGGGATCACATCCCTTATCACTATGGCATTGATGTTGGTGTCATTTTTTGTGCGCCGACTTGTCTGAGCTATGGCTGTGTACTGATGCTTCCTCTGCACTGTCTTTTTGTGGCTTGCAATTTTCCGTAGCACTTGTCTGTATGTTTTACTTTTGATCTTGATTTCTTCTCAGACTCCGAATACTGCTCTCCTGATTTGTGATTGTTTTTTGTCTTTCTTTCTAGCAATATTTAGTATTTGTTTTAATTTACTGTAAACGCTTCTGCGTTGGGACATATTCCTCCAACACTTAAAGTTTACAGAATCATGGTGTGGTCCAACTCAAGTCTCTGCTTGCCATTTTTCGCTGGCATTTCTGGCAAAGTTTGAAGGGAATTGCCCCCTTTTAGAGATGGTGAAGTGTGAGAGTGCCTCTACTCATCTGATCATGACAGTGGATAATTAAAGACTGACATGTTCATGTGACGGTGGAGCGGGAAGCCACATGCATGCGCATAACAAGAATCTAGAAGCTTCTGAGCATAAAAGGAGAGTCCTTCCTAAACTGGGCACTGTCAGATGACTTCACCCTACTTCTGTGGCTGTATTGTATGTTTGTCTATAGAGAAAACAGAGGATAAGAACAGTCTATCCTTAGATGGGAGGGTAAAACCTATGTGTGGTAGAATTAGTATTGCATTTAGGAAGGAGCTAACTGGATGGCCTTTGCAGTCCTTTGCTTCTGTTTCTAAGAGTGAAATATGGGTGGGAACTGTGAAAAGGATAGAGATGAAGGGATGAGAGCCATTAGATGGGTAAAAAAGAGGATGAGAGCTCTTAACACATTCCTCTACTTCAATCCCTTCCGCTACTGCCACTGTCACTAGGTGAGTCTTGCACAAGTGGGATTCATGCGACAAAAAGATTGCTAAATTGATCGGTTACGGACTGGTTACTGAAAGTTTGGGAAGCACTGGTCTACAGTGCACGTGCTGAAAGCAGGTACAAAACCAGCCTTCTGTCAACTACCTGGAGAGGGCACAAAAACTAAGGTTAGACTAGCGCGCTTCCACTCTCTTCTTCCCCACACGGGTCAGACATATTCTGCGCGCTAGGTTCGTTTTCAAACGGTTGAAAAAAAAGAAAAGAAAGGAACCTCAGAAGACAGCTTAACAAGAAGGACATTGAGCAAAAGGAAGCTTCCACCACCTGTAGGGATGAGACAGAAACTAAAAGGCCGGCTTTTTTTTTTTCAGCTGCTGCCATGCCGTCATGGGCCGGGGGGGAGAGCGCCCCCTCCAGGGTCGGAGGGGGCGCTCTCCCCCCCCCCTTCTTCCGCCGGGCACAGTGCGGTGAAAGGCCGCGCGCTGTCGTCACGGGCCGGCTTTATGGGAAGCGGCTCCCGAGCATCTCCCCCCCCCCCCCCAACCAACCTCCTTGCAGTCACTCCGCGTTGCCAAGGGAACCGGAGCGGGAGACGAGGGAAGCGGCTGACACTGCAGCGCCGCGCTCGTCCGCAGTGGCAGCCCCGCAGGAGAGGCGGCAGCAGCAGCAGCGGTAACCGGGGCGAGCGGGCTCCGGAGCTCCAGTTCGTGCGGGTGCCGGGAGCGAGCCTGCCATGCTTCCCGCGTCCCGCCCCGTGCAGCGCCTCTGGCTGCTCCTCAGCCTGCTCCAGGGCTCCCTGTCTGGCCCCGTGGGCGCGGGCGGCGGCGGCGCCTCGGCGGCGGGGGACGAGCCGTGCCGGAAGCAGCCGTGCCAGAATAACGGCACCTGCAGCCCCGCCGCTCTCCCGGAGCTGGGCTACACCTGCGCCTGCAGCCCGGGCTTCGCCGGCAGCGACTGTCAGGTAAGAGGCGCGAGGAGCCGCTGCGCTCGAGCGAGGGCTGCGCGCGCTCCTGGTTTCTGCGGTGCTTTCCTTGCATGCTCGGGTCCCGGGAAGAGGTGAGACGGCCCGCAGGCGGCGGGCGCCCAGGGGGAGGGGGGGAGATGAGCACGGCTCACCGTGCAACTGAAGGCATTTTTTTGTGTCCGTGCAAGGACGAAGGCGAGAGGTTGGGCTGTGATGTGAAGAGTTAGAGCACTTTGATGTCCATGGTTGTTCTGAACTGTTCGCAGGATGATATTATTATTAATCATATACGATCTAAGTCTGGCATGGTCTGTTCCCTTGGTCTTAGTTGAGTTGTCTGGGTTTTTTTTTGATGCCATTTTAATGCAGTTGATTCTGGAGTCAATTATATTGGAGATGGAAAGGAGACACTCAAAAAAAAAAAAAAAGAGTGATGGATGGATGATGTGACGTCGTTTAGGTACAGATGCGTTCAGATCAGTGCTCCCGTGACGGGCTTGATGTGTTTAAAGTCTCTTTCATCATCACAATAAATTGGGAGGACGAAAACAGGAATGCATTGCTGCCAGCATGAACAGAATTTTTTTTTTTTTATAATGTACATGAAAGCTATGCTGTGGATTCTGATAGTGCCTAGTTTCAATCCAAAAAAAAAAAAAGGACACGTAAGCCGGGTAGAATCCAAGTTTGAATTTGCCATTTTTTAAAATATATATTGTAATCCAATTAATAAACTTTTCCTTTGGCTTGCTTATGGTGAGCTCCGCTTTCATGGTGCACATTTCTGTAATGACGTTGACAATTCACGTCTGCTTGGGGGGGGGGGGGGGGAGGACGGTCCATCTCCCCCTCCCTCCCCGGTGCCCGCTGTGCAGCCGGGGACGCGGGCTGGGAGTGAGAACTGCGGGGAGCTCACTCGGCTCAGGGGCTGTGCTCAGGTTGGGCTGCTCCCCCCCCCCCGCTCAGGTGTCGGGTTTCTTGCTGGTACTTTGCGCCCCCCCCCCCCATCCCGTGCTGAAATAAAGTTGCGAGTCTTTCTGCCCGCTCCTGCCCGTCCCCCTGAAATTAGCCGCGCTTCTTTCTGGCTCGATGACGGGGCGCCGTGCGCTAACCTTTTGCTGTGCAATTTCTGGTTGCAGAGAAGAAATCTCCCAGCGATCCGTTTTAGGGGGGGGGGGGGGGGGGGGCTGATAAGCAGACCAGCGGCCCAGTTCCGAGCCCTGCTTGTTATGTTTTCTACCCAAAGGGCGTCATTGAAAACAAATCATGGACTGTACTTACATTAGACGCGTTTTTATTAAGCATTCTTAGATGTATCGTGACAAGTTCTTTGTTAATCATAAAACGGAAGATATAAAGTGCAATTTTTTTCACTAAGAATACTGGCAAATCTGAAGTAGGATTAATGGTGCCTCGGTAACTAATTATTTTTGCTTTACCCTAGTTACTGCTAAGCTCGGATTATGCTTGGCTGTATTAATTATGACATTGACAAAGAGTAAAAAAAAATTGTTTGGAAAAATGTATAGGCTAGGGCACATAGATGAATCCCTGCATAATAAACATAGCTGGAAAAATGCATGCAGGTATTGTTTAGCCTTAGTTTTTGATTCTCTACTGCATGCATTAGGGGGAAGCACTAGGTTTTGGCAAGGAACAGAGCCTGCTGAGGAGCAGAGCTAAGACTAGTGTTCACAAGAATAGAATTTAATTTGTTTTTTAATGGCAGTATACAGTGTTGTGCCAACCTTGAACAAAAAATGAATGTTTAGATTATAATCATTTAGTTTATTCTAAAATGAACTGTGTTTTCTGGTTCTGAGAAAGGTGGTGCATTGGAAGAGGAATGATGGGGGGCTGATAAAGATATGAAATGAGCAACCTAGCTGGCCACCAGTCTTCAGAGAGGAGACCATCAAGCAAAAATCCCACCTGTACTCTAGAAGATTAAAGCAGAGGAGTTTGTTATAGTAGACAACAGCATCTCAAGTCTAGCCATAGGTAACTTCCACCAATATTTTATGGTTATGTCATCATAGAAACGATGGCAGAAAAGGGACCCGTGGCCCATCCAGTCTGCCTAGCAAGGTTCCCATGGTAGTATCTGCTGTGCCGTGCAGGTCACCCCCATGTATCAGTCAGTTTTGCTTGATGTACTTTGCTTATGGACTTGGCCATAGAAGCTGCCCTGTGTTTTTTCCTTAATGACTGCATGTCGTACCCTAGACTGTTAAAAAAAAAAAAAAAAGTCAATGCTTGTGGTGGTGGTCCCTGAATCCAAATTTCTCTTTCCCTCCATCCCCCTACCCCCTTCCTTCAAAGCAGAGAGCGATGTTGGAGTTGCATTAAAAGCATCAAGGCTTATTGGTTAAGGGTAGTAATCCCATGCCTTCTGTTAAGGGTAGTAGCTGCTGCTCCGTGCAGGTTACCTCCATGGTTATCAGTCCCCCAGCCCATAAAAGTCAGAGCCCTCGCTGATTGCTCTCTAAATCCAATTCCCCTTTTCACCTACTACTGAAGCAGAGAGCTATAGCCCTAATTTAAAAAAAAGCCCCCGCATGCAAAAATCGGGGGATACGCGCGTGTGGCCGGGCGCTGAGTGCATTTTTAAAACGGCCCCGGCTACACGCGTATCTCCCGATTTTACATGCAGAAGTACCAGGCTTGGTGAAAGGGGTGGGTGGGGTGGGGTCTGGGTGGGCTGGGGGCTGACCGGGACAGTGGCAATTGGGCCCTGTCCCGTGGAAGCATGCGCCGGCAGCTGGCTGGTGCGCCAAAGTTACTCCAAAGGAGCAGAAGTATGAAAACAAAAAGAATTGGGCTAGCTAGGTTAGGGGTTAGGGGACGGAGAAGGGGAAAAGCCCCGTTGCTTTGCTGTGCATTTCTTTAGAAAATTCCCCCCTCCGTTCCTCTTTTTCCTCCTGCCGTCTGAGTGGGGAGCAATGTTGTAGTTGCATTAAAAGCATCAGAGCTGGGAACCGTGCTCAAGCGGGTTTTAAAATTGACCCCCTATGTTGGAGTTGCATCAAAAGTACCAAGGCTTATGGTAGTAATCTCTGCACCAGCAAGTTATTCCCATGCACGCTTTTTGTTTCCTTTAGGACTTGTCCATAGAAGCAGTTCTGTGCTTTTTGCCTTATGTCTGCGTATCAGTATCCCAGACCAGGGAACTCGGGGGCCCTTGGTTGTCTTCTGAATCCAGTTCCTCTTTTCCCCCCCCTGCCGTCTAAGTGGGGGAGCAATGTTGTAGTTGCATTAAAAGCATCAAAGCGTTATAGCTAAGGTTAGTAATCGTCATGCCTTTTTCCTAAGGATAGCAACTGCCGTACCAGCAAGTTACCCCTTCACGCTTATCTCATTTCTGTCCTCTGGTCTTTAGAGATCCACAGTGTTTATCCCATGCCCCTTTGAATTCTTTCACTGTTCTCTTCTTTGCCACCTCCTCCGGAGGGCATTCCAGGCATTCACCACCCTCTCCATGAAGAAATATTTCCTGGAGATTCATTTCGTGACCCCCTAGTTCTATTATTTTCTCTCCAATGGAAAAGGTTTGAAGTGCATACATCATTGAAACCTTTTAGGTATCTGAAGGTCTGTATCATATCTCCCCTGCACCTTCTCTCTTCCAGGGTATATAAATATCCAGATCCTTCAGCCTCTCCTCATAGGTCTTCTGATACAGACCCCACGCCATTTTCATCTCCCTTCTCTGGACAGCCTCCATCCTGTCTCTGTCCTTTTTGAGATATGGGTTCCAGAACTGAACGCAGTACTCCAGGTGAGGCCTCAGCAAGGACCTGTACAAGTGGATTATCACCTCCTTTCCCTTGGTTATTCCTCTTTCTATGCAGCCCTGCATTCTCTGGCTTTAGCTATTGCCTTACCGCATTGCTTTGCCATCTTCATATCCCCAGACACCATCACCCGAAGATCCCTCTCTTGGTCCGTGCACATTAGTTTTTCACACTCCATCACATATAGCTCTTTTGGATTACCACATCCCAGTTGCATGATTCTACATTTCTTGGCATTGAATCCCAACTGCCAAATCTTCGACTCCTCTTCAAGCTTTTTTAAATCATCTGCCATCCAAATGGCAGATGAAATTTAATGTGGACAAGTGCAAGGTGTTGCATATAGGGAAAAATAACCCTTGCTGTACTTACACGATGGTTCCATATTACCTCCCAGGAAAAAGATCTAGGCTTCACAGTGGATAACACATTGAAATCGTCGGCTCAGTGTGCTGTGGCAGTCAAAAAAGCAAACACAATGTTAGGAATTATTAGAAAGGGAATGGTGAATAAAACAAAAAATGTCTTAATGCCTCTGTATTGCTTCATGGTGAGACTGCACCTTGAGTACTGTATACAATTCTAGTCGCATCTCAAAAAATTATAGTTGCATCATTGGAGAAACTACAGAGAAGGGTGAGCCAAATGATGAAGGGGATGGAATGGCTCACCTATGAAGAAAGGCTAAAGAGGTTAACGTTGTTCAGCTTGGAGAAGATATGGCTGAGGGAGGTATGATAGATGTCTGTAAAATCATCAGAGGTCTAGAATGGGGAAATATGAATCTGTTATTTACGCTTTTGGATAATAGAAGGACTAGTGTGCACTCCATGAAGTTGGCAAGTAGCACATTTAAAACTAATAGGAGAAAATTCTTTTTCATTCAACATACAATTAAGCTCTGGAATTTGTTGCCAGAGTATGTGGTTAGGGCACTTTTGTGTAGCTGGGTTTAAAAAAGGTTTGGATGGGTTCTTGGAGAAGTCCATTGACTCCTATTAATCAAATTGACTTAGGGAATAGCCACTGCTATTACTGACATTAGTAGCATGAGATCTATTTAATCCTTTGGGTACTTGCCGGGTACTAGTAACCTGGATTGGCCTCTGTTGAACACAGGATGTTGGGCTTCATGGACCCTTGGTCTGACCCAGTGTGGCAATGTCTTATGTTCTTACTCCTTCAGTCGTGTCCATTCTGTTGCAGATCTTAGCATCATCCACAAATAGACATACTTCACCTTCTACCCCTTCCACAATATCGCTCACAATGATATTGAACAGAACTGGTCCCAACACCGATCTCGTGGTATAGTTTCCAGCACTCATGAGTTCCTAAAGTGGGCGATTTTGTGACTTTTTTTTTTTTCAGAGAGCAGAGATGAGGGCCGCTCATAGGGATGTGCAGATCAGGTCCTTACAGAAATGTTAAGACTGCAACGTTTATGCAGCCTACTTATGTGGGACTCGCATGTGGCATGTGTACTGTGTTCCTTTTGTTTGTAGTAGGATTGCTGCTGTGAGCCTGTGCCTCAGAGGTGGAGTGTTTATATGTTTAATAATACTATTTATTCTTCGAGCATAATTGCATACAGCTCATTTTTAATTACAACTTAGTGGAATAGCCAGTATAATTAAAGTGTAGGCACTGCGCCTAGAATTCCGAAGATTTTATAAGGAATTTATAAAAAGGCAAAGTGTATTCAACAGTTCATTTTGATTAATTCTGAATCTGATGTGGGGATAAGTTGTAACCACCTGTGGTTTTTTTTTTGCAATTATAAATTCGGTATCTAGCATCTCTGTACGACCAAAATTCTGTAATTAGTCACTGGTCATGTCATTCATTTAAATCAGAGTTCTTGGGTTCTACCAAATTGTCATGGTAGGAATGAAAAAGACAAAAACAAATGAAAGAGGATGTTCCACAGACAAAACAGAACCCAGGAAATGGAACAAGACATTGACTAGCTCATGCAGACCGCATCCAACAGTGCCATCTATTCCCCCTCTAGGGTAAGTTCAATGCATGGAGAATTCAGACTGGACGACTCGGGGCCTTTAGAGAAGCAGTTGCGTGCTCTGTCTACAATGAAAAAAAAAATACTGAACAAGAAGTGGGAAAAAGTACATGGTGGAAACAACTGCACAGATGACCATACGGTGAAACAGGAGGTCTAAAAACCATAAAAAAACAAAAACCAAAAGAAAATGTAGCAAAAGACTGAGCCCACTGTAGCTATGTCAGGAATGACACTGCACAGAAACTGTATGTGCTTTTCTTTTGCATACAGCATTGAATGGCACCCAGGCATATTACACACACAGGCCCAAGGGAAAGACGTGAGCAAGAGTATGAAGTATATAAAATCTTGAGCTGTAGAGCACCCGAATAAAAATCCATTGGACAGTACCTGCCACATCAGTGTACTAGTCAGACACATCACATGAAAGTGAACTTACAACACAGGCATAAGCCAACATTCTGCACACACACATAAAGGAAACTACTTACAGTGTGACCATTGAGGATGCACCAGAACTGGCTTCTTCTTCACTTCTGGGCACTCAGGAATCCACAAACTTATCTATCTGTAACCAGAATGGAGAGTATTCTGCTTCTATCTCTAGACCAGCACTAAGATGTTCCCGGGATCTGGGTCAGTTTGAAAACATCATTTAGCTCATGGTCTAGCGATAAGGGCATAATAAACCACCAAGCCACTGTTATTTCTCACTCTCACTCCTGTAGCATTAATAATGTGTGAGAACTCATACATTTCACGCATGCAATGATAAGGGGAAACCATAGATTTTACATGGATGGAATTGGCAGGAAAGCTTGTTGGGGTTTATTTGTTGCAATCCCAGTATTAGACAAAGGTGGCAGTTGCTGCTAGGTTGATGGCCTTGGTGACTAGCCAGTCAGTCAACGCACAGCAGCACACGATCTCTCTACTGTGCAGTGCCACTGCTAGAGAGGCTGAGCAGAGCTATTTATAAGGACCAAGTTTGTGCTCTGCTCACTTGGCACAGCTGAAAGGCAATCTACGCTCATCTCTTACGATAAAAAGCAGTGTTTATAAGGGTGACATAAGACGGAGTGCCAGCAGTTACTCTTCTGATTTCAGATATGTCAAGTCCTTTCTGCATGGCACGGTTCACTATATGTCTGGTGACATGCATTATCCATCTGCAAAGCTGAAAAAAGGGAGGTGACTAGGGCTTTCTGTTAGGGGGGGGGGTACATTAATTTTTTTTCATTTTTTTTTTAAATTTAACTTATGGTTTATTCCATTTCACTTTGTTTATTTGAAATGAAATAAACCAAAAACAATGAAGAAAAACCAAAATGAAAGGAAGAGATCGGGGATCTCTTTCCTCTGCCGATGCCACAAAAGTTTTAATAATAATAAAGCTGGTGCCACCAAAATTTAGAAAAATAAACCACTCCCCCCCTCCCCGCCCCCAGGCCTACTGTCACATTCCCCGGACCCATCATATCCCATTCCTGGGTCTTAAGAAATCCAGATGGGGCAGGAGCAATCACTAGATCAGGCAGGGATAGGCAACTCTGGTTCTCTGGTCATAAGAACATAAGAAATTGCCATGCTGGGTCAGACCAAGGGTCCATCAGCCCAGCATCCTGTTTCCAACAGAGGCCAAACCAGGCCACAAGAACCTAGCAATTATCTAAACACTAAGAAGATCCCATGCTACTGATGCAATTAATAGCAGTGGCTATTCCCTAAGTAAACTTGATTAATAGCAGTTAATGGACTTCTCCTCCAAGAACTTATCCAAACCTTTTTTGAACCCAGCTGCGCTAACTGCACTAACCACATCCTCTGGCAACAAATTCCAGAGCTTTATTGTGCGTTGAGTGAAAAAGAATTTTCTCCGATTAGTCTTAAATGTGCTACTTGCTAACTTCATGGAATGCCCCCTTAGTCCTGGTCCTGGTTTTCAGGACACCCATAATGAATATTTATGAGAGAGATTTGCATAACTGCTTCCATTGTATGCAAATCTATGTCATTAATGTTTTTTGTGGATATCCTGAAAACCAAACTTGTTTGTGGCACTTGAGGACTGGAATTGCCTTACCCCAGTCCTAGATCAGGAGTGGCCAACTCTGGTTCCTCAAGAGCCACAAACAGGTCTGGTTTTTCAGTATATCTGCAATGGATATGCATGAAAGATTTGCATACAATGGAGGCAGTGCATGCAAATATATCTCATGCATATTCATTATTAATATCCTGAAAACCAGTCCTGTTTGAGACTCTCAAGGACTGTTTGAGACCTGTTTGAGACTCTCAAGGACACCTGTGGATTGCTCCTGGCTTATTTGGTTTTCTTAAGACCCACAGATGGGGTATGGATCTAGGGCAGATGGTGTGGGTTGGTCTGGGAGAGAGGAGCTTTAATTTTGTTTACTTTTTGTGGTGCTGGCATTGTTTTGTTTCAGGCAGGGGGAGGAGAAGGGTTGCTGATGGCTGCTTTAGAAAATAAAACAAAAAAGCCCAAACAATTTTGTTTGTTTTTTTTTCTTTCATTTCTTTTTCTTTCATTTCATTTTCAAAATGAAATGAAATAAAAAAGGAAGTTTCATTGAAATGTCCTATTTTGTGTCAAATGAAAGCACCTTCCTACTTTCTACCAATTAGAACGATGGAGGTGGTATACATGTTTCCTGCGTCTCAATATGTGTCCTGGTATGGGCATGCTTTGTGCAGAGTCCTGTAGTTTCGGTGTTTCAGAGTTTGAAGCTTTTGTTTGGGATAGACGAGGCAGGCTCCTTACTCTTCTGACCTGTACTGATGTGCTGAATACTGTTGTGGACTGTCAAGCCATGAAAGCAATGGCAGGCAGGGATCGGTTTAGGATTTTGCTGTGCCCCTAGGCATTTTTGGTGCTTTCACCTCCCCCAGTCACCGCCTATAAGGGTCGATTATAGGTTAGCAGAGGGCTGTTCTCTGCTGAATGGCAATGAACCTTAGCCAGCCTGCTGTCCCTTAATGTTTGCTGCCTAGGCAATATGCATAATGGGTGCCTATTGACAAATCCAGGGCTGATTGCAGGGGTTAGATATTGAATGTTCTGGACAAGACGAAGGGCTGCCGATGTTATACCTTTCTTGTCTCGATTGTTCTCCATCATCTCGGCCTCCTTGTGCGCCCCCTCTCAGTGGCCTTCTCCCATCACCCTCCTTCCACCTGCTCCCTTCCCAAGGTTCCATGCCCTGTGTGTCTCGCTTCTGTTTTTCTCTCTTCCATCACTCTCCCTCCCCTTTTGTTTTCGCGTCTGCTCATCCTCCCACTCTCTGTATTCCCCTCTTTATGAGTTTACATTTCTGAAGCTGACTTCTGACTTGTATGTTTTTGTGTCTTCTGTTTTTCCTCTTGGCACATCTTACTACACCATTTGCTATTTCTTTTTTTTTGTTCTTGTTGTATCAGGTTTTTCATTTTCACGGTTTCGAGAACTGGAGAGCTCATACCATAGTAATATGGAATTGACAAAAAAAAAAAAAAAAGGACAAGATTTGCCAGCTTGCTTCTTCGGTTTTATTTGATCCCAGTTTCAGACTGAGGCACGGCAGTATAATTCGCATTTGGAATAAGACTGGGAAAAAAACAAACTGTATTCTTTTCAATTCTGGATTATGCTATGAATTATATTATGATTGTTTTGAAAATAAATCTATGTAGCAGCATATTTATAGAGATAATTGTAATCCTGGTATCTTTTCAAACTATGGATTCTCTTTCGTGCATTATGAAAGTGACAAACATAACTTCATAGTCATTTTAGGAAACTCTGGCTGAAGCATCTGGAACTGGCCTAGAAGAAGTTTGAATATGGCGCCAGTATTTTTGCTTTTCCTCTTTGAGAAAAATGTTAATGGTAAGAAATCTGGGGCTCCAGGCAGTGGGAGCAGTGCAAACCTCACAGAATGAATAATGTGGCTAACACCTGACTTTTACTTCTGAAGTGACAACATGCGGAGATGTCGTTTACATGTCTGCACAGAAGTGAAAATAAATTCCCCTAATGTTAAACAGTCAATACACCAGAAGGATTTGCAGGATGATACTTGTAGAAATTCCTCAAAGCAAAGGGAGAAAAATAAAGGATGTTCCTGAATTACAGCAGATTTTTTTTTATTTCACAGCTCTGTTGTATTAAATTAATTTATGCTCACCCTAAGGGATTAGGGATCTGGGTGTTTTCATTGACCAGGAATCTAATTTTAAAAAGCACATTTCGATCAAAGTACGAGACGGATATGCTAAACTACTAATACTTAGACGTTTGAAAACCATTATTAGATCAAAATGATTTCCGCACAGTTTTGCAGGCACTGATATTTGGAAGCATAGACTATTGCAATTCACTATTATTGGGTTTACCTGCTGCTACAATCCGACCACTTCAGGTTCTCCAGAATGAGGCGGCCAGAATCTTAACCGGTACAAAGAAAAGTGACCATATCACCCCAATATTGATTAATCTACATTGGCTCCCAATAGAATCTCGGATCAAATATAAAACACTCTGCATGATACATGAGCTAATTTATGCCAATCAGGTAGACTGGTTGAACGCTGCCATTAAATTACATGTGCCGCAGAGAAATCTACGATCCGCCAATAAAGGTTTGCTAACTTTGCCATCTGTACAATCAGCCCGCCTAAACCAGGTGAGACAGAGAGAGCGTTGTCTTTGGCAGGACCCAACATTTGGAACATGCTCCCTTTCATCCATTAGATTGGAGTCCAATTTTAAGCAGTTTAAGAGAGATCTTAAGACTTGGCTTTTTAGTGAAGCTTATGTAAGCCAATCTTAATTAGTGTTTTATCTCTTTAGCTAATCTTAGCTAATGTTTTATGCTTTTAACTTGTATAGAATGATAGATGGAGGAATATCGTTTACTGTTTGATTATTTTAATTAGTAAGTTTTGACCTTAATTGTAATTAATAATGTTACAGCGCTACAGGATGTTTTGATGTTGTTAGTGATTTTTTTAGATTTATTTTTAGCTTTTTAGAGTCATTTTACTGCCAGATATCTATGTTGCTGAGTAGGAATTTTTAGGCTATGTTATTATGTGTAGCTGATTTTGATTTGATGTTTTATTATTGTTGTAAACCCTTACGATGGTCCCCTAGTGACGGTATACAAAACCAATTAAATAAGGGGGTCATTTATCAAAGGCTTATCGCACATGATATGGCCATATTGGGTGTGATAGAATGCAAATTAGGGGGAGGAGAGGAGTCGGCAGTGTCTTTGCTGCCGGCGATAATGTTACTAACATTATTGTTGGCAGTAGCGCGCTGAAAGCCGTCAACCGTGCGAAAGCTGTCAACCGGTGCACTGCCGTGCTGTGAAGGTTATGGGCTTTCAGAGGCCTGCCCCCCCTTCGTCCCCCCGCCCCTGTTTTCGCAGGATTCATCATTCTGCGAGGAATGATGAATCCAGGGCTAAGTTACCTTCTTAAATTGTATTTTGAATAAGGGGAAAAGGTTTTGAGAGAGAAAGACAGATCTGTATAGAAATCAGTATATGGCATGCTCAATTTATACCACTGTCAGAGGAGTTATTTTTAACTCTGTGTGGGGTTTGGGGGCTGGGATAGGTTTGGTGGGGTGGTTTTACATACACAGTCAGAGGTTAACATCACTGACTGTGTAAGGGGTTTAATTGTATGTTCTTTGTAGCAGGAGCTTATTATACCTGAGAAACATTAATTGCCCTGAGCTAAAATTTGGAAAGGCAGTCTAGAAATACAATTAATTAATTATTAGTTATGCATGTTATTGACATGCTGATATATGCATATTTTTTTAAATTAAATACGATAAAATGTCTGTGCATTATGAACTTATGCACATAGGATGAGGCAGAAAATCCATTTAGTCAATCTACATGTGTAACACTCTCTATTTTATATGCATAAAGTCTTGACTAAGCCTTTGAAAATTTTCTCCAAAGGTCCAGTTTATTTTAGAGATATAAAATAGAAACATAGAAATATGACAGCAGATAAAGACCAGACGGGCTATCTAGACTGCCGATACTAACTGTTCATCTTTACAGTCCCTCAGAGATCTTCTGTGTTTTTTAATTCAGATAAAAACAGAGAAACATGCTGAGGCAGAAAAAGACTCTAATTCATTCACTCCTGTCCCAACAGCTAATATAAATGGTAAAATGAACTCACTAGATCTAGTCTAATTGGTTATCATTTTTATATTAGCTGTCTGAACAGGAAGGAGTGAATAGGGCCACGGCTATGAGAGTGGGTCCTGCTTTGGCTGGCTATGTGGCTCCCATGCCAATCCTTTAACCTTGGGGCAGGCTGGGCTGCTTATGGCCAGCCCATGTTGGCACATCTGTGGGGAGAGCAGGGGTATAAAGTAGTAATACGGGGAGAATACCCCAGAACACCTTGAAAAGACAGGCTCCAGAGAACTGACTCAGTCCACCATAAACCTAATACAACAGGGAATCCTGGTCCTGGACCCGAGGTCCCTAGGAGAGTAGAAGTAGCCAGGCCTGGGAGGGGAACAGGGGGCCCAGGGGAGAGAAGGATGCCTAGAGAAAGATAATACTGCTGAACTGTAAGACCTATTTATTTATTGAGACATTTTATATACCGCCGTTCCATGTATAGATCACAACGGTTTACAAAAGTAACATTCATAGCTATAAATCAACAATAAGGATGGGTTACAGAGGTAGTGTCATAAACTGGCATTTATATTTATCAAATGAAGTGATCCATTATGTTTGACTAAAGATCTGGGACATAGGCGAGAAATACCATCAATAAGATAACAAATTTCACATTTTAATCGGTACGTTGTATTGATTCTTACATTCTCTCCCTCATTAAGTTTATTCCTAATGCTTCAGTTAGTATCTCTTGTCCGTCTTGTAATTGTAGCTCTTTCCATTCTGAAGATTTTAAGTTAAGTTATAAGCATTTTTGAAAAGCCATGTTTTTAGCTCACATCTAAATCTTTTTCTGTCTGATATCAAACATTGCATCTCAGGTAGAGAGTTCCATAGCTTTGGACCCGCTATAGAAAAAACCGCAATCTCTTACTTGGGTCAGATGTGTGCTCCTATTGAATAGTCCTTTATTCTGAGATCTTATGGTTGTAATGTCACACCTATCATATACTGGTGTTGCTGGAATGGATGATTTTGAATATTGGCCAGTGCAGTGAGATCAGCATGGGTGTGATATGATCAAATTTCCTAGTTCCTAACAAAAGTCTTGCTGAGGCATTGGGGTCAATTTTAAAGGAGCACGTGTGCGTCCATGTGCGCACGGTTCTTGGCGCATGCACATGGACGCGTGGATTTTATAACATGCGCGCACGTTATAAAATCTCATGGCCATGTGTACCGGATTTTAAAATCCATGCAAGCAGTGTGCGGGGGGGGGTGGGGGTGGGGTGGGGGGAGAACTTTTGATAAATATGTGTGGTGACACAATTGGGCCTCCCCCAGTTCCCTACCCCCCTGCCTAACCTTCCTTCCCATTCCCCTCTCCTCCCTACCCCCTAAACCTAACCTCTTTTCCCAAATTTTTATTTTATTACTTACTGCTCCTCTGGAGCTGCAGCTGGCAGACACTTCCCCGGAACAGTGGCTAATGGTCTCCATCCTGCTCTGCCCCCCGACCAGCCCCTTTGGAGAGGCCCGGCACTTGTACGTGTAAACCCCGTTTTTTACGCGCGTAGGCCTTTGAAAATTCGGCCGATTTTGTAATAAATGTAATGGTTTTAAGATACATGCGGGAAGACTGAATAGTAAGGAGTTACAGTAGTCTAGGTTTGAGAAAATTAGAGTTTGCAATACAGTACGAAAGTCCTCAAACATTAATAAATGTTTCAACCGATGTAATATACGCAACTTGGGCATAACCTGTGTTAATTTATTGATGTGCTTTTTCATAGTAAGGTTCTCATCTAGCTGGAGACCTAGGTCCCGTACTTGATTTGAGGGAGTAGTTTGGAAATTATCCAGATCTAGAGACGATGGTTTAATTGAAGAGTTTTTCTACTTAACCAAATGATTTTAGTCTTTTTAGGGTTTAATGTTAGTTTAAGTTGCGATAGTTCCTGCTGTATTGCTTTCATATAGGTTGAAAGTGTCGATACTGTGTTTTCATCTGATTTGGAGAATGGCATGTAAAACTGTATGTCATCAGCATACAAGAAGAAGTTAATTCCTACTTCTGTCAGTAATTTATACAGTGGGAGCATGTAGATATTGAATAATGTTGCTGAGAGGGCAGAGCCTTGAGGGACACCTGTGTCAAGTTGAAAAGTATTAGATATGTTATTGCTCAATTTGAATTGGAATGTTCTATTAGATAGAAAGGAGGAGACCATCTGACAACGCAACCATTGATCCCAATGTTGCTCAGCTGACGGCACATGAGGGTATGGTCCACAGTGTCAAAGGTGGCTGTTAAGTCGATTAGTACTAGAAAATAAGATTCATCAGCATCAAACCCTCGTAAAACAGAGTCCATTAGTGAGAGACGTAATGCCTCAGTTGACAGACGTTTCCTAAATCCGAATTTGTTTGGGAAGAGAATATCTTGGTCTTCCAAATGATTTACTAGTTGGGATAACACTACTTTTTCAAGTACTTTTGAGAAAAAGGACAGGTTGGATATTGGACGATAGCTTTCCCAGTCGTCGATTCTACCATTTAAATTTTTAAATTTTATATATATTTTTTTAGAATCGGCTTTATCACAGCTTGCTTTAGCCCATGTGGAACGATTCCTTCTGAGAGAGAATGATTAATTGTGATTGTTGGAGTAATAACACTGTGTACTTGTTTCAAGGAACTGGCTGAGATTGGGTCGCATGGGTGAATAGCAGGATTAATTTTAGTAATGATTTGATTGATTTCAAGATTCGTTACTCTATCGAACATTGATAACTTAGCCAGGCCATGCGTATCTTCAGGTGCTTTTGTGGGAGAACAGATAGGGAATTCAGTTTTCAGCCTATTGATTTTGTCTAGGAAGAACGTGGCATGTTCATTGCAAGCGGCCTTTGAGAAGTTTTCTTGAAATGGAAGATGAAGGATCCTTAATTAAATGTTTAACAACATCAAAGAACAATTTAGAATTAAATATTACCCTGTGAATCTGCTGAGCATAGTAATCTTTTTTTTTTTTTTGCTTTATTGGTTAGTGCGCGGTATTTTGTTAGGAGAGATTTATATTTTCCTAGGGATTCAGGAGTGGGCATTTCTGCCACTTTTTCTCTAATTTTCTGAGGTTCTGTTTCGTGCATCTTAAATCATCATTGTTACCAGGGCTTCTTATTTTTAGAGGTATTCCTTTCTTTGTATTACTACATATGTTTGTTGAACTGCGAATAATAGCAGAGTTGCTTTTGTTTGTTTCTTGTCACAAATAAAGGAGTTTATGAAAGATTTTGCCAGAGTCCAGCCTGAGTCTGTTTTCTGGTTACCCCAAGACCGCTCACAGTGCCACATATAGTGTCAGTTCAGGGATTGCTGCACTAAGCTGTTCACATGTAGAGAAAGCATGCCAAAATAAGGAAAAACCCAAAAGGAATTTTTTCCTCCTTTTACTTTCTCCTTTATTGGGCTTCGCTGCAGAGGCAGCTGAAAATTTAATTTTGCCGTAGGCTAAGAAAGATAACCTTGCCTGCAATGAGGGATTTATATTTAAGGTGAGTCAGACTCAACAGGCAGGTTTTATTTTATTTTTCCTGCAAGGAGAAAGTTTTTTATGTTTGAGTGTTCCAGAATAGGGCAGAGCCCTTCAGCAAACTTTGGCCCAGATTCACAATTGTGCGATAAATATAGCAAAAATAGCGCCTGAGATGAAAAAAAAAAGGGGGCATGGTTAGGGTAATTTTCCTGGTACCGCAAGGTATTGTAAGCTGAGAAGTCCCTGGACAGGTTTTTATCGCATTTTGGGCTGCTACAGAGAGAGAGAGAGAGCCTCCGTAGAGGCTCACAAAAAAAGTTAACTCTCTATACTAGTGTAAGAGGGGGCACTAGGATCTTGGGGTGAGGTTTGTGGGGTGGGTTGGGTTCTGTGGGGCAGTTTGTATGTATGACTATCATGTTAAACAGCACATTTACCATCAGTGAAGATTTAATGTGATTTGGAGAGATTAAAGGTAAAAGAAGAATAGATTTGTACCATGTTCTCTCTACCTAGCTTGATTGCAGGTGTGCAACCCTGGTAGAGAGTCCATCAAGCTAGGGTGAGAAAACATTGTAGAAATCTCATTTGTGTGTGCTTTACTCACTCCAAATGATGTCAGATCTTCACTGAGGTCTACGGTGCTGTTCGTACGTCTCACTCTGCATGTAAAACTGGCCCTAAAACCCTACACCACCACCAAAATCTTACCTTGAATTACTAGCTGGTCCTGCTACAGCAGTATACATAGGTGACTTCTATGTGTGCCACCCCATAGGCTCTCTCTCACTCCACTCCACAAGCCCAAAAATGCCCAAAATGCAATTTGCAATCTTTATTGAGAATTACGTTACAGCCATTTCAGCCATTTCAGGCATACCTGGAAAAAAGATACAGTTATTTCCAGCGTTTAAAAGTGGGCAGTAGTGTAACACATGCTATCGCACAGTGCAATAATGCCCTTATTTTCATTAATCCTGCCCAAACCCCTCCCCAATCCCACCCCTTTGAAAAATTTGTATTCGCGCCACAAACTACGCTATCATGTGCGTTATGGTGTTAATGCATGCGTTATCGCAGGCGTTAAGCCATAGCACATTTTGATGAATGACCCTGTTAGTCAGTGATAAGAGTCAAGAGGCCTTCCAAGCGGCCAATCCTATTGGGAAACAACAATTCTGCAGTCAAAACCTTTTATCCTGGCTTATACGACAAAGACCTGCTGGCAGCAGTTCCGAAGGGATGAAAGATGCTGGATGGAAATGACTACTACAACCAGAGGTGAAGACAGGCCTCAAAGTAGCCATTCAGGTCTATTTGGAGTAGTTTCTGAACAGGCTAGACTGACCCATGTGGAATTCGATGTGTTGACACCCCAAGGCTCACCCTGGAGAAAGCCTTGGAAGTGGCAGACACCTTCCATCAGCTCAACTGATGCCAGAAGTAGTGCAGAGGCTGGAGAGACAACCCACACGTGCTCCCCATCATGGCAGCGAGTATACAGGACCCCCAACAATGGTCCTCGGGGCAGGGCACCTCTGCCTCCATACTGAAAGCACAGCCATCAGGCAACTCTGCTTGTTTCAACTGTGGGAAGCAAGGATATTTGGCCAGAGACTGCTGATACCAAAGGAAGTGAGGCCATGGACATCAACCTGGTAACTCAGCCTGCACCAGAGTCCAATATGTTCATTGACAAGGGGGGACTTTAAAAGCAGGAGTAAAAAAAGGAATCTCTGAGGTACTTACCCTTCTGAGTAGCAAGGGTCTAGATGCTGTTCCCTTTTGTTCATTTTGTGCTGGGAATGAGTGTAAGGGTTCTTCCCCTGTGACAAAAGAAGAAAATGAGGAACCCTTGGTAGGAAGATGTAAACTTTAAACAGAACAAGTACTGTGGCCATGCTCCTTCTGTATGACTGATGACCATGCTGATGAGGATTGCCTATGGCTGAAGGACACAGAATGAGAGCACAAGTTAGCGGAGCAGCTCAAGAGAGAATACAGCCAGCTGAAGGAACTGTTGAAATCAAAGTGGAACAAATTCAACAGGCATGCACCCATTGTGGAGCAAAATAACATGTTAAGAAGGACTTTCTTCAATGGGAGAATGAAGCTTGGGAATAAGAATGGGCAATTACTGCTGCGAAAATGGAAAGCTGTAACTTGGTAGATGGTCCACATGGGGGACTTTCAAACTTTGTGATTCCAGTTGAATTGGATGACTGATCTTCGTGAGCCTAGATAGATTCAGGATGCGACAAGACGCTCATTAGGAAGGAGTTAGCTCAGAGGTTGTATGTTAACTATGAGAAGAAGGTGATATTTGCTTGTATACATGAGAATCAGCAACAATACCCTCCACCTGATAGGTCTGTACTGCTAGTTGCTGCAGGGAAAGCCAGGATAGAACTTGGAGTGTGCCCTGTGCTTCCCTACCCAGTTGTTTTGGGGCTCACTTATCCACACTTTAAGATCCTTTTGGATCTGGCTTATTGCTGGGTTAACCAAGGTTAAAGGAAACAAATTCGGGGAACCTATTGAGACAAAGGAGGAACCATGGACAACCTAGGATGCCTTAACTGACTCACCAGGTTGGGTGGGGAAAGGGAAATCTGGGAAGCTTGGACAGTCCCAGCCTAAGATGGGAAAGGAAAATAGGAACATCTGCCTTGTCAAGAGTATACCTCAAGTAAGGGCACGTGCTCAACCTGAGAGGTTTAAGCTGAGAGGGGAGGGTATGTGAAGTGATGTACAGGTTCACTTTAAACCTAATACAGCAGGGAAATCCTGGTCCTGGGCGGAAATCTGTAAGAAAGGAGTATAACTAGCTAGGCCCAGGAGGGAACAGGGGTGAGAAGGAAGCCTAGAGAAAGAGAATACCACTGAACTGAAAGTTATATTACTACATTTGTTTGCTGAACTGCGAAGAATAGCAGAGCTGCTTTTGTTTTGTTTCTTGTCACAAATAAAGGAGTCTATGAAAGATTTTGCCAGAGTCCAGCCTGAGTCTGTCCTCTGGCTACCCCAAGACCACCCACAGTGTCACAGGGTGATGCAGCTGCCTTCATCTTTCACCTTTAAATGATTAACCATTGAAATTTCAGAAGTTTAAGTATTTAAAATGATATTCACATCTTTAATATATTAATCAGTATTTTGCAGTCAACTGTAGGATAAAAGACTTCTTCCTAATAGCATGAAGTGAACCTTCCTTTCCGTGTGTGCTTAAACAATGGAGGTTTGCTAGGTTTGAATAAGCAGAAGAAATTCATTTATTTCTGTTGCCTGGGAATGCAGTGTTCATAATAATCTATAACAGGCTTAGAGTTCACGCCAGGTTTTAAAAGCACGAGCTGGTTGTAGGCCAGCTTATTTGTGTTTTAATCAAGCACTTTCATGCATATTTATGGGTAATCTCACATGAGAGGCCATAGAAGCAGAAAGGCTGACTAAGGTTTAGCAGTTTCAGAACCTGTTTGTTACATTGCATTCTTCTAAAGGAAACAAAGATTGTTAAAGTAAACCAGGAATTTAATGCAAAATAAGCTTTAAAAAGATGAATTACAAATTCTATAGGCCTTAACTCCGTACTTAAAATTTCAGTGAGGGACACCATTCAACAATGATTTTCAACTCTGTTGAGTTCTGTTAAAATTAACCCCTTTAAGAAACATGGAGTACTTATACATAGCAAAACAAAAAATAGGGAATAAACAATCCAATATATATGATCGAATAGTTCTGCAAAGAACACAGTCTTTATATAAATAATAAAGATGAAAGGGTGTCAGCAATCTTGACAGCATTCCCTATTGTAAACGGGTTGCCCGGACTAATCAGTCACTCACCCCAATTGCTCAAAATAACTCACTATTTATGAAAAAACACATTTTTTAAATATTTTTTTTTAGAGCAAATAAAAATAAGGTACAACAGTCCCAAAATTCCAAATGTCTTGAAACTGAAATCAGTGGAGAGCTCAAAACCCGCCAATTGCTTCCTCAGGGGGTTACTTGAGAAGAGCTTCAACTTATTTCACAGTCATATGTTGGTGCCTATAAAATCTAAATAAATATTTAAATAAACAATCAGTCAATCTTGTGGCAAAAGCAAAGCAGTATAAAACAGTATTTATCTGGCGCAACCCAAACAATCTTCAAAGATGGCCGTGCAGGGTACATGATTCTCAGCCAAATATCTAAATGAATTATGTACAGGCTCTTGGTCTCAAGGCCTCCCTTCACAGAATAGACCTTCCCAAAGTCCCTGACTCCGTGGTGGATCGTCTTTACAGATTCTTCCAACTTAACAAATAGGACATCCTTTCAAGCCCTCGTCCTTCACCCTTTTTACGTTGAAAAGTGTCAAAAAGACTGCGAAGTTGATTCTATCCTACAGAGTGAATACAAAGACACTCCAGCCTTTTTTTGGCTAACATGGGCAGCATACCTAGTTTCTATGTTTTTTCCACAATCTGCAGTTAGGGGCAAGAATCACTGAGTTCTTTTTTCTTCATTGTCTTAGCATGACCCACTGTAAGGAACTGTGTATGAATGAGCCCCTCTTGCCATGACGCAGCTTTATAGGCAGAGTCCTGAGGCCCATGCTAATGGCAGGTGAGTCTTGGTACGGACCAGACTATGACTGAGTCCAAAAGTCTATATAAAGATCAGGCTTGCGACTGAAGCCAGGCAAGAACAAGGCTGACAGCTTGAGACAAGGCTTATGGCTTGAGACAAGGCTGAGGGCTGAAGCGAAGCTGAAGACTGTAGCAGAGCCACAGGCAAAGACTGAAGCAAATGTTAAGAAGACGAAACCAGGCAGAAGCTGAAGACAGGAACCAGGCTGGAGGACTTGCACAAGACAGAAGACTGGAATCAGGAGGAGCAGGAACAAGGAGACCTTCTTGCTGAGGCAACAAATCCAAGTTCAGGCAGGCTAAGTAGTCCTGAGCATGTGACTTCTTCATCGGGGCGGGTACCCGACTCTCCTGCCAACATATGCTGAATCATGTGCACTGATGCGCATGCACGCCCTAAGCGACTCTTTGCTGGGTCCTAGTATCACACACGTCAGAGCATCCAATGATGGCTTCCTGCCACACAGTGAACATCTGCCACCGAGGAGTCTGGGAAGGCAGATGGATTCTAACAGTACCCCCTCCTCAAGCCTCTTCTCTTCAGCTTCTAGAGGAGACAAATATATTTTACCAACTAGGGGCTCAAGGGTCCAGGCTCAGGGTCCAGAGATGCTTTGGTTTCAAGACTGGACTGAAAAATCATTCAGAGTAGAAGACTTAACTCAGGGGTCGGGAACCCATGGCTCGCGAGCCAGATATGGCTCTTTTGAGGGCTGCATCTGGCTCGCAGACAAGTGTCGCCATACTTCGCGGTTCCCCGCTGACCCAGCTGCTCCCCGGTCCTCCGCTGCCCGGGCTTAAAATGCTGTCAGCCCGGGCGGAACGCGGCAGGACAGCTGGAGTCAGCGGCACCGGCGTGCTCTCTTCTCCCCCCCCCCCCCCCGCGGCCCGGAAGAGGAAGTGGAGAGCATCGGGTGCCTGCGCGGGAAGAAGAGACCACACTAGCGTGGTCTCTTCTTCCGCGCAGGCACCCGATGCTCACCACTTCCTCTTCCGGGCCGCGGGGGGGAGGAGAAGAGAGCACGCCGACTGGAGTCATCCGGGTGCCTGCGCGGGAGTCATCGGGTGTCAGCCGGGTGCCAGCGCTGGAGTCATCGGGTGCCTGCGCGGGTCTTCCCGCGCAGGCAACCGATGCTCTCCACTTCCTCTTCCGGGCCGCGGGAAGAAGAGAGCACGCCGGTGCTCTCTTCTTCCCGCGGCCCGGAAGAGGAAGTGGAGAGCATCGGGTGCCTGCGCGGGAAGACCCGCGCAGGCACGCTAGTGTCCAACGGGAAGAAGACTGCAGCGCGGCTCGGAGGAAAATGAAAATCTTCAACCGCGGCCGATGGGACTCCGCCTTCGCCTCCGCGAGGGCTGAAAATGAAGGAGGTTAGCGTTGGGAGGTGGCTGCTGCTGCCGCGAGTTCCCGGGGGGGGGGGGGAAGGGGGAGAGAGAGAGTGAATGAATGAGCGAGCAAGCATGTGTGTTTGAGATCCTGTGTGTGTGAGTGAGAGATTGCATGTATGTGAATGATTGAGAGCCTGTATATGTGAAAGAGAGTATGTCTGTGATTGAGATCCTGCCTGTGAGAGAGAGAGCATGAATGTAAGTTTACCATTGGGAACCTGTATGTGTAAGTTTGTAATTGAAAACCTGTTTGTTTGAAAGAGTATGTGTGTATGATTGAGATCCTTTGTGTGTGAGAGAGATCATGTGTATGTATGATTAAGAGCCTGTGTGTATAAGTAAGAGAGAGATCATGTGTGTCTGTGTCTGATTGACAGCTGGTTTAGGTGATGGAGCATGTGAGTATGTGATTGAGAGCCTGTGTTTAAATGAGAGAGAGAGACCATGTGTGTCTGTGTGATTGAGAGCTGATTTAGGTGAGGGAGCATGTGAGTATGTGATTGAGAGCCTGTGTTTAAATGAGAGAGAGAGACCATGTGTGTATGTGTGTGATTGAGAGCTGATTTAGGTGAGGGAGCATGTGAGTATGTGATTGAGAGCCTGTGTGTAAATGAGAGAAAGAGAGGACATGTTTGTAAGCATGTGAATGAGAGTCTGTGTGTGAGAGAAAAAGACAGCATGTATTTATGTGATTGAAAGCCTGTGTGTGTGTAAGCGTGAAAAGATAGACAGCATGTGTGTAAATGTGTAATTAAGAGCCTATATAAGTGAGAGAGAAAAAACATTTGTATATGTGAGTGACTGAGAGCATGTGTGTATAGGTGTGTCATTGAGAGCCAGTGTGAGAGAGAGCGCTGGTATGTGACTGAGAGAGGAGAAAGTTCCAAGCAAACCACCCCACCTCCTGCTAATTCAGAACAATCTCAGGACACCTGGATATCAAACGTTCCCAGGTATGCAGAGCAAAAAAATTTTTGTATCCTTATTATTTTTCATTACTGGATCTTTGTGTCTGCTATTTTGAAATATTTTGTTGGTATCTGGAAATGTTTTATATGAGTTTTTAATTATTGGATATTCCACTCATCAGCTGTTTCGAAATATGTTCTTTTTGTTAGTACAGTTTTACTGCTGATGATTTTATATTTCTTGATTTGTTTTATAAGGATGTGTGATGTTTCTTTTTTCCTTTGTTACACTGCATACAGAGACTCTGGCTTGTTGCAGTTTCCAATTCAGTTTTTGTCTGCATGCTTCTTGTTATGCGTTTTGGTCTCTTTATTCTATGTTAGGTGAGGGACAGCACGTGATTCAGGTGAGGTTTTCTGCTGGCGTGTAGTTTCTGTGTAGGACTCTATAGCAGCCTGACTTGGTCCGTTTTCCTAATAGGAGATGTATTGGTGTCTTAAGGCCTGGTGTAATATTTTCAGAGACTTATTGTACTTTAAAAGTGTGATCTTACATAAAATGCACACATTTACTTGTATTTAATTTTAAACATATTGTATGGCTCTCATGGAATTACATTTTAAAATATGTGGCGTTTATGGCTCTCTCAGCCAAAAAGGTTCCTGACCCCTGACTTAACTGAAGAAAAGGCTGAAAGCTTGGACAAGGAATGAGGCTGGTCCTGATTGACAGACAAAGATTCTTTGGCAGGAGGACAACATAGTTCAGAATTCATGTAGGAAAATGATATACATTGACGCGGCAAAACCGGGACAAGGTTTTGCCGCGTTTTGCCGTTGGGACACAACCCATTTTTTCCCTTTACATTCTCTTATCAGACCCCACACCACCAGACTAAGCTCAGCAAAAGAAGGCTTATCCCAATATACACCCTCACACGCAATCAAGCCATCAGTTTATCTCTTATCTCCATTATTCTATTTAACGCACAATCACTCCAAAAGAAAACCCATCTACTACATGATATTCTCACAGATTCTAAACCAGAAATATGTGCTGTCACGGAAACCTGGTTTAAACAACATGACACGCCCCTCATCAACCAGCTACCCTTAGAAACCTACGATGTTTTCTCTATCCCTCGGAAAAAGAAAAGAGGTGGTGGCATACTCTTGGATGTAAAAAAGGAGTTTCAACTACTACCCCAGAATTGTGATATTCCAAACCAGTACGAAATCGGCTTTTTCAAATCTAAGTCGCTCCAACTATGTCTCATTTATACGCCCCCAGGCCTACTGGAGAAAGATTCATCTCCTCTTATCGAATTTTTTGCAAATTCTCTATCCCCTGACATACCCACAATTCTCCTAGGGGATTTTAACTTACACGTGGACACCTCCCCGCAATCTCCAGCATGCGAAGCATTCCTTTCCTCTCTTGAAGCAATGGGTTTCCAACAAATCGTGAACGCTCCTACACATAAAGCTGGCCACACACTTGATCTGATCTTTGTCAACTCCCCCATCAACATAAACAATCCCCCTACATGCAACACAGTACCTTGGTCTGACCACTCCCTGATTCAGACTAAACTCTCTCTCCCGCAAATGTCCCCCATCACACCCCAGCAGCCCTTTTCTTTTAAATTTCGCAAACCATGCGATATAGATACCATCTCACAAGCATGCGCTGACATAGACAACCAAATTGACGCCTCATCCCCAGACAATGCCTTCTCTACCTGGATCAATCTCACCCTCAACATTGCTGACAAACATTGCCCTCTTATAACGAAAACTATTAACCCAAACCGTAGAAACAGAAAACCCTGGTATACGCCTGATCTTAGGAATCGGAAAATCCAACTCAGAACAGCTGAGAGGTCATGGCGCAAATATCAATCCCCTGCAACCAAAACTTTATACTACCAGCGAATGCACGAATATAGAAACTCCATCCTCCAGGCTAAACGTAGTTACTATGCTAAAAAAATACATGGTATGCAATACAACCCTAAGGCCCTTTTCACCATGGTGGCGGACCTCACTTCTCCTGCCCCCACGCAAATATCAGCCAATCCCTCTAAAAACCGCTCCAATGAATTAGCTCAATTTTTCAAAAACAAGGTCTCCTCCATCACTGCACAATTCTCACATAATAACGTCAATATTTATCTGCCCACCATCAACTCTCCAGTCTCCCTCTCGTCTTTTGACTCTTCATCCTCTCTCGAAGTACAAAACATCCTTAAAAAATTAAAACCATCATCTCATCCTTCCGAAACTATCCCCACTAAACTCCTGCTAGCTATCCCCGAGGTGATTGCCAAACCCCTCTCAAATATCCTTAACTGTTCCCTAGAGCATGGCACAGTCCCCAATGTTCTTAAACAAGCAGTAGTGAAACCACTACTCAAAAAACCTAATCTTGACCCCGACACTTTATCTAATTACAGACCTGTCTCTAACTTACCCCTCCTAGCTAAAGTTCTTGAAAAAATTGTCAACTCACGGCTCTCAGATCACCTGGAGCAAAACAAGATTCTCCCATCCACACAACACGGTTTCAGAAAGCAATTAAGTACTGAAACCCTGCTACTCTCTCTACATGATACCCTCATCAGAGGTACAGACTCAGGTTCTTCTTATCTGATTGCCATGCTTGACATCTCAGCGGCATTCGACACAGTCAATCATGATGTCCTCCTTAACATCCTCAGGAGCATCGGGATCACTGGCAATGCCCTTTCCTGGATACGATCGTATCTCCAGGATCGCCTTTTCACAGTATTAGTTGATAACAATGAATCTGACCCCATCAGTCTTCCCCAAGGTGTGCCCCAAGGTTCTTCACTCTCCTCCACCCTCTTTAATATATACATGCTCCCCCTTACCACCCTCCTCACTAACCTCCACATCAAGCATTTTATTTATGCGGACGATGTGCAACTTATTTTCCCATTCTCTGACTCTCTCCTTACTGCCCTTCGCAACTGGGAATCCTGTCTCTCAGCCATCAACAAATTACTAAATGACATGCAACTAGCGCTAAACCCCAGCAAGACTGAACTTTTAATTATATCTAACAGGCCACCGCTCCCAGACATCCCACCTGCATACTCTTCCACAACTTTCCCATCACACGTTCGCAACCTTGGTGTTTTCATTGATAACCATCTTACATTCAAACCTTTCATTAAATCTATCATTAAGGAATGCTTCTTTAAGCTCCAAACCATAAAAAAACTCAAACCACTGCTACACTTTTCTGATTTCCGCACTGTACTACAGTCTATCATTTTATCTAAGGTAGACTATTGTAATGCACTTTTTCTAGGCATCCCCGCTACCCATATCAAACCCCTACAACTACTACAAAACGCTGCCGCCAGGATACTATCAAACACGAAAAAAAGAGATCACATCACCCCCACACTCATCGAACTTCATTGGCTCCCTATACACTCTCGAATTCTCTATAAAGCCTGTTCCATCATCCACAAAAGTCTGTTGAACTCTAACCTGAATTGGATTAACCCCCCACTCCTCCCCCGCACCTCGAACAGACCCACACGTACTGCCCTCCAAGGAACCCTACGTGCACAACCTATCAAATCTTTCAAATTATCGTCCACTATAAACAGAGCTTTCTCCCTAGCCGGCCCCTCTATATGGAACTCCCTGCCTCCTGATATACGCCTGGAATCATACACACCCACTTTCAAAAAAAAACTGAAAACATGGCTCTTCCAGCAAGCTTACCACACATCACCTCCCATTACATAAATCCTTACTGATTAAATAAGTGATTCTCCTAGAATCTGATACGCGACTTATGATTTATTTCTCGGATTACGTTGTATGCCTATCGATTTTGTACTTTGACTCGGCTATTTATGTACTTATCTTTTGTATATAGTTTTGGTGATATGTATATAGTGATTTTGCTGTTCTCAATTTTATGTAAGGGCCCTGCCCAAAAGTTAACCTGTTTGCAATGTTATATGTAAGGGTTCTGCCCAATGGTTCCTGTTTAACTGTAAACCGATACGATGTGTGAACGGTTATCGGTATAAAAAAGACATTAAATAAATAAATAAATAAATAAATAAGGTGGTTTGAAGTGAAGAGGTCTGAGACAAATATGAAATGATAGTGTTCTCGGCAGGATGGAGCCCATTGGTCATCTGTTCTAAATAAATAAATTCTAAATAAATAAATAAAAATTCTAAATAAATTTTAAAATAAATTCTAAATAAATAAATTCTAAATAAATAAATAAATAAATAAATAAATCTGTAAGGAATTCCAGTTAGTAGATGGTTGATGAAGACTCAGCCAGGGTAGTCCAAGTACAAAAAGGCTGGATGCTTTGTATAGTACATAGAACTGAATGTTCTCTTGGTGAGATGCAATTTGCATCAAGATGGGCAAGGAAGCTGTAGTCACATGACCAGTAGGGGTTCTCCATAGACACATGAAATGACACATGGGGTAGTTAAGCTGGTAGTAGAGCGACTACATTGACATAGCAGTGATTCTTGAATAAAGTTGCCACCGGCTCAAGAATCTACTAAAGCTTTGGTCTGAACTGAGTATTTTCCATAAGTAAGACACACCGGAACCATTGGTAGCGGAGAGGAAGCAGGATGGTGTAAGGCTGCCTTCCTGATGAGACTTTTCTTTATAGAGTTTTCTGTTCTCAGGGGGCACTGACGGTTAAAATGATCTTGTGCGGCTCAGTAGAGACAAATTTTGCGATCTTCGCCTTTATTTCTCATCATGTGAAAGCCGGATATTACTCAATTGCATGGGTTCTTCGAAGGCAACCATCATAGGTGGTTTCAGGATGGATTGCGAAAGATTCAGAGGTCTGGGAACCACAAGCGAGAATGATTGAGAGTTGTTCTTTTCACAAGCCTGTTCCTGGAATCTCAGGTCAATACGAATAGCCGAGGCAATGAGTGTTTCGAGGAAAGGCGAAAGGCCACGGGCTGTAATTTCAACTTTTATTCTCTCAGATAATCCCTGCCAAAAAATGGTAGATTGGTTATCTTCGTCCCAATCGAGTTTGGAAGCTACCTCATATTTGACAACAGAATTATTGCACTGATGAATACGAAGGAGCTCTGTGGCAGCACACGTGATACACCCAGGTTGATCAAAGATCAGATGGAATTGTTGAATGAAATTTTCCAAAACTTCCTGAGAAACAAATCATCTTGTTCCCACAAGGGAGAGGCCAAAGCAAGAGCTGGACTGTCCACTGCTCCTTGATTGCCTCCGGGAGAGTGTCAGACTGACTCCAAACAGTCTCTCTCTCTCTCTCTTCCAGTTGCACTGTGGTATTATTTATCACACATGTTAATGCTCTATCATGAAATGATAAATGACCCTGTTAGCTATGAGAGTCTTGATAAGATCAGATCAGGCACTGATCACCGACACTCCTGGCTGCAGTTTAGTGGCTACAGAACTGAGACTGTCTCTGGAACTATTCATTTCTCTCAGCTAATATGAGCTCTCTGCATCTGTCCCTGTCAGCCTACAGCTGTCTCTCTTGTCAGTTCTGTCTCTTTTTCAGCCATAACCAGCTGTCACTGTCATGGACCTTTAGCAGCAGAGTGACTGTCATCCAGCTCATTCTCACTCTGGAGTTAAGCCTGTCAGATCCATCTGCTGGTGAGGATGGAACACTGCATTTTTATACTGCTAATCCAGATCAAAATCATCAGAAAAAGATGTTCTCAACATCATTCATTCCAATTACACCGGCTTGTTGGGAGTGTCACTCTAACCATACAATCCACAGCGAACACTAAGATCTCAAAATAAAGGGCTATTGACTATTTCCACAATACGGAGTACATATCTGACACAAATAAGAGACCGTATGTTTTCCATAGCGAGCCCAAAGCTCTGGAATTCTCTGCCTGAGACACTGCGTACTGTAGCAGATAGAAAGAGATTTAAATGTGAACTAAAAACATGGCTATTCAAAAATGCATATAAACTAGTTTAAAACCATCATAATACACTGAGCCACAAAGACAAGAAGGATAAAAGATAATAATCGAATCATAAAGAATAAATCAAATGAGAGGATGTAAGATTCTCAAAACAACCTTCTGATGAAGATGTGTATACTATCATTTCATTTAAATTTCCCATACACTTTACCTTAAATACTAGATTCATTTTTAATACATACTGGATAATTTTACTTGATAAATATTCATGCATGTCTATGAATACCACCTCTGAAACTAATTATTGTTGTTTGTTGAGTAATAAGTATGAATATCACTTTGTAAACCGTTGTGATCTATATATGGAACGACAGTATATAAAATGTCTAAACAAATGACAGATAAATAATATCAATAGCTTAAAATTCATATTTTTCTATGACACCCACACACAAATTTATCTAAGCACATCAATTCATCCCCAACTTACATCCCAACATCTACAGATCCACACTTGCACCCCCCAAATATACATGTACATATATCCCCCATACCCCCAGATCCAACCCCTTTACACACATCTGACTTACACACAACTTCTCATAACTCCACCCATAAACCCTCCCACCCACACCCCCCCTCACACATACATTCTCCAGATAGCCCCCACAAGCACACGACACACACCTCCACCATCCACACCCATTTGTCCATGCATACACACCACTCCACCCACATTCCCACCCAATTCCACACAAGTCCCACTGTCGCTCCTTGTGACCTTGGGCAAGACACTTGACCCTCTGCTGCTTCAAGTACAAACATAGATTGTGAGCCCTCTGGGGATAGGGAAATACCTACGGTACCTGAATATAATCCGCTTTGAAGTGCTTAAAAAAGTGAAAAGCGGAGTATAAAAATCTAAATAAATAAAACACACCCATTCCACACACATCACCTATACTCTCTCATAAAGCTCTCATAAACCCTCTAAGAACACCACCACCACAAACTCCATCCATAGCCAGATCCCACACCCATACACACCCCTTCTTCATGTCTCTGAAAGCTTTCCCTAATTTTGGGACTAACTTAATACATCTGTGATTAGCTTTTGAGAGCTAAGCTCCTGTCATCAGGTCAGTGAAGAAACATCATAGTTTATTTATCTTATTTATATTTAGCTTTTCAGGCACTTCCAAAGCAGATTACATTCAGGTACTGTAGGTATTTCCCTATCCCCAGAGGGCTTACAATTTAAACGGTGAATTTTCAAAGCTGGACGCATGGCAAAATCGGGAGATGGGCACGCACCTTGCACTTGTGTGTCCACCCAATTTTATAACCTATGAGCGCAGCGTGCGTATGGCTGCTACCTGTGCATATTTACTTTTGCTCTTTATCAGGTGCAAGTCAGAATAAAACTGTGAATAGTCAAAAGCTGAGTGGCTGAGGGGTCTGGGTAAATTGGGGGGAAAGCAAGTTGAAGAACCAGGGGAGTCTAGATGACCTAGACAGGACAAACTGGTGACTAATTGGTAAAACTGTGGATTTTCTTAACATGCGCATGTTATAAAATGTGCCCACTTGCGCACGTGAAAGCTGACAACTCCTAAGGAGAACCTGTGAATAACGTTTCCTCGTGGTACTGCTTAAAATTAGGAGCACAGATACGTGCGCTAGGCATAATTTATATAATACTTGCATGGACTGTATAAAATTCTGGCGCATGTGTGCTCGCACCCACATTTGCATGTACATGGGAGTGCGCATGTTCGTTTTAAAGTTTTCATCTTAGCTTTCTGCAGTATGTGATCTTCCTATTTGTGCTATTTTTAGCATAACAGTTCCTGCCTTCAAACTATATATCTGCCTCACAAACTAAAAACTGATTTCTTTTGTGTTCTCCTCTAATTACTGCCTACTTTCTTTCCTACATGTACTTCAGTAATTTACTTAACTGAAAAATGTACTGTTGCATGAAACAATCCACAAAATATAAGTTAAAGGGAAGCATAATTATAACGAGTGGGGTGATTTGACTTTGGAAGGTAAATCTGACTGATGAAACTAAAGCATAGGAACCAGAGACTCTCTGGGGTAGATTTTAAAAGGTTGCGTGCTGGCATACATGTGCGTGCGGTACCTGGCGCGCACACATGTACGCCTGATTTTCTAACATGCACGTGCAGGTGCGCACATGTTATAAAATCCTGTGTCAGCGAGTGCAAGGGGCTGCACAATTGTGTACCTTGCGTGCGCCGAGCCCGCTTCGAGCTGCGCTGCCTTCCCCGTTCCTTCCCAGGCCACTCCGAAATCGGAGCTGCCTCGGAGGGAACTTCCCTACTCCCCTGCCCCACCTTGCCTTCCTTTCCCTTCCCTTCCCCTACCTCCCCCGCCCTTTTCCCCCTACCTTTTTCTTTTTTTCTTTCTTGTTTCCAAACTTACTTCAGCCCTGGGGTTGAAGTAAGTTGCGCGCGCTGGCAGTTGCCCGGCGCACGATCCCAAGCACAGTGGCAAATGGTCGCTGTGCATGGAGACTCTGGCCCAGCCACCGGCCTGCCCCCTCCCCCGCCCCTTTTTGGAAGCCCCGGGACTTACACGCGCATCCCGGGGCTTTATGCGCGTCGCCGGGCCTTTTTAAGATAGGCCTGTCGCGCGTAACCTTTTTAAAATCCGGCCCTCTATGAGGAGCCCAAGTCAGACATGGTGAGAGAGAATCAACAGAGAGATGACTGGGTACCGGATCTGTGTGTGAAGAGAATGACAGCAGGGAAAAGATTTATGCTGGGATTTGACCCCAAACATGGCCAAGGAGAGGCTTCTTGTATTTCCTGAATGGCGGTACAGTAGTGATAAAAGGTCATACAGAGACCCTGTTTTCAAATGTTTTTTTTTCATATAAGCACCAAATGGGACAAATCTTTGCAAGAATAAAGTCCTCCTACCTTTTTGTTTCTGTTGATAGCTTACATCAAAGGAATAAATGATTTCACGAGTGCTCTGGGCCAGGTGTAGTATGTGGGTTGTCCCATTAAAATTGGAAGAATACTTAATGCATCTGGGTCCTGATTCTCTAAGGTGTTTTGTCCATCCTCTGGTTATAGGAAAAGACCTTGATGAATCAGTCCCCTGATCTTGTATGGCAATAGGAAATAGCCACCTAGTCAAATTACTCTTTCTTAGAATTCCATTTACGCTGCACTTTTTAATAATGATTTTTAGTTGGATTACTTTTGACCACAATTAGATTGAGTTTTTAATGCTTATGATTTCTATTTATTCTTAAAATGTTTTTATTAATATTAGTTTTATCCTTACATCTTTTAGGAAATCTAATGAAGTAGCTGGTTGTATTTTTACGTATTTAGTTTTTTTGTTACCAAATTGTATTACTTTTTATTATTATTTTACAATTTTATCATTTCTATTTTTATTTTTCTTAATTGTAAATCATTGTGACGGAATGTTCCAAACGACAGTATATAAGAGTCTATAAATAAATTCCACACCTTATTTTTCTGTAAGCTTTCTAGTATGACATTTCTCTTAATTAAGCTGTTCTATTGACTGTTACCCAGGCAATGGGTAAGAGAATATGGAAATGCATTGAAATAATGATGAAACGTCTTGCTCTCAGAGTTGAAGACCATTACCCTGTCTAAACTATTGTCATTATTCTTGTCATTAAAAATATGATTGAAAGTATACATCAAATGGGACAAATCGTTTTAATATTGCATAGGTAATTCTCAAACCAGCACTTGGAAATTAGTTAATTGTTATAAAGTTATGGAAACTGGGGGGAAAATGACATAAAATTTAGGAAATGAATAGGTGATAACATTCCTCCTCATTTTAGGATATTGGATGGTCTTGGCAGCATTTTTATTGATGTGGAATAATCAACCAAGTTGAAATCTTGTATTCTCTGCGGACTTAGTAGTATTTGAGGTTAACCATCACAAACCATGGCTGTTGGAAGTATTGGATGTGATTGATCTTTGAAAAACTCTTTCTTCATTTGCAACTGGATATATGAATATTAAAAACTTAGGCATAAAAAGGGCAATTCATTTCTAGCCCCTCTGCTCTAGAATATAGCTTTAAAACATGATACTTTTTTTCACTTTAAATGCTATGTAAACTTAAATTAATCTTAAAAATAGCTGTAAGTATAAGAATAATGTTTATCTTGTTTTAAATGAATACATTTCCTAGGAATTTATGGATAGAGACAGAACTTATTTTGATGCTGTTACATATGCAAACATCACAATATGGCAATGCTATGTTCTTGTTAGGTATATTCAACATATTACTAAAAGTTTTCATTTTTATTGAATGTGCAGAATACTTTATATTTTAGGTGTTCACATAGATAATGCTGTAGGTCCCACAGCGTGTCTATAGCAAAACTCTTTTGAAATGGGGAATATCTCTATTTTAGATATAACAGAGAGAATGAGACAGGCCTTGGAAAAGTTGAAGTAATATAGCTTCCACTTGTAATTTAATAATTTCCAGAAATTGTGCAGGATTTATTTGAGAATTTATCTTCTAGCATAGTTGAAAGATTGAACAAGATCATTAATTTGTTGATGTGGTAAGGCAGTTAGCTTAGCTGGGTTTAAAAAAGATTTAGTCAAGTTCCTACAGAAGTTCCTGGAGAAGCTGACTTAGGGAATGGCCTCTGTTTATTACCAGCATTAGTACCATGGGATCTACTTAATTTTTGGGTGCTTGCCAGGTACTTGTAACCTGGATTGGCCACTGTTAGGAAACAGGATGCTGGGCTTGATGGACCCTTGGTCTGACCCAGTATGACCACTTCTTATGTTCTTTATTTTGTTTATATGGTTATCAATTGGTCTGTAAAGAGGATAGTGTACAGGAATTCACTTTTGATCCTTTCACATAACTTGACACAATGGTTGCTGAAAGGAACTGAAATTTAGGATAAACTTAGAAGTAGATGAGGAAGTATGAGGGCAAGCTATTCAGAGTGCATGAAATTTTTGATGGCCAAAAAATGTTAGTGTTAGAACTCTATGGCTCATCTTTACAGCAACTGTATGTTTTGAATTTTGTATTGCTGCTAATGAATGGTGTACATCAGGATATCCTAACCCAAACAGCATAAAGAGAGAAAAAGATAAAACGAAATATGTTTATTGTTACTTGGTCACCTGTCTGTTAATAGGGAAGTATACATATTGAGGTGAATTTGAGGTGTCCTGGTTTAAATCATACCTCTCTGATTGGCGATCTCAGGTCATAATGGGGAGTCAGGGTTCTCCTTGGTTTACAAATACTACAGGTGACCCTCAGGATTCGGCTTTATCTTCTTTTCAACATATACTTAGCTCCAATTTGTAAGATTCTAATTACTCTTTGTGATGGCTACCGAGTATATGCTGATGATATCCAGTTTTATATCAGACAAGCTCCACTTGGGCAGAAACAGTGAGTAGTATTGGAATTTGTCTGACAACCATAAAACAGTAGATCCAATATAACAAACTGTCTCTGAATGTTGTAAAAAGAGAAGTTTTGGTTGTTCAGCATTCTGGTTGCCTTGATGTTCCTTGTTGTTTTTATGATTTCATCTTACGTAAAAAGTCATGGTGTATTGATTGATTCTAAATTATCTTTTCATCACCATATTAAGGGTGTAATTAGAAATGGCTTTTTCAAACTTAAGAGTCCTACATGGCCTCAAGAAATTGCTTGAACTGTACAATTTTAAATTGGTTGTTCAAGCCTCTGTGCTGCCTACTATGGATTATTGCAATGCTATATACCTTGGGCTTCCGGATGTAGCAATAAAATCCTTTCAAATTTTTCTCAATTCTATGGCATGTCTAGTCAGTGGAACAAGACGCACAGACCATATTTCTCCTACGTTACATCATCTTCAATGGTTGCCTATTCGACACAGGATTCAAGCCAAGACTTTGCACAAACTTCTTAGCACGTCTTCCTTTCTGTGGATTAATTTTCTTCTTTGCATTTACCAACCAACTAGGAATCTCAGATCACAGGAGAGGGGACTCTTTGAGGTACCAACTGTGAGGGCAGTGAAGTTAGCAACTATGAGAGAATGTGCCTTTTCTGTGGCAGTACCTGTAATGTGGAATTCTATTCCTGTACCTTTAAGACTTATGGAGAACAAAAAAAAATTTAAAGCTACACTAAAATCTTTTTTGTTTAAGCAAATATTTAGCTGTACTATGCATTATCGAGCCTGATTTATACTGGTTGTTGGTTATCGGATCATATATATACGATATGATATATCATGTATTGTTTTATTGTCATATTGTATATGTTTTATTTTGTAAACTGCTTTGAGCTTTTGCACAGAAGTGATTAAGAATTTTAATAAACCAAACTGAACTAAAAGTCGGTACACGCCAAAATTGGGAGATGTTCGTGCATGTAGGACATGCACGCGCCCAGCAGATTTTAAAAGCCACCTACATCATTATTTATGTATTTATTTGAAATATTTGTTACCTGCCCTTCCATAGAAAAGGGAGGGGTACAAAGAAAACATACATAAAAAACCATAAAAGAAAACATATGGCTTGATAGACAAAATAAAGACATCAACATTTTCACAAATCATCTTGGCTAGGAAGTGTAGGATAAATGCCAGTGACCGTAAAACAAGGATGTGCATAATTGTACTTGAGGCCTGCAGCTATGCCCTGTGCTGTGCCCTTTATGCATCAAAACAGCTGGGCAGCTGGCTGGAAGAGGCATTGTCATTATTTCCTCGCCATACTGCTGGAACCTACCCTTCGATTCCCTTCGTGCCTCTGCCTGCGACTCGCTGGAAGTGGCTGTCCCTCTCCACCAACAAGTCACGCCCACCGAAGAAAGAGCCCATGCGGCAGGACCAAGTGCAGTCACTTGCAAGCTCCGAGCATCGCACGCGGGCCTACTCATATAAAAAAAAAAAGATACTGGATCAGGTCAAGTGGCAATTTCCACTTTTCACTTTTTCTCAATGGGGAAAAGGAAGGAAGTTCAAAAAGGTTCTGGATTGGTGTTCTGGTATGATCTGGCAGAAAATAACCACTGGATTTATATAAAAACCACCTTTACTTAATTAGCTCAAGGTAGGGGATAATGTAAAAGTCATAATAGTGCAATATAAAAATGATAAATAATATAAAAGTCATATAAATATTCAGACAGAAAACAAAACAAAATTAAACCATAACTAAATCAGATCTAAAAATAATGAAATCCAAATATCCGTTACATCCAAATTATATTAAATGTCAGGATACCAGTTAAATCCAAATTTCAGTACTAAAAGCAAATTAAATATACTAGATTCCAAATGCCTGCTGAGTTAGCCATAATTTTACAGTCTATCTAAAATGTATAATATTGGACATAGATTAGTCCTGGGGGAATTCTGCGCAACTTTGGAGAACAGAATTTGCGCAGAATTCCCCCACCCCTGCACAGAATTGCCATTTTCTGTGCAGAAAATGGCAGAGGAAACACTGGCATGCCGCGAATGGAGCACGTGAAGATGAAGGCCCCGGCGCTGTTAATGGCGAAGATGAAGGCCACCGTGTGACGTGAATGGAGTATGCTCCCCTCGCGGCAAAGATGAAGGCCCCAGTGAGAGTGAATGTATGTGTGTGAGAGGAGAGGGGTGTGAAAAAGGGGAAGGGGTATGAGAGAGGAGAGGGGAGGGTGTGAGAGAGAGAGCAGGGGGGTGAGAGTGCAGGGGGAGGGGAATGCTTGAGTGTGGGTGCCAGAGAGAGGGAGCCTATATAAAGAGATTGTGAAGGAGTGTGTATGTGTGTGAGAGATTGGGAAGCTCGTGTGTATGAAAAAGGGATTGTGTGTATGTGAGGGTGCTAGCCTGTGTCAAGGGATTGTGTATGTGTGAGAGAGAGCCTGTGTGAAGGGGTGCATGAGAGAGAGACGTAGGCAGCCTGGGTGAGGGTGAATGCGTGAGAAAAAGGGAGCTTGTGAGGGTGTGTATGCAAAAGAGAGGGACCATGTATGAGGGGATGTGTGTGTGAGTGAGAGTGAGGGAGCCTGTATGAGGGTATGTGTATGTGTACTAGAGAGAGGGAGCATGTGTGTGTGAGAGAGAGAGGGACAGAGGGAGCCTGTGTGAGGGGCAGTACTGAGAATGGGGTCAAGCTCTGGGACTGGCGATAGAGTGGAAGGGGTTGACCTAGAGGTTGAGGGGAGAGATACTGGCAGGTGGAGGAGTTGGGGCTTGAGAGGGCAAAGTGGCCAGGGGAGTAGGGAGAGCGAGTGAAAGGGACACTCTTATAGTGAATTTCTAGGGACATTCTGCTCAAAATATTTAAAATTTTGCATCTCTATGTAATAACTTTTTTCTGTATCCATTTAAAATGTAATTACTTAACACAATTTAGATGACAATCTTTATTTTGACCAATATAAAGTTTGCAGAATTTTAAGTTTTTGTGTGCAGAATTCCCCCAGGAGTAGCATTAGGAGTGTCACAATTTTTTGAGGGTAGTCCATCTGATTACAGTTTTTTTTTTGTTTTGGATGAAAGGGAGAGTTTACCGAATGTGATACCTGTTATTGCAGGGACTGGAATATGGTTCAGCAGCATTATAGGAAGGGCATAGTATCAAGATTATGGGCCGGATTTTAAAAGGTTTACGCGGGCCGGGCCTATTTTAAAAAGGCCCGGTGACGCGCGTAAAGTCCCGGGACGTGTGTAACTCTCGGGGCTTTACAAAAGGGGCGGGGACGGGGTGGTCTGGGGATGTGGGCGGGGCCAGAGACTTCCGACAGAGTGGCCATTGCCGCTGTGTTGGAGGATCGCGTGCCGGCAGGCTGCCGGCGCGCGCAACTTGTGCCAGGCACAAAAGGTAAAATAAAATTTTTTTTGGGGGGGAGTTAGAGTAGGGCTAGGGGGAGGAAAGGTTAGGGGAAGGGAAGTTCCCTTCCAGGCCACTCTGATTATGGGCAGCCTGGGAGGGAACGGGGAAAGGCAGCACGGGGAAGGCAGCGCGGCTCGGCACGTGCAAGGCGCACAATTGTGCATCCGCTTGTGCGCGCCAACCCCTGATTTTATAACTTGTGCGCACAAGTTATAAAATTGGGTGTACATGTGTGCGCGCCGGGTAGCACACGCACATGCACGCCCGCGTGCATCTGTTTAAAATCTACCCCTATGTTTAACACCTTATTTAGTGTCTAAATCTACAGTATGTTCATGACAGCAGTTTGCAGTTTAACGCTTGTTCTATTAGAAACAGGATTGAGATGATATTTTGGTTGATGAACAGCCTGATATTTTATGTGTAATGGAATCGTGGTTGCTTGAAACGGATCATGTGTTGCTATTGCAATTACATCTTAGCAACTATACCTATTTATCTAAGCCATGGTTGGTCCAATGTGGTGGTCGCCTTCTAATTGTGTTTAAAAAGTAAATTTGCCTTTCATTTGGTGATATTAACTTTTCATTCCCATATGAAATATTATTTGCTAATAATAAACAGTGGGGGATTTGCTTATTTTACTGCCCTCTTGGATTAATTTTGCCCTGTTATTGATTCTGTAATGGAGATTTTAATTTCCATGTAGATAGTTTTCCCTGATTGTTATCGTGTGAGGGTTTTTTGTTTATTTTATCAGCAATGAGAGCACTAGGATGGAAGGAGAAGGTAAAGGAACCAATGCACCGTTTGAGTTATACCTTGGATTTAGTTGTTTTGAATGAAGTGATCCATAGTTTCCTGCGTATCCTGCATGGAGTTTCCTTAGAGGACCGTTGTTTAATTAAATTTAATATAGCTATGCTAGATGTAGCCCAAGAGTTACACATGTGCAAGTCATACTAATCATGCTCATATTGATCTGGACAAACTGTGTGCCCAATGGATACCACAGACTGCTTTAAGTGGTTCACAGGGCATTACAAAAGCCGCCACAGCTCTGTATGAGTCTCAAATTCTGTTGAGGAAATAGCACCTATGAAATCGATAAAGATCAAGAGAGGTAACTCTGCACCTCGGTATTCCGGTGAGCCGAAGTGTTTAAAAACACACCTTCACAAACTGGAGCGATGGCATAAATCTTAGTAAGATCTGTTTATCTTTGCTCACTGTCTGGATGAATATAGGAATGAAATAATAAAAACAAAAAAACCCCCTATATTTATAAGTCCATTCAAGCTGTAGGAAACAACTCTGGTGAGTTATTTCAGACAGGAGATTTACTAATTTTGCTTCTGCTAATATAGGTACAAGGAAATATCCAGATGCTTTAGCAAACTTTTTTTCAGACAGCTGCGGATTTGAGTGCACAAGTTACATCTGCTTGTTTGCAAATAGAAGTTTTGAAAGTTGATCAAGAAGTTTTGTGTAATACTTTTGACACAGTCCCTTTAGATGAAATAAAACAGATCGTGAAATCAATGAAAGCTGCTAATTGTCATCTCAATCCATGTTAATACTGTGGTTCTCAAAATGTTAATTGATGATATTGCTGATCTATTTACAAAATTGGTTAATAACGCTTTGATTGAAGGAGCTTTCTGATCAATATAGGTGAATTGTAGAAGCTCGGTGTGCATAAAAATTGGGAGCTATGCGAGTATGTCGGGCTAGCGCACACCTAGCAGATTTTAAAAGCCGCCCGTGTACTCGCACAAATGAAAAAGTCCAAAAAAAAGGGGTGTGCTGTGGGCATGGTCCGGGTGGGGCATAGGCATGTCGGAGACCCTTGCCGCATAGCTTTACTTCTGCTATGAATGGCGTGTAAGTTAGAAACCAAACAAAAGTAAAGAGGTGAGCATGGTTTTAAAGGTCAGGGTTATCAGGGTTAAAGGAAGGCTGTTTAACTAACGGGCCGATACAGAACAGTGTGCTCCGGTGGAGCGCACTGTTAACCCGCATTTGGACGTGCGTTTTCGACACACTAGCTTTACCCCTTATTCAGTAAGGGGTAATAGCGCGCCGAAAATGCGCGTCCAACCCCCCCTGAAACTAATAGCGCCCGCAACATGCAAATGCATGTTGATGGCCCTATTAATTATGCCCGCGTGATTCAGAAAGTAAAATGTGCAGCCAAGGCGCACATTTTACTTTAAGAAATTAGCGCCTATCCAAAGGTAGGCGTTAATTTCTCTCGGCACCCGGAAAGTGCACAGAAAAGCAGTAAAAACTGCTTTTCTGTGCACCCTCGACTTAATATCATGGCGATATTAAGTCTGTGATCCCAAAAGTTAAAAATAGTTAAAAATTTAAAAAAAACCCCAAATTTAAAATGGGCCCGCGGCTCGCGGGTTGAAAACCGAACGCTCAATTTTGCCAGCGTTCGGTTTCCGAATCCCGTGGCTGTCAGCAGGTTTGAGAACCGACGCCGGCAAAATTGAGTGTCGGCTGTCAAACTCGCTGACAGCTGCCACTTCTGTCCAAAAAGAGGCGCTAGGGACATGCTAGTGTCCCTAGCCCCTCTTTTTACTACGGGCTCTAATTTAAATAAATTAATTTACTGAATCGCGCGCACAGGAGAGTGGCTTGTGCGCGCGCCGGAAGAGCAGGCGCTCGCCTGCTCTCCCGCGATTTTTACTGTATTGGCCTGTTAGTGAGGGTTAGGAAGTCCCTTAACTGGATGAACTGGGGAAACTGGTAATTGCATCGGTGTGCATCTACTAAAATCCCCCTCTTATATAGTAGAAGCGGCATTTGTGCATGCCTATTTAAAACTGCACGCACATGTGCACGCTTTCAGCCTATTTTATAACATGCGCACATATATGAGCATTTGTTATAAGATGACTGCATCCCCGAGCATGAGCCAGCAAACATGTGCACCCGCGCGGCTGTTTCAAAGTTACCATCCCCGGTTTTAGACCGAAATATTCCCCAGAGGTACTGATGAGATCAATTCTAGATATATTCTGGTGGGGTTTTGAGTCTGGCCCTGAGTTCATTCTGGTGCGGCAGGATTTATCGGCAGCATTTGTTACCCTTGATCATAATATCCTTATCTCAGGACTGGCTGAAATTGATATTTTAGATACTGTCCTTGCATTGCTCAGTTCATATTTGACAGATTGAATGCAACAAGTAAATTATGGATCCCAATCCTCCTAGTACCTGTTAAACACTGGGGTGCCACAGAGATCAACTTTATTTGTTATATTATTTAATATGCATATTTAAGACCTGTTTCCAAATTGACATCAGGATTAGGGCTTCGTTATCTTTTGTATGCAGATGACATCCAGTTTTTCATTCCCGTTTTTTGCTGATGTTAATACTATGTATTCAAATGCTTTGAAAATCTGGTTAACGAACAGCATATTGGCTTTAATATAGCCAAAATGGAAATTATCAGACTCAGCAGATTTGCATCTTTATTTTTTTTCATCTATATTTATGTTTAAAGGAATTTCTATTCCTATTGTAAAGGAAGTTAGAAATGTGGGTGCTATTTTTGATTCAGAGCGTTCCTTCCAAACTCAATTGAAAATAATTGTTCCAAGATCATTTTTTAAACTGTGAGTTTTGTGGCAGCTGAAACCATAAAGGGAATTTTAAAAGTAAAATAGCAGATGCATACGCAAATAGCACTTATTCACGCTACTGCTATTTCATAAACCTCGCACATACGTGTCTAAGTACCAGTGCACGAATAACTTTGCTCCTGTAAATAAGGGCCAGATTTGGGGCAGGTCAGGTGTGTTGTGGGGCAGGGGCAACATTTTTGCATATAAATCCCGATTTTATAACTTGCAAACGCGTAGGGATGTTACCTGCACGTATTTACTTCTGCTCTTTATCAGGAGTAAGTCAGAATAAAACTCTTTATAGCCAAAAACTGACTGGGTGTAGGATGTGGGTAAACTAGGGGGAGTGCAGGCTGAAGAACCAGAGGGGTCTGGATGACCTACAGATAGACTGGGCAAACTGGTGGACTAATTGTAAAATTGGGGATTTCTTTCATGCATGCATTTTATAAAATGTGCTCACCTGCGCATGTAAAAGCCGACAATTCCTAAGAAAAATATTCAAATAACATTTTCTCCTGCAATTGTTTAAAATTAGGAGCACACATATGCACGCTAGGTATATTTTATATGATGTTCACACACTTGCGCGGATGATATAAAATTCTAGCGCATGTGAGCTCGTGCCCACGTATGCACATTTATTGGCATGCATGCACTTGTTTTAAAGTTACTGTCTTATTTGGAAGAAAATGACTTCAGGTCAGTCCTCCAAACTTTACAGTGAATTGTAAAAGCCCTGCGGCACCAAAACCGGGAGATACGTGCACCGCCCCCAGGATGTGCGTATCTCCCGCTGTGGCACAAGTAAAACGTTTCTAAAAAGGGGTGGAGTATGGGTGGGGCATGGGCATATCGGGGCCTGGCCAAGAGATATGCGCATAAAAACTGACACTTTTGCACGCACTGGGCTCCCCTGCTGTGTAAATTTACTTCCGCTTTGGATAGCATGCGAGTAGTAAAACAAAAAATATAGGCAAGGCAGTGGGATTTTAAGGATTGGGGCTAACGGGGGGAGGTTGCCTATTAAATTAAGGGGGGTTGCATGGCCTATCCGTAATCTGGGTGAACTGGGAACGAACCAGGAAAATGGCTAATGGCATCAGCGTGCGTGGCACTTGTAAAATTCCCCCACTTACACGGGTAGAAGCGACATTTGCCGCACGCACGCACGCACGCACGCACGCACGCACTTCCATTTAAAATTGTGCGCACATGTACACACGTCCAGGGTGTGTTAGAACACATGTACGTATACGTGCGTATTTTTATAAAACGGATGCATCTCTGGGTGCGGGTTGACGGAAGTGTGCACATGTGCACCCATACGTCTGTTTTAAATATTACCACCCCTGGTTATATTTGCCTTCGACTAATTCTGTTTATCTAGGTCTTCCTCGGTTTCACTTAAGGCATTTCAAACAGTGTGGAATTCTGTGGCAAGGATTCAGACAGGGACGGCGTGTTTTGAACATACTCCACCAATTCTGTATTCCTTACGTTGGTTGTCAGCTAGAGTGGATCATCCTAATGGTACGTAAAGCTCTGAGCAACGAAGCACCTCAATGCATTAGCTCTTTATTAAAGATTTAGCAACCCATCAGGGCTCGTCGATCAGCAGGAACATTTTTTTTTTTTTTTGGGATGCCCCAAGTCCATGAGCAGTTAAAGGTGAATTTTAAAAGCCCAGCACCCGCATAAATTGGGGGATGGGCAAAGAAGTCGGGCTTGTGAGGAGGCAAGATGTCCGAAGGAATATTCCACACTGTAAAAACTCTCCCAGGTGTTGCTTTGAACTGGTTGCCTTTATGGTCTCAAATTCATCTATTATGTCCCCTTAAATGTAAGGGGAAGGTTAGGACTTACCCCACTGAGTCCTTACCTTTTCCGGACCAGCATTTCATTAATATCTTTGTTGATCCTGCAAATTCTGGAGAGGCTAGTCAGCAGAGGAGCATTAAAATCGGCGGTGGAGGGAGGTTTCCCTCGGCCCCCCCCTGGATGATTACCTTTCTCCGGCAGCGCGGAGCTCCCCTCCTGATGCGCTTGTGTCTCAGACTGATAAAGCCGTGGTAGATGCTGGCAGTAGGGAAGCTCAGGGAGGAGAGGGTGCTCGGCACTGAGTTTATCTGTTCATCTTTGGAGCTGGCTAGGATGGATATTGAGGCAATGAAGACACATCAGGCAGGATTCATGGCAGCAGGAAAAGGGAAGGACCACTCCCATGGGTCCCCTTTTTATTGTACATACATTCAATAGCATACAATGTGTCATCACATCATTGGCTCCTCTCCCCATAGCATACAGACGTGTCACTACACTATTGGCTTGGCTCAGGGGGTGTGTACGGATCATTTCATTGGCTGCTGAATCCTATACCTCCTGTCTTTATCCTGCATCTAACTACGTGGCAACTAGCTATTCTTTCAGGCAATCAGGGTTAATTATAAGCTAGAGAAATACGTGACAGTCAGGTATCCTCTCCTTAGGCAGAGAGGTTTAAGCACTAGTGTTGCTTCATTCAGTGCAAAGGTCAGGGAGAAGGGAAGTTAGTGTTAAACCCTGACATGGCCTGCCGGCAAAGCTCATAATTCCCCACATCTCACCTTTTCTGTTTTTATTAAGCAGCACAATAAAGCTTTAGACCCCTACCGAAATCTGTTATGTCTTGGTATGGGCTGGAGATAGGGGAAGGGGGATATGGAGAGAAAAGCTGAGTCGGCGTGGTGTGCCAGCTGCCGCAGAGCTCCTGAATCTCCACATCACCCAGAGCTGGTGCAGCGTGGTGTGCCAACTGCTGCAGGGCTCAGGATTCCCTATTAAGCAGCATACAAGACATCTTTGTATCCGGGCTGAGAGCAAGGTTTCAGTATGGATATGAGGTTGGGTATGCACTGAATACAGCAGCACAGGCAAATAATTAAGACAATTATAGTCATTATAATAGAAATCACCCTTTTGAGACCAGAAATATCAGGGAGCCAGGACCATAGCCAGTCCCATGGAGAAGTTGGTATTCTGCCTGAAAGTGGTGCATCAGCAACCATGGTTTCTATCTGCTCTATGGTATGTGTGAGGTTTGCTTTATAGTCTGATATGTACACACAGCAATGAGATCCAATTAATGCACAAACACCACCCTTTGAAGCTAAAATGGTGTCTAAGACATAGCGGTTCTGTAATGCTACCTCTCTAATCTGAGAAACTTCTGTTGTGAGTAGTTTTAATGCATAGACTGTCTGATTAAATAGGGCAGTCGTCCAGTTAGCTAGGATGTGTAAGTCCCTGTAATTCATAGCTGTTCCCATTGGAGGAAACAGGCTTCTAGCTACCTGGGTTTCTGTATACTTATCTATGGGACTCTTGATCGCCTCTGTTTTGTTACGGAGTCTTGCTTTGGGTAAATTGTTGACTGCATAGTATGAGGGGAGGATGTAGCCTAGAGTGCATCTGCCTCTCCATCTGGGGGGAATGTGCATAAATGCTAAACATTCTATACAAAACTGATGGCTGTGGGTGACTAACCCTAGTCCCATAATGATTACCCATGGCTGTGGTCTTATTTGAATTTGATATGTTTAGATGATTTGTTCAGCCAGTCCTGTTTAGTGGGAAGTCCAATGGCATTCCCTCCTTTTTGTTTGTGTTTTGTCAAGAGCTATCTTAAGGGTATGATTGGCTCTCTCCACAATGGCTTGCCCTGTGGTGTTGTAGGGGATGCCAAATACGTATTTAATGTTCAATTATTGACAAAATTCATGCAAAGGAATGGCTGCAGTAAGCAGAGCCATTATCAGTTTTCAGAACAGAGGGTAATCCCATTATCAAGAAAGTTTTTATGCAGTGATCAATTTTCATTCAGTAAAATAGCATACATGTAAATTAATCATTTAAAGGAAAAGTCATTTGCAGTAGGCTGAACCACAAACGACAATTATTTTAGACATTACATTAAACATATGTTACTCAAGACTGACACATTCATTCATCCTGCAAATATTCATTCATAGTCTTCTTGACATCAAGACAGACAACAGATAACACATAATTTGAGCAAAAAATTTCGTATCAAAAACAAAATTAGATCAAGGATTAAAAATCAAAAGGTGTCAGAAAAATGTTTGAAAAATGTTAAAATAAGCTGCAAAGTGTTCATCTTCACATCTCTCATGGCGGGAAGGCTGTCAATCTGGAAAATATTAAAAACTGGCATACAGCAAAAAATTTACTAAGGTAAGGATTAAAGTGAAATTCTTACTTTTTTAACCTTGGAGAAATCAATTCTATTATTCAATTTAATAAAATCAATTTGGATTTGCAAGAAAAGGCTTGGGAGGGATTGCTTTAGATGTAACAACCTCTATCAGTAAAAATTTTAAGGTTCAGAATTCTGTAAAAATTTGTGAAAAAGAAAATAAAACTGAAGTTTCCTTAAGACAGGAGGACTATAGACCTGAAAAAATAAAAACTAGTATACAACAGAATTATTAAAATAATAATATAATATAACTGGTAGAATAGCATAGCGCCTCCTAGTGGAAGCACCATCATTACTTTATAGATTGCAACCTGGAACAATAAATTCAATCAATAATACTCTGAGCTTACTTTCAATGTGGAATATCAGAATACAATTTCTTCATATAATTATTAGAATAGGAAATTAAACACGCTGTTCGCTCAGCTCTGTCTGCTGCACGCTAAAGTGACTGTTATTACTATTAAATGTCCTTGTCAGTAACCTCAGTTCAGTATTAAAGAAGTTTGAAAGTATTAAAAAGATTAACAACAGAAAGACAGAGTGAGAGGAAGGGCTAGTGTAGGAATGCATTGAAGGTTGAGGAAAAAGATTTGGATCAGCAGGAGATCTGATCTGTGCCCCCCTTTGAAAGCTGCAACGCACAGTTGCAGCAGATAATTCAGGAATTGAGAGGTATAAAGTAAGTGTTGTGATAGAGAAATGTATCAGATATAACAGATAGGGAGAGAAACTGTAGTACTAAGTCCAGTTTTTTCTTTTCAAAAGTTCTCCCTCCCCCCCATGACTGGCAACCAAGAGTTAATAACAGAAAGACAGAGTAAGAGGGGGAGGAACAGTGTTTCTCAAAAGAAAATAAACAGAGGAGAGAACTTCATTCAATGAATTAATCCTTCAGTCTATAGGAACTGAAAAGCAGCACTGTATATCATTAACTTAGTTAAGTATGCAAGAAGTGTACCAGCAAGTGATAACAATCTAGATAACATCAACCAGAGACAATGACTGGCAAGGATTTGCTGATCTCTTGTAGACAGATTCTATCTTAACTTACTTTGTCCTAAAGGGAAAATTACAGTAAAAATACAAGTTCTGTGCGCTGGCAATACAAGCAATTGCTATAAACTTAAATCTCAGAGAAATGGAGTCATTTTAAATGTGAGCCAATTTAACTTTGCAAAAGGGGAACATTTCACATGAAATTTACACAGTATACTGTTCAAGTTTCAGTACAGTTATAACATAAGGCTTTGCATACACTTTCTGTGGGGAAATGCTCTCAAAGTATGCAGACTTTCTGTGACTGAATATCAAAGACCAAGATAAACACTCCTTCCATGCCTGCTCTGTCTGCTCAATTACTCGGTTTAATCTGGTCTGCAATAGGTCATTGTACTGTCTTATTAAATCATTTCTTTCATATCGATACTGTCTTTGTTTGTAACGCCACTGTGATATCAGGAATGTTGCTGCCTGGCCCAAGGTCTTATATGCTAATTTCTTTGAAGACCTGGGGGCATGGTTACTGCTTATGGCACTTCGGGCTGTATTCAATAGGAATGTGAATCGTGTCCTCGATCGTCTTAACGATCGATTTCGGCTGGGAGGGGGAGGGAATCGTATTGTTGCCGTTTGGGGGGGTAAAATATCGTGAAAAATCGTGAAAAATCGTTAAAAATCGAAAAATCGAAAAATCGAAAAACCGGCACATTAAAACCCCCTAAAACCCACCCCCGACCCTTTAAATTAAATCCCCCACCCTCCCGAACCCCCCCCCAAATAACTTAAATAACCTGCGGGTCCAGCGGCGGTCCGGAACGGCAGCGGTCCGGAACGGGCTCCTGCTCCTGAATCTTGTCGTCTTCAGCCGGCGCCATTTTCCAAAATGGCGCCGAAAAATGGCGGCGGCCATAGACGAAAAAGATTGGACGGCAGGAGGTCCTTCCGGACCCCCGCTGGACTTTTGGCAAGTCTCGTGGGGGTCAGGAGGCCCCCCACAAGCTGGCCAAAAGTTCCTGGAGGTCCAGCGGGGGTCAGGGAGCGATTTCCCGCCGCGAATCGTTTTCGTACGGAAAATGGCGCCGGCAGGAGATCGACTGCAGGAGGTCGTTCAGCGAGGCGCCGGAACCCTCGCTGAACGACCTCCTGCAGTCGATCTCCTGCCGGCGCCATTTTCCGTACGAAAACGATTCGCGGCGGGAAATCGCTCCCTGACCCCCGCTGGACCTCCAGGAACTTTTGGCCAGCTTGTGGGGGGCCTCCTGACCCCCACGAGACTTGCCAAAAGTCCAGCGGGGGTCCGGAAGGACCTCCTGCCGTCCAATCTTTTTCGTCTATGGCCGCCGCCATTTTTCGGCGCCATTTTGGAAAATGGCGCCGGCTGAAGACGACAAGATTCAGGAGCAGGAGCCCGTTCCGGACCGCTGCCGTTCCGGACCGCCGCTGGACCCGCAGGTTATTTAAGTTATTTGGGGGGGGTTCGGGAGGGTGGGGGATTTAATTTAAAGGGTCGGGGGTGGGTTTAGGGGGTTTTAGTGTGCCGGCTCACGATTCTAACGATTTATAACGATAAATCGTTAGAATCTGTATTGTATTGTGTTCCATAACGGTTTTAAGACGATATTAAAATTATCGGACGATAATTTTAATCGTCCTAAAACGATTCACATCCCTAGTATTCAATTCTATTGCTGTCAGGGATTCCTCTATCAACCCTCGGGTGTAAGAGGAGTGGAATTCTGTCTCCTTGATACTTGTAAAGAGTTCTCTAAGAACACTGTAGGGAAGGGCGGACCAACTATATTCTGTCCCACCTAGTTCTTTGGTCCTTTCTGTAATGGGAGAGGCTTGAATCCCTTCCAATAATTCCTCCCTTGTGAGATTTCCATTCACTTGTTTACAGGGAGCGGCAGTTTGAGATGGTAATTTACATAGACAAATCGGTGATGCAGAATCAATGACTGTCTCAGGCAATGGCAGCTGGGGGTACAGGGAGTTGGTGGTTGGTGGGGGAAGGGCTTGCGGGCAAGGTGGAGGGAGGCTAGCTTCTCTGATTTCAGTGTCTTTAGTTTCCTGGGGTTTTTTCTCTGAGGTGGACGCAGAGGAAGCCACAGGAGCCATGGTAGGGGACGGTGCCTTGTGAGTGTGTGTCCCCAGATGTTCTATTTCATATTCTGTCCCCCCTAGCTCATTGGTCCTTTCTGTGATGGGAAAGGCTTGAAGTCCTTCTAATAGTTCTTTTCCTGTAAGGTTTCCTTTTTGCTGTTCCTGGTGAAACCCTATGCACAGGCCAGGTTGTGGCTTAATTGTGCTTAAGGGCTGTTTTTCTAAAGAAGGCGGGGAGGTGTGAATGGGCTGTGTCGTGGGTGTGGGTATGGGGAGCTGCGGATACAGAGAATTTGCTGTCTCTGAGGGAGTTTGTGGATAAGGTGGGGGAAGGGTATGTGGATTGAGTGTACTGATGGGCGGTCTGCCTGCTTCTTTACTGTCTGCTTCTAAGGGCACATGAACTGGAGATGGTGCTTTTAGACTGTTTGTCCCTATGTGTTCTAGGGCCTCTGTGCATTTTTGCCAGAGTAATAATTGCTTTATGGGGGCTCTTGGGAGCGTATGAAGACTGTTGCCTATCTTGATCCAGTCCTGGACATTCAGAGTTCCCGCCTCCGAATACCTTGGGCAACGGCAAGCTATTTCACCTATCAATTCTTCTAAATCCCCTAGCCTGACTTGTGCTATTTTTCCCCTGGTGATGAAATAATGATTCTTAATTATTTTCTGCAGCTTTCTAGCATGACACGTCTGTTTAGCTGACAGTTTCCCCCCCATACTCACGATTGTTGGGAGCAGACTTGCTGAAAAATTACTTACGATTACGGGAGCAAAAGTCTGCTGTTGCGGTAGCTATCTAGGCTGTTCCAGCCGAGTGAGCAGGGAGCTTCTTATCACGTCGCGGGATCACCAGATATTGAGGCAATGAAGACACATCAGGCAGGATTCATGGCAGGCAGGAAAAGGGAAGGACCACTCCCATGGGTCCCCTTTTTATTGTACATACATTCAATAGCATACAATGTGTCATCACATCATTGGCTCCTCTCCCCATAGCATACAGACGTGTCACTACACTATTGACTTGGCTCAGGGGGTGTGTACGGATCATTTAATTGGCTGCTGAATCCTATACCTCCTGTCTTTATCCTGCATCTGACTACGTGGCAACTAGCTATTCTTTCAGGCAATCAGGGTTAATTATAAGCTAGAGAAATACGTGACAGTCAGGTATCCTCTCCTTAGGCAGAGAGGTTTAAGCACTAGTGTTGCTTCATTCAGTGCAAAGGTCAGGGAGAAGGGAAGTTAGTGTTAAACCCTGACATGGCCTGCCGGCAAAGCTCATAATTCCCCACAGCTGCCGATTTGACACTGCTTTCTGTGAGTGTTAGAGGTTTTTCATCTACTTTGGGTGTTGCTGCCACTTACACCAGCATGGTTCCACCTAAACAGCGAGTTGTGACTTTAGATGCTCTTTGGGATCTAATGGTTTAATTTGGGTCAGCATTTTCTGAGTGCTGATACTATTGCAAGCAAATTGGAGCTTGAGTGTCGATTATGATTCTTAGCGTCAGAATGTTGCTGGGAAAAATATCTGGTTTACGGGATGAAGAGAAATTTAGAAAAAACTGTCCTAGCCTCACTTATTCAGGATCATGGGAACATTTCCAGAAGAGTAGAATTTATTGAAAATAGTCTGAGACATCTTCACCTATTACATTTTCCTCAAGTTATGGGTAAAATACCATGGTTAATGCTTTGTAGATATTTTCAGAAGGTTTTAAATATTTACCCAGAATTATTTCCTAATATTGATAATTTTTTTTTCTACCTGGCAAAGTAAATCAACTGATCTCTAGTCTGTAGCTAACAGCTTTTATAGAATCGTCTGAATATGAAGAAGTGGAGAGACGAGCACTGCTTATGTCTTTCTTCTCTGAAAGTGATTTGAGCATTGTTTATGAGGTTGTATTTTCAACACATGAATAAATGTTCATGCAATGGCAGTTTTCTTCTATGTTGGTTGTATGTCTTTTGTTCTCATTTCTGCCTCTCTGTAATAATTGTAGTCTAAAGAGACTGACAATATTGTTTTTCTTTATTAAGAAGTTTCCTACTTCAGGGTCTGAGAAGCTGTGGTTTGAACCCTCTCCGTCCTTCCTTCGATTTTTCTTGCCTCGTAATGCCTCATACCAAGCGGAAGGCTAAACTGAAGGAGAATATCCAAGCATCTCCCTCAGTAGACTTTTCCCAGCCATGGATTGACGTTTTCTTGCCTTGACAGCAATGATTTGCCCCAGAGAAAGAGCCGTTGTGGTGTCTGACATAGAGTGAACGCCAACACTGTTTGCTGAGGAGACATCATTGAGCCCTGGTGAGCCGAGGATGCCCTCCCCTCCCTTTTGTCTGACGCGCACAAGAGCAGACTTTTTGCCCGACAGCCCCGGAATTAGGTCAGTGGCACTTGGAAAGACTGCTCCTATTGCTATTTTGGGCCCTGGATGTGTAGTCTCTATGGAGGATCGATGTGTTATGGGGGGACTTGTTCCTCTCCCGGATGGGGGAGTATCTCTGGACAATCCCTGGATTCAGGCCTCGATGTTTGTGCCTCAAGGGGATATTGACAACAAGAATATCGATGAGAGTGAAGGCTGTTAGGATCTCAGGGTAAACTCAATTCAAAAAGTGACCTTAATTAAATCTCCAGTTATTACCTTAGAGGCTGTTTGGAATGCTTTAGTCTTCTGGAATCATCTGTTTCCTCATTAATAAATGTTACAATGGGTACTAATCGTCATGTGCAAATTACTGAAAACTCTGTTTCTCATGGAGTCAGACTGGAAGCTCTAGATACTCCATTATCTACAATTGAGAATATCCAACATGGTTTGATTCAGAATGAATTGGTACATGCGAAGAAATTCGAGAATATTGAGAATTCCATCAGAAGCTTAAACCTGAGAATACTTAATTTTCCTGTTGTCAAACTTATTTCACCATTGAATTTGTTTAAGAGCTATATATCCCAGGTTTAAAAAATTCCTTCTGATGCGGGCCTGTTATTTCTAAGGCATATTATTTACTATTGAGGGATGTAGGAGTCAGCAGAGAGCAAGTTAAACAGTCTACTTTAAACTTGACAGATTTTTTTAGAATCTTCACAAGAACTCTCAATTTCAGAAAGAGGAACGTTATTGGTTACTTTTGCTTTTCTGAATGATAGAAATTCTGTTCTTAGATTTTTCTTTCGCGATAGGCTGGTTCCATTCTATGGACAGAAAATATGAATATATCCCGACATTACCAGGGTTAAAGATCGCAGGAATACGTTTCTTTCCATGCGTTCAGAGGTTTTGGCACTTGGTGCACAGTTTATATTGCTGTACCTATGTAAATGTTTAATGAAACATTGTAATATTAATTATGTGTATTTTGAACCTTCTCAGTTGCGACTTTTCCTGGTCTCCCACGCTGACAATTAGCTCTCTTTGAAGATTCGGTGTTTTTGAAATAATGGTGTTTGGTTTGCTTCTCATTCTTTCTTTATTTTCTGTTCTAAATGTTAATTCACTCTTTTTTCTTTTTAGTCTCCCATCTATTTTCTTTTTACATAGAGATATGTGTAAGTGATATCATACTTATGTCCATAATGTTTCTTATAGCCTTTGGGGCATGGGTGTCCAGTCACGCGCACAAGGTGGGGGGGGAGCACGCGGCGATGCAATCGGGCCTACCCCAGTTCCCTATCCCCCCACTTATCCTTCCTTTTCCCCTCTCCTTCCCGACCCCTAAACCTACCATATCTATTCTCATTTTTTTTATTTTTTTATTTTTTTAACTAACTTGCTCTCAGGAGCAGCAGTAAGTTCCGCGCGCCAGCCCAGACCCCGCCCTTGGTCCGCCCCTTTTTAAAGGCCCGGCACTTCTGCGAGTACTGGGAGATAACGTGCGTGGCCGGGCCATCTTGAAAATGTGCTCAGTGTGCGCCCGGTCCAGCCATGCCCGTGCCTCCCGGTATTTGCGCGTGCCGGGCTTTAAAACTGTGCTCTATAAAACTCACTGCGCGCACACATGAAAATTTTACAAAAAGTGGCGGGGAATGGGCGTGGTCTGGGTGGGGCAAGGGTATTTTGGGGCCTGGCCAAGAGATGTGTGTGCCTAAATACTTACGCGCCCTGGCACGTGCCAAGGCCCCTCGCTGTGTAGCTTTACTTTTGCTATGGATGGCATGTAAGTTCTAAAATACAAGGATCGAGCCGTTTCTGAGGGGTTTTTAAAGGGTCTGGAATAACTGAGGGGAAGTGCAGGCTATCAAACCAGGAGGGTTTGGTGGACCTAGCTGTTAACTGGGCAACTGGTGGATGAACTAGTAAACTGGCAATGGCGTTGGCACGTGCCCCTTTTAAAATCCCCTGACTTACATGGTAGAAGTAGGATTTGCACGCTCATGCGTGTGTCCACTTAAAATTTGGTGCACATGTGTGTGTGCAGCCAGGCTATTTTACCAACATGCGCACATATATGCGTGCAAGTTATTAAAATGGCCACGTCCCTGCACTTGCGTGCTGATTTGAAAGCTACCATCCCTGGTTGGTTGCAACTCAAGAGAGTTTTTGTTTTTTTTTGGCTATGGCAGGCCCTACTCTATGGAATGGCTCCCCGAGACACTGCAGAAAGAAATGCATGTAAAACCTTTTAAGAAACAGTTTAAAACAGTTTTGTTTCGGGAAGCGTTTTAAGTTAGGGAAGCAAATTTTGATTCCTCAGGAATATGATCCAAGCCAAATGGCAGCTGTGATATGAATAATTTGTTGATTTAGTGTGTAATTTTGCTATTAAGTTTGTAAGCTTGTGATTTGTTTTTATGGATGGAATTATGTGAGTCGAATAGGACCTAGGATAATACGACACTAACATTTTTAAACAAATAGCTTTTTAAACTAGGTCTCGGTGTTTTACTGAGAGACCTATTGGAAATACGACATTTAGTATTTCTCCACATTTACCACATCTCTGAGTTGAATTTTCAAACAGGAAAAGCCTACTTTTATACTTGTGATTTGCCTACAAGCAGTAAAAGCCCCGTTATCTGACTTGATCAGGGAACAGTCCATGCTAATTAATTGAAAATGCCAGTTATCTGAGAGCCTTCTGCTTCCTTCTCCTTTAGGGAGCAAGAGGGGAAGGGGATGATGGTGGACAGAGAACAGATCAGAGAAGAAAAAAACTGCTCTGCTTCCTAACCTGGTCTCTTTCATCCCCTCCTGCACATTGCAGGGAACAACAGACGAGGGGGTGATGCAGGAGCACACAGAGCAAAGCAGAGAAGCTACTGTGCTCTCGAATGGCGATTAGCATTTTGATTGACCCTTCTTGACAGCAGCCCCTACTGCTAGATGCCAGTTGGTTGAGTGCCGGATAATGGAGCTTTAACTGCAAGGAAAATGTATTTTAATTTTTAAAAATCATGTTCCTGTGAAATGATTATCTTCTCCGATTCTGCTAGGACTTGATTAGTAGGAAACTGTTAAATATAAAGGCAAAGTTAATTTATGGACTTTATTGTACTACATGTTTGTACAACAAAGGGTAAAAGACCACATTTCATAATCAATTTACTTGTGAAATGTGGTCTTTTACCCTTTGTTGTACAAACTTGTAGTAGCTAAGAAATTAAAAATTGATTCTCCTGGCTTACATTGAGTCCTATGTGTAGTAGCAATATTAGAAATTGTCGTTCCATTGGCATTTGAAATTCTTGTCATCTTTCTTATTTGTTTATATTTGTATTTGATCCTTGAGGAAATATTATCGTTGCTCCTGCGTTCCTGATTGCCCAGCATTCCTGTGCCTTGCCTTGTCCAGCCTTGCTTCATCCTATCTTGCTTCGTCCAGCCTGTCTTGTCCATTCTATCTTATCCAGCCTCGTCCCTTTCTCTTTGACTTGTCCAGTACCTTCATGTGCCTTCATCCATTCTGGTCTGATCTCTTGCTTTGGACCTGACCATGTTTGCCTGCCACTTGGACCTAACCTCTTGCTTTGGACCTGACCACATTTTCCTGCCACCTGCCCCAACCTGTCTCCGTATCTCCAGCTTGTTGCTGTTGTGCTGGAGGTGGACCCTTGGGCTGAGGTGGGGTTGATGCAACCCCTTAGGCAGAGGCCTATGGGTCCCCACTGTCGGCAGGCGGAGTGGGCTGATGGACAGAGGCCAACTGGAGCTTCACCAATACCAGCCCTCATTCTCGCGGGTTGAGCCTTTGGGTGCCAGGGCCGGCTGGACTTAGGTGGGCCTCTGTATGACGTCGATGAGGAGATGGTAATCAGCCCAGAGACAGCAGAGGGAAGATGGTACAGTCTTACACTGGACAAGGTAGTGTCCTGGAAACTTGAGCGCCAAAGGAATATAGGCAGACAGGGGGTGCCTGAGCAAGAGCAGACTGAAGCCTGAATAGACCAAGTTCAGGAAGAAGGCTGTGGAGGTGTCAAAGGACAGGCTAGAGTCAAGGCTGGCGGCAAACTGGTCGTAGTGGCAAGCAAGGCTGAGGTCTGAACACGGAGAGGGTCAAACGTAGTCAAACGATGCTGAGGTGTGGATCTGGAGAGAGGCAACAACGTAGTTGGACAATACAGAGGTCTGAGTTTGGAGAGAGGCAACAGCGAGGTCAGGCAATGCAGAGGTCTGGGTCTGGAGAGAGGCAACAATGTAGTCGGACAATGCAGAGGTCTGAGTTTGGAGAGAGGCAACAGCGTAGTCAGGCAATGCAGAGGTCTGGGTATGGAGAGAGGCAACAACGTAGTCGGACAATGCAGAGGGCTGAGTTTGGAGAGAGGCAACAGCGTAGTCAGGCAATGCAGAGGTCTGGGTCTGGAGAGAGGCAACAACGTAGTCTGACAATGCAGAGTTCTGAGTTTAGAGAGAGGCAACAGTGTAGTCAGGCAATGCAGAGGTCTGGGTCTGGAGAGAGGCAACAGCGCAGTCTGACAATGCAGAGGTCTGAGTTTGGAGAGAGGCAACAGCGCAGTCAGGCAATGCAGAGGTCTGGGTCTGGAGAGAGGCAACAGCGTAGTCTGACAATGCAGAGGTCTGAGTTTGGAGAGAGGCAACAGCGCAGTCAGGCAATGCAGAGGTTTGGGTCTGGAGAGAGGCAACAACGTAGTCGGACAATGCAGAGGTCTGAGTTTGGAGAGAGGCAACAGCGTAGTCAGGCAATGCGGAGGTCTGAGTCTGGAGACCTCCGCATTGCCTCTCTTCAGACCCAGATCTCTGCACTGCCTGCCTACGCCGTTGCCTCTCTCAGATCCGGACCTCCGCATTGCTGCCCGTTCCCTCCACCCCCCCGCACCTTCCCCTCCCTTCCCCTCCCTAACCCACCCCCCGGCACTATCTAAACCCCCTCCCTACCGTTGTCGGCAGAGTTACGCCTGCTCGAAGCAGGTGTAACTCTGCGTGTGCCAGTGGGCTGCTGGCGCGCCATCACCTGACCTGGGGGCTGGTCAGGAGGCCTCAACCACGCCCCGGGCCAGCATCACGCCCCCGACACGCCTCCCGCCCTGCCCCGAAATTCGCGCTGCCCACCCGACATGCCCCCGACAAGCCCCCTTTGTGAAGACCCGGGACTTACGCGCATCCCGGGGCTTGCGCGCGCAAGGGGCTTTTTTAAGGGTTACGCGCATAACTTATGCGCGTAACCCTTTTAAAATCCGGCCCTGTGCGCGCCGGGTGCGTTTAAAAATCTGCCCCATTGTTTTTTCCTGAATTTCATTTCTTTTATCCATCTCTCTTAGAGAATGTTGTATGAAAAACTCTAGTCCTGCTGTTTTTTTTTTTAAATGCTTGTTTCACATCATATGAACTTGCCTCCATAATTTTCCTATATGATGTTTTGCCTTTAATATATTATCGTTTCCCCTTTCCCAACTTTTCCCTTTCTAGTCTTACTTCTGTACTTTACTTCCCTTTCCAAAATTGGTTGCTAATAAGGAATGGGTTGGAGCATGTAGACTGAAGTTAGAAAATGACTGAAACCTTTTATTGCCTCTAGTAGATGAACAATTCTCTGATTAGGTTGAAGTTTTCAGTATCGACTTGCTTTGTCTGTATGGCTCTGTAGCACAATTTGTTCAGAGCTGTACAAAGGGTAGCTATATCTCAATATTCTGACAGGGGAATGAGAAACCAGGCCAGGAACATCTATCTATCCTAACTCAATAGTAATACATACATTTAATAATAAAACATTGCAAGGAATTCTTAATTGTTGATAAATTGCTAGAGTTAATAGAAAACAGTAAAATGTTCTAGACTGAAAATGTAACATTCCTGAAATTACTGCAGGGAGAGATGAAAGGCGTGGATGCTACTCTGAGGTGCTGTAAAATATGTTGTATTCTTTGATAAAAGCTATTGCAGTATAAAGTACAACAAAATCATTAAAACCCCCAAACATATTACAAATATATTTTTAAACCTAAGATAATAATAAATATTATTATGGCTCCAAGTGCAGTATAGTTTAATCAAATGAAAAGTTATCTGTTTTGTATAGAAAATAATTCTCATCATGCAAATAAAACATACAATTTTCTTTTTTCAAAAGGTTTTCTACCATTCTGTGTTTGAACAGCTAAAATCTTTTGAAAATAGAGTTCAGGTACAGAAATTCATGAATTTTGAATGCATTTGCTGTCCCTTAAAATTACACATCTCACTTTCATCCTGGCACAAAAGCTTTCTCCATATCTGTTTGTATTTTATGCAGATTGCAGAAAATAAAACATTTCTTTTGTTGCCAGAGGCAGGTCAACATGGCAATAAAATGTAATGAAAACAATTTGGTTATTCCATGCAATTCCCTCCTTGCATTATTTTCTGCAGAACCTGACACATGATTAATATATATTCCACATTCTTATCCTACCTATGTTACTTTGGGGAAATTACTAGCGTTTGCTGGGTATCTGGCCAAGTGCTTAGCTGTTACTTTAGAAAGAAAAGAAAACTTTAACAATTGTGGTTGATCATGTGGGATAAGTGTTTGTAAATATGTTGTTAGAATACATATTTTCCTTTCAGATGGGAAGGGGGGGGTGCGGCCCGGGACTTAATTATTATTTTTTTAATTGGGGGGGTGTCATCTGTATCACTATAGGGGTGGGGGAGGGGGTATGGAGTTGGGGGTGTCTGTTTCAAAAGGGGGAGTGGGGAGGGGGCTGTGGACATCAAGGGATCATCTGTGTCACTATGGGGGGTGGGGGGAGAGGAAGGGAAGGGATGGCCGGGGCAATCGCCGCATGAGTGCCCCGGGATGTGTCTGAGTCCCGGGGCTTCGGGGAGGGAGGCTCTCCGGGGTGGGGCGGAGCTAGAGCCATTTGCCGCTGTGCCAAAGGGATAGTGTGCCAGCAGGTAAGTTAAAGAAATGGGGGGGGGGGGGGGGGGGAAGGTTAGGGGAAGGGATAGGAAGGATAGAGTATGGGGGGAGGGAACGGGTGAAGGCCACGGGTGTCGGCGCACACAAGATGCAGTAGTGTGCACCCCCTTTGTTCGTGCCGACCCCCGATTTTATAACATGCGCGCACCTGTGTGCGCATGTTATAAAATCGGGCATCCATGTGTGCACGCCGGGTAGCGGGCGAACATTGACACCTGCGCGTAGCTTTTAAAATTTACCCCATATTGCGCGTTAGAGCACTAACGCGGCTTGATGCATCACCCAGGGAGATTGGTATGCCTGCCTATACAAATATGTTTGAGTAATGACTTTAGGTCTTTTAAAGAATCAGATTGATGATTTGTCTCAAATAATGAGTTCCATAATGTTGGGGCTGCCACAGAAAATGCATAATCTTTTTTGTGTCAGCAAGACTGGCCTGTGTTACAGAGGGCCCATCCAGGAGTCCTCTCTGAGATGATCTAAGGGCATGTGTAGGTTGATACAGTCGCAAAAGGGCAGTTGACCAGGAAGACGCCTTCTCATTGATTTACTTAAAAACTGTTATGCTGATTTTATATTGAATTCTGTAAGCTACTGGGAGCCAATGTAAATCTATTAATATAGGCGTAATATGGTCCCTTCATTTTTAACCAGATATTAATGGGGTAGCCATATCAGTTGCAGCAGCTTAATACTTACAGCTGGAAGACCAATAAAGGCTGTGTACAATAATCCAAGAGTGGGAGAATGGATGTTTGGACCACTGTTTGAAAGTTATTTGAGTATAATAAATTTTTTATACCATACAGAACTCTCAGCTTAGAGAAGCTAGAATGCACAACAGATTTTATATGAATGCAGAATGATAGACTTGAATCGAGCCCAGACATTTTACAGATGAGCTGACAGTAAATATAAAGTTAATCAGTGGTAAAAGGTGACATTTGCACTTTATTTGAAACAGAATAAAATCTGTTTTTGACATATTCAAGGCTAGTTTATTATAAAATAACCATTGTTTCATTGTTGACATACAGTCAAATTATTACAGATTTGTATCTGTCCAAGATGGCTGTACCCGAATGAAAAACTGTATGTCATCAGCATACAATTTATTTCGTTCACAGAGGTCAGCCAAAATTTAAAAAATAGGTGATAAATATATATTAAAGAGCAAAGCTGAGAGTTCTAATTCTGATCAACTGAACCAAATCACGGTGAACCTGGAAGATGTGGTAGGCCTGATTGACAAACCCACAAGCATCATCGCAACATTTTGTTTTTGGTCTTAGAGCTCTTGTATGCTGCATTGCTGCCTATATTTTTCTGCCACTGCCTCGGTGGCCTCTCAAATAGAACTTTTAAGCTCTAAAACAAAAAGAACAATAATGTAAAAAGCATAGAAAAGCCCAAGACCAAGAAGCTGATGGTCAGTGGCTTCAAGGCCTGCATCTGCGGGTACTGAATGTCCATCATGGACATGCACTTCATTTGTATTCTGTCTGGGCCTGGATCATGACTCCTCCCGTTGCTACAGCTGTGGTTGGATGTCCTCTAAGGCACAGCAGTATTGGACTTGGAAGAAGGGGCTCTAAGGAATATGCTGGCAGGTAAGAGCTTGAAGCCTTGGCACAAGTCTGAGCAGCAGAGCCACTCTTCAGACATAGAAACATAGAAATGATGGCAGAAGAAGACCAATCGGCCCATCCAGTCTGCCCAGCAAGCTTCACACTTCTTTCCTTTCATACTTATCTGTTTCTCTTGGCTCTTAGCAACCCTTGGTTCTATTTCCCTTTCACCCCCACCATTAATGCAGAGAGCAGTGATGGAGCTGCATACAAGTGAAATATCAAGCTTGATTAGTTAGGGGTAGTAACCGCCGCAACAAGCAAGCTACACCCATACTTATTTGTTTACCCAGACTATGTTATTCAGCCCTTATTGGTTGTTTTTCTTCTCCCCTGCCATTGAAGCAGAGAGCTATGCTGGATATGCGTGAAGTATCAGTTTTACTTCTCCCCTGCCGTTGAAGCAGAGAGCTATGCTGGATATGCGTGAAGTATCAGTTTTACTTCTCCCCTGCCGTTGAAGCAGAGAGCTATGCTGGATATGCGTGAAGTATCAGTTTTTCTTCTCCCCTGCCGTTGAAGCAGAGAGCTATGCTGGATATGCGTGAAGTATTAGTTTTTCTTCTCCCCTGCCGTTGAAGCAGAGAGCTATGCTGGATATGCGTGAAGTATTAGTTTTTCTTCTCCCCTGCCATTGAAGCAGAGAGCTATGCTGGATATGCGTGAAGTATCAGTTTTTCTTCTCCCCTGCCGTTGAAGCAGAGAGCTATGCTGGATATGCGTGAAGTATCAGTTTTACTTCTCCCCTGCCGTTGAAGCAGAGAGCTATGCTGGATATGCGTGAAGCATTAGTTTTTCTTCTCCCCTGCCGTTGAAGCAGAGAGCTATGCTGGATATGCATTGAAAGCCACATTAACTATCAACAAATATTGAATAAGCCTAATAATTGGTAATACCTATAGCCTATGAACTCTCCGTTAATTTTACATACTCTTACCCACCCCTGTCAAAGCGTCATTGGACTATTGATGCAAGAAACTGAGAAGGGAATCTCCCCCCTTCTTATTCCCAAAGACATGAGAAGGCTCCCCCATGGTGCTGGTTTGTGGTTGAGCATGCCTCCTTAAGCCTTGAAGACTGGAAAGGGAAATTAGAAAGTTTCCCACATAGTGGAGTTGCTCAGAGACTCAAGCTATATGTACATCTTTAAAAGTTTCCTGTGTTGGGAGTAAGCCTTCACCATGAGGTAAGGAATTCTTCTCCTCCAGGGAAGTTCTTTCACAAAGTGGAAGGGGAAGAAGTGGGATCAGTTTATTCCGACTTCCTTCTGAATGTTTTCCCCTTGGATGAATAGATATCTTCTTTGTCATCCTCATTGTCAGGGTCGTGGCTTAGTGTTCTCCCCAAAGCCGGGGGAGGAGGAAGATTCTATGGGGATTCCTTCAGGTATCCTGCTGGACTTGCTTCAGCATATTTTTCCTCTAGAGAATCTCTTATATCCCAGGATAAGCTGACAAAGACTGTCCATCAGTGTCAGGAAAGAAAAGGTCCCAAGAACAGATGTCTTCAGGTTCTTCCAATTCTAGCTGGCTCTGTGGTTATCCTGGTTCACAAACTCATCAAGGACCTGCAGATAAGGATGTGGCAGTGTGCTTTCCGATGGCACAGAAACTGGACCTAAGGCATAGGGTCCAGGTTTTGAAGTTGACCAAATACCGAGGTGGTGGAGTTAGCATTGAAATGTGCTATGTATACTCAGAATCACTCTACATGTCTCCTGGGATGGATCCAAAAGTGTTTGGGATAAAGTTATTCCAGGGTTCCATTTTGAGTTCCCGGATTGCAGCTCACTAGCTCTACATGATGCAGAATTTGCACGAATAAGTGAAAAAGTTAAAGCCTTCAATGGAATTGCCAGACTCCGAACAGACTGCTGTCAAGAATGTGGAGGAATGTAAAAAGCACCTCATTTATTCCATTTATGAAGCTTTTGATAAAAGACTTCAGCTGCTTCCATAGGAGCCCAAAGACTCACTTGGTTATGAGCGAGTGGCCTCAGAGGATGTGCTTAATTGTCTCATGGATTTACTCTGTACAGGGGACAACTTGTTCAGTGACAAAATTCAAGAGACTGTGGCTCTGATTAAGGAGCATCAGTTCATCCTACAGTGATTATCAGCTGCTGCAGGGGACCAACTGGCTCCCACACGGTTCTAGTACTTGTTATACAAAGGTGTTATACAAAGGCCCAGAGTTGCCTCTCCCAATCTTTTCATCCTCATCAAGCTCCTTCTACACTTCAGCAGCAGCATCTGTCCATTCAAAGTCGATAGAAGGAAAGACATCTGCTCAGGACTCACCAGCAGAGTCAGCCTAAGGTGGGAACCAAATTTTTGATGATTATAAGACCTGCCTCCCCCAGTGGGAGGAAAGATGCAGTCCTTCCTTCCAAAGTGGCTCCAAATTACTAAGGATGTGTGGATCCTGAAAATTGTGAACTACTGCGTACAATTCTCTCGCCCTTCACTCTTCTTAGCCTTCCCAGCTGTGGCGAGATATGAATTCACTCCTCCAGAAGGCAGTTGGACTTGTACCTTCCCAGGATTTTCTAATCCCCAAGAAGTCAGGGGCTGTTGCCTATAGTGGATTTGTGAAGATTGAACAAACTGCTCTTTCGGGAACTCGCTCCAGACAATTTTTGCTTTCATTAACCAAGGGATTTTTTTGTGTAAGCTGGATCTGGAAAAAGCTATTGCATGCTTTCCCATTCATCCTGCCTATCAAAAATTCCTTTGCTTTGTGATGATGGATGCATACTACCAATTCAAGGAGTTTCCTTTTGGCCTCTTGGTGGCTCAGAGGTGTTCATGAAATACTTTGCAGTAGAGGCAGCACAGCTTCATTGGCAGGCTATTTGCATATTCATATACCTAGACAATTGATTGGTGATGAGTCCATCTCCATCAGGAGTTCTGGAGTCCCTCAAAAGTCCATATAGCTTCTCTGGTCCCTGGCCTTCCTAGTCAACTTTGCTAACTCAAATCTGAATCCAGCTCAAAGAATTCAGTACATAGGAGCCAGGATAGACTCCCTTCAGGAGAAAGCTGATGACTTGCAATTCTTCATTTGACTGCGTCCCTCTTGGAATGAAACTTTGGAACATCTTCATATCTGTATATCTTCAATCAAACAATGGTTACACCAAAACAAATTGTCACTTAACATATCTAAAACAGAATTTTGATTTATTTATTTATTTATTCAAAAGCTTTTATATACCGATGAACGTTGGGAACATCTCATCGGTTTACATAAAACAAAAAGAAGCTAAACAAGCTTTACAAATAACAATGAACAATGAGCGTAAAATTGAACAAAATTGAGGAGGTAAATACAAAAAACAAAGGGGCGAAACAGGGAAGAACTGCAAAATTGGACTGAACAGTTTACTATAAAAGCGGGATCAAGGCATAGTTAATGCAATATAGTTAAATTAAGAATGAAGAGGGTTCGGAGGGGAAGGGTGGGTGGTTATGTGAAAGCTTGTCTGAAAAGGGATGTTTTTAGGTTCTGCTTAAATTTTTTTTGGGCAGTGTTCCTGATGCAGAGAGGATGGGAGCTTGTTCCATAGGATGGGACCCGCCAAGGATAAAGCCCGAGCCCTAGTGGAACTGAGTTTATTCAGAGATCATATTCAACTTTTAATCAGGAATCAATTTTGATCGATTTGAGTTTTCCGATTGATGCCCCCTATTAAAAGCTTAGGGGTTTTGATCAACTCCAAGCTTTCCTTTCAGCCTCAAATCAAAGCCATAATTAAATCTGGGTTTTTGAAGCTATGTGTTCTTTCAGGGTTAAAACATCTGCTGCATAACTGTAACTTTCGTACTATTGTTAAATCATCTATTTTCCCTCTGATTGATTACTGTAATGGTCTTTGTTTGGGTCTTCCTTTGAAATCATGGCATCCTTTGCAGCTTTTGTTAAACTCCACTGCATGGGCTGATTACTGGGATCAAATGCTATGAGCATATCACCCTGGCTCTCAGTGGTTTTCACTGGTTACAATTGCAGCAGCGAATTATGTTTAAAATTGGAATGATAGCATTTAAGTTAACTAATTTGAGTTCATGTCCATGGTCTAATGCACTCTTAAAAGTATATGAACCATCTTGACAGTTAAGATCCTTTCAACGGGAGCTACTTGATGTGCCTTAGTCAGAGCTGCTTGCCTTACAGTCACAAGAGAGTACGCCTTACCAATGGAACTCAGAATGTCTGACTGTATTAAGAAGTTTCGACGACTCCTGAAAAGCTTCATGTTAAAACAAGCATTTAGATAAAAATACTGATATTGGTCCTCCCGTGAAATATGTCCATCTGATGAATTATGATTTTGTTTTTGTTTATTTGGTAAATACGTTTTAATAAGTTTTGTATTATTTACTTGTTATTTTCTGTGAATGTTTTATTTTGTACATCGCTTAGGCCATCAGTGTTAGGTGATAAATAAATTTTAATAAATGAAATGAAAGCATTTCTCTCTCTGGTTAAAAGGCTGCATTGCTTATAGACCAAGTGTCCTTCTCGATCACATGGCAGTTGCTGTGCATGTGGTATCTCTGATTTGGCTGCATATATGGGGCCAATGGGATCAGCTCTTTCAACCTTTATCCCACAAAATCTCCATCATCTCAGGGATGAGAGCATCCCTTCAGTGGTGAATGAATCCAGAAGTTCTAGAGGTGGGTCTCTTGCTATGATTGATGATGTTATAGACTGGTGCAGAGCTACAGAATCCTTGTTTTCATGTTCTCTGTGCCACAGATGGAAGAGGGATGGAGAGAGAGCTGTTGCAAATGGAAAAAGTCATCCATTAGACATGTGGGCTGTGCAATTAGAAGAAAGGTCCACCAGTATGGTGGAAGAAGAAGGGGGAGCCAATTGCTGCCGCTGCTGTATGACATAAGCCTGTGCTCTAGGGAGAAAGTCTGAGATAGGAGGGGTGATCCTGGGCTCTAATTAGGGAGAGTTCTGGGATCTGGTAGGATATGGGAATTTTGGAGTCAGGGAGGCAGATTATAGAGGTCTAGCTGGGGAGAGAACTGTGGAAAGGGAGGGGATACTGGGGAGAGGAGGGGGATGCTGGGAATAATGCTGGGGTCAGGCAGGGGATCCTGGGGTCTGATTGGAGGGAGTGCTGGGGGTCAGGGAGGAGAAGGGGATCTGGAACTCTGATTGTTGGGGTGAGGGAGAGAGATACTGGAGTCTGGCAAGGGTGAGTACTGGGATTAAGGAGGTAAGGAGAGTGTGCTGGCCTTAGTATTTTTTCTATTATACTTTCAGGCTACATTAAAAAAAAACCTATTATTCTGCTATTTTTTTTTTTATTATGCAGTCTAGGAGTATAAGTTCTGCTGTAGCTCTTAGGGACCTTCTCCCTGCTCCCCGACTGGAGCTCTGAGGGTGACTCCTTCTCCGCCCCTGATGCAGGTGAGAGCTACAAAAATGACACACTGTAAAAATGTTTGCCCACCCCTATTTTATATATAGACAAGCAGGAGGTACCAGCTCTTTTGCACCCTCTAGTAGGAGACCATCTAGATCTGGTCATGGGGAGGACATCAAAATGCCCATCTCCAGGCAACTTACCTTCTGGAAATCCAGAATACATTTGCAGACTGCTTTAGCAGAGTGTTACAACTGCATAAATTGTCCTTGGATCAAAGTATCGCTGATAATTTGTTCAGTCTCTGGAGAAGACTGGTGATTGATCTCTTCACTTCAGATATCAACAAGAAGGTCAAAAGGTTCTGCTCCTTGCAGATACAGATCAACGCCCAATACTTTTCTACTAAACAGAAATGTAGGTCTATACTAGACATACCTAACAATTCCTTTAATTGCCAGGACTGTCCAGAAACTTCCTCGGGCCAGATGAAGATAATCCTCATTGCACCAACCCGACCATGGTAATTGTGGTTTCCATATCTCATCTGTCTCTTTGTTCAATTGTCAATTTCTGTTGGGAGATATCGCTGACTCTCATTACACAGAAATAGAGCAGGCTCTGCCATCGCAACCTTCCACTTACCAAAAGGCCTTAGCACCTCTTCAGTCAAGGTTCATCTCTGTATTATCTAGGTGTATCACCAGAAGGTGGAAGGGGCTCTGCTCTCTCTCTCCAGCCTCTGGTATTCAAGTTCATTAAAGGGCTTTGGCATTTCTGATCAGTAAATCTCTAGTGCCTTGGGATCTCAGTTCTGTCCTAGTTCAACTCCTTTTGAACCACTCAAGTCAGTGGTTTCTCACCTGGAAAGTGTTGTTTCTTGTTGCCATCACTTTGGTATGAAGTAACTGCAGATACTGGTTTTATATTCACCATTACTTTCTGTTCCTTCCAAAAGTGGAATCTACTTTTTACATTAATCAAGCTATAATGCTGTCTACATTCTTTCCAACAAAGCGGAAGCCGATCCAAGATTGCTGTGCAGCGATGATAAAGGAAGAAGATCTGGCCAAGTTTCACTTGCAATTGGAGCTGCCTTAGGGGCTACTGTATAGTAGAACTCTTGATAAAAATGACATCAGTCAATTTGCATAATGGGCCAGATCTTCTAACATGCACACGGGCGTAGATTTGTATGCGCAACCCGGCGCGCACAAATCTATGCGCGATTTTATAACATGCGCGCGTAGCCACGCGCATGTTATAAAATCTGGGGTTGGCGCACGCAAGGGGGTGCAACTTTTGCACCTTGCGCGCGCTGAGCCCTAGGGGAGCCCAGATGGCTTTCCCTGTTCCCTCTGAGGCCGCTCTGAAATCGGAGCGGCCTCAGAGGGAACTTTCCTTCCACTCCCCCCCACCTTCCCCTCCCTTCCCCTATCTAACCCGCCGTCCAGCCCTACCTAAATCCCCCCCACCTTTGTTGTCTTAGTTACACGCGTAACCCTTTGAAAATCTGCCCCAATATGCATATAGTAAATCTTGTCAAAAGTGACTGCTTTCAACTCCGCGGTCGCACCTGTCTTAAAAATAACAGTTAACTCCACCACTACATTCGAATCTCAATCCAGTATTGTATGTTGAATCGTTTTACACAATTAGATCTTTGTTGCGGGAAAACCACATTCCAAACAAACCAGTTGTACATGATAACGGCAAAAAAGCTGCGGCGCGTAATGGTGTTTGATAGCTACTGCTCTGAAGGAGGCCTAAAGTTATTCAATTATCCTAGCCGTATATACCTGATACTTGACTAAGTTAGCCAGATAACCCCTTCCTAAAATGCCCTCAAAATGCCCCTTTTTTAGCCGGCTAAATTATAGCCGGATAATTCGTTATCTGGCGATAATTTAGATGGATGAGTGGCTAAATATGCCACATTTGCCATTTAGATGGCTAACTTTTCAATTATCTGTCTAATTGGCATCTGAATATGGACCTCTTGGCTTTTTATTTATTTATTTATTTATTTATTTATTTGTTTATTTGTTTGTTTGTTTGTTTGTTTGTTTAGTTTTATATACTGTCATTCGGTGTAGCCATCATAACGGTTTACAAGATTCAAAACAGATTACAGATAATTAAACATTGTTGATCATTCAAAAATAAACAGTGGGAGGGATGAAGGGAAGGGGGAGAGGGCGGTGGGGAAAAGGAAGAAATGGAAAGAAAGGAGGATGGTAATGGTATTGGGATTTATTCATTTTAGATGTGGATTAGTGTTCTAATGTTATTGTAACATCACTTGAACTTAATTCCTGCAATGATTTTTGGAGCTTTGGCCCACCTCCATATCTATTTTGGAATCTATTGTATGCATCAGTTATACAAAAAGGATGCTGGTTTTTAAAAAAGATACTATGGTAAGTGATAACCATGTTTCATTTACAGCAGCATACTTAAAACATTGTATGGCAGATTATATAAAATCATGAAATAGTTTTCAAATGCTTTAAAAATGCAAAACTTAGATTTTTCCCTTACTCTGTTCTGCACGTTTGTCAGGCAGCATGTCTTAATGTTAAGTTCTCTTTTGTAGTTCCAACCTGCAAACAAATTAAAATGTCCTATAGAGTCCCAGTTAGCATTCATATCAGAAGAATATCTGTTTATAGAGTCATTTCTGTTTAGTTTGTGGCCTGATTAATGCACATAACCTTTGATAACACCCATGTGTTGTCTCAGTATTTTATTTGGACAAATTTATTAATATTTCCCCACATTTTGAACTTGTACATTAAAATGCAAGCTATTATCATCATACTGTGTACTTTTTGTCCTTCAAGGCTGCTGGTTGCTAAGAAACCAAAGAGCAGAGTCCTCTAACCTCCCTGTAGTGTTGTTATACAGTTACTGTCCGTGGGGAACAGGAACGTCAATACAAAGATAAAAATACGAATCTAAAAATAATTATAATTATTTGAAAATTTAAAAAAAGCGTTTCAGTTTTAGAATATAATGAATTAAAAGCACTTAGCAGTGCTTCGTGATTTTGCCATGCCCTTCAAACGCTTTCATCTGATCTCATGCACTTGTACAATCGTGATGGGGGCTTGGCTATTTTTTTTAAAAGCTAATTATTGCAGTGTTCAGTGAAATTGTATTAATAATAATGCCTTGCAGTACACTGCAGACCTGTAAAATGTGTTTGGGGGAATTCTGCCATTAATACTCCAGCAAAAGTGGCTTGATATTATTCCAAATGGTTTATGGGGAAAAAATGAGATTTCTACAGATTTTGCTGATGACATCCAATATCTGTATTCCATCTGTAATGATAGACCAGTGTTTCTTTTATAAAGCTTTATGGGATACTTGGGAAAAACAAGTTATTTGAGGTTTTCTTTTTTTTTTTTTTTTTTTATGACAGTAAGGATGACATACCTGGAGGATTAAGGCAGAAGATCAGATTTCTTAAAATATAATTCTTATATTCTAGTGATAGATTTTGTTTGAATAAAGTATCTCTCAGTCAAGCTTAGCTCAATACCAGAAAGCAGCTTCATGAGAGAACATGTTAACTTGCAGCATATTGCTTTAGAGAGCACCCTGGCAATAACTTGGACCTACAGATACAATGGGTGCCTTATTTAGTAGATAAGATGCTGGTTTCAAGATAGAAATTTATAGTGAATTATATCTGTTACACTAAGATAAAGATACAGAATTTATGATTATGTGACTTGGATTTTGGAATAGAAAATACATATTGAATATGAGAATTTTATTTGGAGAATGGCACACTGTATTTCTGTTCACTTTCTTGAACAGAGGAGTCTGACTTGCATTCGTTTATAATGAATATGCAAAATACAACAAATCAAGCCATTTTTGGTTCGTTCCAAACTGAAAATGGTGTTCTATGAAAATACTTGAAAATTGTTGGGTACTTTTGTATTTGTTGCATTAAAAATAGGATCCACTTTGGGACCAGGCGTCAGGGTCCAGCTCAGAGGCCTGATCTCATTGCCGAGGCCTAAGTCTAAGCCCAATGCCAGACCTTGGCTTGGAGACCTGGTCCTGTCGCCTAGGCCTAGGCCTGACACTAGGGCCCAAACTTGAGGTCTGGTCCTATTGCTGAGGCCTAGGCCTAGACCTAGACCTAACACTAGGGCCAAGCTCAGAGACCTGGTCCCATTGTGAAGGCCTAGGCTTAAGCCTGATGGGGCCAAACCTAGAGGCCTAGTCCTGTCACCAAGGCTAGGCCTAGACAACACTAGGGTCTGCCCCGGAGGCCAGGGCCCATTGCACAGGCCTAGGCCTGATGATATTGCCTGTCTGAGAGGCCTGATCCTGTTGTTGAGGCCTAGGCTTAGGTGCAACACCAGGGTCTGGTCTGTAGATAAGAACCCTAGGCCTGATGTTGGGGCCTGGCCTGGAAGCCTAGTTCCATCATTGAGGTCTAGGCCTAGGACAAGGCCTGAGCTGGGCCTGGCCTAGAGGTCTGATTCCATGGCTGAGGCAAAGGGCTAGGCATAGTCCCAACACTGGGGCCCAGCCCGGAAGCCTTCTCCCATTGCTGAGTCCTAGGCCTGGTCTTGTCGCTTATGCCTAGGCCTGACACCAGGGCCCAGTCATGTCACTGGGACCCAGCCCGGGGTCGCGGTCCCATCAACAAGGCCTAGGCACAGCGCCGAGTCCCAGCTTGGAGGCCTGGTCCCTTCACTGAGGCATGGGCAAACTAAATAGGACATATGGTCATTTTCTGTCATCATGTTGCTTTGTTTCCATTTTGTGGTCTTGGCCCGATGCTGAGGCTTGGCCCCATCAGCAAGACCTAGGCCTATGCATGATGCCAGCGCCAGGCCTGGAGGCCTGGTGCCATTGTCGAGGATTAGGCCTTGGCTAGAGTTGCCAACTCTCTGGATTTTTCTGGACTGTACTGATTTTATTTTATTTCAATTTTTTATTTATTGAATTTTACAATTTTCAAACAAGTATCCACTTTGTGAAGAAATAATGTGTTGAATACAAAAAAAAAGGTAATTACATTTAGGTAATAAGATTCACAATAATATAAATAACCAGCACCCTTTAGACACCATAATAATGGGGAGGGGGAGATCAGCAATATATAGGAGGCATCACACAAAGAAAAAATTAAAGGCAATGGCTTAGCTTGACTAAAACATATACATTTCAATAATGGAAGATTTTAAACTCGGAGGTTACTAGCTTGAATAAAAATAGTCTTATATTTTATAAAACGTTTGAGCTGCTAGTCTTTCCTTTAGCTCCACTGGCCTTCTTGCGATTGAGGTGGGCCAGGGGACAGAAAGCTGGGAGCACAAAATCGTGCAGTTAACAAGGAAAACTGCCGTGGCTTTTCCTCACGTTTGGCCGCCAGCGGGTTGAGTTTTACTGGCTGGCCCTGCCTTTCTTCGTGGCCTTTTCTAAATTTCAGCTTCCGGTGGGTTGAGCTCCGCCGGTGGCCTCGTGTCCCCTCTCCTGCTGCTTCTGCCCCTTAGGTATGCTGCCCCGTGCAAATGCACAGTGTGCACACCCAGTCCCCACCGGGCCTGTGTAAGTGGAAAGAAAAAGAAGGGGGGGGGGGGAGAAAGGGGAAGAGATGAAGGATCAAACTGGCAAGAAAGAGGAGTGGTCCAGTAATTGAGCTGGGAGAAGGAAGCGAGGAGGAGGAGAAGACTGGTGCAGAAGTCGAGCTTGAACATAGGAAAGAAAGAGAGGGAATGATCCCCTCTAAATGGATGGCCTTCCAACCTCCCCCCCCCACACACTTTTCATGCAGTGTTTAGCTGTGAACATGTTTACTCTACACATGTGGTTTTCAGAGAGTGTGTTTCTGCATCTGTCTACCCAGTTGTGTGATTGTCGCTGCTTTACCAGGCATTGCCGTGAGGATCTGATTATGTGTCTGACTGGATGCCTGAGTGAATGTGGGGGCTGGCTAGGCATTTGTAAGCAAATAATTATAGTTGGTAACCCTCATGATTCAATATATATGCTGTGTACACTTTTTTCATTTGTTTTTTTTTTTTTTAATGAAAAATTGGTGGATGCTGAAAATAAGCTAGGCTCGCCAATCAAAACACAAAGACCAAAATCTATTATGCTCAATGGTGAAACAAATGAAGGTGGACTGATTCCATACTATGAAAGATATGCCTCACCCTTTGCTACAGAAGCATTCATCGCCGTACATATAAATTTATTTTTGATCACATTTTAGGGAAAAATATTGTATTGAAACCCATGTTATTACTTGCTGTCAAAAATAGTTTGTCCATCTAATGTATCACCTACAGAAACCAAGAAATGTTTACTGTGACTCAAAGCCCAGGACAAGCTTTCTCAGATTTGACAGATATAGTAGTATACTTTGCAATGTAATCTGTGCCAGATTAATGGTGTGCTTGTTGTATCAGCTAAATAGTTAATTGAAAACCTACTGTGAAGCTGCAACCTGATTTTAGCTTATGGATATGGTGGAACTGAAATCCTTTGGAGCAAATATTGAAGTTATATAACAACATAATCAGGTTTTGGCACAGGAAATAAGATAAGTATTTATTTGTTTGTTTATTAAGGGCTTGACATTTTCTATCTGCTCTTTGGTCTTCTAGCTCAATCAATCTCCCTCTGTGGAGTTAGGTAACCACTAGCCTAAGCCTTCAGTCTGCGACGCCACCCCCACTCCTGCCCTCACAGTTTTATATGTCCACTCATCCTAGCTATTGCAGTGAGTGTCCTCGACCAGGAGCCACAGACTTCGGCTTCTGTTGAGTGTTTTCTCCATGTATAAACCAATACTCTAGATATAAATGCAAACAATAAAATTCTTTGTTGATAGCTCTTAATCAGCGTACAGAGCATGGGGAAGGCGGACTGGCACCCTAGATAGCTTGGGTATGCCTCAAGCTCCTCCTTCCCTGAATGCTTGTCACAGCTGGGTTTATATACATTTTTCTTTATGCTCTTTTACCATTTTAACCTTTCCGACTTGCGTCATTGGGCCTCGGCCGAATTCCCCTACTACCCCCTTCTTTCCCAAAATACTTGTCTTTGTTTTTCCATAGTTGTGCCAGTTCTTTTCCGTTTGCTGTTGGTGCCTAGCAGTCAAATATCATGGATCATGCCATCTGCGACTTGCTGCCTCTTTTTGTTCACGCCTAGCTGCTTCTCCCCGCATGCTTGGTTGCCTCTTTCTGCCACTTACCCAGACTCACAGGAGTTAAAATGTGTTTCTTTATCTCTGTTTGTTGACAAGAGTATACAATGTGGATCCTTAGTTTGGCCACTAGGTATTACCATGGAATGATGACAGACTGTCTCCCCCCTGGGGGCTGCTTCTGCAGCATTCCTAGCCCAGGTCAGCCCAAAAATCGAACTCACATCTCCTGCATGGCACTGAGCAGCACTGCCACTGAGCAACCAGGCCAGTCCAGTTCGTATTTATTTGAAAAGTTAGCCCATCCATGAATATGCAAGAGAGATTAGCATGCATGCTAACTAAACTGTATGCAAATTTATTTCCTGCACATTTATTAGGGATACCTCAAGGACTAGAAGTGAATAACACTGTGATTTACTGTATATGCTTGAGTATAAGTCGATCTCATGTAGATGTTGAGGGTATTTTTTGGGCCGCAAAATCAAGAATTACCTGTCACCCGTGGATAAGTCGAGGGTAAAACCTAGGGGGCTTTTGAAATAGTGAAATCATACTAAGAAACAAACTGATAACTTAAGAAAATTGCTTTTAGTTATTTTTTAAAAGCAGAATAAAGTGTCTCATAAGAAACATTATTTAACAACTTGAGAAAATGTCCCTGCTGTATGATCCTTCCCTCCCTCCCCCTTGGCTGTCTCTGCTGTTTGAATCGGCTTCTTATTCAAATCCTTCCAAATCTGATTCTTCATCTTTGGAATGTCTGAATAAATTGTGGAACTGTTCTTTGGTGATGCCATTAGCGAAAATGTTGTTTTCGCTGTCTCCATCTGTTGACTTATCATCTGATGCTGATTTGTCTTTGTCTTCATAGTTGGTGTCATCTTCTGATCCATCCATAGCATTGTTAATGCCGCATTTCAGGAATGACTTCTTGACCATTTCTGGTGGAATTGACTCCCAGGCATCCTTTACTCATTTCACTTCCAAATCAATGCGTGGTTTCATCAAGTTACCTCCTTTTGTTAACTTTGCTTGACCAGAACACATCCGTTGTTGCCACATATATGCCGCAATTGGTCCTTGAAAGGCTTGTTGAGACAGACATCTAATGGCTGGAGCATTGATGTCAGACCTCCTGGAATCACTACTAATGTAATCGCCATTTTCTTTGCATCATCCTTAACATCCTCTGTTATATGTGTGCAGAACATAGCCCACACCAATAGTGATGGTTGTTTTCTTAGCCCTGCGCCTGGTCACCTACTCCATACATCGCACAACCATCATTTCGTTCCCGCCTCTTCCAGCCAGCCTTTAGGATGAACCCAAACAGTTACACCTGCTAGAATTTTTAGGTTCTTCGGCAGTGTTTTCCTCTTGAATATTACCAGCAGACATAGTTTTGTCCCATCTGCCAGACAAGATAGGACCATCGTGAAATATCATGAACAGTTATTTTTACAAGTATGGTCTTCTCACCAATGCCAGCTATAGTGTGATTGCCAGGCATATCAGATGTCATAGGCGTTTCATCCATATTACCAATATTATTCCTATTGAAATGATTCTTTAATCTCTGCTGAATAATGTATTTGTGGAATGAACAGATCTTTTCATCAAGCTCTTTAGGCAGTTTGTGAAATCTTTGTACGCCGATGAAGGCACAATCCATATTGGTTCATGAACCGTGAACACCAACCAGACAATTCTTTCAGACCTTTGGTCGCTGAATATTTTTCTTTGTTTTGCCATTTGAAGGGCACGAATTCTAATGCTCGAGAGACTCACAATGTAGCCATTTTGTCTGCTTTCCATTACCCAGTCATTCAAATCATTTTCCATTCCTTCAAAAGGTGCAGTTTTGAAACATAAGGCTTTCTTTGACTTTCGCAGTTCTAACAGTTTTCTTCATTTTTTTCTGCAATCTCTGACGAATTTTTCACTAATGCCAAATTCTCTTGCAGCTACACGATTACTGACCTCCTTTGCACATTCTATAACCTTCAGTTTCATCAATATGGTATAAGATACTCTCTTTTTCTTCTCAGAGCTCATTTTCCTGGGGTAAGAAGTCATTATTTTAATGGCGATCCATGCTGTCTGAATCCTTCCTTCCCTCCCTCCCCAATGGCTGTCCTTGCTGTCTGAATCCTTCCCTTCCTCCCCCATAGCTGCCCCTGTTCTTTGAGTCCTTCACCCCCTTCCAATCCCTGCTGTCTGGACAATGACGGCACTTGAAGTTTCTCAGGAACATCCTTCCTCCTCCCCCGTGGTGCCCCAGTATAGCAGTAGGACAGCTTGACCCCACAACTCCTTCGGATCTCTTAATGCAAATGCTCGCTGCTGCCATGAGGGCGACGACGACTTTGCAGTCACTCAGGAGTGATCTCCCTCCTCCCCCGTTGCGTCCCAGTGGCACGCTTTGAACCACGTGGTTCTAAGTGTGTCAATCAGACCCTATTTTGGGAGGGGGGAGGATGTGCCTGCACAACCTCAAGTCCCGTCATTGTTCTGATAGAGCGAGTGGGTGAGTTAAGGAATAGAAAGGGGGTGCAGAGGAGAAGCTGTCCGAATGCCTCACTGGAACACCACGGGGGAGGAGGGAGGATGTGCCTTAGCAACCGCAAGTGCTGTTGTTGTCCTCATAGCAGCGGCTGAGCTAAGGGATCGGGAGGAGGAGCATGCGAATGATTCAATCACGCATCTTGAATTACGGTACCAACATTAATGTGGATTGACCCGTGGATAAGACAACCTCAATTTTAAGGACTGATTTTTAGGGTAAAATTTTTTGACTTATACACGAGTATATATGGCAAGTTTCAACTTTTTATTTCAAATTCATAGTTCAGTTTTTTATTGGTAACTTTTCATTGGACAGGACTGTAAGTTTTACATTATGCTTTTTGTATGTAGCATACTACCAGATGCTGTGTATTAGTAATGTGAGAGATCTCCACTGCTTCCAGTAATATCCAGTAATAAATTATTTATGCCCTGCCACTGATATATGACACTGCTGTGTCTTATGCTGATACTTGTGCAACTGTGAAGTTATTGTAAATTTTAGTTAAACACCAAAACAGGCTTATCTCAGTCATTTGGTTAGAGCATTGGGCTATGAACCAGGAGACCAGGGTTCAAGTCTCACTGCCACTCCTTGTGACCTTGGGCAAGTCACTTTACCCTCCATTGCCTCAGGTACAAACTTAGGGGCAGGATTCATCATTCCTCGCGGACTGATGAATCCCGCGAAAAAGGGGGCGGGGTGAAGGGGGAGGCAGGCCTGCGAAGGGCCGCAGCCATTCGCACCACGGCGGTGCGATTTTCACCAGCCGCGATGTGGCCGGCTGCAGCCTTTCACACAAATAGCGCCACCGTAAAAGGTGGTGCTATTCGCCGTGCTACTGCCGGCGAGAATGTTCCTCACGTTATCGCTGGCGGTGGTGCCGCGGCCGACTCCTCCCCCTCTCCGCCCCGACTCCTTCCCTCTTGGTCATTTACATCCTATCGCACGCGAAAAGGCCCTTTTCACGTGCGATAGGGGTTTATTGCGTGCATTAGGGACTTATTGCACGAGCGATAAACCTTTAGAAAATAACCCCCTTAGATTGTAAGCCCTCTGGGGATAGAGAAATTTCCTACAGTACCTGAATGTAATCTGCTTTAAAGTACAAACAGCAGAATATTAAAATCTAAATAAAAAAAAAAAATATTGCTATGTACTGAATTGTTTTATTTTTGTCTATTTAGAGCTTCATTTTTTTGTTTCTTGTTAGGAAATCTCTAACACAGGTTTCACAAATAAGGCCTTATTTATTACATTTATCCCGTATACACAGGGTGAGAGAGAGCATTTGAGCATTTGAGACCATGAGCCCTTAATATTCCAGCATATTGGTTTGAATCCTAATGCTACCATGATATTACCACTTGTTGGGAGAATTATGAAAATGCAACTGGAGTTCAAAAAGAAGCAATCTCCCAACTCCTCTAATTCTGTTTATGCAATCTCAATCTCTCTATCTCTCTCTCTCTCTGGCTTTCTGTCTACCTGTTCTTATTTCCCATACTACTTCATCTAAGAACAGTGATCAACAAAGAGTATTATGAAATTTAAGGATTAAAGAGCAATAAGGCATTTATCATGTGGTATAGCTGGTCTTTGCATCCTGAAAGCTTCATGCTTGTGGTACTGATTATTTACCATATCTGTTAAGATGTTATAAATGTATTATCACAGCTGCTTATGCAAATATGATAACAGAGATGGTAACAAAGAATAATGTGGTATTTAAGTATTCCATTCCTGAGTACTAAAGTGAGATAAGTGGTGTATTTACTGTGACAAATTTAAGTTGAGGTTGAGTGCGGAGACTTCACCACCTAGGGAGTGATGTCACTGCAAATTGCATGAGGGACAAAAGTCAGCACTAGATCAAATTAACTTCTTTCAGTAGTCTGGAGCCTTCTTATTTTATTTTATTTATTTAAGGTTTTTATATACCGGCATTCATGATAAAATCACATCATGCTGGTTTACATTAAAACAGTGGTGCATAAAAAGAAAAAACAAACTGGAACTGTAGAGCGGAAGAAAGCAGTTACAAAAAACAGGGATGCTTAACTGGGAGAGGAAGGAAAAAGAAAAGGTTAATAACATTTTAAATATTTACAACGAACAGTTAAATGAGCTGGTTGTGTTATAGAACTTGAAATTGAGGGACATTAACTGGAGTCCGGGAAAGCTTGTTTAAAGAGCCAAGTCTTAAGTCTCTTCCTGAAGGTTGGGAGGCAGGGTTCCTGTCTTAGGTCTGGGGGGATGGAATTCCATAAAGGGGATACTCATGGTGCAGCAGAAGCAAGAGAAAAAGTAAGGAAAAGAAAGGAAGGAAAAAGAGAGAGAAGCTCGTGGGAAATGGAACTTTTTCCCTTTCTGTGACTATGGAAAAAAATCTGTATTGATAAATTTTCCTCATCATCCTTAGGAAAAGTGACATTGTTTTAACACAGTTTAATGTAGTATATTACAGAATACTATGCAGCATATTAAATTTAATTGTCAAGCCATAGTGCATAGTCCTTGAAGTATTATTTGTAAACTTGGTATGGATATAACTGAAAACTATCACTGTATGAATGAAAGCATATACTGAAGAATTATTATACTTGTTACAAGGAGGTTGGATGGTATTGATTCCATTTTACATTTCTCAATGTCACATATTTTGAATCTGATAAATAACTTAGTAATCTGGACTGTAATATAATGCTCTCAGGACATCTCTGTAATGAAGATACCTCATTCAAAATTAATTAGGAATGAATCTGTATGCTGGTTTTCAATAATATAAAAAACTCTCCATCTACAGTATGATATTGCCATTTGTAGAGGGGTGCATGTAAGAATATGCCATATTAGGTCAGACCAAGATCCAACTATCCTAGTATCCTGTCTCCGATAATTGCTGATCCAGGTTGCAAGTACCTGGCAGATCCCATAAAGAAGATCTATTTCCTGTTACTCACTACCAGGGACAGCAATAGCTCTCTGTACCTGGCTAATAATGTGTTATGGACTTTTCCTGCAGGAAGTTGTCCAAACCTCTTTTAAAGCACTGTGGGGCAGATTTTAAAAGCCCTGCGCGTGTAAATCCGGCTGGGTTTACGTGCGCACGGGGGTTACGCACGCCAAGCCTATTTTGCATAGGCTCAGTGACACGTGCATGCCCTGGGGCTCGAAAAAAGGGGTGGGGCGGGGGCATGGCCAGAGGCCTCCGAAGACCTGCTAGGCCGGGGGATTGTGCGCCAGCAGGCACAACTTAAATAATAAAGGTAGGGGAATTTAGGTAGGGCTGGGGGGCGAAAGGAAAGTTCCCTCCGAGGCCGCTCCGATTTCGATTTCGAAGCGGCCTCAGAGGGAACGAGGAATGCCATCAGGGCTCCCTTAAGGCTCGGCGAGCACCCCCCTTGTGCGCGCCGACCCCGGATTTTATAACATGCGCGCGGCTGCGCGTGCATGTTATAAAATCGGGTGTAGATTTGTGCACGCTGGGTTGCGCGCACAAATCTATGCCCATGCATAAGTTGGAAAATCTGGCCCTCTATGTAGAAGCCTTAACCACATCCTCTGGCAACAGATTCCACAGCTTAATTATGCGCTGAATGAAAAAGTAATTTTTACTATTTGTTTTAAATCTGCTAGTTGTTAGTTTTATGGAGTGTCCCCTTGTTTTAATCTTTTTTGAAAGGGTAAATAGCTATCTTTTATTTACCCGTTCCACCACACACATGATTTTATAAACTTTTCTCATGTCCTCTCTCAGCTGTCTCTTTTCTAAGCTGAACAGCCCTAGGCAGTGTAACCTTCCATCTGCGCTTTCCAAGGTAGTTCCACCCTGCATGACTCTCTGTTCCAACCAGGAGTTCCTTGCTCGGGTGCAGGAGCTAGGTGTGTGACCACATAAGTAGTCCTGCTTGCTTTAGTGCCCTGTGTAGCAGTTCCACGTGAGCTCAGCTCCGAGGGATAGAAAAGTCCACAAACAATAATCACATTAGCAAAGTACTGTGTTAATGGTTATCCTTCCTTGCCATTACTGGTTGAGGGACCAGGTCTCTCTTCTTGCACTTATCCCTTGAGTCTCGTTTTCTTCTCGAGGATAGCTGCCAGGGCCTCTCAGGGACAATTTCCTGGACTGCCAGGTGGCAGTTCTCCTTACTGTCCTGCCCGGATCACATTGCGATTTTTTTTCCCCCTCATAACTCAAACAAAAACGAAATTATAAGTTCCATCAGTTCGTAAGAAGAAACAAAATAAGCCTTTGGTAAAGCACTCCTTGTACAGACCTGCTAGGCAGTAGCACAACACGCCCCTTCTCCCTACAGTTGTGCTGCAGGCAACAGCGTTCCCAGTCCTCCAAACAAACAAGCAAGCAAAAGTTATCAGAGTAGCCTCACTTACTTCCATCTCCGTTGTTTCAGTTTCAGCTACTGGTAATCCATCTCCATATCTTCTCCTCCTGTCGTGGAGCTGACCTCTGATTTAAACTCCTCAGCCTCGTCCTGCATCTCCTCCTCTCTCATCATGTGTTCAGGTGTGTGTGTTCCCTCCCCTGGGGTCACGCCTCCCGGTGTATGACCAGCCCTCTTTCTTTCTTTCTTCCTTCCCTCCCATTGGTCTGGCCTCGACTCAAAGAGTCTGGGAAATGTAGTCTCCCCCTGGTCTCTATGGCCTTTGCTGCCTGGTGCCTTCCTCCCCGATTTGTTTGTTTGTTCTGGGTTGAAATATGCCTTTGCTGCCTGGGCATACCCCCCCCCCCCCCCCCCCCCCACACACACACACGTGCTCTAACTTAGTTGAGCTCGGGAGCCAGGAAACTTGCGGACAAGCCAAGTCACAAATACTTCAAGTGACAGTTTCAGGGCACTTTGTGCGGTCTCCTGCGGGATGCAGTGGCCGCAATTGGGATAAAAAGGATTATTTGTCAGGAGGGGGAGGCTGCGTCCTCTCCCTCCCACGATATTGGAGGTGGCCTGAAATATTCCTTTGCTGCCTGGATTTGCCCCAGGCTCTCCCTGGGCTAATCCAGTCCAGGCTTTTCTCCCTGGGTAAACAGTGGGCCTCATCACACTATATAGTAACTAACACATAGATACAAATTACAAACAAATATGAGTGGTAAAGAAAATTAAGAAAAATTTTAGGTTAATTCAAAGCAAAAACCTATTTATTGAACTACAACTACATGTGCAACGAAAACATTTTACATTATATAACAACAAGCATTTTTCAAATAATGATCATACAAAATGACAATGTCAGCCATAAGCCATTGCTAGAATAAAACGAAACAATATTAAACAGAGCATCCACAAACCCGGCTATAAACTGTTCTCCAGTCTGTTGGAAAATGAAGAGGAGTCAAGAAATGAAGGAAGTTCTCAAACTTTAAGAAGTTCTTGCTTCTATACAGCTGAACAAGAAGCTGGAAGTATACTTGCAATAACATCGAACACCGGTATATAAAAATCGAACACCGGTATATAAAAATAAACACATCAGTGTTAAAAACTTATAGACCTTCATAATTTATTTATTTATTTATTTATTTATTTTTTGTTTTTCTATACCGATCTTCCTATATTAGATGCAAATCAAACCGGTTTACAAAGAACAAAAACATGCCAAACGGCCTTACATGGAACAATGAACATTTAAGCAACTTTAAGTAATAGTCAAAGAGAAGAAAAACTAAATATACAATTTAAATTACATAGTAATCAAGGTAGATAAGAATTGGAATTGGATTACATAGTAATGAAGGTCATAAGTGATAAAAGTCCAGTAAATGTATAAATCAAAATATGTTGTTCTTGTACTAGGCTTAGTTAGGGAGAAGGTATGTATAAAGAGGAGTGGGGAATAGCGGAAGACATAAATGGAATGAAATAGAATAAAATAAAATATAAATAAATAAAAATAAAATAAAAGGGAAAGTCAAAAGAGTGACTAAGGGTCTCTTCAGAGGGAACCAGAATAAATGAAAAAGACTAAGACTAATAACAGATCAAACCATATAAGGGAGAGAAATAAACAGAGAAGTGTAGTAAGAGATGAAGAGAATGCTTTAAGCTAACAAGATGGTTCTGGAAAGGCAAGCTTGAATAACCAAGTTTTAAGTTTTTTCTTAAAGGAGATTGGGCAAATAATAGGCACTACCAGCTCAAATTTAAATGGCCTTCATTTACTTTATGCTTAATCATGTCTAGTCCATTAGTGTGACTGTCCACAGTATTTTTTGAAAAAATTTTAATTATTGCAAGTAAAAACAACTTACCTTTCAAGATAATCTCAAGAATTTTCTCACAAGTACCCATATTTTTTTTTAAGATTCTTGGGGCGGGGATTGATGATGTGGTGATCTCCGATCATGCACCCATATGGCTGGAACTGTCCAACTCTTTATTGAGACATGAGTTTTTTCAGTGGAAATACCCATATTTCCTGGCAGAGGATAAAGTCTTTCAAAACTTTTTAAGGGATAAGTGGGCAACCTTTGCTGAATTAAATAGCCAACATAAGGATAATCCAGTCTTGTTTTGGAATACAGCAAAAGTGGTGCTTCGGGGGGACATTCTTTCCTATGTAGCCCATCAGAAGAAATCGTTGGATAAGCAACTTTTCACTTTGGGTGCCCAACTTCAGAGGGCTAAGCGAGACTTACTGCGATGCCACTCCACACAGCATAGGGAAAGGTTTTTGATGATACAAACAGCTATCAATGATTTGATTCACCAACGCACTAAGAAAAGCTTTCTTTATTACAAATTTAAATTGTTCCAATATGGTCAAAAATCTGGTAAATTGATGTCCCGCCTAATTAAGTCAGCCAGCGGGTCTCGCCGCATATATGCTATCAAGAACAAGCAGCAGCAGTTGATCACATTCCATGAAGGCATAATGCATGCTTTTCATGAATACTATTCCCAGCTTTATCATACAGAGGGTTGGGACGCCTCTAAATGGGAGGCATTCGGAGATAAGATTCAATTCCCATCTTTGTCGTTGGAGTTCTCTCGCTATCTGAATGAGCCCATTTTTGAAGCGGAAGTAACCCGGGTGATACACACTATGAACAAATTAAAAGCTCCAGGTCCCGATGGTTACAGTTCCAAATTTTACAAGTATCTAGCAGACCCCCTCTCCAAACTCCTTCCTTTAGTTTATAACTCATTAATTCAGCAAGGTACCTTCCCTGTTGGGGGTAATGAAGCTCATGTGGTTATTCTTCCCAAACCTGGGAGAGACCCCCTACTGCCAGCCTCATACCGACCTATTTCATTGTTGAACGTGGACAATAAAATATTAGCTAAAATTGGGCAATGTCTTACCTTCTCTGATCCAGCCTGACCAAGTAGGCTTTGTTAAACACTGGTATGCTTTTCGGAATATCAGACAAGTAGCTATTGCAATGGCATTATGTAACCGGATTGCCGACCCATATTTGGTGGTCAGCTTGGACGCGGAGAAGGCGTATGATAGGGTTGAATGGGGTTATATGTTCCATGTTTTACAATTAATGGGGTTTGGTGGTCTCTTTCATCAAGCCATTGAACTGTTATATAGTAGTCCCGACGCTTGTATACGAATAAATGGGGGGCTGACTGCTTCCTTTGTGGTAGAAAGAGGGACTAGGCAAGGATGTCCGCTTTCCCCGCTTTTTCTTTTACTTACTTTGGAGCCACTCTTGCTCGCTATACAAGCCACTAGCACTATTTGGGGCATTCAATTTCAATGGGAAGGGCAGAAGGCAATTTTCAAGTACGCGGCTTTCGCGGATGATGTGCTGCTTTTTCTCACATCTCCACGAAGGTCACTGACAGCCCTTCTCACTCTTTTTCAAATTTACGAGAAACTTTCTGGCCTACTGATTAATTGGGATAAGTCAGAGGCATCGCTTTCCCTGAAGCACTTTGAGAACGGTGGGGAGAGTCTTTCCCCTTGCAATGGGCTAAAGGCTCTATTAAATATTTGGGAATTAACCTCTCAACTAATGTGCAGGACATTTATAATCTTAATGTGACCCCATTGTTACAAGCCACCCAGGCCAAATTGACAATTTGGCGGGACTTGCCGCTTTCGGTCAGTGGCTGGATCAATTTGTTTAAAATGCTGCTGTTACCCAAGTGGCTTTATATATTCCAAAACTCTCCACTCTTGATATATTCTTGGGATCTGACCTGTCTTGATAGACTGTTGCGGATGTTCGTTTTGAAAGGGAAAAAAGCGAGAATATCGCTGAAGGGGTTGCAGCTTCCATGGGTTAAAGGGGGCATGGGGGGTACCGGTACTTAATTTCTATGGGATGGCAGCAAATCTCCGTCTGATCAGGGGGTGGATCCTGGAGAAATCCTCCTTTGTTAATATGCTGGCTGAGCATACTCTGATTTCTCCGGTGGCCTTGAGCTATGTTCTTATGTGTCCGAGGGAGAAGCTTCCTCCCTTGCTAATGAAACACCCACTTATATAGCCTCTTCGGAAAACCTGGGCTCAGCTCACTAAGTTTTTGGGAATTCCTGGAGTGTGTTCATATTTACTCCCTGTAAAGGGCAATTTGGATTTTTCCCTGGGCTCTAATACCACCTGTTTTCAGACTTGGCGGCGACAGGGTATCTCATATTTGGGTCATGTATTGGATGCGAAGGGTTCCATTTTATCTTTTGCGGATATGCAGGAACTCTATGGGTTAGCAGGGGACTCATATGTTTGGTTATTTGCAGATTACCCATTATATCAAGTCACTGGGGCTGCCTGGCCAGCGCCTGGCAGTGTTTAAAGCATTAGAGAAGTTTTTCCAATTTGATCTCACCAAGGCGCCCACTCTTTCCATGTACTACCGACGGTTGGCAAGGGGTCTTCCTGTAGATTCTAACCATATAGCGGTGGAACGGTGGAACCGGGATGGGGCCTTTTTGTTAACTCAAGAACACAAAAGTGCAGAGCATAGAACTTTTAGTCCTGATCAAATGAGATTCCAATCATTTTATAAGCAAGTAAGTTCTGAATTTTATTGCGGCAACTCCACTGCATGAATGTTAGCACAGCAAACAATTTTCAAGGTGCCCCAACACGGACCCGTGTTTCGCCAGAGGCTGCATCGGGGGGACCAACAGGAATTCAATCTTGGTACAGTGCTGCACTACAATTGTCTTGTAGTGCAGCACCTTGCTTTGGTGTGTTTGGAGCCTTTTTGTTAACCCCAACTATTTTTTCCTTCAGTGTCCGGAGTGTCGTTCTGATCACTGGGTACATGTATTTTAGAGAAATGCACCTAAAATTTCTGCAACGAGCATATATCTCACCCCATATTGCATATCGAGCCAGGCTTGCCTCTACGGCAACCTGTGTGTGCTGCTGGGGGTTGGTAGGGCATATGTCCCATGTTTTCTGGAGCTGCCCTATGATTCAAGGTTACTGGCAGCAAATTGTAAGTTATATGACCTCCCTAATAGGAGTACAACTCCCTAGATCCCCTTATTTATGGCTGTTTCATTGTATCACTCGTTACTTGGTGTCTGATGCTGGCCAGCGTGTTCTTCTAAAAAAGGCCAGCTTGGTGGGGAAAAAAGTCATCCTGCTGCACTGGCGAGATGCGGAGCCCTCTTTGTTCTGGGGTTGGAGAACTCACTTTCATCAGTTAATGCAAATGGACAATCTGCTATCCAGAAGTTCACCGAAATATGGACATTTCTTTTTAGAGACTTGGGAACCATATCTGCAATCACTATCACATAAAGCCCGGAGTCTGATTGTCAATGGTTAAGACCTTTGCACTCGGGATAACCTCCCGGGACTTTTATGTAGATCTCTGAGAAGGGGAGGGTGGGGAGGTGGGTTGGGTATGGGGTAGGGGCAAGGGACTTCGTAGAGCAAGGAATGCAGCAGCCTTAGGTCCTACTTGAGGAGTATATGGAACCTGCAGGGGCACAGGGACATTTCACCTTGGGTTTTGACATTCAATACTGGTTGTTGCGTTCTAGGGGCGATGGACCGGGATTACTGTATTCTAAAATGAAGTGATTACCTTACTGTTTTCATTGATCTATGCATTTGTACCAGTTTATATGTTTCCACGTATTGCTTCTAACTTTGTGTTGTTCATTCAGCATATCACTTAATAAAATGTTTTGAACATAAATTAAATTACTGCAAACCAACACTATAACCACAGACTTGAAATTGATGATAAATTTTGGGTAGGACCAATGGTAACTAATTCTTATAGTCACAAAGAATACTAAAAGTGTCCAAATTAATATTTCCTTCACCAAGAACCTTGAAAGTGAATATATATACTAGGCTTCATTGACCTTCATAATAGGCTTCATCGTATAGCATAGTTTCACTTTCACACTCCACCTTTTATTTAATCATTGGTCAATACTGATGTTTAATTTTTGTTATATTTTTTACTTTGCAAATCCTCTCATGTAAATGCCACATGAAATGTGCTTTTTATAAATCATGATACCAAATCTTATCAAGCATGTACTTAGCTTTGCATATAGAAGCCGCTTTGTTCATGTAGCCCGGTAAAAGCTGCCCACCGTGTTTCGGATGTCGGATGTTTCAGGCATTGAATCTTTTGCAAAAAATTCAATGCGTGAAACAAATGAGCCCTTGAAAAAGGATTGTTTTCGACATCAGAAACAGGGTGGGCAGCTTTTACCGGGTTACGTGAACAAAGTGGCATCTATATGCAAAGCTAAGTAGTGAGGAGCTGCAGAGTGAAGGCTCTTCTAGGTGAGTAAGAGGAGCTTGAACTGTATGCAGGAATAGATAGGGAGCCAATGTAGTGACTTGAGAAGAAGGGTTATAAGGGTGTAGCAACTTTGGTGAAAGATACGTTGCGCAATTGGGGAAAACCACTACTTATTCCTGGGCGTTAGCAGCATGGGATCTATCTACTATTTGAGATCTTGCTAGGTACTTGTGTCCTGGACTGGCCATTGTTGGAAAAAGTTTACTAAGCTTGATGGACCCTTGATCTGACCCAGAAAGGCAATTTTTATATTCTTATGTTATGTTAAATCTAGCTCTTCCACCTGCTTAGTTATATTGTCAAGCCAACAGTCGATAACAGCTGGGCCACTTTATCTACCGATGTTTCCAATTTGGTGTCCAAACTGTTATGAATTTTCTCCCTTTTGTTTCATTACTACTTAACAGATTCCACCATTTTGATTGGGAGTGCAGGGTTGGCCACGTTTTCATCCCCCCTAGGGCTACTCTTCTTGCAGGTTTTTTCTCAGTTGCTTTTAAGATGGATCTCGTAGGTCTCACAGCTTTTATTCCCCATACCATAGGAATTGACTTTTTGAGTGGGTTTTTTTTAGATGTTTTTGGCCACCAAAATTACCATATTAAAGGTAAATTTTAAAAGGAGCACATGTGTGCCCATAAACGCACATATTGGGAACACAAGCAAAGATACACTTAATTTTATTTTATCATTTAAAATATCCCCTGCCGCATATATGTGTGTAGCCTTTACGCACGTACTCGCATGAGTGACCATACAGGAAGGGGGTTGGAGACAGAGAGAGAGAGACTCTGTTAGAGAGACTATATATTCCACTGTAAGAGGGACACTTTCAACTCAGGCTGGGGTTTGGAGAGGCGGAGTTACAAGAGTCTACAGACCCTTGCACCCTAGGCAGACCAATGTAACACCACCCCCACTCCTGGCTGTGTCCCATTAAACCCATCCTGAGTTGAAAGTTCCCTTTTTTATAATGGGAGATATATAGGATGTAAGATTCTCTTTCTCTCTCTCTCTCCCATGTTCAGGATACCTCTGGCTCAAAATCTCCAGATATGCCCCTCAACAGGACCAGTAGTAGGTAACATGGCACGTATTGCAATGTTCAGCTTTGCAAAATTTGGGGATTACATGCTAAGACTTAGCCCCACGCCGGAATGCCCATACCCACCGCTTTTCTGCTTCCTTATTCTTGACATGCACACAGGTATGTACGCACATACATCCCGGTGGCTTAAAATTTGCGTTACTTGCACACAGCCCACATGTGTGTATAGGGATGTTTTTGCGCAAGCAACGCTTTTAAACTCTACCTGATAATATATATATATATTTGGATGAACGGGGAAGCCCAGATCAGCAGCCAGAAACAAAGGGCACATCCCTGATATTTTAAAGAAATTTGAAAGGAAATTCCAGGAAGAATTGACCCAAAGAGTAAACCTGCCAACACATAACCAAAAAAGAAATAGCTTTATTTTGAATGAAATGTTTTAGCATACAGTTCCTATTCATTTCTAAAGCATATTTGTAGCAATAAGAATAGCTCTAGAAATATCTTCATCATGTGATTTTTCAAGAAAATCAGTTAAGTCCAAGCTATCAAAAGTTGGATGTTATTTAATAAGCCCTGTGGAGTTTCATTTCATTTTGCCATGGTTAATATGCCTAATTATTGGTGGCATGGCTTCTTCTAGTATTTTTAAGATCTCACGAAGATATAACTTTAACATAATAAGAGGAGCCACATTATTAATTTCAGGGAAATTAATAAAGTATAGTCTATTTGTCTTGCAGAGTTTCCCAGAATTTCCTGTTTTCTTTGAAGAATTATATTATCTTTAAGTAATGCAGAGTTAGCAGCTTGCTGAGAAGCTATTTGCACCTGCAAAGTAACCACAATTGTAAAACTTTCCTTCAGATTTCTATCATTCAAGAGGACTTTTTACTCTAAAGCTTTAATAGTGATAAGAAGGAAATTAATACAACCTGCAGTACATAAGGACATAAGAACATGCCATACTGGGTCAGACACCTTGCCCTGCATCCTGTTTCCAACAGTGGCCAATCCAAGTCACAAGTACCTGGCAAGTACCCAAACATTAGATAGATCTCAAGCTACTATTCCTTACTGATTAACAGCAGTTTATAGATTTTTCCTCTAGGAACTTATCCAAACTTTTTTAAATCCCAGTTATACTAACTACTGTAACCACATCCTCTTGCAGTGAATTCCAGAGCTTAACTATGAGCTTAGTGAAAAAGAATTTTCTTCAGTTTGTTTGAAATGAAGTATTTGATAACTTCATGGAATGCCCCCTAGTCTTTCAAATTATCTGAGAGAGTAACAGATTTAGATTAACTTGTTCAAGTCCTTTCATGATTTTGTAGACCTCTATCATATCCCCCCTTAGCCGTCTCTTCTCCAAACTGAACAGCCCTAACTTCTCTATACTTTCCTCATAGGGGAGCCTTTCCATCCCCCTTATCATTTGGATCACCCTTCTCTGCACTTTCTCCAGTGCAGCTATATCTTTTTTGAGATGCGGCGACCAGAATTGTACATAATACTCAAGATGCGGTCTTACCATGGAGCGATATAGAGGCATTATGACAGCCACCATTTTATTTGCCATTCCCTTCCTAATAATTCCTAACATTGTTTGTTTTCCACTGTGAAACAGATCATTTAATCCTACTTTCTGTTTCCTGTCTTTTAACCAGTTTGCAATCCACAAAAGGACATCGCCTCCTATCCCATGACTTTTTAGTTTTTTTTAGAAGTTTCTCATGAGGAACTTTGTCAAACGCCTTCTGAAAATCCAAATACATCACATATACTGGTTCACCTTTGTCCACATGTTTATTCACTTCAAAAAAATGTAGGAGATTTGTGAGGTAAGACTTCCCTTGGGTAAATCCATGCTGGCTATGTCCCATTAAAACTCGTCTGTCTAAATGTTTTGTGATTTTGTTCTTTAGAACAGTTTCCACGATTTTTCCTGGCACTGAAGTCAGGCTCACTGGTCTGTAGTTTCCCGGATGTCCTTATCTTCCCTGTGCCCCTTTAACCCCTCAATCATCTAATGGTCCAACCGACTCCCTCTCAGGCTTTCTGCTTTGAATATATTTTTAAAAGTTTTTATTAGGAGTTTTTGTCTCTATGGCCAACTTCTTTTCAAATTCTCTGTTTACCTGTCTTATCAATGTCTTACATTTAACTTGCCTTTGCTTATGCTTTATCCTATTTTCTTCTAATGGATCCTTCTTCCTTGGATAAAATAACCTTTTTCACTTCACTTTTTCGCCATACCAGCAAATGTTTGAACTTCCTTTCACCTTTCTTAATGTGTGGAATACATCTGGACTGCGCCTCTAAGATGGTAATCTTTTAACAATGTCCACATCTGCACGTTTCAGTTTTTTTTAAACTATTTTTCTCAGTTTATCAAAGTTTCCCTTCAGAAAGTTTAGTGATAGAGCCGTGGATTTAACTACTGTTCCACTTCTAGTAATTAATTCAAATTTGATCATATTATGATCATTATTGCCAAGCGGCCCCACCACCTTTAGCTCTCTTAACAAATCCTGTGCTCCACTGAGAATTAGATCTGAAATTGTTCCCTCTGTTGTTGGTTGCTGAACCAATTGCTCCATAAAACTGTCATTTATTCTATCCAGGATAAGTGTCCTGATGATACACTTATCCAGTTAATATTGGGTAATTGAAATCTCCCATTATTACTGCACTAGCAATTTGGTTAGCTTCCTTAATTTCACTTAGCATTTCACTGTTTGTCTCATCATTTTGGCCAGGTGGACAGCAGTGTTCTATTGCTATACTCTTCCCCAACACACAAGGGATTTCTACCCATAAAGATTTGATTGTCTATTTAGTCTTTCATGATCTTTATCCTGTTGGACTCTATGCCATCCGAGACATAAAGTGCCACCCTGCCACATTGTTGCTCCACTCTATCACTGTAATATAATTTGTACCCTGGTATAGCACAATCCCATTGGTTATCCTTTTTCCACTATGTCTCTGAGATTCCAATGATGTCTGTCATCATTCACAGCTATACACTCTAATTCTCCCATCTTACTTCTAAGACTTCTGGAGTTAGATATTACCCGTTGGGTTATCATAGTCCATATTTTTTACAGGCATGAGAGATGATCTAATTATAATGCTCTTATAATCTTGTATTATAATTTCAGTTGTTACTGCTACAAGCTATTTCTGATCTCTGAGTTGACTGCCCAAGGATCTGCCTCAAAGTGCTCTTGCCACTCACCCTTCAATGATTGCAGTTATCTCTGGGATCCCAGTCATACTTGGCAGCAACACATATTCCCCATAATACACAGATCCTCTTGATCTAGGACTCCATCTCTGTCCGAGGCCAAACCAGCAACCTTGCTGGTATCTGACAGGTCTTGCAAAACACTGGATACTTTTGTGGTGATGGACAGTGGTGTGGGGGTCTGTTTGCAGTGTGGGACTGGAAATTTCCAGATCTGGGCCCACGGTGCCCAACACTCTCAGGCCATCCAAGGACATGCTTGATGGAATAGTGAACTACAGTGGAGCCTTAGTCTGAATCAGTAAGAGGAAGCTTGGAGGAGCCACCTTTGACTCTGCTTTTTTTTCTTCCCCCATAATAAGAAAAACTTAGAGGCAGAGCCAGCTGATTCTCACACTTTGAATATGGGTGTTGCCATCTTGGATCCCACCTCCATCTTTTCAATGTCCTTTTGTAGGTTAATCTTCAGAACTTGACTTCATACTTTAGGTGGGCTCCTGCCAGTGATTTGGTTCTTCTTCTTCCTATTATTTACACTTTCTTTTATGTACCTGTGCATATTAGCTTTTCCCATTGCTTTGTTTCACTGATTGGCTACCTTCAGATCATTAGAAATGATGTCCCCCTAAATACATGATTTTGCAATTTTTTTGGATTATATTAGTCACAAAACAGTAATGTCTACTCTGTTGCAGACTTTGTTGTCATCTACAAACAGGCATTCTTTTACATCTAGTCCTTCCATTGTATCACCAGTAAGGTCATTTTAAAGGACTAGGTCTGGCACTGCTTCTTCTTGTAACCATTCATTGTTTTTTTGGATTTGATTGCTTGCCTTTTCCAAATCCAAGCTCCAGGTGCGTTACGGTTCAGTTATTACAGTAATTTCCCTGCCCGAGAAGACTTGCAATCTAAGTTGTACCTGAAACGGCGAGTGAAGTAACTTGCCCAAGGTCACAGGGCAAGTTACTTCACTTCACAGGGAGAAGCAGAATTTGGACCCTGGCTTCCCTGATTCTTAGTCTGCAGCTTGCCTTCTGCCTTCTTCTGACTGTACAATATCAAATGATTCAAGCACAACGTTAAGATAATTGTTTTGTAGTAAGTATCTAAAAGTGTACAGAATACAAAATGATACAAAGTCACAAGAAATGGGAGAATGTAACAATTTAATTTTCTGAAAATACTGATTCTATATAATTATAACCAATGAAATTGTGTCATATATATTCAAATTAGCAGTCTGACATAAACACTCAAATGACCTGATGAGATAACCAATTAATATCTGAATTGCACATTGTAGCTATGTTTAAAGACCCCTGGTACTAGAGGGGTCCCCCAACCCAGACCCTTCCATATCCTGTCCCAACTGACAATCAGCAAGGCTAGGGAAGGCTCCAAAAGACAAGAAACTCAAAATTAAATTGTTACATTCTCCCATTTCTTGTGACTTTGTATCATTTTGTATTCTGTACACTTTTAGATACTTACTACAAAACAATTATCTTAACGTTGTGCTTGAATCATTTGATATTGTATAGTCATTGCATTAAGTATTCAAAATAGTAAATTAATGTAGGATTTAGAACGGTAGGTAAAATAAATACAGTGATAAATAATGAATGTAAATCGTTGAAAACTTTGAGAATTTGACATAATTACGGCTGACACATTTCTGTCATGTTAAATTAGTTACATTTTTTTGTTTTCAATTTGACAATCAGACACTAAAAGCTGTAATGGATTAGTACATTTCCATAATAAAACAACCAAGATAACTGAAGAACTGATTATGTATTTATCAGACAATTAAAGACCGATTGCTATAGATAGAACTGGAATTTTTCATACGGCTGGGGCTGTAAAAATCAACGGAGGCAAATTTTCAAGGAGTTACTTGTGTTAATGTAATTTACTATCATAGCAATTTTCAAAAGCTATTTAGGCATGTAAAGTGCACATATGCATGTAAAACCTATTCATAATTCAATGGCATATATTATAGCAATTTTCAAAAGACCACTTACATGGGTAAAGTGCATTTACATGTGTAAAACCCAGTTTTAAGTGTGTAAATGCTTTTGAAAATTATCCCCCATAGGCACCAGGTCACTCGGGCACCTAAATTTAGTGCTTGGCACTTGTTCAGTCAGAAGAGCTACTCCTGGGACTGGCGTCCCAGGCCAAAGAGTGCAGCTGCTGCTGCAGGTAGAGAGGTTGGAGAGTTGCTGAGAGGTTAGAGATGGGAGGAGAGAGCAGCTTGGGCGGAGGGAGGGGGGAGAAAGAAGAAGTAGCTGGAAAAAGGGGAGATCCAAAAATCAAAAGTAGGGGAGAAATTTAAGGAAACAAATTTTCCCTGGCTTATAAAGATTCTCGGCTGCTGCCCAGACTTTCTAAATATTTTCCCACCTCTACGTAAAACAATTCTAGTGGTGTCATGAAACATATGTTAACATTACTTTGAAATGATTTTTTCATTAGCTCATTTCCATGTAGATTATTGCGTCCTGTGATGGGAACTTGGATATTTTGGATTTTATGAACCCTCTAGGAACTTTTAAAGCAAGTTCTGGATATTTCACAAAATGTTTTTTTTTTGTAGGCCACCTCAGTTGGCGGCCCTGGGGTGGGCAGGTCTAATAGGACCCCTAGTGACTTTTGGATTCTTTTAGGAGGAGCCATTTTGGGCCAGATGGCCCTTTAAGGTGAAAGCAGACTTGTGCTTTGCCATGGCCCTGCTGCGTTGTTTTGTCTCGCGGACTTTGTCTGCGAGAGAAAACAATGTTATGACACTACCGTGATATTTTATCATGGATGGGCAAAATATCACGGGACACCCCCCCCCCCCCAGTGATATTTGTCCCCTCCCATAATCAGCATTATCTGGCTAAGGGCCTCATTTTCCAAGCACTTTACCGCGTGCGATAAATTCGCAAATCTCGTTAACAGGATTTGCGAATGCAAATTAGTCATTTGGTATTCAGGGGGCGGAGCATATGTAAAGCAGGAACCTGTGTATCGTGTGCGGCGAAACAGCCGCGGTGTTAGCGTGGCTGATAACTCCAACCTCGCGTTATGGACCAGAAAAGGAGTATCGCCATCCACAATACCTCCAGACAGCCTGTTTCAGGGAGAGAGAGAGAGAGAGAGAGAGAGAGAGAGAGAGAGAGAGAGAGAGAGAGAGAGAGAGAGAGAGAGAGAGAGAGAGAGAGAGAGAGAGAGAGAGAGACTTACTATAGTGCCTATGCCCTACATAGGTATTTCAATCCCTATGGAAGGGCTACCTACTAACTCGGGGTGGGGATTAGGTATGAGCGTCGGGGGGTTGGGGGCCACTTTCGCATTCCACATGAGACCTACAGACAGAACAGTGGTCTCTAGTGCAGATTTGCTGGCCGTCGGAGTGAGGACGCTCACTCCAAGAAGTGGTTTGGGCAACTTTCTCTCTACCTAGCTTGATGGACACTCTACCTGGGCAACAACATGCTAGGTGGAGAGAATGTTGGCCAAATCTCTGCTTGGAGTGAGCGTCCTCACTCCGACGGCCAGCAAATCTGCACTAGAGACCACTGTTCTGTCTGTAGGTCTCATGTGGAATGCGAAAGTGGCCCCCAACCCCCCGACGCTCATACCTAATCCCCACCCCGAGTTAGTAGGTAGCCCTCCCATAGGGATTGAAATACCTATGTAGGGCATAGGCACTATAGTAAGTCTCTCTCTCTCTCTCTCTCTCTCTCTCTCTCTCTCTCTCTCTCTCTCTCTCTCTCTCTCTCTCTCTCTCTCTCTCTCTCTCTCTCTCTCTCTCTCTGCCTGAAACAGGCTGTCTGGAGGTATCGTGGATGGCGATACTCCTTTTCTGGCCCGTAGCGCAGTCCATAACGCGAGGTTGGAGTTGTAGTTATTAGCCGCGCTAACACTGCGGCTGTTTCGCCGCACACGATACACAGGTTCCCGCTTTACATATGCTCCGCCCCAACTCCGCCCCCTGAATACCAAATGACTAAATCGCGTTAACAGCTGTTAACGCGATTTGCGAATTTATCGCACGCGGTAAAGTGCTTGGAAAATGAGGCCCTTAGTCAGATAGGTTTATCTGGCTAACTTTGTGATTTGACTAGCGACTGAATATTGGGCCTTTTGTTTGTAACTCAACATAGAGATCAATTCCAATCCAGCTAGTGGTCCAATGCAGCAGGAGGAAACTGGTGAGTCAAAAAATATATTATTTAAATATATTACATCTCTCTCTCTCACTCTCTCTCTATATATGTGAAATAAGAAGAATTGTACAATAAAAGCTCTAACAGCTAATAGAAGAAAAATAAAATATTTTATGCCATTAGTTTTTAACGATATGCATAATGCACACTGGATTATGTGGCTCATCTATGTATAAAAACTTGTTGCTTTGTTGTCATATGTCACTATCGCCAAAACCTCATATCTTTCGTGACATAAGCTGTCTGCTTTTATTATTGTTGTTTTATAGCATTTTGGTAGTCTCGATTAACACTTTGTTAACATTTTAGTAGATGTTCTACAGCTGCTGGACACAGTTGCCTTTGGATAATACTTGATTTGGAAGCTGCTGTATCTATTTAATGGTTATGCTTTAACATGTTCCTACTAATCACTGGTGTAAAAGTGTTGAGTGCTTAAAAATCAAGTGTTTTTCATTTTACCTACAAGTTACACAATCTGTAAGATGCTGGTGGATGAACACGTTCCTCCTCTCTTAACAGCCATGCATGGTTACGACTATTTTACTTTTGTTCATCTCTCTCTATTTTTCCTATTTTGTTATGCAGAATCGCTAAACTTGTATTTGCTATAATGGCACTCGCACAGCTGTCAACATCAGCAAATTATGATTAGGTAAAGAAACAAGATTAATAAAACAGTCATATTTCTTTTATTGCTTCAGCAAGACACTTGACTCTAATTAGGTTAGTCATCTTGTGATAGTCTCAACAATGAATTTAAATTAACTACTAATTGCTGAAGAAATCATCTGCTTTTCAATAAACCTAATGGCATCACATACTGAATTCAGCCTTGAAATCATTGGTTTATTAAAACAATACTAGTACAGGAAGATATTCGATTTTGTGCATGAAAAACCGGTAGGTATTAGATCATCTCAGTTCAAGTTCGGGCACATGGATCTACTGACCTTAATATTGGTCCATAATTAGTAGTCTTATGTTTATGTTGAAATGTTTCACATGTGAATCGGCAAATTCTTCTGCTGTCTTTCAAGAAATTATGATAGAAATTGAGAAATTTGAGGAAAGCTTGAAATTCTTGTTTAGAATGAGATGAAAGGCTTTCATGGATGGTTTGGACCTTATCATCCATTGGCCAAAATCCTTATTTGACAATATGATAACCCAAGAATTGCTCTTTCCCGCCAAAACACACTTTTCTGTCTTGAGCCATAAATCTTGTTTAGCAAAGTGGCATAGCACCTCTGAGAAGATCTTACTAACTCTCCTTTTGAGCCAACAATAGTAAAAAAAAAAAAAAAAAAGCCTTAAAATATAGAACATTTTTTTTAAATTTATATTTTTTAGGTAACATGATTGTATAATAAAAGCAACAAATACAAAATAACATCATGTACATAGGGGTAGATTTTCAGAGGGATATGCGCGTACCCCCCGAAAACCTACCCCAACCCCCCCCTGCGCGCGCCGAGCCTATCTTGCATAGGCTTCCGGCGCGCACAAAGCCCCGGGACGCACGCAAGTCCCGGGGCTTTCCTGGGGCGGCATGTTGGGGGCGTGGTGTGACCGGCGCGTCGTCGGGGTATGTGACGCGGCTGGTGCGTCATTCGGGGGCAGGGCCGCGGGTGTGGTTCCAGCCGGGGGGGTTCCGGGGTCGTGGCTGCGGCCTCCGGACCAGCCCCCGGACTGGAACATGGTGCGCCGGCATCTGGCCTGGCGTGCACAAGTTACACCTGCCTCGAGCAGGCGTAACTTTCGCAACAAAGGTAGGGGGGGTGGGTTAAGTAGGGGAAGGGAGGAGAAGGTGGGGGGAGGCCGAAGGAAAGTTCCCTCCGAGGCCGCTCCGATTTCAGAGTGGTCTCGGAGGGAACGGAGGCAGGCTGCGTGGCTCGGTGCACGCAGGCTGCCGATTTTGGGCAGTCTTGCGTGCGCCGACCCCGGATTTTAATGGATACATGCGGCTACGCGCGTATCTATTGAAATCCCGCATACTCTTGTTCGCGCCTGGTGCTCGAACAAAAGTACACGTGTGCCCAACTTTATAAAATCTACCCCATTCCGTTTGTATACCAAATACATAACATCAATCTCATAACATCTGTATTATAACATTTGACTAGTACTTTCTTCCATCACTGCAGGACTGGATAGAAATGTGTCCATGTATTTTTTTTTAATATTTCTGGTGGTATTGCAAATCCATATGTGAGGCATTTAACATACAGTGGTTGTTGCATAGGAGGTGGATCCTTGGGCTGAGATGGGGTTGATGCAACCCATAGGCGAGGGCCTACGGGTCCCCACCATCAGCAGACGGAGTGGGCTGAAGCTGGAGGTCACTGGAGCTTCACCTATACCAGTCCACGTTCCCCTCGGGTTGAGCCTTCGGGTGCTGGGGCCGGCCGGACGTAGGCTGGCCTCAAGGTTGAGGACAGGAAGGAGATGCTTCAGCCCAGAGATAGCAGTCAGCAGGTGGCATGGTCCTATCCTAGATGGGATGTGGAACAGGAACTCAAGCACCAAGGGACAAGAAAGAACTGAAGGTGACTGAGCAAAGGAAGGCCGAAGCTTTAATAGTCCATGTCCAGAGGACATGGACAGAGGCATCACAGTCAAGCTTGAATGGAAGCTGGCGGCACTTGGAAGATGTAGCAAGCAACTTGGAACTCTGGACTCAAGAATGTCTGAAGTGAAGTCATACATAGCAATGATCAAGGCACGTAGAAGGCAGGTGTGGTCAGACGTAGCAATGGTCAAGGCACGGAGAAGGCAGGCGTAGCGGAGGTCAGAACCAGGTAGTCAGTCCAGTAGACAGACGAGACACACAAGGAACAGGAACAAGACAAGCGCAAGGCAACTAGAACTCGGAAACTGGAACAGGAGACCAAGGCGACCTGTTGCAAAGGCAACGCTGAAGAGCGCTGCCTGAGCTTTTATATGTTGAGGGAACTGACGTCAACATCCAGGTCCGCAGCCAGGTTCCCACCGCGGGCCCTTCAAAGGTTTCACTGGTGCATGGCACTGCTGGTGGCATCTCTCCGTGAACCCCACGGAGAGGCCCGAAGGATGGAAGCATTCTGGCTGTAGGTCCCGGGAAGAGGAGCAGGGCCGGAGGAGCAAGTGGAAGTTCGAGGTCGGGACTGGCGGCCCACCGTCACCAGCGATGAGGAACTGGAGCCTGAAGCTTGTGTAGAGAGGTGAGAAGGCTGCACTGCGGGACTGCTGTGGGTGCAAGCAAAATAGTGGTCCTCAGTTCATGCATCTATAGATTTTTTGTTGATTTCTAGCGTTAGATAGCCGGTGATTAAATAGGCCTGGTTATAGATGATACAGGATATGGTAGGGCCTTCAAAGCCTTTTTGATTGTAATCTTGCTATCTATATATAACTCCATCTAGTTTCTCAACTGATATGGCAAATATTGCACATTTTAAGGTGAATTACATGTAAAAAATAGTATGCACACATAAAATAGCACTATTTTAAAAGCCTCAACATGCGCACATAAATCAGGGTCTGCGAGTAAATTTACACATTAAAAAAGAGGCGGACTAGGGGGTTCTATGGCGGGGCCGACGGGTACACGAATAAGTTGCTATTTTATTAGCAGTTTACACATGTAAATGTGGCACCTTACTTGTGTATATTTGTGCCTGCTCAGGTCAAGGCAAGGTCAGATCTCCGTCATTTTAAAAAATGGTGTCGACCAGGTAGGATACTAGGGGACACCCTGACCCCAATGCTGGACCGGATTCTGGATTTTAAGGTTTGTTGGGGTTCGGCAGGGGGTGTCGGGGGTGGTGGTAGTGGAAGCTCCCTGAACCCCGTTCTTTTGCACATCAGACCTTTGGGAAGGAGGGGGAGGGGGGATGCCAGGGGGTGGGGACTCCTTAATCCCCAATTACTTTTATTTTAAACTTTGGAGGGGGGTGGGGGCCATCGCTGTGTGTGGTTTTGACACTTTTTTTTTATATGGAGGAGTTGGGAGCCACCTCAAAACATGGTCCCAGGTTGAGCTGGGGTCACCCCTGACCTTCGGTTTAACCTTTTATATAGCCGCAACATTCTATTTTGTTAGGTAGTGACCCTTTAAGGTGATGCTGGTCCTCAGAGGTTGGGGCCGCCATTGTACCTAAAGGGCTGCACGTCGCATTCTTGTGTCATGAGGTATTTGGCTGCGAGACAGAAGAATGTCCTATAGAGCCACAATCTTTTCTTGGGAAGGGCCTCCCTATCGCAATTGCACCCCTCTCCAATAGTTGGACCTCTCCTGTGAAAAAAAATCACAGCTTGATAGCTCTAGGCCTTAGCTGGGGAAGGGGCATTTTAAGATTTATCTATCTAAATAGCGTTTTTTTCCCACTTATCCGGCTATCTTACAAACCTGGATAGGTCAGAAAAATGCTACTTAGGTGTACTTAACCCTACTTAGGTAGTGCTTTTCAGACTTATTCAGCTAAGTGTTGCTACTTAGGTAGATCGGAACCTATCTGGCTAATTGCCGTTACTTAATCCGGGTATGTCCAAGTTTGCGTAACTCACGGATTTTACGTATGCAGCATGTTTGCAAGCATATATACTTGTATTTTATAAACTGCGCATATTGAGGTAGATTTTATAAATCTAAGTATGCGGGATTTTATAAGATACGCGCGTATCTTATAAAATCCGGGGTCGGCGTGCGCAAGGGGGTGCACATTTGTGCACCTTGCGCCCGCCACCCGTTCCCTCTCCCGACCCTATCTAAACCCCCCCCTTGCCATCTCCCGACCCGGGGGCTGTTCCGGAGGCCTCTGCCGTGCCCCCGAAATGCCTCCTGGCTGGCACCACGCCCCCAACATGCCCCCAGAACGCCCCGAACGTCGCGCCGCCCACCCAACACGCCCCCCCCCAGCGAAGCCCCGGGACTTGCGCGTGCTGCCGAGCCTATGCAAAATAGTCTCGGCGCCCGCAGGGGTGTTTTAAAAGGGTTTACGCGATACCTTATGCGATACCTTTTAAAATCTACCCCATTGTATCCATGCAGGTTATAAAATCTAGTAGTAAAGTTACGTGAGGCCATACACATGCGTAAGTGGGTGCACACGAGCAGTTTTGAATGTTGTTCTCTTTGGAAACATGTTAAGCACTAAAATGGTTTGTGAAACATTGTATCAACCCTTGCATTAAGCTTTGACCGCTGCACAAATGGAACATTTCTTGTTTAAATTCTAATTGATTGGAATAGATTCAGTTCCATTGAGAATTTAGATTTTTGGTAAGTACCTGTTAGCACTGTGGACCCTTGAGCCAGCACGAGAGCTGGAACCTCCACTGAAGGAAGGCCCCCAGTGGACCTCGTAGCCGGGAGGTGGTGCAAGATCAGGAGACCCAACAGGAACTTCACCTATACCAGCCCTCATTCCCCTCAGGTTGAGCCCTTGGGTACCGGGGCCGGCAGGTCTTAGGCAAGGGTCTCCTGGCGTAGAGATGTCCACGGGAGGAAGCAGTGTTTGACGGTCTGTGTCGAGGCTGGTGGAGGTCCGGATGAACGAGGACGGTCCGGGAGTCAGGGCAGGCAGCGAAGAAACAGCACGAGGAACCAGGCTAGAGGTCGGGGCAGGAAACAGACAAGCAGGAACTGGGATCATGCCAAGGGTCAGGACGGGCAGCAGACAGCAAAATCAGGAAACCAGGCTGAAGTCAGAACCGAGAAGACAATCCGAAGGCTAGGAACCAGGAAAAGGAAGAGGAACCACGGGTACAGGAACAGGAGATCAGGAACAAGCAGGAACTCAGGAACTGGAACAGACAGGAATGCTGGCATGCAGCAATTAGAATCTGAGGAGCAGACCCATTGCCAAGGCAAGGAATGGTGGAGAGGAGTGGGCTTAAATTGCCCCTGAAGATGACGTCCTCTTGGGGACTGGGGCGAAGTTTTCCCGCCGTGGCCCCTTTAAGAGGTGGCATTGACTGAGCGTGCGTGCGCGCGCGCGCGCCTAGGGGAGCGGATGCCAGGAAGGAGCCGGCGGCGTCTGCCATGTGGAGAGGATGCCGCAGCAGGGCCCTGGAGCGGCCTGCCTCGAGATGCCGCGGAGAAGGGCTGGAGCCGGCGCCTGCTGGTGCAGGTAGGGGGACCCGGCTGCTGTGACCAGCGGCTGGGGTTTCCAACAGTACCCAGTTCTTTTGCAAAGAATTTGGAAAATTTGTTGAGCTTTTATTAGATCCTTGAGAACTGGCAAACTCATAGCAGCTGAATTTCAAGTTATTTGAACCAGTTGCTTCCAAGGAGGCTTACAGTGTTCACTTGTGATCACTAGGTAAATATGGGAATGTGTCATTTTATGCACACACTGTGCACTATATTGTACTGCTTATATTATTCTTCTGATAGATATATAGCAAGATGATTGTTGCATGTAATTTTGGATTAGATTGAGACCAGAGTGCTTGTTATGATTTTTAATTCACTTAGGGGTGAATTTTAAAAGAGTTGCTTGCGTTAAAAGGTCAAGTATATGGGCCAAGGAGAGAATATGGGCAAGTGCAAGCAGCTCTTATTTTAAAACCGGCAAATTAAGCACTTATATGTGTGTGTACGAGCAAAGGAATGCATGGATTTGTGGTGGGTTAGGGCTGTTTTGAGGCGGGGCCAATATTTACTTGCATAAATTCTGATTTTAAAACTGGCAAACACAGCTCATATCGGGCTGTTTCCTGCACATATTTGTTTTGTCCTTTTTTAGGTGTAAGTCAGAATAAGACTAGTTATAGCCAAAAATTGACTGGGTGAGGGGTCTGGTTAAACTGGGGAGAGTGCATGCTGAGTAACCAGAGGAGTCTTGATGACCTAGAGCCAGATTGGGTAAACTGGTGGACTAAGTGGTCAAACTGATTATTTCCTTCATGCTCGTATGTTTTAAAATGTGATCATTTGCGCGTGTAAAAGCTGACAACTAAGGAATGCTAAGTGAATAATGTTTCCTTGCATAACAGCTTAAAATTAGGATCACACCTACTTGCGCAAGGTGTATTTTATATTATAATTACGCATTTGCCTGCTCGATTTAAAATTCCATGTGTATGTTGGTGTGAGCGTGCACATTTTAAATTTGTTAGAACATAAGAACTGTACTGCCCTTGGAACTTGACCCTAGCTTGAGTCCCAGACAGTCAGTTAAATCTTCTCAGCTTCAGATACCAGAGAAAACTCAGTTCTTGAATACAAAATAACATTTATTAGAATAACGAACAATTCAATACTCAAGGCATGAAAAGGCAAGAGGAGAAGCCACACAGATAGGAAAGACTTTTGTAGCTGTGATAAATTTTGTCTGGAAGCCTGGTAGTCTGACAGAAACAACTGGAGCTATAGTAGAAATGGAGAATATGAATGAAAGGTGAAAAGCAATGGTTCTATGGTCCTTGAGGAGGGGTTCCGAAAGAGCTGTTAGTTTACCAAGAGCCTTTTTCCAACTAAAGGTCCTTCAGGAAATAAACTGTCCCAGGCTGTGTTTGGTTAAGGGACCAATAGGAAGAGGAGAGGGGAACAGAGAGAGAGAGGGAGAGAGAGAGAAAGCAGAAATAGATCTAATAAGTTCAGAAACATTCAAACAATAACCAATTAAGATAGAGAAAACTTGTACCCTGTAGAAAATCTAAGCCAGGCAATCTTAGAAAATGTTCCATGGTAGCAGTATACTAAGAAACATAAATACACTGTGGAAACAGAACACGCCCCACTTTTTTTCACAGATATCAATATTTTCAAACTTTATTCAAATCAAAGAACTATCAAAAACATGCAGCCGTCCATAATGTTCAAATATTTTTATGAGTCAAGGAGCATTATCTCAGAGACATGTCTGAGGAATGTCTTCACTGTTCCTGTTTTGCTGTTTTGATTTCAATCTTGTGGACCTTTACATTGCTACTGAGAGAGGTTTTCACATTGAGTCCTATCAACCATTTATTCTGTTGAGTTTTTTCATCTTTGAGAAGTACAAGGTCACCTTCCTGAATGTCTAGTTTGCAAGATTGTCATTTGTCGTGGTTCTGTAGAGTTGTGAGATATTCACATTTTCAGCAGTTCCAGAAGGTGTTGGCGAGACTTTGTACCCGTCTCTATTGATTCTTATAGAGTTCTTTGGTGTTGAAATCCCCAATTGGTGCTGGATTCGTACCAGTTTTTTGGGTGAAAAGCATGGCAAGAGTCAGGATGATTGGTGCCTCAGGATCAGTGTAAACTGGGACTAAGGGTCTTCAACTGATGATAGTAGAGAAAGCGATCAAAAGTATTATTAGAACTTCATGGGTCAGGTGCGTGGGTCCGGTCTGAGAGCATAGAGTCCAAAATGTGCTAAGTAATCCCAATAATATGTTCCCCATGTGCAAAAAATGAGGAGAATTGGACATCCAGATACATTTTTGTTCTGGCAAGTACATGTTAAAATCTTCTGAGTTTAGGCTCCAATAAAGTTGGTTCTACAGTCAGAATGGAACTGTTTGGCAGGCCCTCTGATTGAGAAGAACCTTTGGAGCGCTTGTATTAAGCTGGAGGTATCCAATGAAATTTATTTTATTTATTTATTTAAAAACTTTTCTATACCGTCGCTAAGCTAAGTACCATCGCAACGGTTTACAAATAGGCACAAATCATGTATATATAGGTGGGTATCGTACAGTTAAAATGGTTTAGATCCTTTTCATTAAAGAATGTCAGGGTAAAATTATATTGTTGGTTAAAACTTCTGCAACTGTGAGATCTCAGAAGCAGCATGAATTGTCTGGTACAAGATAGGATGAACAAATGTTTCATTGCTTCCCTTGTGATTAAAAAGGGAGGCTGTAAACCTACTCTCTCTCAGGATGTTTTCAAGGTTAAATTAGCTTTCTGCCCACCCACTGCCCGCCCATCACCACCGACCAGAACAGCATGACGGTGCTGAGGAGGATGCGTGGCCTGCCTGGCCTCTGCGGGGCACATTCACCGGCACAAGGGGCAATGCGGAGAATGTGCTTAAGATGCATCCCTTCCTCCCCCGGTAAGAGGAGGGAGAGGAGAGAGAGTCACCGGTGCCATGTTGGCTTGACCACCCACGTCCGTCCACCACCACTGACCAAAACAGCACGGCAGTGAGGAGGAGGATGCGCAACGTGCCTGGCCGCTGATGAGACACATCCAACAGCACTGGGGGCAGCATGAGGAGTGTGCTCAAGACGCTTCCTACCCTGGAGGGATAGGAGAGGAGAGAGAGTTGCTGGCACCGTGTCGTGTTGACTGTTCACCCACCACCACCAACCAGAACAGAGGGATAGCGATGAGGAGGACGTGCGGCCTCCCTGCCGCTGATTGGGCACATCCATCAGCACCGGGGGCAGCGTGGAGAGTGCGCTCAAGATGCTCCTCCTCCCATAAGAGGAGGGAGAGGAGAGTTGCCGGCGCTGTGTTGGCTTGACCACCTGCCCACCACCACCGACCAGAACAGCGTGGTGGCAACACTGAAAGTGTTCAGTCTCTGTAAAAAAAAAAAAAAATCCCTTTGATTAATGACCTGCTAGAGGATTTACACCCCATTATATTTTGCATCTCTGAAACCTGGCAGACTGACAAAGATAATGTACTCTTAAACCACATTTCCCACCTTAACTAGGAGGCGTTTCATTTTCCCAGATCCAAACAAAAAGGTGAGGGTTTATTAATAATTTGTAAAAAGGAACTTAAGCTAGTACCTTACAAAATAGAGATTAACCCTCCCTATGAAGTGGCAATTCTAAAATCTCTGCAATTAGACATAAGACTGGTCTGTTGTCCTCCAGGTTTACTTTAAAAAGACTGCTCACCACTGATTGAACTATTTGCTAAGGTGTTTCCATCACCAGATTCCACCTTAATTGTATGAGAATTTAACCTCCATGTAGTTAAAACACCAAGAACCATGGCTTGTGAAATGTTTCTAGAGACAATGGAAGCATTGGGATGGTCCCAATTTATTTCGAAAGCTACTCAAAGTGGGACATACTCTAGACCTAATATTTACTAGTACAGTAACTGTCTAATCAATACCTCTCACAACAGACTGCCCTGGTCTGATCACCAATTGATAAAAGCAGAAATAACTTTCAGCAACTCAACACACCAAAACGTTATGTAACGACCCTTGATTCTTACCTTGTGGTCTGGGACTGACCTGGCAGGAGCCCTACCTAGGGCAGACTCAAGTCAGTCCGCATGTTCTTGAGTCCATCTTATGCCAAAGGACTCTGATACCTTGTAATATTCCCTCCTATCAGACAACTTAATCTTCTGGTTCTTGTTCACCAGGTGGATAACCATGCATCAGTCCCAACAATGGATTTACAATTTTTGAATAATCTTTCACAAACTGTCTGTAATAACCACTAAATCCAAGAAAGGAACATAACTCTCTGAGGTTGACTGGACGGGACCAGGTGTGAGGGCAGCTATCTTATCAGGGTCTGTGGCTACTCCCTCCTTAGAAACAATATGTCCTACATACTTAACCTTAGCTTGTCAAAATTTGCATTTTTCCAATGATAATTTTAGGCCACATTGTGCCAACCAGATCAAAAACCCTGAATAGCTGTTCTTCATTCTCTTCTAGGATTTTTGAAGAAATGAGTACATGGGGGAAACTTGCTGAGTGGTGGTTACTACCTATAACTTGCTGGGTGGCAGTTTCTAACCTTAACCAATAAGCCTTCATGCTGTTGATGCAACTCCACCATTGCTCTCTGTTTCAAAGACAGGGGAAAAGATGAAAAGGGGAATCAGATTCAGACTCCAAACAACAAGGACATTGAATTTTGAGTTCTGGGAAAACAAGCATAAGGGTAACTTGCTGATGCAGCTGTTACTACCCTTAACCAAAAAGCCTGAAACTCTTAATGCAACTCCAACATTGCTCTCTGCTTCAACAGCAGGAGGTAATGGGGAATTGGACTCAAACAGCAACCAAGAAGGGCCCTGACTTTGACGGTCTGGGAAACTGAAAAGTATGGGGATGACTTGCATAAGCTTGCTGGGCAGACTGGATGGAATGTTGGTCTTTTTCTGCTGTCATTTCTATGTTTCTATGTATAGATAATAATCATACTTTTACCTTCAGGAAAAAGATAGACACGGAGGTACTTGCATAATCATTAGAAAATATGCTCCTTGAACTACATTTATTTATTTATTTATTTAACAATTTTTATATACCGGCATTCGTAGGACACATCATGTCGGTTCACAATTAACTGAGAAAGGAAATTACAATGAACGAGGATAGAGAGAGTTAACGATATTACAATGAACTAGGAACAAGGATAGAGAGAGTCAACGAGCAGGGATACAACTTGTAAAAGAACTGGATGAAGATTATCCATGTTAAGAGTAGATATGCATCAGGATGTTAAGGATGCATGTACACTTAAGAACTTAACATATGAACTTATTTACAATATTAATGTTAAATGCAGGGGCAGGGAGAGGGGAGAGGGGGAGCGAGGAGGGGAAAGGAGAGGAGGGGGTAGGGGTAGGGGTATAGGAGATCGTTAAGGCAATGGCACTTTCAAGGAAAGGATATGCATCAGGATGTTAAGGATGCATGTACACTTAAGAACTTAACATATGAACTTATTTACAATATTAATGTTAAATGCAGGGGCAGGGAGAGGGGAGAGGGGGAGCGAGGAGGGGAAAGGATACATAAATCCAATGCCTCCTTAGCATTTGATTCCTGGGATCAGATAATCAATGACTTAGCTGAAAACCTCAGTCCAGTCCAGACAAAAATCATTAACTAAAAAAGGAATACCTTTAACCAATGAAGCTCTTGTACAATGCTGATTTAAGCTACCCTAAACAGAACCTTAGAAAATTAGAGAAACAATGACGGAAATGCTCATCTTCTGAATCTCTGGGAAAATATAAATCTCTCTTAACAAAATATTGTGCACTAACCAATAAAGCAAAAAAAGATTACTATGTTAAACAGATTCATGGGGTAATTTTTAATTCTAAATTGCTCTTTGATGTTGTTAAACATCTAATTAAGGACCCATCATCTAACATCTCGAGAAACTAACTTCTCAAAGGCTGTTTGCAGTGAATATGCCTCATCCTTTTTAGATAAAATCAGTAGGTTAAAAACTCAATTCCCTATCTGTTCTCCAAAAAGAGCACCTAAAGATTCACCTGGACTGGTTAAGTGGTCCACGCTCGACAGAGTAACGAATATCAAAATCAGTCAAATCATTGCTAAAATCAAGCCTGCTACTCACCAATGTGACCCAGTTCCAGCAAGGTTTCTTGAAACAAGTACATTATGTTATCACCCCGTCAATAACTACCTTAATTAATCATTATCTATTAGAAGGAATTGTACCACATGGAATAAAACAAGTTATGATAAAGTTGATTTCCAAAAATAAAAATGGTTGAATCGATGATTGGGACAACTATCGCCCAATATCCAATCTGCCTTTTCTCTCAAAAGTTCTTGAAAAAGCAGGATTAACCAAATTGGTAAATCACTTGGAAGACCAAGATATTCTCTTCCCAATTCAATTCAGATTTAGGAAACAACATTCAACTGAGACACTACTCCTCTCATTAATAGACTCAGTTTTACGAGGATTTTATGTGGATGAATCTTATTTTCTCATGCTAACTGACTTGACAGCCACCTTTGACACTGTGGACCATACCCTACTGTGCCATCAGTTGTGCAACATTGGGTTCGAAGGTAGTGTTCTCAAATGGTTCTCTTCTTTCTTATCTAATAGAACATTCCAAGTCAAATTGGGCAATCACATCATCATTTTACAAACTCCATTTACTGAGACATATTAAACCATTATTTGATATTTCTGATTTCTGTACAGTCCTTCATTCATTAATACTAACCAGTATCGACTACTGTAATGCACTTTATGATGGACTCCCTCTATCAACTATATGACCTTTGCAATTAATACAAAACATAGCCCAATTACTATCCAATATGAAACCATATGATCACATTTCCCCAATTCTATTTAACCTATACTGGTTACCAGTCAAATGGCGTGTAAAATACAAAATTCTAACTATTTTACACAATATCATTTACAACAGCAATAATGACTGGTTATCTGCCAGCCTTCATCTATATACCCTGGCTAGAAATCTAAGATCAAAAAATCAGTTTCTCTTGCAAATCCCCTCACCAAGAACAACCAGACTAGTCACAACTCATGATCGTGCATTCTCTATTGCAGGTCCCATCCTTTGGAATTCATTAGCCACCACATTGAGAATCCTAAGTGACCCTAAGGAATTTAAGAAAGCCTTAAAATACTACTTGTTTAATCAGACTTTCGCAGACCTATGCGATCCAAAGTAAACCCAACTCCTTTTCTGTTCCATCTGTTCCGTCCTTGCATTTTATTATGCTTTATGTTTTTGAATTTGTTTAATTTTATTTCTGTGTCCTTGACAACTATTTATGAATGTACTATTGTAACCTGGCCAAAACTTTGGTGGGCATGGGATATAAATTCCTTTTAAATAACATAAATAAAATAAATATCTGATACTTTCCAGATTGATACAGGAGTCCCTCAAGGCTCTGCACTCTCGGCAACTCTGTTCAATATCTATATGCTCCCACTGTGCAAACTACTGGTGGATTTAGGAATTACATTTTTCCTGTATGCTGACTACAAAGTTTTTCACTCCATTTTCCAAAACATTTGAAAACACAGTAACAACACTTTCAACTTATATGAAAGCAATACAGCAAGGTCTATGGAATCTTAAACTAACATTAAACCCAAAAAAGACTGAAATCATTTGGTTAAGTAGAAACTCTTTGATAGCTAACCACTGACTCTAGACCTGGGTAATTTTCAAATTACTCCCTCAAACCAAGTACGGGATCTAGACATCCTGCTAAATGAGAACCTTATTATGAAAAAGCACATCAATAAATTAATCAAGACACAATATGCCAAGCTGTGTATATTACATCAGTTGAAACCTTTATTAACTCTCGAAGACTTCCGAATTGTATTGCAAACTCTTATGTTCTCAAAAATAGACTACTGTAACTCCTTATTGTTCAGTCTTCCTGTATATCTCTTAAAACCATTATAAGTACTATAAAATGCTGCTGCAAGACTTTTGTTAGGAACTAGGAAATTTGATCACATTACACCCTCGTTGATCTCACTCCACTGGCTACCAGTACAATCCTGAATCTATTTTAAAGTATTAACATTAATATTCAAAATCCTTCACTTGAATAATATCAGCATGATAGGTGTGTCATTACAACCATACACACACAACGACCAATAAGATCTCAAAATAAAGGACTACTGACTGTCCCTACAATAAGGAGCACACACCTGACGAATGTAAGAGATTGTGTATTTTCCATAGCAAATTCCCTACCTGGGATGCTATGTTTAATATCAGAGAGAGAGATTTAAATGTGAACTAAAAAGATGGCTAGTCAAAAATGCTTATAACCTAACTTAGAAAGATCAGAATGGAGAGAACTACAATAACAAGAAGGACAAGAGATACTAATTGAAGCATGAGGAATAAACTTAACGAGAGAGAGAATGTAAGAATCAAGATAACATACTGATTAAAATGCAAAAGTTGTTATATTTATGTTATTTTATTGTCTGTAATCTTTGCCTATGTCTCAGATCTATAGTCAAATATATTGTATGTTGATGTTAATGCCTGTTATGAATACTACCTTTGTAACTCGTCTTTATTTGTTGACTTGTAGCTATGAATGTTACTTTTGTAAAACATTGTGATCTAAACATGGAACGATGATATATAAAATATCTAAATAAATAGTTAGGAATGTAGATGTCTTCACCCTTTCATCTTCAATCAAAAGTGCTTATCTTAACATTTCATCTTGAAAAGAAAGTGTATTTAAATCTTGCATATACCATGTCAATTCAGAGTCAGCCAGTATTGCTTGCCAGCTCCCTGTTGCGCTTGGAGGTGGACCCTTGTCCTGGAGCAGTGGAGAACAGCTCCCTGGTAGGGACCAGGAAGCACCTGCCCCCAGGAGGCGGAGCACAGGAAGAGATAGAGGCTAGAATGAGCTTCACCACTGGAAGCCTGCGGTCCCCCCGGGTGGAGCCTGTAGGGACCCGGACCACGGTCTTAGGTGGGCCTTGCAGGGTCTCCCGGGGAGGTAGTAGAGAGGTGTGCCCACAAGCAGCAAGGGAGCATGGTCGTACTCTAGGCTGTAGGTCTGGAGGAGCAAGGAAGATCAGTACAGTGTAGGCGATGACAAGGCAAGGGACAAAGCCAGAATCAGGAGACGTGGTCAATGGCAGCTGGGCTCAGAATCCGAGGATCAGTCCGAGGAGTAGTCAACTAAGCAGGGGTCAGGTTCCAGAGATCAGACGAGGTCACAAGGCAGACAGTGTCCAGGATCCAGGCAGCGAACAGAATGGTCAAGGAGCAGGCCGAGGTCAGTACCAGAGAGACAGTCCAAGGGTACTACCTGGGGAGACAGGACAGAAGGATGTTGGACAAGGCTGGAACAGTTGGATGCTGGAACAAGACTGGAACAAGGCTGGAACAAGACTGTGAACGCCGAGGCAAACTAGTACACTTACAGTGCCGACCCGATTGCCAAGGCAAGGAAGTGCAGGCAGGGACTTCCTTATATCATACATTCAATCAGGATGCGCCGCGGAGCTAGGACCCGCCCCTGACCTACAAGAGGCTGGGCAGTCCACGCGTGCGTAGGGGCATGGCCAATGCCACTGGGGACGCTGAAATGCGGCGTGAGACCTGGTGCACAGTGGAAGACCCGGCGACCGCCGCCGCGGGACACCGAGGCCTGCAGGAGCTCGCGGTTGCTGCTGGGGAGGCCGACCCGTGACCTGCAGAGGAGCTAGCGAGGTGAGCAGGCCCGTGCGCGGGCCGGGAGTGGACGGGGCGCGCAACACTTCCCTACCCGTCAAACTCCGCTTAGAACCGTCCCTGAGCCATTTCAGAAAAGGAATCAAGACATGGCTCTTTAAACAAGCATACCCCAATTCCACCCAATCCTAACCAATGTCCTCCTTGAACCACTGCAGTCCCAACCTAGCCTATTTTCTTTCTCCCTGACTTCAATTTACCATCCCAGAACCCCCCCCGCTCCCTCCCTTTTCCCCACCTCTGTACCCCCCCTCCGACCATCCCTACACCCCCCTGCTCCCTCCCCTAGCGCCCCTAGCCTCCCCCTACCTCGCCCCCCACCCCACTAACAATTTCTCCCTGAAAATACTTTCACCATATGTACCCGGCTCCCTCCACCCCCTCCTCTCCCTACCCCCTTTCCCTCCCTCCCTACCCCCCCCCCCCTACACCAGATTCTAATCGTACTTATGTGCACTTGCCCCTGTCCTACTGTAAATAAGTTTCATATGTTAAGTGTTTCAAGTGCACATGCCCCTTAACTTTGTATATTAGTTCATTTTGCATATCTAATCCTAATCGAATGCAAATAGCTATAACGCTGCCTGTTGACTCTCCTCTCCTGTACTATTGTATATCATCCATTTAACCCCCTCCCCTGTTCATTGTAATTTCCTTTCTCAGTTATTTGTAAACCGACATGATGTGTCCTACGAATGCCGGTATAAAAAAGTTTTTAAATAAAATAAATAATGCATGCATGAATTAATAAAGGGTTAACTTAAAAGAACTTCCAGTCTCTTTGCATATTGCTGTGTTGGTAAATTTTTTCATAACATCAGGAACTCAATGACTTCAATGTGAACAGGTCATGTAAGTGAACATCACAATCCATCATTTTCTGTTTGCAAGTCCTCCCATCATTTGTTGGAAGTTCATGGTCCAAAGAGAAGAGAGGTTTTCTATTGAGCTGGTGTGCTAGAAAGTCTGCCATCTTCTTTTCTTGCTATTGACCTCTAAATTTGTAGCTTTTATTACACTCATGAATGACAGCAGTGAGACATTGTTTATTACCGATGATCCAGGTGTCTGTGGTTCTGACTGCTCTTTCTGTGAAGTGTCAACCTTGGTGTTTGACCTGCTTATGGTAATGGCATACAATCAGGATAGCAGGGATAATTAAGGGTTTTTTTCACTGAGATCCAGTTTGGCATGATTCAGCTGACCACCAACTCTCTGACTAAGCCATTTTCATCAGTGAAAGGGTTCAGCTTCGAAAGAGGTCTCTCTTTGGGAATGCTTTCTCTTGATGATCCACTTGATTTCTTTAGCATAACCTCTTCCTGTACCCAACACAGGATGACATTCTCTGAATGAGAAAGCTCATCAACTGTGCGTGGCTTTATGCAAAAAAGGAAAATAAAAAATATAGGATTTCTTTTCAGTTTAGTTCTTGTTTCAAACATGGTTAACCACAAGGCGCAGGTCAAGGTGTATCCCTTGGCCTCTGTGCCATCCTTTTCACTGATTCAGATGTCCATGGATCAGTATGTGCAGTGTGGTTCTGGTATTTTCTTGGAGAAGGGATTCATTGCAGGCCTGTTATTGGAGTGACTACCCTGAGCCCTGAGGTCTGTACTCTGCCTGGTTGTAGAGATGAGTCAGCAGATGCACCGGTCTTAATAAGGATTTCTGCAGTAGGAATGTCTTTTGGAGGGGCTGTGGGTTTTGATTTTCCATTAGCACAATCAACTCTGATAATCGATCGAGTTCTTTGGGAAACAAGGACTATGTGTATGCATTCCTTGAAGTCACCTTTGGGACTTGACTGAAGGAGGCTTCTGCTGTTGCTACAGGGATTAATTCTCTGGCAATAAACCCTATTCAGGTGTGGGAGAGTCTCTTGGTAAAACTAGAAGTTATACTGCTATACCGTCTGGACTGTGATTGCTGTTCTGAAGAGTTCTTTATTTAAATAGATTGCCTATTACTAATTTGCAAATTCAAGCATTACATGTGACTTAGCCTGATGTCTGTAGGGACAAACCAGTCATCCTGAATAGGAGGAGTATGTGCAATTATAAACCAAACTGAATGCAGGCCTAGCCGCACAAAATGGAAGCCAGAACCATGTGATACTTCTTGCAGTTTGCAAGTGAAGGTCAAGCTGCACTGAGAAGAACACCTGCAGTTGCTGGATGAACTGATTATTATTTCTTAATTGAATGCTGCTAGACACTGACTGACCATGTTTGTGTCTAATTAAGAGGCCCATCCTGGTTATCTAGATGCTTTTCAGCTCCACGTCACATCTATCCTAGAATGCCATCTTGAATAAAAACTGCTTCTGGTGTTCACCAATCCTACGTCCAGAGGATTGTGGTGATGTCCATTCACAATGTCTACTGCATCCTTTGTATTTACATGGAACTCTGATAAGAGACAGAAACGCCCTTAAAAGAAGGCTTGAGCAAAGAGCTTCCAACGTACAAACTTACAAGCTTCCAGCTTGTGTGAGCTTCGAGTCTAAGCTTCCTGCCTGAGCTTTTGGCTTTTACTGTCTTGGTGTTTTCCGTACCTACTAACTTACTGAAGGGTGTTTCTACGAGCACTTTGCCTACCAAGTGTCCATGTTTCAGCTTCTCGCCAGACTGTTACCCTTGGACTGTGGAGTATTGTGAACCAGCTGATGGAAGTGCAGCTGGCTGCCTGAGGTCGGAGACTAGATACTGACCAGAGTCATGGAATGGACGGCTGAGATTGCTGGCGAGAGATAAACTGCTTGAATGTCTGTGGACACATATAAGCATGGCGATTTATTACTTTAAGCTGGGTATTTAGAGGCAATAAATCATTAAAACAGAAGTTGATATTAAGAAGGCATGTGTTGATCTCCAAGTACATAAATAAGAACAAAAACAATGACCTTTTACTGCTAATAAATTGAAATGATTGTATATTTTAATTATGCAATAAATATAATCTACCTCAAAAGGCTGTGACTTTCTGAACTCTTAAATGAACTTGCGTTAATTTTATCTGAATCGAAACAATTCAGATACACGTGAGGTAATTACACCCCCATATTGCTCAGATATCATTTGTGACTGATCCTGCAAATCTCAAAAGTATTTCCCAAATTCCAGGTTCAGACAGGAAAGACAATTTTTCTAAATCTCGTACTTCTGCACCAGTAGATTTGCTCAAATATACAGTGTTTTCTTCAAACTCAAGATCCCAACTGAATATATTCTGCCTGGAGCCAGGAGTTGTTTTGTCTCGCAGAGGAAGAAGGAGAAAGTTTTTTTGAGTGGTGCTCAGCTATTCTGTTTGAGGGGGCTGCTTGTTTCCTTTTCCTTCCAGCTTTTAGTGGAACTGGGGATGGGAACCTGTGCCTTGAGCCTTCATTTGCAATTAACAGGAGTATTCAGCTCCTATTTTATGTCCTCCTTCCCACTTTTTAATATTGGTCATTGCAGTGATAGTCCTTGGCCAGAGGTCTGGCAACTACTGTCTCTCATAGGCCTCTGGGTCATGGGATCAGAATACTAGTCCAGGAATTGAACTCTGGCTCCTCTGTATATTAGCCCGTAACGTTGCCTCTGGACCACCAAGCTGGTTCTTCTGCACTGTTATAAGCATTCAGGTGTTACAAGTAAACAGTGATAGAATATGCTATACAGAGGCCTGGAATCAGAAATTATTTATGAGTCACTATTGCAAATTACTTTCTTATTATATATGGAAGTTTAATATAAATCACTTGATTAGGATTCACTTTAGGGCTTGCCGACGATCCCATTAAGCAGCTTCTGCTCATTATGTTTAAAGTTCACAGTGACATTTGTTAGATTTTTTTTTTTTTAAATCAAAATAAATAACAGGAGAATACTTCCCAGTTTTGTTTTTCAGAATGGTTAATTGGTGACTTTGTAGTCCTAATTTTCCTTGTTAGCAGTGTTTGCTGTAAGCTGTCCAGGGGACTGCTAACACATTTTCTCCCTGCTTGGCACTGCTCCAGCCATATCACAGTTTGATCTGAGCATGGCCAGCCACTCCTGTAAACTATGGGGCTCCTCAAAGTTCAAACCATGACATGACTGGAGCAGTAAATATGGAAACAGGTGTTGATGGTATGTCATGCAGCTTAGAGGGAACATTACCTGGGAGAAATGTGTTTCTATTTCCTTCCCCCAATGTTGTCAGCATTTTCAGAAAAAATGCAGAAGCAATATGTGCAAAGGGACATAGTGACTCTTACTATAATAATATGTGTGTGTGTGCGTGTGCATTTTTTCTTTATTGTTTAAACTCATTTTTTGTGCACTTCCTGTGTGTACCTGGACTTTGACTTGTTCCTACAGCTTTCACTCTTCTGGGTCTCTGGTCTCAGTTTTTGTACCATAGTTCACAACTCACTGGTTTATTTGTTTGTAGCTTTTGTGTATTTATACAAAAGAAAAGATCCATTACATTTTTTATTGGTGGCTAGCAGCCACTTACTCAGTAGTAGAATGCATACATATTGAAATACAGTTCACAGTTGCTTACTTCAGCTAATATGCAGAAGATCTTTGTGTCCTAGATTTTTGAAATACTGTATAAGCAGAACCAGAGTAATTAACATGGAGCACTTGTGTGTGAGGGAGAAAACGTCCAGAAAGATTATCTTCTACAGATAATTGGCTTACTTAGGTAAGCCATTCATGTTAATCATGTTAGATTTTTCAGCTGTCTTCAGTAATGGTCACCATTTGCTGCTCCTAGACAGTTTGAGGAGAAACTTGGGTTTGGCGAAGCTGCTTTATAGTGGAGCCACTCATTCATGGCTGGGAGCAGTAACAGAGTGTTGCGTCCGTCGGTGCTAGACGGCTTCGCCCCATTTGTCTCACCTTGTTCCCGGCTGCTCCTGCTTACCTAGGAAAGGTGGCTACCGCTGCGTCTACAAGCCGACCTCTCCGGCGTCCCCGGAACGGCAATGGTGCAACCTCCCGCCATTCTCCTCCCAGGTACCTACTAGGGTGCGTGCGCGTCACCCACGTCTTTATTCCAACCTTGGCGCGAACCTCTGGGGCGTTCTCTCTTGCTGACGTCACGCCATCCGGGTATAGAACCTATTCTAATTTGCTAGCTTGTTGAGTTAGCAAGGACTCGAATCCGTTCCTGTTTATGCTACTCTGCCGCTTCCATGCTGCTGCTAGAAGTTTTCTCTCTGCCCTTCGGGGTAACTGCTAACCTGGGTTACCCACTCCTCGGGGGCCCTCTGCTTTATTTCAGGTGCCTTACGGGGAACAGGTACTCGCTCCTCGAGGGCCTGCTCTCCCTGCCTCGGTGCCTGCACGTTCTTCAACCTGGTGGAATCGCATACCTACAGGAAACACCTAGTGAGTACTCTAACTCTCAGTCTGTCTCATCCACAGTATTACCTTGCTGGGAAACCTGCTTCGGAACCTTCCGATACCAACGGGGTGAGAAGGGCTCCCTCTGCCGAGGTCCCTGAGACTGCAACTATGGACTGCCTCACTACTGCCACCTCTGGTGGTTCTCTTCAAGCTGTATAATAAAGAACTGTGTTTGTGTGTTCTGAATCCAGCCTAGTACTGTGGCTCCTAAGCGGGCTCCTCCCCGTGGGCGTGGTCATCTCCCACAGTACCCAGGGATCCACCCAAACACCGCTTAACCATAAAACAGAGCTATTGGGAAGAGGGGCAGAGAAGCCAGTGGAACAATACTGAGGACCAAGCAGTGCTCCACTAGAATCTGGTTGCACCTGTGTAGCTCAGCTAACCAAGCCTGAGTCCCTCCCATAAATGGTTTGTAGTTTACCAGTTCTCACCAATTAAATATTGATATTTGGGCAAGCTCCACAGTCAAGGTTGATTTTCTTATTTCTGGGTTTAAGGGAAATTCTGAGCCTTCCTTGAAGTTATAAACCTACAAACAAGAGATTTGTGTACTTATGATAATTTAGAATATGGCATGGCTTTTCATCTTGGTTTCCATTTAATCTCTGTAGTAACTTGAGTGACAGTGGCTTGGAAACAGCCAGAAGGAATAAGGAGTCAGACTCTGGCGTTTACTTTTATGCAATTTATTTATAGTGAAAAATGAAGTGCAAAGCAAAACAAACAATGCAGGTCACCTTAAAGTTCAGGTAGTACAGAGGTATCACACACAGCAGGTTTTCTCATAGTGTGGTTTCCTGCCTGCTTCCCGGGGCTTGTCTAATCTTTTTGGGCCCTGTCTTCTTATGCTAGGCTGAAGGGATCCTCCTTGGGCCCAGAATCCCTTACTGGGTTGGGACTTGAAGGAGGACAGGGCCAGATAGCTTTGGCCGGTCCCTTAAGGTGGTCTGAGGGAGTTTCTTGTACCCTTACATACTGTGGTGGAAGTCTGGCTGTCCCTACTCCGCTATGGGCGCAAAGGCAAAGAGCTAGACAGAGACACAGAGAAAACCTAGGAATCCGGAACAGCCTTCCCTTTCTAACTACGGGTCCCTGGTTCCCCAGTGCTGAGGAAGGAGAGAGAGGAGAGGGTGGGAGGGATCAAGCACAAAGGCCCTGGATTCTGGAAGAACCAGGGAGGAGGGGTGAATCTGAGTTTGATTGGAAGGACGTGTTGCAGGAAGAGGGGTATTCCTCTCAAATACCAGGAGGAGAACACTCTTGGGGGGAGAAGCTGACCTGGCTCCAGAACCCTTGGAGTTTCAAAAAGCAGAGGAGTCCCCAAGACAACGTTGAGCTCATGGATATGTCAGAATAGCTCCGGAGGAAGTAGGTCCCGCGGTGGGGAGCCAGGATAAAAGATTTCCTTTTGGGTACAGAGAATACAAAGGGAGTTATTGAGGACTGCACACCCAGTGGATTTCAGTGGGAGGAGAGGGAGGTTGAAATTCCCATCAGCATTATACTGCTGACGGAGAGCATGTGTGTGTTAAGAGACTGGTGAATACATTTTCCTACTAGGGAGAAGTTGGTATTTTTTCTTTTTTCAGAGAAAGGAAAAAAAAAAACTGCTGGCAATCTCACAACGTGTCAGGAGAGCCTTAACAGGGATTTTATTTTGGGTTGTTAGGCATGGGCTCTGCTGTTTTACCCCAGAGACAGAGGACAACAATTACCTGGGTTGCTAATCACAGCTGCGGTGAGTGACAAGTGACCTGGCTACTGGCAGGTTGTTTTTTTTTTTTTGTTTTGGTTTTTTCCTGCCTTTTGGACTGAAAGCTGTAACAAGCAGTAGAGTATTGCTAAGTAGAGCTGCAGGGTTCCCTCAGTTTTTCCCTTCCAGGCTGGGAGGGGGAGGGACCCAAGCGAAGCTGGTATAGCTGGGGTTAAGCAGCTGCCCTGGGACAGTATATTTCAAACTGCAAGCACTGCTTCTGAGAGGTTTAGATTGCTACTGATTGAACTGAAAGACTAACACCATTTGAAGACAGGAGGACAAGGGACTAAAGGCTGCTTCTTGAGGATACTCGCTGTAGACACCCCAGCACAAGCCAAAACAGGGTGGCATCATTCCAGCTCAGGAGACTAGTGAGGCGGGATGATGACTCGAGTTTATTACACATATACCTCCCCCTTAGCTCAGCCTTGCTCAGCCTGTACCAGGGTCACTTCTCTGGATGAGAAGTCTGCATTGGCATTCTCCCTTCCTGCCCTATATTGGATCTTATAGTTGAAGGGCTGTAGGGCCAGAAACCATGTCATCACTCTCGCATTGGACTTCTTATTTTTATTTATCCATAGGAGCTGTTGGTGGTCCATTACAAGCATGAACTGCCCATTTCAGCAAGAAGCACAAGGCCTCTAAGGCACACTTGACTGCCAAGGCCTCCTTCTTGACTGTAGAGTAACACCTCTCTTGAGGCATCAGCTTTTTGCCACAGGATGTGCTTTACCATCCTTCTCTTGGACTAAAACTGCTCCCAAGCCTGCACCTTGAAGGATTCGGGGAAGTGTGGATTTATCATGACCAGTTTGGGGCATAACGCCTCTTTCAGAGCCTGGAAGGGCTTCTCTGCTTCAGCTGGCCACTGGACCTTCTCTGGTGCTTTCTTCAACAGCCTTGTGAGAAGCTCTACCTTCTTTGAATAGTTGGGAATAAACCTTCTGTAGCATCCTGTAAGGCATAGGAATGTTCTCACTTTCACTTTTGTTTGTGAGACTGGCACCCCGGTGATCGCCTCAATCTTTCAAGTCCATGGATGGACCTTGCCCTTTCCCAGGGTGTAGCTGAGATACTGGACTACTTGCCCTTCCAACAGGAACTTCTTAGTGTGGGTTGATAGTCCTGCTTTCCTCAGACTGGTTAATACTGCTTGGAGTTTACTTAGAAGTGTCTTCAAATCTGGGATGTACACCATGATATCATTCAAGTAGTCGGCTGCTTACCTTTGATGTGGGCAGAGCAGCAGTCAACCAAGCATTGAAATGTTGCGGGAATGCCATGGAGTCCAAACAGGTAAACTGGAAAAGGCCCCCTAGTGTCGAGAATGTAGTCTTCTCCTTCACCGATTGCATGAGATGTACCTGCCAGTAGCCTTTTGTAAGCAGCTTGGAATCTATTTACCCCTTGGGATCCTGGCAGGTACCTAGTCACCTGGCTTGGCCACTGTTGGAAACAGGATACTGGGCTTGATGGACCTTTAGTCTGACCCAGTATGGCAAGTCTTATGTCCAGGGTAGAAATGAACTAGGCTAATTCCAGATGCTCAGCCAGTTCATCCACTCATGGCATTGGGTACACGACGAGTTTTGAGACCTCATTGACCTTTTTAAAGTCAAATCAGACTTATGCTCCCATCTGGCTTTGGCAGATGGGAGCATAAGGTGAGGACTACTCACTGTTAGACTCCTCTATAACTCCTAGCCAGAACATGTCCCTCACTTCAGTCTCAATGATGCGACACCTGGCCTCAGGAATCCGATAAGGTTATTACTGCAGAACAACTCCAGGAGGCGTAATGTTGTCATGTTGCACCAGGTGGGTATGACCTGGTAGGTTTGAGAAGATCTCCTTTTTTGCTCCTTCAACTGCTTTATATCAACTGTCTGTGTGTTGGACAGCTGCTCTCCGAAAGGGATCTGGGCTTAGTGTACTTTAGGTCCGACCTTTGGACCAAACTCTCCTTCTTGCACCACTCCGCACTCCTGTGCAACCCACTTCTTCAGAAGATTTATGTGGTAGATTTGAGTTTTCTTTCATTTATCTGGCTGGGCTATTTTGTAATCCATGGGTCCTGTATTCTCCAAAACTTCATAGGGTCCTTGCTAATGGGCTAACAACTTGCTTTCTAAAGATGGGAAGAGGAAAAGGACATGGTCCCCCAGCTGGAATACTCTTTGGACCATTGGACAACTTTAGCTTGAGCCTTCTCTAGGCATAGGCAGGCCACCTCCTCTGCCTTTTTTAGGTGATCCTGCACTTGGAGAATGTAGTCAACGAGTTTCTGCCTGGAGTTCCTTTCATCTTCCCAAGTCTTGCGAGCTATGTCCAAAATTCCTCTGTCTCCTCCCATACAGCAGCTGAAAAGAGTAAAACCCCATCAAATACTGTGACACTTCACGGATTTCGAACAGCACATAGGATAACAGTGCATCCCAATTCTTGCTGTCTTCTTCCACAAATTTCCTCAACATTTGTTTGAGTTTCTGACTGAAACGCTCATCGAGGCCATCAGTCTGTGGGAGATACATTGAAGTACGCAGAGATTTTACATTAAGCAAGGTACAGAGTTGTTTTATTACCTTGGACACAAGCGGAGTTCCCTAATCTATCAGGATGTCCTTGGGCAGCCCATGTCATGAAAATACCTACATTAGGGTGGTTGCCACCTTCGTGGTTTTCATATTCTGTATCAGTATTAGCTCCAGATATCTTGTGGCATAGCCCAAAATGAGATGTACCTCTTTCTTCTAAGAGAGAGAGTTCTGGAAATGCCAATTCATCATTGTTATGGCTGCATGAACCCATCGTGAGCTGGTTCCACAAATTCACAAAGTTTGGATAGTCCTGCCCTATCACCACAGGATAGGGTAGCCAAAGAAGAACTTCCACCTCTATTCTGTCTTGGCTGACCCAGGGGTCTTCAGTTGTACCTGGCTTGTTGGATACTGCCGTTGTTTCCCGTTGATGTATGCTAGGGTCACAACTTTGTCATAGTCAATCTGGACCCGCATTACTAATTCTCTTCGAAAGAGCGTTTTTATACTCCCAGAATCCAGTAATGTCTGGGTTGGAATGCAATCTAGCTCAACCACAACAACAAAAGTAGAGAGTCCATGGCTGGGGAGATCCATGAAATAGCAAACGTATGGGGCCATGCCATTAATGTCCACTGGTTCATCTTTCCTTTGGAAACAGTCCCGTGCAAAATGGCCTCTCTCGCCGCAGCTGAAACATGGTGGTCCTATGGGTTTTTGTAGTTGAGGTGAAAAGTCCAGACTATCTGGCTCCACTGGCTGTTAGGGTCTCCTGTCCTTTGGACTCCAGCATCCTCTGTCTGAGTCGGGTGGTCTACTTTGAGCCCTTGGTGATTCAGGGATGGACTGAGCTTGGTAATAAGCCTTCACCATTTCCAATGCTGTCTTTAGCATAAGGTTTGAGGCACACCCACTGCCACATAGGGTGTTCCAAGCCATCTAGGGATTGTTACAACAAAACTGCATTGGCTAGCTTCACCCCAGTCTTCCAGGTGCAGCCACATCCTTAAGTCAGCGGAAAAGGTTCTGTGGGATTTCCTCTAGTTGAAGAACTCCTTGCCGAAATCACTGTCAGTAGACTTCTGAGTTGTCTCACTCTCTCTTCATGATATGGGGTCCTCCCTTCCGGATTGGCGGTTTGGAAGGCCTCTTGACTACTCCTGGTAAGTAGATTCCACAGATAAGTTGTCCAACTATCTTCTGGCCATCCTGTCAATTCAGCAGTTCATTTAAAGCTCTTCACAAAATAATTGGGGTCGTCTTCTGGGGCCATTTTAAGTACAACTGGCGACAAGGAAGGTGGTGTTTTCACAGCAGTCTGCATGGCCTGTGGTTCCTGAGTTAACACTGTGTTTTGTTGCATAAGTTTTTCTTGCAGTGCCTGCTTTCTGATTAATTTGAGTTTGCAGGGTGCTCTGCAATTGCTGCTGCCCAGCAGTAAGGACCTGGATCACTTGCTCCATCTTCCCTGCTTTCTGAGCTACCTTCAAACTGGGTGTCTCTCCGGGGAAAGAAGGAGAGAGAAAAAAAACAAACCCTGCTGGCTTATCCAGCCCTGATTTACTGCTTGAACCCTGACTGCACAGGTGGGCTACCCCCTTGTCTGCTATAGCTTCAGCTGGGTGAGTGGCCCTGGGAGACCCCAGGAAAAAGAGAAAAAAATAAAAGACTCAACAGGGGTTGGGTTTTTTTTTTTGTTTTTTTTTGCCATTGCTACTGTGGGCAGCTACCTGTGCTTCACTTAGGAAAGAGATCCCACTCATTCTACCATATGTGGTAACATGAGTGATAGCGGCTTGGAAACAGCCAGAAGGAATAAGGAGGCAGACTCAGGCTGTTTCCATTTGTGCAATGTATTTACAGTGAGAAACGAAGTGCAAAACAAACAAATGATGCAGCTGACCTTAAAGTTAAGGCAGCACTGAAATAGCATACATAGAAGGTTTTCTCAAAGGCTGGCTTCCTGCCTGTTCCCTGTGGCCTGTCTAATCCTTCTGGGCCCTGTCTTCCTATGCTAGGCCGAAGGGATCCTCCCTGGGCCCAGAATTCCTTGCTGGGTTGGGCCTTAAGGAGTAACTGTGGCCGATCCCTTAAGGTGGTCTCTGGGAGTTTCCTGTAGATTCCCCCACAGTGTCTCTTGCAAGTTTCAGCTTCTGCAGAGCACAACAGCAACGCTTATTACTTGGATGTTTCTTATGGAAAGTCTCATACCAGTGTTCTTTGAACTACACTGCTTGCCATTTAGGCAGCATGTGTTCTTCAGGATTTTATGTCTAATGTAAAGCCTTGAATTTAAATGGTCCTATTTAACTGAGGAAGCAACTGGAATGGTATAACCTCCCATTCTGTTTACGGACTGTCAGAACATACTTGAGTTTTGCTTTTCGTTTCTTTCTTATTTTATTAGGATCATTTCATAACAAAGCAATCACATTGATTAACTTTGCCATGTCTGTCCATCTGTCTGTGAGTATGACTGTGTCTAATTTCTACTTAGCGGTCAGTGTGCAGTTTCCCAACTTGATTTAGTTTACTTTTGTTGTATTGGAAGGCAGAATTTTCTCAGTAAAAAAACTGCCTCTGGAATGTTTCTAAGATAATTGACTTATCTATTGTAGAGAGGCTGAAGATGTAGGGACAGCTTTAGGCTAACTGATGTTCTATATGAAAACTGAAATTGATGTCCCTCTACCCCCAATGAAAAATTCAAGTAATGTCATTTTGCTTTTCTTCAGTTCTTCAAATGTGCTCCCTTCTACTGGAAGGAGAGCAGCATCTCTCTCTCATCCTTTGCTAGCTTCACTCTGCCTAGCATTATCCTTTCTCTCAATTCTCCCTGTCAAGCATCCCTCCTTATTCTCCCCACTCCTTCCAGCAGGCTGCAGATCCTGTACCTAAAACTTCCCTCTTCATCGCAGCAGTGGCTCTGGCACAGTGCTCCTTTTGCAGCAGCTCTGGCACAGCATCCCAGTCTCGCTCTTCCCATCTCCAGCATCCATCTCCTATCTCTCATCCTCCTCTGCACAGCAGCATTCCCCCTCCTCTCTCTCACAACATCCATCCCCCTTCTCTCTCTCTCATGCATGCACATTTCTCTCATGCATATTCATTGTGGATATCCTGAAAATCTGACTGGCTGGGGGGGGGAGTGTCCCCAGGCAAGGTTGGGAACCACTGATGTAGAGAATCCTATGGATTCCTACTAAGGGGAATGTCCAGGGGGGAACAGGAGTAATAGTATTGGGTTTAAGCTCCCCCATGTGGGAGACTATATGGTAGAGTCCACAGAGATTATATAAACCCATTCCACCAATGTAGGGTGTGGATTACTATTTATACCTGGTAGGGGCAGCATTTCTTTATGTTGGCTCCTGTTTTGTTTTTGTTGTTTTATTGGGAAAGGATCCTTGGATCTATGGGCAGGAAAGGAAGAAAGGGTGCTTTTGCCACTTCTAAGATGCCTTTTTGGAGCCCTTTTGGTTTAGAGAAGGAAGTTATTCCACCCTTCCTCTCTCTATTTTTGGTTAGCCCTTTCTAAGGTTTCATCTTTTTCCTGCCAGGGACTCAGTGGGTACCATTAAAAGGACTTGGTGTCTCTCATCCAGAGGGAACCTGTGGACCATAGTTAGTCCTGTGGAGGAAAGAAATCTGCATTCATTTCTGGGGGAGGAGAAGGAGACTATGAAGATCTGTGGTGTCCCATCCAATGTAAACCACATAGACATCACCAGGATGTTGAAGAAAGAAATGATGAGATACCATCATGTATCCAGTAAGGGGTAGATTGTTAAACATATGTGCACGCGTCCATGTGTGTGCCCTACCTAGCGAGCATGTTATAAAATCGGGGGCGGCGCACACAAGGGGGGGAGGAGAATTATGCAATTTCCGCAAGGCGATGCAACCCGGCCTTCCTCAGTTCTCTCCCAGTCCGCTCCAATTAAGGAGCGGACTGAGAGGGAACTTCCCTACCCCCAGCCCATACTCCCTCCCTCTTACCCTGTCCTCCCCGACCCCTTAAAAAGATCATACCTTTTTTTTTCCCTTTGTTTAAGAACTTATGCCAGCTCCTGAGCTGGCGTAAATTGTTTGCGCCGGCAGGCGATCCCCCGGCACAGCGGCAAATGGCCACAGTACCGGCCCCCTCCCTGCTCCTCTTGAGAGGCCCGGCTCTTGTGCACATAATGGGGCTTACGCGCACGGCCGGGCTCCTTCTAAAATGTGCACTGTGAGCGCAAGGCCCATCTGCACGCATAACACCCGGATTACACATAGGTGAGATTTAAAATTCACGAATAAGTGAGTAAAGAGGCAACAAGTAATGTCTGAGACATCTGGACTAAAGGCATGAGATATGGGACTCTAACTTAAAATATCTAAATTAGGAATAGTCATCCACTGAATTGTGGAAGGAAGCTCAAAAACTACCTCATTAATTGGAATTAATTTGTACCACTGTTGAAGGAAGTGGAATTTTGTGGCTGCAGTGTGGTTGGTTCCAACTAGTGAGCAAGCTTGCTAGGACCACGCCAGCATCTGGCGGAGAAGCCTGTAAGTGGATCCATCTGGAGCTTCACCTCTTACCAGCTGACGCCCCTGCAGGTTGAGCCCTAGGTTCTGGTAGCCAGCAGGACTTAGGTAGGTCCCTAATGCTATCCTGAGTGAGCGTCCAATCTGAGAAAGGGTCATGGCAGGCAGCAGAACAGGTAACAGGCACAAGGTTGTGGTAAGCAGCAGACAACAGAAGGTCAGGGGCCAGGCCAGGGTCAGGATCTAGATAGTTTGAGACAAACAGGACAGACAAGGCCAACAGGACAAGCAAGGAAGGAAACAAGCAGAACCAGGAACAAGGGCAGACAGGCAAGGAAACAAGGAAGAGAGCATGGAGGAGGCTAGAACAACACAAGGAATCAAGACAAAGAGCAAGGCAGAAGGCAAAAACTAGGCAAGGATAGCAACATGCCCTGGACCACAAGGGCAGCAGGAGACCTGTTGCTGAGGCACTGGCTGGTTGTAAAGGAGTTCCTTATAAACTCATGGAGGATGTGATGTCATCAGCCAATGACACAGGAAGTCCTGGCTGGAGGACCTATAAAGGAAGTCCAAGTTTACAGGAATTTCTATCCCAGGTCCTTGGAACTGCATGCTGCTGGAGGCTATGCCGGAGTTGCTTTGAATCAGAGATGAAGGGCTTAACAGGATTTAGAGATAAGGAACCAAATAAAAAGAAATATTTTAAACCGTTTAAGACTGTTTTGCTACAATGTGAATCAAAATTGCTATGTTTAAGAACTGCGACATTGAGATAAGATGGCTGCTGTTTTCTGCCATAGGAATGTATTTAGAGCAAAGCATTTGAAAGCAACAGAGAACATCGAATAATACAGGTTATGTCATCATTTTGAAACATAAGTGGTTGCAGTTCAATGTAAAGAAAACTCATAGGAGGTTGCATCATCACGTCCCCACACGTGTAATGTCAAGTATGGCATGTGAAAAGCACAAGAAGCAGGGCACATTGTAGCTTGAAAGAGAGCCGTGGAGATCTGTGCCATTGTTGTAGTGACTGAAAAAAATAATAAGACTTTATTGCCAAAATCTGGATTTTGCTGCTGGCCATTGTTGATATTGGGACCCCTTATAGAGATTGCTGAGCAAATTAATAACTGCTTGCAGCAATGTCAATCTGGGACAGGAGGTACCAACGGTTGCTGCATCCCAAACGTGTCTCTATTGCTACCTAAACACTACTTAAAGTTATGGCATATCAGCTGGATAACCCAAATTCGTATAGACTGAAAAGCCACGAATAGCTGGGGTTGGATGATGTCTCTCCTCATATAAACTATGAATGTGGGGAGTGCCATATGCATCAGTGATGGCTCCCAGAGATCCTGCAGTGCAAGGCCTGCCAAAATAAGTTGTTTGAGAAGGAGGTTCTTGAAGAGCTGTTATCATCGAATACACATACTTTGCTGCTCAAGCCTTCTTCTCCTGCAGGAGAGGTAGTTGCAGCTTGCATGCATTTACTCTTACAAAGCCTCTGTGTCATCAGGAAGTGGGAGTTTCCATAGCAAGACCGAAGTTGAACCATCTAGCCCAAAGGATTCTATAGAGTCTGCTGCCACTGGTGTCTTGATTATTTCCCAGGCCCTATGAAACATCTGTTTCCTCTTTGGGGAAACAGAAAGATAATCCCCACGAACTGCCAGAGCTATCGTACCCAAGGAAGTCGCCATGCGAGAAGGGACTAAGTTTGGATCCAAACCTGAGGCTTGTGGTGAAGTGGCATCCTTATCTGCTCCACCCATGGACCCAACCTCCATCGAACTGGCAGGAACTGGCGGTGTACACAAATCACCTACTTTCCCATCTCTACCACGATCCCTTGGGAGAGGGGCCACAGCTTGTTGAGAAAGTGTATAAATATGAAATGGAGAAGCTGTGAGCGATGGCTCCTTTAATTTCCTCAGGGGCTGTACAACAATGGACTGATGCTTTGGAGAGATGGGGTTAGGTCGCTTCTTCTCTGGATACCATCAGCATCAGTAGTCTGATTCTCTGGAAGGATTCACTACTTTTGGTTCCTACCCTTGAGAGTTTTCAGGATTATTTAGACCTGGCAAAGAAGCCATTATCATTGGGGTTCAATGAAGGGAGTTTGACTGAATCACAAATCTCTTGTGAAGGATTTTCCCCATACCAGGGAAGGGGGGAAAAACAATCCTGGAAAGAGAAGCTCCAATAGTTATGGAGTGAGATGGTGTCTCTTCCTGAGATAGATTTGTCCACGCTACCACTGCCAGATTTCTGGAAAACTGGAGAGTAGGTGAGCTCCAGCCACCTTTCTCAAGATCATACTTTGTCCCACCTGTCACAAGCATATCGACTTGTATTAACTCACAAGTTATCTATCTAAATGGAAAATCCAGGAACTTTTTGGAGCACAGTGTTCTTATGTTCCATTATACATAATGAATTTTGTGGAGAGATGGCGAGATGAATGACTCAGAGAACACTTTGAAGAACAATTAAGGATCTAGCTTATGCTGATTATGCCAAAAAGCCATCCAAAATTCCAAAGAGTAGTGGAATTTTGCCTGAGAGAGATGAAAATGGGATGTAATATTCATAAACATTACTGTATGTAATATATGTGTTACCCAGTGGAGGCTGGCAATATGCTCATGAGGAGAAAATTCTGGCAGATGGTACAATAGTAAGAAATCCCAGTTCAGCTTGTTATCTTCTGTCAGTAGCTGCGCTGGAAGCACCGGGAGGTACCGTACCTTGCTCCTGGTGGGATATTGTAAATTTCATGGGAATGGGAGGAGGTCTGGGTGGTGATGGTGGGGTGACTGGCCTAGTAAGAACATAAGAAATTGCCATGCGGGGTCAGACCAAGGGTCCATCAAGCTCAGCATCCTGTTTCCAACAGTGGCCAAACCAGGCCACAAGTACCTGGCAATTACCCAAACACTAAGAAGATCCCATGCTACTGATGCAATTAATAGCAGTAGCTATTCCCTAAGTAAACTTGATTAATAGCCGTTAATGGACTTCCCCTCCAAGAACTTATCCAAACCTTTTTTGAACCCAGCTACACTAACTACACTAACCACATCCTCTGGCAACAAATTCCAGAGCTTTATTGTGCGTTGAGTGAAAAAGAATTTTCTCCGATTAGTCTTAAATGTGCTACTTGCTAATTTCATGGAATACCCCCTAGTCCTTCTATTATTCGAAAGTGTAAATAACCGAGTCACATCTACTCGTTCAAGACCTCTCAAGATCTTAAAGACCTCTATCCTATCCCCCCTCAGCCGTCTCTTCTCCAAGCTGAAGAGCCCTAACCTCTTCAGCCTTTCCTCATAGGGGAGCTGTTCCATCCCCTTTATCATTTTGGTAGTACTTATTCACAGTGGTAAGTAGAGATAGGGACCGGGGTGGGATAGTGATTTTTTAAAGAGAATGGGGGTGGGAAAGGAGGCGTGACCCACGGATCTCTGAAGACATTTTTTAATTGGAGGTGATGTGGAGTGGGGGGTTGCAAATCCCGATAGGTCCGTAGATGAAATTTCATGATGGAGGGAGGAAAGTGGGCCACAGGCCCCTTCACTTCTTCTTTTTTTTTAATGTCAAAGGGTTACTTGCCTGGATATTGTTTTGAAAAATCTGGATGAGTAGCAATTTATCTGGTCATACAAGGCTGGATATATTTCGACCTGGTCTACAGCAGGCCTAAAATTATATGGCTAACTTAGCCGGTTACAATTGAAAATAGGCTAAGTTAGCTGGATAAGTTAGTCACCCTTGGAACACCTCTTTTTTTTTTTTTATCCGGCTAAATTATAGCCTGCTAACTTATCTGACAACAGTTTTGCTGGATAAGTTGCTAAATACGGCAAAACTTGCCATTTAGATAACTTGTGAGTTATCCATCTAAATGGCTTTTGAATATTGACTTCCTTAGTTTTACCTTGTATGTTTAATCTGCTACTAAGGGTGCGGGCAGAATTGTGGTGAGAATAGACAAGAAAGTTCAGTCATCCTCTTTACAAAAGAGAATCATTCTTAGACTCTTGTGAAGGGTATTTGCTGTCCTTTCCTGACATTTTATTCAGTGCCTTAGATGAAATTATCTCCGACCTATGAATTGCTGTTTTGCAGTATTGTGCTATATTATGATGTAGGTAGTGACACCTGTCTAACCAGATGACAGATTTATGTACTGAAAGCTGCTGTCAAACTCCTTAACAGCTTCATTTTAGTTTCCTGTGGCGTACTGGGAATTAACCAGACCTGCCATATAACAGTTGCCGCCTTCTGATTGACGGCAGTTCCAAACACTGAGCTCATCTTCCCACGACTGTCAGAATAACTCCGGTTTCCTGATTAGCATCCCCTGTGTTTAAATTATCCTAGCTTGGGTATTGAGTATAATTATAAAACTAATTTCGGATTTACATTATTATCTCTGTTACTGTAGCATTTCCTACTACTAGGAGTAACCCATGATAAATAAAGGAAATTCCAATAACATGGAATATGTCTAGTAGAAAAGTCTTAAGATGGGACCAAAAGTCCCATCTTGTCTGCCCATTTTTCTTTTAGAATATTGCTAAGCCTATTTGATCTTTTATTTTATCTTTACTTCCTATAAGTCCTGTGTCCTATCTTTCCTATATTTTTTAGACAGTTTTTAACCTTCACTGGGACATTGTTCTGTGTATATCTTTGTAAATACATCATGTTCTGTGTAAATACATCATGTTCGATGTATTTTCTGACTTTTGTTCTATGTAAACCGACGTGATATGTACTATTACATGAACATCGGTATAAAAAAGCCTATAAATAAATAAATATATACCACACATTCTCTGAAAAAATATTTTCTTAAAAGGTTCATATCTAGACACCCTTGTTCTAGATCTTCTTTCCCACTAATTATGTTTGTCTCGCACATTATTTATACCTTGGAAGCACTTAACTCATCCTAATTTAGGTGCTCAGTTTTTTTTTTTAATATCAGCCCCTTTATTTCACTGATATCTTTATCATAGCCCCCTCACTTCTAGGGTATACATATTTAGGACCAATTTTACTAAGCATGTTTCCCTATAGACACAAAATGGGAGAGAACCTTAGTAAATAGGTCCGTTAGTTCCTTCAATCTCATTTCAAAGGGCTTATGTGCTAACTGCACCATTTTGGTAACTTTTTTCTCTGGACTAATGTAATTCATCTGGACTTTTCTCTGTTTTCTTTTGAAGATGCAGCTTCTTATGTTCTTATATTCTTACACAATACTTCAAATGTCCTACTGAAGCATTATTATCTTGTTTTTTTCATATTGGGAATATCTAACTATATATACTCTAGCATTCTTCTAGCTCTTACTGCCTTATTGCACTGTTTTACAACCTTATGACATTCAGATATGAGCATCCCTAAGACACCTCTGTTTGGTGCATATCCTTTAACTGCTCCCCAGATGAATAATCCTACACATTTTGCTGTAAATCAGAGAGGCCATCTTTTGAAAGAATTACTAACATGGTGACTTTATTTGTAATGTGTTCTTAGTGGCTGAAATCATCGCCTGCAAAAGGCAGCATTGCTGGGTGTTATACCATAGCCATAATCATACTGAGGATCCATCAAGCTCAGTGTCCTGTTTCTACCAGTGACCAATCCAGGTCACAAGTATCTGGCAATATCCCAAACAGTATATAGATCCCATGCTTCTATCGTACAAGGGATAAGTAGTGGCTGTTCTCCAAGTCAATAACAGTTTATGGACTTCTATTCTAAGAAGTTGTCCAAACCTTTTATGAACCCAGCTACCCTGACTGCCTTTACCACATTCTCTGACAATGACTTCCAGAGTTTAATTGTGCACTGAATGAAACAGAATTTTCTCGGATGTGTTGTACATGTGCCACTTACTAATTTTGTGGAATGTCCTTGAGTTTTTATATTTTTTTGAAAGAATAAATAACCAATTCACATGTACCCATTCTGTTCCACTCATGACTTTATAGACCTCTATCATATTCCCCTTCACCTATCTCTTCTGCAAGCTGAACAGCCCTCTTTAGTCTTTTCTGATACAGTTAAAGGAAAGTTAAATTAAAGACAAAAAGGCACAAATAGCACATATTGTTATGTGCAAGAGTAACCTATCTTAAAAATAACACTCTGGTATTTGTTTTTAGAATCACAAGTCAGCAACAATTCTGTAGATGACTTCACTTGCACATTAGTGTCAAATACAGCTTCATAATGAATAAATGACGTGCAGATTATATAAATAATGTATCAGTTGACTCATTACTCAGTGTGCTAAACTACTTCACCTGCGAATATTTCCATTATACTTAAAATGATGCACTATGTTTCAGAAATACTTTTATTTTCCCAGTGTATGTAGAAGTATTTTCAAAGAATATTTAGAGTAAAGGAAGAATAGTTGCTAAGTTTAAGTATCTAACTAGGTTGCATGAATCATAAACATGTCATAAGCTGTTGTTTTTTTTTTTTTTTTTGTAAATATGTTTTATTAGGAGTAAAAAATAAGCAATTCCACAACATTCATCAGTGCAAGAAAAGCAAACCAGGAAATAACAATGGTACGCCATAGTACCTAACCTTCAGTTATACAAATCCGTATATAAAAGACATACAACAGATATGCAATATGCAATATAGATATACAATAGATATACAGTTGGCACTAGGAGTCAGGCTTACTTGCAACCAGGGAAGCGTGTGTTATACTCCATATTTTCATTTTGTTATTTCACCTTACCGAGTCTCTTCTGGACTCAGATCACCCATACTACCTATCACCCCTCTCCCATCGTACCTCCCCAACTCCCCCCTTCCCCCCCCCATACTTTGCCCCTCCCCTCCCCTCTACTTTGTTATCCTTCTTAAAAAAACCGTAAAGAGTAAGGATGAAACAGAAGCGTGCATAACATTTCATTCAATACTTTAGTGTGTTGAGCTGTTAATACCTTATACGTGGTAAAGGTTTACTGGGAAACCCCTTTTTGACCAGCGTAATGTAACAATACCCAGAATTTTGCCCTTTAACCAAAAGTTTGCCCTCTAGCCTTTAGCCAAGTGTGGACGGTCTAATATGGGAAAAGAAAGGTCCCCATATTCTGTGCACTGTGTCCCTTTTTGTTGCTGTGGTGTGTTGGGCCATTTGGAATTCGTGTGTACTGAGATTTAGCATTTTCGTAAACCAATGATCTACATGTGGAGCTTGATCAGATATCCAGTTTGTGAGAATAGTTTTCTTTCCTACTACCGCCGCTTTAAATAAGAATGTGGCTAGGACCTTATTATTAATTAATGGATCTCTGGGAATCCCAAATAACCAAGTAATTGGGTCAGATGGCACAGAACACCCCCAGATCACTTTGCAGAAGTCTATAACATCTTTCCAAAATGCGGAAATCTTTGCACATTCCCAAAATACATGTGTATAAGTACCTAATTGAGAACCGCATTTCAAGCAGTTGGGAGATTCAGAAATTTTATACTGATAGGCTTTCTCCGGGGCTAAATATCCCCTCCACAAAAATTTATATTGCGTTTCTCTTAATAATTCGTTAGATGTCAAGTGCTTTATAGTAGCAAACGCTGCTTTGAACTCTTGAAATGATCCGTTGAATAATGGCCATTCGCGCCAGGATTGGTAGAGACGGGACAGCACGTTGTCTGCAAGATCTTTGGAGAGTTCTTTATAGAATTTGGAGATGCTTGGACTCTTGGATATGTTGGAACTTCTATGCAGAAGGTCTGTTAGTTTCTGGGATTTTTTCCACCAGTTAACGTCAACATTTAACGATCCTATAAAATGGCGTAGTTGTAAGAATGCAAAAAATTCTGAGTTGGGAATCTGATAGACCTCTTGGAGTTCCTGGAAGCTGTGCATCTGGCCTGTTGCCTTATTAATCAATTGGTGCAAATGACCCAACCCTCTGTCTTTCCATGCCGTAAATATCGAGGTTCCCTGACCTGGGATAAAGAGATCGTTATTCGTGATTCCAAGCAGTGGTGTGAGGTTAGGCTGAAGGCCCAATTTTTTGCAGAGAACTTTCCAGGTGTGTCTACACGTCTGTAGTAACAGATGCGACCTAATCTCTGGGGGCACCTGATCCACATGCGCATGGGCCAAACTATTAAGGGATGCTACCCCATACCACTCCTTTAAATAAGCAGTTGGTGTGTAGATGTTAGTATCATTTAACCAATCTTGAAGATATCGGAGATTACAAGCTGTGTTGTATCTTAAAATATTAGGACATCCCAAGCCTCCTTCCGTCTCTGGTAATTGCAGGGTCTTAAGCGAGATTCTTGCTTTCTTACCCCCCCATAAGAAACTGGAAAGCGCGCTATTTAAGAGTTGAATATCTTTCATTCGAAGCCATATGGGGAGCATCTGAAGGATGTACATCCATTTTGGTAGGAGAACCATTTGATAAAGATGAACCCTACCTCTAAGTGATAATGGTAAAGCAGACCATTTAGCGAATGTCTCTTTTGTTTTCTGTATTTTGGGCCCAATATTTAAACGGTAAATGGCGGTCAAATCTGATGGGATCAGTACCCCCAGATACTTCAGCTGGTGACTAGCCCATTTTAAAGGAAAAGGACCATGCCAGTTCTGTTGAAGTCCTTGGCTGATGTCCAGAGCCTCAGATTTGTCTCTATTTATTTTCAGACCAGAGAAAGTACCAAATTGGAATTGTATGTTCAATAACCAATGAAGAGAGGACTGAGGCTGTGTTAGAAAAACTAAAACATCGTCCGCAAAGGCAGCGATTTTGAATCCTCTGCGGCCCATCTCAAAACCATGAATGTCTGGGTGATCATGAATTTTACGCAACAGTGGATCAATAGAAAGGATATATAATAACGGAGAGAGAGGGCATCCCTGACGGACCCCTCTCTGCAGTGTAAATTTATTCGATTTTTGTCCATTCACTAAGATTCGAGAAGTTGGCTGGTCATATAATAACGCAATATATTGTAAGAAAGACCCAGAAAAACCATACCCATGCAGAACTGAGAATAAATATTTCCAAGAGACCCTATCAAACGCCTTTTCAGAGTCAAATCCAATTGCTAGTGCGGGAATGGCGTTTCGTTGAGAGATCATCATGGCTGTAAGTAATTTAAGAATATGACTAGTGGCTTTCCGGCCTTGTACAAATCCCACTTGGTGATCGGAGATTAATTTAGGGAGCAGGGAATTAAGCCTGTCTGCCAGGACTTTAGCAAGAATCTTAAGATCACTATTGAGGAGAGAAATCGGTCGGTAAGAGGCCGGGAGACAAGGATCCTTTCCATCCTTCGGGAGAACGGTTATGGTAGCACTGTTAAAATCATCTGGAAATTTTTTCTCCCGTAACCCTTCCAAATAGAAGTCTGTTAGTGGTGGTGTGATAAGGTCTTGTAATATCTTATAAAAGTCATATGAGAATCCATCTGGCCCCGGCGCTTTCCCTTTGGCTACCTCCTTGATCACTCGCAAGACTTCCGATGGTAATATTGGCTTGTTAAGAAAGTCCTTCTGGACCTCAGTAAGCTGAGGGAGTTGTATATCTGAAAAAAATTCAGTCTCTTGCGTTGAAGATGGGTCCAAATCATCCGCATATAGTGTTTCATAAAAGGTACGAAAAACTTCACTCATTTCGGTTGTACTTGTGACTATAGCTCCTGTAGTCGTCTTCATCGCGTGTATAAATGTGCGTTTTCTAGCTCCCCTTACCAAGTTAGCCAACGGGCGGCCTATCTTATTTCCAAACTTGAAAAAATTGTGATTTGCGGCTTGCAACTCCCGGAAAGATCTAGTATGTAGCAGGGTGTTTAAATGGGCCAAAGTGCTGAAATATTCCTTCTTATTGCCTTCTGTTGGACATGAGAGCCATTGTGCTTTCTTGTGTTTCAGTTGATCTTCTAGGTGCAGTACTGCTGCATCAATGCGTTTTGCTCTAGCGCTGATAAAAGCAATAATATCGCCGCGTATGACTGCCTTTCCAGCCTCCCAGAATAGAGTGGGGGAGACCATATGTTGTGCATTGTTACACTGATAATCTCTCCATTTGTCTTTTAAGTAAGTTTGAAATTCAGAATCCGAAGCTAAACACGTTGGGAACCTCCAAGACTTTTCCCCAATCTGTCGTTCTCCCAATCGAAGAGTCATAGAGACCGGTGAATGGTCTGAAATAACAGGGCTTTCTATTACAGCTGTTTGCACTATGGAAAACTGTTGTCTGGCCAATAAAATATAATCTATTCTTGACATTGAACCATGGGGATGGGAGAAAAAGGTAAAGTCTTTTTCCATGGGGTGCAAAGTGCGCCACATGTCGAGTAAATCAAGGTTTTGACACAGAAATTGCACCCCATTGAAAGGTCTAAATGTCTGAGACGTTCCTACTGGTGATCTGTCCACACTGGGGTCATGTGTACAATTAAAGTCACCCACTACTATTAATGTTCCTTCCAAGTTGGTAACAATGGTAGATAGCAAGTTCCGAAAGAACCCCTTAGCACTCTCATTTGGCGCATATAAATTACAGATAGTAACCGCCATCCCTTTCCATCTCCCCAGCAACAGAATGTATCTGCCTTCAGGGTCAACTATTGACTTTTTGGTGATAAAGTCAGTGGACTTGTGAATTAAGATAGCCACTCCTGCTTTTCGTCCTAGCGCCGGAGCAAAAAAGCATTCACCCACCCAATCCCGTTTCAGCTTCTGACTCTCCGTCACATTTAGGTGGGTTTCTTGCAAGCAAGCTACTTCCACACCCAGTTTCTTAAAATTGTTCAGAATTTTTTTACGCTTTATGGGAGTCCCTAAGCCATGAACATTCCATGACACTATTTTATTCATGTTACACCTACTGCATGCTTTTTCATTGTGCCAGTAAGCTTGTTAAACATATTAGAGGAGGTGCCCAGCCACCACTCTCCTCCATTCATCCGAACCAGAAAGTGCAATGTATAAATCCTGCTCAAACCCTTCAACACACCATCTCTCCCCAGTGTCACAGATACCACACGCTCCCTACCCACGTCCCTACCCTTTTGTGCCCTTAACCCTACCCTCCCACTCACCCTCCCCTCCTTCCCCTCCCTCCTCATACACCCCCATGCACACATAACAATAATGAATTACTCCCTCTGCAACCAGAAGGGAGAGTTAGGGATCCGTTTCTGGATGTTCGAGCTCCCTGCTTTACTCCACCAAGGCCCTTATGCCTCTCCCATCACCTTATATAGCTGAGTGTTCCTCCTTGTTCCGCAGATAAAGTCCCAAAAATCCCGTGGCTAAATGTTGGCTCTGTTCCTCGGTATGTCCTGTAAAACTTGGTAACATGAGGATACTGAATCACCTCTTCTCATTTAAAAGTTGAGTGTTGGCAATCCTCGTAAAACATAACACAAATTCTGTGCTGCTAACTGCAGAAACTGCTACATCCTCTGGCTATGCCCGCTAAAGAACAACAAGAAAAAATAAAACTTGTCCTCTAGCCATGCCTTCTTCAAGCTGTACGTGCCTCCGCATCAAAGTCTAGAAAACCCATTATGAAGCAGGAATTTGTAAAAAAGCTTTGGCAGCCTCTGATGTTGAGAAAGTGTGAACTTTACCATCTTTCCAAACTTTAAGGGTTGCTGGATATTGAAGCGCAAATCTGGTGTTAGCCTGGTAAAGAAGTGAGCAAATCGGCGAAAATTGCCGCCGGAGCTGCGACACCCGGACCGAGTAGTCCTGTGTTAGTCGTATTTTACTGCCCTTATAGTTCACATCTTGTTTTTGACGAAATGCCACCCAAATTTTTTGCTTCTGGGCATAGTTGAGAAACTTAGCGATAGCAATCCTTGGGCGTGATTCCTCCATTTTTTTTGGTCCCACCCTGTGGGCCCGTTCAATGGTTAGCAGGCCCTTAAGCTCTGGCAGCCCTACCGCGTCTGGTAACCAAGATTCAAGGAACTCACCCAGACCTTTATCGTCCACAGCTTCAGGCAATCCGATAAACCGGAGATTGGCTCTTCGAGACCTATTCTCTAATTCATCGAGTTTATCTTGGCATTCCCTGAGCGCCGAGTCATGCGCTTGGAGTTTTTGTCCCGCCGACGCCATTTCGTCCTCCACTGTTGACACGCGGGTTTCCATATGCTCCAGTCTGGGGTTTAGTTCCAAAAGCGTCTCGTTCATACCCGCCAGCTTTTCATGCAGACCCGCCAATTTGTCATCTAGTGTGGAAGCAATCGTTTCTCTCAAGGTGTCGATCGTGATTCCACCGGAAAGATTCTCATTCGGGTCATTCGCCGCCGCTGCCGCCGCCATCTTAGCATCTCCCGGTTTGCCTTTGTCTTTTTCTTTGTCCTTGCGATTGCCTTTAGAAGCCATGGGTTGCGGCGATTTGCTCATATATTTAACTATCGACATGTGCTGGTTCCTTAACAGTATCTTACAGTCCGAGTAGTGCCGGTACAAGGGTCGAAACCGATCAAATCTCGAGCAGGGAGCTCGGAGCTGAAGAGGAACGCGTCTTCCTCAGCACATCACCCCACGTGACCCCCATAAGCTGTTGTTTTAACCATATTGCTTTTGTTACTTTTCACTATTAGCAATGTGTACACAAGGAACTGGAATGTAAAACTTTAGCAAACACACAGGCCAATGCAGAAAGCTGAGCATCACAACTTTGCACTGAAATTTAGCACATAGTTTCCTAGTGCACAAACACATTTTTTTTTAAAGTCCTGATGCAGTAGGTTAATGTTATACTAATTCATCAGAAGCTCAGGCTGAACATACATTTTAAACTCGGGAGGGCTGTGAACGAAAACCTCCAACTGGCCAAGGAGGATGGAGCTGTGTGTCTGCACGCGGGGTCAGTCCTGGCTCTTCGTGTAAGTTTACAGCACGGAAAATAGTAGCCAGGAGGAAGATTTGATAGTCACTTGTGCAAAGTTATATAAAGCAAAACAAGATCTCACCTGTGCTGACCCCCATAATTTTTGTGGTAATTCCAGTGTGATGATGTTATTCCCTATAGATGCCTATCAGAGCATAGATTGAATTAACATGATGCAAAATTAAAGTGATATAAACACGAAGGGCCAAATTGAGCTGCTGTGCAGCTCGGCTAGTTAGCTGGATAAACTTATCCAGTCAACTTAGCCCATATATGTCTGCTAACTTTATAATAAAATTGTTACATAGAATCTAATATTTCTGTTCTTATTATCTTAACAAAACACTCCTGAAAACAGAAGAGATTATGCTCTAGTTATTTGTCTTCCTTGCCCTTAGAATCTCCCACTCTGCTGGTGCTTGATCACTTGCAAAGCATTGCTCTTTGTCCAAGTTAATTCTGTTGTCTCCTCTCTTGGGTCATATACTATTAAGACTAGGTGAAAATAAAAGTTTTCAAACATATAAGCTTTGCCCGCTACTGAAGTTTGACTGACAGGGCTGCAGTTACTTGCCTCCTCTTCCTTGTTCTCATTTTTGTGGATTAGGACTTTATCTGCTCAGAAACTCCATAAATTGAATAGGGCTGGTGACAGGCGAGGTCAGCCCATCTCTTGAGGTGTTCCTGGGGTGAATTCCATCAGGATGCATTGCTTTTTTTTTTTTTATTCTCATTTGTGTAGTATGTTTCCCTAATATGGTAGCAGACATGGTAAAAGCAAAGAGATTAGCATTCAGATCATTTAAAAATCATAAGAGGCGGACAGGCAGAATTATCACATAAAAGTAAGCAGTTGGACAGATAAAGGCCAAACCAAAGAGAAAACTGGCCTGTCTATAAAATGAAGAGATGAAACCTTTAGATATATGAGAGAGAGAGCCAAAAACTCAAAGGGTAATAGTTAAAATAAAGGAAAGAGTGCATTTAGTGAGGAGGGGGACCAACAGAAGGCAGAAATCTTAAAACAGGTTCTTTTCAGAAGACAGAGAAGGTGATATGACCAAGGCAGGATAGAGAGGCATACATGAATGTGAAATGATCACAAACCTATTTGCATAGGAGGAAGTATTTAAAGCATTTTATAAATGAGAGTAGATAAGTCCTCAGTTGTTTAAAATCTGTTTATATTCCACAGTTTCCAACTAAGCCAGAAAGACTTAAAAACAATCGATGACAAATAGGAGTGTATTGCAGCCTTTAGGGAGACAAATGGTGACATCTACTATTAAACCATTTTAATTCAGCCTGAAAGCAGCAGTGAGACTAGGCATTGAACCAGGAATGATATATTTTATCATTCAGTAATTAACCTTAACAAAGAACCACATTAACCTCTCCTATTTACCATAACATTTTCTTTTTGCTCCTGCTCCTTTTACCTTCCACCTCAACTGGTGCCAGGGCTCGGATCCGGCGCCGTGAGTCTTCATTCACGACTACCTGGGGAGTTTTCCTTCCGTTTTGGTTGCCCTCCCAACTCCTCTTAGCCCAGTCATCATAGTGGCAGCAGTGCTCCTTCTGAAGTCTGGCCATGAGGTGTCAGTCTTGTGGCTGTACATGCCCCGCCCCTGCAGCATTGCCAGCCCAAGGGAGCAGAAGACCTGATCCAAGATTAGAATGCAGGCCCTCTGCATGGCAATGCCCAGCACTACCAATGAGCCACTGGGCTGCTGCCCACAGTTTGTTGAATTTAAGTTCTGTTCAATATGTTTTTTAAAATTCTGTGACATAACAGGGCTAAATATGACGAATTAAGGAGTCTGGTTGCTCCAGGACTTTCCTCAGACAAAGATTTTGGCTGATGTACTAAGGTGCATACATTTTTTTTTTGTACATCATCTCTACTGCAATCCCTTATACCAGTGTTTCCCAAATTTCTCCTGGAGGCACACCTAACCAGGATATCCATAATGAATATGCATGAGAAAGATTTGCATATATCGAAGACAGATTTGCATACTCTATCTCAAACATATTCATTGTGGCAATCCTGAACACTCGGCTGGCTAGGTGTTTCTACATGAGAGGAGTGGGGAATGTTGCCCTATATAACAGCATCTCACAATATGGTGCGAAGTGCCCCCAGCTGCTATAAAGTACTGCTGAAGGAAGTTTGGTAGGTGCAAAAGCAACTAAGAACGTAAGAACATAAGAAATTGCCATGCTGGGTCAGACCAAGGGTCCATCAAGCCCAGCATCCTGTTTCCAACAGAAGCCAAACCAACTCATCTTAGCCCAGTCATCATAGTGGCAGCAGTGCAGCAGTGCTCCTTCTAAAATCTGGCCATGAAGTGTCAGTCTTGTGGCTGTACATGCCCCGCCCCTGCAGCATTCCCAGCCCCAGCCAGCCCAAGGGAGCAGAAGACCTGATCATATCAAGCCTACTTTACATCAATTTCACTGGCTCTCAATAGAAAGCAGGATAAAATGTGTAAAACTCTTTCTTTTGTCTTCAAATCTTGAATAAACAAGCTGAATACCTCTCCCAACTTCTTTCCCCTTCTACTCCCTTAAGGGTATGCAGGTCTGCCAAAATGGCACCTCTCTTTCCTTTCTTCTGCTGACCGCTGCCAGATTGTCCTGAACAAGACCCCATGCATTCAGCTGTTAATCACCAAAAATGTGAAACATAGTACCATAAACCTTGTGCCGGGAGGTCATACTACTTAAGTTCAGGAAAAAAAGCTAAGGCATAGCTTTTCAGCCAGGCCATCCCCCTAAGACCCACATCTTCAGCCTAACTTCCTGTACTCCTGATGAGGGACTGTAGGTTATACAGAAAAGGAGCTTTACAAATGGTTTTCCTATGCTGGATCCCAGTGCTGCGCCAATTACAAATTCTGGTTCACATGTAAGCTGTTCTAATGTCTCTGTTCAGTTAAATGTATTGTTAACCACCTTGACATAATCTTTAGGAAAAGGCAGAATATTAAATGTTCGTTCATAAATAAACAAATAAAAACTGCTAATGTAGGAAGGAGTTTTGTGCACAAAAAATGTGTGCAATGTGCGTACAGGTTAGCAGCAACTGCAAGCATTTCTAGAGGAGTAGAACTTTCTAGACCCCTTTCAATCAGGCTTTTATCCTCACCATATTACAGAGACAACCTTATGAGCCGATATCCTAACCTATGGTATTTTCTCAGGGTTAGAGGCCTATTTTGGGGGAAAATTTGCTACAGATACTAATGAGCTCAGAGCTATTTAGCATCCGTAGCAATCTTTTGTGAGAAATATTTTACAGATCGCCATGACCAGGACCTTGGTGTGTTCCCGGCCACGGCAATGCATGATGCTGGGCTGGGATTCCGGGGAATGCTGCAGTGTTAGAAGGGTTGCGTGGTCCATCTGTATCCCCTCTGTCTCTTCCAAAATCTCTGGTGGTCCATGTAGACCCCTCCACCCTGACTCCTGACACCCTTATGGGCTGTAAATATTTTAAAAAGGCTTCTTTTGTAAGCACTGCCTCGTAAAGCCCCACCCCCTTCTCTCTCCCTCTGTTCTTCCCCCCCCCCCCCCCAAAAGCTTACTCCATGGATGGGAAGGTCTTCTGGGGGGTAGGAGTAATCCCCACTACCTTCTGCCCTGCTAGTGCCATCTTGGAAAATTGGTGCTGGCTGACCCCACCCCAGCATGTGCAAAGGCTCAGACCACCTGACATCTACAGTGTATGTATGTGCAGTAGGAATTGTGTCTGCTTATTAAAAGTTCATAAGAAATACATTACCAAGTAAAATGGTCTTGAATTCACACCTTGGGATATAATTAAACCATGGATGTTAAAAGCACCTGCTGTTGTCAAACTTTATCTGACAAGGCATATAGTATCATAAATATGTTTAACTGTGTATGGTAATGAAAGCTTTCACAGATTAAGAAATGGCTTTCCAACATTTTAACTTGCAGAGCCATTGGAGTAATATAAAAAACGCAGAGGCGCATTGTTATGTTCCTTAGCCTACTTTTGATGGTAGTTTAATGTTTGCATCAGGTATTTTTCCCCATAGGGTATCACCACCTTGCTATTTTTCTGGAAAAGTTTGTTATTTCCAGTTATTAATGCAAAACTTAGCTCTTGATTTTCAAAAATTGCTTCATTTCTTTTCAATAGTTTTTCATTTGTTCAGTAAATAAAAAATAAAAAATAAAATTGGGAGCCACCCCTACATTATATTTATAGTGATATTTTAGCCATCAAAGATGAGACGTGGAAGAAGGAAAGAAAATATATGGTTATTGCAAATTTTGTGTTTTTCTGCAAGGTGTTATCTGCATTGTGTTTGTGGACCTCCAAGATAATTTTCAAAGGGAAATTCTCTGCCCTGAAACACGTGCAAATGTAGCTGTGGAAAGTGAAGTGTGGGGTTTTCAAAATGAAATCCTTGCACCTACTCTCCCTTCCCCAGCCTAATCTTCCCCCTTTTTTTGCAGTGGGTAAAAATAACATGGGTAGATGGGCAGACTAGATAAGTCATATGGTCTTTTTCTACCATCATATTTCTGTGTTTCAGTAGATGGGGAGGAGAGGAATTTTAAAACTTTCCATTTCTGCAGGCAAAGCAGTGTTTTACTGCAGAAATGACTTTGAAAATTGCCATCCACAAGTCTTCTTGGTTGCCCCCTGGTCCTAAGAATCTCCTTATTGATGCATTTTATTGCATATACAACTCCATGCTGAGGCACAAAACATTAGAGTCTCTGATGCTGGGTTTCTGAGCTTTGCACCAGTGTCTTTGGGTTCAATAATTACAAAACTGGTCAATCAGATAGTGTAGAAAATCTGGCAAAGAGCCAAGGGCTGTATATTTTCATACTGGACAAGGAAACATTAATAAGTTTCTCCCTTTCCCCTCTCTGGTCATCTGATTACACCCTATAGCAATAATTCTTCACTCTTCTTTTCCTTTGACTTGCAGACTCCTACTTTGAACCCATGCCGCCCTGGGACTAAGTAATAAAGTCTCCCTCAAAGGATATGTTCAACAATTTTTAAAAAACCCTTAATTTTCTGAGGTTACCAGTAGTCAGTGTTACAAGAGTTAAAATTTATGTATTTATTTATTTAAAAAATGTTTTTATACCACCTTTACAAACAAAGGCCTAGATTTATCAAAATGCGGTATCGCATGTGATAGCAAAAGGGGTGTGGTTTATGCAAATATTCAGTTTATCGCAATTTGTGCTAATTACCTATGCGAAGAGCTAAGTTAGTGCAAATTGCGATAACATTATCAGACTTTGCAATAGGTGCCAGACCTGTTGTATTTTCTGCATACAACCACTGGGGGGACGAGAAAGAGAGACAGACAGACTGGCCATAATGTCATCTCCCTAGATAGGTATTTGTAGCCCTATGGTAGGCCTATGGTAGGCCCACCTACCATAGGGCTACAAAGGTTTAGGTATTAGTGTAGGGGGTTAGGGGCCACTTTGACATTCAAAGTGAGATGTAGGAACAGAAAATCATTACAATGATTGTAATGATTTGATGTCCTTCGGAGTGAGGAAACTCACCCAAAAATGAGATTTGTACAATGTTCTCTCGACCTAGCTTGATGTTACCAAGGTAGAGAGTCCATCAAGCTAGGTCGAGAGAACATTGCCCAAATCTCATCTTGGAGTGAGTTTCCTCACTCCGAAGGTCATCAAATCTTCACAAGACACCTATCTAGGGAGATGACATTATGGCCAGGCTCTCTCTCTCTCTCTCTCTCTCTCCCCCTCCCCACCCCCCCTTGGAGGTACCTGATAGCTAGTTGGATGCTCTGGGAGCTTCAATTCACCTAAAATAGGCCTTGCGGGAGACATCCCGCAAGGCAATAAAACCTTACCGCCCAGACACGACAGCTATTGCATAGCTTAACGCTATTGAAAAAGGTGTAGTTAAAATCGGCGTTGTCTGTGCAATAGCTCTTTGCAGACAGGCAAACCCAGCCCACTCCCCGCCCCTAACTCCTCCTATTTTCCAAATTTGCATGGCACCATACGATATGGTGCTATCGCATGCGTTAAACACGTTTTCGCATGCGGTAAGGGCCTATCACATGCGTTAATGGGGCTTTTTGCATGCGATAAGCCCTTAACGCATGCGAAAATGCCTTAGCGCATTTTGATAAATGACCCCCAAAGTTTAGTCAAAACGGTGTACAAAAGATATAAATCAAAATAAAATAAAAATCTCTTAAAATTACAAAAAGAACATAAAAATAATAAATACAAGAAAATAAAATCCATAATTATTAAAATACATGTTCTAGTATAACAACAACAAAGTGTCATATGACTAGTGCATGAAACTAGTGTAATAAAAGATGTTGAATTATTGTTTGACTGGTGTAATTTTGAATGCAATTGTAAAAGATATGTTTTTAAAGATTTCTTGAAATGGCTTGAATTGGGTAGAGATCTTAATGAATCTGGTAATGCATTCCAGAGGGTTGGGCCTGCTACCGAAAAAGCCCTTTTTCTTGTAATATCTAGATGGGCCTGTCAAGGTGATGGTACATCTAGGAAATTTTTGGTCAAAGATCTTAGGTGTCTAGTAGGTTTATAAATTTGAAGAAGAGAACACAATCTGGTAGAGGTAGGGTTATGAATAAGAGTGTGTATAATAGTGAGGATTTTGTACTGTATTCTGTATTTGACAGGTAACCAATGAAATGACTGAAGTGCTGGGGTGATGTGATTTCTGATTGAGGAGCCTGATAAGATACGTGCTGCTGCATTTGAACTAGTTGAAGTGGGTGAAGTGAATTATCTGGAAGACCTATATATAGAGAATTACAATAGTCAAGCCTGGAAAAAGTAAGAGATTGAAGGATAGTATGAAAGTCATGAAAGAATAGTAGAGGTCGAAGAAGCTTCAAGAGTTGTAATTTATAAAAGGAGTTTCTTGTTACCAATGAAATATGTTGTTTCAGGGATAAAATCTTCAGCAAGCTTAAAGTACAGGAATCACACAGCAGAAATAATCAGCGTACAAAAACACAAATATACCATTGTATTTCCTCTTCCTCAGTAAAGCATCTTCTGTTACGCGTGCCGTCCGCGGTAGACCTGCGGCACGGCCCCCTCACCTTTCCACAGTGACTCCAGCTCCTGGTTCCTTCTCGCTGGCGGCGGTGGGCCGTCAGCTCCGTCTTCGGGCTTCCCCCAGGGCCTCCGGCCCTGCTTCAGCCTCTGGCGTTCCCGTCCAGCCATCGCGCCCAGTGCCACTCGTCTGGCCTCTCTGCGTGGCCCACGGAGGGACGCTGCTACTCGGGGCTGAGCATCATTGATGTTTAAGTAGGGTCTGCGGCGGGATCCTAGCTGCAGCCCTGGATGATGACATCAACAGAGCTATAGTATTTAATCACAGGCTCTGCTCCCTAGCGTTGCCTTTGCAACAGGGCTCCTCGCTGGTCAAGTACTCATTGCCTCCTGAGATTCGTCTCACTCCTGCGTTCCTGGTTCCTGTCTCCTTGTTTCTGTCCTGCTTCATACCTCGGATTGACTACACAGATTTTGACTCTGCTTTGCCTGACCTCGCCATTGACTCTCTCCAAGCCCGGACCTTTGCTTCACCTGACCACACCATTGACATTGCAAGCCCGGACCTCTGCTTCGCCTGAACATGCCATTGACTCTGTCCAGACCCAGACCTCTGCTTTGTCTGAATACGCTACTGCCTATCTCCAGACCCAGACCTCTGGGTCTCCGGGACACTACCTTGTCCAGAGTAAGACTGTACCATCTCTCATCTGCTGTCTCTGGGCTGACCCGACTTCTACATCGACTGCCTACAGAGGCCCACCTAAGTCCAGCCGGTGTTATGGTTAAGCGGTGTTTGGGTGGATTCTTGGGTACTGTGGCAGATGACCACGCCCATGGGGAGGAGCCCTGTGGGGAGTCACAGTACTGGGCTAGACTCAGGATGCACAAACACAGAATTAGATCTTTTATTGTACAGCTTGAGGTATAGCACCAGAGGTGGCGGTAGTGAGGTAGTCTGGATGTAGCAGTCTCTGGACCCCCGTTGGTATAGGGGAATTCCGGTGTAGGTTTCCCAGCAAGGCAATGCTGTGGAGGAGACAGACTGAGAGTTAGATTACTCACTAGATGGTAACTGTAGGTATGCGATTCCACCAGGCTGAAGTAGATGGTACTGGTACAGAGGCAGGGAGAGCAGGCCCTCAAGGAACGAGTACCTAATCCCTGTAAGGCACCTGAAATAAAGCAGAGGGCCCCTGAGGAGCGGGTACCCAGGTTAGCAGTTACCCCGAAGGGCAGAGTGAGAGCTTCCAGCGGCAGCATGGAAGCGGCAGAGTAGCTTAGACAGGACGAATCAGAGTCTTTGCCAACTCAGTGAGCTAGCAATTGAATACAGGCTATATACCCGGATGGCGTGACGTCACTTGAGGGGGACGCCCCCAAGGTTTGCGCCAATGCTGGAATAAAGACGTGGGTGGCGCGCGCCCTAGTAGAACTCCTGCAAGACTCTGCACTGAGATCTTTAGTCACTTCTTGCCACATCTGAATCCATGGAAGGAACTTCTTTTCTGCCTTATTTTTTCTTTCCATTTTGAATTTGTCACATAACATTTAATTCCTTTTTTTTTGATTTATACTTTAATTGCCTGATGACCCAACAAGGTTGGGACAGTGAGTGGAGGGGCAATGAGTTTTCGGTCTGGTTTACGAGCAAGATCTGCAGTTTCAGAAATCTCAGTAATAAGCTGCCCTTAATGAAATTGGACTGATCAATTCCTTTCTTTTACCCTGGCAGATAGAAATGGATCGCTGGCAAGGCCGCCCTGCAGTGATTGGTCTGATGTTTCAGAAATTTATATGAAGCCTCTGTGTGTGTGTGTGGGGAAATATTTTATTTTTATTTTTGCAAATCTTCTTCATTGTATATAATCACACCATACGTGTGTGTGTGTATAATATGTATGTATGTGTGTATGTATATATATATATAAATAATATACATTTTCAAGGCTTTTGAAAAGACACCACATTTTTGAATTAATAGAAAGAAACACACATTTTTGCTTGACTAGGAATCTGCAGGCTGCCATGGTTGTGTCTTCTCGGCATCATTTACTGTCAACGCTGGGTGCTGCAGAATTTGAATAATTACACAGATATTCAAAATAAACTCTGCCTGCTTGAAGAAAGCATTTGCATATTTTCTATTTTTGTACTCCTTGCGGCTTCTTCGTCTGATTTTAGTTCTTACTGTTACGATGACCTACATAAAAATAAACAGAATTCTCGACTGACTGTCAGACTGCAGTTGCTTAAATTTGGTGTGATTTATCCAGATTTAACTACAGAAATAGTTGCCCAAATAATTATGCAAATGCAGGTATTTTAAAAAGTATGAGCATGTGCTAATTTTTTTTTCTCAGCTGTGAAATATAAATAAAGGATCACACTTTAAGAGGGCAATTTTTAAAAGTCATGGAATCTCCCTTTGAAAGTTTAGGGCCAGTGGATTTTGCTCCCGCAAACTTTGTGCCTGCTTTCCTGCAGGTGCCAAGTGTGCATGCAAAAGACCCGCAGAGATTTCAAAAGGAAATCCCCAGGTCTGTTTTGCCATCCCTGTCCTATCCCTGCTTCCAGCCCTGCCTCTTTTCAGCACAGCCCAAAGTGAATGGGTAGTGAAAGGAGATGCCTATCTATGGACCATTGGGCAGAGGAGGAGGGGGAGGTGGATTTTGGCAGTTTTAAACAGGAATTTACTTGGGTAACTGCTTACTTATCAGGTTAAATCATTCTGAAAATTGTCCTCCCCAGGCAGAAAGCCCCTGAAGTATGGGGTAGCTATAGAAATGCTATACATTTTTACATTCAAATCTTATTTCTGAGATTGCCAGGCTGTCAGAGCTGGAAAAGGCAGGCCCAAACTGTTTATCCTGAAAATATAGTCAACTTGCACATTCAAAAAATCAGCAGCCTAGCTGAGTGGCAGTTGGATTTCAAAACGCAGTGGTACAGCTGTGTATGTTCCTCTCAGCCTTGCAGGAGGGACCAGTGGGAGAAACAGGGAGGATATCCAGGGCTCTTTAACTCTGTTCCTGCTGTCTGAACTTTAATCCATCCGATCCTACCCCTCGCCCACCCACTCCAGGGTCTGCCTTTCTTAAATATTCTTCCAAGGGCATATGGCAAATTATCACTCAAATTATTGAGTCATCATATATAATATGTGTTCCTCATAAGAATACCCCCTACCCACCCTAAGGTAATAAGAAAAACTTTCACCTTCCAATTTGGTGCCTCCCTCGTATTCTGAGAGAAGAAAATGAAAGGCCATAGTACATCAGCATTATGTACTTTAGCAAAACCACTGTGCAAGCGATTTGTGGAAGATGAGATCCTTTACCATGAAACCCAAATCATACAAGATATTTTCTCCCTATCTCCCTGCAACCCAAGATCTCTGCCCATCCCAAACAAATCACTCCTCCAGCTCTTCAGCTAGGCTGCCTTAATGTTCATTCAGTACCGAATTGAAGAATACCAATTCAACATGGTATCTATCACTGAGACCTGGTTAGGAAAAGGTGACACTGTCACTTAGCTCTGCCCATCTGGCTACCAAATTTACATCATCCTCTGACTTCTGGACCACGGAGGAGTTATTGTCATCTTCAAAGACTCACTGACCCTGGAGCCAGTGGCTACTAACAGACAGGAAAATCTGACTGCCTAATAACAAGGCAATGAGGGACTTCCTTATCTACAGCCTTCCTGAGAGCCACCCCGACTCCTTCCTTAAACTATTTGTATTCCTCTATGTGACATTACTTCTGCTACCCACAACCATGGTTCCCTCTAAGCTGAGCATGTGAGCCATTGCTCACACATTTTAGAGCGTCGCTCACAGGTTTTATAGTCGTTCACATACATTTTCCTTTGTCCTGGATACAGAAATACAACACTAATACTGGTGCTCACAAATTGTTGGTTTAAAAAACTTGTTGCTCACATGAAAAAAATGTGCACCCACCTAGTCACTCCTTGGAGGGACCATTGCCTACAACCTCCTGTTTCTAGGAGATTTCAGTTAACATTCAGAATCTCCCCTCAAAGCGCACTTGTCCAGCTTCCAGCGCAACATGAAAGACTTTGACCTCACCCAACTCATAAAGAGCCCTACACACAGTCATGGTCACACTTTCGACCTTATTTTCCAACCTGCCAGCACCAGGATAGACCCTGACTCAATATCAGCGGTTACCATTTCCTGGTTGGATCTTAAACTTGTCTGGGCCGCCATCCCCATTCCCAAATCGAATCCTCGGTGCTCCTACATCCAAATTGTGCATCAGGAACCAATCCTGTGTTTCAAGTGAAAACTTAAGCAATCTCTTTAACATTCCCAGAACTACCACCATCTCAGTCCTACTTGCACTGCCACATGGTCAACCCCCAAAATTAACTTCTCCCCCTAAAAAATCAGGGACAGCTGTGATGGTGGAACGTGATTGCTAATAGTTTCCAAACCCCGAACGTACTGTAACTGTAGACAGATTCTTTAGTTTGAAATATTATTTTCAGAATAAATCAAGCAAAATTAATTTAAAGTTGTATTTCAGTGGTTTGATTTTCAGCATATCAGCTTCTTAAAGTACTTAGAATGCCATTGACAATAATCAGCCTTCTTGAAATTTGAATAATCTTGGCGAGCCCGTAATCATAATTTTGAAAAGTGTGCACGTAAGGAAATAGATCCTTTGCATATATTTCTCATCTGTGCATTAATGTTTGTCTGTGTATCCGTGCATACACATATGTACATGCTACTTTGTTCTTGTGCTAATCTACAACAATTAGTCACTAAAACATGACTGAAAACCAGAATTTGATCTAATCTTTTGGTTGTTTTTTTTTTAATGAATACATTTCAATGAATAAAAATGTCAAATGCTGGCACAAGCTGCCATAGCAGCATTTCAAACTGTGCTTGAAAGAATCCCTAGACTGACATCAATAGTCTGGGTATGTGTATCTTTGGAAAGAAATCTGGCATGCGATTGAATAGTACAATTGATCGTTTGATTTAGATATAATATCCCTTCCTTTCCCTTTCATCTCAAGGTGGCTTAACTGTAAAATTATCACAAAACAAATGTAAGTGGTTGTAATAAAAACAAATAATGAACAAGGCGAATGCAAATGGGAATATTGATGAGGTTGGGACTAATAGTGAGATGTAGAGAACAGGGAAAAGATTCTGGGGATAAGGAACACAGGAAGAGACAGTAGAAAGGGAGAGATTTATTGTTGTCGTCAGTCTTCTTTAGCTTTCTCTGCTTGGCTTTCGCTATCTGAAAAAGGATTTTCCATGGAGGGAAAGAGAAGGGAAGCATTTGAAAAGGATGCCAGTGCAATCTACTCTCATTCTAGCTTGAATTTCCTTCTTCCCAACCAAATGTGCTTTCATAGGCTTTAATGGCATCACCTCTGTTAACATCACAATTTAGTCTAGCTATAAAGTGCCGTTTTTTCTCCTTTGAAACCACACAAAGTTATCCTCATCAGTAAATCGGCTGGTTAAAAGATTTAAGGCCTTATTCAATAAGGACTTCCTCCCATTATATGCCAATGGGAAAAAAAAATCCTTAGAACGGGAAATAAATATTGGGACCAGAGAAGAAAAGTGATAGGGAGAGTAAGAATGATAATGGAATTAATACATCAAGTGCTTTTTTTCCCCCCAATTCTTGTCTTGATGTATTAGATTTTGTCTTTGTACTTTCAGATAAAAGAGAATCCTAAAAGAATAGTCTCAGTGTTTTATTTTTCTTACTGAATATACAGTATGCACACACTAATCTGTATTGATTTCTATAGTTAAGAAGTCCCTATCCAGGTTCTCCTTTAAACCACTAGTCTAGTAACTAAGGTTAGGGTTTGGCAATATAGTTTTCAGATTTATATTGTATACCAGTTATTTTGCATGCAGTTTTGCTAGTTCTGTCTGGTCCATCTTTTGTTTAAAGAATGTATTTTATTCACTGAAGTCAAGCAGTTACATAGTAATATAGTAATGATGGCAGAAAAGGACTGAATGCTCCATCCAGTCTGCCCAGCAAGCTTCTCATGCTGGTAACTGCCATTCCGTGCAGGATAATCCCATTTTTCTCTCAAGGATAGTAACTGCCACTTTGTGCAGTTGTTCCCAAGCCTGCTGATAATCCATAAGAAATTTACTGCCAGCAACATTTTTACCGAGCGATGAGCCTTCTTGAAAATTCAGACAGTGCTGCTTGACGTGCTTTGCTTATGGACTTGGCCTTAGAAGCAGTCCTGTGCTCTTTCCCTTGTGATTGTGTATCAGTTCCCCAGACTGTAAAAGTCAGGGCCCATGTTGGTTGTCCAATTCCTCTTCCACCCCCACCCCCCCCGCTCCACCGTCAGAGAGGAGTGATGTTGCAGATGTGTGAAAAATATACAAGAACCTGTAAAGTGAAAAAGATTTCACTTAAATAAGCAATGTAAGTCACTTATAAAATTATATTTGATGCTTTGCTTGAAGTGACCTCATAGAAGTAGGCACTTTGACTGCACCATTTGATTGAGTGTCTTATGTCCTTAATTAAAAATGTGCCATATTGTTTATAATCATTGGTCTAGGATAAAACCTGTTACTGAGAGTTCTGAATATTTTTTTTGAGAGAATTTTTTTGTACGCAAATAATAATTGCAGCAAAGCTTGGTAAGAACTGAGTACTTACCTTTTATAACTCCAGATAGATTGATTCAGCCGTAGGCTGCTTGTGAGAGTCTTTAAATCCACAGGAACTGGTTATTGACAACCCGCTGTCTCCTATGTCATCCAGATCACCCAACGCTGCAGTGTTTCAATTTTGTATATCTTCATCAGGGGTCCATTGAATGTGCTGTAGTGGAAAAGATAAAAAGCCTATTCAGGCTACTGAGGCTATATCAGATCTTCCTGGAAGATCCATAGTGTTAACCCATGCCCCTTTGAATTCTTTGCCTTTTTTCTCTTCACCTCCTCCTCCAGAAGGGAATTTCAGGCATCCAGCATCTTCCCCGTGAAGAAATATTTCCTGACATAACATAGAAGCATAGAAATGATGGCAGAAAAGGACCAGTGGTCCATCTAGTCTGATGTTTCAGAGTCATCCGCACTGGAGTGTCGTTTCATAACCCCTAATTCTACTGTTTCCTTTCCAACGGAAAAGGTTTGAATTTCGTGCATCCTTAAAACCTTTCGAGTATCTGAAGATCTGTATCATACGTCCCTGCATCGCCTCTGTACACTGTAGACACGCAAGAGGGTCACGTGACTGTGCTTGGCACTGAATGGATATCTGTTCCAGATCTTTCTGGAAAGGTCTAAAGGCTTTTACTGCACATGCACGGGCGTCACTGTTGCAGCCCCACTGTTCCTCTCATTTTTGTCCTTCAGAGATGTCAGATGCTTGTCAGTTTATCTGCTGCCCCACTGATACATGCTAGGGGTGTGCATTCGTTTTGAACTTAAATGTAAAACGCTACTTATTTTTTTTTTTTAACTTAAAAAAGTGATGAGGCGAAAACGATCGGATTTCCAACTTATTCAACATAGCTATGTTGAATACGTTGGAAATCGCGATTGTTGATCCAAAATAAAAATTTAAACCCCTCACCTTCCTTAATCCCCCCCCAAAGACTTACCACAACTCCCTGGTGGTCCAGCGAGGAGTCAGGATGCCATTTCTGCCATTTCTGAACTCCTTTGCGAGGAGCACGTGACGTCGGCGCCGATGTCGGAGTGACGCGGCGTCACGTGATTCCCCGCGGGTTCGCTCCGGGACCCTCGTTCGACCCAAAAGGAACTTTTGGCCAGCTTGGGGGGGCCTCCTGACACCCCCAAGCAAGGGCTACAGTGCTTGCACATGGATGTTTGGGCCTGAAAAGCTTCTCAAAGCTGGCGCTGAAGGCCAAGTTGCCAACTAATGCCAAGGCCATGCTAAAAGGACTCTCGACCTCTTTGACTCCTTAAGAACTTAAGGCTTGCCATACTGGGTTAGACCAAGGGTCCATCAAGCCCAGTATCCTGTTTCCAACAGTGGCCAAGCCAAGTCACAAGTACCTGGCAGGATCCCAAGGGGTAGATAGATTCCAAGCTGCTTATCCCATGAATAAGCAGTGGAGTTCTGCAACTCTCCCTTAATAATTGTTAATTGACTTTTCCTCCAGGAACTCATCCAAACCTTTTTAAATGTAGCTGTACTAATAGCTTTCACCACATCCTCTGGCAGTGAATTTCAGAGCTTATTTATGCAATGAGTAAAACAATATTTTCTCTTATTAGTTTTAAATGTATTACCCAGTCTCTTCTCCAAGCTGAAGAGTCCTAATCTCTTTAGCCTTTTTTCATAGGGGAATTGTTCCATCCTTTTATCATCTTGTTCATTCTTCTCTGTAATTTTTCTAATTCTGCTACATCTTGAGATGTTGTGACCAGAACTGAACACAATACTCAAGATGAGGTTGCACCATGGAGCAATACAGAGGCATTATGATTTTCTCTGTTTTGTTCTCCATTATTTCCTAATAATCCCTAGCATTCTATTTGCTTTCTTGGCTGCTGCTACATACTGAGTAGAAGATTTCAACATATCTTCAACAATGACACCTAGATCCCTTTCCTGATTGGTGACTCCTAATGTGGAACCTTGCATTTTGTAGCTATAATTTGGGTTACTCTTCCCTAAGTGCATCACTTTGCACTTGTCTACATTAAATTTCATTTGCCATTTGCATGCCTAATCTCCCAGTTTTGCAGTGTCCTCTTGCAATTTCTCACAATCCTTGAGAGATTTGACAACCTTGAATAATTTCATCACCTCACTTGTTGTTCCCATTTCCAAGTCATTTATAAATATATTAAAAAGCATTGGTCCCAGAACAGATCCCTGGGGCACTCCACTATTCACCTTTTTCCATTGGGAAAATTTACCATTTAGCTTTAGTCTCTGTTTTCTATCTTTTAACCAGTTGGCAATCCATAATAACACACTGCCACCTATCTCATGACTTTCTAATTTCCTAAGAAGTCTCTCATGAAGAATGTTGTCAAATGCTTTCTGGAAATCCAGATACACTATATCAATTGGTTTACCTTCATCTACATGTTTGTTTACTCTTTCAAAAAAAGTAGCAAATTTGTGAGGCAAGATTTCCCTTGGCTAAATCCATGTTGGCTTTGTCCCGTAAACTATGCTTATCTATATGTTCAGCAATTTTGTTCTTCATGATAGTTTCTATCATTTTGCCTGGCACAGATGTCAGACTCATTGGTCTGTAATTTCCTGGATCACCCCTTGATCCCTTTTTAAAGATTGGTGTTACATTGGGAACCTTCCAGTCTTCAGGTACAATAGGTGATGTTATAGATAGTTTACAAATTTCCAATAGTCTGTCCACAATTTCATTTCTCAGTTCTTTCAGCACTCTGGGATGTATACCATCTAGTCCAGGTGATTTGTTACTCTTTATTTTGTCAATTTGCCCTAGTACATCTTCCAGGTTCACTGAGATTTTGAATATCATTTCTCCTAGGACAAGCAGGATGGTAGTCCTCACATATGGGTGACATCAGATGGTGCCTGGCATGGAAAACTTTTGTCAAAGTATCTAGAAACTTTGACAGACATACTGAGCATGCTGAGCGTGCCACCAACCATGCGTCCACATGGGGTCCCCTTTCAGTCTCACTTTTTCCGTGATGCTGAAGCCTCGTGACTGTTGAGCTCATGCTCTTTTTGTGTGGAAAACCATCCTTCCATTCTTTCTGAGTCCCGTCTGGTCTCTGCGCTTTTCATGATCTCTTTCGGGTGCTGAGGTAAGTTTTCCTGTTGTTCGCGGTTGATAACCAACAGTGCCTTCTCCTGGTGGCTGCCAGTCACCGACAGTGCGCTGCGCTCTTTTTTTTTTTCATTGTGGCTTCCGGTTTTCGCCGTTGCCCCCAGTGCCCCTGGACCATGTCCATTATAGATCCCCATGAGGTCTGTGTCTTGTGCCTAGGGGCATCGCATGATGTCTGTGGTTGCGATCTTTGCACCCAGATAACCCCCAAAGGCCATTGGGCGTGCCTCGATAAAATGGAGAAACTATTTGGCGCCAAAAAAGTCGGAACCTTGACATCAATATAGGAGACTTCAACACCGAAGGGTTAAGAGATCTCCGCGTCCCTGACCCCTTTGGTGTCTACCCTGCTACCAGTCGCCGGTTTAGAACTAGGTGCGGGAGACTGTCCCATGTCGGTTTCTTCTTGTTCCAGGTCTGGATATTTGCCATCTCCCTCAGTTCTGGGGAAAGACTGGGCCAAGCATCGGGGAAGTTGAGAAAACATTGCCATAGATCTTCGTCATAGCATACGTCGGACCACAGGAGGGCACTGGCACCGTCCTTGCTGCCCCCCCCAAAGTGGTTCTGGGTCGAGGAAGCCTTACCTTTTGAGCAACCCGAAGAACCACAGCGATCCCCACTGAAATTGGTGGAGGGTACGGATCCCTCCCATGGTTCCAGGACCGATCTGATTTCGCCACCTCTTCCTCCTCCTCAAGCTATCCTGTCCACAGCAGCATTGGAAGAGGAGTTGGAGAGACATGTGTGGCTGACGGTCGGCTGGGCCCTGCAGGGCATCGAGCCACCAGTTCCACCGGGACTGCCACCAGAGCAGATTCCATCAGTGCTTGCGCCTTTACTGGAGTGGCTGGACCTGCTGCTCAGCATCTTGCTAATGCAGCCTGTTCCATTGACAATGAAAGGGGCATTGATGCAGCCTTCACCGGTAGCTGTCCCGGTGAGTGACTCGACTCCTCTGATAAGGATGGTCCATTGGGGTTGATGACACCACTACATGCAAGGTACTCTGACCAGTGCTAGCCCTTTGGGGGCCTTTGGGATTGATGCCGTTAGAGCTACTGATTCCGTTGGTGCTCCCAGAACCCACGGGGCCTTCGGTGCCAGTAGACCCTCTGGTTCCAGCGGTGCCTTCGGAGCCCATGCCGGTTCCATTGATGCCGCCGAGATTGTCGGGACCTTGGCGTAAAACCCCACTGGGGGCTCTGCCTTAGGTGTCCCCTGGCACAGAGTGAGGAGGATGCCCCTATATATACGCCGACGATATTCAGTTAATACTCCCAATTGATGACACAATTGAGAAAACACTAAACTTAGCCAACATGTACCTAGATATAATAAAACAACTTCTAAACCAAATGGAACTAGTCATCAATATAGAGAAAACTGAATTCTTACACCTAGAACGAAAAACTGCTTTTCTGTACACCCTCCGACTTAATATCATAGCGATATTAAGTCGGAAGACGGACGCTCAATTTAGCAGGCGTCCGTTTTCCGAACCCGTGGCTGTCAGCGGGTTTGAAAACCGACGCCGGTAAAATTGAGCGTAGGCTGTCAAACCCGCTGACAGCTGCCGCTTCTGTCACAAAGGAGGCGCTAGGGACCCGCTAGTGTCCCTAGCACCTCCTTTTACCGCGGGCCCTCATTTAAATACTTGATCGCGCGCCCAGGAGAGTGGCCTGGGTGCGTGTTGGGAGAGTGGGTGCTCGCCTCGGAGCGCCGGCTCTCCCGTGGGTTTTACTGTATCGGCCTGAATGGAATTAAGCCACTCAGGAACGTCAGGAGAACATCTGTGTCACAAAAGAGCTCAAACTCCCTGTCTTCATTGTTCTGTCATTCAGATTTGACTCTGGGTTTGCCTTTCCAAATTCTTGTTCATTAAATTGTTCTAACTACAGATGTAGCCAATCTGGGCTTGGGAAATTATTTTCAGATGCTTCATATCCAGGGTCTATGATCTTTCTAAGAAAAAGGTTTGCATATAAGCTAACTGGAGCCACGAGTTGTTCTGCACATACTGAAGGCTTTCAGGAATCAGGGGGTCAACAAAATTGTCCTTATGTAAATAGAAAACCATTTTCATGTTTTTCCTGCGCAAGCAGGGAGTCTATCCTCCCTTGTAGGGAAATTATCAAAGTATGGAACTAGGCATGTATAGCCCCAATTGCGCACAAGAAGTGTTCTGTCTAACACTCCTGGATACTCTCATCTCCTTGGGAGGGGACAAAATTTGTATAGGTGGAGACTGGAACATTTGCATGGATCCCCTTTTAGATAGATCACGTGTCACCTCTCATTCCTCTAAAACTGGGCTTGTGCAGCATAGTTTAGTTAATTCTCTCCGTCTTCTTGACCTTTGGAGATCTTACTATGGTAACAAGCGTGATACTTATTACTCCCCTAGGCATGGCTCTTATAGTTGAATTATTTCTTTGCTCCCCGATCTTCCTAGTTAATACCAAAGACTGTGTTATCCTCCCTTGTAACATTTCTGACCACAGCACTGAGCAACTGATACTCCAGCCAGTCAATAACCGGAAGTGCACTCTGAGGTGGAGATTGAACACATCTCTTTTGGGGAATTTAGCTTTTCTTTGAATGATAACAGTGGCTCGGGATTTTAATAAGCATAACCCCACCTCTGATTATGCTCCGGTCCTTCGTTGAGAGGCTTTTAAGGCCTGCCTGAGAGGTCATTTTTAGTTTTGCCAGCCATGCCCAGTGGGAGCACCGGGATAAATATCTAGTTTGCGATCCAGGATTGGGCAGCTGGAAGCTCAGTATAAGCAGGATTGTCTGCCTAAAACCTACAAAAAACTTGAGCTAGGTGCGAATTCAGTTCACTGGAAGTTAGCCAGATAGAATGGACCCTTGTTTACAAAATTACGTTATGAGCATGGGGACAGGGCTGGCGCTTTGTTGGCAAAGATGGTCAAAAAAGGGAGAAATGCTTCTTACATCTCTAGCTACGAGACCCACACGGTTCTTTAACAGCGGACCCAAGTGGTATAGAGCAGGAGATGGTGAAGTATTTCTCAGATTTATACTCTTCTTCTGATCCTTGCAATCCCTTGATTTTGCAGGGGTTTCTGGCTTGGTTAGATCTGCTAATGCTGGGTGAACCACAATGGGATATGCTAGCTGCCCCTATAACAATGGCTGAGATATGGATGGCTATTCAAGCCCTCCCCAGGGGGAATGCCCAGGACCTGATGGCTTCTCTATAAATCTTTTAAAGAAAAATTTCCCAGACATTGGACCATTTCTCTTACCTCTGTACAATGTTGCTGGGTTAAACGTCTCCTCCCTGGGATCTTTAGGTGACGCTAACATTTCTCTTATTCATAAGGATGGGAAGGACCCAGCTGACTGTGGGTCTTATGGCTCATTTCTTTGCTGAATATAGACCTTAAAATTTTGGCCAAAATCCTGCAACTCCGCCTGGAACCTGTTCTCCCATACCCAGTTCACCCAGATCAATCTGGTTTTGTTAAGGGACGTGTATCTACATCTAATACTCGATGCTTATTTAACATCATACACCTGGCTAAAAAATTGGGTAAAATGGGGCTAATCATCTCGTTGGATGTGGAAAAGGCATTCGACCGTATTTCCTAGCCCTTTCTTTTTACAGTTATGCAGCAAATGCAACTGCCAGAGTGATTTTTATATTCAGTAAGAGCCATATATGAGGCTTCCTGGGCCCGACTTCTTATTAATGCTGTTTTGTCCTCTTATTTCCCTATTGTGTGAGGTATGTGACAAGGCTGTCTCCCCTCTGACCTTGCCATTGAACCCCTGCTGCTCTCGTCAGTCGTTATTTGGATATTCAAGGTTTTCAATTTGGTTCCACCACGCACGCCATCTCCCTCTATGCAGACGATGTTCTCCTCTTTCTATCTAACCCGCGTACCTCTGGCCTGGTTTTGAGAATACCTTGGGAGTTTTTAGCAATATTTCTGGCTACAAAATTAATTTTACTAAGTCGGAAATCCTTCCCATTTGTCCGTGCACGGTGATTCCTCCATGTATGGCTGAGTTCTATGTGATTCACGAGGGATTCTCTTACCTGGGGATATTTATTCCAAAAAATTTGACAGATCTCTTCTATAAAAATTATGATAGTCAGTTAGCCCAGACTAAATTAATGTTGCAAAAGTGGGCAGATCGATCACTTTTTTGGGCTAGGCATATTAACTTAGTCAAAAGGTGATACTGCCCGAATTTCTGTATCTATTTCAGCATGTTCTCTGTAATATCCCAGCTAAGAATTTTGACTCTCTCCACAGTATGATATCCCGGTTTATTTTTTATTTATTTTATTTAACATCTCTTTTATACCGATATCCGTTCGCACATTGAATCGGTTTACAGTGAACAAAAAGCTTTTGGGCATTGCCCTTACATATAACAGAAAACTTGGAGAACTAGGAGGAATATAAATAACTTTGGGAGGAGCCCTTACATATATCTGGAATCATCGCCGGTCCTGCATTCGGCTTTGTCAGCTATGGCTTCCTAAGCGGCCGGGGTGGGGGGGTGGCTCTTCCTAACTTCAGATTCTATTATTGGGCCACTAGGCTTTTAGCCCTTAAAGTCTGGTTTATGCATGTTGAGCTGCCTGGCCTTCTCTTGAATGACTACAGTCTGATGTTGTGGACTTAGCTATCCTACCTTTTCTACCACCTACCTCTCTGATAGGCCATATGGTTTCCTGAACCAGTCCCATCATTGCTCATACTCTTAAAATTTGGCAACAAAACCATTCATTATCTGCGGTTAGATGCTGAGCATCTTTCTCGTTTTGCCCCGATCTATGGAAACTCCCTTGTCTCTGGTCCTACATTTGCACCAGCATTTAAAGAATGGAGGGTCGATGGCCTCTACCATTTGATGCAATTGTGGGAAGATGGACAATTTCAAACCTTTGAAGCTCTTAGCTTCGAATATGATCTCCCAGCATCCACACATGCTAATTATCTTCAGCTTCGGGCTGCTATTTCTTCCTTTTTTGACCGCAAGCGCCACTCGCAGAGCCTACTGGGCTACATAACTACTTATCTGACCCAGATGCCTATGCAAGAAGCATTACTTTTCTCTACCTGGGTATTCTTTAGGGAAAGGCCGGCACTACGACCTCTCAAGCCTTGATAGATCACTGGAATCAGGATCTGGGTGCTTCATATACGGCCCAAACTTGGAAATCGATTTGGACTAATGCCCATCGTAGCTCAATCTGTCAGCGCCAAGTGGAGCTTATGATACGTTTGTTGCATAGAACGTATCGTACACCAGCCTTCTTTGTGAATTTGTATCCTTTTTATAGTTCACAATGTTGGCGGGGCTGTGGTGAATGTGGTACATATATGCACATGTGGTGGCACTGTGTTGGGGTCCAATTTTTCTGGCACAGGGTTACGGGGGAAATTGTAGACATAATAAAAGTTCTTGTTTATATTTCCTCTGTGTTTGGGTTTGCTGGGGCAGGGGATGCTTTGTTGGTGCCTTGGAAATTTTGATGCCTAGTAGGTCACCATTGCCACTTTTTGGAAAAGAACACCCTGTTTTGAATATTGGAATAGGCAAGTCTAAAATATTGCTGATCTTGAAAATTTAGATATAACCTCCGGCATGAGCTGTTTAAGTACAATACAATATGGGGGCCCTACTACACGTTTATAGCTGTAGACATCTGTGTGGCCTAGACATACCTGACCTTCGTGCTTGGATATATGCCTGTAATTTCATGATTTAATTTTTGTTTGTACCTTGGGCTGTTCTGTTGTAGATCTTTGATGTGCCTTTTAATGTGACATTTCCTTGCTGGATCCTTTTTTCTGTCTTGGTGATACACATGCTTCATTCGAAATGTATCTATAAAATTATAAAGAGATATAAAAAAAAAAAAAGTATGGAACTGGGATGACCCTAAAAGTCGCATTCGTGGAGGGAAAAGAGAACGTCCTGGCAAACAGACTCACCTATCAGCTGGATCCCCATGAGAGGAGCATACCTGAGAATAGATCTGATTACCTCAGTCCTGAACAGGAAGGTATGAGTTTTCTGTTCCAGGAGAAGATCAGGTGCCAGGTGTAATGCCTTTGTGAAGCCTGTCTCCTCCATTGTTCTTATATTGAACCACACCATCATTTAACCCAGGTTTCACTCTCTCTGACATCAAGAAACGCCTTCCCCATTCCCTCACTAGTTGCTTGAAAAGCACCTACTGGGTCATCCTGCTTGTAGCTGTATCTAGAATGCCCCGGTTGACATCAGCACACTGAAGTATCCTGCTAACAGTAACTTCCCCTTAGTTGGTACACTATTGGTGACTACTAGTAAATCTCTCTCTATCACCCCTCCCTGTTCAAGAGGTCTGTATATACCACACCAACTGGAAATGACAGTGTCATTTGTTGTTTCTACAGTTACCCACAGTGCTTTCTCATTCCTCCCTCTATTTATTGCTTTTCTCCAGCTTTCTTGTGTCCTTGACATCTTAAGAATTCATAGTCAAAATGTTTGCTTTCAGTATTTTCCATTTAGTTGTATTTCTTAGTAAATCCAGTGCTATGGGTCAAGTGCTTTACTAAGCAGAGCCACATAGTAGCAAGTAGTACAGTCATATCTGAAAAATGAGTAGAGAATAGAGAAAGATAAGTTTTCAGTGGTCCAATGGAAGTGTCAAGACAATGACGGGGTGTCTGACATTCTTTTGAAAACACTTGATAGTGCTTTATGAATGTTAATGGATAGTAAGTAGTTTTATTAGAGGAGAACAATACAAGAAATATTACAAGACAACTCAGTATGGTCATGGGAGTTAAGGAGAAGAGAGAAAATGGGTAAATATATATTGGTATTGTTTGTGATTTAAACACTGATATTCTATATCTTAACTGGTCTGTGTACTAAAGATTTTCTCCCATTTTGTCTGTGACATTTTAAATAATCTTAAATTACTTTCATAGATATTATGAATGTGCATTAAATACTTCTGGGGCCAATTTGCAAAGGATTTAGGCTCCTAACCTTTAGAATTAGGACCCTAAATTATCCCTTTTGAAATTTTATTAGGGATGAGAACCTAAAAAGTAAGTGACTACAGGAGTGGAGCTGGGGTAGGGAAACAAAGTTAGGATCTTAAAAAATTACTTACTTTCCTTTCTTTTAATCAGGTACACAATCTTAAATATTATCCAGCTTTCCTTTTTAATGAAACATACAAACTAAACATTAATTTACCCCAAAATTACCCAGCAAAGCAATGCTCACACTTCCTGTTCAGCCACCAGCAAAATCTTCTGCTCTCAATAGTCTCTCAGGATTGAGGGTTACCAAACTCTTCACCTGCTATATATCTTGTGCTTCAAAGGCAAATTACAACAACAAACCCTTGTGATACACACTTCAGTTAGTTTGCCAGAGTAATCCTCTGCTATTGTAGCTGATTAACAACTTTGACACTTATTCAAATTAATCACACTTCTCTCACTCCTAGCAAGTTACCTAGCTTTCCTTTTTTTAAATCAGGGATGCACACTTAAAAATTTCCTACGTTTCCTTTCTTTTAAACAGGCACTAAAAATTACTGTTATTGTTCAGTGTGGTTGTGGAACCCTGGGTTGTAGTGAGAGTTGGCTCCACCCACAGGGAGGAGCCCTGTGGGGACTCATTACTACAGGCTCTAGGCTTAACAGACAGACAACGGGGAAAATAGATTTTATTAAGCAGGAACATAGGTATCCCACTAGGTGGGCAAGGCTTAGTCCCGAGTGAAGTGGTGCGAAGCTGGTCCTCCTGGTAATGGTCTGCAGAGCGGTGTGCGCCAGGGCAGCTCCTCTGGAGTGGAGATGCTTCTCAGATGCGATCCAGGAGTGGCCCGCAGCACGGGATATGCCGTGAATCAGGTTGAGAGAGAGAAGCACTCGTAGCATAGGAGCAAAGAAACGAGAGCACTCGCAAACGTAGAGATGGTACTCACGGACAGAAGTAGGTTCTTGCAGGCAAGATGGCCCTCTGAGGAGCGTATAGCCAGAGCACAATAGGCCCCGAGGAGCGGGTACCTTAATTCCAATATCAGTAGTCAGGAACGAGTACTGCGAAGCGAGGAGAAGATCTCCGTAGGAGTGGAATCAGGCAAGACTGAAGTCCTTGCTAACTCATTGGAAGCTTGTAACTTGCAAGTTTAAATACCTCCTGGCGGGTGATGTCATTGGAAGGGGCGCCCCTGAGGTTCCCGCCATGACGGCAACAAGAAGGAGGCTGATGCGCGCGCCCTAGGTAACTCCGACTTCAAGATGGTGTCCGGGATCGCCCACGCTCTCCCGGGGACGCTGGGGAGAGCGGCGTTGGCAGGCTACGGCCGAGAGACTCTTGAGAATCACTGGAGCAGGCAGAAGAGAGGTGAGCAACAGAGGTCGCAGCTGTCTGCGACCGGGCGCAACAATTACCTATCTTTTCTTTTTAATGAAGAGCACAAACTAAAGATTAATTTATCCCACAATTTCATGACCTCCCTGAGATTTATATCCCAAAATTACCCGACAAAGCAATACTCACAGATCCTCTTCAACCACCAGCAGTCTTCCACTCTCAATACTCCCTCAGACCCCATACAATAACCTAATACTTGGAATTAGTGAGGTCCTTATTCAAAAGCATTTAACCAGCTAATTCAAAATTAGCTGGATAAATGAATATTTGGGCTGTTATCTGGATAAATTCTAGCCGGCTAGTAAGTTAGGTGCATCCTGGGAGTGTAACTGGGAGGAGTTGAGTTATCTGGCTAACTCTTATGTTCAGAGTTAGCCAGATAACTTAGCGGCCTACGTCTGGTCGACCCAAAGAGCTTTCCTAAAGTTAGCCAGTCATAGTCTGCCAGCTAACTTTAAGATAGCCTACTATTTCAGTAGTGTGGCTGCACTAACTAGGAAGCCAAAGAGAATGTTGATCCATGAGGGTAACAGGATATATTCCATGCCACTGTTGGTGGGAAATGGTCCAGAGGAAAGCCAGCTATCTATAAGAGATGGTAGAGGCTATGTCATTTCAATGAGTGTATTGTAATGTATTTATATACTTATTTTATGGGTACTCGTTCTAAAATAGTTTGATGTTCAGTTCTATTTTTAAATTGAATTGAATGGCAGAAAGCAATTTTCTGATGAAACATAATATGCTGTAATTTGAATTTGCTGGTTGTGCAAGCTTTCAATACAAATTGAATAAAGGTTATATAATGAGCCTTTGTTGGATGTGGATTTAATCCCACAAGTGAAGTGACATTGAGTTTTGAAAACCCTTCCTACAGTTGAGATTAATTCTGTGTTATAAGCATGTTCATGAATCATGATGTATTCTGTATATTAAAAGCAAGCAAAAATAATAATTTTTAAGTTTTAAGTTCTTTATTTGGTTTTGATCAAGTGTGGTCATGAATCAGTTGAAGAAAAATCAATGTTGAATGCGTTATTGCATATTTTTTTTTTCAGTGTTTTTTTTTTTTACCCATGCAGCATATAGTTTCATGTTTCTCATCAATTTATACTAGGCTTTGATAAATTGTTAATAAATTTAAGGGCAATAAAAACTATAGAGAATGGAATGAATCTGTAATGTAGACATGCTAAATAGATTAGGGCTATTCTGCTTGCAGAAGAGATGACTTAGTTTTATAAAATCATAAGTGGTGCACAACGGGTAAATAGGGGACAGTTATTTACCTGTCAGATAGCACAAGCACTAGGAGACATTCCATGAAACTAATTGGTAGTAGATTTAAAGCAAATCTAAATTTCACACAATAAATAATTAAACTATGGAATTTGTTGTTGTAGGGTGTGGTCAAGGTTAACATAGCTGGGTTTAGAAAAGGGTTGGACAAGTTTCAGGAGGATAGGTCCATTCATAATTATTAGCCAGATGCATGTGGGGCTTGCCATCACTTACTCCCTGGGAATGAGCAACAGGAAAAGGATCTTCTCATTAAGATTTGCCGAGTACGTCTAAGTGACCCAGACTGGCCACTGATGCAGGCAGGATTTTGGGTTCCAAGGACTGTTCTGACCCAGCATGGTAACTCATATTATTAAATAAGCACATGAGTATTGGGAACCCTTTAGTTATCAGACATGCCTAGATGTTTTCTCTCTGTTTCCTCTTTCTCCTATCCTTCTACAATCACAAAGGCGATATTCAGTACTAATTAGCCATATAAGCAGACCTTATCCAGCTAAGTAGCAATAGCTGAATATTCAGCCTCAGTGAACAGCTGCCAGCTAGCCAGATAACTAGTTATTCAGCTAAGTGGTGAGCCAGGGCGAGGGCGTTCTTGGCTGGATAAGTTATCCGGCTAACTTGGGATATTCAGAGTTAATCAAATAACGTATTTGGCTAAGTTTGATTGGCCCATAGGGCAATAATAAAGTTAGCCTTATTCAGCGGTGTGGCTGCACTCTTGAATATATGGGCTAAGTTAGATAAATTGATTCAGCTAACTTGCTGAGCCGTGCAACGGGTCAGTATCTACCTCATTACGGCTAAGCAGGCAGAAGCACTTACTTTTTGAATTTATGTTCACTGCCACTCATGGCTGACTTTGTGCTATTACTTATAGAATGAAGTCTCGTCTTACGTCTTTCTGAGGACTGTGAATGTTGCATTCATGGTGTTTACAAAGCAAAAAAAAAAATAAAGCTGAAACACTCACCAAGCCCAAAGCAAAAAAGCAGAAAAAAAAGTGACTGTGTAACAGGTAAAGGACGAAGCACCCCAGAAAAGCTACTGAATATGGAGATTTGTACATTTTCTCACCTATGGTTTGTAAGCATCTGTCCCACACTGAATATGTGGTGGTCTTAAAAAGTATAATAATTACACACATTTAAAATGCAATGCACTTGTAGAAGTTATACTTATGAACTTTTTAAACAAAATTAAAAATTACTTCCTCCGGGTACTTCATGTTATTCCAGCCAATTCAGAGATGAAACCTCAGCACACCAACACTAACCACATTAAAAAATTGGGACAGATGATTATAAAGCAGGGGCTGAGCAAATACGTGCATCTCCAAACTTATAGTGTGATTGTCCCTATAAACTTTGAGTGCTTGAACATTTTCCATAGAAAGTTTTCCATATAGTAGGTTTTCTGGTGCTTTCATGGTATTCATAGTACGCCCAGTCTGCAAGGTCAGGCGGGTCCCATACCTGCCTGGCCAACATAATATGGTGCCAGGGCCTCCCTGGCAAGCCGGGGGTTAAAGGTTGGGGGAGCTGCAGCTGCCCGTATCCGGGCTCATGCTGCAGGATAAGGTAGGGGAAGGGGTAGTCGGAGGTTTATTTTCAAACCTCTGGTTTCTAGGGAACTTATTGGTTCCCCTTCAGCTGGGGCAGATGGGAGTGGGAGGAGTTGTGGGAGGATCCCGTGGTCCGGCAGGCATTTGCTTCTTACCTGCCGTTGCGCCTGGACGCTGCAAGTCCGGCTCCTGCTCCTCTGCGTCTGCCGACTTTCTGCAGTTTATGGCGTCCGAGGAAGCAGCCATACCAGGGGATGACGTGGCTCTGGGTGAACTCCATGGCGATGGGGTTGGGTCTGCCGCGCCGTGCTCCAATGCAGCAGGTTGGGGGGGGGGGCGGGTTTCGGCGCATCCAAAGTCTTCAGGGGGCAAGGGGCGGGCCTCGCGGCCCAAAACCCCCAGCACGAGGGCCTCCGCAAGGCAGAGGAAGTCAGGAACTCCCTCTGCTTCCCCGGGTCCCGAGGCAGTGCCTGCCCGCGCCCCTCCTCCTCCTCCTCCTCCTTCTCCCTCTCTCGCAAGTGCAGGGAGCTCAGGTGCTGCTCCTGTTCCTCGATATGCTTCAGTGCCTGCCCCTGCTCCTGCTGCTGTGTCTGCTTTAGCTTCTTACCCGGAGCTGGCCGGCGCTGAAGCTGGGAGAATCACAGCACAGAATGCTGTGGTTTTGCCTGCTTTAGGGGAGATGAAGCTGGGGGAGAATGCGGGGCCCAGGGGTCGGGGGGGTTGTTGGGAACGGTCCGCAGGACCTTCAGGTCCCAGAGGCTCAGCGGGGTTTCGGAGGCCTTTCCTGGTGGGCCCCTTCTGGGTATAGGGCAGTGGGTTACTTGGGGATATGTGATCCCAGCTTTGCTTTGGGTCCGGAGTTGGGCGATGACTGGCCAGGTTTGGGGGGGGGGGGAATATGGTTGGGGTTCCAGAGAAAACTGGGGTCCTTTTCTTCTGCCTTGGGGTGAGGGGTTTCCTCCTGCTTGGCATGGGCAGGATTGCGGGTCCTTTTCGCGTTCCTCCCTTCGAGGACTTGGTCCTCTGCCCGCTGTCGGTGGTGCCCAAAAAGGAATCTGGTAAGTTTCGTTTGATCCACAATCTGTCGTTCCCAGAGGAACAATTGGGGCAAAATGTCGGGTCGCAGGTTCATCGGCATGGTGCGCAAGGACCTGTTGACGGTTTCCTGCTTGTTCCCAGACACTGTTGTTTGCTGGTCTGACATTATTCCAAGGCCTGCTTTGCTTGTTCATAAGGTTTGGCGCCGTTGTCTGACCAAGGCAAACCAGCAGATTGGCTCTTGGTTGGTGGGTATGGGGGGTTTTCATATCTGCCACGACTGGGTTTGGGACCTTGAGGCTGGGTTCTTTAGGGGGGATGGGGGTCCATTTATCCTTCGTGGGTTTGGATATGTTTTTGAACACGCTGCAGGAGGCCTTGGAATATGTACTGAGTAGGGATCCTGGCCGCACCTTTGGGGGTCGCAGGTAATTTACCTGCGCCTGTGGCGGGTAGCCCGAGCCGATTGGGGGGATTATGCAGTGGTTAAAAGTGTCTTGACTTGACAGGTGTCAGGTCAGTGGTTCCCAACTGAACAACTGGGTGCAGTTGTTGATGGTGTGACGTCTTGCTTGGGCGGTGGCGGGGGGGTCAACGTGGTCGGCCCCTTGCTCGGTGGTGGCAGGAGTCGTGGGGTGCGTGTTCATGATGTGACTGCATACAGGCTGGGATAGCCTCTGATTGCCCGTCTTGCTGGTTCCTGGCTGATGGGCAGGGTGGGGGGGAGGGAGGGGTAATTGATTGTTACAATTAATTGGCTCGGGCTCCGGGATGTTTGTTAATAAAAGCTTCGGCTTGTTGATCCCCACCTGTGCTAAGTGTATTTATTGGTTGTAAAGAGACGGGCGTGGGCAGAAGCGTTAGTCCTGGCTACCCATATTATAAATCATCTTCAGAATCAGGAGTTGGACTTGCAAGGCAAAAATATGTTTCCGGCATATAGGAACGTCATGTTGTCATTATTAATACTGCAAATACTACATCAACAGTCAGTCCCTGATCTATTAAGCATACAATCTAGTCAGGACATGCAGGCTTCAGGAAAAGTGTTTATTACAGAACACGTGGTTAAAATCAACAAGGCTACGAGGGAAATCCAGAGTTTAAAATGGGGCTTCCCAAATCTGTTCTGGGGACAGGATTCCACAATGAATATGCGTTACATAAATTTGCACAGACTGAGTTTCCTGGTTTAAAATTTAAAAGCAACCTTAATTCACTGAAAAAACTAATATTTACAAGCAGGTAGAGTAGAAATTACCTAGAGAACAATGTAAAAAATGGATTTTGCATGTGCTGTGTTAAAAGCAGTTGAGGTTTTCTTGTGCAGGTTCTAAAGCAGGGGTAGGTAACTCTGTCCTTGAGTGCCACAAACAGGTCTGGTTTTCAGCATATGCACAATGAATGTACATGAGATGCAAAGTAGGCAGTGCATGCAAATATCTCATGCATATTCATTTTGGATGTCTTGAAAACCAGGTGGGTTTGTGGCATTTGAGGTCTGAAGTTGCCTACCAGTGTATAGTGTTTCCACAAGTGAAACATAGCAGCTTCAAAAGGATTCAAAAAATAAGTGTATTTTACACTGAAACTGAAAATATGGTAAAAAAAAACCCCATTCCTTACTTCCAAAATTGATATCTTATAGCAAAAAGTGTGACTGTTTGCAGCAGCTCATTTCACCCTGTAATCATGAGGGTGCTGGAGAGGAAACTGAATCCCAGGATTTTGCAGCCGGCATGCAGCAGAAGTGATTTGCAAATGAAGTGAAAGATTTCCTCTGCTTTTTGTGGTGGTTTTCCCAACAAGCTAGCAGTACTTGTTTTGTATATATTTTTATATAACAGAACACACATGGGCTGATGTTGTGCAGATCCAGGCACCTGGCCAGGGCCGGTCGCACTAGTCACGTGGTCTGCCGAGCACGGCCGTGACAGAGCCGCGCTCGGCAGACCACGTGGTATCTCCTGGGCCCGGCCTGGGCGGCGAATCCCCGGGCCGGTCTTCATCGGGGATCTGCCGCTGCACCTGACTTTAGGAGAGTAGCATCTATAATCTCCCTCAATGAAAATTTTCTATTGCTGAGCCACCTGAATTTTGGGTTCCAAATAAGCAAGTGGAACTAGGGGCAGGGTAAAGTTGGAGAAAGTATATTTAACTCTTCTTATTTCATTTATCAATATTTATGTTCAATTATACTGTTTATTTTTATTACTCCTTCATATTATGTGACGAGGCTTTGCCTGCCACTAATACAATCCCCAGTATCATTAGGCATTGGGAGAGAGGTTTTGCCTTTTTGAATCCTCCTCGTGCCAAACCCCCACCTTTTTAGGGGATAGGGATAGGGAAATACCTACAGTACCTGAACGTAATCTGCTTTGAAGTGCCAAAAAGCAGAATATAAAACATCTAAATAAACAGAATAAGATCCCTTAGAGCATGCTCGGTTCTTTAGAAGGTTAGGCGCGGCTGTAAAACCCAGAAGGAAGAAGAGGCCCGAAGAAGGTTGGAGGGAGAAGTTCCCCCAGAATCTCAAGCAAGAAGTGGTTGGAGAAGTAGAGTCGGAGGAGAAAAGCTGGAGCTCCTCTCAGGATCTCAAAACCAGTGAGTTTTTGGAGTTTTTGGACTTTGAGAAGTTTTTGGAGACTTGGGACCAGGGACTCAGAGAGCTGAAGAAAACGTTTGCAAAGATAGGTCAGTCCAGAGGGAAGGGCACGCCCTGCCTCCCGGTATCCCCAAAGGGCTTTGTGCACAAGCAACCAGAAAAGCAAGGGTGAAGAGATTTCTACTTTGGACTCCTGTAGTGGAGATAACTAAGAAGACAGGTTGGACTCTTGTAGGGCAGACATCTGAACAGAGTTGGATTTGTGTTACAAATTGAGAGATTTTGACGCACGGGTTGGGATTTTTGCTATGGCCAATGATGCAAGGCACGTGGGACAATGAAACCATTTTTCTAGTGTGACTATTGGTTGATGCTGATCTTCTTGATTTTTTTGTGATATTGGACTGGATACTGTTTTTTTAAATTGCAGTAAAGGCTTTATTTTGAACACCACAGTGTTGTCCTCAATTTAATTTTAGTGACTGCGCCAGGGGCCCTGTGGATTAGCTTCTCCCCTCCCATTCGGATTCGGACGTGGACCTGTGGCACCCCTGAATGTGTTTGCAGCACAAGACGGGGGCCTGGCTATATTACAGTGATAGTGTGACTGGAATGGGGGAGGGGAATGCGGTTTGATGTGTGTTAGAGAGATAAGAAGGTGACAGGCAGTAGAATTATTCCACACTACCATTGTAATTGCATTGTATGATTCACTTGTGATATCTGGCAAACGTCATCTGCGGCTTACTTTGTTTTGTCCTGTTCACCTTTTTTTTTCCATGCATTCAAGTGGACTAACGCTTAAATACTAATAAGAAAACTCTAGTGAGGATAGGTAGAGGCACACACCAATATGATTCAGTACTGGGGGTTGTTGGAGATAGTGGTGGGGGTGGGGTGGTAGCTTATTTCCAGTATATCACATCAGCTGCCATGCATTTTATTTTGGCTGGGACTGTCCTTTCCACTTAGAGTGAATGCCAGGCTTCTTATTATTATCCTCAAATTTTTCATTTCGTAGCCCAGCCTTTATTACAAACAACAGATCCATCCATTTTTTTTTGCTTGTCACATGCATATAGCAGCAGAACCTGATATATGTGTGTAACAGCAGCCTGTGATGTGGGCTGATGAAATCCTGTAGGCAATGAAAACTGTTTAATGCAGTTTCAGGTCCCAGAGGGAGCTGAACGTTCCTTAGCTCAGGAAGAAGTGCTGCTCAGTATCTCTGCATTGCTCAGTCAAAGCAATTTATATAGTATCTAGTCCTTGGAAAATATTGCACAGCTATTTGCCCACCAGCTCAGTGATAAGGGAATAATCTTTTACAAGAAATATATATTTTTTTATGTGCTGAAAACAGTACAGCGTTAGCAGCTTTTAAATTGAATACAAGTCTATCCTGAAGCAGCATGAGAAATGAAAAATTGTTATACGTACGTTCATAACCTATTTTTGTAATTGCAAATCCTGTTCGTGTGGCAGAAAACAACCGAGTGAAAATAAAGGTCGCGTGCACCAGAATTAACCAGTGGGCTACATCTCTACTGATAAGGCGCTTATGGACTCCAATGCATTAAAAATATAGCTGTCATTTCAGGCTATATTGCAACCCTCAGGGGGTTTGATCCCTGCCCGATCAGCTCAGTCCCTAACCCCGTAGGTGAGGCTCTCAAGCCCTGCAGGAGAGGGGGGGCGACCTCTCCGCTCTCACTCGGCGCAGCGGGCGCTCAGTATGGATCCGTTTTCAGCCTCGGTGCAGGTAAGAGGTGAGGCAGGGCTCGGGAGGTGAAGCAGGCCAGGGAGCTGGTGCAGCGGCTCCTGCCGGCCCCGGCTTTATAGCGAAAGCCTTTGTTAAAGCGAGGTGGCAAACGGCGGCCCTTCCTTCTGCACGTGGCTGTGGCCGCCTTGCCCTTGGCGCGTTTTTTTCTTTCTGGAGCTTGGCGCTTCCTAACATCTTGAGATTGCGCGGAGCGAAAGAGAGAGGGGTGCGAAGCGGAGGTTTTGGAGAAGGGAGGCTCCGCTGGAAGTGGGGTGAGGCAGTAGTTGAAAAGGCAGAAAGAGACTGCAAGGGTGCCTGGGACTCCTGCTGGCCCAGCTGAGGTGAAGGGGGGGCAAGATCAGGAGAAGATCTCAGTGGAAGGAAGGATGAGTTTCCAGGTCTGCTCCAAGTTTAAACCAGAGACCTAGGCAAGGAAGCAGAGGGGAAGGCGGTGGTGTGTGAGGGAGCCCCCAGGAATTGTTGAGTATTTGGATGGAAAGCGATAAAGAGGACAGGGTGGGGAAGTAGCAGGAATCACCTTACAATAGAGTCCAGATGGCCTGCAAAAGAACGGTAGTAACAAGCCTGATCTTAATTCTCTGGAAGGTCAGATTTAGCCAGGGCAGGGGTATTCGGTGCCCAGGGGCGGTTCTGTCATGGCGCAGGGTAAGTCGGTGGCCTCAAGCGGCAGAATTTTGAAGTGGCAAAAAGTGCACCTCCAAAACATCTCTACCGCAGCTGCCGCCTCACCCTGCCTCCACAGTCAAACATCGGATCGGGCATGGATAATCCACACTCCTGCCCGATCCGCTCAGTGGCAACACACGTCCCTAGCCCCGGGCAGCAGGAATCACGTTTATCCCGACCTCATCTCCTGCTGCCCTGGGGCCAGTCTCGCAGCTTTTACCGCGAGACTTGCCCTGCTGCCGCCCATCCCACTACTGGCAACCTAAGAGATGAGGAGAACCCAGTGGCTGACAGCGGACCCCATCCTATAGGCGGCTGAAAAAAAAGGGCCAGGTCCTATGAGTGGGAGTGGGTGTGTGTGGTGGGAGAGGTGAGAGCCTGTGTGGGTATATGAGAGGGTGGGTGGGTAAGGGTGTGTGGATGAATGGGTGTGTGGATGAGGGGTGAGGGTGGTGTGTGTGTGTGTGTGTGTATGAGAGGATGGTGGGGGTATGTGTGCTTATATATGAGAGGGTATGTATGTGTATATATGAGAGGGTGGATGGGTAAGGGTGTGTGGATGAATGAGTGTGTGGATGAGGGGTGAGGATGGTGTGTGTGTGTGTGTGTATGTGTATGAGAGGATGGTGGGGGTATGTGTGCTTATATATGAGAGGGTGTGTATGTGTATATATGAGAAGGGTGTTTGTGTGTGTATGAGAGGGTGTGTGTGTGTATGAGAGGGTGTGCGTGTGTATGAGAGGGTGTGCGTGTGTATGAGAGGGTGTGTGTGTGTGTGAGTATATATGAGAGAGTTTTTGTGTGTGTGTGTATATGTGTGTCTATGAAGGAGAGTGCCTGTGTGCATGTGTGAGAGTTTTTGTATTTATGTTGTGCAAGAGAGGTTAAAGTTTGTGCACCCTCCTCCAATCTACAACAATCTCAGGAGGACTGGAAATCTAAAGTGCCCAGGTATGGAGAGTGGGAGATTTCTTTTTATCCTTGTTAGTTTTAGTTATTGGATGTGATGTATCTGCTGTTTTGAAATATTTTATTAGTGTTTGGTAATATTATAAACATTTTTATACATGTTTTTTAATTGACTGAATTTATCAGCAGATTTGACATTCTTTTTATTGGTTTGTTTAATGTTTTATATTTCTTGATTGTGTTTGCATTGCATACAGAGTTTGGCTTCTTGTGATTTCCAGTTCAGTTTTTGTCAGCACATTTCAATTTATATTTTATGATCTCTTTATTCTGTACTTGGTGAGAGTTTATCTGTGTTTTGCTTGTGTGACTGAGGCTTTAGGTATTCTGCTAGCATGTAGTTTCTGTGTAGGGATTTACAACAACCTGGCTTTAATCTGTTTTCCTAATAGGAGGTGTATTGGTGTTTAGGGCCTGATGTGATATTTGCAGTATGGCTTTTCCATAGGTTGAGTGCTGGCAGTTATGATATGGAAGGTTTATTATATTGGAATTGTAGTTCAGTTTATTCCTGGCTTTCTGTGGGCCATCCACACCCAGTGCACTTTACCACAGGCCTAATACCATATGGGATCCAGTAAACCGCCTTGATTACTATGATAAAGGAAGTTTATTAAGTCTATTAAACTATTAGTATTGAAAGTGTGTTTTTTTTTTTTTTGCAGTGTATGACACTATAATATATATGTTGTAAGTGATATTTTTACTTCAGAAGATTGTATTTTGAACGTCTATTTTCCATATGCAATCTGCCTTTTTAGGTTGGGGAAGTTAATACATTTTAAAATGGAAAAGAATGCATTAGGTTTAATTCTGTGGGGAGGGGAGGGAAGGGGGAATGAAAGGCTGTAAGGTTTCTCTAGGGTATCTAATACCTTTCCCTGTACGTACAAGGATCAGTCCAGACTGTGGGTCAAGCTCCCAGTCCAGCAGGTGGAGTCAGAAGCAAAAACTCGAGGGGGGAGGTCCTATATGACCTCACCCCCTGTGCCTCAATCCTCAGTATCTTCTGACTCCAGCAGGTGTGAGCAGGGGACTGACCAGTCCCCAGCACAGGTTTTTTAGGTGTTAGGCCTTTTCCTGTTCTTTTGAGGGATCAAGGAAAAAAAAAATAATATATATATATAGTGTTAATAATTTAATTAGATATTGTTTCAGACATTTTTGTCTGGTACTATTTTTGACAGGACCTTGTTGACTTGCTGTTTCTGTTCACTTTCCCCTTTTATTCTTCTCTTTTTCCTGTTCGGATATGGGGGTAAGTGTTTAAATTTTCTTACAGATACAGTTAATTTCACCTCTTGCCGCTTCGTGCAGCACTGGAGGGCGGCGTTTCTTGGTAACTTTCCTGTCAGGTTTACTACTCTCTCTGACCCCCCCCCTCCCGAGCCCGTCGTGGGATACCGACCCGCGGCTCCATGACGCGCCATTCCTTGGGGCCGCCGGCTTCTGGGAGGTCCTTTCCCCGGCAGCTCTTGGGTCGGTAGGAGGGGGGCGGGTGTTTTAGTGTTTCTCGCTAATCGCCAGGACCTTTTACAGGTCTCTGCCGCGCCGTCTGGTTCCTGCCTCCCCGAGGGGAAGGAGCTCCTCCCTCATGTCACGGGCGTCGACTTGTGCTTCCTGCGGACGTTTGGGGAGCCGCCTCTCTAGCGAGGGGCTGTGCTCCAGCTGTAAACCTACCGAGAAAGTTGGCACGCCATCAGGGGACGGCACAGGACACCAAGTGGAGGACGGCACATCTCGTCAGCGGCAGGCCTCGTTCCCGCTAAGCGCGGGAACGGCGGCCATTTTGTTTTCTGAAGAGGAAACTGGCGCTTCAGATTGTGAGGAACCGGGGGACCCAGTTCCTCGGCAAGCTGCCGTTTTGACACCCACGGTCGGTCCAGGAGAGCAATTTACGGTAGGGGAACCCCTGGGGGGACTACCTCCAGGGCTGCCAGGATTTTCCCTGGAGTTTGTAGTTCTAATGCATCGCGCTTTTTTACAGAGCTGCGGTCAGCCCCTGGGATCGGCCTGGGGTCCTCCCCCTGCCAAGATACCACGTTTGGATCCCTCACTAGGGGGACCTTCGGCACAGGGCGTGGACCAGCTTATAGGTTCGACTCCGATGCCTCCCAAGCCTCCCGCGGGTCCACCACGGAGCTCTCCGGTAATCCCAGAGGTAGATGTGAGTCAGGACCCAGTAGGGGATGATCCTACTCTTTCGGCACAGGTTGAAGGAGACGATCCGCGGGTACTTCGCATCTTCCAAGTAGAGGAGTTGGAAGGTCTCATTCCACATATTCTCCAGGAGATGGACATTGATCCCCCCCCGGATCCAACACCTTCAGACCCCAAAATTAAGAAGGGAGACCCCCTCCTTGCGGGTCTTCGGCCCTTGGCAAAGGCGTTCCCTACACACCCCAGTTTCTTACAACTGATTTCAAGGGAATGGGATACACCAGAGGCCTCCCTCAGGGTCAGCAAAGCTATGGAAAAACTATATCCTCTTCCGGTGGATTTTCTGGACCTCCTAAAAGTACCGGCAGTGGACTCTGCGGTCTCTGTGGTGACTAAAAGCACCACCATCCCGGTAACAGGCGGAACGGCCTTGAAGGATCTACAGGATAGGAAGTTGGAGGTTTATCTGAAGAGAATTTTTGAGGTTTCGGCCCTCGGAGTGCGGGCGGCCATCTGTACCGCCCTTGCGCAGAGGGCTGGCTTACGTTGGGTTCAACAACTACTCAACTCGCAAGATCTCCCTACTGCTGAAGCTCAACAGGCAGATAGGTTAGAGTCCGTGATGGCTTACGGTGCGGACGCGCGGTATGACCTTCTTAGAGTTCTCTCTCGGTCGATGGTTGCAGCGGTTTCGGCCCGCTGTCTTCTGTGGCTCCGCAACTGGTCGGTGGACTCCTCGTCCAAGACGCGTCTGGGTTCATTGCCTTTTAAGGGAAAGTTCCTCTTTGGTGAGGATTTGGACCAGATAATCAAGTCTCTGAATGAGAATGCGGTGCACAAGCTTCCGGAGGACAGGCCTCGCTCAGCTAGATCGTTTAGTTTTTCCAGAAACCGATCCCGGAACCAGCGACACGCTCGGACAAACAGACAACAACCAGCTTCAAGGACTCCATCTTATCGCTCACAAGGCTGGAATCGGTCCTTTTGGGGTCGGCGGGCAGGCAAGGATGCTACAGCACCTCGCTCAGCCTCTAAGCAAGCGCAATGATGCCAAGTTAGCCCACGAGCTGACCCACGGGTGGGGGGCCGGCTCTCTCTCTTTTACAGGAAGTGGGTTCGAATCACGTCGGACCAGTGGGTCTTGGACATCCTAAGACAAGGTTACGCTTTGGATTTTGTCCGCGCCCCCAGAGACAGATTTCTTTTCTCTCCTTGCGGTTCTCTCCACAAGCAGCAAGCCGTTCGCCAGACTCTCCAGCGACTGCGTGCTTTAGGAGCGATAAGACCGGTTTCCGTCACCGAGCTGGGTCGAGGTCACTACTCCATCTACTTTGTGGTTCCCAAGAAGGAGGGATCCTTCCGGCCCATTCTGGATCTCAAGACCGTCAACAGGGCGCTCCGGGTACCTCGCTTCCGCATGGAAACGCTCAGGTCGGTGTTAGCGGCGGTTCATCGAGGGGAATTTCTTGCTTCCTTGGACTTGACGGAGGCGTACCTCCATATCCCGATCCATCCAGATTTTATTTATTTATTTATTTAAGAATTTTTTATATACCGGGGCACGTTAAAAACATCACCCCGGTTCACAATGTAACGTAACGTAGCAACAGGCTTTACAATAATTTAGAATAGATAAGCATAGATAAACATTATTTAGCTTTACTATAGATTAGAATAGATAAACATTATGACAACTGTTCAACTTGGGATAGGTGGTTTATCAGGTGTTACGTGATAAACTCATAAGGAGAGTAGAAGAGAAAAGGTGAATGGAATATGGGCGGGTAAGGAGAGGATTTCCAACGATATCTCCGTTTCAAGATCCTGGGACAGCATTTCCAGTTCAAGGCGCTGCCTTTTGGTCTAGCAACAGCTCCTCGGGTCTTTACGAAAGTAATGGTTGTAGTCACAGCGGCCCTTCGCCGGGAAGGAATCCTGGTTCACCCGTATCTCGACGACTGGCTTATTCGGGCAAAGTCCCGAAGCCAGGGGGTCCTTGCAGTGGAACGGGTAGTGTCCCTGCTTCAATCGCTGGGCTGGATAATCAACTACAACAAGAGCCGTCTTACGCCATCCCAGTCGTTGGATTTTCTGGGCGCTCACTTCAACACGAGAGAGGGAAAAGTGTTTTTACGTCCAGAGCGAGCGCAGGCGTTGAGAGAACAGGTCTTCCGATTCTCGACACTCCAAGTCCCAACAGCCTGGGATTACCTGCAGGTACTGGGGACTATGGCCTCCACGATCGATCTCGTTCCGTGGGCCTTTGCGCACCTTCGGCCTCTACAGAAGGCTCTACTATCCCGGTGGAAGCCGGTATCTCGAGATTACAGTGCGGTTCTTCCAATTCCACAGGCAGCTCGGCTCAGTCTCCGTTGGTGGTTGGATCCCCGAAGTCTGGCCCAGGGAGTATCATTGGAGACACCGGATTGGTTGGTGGTCACCACGGATGCCAGCCTCACAGGTTGGTGGGCGGTATGCCAGTCAAGCTCCATCCAAGGCATTTGGACGCACGAACAGAGACAGTGGCCCATCAACCGGTTGGAGACAAGAGCAGTTCGCCTCGCTTTACAGGGGTTCCTTCCACTTGTCCGTCAAAGAGCGGTCAGGATTCTCTCGGACAATGCAACCACGGTATCGTACATCAACAGGCAGGGAGGCACGAGGAGTCACCTGGTTGCGTGGAAAGCGGAAAGGCTAATGCAGTGGGCGGAACGGCACTTATTCCGGCTAGCGGCCTCTCACATAGCAGGCGTAGACAACGTTCAGGCGGATTTTCTCAGCCGACAACGTCTGGATCCGGGAGAGTGGGAGCTCTCCAGAGAAGCGATGATTCTGATAGAAAAGCGGTGGGGACTCCCCCACGTGGATCTCATGGCCACAGCCGAGAACGCAAAGGCCACTCGTTTCTTCAGTCGCAGGCGAGAGCACGGGGCGGAAGGGGTAGATGCCCTGGTCCTCCCGTGGCCCAGGCAGATCCTTCTGTATGTCTTTCCCCCGTGGCCCCTAGTGGGGAGGGTGCTTCGTCGCATAGAGGATCACCCAGGACTGGTAATTCTTGTAGCTCCGGAGTGGCCGAGGAGACCATGGTTCGCGGACCTACTTCATCTAGCTCGCGAGGGGCCGATTCGCTTCAGTCACCTTCCTCGTCTTCTCAAGCAAGGTCCCATATTTTTAGAGGAGGCAGATCGCTTCTGTCTTGCGGCCTGGCTTTTGAGAGGCGCAAGTTGAGACGTCAAGGATATCCGGAGACAGTTATTTCCACCCTATTGCGGTCTAGAAAGACATCCACCTCAGTCACATACGTCAGGGTGTGGAAAGTCTTTGAGGATTGGTGTGTGGTTCGTGACATTGTACCGGGTAGCGCCTCGGTGGTTCAGGTCTTAGCTTTCCTACAAGCTGGCCTTGAAATGGGTCTTGCATATAACTCCCTTCGGGTACAGGTGGTGGCGTTGGGAGCCTTGTTGCAGACGGGGACGTTTTCACCACTCTCCTCTCACCCAGATGTACTCCGTTTTCTCAGGGGCGTACGGCAGTTGAAACCTCCTTCCAGATCGCCCTGTCCCTCTTGGAGTCTCAATTTGGTGCTCGAGGTTCTTGTAGGACCTCCGTTCGAGCCATTACGCGCGGCCACCATCAAAGACCTCACCCTAAAGGCTGTTTTTCTGGTAGCCATAAGTTCAGCTCGTCGTATCTCGGAACTCCAAGCTTTGTCCTGCCAAGAACCTTACCTCCGTTTTTCTGAGGACGGTGTTTCCCTACGGACGGTACCCTCCTTTCTCCCGAAGGTGGTTTCTTCTTTCCACTTGAACCAGTCGGTGGAACTTCCTTCTTTCTCGGTGTCGGATCCCAGACAGCTCCGCAGTCTGGATGTTAAAAGATGTCTCATGCAGTACTTGGCATCCACCAATGATTTCCGTCTCACGGATCATCTTTTTGTTCTATGGTCGGGCCCCAGGAGGGGTCAGATGGCTTCTAAGACAACCATCGCTCGATGGCTGAAGGGTGCGATTGCTGCTGCATATATAGGGACAGGGCGCCAACCACCACTGGGTGTTAAGGCACATTCCCTTCGGGCGCAAGCTGCATTCTGGGCAGAAAGTTCTTTAGTGTCCGCTCAAGAAATTTGTAGAGCGGCCACCTGGAAATCACTACATACTTTCTCTAGACACTATCGCTTAGATGTTCGGGCTCCGGTTTTCGGTTCCTTTGGAGATAGTTTTTTGAGAGCAGGGCTGTTATCGGCCCACCCGGAGTAGGGAAGCTTTGGTACATCCCACAGTCTGGACTGATCCTTGTACGTACAGGGAAAAGAAAATTATTCCTTACCTGCTAATTTTCGTTCCTGTAGTACTAAGGATCAGTCCAGACGCCCTCCCTAGTAATTAGGGGTTGTAATTGGGATAAGCCTCTGCTCGTCACTCCTATTCTTTCTGCTTCTTTTAAACTCGCCCTGGGGCTCCAGGGTTCTCTGTTTACACAGTTCGGTTTGACAAGTTCTGTTTGTGAGTTGTTTTTTTATCAGTTTAATCTTCGTTCATGATTTTTGAACAAGTGTTATTCTTGATCCCTCCGTCTCTTCTTTTTGGCTTTGTAAGTCTAGTTACTGAAGATTGAGGCACAGGGGGTGAGGTCATATAGGACCTCCCCCCTTGAGTTTTTGCTTCTGACTCCACCTGCTGGACTGGGAGCATAACCCACAGTCTGGACTGATCCTTAGTACTACAGGAACGAAAATTAGCAGGTAAGGAATAATTTTCTTTTGTATGAGCTCTAAGAGAGAGTGTGTCACAGACACAGACTCTCACCATTCACCAACCTCTCACACCCCCAGGGGGAAGATCCTGGAGAAGGGTGGGAGACAGGCAATAGGGAATGGAGGAGTCCTAGTTCTAGACCCAGGAGGTGGGGCAGTCAAAGGCCACCCCGTCCCATTAAACATTTCTCCAGCGCCCCCTACTGTGGATGCCGAAGACTGAGAACAAAAAAAATAACAGGCCCAAAAACTGAGGGGTTAGATCAGTGAGCTGCGAACAAGGGAAGCCAGGGTTCAAATCCTGTTGCCATTCCTTGTGACCCTGGGCAAGTCACTTCACCGTCCATTGCCTTCCCCCTGCACCAAGCCATGGGGGGGGGGGGGCATTTTATCCTTCACCTCAGGCAGAAGATTGCATTGAGCCACCCCTGGTAACCCTCTGCTTCCTCTCCTCAGGCCTCTGGGGGAATTTTTAGAGGAAATTCCCAGCCTGACTCCTGCTTCTTCCTTCTGTAATCCTGAGAGAGGATCGGAACTGCAACCAATCTCTTTCCTTTGCAATCTGGAGCAGCCCCAGATTCAGTAGAGTCAGGGTTTTTATCACTTCTGCTCATTAACCCAGCGCTAGGGGATGCCGCCCCTGTTTGTCAAGAAGGGCCGATAACACCCAGGTGACCCAGAGCTCTGGAATATCCCTACACCAGCTGCAGGGTAACCTCTTCCCTTTCAGCATCCTGTGCACTTCCAGCAGACGTTACGCACTGTTTGACACGCTGCAGATTCTACTACCTGAACCCTGATCTTTTTGCCATTAATTTTGCTGCCACCTCCTATAAGAACCAAATCAATTTATTTTTCCTTGTACTTTTGTTTACTTTTCTAACATATAGATTTGTTGCCTTTGTAATAGCTGCTTTTAATTTGGCCCACTGTTGTTCCACCTCGCCCATTTTCTCCCAGATTTATAGTTTTTCATCTAGGTACATCCTCATTTTGTCAAAGTCACATTTTTGAAATTCTAAACTCAGGTCGACTTGTGACTTTATATGACTTCTGTATCTTATTTGTGATATCAAACCATACCGTCTGATTATCGCTTGTGCTCAGGTGATCACCTGTCTGGACATCAGAGACATTATCCCCATTTGTGAGCACTAGGTCAAGTATCACACCCTCCCTCATGGGTTCCAATATCATTTGTTTGAGCAGAGCTCCTTGGAAGGCATCCACTATCTCTCTATTTCTTGTAGATTCCACAGAAGGGATACTGTCTACATCCAGCAGATTAAAAAGACCAATGAGTAACACTTCTCCCTTCTTCCCCACCTTTTGGATAAGTTTGCAGATCTCTTTTCAGCTCTTATGTCTGAATCGGAGGCCTGTAGACCACACCAATGTAAATGGAAGCACCATCTTCTTTTTTTTTTTTTAGGACAGCCCATAATGCTTCTTCCCTACTCCATGTCCCTTGCAGTTCAATTGCTTGGATATTGTTTCTGACTAAAGCGCTACTCCTCCCCCTTTTCTGTCCTCCCTATCCTTCCTTAATAAGTTTTATAGCCCGGGATGGCTGGATCCCAGTCATGCGACTTCTTGAAACATGTCTCTGTAACAACAATGGCCAAGGCCACTTCCACCTTTAGAGCTTGCAGGGATTTTATTGCCCAGACTATGAGTATTTATGCTGATAGCTTTCCAGCTTTTATTCTGCAGCTTACTGCTCTTCTTGGACATCTTTTCTGCCCTATTCAGCTTATTTTTGTTAATTTCTTCACCCACATCTTGGAGATGTCGGGGGGTGACATTCCAATTTCCTTCTGCCACCCCTATCCTCTAGTTTAAATACCTTATGGCATAGGATTTGAATTTTTCACTTAGGATCCTTTTTTCATGCCAGAGACAGATGTAAGCCATCTTTGACATAGAGCTTTTCACTGTTCCATATATGGCCCCAGTTCCCAATATATCCAAAATGTTCTTCCTTACACCAGGTTTTGAGTCATGCATTGAAATTATCTATATGATTTAGCTTCTCCTTCCCCTTTCCATGAGCAGGTAACACTTCTGAAAAGGCAATAGACTTCACCATATGATTAACTTGCTTCCTCAGAGACTGGAAATCTCTCTGTACCACTTGGATGTTTTTTCTAGCAAGGTCGTTGGTTCCTAGATGGATAATAATGTCAACCTCAGAGTCCTTACTTTCTTCATTTATTGCATTGACAATCTGATTAGCATTTCTATCAGCCGATGATTCCGGAAGACTTTTAACTACAGTGTTCTCCTCGAAAAGAATTCCCAAATTAGTACCTCTGATGACTGAGTCACGCAGCACAATGAGCTTTTTCTTGATTTTTGGTTGTATAATGGAATTTCTATGCCTATTGGATTTCTTCTTTCCTTTCAGATACCACTTCAGCATCTATTGCTAGAGCATCTTCATTTTCCAATACAGAGAAGGCATTTTGTACTTGTGTCACTTGAGAGGGTGGGTGTCTCCACATCACAGGTGTTATCCTACCAGAGCCCACTGTAATCTACTTATTCGTGGGTTTCTGGATACTCTGTGCAAGTGCGGGAGGACATCTGGGCTACACAATTGTGAAGAATGGATGTCTTTGGGTCACAGGTCTTATCCTTCCTGAGCCCACTGTAAACCACTTGTATCTGGGTTGCTGAGTTTTCTGTAGTAGTGAGGAAAAGATTCCTGAATGTTGTAAAGTGGGTGAGGATTCCTAGATTGGTTGCTGATTCTTTTTTTTTAATGTAGCTAATTCAGCTTTAAGATGAGCCAACAACTTTTTCTTGAAAGAGAGTTCTGAACAAATGGGACAAGACCTAAGCTTTCAGATTCTTTGCCTCAAGATAAAGACTCCACAATTGTTACATTGAATAATAGTCATTTTGTTCATTTGATTTGATAGAGAACTCCTATAATCTAATAAAGAATTACCAAATTATCTTGTTACCAACTGCATATCCCAGCCAGACTATATTAGAAGAACATGCCCTGAGGAGAGTGGGAAGGGATTAAACAGTTGATATTATTAGCTACTATAATTTTGGCTTACATGGAGTTATAGGGATCTTGTCAGTCCCGCTGTATACTTAAGTGAGGTTTTTTTTTGATCCTCTCTTTTTGACTGCTAACAATCAATATCTAATAATCCAACTCTTTCTGCATTTCAGAGCAATCCCCTCAAAGGCACACCAACAATGCAAATTTACCAAGCTTTTTTTTTTTTTTTTTTTGCTAAGTTTCAGAGATATAAGGCAGTAATTTATACTTAGCTTTGAGAGCCCTTCTGGACAGGAAATACCTGAAAAGATATTGACACTAGTCCTTGCTATTCCCAAGAGAAAGAACTGTTACTAAATTGAGCACCCCAATAAATAGAAGCCCCTTCCAACGATGTTCATGTTACAGCCAGCCTTGGAGAAAGGGTTGAGTATGTGGAAGATAATGTAGGAGAGGGGGGATATGATAGAGGTCTTTAAGGTCATGAGAAATCTTGAATGAGTAGATGTGAATCGGTTATTTACACTTTCGAATAATAGAAGGACTAGGGGGCACTCCATGAAGTTAGCAAGTCGCACATTTAAGACTAATCGGAGAAACTTCTTTTTCACTCAATGCACAATAAAGCTCTGGAATTTATTGCCAGAGGATGTGGTTAGTGCAGTTAGTGTAGCTGGGTTCGAAAAAGATTTGGAGAAGTTCTTGGAGAAGTCCATTAATGGCTATTAATCAGGTTTACTTAGGGAATAGCCACTGCTATTAATTGCATCAGTAGCATAGGATCTTCTTAGTGTTTGGGTAATTGCCAGGTTCTTGTGGCCTGGTTTGGCCTCTGTTGGAAACAGGATGCTGAGCTGGATGGACCCTTAGTCTGACTCAGCATGGCAATTTCTTATGTTCTTATGAGAAAAGGGAAAGTGCACAAGAGGAGAGGAAGGCAGCTTGCATGTGGAAAGGAGATAGGTCAGAGCACAGGAGTGGACTAGTTAGATCCTAAAGGGGAAAGCATAGGATGAGGAAAGAGAGGATGGAATGAAGGAAGGCCATGCATAGTTAGAGTTGTGTTTTAGCTTAACACAAGGAAGTTGTGTGTGAAATGATGCTCCAGTTTTGGTTCTTACCTGCTCTTGTCAATTCACAGACAGCAGAACTGGGAGGGGCTCTTTCCCTGAATGGATTTGGCTGAAATTTGGTAGGAGCCTTGGCACCTCAATAGGAAACTCTCCTAAAATATCAGTCAAATCCATTAATGGATAGAGCCCCCGTTACGTGCATGTAGAGCGGTGGGCAGACACAGCCACAGCAATAAGCACTTTGCATAGATGAAACTTTGCTAAAAAGGAAAGAGAAAGCACAAGATGAAATTGAGAAAAGGCCAGAGAGGAGGGCCAAGGCATAAAGAGAGAAAAAGGGCTGAAAAGAAATAGAGCAAAGGCAGGACAAACATGAATGAAACCCACACAACATGAAAGCAAGAGGCATAGAAGGAAGAGACAACTGATACAGAAAGCAAAGAAAGGAGGACATAACCAGGGAGAGGAGACAAATACAAGAAGAAGAAAAGAACAAAACCTAAAGCTACAGATAATAGAGTTTGGAAAATTGCATTGCATGAAAGGTAACATCAGTTAACTAATGAACATGAAATCTCCTGGTACCTGATTCAACATTTCATGACTTTCATGCATCTCCGGCTTTAAGAGAATTTATCTTCTAGAAAAAGCTAAATTTGATTGACTAATTCAGAATTTTTCAGCATGTAATTCTCTTTTCTGTAGGAGATATGGTCGTTTGCATTTACTCCCTAATATTTTGTGATAAAATACTAAAAAACTGTGTTTATCGGGTTTTGGGGACGTGCATATTTTGACATTTCATTGTTAATATTTTTTTTATGGGGAAGACTCATTTTTCAAACTTTGGAGTCTGTTTATCAGATGGATACATTACTTTAGCACTCACTGTCACACTTTATCACAATTTGAAAATCGATCCCCTTGGTTTTTATGCAAGAAGATGATTAAAAAAAAAAAATAAGGAACATTAACAACCAGAATAACATACATAGAATGCATAATAAAAGAAAACATAATGAAACTCTGGTAACTTTAGTCCGGTAAGAAATATTCTCCTGAAATCAGGAGAGGTGGCAAGCATGGATTAAAGGGACACAATTATAAAGGTTTATAATTGATAATGTTCTGTTCAATGCATCTTTAGATATGACTTACTGTGTGGTGTGTAATCAGGTACTTTGTTAATCTTGGAAGAGGCTTAGGAAACTTTACACGGCAAGGAAAGAAGCAAAAGGATGCATAAAAAAGGAAGAGACATTAGCGATAGCGAGCTCAGGGCGGAGTTGGCCCCGGAAGAGGAGGAGTCGGGGCGGCACTGGGGCCGACGCTGCGGACACATCGCTGGCGGCAAAAAGCAAGATTTGTTTTCGCCACCAGTTTCGCCCCGAATAACTACACCTTTTATGGGGTAGTTATTCGGCGCGAAAGCCGGCAGCGATCGCACCCTGGAGGTGCGATTGCTGCCGGCTATTGCAGGACCACCCTCCGCTTCGCCCCCGCTCCCCATTACCGCTGGATTCTCTAAGGTCTGCGACCTTAGAGAATCCAGGCCTAAGTTAGCCAGATAACTTAACTTCATCAAGAAATGCCCCAGAATGCTTCCATATTTTCTGGCTACATTTTATCTGGCTGATTATTTAGCGGATAACTTGGAGGCAGACAGCCAGTGGAATCCAAATTAAGCTGGAGAAATGGAACTGATTATGAGCCTCAAAGAGAGATTACTTGATAAACTGTGTTTAAAATAAGAAAAAGGAACATTTTGGTTATATTGTAGTGTAATGTTGGTGGATAGACCTCAGTGCAGTGTGGAGCTTGGCACTGTTTATGGCAGCACTCTCAAGGGTAATTGGGTTACTAGAGCATGGCTGAATATGGAAACTTGTGGGACGCCATAGAGAGTAGAAGAGGACACGAGGCCCCTAACTATGTGATTGAAAAGATGGGAAGAGCACCAGCGAAGTAGTGGACTACTGAAATAAAGAGAACCAAATGAATAATAGAAAGACGAGCTATGTGGTTAAAACTGTGGAAAAATTATGAAAGGAAAAAAAATAGAAGACCCCCGTGTTTTAGGTAAGAGCATTGTTTTAGGTAGGGACAAACCTGTCTGAGCTGAATATATGAACCTTCCGACACAGCGCTAATCAATCAACTACCCATACAGGATTACGATGTTCTCTCTATTCCCAGACCCAAAAAAAGAGGAGGTGGACTTCTCCTCGCAGCCAAAAAAACACTGGGTCTGACTTTGCAGACTTCCAATAACATATCAAAGATTGAATTTGCCCTATTCAACTCAAAACATCTGACGATCGGCCTAATCTATGCTCCCCCCGGAATACTGGAAGCTGACCCATCCCCCATCATAGAACTTACAGCAAAACACCTAAATTCCAGAAAACCTACCATCTTCATGGGAGATTTTAATCTGCACGTAGATATTCAACCTCATTCTACCAACTGTAAAACTCTTCTCTCCTCTCTCAACAATATGGGTTTCAGACAAATAGTGACTGAACCAACACACAAAGCAGGCCATACACTGGACCTTATCTTCATAAATGAAGGTATCACAACCCACACCACTCCAACTTGCACTCCAATACCTTGGTCAGACCATAGAATTATATCATCAGTTTTAAAAATTAAAGATCTTCCACCACAATCCATACTACCAATAACTATATCACTTAGGAAACAGTGCTCTGGAGACCAACTCAGTGAACACTTGGCCAAGGAACTTGAGCACCTTGACCTATCCGACATAAACTCAGCAACTTCATCATGGACCAACATCACTAAAAAGGTTGCAGATCAAATTTGCCCCATGACAATTAAATCTATAAATCCAAATAAAGACAACAGGAGACCCTGGTTCACACAGGAGCTAAAAAATCTTAAACACGAACTGAGATGCAAGGAACAAAATTGGCGAAAAAACCCATCTTCAACCACCCTCCTCACCTACAAATCATGCCTTAACTCTTACAGAAACAACATCAACACAACAAAGAGACTATTCTTCTCCAAAAAAATCCACCACCTCATTTTTGATTCAAGAGCTCTTTTCTCCTATGTATCAACCCTCACAAAACCCCCGGCACCCATCATTCCAGACGATCAAGCACTCAATAAAGCAAACGAACTGGCAGACTTCTTCGACAACAAAATCACCTCACTCCTAGCCCCCCTCAAGGGACCATCTACACATCCAAAACACGTAATCAACCTCACCCCTCAATCTTCGAGTTCACCCGCTCAACAAACACCACTCTCAACCACTCAACAACCTCCACTCCCAACAGATCAACAACCATTGCACCCAAATGTCAATCAACACAACACTTCACTAACAGTGCTCAACACTTTTGAGCTCACATCCACTCTAGAAATAGAGAACATTCTCAAGAAGATAAAACCATCCTCCCATCCATCAGACCATATTCCATCCAACAAACTTAGTCTTATCACCAACACCATAGCCAAACCTTTAGCAGACATTATTAACTGCTCTTTCAACCAAGGACATGTCCCGAACCAACTCAAGTTAGCCATGCTCAAGCCGCTCCTCAAAAAACCCAACTTACCCACCTCAGACCCAGCTAACTTTAGACCCATAGCAAACCTCCCTTTGATTGCCAAAGTTATGGAGAAAGTTGTTAACAAACAACTTACAGAATATCTTGACGAAAAAAATATCCTCACCTCAAACCAATTTGGCTTTCGTAAGACTATGAATACCGAATCATTATTAACATCATTATCAGACACTATTATTTTCATCCTAGAAAAGGGCCAACCTTGCCTCCTCGCTCTCCTGGATCTCTCATCAGCGTTTGATACTGTTAACCACTCATGCCTCTTGCAACGCCTAATAGACATCGGTATTACAGGAGTAGCTTTTAACTGGTTCAAATCATTTTTGGAGAACAGATCATACAAGGTCAAGATAAATAACAAAGAGTCCCACACCATCGAATCCAAAAGGGGGGTACCACAAGGATCATCCCTCTCCCCGACCCTTTTCAATATTTATCTGCTCCCACTCTGTCAACTTCTTACTAACCTTAAGCTAAGACATTACCTATACGCGGATGATATTCAAATCCTCATCCCTATAGAAGATTCCCTACACAAAGCCATTTCATTCTGGAATAAATGTCTGTTAGCTATCAACAATCTACTCACCAGCATCAACTTGGTTCTAAACAAAAACAAAACTGAAATCCTCATCATTTCACCGGAAAACTATACCCTCTCCCCACTTTCTACCACTAACCAACATCCGGACACCGCAGGGCTCTCCACCTCGCAACAAGTTAGAGACCTGGGAGTCATCTTAGACAGCAAACTCTGCCTCAACAAATTCGTCAACAACAGAACAAAAGAATGTTTCTTTAAACTTCAAACATTAAAGAAACTCAAACCTCTCCTCCTTTACAGAGACTTCCGCATGGTCTTACAAGCCATCATTCTCCCAAAGCTGGATTACTGTAACTCCCTCCTCCTAGGCCTTCCAGCATGTACCATCAAACCACTTCAGATGGTCCTGAATGCCTCTGCAAGAATTCTTTCAAATGCCAAAAAAAGAGATCATATCACCCCTATTCTCCACCATCTCCACTGGCTTCCGATTAAATACAGGATCCAGTTCAAATCTTTAATGATGATTCATAAGGCCTTACACAACATCGCACCTCTCAACCTAACATTTCAAATTCGATTACACACATCCGTGAAACCAACCAGAAGCGCCTATCAAAACAGACTAATCACACAACCGGCGAAATCCATTTTGAGGAAACGTGCATTATCCACAGCTGGCCCATCACTTTGGAACTCGCTCCCTCCAGACCTTCGTTTGGAAACATGCCACCCTACATTTAAAAAGAAACTTAAGACTTGGCTGTTCAAACAAGCTTTCCCCTAGAGCCAAGAACACGAAGAAAAGTATTTTCAAGCCCACAACGTTTTATTCAGATCTATTATTTTATTCAATCAGAAATTTACACATGCTGAATTCATACATACTACATACATATACTCATATTGACTTCATATTTTTCCATGTTATTCATTGATTTATTAACTGCTTGTTTATTAACGGTTAAATATCATACACTATTTGCTTCAATTAATTTATTCAATGTAAAAACTTTACTTACTTAGATTTGTTCAATGTAAAAACTTCTTTTATTATGTTCTATGTTCTATGTAAACCGCTATATTTTTAGCGATAGTTACTGTTCTTTGTAAACCGGGGTGATATGTATACTATACAGGAACCTCCGGTATATAAATCATTTAAATAAATAAATAAATATGAAGCGAGTACCTGAGTGGCATGGATAATGAAAAAGGGACTTGGGAAGAAGAGAGCATCAGAGATGGAAAAGTCAATCCTTGGGAGCTAGGAAGTGAAATAGGAAGTATCACACTGACGGAAAAAAAAGGTTAAACAGCAACAAAACATGCCTTGCAAGTTAATGGGGAAAAAAGAAATTGCTTTCACTGTCTGTGCAGGGTATGCTGTAAGGTAGCTGTCAAGTTAAGAAAGTGTGTGAGTCTGCCATGTCTGGGGCCGATTTAACCATTAGTGGTGCATTCTGAGGGAACTTGGCTAGCCTAGGGAGTAAGAATTAGATGGGTACAGCCTCATTAAAAATGTGCCAGGAAGTCAACAGCTGGAAAAGCAAAGGTGATGCTGGCCAAGACAATCTGAGAAAGCAAGGACAAGTCACAGCACTCGTTGTTACAAACAGGGGTGATGGAAATGGGAAGGAAAATGTGAAATGAGATTATTTTGTGCAGGCATAAGAAGATTCAAAGTATATGCCCATAGTCATTGGTTTCACTATCATAACTGACAAATTGAATGTAATAATATAAATCATAAACAAGCTATTTGAGGGAAATCTTCTAGAATTAATAGGGCCACTGAAATAAAAAGTGACAAGTATGTAGCAATTAGTACATTAACTGCAAATATTTGTAAACTATAGTCTTATAACATTGCGCTGCTTTTTCCAGCTTGCATGTACGTCAGTTTCACAGTTGCCTCTTTTGCCTTGGCTGATAGTGAATTTGTTCCTAGATGTCTTGGATAATGCACACTACAACATGGTATATTAAAACAAAGTTTGATGTTAATTTTATCACAGAATGTTTTTGTGAAGCCCTGTTATTATTACTGCTTCTGATATTTCCAGTCCTGAGGCATAATTTTGGTAACTCATAGCTATAAACTGCAAGAACTCACAGGGTCATTCTTTATTGTGAGATGGGCCGTTATCGCGTGCGTTAGGGCGTTATCACATGCGATAACGCTCCACGTGATACCAGCCGCATCGTGGCAGTAAAATGCTAATTAGGGGAAGGGGAGGAATGTGGGCGGCACTTGGGCAGAGATATCGCCAGCAGCACTGCAGGAAATAACACCACCTTTTCCCGTGGCGCTATAGGGGCGATAGTGTGCGGCGCAGCCGTACCACAGCGGGCGAAAATGCATTGCCGTGAGGCGGCTGGCTGCACACTATCGCCACCCCATGCCCCTTTTCTGGCCATGGCTTATCATTCTGCTATATTTATATATATATATATATATATATATATATATATTTATAGCAGAATGATGAATCTAGGCCTCAGTGGCTTTGTTGTTACGTGCCAAAGTCTCTGAAAACTGTTTGCTGTAAGAAAACTTTGCCAGCTCTAGCTGAATAAATAAGCATCCATATGACTTGTGGGAATAAGCCAACAGAGCTCAGAAGGATTAACGATAAAATGCATGCATGAGCTATGGGTCATTTGTGTGTAGCATGAATTATAAGAAATGAATAATTATTTTCTGGTAGTCTATTATAGATCTAGCTGGGGGAGCGAGGTGTTAAGTGTATTCTGTATACAAAATATGTGCTCTATTATGTCTTTTCTAATCTGTATCATATCAGGTACTGTACCAGCTGCTGGCTTGGCACACCAATTGCAGTTGTCTTCCTTCAATACCTCCTTCTTTTCAGGAGCTCTTCTGCTTTTGCTCTTCATTCAGTCTTTGCTGTAGGCTTTTAGTATGCAGAATTGGGATCTATGTGCTGCAGGCCTCTGTTTTGCACATTGGTGGACTGGTGTTTCCCATAGTACAGTAGAAGCTACTTAAGGAACTATGGAGTAGCCTAGTGGTTAGAACAGCGGGCTACGTCATAGGAGACCAGGGTTTAAGTCTCACTGTCACTTCTCGTGACCTTGGGCAAGTCACTTTACCCTCCATTGCCTCAGGTACAAACTCACAGGCTCATTCATCAAAATGTGTTACCGTGATAATAATGATATCCCATGGCATAAATGCAAATTTTGGGAAGAGGCGGGATTACAGAGGAGTTTGGTGGGAATTATGAAAACGAGGGGCTATATTGCACTGTGCGATAGCATAATGCATGCTATTGCACAATTTTAACGCCATAAATAATTACATCTTTTTTTCTGGCATTAAGTTGTGTGATATGACCAAAACGGCCATAATGCATTTCAGCCATTTCTGGGCTTGGGAGAGGGGAGTGGAATGGAATAGGTAGGCAGAGAGAGAGAGCCTTTGGGGAGGCCTTCATAGTATGTAACTATTAATATGCCATCTAATAGCTTGAGGTGAGGTGTTGGTAGTGGTTTAGGGGGGCCAGTTTATCATGCAGAGTGAGATGTATGAACAGTACAGTACACCTCGGTGAAGATTTGACTTCCGCAATAACTGCAACCACCTCATGGATCACTATCAACAATAAAATCGCAGATCAGATCTGCCCAACTTCAACCAAAACCATACAACCCACATTAGACAATAGAAAACCCTGGTTTACCCCAGAACTTAAATCACTAAAGCAATCGCTAAGAAAAAATGAACAAAGCTGGAGAAAAAACCCAACCACTTCGACACATGCCATCTACAAATCCCTCCTCAACACTTACAGGAATACTATCCTTAGAACAAAGAGAGAATTCTACGCAAAAAAAATACACAACTTCATTTTCGACTCAAAGGCTCTTTTCTCATATGTCTCCTCTCTAACCAAACCATCTCCTCCCACCATCCCAGACCACCAAGCTCTCAACAAAGCAAACGAACTCGCCGACTACTTTAAGACAAAAATCACCAACCTTACAAATTCAATCACAACCAACAGCTCCACCCAAACATACCACCTAACAGCCCTGCCGCAACAAAACACATGCCTGGACTCATTCGAGCTCACTTCTTCACTGGAGATAGAAAATACACTCAAGAAACTCAAACCATCCTCCCATCCATCAGACCCATTACCAACTAATCTCCTCATAGCCATACCAAACACCATCTCAAAACCAATGGCAGAAATTATTAACTCATCCCTTTCTCAAGGTCTAGTTCCCAACCAGTTAAAATTGGCAATCCTCAAACCACTACTAAAAAAACCAAACGCCTCTCCATCGGACCCAGCTAACTTTCGACCTATCGCTAACTTACCACTCATTGCCAAACTGATGGAGAAAATTGTCAACAAGCAACTGTCAGAATACCTGGAAGATCATAATATTCTATCCCCGGCTCAATATGGTTTCCGAAAACGCCTAAACACCGAATCTCTATTACTATCTCTCACTGACACCATCCTCATTAACCTGGCGAAAAAACAATCGTACCTGCTTGTTCTTCTTGATCTTTCTGCTGCGTTTGACACGGTAAAACACACGATACTTATAGACCAACTTGCCAATATAGGGATCAAAGGCACAGCTCTAAGATGGTTCCAGTCCTTCTTAAGCAACAGATTCTACAAAGTTAGAATAAACAACAAAGAATCGCATCCAGTCCTCACAGATCTAGGAGTCCCACAAGGTTCCTCACTTTCACCCACCCTCTTCAATATCTACCTCCTCCCTCTCTGCCACCTACTCTCAAACCTCAAGCTTACACACTACCTCTATGCAGACGACATACAAATCCTTCTCCCGATCTCAGAATCCCTTGAAAAAACCATCACATACTGGAACGAATGCCTACAGCCGATTAAAAACATCCTCTCAAACCTCAACCTAATATTGAATGACAATAAAACCGAAATGCTCATTGTCTCCCAGGATCCCCTTACAATCTCATCAAACCTCTCTCATAACTCAAATAGCAAGTTCTCACCCGACGTCAGAGACCTTGGAGCCTGGCTAGACAACCATCTAAACCTAAAAAAGTTCGTAAACACTACCACTAAGGACTGCTTTTACAAACTGCAAGTCCTTAAAAAACTTAAACCCCTCCTCTACTTCTCGGACTTCAGGCTCGTACTGCAATCCATCATACTATCAAAGCTCGACTATTGCAACTCCCTTCTGCTAGGTCTACCCTTCAACACCATCAAACCATTACAGATGGTACAGAATTCCGCTGCTAGAATCCTCACAAGTTCTAACAAAAAAGACCATATCACCCCAATCCTTCATAACTTACATTGGCTTCCCATCAAATATAGGATACTCTATAAGATACTCACAATAGTACACAAAGCAATATACAATCTGGCTCCTATCATGCTAAGCACTCATCTTCAACCGCATACATCTTCCAGACCAATTAGAAGCGCATACAAAGGAACACTGCATGTCCCACAAGTAAAATCAGCATTGAGCAAACGAGCATTATCTTCAGCTGGACCCCACCAGTGGAACGCTCTCCCCCCAGATCTAAGACTAGAACCCAGTCATCAAGAGTTCAAAAAAAGACTGAAGACCTGGCTTTTCCAACAAGCCTTCCCAGATTCTCAATGATACTTAGACAAGAGGACTTCCTAAATAATAGTATCCCTAAATTATCGACATCTCACCAATTCCTACTATCAGGACTCCACAACTGCTCAATCAATTTTTGAATCCATAAGTTCACTATATTACTCTTATTGTATCTATATGGTAGATTTGACAGGTCATCTCTACTACGTTAAATAGTTAAATTGTATGTACATATTATATTATATTATATTTATTATTACTATGTTAAATTGACATCCGGTTTTATTGTTCCTTATGTTCTACAGTTCTATGTAAAGCCCCCATCCGCTGTTGGGCAGTTCATCGTTTTATGTAAACCGGAGTGATTTGTAATTCCCACAAGAACTTCGGTATATAAAAATTAAAAATAATAATAAATAAATAAATTTGGAATGAGGAAAGTCTCACAAAGATGAAATTTTGTACTTTATTGCGCCCTAGCTTGATGATACCCTGATGATACCCTGTAATGGAGTCCATCAAGCTAGGGTGAGAGAACATAGTAGAAATATCATCTTTGTGAGACTTTCTCACTCCAAATGAAGTCAAATCTTCACTGAGGTGTACTGTGCTGTTCGTATGTCTTACTCTGCATGATAAACTGGCCCCTAAACCACCACCAACACCTCACTTTGAGCTATTAGATGACCCTCCTATTGGGGGTCTATAGATAGTCAGTCTCTCTCTCTCTCTCTGTAATTATTGCAGGGTGCAAACTGTTTTTCATCATACTACCAATGCAAAGTGGTATGTTATCACATGGTGCAGTAATTCTAAAATTTTCATAAACACACCCCTTTTTCTTAGCGCATGCGTTATCAATGTGGTGATAACTTATTTTGATGAATCTAGGGGTTAGATTGTAAGCCCTTTGAGAATAGGGAAATACCTATAGTACCTGAATGTGTAATCTGCTTTGAAGTGCTGAAAAGCAGAATATAAAAAAAAATTCTAAAAATAATCATGTGAGGTATCTGCCCAACAGATACAAACATATGTAAACTTAAAGAGTTTATCTACTGCATCAAGGGACTGAAGCCCAGCCTCGGCCACCTTCACCCTCGGGTTTATTGCAATCATTGGATGGATGGGAATGCCAGAAGGCCATAGGTTTAGGCTCCAGGCCTGAAGTATCAGGCAACTGGCTAGCTGGGTCATGCCAGGTTGCTGTCCTGAAGGAAAAGACTGTCAGGTGGAAGGAATAATGGGCCGGATTTTAAAAGGGTTACGCACATAACCGGGTCTACGCGCACCAGGCCTATTTTAAAAAGGCCCGGCGACGCGTGTAAGTCCCGAGTCTTGCAAAAAGGGGCGGGGCGGAGGCAGGGTCAGGCTCCCGGCACGGCGGCTGTATTTGGCGCTGTGCCGGGGATCACGCGCTGGCAGTCTGTCGGCGCGTGCAACTTACTTCAGCCCCAGGCAGGAGTTAATTTCAGACGTCACCGGGCAAATTTATTTATTTATTATTTATTTAAAGTTTCTTTTATACCGATGACCGTTTACACATCGCATCGGAACAAATGGGCAGAACCCTTACATATGTACAGAAAAGCAGAAAAAACTGCATTTCTATACACCCTCTGACTTAATATCATAGCGATATTAAGTCTGAGGCGATATTAAGTCTGAGGCCCCAAAAATTTAAAAAAAAAAAAAATCTTATAAAAAAAAAAAAAAAATCTGCCCGCGGGTTGGAAAACGGACGCTCAATTTTGCCGGCGTCCGTGTTCTGAACCCGTGGCTGTCAGCGGGTTCGACAACCGATGCCAGTAAAATTAAGTGTTGGCTGTCGAACCTGCTGACAGCCACCGCTTCTGCCAATAAGGAGGCGCTAGGGATGCGCTAGCGTCCCTAGCACCTCCTTATTAACGCGGGCCCTAATTTAAATACTGAATTGCGCGCTCAAGAGAGGTGCGCGGGCGCTCGCCTCGGAGCGCCGGCTCTCCCGCGCAGTTTACCTTATGGGCCTGTTAGTCAGTCAGTTGCCCTTTAAACATTTTTCCCAAGGACGCATTCCAACAAAGCTGACCAAGCCCTGCACAATTTGGATCGCAGGAGAGCCATTGCCTTCTATCTGCAGAGACTGAAGAACCTTGTAAAGTCCACCCAGCTTTTTGTTTCTGTTTGCCCCAAAAAGTTTGAGATTGTTACATTGCTTATCCTTCACTGACGCCTGAACAGATTTGACTTCAGAAGAGCGTATCAAAACCCATAATCTAAAGCCCATGTTTTATGTATTTATTTAAAAATGTATAGCTCGCCTATCTGCAATGTTAGGCAGGCTATAAATGTGTGCTGATAGCCCATTGTAAGGGTGAAAAGGGGCTCTGCTTGGCTTTGAACCAGAGTCTGCCTGCTTGGGGGCTGTGGCTTTGGGTCTGAGCTATCTCTGAGCAGAGGCTGAGCCATCTTGCCTGTTCTCCCAAGCCCAGACCTGCAGCCCTGCCCCTGAGGAGCTATCTGAACAGCGTACTAGAAGATTTATTAAAGTCCAAGCATTACACAAATTCAGCTCCTTATTTGATATAGAGCAGGTCTGCTTTCTGGTGTTAGGAGAAAACTTTATCTAAAGACTCAACTCTCTTTTGGAATTTTTTTAATGGATTTGACAAAGGCCTAAAAGTAGCTATGTTAAGGATGCAGGTTGCAGTGCTGTCAGCAGCATGAGGTCCAACATGCTGCCCAGATATAATATTTTTAAGAGCAGCTTAAGTAATTTTCTTTTTATAAGTCCATTACCAAGCAGGAGTTTTAGGGGGCAATGTTCATATCTGCCTGCGTAATTACAAAGTCCATGGGCACTTTGATTTGTGGGTTTTGCACCCATATTCAAAGGAAAAGTATGTGCCTGCCTTCCCATTGAAAATTGTCCTGGTAAAAAGTCACTGCAAAGATTTGCACCTGCTTTTTCTGTGGATGCTTTTTCCCCTTGGAAATAGCATGCATAGGTTTGAAAATGTAATCTTGTGTACGCTGTTTCCTTCCCCGGCCCTCAATATATCCCTACATTTTACCTTCCGATCCTCTTGCCTCCTTTTAGGCAGCTAAGGGCTGGGCGGTTTACATGGGTAGATAGGCATTTACCTGGCTAAATGATTTTGGAAAATTGTCCTCTAAATGTGATTTTAATGAATCCACCATTTGAACCATTGACTTCAGTTTCCGTAGCTTTCAGTTTTTGCCAATTGAAATGGCTTTCCTGGTAGCAAGCTGTTTGGCAAGAAGAGTCACCAGACTGTGATTTCCATTCCTTTTTTTTTTTTTTCTTCAATGATGTAGGATAAGGTAGTTTTATGGACAGTTCCTGGTTTTATTCCTAAGGTGAATTCAGCATGTGTGTTTGAATCACGGAGTGATATTTCCCATTTTATACCCAGAGCCCAAATCTCAGAGAAAGCTTTACGCTGTACGGTTTTTGGAAAATCATAACCTTTCAAGGGCAAGAGGTTCATAAGAAAACTGATAAAACGCTGTGTCTTTAAAGCTTACAAAGCATAGGGCATTTTGGCCCCAGCTTTTGTGACAGCTTGCTGAAGACTTACGTAAATATCAAAGGCAACGAGAGTGAAGGTGCCTATGGCAGGGATATATGTAAGGCTGCCACTTTGATGCCAGTGCTATTACCATATTTGAAAGTTGATGGGCATCAGCAGGTGCCGGGCTTGGCGGAAGAGTTCAGAAAGACTTATTTTAACCCGTTCGACTAGAGCACTTATAAGTCCCTACATGGTACAGACTGGCAAAGATATCACAGAAGAAGAATTTCTCTTACTTGATAATTCTCTTTGTTCGTCCTTTTGCCAGTCTGGATCAAATCTGCCCTGCTAAAAAGTAAGGGGCGGATTTTAAAAGGCCTTCCGGATTTACGCGCGCAGGGCCCTCGTGAGCCGGCGCCTATTTTGCATAGGCTGCCGGCGCACGTAAAGCCCTGGGACTTTTGTTCGCGCCTGGTGCGCGAACAAAAGTACGAGATCGCATATTTTTTTAAGATCTACCCCATAGAGTGTTAGAACATGTGGACTGGGAATGAGTGTAATATGGCTTTATGCTCATATTTAACTCATCTTAGTTTTTTTCCTTAGTATTCCTATGCCTACAGTAAAGATTGACCAGTGCTCATACTGATGGAGGTGGAATAGCATCAGGGATCCTGTAAGGAAGGGGGGCCCGTTGGTGCTGTTCCTTACATGCTCCAGACTGGGAAGAGACTGACAGAAATAGAATTAGCTGGTAAGAAAACTTCTTTCTTTAGTAATGACATTACTGTCAGGGGAAAAATATTACTCATAGAAATATTTTATTTATTGTGTCATTTATAGCGATCTTTTTCATTGTTTATGTATTTATAGTCTCAGTGATTGATTCAAAAATCATGAATCTGTTTTTATGTTTCTGTAATGAGGCAACGCTTACACATGACTAATGCTAATTTGTGCGTTATTTTCATAGATGCATGTGAAAAATGTTTTCATAATTTAGGGAATTAATAAAACATATATTTTTAAATTAAGTGAAAGGTAAAAATTACCAGCAGGTTTCCATATTTTAAAATGATCCAACCCAGTGAACGTAAAGCCAGTGCTTGAATTCATACTGAACATAAAGGAAGGGCAGTATTTGAAAGCCACATATGCCTCTCTCTTTTTTTTTTTTAACAAAGTGTGCTGTGAGGATACGTTTACACTGATGCATTCCGTATCCCCTCATTCATTCACTCCTTTCTCTATTTTTCTTATATATATTGGTTTGGCAGCAAAGATTGAATTTCTTACTTATTCACCAATTAAGTAAATTGGTCCCTGTCTTCAGTTAAACTCTACTAATTAACCTTATTACTTAACCACTGGTGGATTTTTTTTTTTTTTTTTTATCTTAGCTCAAAGCTTTTTATTTTTTACCTTGTGCCTTATCTGTCTTGATTACATTGTGAACTCCAAGGAGTAGAAATTGTCCATTTATGTACCTCTGTACAGTGGTGCGTACATATGGTATATGCTATAGCAATCATGAAAATAGGTATATGTAGACGGTAACTAAAGTTAAGCTGAAGATCATACTCTATGTTTAATTGTTCAGTATTTTCTGGATTCTTGCTGATGCTTTCTTCCCTGTTTTGTGTGCTTTCTTTTAAAATAAACGTAAGCAAAGTAAGCTATGAAAAATTCATCTGATTGTAATAGTTTAAGGGGGTCATTTTTAGGCATGTGCATTAATTGCTCCATTCGTTTGATTTGTTTCTGCAGTACACGCGTTTCTCACAGGACAAGCAGGATGGTTGTCCTCACAAATGGGTGACATCGAGGATGGAGCCCACCACGGAAAACTTCTGTCAAAGTTTAAACAGAACTTTGACTGGCCCCTACTGGGCATGCCCAGCAAGGCACTGACCCTGCAGCCAGCAGGGGTCTCCCTTTAGTCTTCTTTTTTCCGCGCAGCAGTTGCCACGCGGTGAAAGGAGCTCTCTAACCACGTTCCTGACAGGAATTTGGAAGTTAATTTCCTAAGAAAATTTGCCCCTCAGGGGTCTCCCTTCGACAAATTTTTAGTTATCTTACGGAACCCGGTAAGTTTTTTGCCTTTTTCCATCGACTACCGTCGATTTTGGCCCTTGAGGCCTGTTGGCACTTACCGATCCCCAGCCTAAATTTTGGCTTCAGGCCATGGCAACGGGGTTCCGCCGTTGTCCGGATTGTACCCGGACTATGTCCATCACAGACCCACACAGGGTTTGTGTAATGTGTTTGGGTAGTGAGCATGATGTCCTGACTTGCACCAAATGTGCCTTAATGACACCCAAGGGTCGCAAAGCCAGGATGGAGAAGATGGGGCTCCTCTTCCATGCACCCACCCCAACGCCATCGATAGCATCGACGTCATCGGAACCGGCACCGTCGAAGTTGTACCATCATCGTCAACCCTCCGGTGACCGTCCGCCATCGATCGCTTCTCGGCCGTCGACTCCCATCCCTTCCCCGGATGGGCGAGGGGATCGGAAGGAAAAGCACCGCCATCGATGGCACAAGTCTCGGCCTGTCGAGGATCCACAGCCATCGACCTCTGCTCAAGCCGAGCCACCGACAAAGAAGCCGCGAACAGACTGGACACCCTCCATGTCTCGTTCGCCGGCATCGAGGAAACCCTCACCCTCCCGGGGTGCGGGGGCCGTGATCCCACCGGTTACGGTGGTCCCTCCGGCCCTGCCTCAGCCTCCCTCTCCCGTCGAGCCGGGTATGGTTACCCCTGGTCTCCGGGCAGAACTGGACCGGCTGGTCCAGGAGGCCATCGAGAAAGCGATGAAAAAATTGCAACCTCCATCGGCACCGTCTCCGGCACCGGTTCCAGTGCCGCCTCCGACACCGACACCGGCACCGGCTTCGCCACCGAGGAGGGAAGCGACCACCGAGCCGTTGATACAAGCGCTAGCACCGCTACTGAGCCGCATGGAGGCGCTCATGACGGCCCTTCCATCGGTGATTCCAGTACCATCGACATCACCACCGTCTCCGACTGGATTTTCATCGGCAGGAGAAACACCGTTCCGGATTCCCCCTTCCGGGGTGGTTCCATCGGTGCCTTCTGGTATATCTCCACCGATATATCCTTCGGTTCCATCCATTCCACGCCAGGCACCGATTCCATCGGCAGCACCGAAGCTATCGATGCCATTTCTGGTTCCACCTACGGCACCGATTCCACCTCGGTTTCCATCGATGCCTTCAGAGCCTCAGCCAGGTCCATCAGGGCTACAAGCCCCACTTGATCCCTACGATACCTGGGGTGATGATGATGATACATCTTCTGACACAGATTTGCCTTCGCCGCCATCTCCTACAGAGAGTAGAAAAAGATCTCCTCCTGAGGATCTATCTTTCATTAATTTTGTGAAAGAGATGTCAGAAGTTGTACCTTTTCAACTACAATCTGAAGCTGATGACAGACACCAGATGATGGAACTCCTTCAATTTCTGGATGCTCCAAAAATCATCGCTTCCATCCCTATACACCAGGTGTTTTTGGATCTGCTCAAGAAAAACTGGGAATCTCCTTCATCAGTGTCCCCAGTTAACAAAAAAGCTGACTCCACCTACCTTGTCCAGTCAGCACCAGGTTTCCAAAAACCTCAACTGGATCATCGCTCTGTTGTGGTTGAGTCCGCGCAGAAGAAGGCCAAGCGTCTTAAGCCACACTCTTCTACCCCACCTACCAGGGACAACAAGTTCCTAGATAGTGTTGGACGGAAAGTCTATCATGGAGCTATGTTGATTTCACGCATAGCTTCATATCAACTTTACATGACTCAGTACAACAGAGCCATCCTTAAGCAGATGCAAGACTATGCTGACACGTTGCCAGACCAATACCAACCGCAGCTTCAAGCCCTTCTTCACAAGGGATTTGAGGCAGGGAAGCACGAGATTAGGACTGCCTACGACATATTCGATGCTTCCACAAAAGTTTCAGCCACAGCCATCTCAGCCAGACGTTGGGCTTGGTTAAAATCATCCAACCTTCGCCCAGAGGTTCAGGATCGTCTTGCTGATTTACCCTGCTTAGGCGATAATTTGTTTGGAGAGCAAATTCAGCAAATTGTGGCGGAGTTAAAAGACCACCATGAGACGTTGAAACAACTCTCATCTGTCCCACCTGAGCTGACCTCCAAGCAACCGCAAAAGAAAGACTCTAAGAAGTCATTCTTTCGACCACGCCGTTATTACCCTCCATCGGCCAGGCCTCGTCCAGCTCGATCCTCTACTAGGCCTCAGCCGCGTCAGCCTAGGAAACAAAGGCCTACTGTAGCCCCTCCTCCTGGGCCTGCGGCTGGCCTTTGACTCCCCTGTAGGGAACACATGCCAAACCCCTCTTCCGGACATCCCTGTAGGAGGTCGACTGTACCATTTTCTACAACCTTGGTTGCAGATCACCTCAGATCAGTGGGTGCTAACAATTATCGCACAGGGTTACCACCTCAACTTCATAACTCTTCCGGCAGACTCCCCGCCTCTTCAAGCGTGGAGTCTATCCACCCATTTGGCTCAATTACAACAGGAAGTATCCCTTCTTCTGCAATCAAATGCTATAGAACCCATTCCTCCCTCTCAACGAGGCAAGGGATTCTATTCCAGATACTTCCTAATACCAAAGAAATCAGGGGGACTACGACCCATTTTGGACCTTCGAGCCCTCAACAAATACCTTCAAAAAGAGAAGTTCAAAATGGTAACCCTAGGCGCGCTGCTCCCTCTGCTACAAAGAGGGGATTGGCTGTGCTCTCTCGACCTCAAGGACGCTTATACCCACATTGCGATCACACAATCCCATCGCAAATATCTGCGGTTTCTAGTAGGCCACGACCATTATCAATACTGTGTCCTCCCTTTCGGTCTAGCTTCTGCCCCACGAGTCTTTACCAAATGTCTCGTAGTGGTAGCAGCATTCCTAAGGAAGGAAGGTGTCCACGTCTACCCATACCTGGACGATTCCCTAAAATTGACAATTCAAACACTCCTTTCCTTAGGGTTTCTCGTCAATTACGAGAAATCTTACTTAGTCCCGTCTCAAACCTTATCCTTCATTGGGGCAGACTTGGACACCTTACAGGCAAAGGCTTACCTTCCTCTTCAGAGGGTCCACACCCTAATGTCCCTGGCTCGCCAGCTCCAGTCTCAGAACACTGCCACGGCTCGCCAGTTCCTCATTCTCCTAGGGCACATGGCATCCTCGGTTCAAGTCACTCCCATGACCCGACTAGCCATGAGAGTAACACAATGGACTCTACGACACCAATGGATTCAAGCTTTTCAGCCTCTGTCCTCCATAGTCACAGTCACACAAGCGCTGCGCCTATCCTTAACCTGGTGGACGACTCAGGTCAACCTCCTTCAGGGCTTACCCTTTCTTCCACCGGATCCGCAAGTAATCCTAACCACCGACGCTTCTCACATCGGTTGGGGAGCCCATGTGGACGACTTTCAAACCCAAGGGTTATGGTCCAAAGAGGAAGCCGAACACCAGATCAATTTCCTGGAACTTCGAGCAATCCGCTATGCGCTCCGCACTTTCAAAGATCATCTCTTTCATCAGATAATCTTAATCCAGACGGACAACCAAGTGGCCATGTGGTACATAAACAAGCAGGGAGGCACAGGCTCCTTCCTTCTGTGTCAGGAAGCTGCGCAGATCTGGGCGGAAGCCCTCTCCCACTCCATGTACCTCAGGGCCACTTACCTGCCGGGAGTGGACAATGTATTGGCAGACCAGCTGAGCCGTGTCTTCCAACCACACGAGTGGTCACTCGATCCTCTGGTAGCGACCCTCTCTGTTTCACAAGTGGGGTTCTCCCCGCATAGACCTCTTTGCGTCCCCTCAGAACCACAAAGTGGACGATTACTGCTCTCTCATTCGGAGCCAGCACTCTCGGCCGAGGGATGCATTCTCCCTCAAGTGGACAACCGGTCTGCTCTATGCATTCCCTCCACTCCCTCTTGTGTCAAAGACTCTCGTGAAGCTACGCCAGGACGGAGGAACCATGATCCTGATAGCACCTTACTGGCCACGCCAAGTATGGTTTCCAATACTCCAGGATCTCTCCATCCGCAGGCACATTCCTCTGGGAAAGGACCCGCATCTGCTCACTCAAAACGACGGATGCCTCCTCCATCCCAACCTCCAAGCCTTGTCCCTGACGGCATGGATGTTGAAAGGTTAGTCCTTCAACCATTTAACCTTTCAGATTCCGTTTCTCGAGTCCTGATAGCTTCACGAAAGCCTTCCACAAGAAAGTCTTACTCATACAAATGGAAAAGGTACACATCATGGTGCACTTCTCAGTCCCTTGATCCCCTTTCCTGTCCAATCTCCAAATTCTTGGACTATTTATGGCATCTCTCTGAATCAGGTCTTAAAACCTCTTCTATCAGAATGCATGTCAGTGCGGTAGCCGCCTTCCATAAGGGTATTGGGGGTAATCCTATTTCAGTGCAACCCCTAGTAACACGCTTTCTTAAGGGCTTACTCCATCTAAAGCCACCCTTGCGTCCTCCGGCCCCATCCTGGGACCTTAACCTGGTTCTTGGTCGTCTAATGAAACCTCCTTTCGAACCTCTGCACTCCTGTGACTTGAAATATCTCACTTGGAAAGTGTTATTCCTTTTGGCTGTTACTTCAGCTCGCAGGGTTAGTGAATTACAGGCCCTAGTTACCTATCCGCCTTACACTAAGCTCCTGCAGGACCGGGCGGTACTCCGCACTCACCCTAAATTTTTACCTAAGGTAGTTTCGGAGTTTCATATCAATCAATCTATCGTACTACCTATCTTTTTTCCCAGGCCCCACTCCAACTCTGGAGAGCAGACCCTGCATACCCTAGACTGTAAACGGGCTCTAGCTTTTTACCTAGACCGTACAGTTTCCCACAGGAAGAGCACTCAATTATTCGTCTCTTTCCATCCTAATAAGTTGGGACAACCTGTGGGTAAGCAGGCTCTTTCTTCCTGGTTGGCGGACTGCATTTCTTTTTGCTATGAGCAAGCTGGCATTCCTTTTCAAGACCGTGTTAAAGCACACTCTGTGAGGGCCATGGCGACGCCAGTGGCACACCTTCGTTCGGTGCCGCTTCCTGACATCTGCAAAGCTGCAACCTGGAGTTCTCTCCATACCTTTGCAGCCCACTATTGTTTGGACAAAGCTGGAAGACAGGACTCCATCTTCGGCCAATCTGTCTTGCGTAACCTTTTTCCAACGTGATGTACCAACACCCTTCCACCTTCCCGGTAGGGTGCGGATGCCCTTTCCCAAATTTTTCCTCAGTTGTTGTGCCTGCTGCACACCGTTGGGTACATTTGGTGCAAGTCGGGACATCCTCAGCTCGGTACTCACCCATTTGTGAGGACAACCATCCTGCTTGTCCTGTGAGAAAGCAAATGTTGCTTACCTGATGTAACAGGTGTTCTCACAGGACAGCAGGATGTTAGTCCTCACGAAACCCGCCCGCCTCCCCGCGGTGTTGGGTTCGTTTTATTTTTACTTTCTAGGCACTGCCTGTAGCTTTGAAAATCAGACTGAAGGGAGACCCCTGCTGGCTACAGGGTCAGTGCCTTGCTGGGCATGCCCAGTAGGGGCCAGTCAAAGTTCTGTTTAAACTTTGACAGAAGTTTTCCGTGGTGGGCTCCATCCACGATGTCACCCATTTGTGAGGACTAACATCCTGCTGTCCTGTGAGAACACCTGTTACATCAGGTAAGCAACATTTGCTATCTGATGAATGGATAGTGTGCACGCAGAAATGAATGGTGTGCCTGTATGTGAGCACAATATTTTTTTGTGCGCACACTATCCATTTGTCTGATATGTGCATACCGCCAAAACAAACAAATGAAGCAATTAATGCAGACGCCTAGTAATTTTATAATATTATCCCACTTTTTAGAGTGGACTTATGCCCATAAGTTCACTTTGAAAATTCACAACAAATCCACCCACACATGCTTTTATCTGTTAAAATGTGTGCAGAATTTTACTGGTAAAATTTACATGCATACGAGGTAATTTTCAAAAGGATTTGTATAACTGTAAATGGACTTTACGCATGTAAATGGGTTTTTGAAAATTGCTACTTTTATGCATGTAATTCCTTTAAAATTTCACTGAATTTTCAAAAGGTTTTATGTGTGTAAAAGGGCTTTTGAAAATTGCTGTGATATATACTATTTTTGCATGCATAACTCCTTTGAAAATTCACTCCAAAATGTTTAAAATCCAAAAGTATGCATGTAAGTCCAAATCTCTCCCCACCTCCTGGAGATGCCTCCATTCAGTACAAGTAAGCTTACATAAAACCATGATATTTGTGCATACATTTACCACCATATAAGGCAGTTTTCTAAAAGACCATTTCTGCGCATAAAGCACTGTTTAACCAGCAGAAATCCATTTGAAAATTACCCTGTAAATTAAAATCATATCTTTTTTTAATAGCTTGGAAATTACAAAACTCATTCTTTGAGTGGTTTAGGCTTCTTACTACACAATTTTGTAATTCCAAGGAATAAATTACTCTGCATATTTATGAAATATTTACTGGATGTTAGATGGGTGAACCAATTTTAAATTTAAATAATGAGGAAGGAGGTCAGCAGTAAATCATTTCCAGGTACTTGCCCTTTTGGTGAGCACTTTTACAAAGTCCAGTTCTGACTTGTGCTGCACAATTATATCTCACTTCAGCTTCCAAGAGGAGATCCAGCCTCCAGCCATAGAGCCATATAATGAGCACATACCTTCCAATATGTCATTTTTATGATATCACAGTTCAATGAGAAAACTGGGTATGGGCCATTTAAGGTAATCTGAGGGCCCTCAGCTAGCTCTCTGTGGATGATTGCTTCAGCCTTGGGTTGTAGGAATTCTCGTTGCTTAATTGACCTTTTTAGTAATGGTAGAAGCAGACATTGGAATTCTGACATTACTCCCTCCTTTTGCAAAAAAAAAATAAAATGTAAGAACATAAGAACATGCCATACTGGGTCAGACCAAGTGTCCATCAACCCCAGCATCCTGTCTCCAACAGTGGCCAATCCAGGCCATAAGAACCTGGCAAGTACCCAAAAACTAAGTCTATTTCATGTTACCGTTGCTAATGGCAGTGGCTATTTTCTAAGTGAACTTAATTAATAGCAGGTAATAGACTTCTCCTCCAAGAACTTATCCAATCCTTTTTTAAACCCAGCTATACTATCTGCACTAACCACATCCCCTGGCAACAAATTCCAGACTTTAATTGTGCTTGAGTGAAAAAACTTTCTCCAATTAGTTTTAAATGTGCCACGTGCTAACTTCATGGAGTTCCCCCTGGTCTTTCTATTATCCGAAAGAATAAATAACCGATTCACATCTACCCGTTCTAGACCTCTTATGATTTTAAACACCTCTATCATATCCCCCCTCAACCATCTCTTCTCCAAGGTGAACAGTCCTAATCTCTCTAGTCTTTTCTTATAGGGGAGCTGTTCCATCCCCTTTATCATCCATCCGCAACTATATCTTTTTTTGAGATGCGGCAACCAGAATTGTACACAGTATTCAAGGTGCGGTCTCACCATGGAGCGATACAGAGGCATTATGACATTTTCTGTTCTATTCACCATTCCCTTTCTAATAATTCCCAGCATTCCAGAATGAGATTCAGAAGTACGAGAAGTAGTTACTATTTTGTAAGAGACGTACATGGGAGGAGGAATAGCCTAGTGGTTAGAGCAATGGGCTACGAACCAGTAGACCAGCGTTCGAGTCCTGCTGTTGCTCCTTGTAACCTTGGGCAAGTCACTTTACCCTCCATTGCCTCAGGTACAAAACTTAGATTGTAAGCCCTATGGGGATAGGGAAATACCTACAGTACCTGAATGTAAACCCATGTGATATCTCAGATCAAATGTCAGTATATAAAAAAATAATAAGAATTCTGTTTTCTGTCTTGACTGCCGCAGCTCACTGAACCGACTATTTCCACTATAACGCCTAGATCTCTTTCTTGGGTGGTAGCTCCTAATATGGAACCCAACATTGTATAACTATAGCATGGGTTATTTTTCCCTATGCATCATCTTGCACTTGTCCACATTAAATTTAATCTGCCATTTGGATGCCCAATCTTCCAGTTTTCAAGGTCCTCCTGAAATTTATCACAATCCACTTGTGCTTTAACTACTCTGAATAATTTTGTATCATCTGCAAATTTGAATACCTCACTTGTCATATTCTTTTCCAGATCATTTATAAATATATTGAAAAGTACCAGTCCCAATACAGATTCCTGAGGCATGCCACTGTCCACTCCCCTTCACTGAGAAAATTGTCCATTTAATCCTACTCTGTTTTCTGTCTTTTAGCCAGTTTGTAATTCACAGAAGGACATCACCACCTATCCCATGACTTTTTACTTTTCCTAGAAGCCTCTCATGAGGAACTTTGTCAAATGCCATTAGCAATGGTAACATGGAATAGACTTAGTTTTTGGGTACTTGCCAGGTTCTTATGGCCTGGATTGGCCACTGTTGGAAACAGGATGCTGGGCTTGATGGACCCTTGGTCTGACCCAGTATGGCATTTTCTTATGTTCTATGCCTTCTGAAAATCAAAATACACTACATCTACCAGTTCACCTTTATCTATATGTTTATTAACCCCTTAAAAAGTGAAGCAGATTTGTGAGGCAAGACTTGCCTTGGGTAAAGCCATGCTGACTTTGTTCCATTAAACCATGTCTTTCTATATGTCCTGTAATTTTGATAATTAGAACAGTTTCTACTATTTTTCCTGGCACTGAAGTCAGGCTCACTGGACTGTAGTTTCCTGGATCGCCCCTAGAGCCCTTTTTAAATATTGGGGTTATATTAGCCACCCTCCAGTCTTCAGGTACAATGGATGATTTTAATGATAGGTTACAAATTTTTACTAATAGATCTTTAAATTTCATTTTTGAGTTCCTTCAGAATCCTGGGGTGTATACCATCTGGTCCAGATGATTTACTATTCTTCAGTTTGTCAATCAGGCCTACCACATCTTCTAGGTTAACTGTGATTTGATTCAGTCCATCTGAATCATTACTCATGAAAACCTTCTTCGGAATGGGTATCTCTCCAACATCCTCTTCAGTAAACACTGAAGCAAAGAAATCATTAAATCTTTCCGTGATCCGCCTTATCTTCAAGTGCCCCTTTAACCCTCGATCATCTAACCGGTCCAACTGACTCCCTCACAGGCTTTCTGCTTTGGATATATTTTAAAAAGTTTTTACTGTGAGTTTTTGCCTCTACAGCCAACTTCTTTTCAAAATCTCTCTTAGCCTGTCTTATCAATGTCTTACATTTAACTTGCCAACATTTATACTTTATCCTATTTTCTTCTGTTGGATCCTTCTTCCAATTTTTGAATGAAGATCTTTTGGCTAAAATAGCTTCTTTCACCTCCCCTTTTAACCATGCTAGTAATCGTTATGCCTTCTTTCCACCTTTCTTAATGTGTAGAATACATCTGGACTATGCTTCTAGAATGGTATTTTTTAACAATGACCACACCTCTTGCACATTTTTTTACTTTTGTAGCTGCTCCTTTCAGTTTTTTTCTAACCTTTTTTCTCATTTTATCAAAATTTCCCTTTTGTGAAAGTTTAGCACGAGAGCCATGGATTTGCTTACTGTCCCCCTTCCAGTCATTAATTCAAATTTGATCATATTATGATCACTATTTCCAAGCGGCCCCACCAACATTACCTCTCTCACCAAATCCTGTGCTCCACTGAGAATTAGATCTAAAATTGCTCCGTCTCTCGTCGGTTCCTGAACCAATTGTTCCATGTCATTTATTTCATCCAGGAACTTTATCTCTGTAGCATGTTCTGATGATACATTTACCCAGTCAATATTGGGGTAATTGAAATCTCCCATTATTACTGCACTACCAATTTGGTTAGCTTCCTTAATTTTTCTTAGCATTTCACTGTCTGTCTCACCATTTTGGCCAGGTGGACGGTAGTATACTCCTATCGCTATACTCTTCCCCAACACACAAGGGATTTCTTACCCATAAAGATTCGATTGTGCATTTAGTCTCATGCAGGATGTTTATCCTGTTGGACTCTATGCCATCCCGGACATAAAGCGCCACACCACTTCCCAGATGCTCCTCGCTGTCATTGCGATATAATTTGTACTCCGGTATAGCACTGTCCTATTGGTTATCCTCTTTCTACCATGTCTCTGAGATGCCAATTAAGTCTATGTCATCATTCACTGCTATACATTCTAATTCTCCCATCTTACTTCTTGGACTTCTGGCATTAGCATATGAACATTTCAAAGTGTGTTTTTTGTTTGTATTTTCATTCTGCTTTTTAATTGATAGGGATAAATTAGAATTTTTTAGCTCAGGTGAGTTTTTAATTGCAGGCACTTGGACTACTTTTCTTATTATTGGAACCTTACTGTTGGGATGCCCTAATTCTAATGCGTCATTAGTATCCTTTGAAGGTACCTTCCTCCGAAGCATGCGCTGTTGAGCGTCTGTCTGCTTTCCCCTTTGTTCTAGTTTAAAAGCTGCTCTATCTCCTTTTTAAAGGTTAGCGCCAGCAATGTTATTATGTATATTATGTTATTATATTAATAGTTATTCTTGCCATATTACAATTTTAATCACTGTTCTAGGTTTAGTTGTAACTTGTATCCAATATTCAGTTATATGTAAAGCCTACAATGCTACTTTCATGTTCAATGGAAACCGATGTGATGTTCACAATGAACTTTGGTATATAAAGAATCTTAAATAAATAAAATGAATAACAGGGTGGAACCACATTTATTTATTTTATTTATTTAAGGTGGAGCCCATCCCTTCGGAAGAGATTCTCCCTTCCCCAAAAGGTTCCCCAGTTCCTTACAAAACTGAATCCCTCTTCCTTGCACCATTTTCTCATCCACGCATTGAGACTCCAGAGCTCTCCCTGCCTCTGGGGACATGCACATATATTTTTAAAACTGTGTTTTATTGATGCTGTATACCTTTCCTCCATGGCCCATGTTGGGCAGATTGCTTAAAGAAAAATCGAATGCCACAGAGGGAGGTTGCTCCTAGGACACCGTGATATGTGGATCTGTGGCAGCTCCTGGTGGACTGCCCCTTTGATTTCCAGCGCACAGGAATCTGTTGCGACAGGGACTGGTTCTTCATGAATATCCGACTCGATTTTTTCTTCTAGTATGGCCCTGAAAAGGGCTCGCTTGCTGAAATGTGGATATTCGGTGGCAGTGTATTCCACCTTGCTAAGAGCTAGAAAGTTATTCAGTTTCTCAGCCTATGTGCGGGGGGGTGGGGGGGAGGGGGATATCATTTCACTTTTAAATTTCAAATAACATCAGTAGATTTATAAACTGAATGCAATTGACCCCTTGGGAATGAATGAAGCTATCGACTGGTATACTTTGATTTCAGTGTTCTTTTCTGATTGGTTAAAAATATATAGAGTTTTCTGTGATTGGCTGTTTTTAAATTTGCGATCTTCATTGGCCCTTTAAGTATCCTTTTTGATTGGTCTATTGTTGTAATAAAACATGGAAGAGCATTGATGTATGTTTGCAGATGCCATTTTGGATTAATGAGAGGAGAAGGAACGGAACATATAATGCCAGTATGGAATTATTCTTATAAATGTTGAAGATTGAAACTTTGATGGTTTTTTAAATCATTTGTTTTTGGTTTCATTTTTTGAAGAGCCATATACTGCCCCTGTGAAGAATCAAAGCGCGTAGCTTGTCGGGCGCACGCTGTCTCTGAGCTAAGCAGCAGTGCTGTGTGTGTGTCTGGGGGGTTAGCTCCCCCCACCCCCCCCCCACCACTTCTACCTTCATGGACGGCCCTGAGAGATAGGTGGACATGAGGAGCCGGTGCATCAGTTCTTCCCTTGGAAAGCAAAGTTCTGGTCTTCAAGAGAAAGAGCTGAATTGGGAGGAGGGGAAGCAGCTTTTCAGCCACATTATGAGAGCACGGTGGATGGGGGCCAAACGCTAGCTACGGAAACCCCACCAGCAGGTCACTGCTCCACACCACCAGCACTGCAGGTTTTCCTGCTGACAGAATGAAGGATCAGGCAGCTGTGACAGGAAGGTTTCAGGGAGCAATTTTGCCGCCTCAAAATCTTGTCGCCTAAAGCGGCCGCCTCACCCTGCCTTGTTATAGAACCGCGCCTGAGCAGATCTCTAAAGGTTCAGATGAATATTCTACAACTTCAGTAATACTGTCAGGTATCTAGATAGGGATAACAAGAACAGGGGCCGAGGAAGGATTCCGGGATTCAACATTAGAAGTAGATTGTAAGGCAACTTGTTCCTCATATGTGAGGATCCTGGGAGAAGACATTCCCAAAGGAGAGCTATCACAAGGGTGTGGCAGGGTTCCTGGAGGTTCTGCCAGTTTCCTGGAACTCTTCTTCCCCTCCTCAACAGAATGAAATTGAGGCGAGAATCCAGACTTGAGGAGGTTTCAAGGGACTCAGCCAAGAAAACCAGTTGAGAACCATGTGAGTCCATTAGACCCCTTACCGGAGTGTACACCATAGGGGAAGAGATGTTCCTTCCTATGATCCTCAGGCAAGATGGTCAGAAGGGGCACACCACTTAGGTCTGTGGCTTCGGCGTGCCATGGCGGTGCGCTGCTGAGCCACTGCTTTTGTAAGGTCAGTGCTGCGGTGCTTTTGATGACGTCAGTGCTGCGACCACAGGAGTGCCTCCTCCGGCCCACCACTTCCTTCACTTCTGGAAGGCGCGAATAGCACAGCCAGCCAGATGTCCCTGATGAATACCTCAGGGCTGCCACTTTTGTAAGGGATCCGCGGTGTCCTCGACATCAACGCTGCGACCGTGGCTGTGCCTCCTCCAGCCACCATCTCCTGCTCTCCTAGAAGAGGGGGAATAGCAGAGGCAACCAGATATCCCCCCATGAATTTAATTTTTAACATTTTATTTTGAAATTTGTATTTATTAAATTGTTTCCATTTTGTTGTAAGCTGCTCAGAACAAAAAAAAAGGCAGGGTATGAACATAAAGTTAGATTAGATTTGTTTATACAATAGCTTTTGACCACCCCTGGGGGAGGGGTAAATAAGAGCATATGTGGAGTCTTGGAGAGGGCAATTTTCAAAGCCATTTCTGTGCATAACATGGCCTGTCTGAAAATTGCTTTGCTCATAATGGATAAATGTATGTTGTGGATTTCAATGTGCTTCCCTGTAGCGAGATGGCAAAGAGGCACTCCTGGGGTGTGGTTAGGTTGGGGGAAGGGGAAAAAAAGCACACACAGTTGGGATTTTCAGAAGTACATGCACTATTTCACCATCCCGTGGCTGCCCACAAAAATAGCAGGTGCAAAGTACACCAGGTGCTTTATGCTAGCTAATTTTCAAAGAGAAACTATCCAGGTTGATTCTGTTTGAAAATTAGCTACAGAATACATGTAGTAAAAGTATTCTCTAGAATTGTCTCCCTGTACGATGGCATCTCACAGTACACAGCTCAAAACCTTTTGCATAGCTAGAAGGCACGAACAGTTAAGAGTCAAATATATTTGTTGTTGCGGAAATCCACTGCTTATCCTTGGGATAAGCAGCTTGGAATCTATCTCCCCTCTTGGGATCCTGCCAGCTACTTGTGACCTGGATTGGTCACTGTTGGAAACAGGATGCTGGGAAAGTCTCATGTTCTGAAATACCCGTGTATAACCATCACCACTTTTGTGTTCACTTATGTGGCTCTGATGTTTTGTAGAAGTGGTGATTTATTGCTTCTTTTGTTGCTTACTCTAGTCTGATTTAAAAAAAAAAAAAAAAGTAAGTTGCTTCTTTGCTGAAGGACACTGTCAAAATAAAATGCAGTATAGGTAGATGTACCGTTTTGCCTAGCAACTGTAATCATGTGATAAGTCTCAGAATGTTTTCCTTTTACCTCGTAGCATGAAAGCTATAAATAGAAATCTGGGATCCAATCTGGAGCTCTTATTGAGGACAAGCCCTGAGGGATATGCTGTATGTGCACCGTGCTTCTAAATTACTTATAAACCAGCAAGCAGAATGCTTTCCAAACTATTCCGCTATGCCCAAATATTTTGACACATCCATATTGCAATCCTTCTAATAAATGGATGATTTTCGTCAGTGGGAATAACGGATTATGCTCTAATATCAGATACATCATACATTAGAGCCCTTAGCACAGAGTTCTGGAAACTTAGTTGATGGTGCTTTCTTTTTTTTTGGATGAGAGTAAGAACATCTTCTGTTTAGATTGGTGCAGTAAAGGTATCAAAAACCTTCCAAGATGTTAAAGCAGAGCGTTCAATGGAAATTAAGAATTAGAAAAGTTTCCCTTTATTTGGACCTTTGATATGGCTGTTTGGTTTTTTTTTTTCTTTTTAAGAAGTAAGTGTATATATATGTGGTAAACTTTCCAAGACATTGTTGTAACCTCTCCCACCAAATTCTTATCTAATTCAGTAACATAAAAATACAGAAAGTGGTAACAGATACAACCTGCAGGGCTAATCTAGTCTGCCCATTTTCGATGCAATGCATGGATGTTGGCTATAAAAAAAACCCCCAAAACTCAAAGGGTGCCACTGCAGGAAAAGAGGCACTAGCAAATCGATTTTAGAATAAAATGCAAAGCTATTTGAAAATGTTATGTATTCATGTTTCAAAATATAACAAAGTAAATTAATCTTGTATAAAGGAACATGGTTTTCTGTTTAATACAATACTTTAAAAAAAAAAAAAAAGGAAGAAAATCCAAATAGAGCACAGAATAAATAATATTATTGCTATGACCTACCATCCACATTTAAGCCCCAAAATGCATAGGAGATAATAAAAAAAAAAGACTAAAGAAAAAGCTTTGTGATATAAATTGTTAGGGTTAATAAAGCGCTGGGGTAAACATGAACATTAGTTTAGCATTAATAGTGAGGCCTAGTCAGTCATGTTAAGGGCTGTCAGCCTCTTTCCACCTTTGTGTCAGAAAGTTCTGGATTTCATGAACACATTTACTTTTCTACAGAAATAAAAATGAAATGATACCTAGCAACTTCAAGGACACTTGGTATGGAACAGGGAGATCTAACAACCACTAACAAAATAAGATACTCCTTCAGCATGCTAACAAGCTTCTGACTAACTCTGGGGATAGGGAAACACCTACAGTACCTGAATGTAATCCACCTTGAAGCATTGAAAAAAGTGCAAAAAGCAGAATATAAATAATAAATAAATAACTCAAGTACAAAGAGAGAGTGCTCCCACGTATTCCTCTCTCCCTTCTTTCCTGCATGAGATAACCAGCTCTTGTATCAGCTGATGGATCTAAGGGTTTCTTCTGTTAACTGGAAAGATGATCAAAAGATTCTGGCCTGGCGCACACAGTGCACTCTGTACAGCAAAGAGTTATATAATGTGTATGTGAAAAACAACACATACAGCAGCAGCAGCAGCAGCAAGCGACTACTGACTGGAGCGGACACCGGCATCTTGTGTTTTTCACTTCTGTGCTTGGGTGTCTTAGGAAGGACCCATCCTGGACATTGGATGATTTAAAGGAATTTATGGCATTGTATGTTTGATGCATTTGTAGATGTGGTGTATTTTATGAGGTTTATTGTTATATTTCTAATGTCTTATATTATGATGTATATTGCCATTTTATATTATTTTTATGTTTTGTTGAACCACTTTGGGTTGGGCTATGTCTAAGGAAGACCGTACACAAATATAATATAGGTAAGAAATCAGCTGACTTGGGTGAAAGATAATCCTGTTTTCTTGGTAGCTAGGCAGAGAACTGGCTTACTGTGCGGAACTGGCTTACTGTGAGTTCTACATTTATGTTTTGTCTATGTACCAGGGTTATGATAAATATTTTGCAGTACTAGTTGGTCTCTCCTGTGTTTATATTCTCAGAAGCACTTTCTCATAGTCATGTTAGTGGCTGTAATACAGTCAAGTCTAACTTACTCTGTCACTCTGAAACTGCAGCAGGTCTAGAGTCTGATATTTTATGCATTAAGGAAAAATCCAAGTTGGTCAGGAGCAAAGAAAACATAGGGATCAATAAGTCATATGTTATCCAGCTCAATGCCAGTTTTTTGAATACCGGGGTACTTATGGGACTAGATTTTCGCTGGATCATTCATTAGTTGGATAAAAAAAAAAGAGGCCTTCTGAGAGCATCCTGGGCAATGTAAAAATTATCCAGCCAATTTAGCCAGTTTTTAACTATATCTGGTTACGTTAGCCAGATAACCTTGGGATTGCCTTAGAGCAGTCCTAAAGTTATTCAGCAATGTTTGGCTGGATATCTTTCATCTTAAAAAAAAAATAAAAAAATATATATATATATATATATATATATATATATATCTGGCTCAGTGTCAGATCTTGTTTTTTTGTTTATTTAAAAAAAAAAAAAAGTCTTGCACGAGTCTGTGGTCCCGATTCCCCAACCCCCTGGTGACTTTTGCAAAATCTGCCTTGAGGGTGCGAGCATTTCATCGCCTGAACTCCTCCGGAAGCGTATAATTTCTAAACGGGCTGCACCTCCCCAGCTCAGGGCATAGTTTAAGAAAACCCTACTTCTCTCCCACCCTCCCAGCCACTCAGTACTTCTATAAATCCCTCCTTGTGATCTCAGTTGCTGTGCTAGTGACGACTGAAGCATAAGCTACTGGCATTGCTTTTAGGCACAGCAACGTTGAAAGCAGTTGGGATCACAATAGGAGCCCTGCAATCCCAGCACACGGAGGGATTGTAGAGGTACTGGCTGGCTGGGAGGGCTAGGGTTGGGTGGGGGAGAGAGAGAAGTGCATGGCTTTCTAAAGCTGTGCCCAGAACTAGGGAGGGGAAGCTCGCCCAGCAGACCCCATCATATTTTTTTTTATTACAGGCTTCTGGAGAGGCCTGGGAGATGGACGGTGTACATTTCAGTTACAATGCCATGTGCAATTGCATGTCTTGTCCTCACAGAATGTGATTACCAAAGAGGTTGACTTGCTTTTAATCTGTTGACGTTTGTTGTGTAATAAAGTGGTCACAGGTTTGAAAGGACATTTTCTGCTTGTCTGTTTTTATTCTCGTAAGGGCTGACTAGTTCAAAGTTTTGGGATCCACATGACCTTGCATGCTAGATTATCACTGCATTCCAGATAGGCACTTTTCTGACAGGCAAGACATATAGAGCCTATGGCATACAACCTAAAGCTAATTGTATGCTCCCAAGGAAGATAACAATAGCTAAACAGGAAGCTGCTTCTTGTGGAGCTTCAGTATTGGCTCCAGTTGCCTTCTCCAGAGAGCATACTCTTAGCTAACTTTTGGGTACATGGCCATGTATGTGAGATGGGAACTTGCTAGCTAGTGTTCACCTCCATATGCAGTCCGATGGAAAAGGTGTAGAAATGTTTGCCTAGAGGTGCAGTAGCTATGTCTTCACTCTCTAGGGTACCAATCGGTTATTTCGATATGCAAAGGTCATAGTGCACCTATTACAAACCATTGGCCTGTAACATTGTGAAGATATATTACCTCTGACCAAACAATGTTCCTTCTCTGTGGCTTTGGCACCGAATGCTATCATGACATAAGTCTTCAGTCAGAGGGCTACTTAAAAATGACCTAAAGCCCTAGGTGTGTTTTATCTGTGGGGAGCATAAGAACATAAGATATGCCATACTGGGTCAGACCAAGGGTCCATCAAGTCCAGTATCCTGTTTCCAACAGTGGCCAATCCAAGTCACAAGTACCTGGCAAGTACCCAAACATTAGATAAATCACAAGCTTTTATTGCTTATTAATTATGGATTTTTCCTCTAGGAACGTTTCCAAACCTTTTTTAACCCCGGTTACACTAACTGCTGTAACCACATCCTCTGGCAATAAATTACAGAGCTTAACTATGCACTGAGTGAAAAAAGCATTTTCTTCGATTTGTTTAAAATGAGCTACTTGCTAACTTCATGGAGTGTCCCTTGATCTTATATTATCTGAGAGAGTAAATAACTGATTTACTTTAACTTGTTCAAGTCCTTTCATGATTTTGCAGACTTCTGTCATATCTCCCCTCAGTCTTCTCTTCTCCAAACTGAACAGCCCTAACTTTGTTAGCCTTTCCTCTTAGGGCAGCCATTCTATGTCCCTTTTTATTTTGGTTGCCCTTCTCTGTACTTTCTCCAGTGCAGCTATATCCTTTTTGAGATGCGGTGACCAGAATTGCATGCAATAGTCAAAGTGCGATCTCACCATGGAGTGTTACAGAGGCATTATGACATCCTCCATTTTATTTGCCATTCTGTTCCTAATAATTTTGCAGTTGCAGGTGTCCAGGACTTAGAGTGCATAGTGTACATGTAAAGCCTATGTGGTGTTAATGGCAAGTTACACTAATTACCCCACAAGTCTTAACATTGGGTCCCTTACTTGGGTCCTCATTCCACCTAAAAGGCTCTCTAGACCAGTGGTCCCCAAACCTGTCCTGGAGGGCCACCAGCCAGTCAGGTTTTTGGGATATCCTCAATGAATATGCATGAGAGAAAATTTGCATGCACTGCCTCCATATAACATGCACATTTTCTCTCATGCATATTCATTGTGGATATCCCAAAAACCCGACTGGCTGGTGGCCCTCCAGGACAGGTTTGGGGACCACTGCTCTAGACCAAACCTTTTTTAGGTTCCACATTAAACAAAATGTCTTCTACTGGCAGGCTGCTCCAACACCATGTCAGCAGCTGAGTGACAACTGAGGAAGAGGAGTGAGGGACTGGTGTAGGTTGGAGAAACCCGACAGCTGAAGAACAGACATTTAGGAGGCCTGCAGTTGCTTAGGAGCAGGCAGACCTCCACATACTGGCTGCCTCCCCTGTACTGCCCTCGCATGTGGATCTGTATAATACATGTCTGCTCTTGGGCTGCCTGGTTTCTCTAACCTACATATGCCTCAGTTCTCCTCAGTTTTCATACAGCTGCTGACTTAGTGTTATAGCCTGCAAGCAGTCAGAGATCTATAATGCACCTGAGCCTCAGCCTATGATGCAACTTCCTCTCCACCAGGGGTCCTCAGTGATCTTTACTTCCAGCCCTGCCCGGCTCCACCTTGCTGCCTGCACCACACTCAAGGTCCAGTCCCATTTAACCCTGCCTTGCCAAAACCTAGATGCCTTTTCATGTAGTCACCCTTGGCTCTCTGACCTGGTCATTGTCTCTTTACTGTATGCCTTGTGGCCTTCTTGCTTCTTGCCTTGAGGCCTTTGGCCCTTTTTGTTCCTTGTCTTGTGGTCTTTGTTCCTTCTTGCTCCTTGCCTTGCCTCCTGACCTCTGGGCCTTCTTACTCCTAGTGCCTTACCTGGTGGCCTATAGGTCATCTTGCTCCTTGCTTTGTGACCTATCTAGACTTTGCTTTACCCTATGGTCTATGGGCCTTCATGCTCCTTGCCTTGTGGCCTATCTAGGCCTTGCCTTATCATGTGGTCTGTGGGCCTTTGGTCTCCTTAGGCCTTGCTCTGTAACCTACTTAGGCTTTACTTTGCCTAGTGCCCTCCAGGGCCTTCTGCCTAGTGGCTGATGGGCCTCCTGTAATGCTGCCTTCTGGCCTTTATGTTCAGTATGGTCCAGTCCTGTCTCTGTCTAGTCCAGTCCTGTCTGTATCTGCACTCAGCTCCAGTTCAGTATCAAGTCATGCCTACACCTGCACTCAGCTCCAATTCACTACCCAGTTACGCCTGTACTTGCACAGCTCCAGTTCATCATCCAGTCCTGTCTGTATCTGCACTCAGTTCCAGCTCCCTAGCCTTGCACCAATCTGCCCAGTGGTGCCCAGTGCACCAGTGTCCAGCCTACCATGTTATTCAGCCACCGCAGCCTACTGGCCCTCAGAAGCCAAGGGCTCGATCTGTAGGGTAAGGGGTTGGCTAGGCAGAAGACCAACCTCGTATAAGCCCTATGGTCCTGCCCTGCTCCAGAGTCAGTCTCTTCAGATTCCAGCTTTTGTGACAGAAATAAGACACACACGCACACTAATATATATATATGGTAAAAGCAAATGGATATAATAAAAAGCAATGACTATAATAAATGTAATATAAGCTAAAGCAATATTCTGATAAACATACTGAATATTCAGGGCCACTTATGATCATGACCTATAAAAGAGAGAAGAAAAGGTATTAACAAGGCTATGTCTTCAGTAATTGCTCTGGGTGGCAATTAGCTGAGTTCTGGGCCCTCACTTGGCTCCCCTCTTCAAGTAAGTACAACAACTTTCGTTGGTTGTGTGGTCCTGCCGAGATTAGGGCATTCTCTCTCTCTCTCTCTCTCTCTCTCGGAATGTGAGGAGTTCAGCACTGGAGAATCAGAGCAGTTCAAAGCCTCTCATCTCTTTCGCTCTTCCTTCCTGGTTAGCATCAAAGGGGTCTCCAGGAGCACGTGCGTAGTCCTTTCATCTTTTGCCTGTTGCAGCTGAGCCAGCCAACGTCCCCGAGCCTGGAAAAAGACAGTGGGGCCCAGGGGCTTACATGTCTTTACTTTACTGAGCAAAGATGCATTTCTGTGAGTTTCCTCAGTTTGTAGTAAAAAGACGTCTTCTGTTAAAAGCAGTGACTGCAGAAGCTATGGAAAGGAAACGGGGCCCCATAAGAAAGCACATACATTTCAAAGTAATGTGTTCAAAGCAGCTTTCTGCCCCATTTGCATCTTTTTCTACTTGTTAATCAGACTTCTCTTTTAAGAAACACAGCCGCATTCAACTTTGATTCCATGTCTTCAGAGCACATCTAGGATCCCAGCTTCAGTAGGAAAAGGATCCGGTTCCAAGTACTGCAACGTTGTCCCCTCTACGGTTTCCGTAAAGTTTCTTGGTGCTATAATTATGTTAATGTTGCTCAGTAGAGAAATCTAACTGAAAATATTACTTTTGGGTTTAAGAAGCGAGTGTCGTATGGTGGGGCACTGACTAACTAAGCATTGTTCACAACAGCTTTTGTTTCATAAAAATCATATTTGATCATGTGACTTTACTTTTTCTTGAATATTCTTGGATGACAAACTGCAAAAAAGACTTCAGTAATGTCTTTTTTTTTTCTAGGTCAAAGTGCTTATCTCCAAATTTTATGACCTTCTGCCTAGCAGCGGGATTCAATATGTCAAAGGAATGTGATTTATAGCCCCTTCCAAACTCTCATTTCTTTACCCTATGCTGGAAGGGTGGTACCTGCTCATGTTTCAAACGAGGAAGAGATTTTCTCTGATATAATGATACTTTCTCTGAAGAAAGATAGTTAAAATTAAGACGAGTAAAATGGCTTTCTTTTACAGTAATATTACTGCATGTCTGCTCTCTTTTACTTTCCCATTTTAATTCAAAATTAGACAAAAGAGGTGAATTGAGGGAGTTAATTATAAACTGAATCTATTTCCCTTGCTTGACTATTCCAGAGGGACAAAAAAGTGGTTTACTTCCTCTACATGTTTGCTCTGCCAACTTTGAAGAACTAGGCATTTTTTTCCAGCTGCAATTGATCTGTTATCTCAGCTTGAGGTTTATTTACCTTTACCTGAGAGAAGGAATGTACTTGTGCTTCATCAGCTGGCTGTTGGGGAAAATAGATTTTGCATTAAAATCCAGATCACATCGTTTTATTACATTCCTATTTATTGGTTCACCAAGCAAAATATTTTTATTCGCATCCCCTTCATCTGTGTTAGGCTGGCAAAGCACAATTTTATTTTGCTCTGAAACACATAGTAATTGATCTGTTTGGGTGGTCTTCTATCAAAGAAGTAGTTTGTACATTTTTATTGTTAGTTACCCATTGTTCTGTCATCTTGCAATGGTACATGTACCTTGCTTATTTAAAATTGAGGCATAGGTCCTAAATCCCTTTGACAATCCCTTTTTCTGTCCACTGCTTTAAGAGACTTTTTTCTCAGATAAATGTTTAGTCAAACCAAAATTTATCTGCTGTTTTTCTACTTTTAATGGTAACTCTGGAGAAGGTTGTTCTTCAACATCCCTTCCTAGAGTGGATAACATGAAGATGTGAACAATTATATGATCTGAGCTCAGAAAAGGCAGACATTGGGCCTCATTTTCCAATATCGCATTGGTAACGCATTAGGGGGCGTTACCAATGCAAATGAGGCTTCTTTCGTGCAGTGGGGAAACATCGCATGAGGCGATGTTTTCCCATCATCGCGGGCCACGATAGTCCCAGACAGCCTGTGAGAGAGAGAGAGAGAGAGAGAGAGAGAGAGAGAGAGAGAGCCACTTTCGCATTCCACATGAGACCTACGGACAGAACAGTGGTCTCTAGTGCAGATTTGCTGGCCGTCGGAGTGAGGACGCTCACTCCAAGAAGTGGTTTGGGCAACGTTCTCTCTACCTAGCTTGATGGACACTCTACCTGGGCAACAACATGCTAGGTGGAGAGAATGTTGCCCAAATCTCCTCTTGGAGTGAGCGTCCTCACTCCGACGGCCAGCAAATCTGCACTAGAGACCACTGTTCTGTCCGTAGGTCTCATGTGGAATGCGAAAGTGGCCCCCAACCCCCGACGCTCATACCTAATCCCCACCCCGAGTTAGTAGGTAGCCCTCCCATAGGGATTCAAATACCTATGTAGGGCATAGGCACTATAGTAAGGTGCTCTCTCTCGCTCTCTCTCTCTCTCTCCCTCTCTCCCTGAAACAGGCTGTCTGGAACTATCGTGGATGGCGATAATCCTTTTCTGGCCCGTAGCGCAGTCCATAACGCGAAGTTGAGGTTGTAGTTATTAGCCGCGATAGCAGCCGCGCTAACACTGCGGCTGTTTCGCCGCACACGATACACAGGTTCCCGCTTTACATAGGCTCCGCCCCAACTCCGCCCCTGAATACCAAATGACTAATTTGCATTCGCAAATCGCGTTGACAGCTGTTAACGCGATTTGCGAATTTATCGCACGCGGTAAAGTGCTTGGAAAATGAGGCCCATTGTTTGTTGTTTTTATTGCCTTAGCCTGCAAATAATTGCTTTTCTCACTAGTAACTAGATTAAATGATTCAGCATTATTTACAAGGAGTAATGTTATAGTCAAAGCTGCTGGCAAATGAGCCCAAGTCTCTTCATGTTTCTGCAACATCTTATTCAGAGCCTGAATATCACTGTTCAACCTTTAAGAGCCTGTAATCGTAAAGCTACATTATTTAACAGCTGTTGCTCAATTCTACCCAAAATAACTTCAGAAGTTAGCAAAGTCATTATTTCTCTAACATGAGGACCAAATAAATGTATAGAGCAATTTACAATCAAATTTCCAACAATTTTAATAAATCTGTGGAACACTTTCAAATATGTAAGTTTTCACAATCTAACTAATCTTGCTGAGAAATATATAATTATAAATGTTTTAAATCTAATTTCTAAGTACCTTCCAAATATGAAAATGATCTACAAATATTGATCTCAGTGGGAAAACTCTGAAATGTAAATATTCTACAAACTAATTATCTCGGTGGAACTTCCAAACACATGTAGATAATGTAGTACCACATGTTATAATCATTGATTGGAACTTCCAACTGCAAAAGTACAGTATTTATGAATTTTTAATTGCTCAAACTATGCTTGATCAGGGTTCATTTTATTCAAAGCAAGGACTCATGCACTTTGTCTAAAGTTAGATATTTTATTGAAAGTTTTATCAATTAAAATATAATTGATAGGAGAGTTTCAGTGATTTAGAAAGTTAGATGCACTTTAACAGTTTCTAAACTGCAGGTGACTGAACAAAGGTTTGCACAAATTTAATTCAGAGAAATCACAGCTATTTACCTCATACTAAAGGTAACTTCAGAACTCTTAATTAAAAGTTTGTTCTCTCACATGTTGGCAAAGAACAGTTGAAAGAAATGTGTATCTTTTCTCTGTGAAGACATCTACATCTGTATTCATCTATGTGCAGGTCAGAAAAGCTTATCTGAGTGCAGGCATCTCTTGTTAGCATCTGTTCTCGAACAGTGATGGTCCCACAGACTTACAGACAGACTGGCAGGTTTCTTCTGGTCCCAAGTGTGTTGTTTATTGGTATGTGATAGGGTCTGATAGCCAGCTCTGTGGCAGGCTTCTTGATGGCGGAAACCCCAACTTCTTTGTTTCACATACAAGTATAGAAATTAATCTGCATAATGCATGCATAGTCAATGTATATGGATGAGGGCCAAGTGCAGTTCTCTAATTGGGAGTTTCACTTTTTTTTTTTTGTAAGAAGAGTTCATTTTTGCATAGAGAACTACATAGTCTCAAAATAACATTCAGGATAAGAATCCTCCAATCAGTATCAAAGCTCTTGTTTCAAGCAGAGCTAATGGTAGACAAACTGGTACAAAGAATAATGGTAGACAAATGGTAGACAAATGGTAGACAAAGAGCTAATGGTAGACAAACTGGTACAAAGAATATCACATATTCTTTGGCAGTCTAATTATCTAATAACATTATAATACCGTCTGTTTAGCTAGACTACATTAGGCACCGTACCTTTTAATTATGTTATTAACCCCATATATCTTAATCCAAGTTAATTCGACCTGTTCATTGTAAGACATTTACTTGTCATTGTTATTGTTGAGAATGTAAACCGAATTGATCAATAATTCTGTTATTGGAAAGTCGGTATAGAAAAATGCTAAATAAATAAATAAATAAAATACCCATGTCAAGAATGTTTTATAACCTAGGTATTCCTTCTGTCAGGAATTTCTCATATAGAGAAATGCCCATAATGCCCTGATGTTCTTCCATTTTCTTTGGTTCAGAAAGAACAAGCTCATTTAAGATATGCTCAGAAAATGGAGTCCTGAATTGTCCATAAAGCACTCCTAAATATCCCATCCCATCACCAAGTCTCCACTCTTTCACTCAATCTCCACTCTTCTCCTATTCTCCAAGTCCATGCTTTTCCGATCTTCCACCTTCTCATCTCTCCCCTCCACCTTCCCTCACTAACCTTAACTCCCCCACTCCCATCTTTCTCCTACCCATACCTTCCCCTCTCATCTCTGGTCTCTTTCTCTTTCCCTCACCCTTCTCCCTTACTATCAATGACTTCCTTTGTGTCTCTCTTCCTCTTCACCTAGATCAGTGGTTCTCAACCTTTCTAATGCCGTGACCCCGCAAAACAGTTCCTCATGTTGCGGTGACCCCTCGCCCTGCCCTCGCCCCGTGAGGGCGGGGTGAGGGCGGGGCGAGAGTGGGGCTTTGGTCATATGGGGGCGGGGTTATGGATGGGGTTGGATTTTAGTGCATACTTATTTATTATGACATTTATAAACAGAACCACCATTCCTCATAAAACAATAAAATTAAACATAAAGCATCAGTTATAATAGTAAAACCATACTAATAAAAGAATATTTTAAAATTACTGATAAATAGAATTTCTATTAATTAAAATCATATATATTTTATAATTTCCCAAACACCTATAAAATATTTCAAAACAGCACATATATCAAATAACACACAATAATTAAAACTAATAAGGATTTTAAAAAACCCCTGCTGTCCATACATGGGAGCTCTTGATTTCCAGTCACCCTGATATTGTCGAGGATTAGGAGGTTATCCTCTCTCTCTCACACATACTCACATGTCCATTCTCTCTCACACATACACTGTCACATACATACACATTCATGCTCTTATACCCACCATAACCTCTCACTCTCACAGACACTGATACACTCTCAGGGTGTAAGACACTCTCCCCCCCCCCCCCCCCCCCCACTCACACACACTCTTACTCCCCTGGATTTTCTCATACACACTCATGCTCTCACTCTTACTGGCTCCCTCACAACCTCAGAGCCTCTCAGATAAAACTCTATGCAGCAGAAATAATGCTGAATGTTGAGAATTGTGTTATGCAGACTAATCTGGAAAATGCACTAATTTCTACATGAGTCATAATGAATCAGTCCTCAGCTGCAGGCTTCAATTGATTATCCTGGCTCCCTTAATGTTTGCCAAATACAGTTCATGTGTAACAGCAATCCTAATTCTCCACCAGATCAAGCTGATTTCACATCCCACTTCATACTTTGTCACCTCCAGCTGAGTCAAACAATTAATCTAATTACTGCCACGTGGCTATTGGGGAGGCGCTGATTGCTGCTATTGGCACTGAAGCCCATTCTGCTGCCTCCTTTGTGCAGGCCCCGTGGGTTTCCACTTCCTCCATGTTGATCTCGTACATTGTGAGATCCGCCATAGAGAAAGTGCTACTCTTGCACATTCCCAAAGATTACATGTACCAATCAGTAAAAAGTAATTTATTTATTTTTTTTGCATCTGCTTCCCTTTCTTATTTTTTTGCCATTTCCTTTTATATTGCCTTTTTTTCTATTTCTTTTCTCTCTACCTGTCTTCTTCCCTCAAACACACAGTCAGGTTCTCATTCTCACGTGCATTTCTCTCTCACACACACATACACACACAGGCTCTCACTGTCACATGCTCTCTCTCTCATGCAATCATTCATACATACAGTCTCTCACTGGCATAGGCTGTCTGAGTCTCACACACAAGCTCTCTCACACCCCCACATGCTGCCTTGCTCAAGCACAGGCTCTCACTCTAACATGCTGTCTCTTTCACACACACAGAGGCTCTCACATGCTGTCTCTGCAAACACACACAGTCTCTCAACTCACTCTCACACACAATCTCTCAACTCATCTCATACTCGCACACACCTCTCTCTCACCTCTGGGCCTCTTCTTTACGGGTTGCCACAGGATGGGCTCTGCAGCGGCCCTAGTCTTCCCGGCCCCGCTGCTCCTCTTCTGCACGCGGCTGAAGCACCTCTTCTACCCACGCGGCTGACGCGCCTCCTCCTTCCTGCCCGTGTGGCTCCGGCAACATTTGTCTTCCGGGGCAGGGCGGGCAGGAAGGAAGTAGGAGGAGCACCTGCAGTGGCTGATACACCTCCTTCCTGCCTGCGCGGCTCCAGCCACATACTTTACTGCGACGTGCTAGCTTTTTGGGCCATGTCTCTTCCAGTGGCGTAGCCAGAATTGATTTTTTGGGTGGGCACAAGGTTAACATGGGTGGGCTGTAGGCATGCAGGTCTACTAGTTGCTTTTTTTACTGATAAATAGTGCCAAATTATGCAGCATAGCATTCACATCTACGCCTAAGTATGAGGTTTACTTAATGATACAAACATAATTCACGGTGATTTGTGGTACTTTAGCCTTCTTATTATTACGATTTTATACACAGCTCCTACCTGTCCATAAATTTTGAGAGAGAGGTTGTGTTGCTTATATTTAAATTGCTAACATCTCAAAATATAGATATATATTTTTACCTTTGTTGTCTGATCTTTGTATTTTTCTAATCAGTTGGTCCTGGTCTCTTTTTCCCATTTTTTCCCTTATAGCTCATTTCCTAATTCCTTTTCAGTGTCTTTCTTCTATTACTGTCTTCTTCCCTTCCACACACACACACACACACATACACGCTTTCTCTCACAGACTCCCTCTCACACACTCAAGCTGTCACTCTCATATGCTCTCCCCCCCCCCCCCCCCCACAAGCTCACATTCTCTGCAGACACACATACAAGTTCTCACTTTCTCACCCCTCCCCAGGCTTATATTCTTATGCACACACAGACGCACATCCAGGCACCCATTCTCACCCACACACATAAACCCAGACTCCCATTCTCACCCACAAACCCATGCTCCCAGTCTCACCCACACATATTCAAGCTCCCATTCTCATCCATACATATACACATTTAAGGTCCTATTCTCACCCACACATACACACATTCAAGCACCCATTCTTATCCACATATTCAAGCTTCCATTCTCACCCACCCACACAAACCCAGGCTCTCATTCTCACCCATATATACACACATTCAAGCTCCCATTCTCACCCACCCACAAACCCAGGCTCCCATTCTCAACCACACATACACACATTCGAGCTCCCATTCACCCACATATTCAAGCTTCCATTCTCACCCACATACACACCCAGGCTCCAGTTTTCACCCACACACACTCCCATTCTCATCCACACATACACATTCAAGCACGTGCACAGCTTCCGCTTTCTCCCCCAGAGCAGGAAGATCAGCTGCCTCTCCTGCTGCCACCGGACTCCTGCTATCTTCGGACGTCGGGCCGTACAGCCCGCCGAACTTCCTGTCGGGGGGGGGGGGGAGCTGAAGCGCAGCGCACAACGTACGCTTCCTCCCTCCCCCCCCCCAGCAGGAAGATCGGCGGGCAGTACGGCCCGACGCCCGAAGGTAGCAGGAGGCCGGTGGCAGCAGGAGAGGCAGCTGATCTTCCTGCTTTGGGGGAGAAAGCGGAAGCTGTGCACGGCGCTTCCGCTCCCCCAAACAGGAAAATCGGCGGCCGTTTGGCCCGAAGATAGCAGGAGAACGGGTGGCAGCAGGAGAGGCAGCTGATCTTCCTGCATTGGGGGGAGGAAGCGGAAGCTGCGCGCGGCGCTTCCACTCCCCCCCCCCCGAACAGGAAGACCGGTTGGCCATACGGCCGCAGCAGCGCTTCCCCATGTGTGCCGTGATGGCGTGCGAGGCGTGGGTTCTCTTGTTCGCTGTCGCGGGGATGGGATCCCGCGACAGCCTTGCAGTTCCGGTGCCAGTTGGGTGGGCACCTGCCCACCCGTGGCTACGCCACTGGTCTCTTCCCTTTTGGGGTTGGAGGAGGCAGGTCTCCAGCTTCGCCCCGCCTCCCCGCAGCAGCCGTGGCGCCACGGACCGGCAAAAAACCCCAACGGCCCGGTACTGGTCCGCGGACCGGTGGTTGGGGACCTGCTTTAGGCGACCCCTGTGTTTTGGTCGTTCGACCCCCGCCGGGGTCGCGACCCACAGGTTGAGAACCGCTGACCTAGATCATATCCCTCTCTCCTATTGCTATCCTCCCCATCTACTAACCCCATCTCCCACTCTTTCACATTTTTCTCTTTCCTCACATTTCCTCTCTCTCACCTCCTTTTCTTTCTCAGTTTATCTCTCTCGTTATCGCTCTCTCTCTCTCTCTCACTCTCTCACTCTAGTATGGGAAGGTCATCCTGGCAGGCAGGGGTTTTTGCTTTCCAGGTCTGTTGGCAGTGCCAACTGAGTGATTCCTGTACTGCGTGTCACAGGGACTGAGAACATGTGCATTATTGCTGGTCTTTGTGGTTCTCTCCTCTTTCTTGCATGCTTCCTGTTTTAAAGCAGAAAAATACCAGTAGAAGGATGGGGTCACCAGAACCAAGAACACTGCACATATTCTGAGTCCCTGCAGCTCATAGTGCATCGATCATTCCTTTCCTGCACTGCTGATAGATTTGGAAAGCAGGCAGCATGATGCGTACTGCAGTAATTCAAAGGGAATTTTTTTTTTTAGTGCAACAGTGGAAACTTGGGGCACTAATCATTAGACTCAAGGCATGAGCCCCATGTGTCCAGACCTAACAATGCCCCTGGAGGGAGACAACAAGCGAAGGGTCCACAAGGGAAAGAGGACAGGAGATAAGTCACTCAGGAATGGCTATAGGAGGCCGGAAGGCACTTGGGAAGCGACCATGGGATACAGCATTCAGAAAAGGGGTCATGGAAGAATGGCAGGAAAGAGGAAGGAATGCAGATAGAAAGCACTCAGGAAGGAGCCTTGAGATGGAGGACCAGAGAATAGACCACAAGAGGGAGAGAATAGAAGGGAAGTCATTAGGGAAGGGGGTCATGGCTGGGGGCAAGCAGGGCAGGAGGGGTGAGGGCACAAAGGTGGGGCACTGTAGGACGGCATCATGGGAAATAAGGCAAGAGGGACAGAACCAGAGAAGGAGCTGCAAGGGGGGAAGAGCAGGAGAGAAAGTACTTATGAAGCAGCTGTGGGTGGTGGGAAGCAGGGCAGAAGGCACATGGGAAGGGGCCATAGTGATGGTAGGGAATAGCACTCATGAAGGAGCCATAAGGGGAGGGCAGGAGGGGGAGGGCACAGTTTATATTAGAAAACATTATTTAATATTAAGTTGTATACATTACAAATGATTCTGGAGCGCATATTATTATTTGTTACTCCATCAATCAGTTTTCCGTATGGCATTTCATTGCATGTAAACATTAAAAGGATTATGGTAACTGGGAGTGGCCATGGCTTGGGGAAACTGCCAGGATGACAGAAAGAGGCAAGACTCCAGCTGGTTCCTACACACAAAGTTTAATTTCCAGAACAAAAATACAGAGAAAAGGGTTGTTTACCTCTACAGACCTGCAGCAGTTCAAAACATCAAACCTGGCAGTCTGTCTGTGTTTTGGCTTCCTGTCTTCTCCCTGGGACCTCCTGTTCTTTCCTGGGCCAGGCTTTGTCGTACACCTTCCCAGGGGCCTTCTCCCGAACCCGAATTCCCTGTTGTCTTGGGCTTAAGGTGAACTAGGCCAGATCTCTGGTTCCGGTCCTTTAAGGTGTTCTTAAAGGCATTTCTTGTGTGTATACCCCATCACAGGAACACATGTTGGCATCTACAAAACTTTGGTAGATCCCCCTTATGTAGATTACAACTAGCTCTGTGAAGATTTTTCCTGAATTATATATTTTGACTCGGTTTTTGTTTGGCTTACAAAGCTTATAACCCCTCTTCTTTACTATTCCTCATATCTCGTCTTTTTTTTCCCCCACTGTCTATACGTTAATGTATTCAATCCTTCATTTATTTATTTGGCTGCGTTTGATTTCTCGACCTACCTGTATAGCCCAGAATACAACATGACAATAAAAACTATTAAAACCCAATATAACTCCCTACCTAACTGAATAAATGATACCTCTACCTTACAAAATATACCCCAATCCAGTCCAACCTCATACGTCAGGAAAAGCTATAGAAAAAGCCAAGTTTTTGGTTTCTTACAAAAGATCAAATAATTAAACTTTACCTGTAATTCTACAGGCATCTTATTTCAAAGAAATAGCACAAAATAACTAAGCTCTCTCTCCCTAGTGGAGGCCAGCTTCACTTTTGCTAATCTAAGGATAGTAAAACTGGCTGTGATTATCTTTTTCCACTCACATTTTACATACAGTGCTGTGCAATACATGGAAAATTACCTACCACCATTTCCGCAGTAGTCTTAATCCTTCATATGCTTTGTATTTCCTCTGACTGAAATATTCATATACTTGACTGTTGCAGTCCTCAGGGCTTAATATGTCCTAATGCTGTTGCCTAAATCATTGCTACAACAACTGCCCATTTTGCTTTCTTCTAGGGGAACAATATAGTTCAGAAGTTCACTACAACACTGGATTATCAGTTTCTCTCTCCTTTTGTCTGTAGTTGTGAATGCTTCCTTGCAGAAGAAAACCTATGTATTCACTGTAATAAGAGATGGTAAGTTTCATCTCACTGTATGCTTTTATGACAAGAAAACCAGAACCTCAGCTCCACATTCTGTGACTTCTTAACTGCACTCACTATAGTCGCAGCTCCTGTGATTTAACTCCAACAGTGAAGTCTCCCCATTGGTTGAGTTTAAGGTATGTTTTTCTGAATAGGGAAAGCAGCAAAACTGATCCTTGCAGTGGAAATTCCTTTTTTTTTACATGCTCCAGTCTTTCCCTCAGCATTAATATACATTTTATCAAAATACACTGGTAAACAAAGTTTTTGTTTCCTTCAGACTTTTTGGTGTTCCAAATAGATGTTTTGATGCTGATCACAGATATTACTTCAAAATTTGTACATCACGTAAGGTTTTTGAGAAACGGCCAATTTTGTAACTTTCTAGGCAACTATAAGGCAGCAGACTATGTCGAACAGGTTGAAAATCTGCTTCAGGCATACAAATTGATGAAGTGCAACATGTCATTGAAGATGCATTTTCTTCATTCCCACTTGGACTTCTTCCCAGACAACCTTGGCGCTGTGAGTGATGAACATGGTGAAAGGTTTCATCAAGACATTGTCAAAATGGAGAAACGGTGTCAAGGCAAGTGGAGCCTCTCCATGCTGGGTGACTATTGGACTCTCATCCGCGAAGCATTGGAGAATGATTACAAGCGAAAATCTGCAGCAAAATATTTTTAATTTTGTTTTCTGGTGCCAACATTGCCATTACAGCTTATACAGCTACAGACATGTAACAATGCTTAATGTATATCGCACTTTTCTGGCAAATGGTATGTGATACAGACATAATAAATGCATATTTGTGTTCAGCTTGTTAAAATCTATTTGTTTCACCGAAGATTGTGGAGGAAACAAAATGTTCCCAGAAATCTGTTTACCAGTGATATTTATGGCATATTTGTAGGTAAATAAAACCATGAAACACTTTTAACTTTAGATGATTCATTAAAATCTCATTTGGACAAGTGATTTGTTAATCACTTTATATCAAACCAAATTGCATTTTACGCTCATAGGGGCAGATTTTCAAAGAGTTACGCGTGTAACCCCTGAAAACCTGCCCCAAGCTCCCCCTGTGCGCGCCGAGCCTATCTTGCATAGGCTCGGTGGTGCGCGCAAGCCCCGGGACGCGCATATGTCCCGGGGGCTTCGAATAAGGGGCTGGCCGGGGGCGTGGCCTTGGGCATGGCGGCGGTCCGGGGGCAGGGCCGAGTGCTCTGGCACAGAAGCCTGTGCCGGGGCAGAGAGCTGGCGGCACGATAGGGCAAGATAGGGGTTAGATAGGGGAAGGGAGGGAAAGGTGGGGGGGACAAAAAAAAAAGTTTCCTCCAAGGCTGCTCCGATTTCGGAGTGGCCTCGGAGGGAACGGAGGCAGGCTGCTCGGCAGGGCGCACTCAGGTTGCACAATTGTGCACCCCCCCTGCGCGCGCCGACCCTGGATTTTATAAAATCGGGCATATATTCGCGCCGGGTTGCGCGAACATATCTGTGCCCTTGCGTAAGTTTAAAGATTTGCCCCATAGGTTACTTCTTAAGAATAATGTATGGAGTAATTTTATTTTTTAAAACTTATTTACGAAAATTTCACATTTTATTTCAAGCACAAAACTGATAAAAAAAGAGGTGCATCACAGAGAAATTAAAATGAAGCATTTTCATCAGAAAAACAAAAAAGAAAACTAATATATGCGGAACATCTAGTCTAGACACCTCCTAAATCCCAGGAACAAAATATGCTGGATGCTATAACTTCGTAAGTGACTCCAAACATTTAAAGGTGTATCCCCCGTGCTGAATGGGCTGAATGCTCTTCCAGAATATTCTCTAATTAGGTCATAAAATGTAAAACACACCCCCTGAAACTTAATAACATTTAGCTAGAAATTTAAGAAAGAAATTGAATAACTCTAGAGCAGTTCCCCGAATTTTTAAATTTTTCCTCTTGAGTTACTCTACAGATGTCAGGAAAAAGCCTGACCACTTGATTAACAAATAGAACCTTATTTTCAAAATAAAAAATGTGCTAAGAGTCTAATTCCTGTCTGGCTCTCATACAAGGCACTCTAATAAAGTCGTTCTTCCACCACCTCTTCCTGTGATTCTTCCAATAAAACTGTCAGGTTGAAAAACTCACCCTGATTATGGTTCCACTGATGTTCCCTCCCCACCTCTACACTCCATCTCCAGTGTCATCCACCCAATGGATAGGGAGCTATTATACCCTCATTATAGGAGGCAACTTTGTCACAGTGGTATTCTTCATGCTCGTGCAACAAATTTGTCAATTTGAGCTCTGGACTGGGAGTGCATTTCTCAATTAAACTTAAATCTGGAGTAGATATTCTAAAGTCATTTATCTGCAGCCTTTATACCAGTTTCCAAAGTGAAAGTATGTGTTTACTTTCCCTTTAAAATTATCCCACCAAAACTACTTGCACATGTGTACAGCTGCTAATATCTTCCTATAGTTTTTCAAGGAAAAATGTGTGTATACTTTCAAAAATGCAAAAGAATGCTTGTAAATTCAAACGCCTCCCCAACCTCATCCCCGGGAATACCTCTTCTCCCTAAGGGTAAAAGTGTTTATTTTTTATTTATTTTATTTAGCCATTTGATATACCATGGTTCTAAATAAAGATCACAACGGTTTATATCATGACATACATAAGATAGATTGACAAAAAGAATCACTTAGGGGGTCATTTTCCAAGGAGTTACCGCGGGAGATAATTTCGCAAATCACGCTAACAGCCATTAACATGATTTGCAAATGCAAATTTGTAATTCAGGGGTGGAGTATATGTAAAGCGGGAAACAGTTATCATGTGCCGCGAAACAGCCGAAGTGTTAGCACGGCTCCTAGCTACAACCCTTTCATTTGCATTACATTGTGCGCTAGGGGCCAGTAAAGGTTTATTGCAGTCCACGACAATTCCAAACAGCTTACATCAATACACAAGGAGAGAGAGAGAGAGAGAGAGAGAGAGAGAGAGAGAGAGAGAGAGAGAGAGAGAGAGAGAGAGAGAGAGAGAGAGAGAGAGAGACTTCCTTGCTATAGATCCTACTCCCTAGACAGGTATTTGTATCCCTATGAGAGGCCCACCTAGTAACTCGAGGTGGGGATTAGGTATTAGTGTAGGGGGTTGGGGGCCACTTTCACATTCAACATGAGACATACGAACAGAACAGTGGTCTCTTGTGAAGATTTGATGGCCTTCGGAGTGGGGAAACTCACTCCAAGATGAGATTTGGACAATGTTCTCTCCACCTAGCTTGTTGTTGCCCAGGTAGAGTGTCCATCAAGCTAGGTGGAGGGAACATTGCCCAAATCTCATCTTGGAGTGAGTTTCCCCACTCCGAAGGCCATCAAATCTTCACAAGAGACCACTGTTCTATTCGTACGTCTCACTTTGAATGTGAAAGTGGCCCCCAACCCCCTACACTAATACCTAATCCCCACCTCGAGTTACTAAGTGGGCCTCTCATAGGGATACAAATACCTGTCTAGGGAGTAGGATCTATAGCAAGGTTCTCTCTCTCTCTCTCTCTCTCTCTCTCTCTCTCTCTCTCTCTCTCTCTCTCTCTCTCTCTCTCTCTCTCTCTCTCTCTCACACATCGTGCACTGTGATGATTCTTTGGGTGTTTTATCGCGCACCGGGGAAACATCGTGATTTTCGCAAATGGCAAAAACATCGCGGCACGTGAAGTTTTCCCGCGGCACGAAAAAAGCCTCATTTGCATGGGAAACGCCCCTTAATGCATTACCAATGCGATATTGGTAAATGAGGCCCTTAATGTGTTCATATAACACACAGTTTAAAGATAGACACATACGATAACTAAAGTTCTCAGGGGCACATACATTGATTAATGTTATCGTGGGTGAGAAGATATGCAGGGATGAGTTAGCATTTTTAACTCAATATACCAGTGGATGTAAAGGAGGAAAAGGAAAGGTTTAGTTTCAGATGGTTGGGATGTGATGTTTATTTTTTTATTTTTTTATTTAGTAAGGTTTGTATACCGTCATTTGGATCAATTCCTTTACAACGATTCACATGGCACAAAATATAAATTAATAAAATACAAACAATAAAATTAGTACAAGTGCCAAACATCCAAATAAATACGTTGTTACATCGTAGTCATATTAAAAAGTAAAAAACACTAATATTAATAATTCTAAAAACATAATCTATAGCATAAAATGATCATCAAACGTAAAATCCTATGCACAACATAAAATACATTAAGTAAAACATTTATTTATTTATTTTAAAGTGTTTGTATACCGCTTTTACAAACAATGTTTAATCAAAACGGTTTACATAAGTATCTTAAAATTAAATTCAAGATAAAAGAAAAAATAAAAGAATCATAATATTACAAAAAGTATAAAAATAAACTATAAAAAAAAAATCAGCTAACTTAATTCTAATAAAAATAAGTAATGTATAATATAAAATATAAGATATACGGTACCATGTAAGTAAATGTGAAAAATCAGTTTGGTTCTGTTATTTAGTAGGTGTAATTTTGAATGCAATTTGAAATAAATATGTTTTTAAGGATTTTTTTAAATGATTCAAATTGGGTATGGAAAAACATTCTTAAGAACCTACACACATTGTAAAATTAATAAAAGCTATAAAACACTTCTATGTGTCATTGCTCTTGGATGTAAAAGCCTGCGTGCACAACCAAGTTTTAAGATCGGATTTAAAACGTTTGTGCGCTGTGATCACTCTTAATTCTTGTGGCATCGTGTTTCACAATGTTGGGCCTGCTAGTGATGTTGCTCTGTCCCTTTCTTGTGTGAGCCTCGCTGATTTTAATGATGGAATTGACAAAAGCCCTTTATTAGCGGATCGCAGGTTTCTTTGAGGGACATGTATTCGAATTTTAGTGTTAAGCCATTCGGTATTATCATCATTTAATATTTTATGAATAGTACATAATATCTTATACTGAATTCTGTATTCGATTGGAAGCCAGTGTAAATCTGCTGATATTGGAGTAATGTGCTCTGAACAATTCGTACCTGTTAAAATTCTGGCTGCTGTATTCTGAAGTATCTTTCGAGGTCTGATTGTTGATTTTGGTAAACCGAGTAGGAGGGAATTACAATAATTACAATAATCTGTGCTTGTGAATATTAAAGCCTGTAGTATTCATCTAAAATGTGAAAATGGTAGTAGCAGGTTTCGAATTTTTTAATAACATCAATTTTGCATAACCTTCTCTTACTTTTACTGATATATGTTGTTTGAAATTTAGTTCTCTGTCTCCTATTACCCCAGGTTCGTACTGTTTCTGTTAGTTCAATTTTTAGGTTGTTCTTTAGTGTAATTGGTGTTTGTACAATTTTCGTTTGTTTTCTCGCCAGATGAATAAATCCAGTTTTGTTTATATTTATTATTAACTCCATCTGCGTCAGGAGCTGTTTAATAAGATCTAAGTATAATTTTGCTGTTTCCAGAGTTTTTTCAATGGTATCGTCAATTGGCAATAGTAACTGAATGTCGCCTGTATATATAAGATATAAAATTCCAAGACTAGATAAAAAATGACAGATTGGTAAAATATAAATATTAAAAAGTGTAGCCGACAGTGCAGATCCTTGAGGAACGCCAGTTGTTAAGTCTATTTTGTCTGATAATTTATTATTGATTTGTACCTGATAAAATCTATTGGATAAAAACGATTTAAACCACGAGAGCGCGTCCTCAGACAGTCCAATCTCATTCAGTCTGGTATAGACTATTGTAATGCTTTATATTTAGGTCTTTCAGATTCTGCTCTTTACCCTTTGCAATTAATTCAAAATTCAGCTGCTCGTGTGCTTTCAGGAACCTCGCGTCGAAATCATATTACCCCTGTCCTTTATTCATTTCATAGGCTGCCAATTAAATATCGAATTCATTGCAAAGTTCTGTCAATTATTCATTCTCTTATCTATAATACATCATCTACATGGCTTTGTAGTAATCTCCGCATATATAAACCAGCCAGACAACTTAGATCTCTCTCAAAAAATCTCTTATATGTACCCACAGTTAAGTTGGCAAAATCAGAGTTAACTAGAAAAAGGGCCTTTTCAGTAGCTGGCCCTATATTATGGAATGCACTCCCAGATTCTCTTAGTCTTATTTCATCTACACAACAGTTCAAAAAATCATTAAAAACCCACTTATTTCAGAAAGCTTACAGTTCATTCATTAACTCCCAAAACTAATACATACCCACTTCTTCTTCATCATCAATTATTTCAGATTGTTATATCTTCTATAGCTATGCCACAAACTCAACCCACCTCCTGTTTATCATTGCAGGCTATGCATGTATGTTATTTTAATACTGTATTGTTATTTTACTGTATAATTTTTATTTCTTTCATTTAATTTATTTATTATGTATGTTTTGTTGTAAACCGTTTTGATTAATTCTTTTGAATTGTAAAGGCGGTATATAAACATTTTTAAATAAATAAATAAAATATTGAGCGTTGGAAAGAGCTGTGGTATTGAGTTTACTAGTTAGGTACTTGGGGGTAGATTTTAAAAGGAGCGCACTCGGCGTACACGGGAGCGCGCGCTACCCGGCTGGTTTTTTGTGCTGAAATCTCAAAGAAGCAGGAGGAAGCTACCAGGCATGCAAGAAAAGATAAAGCAGAAGCCAGACAAATGATAGATGACTGATGGTTGTCAACAGCAAAGCACATACCTCTTGCATAACCTAAAAGCTGGTCTGTTTCTGCACAGCTGACAAGTTCATCAGGTTTATGATAATCGCTTTAAACATCACTAAGCTCAGTGACAGTTAGGAAGCTGAGTGCTTGCAGGTTAATTGAGCAGGCCTTACATCTGTTCACAGACAGGGAAAAGAGTTTTACTTCTGTGGCTCACTAATTCTCCCAACTACGGATGCGGTTTCCTAGGGGTGTCCTATTAGGGACAGTGGCCGGCACATAATGAGAGAGGGTGGCATGGAATGCGGGCTGTTTTTTTTTCTTTTTCATTAAAAGTCTCTCTCGGGGAAAGAGAAGAATAAAGATTAACAAACTGAAACAAAAAAAAAGGTGATGTCAATTATCTCACAGTACTCATGCGCTACTAATAATTTAGCTAAACTGAATCTCCAGTGAAGACACCTTGTCAAAATTCCAACGTTTTATTCCAACAGACAATCAAAACATTTAACTTATTGGTTGCAGTCTTGAGGGGGAGGGAAGAGGAGAGGTTGATCTCAGGTTCAGAGCACTGACTCTAGAGTTGAAACAGCTGTTGTAGGAAGTGTACTGGAGATTTAAGTACCCTTATTGTGTGCATTTATTGTATGTATGGGTATGGTAAAAAAGGAAATACCTTTTCAAGGAACAGGAGAGATGAGAGGCAGCTTGCTTCTTTCTCTCAGAAGCAAACTCGCACACTGAAAGTCTCTCAGCAGGCATGAACCAGAATCTGAGCCAGTGGGAATTAGAGATGTGCATCGTTTTTTGTGTTCGTGTCGTTCTTCGTTTTTCGGCTGCCATGGAAAATGTCGGTTTTTTTCGGTTCGGGTCTTTTTTTTCGCGAAAAATCGATTTTTAGTTAGTGCGCGCTAACTCCCCGTTAGATTTTGTTACTTTTGTTAGTTTTTGTTAGTACGCGCTAATGGGAGTTAGCGCGCACTGACTCCCGTGAGTGCGCACTAATCGGAAAAACAAATTTTTACGAAAAAATGGGAAAATCCTGATTTTTTTTCGGGCTCCCTGAAACATGCCGAATTGGACAATTTCGTTGCAATTTTCCAATTCGGCAAAAACGAATGCACATCTCTAGTGGGAATGGCCCCAAATCAGTGGGAGCTGGAAACATGTGACCGTAAAGGGCCAACACCAACAAGACTACAGGAATATAGGGGCTTGTAGTCCTTCTGTGACATTACACTAGCTTACAAGCAGGAACAGAACAACTTTATATATCTTTTTATTGGACTAACAATACATTTCTTGATGAGCCTTTGGGAGCTAATACTTCATTTTGCTGAATTGTGCAAGTCTGTTAGTCATTAAACTATATTTCATTCCAGCCATTCCAGCTTTTATTCTGAGCTTGATTTAGGTGTAAGACATACTAGGTCTTTACCATTGAATATAATGTAGAAGAAAGAGGTGTAGCAGTAGGAGTGTGACCAGGGGCGGATTGGCCTATCGAGGCTTCGGGCATGCCCCGGTGGGCCAGTCCAGTGAATCACGTGGTCAGTGTTGGTCGCAGCGGCCCCCATGCCTGCTGTGACTAACATTGGACCCCCAGTTGCGTTTCTTTTACGAGAGTTTCCATCAGGGGAATCGTTAGCCCCATCAGTGCCCCGAGTCTCAGCATAGGCTCTCGCTAAGGAGAAGGCGCAACGCTGCCGTGTCGGTGTGAGCCAACATGGCACAAGGAGAGGAGGGGCAGTAGCAGGATCCAAGGTCGAGGAAGAAGCTGCAAGGCCTGAGGAGGCAGGGCCACAACTGTGTCGGCGGGGCCGCAAGGCCCAAAGAGGTATCAGCTGCTGTGCCAGCTAGGCCCGCCCCCAACGTTACTGCGGAAGTCTGAAATAGTGTGGGCATCTCTCCTCAGCTCGGGTTGTCTCTCTCCCTTCGGGAGGCGAGCAGTAGGCCTCCTGCTACTTCCCAACCGCTGGCTCCATGCAGAAAGAACCTCTGCTCCTCTGCCAAGGGTCCCCCTACTCTTCGGGCCTGCCTCCTCCCGCAGCAACAGGCGGGCAGCTCACCGGGAACCTTTTAATCCAGGGCTTTGCCTGCATCCCCCTAACCACCAATGTGAGCAAAAAAAAGCCCAAACAATTGTTAAAGTTAATAGGCTGCTTCTACTGCTCTGGCACTTTTTTGGGGGTGGGGGAGAGACAGTATGTGAGTGTATGTAACTGTGTGAGTAAACATGTGTGAAAATTGTGAGAAAATGTGTGCGAGACTGAACATTTGTGTGTTAGCATGTGAGAAAGTGTGTGTGTGTCTGAGCATATGTGTCATTGAGTATCAGACAAAGTGTATGAGACTGAGCATTTGTGTCAGTGAGTGCCTGAAAAAGTGTGTGAGACTGAGGATTTGTTTGTCAACATGTGAGAAAGTGTCAGTCAGTGAGCATGTGGGTCAGTGCCTGTGTGTACGAGTCAGTAAGTGTGTGAGACTGTGTGCGTCTCACACACTGTCTAGGGCAGTGGTTCTCAACCGGTGTGTTGCGGCACACTAGCGTGTTGCAAAGCACCGGCAGGTGTGTCACGCACTCGCTGCTCTCCCTCCCCCCCCCCCTTTCACCTCAGCGAGACAAACACTGCTACTGTTCCCGCTCGGGCTATCGGCACATTCAAGCCCCGAGGGGGAACGGCAGCAGTGCTGGTGAAAGCTGGCAACAGGAACATGACCTTTTCTTCTTCCTGCCTCTGTGGCCTGGAAGAGGAAGTGATGTTTACCGGGCACGCAGGAAGAAGAAAAGGCCATGCAGTAGCAATCACATCCCAAAACTCTCCCCGGCCCTGCTACACTCTGCAGTTTGCCCGTGCTGCGATCATCGCGGAACAGTGCGGTCAGCTGAGAATGTGGCCGCCGGTATTTCCTGCCGCGCAGCTGTTGGGGAAAACTGTCCATCAGCTGCCCGGACCCGGAGCTGAAGATCAGTGCTGGCTGGCCACTTTGCCAGGGGCTGCAGGAGTATGATGCTGGTGCTGCTGCCCCCCTCCTCCATCCGGCTCTGACCTCCCCTTCTTTCGCCAGCGCAACACCAGCAAGAAAACAATAATAATAATAATCAAACTGCAAAAAAAAATAAAAGGCTGGAGTGAGGAGAAAAAAACCCATAAAATTGAATTCTAAGCTGACTGCTCTATGCCATGATAGCAGCACGAGCAATGAGCTGAGTGCTGCCTTCTTACCACTGCAGGGCAGGGAGATCATTCCTGCTGCAGTTTCTAGCCTGTCAGGACTCTGCTTTTAATAGCAGCATACCGGCTACCTTGTGCTGTAGCTGCCATGTGTGCTGGGGGTGGGGGGTGAGTGAGTGAGTGAGGTAGAGAGTGAGCCTGCATGTGTGTAAGTGTATGAGAGAATGTTTGTGTGTGTAAGTAAGTGAGAAAAAGTGTGAGAGCAAGATACTGCTCAGGAAAGTCACTGGTGTGTGAGAAAGAGATTGGTCAGGGACGTGACTGGTGTGAGAGAGAAAGAGATTGGTCAGGGAGGTGACTGGTGTGTGTGTGTGTGTGTGAGAGAGATGTTGGTCAGGGAGATAAATGGTATGTGTGAGAGAGCGATGAGTTCTCAGGGTCAGACACTGTCCTGGGCAGGAAAGGTGGGTAAAAATTCCTCTCAAACAAAAGGAACAAATATATTCTCTAAAAATATAACTCACTTCTCTCATGGGAAGACACTGTTGTGTCCTTCCTGTTAGTCTAGCCAGGGAAACACAGCTCTTCTCCCTGATGTCCTCCAGGCAGATGGGAAAAATCCTCCCAGGAGCAGGAACTGAGATTGTAAAAAAAAATAAATAAAAATTACTGTAATAACAATCTTCCTTTCTTCTAAAGCCAGCCCCCTTCTAGACCAGTTGAGTACTGACAAAGGGATATGCTTCGGTCCCCTCCCAGGTTCCAGGCTATGGGGCCTAATATTGCAGAAGGGGGAATCTCCAATCATAGCACGCGTCTCCTTTCACGAAACTTAACTGAAACTTCCCACACTGATTTCACGCTCCGCCTGTTTTTAATATAGGATGGTCGACCAATCCAAGCAGCCTCATTGGAAGTGCTTGTCAGGAATAGTCTGCTCCTTCTCCTTCCTAAATCCTAACCCATGGCCTGAACTACTGGGTTTCTACAAGTCAATCTAGGTGAAGACTGGTGCCATGCAAAGCTGATTATAGAAACTGTATTTACAGATAATCTACAATGATAGTCTTAACTTTGAGATTTATAATTAACATTGGCCTGCAGACCCCTCACTGAAGTTTTATGTATTTTCCAAATGTACCTTTTTGCCTAGTATTTAATCTGTAATACAGTATACTAAGCAAACATTTGTGCATCCTGGTAAGTCTGTAGGCAAAAATCTGGACTTCCTGTTGGGCAGATCTGAATATAAAATATGTGGTCCCAAAAAGTAAATTGAAATTCACCATAATAAAAAATACAGTATTTATTTTTTTTTTACAGTGAAATCAGTATTGTTTGCAACTAATTACTTAAAAACAAAGCCAACTCAATGGAAAAACTAAAGACATAATGAGATGCTTTCCAACTATTAAAGAATATTCAATTGTTATCTCATTTCAAGGAGAATTTAGCATGCATTCTGTACTATGATTATTTGATATTTTTATGGATAAACAAACATAAAATGTGATCCCTTTGAAATCAGGTGATGGCTGAACTTTTGCGCTGCATGCAGATGTTTTTTCTGATCCAGTCTGGAACACTTATCTTGATATCCCTTCATGAAAGGACGGCAGAAAAAGGGGTCTGGTAGAGAAATTCCGTCTCTGTTAAATTCTGTCTATAGGCAGAAAACATCACAGTGGTTATTTTGCAGACACATCAAAGTAAAAGCTAAAGAAAATATACTCATTGATTTGTTTTATGGGATTAGAACAGAATAGCACACAGTTCTTAATTTGAACCATAAAACCCCAGTCTTTGTTGGTTCTTACATTCTTATGCTTATCCTGGCAATGACAAAATACCAAGGGCACCTTGGTGTGTGCATCTGTCTCTGTATTTAACTTCACAGTGTACAACTACATTTGTGTAGAGTGGCAAGCCTATAAAATACTAATTGGGCTGCAACCGATATTTTAATGTCTGCAAAAGCTTTGTCAGCTATAATACTGCAACTGCTGACTGTACTGATGTCATTGAGGAATGGATATCATAGACGTGAGCACTGACAGTGAAATGACAATTACTAGTACAGATTGGAAAAAGGCTCCATTATCTTTTCAAAATTGTTAATCTTTTTTTTTTTTTTTTTAAATAACAGGCTATTTTTCAATAGTCATTTTGTTAATTATGAGCCTGATATTCAAAGCTGCTTAGCCAGATAAATAGCGATTTATCTAGCTAAGTGGTGGCTGCTGAATATCCGACTGCATTCAGAAGTTGCCAGCCGAATATGCCACTTATTCGGCTAAGTATATAGCTGGATAACTCAGAGGCAGGCAATGGGCATAATGGGGCAACACTACTTATCTGGCTTACTTAGCTGGATAAGTGCCAATATTCGGACTAACTTAGCTGGAATTATGTTATTTGTCTAAGTAGTGCAGAATACAGGGATTTTCAGCATAAGAACATAAGAAATTGCCATGCTGGGTCACACCAAGGGTCCATCAAGCCCAGCATCCTGTTTCCAACAGAGGCCAAACCAGGCCACAAGAATCTGGCAATTATCCAAACACTAAGAAGATCCCATGCTACTGATGTAATTAATAGCAGTGGCTATTCCCTAAGTAAACTTGATTAATAGCCGTTAATGAACCCAGCTACACTAACTGCACTAACCACATCCTCTGGCAACAAATTCCAGAGCTTTATTGTGCATTGAGTGAAAAAGAATTTTCTCCAATTAGTCTTAAATGTGCTACTTCATGGTTATGAATTATATTCAGCAAGTACAGTATTATAGGTGGTATATCTAAGCTAGGTTTTGTTAGACTTCAAAACATATATTTTTTAAACGAATTTAAAACAAATCTGTTTCTTTATGAAAGGAAGCTTTTATGAAATACATTGATAGTTTCTCAGTTTATTTATTAAATATGCATAACGATGTACTAATATCATCTCTCTTAACGGTTCGGGTTAATGAATATCCAATGTCTTTCATTTGATGGATTTATTGTATATTCCACACTATCTGAAGCTCAGTGGATTACTGTAGTTACAATGAAGTCAATTTTCAAAAAGTTTAGGTATGTAACTTTGGGGGTTAGGCTTCTAAATTGGTCCTTTTGAAAATTTACTAGGGCTGAGTTCCTCCAACATTTAACTTTCTAAAAAGTAAGTGGTGGGATTTAAGATGGTACCCTAGGAGTTGAACATTTCCACACAAGTTCTGCCTCTGTTTGGATTTTTCTTCAAATGATTGCTTTGCTTGGTTATGGGAAGGAAGAGGAAGGGAGTAGTGTGTGCTTCCCTACCTTCTATAAGCCTTGCTGTGCAGTCCTCCGTGATGCGTTTTTTTCCTGAGTGTGTTGGCATCTACATTTGGTCTAGTGCCCCTTGTTGCTAGGGATAGGAGTGAAGCCCCTCCCCAGCCCAAGTCAGGTATCTCTGAGCTTGGATGCGTGATTGATCCCCTCACCCTTCCCCACTGCTGTGGTGCACGCTGGTTGGGAGCAACTACAAGTTGAGAATTTCTCCATGGGATTCTTACTAGAGCGTGAAGGAGTGCTTATGGCAAGACATAAGAGTGTTCAGTTGGTGGAGGCTGCCTTGATGTCGGATGACAGAGGAGTTGGCGGTGGGGAGATGTTGGCTCCTTTGCTGATGGCATCGGCAGCCATGAGAGAAGGTGAATTGACCATGGACAGTTCTGAGGTGCCTTGCTCTCCACAAACTGCCTCTGCCCCTAGGTTAGGCAGCTTAGGGGGATATGGTGAACTGACTCAATTTGGCAAGCCATTACCCACTTTGAACACTCTGTTTCTCAAAGGCTAAGCAGCTTAGAGAGTTTATCGAGGAGAGACCATGATCAAATTTTCAGGGTAGAGCATATCACGGTACATTTTTTGGAGAATTTGAAGTCAGTGGAAGGGAAAGTGAAGAATTTACAGAGCATGGGTGATAGTCTCACGTGAGATGGATTTAGAACTCAGTGCCTGATTGAAATAATTGAAAATAAGATGCGGTCTTTGAACCTTTGAGCTCTGAACTTTCCTAAGACTCCATTGATGGGTACTATACTTGAAAGAAGTATAAACAGTGCTTATTATTTACCATTTAAAAAGTGCTCGAGTAGTGTAGGGGTGCAAGATGAAGCAGGACATAATATGGCTGTAGACACCCTGTACTTGTCTGCTTTTCTTGAAAAATCTTAAGAGGAGACTAGTAGGGATACCTTAATAATCTCCTTAGTCTATTCTTTAAAAATCAAGGGAGTTTTGGGGGCAAAAAGTATGACTTTTCTTGATTTTCTGCTTGGAAACACAAAGTAGATAGAAACAATTTCTATGAACGCGTCAAGATGTGATTGCCATTGGGGCTGAAATTTTTCTTTGTTTTCTTGTGTTTGCTTAAATATGAAAATGTAAGGTACATTTTTTTGACCCCAAATAATTTAGAACCTTCTTGGATTCTAAGATTACTGGTGATGGTAGGAATGTGGCTGGGGCCAATGAGAGTTTGCAGTCTTGCAAGCCGATAAGGTATCTATCTGGGGCATAATTTCATGGTAATGATATATTTAGATCTGCTTAACTTTCTTTCTGGATGCCTTCTTTGTTGAGGACTGCATAGGGGAATACTGTGTTCTATAATTTTCTTTTTTGGATATTTCTGTTATATTGTAATTTTATTAGACCATGGTTCCTATTTTCTTGCAAATAATGTTTATTATTTTTGAAATAAAAATATGTGGCTAGCTATGGGGGCAGAGTTAGGGAGGGAATACACAGCATTCATTTTCAGCATTAGGCATTTAACTTAGGGGCCTAAATCTAGGCAAAAGAATAGGAGTCTTAAATTCAGGATTCTAATTTTTAAGAACCCTAATGTTAGGATTCTGAGGTATCAGATGGTGTGTGAACCCTGGGCCGAAGTGAGAGGTGTTACCGCCCATGGAGAGGAGCCCCATGAGCCTCACTGTCAGGAGACTAGGTCTCAGCTAAGGAAGGCACAGAATGAATAGAATCTTTATTAAAGAGATAGAAGCACTATCCATAGAGCGGGGGGTGCTAGAGAGAGATGGTCACACAGGCCCTGAGACAGAGGGTCGGTGGGATAGGTAGTGCCCTGAGGGTAAACTGTTCCGGCCCGGGGGCATTTCAGGGGCGTGGCCGAGGCCTCCAAAATCGCTCCCAGGTTGGGGCATCACGCGGCGGCGGCAGACTGGGGCAGGCGTAACTTTTGCGATAAAGGTAGGGGGGGTGTAGATAGGGCTGGGGGGGGGGGGGTAGGTTAGGTAGGGGAAGGGAGGGGAAGGTGGGGGGAGGCCGAAGGAAAGTTCCCTCTGAGGCCGCTCCAATTTTGGAGCGGCCTCGGAGGGAACGGGCAGTACGCGCAGGGTTCGGCGCGCGCAAGGTGCACAAATGTGCACCCCCTTCTGCGCGCCGACCTCGGATTTTATAAGCTACGTGCAGCTACGCGCGTATCTTATAAAATCCGGCGTACTTTTGTTTACGCCTGGTGCGCGAACAAAAATACGCGCAGGTGTACTTTTGTAAAATCTACCCCTTAGAGTCCTATTGGATCTCTACTAATAGAAATATGCTAAGTAAATTTGAAAAGTAAAAGTAAAGTTGAAAAGCGCCTCACCATCAGGCGCCAGCGAGCGGGGAGGCCACCCTCCATCCTGGGCCCCCGCAAGAAGTGAACACCATCTTAAATAATAAAAAAGAAACGGAACTATCATCAGGAGGTGAGGGGAAATGGGTGACTGCGATGTGTGACCACGCCCCTCCCCCGACGTCAACTCTTTGTGCTTCATTTACTATTTTTTCTTTTACGTTTTCTGTTAAGTAACCTTTTTTCAAGTTCCTACCTTATGCCTTTGTTAACAATTTTATTATAAATGTTCTCTGTATTTGACTATGGAAATATTTTTTCCTGCTTTTTCTGTTTTATGTAAACCGGTATGATTTGCATTTTAATGTAAGAATGTCGGTATATAAAAATTATAAATAAATAAATAAATGAATAGAGAAGAGAGATTGGGTGTATCTCCCCCATATGGGAGGTTTCAGTGGTGGAATTTGGGTTCTTGAAGTATAGAATTTTTACTTAGCCCTTAAAAGAGGCAGGAAGTCCCTGTTTCTACTCCTGCTTTTATTGTGTTTTCTTTTGGGAAAGGGCCTTTAGGCCTCTTGGAACAAGAAATAGATGCCTTGTTCCATATTCAAGGATACCTGTTTTTGCCCCTTTTTCTTATTGGGCAAAGGGAGTTTATTCACCTTTCCTTCCTCATTTTTAGTTGTATTTTGAAACTTGACCATTTGGCTGAGTTCCCCAAGGATCCAGGGACTCGGTGGCTAACATCATAAAGGAGTTTGGGAATCTCTAAATAAAGAGATTCCATTACCCTTAATTTATTATTTTAAATGATTTATAGTCCACACAGATCCAAGGTATTGGCAGTGTACAAAAGAAGGTCACTGAAGGAATGAATTTCACTCATTCTTGGGAGGAAGAGAAGTTGTACTTAAAAGAAGACCAGTGGCACTCATCCGATGTTATCCACTATTATTATATCTTCTGGATATTGAGGAGTGAAGTAGGGAGGTATTCTCTAGGTACCATCAAGGGCAATGAGAAAGCTGGAAAGGAAGTAAAAACTAAATTTTCTACATCTGGACAAAGGTATCAGACATGGGACTTTATTTTATGTCATCTCAATTGGGTTTGGTTATCCTATCCACCAAGTTTGGGAGGAACTCAAAAACTACCTCTGCTCTTGGGAAGGATCAAGACCTAAAGAACAAATTAACTCAAACTACAAAGTCACAGATCTATTGGAGACTACAAGTGTAAATGGACTATATTGAACAAGGATTTGTAAAGGAGCATTTTTAGCAACTTTAAGTCAATTATAAAATAAAGTTGAGTTGGAATTCACAGTCAGTTTCTAGCGTGATTATTACTGTAAGCCTTAAAGACTGCAAGACAATGCTCAGGGCCTTGGAGAGAAGTCTCCTCCCTGTCCACCCCCAGCAGTGAATCCTGAAAAGAAGTAAAGCTTAAGGAAAGTGTAAGCCATTAACAGCATGAACTCTTAACATTGTGACCCTGGCATTATATTAGGGTCCTAAATCCAGGAAAAGAATTGCAGTCCTGAATTCAGGTGAATTTTCAGCCAATTATTTAGGCTACTAAGTTTGACTGAAAATAGGCACCTAATTTAGGGCCAGATTCATTAAGGCTTTGCTCCCATTTTTTGCCTACGGGGGAAAATCCCTTACTGGATAACTTTTAAACAGCTGCGCAGGCGCACATGTGGGTGTGTATGCCAGCTCATGCTACTGGGTACGGCTATTTTATAACGAATGTGCGTATGTGCACACGTGATATAAAATAGGCCGTTCGCATGTACACGTGCACGCAGTTTTATATGGATGCACGCAGATGTGCGGAAATGCTGCCTCTACTGCGTAAGTGGGGGCGTTTTGGTAGATACGCACACTGTTGCAATTACCAAAAAAATGTCATTCCCAGTTCACTCAGCTAAGGGATTGGACTTCCTACCCTCCTTTTTACTCTGTAAATTAGCCCCAACCCATAAAACCCAACTAAGCTTGTTAGTTTTTTTTTCTTTTAGGACTTATATGCCATCCATGGCAGACGTAAAGTTATGCGGTAGGGGACCCTAGTGCGCGCTTATGCGCATAAATATTTACATGCAGATTTCATTGAGAAATCCAGGAATGCCCTGCCCACACCACACCCACGCCCCGCCCCTTTCCCATAAACCTTTTTGTGAGCGTACCGGGAGATACGCGCTTACTCGCGCGCCTTTTAAAATCTGTGCAGCGCGCCCTGGCACATCTTCTGCATGTATCTCCTGGCTTCGTGAATCAGGTGCTTATGGCCTTATTTACTAAGTATTTTTCCTATAGACACAAAATGGGAGAAAACCTTTAGTAAATGATCTCCCTAGGCTGCTAACATAGGTCCAGAGCCACTAAGCTGTGATGTTTTTTCACAGGCAGGGGTCCCACTATCATGGGAGGGTGTCACTGCGATAGTGGGGCACCGCCCCTGGAAAAAAATTGCAGCTTTATGGTGTCTTGTTTCGTGGTCAAACACCGTGGGACAAAAGAGTATGGCGAGTGGCCCTTTAACGCGATGGCAGCCCCAACCTCATGGGACCGTCATTGCCTTAAAGGGTCAGTGGCCTCCCTCCAAAATAAATCCTGGCAAAGAGGGGAGGTTGAACAGGGGTTGAGTACTGACTCTCAGCCTACCCTGGGGGCCTACACTCAAGTGGTCCTGACTCCCCACAAAGTGTAAAAACGAAAAAAAAAACACCTGCGCAGCCTCCCAAATCCATCAAATAAAAGTGTTGAGCCACTTCTGGCCTTCCCTTCTCATCCCCCCCCCAGTCCATCAAATAAAATTTATGATCTGACCCTGGCCCCCACCTTCACATCCTATAAGAACATAAGAACATAAGAAAATGCCATACTGGGTCAGACCAAGGGTCCATCAAGCCCAGCATCCTGTTTCCAACAGTGGCCAATCCAGGCCACAAGAACCTGGCAAGCACCCAAAAACCAAGTCCATTCCATGTAACCATTACTAATGGCAGTGGCTATTCTCTAAGTGAACTTAATAGCAGGTAATGGACTTCTCCTCCAAGAACTTATCCAATTAAACACAGCTATACTAACTGCACGAACCACATTCTCTGGCAACAAATTCCAGAGTTTAATTGTGCGTTGAGTAAAAAAGAACTTTCTCCGATTAGTTTTAAATGTGCCCCATGCTAACTTCATGGAGTGCCCCCTAGTCTTTCTACTATCCGAAAGAGTAAATAACCGATTCACATCTACCCGTTCTAGACCTCTCATGATTTTAAACACCTCTATCATATCCCCCCTCAGTCGTCTCTTCTCCAAGCTGAAAAGTCCTAACCTCTTTAGTCTTTCCTCATAGGGGAGTTGTTCCATTCCCCTTATCATTTTGGTAGCCCTTCTCTGTACCTTCTCCATCGCATCCTCCCTCCTAGTCTATCAAATAAAATTGATGATCCGGCTCCCAGTCCCCCTTCCCATCCTCTCCAGTCCATCAAATAAAATTTATGATCAGGCTCCCTTAGTCCATCAATTAAAATTGATGATCTGGCCCCGGCCCCGCCTTCCCATACCCAGCCCACTCCCTGAAACATTAAATAGAAAAGGAATGTCCGGAGCTCTGCCTCTCCTGCAGCCGCCTTGCCCCAACCCTCCCCCCTCCGGCACCTGCCAACCTTAAAAAGGATCCCACGTAGGGGGCCGGGTGAACCCTCACAGCCGGTAATGTCGCTGACCAGACCTTGCCCCAGCCATGTGACAGGGGTAAGGTTTGGGGATCAGACCTCGTGGACTGGGTCCAATCCCCTGACCCTGCCTCAGTTACATAGCAGGAGCAAGGTCAGGTTTGCACCATTTTGGAAAATAGCACCGACCGGGCCGGGTACGAGGGTGCACCCGGCCCCTACGCGGGATCCGTTTTAAGATTTGGGGAGGCGCTGGAGTGGGGGGAGGATGGCTAAGGGGGAAGGGGCCCGGGACCCTAAGAACATCTCTTCTCCAAGCTGAAAAGTCCTAACCTCTTTAGTCTTTCCTTATAGGGGAGTTGTTCCATTCCCCTTATCATTTTGGTAGCCCTTCTCTGTACCTTCTCCATCGCAATTATATCTTTTTTGAGATGCGGCGACCAGAATTGTACACAGTATTCAAGATGCGGTCTCACCATGGAGCAATACAGAGGTATTATGACATTTTCCGTTTTATTCACCATTCCTTTTCTAATAATTCCCAACATTCTGTTTGCTTTTTTGACTGCCGCAGCACACTGTACCAACGATTTCAATGTGTTATCCACTATGACTCCTAGATCTCTTTCTTGGGTTGTAGCACCTAATATGGAACCCAACATTGTGTAATTATAGCATGGGTTATTTTTCCCTATATGCATCACCTTGCACTTATCCACATTAAATTTCATCTGCCATTTGGATGCCCAATTTTCCAGTCTCACAAGGTCTTCCTGCAATTTATCACAATCTGCTTGTGATTTAACTACTCTGAACAATTTTGTGTCATCTGCAAATTTGATTATCTCACTCGTCGTATTTCTTTCCAGATCATTTATAAATATATTGAACAGTAAGGGTCCCAATACAGATCCCTGAGGCACTCCACTGTCCACTCCCTTCCACTGAGAAAATTGCCCATTTAATCCTACTCTCTGTTTCCTGTCTTTTAGCCAGTTTGCAATCCACGAAAGGACATCGCTACCTATCCCATGACTTTTTACTTTTCCTAGAAGCCTCTCATGAGGAACTTTGTCAAACGCCTTCTGAAAATCCAAGTATACTATATCTACCGGTTCACCTTTATCCACATGTTTATTAACTCCTTCAAAAAAGTGAAGCAGATTTGTGAGGCAAGACTTGCCCTGGGTAAAGCCATGCTGACTTTGTTCCATTAAACCATGTCTTTCTATATGTTCTGTGATTTTGATGTTTAGAACACTTTCCATTATTTTTCCTGGCACTGAAGTCAGGCTAACTGGTCTGTAGTTTCCCGGATCGCCCCTGGAGCCCTTTTTAAATATTGGGGTTACATTTGCTATCCTCCAGTCTTCAGGTACAATGGATGATTTTAATGATAAGTTACAAATTTTTACTAATAGGTCTGAAATTTCATTTTTTAGTTCTTTCAGAACTCTGGGGTGTATACCATCCGGTCCAGGTGATTTACTACTCTTCAGTTTGTCAATCAAGCCTACCACATCTTCTAGGTTCACCGTGATTTGATTCAGTCCATCTGAATCATTACCCATGAAAACCTTCTCCATTACTGGGTCCTCCCCAACATCCTCTTCAGTAAACACCGAAGCAAAGAAATCATTTAATCTTTCCGCGATGGCCTTATCTTCTCTAAGTGCCCCTTTAACCCCTCGATCATCTAACGGTCCAACTGACTCCCTCACAGGCTTTCTGCTTTGGATATATTTAAAAAAGTTTTTACTGTGAGTTTTTGCCTCTACAGCCAACTTCTTTTCAAATTCTCTCTTAGCCTGTCTTATCAATGTCTTACATTTAACTTGCCAATGTTTATGCTTTATCCTATTTTCTTCTGTTGGATCCTTCTTCCAATTTTTGAATGAAGATCTTTTGGCTAAAATAGCTTCTTTCACCTCCCCTTTTAACCATGCCGGTAATCGTTTTGCCTTCTTTCCACCTTTCTTAATGTGTGGAATACATCTGGACTGTTCTTCTAGAATGGTATTTTTTAACAATGACCACGCCTCTTGGACATTTTTTACTTTTGTAGCTGCTCCTTTCAGTTTTTTCCTAACAATTTTTCTCATTTTATCAAAGTTTCCCTTTTGAAGGTTTAGCACGAGAGCCTTGGATTTGCACACTGTTCCTTTTCCAGTCATTAAATCAAACCTTTTTTTTATGTAATCTTTTGGAGCCGGGGCCAGATCATCAATTTTATTTGATGGTTTGAGGAAGGGATGGAAGAGGGGGCCACGAGCAACTCAACGTTTTTATTTGATGGATTCGGGGGGAGGGGGGCTAGGGCCCCATCGCCTTGCAGGTCCGTTTTTTTTCATTTTTACATTTTGTAGGGAGTTGAGGCCACTTCGAGTGATGGCCCTGGGTTGAGCCAGGAGTCAGCACTGAACCCCATTCAACCTCCCCTCTTTGCTGGGATTTTTTTTGGGGGGGAGTTTGCCGCTGCTTTAAATGTGAGGCAGGAGCCTTGGGACCCCTTTAGGGTCCTGGGTCTTCTGCCTCACATTTACTGCTTTTCCAAGAGGTGTAGGTATTTATCACGGCTGACAACCTTCTCAGTTGGCCAAGATAAAATATTTGCATAGGATTGCCTATGCATGACCTTCTTTGCATTTGTTTGCATTATTCATGCATGCAAAGAAGGTCAATGTAATAGGTGAGGGAACCTGGGCGGGTAGTTGCAAAATATCGCGTATATTGTGTGGTATCACCGCGATAGTGCACGATATATATGATATAATGCACATTAGAGCACTAACACAGCTTGATGCATATCCCTGTTAGGTCCCTAAGTACAAGAGCTCAGCTTTTTTAGAATATCGACCTCAATAATTAGAGAGAGTAGATGAAACAACTGAAAATACATTAATAAATCCTCAGTGGTTTGCAGTACGTATAATAAATTTAGGGAGTGGATAAGACAAGGTGGAAATATAACAACTCACACACAAGATGGTGGAATACAATAGCAAACCCATATTGGGTTACAGTAGTTGCAATAAACAAGGAGGATAACTTTCAAACAAATGCATGCAGTGAAATATATGTGTGTATATAGCTGCGCGTAATTTTACCTTAGCATTTTATAACTTGCGCGTATGATATACGTGTATTTTATAAAATATTTATTTATTTATTTTAAAGTCTTTTCTATACCGTCGCTAAGTTATATACCATCGCAACGGTTTACATGTAGGCACATAATTAATGTAGGTAAACATGTACTATAGTACACGTCTAACAGGTGCCGCCAGGGTTCAGTTACAATACATCATTAAAGACAATCAATTGTTTAGTGAAGTAGGTCATGACCGAGTGTACCAAGGTACTTTCACGGGTAAAATTCATTATACATAGTGTTACAGTTATGCTTATAGTGGTAGAGTTCATAGACTACTCTACTGTACATTCCTAAGTACTGTGTGTTGGTGCTCTTCTGCCTATTCCTGAATATTTCCTACTAGCCGTTAAGCCCGTAACAACGGGCTCGGTCCATTTCCTTCCCACTCCCTCCCCCTCATTCTCCCTCCTCCCTCACTCTCTCCCCCCTCCCTCTCACTTCCCCCCTCCCCCCTCCCTCTCTCTCCCTCCCCCTCCCTCCCTTCCTCTCTCTCTCTCTCCCTTCCTCTCTCTCTCTCTCCCTCCCTCTCCCCTTCCCCCCCTCTCGCCCTCTCTCTCCCTCCCTCTCCCCCTCCCCCCTCTCTCCCCCTCCCTCTCTCTCACCTTCCCCTCCCTCTCTCTCACCTTCCCCCTCCGCTCCCTCTCTCTCACCTCCCTCCCTCCCTCTCCCCTTCCCCTCTCCCCTCCTCTCTCTCACCTCCCTCCCTCCCTCTTCCCCCTCCCTCCATCTCTCACCTCCCTCCCTCCCCCCTCCCTCCCTCTCTCTCTCTCACCTTCCCCCTCCCTCTCTCTCACCTCCCCCTCCCTCCTCTCCACCTCCCCTCCCCCTCTCTCCCTCCCTCCTCCTCTCTCTCACCTCCTCCTCTCTCTCCACCTTCCTCCCCTCCCCTCTCCCCCCTTCCCCCTCCCCTCCCTCCCTCTCTCCTTCCCCTCTCCCTCCTTCTCCCTCCCCCCTCCCCTCACTCTCTCCTCCCTCTCTCCCCTCCCTCTCACTCCCCCCTCCCCTCACTCTCTCCTCCCTCTCTCAATCCCCTCCCCTTTAAGATCATCCACAGCCGGCAGACGGAAGATCTCCGGGGGGGGTTGTCCCTCCCGCGCCCGCACGGCGCCGCTACTGCTCCTCCCGCTCCTGCTCGTCGTCTCTGCCGCCGCTACTGCTCCTCCCACTCCTGCTTCTCACCGCCGCCGCCACTCCTGCGGCCCCAGCGCCATTTTTTTTTTCGGCATGCTCGGCTCTGACCGACGTGCTCGCCCGCGCATGCGCGGTAAAGCTGCTCTCTACTGCACATTTGCGGGCCATCGGTCAGAGCCCATTTATAAGGTAGATTCTCCCGTCTCTTTGTAAAATGCTTGTTTAAAAAGCCATGTTTTTAGACTTTTCTTAAATGTTTTGAGATCTCTTTGTAATCTGATCTCTAGAGGCATTGTGTTCGAAATTGTGGGGCCTGCTAATGATAAGGCCCTTTCTCTCACTTGGGTTAGTCTTGCTGTTTTTACTGAAGGAATGTTTAAGAGTGCTTTATTTGCTGATCGAAGGTTTCTGTGTGGGACGTGTACCCGTAATGCTGTGTTTAGCCAGTCTGATTTCTCATCATGTATTAGTTTTGTGAATGGTACATAGGGTTTTGTATTTAATTCTGTGTTCAATAGGTAACCAATGTAGTTCTGCCAGGGTTTCAGTTATATGGTCCCTTCTCCTTTTTCCAGTTAGTATTCTAGCTGCTGTGTTCTGAAGTATTTGAAGTGGTCTTAATGTTGTATTTGGTAGTCCTAGTAGAAGGGCATTACAGTTGCCCATGCTGGAGAAAATTAGTGCCTGTAGGATTGTTCGGAAATCAGTTTGAGTTAGTAATGGTTTTAGTTTTCTGAGTACCATGAGTTTTGCATAACCTTTCTTTACTTTTAGTGATATGTGCTGTTTTAGGTTGATTTCAGGGTCCATTATTATTCCAAGGTTTTGTACTTTTTCAGCTAGTTCAATTTTCTGGTTGTCTTTGAGGATTATTGAAGTTTGGCTGATTACAGTATTTTTCTGTTCTAGGTGTAGAAATTCTGTTTTATTAGTATTAATTACAAGTTCCATTTGGTTCAGTAGTTGTCTTATAATGCCTAGGTACATGTTAGCTAGGTTTAATGTTTTCTCTAATGTGTCATCTACAGTTAGAATTAGTTGAATATCGTCAGCATAAATGAAATGTATGATACCTAGTCCTGCAAGCAAGTGACATAAGGGCAGCATGTATATGTTAAAGAGGGTTGCAGACAGGGCTGATCCCTGTGGAACTCCTGTTTTGAGTTTGATTTTTTTCTGATAATGTGTTGTTGACCTGAACTTGGAAAAACCTGTTTTTTAGATATGAACTGAACCAGTTTTATTGTTTTGTCGTGTAATCCAATTTCTTCTAGTCTATTTAGCAGTATTTTATGGTTTACTGTGTTGAAGGCTGCCGGTAGTCAAGCATTATTAGAATGTAGTGTTTCCTGCTATCAAAACCTCTTAGAATGTTATCTGTTAGAGAGAGGAGCAGTGTCTGTGCTGTAGTGTTGAGATGGATACAGTATGTTATTGTTATCCAGGTGTTCAGCCAGCGGTTTCTATACTGTTTTTTCTATTAGTTTAGCTATTAAGGGAAGATTTGATACTGGGCGGTAGTTGTTCAGGATAAGGGGGTCACTGTTTTTTTTTCTTAATGATTGGTTTTATCATTGCTCCTTTCAGTATATCTGGCATATGTCCTTCTTTTAGAGATAGTTTTATGATTTTAGCTAGTGTATAGGCGACTGTGTTAGCTGATTTCTTAAGTTCAAATGTTGGTATTGAGTCGATTTTGTGTGGGGCGGGGTTTATATTTTTTAGCATTTTTTCCACTTCCATCTCATATATCTCAGTAAATGATGACCATTGGTTGACATCTCTTTTTTGCATTTTAATTTCTTGGTTGGCAGTGTTTGGAAGTTTTGTTTCTTAAGTTAGTAATTTTATCACTGAACAATTTGGCGATTTCATTACATTTTGATTCTGGTAGGTTTTGTGGTGATTCTTGCTTGTCATTGGTTAGGTTTGATACTATTGAGAATAGTGTTCTTGGATTGTTAGCAAACTTTTCTATTTTATTGCTGAAATATTCTTTCTTAACATTGAGGATTAGTTGTTTGTAAAACGCTAGATGTTTTCTGTATTTGGTTAGGTTAGCGGTTGTTATGTGTTTTCTCCATCTTTTTTCCATTGATCTGAGGGTCCTTTTTGCGTCTTTTACTTTTTCATTATGCCAGGGGTTATTTTGTCTTGCTTCTTTTTTCTTTATTGATTTGATGGGGTTTATTTCGTCAGCTATTTTTTGGTTGTTTCTATCCATGTTTCTGTGGCAGAACTGCAGTTGGTGTAGTCAATATTAGTTAGCTTTTCCTCTAGTTTGTTGTTTAGTTTTTCAGTATTAAAAGGTGGTCTGTATTTAAATTCTATGGGTTTATGATTTGGTTTGGTCTTTACCCCTCAACATACACATAGGGGTAGATTTTTAAAAAAAGCGCGATCGCGTACTTTTGTTTGCGCAGCAGGCGCAAACAAAAGTACGCTGGATTTTATAAGATACGCGCGTAGCCGCGCGTATCCTCTAAAATCCTGGATCAGCGCGCGCAAGGCTGCCGATTTTGGGCAGCCGGCGCGTGCCAAGCCGCGCAGCCTGCCTCCATTCCCTCCGAGGCCGCTCCGAAATCGGAGCGGCCTCGGAGGGAACTCTCTTTCGCCCTCCCCTCACATCCCCTCCCTTCCCCTACCTAACCCACCCCCCCGGCCCTATCTAACCCCCCCCTACCTTTATCCATGGATTTATGCCTCCCGGAGGGAGACGTAAATCCACGCGCGCCAGCGGGCTGCTGGCGCACCGAGACCCGACCCGGGGGCGGTTCCGGAGGGCACGGCCACGCCCCCGGAACGCCCCGGCCCGAAACCACGCCCCCAGGCCGGCCCCCGGGCCGGCCCCCGGGCCCGCCGCGTCCCGCCCCCAAAACGCTGCGTCGTTCGGCCCGCCCCCGACACGCCCCCTTCCAAAAACCCCGGGACCTACGTGCGTCCCGGGGGTCTGCGCGCGCCGGCGGTCTATGGAAAATAGGCGCGCCGGCGCGCAAGGCCCTGCTTGCGTAAATCCGGGCGGATTTACGTGAGCAGGGCTTTTAAAATCCGCCCGATAGGCTTGCACACAAATACATGCAATGCATTGAAACATATATCAATGCATTGATCATGCATACTTTTCCTACCTATTTTAAAAATATGCACATGTATATTTAACATGCGAAAGTAAACTAGGATTTTCTTCTGAATATTGGGATTTACTCATATCTGAGAACGGATAGTGACAGAATGGAGGCTGTCCAGAGAAAGGAGACCAAAATGTTGTGGGGTCAGTATCAGAAGACTTATGAGGAAAGGCTGAAGGATCTGGATATATATACCCTGGAAAAGAGGAGGTGCACGGGAGATATGATACAGACCTTCAGATACCTGAAAGGTTTCAATGATGCACAGACTTTGAACCTTTTCCATTGGAGAGAAAACAATAGAATTTAGGGATCATGAAATGAAACTCCAGGGGAGATGACACAGAACCAACATCAGGAAATATTTCTTCACAGAAGACGGCGATGTATGCATGGACTGCTCTTCCGGAGGAGGTGGTGGAGACAAAAAACTGTCAAGGAATTCAAAGGGGCAAGGGATAAACTCTGTGGACGGAAATGAAGAAATGCGTGCAGGGGGGTAACATTCTGGTGCCCCGGTTACTGTCCTTAACAGAAGGCATGAAGATTACTACCCTTAACCAATAGGCCTTGATGCTTTCAATGCAACTGCAACATTGCTCCCCGCTTCGATGGCAGTGGGAAAAGGGGAACTGGATTCAGGCAATAACCAAGAAGGCCTTGACTTCTTCAGTCTGGGATACTGATACTCAAGCATAAGGGAAAAAAAGCACAGGACTGCTTGCTTATATAGCAAAGTTCATCAGCAATGCACATCAGGCAGCGCTGTCTGAATTTTCAAGAAAACTCATCACCCAATAAGAAATGTTGCTAGCTGACACTTTTTGTGGGTTATCAAAAGGCTTGAGATAACCGCCTGGTCTTTTTCTGCGGTCATTACTATGTTACTATAGTGCCAATATAGTGATACGTTCAGCTTTGAGTCAGCTGAGGACATAAAGGTTAGGGTACAAAGAAGTATAGGCAGATTTAACCTTATTACTAAAAGGTGCAGCAAGAGAATCTTAATTTCTTTGTTCCTGGCTCTAAAATTTTGCCCTTTTATTGTCATTGTCACAAACCACTTACTGTATAAAACCTCTAAAGTAGAAGTCACTACATTAAATGGTTTGTTCTCTATAGATTGCCCCAGGCAATTTGCTCTCAATGTTTTCTGTAAGAGGTGTATCTGTATCCCTGGTTATTTCAGGGCCTGAAGACTTGATTCTTCAGAACTTTAAGGACCTTTTTGTGGAGCTTGTGGCCCAGGTGGCGTTAAAATTCACCAGGATCTCATTAGCATACCTGTTGTAAAAAATGACTCCAGTAGCTGTCAATAGTTAACAATGCCGCAGTAGTTAGACGAGGCAATATTTTCTCCAGAGTGCTCAGATGCACTGCTTGCACATATTTGGAGCCTCTGAGGAGGAAAATAAATAAATGTGCAGATAGGCTATGTATCTGTCTTGGCCAGAATTTTGTCAATCTTGTCAGTGCCCTGGGAAACGTAATCAAAGCTTTTATTTTTCTCAAGGACCAGAAGCCTTCAAACTTTTGAATAGCAGCTATTTGGAGCCTCTGTGGAAAAAACAAGCAAAGTGTGTTTACATCCGAGCTATTCATCTTTGTCCTACTAACAGTCTTCATCACCAGTAAAGGAAAGGTATTATGGAGCCACTTGCCTGGAGGAATTATTCAGCCTTAAAATATTCTACTTCTTTGTATTCTCGCCCTTTCGACAAAGTCCTTCCCAATCTAAAAACGTCAGCGAGTAGCATCTCGTTTTGTGGAGTGGTGAAGGACCAGAGAGAGCCCAAGCAAACGGATCAGAACACATTGGAAGCATGTTGGATGCCACTTCCACAGTACATACGTCTGACTGGATTGCTAATCCTGTTTATTCCGTTACAAAGCTGCGGCAAACATGGCATTATTTTTTCGCTCATGTGAGGAGGGGCATTCTCTTTCTGCAGGGAGCTTTGCAGGCCCTCCCCAACTGAAAAGCTGTGGCAAGCGTGACAGACCCACTGGGAAATGTTCATGAAAGACGTACACACGGGGTGGTGCAGTTCATTGTGTTAATCTTTTTCTTTTTTTGTTGTCTTCAATCCAAAATGGCAGAGAAGTGAACTTTCACTATGGAGGAAGCTCTTGCACAGCTGACATGTGGTGACAGTGAGGTTTCGTGTAACTCTGAAAATGAAATGCATGAGGAGGGATACGGCTTACGTTCCTGAGGACGAACAGTGCATTGAGCCAGATGACGACGTCTCCTTTTCAGGACTGATGGGAAGGAGTTGGCCCAGGGGTCGCAGGAGATGCCAACCCTTGCAGCAGGACAAGAGAGAGGAGCCATCATGTGGCTATCAAGGCAGAGAAAGAGACAGAGAGAGAGAGGGAAAGTTAGTCAGAGCTTCAGCAGGACAAAGAGAGCCAGCAGCTGATATCCCAGATGTTTTATAAGTTGTTCTTGTTTATTTTTATTTAAGTTTTTAAAATTAGAATTCATAAATAAGTTCCTAGGTAAGTTCATCACTTGTTAATTGAATAAAGGGCAGTTTCTGGCCTACTTGAAGCTATTTCTGGTTTCTTATTGGGCATGTGGGTGTGGAATGCATTTGCACTCCCTGAATACATCAACATCTTGGGGGTTAAAATGTACCTCTTAATGACATTAAGTGTTATAAAACAACAACCATGGGATAAGGTTAGCCCTTTGAGCCCAGCTGCAGCTACCTGATTCTCCCCTTGCTGCAATTTTGCCTTCCTACCCCTACACCCCAGTCTCCTGACACTCTCACCTTTGCTCCTCTTTCCATCCAAACCTAAATCCAGCAGCATGAATGGGGTCCCAGGGCATGAAGACATAAAGGCTTTCCCAGTCCTGAAAGAGTCTGTTTGAAGTGCAGAAATTCACCAGGTGGCTGAGCTCTGGCAGGTCAGGACCTTAGTGATCCTGGTAAGTTAGGCTCCAGGGGCCTGATCCATCCTACCCCAGACCAGGAAGCCGCAAGGATATAACAGGAGAGTAAATGTCACGCCACTGCGCAGTCAGTGGGACCCTTGGGCCGAGACGAGGTCGGCGTTTCCTGTAGGAGGGCTTCCTATAGGCCCTCGTCGGGAGGCGGACGCTGGAGATGGAGACCCAACCGGACCTTCACCTATACCAGCCCACGTTACCCGCGGGTTGAGCCCTTGGGTGCCGGGGCTGGCAGGACTTAGGAGCGGGTCTCCGGACGAAGACAAGTCTGAAGACGGGAGCCGAAAGCAGAGTCGAGCGTGCCAGAGGTCGGGGTCCGGCGGCGGGCAGGAGGATCCAAGAACGGGCCAGAGGTCAGGGCAGGCAGCAGGCGAGGCAGAATCCAGGAACGAGCCGAGTCGAAACCGGAGGAGGAAAGAGGAAGCAGGGAAGCAGGAACACACTGAGGCAGGAGCTGGAACAAACGGAGGCAGGAATGCAGAGCAACCAGTAACTCAATGAGAGTGGGACCTGTTGCTGAGGCAAAGGTTGGGCAGCAGGAGCTGCCTTAAGTAGTGCTGGGGTTGGAGATCGCATCCGGGTCCGTGGGAGGTCTTTCCTGCTGCGGCCCCTTTAAATCGGGGGCAGAGCCGCGTGCGCGCCTAGCAGAAGCTGAGGCCGGCGGCGCGGGTGGCGGCGCGGTTGGCTCCCCGCCGCGTTGGGAGAGGGCGACGGTGGCGGCCTGGGGAGCCGCGAGGAATGCCCGGACCAGCTCGAGGGGGGTGTGTGTGTGTGTGTGTGTGTGTGTGTGTGTGAGTGTAGCTGGCAGCGAGGTTCTGCGGCCGGTTACCATAACAGTAAAATCCCAGATCCCTGATTTCATCTTTCATTGTAACACCCTGACTGTGCTCTGGGGTCTGCCCCCATTACGAGCTTTTATTCTCTGGTTCACTCAGCACGTTTGGTGTTGTGTGTGCATTATTGGTGTCCCCGTGAACCTGCCCCTGGTTCTTCACGGACTGCCATTCATGCAGGTGTAAAAAAAAGCAAAAGCTGAAAATATAGTTTTAAGTCAGAGCCTGAGAAACCACAATAACTCGAAATTTAGCTTAGACTCCTAGAGCTGGGTGCCCAAACAAGAAGACCAGCACCAGCGGCTCTGTAGGCTGGAACAGAAGAAGCGACAGTGACGTCAGTGGGCTCCCATGGGCAAAGAAGAGCAGGCAGGAAAAAAAGACAGCCAGGCACCAATGCCAGGTTTTGCATGGGGCTGAAATGGAGCAGGTCCATGAGAGGTGCGAGAGGGGGCGATATTAGGAGCCCATTTGAGGCCAAAGAGGAAAGGCAGGATACTGCTTCTTTCAGCCTGCACGTGCATCATCAATCAGGCCAGAGCCAGCACAGGAAAGAAGAGAATGCTTGGAGATGATTTGGGAGTGGGGAGGAGGGGGTGGAGGGGCTGGCTTCTAGATCAAAAGAGAATTTATCAAGGCCTGCTTTACGTTTTCTGCAAATAATACAAATACAGTGAATCTTTGCTCAAAAAATAGGCTGGCATGCCTTAATAAGAGAGAATTATTTTTTCTGTTATTGAAAGCAGTGATAGTAAATCTCGATGAATCAGACCCCCAAAAGCTCAATGAGTCATTGTCCTTTAAGCTTAATTATTACCATTGTACCACATGGGATTTAATAATGGCTTTTTCAGGGCTGAGCCGTTATCGGCTTCTAGTAGTCTGAATGTGTGACACCTTGAAAATAATGACGCCAGTATTCAGTTGGCCGTTTAGTGGACAAGTTATTCAGTTAGAGTTAGCCGGATAACTTGTCCTGCATATTCAGTAGGGTAACCATCCCCGAATAAAGTTATGTGGATAACAATAGCCGGATAACTTTAAACATAACTGAATATTCTTCTGAATATAGCTGGTTAAAAGATATCTGATTAAGTGACAATCCTAGTGAAAAAAAACAAAAACAAAAAAAAACCGCATGCCTACAGGCCCGACTAAATCCCCTCTCCTTCCTCCCTCAATCCAAACTTCATGGTTGGACACTGCTGCCGCTCCCCAAAGAACTCAAATTAAAATTAAAAAAAAATATAGGGGTTGGGGGTCGGCGCCAGCCTCTCCCTCCCCCCACTTCCCGCTCAAGTTCTAGGTTTGCTTTTTAAAATCTTAACAACTGCGGGGCCTCTTCTTTCTCCTCTTCTTCCCCTCAGGCCCGGCACTTATGGTGTTGCTAAGAAACTACGTTGGAAGCGCAGGCTTCTACTGTAGCACTTCGATGCTAGGCCAAAACGGGTGGATTTTCAAAAAGTTGCGCGCATTAAAAAATGGGGGGTTATGCGTGTGGCCGGGCCTTGCGCATGCTGCGCACATCTTCGAAGGGGCCCAGCCACGCACATATAACCCCTGTTATGCACCGGTGCCGGGCCCAGATAAAGGGATGGGGGGCGGGGAGAGGAGCGGGGCTGGAGGTGGCCGGTGCAGTGGCCATTTGCCGCTGTACCGGGGAATGGACTGCCAGTGCGCAACAAAATAAAATTTTAAAAAAAGGTAGGAGAAAGGATTTAGGGGGTGGGGAGGAGAGGAAGGGAGGTTAGGGTACAAGGTAGGGAAGTTCCCTCTCAGTCCGCTTCTTAATTGGAGTGGACTGGGAGGGAACTGGGAAAGGCTGGGATGCGTCGCCGCGCAAAATTTTCTGAAGTCTATCCCCCCCTTGCGTGCGCTGCCCGCACAAACATGCGCGGATTACAAAATCCAGCATGCATGTCCGTGCGGCCTCCAGAGCAGATTCCTCCCTGTCAACCCCCCCAGCACATCAACCCCCCCCCCCCACACACACACAGGTAGCCCTGCCCTTAGTTACTCCAAACTTCTCCTTCCCCAGTACCTAGAATATTCCCCCACTTCCTGTGCCCCATTCCTCAGACCACCTTCTCCTTACCCCCATAGAGCTCCTGGGCCCCAGTTTGGGTAGCAGTAATCACCAAGTGCTCCTGTCCTGCCAGTGCCAAAATACAAAATGGCACTGGATGAATTGAGATTCCTCTTTGCCCCCTCACATGCGTATGAGAGAGGCAGGGTCGCTCCTGCCCTGAAATGCAAATCAATAATAGTGTCCTTGTTTTCTTCTGAATTTTAAAGTATAATCCGTAGTCCTCATGTGAGCATTACTGATATAATTCATGTTAATGTGATTTTAATGCATTAATTTGGCATTTAATATGTATTAATATGTTAATGCTGCTTGGTGAATAGGCCCCTTAAGTTTGAGAACGGAATATCATCTTATATTCATTTTTCTTGTTAGTCAGAAGTAGTTTGAAAGGTTAATTTGCTTCTTAAAAGCACAAGTTTTAAAAATCTAGAATGTATTAAACTTTTGCAGGGAAATTTATGCAATTTGAAATCATGTAAAGGACTTTTATTGATGAAGCCAGTAAAGGTAAGCATGCTTGATGAAAAACTGTAATGTATACTTTGAGAACCTGCCTAAAAATGATCACAAAATGTTGCCATTCAGAAGAGAAATATGCATTCTAATTATACAAGATTTCTTTTCTACCCAAGTGCTCTTAATCTTAAGTGATTAGCGAGATGGTTTTTTTGACCCTCAGAATCATGCAGAAGATGAACTATTTAACAAACTGTCACATGATAAAATCACACTGACTCATAACTAAGGGATTCGATGAAGCTTGGGTGCCAGCACAAGGTATTGTAAAATAACCATCCAAGGGCCGCCTTTACTAAGCATTTTTCTCACAGACCCAGAATGGAAGAAAATCCTTAGAAAACGAGTAGCAAGGAAAAACAAATCTGAATATATTTGTGAGAATTTCATTTACCGGAGCTAAAAAACAAAACGCCAGTTCACTGTAACTACTTCATATCACTACAGCATCAAACATAGCGCTTAAATTTAATCATAGGTCTCGCAATTGTTTTTTATTTTTTTTTACAAATATTTATATATTGCATTAGAAAATTAAAAGAATATTTCCACACTTATTTTATGAATTGGAAGCCAGCATTTTGTGGATACTGACAGTGAGTTTCTTACCATCTTGTCTGAAGTTGGTAAAAATAGCATTTATTAAAAACAGTTCAATTTTAAAGACCAGGAGGTGGGCATGCATCTAGCGTATGCGCATGTCCACCAGATTTTATAAACCGCCCACATACGTGCACAAGTACTGATGTGTGAATATCTTGCATCGAGGGAAAAAAGGGGCGGAATTTCGGCGGGGCAATGGTGTTCCAGGGCGGGTCCAAGGTGTTCTGGGGCGGGGCCAAGAGATATGCACGTATGTAGCTATGCACCTGGGCACATGTCTAGGTCCATCTCAGTGCAAAGTTACTTCTGCTATGGATGGGAGTGTAAGTCTGAATAAAACTATTTCCAGGCACATATGAAACTGGGGGGAGTGTAGGCTAAAGAACCACGGGGGATCTTCAGGACCTAGCTGTAGACTGGGCAAACTGGTGGGCAAACTGGTGAAACAGGTCATGGTCTGAACGCCTGCCTGTTAAAAACTGTCCTCACTTTTGCGTCTCCAAGCCATCATTTTCCTGTTGTGTGTGTACATGTTTAAAATAGGGAGCAGAATACACGCACCCGTCCTATTTTATATCACGTGAGCGTATCTGCACACAGGATATAACATTGCAGCGCATCTGGCTGTGCGCTCATATACATGTGTATGGGTGTCCGCGCATCCATTTCAGTGTTACCCTCAAAGTATTCAATGTAATTTGCAAGGGACCTAAACCATGTAGAACAGGGGTCAGGAACCTTTTTGGCTGAGAGAGCCATAAACGCCACATATTTTAAAATGTAATTCCATGAGAGCCATACAATATGTTTAAAACTAAATACAAGTAAATGTGTGCATTTTATGTAAGATCCCACTTTTAATGTACAATAAGTCTCTGAAAATATTACACCAGGCCTTAAGACACCAATACATCTCCTATTAGGAAAACGGACCAAGTCAGGCTGCTATAGAGTCCTACACAGAAACAACACGCCAGCAGAAAACCTCACCTGAATCACGTGCTGTCCCTCACCTAACATAGAATAAAGAGACCAAAACGCATAACAAGAAGCATGCAGAAAAAACTGAATTGGAAACTGCAACAAGCCAGAGTCTCTGTATGCAGTGTAACAAAGGAAAAAAGAAACATCACCCATCCTTATAAAACAAATCAAGAAATATAAAATCATCAGCAGTAAAACTGTACTAACAAAAAGAACATATTTCGAAACAGCTGATGAGAGGAATATCCAATAATTAAAACTCATATAAAACATTTCCAGATACCAACAAAATATTTCAAAATAGCAGACACAAAGATCCAGTAATGAAAAATAATAAGGATACAAAAATTTTTTTGCTCTGCATACCTGGGAACGTTTGATATCCAGGTGTCCTGAGATTGTTCTGAATTAGCAGGAGGTGGGGTGGTTTGCTTGGAACTTTCTCCTCTCTCAGTCACATACCAGCGCTCTCTCTCACACTGGCTCTCAATGACACACCTATACACACATGCTCTCAGAACTCACATATACACATGTTTTTTCTCACTCACTTATATAGGCTCTTAATTACACATTTACACACATGCTGTCTATCTTTTCACGCTTACACACACACACAGGCTTTCAATCACATAAATACATGCTGTCTTTTTCTCTCACACACAGACTCTCATTCAGATTCTTACAAACATGTCCTCTCTTTCTCTCCTTTACACACAGGCTCTCAATCACATACTCACATGCTCCCTCACCTAAATCAGCTCTCAATCACACACAGACACACATGGTCTCTCTCTCTCATTTAAACACAGGCTCTCAATCACATACTCACATGCTCCATCACCTAAACCAGCTGTCAATCAGACACAGACACACATGATCTCTCTCTTACTTATACACACAGGCTCTTAATCATACATACACATGATTTCTCTCACACACAAAGGATCTCAATCATACACACATACTCTTTCACACAAACTTACACATACAGGTTCCCAATGGTAAACTTACATTCATGCTCTCTCTCTCACAGGCAGGCTCTCAATCACAGACATACTCTCTTTCACATACACAGGCTCTCAATCATTCACATACATGCAATCTCACTCACACACACAGGATCTCAAACACACACGCTTGCTCGCTCATTCACTCTCTCTCTCCCCCACCCCCACCCCAGGAACTCGCGGCAGCAGCAGCCTCCTCCCAACACTAACCTCCTTCATTTTCAGCCCTCGCAGAGGCGGAGTCCCATCGGCCGCGGTTGAAACTCTTCATTTTCCTCCGAGCCGCGCTGCAGTCTTCTTCCCACAAGCGTGGCCTCTTCTTCTCGCGCAGGCACCCGATGCTCACCACTTCCTCTTCCGGGCCGCGGGAAGAAGAGAGCACGCCGGTGCCGCTCAGCACCGGCGTGCTCTCTTCTTCCCGCGGCCCGGAAGAGGAAGTGGTGAGCATCGGGTGCCTGCGCGGGAAGACTCCTGCGCAGGCACCCGATGACTCCAGCGCTGGCACCCGGCTGACTCCAGTCGTGCCGCTGCCGGCGTGCTCTCTCCTCCTCCTCCCCCCCCCCCCCCGCGGCCTGGAAGAGGAAGTGGAGAGCATCGGGTGCCTGCGCGGGAAGAAGAGACCACACTAGCGTGGTCTCTTCTTCCGCGCAGGCACCCGATGCTCACCACTTCCTCTTCCGGGCCGCGGGGGGGGGGGGGGGGAGGAGAAGAGAGCACGCCGGTGCCGCTGACTCCAGCTGTCCCGCCGCGTTCCGCCCGGGCTGACAGCATTTTAAGCCCGGGCGGCGGAGGACCGGGGAGCAGCTGGGTCAGCGGGGAACCGCGAAGTGTGGCGACACTTGTCTGCGAGCCAGATGCAGCCCTCAAAAGAGCCATATCTGGCTCGCGAGCCATGGGTTCCCTACATTGTAGAATGTATCAACCCTTCCACCACAAATACAAGAGGAAAACGTTGGTGTAGGTGGAAAGCAGCTTTGGTTTTCCTAGGGATGTTTCTGCTCTTTCGCAGTAGAATTTATCAGCAGTGAAGGTGCAGAGAAGTTATTGTTTCTTTATTCATTTTTTTGTTCTTGAATGTTAAATGGTTTTAGCATGAACGAAATGGTTTTAGTGCATTTAAGATGCACTAAAATGGAAAAAAAATGAAGTGAAACAAAATAGTTTTTTGGGTTTAATTTTAAAAACAACACAAAATGAAAGAAGTGTCATAGTTTTGTTTTCAAATTCATCAGATTCTGCCCCCTCTTCTGTCATGTCTGTTTGCACATGTAGTCCGTGTGTTGCAAAATAACTATCTCATTAAGTATTAGCTGCTGTACAATATTAGTTATAATTAGCTGTAAAAAATTATACAATTGACATTTGTTGTAGAAATTATTTTATATTATCCTTTATCACATGTGAGTGATCTATTCCTCAGGTTGCTATCAGGTTTGATCCTGCCTGTTAAGGTCATTGTGCCTGCATTGATTTCCCCATCTCATATGCACCAAACTAATCTGCCGGATAATTGTACTAATAGTATAAGTGGTATTTGTTTTGAATGTTAGTCTCTCTTTGAAGGCATTCTTGGTAGGGTATGGTAACAGATGTCACTGTGCTCACGGAATACAAGATTTTTAATAAAGTGTGTCAATAAATAAGATTGGGTTTAATTATAAACACATGCACCTACGATTTCTCCACTGACCTATTATAAAAACATAAGACTTGCCATACTGGATCAGACCAAAGGTGCATCAAGTCCAGTATCCTGTTTCTAACAGTGGGCAATCCAGGTCACAGGTACCTACCAGAATCCCAAGGGGTAGATAGATTCCAAGCTGCTTATCCCAAGAATAAGCAGTGGATATTTGCAACATCACCTAAATAACAGTTTATGGACTTTTTCTCCAGGAACTTTCCAAACCATTTTTAAACGCAGCTACACTAATAGGGGTAGATTTTCAAACCAGTATACATGTGCGCGCGCTACCTGGTGTGCACACATGTACGCCTGATTTTATAACTTGCGCGCAAGGGGGTGCACGCTAGTGCACCTTGCGCGCGCTGCCTGCGGGTTTCCCACGTTCCCTCCCAGGCCGCTCCGAAATCGGACCAACCTGGAAGGGAACTTCCCTTCCCCCTAACCTAACCTTCCCACCCCTTCCCCTAACCTTTCCCCCCCCAGCCCTACTCTACCCCCCCCAAATTCTTGTCAAAACGTTTGCGCTTGCCTGGAGGCAGGCGCAGGTTGCGCACGCCGGCAGCCTGTTGGCATGCAATCCTCTGACACAGCGGCAAATGCTGTAGTGTCGGAGGACTCCGGCCTCGCCCCCTCCTCCGCCCCGGACCACCCCTTTTTGCAAGCCTCGGGACTTACACGCTTCCCGGGGCTTTATGTGTGTCGCTGGGCCTTTTGAAAATCTGCCCCATAGATTGCACCTTAACTTTTGGCAATGAATTCCAGAGCTGAATTATATGTTGAGTAAAAAAAATATTTTTTATTATTAATTCTAAGTGTATCATCTAGTAACTTTATTGTATGTCCTCTAGTCTTTGTACAGTTTGAAAGAGTAAACAACAGATTATTTTATTTATTTATTTATTTATTTTTAATTTTTATATACTGACATTCTTGTATAATATACAGATCATATCGGTTTACATTAAAACAGGATATGCAGGAAAAAAGTTACCTTTGTCAAATACATTTAACATTAATAACAATGAAAATTGTTAACAAGGGATAACAACTATGAAAAAAGAGAAAGGTAAACAAAAGTGGAAGAAACATAGAAGTTAAAAAGAAAAAAAACGAAAAAAGGTAGCACCAAGGGTTGCACGAAGGGGGTGCACAAAGGGGAGTGCCCCTTTGTCGCACCCCTTCGGCGCGCGACGCCAGGTGGAATGGCGCCATTTACCGGCTCGATGCTGGGCTGGATGACATCACAAGGGGCGGGTCTCATGCTCACTGTTTTTCTTCATAGCGATCTCCATTCACATTTTAAAGCTGATTTTTTTCATTTTTTTGAGCTTTTCTCTTCAGTGAAGCATCTCAAAAGTGCCCGGTGCTGGTGGGCAGCCCCCTCCGCCTTGGTGCCAGGTGGAATGGTGCCGTTTACCGGCTCGACGCTGGGCTGGATGACATCACAAGGAGGCGGGTCTCATGCTCACTGTTTTTCTTCATAGCGATGATTAATGTTTACTGTTCCATTCCACTCATTATTTTATAGACCTCTATCATATCTCCCCTCAGTTGTCTCTTCTCCAAGCTGAAGAGTCCTAACCTCTTTAGCCTTTCCTCATAGGGGAGCTGTTCCATCCCCTTTATCATTTTGGTCGCCCTTCTCTATAGCTTTTCTAATTCTGCAATATCTTTTTTGAGATGTGGTGAACAGAACTGCACACAATACTCAACAGGTTTACTCAACACAATATTCAACCAGGTTTCAGTAATGCAGAAGACAGTGGAATTTTTTTTGACAGGCTTGAACATTCAGTAGGGAGGAGGATAAAATGGGAGTGTTGTTACTTGATGTCAGGAATGCCATCTTGGTATTCTTTCTTTGCTTGTTTCTTGGGGCTGTCTTTTGGTTTCCATATATATCTTGTCCAAGTGTAGTTTTGATAGAGTGTTGCCACTCCATTATTGTAGTTATATTTGTGTGGTTATAGGGACTGTTAGTTATTTATAATTATTCAGGGCGCTCCTTTGTGCACACGCCTCCCCTGTGTCTCCCCAATCCTTGCCGGTGTCTGGGCTGCGGAAGCACAGTGGAGCTGGCTGCTTTTTCCCACCTTTCTTTTCTTCTTTTAGCGGTGGGCGGGTTATGGGTTGTCGGTGAGAGGGCTTAGGCCCACTGGGTGCTGGCGTCTCTCGGGGGGCGGGATGGAGCTGACAGCACATTTGCTTTTCCTGAGGACCTCTAAACAATGTTTTTATAAACCTAGTATGTGATTATATTTATTTGCCAGAAATTTTTCTTAGCCCTAAATTTAGGTGAATCAAGTCCTTTTTAAAATTTCATCTCTAAATTATTCACTTTCACAATATCCCATAAGACATCTGATTTGCTGACCTTTATTCCATGTTCATTCTACTTTCCTGACACTTTCTCCTATCATCTGACTTTCAAATCATTTCTGCTTTTCATGCTGTGTCTAGATTCCTTTTTTTTTCTGTACTATAATATCAGCTCTTAATAAATTACTTCATAGTCAAGCTTACTAGCTGATCAAGTACCATAAATTTTATGGTTTAATCACTGAGACATCCATTTACTTCCTCATATTCTCCCCAAGGGTGAATATTATAATTTTAATTCCCTTTACAGGATTAACCCCAATTTTAAAAATGAAGTATATGTCAATTCTAAAGGGAATAAGAAGTTTGCTGAAATGTCGCAAAGCAAATAGCCACTGAGCGAGATTAAGAAACCATAATGTTGTTTTAATCTTTTTTTTATATTCTATTTTCTAATATCTACAGTCCTCTTGGAAAATGGGCCATTTAACAGAACAATTGCCCTGACTTGATACGATGCTCTGATACTATTTATCATTTCTATAGTGCTTCTAGATGTATACAGTGCTGTAGAAATACTGTACATACTGTTCCTTCTTGGTGATGCTTAAAATCTAGTCAAGACATAAAGACAAACAGGAGACTTCAGGAAATTTATTACAGAAAACATGGTAAATATCATCAAGGCTATGATTAACTTTGGATCAGGAATCCAAAGTTGGATCACAGTCAGCTATGAGGTAACAGAACTTGTATGTGAGGGAGTAAGGAAGGAGAACATTACCTTGATGAGGAGGGAAGCAATACGGTAGCTAGAACCTGCCCTCAAGGTGATGTAGTATCCTCTCACACCAAGGATAGGTATCCAGGCATGTGCCCATGAGGAAAGGGTTAGGAGAGCCATTATAGTTGGTAATTTAATTATTAGGAAGGGTGATAGCTGAGTGACTGGGGTAGACATGAGGATCACTTGGTAATCTGCCTGCCTGATATGATGGTGGCAGACTTTACACATCACATAGAAAGGATTTTAAATAGTGCTGGGAAGGAGTCGGCTATCTTGGTACACGTGGGTACCAATGACATCAGAAAGTTTTGGAGGGAGGCTCTGGAAGTCAAATTTAGGATTTTAGATAGAAAGTTGAAATCCAGAACCTCCAGGGTAGCATTCTCAGATGTGCTCCCCGCTGCACATGCAGGACTCCAGAAGCAGGCAGAGCTCCAGAGTCTCAATGTGTAGATGAGATGATGGTGAAGAGAAGAGAGTTTTAAGTTTGTTAGGAACTGGACATCATTTTGGGGAAGTGGGACTTTTTCCGAAATGATGGGTTCTAGCTTAACCAGAGGGGAACCAAGCTGTTGGCAATAATCTTTTTAAAGGATATAGCACAACTTTTAAACTAGATAATGGGAGAAAGTCGACAGTCACTCAGAAGCGCATGTTCAGAACGATGTATCTTTGAAGGATACTAAAAGAACAGGGAAATTAGGGCATCCCAATAGAGAGGTAGCAATAAATGTCAAAGTGGACCAAGAATCTTTAAGTAAAGAGCAGCTAGATTTTTAATTTTCTTTGTCAACTGATCCGCAGATTGTTAATATAAACAAAAAAAATATTTCGGAAATTTTTTACAAATGCGTCTAAAAAATAATATGGGAGAGAGTATAGCACTGAATGAAGAGGTAGATATAATTGACATCTCTGAGGCCTAGTGAAAAGAGGATAACCAATGGGATACTGAGATACCAAGGTACAAAATATATCGAAATGATAGGATAGAACAATGGTGGAAGGTGACAATACATATGAAAGAGGGCATTAAGTCAAACAGAATAAAAATTCTGCAGGAAACAAAATGCAATGTTGAATCTTTATGGGTAGAAATTCCAAGTGAAAAGGGGACTAAAATAGTAGTGGGGGTATATTACCATCCACTTGGCCAGAATATACAAACTAAAATGAAATGCTAAAAGAAATTAGGGAAGCTAACAAAATCAGCAGCACAGTAATAATGGGTGATTTTAATTGGCTAAATGCCAAGCGGAGAAATGGTGTTGGGTCCAAAATTATAGTGGACCTTCGATTTCTACCTAGTCGCCTTCAGCAATATCTGGCGACCTTAAAAGAAGCAACGGCGTGAAAGATTTGCCTGTAATCCCGTCTGCAAGACACACGGGGAGTGCTGGACCAGGAGAGTCAGTAAAATTCACGTCTCTGAAGCAGCGAATTGCGAAACACGTAAGTCGGACTATTGACCCCGACAGTCATTTAAGGGAAGTTATATCTCCTGTATTTTTTTAAGCATATAAGTTTTGAAAAAAGGTTAAAAAATTGAATATTTAAACACTGGACTTTTGGACTGATGATTAAAAGAGACCCAACAAAGTGCATAAAAAACAAGTTTAACTTGCAAGCACAGTGAGTGGGTGGTATGATGGTCCCTAATCTCATATAATTGTGATTTTTCTAAATCTATTGGAGATAACATACAGCATTGTGAGTTTAAAATATATAAAAACCACGTTCTCTATTTTGATGTGATTTTAATTACCCCATTATTGACTGGGTGAATATGGCACATCAAAACATTCTAGTGAGGTAAAGTTCCCAGATGAAATAAATGACTGCTTCATGGATCAACTGGTACAAGAAACAACAAGAGGGGAAGCTATTTTAGACCTAGTCCTTAGTGGAACACAGGATTTGGTATGAGAGGTGATAGTGTTGGAGCCTCTTGACAATAATGATCACTATATGATCAAATTTGATTTAATAACTGGAGGGAGGGCACTAAAGAAATCTATTGTGACAGCATTTAACTTTCAAAAAGGTGACTATGAGAAAATGGTTAGGAAAAGACTGAAAGGAGCAACTGCAAAGGTTAAGAGGCAGATTTTAAAAAAGTACACGCACCCAGCGCATGCCGGATTTTAATAGATACATGCATTGCTGCGCGTATCTTTTAAAATCCGGGGTCGGCACGTGCAAGATTGGCAGCCTGCCTCCATGGCTGCTCTGAAATCAGAGTGGCCTTGGAGGCCTGTTCTGGGACCACTGCTTTTTAATATATTTATAAATGACCTGGAAATGGGAACAAGTGAGTTGATCAAATTTGACACAATGGGGGTCATTTTCCAAGGAGTTACATTAGGTTTATTGCAGTTCACGAGAGAGAGAGAGAGAGAGAGAGAGAGAGAGAGAGAGAGAGAGAGAGAGAGAGAGAGAGAGAGAGAGAGAGAGAGAGAGAGAGACTTGCTATAATGTCTCTTCCCTAGACAGCTATTTGTATCCCTATGAGAGGCTCACCTAGTAACTCGAGGTGGGGATTAGGTATGAGTGTAGGGGGTTGGGGGCCACTTTCACATTCAATATGAGACGTACGAACAGAACAGTGGTCTCTTGTGAAGATTTGATGGCCTTCGGAGTGAGGAAACTCACTCCAAGATGAGATTTGGGCAGTGTTCTCTCAAACTAGCTTGTTGTTGCCCAGGTAGAGTGTCCATCAAGCTAGTTTGAGAGAACATTGCCCAAATCTCATCTTGGAGTGAGTTTCCTCACTCCGAAGGCCATCAAATCTTCACAAGAGACCACTGTTCTATTCGTATGTCTCATGTTGAATGTGAAAGTGGCCCCCAGCCCCCTACACTCATACCTAATCCCCACCTCGAGTTACTAGGTGAGCCTCTCATAGGGATACAAATAGCTGTCTAGGGAAGAGACATTATAGCAAGTCTCTCTCTCTCTCTCCCTCCCTCCCTCCCTCCCTCTCCTTCTTCTTCTCCTTTCGTGCACTGCAATGATGCTTTGGGTGTTTTATCATGCAGTGGGGAAACTTCGTGTGCTGCGATGTTTTCGTGATTAGCGGTAAATGTATTCGCAAATTGTGAAAACATCACGTCATGCGAAGTTTCCCCACTGCACGAAAAAAGCCTCATTTGCATGGGAAATGCCCCTTAATGCGTTACCAATGCGATATTGGTAAATGAGGCCCAATGACACAAAGTTGTTAAATCACAAGAGGACTGTGAGAAATTGCAAGAGGACCTTGCAAACCTGGGAGACTGGGCATACAAATTGGAAATGAAATTTAATTTGAACAGTTGCAAATTGATGCACTTAGGGAAGAGTAACCCAAATTATAGCTACACAATGCACAGTTCCCCATTAGGAGGAGTCATTCAGGAAAAGGATCTAGGCATCATTATTGATAATATGTGCAAATCTTCTGCTCAGTGTGCAGCAGCAGCCAAGAAAGCAAATGTAATGCTAGGGATTATTAAGAAAGGAATGGAGAATAAAACTCTGTATCGCTCCATTCAACCAGGAATGGTTGAATGGAGCGATACAGAATGGAACCTTAATATGTCCAAAACAGAACTCCTGATTATCTCCCCTAGCGATAACAACCCCTTCGCCAATAATGCAATTATTCCTCTAGCAAGCCAGGTTACAGACCTTGGGGCCACCCTTGACTCTAGAACGAATTTCAAAAAGTTCATTAACACTACAACTAAAGAATGCTTCTTTAAGCTACAGGTCCTGAAGCAGCTAAGACCGCTCTTACACTTCCAGGATTTCCGTTCAGTGCTGCAAGCCATACTGTTTTCAAAGATCAACTATTGCAACGCTCTACTACTCGGTCTTCCCGCCTCTTCTACAAAACCTCTACAGATGCTGCAAAACGCAGCGGCCAGTATCCTTACAAACGCACGTCGTAAGGACAACATCACACCAATCCTAAAAATCCTACATTGGCTACCCATCTAATATAGAATATTATTCAAGGCTCTCACCATCATCCACAAATCCGTATACCAGCAATCCACACTCCAACTCACCATCCCTCTCGAACTACATACTTCAGCAAGGCCGATCAGATCCGCCTACAAAGGTTCTCTCAAGGCCCCCCCTAACAAATCCTTGGTCCACAACTCCATTCATAAGCGAGCACTTTCGACTGCGGGTCTGCTCCATTGGAATTCGCTTCCCCCAGACATATGCCAGGAACAATGCCATCTCTCCTTCAGAAAAAAACTGAAAACATGGCTGTTCACACAAGCTTACTGTTGAAGGAACCTTTATCAACCAACATTGACTCTCACCCTCCGACCTCTTCCCTAACTCCTCCCCCCCTCCCCATCTCAGTCCCTGCCCTGCCTCCACCCCCCCTGCTACCTCTCCATGTTTCCTCCTTCCACAAGATATATTTTGTTAATAATCGCCTAAGATAAATCTGCAGCCGAGCTCAATCAATCTGTTTATGTCTCGCTACTCTATTGTTTTTCATTGACCATTTTATCACTCTCCAGTTGTTATCGTTTAAAATCTTTCCTGTCTTCCAGCTCCCATGTTTTCACTCCCTGTTTAATGTAACTTTACCTTCTATATAGTTGTTAATTGGTTTCCCCCTGTTCTATTGTAAACCGGTACGATAAGACCTCGTCTTGAGTATCAGTATAGTAATAGAATTTAAATAAATAAATAAAGTGAATGACAAAGCAGTGTGCTACTAAATCAAATTACACATCCCTCCTGCGATGTCTTTCACTTTCCAAGATTTAAATGTAAAAGAGGAGGTCTGTTAATAATCAGTAAAAAAGAACTCAAACTAAAACCTTACAAAATAGAGATTAACCCACCCTATGATGTAGCAATACTAAAATCAACACAACTAAACATAGGGTTGGTCTACTGCCCCGCCCTAGAATACTCCAAAATGACTGCTCACCACTAATTGAAATATTTACAAAAGCACTCCATCTCCTGACTCCACCCTAATAGTAGGAGACATTAACCTACATATAGATAGAACACCAAACATCACTGCCTGTGAAACCTTCCTAGAAACAATGGAAGCAATAGGATGGTCACAATTTGTTAATAATCCCACCCATAAAGCAGGCCACATTCTTGATCTAATTTTTGCCAATAACAATTGTCTCATCAATACCTCCCACATAAACTGCCATGGTCTGATCATCAGCTAATTAATGCAAAAATAACTTTCCTCAACCAAACGAATAGAAATATAAATAAAAATCAAACTTTCACCTTCAGAAAAAAGATAGATTCAAACTAATCGATTTTAATCAGGCGAATGTCTCCTCAGCATTTGATTCCTGGGACAAAATTGTCAATGAAATAGCTGACAATCTAAGCCCAGTCCATCCAAAAATTCAGCAAAAAGAATGAAACACCACTAAACAGAAGAAGCCATGGTAAAATGAAGAAGTAAGACACACTAAGCTATCACTGGGAAAACATGAGAAACAATGGCAGAAACGCCCATCTACAGACTCACTAGGAAAATACAGATTCCTCCTAGCAAGATACGATACACTAATAAATAACTCAAAGAAAGAATACTATCCAAAACAGATTCATGGAGTCTTATTTAACTCCAAACTACTCTTCAAAGTTGTAAAACATTTAATCTAAGACTTGTCTTCCTCCATCTCAAAACAACCTTAACTTTATAAAGAACGCCTGCAATGATTATGCAACCTCAACACTAGATAAAATCAATAGATAAAAATACAAACCACCAACAGCTTGCATATAAAAGAACCAAATGGAAATCATGACATGCTAAATGGTCCGCATTTGACAGAGTAACTAAACTTGAAATTAGTCAAATCATTTAAAAAAATTAAGCTGGCAACACATCCTCATGACCCAATCCCAGCAAATTCTTTGAAACTGGTAGACCACATAATCATCCCTATCATAGCAACAATTATCAATCTTTTGCTCTCAAAAGGATTGATCCCAGATGGGGCAAAACAAGCAGTGATAAAACTAATCTTTAGAAATAAAACTGGTAGAATTGATGTCTGGGGCAACTATTGCCCCATATCCAACTTATCTTTCCTCTCGACAATCCTTGAAAAAGCAGTATTAAGCCAACTAGAAAACCATTTAGAAGACCATAACATTCTATATCCATACCAATTCAGATTCAGAAACAATTGCTCAACCAAGACTTTACTTATATCATTAATGGACTAGATACTACAAGGGTTTAACAACAATGAATCCTATATTCTGGTGCTAATATATCTAACAGCAGCCTTCGACAGTGTGGCTCATACCCTTCTATGCCTCCAGTTGAGAAAAATTGGAATAGATGGCAGAGTCCATAAATGCTTCTCTTCATTCCTATCTAACAGGACATTCCAAGTAAAACTGGGAAACAATATATCTAACACCTTCCCCATCAATACAGGTATCCCCCAGGGCTCAGCACTTATCAGCAACCCTATTCAACATCTACATGCTCCCTCTGTGTAAATTACTGACAGATTTAGGAATCATCATCTTCCTATGTGTTGATGACATTCAGTTCTACATTCCATTCAACTCATCATTTGATAATTCAGCATTAACACTCTCCAAATACATGAAGGCAGTACAGTAAGAACTCTAATCTAAAACTAACACTAAACACAAAAAAACCCTGAACTCATCTTATTAAGGAGAAACTCCTCCATAGTTAATCTTTTGTCTATAAACCTAGGTAATTTTGATATCACACCCTCAGATCAAGTCCGGGGCTTAGGAATCCAGATAGATGAATATGTTACTATGAAATGACACACAAATAAATTAATCACAACAGGATACGCACAACTACGCATCCAGCATAGATTGAAACCGTTACTAACTACTGAGGACTTCTATATGATTCTACAATCTCTAATTTTCTCAAATGTAGATTACTGTAACTCCCTACTACTAGGACTCCCAACCAGCCTATTAAAAAGCTACAGCTACTAAAAAATTCAGCAGCAAGAATTTTAATTGGAGCCAGGAAATTTGACCACATCACACCCTCGTTGATAGGTCTGCACTGGCTACCAGTTCAATACTGAACCTATTTCAAAGTATTAACTTTAATTTTTAAAATCATTCACAATGATAACTCAGGACTAATAGGTGTGATGCTTCAACGATCCCAAGGTTCTAAAACAAAGGACTTCTAACTGTACCTACAAACCAACATAGCCACCTGAAGTAAATAAGTGATCACATGTTTTCCATATTAGGCCCCAAACTGTGGAATTCACTACCGGAGAGAATACGACTGATTTCAGAAAGAAAAACATTCAAACGTGAATTAAAAACTTGGGTATTTAAAAAAGCTTATAACCTAGCTTAAATGCTAATAGAATGCAGTCAACAAAAACAAGAACAAACAATACCAAGCAATAAGAGATCAAAGTAGCTCTTGACAATTCCTCTACAACTATGTAAATTACTAAACAGAATCCCAATCCTATTAACACCTGTCATATCCTTAGTTGAGAAGCTAAAGAACATAACCATAGATTCATATGACCAATTGGTGTGATACCAATGTTATATCAAACCACAATATGCATTTTGCCAAACTATATGTAATACCAAAATGTTTTACACCAAAGTACGAAATGAACTAAAAGAAAAATGTTATTTTTGTAAACCTACACCAAAGCATGTAATGACCAAAAATGATAAATGTTACTTTTGTAAACCGTTGTGATCTTCACTTGGAACAATGGTGAATAAAATAACGTAAAAAATTAAATAAATAAATAAATATACCATAGAGGAGTCTCATTAGCCCTTTCTGGATATGGAACATATCCAAATATTCCTAACATATATGGTTGGACAGAGGAAGCTCATAGAACATGTCCATGCCATGATGACAACAGAAAAAAAACATACCTCACTGTTTTTGCAGTAGAACAGCACATCAAAGAGCAATGCCTTTGCAAACACATATGCATGTTAGCATACCGACACACGGTATCCACCGCACTCCTCCCTTATGAGGATATTTTGACAGCTCGGCATTGACTATATCAAGAAACAGCAAAAAGGGGTAGAGGGATGGCAAAAAATATGCTCACCTACCTCCTACAGCAGAGCTACCCTTACCCTTCAATACTGTGCAATCTGAAACATGAAACGTTAATCTACAACTTGGGTGGACTAATAGGTGAGAATGCAGTTGAGGTAAGAATTAAAGTCAGCCTCTTTCACTGAGCCAGAGATCATTACAGCAAGTCTATTAATCTAGGAAGTATAAATTGCCTGTTTCTTATCAGCACAAGAATTTGCTGAATACAAAAAAAAAAAAAAAAATACAAAAGAACCAACATTAATTGTTTTATTTTTCTATAAACAAGATCTGCTTTTTATACCAGGCAGCATGAGCAAGGAAGCCCTAAAGACACATTTATTAAGAATGGCTTTTGAAGGCATTTAAAGGGCGACATTTCTGATTTTTGTGACATCTTTGTATTTCTTTTCTGATTTTCTGATTTATGTATTTTATTTTGCAATGTGTACGTATAATTATTTGTTTTATTAATTTGAATATTTTATTGTAATCCGCTTTGAGCAACTGGCTGCATGTGGAATAGACATTTTTTAAATAAATAAATACATTTTAAGTTCGCAATAAAATCCCCCAGAAATTTCATGTCTTAGTTGGACATACTATGATCACAAACCAATAACTGGTTTGCAAGATGTACTGCGAAAGGAACAACATTTCTTATAAAGGTTTTCTCATGAAGTCATATTCAAGTGAAAGATCAGAATTGCAAGTCAACAAGAGTGCCATGATCAGGTCATGATATACATTACCTCTCATCAATATCCTTAAACCCACTTTAAAAAAACCTAAGCTCGACCCATTAGACCTTGCCAATTACCGCCCAATCTCTAATCTCCCATTTATTGCTAAAATCCTAGAAAAAACTATCAACCGTCAACTTTGTGATTATTTAGAAGAACACCAAATCCTCTCTCCCTCACAATACGGATTTCGCAAGTTACATAGTACTGAAACCCTGCTCTTATCTCTGTCTGATTACCTACTCAAAAGCCTAGATAAAAATCAACCTCATCTTCTAGTAATCCTGGATATCTCAGCGGCTTTTGATACCGTTAACCACCAAATTCTCCTCCAACGCCTTCACTAGATTGGAATAACTGGTACTGCTCATAACTGGTTTACCTCCTACCTGTCCAACCGTAACTATAAAGTCAAAATTGGCAACCACCTATCAAAAGAAATCCCCCTGAAGCAAGGAGTCCCGCAAGGCTCTTCACTTTCATCTACCCTTTTTAATATCTATCTCCTACCACTCTGCCATCTCCTCGCCAATCTTAAGCTTCCACACTTTTTGTACGCTGACGATGTACAAATTCTTATTCCAGTAACGGAATCTATATCCAAAGCCCTTGAAATCTGGGACACTACTCTCGCTTCTATCAATAATCTACTAACTTCCTTACAACTTGCCCTCAACTCCACAAAAACAGAACTCATGATCATATCTCCTCCCACCCCACTACATGCTTTTCCCACCTCACCAATAACATCGACGCACATACAATTCTCCCACCAAGTCCGAGACCTAGGAGTCATTATTGACGACCAAATGACCCTCAAAAAATTTATTAGTGCAATCCTTAAAGAGTGTTTTTTCAAATTACATACACTCAAAAAATTGAAACCCTTGCTTCACGCATCTGATTTCCGGACAGTATTACAAGCCATGTTGTTTTCCAAAACAGATTATTGCAATTCCCTCCTCCTAGGCCTACCTAAAAATGTCATCCGCCCCTTACAAATCCTGCAAAATACTGCAGCCCACATCCTCACTAATACAAACTCAAAGGAACATATTACGCCAGTATTGAAGGATTTACACTGGCTCCCCATTCAATCTCGCATACATTATAAGACACTAACACTTATCCATAAAGCCCTCCACAATCCTGAAATGAAATGGTTTAATAATACACTACAATTTCACAATTCTATTAAACCTACCAGAAATCAATACCTTGCCACATTACTGACCCCTTCGCCCAAACTATATAACCATGCTTCCACCAAAGCGCGAGCGCTTTCCTTTGCTGGCCCTTTGTTATGGAAAACCATGCCCACCGAACTGCGCCTTGAGCCATCTCCCAAAACATTCAAGCAAAAACTCAAGACATGGTTATTCACACATGCCTATACTTGAAATATATATGTCCTTCCTCTCCTTTACCTGCCCTGCCCTATCTACCCGACACCCCCTACCTATATACCATCTCTAATTTCCCCATTTTCTGCTCCTACTATAAATACCCTACCATATAATTGCTCTTAATCGCATTCGAAGCGCTATCTTTCTCCTCTTACCACCTCTAACTAAGAACTCCATCTCCTCCTAACCCTTTCCCTTAGCCTTTACCTATTCCCCTTGAACCCTTTACTCTCTAGTACTTTTAATTCAGCTCCGTTAAGTTACAACTAAATGATAGTTCTTTTTTAAAAGTTTCTAATTGTTTTATGTTCAAATATTTATATACTTACCTTTGTTAATTGTATAACGCTTATATAACGCTTATATAACTCTGTTAATTGTATAACGCTCCGGCGTAAGTTCCTGTTCACTGTACACCGACGTGATATCTTTGATGAGCGTCGGTATATAAAAATTTATAAATAAAATAAATAAATAAATAGTAGAGGGTGAGCGCCCTCTACTGACTGGTTTTTCTCAATTATTGTCAAGAATAAAGAGTAACAGAAAGTTAAATGGATACTTGTCATTTCCATGTTTGGTGAACAAAGAGCAAATGGCATCCTGGATATGGTCGTGCTGTTCCTGTGTATATCTGTAAGTGATAGTTTCAAGAATATTTACAATTGAACTCACACTTTCTTCCAGACACACAGACAAGCTCTCTCTGGCTCTCACACATGCAAAGAAGAAACAAAAGAAGAAGGCATTTCTAAGCCTAGAACTTTGGCCAAAACTGAAAGAGTAACTGACTGACTTGGTTAGTGCAGTTAGTGTAGCTGTGTTTAAAAAAGGATTGGATAAGTTCCTGCTATTAATTAAGTTGACTTAGAAAATAGCCACTGCTATTACTAGCAACAGTAGCATGGGATAGACTTAGTTTTTGGGTACTTGCCAGGTTCTTATGGCCTGGATTGGCCACTGTTAGAAACAGGATGCTGGGCTTGATGGACCCTTGGTCTGACCCAGTATGGCATGTTCTTATGTTGGTGAGGTTATTCCTTTTCTATTTATTGGGTAGTTAGGCTAAAGATTTACACATGGTCTGGAAGCTACTCCACGGTGCTTAGTACAATCAGGTATTTTCATAATAGTAAAATTGTGTTATTCTCTGAATTTCTTTCTCTGTTACTCTATCACTCCACAACACACCTTCCTGATTATATAACGCCACCATCACCACCACAGCATAGACATATTACAGACTAGACAGCTAAAATACACACACATCCCACATCATCCGATAACTCTAAAAAAGTTTTTTTTTAAATTAATTTCTTGAATATGGCATTATTTTTAATATGTTTGATGTTCAGAAGTACTGTATGTCACTAAAAAGATTTGAGTCGTGAACTGCAAATTCATATGTTATATGAAGGAGGAATATTAGTGCTGTATGTGTACATTGTATGTGATAGTGCTCTTTGGTGCTATAAGTAGTTTAGCAATCTAATTCCTGTTTACAGAAAGTAAGGGATTGATTATAAAGGAATGGATTCATTTTGAATTCCAGTAAAACAGACCTGCTTCAGGTTGTCTTAAGCAGAAGTCAGAATTTTCCAATATTGAGTGGTGTACATTTGTCACATATGAAAGAGGTGAAATTTCTGGGAGTTAGATTGGATTCTTTGTTTACCCTAGAGAAGCAGATATTGGTTGTTGTCAGAAATGCCTATGTGAACTTAAAATTGATAAAACAACTGAAACCATTTCTAGAGCTCACCGGTTTTATTTCAGATTGAACATTGCAATGTTCTGTATTTAGGGTCATTCAGTTGATCAATCGAAAAATTGCAAATTATACAAACTATCACAGCACAGGTGGTTACAGGTAGTTCAAGATGCTTCTCAGTGGGTCCATAACGTAGGCAGTTGCACTGGTTTCCTATAGCACTGCAATGCAAATTTAAATGCTTGGTATTGGCATTCAAGGTACTGAAAGGCAGAAGTGGTTCTATAATGAAGCAAGGTGAGGCAGCTGCCTCAGACGGCAACATTTTGTAGCAGCAAAAAATATCCCCCAAATCTCTCCTCCGGTGGCTGCCTCATCTGACCACTAGACACAGGTAAAGACAATGCCCATAGGGTTCTCACATCTTGTAGGCTGGAAGAGGAGCCTTGGTGGCACAAACAAATGATGTGCCCCTGGGATTCCCACCCCCCTTGGACCAGAAGAGGAGCCTTCATGGCATAAACAGTAGACTTGCTTGCAGCAGCTGAAGAAAATAAGAGGTCCAGCAGTGGAGCCCAAACTACTGGTGGCTGAAGAAAAGAAGAGACCCTGCAGACTGCTGGTGGAGACCAGCCTGTTCAGCGGCTGAAGAAAAGAGGCCCAGTGGCCTCTGGTGGCTTCCAACCCACCAGCAGTCAAAAAAGAAAAAATCCAGCAGTAGCAGAAAAGAATAAGAGGCTCCTACTGCCTACTGAGCTCATCCCGCCAAAGCCACAACAGAAAGGGAAGACCGAGCCTGAAAATGCATGTGAGTGAGGTAGAGGGAGATATGTGGGTGTGCATGTGAGAGAGCATGTATATATGGATGGATATGTGAGAGCATGGGTGTGTGTATGAGAGAATCTGTGTGGGTGGTGCGTGTGAGAGAATCTGTGTGGGTATGTGTGTGTGTGTATGCATGTATATGTAAGCGAGAGCTGTGTACCTGAAAGCATGAGCATGTGTGAGAGCATATGTATTTATGAGAGCATGTGTTGTGTGCGTCAAAGACCAAGTGGGAGAGTATTTGGGTGTCAAACAGCCTACAAGATGTCCAAAAGAGCAAGTGTGAGAGCATTTGTATGTGGGTGAAAGAGCAAGTGTGAGAGTGAGAGCAGCTGTGTATGTGAAGGAGCAAGTGTGAGAGCATCTGTATGTGTATGAGAGCAAGTGTGAGCAACTATGTGTGTATGTGTGTGTGAAAGAACAAATGTGAGAGCATCTGTGTAATGGTGAGAGCACCTATGTGTATGTGAGGATGAATGAATGTCTGAGAGGGAGGAGAAAGTTTCCCCGCTCCCCCCTCCCTCCCACACACACTATAAACCATGGAAATCTCATGGTGACCGGAAATAAAAAGTCCCCAGGTATGGAAAGCAGAGATTTATTTTTATTCTTACTAGATTTAATTATTAAGTGTTATATGATTTGTTTGCTATTTTGTAATATTTTATTGAAATAAAATATTTGGGAAAATGTTTTTGTAATTCCTGAGATTTTAATTATTGGCTTTTATTCTATTCATCAGCTGTTTTGAAATATTTATTCTTTTTATTAGAATTTGTTACTATTATGATTGATGTTTAATATTCCTTGATTTTATTGTTTTGAGGAATGGTATTATTATTTCTCCATTGTTGCGCTTCATACAGTATGGCTTATAGCAGTTTCCTGTTCAATTTTTATGTACATGTTTCTAATTATATTTTCTGGTCTCTTTATTCTGTATTTGGTGGGGATCTGTCTCTGTTCTGCATGTGTAACTGAGGTAAGGTGTTTTGCTAGTTTGTATTTTCTGTGCAGGGATCTATAGCTGCCTTGCTTGTTCTGTTTTCCTAATAGGAGGTGTATTGGTGTTTAGGACATGGTGTAATATTTGCAGTGTTGCCTTTTCATAGATACAATTTTTACTGTTTGAGTTAGTGCTCTTTTTAGTATGGAAGGTTTACTATTTTGTAATTCAGTTTAGTCATGGCTTTCTGAGGACAAAGCTAATACCCAACATGCATTACAATAGGCCTATTACCATATGGATTCCAAGTGTGTGTTTTGCTTTTTATTTTATTTTTTTATAGGGTTTTCTGGTCGGCATCAAGGCAGCGCATGTTAAAATAATATTCATTAGCTGTGATATTTTTCTCAGAAGGCTGTACTTTGAATGTATTTTTCCATGTAAAAAAGGTTATTCTACATGCAGAATTTTTAATTGTGTCTGATGAGGGCTGGGTGCAGGAGCTGAAGGCTGTAAAGTTCGTCCAGGGTGCCTAATGCCTTTGTATCAGCCTATAGAGTGTGTGCCGTACACAGACCGCCCAGTATTCACCCATCATCCACTTCTCCAGAGGCAAATGATGTGAGGCAGGGTTCAAGGTTCCTGGTCGTGTGTCAGGGTGCTAGCTTCTTAGAAATATTATCACTGACGGTTTTATCTGTCACTCTTCTGGTAACTGACCCTGCTTTCCCTCTCCCGCAGCATTTCAAATCACCAAAAGGGCCAGACTACAAAGAGGACCCCCCTCTTGATGATTTGAACTGTGCTGTGCTTTGGCTGGGGGCAGGGCACCATCTCATTCCTTGCCTCGGGCAGCAGATTGCCTTGAGCCGCCCCTGCTTGAAAGGCGTTTGTCCACCTCATCTTAGAGGTTGTTTGCAGCGGGGGCTGTTAGTGGTTGTGAAATAAGAATAAATCATAGATTTCAAATTCACTTGCTATCGGCGAAAGTTTTTCGGCAGGTGCGTTTACAAAAACGGGCCTTCTCAGCAGCAGTTCCTAAATTCTGGAATAAATTACCAATCCACTTACTAGAGGAAAGTGATTTGTTAAAATTCCGTAAGGGATTAAAAACATGGCTAATGTCCCAAAGTCAGTAGGGCGTGAAAACTAACAGGCATTAAGAGATTCTCATTTTGTGTCTATATGTAATGTGCAGTTCGTTCTGTTTGTTTTATTTTTGTAATGTCATTTATATGTGATTATAATTTTATGCTATTTTATGTTTATTGCTTTGGGCAATTTTTAATCTGAAAAGTGCTATATAAATACTATTAAATAAATAAACAAGTAGTTCTTATGAGTGATTCATGCTTGCCAATGTAACACTAAGTGTGTCTGTGTCTTCCCTGAGGTCCTGGCATCCATTTTGCCATCAAGGATTGCTGTATTAATCAGAAGATACATATTAAAGTTTTGCATACTTTAATCACTATGAAGCTTGATTATTGTGAACCTTTTCTAATTGGCCTACCTTAAAAAACATATCACATGTTTACAGCTAGTACAAAACTTAGCAGCGCTCATTATAACAGGATGTGCTGCAGAGATAGCATGTCCCCCCTGGGTTGAAAAATTGTTTTGGCTCCCAATGGAGTATCAGCTACAATCTAAAAGATTGTGTGCCTGGCTTTTAAATGAGTACAAGGAACGGGAGCCAAATACTAATTATACTCCCAGTTGTCAATTACATTCCTCCCAGGCCAGTCTTTTGGCTGAGCCATCTTTCAAAACAATTAGCCCTAGTTGCACCAGGAAGCTCTCACTTGTTTAGCACCTTATTTCTGGAATCACATACCAGTGGAGGCAAATACCTGGACTAATTATCTAGATTTTAGAAAGCTGTTAAAATATTCTTGTTTTCCCAGGCTTTTGTTTGATTTATACATATTCATTGATAATTTTTTATCATTTTTATCTACATATTACTGGTATATTGTTTATTTTCTTGTTGTAATCTGTGCTGCTGATGTTTGGTTTGTGTTTTTTAATTTTTATTTGGAAGCTTTTTTTTATGTCATTGCAATCCTCTTAAGGATATTTTTTTATTTGTCAGTCTTGTATTTGTATTTAATTAAAATTTATTAATTGCCTAACACATAAAGACCTAAGTGATTTACAATAGGTACATACATAATTAAAATAAAACAAATTAATGGAAAATCAAGAACAATAAATACATAAAATAAACAATCATTTCAATGAACATTAAAAAGAAAAAATAAAATAAATACAAAAATCAGAGAAAAGCCTGCTGCAATAAAAAGCCTTTTACAAGGAGTCTGAATTTTTTACAATTGTCTTGAAGACGAAGATCTATATGTAAAGATTTCCACAAAGCAGGTGCAGCTATTGAAAACGCTGTATCTCTAGTTGTAGCAAGGCGAGCATGGCATATGTAATCTGCGCATGCGTGTCTCTGCAGCACGTGCAAGAGGGGTAGATTTCTGCAAGTTTTGCACGGTGACATATCATGGCCTTCCCCAGTTCTTACCCAGTCAGCTCCAATTAAGGAGCGGGCTACCTACTCTAACCTCCCTTCCCCTCTCCCCCTCTCCCCCTCTCCCCCCACCCTCTAAACCCTTTCTCCTACCTGTAGATTTTTTATTTTGTTGCTTACTGCTCCAGTGGAGCAGAGGCAACTTATGCACGCCTTCTGTCCCTTTCCCTTTACAGCTCCAAATGGCTGCTGTACCGGCTGCCTCCAGCCCTGCCCCTTGAAAAGCATAGCCGACAAGGCAAAGCCTTGAGGAACACTGGAATTTAGATGATGTGCAGTGGAAAGTTAATGATTAAATTTCACTTGTTGAGATCAATTACAACAAATTAAAACAACCAACAAACAAAAGTAATGCAAATATCCAATTCTCAAACTACCTACTACTCTCTTTCATACTCATCAATACCCGCTCAATTATTTAAAAAAATTCCTATAATCAATGACCTACTCTTCGACTCCAAACCTGATTTCATCGCCATAACCGAAACCTGGCTCAAAAAAACTGACACCGTTCTAATCAACCAACTTTCCAACCCAGATTATACCATCTCCTCAATTCCCAGAAAAAACAAAAAAGGAGGTGGCTTATTGCTCATCTCAAAAAAATACCTTCAACAAACTACGTCCTTCAAACATCTCTCCACCTTTTGAAATTGCACTATTCGACTCACCGAAACTACAAATCTGCCTCACCTACTGTCCTCCTGGAACCCTCGACAAAAACTGCTCCCCTTTCATAGAATTTATCATGGATAATATTTCTCTCAACAAACCCATCATAATCCTTGGAGACTTCAACATTCACTTCAACTCTCCATCTCAATCTAAAACCTGCCAAACTATCTCTGATGCCCTCTCTACTCTAAATCTAAACCAAATAATACAATCACCATCTCATAAAGCTAGACACACTATTGACCTCATCTTCATCAACACTGATTTCTGGCAATCAAACTCTGTTCAAACCACCGAAATTCCCTGGTCTGACCACCATCTGATTCAAGCAGAATTAACCCTTAATTCCAGCTTCAAACCAGCTAATACCATTCCTAACAACTTCTCCTACCGTCCACCATTCAACACTGATCTTCTACAAAAAACTCTACAAATAGAACTAAACAACATAAACCTAGAGGACTCAGAATCTGCAACTACATCTTGGTTAAATATAACAAAAAACGTAGCAGACTCAATCAACCCCATCATTACAAAAACTAAACTTCACACCAAACACAATAACCAATGGTATAATGAAAACATCAGAATTGCCAAACGCCTTCTCAGGAAAAAAAAGAGAATGGAGAAAAAATAAAAATGCAACAACTCTTAACAACTATCGGAATAAATTATCGGAATACAAAAATATCATCAACAATGCAAAAAAAGAATTCTTCTCAAGCAAAATCTCCAAATTTCATCATAACCCCAGAATGTTATTCACAATAGTTCAAAAACTTACCAAAACAAACCAAACATCTACTTGCACCAAACACAAAAGTGATGACTTTGCTGATTTCTTCAATGAAAAAAATATCACATCTAATTCAAACCAACATAACTGAAGACAACCAAATCACCAAACTTGACGTCAATCTAACATCTTCATGGTCAAACTTTGAGATCACTTCTACACTTGAAATTCAATTGATTATAAACAGAATGAACCCCGCAAGCCACCCATTATACAGCATCCCAATTACAACCCTCAAAAATATTGAACCCACCATTTCAAAAACCATCACAAAAATTGTCAACCTATCCTTAACTGAAGGTAACTACCCCAAATGCCTCAAATCTGCCATCATCAAACCTATTCTAAAAAAGAACAACCTTGATCCAGAAATCCTTACCAACTACCGCCCAATATCAAACCTTTCATTCATTGCCAAAACCATTGAAAAAATCGGACGTACTCAACTGGACGACTATCTTGAATCAAACAAAATCCTACCCCCATCCCAATATGGATTTAGGAAAAATCTTAACACTGAATCTCTCCTCATTTCACTAAATGACATCATACTAAGAGGCTTTGACAAAGGAGAAAAATTCCTCCTCATACTCCTCGACCTCTCAGCCGCCTTTGACACAGTAAACCACAAGATACTGTTAGAACGACTTTCACAAATTGGATTAACAGGCACCACACTACAATGGTTCTCCTCCTATCTCTCTAACCGAACCTACCAGGTAAAAATCAACAATAACCCATCAAAAATGACCAACCTCAACACTGGCGTCCCCCAAGGATCTGCACTATCGGCCACCCTTTTCAACATATACCTTCTCCCCCTCTGCCAACTTCTACAAAAAAACAAAATAACACATTTCCTATATGCCGATGACATACAACTTCTGATCCCCATAAAAAAATCAATTGAAGACACCTACAGAAAAACATCAGATCTACTAATCTCTATCAAACATCTCCTAAATTCCCTAAAACTCATTATCAATTGTGACAAAACCAAATTATATTGATGGACAAAAAACAGAACCCAGCTCCACCACCCCTGATAATTCCTGACAAACATATGACAACTATAATCCCTACATCCCACTCCAGGAACCTAGGAATCATCATCGACAAAGACTTGTCGTTTAAGAACCACATATCAAACAAAACCAAAGAAGGTTACCAAGGACTCCTAACCCTAAGACATTTAAAACCATTTCTCAACACTGATGATTTCAGAACTGTACTTCAAATACTTATCTTCTCCACCTTCGACTATTGTAACTCCCTTCTAATTGGCATACCCTTCTCATCCCTCAAACCACTTCAAATACTTCAAAACTCTGCTCCTAGAGTCCTAACTGGAACAAAAAGAAATGACCATATTACATCCATCTTATCCTCTCTTCACTGGCTCCCTATCACTGCACGAATCGCTTACAAATCCATGACTATCATCCATAAAGTCCTTAACAATGATCATCAAGGACTTAACACCCTTAACATAACTCTTCAAAACTCCTCAAGAAACCTACGATCTAGCAATTCAAACCTCTTATCAATCCCCACTGTCAAAGATGCTCATCTAACAACAACAAGAGAGAGAGCCTTCTCCATCGCCTTCCCTAATCTTTCGAACACACTATCTGAAGACCTAAGATCTCAACACAATATCAAAACCTTCAAAAAAGACCTAAAAACTTTACTGTTTCGTAAATTCTTCATGGATCCACAATCTTCTACACAGACCAACTCTCAAATGAACTCATAACCTTAATTCTCATCCTAAATAACCTCCCTCCACATTCAACCTTATATCTTCAAAGACTTACTTGGTTATGTTTATTATTGTAATTACATGTTATGATATCTCAAAACCTTTTTGTTAAAATTTATTCACTTTGTAAACCGTTATGATGGCTTCCCGAATAACGGTATATAAAACTCTTCAAATAAATAAATAAATAAATAAATAAATGAGATAGGAAGAGAACCAACTCAAAACATTATTCGAGATATCACATTCATAAAGATGGAATAACAGAATTTCGTGATCTATGGTATCAAAGGCTGATGAGATATCCAGAAATACCAGAAGAAATTGTTGGCCATTGTCTAGTCCTCGTTTGATAGTGTCAATCAAAGACAGCAATTAAAGTTCAGTACTCATAGATCGACGAAAACCAAACTGATAAGGGTCTAAAATCTCATTGTCTTCCAGAAAACCAGTGAGTTGGTGCAGTGCAGCACACTCAATGATTTTAGTGACAAATGGTAAGGAGGAAATAGGTCGATAGTTGGACAAGTCTGATGAATCAAGATTGGATTTTTTTAATAGAGGCTTAACAATTGCTTTCTTGAGACAATCCGGAACAGATTCAGAGTGAAATGAAGTGTCATACTATCTTGTTGTTGCTTAATTCTGTTTATTTATTTATTTAACATTATTTATATCCTGCACCCTCTAATGTTCGGAGTGGGTTACAAAGGAACATACATAATTGTTAAAGGTAAATCAAAATATAAAAACTAATTAAAATAATACAACATATACATAAACAACTAGCCTTGGGAGATAAACAAATGATAGAAATCTGGTGAAGCTATTCTTGGAAGGTAGACAGATCACAATGATCTGGGAAAGCTAGTCTAAAGAGATGATGTTTCAGTACCTTCTTGAATTCTTTGGTGTTGGGAAGTAATCTAAGGCCAGGAGGCAAGGTGTTTCATAAAACTGGGCTTGCAATTGAAAGTCACGCTCTCGTGTCATGTTCAGCCTGGTTGACTTTGATGAGATTTGTAGTAGAAGTTGATTTTTTGACATGAGGTTTCTGCAAGGGGTGTAAAGATATAAAGTGCAGATAGCCATGAATTGTGGTTATTGTAAGATTATGTATTATTGTTAAGTTTTTGTATTGAATGCGCCATTTGATAGGAAGCCAGTGAGGGTGGAAAAGAGCTGGGGATATGTGATCATGTAGTTTATAATTGGAAAGAGTCATGCTGCAACATTTTGTGCGAGTTGGAGAGGGTGTAAAGCAATCTGTTAGCCCTAAGAAGAGAGAATTACAGTAGTCCAGTCCTGTTAGAATCAGGGATTGAAGTACTGTATGAAAGAGGATGGTTCAAGTAATGGTTTGTGTGTTTGAGTAATCGGAGTTTGTAGAATGAAGACTTGGAGATGGATTTGATATAGTTGGATAGATTTAGTTTTGGGTCCAAGATGATGCCAAGATTACAGACTTGATCAGAAATTTTATTGGACATATTATCAACCGAGATAGAGGTGGGAATGTTTTCAGACTGTAGGTGTCTTAAAATCATTATTTCAGTTTTTGCTAGATTCAGGGAAAGTTTATTGTGGGATAACCATATTTTAACTGTGGATAGGCAAAGTTCAAGAAATTTTAGAGTGGAATTCCAGTTGTGTTTGGTAGGGAAGTAGAATTGTATGTCATCGGCATACAAACAGTAAGATACACCTAGAGTGGATAGTAATTGGCAAATTGGTACAAGGTAGATGTTGAATAAGGTTGCTGATAAAGCAGATCGTTGTGGGACTCCTGTTTTTAGAGTGAATTGATCTGAGCTTGAATGGTTTACAAAAATCTGTTGGGATCTATTTGAAAGATAGGCTTGGAACCAGGAATAGACCATCCCAGTTGTGCCTATGCTGGCAAGACAAGATAATAGGATGTTGTGATATATGGTATCAAATGCAGCAGAAAGGTCTAAGAAAACAGATATAGGCGGTCCCTATCAAAACCATGGTGAATAATTTATGTGCTTGAAATTAGGAGCATTTCAGTGTTGTAACTTGGTCTGAAACCAAATTGATATTGGTCAAGCAGTGAGTGGTCATCTAAGAATGTTGTGAGGAGTTCTAGGATAATGGGTTCAATTACTTTGGCAAGAAATGGTAGTGATGAAATTGGCTGAAAATCACAAAAGTCTGGCTCATTTGTCGTTTTCTTGAGAATTGGGGTAACAGCAATTTTTAAAGAATCAGGCAGGATGCCAGTAGAGAGAGAAGAATTGACGATATTGGCAATAGGTAGAAGTATGTTGTCTTTAATAACTTTTAAGACAGAAACTGGACAGGGGAAGAGAGGATAAGAAGAGGTTTCATTTTAGAGATGATTTGTGTGATTTCGCTACTGGCAACAGTCTCAAATGTGTCCCAGTTTTGTGTAGATTTAATGGTTGAGGTTAATGGAAGGAATGGTGGGAATGTTATGATTAGTTTTTGGAGTTTTGATTGGAAGAATTTTCCAAATGAGTTACACAGTTCTGTTGAGATTTGGATTTTGGGTAATTTTGGTTATGGTTATTGTGGGCTGTGATGGGTTTTACAATGTTAAATAGGACCTTTGGATTGTTATTAGATTGTTGTATACACTTTGAATAGTAATTCTTCTTTGCGGTATTGACTGCTATACGATATACTAGTAATTCAGAGTTATAAATTTCACAATTGGTGTTGGGTTTTTGTTTTTTCCATTTATATTTGAGTTTTTGCAGTTTTCTTTTACGGGTTGTTAAAGACTGGGTAAACCAGAGCGCGAATGTGGTTCTTTTCTTATTTGCTAGCCTTATTGGAGCAAGCTTATGGATATTGTATACATTTTTATTACTTTATACTGTACCTTGCTTAGAGTACTATTTGTGTTTTGGTGAGTAACAAATTTTATAAATAAATAAAAAAAATCTCATGAGGGAGTGGCTTGAGTGCTATAATTGAGAAGCAATCTGACATCAGGTCATACCAAGAAAGCCAAGAATGATATGATTATGGAATTCATTTGTCTAGCTGGCTGATTATGATTAGTAGGCTGCATTTTTTTACATTGTTTTATATATAGGGTGGGTAATTTTCAGTGAAACTTCTGTGGGAAAATGTCAGATTGTTTTAACCTCTAGAGATTGTGCTTTTTCAGTGGCGGCACCTGCCATGGGGAATACTATACCTGCAACTTTGAGACTTGTGCTCTAAAACATTTAAATTAGCACTAAGAGCTTTTCTGATGAACCAAGCATTTATTAAAATAATGCTCTAATTTGAAGATCTAGTTTCCTATTTGGATCTTGGGTACTCAAATTGCCTTATATTTTGTCTGTGAAGTTATGTGGTGTTTATTTATGGTGATTTTATGTATGTTTATTTTGTAAATCTCTTAGGGCGTGTGCGTGAAATTTTAATAAACACCATAAAAATGACCTTTTAGAAAACTTACATGTGAAAAATTATGCTTATACATACTGCATGTGGCTACTTCTATGTACATGAGGGGAGGTGCAACTGTGTTCACATAGTTTTGCTGGGATCATTTTCAAAGTGGACCTAACCATGTAAGCACACTTTGAAAATTGATGCAACTTGTGCACATATTTGCTGGCTAACTTTTTACGCAATGTTACTAAATTATCCCTAAGGGGCATATATATTAAGCTATGCTATTTTTAATGTGCATTTTAAATAGAGTGCCAAAAATGGGCCAAAATTATACAGATTTATTTATTTATTTGTTGAATTTTATATACCGTCATTCGGTAAAGCCATCACAATGGTTTACAAGCATCAAACATAAAACTAATTTAACATTTGCTAATCAAAGAAATAATGGGAGGGTTCAAGGGAGGGGGGAAGGAAGCTTCATAATAAAGCTATCATAATGGATTACAAATATGTGAAGGTTACAAGCATATTAAGATGAGAGTTAACAGCAATAGGCGACCATTTATAGAATATATTTTAAATAAATATAGCACTATGGGTTGAGTGCTATATTTATATATATTGAGTGCCCCTTTGTGTGCTCCTTTGGCGCGCGACGCACAGCGTGGCGCCGTTTAATGGTCCGGTGCTGAGTCTGATGACGTCAGGGGGCGGGGCTTCCCATCGGAGCTTTCTTCACAATGTTTGGTGACATTTCTTTCCCACTTTCTTCTTTTTTTTTACTTGAGATGGTGCAGGGTGCCTTTGGATGGTGGGTGGCCCCTCTCAGCATGGGCGCCCGATGGCATGGCGCCGTTTAATGGTCCGGTGCTGAGTCTGATGACGTCAGGGGGCAGGGCTTCCCATCGGAGCTCTCTTCACAATGTTTGGTGACATTTCTTTCCCATTTTCAAATCAGTGCTAAAATTTACTTGAGCCTGTTAAATTTTTTATATAATTTATATTTTTATTACATTTAACATTATGCAACAATGAAGTGAACAAGCAATCATATTAGAATACTATAGAAAAATTAATCTATATACATAATACATATACTCGTTATTACAGTATTCTAATAAATCAGGTTCCCATTCTAAAAAATGGGAAGCATTTTAAAGGAAAACTCAGAAAAGAGAAAAAAGAATAAGAAAAATGTGTAAATACACAAAAATGGAGAGGATATATCATTAATACCAGCTATTCCCCTTTGCTATCAATTCTAGTCACCTAACTCCAATCAGGCCCCCTTATCTAGCAGAAATATTTCCAAAAGAGCAGGATCCTGAAATATGAACTTATTCTTTTGGTAGGTTATCAGACACTTGCAAGGAAATTTGATTAAAAAAAAAAAAGCTCCTTGGGTTACCACTTTCGGCTTCAGTTGTACGAACTGCTTCCTCCTTAGTTGGGTGCTTTTTGCGACAACAGGAAAAACTTGGACATTTTGCTCACAAGAAAGGAAATCTTTACTTTTAAAATACTTTTGAAGCACCAGATTTTAGTCCTGATTTTAGTCCTGATTTTAACTAAAGGAGACCAAAAGAGTGGCTCTGGTTAGTATATCATCTATAGAAGTCTCCAAAAAGGAGGGCCTCTTACATTTTAATGTGGTTGCATATGTAAAATATGGACATGGTGCATAATGAGATGTTTAGCCATTTCTCCATTATTTACCAACCAGCATTATATATCTATTTATTTTTGTCTATGTATTTTCTTATTTAATTTAAATATTTTTATTCCGCCTATCTGCAGTACTAGGCGGGTTACATACTTGACTAAGAGAGAACACTAGATATTCCAAAATGAGTTGTCCATACATATTAAACAGTTGAGGTTATGGTATTAAGTAGCTTTCCTATATTGAAGATTCCTTCAGTAATCAAACATGAAGCCCTTGTGATCCCAATAGTTCATCAGCTCAAAAACTTAGGGGTAGATTTTCAAAGGTACGCGCGGGCGTACATGTGTGCACGCTACCCGGCGCGCACACATGGACACCCGATTTTATAGCAGGCGCGCACATGTTATAAAATCGGGGGTTGGCGCGTGCAAGGGGGCGCACACTAGTGCATCTTGCACATGCTGACGCCAGCAGCCTTCTCCCGTTCCCATCCCCCTAATCTAACCTTCCCATCCCTTCCTCTAACCTTTCCACCCCCTAGCCCTATTCTACCCCCCCCCCCTCAACCTCTTTCTTACCTTTTGCGCCTGCCATCAGGCAAATGGCCGCTGTGCTGGAGGCCTCTGGCCCTGCCCCCGGACCGCCCCTTTTTTAAAGCCCCGGACTTAGACGCATCCCGGGGCTTTACGCTCATCGCCGGGCTTTATAAAATAGGCCCGGCGTGCGTAACCCACTCTACACGCGTAAAGCTTTTAAAATCCGGCCCTTAGGTTTCGTCTTAGTCAGGCCTGTCCTTCTACATTCTTGTTAATAATATGGTTAGAGCCTCCTTTTTCAAACTGTGACTCCTGTGGAGGGTGAAAGCTTTCTTGTTATGCTCTGACCTTCAGACAGTGCCGTAATCCCTAGTGATAACAACTAGTGATTACTGCAATTCTGTTGACAGCGGGCTCCCTGCAGCTACAATCAGAACACTTCAGGCTGTGCAAAATGCAGCTGCACAGGTTCTTACTGATGTGCACTTCCACAATCACAATAGTCCTGTCTTGGCAGATAAAATTTAACATTGCCTCCATGGTCCATAAGGCCCTGAATAATGAAGCATCTCTATGTATCAGCTCTGTATTGAAGATCTATCAGTCTTTTCATGCCTTAAGCTCTAGCAATCAGGGTCTCCTTGAAGTTCCCTCCTCTAAATTAGTTTTTTTTTGAGAGAGGATCATGAGGGAGCCTTCTCAGTTGCAGATCCTGAACTCTGGAACTTGCTCTCTGCTCAGTTGCAAGCCATTGGGACTCTTAAGCTGTTAACCTTATTTGAGCAAACATTTTAGCCGACTTTTTAATTCTCTGACAGATGAATCATCAGGGATGGTTGAGCAAAATACTAAGGTAAGTAAAACATATAGGGATGGTAACTTTCAAATCGGCATACATCGACCTGCGCCCGGGTATATACGCGCATGTTATAAAATAGCCTTGCCGTGTGCACATGTGCGCCGAATTTAAAGTGAGCGCGCAAATCCCGCTTCTACCACGTAAGGCGGGGGATTTTAAAAGGGGCGCATGCCAGCACCAATGGCAGTTTTACCATTTTTTTCTCCAGTTTGCTCACTTAAGAGAGAGGTCCTCCAAACCTCCCCCCCCCCCCTAGTTTAATAGCCTTCACTCTCACCATTTAACCCCGCAGATCTGCCTTGTTTTCTTTATTTTATAACTTGCACCTCCTTCATAGCAGAGGTAAACTTACGTGGCAGGGGTTCTGGTTCACGCCTCGAAATGCCCTTGCCCTGCCCAGACCACACCCATTCCCTGCCTCTTTTTGAAAACTTTCAAGACGTACAGGAGATGCACAAGTATCTGAGCGGCTTTTAAAACCTGCTCAGCGCGCACGAGCCCGTCTTGTGCGAGCATCCCCTAATTGGTGCCATGCGCAGGGCTTTTAAAATTCACCTTTAAATACTCATATAGAAATGGAAAGTATAGGGGAATAAAGGCAATATTTGGAAAGCTATATACACTGATGCTCATAGTATGGGGAATAAAGTCCCAGATCTAGAGCAAGTGATGGAAGAAGCTGATTTCGATATAGTAGGTATTACAGAGACCTGGTGCACAGAAAACCATGAGTATGAAATAGTTATACCTGGCTACAGTCTATTCAGGAAGGACCGGGTAGGAAGGAAAGGAGGAGGTGTGGCATTATATATAAAGTACAGTATGAAAGCAATAGCATTGCTTGGCTTTTGAGGTGAGGGGGCTCTGGAAAGAGGGAATAGACATCTATTTATATTGGTGTAGTATTCAGACCTGCATCACAGACTGAGGAGATAGAGATTTAATGAAAGATATTTACGGGATTAATGTGAAAGGGGAGGTGCTGCTGCTAGGTTATGTTAATCTTCCAGATGTTGGTTGGGACATCCCCACTGCAGTATCTTCTAGAACAGGGGTGGACAAACTATGGCCTGAAGGCCAGATCCAGTCCTTAAAGGTTTTTAATCTGACCCGCCTATCACTTGGTCACTCTCCGTTATGTGCGGCCCACCAATGCTCTGACCTGCTTGTCCAAAGTCATCATCAAAGGCCAAGTTATCGCCCTTAATGATGCGTGACGCTTGAGAAGGGAGTTTGGAACATCAGCATGGTTTAATGCAAGGAGAAGCCAGTCAGTGCGCTGGGGGGGGGGGGGTTCCCAACTCCTGCCAGTGAAGAGAGACCCCATTTGTCAGTACTGATGGGGGTTCCCAGCCCCCCACTAGCGAAGAGAGACCCCATTTGTTGGAACTGGTGGGGTTTCCATCCCCTGCCAATGAGGAGAGACATGGTGCATTGGCGCTGGCATGGTTACCACCCCCACCATCGAGTAGTGACCTGGTGTGTCTATGCTGTGGAAGTTTCCACTCTCCGCCAGTGAAGAGGAATGGGAGGGAAGGGAAACAAAGGGAGTGAATGGGAGGGAGTGACCGAGAGGTGAGTGGGAATAAGGGGTGAGTGACTGAGAGGGAAGGGTAATGAAGCAAGGGAAAAGGGTGAATTGAAGTGAGGGGATGAGTGGCAGAGAGAAGGGAAGGGAACTGAGGGGGTTGAGTGACTGAGAGGGAAGGAGGGTGAATGACTGAAGGTGAGTGAGAGAGAAGGGAAAGGGAGGGAGGAAGTGGAAGAGGGGTGTGAGAAGAAAAGAGGGTAGAAGGGTGCATGAGTGTGTGTGTGTGTGTGTGTGTGTGTGAATGAACGTGTGTGTATATGAGAGAGAAAGGAGGAAGCTTGTATGTAATCTCCTCTGCTTCCCCCTACTAATCCAAATCTTTAATCTTCTTAATTATTAGGTGGTGTTCTATTTGTCATCTGTTTTGAAATATTCTTTTTATTTGTATGGTTTCCTCGCTGTTATTATTGATTTATATTTCTTGACTTTGTTTTATGAGGAAGGGTGATATTTCTGTTTTTGATTTATTGCACTGCACATGAGTGTGGGTTTTAGTGATTTCAAGTTCAATTTTTTGTCTGCATCTTATTATTTATACTTTATGGTCTACATTTGTGACTGAGGTGAGGTAAACTGCTACCTGGGAAAATGCCTTCTTCCTGTTGGGTTGAAGGCTTTTCTAATTTTGGTAGAGCCTGGAGATCTATGGGGCTGCTTGGGTGCTAAAAATGATGGCGTTTAAGCCTGCTGGATACTGAAATGCCTGCAGCAAGTGGTGGTGATTTGATTACTGTTTCAAGGACCTACCATGCCTCTCCATGCCTCACCTCCCATCTTCCAGCCCTCGTTGTGCTCGATAACTTTAAATGGGGTGCCAGCACAAACATGTTTGCTCACCACTGCTCTAGAATCAGGGAGATCCTGGATTATCTGCAAGGAGAACTGTTCTGTGAACTGGTAATTGAATCTACATGGGAGGGGGCGATGCTGGACAGTTTTCGAGGACCGTATTTCTGATGTTGTAGTGGATGATCATCTGGGAATAAAAAAAAAGTCTATACACAACCAGTGACCACCAGATGGTATAGAAACATAGAAACATAGAAATGACGGCAGAAGAAGACCAAACGGCCCATCCAGTCTGCCCAGCAAGCTTCACACATTTTTTTCTCATACTTATCTGTTTCTCTTAGCTCTTTGGTTCTATTTCCCTTCCACCCCACCATTAATGTAGAGAGCAGTGATGGAGCTGCATCCAAGTGAAATATCAAGCTTGATTAGTTAGGGGTAGTAGGGGAAGTAAGCGCCGCAATAAGCAAGCTACACCCATGCTTATTAGTTTTACCCAGACTATGTTATTCAGCCCTTATTGGTTTTTTTTCTTCTCCCCTGCCGTTGAAGCAGGGAGCTATGCTGGATATGCGTGTAGTATCAGTTTTTCTTCTCCCCTGCCGTTGAAGCAGGGAGCTATGCTGGATATGCGTGTAGTATCAGTTTTTCTTCTCCCCTGCCGTTGAAGCAGAGAGCTATGCTGGATATGCGTGAAGTATCAGTTTTTCTTCTCCCCTGCCGTTGAAGCAGGGAGCTATGCTGGATATGCGTGAAGTATCAGTTTTTCTTCTCCCCTGCCGTTGAAGCAGAGAGCTATGCTTGATATGCGTGAAGTATCAGTTTTTCTTCTCCCCTGCTGTTGAAGCAGAGAGCTATGCGTGAAGTATCAGTTTTTCTTCTCCCCTGCTGTTGAAGCAGAGAGCTATGCTGGATATGCGTGAAGTATCAGGCTTATTTGGTTTGGGGTAGTAACCGCCGTAACAAGCCAGCTACTCCCCGCTTTGTGAGTGCGAATCCTTTTTTCCACATTTCCTCTTGCTGTTGTAGCTTAGAGCGATGTTGGAGTCACAGTAACCATGTGTATGTTTATTGAATAAGGGTATTATCTCAGGCAGTAGCCGTCATTCTGGCGAGCCACCCACTCTTTATTGATGGCCTCTTGATTTTATGGATCCACAGTGTTTATCCCACGCCCCTTTGAAGTCCTTCACAGTTCTGGTCTTCACCACTTCCTTCGGAAGGGCATTCCAGGCATCCACCACCCTCTCCGTGAAGAAATACTTCCTGACATTGGTTCTGAATCTTCCTCCCTGGAGCTTCAAATCGTGACCCCTGGTTCTGCTGATTTTTTTCCTACGGAAAAGGTTTGTCGTTGTCTTTGGATCATTAAAACCTTTCAAGTATCTGAAAGTCTGTATCATATCACCTCTGCTCCTCTTTTCCTCCAGGGTGTACATATTTAGATTCTTCAATCTCTCCTCATAAGTCATTTGATGAAGACCTTCCACCTTTTTGGTCGCCCTTCTCTGGACCGCCTCCATCTTGTCTCTGTCTCTTCGGAGATACGGTCTCCAGAACTGAACACAATACTCCAGGTGAGGTCTCACCAAGGACCTGTACAAGGGGATAATCACTTCCCTTTTCTTACTCAATATTCCTCTCTCTATGCAGCCCAGCATTCTTCTGGCTTTAGCTATCGCCTTGTCACATTGTTTCGCCGACTTCAGATCATTAGACACCATCACCCCAAGGTCTCTCTCCTGCTCCGTGCACATCAGCCTTTCTCCCCCCATTGAATACAGTTCATTCGGATTTCCACTCCCCATATGCATGACTCTGCACTTCTTGGCATTGAATGTCAGCTGCCATATCTTCGACCACTCTTCCATCTTCCTTAAATGCTGTCTCATTCTCTCCACTCCTTCCGGCGTGTCCACTCTGTTGCAGATCTTAGTGTCATCCGCAAAAAGACATACCTTACCTTCTATCCCTTCCGCAATGTCGCTCACAAAGATATTGAAAAGGACCGGTCCCAACACCGATCCCTGCGGTACACCGCTTAAAACCGCTCTCTCTTCAGAGAGAGTTCCATTTACCATCACACATTGTCTTCTGTATAGTTCAGTATTAGGATGCAAGAGATGAAGGTTTATTCTAATGCAAGTGTCCTAGATTAAGAACATAAGAAATTGCCATGCTAGGTCAGACAAAGGGTCCATCAAGCCCAGCATCCTGTTTCCAACAAAGGCCAATCCAGGCCACAAGAACCTGGCAATTACCCAAACACTAAGAAGATCCCATGCTACTAATGCAATTAATAGCAGTGGCTATTCCCTAAGTAAACTTGATAAATAGCCATTAATGGACTTCTCCTCCAAGAACTTATCCAAACCTTTTTTGAACCCAGCTACACTAACTGCACTAACCACATCCTCTGGCAACAAATTCAAGAGCTTTATTGTGCGTTGAGTGAAAAAGAATCTTCTCCGATTAGTCTTAAATGTGCTACTTGCTAACTTCCTGGAATGCCCCCTAGTCCTTCTATTATTCGAAAGTGTAAATAACTGATTCACATCTACTCGTTCAAGACCTCTCATGATTTTAAAGACCTCTATCATATCCCTCCTCAGCCGTCTCTTCTCCAAGCTGAACAGCCCTAACCTCTTCAGCCTTTCCTCAGAGGGGAGCTGTTCCATCCCCTTTATGATTTTGGTTGCCCTTCTCTGTACCTTCTCCATTGCAACTATATCTTTTTTGAGATATGGTGACCAGAATTGTACACAGTATTCAAGGTGTGGTCTCACCATGGAGTGATATAGAGGCATTATGACATTTTCCGTTTTATTAACCATTCCCTTCCTAATAATTCCTAACATTCTGTTTGCTTTTTTGACTGCTGCAGCACACTGAGCTGAAGATTTAAAGGTATTATCCACTATGATTCCTAGATCTTTTTCCTGGGTGGTAGCTCCTAATATGGAACCTAACATCGTGTAACTACAGCAATGGTGGTTTTTCCCTATATGCAACACTCTGCACTTGTCCACATTAAATTTCATCTGCCATTTGGATGCCCAATCTTCCAGTCTTGCAAGGTCCTCCTGTAATGTATCACAATCCGCTTGTGAATTAACTATTCTGAATAATTTTGTATCATCTGCAAATTTGATAACCTCACTCGTCATATTCCTTTCCAGATCATGTATTTATTTATTTATTGAACAATGTGGGAAATATAATATAATTTGATTTAGGTTTCTAGATTTCTTTAGTGGTGGATTATCACAGTTTTATAAATTAAAAGAATAAAATAACTTTTTTCATACATTAAAATAAAGTAATTAAAGTAATGACTTTGCAACATGATGACAATAAATGATTACAAATAACAAAATGCTTCAGTGACCGATCACGGCTTGCGGCCCATTGAGTGGCGAGAGGCTGCAGAGTGAAACTTTGAGGCAATCATTGATGATATTGTCATCTGCTAGCATATAAGTTGCTTATTATATAGAATTTTCAGTATATGGGATTTGTATCCTCTTTCCTCTCTTTTTGCTGTATTGATTATTAATTGGAGAGGGTTTTTGCTTCTTTGTTGCTGTTTATTTATTTATTTACAGGTTTTTTTTTTTATACCGGTATTCGTGGGTACATCATATCGGTTTACAGAGAATTTAACAGAATTACAATAAACAAGGGAGGGGAGAACAGGGGAAGTCAAGGGACACGGAACGCTGTATCCAAAAGAACAAGGTGAAATGACTTTATCTGAATGTCTGTATCATATCACCCCTGCTCTTCCTTTCCTCCAGGGTATACATATTTAGATTCTTCAGTCTCTACTTATGTCATTCGATGAAGATCATCCACCTTTTTGATCGCCCTTCTCTGGACCGCCTCCATCCTGTCTCTCTCCCTTCGGAGATACGGTCTCCAGAACTGAGCACAGTACTCCAGGTGAGGCCTCACCAAGGACCTGTACAAGGGGATAATTACTTCCCTTTTCTTACTCGATATTCCTTTCTCTATGCAGCCCATCATTCTTCTGGCTTTAACTATTGCCTTGTCACATTGTTTCGCTGACTTCAGATCATTAGACACTATTACCCCAAGGTCTCTCTTCTGCTCCTAGCACATCAGCCCTTCACCCCCCATCAAAAACATTTCTTTCGGATTTCCACACCCCATATGCATGACTCTGCACTTCTTGGCATTGAATCTCAGCTGCCATAACTTTGACCAGTCTTCCAGCTTCCTTAAATCCTGTCTCATTTTCTCCACTCTTCCGGCATGTCCACTCTGTTGCAGATCTTAGTATCATCTGCAAATAGACAAACCTTACCTTCTATCCCATCCGCGATGTCGCTCACAAAGATATTGAACAGGACTGGTCCCAACATCGACCCTTGTGGCACTTCGCTCATCACCGCTCTCTCTTTAGAGTAACTTCCATTTACCATCACACATTGTCTTCTGTCCTTCAACCAGTTTGCTATCTAGGCCACCAACTTGGCACTCACTCCCAAGCTTCTCATTTTATTCACAAGCCTCCTGTGAGGGACCATATCAAAAGCTTTGCTAAAATCCAAGTAGATGACATCGAGTGCGCTTCCTCGATCCAATTCCTTAGTCACCCAATCAAAAAAGTCAATTAGATTTGTCTGACAGGACCTTCCCTTGGTGAAACCAAGCTGCCTCTCGTCCATCAATTCTGCTGCTTGTAGATAGTTCACAATTCTTTCCTTCAGCAGCGACTCCATTACTTTTCCCACCACCGAGGTGAGGCTAAGTGGCCTGTAGTTTCCAGCCTCCTCTCTGCTCCCACTCTTGTGAAGCGGGACCACTGTCGCTCTTCTCCAATCACTCAGCACCACTCCCGTTTCCAGGGATCTATTGAACAGGTCACACAGCAGAGCCGCCAGCACATCTCTGAGCTCCCTCAGTATCCTGGGATGAACTTCATCAGGCCCCATGGCTTTGATCACCTTCAGTTTTCCTATCTCTTCCTATACATTCTCTTCCATAAACGGAGTTTCATCCATTCCACTCCCCTCCAGTTTCTTGTTAACTAGCGACGGTCCTTTTCCGGGGTCGTCTTTAGTGAACACAGAACTGAAGTATTCGTTTAATATTTCTGCCATTTCTTCATCTGTCTCCACCCATTGATCCTTTTCACCTTTCAGTTTCACTATACCACTTTGGACTTTTCTCCTTTCACTGATGTATCTGAAAAATGTTTTGTCACCTCACTTTACCTCTTTGGCAATCCTTTCTTCCGCTTGATTTTTCGCTTTCTTGATTACTTTCTTCCTCTCCCTCAGTTCCACCAGATATTCTTCCTTGTGATCCTCCCTTTGGGATTTTTTATATTTCTTAAACACTGTTCTTTTATCTTTTATTTTATCAGCCACCTCTTTTGTGAACCAGATAGGTTTCATTCTTTTCTTGCATATATATTAGTCACTTTGGTAATTGCTCCTTTTAGTTTGGCCCACTATTGTTCCACATCTCTCGTTTTCTCCCAGCCTTTTAGTTCTTCCTCCAGGTACTTTCCCATTTCATCAAAGTCCATGTTTTTGAAACACAAAACCTGGGTCTTTGTGCGACTTCTCTGTATCCTGTTAGTGATATGAAACCATACCGTTTGATGATCACTGGTGCTGAGGTGGGTGCCGCACAAATGTACGCCTGATTTTATAACTTGCGTGCGCAGCTGCGTGCATGTTATTAAATCTGGGGTCAGAATGCGCAAAGGGGTGCACACTAATGCACCTTGCCTGTGCCGAGCCCTAAGGGAGCCCTGATGGCTTTCCCCGTTCCCTCCGAGGCCGCTCCGAGAGAACTTTCCTTCCACCCCCCACCTTCCCCTCCCTTCACCTACCTAACCCGCCCCCAGCCCTATCTAAACCCCCCCCTAACCTTGTTTAATGTTGCGCCTGCCTGTGGGCAAGTGTAGGTTGTGCATGCCTGCCGAGTGCCGGCGCGCGATCCTCCTGGCATGGCCACTGTGCCGGAGGCCTCTGTCCCGCCCCTCCCCTGCCTTGCCCTTTGCACATATGTCCCGGGGTTTTGTGAATTCTGGGGCTTGCGCGTGTTGCCCGGCCTATGCAAAATAGGCTCGGTGCACGCAGGAGCGGTTACGTGAGTAAATCCTTTGAAAATCTGGCCCTTAATGTTCATATAAGATGTAGTCTGCTGGTTAAAAATGCCAATCAAACTAATGACATCCACTTGATATTATCGTTCATACCTTGCGGAAAGAAAGAAGTTAATTTAAAAATCCAGTGTTGTTCCTTGTAATTTAATCTCCTCCTCGATCCGAGGGGATTACTACATCTAAAATAGTCCAATGGAGATGTTAAAAAAAATATGTCCATGTTGCAAACAGTGTTTAACTATAGGCACATCTAATTTCTTTGTATATAATCTATTGCGGTGTTCTCGTAAACAAATTTTTATCGGTCTTGTGCTGCATCTGACATAAAGTTGCGGACTTTATGTCAGATGCACAACATTCTGAGAATTATAATCGGTGGTAAAAGGTTTCTTATAGATTCTTTTGGTAATAGGATCTTGCCACATGTTCCCTTCTAAAGTAGTAGAGCACATATCACAGGAACTGCAGGAATGATGTCCCTGATGGGATGATGTATCTGCCACATTGACAGGTGATGGTAACAACGCATGAATAATCTGATTTCTAATACTAGGTCCCCTCTTAAAAGAAATTAAGGGTTCATCTGAAAAAATGGTGTGGAACTGAAGTACACGCCAGTGTTGTCGGATACTATGGGCTATTAATGTAGCTTTAGAGCTGGAATACTCCAAAAATAAGAGAGATGCTTCAGGAGGTGGAATATTCAACTGAGGCGTAGAAATAGTAGCAAGTGTACCAGCTGAGGGAATATAAAAGAATTTTTCAATAGATGGAATATATTCTTTAGAAATTTTTAAAATTTCAAGATAGAATTTTCTCAAAAGCTCCCTATGGGACATTAGGGGACACTCAGGAAAGTTGAGAAATCTAAGATTACACCTATGCATATAATTACCCATAGTCTCTATCTTACAGTGCAAAAGTTGATTATTATTGATTAAGGAAAGCTGAGAATTCTGTAAAGAATCACATTTCTGATGAAGATCTCGTTACTCCATTTCATTTCATATTATTAACGTTATTTTCTTTCATTTTATTAACCTATCCAACCGCCCTATGGACCCTTTATTCTTCTACTACATTCCCATCTTGTTCCTTCACCTCCCTGTTCCATGTAACTTATTTTTCACTTTCTAAATCATGTTGTATTAACCCCATTATATGTAAACCGATGTGATATGCAAATGAATGTCGGTATAAAAAAGTTTTAAATAAATAAATACCCTCTATTTCAACAAACGTCTGAGAATGCTCTTCAATTTCTTAAAGAGGCCTCCCCCATGACCCCCAACATTGCATCAATTTTTGTGGAAATGTTTTCCTCCGAAGTAACTATCACTGTCCATAGAGTATCCAGTGTGACAACTGCAGACTTAAGAGGGGCTAGAACCCAGCTACCCATCCTCTCAATACCTAATCCAACTAGCCATCAACAACTAGCCAACTAGCCATCAACTAGCCATCAACAACTTGCTCACGAGCCTCAATCTGATTCTAAATCAAAGCAAAACAGAATACCTACTCATCTCCCAAGACGGAACCCACACACATCCCAGTACCATCTTGTCTTCTCAATTAACAATGTCCACACAAGTCAGAAATCTAGGGGTTATCCTTGATAATCAAATGAATTACAGATCTCTCATAAATAATATCGTAAAGGATGGATTCTTCAAATTACAAGTTTTGAAAAGGTTGAGACCTCTCCTCCATTTCCAAGATTTCCGTTTAGTGCTGCAAGCTATCATTCTCACAAAAATAGATTATTGCAACTCGCTTCTACTAGGCCTCCCCGCTAACGCCATAAAACCCCTACAGATGCTGCAAAACGCAGCAGCAAGGATCTTAACCAAGTCCAATAAAAGAGACCACATATCACCTATTTTGAAAACCCTACACTGACTACCCGTGAAATTCAGAATACTATTCAAAGTGCTCTCAATAACCCACAAGGCTCTACACAATTTGGCACCACTCGAGCTCAAAATCCCTCTCCGATTCCACACCTCCTCCAGACCAGTAAGACAAGCCTATAAAAACAACCTACATACACTACCGATGAAGTCAGCATTAAGCAAAAGAGCCTTCTCTACAGCGGGCCCCAAAATCTGGAACTCTCTCCCACCAGAACTCAGAGCAGTGCAATGCTCATCTACATTTAAAAAAAGACTCAAGACTTGGTTGTTCAACCAAGCTTTCCCATAACAGCTTCCTGTGGAACATCTCGGCCAATGATTACCCACCTGAGAGCTATTTAGATCATCTATAGAACTCACTTAATCTATGGCAGTCGAAGACATAACCTAGTCTTATAATTAGCAACTGTTTATTTAACTTAGGCCTCCCCTTATAATTAGCAACTGTTTATTTAACCTACATTAGGCACTGTATCTTTTACTTATACCTAAATTAGGCAATGTATCTTTACTGGTTAACCCCATATTTACTTATCCAAGTTATATCGACCTGTTCTTTGTAAGACATTTACTTGTCAATGTTATTGTTCTGTTAAAATGTAAACCGAATTGATCAGTAATTCTGTTATTGGAAAGTCGGTATATAAAAATGCTAAATAAATAAATAAATAATCCTGCAGAAACAGATGAAATTGCAACCCTCTAATTGATCCCCAGCCCCCAAAGAGGTAGAGGAGGTAGCCTGTGGTGTGGCAGGCCCATCTGGGCTAAGTGAGATCACAGTTTCACTGGGAGCAGGAGCCAAAGCTCCAAGTTCCTCTTGACCCTGATCTACCTGGGCTGCATAAATGAATCCAGTGTTGTCAGAGTTAAAGAAGAAGCACCTTCCGATGCCAACGGCAACACTCGAATGATGCCTTTACGCTTCTTGCCCATCCCAAGGCTGGTTCCAAAAGGAAAACTGCTCACTAAAAAAGCGGCGATAAGGGGCACGTCCCTTTGGCCCTTGGCTTAGGTGTGCCAGCGTTGGCGCACCGTAGTCGCTGTCCTTTTATGCTCCGCAGCCCTCAGATGTCATGGGAGGGTGGGGGCCAACTTTGGGGAAACTCCGGTCAGCGTCGCCAGGTCCAGCAGGCAAGACTTCCTCTCTGGATGCCGCAGTCGCTGTTTTTTTGTGCTCCTGGTAGCGCTCTGATGTCTTGGGAGGGCGGGACCCAACTTCGGGAACCTACAGTCAGCGTCGCCAGGTCCAGCAGGCAGGACTCCCCTATCATTAGCATTAACATTTTCTGTTAGGATTAATAGTTGCTGATAATATGTGTATTTCTTTATTCCCATAAAAAATGTTTTCAGCTTTTTCTCCGAAGTGCTTCTTCTTGTTGCCTCACTCAGTTCATAAATAAATAAAATAAACACTCTAGCTAAATAATTAGCAAAGTTGCATAGCTTTTCTTGTTAAACTTTAAATTAGCTAGTGCTCTCTGGTTACTATGTACTATATGTACATTTAAAAACAGTGGCAACTGAGGTTGATACTTAATTGAAAGGAGACTTGTAAAATTCAGTTATTTGAAATCACTCACTGAATTAATAATGATTGCATAATCATGTTTGCCTGTAAAATAAAAGCATTTAAGTGATTGATTTTGTTTAGGTAACAATTTAACAAGGTAAAGAATTTGCAAACATTTGCTCCTTGAAAAGAAAATGCAACTTGCATTGATTGAAAAATGTTGTCTGTCTCTTTTCAAGGCAATAAAACAAACACAAAGATGAAACAAAATAGAGGGAGGGTAAACCTCAAAGCCATTTTCAAAGGTAAAACTGTGCTTTATCTTTGGAAATGGACTTTTAAAAATGTGTCCACCTAATAAGCAAGTAAAATACATGCATACATGCATACTTTTGCCTGCAGCATGAAGAGGTGCTCTTGTTGGCGGGATTTGAAATTTCAGCATTTTTCCTGGTAAAGCAAATGTTGCTTACCTGATGTAACAGGTGTTCTCACAGGACAGCAGGATGTTAGTCCTCACAAATGGGTGACATCGAGGATGGAGCCCACCACGGAAAACTTCTGTCAAAGTTTAAACAGAACTTTGACTGGCCCCTACTGGGCATGCCCAGCAAGGCACTGACCCTGCAGCCAGCAGGGGTCTCCCTTCAGTCTGATTTTCAAAGCTACAGGCAGTGCCTAGAAAGTAAAAATAAAACGAACCCAACACCGCGGGGTGGCGGGCGGGTTTCGTGAGGACTAACATCCTGCTGTCCTGTGAGAACACCTGTTACATCAGGTAAGCAACATTTGCTTTCTCACAGGACAAGCAGGATGGTTGTCCTCACAAATGGGTGAGTACCAAGCTGAGGATGTCCTGGCTTGCACCAAATGCACCCAACGACGTGCAACAGGCACAACAACTGGGGTGGAATTTGGGAAAGGGCATCCGCACCCTACTGGGAAGGAGGAAGGGTGTTGGTACATCATGTTGGAAAAAGGTTACGCAAGACAGATTGGCCGAAGATGGAGTCCTGTCTTCCAGCCTTGTCCAAACAATAGTGGGCTGCAAAGGTATGGAGAGAACTCCAGGTTGCAGCCCTGCAGATGTCAGGAAGCGGCACCGATCGAAGGTGTGCTACTGAAGTCGCCATGGCCCTCACAGAGTGTGCTTTGACACGGTCTTGGAAAGGAATGCCAGCTTGCTGATAACAGAAGGAAATGCAGTCCGCCAACCAGGAGGAAAGAGCCTGTTTACCCACAGGTTGTCCTAACTTGTTAGGATGGAAGGAGACAAACAATTGAGTGCTCTTTCTGTGAGCAACTGTACGGTCTAGATAAAACGCTAGAGCTCGTTTACAGTCTAGGGTATGCAGAGTCTGTTCCCCAGAGTTGGAATGGGGCCTGGGAAAGAAGATAGGTAGTATGATGGATTGATTGATATGAAATTCAGAAACTACCTTGGGTAAAAATTTAGGGTGAGTGCGGAGTACCGCCCTGTCCTGCAGGAGTTTAGTGTAAGGCGGATAGGTGACTAAGGCCTGTAACTCACTAACCCTGCGAGCTGAAGTAATAGCCAACAGGAATAATACTTTCCATGTGAGATACTTCAATTCACAGGAGTGCAGAGGTTCGAAAGGTGGTTTCATAAGACGACCAAGAACCAGATTAAGGTCCCAAGATGGGGCCGGAGGACGTAAGGGTGGCTTCAGATGGAGTAAGCCCTTAAGAAAGCGTGTTACTAGGGGTTGTACTGAAATAGGAGTACCCCCAATACCTTTATGGAAGGCGGCTACCGCACTGACATGCATTCTGATAGAAGAGGTTTTAAGACCTGATTCAGAGAGATGCCATAAATAGTCCAAGAATTTGGAGAGTGGACAGGAAAGGGGATCAAGGGACTGAGAAGTGCACCATGATGTGTACCTTTTCCATTTGTATGAGTAAGACTTTCTTGTGGAAGGCTTTCGTGAAGCTATCAGGACCCGAGAAACTGAATCCGAAAGGTGAAATGGTTGAAGGACTAACCTTTCAACATCCATGCCGTCAGGGACAAGGCTTGGAGGTTGGGATGGAGGAGGCATCCGTCGTTTTGAGTGAGAAGATGCGGGTCCATTCCCAGAGGAATGTGCCTGCGGATGGAGAGATCCTGGAGTATTGGAAACCATACTTGGCGTGGCCAGTAAGGTGCTATCAGGATCATGGTTCCTCCGTCCTGGCGTAGCTTCACGAGAGTCTTTGACACAAGAGGAAGTGGAGGGAATGCATAGAGTAGACCAGTTGTCCACTTGAGGGAGAATGCATCCCTCGGCCGAGAGTGCTGGCTCTGAATGAGAGAGCAGTAATCGTCCACTTTGTGGTTCTGAGGGGACGCAAAGAGGTCTATGCGGGGAGAACCCCACTTGTGAAACAGAGAGGTCGCTACCAGAGGATCGAGTGACCACTCGTGTGGTTGGAAGACACGGCTCAGCTGGTCTGCCAATACATTGTCTACTCCCGGCAAGTAAGTGGCCCTGAGGTACATGGAGTGGGAGAGGGCTTCCGCCCAGATCTGCGCAGCTTCCTGACACAGAAGGAAGGAACCTGTGCCTCCCTGCTTGTTTATGTACCACATGGCCACTTGGTTGTCCGTCTGGATTAAGATTATCTGATGGAATAGATGATCTTTGAAAGTTCGGAGCGCATAGCGGATTGCTCGAAGTTCCAGGAAATTGATCTGGTGTTTGGCTTCCTCTTTGGACCATAACCCTTGGGTTTGGAAGTCGTCCACATGGGCTCCCCAACCGATGTGAGAAGCGTCGGTGGTTAGGATTACTTGCGGATCCGGTGGAAGAAAGGGTAAGCCCTGAAGGAGGTTGACCTGAGTCGTCCACCAGGTTAAGGATAGGCGTAGCGCCTGTGTGACTGTGATAATGGAGGACAGAGGCTGAAAAGCTTGAATCCATTGGTGTCGTAGAGTCCATTGCGTTACTCTCATGGCTAGTCGGGTCATGGGAGTGACTTGAACCGAGGATGCCATGTGTCCTAGGAGAATGAGGAACTGGCGAGCCGTGGCAGTGTGTTGCGACTGGAGCTGGCGAGCTAAGGACATGAGAGTGTGGACTCGTTGAATTGGAAGGTAGGCTTTTGCCTGTAAGGTGTCCAAGTCTGCCCCAATGAAGGATAAGGTCTGAGATGGGACCAAGCAAGATTTCTCGTAATTGACAAGAAACCCTAAGGAAAGGAGTGTGTGAATTGTCAATTTTAGGGAGGATTGAGCAAACTGAGGGGTAGAGGCCCTGATGAGCCAATCGTCCAGGTAGGGGTAGACGTGGACACCTTCCTTCCTGAGAAATGCTGCTAGTACTACGAGACACTTGGTAAAGACTCGTGGAGCAGATGCCAGACCAAAAGGCAGTACCCGGTATTGATAATGGTCGTGGCCTATCAGAAAACGCAGATACTTGCGATGAGATTGCGTTATCGCAATGTGGGTATAAGCGTCCTTGAGGTCGAGAGAGCACAGCCAATCCCCCTTTTGCAACAGAGGGAGCAAGGCGCCCAGGGTTACCATCTTGAACTTTTCTTTTTGCAGATACTTGTTGAGGGCTCGAAGGTCCAGAATTGGACGAAGTCCCCCTGATTTCTTTGGTATTAGGAAGTATCTGGAATAGAATCCTTTCCCTTGTTGACAAGGAGGGACGGGTTCTATAGCATTTGATTGTAGAAGAAGGAATACTTCTTGTTGTAATTGAGTCAAATGGCTGGTTAGACTCCATGCCTGAAGGGGCGGGGAGTCTGGCGGAAGTGTTATAAAGTTGAGGTGGTAACCCTGTGCGATAATTGCTAGCACCCACTGATCTGAGGTGATCTGTTTCCAACGGTGTAAGAAGTGGTACAGACGACCTCCCACAGGGATGTGTGGAAGAGGGAGTTGGCTTGTGCTCAATACAGGGAAGTCAAAGGCCCGCCGCAGGCCCAGGAGGTGGGGCTACAGTAGGCCTTTGCTTTCGCGGCTGACGAGGCTGAGGCCTGTTAGAGGACCGTACAGGACGAGCCCTAGTTGACGGAGGGTAGTAGCGACGTGGTCGAAAGAACGACTTTTTAGAGTCCTTCTTTTGCGGTTGCTTGGAGGTCACCTCAGGTGGGATAGACGAGAGTTGTTTCAACGTCTCATGGTGGTCTTTTAACTCTGCCACAATCTGTTGAATTTGTTCTCCAAACAAATTGTCGCCTAAGCAGGGTAAATCAGCAAGACGATCCTGGACCTCTGGGCGAAGGTTGGATGACTTTAACCAAGCCCAGCATCTGGCTGAGATGGCTGTGGCTGAAACCTTCGTGGAAGCATCGAATATATCGTAGGCAGTCCTAATCTCGTGCTTCCCTGCCTCAAATCCCTTGTGAAGAAGGGCTTGAAGTTGCGGTTGGTACTGGTCCGGTAACGTGTCAGCGTAGTCTTGCATCTGCTTAAGGATAGCTCTGTTGTATTGAGTCATATAGAGCTGATATGAAGCTATGCGTGAAATCAACATAGCTCCATGGTACACTTTTCGTCCCACACTATCCAGGAACTTGTTGTCCCTGGTAGGTGGGGTAGAAGAGTGTGGCTTAAGACGCTTGGCCTTCTTCTGCGCAGACTCAACTACAACAGAGCGATGATCCAGTTGAGGCTTTTGGAAACCTGGTGCTGACTGGACAAGGTATGTGGAGTCAGCTTTCTTATTAACTGGAGACACCGATGAAGGAGATTCCCAGTTTTTCTTGAGCAGATCCAAAAACACCTGGTGTATAGGGATGGAAGCGATGATTTTTGGAGCATCCAGAAATTGAAGTAGTTCCATCATCTGGTGTCTATCATCGGCTTCAGATTGTAACTGAAAAGGTACAACTTCTGACATCTCTTTTACAAAATTAATGAAAGAGAGATCCTCAGGAGGAGATCTTTTTCTACTCTCTGTAGGAGATGGCGGCGAAGGCAAATCTGTGTCAGAAGATGTATCATCATCATCACCCCAGGTATCATAGGGATCATGTGGGGCTTGTAGCCCCGATGGACCTGGCTGAGGTTCTGAGGGCATCGATGGAAACCGAGGTGGAATCGGTGCCGTAGGTGGAATCAGAAATGGCATCGATGGCTTCGGTGCTGCCGATGGAATCGGTGCCTGGCGCGGAATCGATGGAGCTGAAGGATATATCGGTGGAGATATGCCAGGAGGTACCGATGGAACCACCCCGGAAGGGGGAATTCGAAACGGTGTTTCTCCTGCCGATGAGAATCCAGTCGGAGACGGTGGTGTTGTCGATGGCACTGGAATCACCGATGGAAGGGCCGTCATGAGCGCCTCCATACGGCTGAGTAGCAGTGCTAACGCTTGTACCAACGGCTCGGTGGTCGGTTCCCTCCTCGGTGGCGAAGCCGGTGCCGGTGTCGGTGCTGGGGGCGGCACTGGAACCGGTGCCGGAGACGGTGCCGATGGAGGTTGTAATTTCTTCATCGCTTTCTCGATGGCCTCCTGGACCAGCCGGTCCAGTTCTGCCCAGAGACCAGGGGTAACTATACCCGGCTCAACGGGAGAGGGAGGCTGAGGCAGGGCCGGAAGTACCACCGTAACTGGTGGGATCACGGCCCCCGCACCCCGGGAGGGTGAGGGTTTCCTCGATGCCGGCGAACGAGACGTGGAGGGTGTCCGGTCTGTTCGCGGCTTCTTTGTCGGTGGCTCGGCTTGAACAGAGGTCGATGGCTGTGGATCCTCGACAGGCCGAGACTTGTGCCGTCGATGGCGATGCTTTTCTTTCCGATCCCCTCGCCCATCCGGGGAAGGGACGGGAGTCGACGGCCGAGAAGCGATCGATGGCGGACGGTCACCGGAGGGTTGGCGATGATGGTACAACTTCGACGGTGCCGGTTCCGATGACGTCGATGCTATCGATGGCGTTGGGGTGGGTGCATGGAAGAGGAGCCCCATCTTCTCCATCCTGGCTTTGCGACCCTTGGGTGTCATTAAGGCACACTTGGTGCAAGTCAGGACATCATGCTCACTACCCAAACACATTACACAAACCCTGTGGGGGTCTGTGATGGACATAGTCCGGGTACAATCCGGACAATGGCGGAACCCCGTTGCCATGGCTGGAAGCCAAAATTTAGGCTGGGGATCGGTAAGTGCCAACAGGCCTCAAGGGCCAAAATCGACGGCAGTCGATGGAAGAAGGCAAAAAACTTACCGGGTTCCGAAAGATGACTAAAAAATTTGTCGAAGGGAGACCCCTGAGGGGCAAATTTTCTAAGGAAATTAATTTCCAGATTCCTGTCAGGAACGTGGTTAGAGAGCTCCTTTCACCGCGTGGCAACTGCTGCGCGGAAAAAAGAAGACTGAAGGGAGACCCCTGCTGGCTGCAGGGTCAGTGCCTTGCTGGGCATGCCCAGTAGGGGCCAGTCAAAGTTCTGTTTAAACTTTGACAGAAGTTTTCCGTGGTGGGCTCCATCCTCGATGTCACCCATTTGTGAGGACAACCATCCTGCTTGTCCTGTGAGAAAAATATGTGCACATAATAGCAGGTGTAATAGTGTGCAGGTAGGTTTGTTTGGATAATGTTCAAAGGGCAAATACATACGTACATTCCCTTTGAATACTGGTGTAAAGTCTGTGGATAAAACATACCTGCAGATTTTACGCCAATGTGGGCAATTACAAATGTATAATGTATACATACTTAACAAGAAACATTAAGATCATTAAAATGGAGCTGAAGATAACTTAATGAAATGAAAGACACTTTGTATAAGTTTGCAGGTTGTATTTTGTCTGTCTTCCCAAACAGCATGCCCTTTTTTTGTAGTCGTATTCTGAAGAAAGTCAGCTTGACAGAGGACTTCCTGTCAAATCTGTAAACATGAAAAGTGAATGCAGAGCTTTCTCACTTGTAGTGGTTAGGGGGAGAGCCATTCGAAGATTGCATATAATGATCACAAGGTGCATGTAGAACTCATTCAAAGATGGTATAACAGCCCCTGTGCAATGTTCCACATTATTATTATTATTATTTTTTTTTTTTTTACTTGCCATTAGCTCTTGTCATTCCAGCTCTTCAGAAAAAAATCCTGACAAAGTTTCTAAATAAAGGGCAGTAGGGCGGGAGAATATAGGCAGAAGAAGTAAGATTAAAAACTGCTGTTCATAATAACCAGACTACTTAATCTTATTTCTAAAATGTTGTCATGGTGTGAGAAAGCATGGTGTATTCAGAGCATCAAGTGTTTTAATTTATTTTTGAACTATGGGAACATCTGCTAATTTAAGGGAATGCATTTGCCTATAGTGTAATAGCATTCAAGTCCCGAATTACAGGAGTAGGTATGACTTTTTCCCAATAGCGGTATTTTAAGGCGTTGGTTGTCACCGTCATCTGATTGTAAGTGGTAGTGGCTCATGTTTCTCTTATTTTGTCATTCATGTACTTCTTATGAATGTTTTTTTATTGTTTTCCTCAAAGAATTTGCCTATCATGGAATATAAAAGCGGAAATAAATATTAGTGAAAAGCAGAAATAGAGGACTGATTTCTATACACTAATTTCCTTCTTGATGGTCTGTTCTCAGTTGGCTATAGATCCCTGTGCAAACAGTCCGTGCCGCCATGGAAACTGCGCCACCCATGGAGGAAGCTATATTTGCCTTTGCAACGAAGGATATGGAGGCAAGAACTGCGAACAGTCATTGCGCAACCCTCCCGTCTCTGGTTGGACAGAATCTTTGGCACCAAGTCAACTTAGGCCGGCCTCGTCAACGCAGGAGCCTGATGTTGTTCTACCTCGATCACGAGCAACAGTAACCCTTCCTACTTGGCAACCGAAAGCAGGACAGAAGGTTGTGGATCTGAAATGGGATGAGATAGAGGTAAAAAAAACATTTTGTTCTCTAACATTATTTTAAAGAAAAGTACATATTTTATATCTACAGTAAATGTTTTTTGTTTTTTTTTACTACTGTATTTAAAACAGCACTCGTGATCTTGTTAAAATCATTAGGTTGGCACTTTGAAAAATAGAGCACGTTGTTATAATTAAAGGTGTACACTTTTTATTATAAATATAACACATATAACATAGTAGATGATGGCAGATAATGACCACTTGGTCTGCCCAGTCTACCCAGACACTTCTGCCTACATTTTTCTATACATCGGGGTCAATTTTCCAAAAATGTTCATTGCTTCATTTTGGTGACTTAATTTTAGGCACCTAAATATAAGTGAATTTCAACCAAATTTAGGGCCTCATTTTCCAATATCGCACGGTATCGCATGCGATACCAAAAAGGGGTGTTACCTTATGCTAATAAGCATGTGTATTGCAAAATGCTCTTAGCACAAGTTGCACTATTAACCGAATTTGGGCTACATTGCCAGTATATATCATGGTTCAGCCTGTTTCAGAGGAGAGAGAGAGAGAGAGAGAGAGAGAGAGAGAGAGAGAGAGAGAGAGAGAGAGAGAGAGAGAGAGAGAGAGAGAGAGAGAGAGAGAGAGAGACTTGCTATAGTGCCTCTTCCCTAGACAGGTATTTGTATCCCTATGGGAGGCCCACCTAATAACTCGAGGTGGGGATTAGGTATGAGTGTAGGGGGTTGGGGGCCACTTTCACATTCAACGTGAGACGTACGAACAGAACAGTGGTCTCTTGTGAAGATTTGATGGCCTTCGGAGTGAGGAAACTCACTTCAAGATGAGATTTGGACAATGTTCTCTCCACCTAGCTTGTTGTTGCCCAGGTAGAGTGTCCATCAAGCTAGGTGGAGAGAACATTGCCCAAATCTCATCTTGGAGTGAGTTTCCTCACTCCGAAGGCCATCAAATCTTCACAAGAGACCACTGTTCTGTTCGTACGTTGAATGTGAAAGTGGCCCCCAACCCCCTACACTCATACCTAATCCCCACCTCGAGTTACTAGGTGGGCCTTCCATAGGGATACAAATACCTGTCTAGGGAAGAGGCACTCTAGCAAGGCTCTCTCTCTCTCTCTCACAACAGGATGTCCAGAAACATTGTGAACCACGATAAACCTTTACCGGCCTCTAGTGCACAACGTACTGCAAATGAAAGAGGTGTAGCTATGAGCCGTGCTAACACTGCGGCACACGATAACTCTTTCTTACTTTACATATGCTCCGCCCCCTGAATACAAAATTAAAAATTCACAAATCGCGTTAACAGCTGTTAGCGTGATTATCTCCCATGGTAACTCCTTGGAAAATGACCCCCTTAGGGACTTAAATTTGCAGCTGAAAATATCCCTAAATTTAAGCTGCTGAAACTTAGGGATCCTAAATTTTCACCTGAAATTCATTTGCCTGAATATATTCATTTTGATTAGATGCTTAGAGGTGAAAATCAGTGGTAAGCGCCTAACTTTAAACTTTTTTTTTCTCTACGTTAACACTATCCCGATAGCCACTCACATTTCAGGCCTCAAAATTTAAGTACCTAGTGAAAATAGGCCCTAAATTTAGGGACTCGACTCTAGTCAGTTTTCAAAGAGGCTGATTTAGGTGTCTAACTCCCTGAGGGGTCAAGTTATAAAAATTGCTAACATGTATTTACACATTGTTAGTAAATAGGACCCTTTGAAAACTGACCCTCTTCTCTATTTTAGGTCTCAGCTGGAATAAGAAATATTACTAAGTAAATAAAAAAGCACATAATGTAAACATATCCGTCATTACTGAATTTTCCTAACGTCACAATATAGCAGTGGTAATTTTCTAAATAAAATAGGTCACAGGTTGGGTTCAGCAGCAGCCTCTGCCTTCTACTTTTTCCCAATGGGGATAAGGAAGCAAGGTAAAAAAAAAAAACTTTATTAGCTGGTGACCTTGACAGAAATGATCACTACAAAGTAGAATAAAATCGTCCATGATATGTTTCATTCTCATTACATTCTAGTGAATGCCTTTCATGAAGAAAAGGAGCCCTAGAAAAATGCATTATTACTGACTTGCATTTATTGTACTTTTCCTGTGACAAATTACTGGCTGTACACAAGAGGACTGAATGTACTTTTTAATGGATTTTATTATATTTTATATTGTATTAGTTTCATTTCATTTATAGAAACAGAGAAATGTGACAGCAGAAAAAGACCATATGGCTTATCTATTCCTCCCGTCCACATCAACTAATTCAGCTTTACAATCCGTACTCTCTCTCAGAGATTCCCCTGTGTATATCCCATGCTTTCTTGAATTCATGTATTGTTCCTGTCTCCACCGCCTCCGTGGAGAGGCTGTTCCATGCATCCATGACCCCCTCTGTAAAGAAATATTTCCTTGTGGCCTCTATGCCACAGAAAGGTATATGGAGGCTGACTATGTTAGCAGGAGTGCATGTGAAGTAGAGGTTTCTTTTTGCAATGAGACCTGGGTGCTATAAATCTGTTAACCTCTCTAAATAAGCGTCTGCTGGAATTGCACAGGATGTGCACAGAGGCCAGGGGTCAGTTGGAAGTAAGAGAAAAATCTTCCAGAGCCCTGGGTCATCTTCACTGTCAAGAGGTGTTGTCTATCCCTCTGACAGACAAGAGGGGTACATCCCCACAAGGGCCTGGTAATGAGGAGAGATAATAAAAAGCCCTTGCTCTCCTAAGTCAGGAGCTGCTGGTGATTTCAAGGAAAAAGATTTGGATGGAGCTGTGATCCTCATCCAGGATCTCAGAAGGGAACAGCCAGGAGTACAGGGAGTTTCCACTAAAAATTGCCAGAGGTTTGAGAGCAGAGGAGAAAGGAGTAAAGAGTGCAATGCAGCCTGGAAGTTAACAGAGTAAAAGATAAAAACTGCCTTAAGCAAAGCAGAAACTCATCTGTGCCAAGAAGCCAGACTGTGCAGAGGGAACTTGTTTTGGGGCTTAGAGGATCCTGATGCTGCACCGGAGGGATTTTTCCTTGAACTGAGCAGGACATTTTATGAGTAATTGCTTTGCTAACTAAAGGGGTTATTTTCCATCTCGTGTTATGGCCTTCTCGCATGCGTTAAAAGGCCTTTTCGCATGCTAAAAATGCCTTAACGCATGCGAAAAGCACCATAACACATGTTGCGATGCTAATTTTTAAAAGGGGAGGAGTTGAGGAAGAGATTTTAGGAAACGTGAGCTGGCTTCGCGAAGCCATATCCCACAGTTTTAACGCCGAAAATAACGACACCTTTTTCATTGGCGTTAAGTAGTGTGATGCGCCCATAACACAAATTGCGATTTGGGCATTTTTAAGCTGGGGAAGGATTGAAGGAGGGCCCTGAGATGAGAGAGTGAGAGAGTGAATGTGAGAGAGAGAGCTTATGTGAGAGAGAGAGTTTCTGGGGGTGGCACCCTATTATACAGCTATTTATGCTACTATAGGAGGCCCACCTAGTAACTCGAGGTGAGCTTTAGGTAGTAGTGTAGGGATTAGGGACCACTTTGACATGCAGAGTGAGACGTACGAACAGAACAGTACACTTATGAAGATTTGATGTCCTTTGGAGTGAGGAAACTCATACAAAGATGAGATTTGTACAATGTTCTCGCAACAATGTTCTGTTTGTACGTCTCACTCTGCATGTCAAAGTGGCTCCTAATCCCTACACTACTACGTAAACCTCACCTCGAGTTACTAGCTGGGCCTCCTATAGAGATATAAATAGCAACTACTAGAAGGGGCTTATAGCTAGTGTCTCTCTTTTTCTCTCTTTTCCCCCACAGTGGTTGCAGGTAGGAACTGCAATAATTGTGGTATTACTCCAAAGTGTGTAAAAGGTATCAGACTCTGCAGTAATACCTATGTAAACCGCTCAGATAGCACACATTGTGATAAATAGGCTATTATCATAAAACATGCCCCTCTTCCTTTTGCATGCAATAGTTTGATGAATCTAGCCCTAAGAGAGTACCAGGCTAGTTCTCCAAGGACAAGCAGGATGTCAGTTCTCACACTTGGGCTCCATCATCTGACTGGCACTCTGAGCATGCTGCACACCAGGTGTCTCTTCTTTTCCATGAAGCTGTTTTCTTGCGGACGCAGAGCTTGCGCTTCTTTTTGGCAGTTTTTTGCTACTATTGAAGTTTTTCCCTTTCACGCATCACATAGGGTCCCTCGATTCTTCTTTGGGTCCTTTTCTGTTGTCTGGTAAGTCCTTCATACTCTTGCAGTTGATTGTCAACAGCTTCCTTCTCCAGAATCCGCCGACTATTGACCGCTCGCCACGTACTTTTTACTGTGGCATCGACTGGCTTCCACCAGTGCCCCAATGCCCCAAGACTATATCCATCACAGACCCCCATGAGGTCTGCATCCTCTGCCTGGGGGCATCACATGATGTCCGTGATTGTGATCTATGTGCCTAGATGATCTCCAAGGGTCGTTGGGCCTGTCTTGACAAAATGGAAAAATTATTCGAGTCAAAAAAGTCGAATCCATCTTCAGCCTCGGGACCTTCACCCTGCTCAGAAAGGAGATCCCGGTCTTGACTCCATCGGGATGGCTCCCTCTACCGTTTTCCGGCTCCGATCTAGGGGCCAGAGACTGACCATGGTCTTTGTTGTCCCGTTCACGGCCGGGATCCTCGCTATCACCATCGGTTCTGGGCAAGGACCATGGTGACCATTGAGAAAGGTCGAAGAAACATCATCATCGATCTTCATTGTCTTCCAAGCCAGACCATGGACAGGCATTGATGTCTGTTCCTCCTACGAAGTGGTCTAGAGCAGAGGAAGCGATTCCCTCTGACCCTTCCGATGTCTCCACCGACACCAGTGGAGGACTCTGTGCCCCTCTGTACTCCAGGGGACCTCCCGATTCTGCCTTCTCCTCCTCAACCCATCTTATACACAGCTGCCTATGAGGAGTTAGAGGCGGGTGCAGTTCGCAGTCGGCTTGGTCCTGCAGGGCTTCGAGCCTCCGCTTCCATCAGGACCGCCACCACCGCAAGAGCTTACCACACTGGTGCTTGTGTCATTATTGCAATGGCTTGTTATGCTGCTCGGTGTTAAGAGCATAAGAACATGCCATACTGGGTCAGACCAAGGGTCCATCAAGCCCAGCATCCTGTCTCCAGCAGTGGCCAATCCAGGCCATAAGAACCTGGCAAGTACCCAAAAACTAAGTCTATTCCATGTTACTGTTGCCAGTGATAGCAGTGGCTATTTTCTAAGTCAGCTTAATTAATAGCAGGTAATGGACTTCTCCAAGAACTTATCCAATCCTCTTTTAAACACAGCTATACTAACTGCACTAACCACATCCTCTGGCAACAAATTCCAGAGTTTAATTGTGCGTTGAGTAAAAAAGAACTTTCTCCGATTAGTTTTAAATGTGCCACATGCTAACTTCATGGAGTGCCCCCTAGTCTTTCTATTATCCGAAAAAGAAAATAACTGATTCACATCTACCCGTTCTAGATCTCTCATGATTTTAAACACCTCTATCATATCCCCCCTCAGTCGTCTCTTCTCCAAGCTGAAAAGTCCTAACCTCTTTAGTCTTTCCTCATAGGGGAGCTGTTCCATTCCCCTTATCATTTTGGTAGCCCTTCTCTGTACCTTCTCCATTGCAATTATATCTTTTTTGAGATGCGGTGACAGAATTGTACACAGTATTCAAGGTGCGGTCTCACCATGGAGCAATATAGAGGCATTATGACATTTTCCATTTTATTCACCATTCCCGTTCTACTGACGCAGCCAGCACCGATGCCCCAAATCTCTTTGTGGCCTAAGGGAGCATCACCGCCAGTGCCACCGGGCCTCATCTCGGTGAGCGACTCCTCAGATTAGGAAGGGCCATCGGATTTGGTGGCATTTCGGGGGCGCATAATATTCCAGCACTCCCTGGCTCCCTCAGCGCCATTGAGGTCAATGCCGTTGGTGCCCACAGTTCCCCTGCTCCCCAGCACCTTTGGATCCATCAGTGCCCCTGCGGCCTTGAGGCCCACCAGTGCCTTCGGTTCCTCCCTCAGTGCCTTTGAGGCCCATGCCTCGGACACAGCTGGGTCTTTGACCCCCCACGCCTCCGGAGGGATGCAGTGAAGAGGAGGCCCCTTATGACCCCTGGGAAGGGGAGGCTTCCATGTCCTCCATTGAGGAATCAGAGGATCTCCCTTCCGAGCCCTCTCCACCAGAGGAGCGGCGAAAATTTCCCCTGGAGGATCTCTCCTTTGTGGGGTTTGTTAAGGCCATGACAGAATCGGTGCCTTTCCAGTTTCTAACTGAGCAAGATGCTGCACCGAAGGAGGTGGTGGTAGTACCTGTCCATGACATATTCAAGGAGTTGGTTGCATGCCTTTGGGATGCCCCTGGTTAATCGTAACACGGAGGCAGTATACCTAGTGCAGCCTTCCACCAGTTTTGAGCATCATCAGCTTGGTAGAATCAGCCCTGAAGAAGGCAAAGAGGATCTGCACCTATACCTTAGCGCCCCTCCCAGGGCAGGAGCATAGAGCCCTTGATGCTCTGGGCCGCCGGATGTTTCAGGGCGCAATGTTAACTGCCCGAATTGCTTGTTACCAATTATATATGGGTCAATACTCCCAAAACCTGTGGAAATAGGCCCTGGAGTTCAGTGAACGCCTGCCACAGGAATTCCAGGAGGATATCCAAAAGATCGTACAGCAGGGCCTTGAGTGTGACAAGCACGAAGTTCGCTCCACTTATGAAATCTTCGAGACAGCCATGAGAACCGCTGTGGCTACATGCCTCAGATTTATTTCCTGAAATTCAGGGCTGCCTGGCTGATTTGCCATGTACGGGGGAAAATCTGTTTGGAGACAGAATTAAGGAGACAGTGGCACAGCTGAAGCACTGCTAAAGAAGCCCCAACAACAATACCCGAAGAGACCTTTTTATTGGCTGCAAAAATACTACCCGCCAGCACCAAGGTCCAGGGCTTATCGGCCTACTCCCAGGGCAAGGTCAAGACAACCTCGACCACCCCGGACAACCACAATTCCACTGCAGAACCCCTTCATGGGGTTTTGACTGGCGGCCAGGGAGCATGACCCAAACTTCTCCACAGGACGCCATCTCCCCCCCCTTCCCCCCGCCCCCCGGTTGGAGGTCAGCTTTAGCTGTTCACAGACTGATGGACCTCGATCACATCGGACCTTTGGGTCCTTTCCATCGTGCGTCAGGGTTACAAGTTGCATTTCCATCAACTTCCACTCTGCTCACCTCTGTGTCCTTGGTGGAGAGCAACAGGGGATTTACAGGTGCTTTGGATAGAGCTCTCCGCCCTTGTACGGGCTCATGCGGTCAAACCCGTTCCGCCCAGTCAGAAGGGCGAGGGGTTCTATTCCAGGTATTTTCTAATCCCCAAGAAAACGGGCAGCCCCCAACCTATTCTGGACCTGAGAGCCTTAAACAGTTTTTTGGTGAAGGAAAAGTTCAAAATGGTCTCACTGGGCACCCTGATCCCCCTTCTCAAAGCGGGAGACTGGCTCTGCTCCCTCGATCTAAAAGACTCGTACGCCCATATTCCCATCTTTCAGAGGGATTGGCAGTACCTACGATTCCTGGTAGACAGGAATCATTATCAGTATCATGTTCTGCCCTTTGGCCTGGCATCTGTGCCCTGTGTCTTTACCAAATGTCTGGCAGTTGTTGGAGCCCATCTTCGAAAATGGGGGATTCACGCTTTCCTGTACCTGGATGATTGGCATATCAAGAGCTACTCTCGACAAGGGGCACAGAGTGCCACATGCATCACCATCCAAACTTTGGACATCCTGGGATTACTGATCAACTATCCAAAATCCCACCTCCAACCGTCCTTACAACTGGACTTCATCGGAGCTCAACTGGACATGGTCCAGGCGAAGGCTTTTCTGCGCTGGGACAGGGTGGAGACCCCTGTGGCTCTTGCTCAAGAGGTCTCCGATTGCCCTCATGTCTTGGCACACCAATTCCTCCAATTGCTGGGCCACATGGCAGTGACAGTGCATGTCACCCCCTTTTCTCGGCTGGACATGCGCAGAGCACAGTGGATGTTGAGTTCTCAATGGTGTCAGGCTATTTAAGACCTGAATGCTCAGGTTCTAATCATGCCATTGTTACAACATTCTCTCCAATGGTGGGCAACCCCCTCAAATCTGGAGCAGGGATATCCCTTTTGGAGCCCTCAACCCCAGGCCACTCTCATCACCGACGTATCTCGGACAGGGTGGGGTGCACATGTTCTGGGCTTCACTCCCAAGGGTTTTGGTCTGCGCAGAAATTGCAGCTCTAGATCAATCTTTTGGAGTTGCAAGCAATTCGGTATGCCCTACAGGTGTTCCAAGAGCAGCTCCTGAACAAGGTGGTTCTTGTTCAGACCGACAATCAGGTAGGCATGTGGTATTTGAACAAACAGGGGGGAGCAGGGTCCTTCACCCTCTGTCAGGAGGCAGTCCACATTTAGTCATGGGTCTTCGACAATGGCATCACCCTCAGGGCAGTGTACCTTCTGGAGGTGGACAACACCCTAGCATTCCGGCCTCACGAATGATCCTTCAGTCAGCAAACCAGATCTTTCGCTCCTGGGGGACGTCAGACATAGACCTCTTTGCCTCCTTGAAAAACAGGAAAGTGCACAGCATCTGCTCCTTAGGCTGGAGGAGCGGCGGATTGATGGCAGATGCCTTTTCGATCCACTGGGGTGCTGGGCTGCTGTACACTTACCCTTCCCTTCCTCTCATATCAAAAGCGCTCCAGAAGTTGCAGCAGGATCAGGGTTCCATGAGCCTGATTGCCCCTTTCTGGCCCCATCAGGTCTAGTTATATTTGTTCGATGTAAAGCGCCACCCCAGGCGTCTGTTTGCGTTACACTGTGAACCGATGTGATATCATTGATGAATGTCGGTATATAAAAACTTTAAATAAATAAATTAAATAATAATAAATAGTTTCTGACTCTTCAGGACCTGGCTTTGCGCCCCCTGTTCCGATTGGGGATGGCTCCGGACCTAATCACCCAGGGCAGGCTCCACCACCCCAACCTACAATCCCTGGCTCTCATGGCTTGGATGTTGACCGGGTGACTGTGCAGGCCCTCGGGCTTTCGGAAGAGGTATCGCGTGTTCTTCTGGAGTCCAGAAAACCTTCCACCAGGAAATCTTATAATCTAAAATGGAAAAGGTTTTCATCTTGGTATGAGGGACGAAGTCTGGATCCCTTCTCTTGCTCCCCTCTCGCATTCTTAGACGACCTGTTGTCCCTCTCCAAATCTGTCCTACAGACTAGGTCAGTGAGGGTTCACCTCAGTGCCATTGGGGCATACCATCGGGGTATGGGTGACACCACAATTTCTTCCTATCTGCTCATGGGATGATTTATGAGGGGCTTATTACAACTAAAACCCCCCACTCACCCTCTGGTAGTTTCCTGGGATCTCAATGTAGTCCTGTCATAACTCATCAAAGCTCCGTTTGAGCCATTGTGATCTTGCGACCTAAAGTACCTTTCTTAGAAGGGTATCTTCTTGGTCGTGGTTACATCAGCTCGCAGAGTCGGTGAACTGCAAGCTTTGGTGTCATAGCCACCTTATACAAAGTTTTGTCACGACAAGTTGGTCCTGCGAACACACCCGAAGTTCCTTCCCAAGGTGGTTTCAGAGTTTCATCTTAACCAATCTATTGCAGTGCCTTCTTTTTTCTCAAGACCTCACATTCACCAGGGTGAGAGTGCTCAACACACACTGGATTGCAAAAGGGCGTTGGCATTTTACTTGAAATGGACAGCGCTTCACCGCATCTCCACTCAGCTTTTTTTTTTTTTTTTACTGACAATTTTTATTAGGTTATGTAATACACAACAGAGTATATAACGCAGCAAAATACAACAAGTCAACACATCAGAAACAGTAAGAAAAACTCTGCATCGTATACCCCCCCACCCCAGCATCCCTCCCCTCCCTCCCAACCACCATGTGCTCATTGATATAAAGTTCGAAATCCAGGAACATTGGCACAGCAAAAAGTGAGAAATCATCCTAAGAGAACAAGAAATACAGGTTACCAACTAAACACAATCGACAGTGCTTAAAGTCTTAGCCAGGCCTGACAATGCTTGTTGTTTCTCCCATTGCAAATAAGGGGACCATACTGCTTGGAATTTGGAGGTGTCCGCGTGAAGTTCCGCTGTAATCGCAGCCATCTGGCAGGAGTAGTGGACCTTATGCTGTACCAGCCGTAGTGAGGGTACGTCCGCTAGTTTCCAAGAGCGGGCTATGACCAATCTGGTTGCAATAAAGACTTGATGACAAAATAATATTTGAGTTTGTCTGATATGTAAGGGTGGATGATGAAGAAGCATAAAACTAGCCTTGAGTACCCCTGAAACTCCCTGTAGGTTCTCCACCCATTTCGCCACTGCAGCCCACAAGTCCTGCACTTTTGTGCATTGCCACCAAATATGAAAAAAGGTGCCAAGCTGTCCACAACCCCTCCAACAGTGTGGGTCCAGATGAGGATATCTGCGCTGCAAAAGCTGAGGTGTTAGGTACCAGCGAGTTATCATTTTGTAACAATTTTCCTGGAAGAGTGCCGACACGGAACATCGGCGTGCCTGTTGGTAGATATGTGACCAGTCCTTTTTTGTAAGCGTCAATCCCAAATCACGCTCCCACTGGCCCACATGCGGGAAAGGGCTCTCATCGGTGTGAGCTAGTAAAGCATAAATTTTGGAGATCATCCCGCAAGTTTTATCTGCTGCGGCACAGAGGTCCTCAAAAGGGGATTTTCCCTGTTTAATGGATCCCAAGATGCAAGGCGAACGAAGAAAATGAAGAATCTGATTCCCGGCCAGAAAATCAGAAGAGGGTAATTTGTAAAGAGCTTGTAGCTCCGGCCACGTCATCAGAGTCTCGCCTTTAAGCAAGTGTTCAATGCGTCGGATCCCCTTTCTTCTCCAGGCACCGAACACTCCATGTTGGCGGCCCACCGGGAATTGCAAATGGTGGTAGAGACCAGTGGAGTGATAGTATCCACGATCTCCCGTCAGTTTCACCTTCCATGCGTCCCATACTCGTAACGTAGTGTCCAGGGCTCCTGTTCTCAGCCCCATGGGCAGCCATGTATGTCGCGGTTGCCAAATGAGCTCCGTTAAGGGTGTTCCCCCAAGGACCTGTTCCTCAAAAGTGACCCATTGCTTGGGGGAGCGACGTCCATGAGCATCAGGAATAGCTTTCAATTGAGACGCCACATATAACCAGACTAAATTGGGTACACCCAGTCCTCCCCGATCGCGGGATTGGAACAATAAGCGTCGAGACACCCAAGGCGGGCGTTTACGCCACATAAAATCAAATAGGATCCTCTGCCAGGAGCGGAGTATTGCAGTAGAAATGAAAATAGGAATGGTGTAGAAATAATACAAAAAACGAGGAATAACATTCATTTTTACAATAGCCACCCGACCCAACCAGGAATATTGCCCCCTGTCCCAATGGTGGAGATCCTGCTTAATTTTGGTCAGTAATGGTAAATAATTGAGTCTAAAGAAATCAGATATCTGCGCTCCGATAGTGACCCCTAAATATTTCAACACCTTGGTGGCTATTTTAAAGGGGTAGCGCTGCGCCAGGTCTCCCATAATCTCAGGGGACGCATTGATATTCAATATCTCCGTTTTGTCCCTATTGATCTTGAAGCCCGACACCTCACCAAACTCCTGCAATTCCTCTGTAACTAAGTCGCTAAGGGTTCCAGGAACAGTGCAAATAGTAAAGGCGACAGGGGACAACCTTGTCGGGTCCCTCGTTTAACTGGGAAAAGCTCCCCATACCTCCCGTTAACCTTAATTCTAGCTCCAGGATCCTGATATAGGCACTGGATCCAACGTAGAAAACCAGGGCCGAAAGACATTTTTTCCAACGTGGCGAACAAAAAGTCCCAATGAACTAAGTCAAAGGCCTTTTCCGCATCAATGGCCATCAACACTAATGGGACCTGGGCAGTAGTGGCCCACCATATCGCATCAGTCACCTTTCGCACATTGTCAGCAGCAGTTCGCCGTGGTATGAACCCAACTTGATCAGTGTGAACCAACAAAGGGAGAATGGAGTTTAGCCTAGCCGCCAAAACTTTAGCAAAATTTTTAGATCGACATTGATCAAGGAGATAGGTCTATACGAACCGCACTGCGTGGGGTCCCTTCCCGGTTTTGGAAGGACAGTTATGCCCGCCACGTTGGAATGCAAGGGCAGTCTGGCTCCCTCCCGCAAGCCATTGAAAAAATCAGTCAGGGGGCCCGCTAAGTGTGTGCTAAATTTTTTATAATAGCCCCCGGAAAACCCGTCCAATCCAGGCGATTTTCCAGCCTTAAGGTCCTTTATGGCCTCCTGCACCTCTATAACTTGTATGGGAGAGTCTAAATAGCTTTGCTGGGACTTGGTCAGTGAGACCAGGGGTAGCGATGCAAGATATCGATCCACTTGTGCTGCAGTGATAGTGTGATCTTCCGCATAGAGCTGGGCATAATACTTAGTAAAACAATTACGTATATCCCTAGTCAGGGTGAGCATAGTGCCCTGCCTATCTCGCACCTTAGCAACAGTAGTTGAATAAATACGCTGCTTAAGCAACCTTGCGAGAAACCGCCCCGCTTTATTGTGGCCTTCGAAATAACGCTGTTTAGCTTGTAACATGGCATGGGCAATGTGTTCAGCGTCCAACGTATGTAATTCGGTGCGTTTAAGGCGAAGTCGCGCCAGGACATTACGTGTAGGGCATTGGGAGTGTAACCTAGTCAGCAATGCAATGTCACGCAAGAGAGCAGTTCGCTGTGCCTCTCTCTGTTTCCGCAAGGCAGAGAAAAGGGCCAGAAAATGCCCCCTCATGACCGCCTTAGAGCCCTCCCAAAAAATTCCCGCGTCCTGCACCGTCCCCTTGTTCAGAGTCAAATAATCTCTCAGGTGAGCTGTCAGGAAGTCGCTATGTTTGGGGTCTTTTAACAGTTCTTCCCGTAGTCTCCAAAACCAGAAGCCCGGGTCAGGATCAGTCAAGGTGACCGTGATCCACACAGGAGCGTGGTCGGACCATGTAATATCCCCAACACCGGTAGACATCACCTGATTCTGTACCCCCTTATCTACGAGCAGAAAGTCAAGTCGAGAATAAGTAGTATGGGGATTGGAATAGAAGGTGTAAGTACGAGACGTAGGATTCCGCTGTCGCCAGATATCAATGAGACACCAATCATGCATTAAATTCATCAAAGAGGACGTAGCTTTCCAGCTTCCTGCCTTTCTAGGGTGCGAGGAGTCGACTCTAGGGTTTCTCACCACATTATGGTCTCCACCCCATATTAGAAAACCCTCCGCATATGAGGACAACACAGTGTCCAAGTGTTGAAAAAAGAGATGTTGATCACTATTGGGTGCATACACACTGATAATGGTATACAAGCGATTATCCAACTGTATCTTTAATAATAAGAAGCGGCCCTCAGGGTCTTCAACATGCGATTTATATTCAAAAATGACTGATTGAGCCACAAGGATACCCACCCCCGCATATTTAGAGGTGGGAGAACTGGCAGCGAAATACCCATGAGGATAGCCCACAAAGCGCAATAAGTGTTCATGATGTTTTCTAGTATGGGTCTCCTGTATGAGTGCAATATCTACGCGTTGACGCCTCAGGTCTCGAAGGAGGTACTGTCTTTTTATGGGAGTATTAAGGCCCTTCACATTCAAAGACCAGATCTTCAATGCCATAGGGTAGGCCAGATATGCCTAAGATGACCCCACTGTTGTACCCGTTCTCTCTTGCCAGGCCCGGATCCCCCTGCATATGAAATAAACCAAACCAATTCCCCTGAGCACATGGATAGAAAACCCCCCTCCCCCCCCACTTCAATTCCCTGTATATCCCCCATTGGGATAACTCCTAAACCGGGGGTCTTAGTAACCAGTGAGTCAAGTCTCCCCTCCGGCCTGTAGATAGTAATACACAACTTTAAACCCAGCCAGAAGCCCATGTAACAAAACAGAACACGAAATTCGCTGACTATAGACAGCAAGGCTCAGCGCCACAAAACCTTACAGCTAGAAAAGAAGGAAAAGTACAAGTCCCTTCATCCAGGGGCTTCAGATGAGGGTGCGGATAGGTCTCCCGGAGGTGTTCTCCGTTGTCGTTCCAGGCGGCGCTTATTTCCAACCCGTTGCCAGCGCGGCGTCTTCGGAATGTTGGGCACCTGGGAATCATTGGTCGAAACAGCTGATGGTAGAGGAAACTGCAGCTTGGTGAAAACCTCCGTGGCCTCAGCTAAGGTTCGTAGGCGGTAGGAGCTCCCCTTCTCCTCAAATTGTAATCCAAAAGGGAATGTCCATTTGTAACGGATATTCCGGTCCCGCAGCGTGCCGGTAACAGAGCGGAATTCAAAGCGGCGGCGCATCGTGGAGGCCGCCAAATCCTGAAAAATGGAGATTTTGTGGCCCTCCCAGTTCCAGTCGCGCTGTTTGCGGGAGAGTGCGAACAACATTTCCCTTTCCTTATAGTTCTGAAGGCACACCAAAATGTCCCGTGGTTTTTCCGATGTTCTGGGTCCCAGGGTCCGGTGCGCCCTTTCAATATGAAATCCGGGGCCTGCAGCCTCGACCCTCTCCCCCTCGTGCACCGCCTCCCGCATTAAAAACTGAAAAATTTGAGTCACCACCGCCTCGCAGTCCTTGTAGCTCTCCGTTTCGGGAACGCCTCGGAGCCTCAAGTTATTTCGGCGAGACCGGTTTTCTAGGTCTTCCACCTTGTCAGCTAATTGGACTTGTTCCTTCAAGCTAGATTGGAGCGCGGCAGCCATTTTGTGTAGCGTGTCGTCGTGTCCCTCCACCCGAGTCTCCATCTCATCTACCCGGTATGCAAGGGCAGCTAAGTCTTCTCGGAGCTCAGTCATAGATTGTAAAAGTTCAACTTTGTGCTGCTTCATATCGGCCCGCAGACCGATGAACCAGTCCCGCATTTCCGCACGAGACGGTAACTCCGAGATCACCTCCGGGGCCGGGTGTTCGGCCGCCACGCCGGTGCTTGGGCCTGCGGCCGGATCCGTCTCGAGCGCCCGATTATCTGGCCCCGCTTTCGCGTACGTAAAACGCGCCAAATCGCATCCCGACTTCGGGTGTGCCATCCTGATATCTTAAGCTACCGGGTGTAGCAAACAAACGAAGCTGCAGCCGCGGGAAAGGAGGTTCTGGCCGGTTACAAAAATTATTTGCCGGGAGCTCACTAGTTAGGCGACCATTCCCACCGGTGACGTCAGCGCGCCCCCCCCTCCACTCAGCTTTTTGTCTCCTTCAACAAAAACAGATTGAGAGTCGTTTTCTCTAAGCAGACCTTATCCCATCGGCTAGCGGACTATATTGCTTTCTGCTATGCACAAGCGGACCTACAGATTGATGGACACGTCAAGGCTCACTCTGTATGTGCCATATCAGTCTCGGTGGCTCACTCGCGTGCAGTTCCCATTCACAGGATTTGCAGAGAGGCGACCTGGCATTCCCGCCACACATTCGCCTCACATTCGCCTCACATTATTGCCTGGACAAGGATGGCCGGCAGGACAGTTGTTTTGGACAGTCTATTCTCCATAATCTCTTCCAGCCATGAAAACCCAACTCTCCCTCCGTGGGCCCTATCCTTGGGTGCAGACCTGCTCCTCTGGCTACTGCAGCACTAGTGTTGTGCATGTTGGCACCTGTCCTCTGCTGCACATGATGGGAGCAGCCTTAAGCTATTTAATCATCCATGTGTGAGGACTACCATCCTGCTTGTCCTTGGAGAAAGCAGAGTTGTTTACCTGTAATGGGTGTTCTCCAAGGACAGCAGAATGTTGGTCCTCACAAAACCTGCCCGCCACCCTGCAGAGTTGGGTTTCTCTCAGTTTGATATTTTATTTTTTTGTGACCTCTATGTTATAAGACTGAAGTGGAACCCCATGTGGTTAGTGTCATGCTGGGCATGCTCAGTGTGCCAGACAAAGTTTTCCATGCCGAGCTCCATCAGATGATGTCATCCATGTGTGAGGCCTAACATCCTGCTGTCCTTGGAGAACACCTGTTACAGGTAAGCAACTCTGTTTTGTGCAAGGACTAAGAAAGAGGAGAAACAAAGTAACCAGAACTACTGTGTTGCTGTAAGAAGAAACTGTTATTTAAGGAGAGGAGCTATAAGAAAAAGAATTAAGGGGTCGATTTTTAAAGCAGCGTGTGCCCGTCCATGTGTGTGCGGTTCCCGGCGTGCGCACATGGATGCGCTGATTTTATGTGCACTTATGTTATAAAATCAGATGGCCGCACGCACATGCCCACCAGATTTTGAAATCCATGCAGGTGGGGCAAATGTTTGCTAACTACACACAGTGACGCAATTGGGCCTCCCCTAGTTCCCTCCAATTAAGGACTGGGAGGGAACTTCCCTACCCCCCTGCCTAACCTTCCTTCCCTTTCCCCTCTCCTCTCCACCCCCTAAACCTAACCTAACTTTCACCAAATTTTTTATTTTATTAGTTACTGCTCCTCTGGAGCAGCAGTAATTTCCGTGTGCTGGCTAGCCTCTGTCCCGCCTCGATCCTCCCTGCCCAGACCTTACTCCCAGGCCAGTCCCTTTGGAGAGGCCCAGCACTTGTGCACATATCTGGGTTTACACGCATGGTCGGGCTTGTTAAAAAATGCACGCTGTGTTCTCAAGGCCCGCACATAAACCCCCGTATTTACATGTGTAGGCCTTTGAAAATTTGTCCGTTAGATTTCTGGAACCGTGATCTCTTTTGATTTCTGCATCTACTTGAACTACCAATATCATTGGTTATCCTGCAGTAAATTATCTATTATTTGGAGAACAACTGGAGTCTGGAGAATGGTTTATTTATCGGGAGTGTTTTCAGCCTGGTACTGGCCCTGCAGGTTATCCTGCTCCCAGCTTACGGCCCCAGAGGTTAATTTCCCCATGGCTAGGAAGGTAACCCCTGGCAAAAGGGGGGAGGGGGGATTACATTTAAATTACTTCTCAGTCTAACTCCTTTCACCCCATTCCATGACCCCTAATTCTAGAGCCTCTCTTCTGTTGAAAGAGACCCACCTGCATGGAAACCTTGGAGATATTTAAATGTATGTCATATTTCCCGTCTTGCCTCTAGGCTATACATGTTTAGATCTTTGAAATCTGTGCCCGTATGCTTAAGAATAAAGACCACATCATTTTGATAGCCACCTTCTGGATTAACTCCAACTAGTTTATATTCTTTTGAAGGATATATTTATATAACAGCATAATAAGATCAACCTGCCCAGAGCAGCATACTTCATCATAAAAAAAATCAAACAATACAATTACAAATAGTAAACAGCACAACAATAAATACAATAAAATGATAACAATAACATTACTCCTATAATCAGCATTGTAACCCAAAACTCCATTAACCCATAAAAATCCCAGCTGTCACCCTTAACAATCAACCCAACACCCTAGTGTAGGGAGTTCAATATACAAATAGTTGTTAATTGTTTAAAAATTTAAAAACAATCTCTTTAAGTATTTGGATGTCGGTGTGGTCATTATGCTGCAGAAAAGGTAAATGAATATTTATAGTTAGTTTAGCAGTTGGAATATGCATAATATGGGCACCCTGGAATCATGGCCTTACAATAAAAATAATGCACATTCGAAATCATAAACAATTCAATACAAACTATTGGAATGAAAAGACCGCAGCCTTATTGCAAACAAAGTGGCACCTCATGCACCCAAGCATAACATTTAGCTGATATCCCACATCTTGCCCTAGTGAGCATTTGCCACACCCCAGCAAGATGCTCCACCTCCAAGCCATCCAGATTATAGGTACTTGCCAACCCAAGCTACCTCCATCTGAGATGCCAATGTGGCCCCAGCAAGGAGCCCACATTGATGTGACTGTGCTCACTCACATCTGAAACACTCTGAGTTCTACAATGTCAACCATTCAGCTCACCCAACTGATCTATTGACAGTTCTCTGCAAACAAACCAGCTCGGCTAATCTGCCCCAACCTTAACCAGCTGCAACAACCAAGAATATAAAAGAAAATAATACTAGAGGGAGGTGGGGAGGTTACAACCAACAATTGGGAAAACACATGCATTCCCACTCTCACTATCCCCCATAGGGCTACCTCTTTTCCCATGCTCCCCTGTAGCAAACCAGTTCAATGCATGGCCATCCCCTACATGATTTTGAAAGCTTTAGGGAAGCAAAAGGCCCCCTTTCCTCTCCCCCCCTCTGCAACACGGACATGGCAGCGCAAGGCCAAGCCAGGAACCCACATTATTTGGGCAATCTGGTCTCATCTGCCCTGCACATTAGACCCAGCATCATCCTGTATTATTCTAATCTTTTGCATGTGCAGCAGCAGCAGCAATGGGAGAATAGGCGACTAAGAATGTTTAAAAGGTTTGAGTGCATTCATCCTGGAGAGATTTATTTATACTTTATTTGTTGCGCCTGGAGGTGGACCCTTGTCCTGAGGCAGTGAGGAGCGGCTCCCTGGTTGGGCCCAGGAAGCACCTGCCACCAGGAGGCGGAGCACAGGAGGAGACAGAGGCTAGCTGGTGTTTCACCACTGGAAGCCCGAGGTCCCCCCGGTGGAGCCCTTGGGGACCCGGGCCACTTGGACTTAGGTGGGCCTGTCAGGGTCTCCCGGAAAGGAAGTATAGAAGTGTGCCCACCAGGATCAAGGGTGCGAGGTCGATGTCAAGACTGGAGGCTTGAGGAATCAATGAAGGCCAGAGCAGTGTCTGCGATGACAAGGCTAGGAGCAGGGCCAGGCTCAAGGAGGCGTGGTCAGTGATAGCAGGGGTCAACTTCCAAAGGTCAGTCCAAGAGTAGTCAGCCAAAGCAGGGGTCAGGTTCCAGACATCAGACGTGGTCAAGGAGGCAGGCAAAGGTTAGAATCCGGGCAGCGATCAGCGTAGTCAAGAACAGGCAGAGGTCAGTACCAGAGAGTCAGTCCAAGAGGTTCTACCTGAGGGAACGCAGGAACAGACAGATGCTGGATCAGAAGGACGCTGAAATAAGACTGGAACAAGCGATGAGACACTGAGGCAAACTAGTACACACACACGGTGTCGACCCGATTGCCAAGGCAAGGAAGTGCAGGCAGGGACTTCCTGATATACTGTGCTCAATCAGGGCGCGCCGAGGAGCTTGGACCTGCCCCTGGCCCTTTAAGGGGCCGGGCGGTCCGCGCATGCGCGCCTAGGGGCGGGGCTGACACCACCGAGGACGCCGAGCCCCGTCGTGAGGTCTGGTGTGCTGAGGAAGGCCCGGGACTGCCGCCATGGGACGCCGAGGCCTCGAGGAGCTAGCTGCAGCCGCGGGAGAGGCCGACCCAGGACCTGCTGAGGAGTTGGGAAGGTGTCCAGGCCCATGTGTGGGCCGAGCGCGGATGGGGCGCGCAACATTATTACTACTAATTGTCACCTAGGCTCATTTTTTTCAGTATTGAAAGCTGAAATTTTATTTCCTGATTGAATGGAAGTGAGGCAAATTTATAGTAAAGATAAAGACCTGATACAACTTAGTCAATGTTACAATACAATTATGAATTTGATTTTTAAAGAGTGCGAGATTGATGATCAAGCCTCACTGCTATTTTTGTATAATGTGATGCTTTCCTATTTCATTAGGGTATAATTTAGGGTGGTTCTTTTTCCTTTTTTCCCATGTTTTACTCCCCTCCCTAAATTTGCCCCCCCACCCCCATGACAGCATGCCTGGGTGATTCTGAAAAACCTGTTGGCCCTATAGCTGGTGGGACACTTCCACAGCACCATCAGTCTTTCCTCCCCCCCCCCCCCCCCCATGCTTGTGCATGTCACATCTGGAAAGCACCCATGCCTAACTGAGCCTAATCCTTGAATCCCTTGCATCTCAGCACCATGGAACCAACCCAAGATATGGTGAGGGCTGGTTTTCAGCACCTCTCTTGTTACTACTCTAATTTTAAAAAATGTGATCTCATTGTTATGCAGTAAAGGAAATTTTGACTTCAAAGAAGTTAGAATATAAGATTTGCCATATTGGGTCAGACCAAAGGTCCATCAAGCTCAGTATCCTTTTTCCAACAGTGGTCAATCCAGGTCCCAGGTACCTGCAGGATCCTAAGGGGCAGATAGATACCATGCTGCTTATCCCAGGGATAAGAACTGGATTTCTGCTACTCCACCATTAATAATGATTTGTGGACTTTGCCCCCAGAAACTTACCTAAACCCTTTTTTAACTCCAGTTACGCTAACAGCTTTCACAATATCATTTGGCAATGAATTCCAGAGCTTAATTAGGCATGGAATAAAAAAAATATTTTCTTCTATTTGTCTTAAATGTATCACCTAGTAACTTCATTGAAAGTCCCATGGTCATACTTTTTGAAAGTGTAAACAACTGATTTGTGTTTACCCCTTTCCCTACACTGATTAATAATACTCTTTCATATCTCCCCTCCTTAAACTGAACAGCCCTAACCTCTTTGGCCTTTCCTAGTAGGAGAATCATTCCATTCATATTGATCATTTTTTTCTGGATTCACAAATACAACCAATGAATCTTTGCAGGAGAGAGAGAGTGTGAGTGAGTGAGTGAGTGAGTGAGTGAGAGAGAGAGAGAGACTTCCTATAGTACTTATGCCCTAGACAGGTATTTGTATCCCTATGGGAGGGCCACCTAGTAACTCGAGGTGGGGATTAGGTATTAGTGTAGGGGGTTGGGGGCCACTTTCACATTCAACATGAGACCTACGGAAAGAACAGTGGTCTCTAGTGAAGATTTGATGGCCGTCGGAGTGAGGAAACTCACTCCAAGAAGAGATTTGGGCAACGTTCTCTCAACCTAGCTTGTTGTTGCCCAGGTAGAGTGTCCATCAAGCTAGGTTGAGAGAACGTTGCCCAAATCTCTTCTTGGAGTGAGTGTCCTCACTCCGACGGCCAGCAAATCTTCACTAGAGACCACTGTTCTTTCCGTAGGTCTCATGTTGAATGTGAAAGTGGCCCCCAACCCCCTACGCTCATACCTAATCCCCACCTCGAGTTACTAGGTGGCCCTCCCATAGGGATACAAATACCTGTCTAGGGCATAGGTACTATAGGAAGTCTCTCTCTCGCTCTCTCTCTCTCTCTGTGATAACCCTGTATTGCAAATGAAAGGGTTGTAGCTATGAGCTGTGCTACCACTGCAGCCATTTTGTCACACATAACTTTACATAAACTCCACCCCCTGAATACTAAATTAGGAATTTGCATTCACAAAGCATGATTTGCAAATTTAACTCCTTAGAAAATGACCCCCTATATCTTTTTTGAGATGCAATGACCAGAACTGCACACACAACTCAAGTGATAACAGAAGCATTATGATACTTTCTGCTTTATTCTCAATTCCTAGCATTCTATTTGCTTTCTTGGCCGCTACCACACACTGAACAGAGGATTTCAACATTATAGACCACAGTGACACCTAGATCCTTTTCATCATTGTTGACTCCTGTGGAACCTTACATTAAGTAGCTATAATATGGGTTGCTCTTCCCTATTTGCATCACTTTTTATTTGTCCGCATTAATGTTATTTGCCATTTGGATGCCCAGTTTCCCAGTCTTGCAAGATCCTCTTGCAATTTCTCACAATCCTCTTGTGATTTAACAACTTTAAATCATTTTGTATCATCAGCAATTTGAATTAATTCACTCATTGTTCCCTTCTCTAGTCCTTTTATGAATATGTTAAAAAAAAAAATAAAGCAGCAGCCCTAGTATATGAAAGAGTGCCCTGGATCACTCCACTATTCACCTTTCTCCCTTGAGAAAATTGACCAATTAGCTCTACTTGTTGCGGTCTGCACCGCTTCCTCTCCCTTGTGCCTGACCAGTGCCTACCTTCGCGGCTGGAGACGCCGCACTCCGCGACCCCAGGATACCAAGACGCCGATGGCTCCACGTGGCGTCCGCCATTTCCTGCCTGTCTCGCCGCGGCCTCGCGCGCGAGTGCGTTCACTTTGTGCGTCCAGCACCCGGAAGTCGAGCCCCGCCTGCGATGATGACGTCACACACCCAGGGCGATTTAACTGGCGCCCGGACGCCGTCTCATCGCCTTGCAACGAGGTTCACTACTGCCTTGTAGTTCTGAGTTGCGCATCGTCTTCACAGAGTTCCTGTCGCTGACCTTGGATTGCCTTGACTACGCTTTGCCTGCTGCCTGCCTCTGACCCTGGTTTGTTCCTGACCTCGCTTTGCCTGCTGCCTGCCTCTGATCCTGGTTTGTTCCTGACTACGCCTTGCCTGCCGCCTGCCCTGATCTTGGCCTGTTCCTGTTTGCCCAGCCTGCTGCCTGCCACTGATCTCGGCTCATCTCTGGTCCTGCTTCAGCCTTCAGCTTACTCCAGTTCCTGCTTGCTACGGAACCCATTCAAGGTTACAGCGTGCGCCAGCTCTTGCTCGTTACAGACTTTGTTTCAGGCTACGCCTGCTCCTGTTCCCGCTGGGCACAGTGACTCTGTTACTATCCTCCGCCTGCCTCAGTATCCGGTCTCCTGCCTACCAAGTACCTTTGGACTTCCTTGCTCTCACCCCTGTCACTGGACTCTCTCTATTGCCCAAGTCCCAAGGAGCCAGAACCCTACGGGCTCCTCCTGGGGGGTTCCTGGTTCCCGGGTGAACACCTCGAACCTCTGGATCCGCCTCCCGGCCTACCCTATCACTCGAGGTAGGTCGGCCCAAGGGTCCACTACTTCGCCTGCAGTATCAGACTGCAACAGTACTCTGTTTTCTATCTAATAACCAGTTCTCAGTCTACAATAGAACACTGCCTCCTATCCCATGACCTTTTAATTTCCTCATGAGGTATTTTGTCAAACGCTTTCTGGAAATCCAGATGCTTTATATCAACTGGCTTACCTTTAACCACATGGTTTTTATGCCTTCAAAAAAATATAGCAAATTGGTGAGGCAAGCTTTCCTTTGACTTTGTTCCATTATATTAAGAGGTTGATATTCAAAAGCAATTTCGATGGATAACTGACAGTGTTTATCTGGTTAACTAGCTGAGCCATTCAGCAGCTGAATATTAGCCTCTATGCCTATATGTTCAGTAATTTTGTTCTTTAGAATAGTTTCAACCATATTTCCCAGTACTGACTTCAAGCACACTGATCTCCAGTTTCCCAGATCAACTCTGAAACTCTTTTTAAAAAATGACATTACATTGGCCACCCTCCAATCTTCAAGTATCATAACAACTTTTAGTAATAGATTAAAGATTACTAACAGTAGGTCTGCAATTTTGCTTCAGTTACATGTACCAAGTTATTTCCTAAGTTTATTTCAGTTGTTTTAAATTAGATTGTACTTTATTATAGTTTATTCGATATGTTCCATGTTCCATGTATGTTCCATGTAAACCGCCTTCCCGGCGATAGTTTTCTCTGTTAATTGTGAACCGGAGTGATATGTATTGTATACAGGAACTTCCGGTATATAAAAACCTAAAAATAAATAAATAAATAAATTTCATTTTTCAGTTCTTTCAGCATTCTGTGTTCTCTACCATCTGGTCTAGGTGATTTGCTATTCTAGTTTCAGTTTGCCCTAGTACATTTTCCATTACATTTTGTTTACTATAGAACTTTTATCCTGTTTAACTCTCTGTTCTCTTTAACATATAGCACCACCCCTCCACCAATTTGATCCATCTTATCATAGTAAGATAATTTTTACCCTGGTATCACAGTATCTCATTGGTTTACCTCCTGTCACCAGGTCTCTGAGATGCCAATTATATCTATCTCTTTATCCAGTTGTCTGCATTTTCTCCCATCTTACGTTTTAGACTTTTAGCTTTCTGCTCTGTTTGCTTATTACTTAAAGGCACCTGGGCAGTTATAGCATTTTTTGCAATCTATCAGGATTGCAAAAAATGAGACCTGGTGAGCTGAGGAAGGCTGTTAGTATCTCTCAAAGTTACATCATTCTGCACCATGCCCTTCTAAGTGACTTTCAGCTTTCCCCCCATCAACTAGTTTAAAAGCTGCTCTATCTCCTTTGTAAAGATTAGGCTAGCAGCTTGGTTCCACTCTGGTTAAAGTAAAGCCCATCCCGCTGGAATAGGCTCTCCCTTCCCCAGAATGTTTTCTAATTCCTAATAAATCTAAAACCCTCTTCCCTACACCATCATCTTATCGATTCATTGAGAATCTAGACCTCAGCCTGCCTCTAGAGTCCTGCACAAGGAACAGTGGAGCATTATTGAGAGAGCAACTAGAGTATTTGGATTTCAATTTCCTACCTAAGATCCTTATTGTTGCCTCTAGAATCTGCCTCCTGCACTTTGTCATTTGTACCCACATGTACCTCAATATTTGACTCCTCTCTAGCACTGTCTATAAAATCTCATCTAGGTGGCGCGTGAGGTCCGCTACCTTTGTACCAGGCAGGCAAGTTGCCAAGCGATTCTCATGCTCACCAGCCACCCAGCTACCTACATTTCTAATGATCGAATCTCCTACTATAACGGCTGTCCTAACCCTTCCCTTCCTGGCACATGGCCCTGGAGACACACACCCTTGGTGTGAAAGAATAAGGCATCACATGGAGGGCAGGTCCTAGCTACAGGATCACTTCCTGCCACACCAAGATGATGGTTTCCTGCCAGGTAACCTTGTTTCTCCAAAGCAGCACAAGGGCTGCTTGACTGCATTTGGGACAGCTTGATTGCAGTTGGGACTGCTGTACTATGACCCTGAAGGTTTCCTCTATATACCTCTGTTTGCCTCAACTCTTCCAGGTCTGTCACTCTGGTCTCCAGAGATCGGACTCCCTCTTAGTACTGTGGTTACAGTGTGCATTAGACTTGTTGTCATTCTGTATTGCACTTTTCCCTTTCCTTTGCAAGCAGACAGTTTAGTACAGGAAGTTGAGACTGTTTACAGAGCCAAACAGCCCAATTTGGAATCATTTTTAATGTATCCCATAGCACAAGTGCACAGTCAGGCATTTACTGGCAGAAATTCAAGCTATTGAAATATTTGTCAGTTCACTTGGCCAAAAATTTGGCAAGCTAAGCATTTTTCCTAGTAAATTTGCATTGTACAGTTTTACTTTCTAAGCACATGTCCTGGAATCCAGCCCGCCCTGTATATATTCCAGAATGAATGACTGAGCCCACGTTTTCCATAGTGCACAGTGGTGCACAGGCACCACCAGCTTTAAAGCAGGGTGTGCCATGCACCACCAACTGTGTGCAAATATTCAGGAGAGCGGCGACAGAGAAAGAGGAAGAAGCCCGCGAGGCTGCAGTTGGACCTTATCTCGCTGGTGGCTGAGAAGAGGAAAAGGACCGGGAGGATGCCAGTGGGGACCCCCATCCCGCCGGTGGCCAAGGAGAAAAAGGGTCGCTGGGAGGGTCGCTGGCGGCTGAGAAGAGGAAGAAACCCATTCTCCTGCTCCTCTAAGTGTGTGCCGGCCTTCTGGCATTCAAGCCATGTGCCATTAGCTGATTGACTTTAGCTAATTTTCCCTCTAACGATTGGGGTGCTGTGAGCATAAAACTGATAGTATTTTTGCATCAAAGAATGTAGTTCTCACAAGGTCAGTGTAGGAGGGTGCACTGTGTACTAGGGCATCTGGCAGCAGCAAATTTTCTAGAGCGCCACCCACTTCAGTAGTCATCCTAGGCTCCTGGATATAATATATGCTAAATCTTGGCAATGTCTTATGATAATATTTATGGGCACTGGCCACTGAAGGCTTTTTTTTTCATTAACAAAAATCCATAGCTGTTAAGAATTGTTTTCTTGTGTACATGGATGTGATTCATAGTCTGTGATAACTTGCAGTATGCATTAATGCTTGTGAAACATAAGTTAATGCCTGTTTTTTGCTGTAGGTCCCCATTATTTCCCCTAATAATGCATGCTAACTTTTGTTGACAGTTTCCACAGGATACTGTAGTTAAAATCATTTGTGCTTAGGAAGTAAGACAAATAAAGAAGCAAGTTTGCTATTTTTGTTGGATTAGAAATTATTCTGTGGAAGTTTAGGAAGGAGGGAATTAAATGGATTAGAAGAAAACATCTCCGTTCTCTAATCCCTGCACTGCCATCTTCCCCTTGCAGTTTATATATTCAGTTTTATAACGACAGAAACCTTCTGCACTATACAGAAAGTCCTTCAAATGCAGATCCTTTGTAAATATGACTTTTTTTTTGTATAGTAACATTCAATCTATAAACGGAAGAGAATTAATTTCCTTTTTACTGTAGTTATGTTACAAATCTTAAGAAACCCTATAGGCAAAATCTTCAACCCACTCAGTTGCATGAAACGAATGGAGAAAAAATACTGGTTGCAGTGTGATTAGGAAGTATGCAGTTTGTTAGCTGTTGAACGCTTAAAGGTGAATTTTAAAAGCTTGACGCGTGCATCAGTTAGGGGATGCGTGAATATGTTGGGGTGGTGCCGAGTGAATTTTAAGAGCCACCCTGACGCACGCATAAATGTTTCAACATGCACAAATGAGAAATGTTCAAAAGGGTTGGGGGCATAGGCGTGGTGTGGGCAGGCGTTCTGGGATTTTAACCTAAAATTTGCACATCAATGCTTACATGCAGTGGGGTCCTGTGCCGCGTAAGCTTATTTCTGCTATGGATGACATGTAAGTTATAAACAAAAATCTAGGCAGATCTGTGGGGTTTTACAGATCGAAGCTAACAGGGGAGAAGGAAGGCTATTAAACTGGGGGGGAGTGGGGGGGGGGGGGGTTGGAAGTCCTATCCCTTAACTGGGTGGACTGGGAACAAACTGGTAAAACGGGCAATGGCGTTGGTGCATGTCCCTTTTAAAATTCCCCCCCCCCCCCACATACACGAGAGAAGTGGCATTTACACGCAGAGGCACGTGTCCATTTAAACTTGAGCGTACATGTGCGTGCAAGCAGGCAGTTTTATAACATGTGCACGTATGTTAAAAAAAAAAAATGGCCGCGTCCCTGGGTGCAGGACGATTAATGCATGCACATGTGTGTTTACGTGCTGCTTTGAAAGTTACTGTCCCTATATATTTTTTTTACATTTATAATGGTTAATTTTACAATTATTGCTATATTATAGGTGAAATTAAAAGATGTTGGGAAATGTATAGTATTTTCATGAACAATAAATGTGGTCATCATTTAAAATGGAGATCTCATCTTCGCATTTACTACAGATCTTTAACCATGACTCAATTTTTGACAGTATAAGATCAGATCTGGTTTTGCTGGTGTGTTTATAAGTAGCGAGGTAGCATGAATGTACCATGTGGCTATAGTATATACTATGGAAAAACATATGTCTAACACTTTCTGGCCCTCTTCTGATTTGTTAGATCTAGTCACATGGTGAAATGTTGAGGGAAAGGAGAAAAAGGAACATAACTATACTCTTTTGTGACTGGCAAGACATGGGGTTGATTCACTAAAGTCTGTTTTCACTTAGCATGCATGCCAATGTGTTGTAGCATACACTCTAAATAGCTTAATTTTGGGGGCCAGTTAAAAAAAAAATATTCAGAGCTTCACTAGTGAAATTTTGATGATGTAAATTTGTAGAAGGAAATTTAAGCCCCTAACTTTTCAGTTTAAAATTCTGCTAAATCTTGTCAGCCAAAACTTTGCTCGCTCTTGCTCACTTTTTAAATGGGTCAATTTATCCCCTAATTACCAAATTTAGGGAGTTAACCCTTTGAAAATTGACTTCTAAGTGTTTAGATGCCTAGCATTGAAAGTCAGCACTAAGCACCATATTTGTTTTCCTGAATAATCTGCCACTTTTTTGACCACCTAAATTTAAATGCTTTAAAGTGAATTTTAAAAGCTGGTTAAAGTCAGGAGATGGGCATGCATATAGCACTGCGCGTGTCCACTTGATTTTATAACTCACCCGCATGCGTGCGCTAGTCCCAACGTGCGAATATCTTGCATTGGGGAAAACGGGCCAGAAAGTGGGCGTGGGATGGGCAGAGCATGGGCATTCCAGGGTAGGGCCAAGAAATGTGTGCGCCTGGGCGTGTGCCCAGATATATTTGAGTAGCAAAGTTTCTTCTGCTATGAAGAATGTGCAAGGCCGAATCAAATTATTTCCAGACATCTATGAGGTCTGAGGCTCTTAAAACCTCTTCTTTCGCAAAATGATTTCTGGTCAGTTTTACAAGTCCTCCAGAATGCAGCAGCTCGAATTTTAACTGGAAAAATGAGATCGGATCAAATTACTCTCATTTTAACAGAACTACACTGGTTACCTATTGCATCCAGAGTGTATTTTGCATAAACTGATTTATGGTGATTTATAAACTGATTTATGGTGAACAGGTCGATTGGCTAAACACAACTATCAGATTGCATGTACCTCAAAGAAATTTACGTTCCGCAAACAAGGGTTTACTAAATCAGGTGAGAGAGAGAGCATTATCATTGGCAGGCCCCAAAATCTGGAACACGCTTCCAACTGTTTTAAGACTTGAGACCAATTTTAAAAAGTTCTAGCGTGATTAAAAAACCTGGGTTTTTAGTGAGGATTATGCAGCCTAAGCGCCTTCCTTTAATTTCTTTTTATCATTTTTAACTTTTTATCTATATTACCTTTTATTTTCTTTTATGTTTTATAGGACTTATTGCTTTTTATTTAATACTAATGTTTTAGGAAAATTACTGTTGTTGTTGTTATGAATATAATATTTATTTTATAATTTTTTTTAGCCTTTTTCTTTATATCTACTTTTAATTCTTTTATCCTCACTATTTTTTACAAGAAAAATGCTATGATAGTAAACATTAATGTATTAGTGTTTCTTTTCCTATTGTATTTACATTATGTTGTGAACCGCTACGATGGCTTGTCCGAGTGATGGTATATAAAGCCGAATGAATGAATGAACGAATGAATGAATGAATGAATGAATAAATAAATAAATAAATAAATGAAATAAGTGTTTGAGGGGTTGAGATAACTGGGGGAAGTGCAGGCTGAAAAAAACAGGGGTGGGGGTTTGTAGGACCTAGCTGTACACTAGGCAAACTGGTGGCCGAACTGCTGAAACTGGTCATGGAGTGGATGTACCCCGTTATAAAATTCTCTCACTTGCACGGCTCAAAGCTGACATTACACCACTGTGCACGTGCTCTTATAAAATTAGGGGCACACATACATGCGTCAGGGCTATTTTATAACATGTGCATGTATGTGCACGCAGGATATAAAATTGTCGCACATCTGGCACCTCTTTATAAGGCGTTCAACTATTTATATCACTATAGGAGGGTCAGCTAATAGCTCGAGATGAGGTTTTGGTGGTAGTTTAGGGTTTTGAGGGCTAGGTTGACATATAGAGTGAGACGTACGAACAGCCCAGTACACCTCAGTGAGGATTTGATGTCATTTGAAGAAAGGAAAGTCTCACAAAGATGAAATGTTGTACTATGTTATCTCGGCTTAGCTTGATAGTACCCTGTTATAGAGTCCATCAAGCTATGGCAAGAGAAAATTGTAGAAATCTCATCTTTGTGAGACTTTCCTTACTTCAAATGAAGTCAAATCTTCACTGAGGTGTGCTGTGCTGTTCATACGACTTACTCTGCATGTCAAACTGGCCCCCAAACCCTAACCCACCACCAAAACCTCACCTCGAGTTATTAGCTGACCCTCCTATAGTGATATAAATAGTTGAATACTGTGAAGGCCTCTTAGAGTCTCTCTCAGCCTAGAAATGTAATCTTGATCACTAATTGTATTACAGCCACTTCAGGCATATCACACAGCTGAACACCAGGAAAAAAATGTGCAATAATTCCCCTCATTTTCATTAATCCTGCCCTTTCAAAAATGTGCATTTCTGCCATCTGGTACTGCAATTAACGCCATAACACATTTTGATGAATGACCCTGTTAGGGAGTTAACCCTTTGAAAATTGACTTCTAAATGTTTAGCATGCACGAAAAAAAGTGGTCACTAAAATTCAGCAGCTATTCAACAGTTAATATGGAAAACAGTCATGCAAATAAGGGAATAGTAACCCGAGCTCTCTCAGACATAGCACCCTATCAGCTAAATGATCTGCTATGTGCTGAGTACACACTAATGGCAAAAATGTATTATCCACTCTAGATCTGATGTCAGCTACTGCTTGCACATGTTATAAAAGGGACTCACAGGCTGGAAGCAATTAGTGGCCGCTGCAGAAGAAAATGCCGCAGGAAGCATGGAGAATAATAGAGAGAAGGTGGGAGAAAGAGAGACAGGTAGAGTGAAGATAAGGACAAAGAGAAGGCAGGAGTTAGAGAGAGAAATGCACGACAGAGAGAAGAACGGGGAAAGAAATAGAGAAGGACAGAAAGAAGAGAGAGACAGAAGAGGAAATTATAAAGGCTACCGCATCTCTGAAATTTTAGGGCCATGACACTTTACTGAGCTTTCCAGAGGGAGAAGTGATCCACATCTACTGCTGGAGCTAAGAGAACATTATGGCATTATAAAGGTTTTAAAAGATGATATCAATCCTCTGACAGCAATGTTGTATACCATACCTTGCCTTGTAACGCTTCTGAGCTCAATACTTTTTTTTTTTTTTTTTTTTTTACTGTGGTCCGTTTCAATCTACCATGGCTGTAGTTGGTGTAATGGGGCAAACCACCTTCTCCAGATGTTCCCACCCAGGTACTCAACATAGTAACATATATAGTAACATAGTATACTGACTGCAGAAAAGGACCAAATGTCTGCTCGGCAAGTCTGCTCGGCAAGCTTTTTATGGCAGTATCTGCCATGCTGGTCAGCATGCTGCGCATAAGATATACATAGTTCCACTTATTTTCAGAGTGAACTTATACATGTAAGTCCGCTTTGAAAATTAGGGCTGAAGTCTGCATGTACAGCCCTACGTGGGCTGTTATTTAATTACCCTAGGCCTTTGCACCTAAGCTAGCAGTTTGAAAATTGGCCCCTAAGTTTACCTAATTCTCTGTAATATAATGTGGAATTTCATATATATGTAACATTTGACAGTCCCGTGGCCAGCCACAATCACCCAGACTGCCACCAGCCTATCCCAAGACGCTGACACGACGCCAGATCTCTCTGTGGCATAGACACTGCCAACTTGCTCCCGGCCTGTAGTGGTGTGCCTCACCTTAAGTGTGCACACTCTTCAAGGCCCCACAGCGGGAAAAGACTTGCAGCACCTCTTGATGATATTGTAGCATTGGGTATTTAAACTGGAGTCCTCCTCTCACCCTGTGCCTCAGCAACAGCTCCTCATATTGTTATGACTGTTGGCCGCAGGCAGCAGCAAATCACGTCATGTGCTGCCCTGCTCTCTTCTCCGGGCGAACTCGCAGCTGAGGCTAGCCGCTGCCGACGCATGCCGTCTATCTCCCGGGACTTCTCATGGCGGCTGGGATGCCGCCGACCTCCATGCCTTCTCCGGGCCTTCCTAGGCGCACGCATGTGCCCCTGAGTCTAGCTTCCCGCTCTGGCAGGAACCTCAGGGGCGTCTCCTATTGATGACATCACTAGCTGGGATTCATAAGCACCACCCGGGGCCTGCACTAATCGACTTGGCAACAAGTTCCTTCGCTACTGATGCTTGTGCCTGTCTGCCCGGACGTCTGTTCCTGTCTTTGGATCGCTACCACGGTTTCTGGATTCTGGCTCAGGTATCCACTCCTTGGGGGCCTGTGTGCGCTTCTTGGGAGACTTGTCTCCAGACCTCCCCGCTCCTCAGGGTGGTCCCTGCACCTCCAGAGGTTCTGCCTGTTTGCCTTCCCTCTCCTCGGGGTTGCCCTGGAACTACTTTACAGAGACTCTTGCTCCATACTTCCCTGCTCTTCGGGGCCGTGTCTATGTCTGTGCCTACGTCTCTACACCTGCAACTTGCTCTGCACTTCCCCGTTCTGCGGGCCAGTGTCTACATCTCTACTCCAGCAACTTGCTCCGCACCTCCCCGCTCTTCAGGGCAATGCTTCCGCCTCTACATCAGCGACTTGGTTCTCGCCTACCTTCTTCTCGGGGCAGTGTCTACATCTCAAGTCAAGTGACTTTGCTCCCACTTCCCCGCTCCTCGGGGTGACCTCCATTAATACTGCTAAATCTGACTCTGCACTTCCCCGCTCCTCGGGGCAGCCTACGTCACTGCTGCTAGACTGACTCTGCGCTTCCCCACTCCTCGGGACAGCCCCTATGTCATCATACCTGAGACTCCTTTACTACACTATACTACAGTTGTGTTTCCCACTACTGCTGGCCACACCTCCCGACGGTGAGGACCGGTGGGGCTCCTCCCCTCAGGCTGTAACAACACTTGCCTCGGGCCAAGGATCCACAAAACCCATGAATCCTAACATATATATTTCCTTCAGTGTGTGTTGCCATTATTTTTTCCCAGTTGTATTCCTGTGCCTTGTCCTGCCTCATCTCATCCAACCTGTCCTGTCTTGTCCAATCTGCCTTTCCTTACCTCGTCCTGCCTGCCTTGCCTTATCCTCCCTTTCTCACAGGACAAGCAGGATGGTTGTCCTCACAAATGGGTGACATCGAGGATGGAGCCCCAACCACGGAAAAACTTCTGTCAAAGTTTCAGGAACTTTGACTGGCCCCTACTGGGCATGCCCAGCACGGCACCAACCCTGCAGCCAGCAGGGGTCTCCCTTCAGTCTTCTTTTTTCCGCGCAGCAGTTGCCACGCGGTACAAGAGCTCTTAACCACGTTCCTGACAGGAATTTCGAATAATTAATTCTGAAGAAAAATTTGCCCCTCAGGGATCTCCCTTCGACAAATTTTTCGGTCCGCGGAACTTCGGTAAGTTTTTGCCATCGTTTGGTCGACTTCCGTCGAGTTTGGCCCTTGAGGCCCATTGGCATTCGACAGTCCCGCGGCTAAATTTTTGGCCTTTCGCCATGGCGTCGGGGTTCCATCGGTGTCCGGACTGTACCCGAACTATGTCAATCACAGACTCTCATGGAGTCTGTGTTTTGTGTTTAGGGAGTGAGCATGATGTTCTGACTTGCACCAAATGTGCCCTAATGACACCAAAGGGTCGCAAAGCCAGAATGGAGAAGATGGGGCTCCGCTTCCAAGCTCGTACCCCAACGCCATCGATTGCATCGACGTCATCGGAACCGGCACCGTCGAGGTCTCATCATCATCGACAACCCTTCGGTGACCGTCCGCCATCGATGACTTCGCGGCCATCGACTCCCGTTCCTTCCCCTGATGATCGAGGGGATCGGAAAGAAAAACATCGCCATCGATGTCATAAGTCTCGGCCTGTCGAGGAATCGACGTCATTGACCTCAGCACCGACCGAGCCACCGCCAAAAAAGTCTCGATCAGAAGTGGCACTGTCCACTACTGTTTTGCAGGCACCGAGGCAACCCTCACCCCCTCGGGGTTTGGGAGCCGCGATCCCACCGGTGACGGTGGTCCCTCCGGCTCAGCCTCAGCCTCCCTCTCCCGTCGAGCCGGGTCTTGTTACCCTTGGTCTCCGGCAGAACTGGACTGGCTGGTCCAGGATGCCATCGACAAGGCGATGCTACGGTTCCAGACTCCTCCGGCACCGACTCCGGCACCGAGAGTGGAACCGGTCACCGAGCCGATTGCAGCAGCACTGGCACCGCTGCTACACTGGATGGAGGCGCTCATAACAGCCCTTCCACCGGTGATACCTGAGTCACCGACACCGGTAAGACCGCTGTCACCAACAGGTTTATCATCAAGTGGAGAAACAACGTATCGAATTCCCCCTTCGGGAATTGTTCAATCGATGCCAGGTCGTCCCTCGCCACCGATTTCTTCTTCGGGGGTGATACGCACCTCTGCTCCACCGAGGTTTCCGATGCTGACACCGATTCCATCGGTGTCGGCATCGGAAACCGATACCGGCACCGATACCGGCACCGATACCGGAAACCGATACCGGCACCGATTCCATCGAGGATTTTCTCGATACCCCCGGTGATTCCAACCGATATTTCGGAACCTCAACCTGGGCCTTCAGGTGTTCAACCCCCTCGAGGTCCTGCAGGTCATCATCCAGATCCCTATGATACTTGGGGTGATGATACCTCTACTGACACCGATGATTTGCCTTCACCGCCCTCTCCTGCGGAGAGTAGAAAGCGTTCTCCCCCTGAGGACCTCTCTTTCATAAATTTTGTGAAGGAAATGTCAGAGTTGGTTCCATTCCAACTTCAATCTGAACAAGATGACAGGCACCAGATGATGGAATTGCTCCAATTTTTGGATGCCTCGAAAGTCATCACTTCTATTCCCATTCATCAGGTTTTTCTAGACCTTCTTAAAAAGAATTGGGAATCTCCCGGATCTGTTTCCCCGGTCAACAAAAAAGCTGACTCTACATATCTTGTACAGTCAGCACCTGGTTTTCAAAAACCTCAGTTAGACCATCATTCTGTAGTCGTAGAATCAGCTCAAAAGAAAGCTAAGCGACTAAAGCCACACTCTTCCATACCTCCTACTAAGGAAAACAAATTCCTAGATAGTATAGGTAGGAAGGTATATCATGGAGCTATGCTGATTTCCAGAATAGCTTCTTATTAACTTTATATGACTCAATATAATAGGGTCATCCTGAAACAGATGCAGGAATACACTGATGCCTTGCCTGAACAGTTCCAGCCACAGCTTCAATCCCTTCTAAATAAAGGGTTTGAAGCTGGGAAGCATGAAATACGAACAGCCTATGACATCTTTGATGCTTCCACTAGAATTTCTGCCACGGCCATCTCTGCCAGACGTTGGGCTTGGCTTAAATCATCTGACCTTCGTCCAGAAGTTCAGGACAGGCTCTCTGATTTACCCTGCCTAGGGGATAATTTGTTTGGTGAGCAAATTCAACAAATTGTTGCTGAATTGAAGGATCATCATGAGACACTTAAACAGCTCTCATCCATTCCTCCTGACTTGCCTTCTAAACAGCCCTTTAGAAAAGACTCCAAGAAGTCTTTCTTTAGGCCACGAAAGTATTATCCCCCATCAACCAAGCCTAGGCCTGCACGGTCTTACCATAAGACTCAGCCTCGCCAGACTCGTAAACAAAAGCCTGCAGCAGCTCCACAATCGGGCCCTGCGGCGGGTTTTTGACTTTCACTTAGAGAGCAGTTGCCAAACCCCTCTTCCAGCTATACCGGTAGGAGGACGGCTGTGCCACTTCCTAGAAAAGTGGCATCAAATCACCACAGATCAATGGGTGATAGCAATCATTGCACAGGGTTACCACCTCAACTTCCTATCCCTTCCTGCCGACTCCCCACCTTTGCAGGCGTGGAGACTCACCGATCACTCTGTTCTTTTAGAGCAGGAAGTTTCTCTTCTCCTACAGTCAAACGCTATAGAACCCGTTCCTCCCTTACAACAAGGACTCGGGTTCTATTCCAGGTACTTCCTGATACCAAAAAAGTCAGGAGGACTTCGTCCAATCCTAGACCTACGGGCCCTCAACAAGTACCTTTCCAAGGAGAAGTTCAAGATGGTAACCCTGGGCTCGCTGCTCCCTCTACTGCAAAGAGGGGATTGGCTATGCTCTCTAGACCTGAAAGACGCATATACCCACATTGCGATCACAGAATCTCATCGCAAATACCTGTGTTTTCTAGTAGGCCGAAACCACTACCAATACCGAGTACTACCTTTCGGCCTGGCGTCCGCACCACGAGTCTTTACCAAATGCCTCGTGGTGGTAGCAGCATTCCTCAGGAAGGAAGGTGTCCACGTCTACCCCTACCTGGACGATTGGTTAATCAGGGCCCCAACCCAGCAAATAGCTCGGTCCTCCCTGACCCTAACAATTCATACTTTGCTCTCTCTAGGATTTCTTGTCAATTACGAGAAATCCTACTTGGTCCCATCTCAGACCTTATCTTTCATTGGGGCAGACTTGGACACCTTACAAACAAAAGCCTTCCTCCCTCATCAACGGGCCAAGACTCTGGTGTCCCTAGCTCGCCAGCTGCGATCTCAACACACAGCCACGGCTCGCCAATTCCTCATTCTACTAGGACATATGGCCTCCTCAGTTCAAGTAACTCCCATGGCCCGTCTGGCCATGAGAGTCACACAATGGACTCTACGACTACAATGGACTCAAGCTCTTCAGCCTCTGTCCTCCATTGTTACAATCACCGACGCACTCCGTCTGTCTCTTGCCTGGTGGACAAATCAATGCAACCTCCTACAGGGCTTGTCCTTTCTTCCACCAGATCCCCAGATAATCCTCACCACCGACGCTTCCAACATCGGGTGGGGAGCCCATCTACACAATCTGCAAACTCAAGGATACTGGTCACTAGAGGAAGCCAAACACCAGATAAATTTCCTGGAGCTGCGAGCAATCCGCTATGCTTTCAGGACTTTTCAAGATTGCCTATCGAACCACGCAATCTTAATTCAAACAGACAACCAGGTGGCCATGTGGTACATAAACAAGCAGGGAGGCACAGGCTCCTTCCTTCTGTGTCAGGAAGCTGCGCAGATTTGGGCGGAAGCCCTCTCCCGCTCCATTTACCTCAGAGCCACCTACCTCCCGGGAGTGGACAATGTATTGGCAGACCAGCTGAGCCGTGTCTTCCAACCACACGAGTGGTCCCTCAATCCCTTGGTAGCGACCTCTCTATTTCACAAGTGGGGTTATCCCCACATAGACCTCTTTGCATCCCCTCAGAACCACAAAGTGGACAATTTCTGCTCTCTCATTCGGAGCCAGCACTCTCGGCCGAGGGATGCATTCTCCCTCACGTGGACAACCGGTCTGCTTTATGCATTCCCTCCACTTCCTCTTCTGTCGAAGACTCTCGTGAAGCTGCGTCAGGACAGAGGAACTATGATCCTGATAGCACCGCACTGGCCACGCCAAGTGTGGTTTCCCATACTCCAGGATCTCTCCATCCGCAGACACATTCCTCTGGAAACGGACCCGCATCTGCTTACTCAAAACGATGGATGCCTCCTCCATCCCAACCTCCGAGCCTTGTCACTGACGGCATGGATGTTGAAAGGTTAGTCCTTCAGCCATTTAACCTTTCGGATTCAGTTTCTCGTGTCCTGATCGCTTCACGAAAGCCTTCCACAAGAAAATCTTACTCATACAAATGGAAACGGTACACATCATGGTGCACTTCTCAGTCCCTTGATCCCCTTTCCTGTCCAATCTCTAAATTCTTGGACTATTTATGGCATCTATCAGAATCAGGTCTAAAAACCTCTTCTATTAGAATGCATGTTAGTGCGGTAGCCGCCGTCCATAAAGGTATCGGGGGTGTCCCTATCTCAGTACAACCCCTGGTAACCCGTTTTCTTAAAGGCTTGCTCCATTTGAAGCCACCTTTACGCCCTCCGGCCCCATCTTGGGACCTTAATCTGGTTCTTGGTCGCCTTATGAAACCACCTTTCGAACCTCTGCACTCCTGTGACCTAAAATATCTCACATGGAAAGTGTTATTCCTTTTGGCTATCACTTCAGCTCGCAGGGTTAGTGAATTACAGGCCCTAGTTACCTATCCGCCTTACACTAAACTCCTGCAGGACCGGGCGGTACTCCGCACTCACCCTAAATTTTTACCTAAGGTAGTTTCGGAGTTTCATATCAATCAATCCATCATACTACCTATCTTCTTTCCCAGGCCCCACTCCAACTCAGGGGAACAGACTCTGCATACCCTAGACTGTAAATGAGCTCTAGCTTTTTATCTAGACCGTACAGTTTCTCACAGGAAGAGCACTCAATTATTCGTCTCTTTCCATCCTAACAAGTTAGGACAACCTGTGGGTAAGCAGGCTCTTTCCTCCTGGTTGGCGGACTGCATTTCCTTCTGCTATCAGCAAGCTGGCATTCCTTTCCAAGACCGTGTTAAGGCACACTCTGTGAGGGCCATGGCGACTTCAGTAGCACACCTACGCTCGGTGCCGCTTCCTGACATCTGCAAAGCTGCAACCTGGAGTTCCCTCCATACCTTTGCAGCCCACTATTGTTTGGATAAAGCTGGAAGACAAGATTCCATCTTCGGCCAATCTGTCTTGCGTAACCTTTTTCCAACTTTATGTACCAACACCCTTCCACCTCCCGGTAGGGTGCGAATGTCCTTACCAAATTCCTCCCCAGTTGTTGTGCCTGTTGCACGCCGTTGGGTACATTTGGTGCACGTCAGGACATCCTCAGCTCGGTACTCACCCATTTGTGAGGACAACCATCCTGCTTGTCCTGTGAGAAAGCAAATGTTGCTTACCTGATGTAACAGGTGTTCTCACAGGACAGCAGGATGTTAGTCCTCACGAAACCCGCCCGCCACCCCGCAGTGTTGGGTTCGTTTTTATTTTATCTTTTCGGCACTGCCTGTAGCTTTGACAATAAGACTGAAGGGAGACCCCTGCTGGCTGCAGGGTTGGTGCCGTGCTGGGCATGCCCAGTAGGGGCCAGTCAAAGTTCCTGAAACTTTGACAGAAGATTTTCCGTGGTTGGGGCTCCATCCTCGATGTCACCCATTTGTGAGGACTAACATCCTGCTGTCCTGTGAGAACACCTGTTACATCAGGTAAGCAACATTTGCTATCTGCCCTGCCTGCTCCAGTCCACCTCATCTTGCCTTGACTTGGCTATTTAGATTTGACCCTTGCTTCAATCCTAGACTACTCTCTTGCCTACTGCCTACCACGGACCATTGCTTCAGACCTGGAGAACTCTCTTGCTTGCTGCCTGCCATTGACTATTGCTTTGGACCTGGACTACACGTTGCTCGCTGCCTACCCCAACACTCTGCCTGTACCTGGTATTACCTGATTGCTGCCTGTCCCAACTTCAGCTTGGCCTCGGATTCTCTCATCTTCATTGCCTTGTGGGACTATCACCTAAGTCCTGATGGCCTCCAGAACCAAAGGGCTCGGGGACAAGATGGCCATGAGTCACTGGACGCTTCACTGCTGTGCTCCTCTTCGCTCACTTGTTTCCTACTCTGATTTCTTCCATGGCTCTGAAGAGGAAAGGGAAAGTAAGGGTTTTCCCTACCGAGCCCTCCTTACCTTCTGGCCAGCAGTTCATTACATCCTTTGCATCTACTGTAGGGATGTGAATCGGGCTTCGGACAATTGAAAATATCGTCAGAAATCAGGGGATCCCCCAAAATGATAGGAAAACCCCACAATATTGATCGTGGGGGTTCCCTTATCGTTTTAGGGGAGGGCGGGAAAAACGGCACACAAAAATAACCCCTAAACCCACCCCGACCCTTTAAAAGTAACCCCTTAGCTTCCCCCCCCCCCCGACCCCCCCCCCCCAAAACCTTTTTACAGGTACCTGGTGGTCCAGTGGGGGTCCTGGGAGCGATCTCCTGCGATCTCCTGCCCCGGGCTGTCGTCCGGCTCCCAGGCCGTCGGCTGCCACTAATCAAAATGGCGCCGATGGCCCTTTGCCCTTACCATGTGACAGGGTATCCATGCCATTGGCCGGATCCTGTCACTTGGTAGGAGCACTGGATGGCCGGTGCCATCTTGTGCTCCTACCATGTGACAGGGGCTGACCAATGGCACCGGTAGCCCCTGTGACATAGTAAGGGCAAAGGCTATCGGCGCCATTTTGATTACTGGCAGCCGATGGCCTGAGTGCAGGAGATTGCTCCCGGACCCCCGCTGGACCATCAGGGGCTTTTGGCAAGTCTTGGGGGACCATCTTGACCCCCACAAGACTTGCCAAAAGTCCAGCGGGGGTCCGGAAGCGACCTCCTGCACTCGGACCGTCGGCTGTCAGTATTCAAAATGGCGCCGATAGCCTTTGCCCTTATTATGTCACAGGGGCTACCGGTGCCATTGGTCAGCCCCTGTCACATGGTAGGAGCACAAGATGGCACTGGCCAGCCAGTGCTCTTACCATGTGACAGGATCCGGCCAATGGCACGGATACCTTGTCACATGGTAAGGGCAAAGGGCCATCGGCGCCATTTTGATTAGTTGCAGCCGACGGCCCGGGAGCGGGAGGACGGCCCGGAGCGGGAGATCGCGGGAGATCACTCCCAGGACCCCCACTGGACCACCAGGTACCTGTAAAACATTTTTGGGGGGGTCGGGAGGGTGGGGGAAGCTAAGGGGTTACTTTTAAAGGGTCGGGGTGGGTTTTTTTTTTATTGGCTGGGGCACAGCCGATAAACAAAACGCGATCGGGCCCGATGGAAAAAAAACCCACATGTGAATTGGAACCGGAATCCGAACCGATTCCGGTTCCGATTCACATCTCTAATCTACTGTGGACCACCTGCAATTTCCCAGTAGTGTGCTACCTGTTGAAGCCCTTGATGAGGGAACGTTGGTGCATCCAGGGGCGAGGTTTCGCTCAGCCCCTGGGAACAGTCTCTTCTGCTGGCCGATAGACACGCGCCTTTTGATGATGCAGTTGGAGCACTTGCAAGTAATGCTTTGCCAGCATCTATGCGGATGGGAGCTGAAGGCATCATTTCATCTTTGCCTGTTTCTGGTGATTCTGCTGCTTCTGTTTCCATCCTTTACTGTTTGTCTTCCGACAGTGTTGGTTTTGGAAAAGGACTGGTTTCTCCTTTAGTGGATTCTGTTTTTTTGGTGGTTCCACAGATGCAGAATCTCTTTCAGATGCTTGCAAAGCCGACGGTCATAACTTTGGAATCTATCTGGGAACTTATGGAGAATTTTTCCAACATCTTGTCCACCTCTGTTTCTAAAGTGGATGTGATGATTTCCAAATTGGATCCCATGGTTATGCAGCATGAAAACTCTATTCAAGAGCAGTTTAGGCAACTTGAAGCTGTTCAACAGGATATTGGGAAGATTTATGCTGTCCAATCTTCTTCTGTCAAGGTTATTGGTACTCTTTCTCGTAGGTTGGAATTAATGGAGAACTTTTCTCATTGCTTTAATCTTAGAATTTTGAACTTTCCCAAGGTTTTGGGTGAACCTATGATTGTCACCTTAAAGAACTATTTTCATCAAGTTTTAGGTATTCTACTTGAAGAATCTCCTCCTATAAACAACCTAACCTTTCTCCCATCTTCTTCTTCTGCGAATCCTTCCACTGGTAATCAATTTCCCCCTTTGATTCTTACAGAATTTCTTGAATTATACAGTCAGGAAATAATCGATAAAACTTTGCACCTAAGATAGCAGTTTGAAAATTGGCCCCTATGTTTACCTAATTCTCTGTAATATAACATGAAATTGCATATATATGTAACATTTGACCGGTTGCTTTTGTCTTTTATATCCTAATTGGATCTTTCTAAAGTAATGTCCTTGTACTTTTGGAATCTCAATTCTCCTTTTTGTGGGCAAATTCTCCATGTTTTTCTTGACATCTCTAGGTCCACCTAGCAGAGGTGGAAAGGGTTTTTAGCTCTCAGGAAGGATACTTTAGATTTAGGGGCTTCTTTTCGTTTTACGTTACCCATGTAAATGTTTTGTTAAGTTACTATCTGATCCCTTTGTCTTTTTTGCTCCCAAACATCTACTATCCTTCCTTAATGCTAGGAAAATTATTACTATTTCTGTCCTATTAGATTCTTACTTATTTGAGTCTATTTACTATAGATGGGGGCCCTTACTTGTTATTAGCCTTTCTGTATTTTTGTTTCCTTTATTTCTCATAATTACATCCCCCCCCCCTTTCCAATTGTTTCTTATTTAATGGGGTGTCGACAATACTGAAATAATTTGTTTTTGCTTGCTGTGTGTTTTATTTTCTCTAAGTTTATAGTACTATCATTAATTAAGATATATTTATTTATTTATTGTTAGCTTTTATATACCATCATTCTGGACACAATTATGGAGGTTTGCAAATAAACAGAAAATAAAATCAATAAAATAAAAGAATCAAAAATACAATAAAATGTAAAATAAACTAATAAAATAAGAACAATATTATGGCACAAAAATTGGTTTAAAGAAATAAACAAAAATAAAATTCTAAATAATGAGACATGCCTGGGTTAGAATTGAGTCCAGGCCATATGCTTTAGTTATTCCACAACCTCAAAAGCTTTCTTAAATAGCCACATTTTTAAGTTCTTTTTAAAAATCATAAAATCTAGTTATCTTATATTACTTCTTATTACCCCCTTTGCTTTGTACAAAGATTTATGATGCTTTGATTGTTTAAAATTGCATAAATAAAAAGTTAAAAAAAAAAAGAACCAAAGGGCTCAACCTGAGGGGAAAGGGGTTGATGTAGGTGAAGCTCCAGCTCTGTCCCAGTGCAGGATGCATTCGCCAGCACATCAGCATTGGCTTATAGTGGGTCCTCCTACTAGGCTGCACCAAACACGCTACAGCACAAATGGGCCACTCCCCTTATAATACATAAAGAAGGATTAAGAACATATACATTTTCATGTTTATACGCAAGATGTTCATAGTTGCACTTTGCAGTAATACTATATGTAGGATTTATTATAGCAGATGGTCTGAAATGCACCTGTCAACATTAAGAAAACAGTTATAAATTAAAATACTTCTGATAAAATAAGAATTTATTTTTTTATTTCACAGATATTCCACAATTTGCAGAGCATCAATGCGGTTTACAACTAAAATATACAGTAAAATATATAGTACAATAAAATACACAAAGTATGTAATCAAATGAAACAAAATATAATAAACATTAATTAAAAGCTTCAGAGAACAAATAGGTTTTCAATGCCTTTTGAAACATCATATCATTTGGCATAGTATTCCACAATTCAGGACTCAAGACAGAAAAGACTTTAGAGCGAGTGCTGTTAACCTAATAGATATATGAGATGGAACTAGCAACAAATGCTGAGAAGCAGAACACAGTGGGGTAGATTTTCTAAATCGACGCACGCGCGTACTTTTGTTCGTGCACCAGGCGCGAACAAAAGTACGCCGGATTTTATAAGATACGCGCGTAGCCGCGCGTATCTTATAAAATCCGGGGTTGGCGCGGACAAGGGGGTGCACATTTGTGCAACTTGCACGCGCTGAGCCCTGTGCACGCTGCCCGTTCCCTCCGAGGCCGCTCCGAGGGAACTTTCCTTCCGCCTCCCCCCACCTTCCCCTCCCTTCCCCTACCTAACCCACCCTCCCGGCCCTATCTAAACCCCCCCTACCTCTGTTTCACAAGTTACGCCTGCAATTTTGCGCGCGTCTGGCCGGCTGCCGCGCACCATGTTCCAGTCCGGGGGTTGGTCCGGAGGCTGCAGCCACGCCCCCGGGCCGAAACCACACCCGCGGCACCGCCCTTGGATGATGCGCCGACCACGTCACGCCCTCGATGATGCGCCGTCAGCGTCACACCCTCCGACACGCTCACTCCAAGAAAGCCCTGGGACTTACGCGCGTCCCGGGGCTTTGCGTGCACCGGAAGCCTATGCAATATAGGCTTGGCGCACGCATGGGGTGTTTTAAAAGGGTTACGTGCATACCTTATGCGCGTAACCCTTTTAAAATCCGGCCCAGTGGGCGAGCAGATACATAAGGAATTATATATTTCTTTAAATAAAAAGAATCAATATACAGAGATTTATGTACCAAAGGCAGCATTATCTTTATCTTTATTAAAATTTGCGAGCTGCTTAAGATGAATCTAAGTGATGTACAAAAAAAGTCATAAAAATGTTAACCCACACAGATTAAAAACATACAATACATAAATCTCTGCATCGAAACTTAGATGCTGCTCTGGTCTTAATCATCTGATTATTAATGTACATCAAATATTTATCTATTAGTGCTTCACTCTACCAATATTGAATACCATATTCCATAACATTGAGCTCAGACTACATAGACCCACTAGGGTCTATTCACTAAAAAGCATTGAAAATATACTTTAATGTGTGTTTTAAAAAGGTTTAGTGGCTCCTTCCCCTACCCCTGGGAATGTAGAATTTACTATTCTTAAAGGCACAGTTAGCTCTGAGTAAACTCTTCCTAGATATCATGTGTTAACTTGTTTTTAACGTGCATTAAATGCCAAATTTGCCATTCAGTGTGCGTTAATGCCTTCACAGTTTAAATAAAAATTTGCAAGAAAATGGCGGTTCTCACATTTTGGACTCTAGTTTGGAAAATAATGTTTAGCACAAACCTGAAGAGCTACAAGCTAAAGAAGACATATAACACTAACATATATCCAAGTATACAACCCAGATATGAAATCACTGCTTATATTGCACAAATGCAGTTTCCATAAATATCCTCTTCACCTGTACCCAACACTGTTGGAGCAATTCATTTACAGGAGCAGCAAAAAGTGCACAGCATGTGGATGGTTCAGTGGTTAGGCAGATATGTGTGGGACTAGAGCAAATGGATTTTACCTTCTTTCTTGTGGATCTTTTGTTCTCTTTTGCGCATTGTTTTTAGGGTACATTTTTCTTTGAAGAAACTGCAAGAATATTCGTCTTTGTTCTTACGAAACTGTTTATAAAGCTATTGGAACCAGTGTGCGAGTGTTACTTTTTTTTCTTTTCAATTCAATGCAATACAAAATATGAAAGTTTCAATTTGCTTGTTAAAAATGATTGCATGCTAGTTTAAAGTAGTACCCCAGAGTGCAGTGTCAAGTTGTACTCAACAATATCAGCAGTAAGTCTGATTTATTGTCCGAATCAGAATTCTTTTTTGTAATACAGGTACACACAAAGCTCCTTGTGTAGAGGTGATTTTCATAGGAGAGGACAGTAGGAAGATTGGGATGAGTGTTTGCTGTGTTCTCATTTGGTTGCCCCGAGGAAAACAATTTTCAAAGCTATTTGACCTAAGGCATGTCCTTTTAGACATATTTATAGGAGGTTAAAAGGTACCCGCATACTTTGTCCCAATGCTCCCTTTATTATGTCAAGCATATTTTTCTCTTTGTTTAGTTAATTGGTGTATGACTCTTATTCAATTAATTTCAGTTAATTTTTTTTATTTTTCACTTAGTTTTTATATAGTAACATAGCAAGTGACAGCAGATGAAGACCAAAATGGTTCCTCCAGTCTTCCCAGTAGAGATTCATCCAATTTAGGTATATGGTCACACAAAATCCCTTATTATTATTATATGATTTTTATAGTGCATGAGAGATGTGTGCAGCACTTTACAGAGGACACATGGCCAGACTCTATGCCATGGAGTTTACAATCTAGTCAAGACAAATAGGGCACAAAACCAAAAAAAAAAATTAAGAGAATAGTGTGGATTAATGGAGGATTTAGCTTGACTATCTTCAATTGTGTTATTGGGGCTGCAAATGTTATACAACCCAACATCAGTTCCCTCCTATTCCCAAGACTTATATCTCTCCTCCCAACACCTTTCCCACCAGCGTTTTGAGTATGCCCCAAATCTGCCAAAGTGATGGCCTCCATCTCCCAGTCCTGCCATCCTCAACATATTCTCTCGCAAAACCAATATCCAAGTCAATACCTTGAGGAAATTATATCACTGCTTTTTAGGGATATAAAACCACTCCATGTAATTGCGGCTCCATATGGGCCATCTCAATGTATTCCTGGAAGCATAAAAGAGTCATACCATCTCTGAAATGCCACTCCATGCAGGTTATCCAGTGCTTTATTATCATCCTCTGTCTCCAGAGATTTGCTGTAATTCTCCTATTATTTTTTGAATTACATTATCGTTTTTTTTTGTCCCAATCGCCTTCCTCTGGAATGGCATTCCAGGCATCCACCTCCCTCTGTGAAAAAATACTTTTTCTCTTTCTTTCTGAGTATATCCCCTTGGAGCTTCGTAACTAATATATTTCCACTTTGTTCCGTTTAATGTTATCAATTCATATGAAAACTCCAGCAATATTGAAGGCTTTATATGAATTTTCTAGAAACATTCCTAAAATTCCATGCAATCGAAACAAAAAAAATTTGATAGATTCCCTTTGAGGTTACTTTATTAGTAAACATGCTAGTGTCAACTTATTAGACATTCCATTCAACAGAAGCATCTATTAACCATTATATGCATTTGTTAGATTCATGACCCTTAAGCCGGCTGAGACAGATGAAGACTCACCATGGGGAGGCCCACTGTGGGTGTCGAAGCCGGGAGGCAGCACAGAGCAGGAGAGCGAAGGAATCTTCACCACTGGAAGCCCGAGGTCCCCCCAGGAGGCGCCCGTGAGGACCCGAGCCGCTTGGGCTTATGTGCAGTCTCCTGAAGTCCGGGGTCTGAAGAGGAGTTCCTGAAGGTTGAGAAGAGAAAGGCCGAAGCCAGGAGGCCAGCTGGAACTTCACCACTGGAAGCCGGCAGTTCCCCCAAGAGGAGCTCGTGAGGACCCGAGCCGCTTGGACTTAGGAGGGCCTCCTGGACAAGAGCCGGAGTCAGGAACCAGTGGAGCAAAGCCGGAATCGGAAGCCGTGGATGTGCCGACGTCAGAAGCCATTAGTCAGAAGCCGGAATCAGAAGCCAATAGTCCAAGCCGAGGTCAGAAGTTGGAATCAGAAGCCAGTAGTCCAAGCTGAGGTCAGAAGCCATAGTCAGAAGCCGAAGACAGAAGCCAGTAATCAGAAGCCGTAAACAGAAGCCAGTAGTCCAAGCCGAGGTCAGAAGCCGGGGTCGAAAACCAAAAGACGAAGATAGCCACTAGTAGCTCTTAAGGAGAGTGAACCTTGTTGCAGGGCAAGGTAAGGCTTGGCTGCAGGGTTTATATACCCCTGCAGCATCTGACGTCATCTGGGAGGCTGTCCTGTGTCTCCCGCGCTGGCCCATTTAAATCTGCAGCCCCTGCGTGCGCATGTGCCTAGGGGGTGGGGCCAGCCGTGATGGATCGGCGGCGTCTCCATTGAGGAGGGAGCGCTGCGGGAGAGGCCTCGACGAGCCTGCCGGCCGGGACAGAGCAACAGCGGGCCAGGCCAGGCCGGCCCCGAGGTGAGTGGAGGGACCGGGGCACGGCCCGGTACCGTAACAGCATTTCCTAGTGTGTAGACAGATGGACTCAGGACCAGTGGGTTTATGCTCCCCTGCCAGCAGATGCAAGCAGACGTCACAGTATATATAACCCTGCAGTGACCCCAGCCTGCCAATATTCTCCATCTCCAGCAGATGGTGGACATGCATCTCCCTATGGGGATTGCTTTGAGCTTTTTGAAAGGAGAAATTTGAAATTCTAAATTTAGGAAAAGAAAGCCCCACTCTCCTACAGTGATACCTAAAGGACCCTTCCTCAATTGAGAATTCTTGAGGTGGTTTCCATGGTCCCTCGGAGGAGTGCCTTGGTCCTGTAGCTGGGTTTCCAGTGTGAACGTAACTCCTAGTTCAGCTGAAAGTCAGCAGGTGCAGGAGGCCGAGCGAGGTGGTAATGGCAGATGCCCTCTCTCCCTGCAGCTGGAGATCATCTCTGTACTCAGCCGGTAAGCGCTGAGCTCAGGTAAGGTTTAAAAAAAAAAAAGGAGAAAGAATCAGAGACAGTTAGAGGGGTTTCAGGACTTCCTTCGGTGTTTGTTCTCGGCGTGCTGTGCTGACGTTCATTCCCACTCCTGTTGGGGTTGGGGAACTGGGAAGGCTGGCGGGTTGAGCAGTCCCTGGTGGGCTAGGCCCCACACTTAGGCCCGGATTTTAAAAGTCCTATGTGCGCTGGGCGCAGAAGGTAAGATAAAGGTTAAGGGGGAGTAGGTTAGGGGAAGGGAGGTTAGTTTAGGGTGTTGGGACATTCCGAAATCGGAGTGGCCTGGGAGGGAACGGGGGAAGGCTGCGGGTGCTGGCACACACATGGTATAAATCATGCATAGGTCTGAAAGTCTACCCCTTAGACCTTTTTCTTGCACTCCGTGTGGTACGCCACGGTGACCTTTTTCGTGCACTCTTGTACGTGTTCTGCCCTCTATAGTCTGTCTATGTGTGCAGTGTGTCGGCTCTGCGCAAGCGTTGTGTGCTCAGTTTTTGGGCTCGCTTTTTACATGCTCAAACGTTTTTACACGCTTAGCTTGGCTCACAGGTTGTGCATGCGCCTTGCCGTGCTTTCTTCTAGGCACTTATATTTTGAGTGCGAGTTGTTCTGACACACATTTGCTGCAGCGATGGTGCCAGTAAGCAAGAAGCCTAAGCGTCTTTCTATTTGTGTTACCTGTCATATTAGGGCTTCTCAGCCTGACCGGGCTCTAACCTGTGTCAGCGCTGCTCAGATGCTCAGGGAGAGTTGTCTTCTCCGAATTTTGCTAAGCTTGGCTCTTTCCATTCTGATGATGGGTTGGTCATGGCCTTGACTGGGGGGACGCCAGATATTGGTTCTCCCTTGATTGGCTCCTCTGCTGGCCGAGGGCAGATATGTGGGACCAGCTCCAGTTCCTTCTGGGCTTGGTCTGAACCCGGCTGCTGTTCCTTGGGTGGAATTTCTTCAAGGCACACAAGCTTTACTTCAGACGCAGTTTTCCGCTTCCCCCATTTCTGTCTGGTTGGACCCTCAGCCAGTGGCTCCTCCCTCTTCCAGTCCTATGCTTAAGCGCCCGGGGCTCGCCTCAGCTCCCTGTGGATGGCACTGATGTTGAGGTTGATCCTGATTCCCTGGAAGATGGGGAAATTCCTCCAGGGCTGGAACCGTATTGAACCATGATGCAGTTCTTTCATAGAGATGAATTGTTGGCCCTGATTTCCCGGACCTTGAAACAGCTGGCTGTTCCTGGTTTGGATGCTATGTCAGGGCCGAAAAAGAATCCCATTTTGGTTTCCTTATGTAAAGCCTCTTGTTTTTTCCCGGTGATGGATGCCATCCAGGAATTGATTGATATGGAATGGGATGCCCCAGAGGCAAATTTTAAAGAGTCTACATTGGAAGGCCTGTACCCCCTGGATCCAGCTGTGAGAGAGCGTTTGCATTTTTCCCAAAGCGGATGCTCTGGTATGTGCCCTGTCTAAGCGGATGACTATACTCGTAGAGGGAGGAGCGGCCTTGAAGATGTACATGATTGAAGGATTGAGGCTATTCTTAAGCAAGCCTTTGAGGCAGTGGCGATGAATTTACAGATTGCTTTCTGTTGTGCCCTTGTGGCGAGATCTTGTCTGCTTCTCTCTCAGGAGGTTGATGAGTCTGGAGGGAATTCCAGAGTTGTTATGGAGAATGCTGCCGCTTTTTTAGCAGATGCAGCCTGTGATTTGGTCCGGACCTCGGCCAGAGGAGTGGCTTCAGTGATAGTGGCCAGGCGTCAACTCTGGTTGCGAAACTGGTCAGCTGAAGCAGCCTCCAAAGCTAATCTACTATGTTAATTATTTATATTATGAAACAATGTATTTTCTTCCTTTCTTCTTTGGAAATGCAAATAATTTTAAATGATTAATTGCTAACTACTGTAAACCGATTTGATATGCTTGCATGAAAAGTCGGTATATAAAAATTATTAAATAAATAAAATAATCTTACCAAGATGCCCTTTAAAGGCTCACTCTTGTTTGGAGCGAGTTGGAGAAACTGGCCAGTAAGTAGAGGTGAGTCTCTGGTGCCTCGGTTGCCAGAGGATAAAAAACAGTTACAGCGTCCCTTTGGTATGAGGGGTCGTTTCCGGGGTTCAGGATGACCTTTCAGCAGACTCGGCCTTTCGGTAGGTCTTTTGTCCCCTGCAGCCCAAGAGAGGAGCAGGCTCGGGTGGTGGTCCTTACCAAGCTTCCCAATGAAGGTTTTCCGACCCACCTTATGGAACAGGAAATAAGGGGACGTCTCTCTCTCTTTTATCGGAGGTGGGTAGAGATCACGTTGGACCAGTGGGTCCTGGAGGTGATATGCGAAGGGTATGCACTGGAATTTCGCAGTATTCCTTGGCATGTGTTCATGGTGACCCCTAGCTACTCCCTGCAGATGAAGCAGGCAATGGTGTTCATGCTTCAAAGGCTCCTCAGACTGAGGGTTGTGGTTCCGGTGCCCACGTCTCAAGAAAGTATGGGGCGATATTTCATAAATTTTGTTGTGCCCAAGAAGGATGGCTCCTTTCGTCCCATCTTGGATCTCAAGAGGATCAACCATCACTTGAAGGTGACTCATTTTTGAATGGAAACTTACGCTCTATAATAATGGTGGTGCAGTTGGGGGAATTTCTGACCTCCCTGGATCTGCAGAGGCTTACCTTCATATTCCCATCTGATTGGAACACCAATGCTTTCTACACTTTTTGGTGTTGGGGTGCCATTATCAGTTTTGGGTGCTGCCTTTTGGTCTAGCCACCGCTCCCAGAACATTTTCCAAGATTATGGTGGTTGTAGCGGCAGCCTTGCGAAAAGAAGGAATCCTGGTGCATCCGTATTTGAATGATTGGCTGATTCGAGCCATGTCTCAGGAAGAGAGCCGCCTGGTGACACACAAGGTAATCTGCTTATTGCAGGAGCTCGGTTGGGTGGTGAACCTGACCAAGAGCAATCTTCAACCATTCCAGTCGTCTGAGTATCTGGGGGTCCAGTTTGACACGGGACAGGACAGAGTTTTCCTGCTTGAAGTTCAGATCCAGAGATTGATGTCTCAAGTGCATCAGTTGAACACCATATGCCTGACGGTGTGGTCCTACCTACAGGTACTTGGCTTGATGGCGGCTACCCTGGAAGTGGTGCCAGGGGCAAGGGCGCATATGCGTCCTCTTCAGTGCTGTCTGGTATCTCGTTGGAACCCGCAGTCTCAGGATTATGCAGTTCAGCTCCACTTGCTGATGGAAATCTGCTCCTGCCTCCAGTGGTGGTTGCGGGAGGATCTCTGAGAAAGAGAGCTCCCTTGTCCTCTCCGACCTGGTTGGTGCTCACGACAGATATAAGTCTCCATGGTTGGGGACTCACTGTCTGGAGTTAACGGCCCAGGGATGCTAGAATCCTGAAGAGTCCCACTGGAACATCAGTCGTCTGGAGGCCTGGGCGGTACGGCTGGCATGCTTGCAGTTTAGCCACAGGCTACGGAATCAAGTTCATGTGATGTTGGACAATGTGATGACAGTGGCCTATATCAATCGCCAGGGAGAAACCAAGAGCAAGGAAGTGTCACAGGAAATTGACCAGCTGATGGAATGGGCAAAAGGTCATCTGCAGATGATCTCGGCCTCTCACACTGCAGGAAAAGACAACGTAAGAGCGGACTTTCTCAGCAGGGAGTCTGGACCCAGGAGTTGTCAGCTGAGGTGTTTCAGCTGATTGTGGATCTCTGGGGCCTTCCATTCCTAGACTTGCTGGCGACTTATCGAAATGCGAAAGGTTCCTCGCTCTTACAGTCGCAGGAGAGATCCGTGGTCCTTGGGAATAGACACTCTCATACAGATCTGGCCAGAAGACAGATTGCTTTATGCCTTTCCTCTTTGGTCCTCACTGGGCAGGATAATTTGCAATATTAAAGGCCACAGGGGGCTAGTACTCCTGGTGGCACTGGACTGGCCCAGGCATTCGTGGTATGCAGATTTGCGATGAATCCTGGTGGAGGCCCCCCTTTGTCTTCTGCCGCACATGGATCTGCTTCAGCAGGGACCAGTTCTTCACGAAGATCCAACTCGATTCTGTCTTATGGTTTGGACCTTGAGAGGGCTTGCCTGTTAAAGTGTGGTTATTCCTTTGCAGTGATTGCCACTTTACTCCGCTCTTGCAAGTTCTCCACTTCCTTGGCTTATATGCGGGTTTGGAGAGTTTTTGAGGCCTGGTGTGAGGAGTGGGGTGTTCTTCCTTGTGCAGTGAAGATCCCTTTCATTCTGGATTTTTTGTAGGATGGATTGAATAAAGGCTTGGCTCTTAATTCCTGATATCTGGAAGGGGACTTCTGGGGAGTCAGAAGTGTGACAACCTCCGACTTTTTCTTTGGGCAGGTGGGATTTTGGCCCCACAGTGATCTTTTGATTCGAGTGGTTGCAAGGGGAAATGGGAGGATAGGGAACAATTAGTCCTGTGGTGGTAGTTTGATTCAAGTATGGGGGAGAGGGGATGATGGGCTAACACAATTTATTTTTAAACTTGTGTGGGAGAGGAGATCGCCAGGTTCAGGTGCAGTTAAACACTGAAAATCCACACTAAAAGGTGAATTGTAATAGCCCAACGTGTGCATTAATTAGGGGATGTGCGAATATGTTGGGCTTGCACGAGCTGAGAGGATTTTAAAAGCTGCTGAGATACGTATGTGTCTCCCAGAGTGCACACATCTCAGTTTTCAAAAAGGAGCATGGGTGGGGCATGGGCGTTTCGGGCCATGAACCTGAGATGTGTGCGTAAATAATTACGCTATCCGACGTGCACCAAGGCTCCCTGCTATGTAACTTTACTTATGTTATGGATGATGTGTAAGTTAAAAAATAAAGAAAAATAGGCAGATCTGCAGGGTTTTAAGGGTCGGCAATAACTGGGGGAGAGGTTGAAGGCTACTAAACTTGGGGGGTTTGGAGGACCTATATCTTAACTGGGAGCACTGGGAATGAACTGGTAAAACTGGAAATAATGTCGGTATGCGCCCCTTTTTAAATCCCTGTATTTATGTGGTGCACATGTGCACACGGCCAGGCTATTTTATAACATGCACGTATATATGCACACAAGTTATAAAATAACTGCATCCATGGTTGTGGACTGTCACATGCGTGCCTACGCGCCAATTTGAAAGTTACCTTCTAATTACAGAAATTTCTCCCCCTCCCAACTCCAGACTGACCAGTGTGGCTGACTACAGTTGGGCATCTCGCACATTTAACTGGTTAAATTTAGCTAGCCAGATTTTGGAGGGGGGGGGGGGAGGAGTGAAAATACTGAATAGGGATTGTGAGGGAGGGAGTGCATGAATCATGTGGAGGGGAGAGTGAATCAACTGGAGAAAATTATGCAATGATTCTTAATGAACTATTTTTTGGATTTCATATTCTGTTATTGAGTATATGTTGACTTATTTGTTTATTAAAATATTTATATGTTGCTTTATCCAGTGTTCTAAAACAGCTTATAGTGAAATAATTGTAAATAGAATAAAACAATGGACTCTTTGGTATACAGGATAAAATCTTTTTGGGTCAGAGAGTAGCTGTATTCCCCTGTGTTTCAAGAGTAACTCGGCAAAGATGGAAAGCTTTTTTAATGTTTAGAGAGTTGTTGCTTTGGGTTATAGTTTCCTGTTGAGATTTCCCTGCAAATGTCTAATTAAATTCAGGAATGACAGGTTTTATTCTTTGATCCTAAACAGCTTGAAATATTTCCTCAGTTTAGAGGTTCTCCTTCAGTGCTATCAAGGTTTCTAGGGAATCTAATGAGCTAAATTACATATGTTTTTTTCTGGTTATTAATATATTTTCTCTAGCCTCCTCCCTCAGTTGAGGACTAATTTTTTGTTATTGTTTTCTAATGACTTTGTATACTTACATTTTCTTCTTTCTTGTATCAAGCGTAATTCTTGATGAGTACTATATATATAGAAATTCAATAAAGATGATATGAAAAAAAAAGACTGTTCCATGCCATCAGGCCAGTAACAGCAAAAATCATTTCTCTGTATTCTGCTAGGCGAATAATATGGGTTGAAGGCACCTCCAGGAAGCATTGGCAAGTTGATTGCAAAGTCTTCTCAGGCCTGTAATTTTTTAATAAACTGCAATACAGCCAGGAGCATCATTTATTTATGTATTTATTTTTAATACTCTGCCTTTCAGCCACTTCAAGATTACATTCAGGTACTGTAAGTTATTTTTCTGTCCTGAGAGGGCTCACAATCTAACTCCTAGATGCATCAAGTTGCGGTAAATAATAGAGATTATGGCACCTTAGCCTCTTGCGATAAACATGTGGGCTTGGCTAGGGAAATATCCAAAATATCCTGTTTTGCAATATCTTTTCGCATTGTGCGCCAGTTTATGTTTGGCGCGCTAAGTGGTCGCGCATTGTCGCGTTGCACACCAGTTTATGCGTGATGTGCCAGATTATGCATTGTACATTATTTTTTTGTTTATATAGCCAACCCTACTGCTGCCTCTTTGAGGGTGTGTCAGGAGTGGAGAGAGAGGAGAGCTGGTTGGAGTTTAGTTGGCGTTTTGGATGATTAGCTGAGTGAGTTGTCCTGTTTATTGTTTATCATCTGTTTACCTTTACCTTTGTCTATTGTGTTTATCTATGTGAGAAAGAAGAGTATTAGAGTTTGTGCATTAATCTGTCTGTCCCTTTGTTTTGAAGAGGGACAGGAGTAGAGTGGAGTGGGAGAGGATAAAGCGTGAAAGGCATGGTGAGGGGAAGGAGAAGTCTGAGGAGAGGAGGAAGAGTGCAGGAGTTGTCGGGGCAGAGTGGTAGGTGACAGCAGAGGAGGAGTAGGAGACGAAACAGGAAAGGATAGGGGGAGGAGAGGGGTCTAGGCAGGCAATTATGGAGGGAGGAGGACATCAGGGTAGGGAACAGCAGAGAAGAAAGAGGGTTGGGCAGTTGTCAGGGTGGATGCAAGAGGAGGGAGTGAGAGTTCAGGGAGTGATACCACCTCCCCGGAAGTGGAATTGGCAAACAGGCACAGGTCGAACCGGAGTCAAGCAGAGGATGATCAGGCAAGGCAAAGGTCAATCCAGGAATCAAGCAGGAACGTAGTCAGACGAAGCAGGGGTCAAGCCAGGTATCTATCAGAAGCGTAGTCAGATGAAGCAGGAGTCAAGCCAGGTATCAATCAGTAGTGTAGTCAGACGAAGTAGGAGTCAAGCCAGGTATCAATTAGAAACGTAATCAGACGAAGCAGGAGTCAAGCCAGGTATCAATCAGAAGCATAGTCAGATAAAGCAGAGGGTCAAGCCAGGTATCGGTCAGAAGCGTAGTCCGATGAAGCAGGGGTCAAGCCAGGTATCAGTCAGAAGGTAGACAAACAAGGAAGATGCGGAACTCAGGAGCAAGAATAGGTACCAGGAACAAGGCAGGATCAGGAATCAAGAACACAGACAAAGCAGGAACAAACCAGGAACCAGGAATGTAGGAACAAGCAACTAAACACACAACAAGCATGGAGACTGTTGACAGGGCAAGAAAACATTGGCTGGGTCCGGCCTTATATACCGGGACCCAGTGACGTCATTATCCGGGGCCGCGGGGTGGTTTCCCACCACGGCCCCTTTGGTTGCGCGTGCGCCTGCCTAAGGAGAGGCATGGCGCGAGACGGCTGCGTCTCCCCGCGGATGAGCTGGGACATCTGCGGAGGAGCAGAGAGCAACGGGGCAGCCCGAGCACGGAGGCAGCTGCCCACGGCCACAAGGGATGTGGAACCAGACGCTGGAACACGCAAACAGGGGTAAGTGGGTCCGGCCGCGGGCCTGCCATGGCCGGCACACGCAACAGCCCCCTAGTCTTTGTATTATCCGAAAGAGTAAATCACCAATTCACATTTACCCGTTCAAGTCCTTTTTATGCTTTTGTAGACCTCTATTATATCCGCCCTCATCCATCTCTTCTCCAAGCTGAACAGCCCTAACCTTTTTAGCCTTTCCTCATAGGGGAGATGTTCCATCCCCTATGAGGAAAGGCTGGACCTCGTGCACAGCTCCATGCACACAAATTCAGCATGGAGAATGAGATGCTTATCACTGGTATACTAGACAATTACAACATCTTTTTGAGAACCAGACTGCAAAGACCTCCAGGGCTGACAAGGGTCAGATATGGAGGACAGTTGTGGAGGCCATATCTTGTCACAGTGGAATGAAAACGAGTGGCGAGCAGGTGGCCCACTGCTACAGGGATATCAAGGCCCAGCTGAAGGCAAAGGTGTCCAGCCGAAATAAGTACATGCGGCAGATTGGTGGAGGAACTCTTTGTCCCATATTCCTTACTCCCATGGAGGAGCAACTCATACAGCAGCTGGGACCGGTTGTCTTTGAGAGCATGGATGAGGCCCTGGACACTACGTGAGCCAGGGCCAGTAAGTGTCACCACCTGTAAGCATGAAGTATGCTACAGATGTACACACTTTTTTTTGCATTGGATGTTCACATTGAATGTTGCAATCAAAGTGAACATCTTTTGCAAATGGTACATGTACACTTGTTAGCATTCATACTTTTATCTGCTTTTTTTCCACGGCTGCCAGCCAGGATGTGCCTGGTCCCAGCCATGCAGCCCCAGGTCCCAGCAGTGCAGCCCCAGGTCCCAGCAATGCAGTCCCAGGTATCAGTTGGCCCCTTTCAGCTGAATGCAGAGACACAGTGGACAGAGGAGGAGAAAGAGGAGCTTCAACCTTTACAGCTTAATGGAAGGCACTGCCTTGCCATGGGAAGAAGATGCACAGTCACCAGCTGCCTTCAGCACCCCACATATCCTACAAGATCTTGAAGATGACACCCAGCAAGCTCAGCACATGGGCCCAGCACTGCAGCCACAGACACCACCTCAGCAACCTGCAACCCCACTACCAGCAGCACAAACAGTGGTGGATCCAACTCTGCATGGTACACTTGACTGCATCAAGAAGAGGCATGGGCTGCAGTTACACAATATACAGGCAGAGCTGGTCTGATTGAGGAGGGCTCAGGTACAGTACACCTGTGATGTAGAGTAGCAAACTGTGGCCATTACATAGGGCTATACCACCATGGCAACTTCCATCAATAATTTGACCACAGTAGTACTGTAGATTATACAGGACCTGCCACAGTCTACATCTCCATTCTTACAGGGGTCCTCTCCACGGAGCAGTCCTTAGCTATCTCGACAGGCCAGGGGGTAGACCTCCAAAAGAAATGACGTCTCAGCCAGCAAAAAGTCCTGGGGAAGAAAAGGATCATGAACCACAGTGGTGCAAACCCTAAATAATTGCACTCAAAGATGACTTTTCCAACTAAGCCTGACCTGTTCTACGTACAGAGTTTTTGTGCCAGCTAGATAGAAGACACAGTCAACATGGATTTACCCAAGGGAAGTCTTGCCTAATAAATCTTCATTTTTTTGAAGGGGTTAATAAACATGTGGATAAAGGTGAACTGGTAGATGTAGTGTATTTGGATTTTCAGAAGGCGTTTGACAAAGTCCCTCATGAGAGGCTTCTACAAAAACTCAAAAGTCATGGGATAGGAGGCGATGTCCTTTCGTGGATTACAAACTGGTTAAAAGACAGGAAACAGAGAGTAGGATTAAATGGTCAATTTTCTCAGTGGAAAAGGGTAAACAGTGGAGTGCCTCAGGGATCTGTACTTGGAAAGGAATACGACGAGTGAGGTTATCAAATTTGCAGATGATACAAAATTATTCAGAGTAGTTAAATCACAAGCAGACTGTGATACATTACAGGAGGACCTTGCAAGACTGGAAGTTTGGGCATCCAAATGGCAGATGAAATTTAATGTGGACAAGTGCAAGGTGTTCCATATAGGAAAAAATAACCCTTGCTGTAGTTACACGATGTTAGGTTCCATATTAGGCGCTACCACAAAAGATCTAGGCATCATAGTGGATAATACTTTAAAATCGTTGGCTCAGTGTGCTGCAGCAGTCAAAAAAGCAAATAGAATGTTAGGAATTATTAGGAAGGGAATGGTTAATAGAACGGAAAATGTCATAATGCCTCTGTATCGCTTCATGGTGAGACCACACCTTGAATACTGTGTACAATTCTGGTCGCCGCATCTCAAAAAAGATATAGTTGCGATGGAGAAAGTACAGAGAAGGGCAACCAAAATGATAAAGGGGATGGAACAGCTCCCCTATGAGGAAAGGCTGAAGAGGTTAGGGCTGTTCAGCTTGGAGAAGAGACGGCTGAGGGGGGATATGATAGAGGTCTTTAAGATCATGAGAGGTCTTGAACGAGTAGATGTGACTCGGTTATTTACACTTTCGAATAATAGAAGGACTAGGGGGCATTCCATGAAGTTAGCAAGTAACACATTTAAGACTAATCGGAGAAAATTCTTTTTCACTCAACGCACAATAAAGCTCTGGAATTTGTTGCCAGAGGAGGTGGTTAGTGCAGTTAGTGTAGCTGGGTTCAAAAAAGGTTTGGATAAGTTCTTGGAGGAGAAGTCCATTAATGGCTATTAATCAATTATACTTAGGGAATAGCCACTGCTATTAATTGCATCAGTAGCATGGGTTCTTCTTAGTGTTTGGGTAATTGCCAGGTTCTTGTGGCCTGGTTTTGGCCTCTGTTGAAAAAGGATGCTGGGCTTGATGGACCCTTGGTCTGACCCAGCATGGCAATTTCTTATGTTCTTATGTTCTTACTGGGCCCGTCCTGTCTACAGAATTCCTGTGCTGGCTAGAAGGAAGACTGCTATACTCATCCTGTCTACAGCATTCCTGTGCCATACTGCTGATTTGGATAGTTCTGTGTATGCTAGCATAGTGCTCCATTTATCTTTTAATGTGCTCCTCTATGCTCTGCCCATACTCCTGCCTCCATGCTACTATGTCCAATCATGATCCTGCTGTTGTGTCATCTCAGCTCATTGTGCTGCTAATGTCTCATCTCATCCTGCTGGTTTCTCATCTCATCGTGTCTTATCCAATCCTGCTGCTGCTGTCTCATCTCGTCATGTTGCTGCTGTCTCATCTCATCCTCCTGCTGTCTCATCTCCTGGGGATGCTGCTTTCTCACATCATCCTGCTGCTGCCTCCATGCTGCTGTCTTATCTCCTGGGGCTGCTGCTATCTTATTTCATCTCATCCTGCTGCTGCCTCCATGCTGATGTCTCATTTTCTGGTCCTGCTGCTGTCTTCTCATCTCATCCTGCTGGTGCCTCCATGCTACGTTGTCTAGTCATGGTCCTGCTGCTGTCTCATGTCATTTCATCTCATCCTGCTGCTGTATCAGTGCTGTGTTCTCCAGTCCTGCTCTTTCTGCCTGCTATGTCACTTTTTCCACCATGGCTCTATGCAGTCCCCTCTGATTGCACTCTTTCAACATGGAGTGAAAGGGCTTTTTCAGGACCTTTGCTACCGTGGCCCTTTGGATTCCCCTTTGAGTGCACTCTTTAATATGGACTGTCTGGGCCTTTTAAGGACCTTTGATGCCATGGCCCTTTGAAAGATACACTCCCTATACTGCCTATGTGCTCTCCTGCATGACAAGCTCTCATATGGAAAAAAGAAACTGGTGTAATATGTGGTAAGATATATATAGCAATTAAGAAAGAACCACACCACCACCAGAGTGCTCAAATGTTTTTGTAATTTAAAGTGAAAACCCTCATAAATGAGCAGAGCATGGAGTAGAAAAAGCTTTTTATGAGCTGTTCACTTATGGAATTGCAACTTTCTGTTTGTTGCCAAGTGTAACAGGAATGCTCACTTAACGTGTTTAATCACAGGGTATATAATATGGGGTTACAGCTATAAAATATTCAAAAATGAAGTGACTTTCACTATTGAAGTGTTTTACCCTGTGATTAAACACGTGATTTTTTTTTGTTTGTGAAAGTGGACTCCTGCCTATACTTTAAAGCAGCGCTTCTCAACCGGTGTGCCAGGGACACGGCAGTTTTATAACATACATGCACATGTATATTATAAAACTGCCGTGTCCCTGGATGCTTGCTGATGCACACGCGTCCATGTGCACCTGTGCGCTCCTTTGAAAGTTACCGTCTAAGACTAAACTTGGTTATTTTGGCAGGTTTTTAAAGATGTAATTTTGGGAACCTAAATTCATGTTTGTAGTAAGATACGACCTCTGATTAATACACATCCTGAAGGTGTTATGTATTTTTCTGTCTGTTTTAATTATATTTTAATCATATATTTTAATTGTACTTTAATTATATATTTTATGTATGTTTTAATTGTGAACTGCTTTGATTGATATTTAGTAGTATGTAAGTAATTGTAAAATAAATAAAATAAATAAAAATACTGCTTCTAGCATTGTCATATCTCACATATTTTTGAAGCATCTGTAATAATTTGACTGTCCAATTCAGCCAGGCAGGGCATCCATATTTCCCAAAGGCAATTTGGGTCAATATTATCCCACTTTATAGGGGCTGTCTTTGACAAGACCTTCCACTTAATAAAGAAGAATAGATTTCTCTAGTATTATCAATCTATGATTACTAAAAAGCACCTTCCGAGTCTGTATACTAGGGGAAACACAGAAGGTAAGTTAAAAAAACCGAGTGAAGAGTATGGCTGACATGGCAAGTGGCTCTAGACACACATTGGTTCCAGTGAAGAGCCGACAGCCAATAAAAAATCAGCACATGCTGATGGCAGAGGGACCTCATCCATATGGAGGTTGAAATCACCTAGGACAGTAATATTATTTCATTGTAATTTAATCTCCATTAAACTTTCTATTACTGGAAAATAACTGTGTGAAAGAATTCCAGAAGGACAATGGAATAAACAAATTCAGAGGTCCCTTTGCTAACAAAGAGGACCTTAGAGGGCCCTTCAATTGCAAACTTAGTATTAGTCATTTTCAAGGGCTCTCTAACCAAGATGATTAGGCCAACAGTCATTACTAGGACAAAGCTGTTCATTTCTATGGTCAGAGTCAAGCAACCAAATCTCAAAAGATCAAAGTAAGCAGCCACATGTTTCTTAATCAACCAGGCATTTTCAAAAATATCACAAAATTAGAAGCAGTGTTAACATCATTATTAACTGGGATTGTCCTTAAACATGGGGGAAGGACAGCTGGATTTCCTACATCTCTTTTGCTGAACACTAGCATACCACATCTCAGAGAGAGAGAGAGAGAGAGAGAGAGAGAGAGAGAGAGAGAGAGAGAGAGAGAGAGAGAGAGAGAGAGAGAGAGAGAGAGAGAGAGAGAGACTTACTATAGTGCCTATGCCCTAGACAGGTATTTTAACCCCTATAGGAGGGCCACCTACTAACTCGGGGTGGGGATTAGGTATGAGCGTCGGGGGTTGGGGGCCACTTTCGCATTCCACATGAGACCTACGGAAAGAACAGTGGTCTCTAGTGAAGATTTGCTGGCCGTCGGAGTGAGGAAACTCACTCCAAGAAGAGATTTGGGCTACATTCTCTCCACCTAGCTTGTTGTTGCCCCGGTAGAGTGTCCATCAAGCTAGGTGGAGAGAACATTGCCCAAATCTCTTCTTGGAGTGAGTTTCCTCACTCCGACGGCCAGCAAATCTTCACTAGAGACCACTGTTCTTTCCGTAGGTCTCATGTGGAATGCGAAAGTGGCCCCCAACCCCCGACGCTCATACCTAATCCCCACCCCGAGTTAGTAGGTGGCCCTCCTATAGGGGTTAAAATACCTGTCTAGGGCATAGGCACTATAGTAAGTCTCTCTCTCTCTCTCTCTCTCTCTCTCTCTCTCTCTCTCTCTCTCTCTCTCTCTCTCTCTCTCTCTCTCTCTCTCTCTCTCTCTCTCTCTCTCTCTCTCTCTCTCTCTGGTTGTAGTTATTAGCCACGATAGCAGCTGCGCTAACACTGTGGCTGTTTCGCCGCACACGATAAACTGGTTCCCGCTTTACATATACTCCACCCCCTGAATACCAAATTACTAATTTGCATTCACATTAACAGCTGTTAACACGATTTGTGAATTTATCACACGTGGTAAACTGCTTGGAAAATGAGGCCCATAATTCATGAAAAGTGACTCGCCGACCCGTTGCGTCAAGTACAAACTGAAAGGTGAATTTTAAAAGCCTGGTGTGCGCATGAATTAGGAGATGCGTGAATAAGTCAGGCTGGAGCGCGGCAAGCGAATTTTAAAAGCTGCCCAGATACGTATGCATCTCCATGGATTTCACAGAGGGGTGGGGTATGGGCATGGCACGAGCCAGAGATATGCGCATAAATACTTGCGCGGCCCGGCGCGCACCAAGGTCCCCTGCTGCCTAACTTTTACTTCTGCTATGGATGAAGTGTAAGTTAAAAAAAATAAAGAAAACTAGGCAGATCTGCAGGGTTGTAAGGGTCTGGGCTAATTGGGGGGAGTGAAGGCTATTAAACTAGGGAAGTTTGGAGGCCTATCTCTTAACTGGGCGAACTGGGGATGAACTGGTAAAACTATCAATGGCGTCAATGTGCATCCTTTTTAAAATTCCCCTGATTTTTGCAATAGAAATGGGATTTGTGTGCACAGGAGCACGCCCGTTCAAAATTTGGCACACACATGCATGTGGCCAGGCTATTTTAGAATGTGTGCACACATGCGCATGTTTGTTATGAGATGGCCATATTCCGGGGTGCGAGCCGATGTATGTGCGCCCTTGCACTGGGTTTAAAGTTACCATCTTAAGATTGTGAGCCCTGTGGGGATAAAGAAATACCTGTAGTGCCTGAATGTAATCTGCTTTGACAAGCAGGATCCCCTAATCTGGATCCTTTCCCCCATGAGCCTAGGTTGTACAGAGACTGTGCAGTGTGACCCAGGAGCATTGACTAAAAGCTGGACTGGTGAAAGCTGTGCTCCAGATTGACTGCAGGGAAAGTTGCTGTGCATTGGATTTTTCTTTTTCTTGCTGTGTGAAGATTACTTATGTTTCTCGTGAAGTTTGACTGTGAGCTCTGCTTTATGTTAACGTGCAAGTCTCAGTAACTTGTGTGCAGTGATTCGCAATGTTGACCTTATGATATAACCAAGCTATTGTACAGTATTATTCATCACCTGGGACCCGTGGAAACTATACATTATAAAAAAGGTTCTACACACCTTCACTCATCCGCCTGCACCTATCCACCCACAGATAGTATGGGGCAGATTTTCAAAAGTCTACGCTCGTAAATGGGGTAACGCGCGCCGGGCCTATGTCCCGGGGCTGTGCCGGGGGATCGCATGCTGGCAGGCTTCTGGCGTACGTAACCTGCTCCTGCCAGAAGCAGGCACAACAAAGGTCCGGGGGAGTCTAGATTAGAGCTAGGGGGTGGGAGGGTTAGCCCTAGTTTTGAAAATCTATCCCTATGGTTTTAGCCCCAAAAATACCAGACACAAGATTCAAGGAAATTTTAGAAATTTAGTAGAATGTTTATTATAATATGTAAATGATTGCCAATCACAAAATATGTCTGGGAAGGAAGTAGCACAGGCAGTTACTATATTTATTTGATGAGTTTTATATATACCGTTATTCGGTTGAGCCTTTAAGCTCATCCTTGCCTATGTCACAATCTTACAAAGCTTATATGCATATTTTTTTTCTGATTTCCTTTGCCAAGTATTGATCATTTCTAAATACATCATTCTGGCCTAGCTTCCTTTACCTAGACCACCTGTACCCAACATTTTTTCCTCTCTTTCATATCCAGATGTTTGTTCTTTTTTCGGTACTACCTCCCTACGACTTTTAGGAAGACATCGATCATCTCTTATCAGTATCTGCATTTTCCTTTGTGGTTGACCTCAACACAGAGCACACATGTATCCTATGTGGGCCAGTCCCATGTCCTTCACTTTATGCTGACTGCCCCTGTTGCGACGGCCGGTCACAGGACTCGCGATCGGTCCCTCTTACCTTCCGTCCCGCGCTGCTCCGGAGCTAGCCCTGCTCCGGAGCAGAGCGAGGGGAGGCGCTCCGACGACTGTCGGCACGCTTTCGGCCTGCCCTTCCGCTGCGGTCCTTTGCTTCGCGGCGGAGACACCGCCGCTGATTTCCCCGAGGCATCTTCTTAGCTGCGAGCGTGCGCTCCTCCCCCTTTCTTAAAGGGGTTGCGGTGTGCCAGGACTGCCGGCTCCTCCAGATGACGTCATTTTTGGAAAACTACATAAGGCGGCTCCTGACTCTCAGGGCTCGCCTTAGCAACTTCTCCCTTCCTTCTTGGGTTAGTTGCTCCACGGCTCGTCTGTCCACTGACCCAATCTGTCTTCTGCCCGGAACTTGACCTCTGCCTGATCTGACTACTCTTGATCGCTGCCTGGAACTTGACCTCTCCTGACCTGATTACTCTTGATCGTCGCCTGGAACTTGACCTTTGCCTGACCTGTCTATGCCCGGATTGACCACTGTTACCGACCCTGCTTTGGCTGACCATTCTGGACTAATACTCTGGCCTTGATCCTTGCTATACTCTCGGACACTCTCTTCTGGACTTCCCTGTTTGGACACCGACCGCACACCCTTGTTCGTGGTGGGCACTCCCTTGAACTTTCTCTCTAGGAGACCCTGCGAGGCCCACGTAAGACTAGGCAGCCCGGGTAACCAAGGGCTCAACCTGAGGGAACCCCGGGTCGCTATTGGCGACGCTCCAGCAAGCCTCTGTCTCATCCTGTGCTTTGCCTCCTGGTGGCAGGCGCTCTCCGGGTCCGAACAGAGGGCTGTACCAATCCTGCACCAGGCCAAGGGTCCACCTCCAGCACAACAGCCCCACATTCTGCAGGTGATCTTGCTCCTCACAGCATGTACTGCCAGAGGCTTAGTAGGGCATAGTTAAGTAGTCCAGCAGTCAGCATTATTCAACATGCACACAAACAAACCTGGACGTATTAAGCACTACTGAACCCCTGTAATTACAAGTTACAACTTCCACCCCTCGCTGCCTTACCAGGGAATTCTGCCCTGGCTGGAAGTAGTGTTAGTATAAAGATGCAATCAAATTTAAAGCATGAGAATACATACATGCGTCATGAGACCTTCTACTCACTCCTCAGATACCATTCCCACCAAAGCCCTCCTGACCATACCTAATACCATCTACCTCCCTATTTCCAATATAATCAACAGTTCCATTACTACCGGCACAGTTTCAAACCTACTTAAGCAAGCTATTGTAAAGCCCATCCTAAAAAAAACCTCCCTCGACCCTGCTGACTCTGCTATCGCCCCATCTCAAACCTACCATTTTTAGCAAAAATATTAGAAAAAAATAGTTAACCGACAATTAACAGATTACCTAGAAGAACATCACATTCTCCTTCCATCACAATTCGGATTCCGTAAATACCACAGCACAGAAACCCTCCTTCTCTCACTAAATGACTTCATCCTGAAAGGCCTTGACAAAGGACAATCTTTTATATTGGCCCTACTAGATATTTCCTCTGCCTTTGACACGGTCAACCACAGCATCCTAACTGAGCACCTCAAAGAAGTTGGGATATCTGGAGTTCCTCTTCGCTGGTTCACTTCTTATCTAAGCAACCGGCAATACAAAGTGAAAATTGGAAACAATGAATCCAATCCAATCAATCTTTCGCAAGGTGTTCCTCAAGGATCCTCCCTGTCTTCCACCCTATTCAACATTTACCTCCTTCCCCTATGCCACCTCCTCTCTGAACTCGGTCTTCCGCATTTTATATATGCGGACGACGTGCATATCCTCATACCTGTGACCGACACCTTCCCTAATGCCATTAAGACTTGGGAATCTGCCCTCCTTTGTATTAGCGACCTCCTCTCCAACATTAACCTCGCCCTCAACTCTTCAAAACCGAGCTCTTAGCCATCCTGCCCCAAAACACCAACCCCATCAGCCCCACTATCTTCTCCCCACCCACCAATTTTACATTTTAACGACATGTACGCAACCTTGGCATCATGCTAGACAACCAAATCAACCTAAAAAAATTCATTAACGCTACTATCAAAGACGGTTTTTTCAAACTTCACACTCTAAAAAAAAAACCTGAAACCTTTATTACACCTCAATGACTTTCGTACAGTCCTGCAATCCACCATACTATCGAAACTGGATTACTGCAATTCCATCATGCTAGGCCTCCCCAAAAATACCATACAACCCCTCCAACTGCTCCAAAATGCTGCTGCCGTATCCTCACTAACACCCACAGAAATGACCACATTACCCCTGTACTCAAGGAGTTACATTGGCTCCCCATCAAATCACAGATCCTTTACAAGACCCTCACACTCATCCATAAATCCCTTCACGATCAAAACATGCTTTGGTTCAATGACTCCCTCTTATTTCACACCTCTACCAAAACCTATCAGAAACCAATACTTGGCAACCCTACGCACACCATCACCAAAACTCACCAACCTCACTTCAACCAAAAGCCGTGCACTCTCCATTGCTGGCCCCACAATATGGAATACCATGCCTTCCCTCTTATGCCAGGAGATATGCCCGTAGAAATTTAAGCAAAACCTAAAGACCTGGCTTTTCAAACAGGCCTATAACTGATCCACCATTTCTCACTAAATTCCTTCTATAACCTCTTTATCCCTGTGTTACACCCTCTACTAGAGATTCTTCCCAATTGCATATCCTCTCCCCTCCTGTATTGTTCCCATCCTCCTTTTTATCACACATTTTTACACTTGATAAAGTACAATCACTTGATTACTACCATGTTGTTTTAAAGATATCAGGTGATACCTTCCAATGTTGTTATAGTATAGCATAAACCTTGGTTTACCCTATTGTTCTGTTTATTATTTATTAAGCTGTTCCTGTTCAGTTCCGAGTTTGATGTAAAGCCTGCTGCTAATTTTACAGTTCCATGTAAACCGATGTGATGGCCCTCTACTAATGTCGGTTTATAAACATTTTCAAATAAATAAATACATTTTAATAATTGACAACGCAATGCTGACTCTTTGAAGCCATATACCATTCTGAACAAAAAGTAGTGTGTACAGTTATATAAATCTTTCCTGTCTTCCATCGCCCATGTTTTTCGCTTCCTGTTTAATGTAACTTTACTTTACCTTCTACTTGTTGTTAACTGGTTTCCCCTGTTTATTGTAAACCGGTACGATAAGACCTCGTCTTGAGTATCGGTATAGTAAAAAGAATTTAAATAAATAAATATATATATATATATTTCCTGACTTTTATAAACAGTCATTCTTAAAGAATAAACAATGTTTGAACATAAAGCCTTTATATGTAGTTAAACTGTAATTTATTTAACCACATTTACTACAACAAAAAAAGGAATTTACAGAATACATGCAATGAGTTTATAGATTTAAAAAATTAAAAAATATCAGCTTTTCCTCTTTTCAAATTGTGTTCCTGGTTGTGATGTGAGATATAGGCCAAATTTGATTAGAGATAGCTAGAAACAAGTTGAGTAAAAAAATAAAAAGGTATAAAATTCATCATTTTTGCTACTGTGGTTATGAAATGCAAGACATTCACGTGCAGAATATGCAAACAGTCATTAAATCACAAAAAAAAGAATGGACTAGTGAGAAAAATGCTCTGACTATACAGTGTTTTGAATTATTGCATCATACATAGGATGTTCACCCAGCTGATCCTTTTCAATTGCCTAGGTTGTAGTGTGTGTGGGAAAACTTTGCCATCCTATCTCACCTGCTGCTGCTCTTGTTCACCTCACCACTTAACCGCCTGTAAGCCCTATCTCAGCAGTCGTGGTCCAGCATCCCCCCCCCCCCCGTGCGTGCAGAATGTCTCTCACTGGCATCCCCGCTCCCCCTTCCACCCCTTTCATACTCTCCAGGATCACTCCTCTGGAAAACCCGGAGACAAACCGAAACCAACAGGCAGAAACGTTTTCACAAGCACAGGGGAAGACAGAGAACAGGAAAGGAAGCGGCACAAGACAGCGCTGCAAACTCATCAGCAGTCGCCTCACTTTCTCCTGAAACGTCTCCTCCCCGCTCCAGTCTAGCTGTTTTGGCCCCTCCCCGCCTCTCCCTCCATGGCAGTGACAGGAATGCAAGTGCTTAGCCTCCGTATTTTAAAAAGGGGAGCAGGAAGAACAACGCCACTGTGTATGGCCCAAATAGCGCACGGGTGGCAAATTGCATTGCGAGCAGTCAGTGCTTTGCTGCTAGTGTGCATGCTAAGCTTTCCGCGTGCTCATAGAAAAATTGTGCTGCCTTTTTTAAAACATTTTTTTTTTTTACTGACTGCTCTGCTTATCATTATCTTAGTGATTAGCACATTAAGGAGCCTAGGTGCTCAAAGTTTTCTCCCATTTTCTGTCTATGCGAATAATGCTTAGTAAATAGAGCCCCAAATGTGAATTTAGCATAGACACAAAAAAATGTAACTACCTCCTGTGTATGCAAATAAATCTCATGCACATTCATTAGGGATATCCTGAAAACCCCACTAGCTGGGTGGGCTCGTAGGACTGGTTTGAGCACCCCGATCTAGATTAATTTCTTGGAGTTACCCCAGAAAATGTTGAGTTTATTTATTTATTTATTTATTTATTTATTTATTTATTATTTTTGTTATACCGAGTTTCATGACAGATATCACATCAACCCGGTTTACAATTAACAATGTGTGTAAAGCATAGCGTAACGTAATAAACAATATTCCCAATAAACTGTGAAACTTTAAATACAGTGAATCAAAACCGTGTGTGAGAAAGTTACAATAAAACAGGGAAAATTAACTTGGAGCTGGAAGAGGGGGAAATTGAACAATGCAATATATACATTTCTTCCAATTAATAAAATAGTATAGTAGAGTAAATAAATAAGCCTATGTGGATACATGTGATGGTACATAAATAAGATGGTACATGTAAATAAATTCCAATTAATAAAATAGTATAGTAGAGTAAATAAATAAGCCTATGTGGATACATGTGATGGTACATAAATAAGATGGTACATGTAAATAAGTAAGCCTATGTGGATACATGTGATGGTACATAAATAAGAGACGGTAAATATAAGAGACGGTAAAAATAAGTGATCAAGGGAATAAATAAGACACAGTAGTGCATGGAAAGATATGATAATAAAATGGAACGGTAGTATGTAACCAAGAGAATAAATAAATAAGACACAGTAGTGCAAGGTAATGGTATGATAATACTCAGCAGGTAAAGATGATAATACTCAGCAGGTAAAGATGAGTATAAATTTATGGTAGGTGGATTCTTGATTAGATCCAGTTATTGCAAACGAGTTTATGAAGATGAGTAAGGGTTTTATTCAAGGCTTGGAAATGCTTTTTTAAAAAGCCAAGTTTTAAGTCTTTTCTTAAATGTTAGAGCGCATGGCTCCTGTCTCAAATCAGGAGGGATGGAGTTCCACAACGCTGGACCTGCTGACGAGAAGGCTCTGAGACTCAAGGCTTTATGTTGGAAGGTTTTGGCTTTTGGAATCTGGAGTGACTCTTTGTAGTATTCCCTGATGGGTCTGGTGGAAGTGTATTTTTTAAATGGTATTTGTAGATCGAGATGCGTGTGTTGGTTAATGGTCTTGAATATGATGTTGATGGATTTGTACATGATTCTAAAGTGGATTGGTAACCAATGGAGGTTTTTGAGGATAGGGGAGATATGGTCCATTTTCCTGGAATTTGTAAGGACTCTGGCTGCAGAGTTCTGAACCATTTGTAGGGGTTTGGTATAAGAAGCTGGGAGGCCTAGTAGCAATGAGTTGCAATAATCTAGTTTGGAAAAGATTATTGCTTGCAATATAGTTCTAAAGTCCTGAGCGTGAAAAATTGGTTTAATTCTTTTCAGAATATGTAATTTGTAGAAGCAATCTTTGGTGGTTTGGTTAATGAATGTTTTAAGGTTGAGACGATTGTCTAAGATAGCTCCTAGATCTCTTACGTGGACTGTTTGAGGGAGTGCGGGTGGTTTTTGAAGTGTGTTATTGTTTTCCGGTGATATGAGCAAGAATTCCGTTTTTGAAGCATTGAGTATGAGGTTTAGGTTAGTGAGAAGAGGTTTAATTTGTAAAAGGCAACTGTCCCAGTATTCCATTGTTTTTGAAATTGTTTCTTTTAAGGGAATCACGATCTGTACGTCGTCAGCGAAAAGGAAGTGTTTCAGGTTCAATTTTGTAAGGAGTTGACATAGTGGTAACAGGTATAGATTAAAGAGCGTGGGTGAAAGTGATGAACCTTGTGGCACCCCTCTGTTACAATGGTGGTATTGGGATTCTTTGTTGTGAATTTTGACTCTATATCCTCTGTTTTCTAGAAATGTTTTGAACCAGTTTAGTGTAGCACCTGTCAATCCAATGTTTGCCAGTTGTTTTAGAAGAAGGGCGTGATTGACGGTGTCGAAGGCCGCCGAGAAGTCCAAGAGGATTAATAGAAATGTTTGGCCTTTATCAATTCCAGAAATGAGGAAGTCGGTGAGAGAGATTAGTAATGTTTCTGTGCTTGCAGCTTTGCGAAAACCGTATTGGTTTGGTGAAAGAATGCTGTGGTCCTCTAAGTAGTTGGATAGTTGGGTGTTTACCAATTTTTCTATGATATTAGCTATGAATGGGAGATTGGAAATAGGGCGGAAGTTGTTGGGATCACATGCATTTAGATTTGGTTTTTTCAGCAGTGGCTTGATTGAAGCTGTTTTTAGGTCATCTGGGTAGATACCATGAGATAGGGAGCAGTTTATGATGTCTGCCAGTGTTTTTGCTATAGTGTCAGGGATGAGAAGAAGCATTTTGGAGGGGATTTGATCAAATGGGTGTGATGATGGCTTCATTCTCTTTAGCACTGAATGTATCTCTGTGATTGTGATGGGTTCGAAAGCGTTAAGCTGGATGTCTTTGTTTTGGGGGAGATATGTGTTATCTGGATCAGTATTGTTTGTAGTCAGCTGGTTAAGGAGATCAGATATTTTTTTGTTGAAATGAAGAGCCAGTTCATCAGCCTTTGTCTGGGCTAGCTCGGGTGGGATATCTGGAATGATGGGTTTAGTGAGGCTGGAAACGAAGGCAAAAAGAGCTTTTGAGTCAAAGATTAGATGATGAACCTTCCGGGGTAATAGTCTCTTTTGGTTTTCAGTGTGATACTTTTGTATAGATGGAGTGTGCGTTTGTAGTCCGAGAGTGAGGCCGGTGAGGGGGCTTTACGCCATTTTCTTTCTTTCTGCCGAAGAAGTTGTTTGAGCTTTCGCAGGTCGTCACTAAACCAGGGTTGTCTTTTGGATGCATTAGAAGACCTTATTTTGGTTGTCACTGGGCAGAGAGTGTTTGCTATAGAGTTTGTTATTTTGGACCAGGATTGGATGGCAGAGTTGGGCGTTGAAACATCAATGAATTGTAGATCTGAAGTAAGAAGTTTGCTGAGGTGTTCCGAGGTGCAAGGTTTTCTGTATGGGAAAGAGGGTCTTGTGTTGAGATTGGAGTCTGATCTTATAAATAAATAAGTTTAATAAAAAGGAAACTGAAAAGTGATTTAATTGACTAGCCTATTGCCGTTTGGTATGGCTGAAATCCATTAATTGTTTTTGTTTGTTTTAATCTATTCTCTGAGGGGCAGATTTTCAAAGGGGTACACGCGTACCCCCCAAAAACCTGCACCAATCTCCCCCTGTGCGCACCGAGCCTATGTTGAATAGGCTTGGTGGCGCGCGCAAACCCCGGGACACGCGTAAGTCCCGGGGCTTTCCGGGGGGGGGGGGGGGCAGGGGGCGTGTCACAGCTGGCGCATCATCGGGGGCATTCCGGGGGCGGGGGCCATGGGCGTGGTTCCAGCCCGGGGGCATTTCAGGGGTGTGGAATAGGCCTCCGAAACTGCTCCCGGGCCGGGGAATTGCGCGCCGGCAGATGACCGGCGCGCGCGAGTGAACATTTATAATAAAGGTAGGGGGGGTTTAGATAGGGCTGGGGGTGGGCTAGGTAGGGGAAAGGAGGGGAGGGGAAGGTGGGGGGAGGCGGAAAGAAAATTCCCTCCGAGGCCGCTCCAATTTCGGAGCGGCCTCGGAGGGAACGGAGGCAAGCTGCGCGGCTTGGCGTGCGCAGGCTGCCGATTTTGCGCAGCCTTGCATGCACCGACCCCGGATTTTAAAAGATACGCACGGCTACGCGCGTATCTATTAAAATCCGGCATACTCTTGTTTGTGCCGGGTGTGCGAACAAAAGTACGCGCGCATGTACTTTTAAAAAATCTGCCCCTGAGTGTTTTATAAAATGTACATTGCTTTGTGAGATTTATTGTAATTTGTAAATTGAAATTATAAATATTCCTAATAAATGTTATTCTGTTGTGAATTATTTCATATCTGTTATAGATTTTGTGGTTAAGGTATTGTTAATCCTCTTATTAATTATGCAAAGTCATTTGCTGAAGCAAAATTATAAATGACTTGTAATTGAATGCAAACTGTATGAAGTATCTTTCTACTACAGAATTGTTTTATGGATTAAGGAATTAAAAAATGATTGCATGGGTACTTATAAGGTAGGGCTGTGAATTTACTGGACACACCTTGGAAAAGGTTTTAGCAAAGAGCGTGCCTGGTATGGGCTTACGGCACCTGTTTACAGTGTACTGACATAATAAACAGTTTTTCTAACTCCAGAGCTTCTCCATTGCTAGATTTTTTTAGCGCTCTTCACTGTGGGTTTTTTTGTACTTTTGTAATGAAACCATTATAAAACCATTTGAAACAGTTGGTCGTGCAGTGCCGTCGAGATTTTGCTTCAGATGTACTTAGATTTACAAAGGTAAAGTCTTAGGTAAAGGAAACAGTCTTTGCTATTATTTTTGTAATCTGCCTAGAACAGAGGTATTTACAGTGGGTGCAATATAAATCACTGTAAATAAATAAAAATAAATGAATCGAGAGAGAGAATGGCTCTATCACCATGCAAGATACTTTATTTTGTGTCAGAAACAAAAACCTGTGATGAATGCTTTTACTTTGACATATTTTAAACTATTTTTTGTAGATAAAATAAATAGCAGATTCAAGTGTGGTATTTATAATTTGCAGATAACCCCAGATGTTGCCTGTGGAAATGCAAGTTCCAACAGCTCTGCTGGAGGTCGACTCACATCTTTTGAGGTTCCACAGAACACATCAATAAAGTAAGAACAGTGTTTTTAAGATCCAAACAGCACAGAACCCTTTCTATAGCAGTGCAGGACCCAGCTAAGCAGCTTCTCTCAGCAGTACACAAACTAACAACCTGGACTCTCCAAACCTCCTTCCCTTCTGCCTCCTTTGGAGCTGTTTAAAAAGTATAAGGGTTCCTCTTCCTAGGTCAGAGGTGCCAACTCTGAACCTCAAAAGCGGCAAACAGACTTTAGTTTCTGGGATATCCATAATAAATATTCAGGAGATATATTTTCATACAGTGATTATATATATTTTTTAATGTTCTGATTTTCATGTCACTTCAAAGCAGACTACATTCAGGTATTTCCCTATTCCCAGAGGGCCGGATTTTAAAAAGGTTACGCGCGTAAATCCGATTTCGGAGCGGCCTGGGAGGGAACGGGGGAAGGCAGTGCGGCTCGGCGCGCACAAGGTACATAATTGTTATAAAATCGGACGTACATGTGCACGCGCCAGGTAGTGCGTGCACATGTAGGCCGTGCGCGCTTCTTTTAAAATCTACCCCAGAGAGTTTATAATGTAGGAGCTTTATTTATCAAGCATTTTCCCCCATAGACACAGAATGGGAGAAAAGCCTTAATAAATCAGGCCCTAAGTTTGTACTTGAGGCAGTAGAAGGTTATGTGACTTGCCCAAGGTCACATGCAGTATTGGCAGGATTTGAGCCATGGTTTGTAGCCTGCTCTACCAGTAGGCTACTCTTTCACTTAGCTACCGTGAAAACCAGAGCTGTTTATGGCTTTTGAGGACTGGAGCTGGCCACTGCTTTTCTAGGTAGCAACCTTCCTGGGCCTTCGTCTGTCTGCAACTACTGGACTCGTAAAGGAAAATTTAGTTTTAGTCAATTTAAGGTTAATGTTCACAGTTGTACACTGCTTTGGGCTAGTCTTGAGTAAAGGCCGGGAAGGTATTTTATAAGAACTTAAAAATAAATATAAAAAGACACCCTGCATGTTTCTGTTAATGGGTTGTACCTTTGTGCCACAATGTGATTGTGTATGTTTGTTTACATCTAGAATGAAGCAATGTAGTTGCCTTGTTCCACGAGGATGTACAAATTAAAAGTCTTATATGTCTTGGTTGGCAGTTTTAGTCTGACCTATTCTGCCATCCAATGACGTTTTGACAGTCCTTGTGCAACCAACCAGTAGACAGGTGCTTATATCACTTAAATGTCTATCTCTATTGGGATGTTGGTTGTCAGTTTCAACAGGAAGGTCATACACTGAACAGGCTTGGTAATATAATTTCTGAGGTTTAATCAGAGTGGTTCTTTCTTACAACAGAGCTAAGGAATATAGATAGGATAGTGTGGGAAAGCCTGCACTGTTGAGCTGTAAAGGTTGTGCATCTGATGGTTTCTAGTGAATAACCGTTGACCGTTTTTATAAATCTCAAATACATAAATCACCAAGCGATGCCTGATTAGTGACAATAGTCACTGCAGAGTTATTAATGGGTAGCAACAGAGACTTGAAATGTATGATTCAATAAGATTTGTTTTTCTTAATTTAGAGAAAACTAGTTCAGTTTGATTGTGTATTGTGAACAGCATGTCACTGATGCACTCCTGTTCATTACTTCTGGAGGGTAATTTTAAAACTTATTACTGCAGATAAAACAATGCTTTACCAACGGAAATCTGCTTTTTAAAAAATTGCCTGCCCTATATGCAGGTAAGAGCATTTGCGCAGAGCCTATTCACATGCTTTTATTTGCAGTGACAAGAGGTGTTTCCGGGGTCAGGGTGGTGGGAGGATGGGGGGGGGGGGGGGGGAACAGTTTGGATCTAGGCACATCTGCATTTTCAAAAGAAAACTATATGTACAAGTTAGTAGGTGTTAATTTATGTGAATAGTTTTCCTGGGATAGTTTTTAAAATGAAAGTATACAATTTCACTTTGAAAATTAGTATAAAATTCCTGGGTAAAAGATACCAATGGACTTTAAATTTGTGTTGGCAGTCATAAAAACACTCCCTTAATTTTAGGATTCTGCCTGCTAAACTGAATGTAATCTAATGTATAATTTTATTTTCCCCATCTTGAATTTATAGAATGAGACAAGATACTACAGCATCACTTATCCTCTTATGGAAAGTTACCACCGCTGGATTCAAACAATGCTCTTTAATAGATGGTAGAAGTGTCACTCTTCTTCAAACCCTAGGTGGACTTGTCCTCTCCGAGGAAATGCTTGCATTAGGAAACAACTATTTTATAGGTGAGTCTGATAATTTTGATTTTCTATCTTTATCCCAGGACAAGTAGGATGATAGTCCTCACATATAGGTGACGTCACTGGACGGAGCCCTATCATGGAAAGCTTTCTATCAAAGTTTCTAGAAACTTTTGACTGGCATACTGAGCCCACTGAGCATGCCCAGCATGCCTTGATCCCTTGAGCCACAGGGGTCTCCCTTCAGTCTTCTTTTTTCCGCGCTGCAATTAGCCTCGCAGTGAAGGAGCCCTGTGTGATTGTTTCACAAATTTTTCCTCAAGAAAAAAGTTTAAAAATTTTTAAATTTCATCCCCTTCATAGGGGTCTCCCTTTTTCCACCGATCGGTGAATACTCATTTTTTTTCCAGTCAATACTGTCTCACATCTTTTTCTAGTCAGAAGGCCGTCGATGGCTGTCTGGCCTTCAAAATGGCAACGGGTTTCAAAAAATGCCCAAATTGCCCTTGCACATTGTCTATCACCGACCCGCATGTAGAGTGTGTTCTCTGTTTGGGTGAGAAACATAATGTATCTATGTGTCCACAATGTGCCGAAATGATGGCAAAAGGCAGACGGGCCCATATGGAGAAGATGGAACATCTCTTCCAAATTCAATTAATTCCATCGACGTCAACATCAACACAGTCATCTCCGGCTGGAGCGGCCAAAAAGTTAGTTTTCAAAAAAAAAACCATTGTCCTGATGGAAGCGGTGACCGATCATCTCCCACTCCATCTTGGTCATCGATAAAATCAACATTGGTTCTTGAGGAAAAAAAGCATCGAACATCGCCACCGCCATCGACAGACTTCGACCCCCGATGTTGGATCGATTCCCGGATAGCCCTCGATTCTTGTCGAGTCGTCACCGAAAAGGTCTCGAGTGGAAGAACCATCGATACCCTTGATGCCTCTCACTCCAAGGCGAACCCCACCGATACCGGTCCCGGGTACCGTGCCACCACAGGGATCTGTGGAAGGGCTGGTTCCACCTTCTCTGCCACCCCCTATAGCTGCTCTGATCTCACCAGTTATACAGGAGGAACTGGACAGGTTCATCCACCAGGCAGTAAAAGACACTCTGCGAGACCTGCAACCATCGATGCCAATGCCTATACCGATACCATCACCGGCACCGATGCCTACACTGATACCTGCACCAATGCCAACGCCAACGCCGGACCATTCATTCTTCGTACCGATACTCACTAAGCTCGATGCCCTCATCGGTGCCCTCCCGATGCAACCATAGCCATTGGGAACGAAGACTCCAATTCCCAATCCCAGGGAAGACGATGCCTCAGGAACCTCACCGATGCCTGAGCCAATACCAGGGCCGTCGGGGATTTCGCATCTGAGGTTCCCCATTTCTCCATCGGTTCCATCACTTCCACCATCGATGCCGCCACTGAAACTATTGATGCCTTCGATGCCACTTTTCATTCCTCACTCCACTTCTCCACGGCATCCCTTATCCGACATCTGGGATGAGGGTGACACCGATTATTCATCCGAGGATATATTATCGGACCCATCCCCACCAGAAGAGAGGAGGAAGTCACCACCGGAGGACATCTCATTTTCAAATTTTGTAAAAGAGATGGCTGATACGGTTCCTTTCCAGCTGGTGGCGGCAGAAGAGGACACGAGGCAGAAAACCCTAGAGGTTTTACAATTTGTAGATCCTCCTAAGGAAGTTCTTGTAATACCTGTCCATGAAGTCCTTGTGGATCTTCAACATAGGCTAGGGAGCACTCTTGTTCAATACCACCAGTGAACAAGCAGACTGATGGGACATACCTGGTTCAACATATCCCAGGTTTTCAAAAACCTCAACTCCCCCACCAGTCTGTAGTGGTGGAGTCCGCCCAAAAGAAGTCAAAGAGAATCTGCCCACACTCATCTACGCCTCCTGGCAAGGAACAAAAATTCCTAGACACTCTGGGCCGGAAAATGTTCCAAAGTTCCATGCTTGTCTCCAGAATTGCGTCCTATCAACTATATATGACTCAATACCACCGCAATTTATGGAAGCAGATACAGGAATTGACTGAGTCACTACCTCAACAACACCAGGATTCCTTTAATAATATTATTTTTAAAGGTCTAGAGGCAGGCAACACGAAGCACATGCAGCTTATGACAGCTTTGAAACATCTTCTAGAAGGGCTGCAACTGGGATTAGTGCCCACAGATGGGCCTGGCTAAAGGCTTCTGACCTTAGGCCTGAGATTCAAGAAAAGCTGGCAGATCTGCCTTGTACTGGTGAAAACGTTTTTGGGGAAAAAGTGCAAGATGCTGTGGCGCAGCTAAAGGAGCATTCTGAAACTCTGCGCCAGTTATCCGCTGTTCCAGCAGAGACACCCTCTTCTGCACGTCGAACAGCCAGGAAAGACACCAGGAAACCCTATTACAGACCTCGGAGATACTATCCTCCAGCATCCCATGGTAGGGCATCAAGACCATCCCAGAGAGGTCAACCCAGACAACCTAGGCCTCAGCCTCCTCCTCAGACAGGCCCAGCATCGGGATTTTGAAAACCTGCCAGAGGACAGCAGCCATTCTACCAGCCCGATCCCGTATCTACCAGTGGGAGGTCGGATCTCTTTCTTTCTACCCAATTGGTCAAACATCACAACAGCTCAATGGGTACTATCCATAATAACACAAGGTTACCATCTGGATTTTCTCACAGTGCCCAAGGACTCCCCACCAAAGTCTCTTTGGGTACACAAAGATCATACCACTCTTCTGCAAACAGAATTATCCACCCTCCTGAGTGCCAGGGCCGTGGAACCAGTTCCCCGACCTCAGTAGGACAGAGGATTCTACTCCTGCTATTTTCTCATTCCAAAGAAAACAGGAGGGCCTTGTCCCATCTTAGACCTCCGAAATCTCAACAAATTTCTGAGAAAAGAAAAATTCAGGATGGTTTCCTTAGGCACCATGCTTCCACTTCTTCAAGCAGGAGATTGGCACTGTTCTCTGGATCTTCAAGACGCTTACGCTCACACTCCAATATTCCTTCCTCATCGCAAGTTCCTGCGCTTCCTGGTGGGTCCACCCACACTTTCAAACATACACGTTGTTTCTTATTTGGACGACTGGCTCATCAAAAGCCAATCAAGACAAGGAGCTCTCACTTCTCTCAAACTCACAGCCAATCTGCTTCAATCATTTGGATTTCTAATAAATTACCAAAAATCCCACCTGATGCCATCTCACCTCCTACAATTCATCGGAGCAGAATTGAACACCACCGTATCAAAAGCCTTCCTCCCGAAAGAGTGCACAGACACGCTCTCCAAATTGGCGAAATCTCTGAGCACAAGGAAAACAACGACAACCCATCAGTTCCTGACTCTGCTAGGCCACATGGCTTCCACAGTACGTGTCACTCCTATGGCCAGATTAGCCACGAGAATAACGCAATGGACATTGAGATCACAGTGGCTCCAAGCCATTCAAACACTGTCATCTCCAATTCAAATAACCCACCAGTTACGTTTCTCTCTCCTCTGGTGGACGAACACAAACAACTTGCTCACAGGCCAAGCTTTTCAGCAACCAGTTCCACAAGTGACCTTAACTACAGATGCATCCACCTTTGGTTGGGGAGTGCATGTAGACAATCTTCAGACTCAACGTAATTGGACAAAATTCGAAGCAACATTTCAAATCAACTTCCTGGAGCTTTGAGCTATACGTTATTCTCTCTATGCGTTCAGGGACTGCCTTTCACACAAGACTGTTCTAATACAAACCGACAACACAGTTGCCATGTGGTATCTGAACAAACAAGGGGGTACAGGCTCTTATCTCCTTTGCCAAGAAGCCGCACAAATTTGGGACTGGGCCCTGACACATTCCATGTTTCTCTGGGCCACTTACCTAGCAGGCATACACAACATAGTTGCAGAACACCTCAGTCGTCAGTTCCAACCCCAGGAGTGGTCCCTGGATCCTTTAGTAGCGACCAGGATATTTCAACGTTGGGGTCAACCAACAATGGACCTCTTTGCAGCCGAGCTGAATCATAAAGTGGACAGATTCTGCTCCCTGCACAAATAGAGAAACCAGTTAGCCAAGGACGCCTTTGCTTGCCCCTGGAACTCAGGCCTTCTGTACGCGTATCCCCCGATACTGCTAATAACCAAAACTCTAGTGAAGCTACAACAGGTCAAAGGGTCATTGATACTCATAGCCCCGTATTGTCCTCGGCAAGTATGGTTTCCCATACTCCTCGACCTCTCGATCAGAGAACCAATTTGCCTGGGCACAGTATCCACTCCCATAACTCAGGATCAGGGCAGGTTGCGCCACCCCAACCTTCAATCCTTATCCCTCACAGCCTGGATGTTGAAAGCTTGATCCTTCAACCACTCAATCTTTCCACTAATGTATCTCAAGTGCTTGTAGCTTCACGAAAGCCTTCCACACGAAAATCCTATCATTATAAGTGGAAAAGATTCACCACGTGGTGCACACAGAAAGGTATTGATCCATTTTCCTGCTCCACATCATCTCTATTGGACTATCTCTGGCACCTTTCAGACTCTGGTCTCCAGACTTCGTCAGTAAGGGTGCACTTGAGTGCTATCTCAGCTTACCATAAAGAAATAGGGGATGCACCGATAGTAGCGCAACCCCTTGTCAGTAGTTTTATGAAAGGTTTAATTCAACTTAAACCCCCTTTACAGCCACCAGTCACAGAATGGGACCTTAACGTGGTACTAGCAAGGCTCCTTTTGAACCCATAGATTCATGTGATGTTAAATTTCTTACATGGAACGTTCTCTTCCTAGTGGCTATTACATCTGCTAGAAGAGTTAGTGAGTTACAAGCACTTGTAACATACTTACCCTATACCAGGTTCATACATGACAGAGTGGTACTCAGTACTCACCCTAAATTCCTTCCCAAGGTGGTTACTGATTTCCACTTGAATCAGTCTATAAATTTGCCCACATTATTTCCCAGACCTCACTCGCACCAAGGCGAAAGAGTTTTAAACACCTTGGACTGTAAATGCACGCTAGCATATTATCTAGAACGTACTAAAGCCTATAGATACTCCACCCAGCTGTTTGTTTCCTTTGATAAAAACAAACCGGGTAAATCAGTGGGCAAACAAACACTCTCTAACTGGCTAGCAGATTGTATAGACTTCTGCTATGAAAAAGCAGGCCTTTCTCTCCAGGGATGAGTAAAGGTGCACTCAGTAAGAGCAATGGCAACCTCAGTAGCACATTATCGTTCTGTACCGATTGCTGACATCTACAAAGCTGCAACATGGAGCTCTCTTCACACATTTGCAGCCCATTACTGCTTGGACAAGGAAGGTCGACAAGATTCAGCCTTTGGACAATCTGTCTTAAAAAATACTTATTTCCAGTATAGTCTCAACTCCTTCCACATCCAACCTGCTGTGATTTCAGGCTGCCACATTTTTCCCAACAGCAGACCAGCTGTTGTGCATGTTGCACAAGTTGTACGGTGTTGGTCCAAAACAAATATGAGTCAACCTGTAGCTTGCTAATCACCCATATGTGAGGACTACCATCCTGCTTGTCCTGGGATAAAGCAAAAGTGCTTACCTGTAATAGGTGTTCTCCCAGGACAGCAGGATATAGTCCTCACGAAACCCACCCGCCACCCTGCGGAGTTGGGTCTGAAATGTTTTATCATTTTATTTTTTGCTAATGCTTATTGCTACAAACGAGACTGAAGGGAGACCCCTGTGGCTCGAGGGATCATGGCATGCTGGGCATGCTCAGTGGGCTCAGTGTGCCAGTCAAAAGTTTCTAGAAACTTTGACAGAAAGTTTTCCGTGATAGGGCTCCGTCCAGTGACGTCACCCATATGTGAGGACTACATCCTGCTGTCCTGGGATAACACCTATTACAGGTAAGCAATTTTGCTTTTTATCGTCAGCTTCCTTCAGCATGTTGTTTGGAAATATAATTTGACATGCAGCTAATAATATGTAAAATATCACATGTTTAAGTTTATTACCATGGATCTATCTTGTAAAGGAAGTTATAATCTCAGTAGGAATACCTAGATAACTGCATATTTAATGAAAAATGTCAAAATCTAAATAGTTGATTCACTTCAATTTAATAGATTTATATAACCAAACAAAAATTCAAGACAACTTTAAATTTGTAATAGAGGCATCAAATGGACAGCTAAGAACACAGCTCTAACTTCTTACCTATTTGTCCTGAACATCGGGCTCTTTATGTATCCTCACCTTTAGACCATTGTTAGTGAAATTTCTTGGATTATAAACCAGTCAGGGAAGAGACTCTCAAAAACCCTTGTCCCTTTGTGACCAGCTTCTTCATGTCACTCTTGTCTGTCATCTTCATCTATGTGATGAACTGTTTGCTTAAAGTAAGTTTGTGAAAATGAGGTGCTCATATTAATTTATTTATTTAAAATTATTTATTAATCACTTTCCTGATCAAATCTTCCACAGCGATTTACAACAAAATTAAAACCAATTACAAAAAATATCATAAACCATAACAATCATAAAATATTAAAACAACAAATAAAAATAAGTTCAAATCACAACATGTATTTAATAATACATTAATAATAATACATCATTGGCTACCAATTTCACAAAGAATTAAATACAAGTTCTTAACCATTCTACATAACGAAATTTACAAAGACAACAATTCCTCTCTGGATAACATGATTGCAATTCACAAATCACCCCGCTCTTCAAGATCTTCTAACAAATTACAACTAATCATTCCCCCACTATCTTCTGCGAAACTATCCGCTACAAGACATAGAGCCTTCTCGATAGCTGGTCCGATAGAATGGAACTCCATCCCTGGATACCTAAACTCTATCAGAGATTCCAAAACCTTCAAAAAAGAACTAAAAACATGGTTGTTTAGACAATCATACACAGACTGATATGATTCATCAATCTTAATCTTGAACCCTAATGCTCCTCTAATAAGTAATTCGTCTAAACCAAGCCTTAAATTGTCTCCTGCTAACATGTTATACTCTGCTTTCTGCCGAGATGTTTTTATTTTTCTTTTCCTGTTCTGCGTTATAAATTATAACTTGTTCATTGTATGATGTTGTTATTTTGTAAACCGGGGTGAAGGCACTCAGCTATACTTCAGTATAAAAAAGAATATAAATAAATAAATAAATAAAATAATATAAGCTACTGTTAGGAGCCAGGTTTTTAGTTCTTACAGCCGCAATATATCAGTGCATCACAATCTCCGTACATCATAATATTTATTCATTTTAAGCCACTGACATAAGCCAGGTTTTTAGTTTCTTGCGAAACTTCAATACATCCTTTTCCTCTTTCAGGTCTAGAGGGAGTTTATTCCACATATTGGGAACACTTACTGAGAAGGATCTGTTTGATAGGTGCTGTTGCCTTAGTACTGGGGAGCTCAAGAAGACATTTCTTTGCAGAGCGTAAATCTCTACTTGCTTCATACTATTTCACTTTTCCCTTTAAATGAGGAGTGCAAGGACTGCCAATGTCTTAATCGCAAGCGCAAAATTTTAAAAACTGTGTGTGCAGTAGTATTTTCAATTACTTCTAGTTTACACAAAGTTTTATCCGCTACTGCCAAAAACAAAGAATTGCAATGATCTAAAGTGGTAACTTTGAAAGTAGCATCCGTGTGCACGCGTGCGAACCAATTTTAGTACATGCACTAGTTTATGCATGCACATTATAAAATCAGCTACCCAATGTGTGCATGATTTTATATGAACGCGCGGATGCTGTCTTGAGCGCATAAGTGGGGGCCATTTTAGTAGATGTGCATGGCAACACCAATACTCGTTTCCCCAGGCCATTCCCAGTTTACCCAGTTAAAGTCTGGGACTTCCATACTCCCCTAGCTAGCCTGCCTTTCTTTTTCTCTGCCTGCCACGGCCTTTAAAACCCCACTGACTAGGCACGATTTTTTTTTTATTTTTCAACATAATACGCCATCCACAGCTGAAGTAAAATTAATAGGAATCCCTTATGCGCTGGTGTCATTGGGAAAATTAGGAACGCCCATGCCCTGCCCAGATCACGCCCCCACCCAGCCACTTTGTCGCAAAATTTTTTATCATCTGTGTACCAGGAGATACATGCATGGCTGCGAGCCTTTTAAAATCTGCGTGGCCCGTGCGCATCCGAATCATGCACTTATCTCCCGGTTTGGCTGTGCGCAAGCCTTTGAAAATCTACCTCTAAGTAGAAAAGTACAGATGCATAAGCTGCAGTTTTCAACATATTTAGATCCAAAGCTGTCTTACCATTTTTACTGTCAAATAAACAAGCTTTTCCCTTGCCCCTTCAGATAGGATTGCTTTTTTCTTTCCTCTCAGTTGTAGCAGAAATGAAAGTGAATTTTCAGTCTGGCATAGCCCTGGGCTGCATTTTTCCTTGTGATGACATCAGGTGGTCATTAGTGATTTATTTTCTGATGTCACAAGAAGGGAAACACAAATTGAGTCTAATGAGCTTTTTTTGGCGAAGAGTAGCCAAGAGGATAAAAATATAGGGCCGGATTTTAAAAAGGTTACGCGCGCCGGGCCTATAGCCCCGGTGACACGTGTCCCAGGGCTTTACTAAAGGGGCGTGAGCGGGGCAGGAGCAGTCCGGGGGTGGGGCAGGGTCAGGGTCAGGCTCCCGGCACAGCGACCATATTTGCCGCTGTGCTGGGGACCGCGCATCAGCAGTTGGCCAGTGCGTGCAACTTGCGCCTGCCTCTGGGTAGGCGCAAAAAGTAAAATAAAGGTCGGGGGGGGGGGGGGGGGTTAGAGTAGCGCTAGGTGGGGGAAAGGTTAGGGGAAGGGGTGGGAAGGTCAGGCTAGGGGGAAGGGAAGTTCTCTCTCAGGCCTGGGAGGGAACGGGGGAAGGCAGTGTGGCTCGGCGTGCGCAAGTTGCACAATTGTGCATCCTCTTGCGTGCGCTGACCCCTGATTTTATAACTTGCGCGCGCGCATGTGTGCATGCCAGGTAGCACACACACATGTATGCCGCGTGCACTGCTTTTTAAAATCTACCCCATAATTTTGATTAGCAAACCAAGCCGATCTGCTGTAGAAGCCAGTGAGCACAGCCATACATGGAGCTGAAATGTTTCAATTTTACAAAATAGGTTTGAGTAGCACAGATTCATAGAAACATACAAATATTGGCAGAAAGGGACCAAATGGTCCATACAGTCTGCCCAGCAAGCTTATGGTAGCACCAGCCATGCCATACAAGTATCCCCTTTAATGGTAGCATCAAGGGGTGCATTCTGCCATGGCATACAAGCTACCTTCATACTTAGTTTCCCAAACCATTAAAGTCAGGGCCCTTGTTGGTTGCTGTCTGAGTACAATTTCCCGTTATCTCTTATCTCTTGCTGTTGAAGCAGAGAGCAATGTTGGAGTTACATCACAAGTTTAAGGCTTATTGGTTAAGGGTAGGAACAGCTTCATTAGCAAGTTATCCCCATGCTTATTTGTTTTCCCAGACCTTAAAATTCAATGTCCTTGTTGGTTGCTGCAGGAATTTAATTTCCCTTTTCCTCTTTTCCCTTTGTAGTTAAAGCAGAGAGTAATAATGAGTTCCATCAACAGTATGAAGCCTTATTGGTTAAGAGTAGTAACCACCACACCAGCAAGTTACCCCATGCACTCTTTTCTTTATTTCCAACCTCTAGCCTTTAGAGATCCACAGTCTTTATTCCATGCCCCTTTGAAATCTTTCAATGTTTTGTTTTCACCACCTCCTCAGAAGGGCATTCTAAGCATCCACCATCCTTTCCATGAAGAAATATTTCCTGACATTGGTTCTGAGTTGTCCTTCATGGAGTTTCATTATGAGACCCCTAGTTCTACTGATTTCTATCCAATGGAGAAGGTTTGTCAAATGTACATTAAAACCTTTCAGGTATCTGAAGGTTTGTATCATATCTCCCCTGCACCTCCTCTCCTCCAGGCTATAGTTCCATCAACTTCTCCTCATAAGTCATTTGATGGAGACCTCCCACCATTTTTGTCACCTTTCTCTGGACCGCTTCCATCCTGTCTCTGTCCTTTTTGAGATATGGTCTCCAGAACTGAACACAATACTCCAGGTGAGACCTTACCAAGCAACGGTACAAGGAACTAGTTATTTCTCTCTATGCAGCCCACCATTCTTCTGTCTTTAGCTGTCGCCTTGTCAAATTGTTTTGCCGTCTTCAGATTGCTAGACACTATCACCCCAAGGTCCCTCTCTTGCTCCGTGCACAACAGCCCTTCAATCCCCATCACATAAAGCTCTTTTGGATTACCTCAGCCGAGATGAATGACTCTGCACTTCTTGGCATTGAATTCCAGCTGCCATATCTTCGACCATGTTCAAGCTTCCTTAAATCACGTCTCATGCTTTCTGTGCCTTCGGCGTGTCCACTCTGTTGCAGATCTTAGTATCATCCGCAAATAAACAAACTTTACCTTCTATCTCTGTCACTCACAAAGATGTTGAACAAGACCGGTCCTAATACCAGTCCCTGTGGCACTCCATTTAACATTGCTGTCTCTTCAGAGTAGGTTCCGTTTACCATCACATGCTGTCTTCTATCCGTCAAACAGTTTGTAATCCATGCCACCACCTTGGTGCTCACTCCCAAGCTTCTCATTTTATTCACAAGCCTCCTATGTGGGACCATATCAAAAGCTTTGATGAAATCCAAGTTGATCACATTGAGCGCTCTTTGTGATCCAATTCTTTAGTCACCCAATCAAAAAAATCAATCAGATTTGTCTGACAGGACCTCATGAATGTAAATAGTTCACTAGCCTTTCCTTCAGCAGAGTCTTCATTACTTTTCCCACCACCAAGGTGAGGCTAAGGCTAACTGGCCTGTAGTTTCCAGCCTCCTCTCTGCTCCCACTCTTGTGAAGTGGGACTACCATTGCTCTTCTTCATGACTCTGCACCACTCCTGTTTCCAGGGATCTATTGAACAGATGGTGCAGTGGACTCACCAGCACATCCCTGACCTCCCTTGGTATCAGGCATTGTCCACTTTCAATTTTCCTAGCTCTTCCTGTACATTCTCTTCTGTAAACAATGTTTTGTCTACTCCACTGCCAATGATCCTCCTTCAGGATTTTCTTTAGTGTTTAATATTTTGGCCATTTCTTTGTCTCTCTCCACACATTGATCCTTTTCATCTTCCAGTTTCACTATACCACCTCTGATGTTTCTCTTTTATTTTATTTATTATTTTTTATATAATAAATCATTTGCTCCAGGCAGGCGTTAATATCTGAGAGCAAAATGTGCATCTGAGACGCACACTTTTTGTTTTTTTTTGCATGTAGAGTGAATGAGTAATAGACCCAAAAAACAAATCGGAAGCCGATCCAAGATTGCTGTGTAGCAGTAAAAAAGGTGGAGATCTGTGTATGAAAAAGAGAACTTTATTAAAACTTGCCCGACTCTGGCCAAGTTTTGCTCCCAAATGGAGCTGCCTCAGGAGCAACTTGTCAACGCATCCGCTATGGATACTGCGGGCGTAACAGTCTTTCAATGTTACCAATCAACTTAATAGCTTTGTCCAGAACTTAACACATTATCCAGTAATATATGTCGAATTTTTGCGACATATTAAATCTCAAAAAGGAAACCTGATTTTTAACAGAGCAGTTGTACTGGATACTGGCGGAAAAGTCTGCAGCGAGTATTACGGTGGTCACCACCGCGCGCAAGTTATTTATTTATTTTAAAACCTTTCTATGCCGTCATTTAGTGATGCGCCATCACGATGGTTTACGAATGGGCACGTGAATAAGTTTGGTTTGGTTTATAATTTGTCTAAAAGGTGCCAATAAATTTTTCGGTTACATGTTTCAATAATATAAGTTATATGAAAAGTGGATTGGAATTTCCATTTATAAGATTAATAGAATAACCATACAAGTTTTATCAAACTATTGACTACTGGGAATCATGCCACCTGAAAATCAAACAACTACTAAACAACTTACACCTCATATTAAACTCTTCCAAGACAGAAATCCTACTCATCTCTCCCGGAAACAATATCTCCAACACTACTCTTCCCACCAACCTACCTACCACACAAGTTAGAGACTTAGGAGTGTTAATAGACAACCGGCTAAACTTCAAGGCACATATCAACAAAACAACCAAAGACTGCTTCTATAAACTCCAGGTTCTGAAGAGGATAAGACCTCTCTTCCATGCTCAAGACTTCAGAACGATCATCCAAGCAGTCATTTTTGCAAAATTAGACTACTGCAATTCCCTATTGCTAGGTCTGCCCTCATCCTATTCCAAACCACTACAGATGGTTCAAAATTCAGCAGCCCGATTACTAACAGGCGCAAGAAAAAGAGACCACATATCACCCATTCTGAAAGAGTTACATTGGCTACCCGTCCACTTCCGTATTATGTATAAAGCCATATGTGTCATCTTCAAAACTATTCATCCACGCATCTTCCTCGATCTACAAATCCCCCTCCAAGTACACAACTCGACAAGACCTACCAGAAATGTTTACCGAGGCGCCCTCAAAGTTCCTCCTGCAAAAATGACCAGACACATCACTCTAAGAGATCGTGCCACCTCCACAGCTGGCCCTTCCCTGTGGAATTCCATTCCTACAGATCTCAGACTGGAACCCTGCCTCTTAACTTTTAGGAAAAGACTTAAGACTTGGTTATTCAAGCAAGCTTTCCCAGACACAATCTAATGTCACAAGTCACGGACTCAAACCAAGGACTTCAAAATATTCAGCCATTAATCATGCCATCTATACATAGCATTTAATTTATTTATATACCGTTTAACCGTTTATTCTTTCCTATCTCTTCCTTCTTATCCAAGTTCTGCTACCCCTGTTATTTGTAACTGCTCCTTCGATCACCACAGTTCTAGTTGATGTATCTAATGCACTCCCGTTTCATGTAAACCAGCAAGATATGTGCTCATGATTGCCGGTATATAAAAACCTTAAATAAATAAAAATAAATAAAATAAGTTTTATGCTGTACTTCTCTTACATTAATACTTAATTATGAGAAAAATAATAAAGTAAGCAATTACGCTATTAGGTGACTTTATGCTGTGTGTAGATGTTCTTTTGTTTCTTCATTGTATTTCTTACTCACCATTCTCACTGGGGTAGATTTTCAAACAAGGCGCGTTGGCGTACTTTTGTTGGCGCTCCAGGCGCAAACAAAAGTACGCGGGATTTTAGTAGATACGCGCGGAGCCGCGCGTATCTGCTAAAAACCTGGATCGGCGCGCGCAAGGCTATTGATTTTGTATAGCCGGCGCGCGCCGAGCCGCGCAGCCTACCCCCGTTCCCTCCAAGGCCGCTCCGAAATCGGAGCGGCCTTGGAGGGAATCCTCTAACGCCCTCCCCTCACCTTCCCCTCCCTTCCTCTACCTAACCCACCCCCCCGGCCCTGTCTACACCCCCCCCTTACCTTTCTCCGGGGATTTACGCCTCCCGGAGGGAGAAGTAAATCCCCGCGCGCCAGCAGGTCGTTAGCGCGCCGAGACGCGATCTGGGGGCGGGTCCGGAGGGCGCGGCCACGCCCCCGGGCCCGCCCCCGGAACGCTCCCGACACGCCCCGAAAACGCTGCGCGGTTCGGGCCCGCCCCCCGACACGCCCCCTCCGAAAACCCCGGGACTTACGCGAGTCCCGGGGCTCTGCGCGCTCCGGTAGGCCTATGTAAAATAGGCTTACCGGCGCGCAGGGCCCTGCTCGCCTAAATCCGCCCGGATTTGGGCGGATTTAGGCGAGCAGGGCTCTGAAATCCGCCCCACTGTGAAAAGCTTTTTTGAAGAGCCATGTTTTTAAACTTTTTTTTTGAAGAGTTTTAAATCTCTCATTAATCTTATTTCGAGTGGCATTGTGTTCCATAATATTGGACCGGCTAAAATCAGGGGTTGGTGCGCGCAAGGGATGCACAGTTGGGTGTTGCCTTCCCTCGTTCCCTCCCAGGCCATCCCTTCTCCTAACCTTTCCTCTCCCTAGCCCTACTCTAATTCCCCCCCCCCCCCAAAATGTTTATTTTACCTTTTGCGCCTGCCTTGCCGCTGTGCCACGGGATTGCGTGCCGGCAGCCTGCTGGCAGGCGCAGAAGGTAAAATGTCAGGGGAGTTTTAGGAGAGGGCTGGCGGGATAGGTTAGGGGAAGGGTTGGGAAGGTTAGATTAGGGGGAGGGAACGGGTGAAGGCCGCAGGCGTCAGCACGCGCAGGGTGTGCACCGCCCCCCGATTTTATAACATGCGCGCACCTGTACTCCCAAGCGCACATGTGTGCCCACGCGCTTCTTTGAAAATCTACCCCAATATTTTTCTGGTCACTTGTTTTCTTAGCATTTCAAGATTGATGTAAATGATAGGAGTAAAATATTCAAAAAAGGGAAACCTAAACTATGGTATTAAATTTCAATGAGACAATTCAAGTAGTAGTAATATTAATATATATGTAAAGGTTGAAATAATATAAAGAGAAGCTGATCCAGTTTGAAAGTTTAGGAAGGTTAAATTGATCTACTGGAACTGCCTGAGTATAACTGTCTTGAAACAATTATGTTAAACCTTGTGCCTCTTCTACATTTTCGAAAGATATTGGCTGAAGGGTACTATTTTTCTACTGAAAGACTCTGAATTTAATTAAATCAGGCTTTCTGGACAGATGGTTTGTTGTAATTAGGACAAGAAATTGAAAAGCTTGCTAATCACAGCATTGTTTTGCTAATTTTTTGAAATGCTTTTTGTTTCAAAGTCAAGAACTTAACCATTATTGTTTAGTAATTTGTGCTATTTTTATTGCTGCATTGCAGATGTAAATGTGTGTTTTCCAGACGTTCTGCATCATTTTATTGAATCTGAATGTAAATTATCAAGTTAAGTTTTTTATTGTTGGTGTAATCAGTTTTGGACATACTGGTTCTGAGTGTTCCGTTGTGACTCCCTGGGGATATCCCTGTTTAGTTGCTGCTGGATCAGCTGTGGGCCAGCTTCTTTTACTCCGAATAGTCCCTCTCCTTCTCATCGACCTGACCTGTTCTGGTAACAGTATTGTTAACTGCAGGAAACAACAGCTTAAACAGTTTAAATCACTTTAATCTAGTATCTGTGTCTCCTTAGCTTTAGGGAACTGCAACCTATACAGTTCAAGACTCTTAGAGGTCCATATTCAAAAGTATTTAGCTGGCTATGTTACGATCCTGCCCGCGAGGAGCGCGGGCAGGCCCTTACCTTCACGCGGTTAGTCGAGCCGCCGACGCTGCTGCTGCTGCCGCGGTCTCTCCGCGGTGTCCGGGCTCCTCCCCGGCTGCCTTCTCCTCCGTGCAGTGGGGCCGACCCACCGCAAGCTCTCCCTCACGGCCAGGAACCCCGCTGTCCTTCCGGGCTCTCCCCGACGTGCTTCTGCCTTCCCGGGGTCCTCAGCCGGCAGGGAGGGCGTCCCTGCCGGTGCCCGTGCTGCAGTCCAGGTCCTCGCCCGGCAGGGAGGCCGTCCCTGCCGGTGCCTGCAGTCTACTCGTCTCTACAGCCCTGCAGCCAGCCTTACCTTCTCTCCTGCTTCTGACTTCGCGGCTGGAAGCCGCTCCAGCAGCCTGCCACTTCTCCAGCGTCAGGGCAGGGCTGCTCCCATGCTTGCCTGGCTTCCATGGGTCCTCCATGTGGCTGAGGACGCCACCAGCTTCCAGCCCTAGCTTTCCAGTTTCCTTAGGCGCGGGCGCGCGCCTCTCTGCTCCTCTTCAAGGGTCAGCCAGGTGTGGCCCCCTGCTGACCCCTCCCTGGGCGTTGTCCACTTCAGCGCTACTAAAGGGCTCAGCGTTCAGTCGGTCTTTGCCTTCGCAAGGAGTTGGTCACTCCTGAGATCCTCGTTCCAGGAGCTGCCTGTGTTCCAGCCTTCTGCAAGGTCCAGTGTTCCATGTTCTCTGTCGGAGCTCCTTGTCCAGTTGTTCCAGTCCTGATGTTTCCAGTTGTTCCAGTCCTGATGTTTGCTTGTTTCCTGTTCCTGCCTTGAGGTCTGATTCCTAATCCGGTATCCATGGTCCAGCCCAGATATTACAAGCCTTGTACCTTGATCCTGAAACTCGCCTGAAAGCTAAGTACCTTGTTCTTGAATCTCTTGAAAGCTAGCACCTTGATCCTGTGTCCTCCAATGTCCTGGTACCTCGCGGCAAGCCACGCCGTGGTCCGTGACCAGCCCTCGGGGCGGGCTGATTAGGGCCATCTGTGATGCAAGCCATGTACCTCGTTTCTAAGTCTCTGAGAAGTCCTTGTTCCTGACCCTGTTACCTGCCTTGGCTGCCGGTGTGCAGCAATCCTGCTTTGGCTGCCGGTGTGCAGCAACCTGCTTCTTCCCTGTTGCCTTGATGTCGGTGCCAGATCCAGTTCCTGATCCAGTCCCATATGTTCTGCCCTTCGTCTTCGTCTGGCTCCTGAGCCTTCTGGCCTGTTGGGCCCTGGAGTGGCCAACAGGTGGGATTCGTCCCTGTGCTTTGGAGCTTCCCTTCCTGCCAGCCGACGGGGCTTCGGTTGTCAGTATCCCAGCATCGGAGTTTGCTTCGCCTGGATCTCTCCTGCATTCTCCTGTTCTCAGCGTGGTCCGTGACCTGCCCTCCAAGGCAGTGTTGGGGACGCGTGGGACACGGTGGCCCTTGACTCAGTCCCAGGAGTGGTCTGAGCGGGGTGCCCTGAGGGACAGTGCTCATGTCTTCCTTCAGCCCTTGTTCCTGAGTCTACATCTGCACCTTCAGTACCTCGTTTCCGAACCTACCTCTGCATCTTCAGTACCTCGCCTCTGAATCTACCTCTGCACCTCCAGTACCTTGCTTCTGAGTCTACGTTAGCACGCCAGTATCTTGTCTTTGAGTCCTCATCTGCACTTCCAGTACCTTGCTTCTGAGTCTCGTCAGCACGTCCAGTACCTTGCTTCTGAGTCTACGTCTGCACTCCCAGTACCCTGCTTCTGAGTCCACGTCTGCACTTCCAGTACCCTGCTTCTGAGTCTCGTCTGAATCTATGTTCCAGTCTTCACTGTCCTGGCCTCCGTCCGGCATGCCGCTTCGTGCCGTACCCTGTGACAGGTCCGAAAGGGCTGGGAACGGTCGGAGGACTGTTCACAAGACCAACATTGCGTTGTTGGGTCTTCCGAAGCGTGCAGGTCCGGAGGAGGGCCTGTTGCCTGGTCATCACTCCAGTCTTGCTTCCGTCCTACCCATGCTCGGGCATACCACGCCTCCCGCGGCCCTCTTCGGAATCCTCTGGAGTCGAGCCACGGCCCAAGGACACACCTCTCTCAGGAAGTGGGATCGCTCTCCGAGCACTCTGCAACAGGCTAACTCAGAAGTTAGCCGGCTAAATGAATATTTCGGCACTTATCTTGTGATAGCATGTTTACCAGCTGTTGGCATGGACCTAGCAGGTTCACCTACTAAACTGCATCAACCATGTAACAGCCCAAGGGCTCACATCTGTGAAAGCAGACTTATTTATATAAGTCATCTTTGGAAATTTGGGCTAACATCTGCAGGTAATTTTTTACAGACAAACTTTAGCTCTATGTGGGTTACTGAAAATTGCCCTCCAGACCATGTGTCCAGTGTTAAATACATTAAAAGGGCAATACATGTTTAGAGATCAATACATACCAATCTTGGTACTAAAAATTTCCCATTTGAAAAATATGCAATTTTAGATATTTAGCAAACAGGGTAATTTTCAAATTGTCAGGTGTTTGTATTATGAATAGGGTGAATTTTCAGTCTTACACGGAATCTTTGCATGTAAAATTGGCATATGAGTGCCGACTAAGCAAATGCATTTTAAAAATTGAATTACACTTATAACATTTGTAGCAAGTTACTATAAACCAGATTACTGCCTCCATGAGCTTATCATGTGTTGGAGCCTTACAATGTGGACTGAGCTGTGTCTGGATCTGTCAAAAAGGGGCTTTCAACCCTGCAGAGACAGCAAGCCACTGCAGCCAAGGTGAAAGAATATAAAAATACATCAAAAACCCTGTGTACTCTCCTGTGAATGGAAAATGTTCTGCAAGAGCTAGCATCTAGCACTCACAATATTAACATGTTGGGAAAAGGGCTATACTGTTTAGCCTGTCCAGAGAACAGCACTACATAGCCAGCAGAGGAGGAAGCCAAAGGAATTCTGGGAGACGATTTAAGTTAGAAAAGGTGCAATTTGGCTGTATCTGTATGTGTAGGGCGGGGATGGCCAGGAGTTGGAGCTTTGTGCCAGAAAGAGAGGAGTGCATCTGGAAGCCCTGCAACCAGTTCTTCTCCTGAAGAGATAATTGTCAAGAAGGAGAGACAGAAGTCTATGCTGTGACGAATTAGACAGCTGTTCTTGCTTCATAGCCAGTCTACATGTAAAATCCCAACAAGGGACAGAGGCCCTGGAGCACATGGCTGGATCACCCTCCTGAAACTGAGTTAAGTAATCTAAATTTTGCACAAAGAGTATTTTACCAGAGGAAGGAAAAGATTTATTTCCTTGCCTTTTGTCCCAAATTGAGTATCTCATCTTAATTGCTTTAGTCTTTCAGCCGAAGTCAAGCATAAACCCTTGCTAGCAGATACTGGGTAAGAAAAAATGGTGTACAATGGTCTTTCTCACTTCATATTAACCAATCTATTATCCTACCTTTTTTCCCAGGCCCCATGCAAACCCAGGAGAACAGGCTCTGCATTCTTTGGACTGCAAACATGCTCTAGCCTTCTATCTAGACCGCATGTCGGCCCACAGGAAATCCACTCAATTGTGTCTTTCGAGTCCATCAAATTGGGAAATCCTGTGGGAAAGCAGACCCTATCCTCCTGGTTAACGGACTGCATTTCTTTTTGCTACCAGCAAGCAGGCATTTTGCTACAAGACCGTGTAAAAGCACACTCGGTCAGGACCATGGTGACATCAGTAGTGCACCTCCATTCGGTGCCGCTTGCTGATATTTGTAAGGCTGCTACCTGGAGTTCTCGCCATACTTTCGCAGCCCATTATTGCTTAGATAAGGCTGGCAAGCAAGATTCCATCTTTGGCCAGTCTGTTCTACGCAACTTGTTTTCAGTTTAACTTCCCAACATCCTTCCACCGACTCGGTCAGGGTTCAGGATGCCCTCCTAACCAAATTTCCACCCCTATTGTTGTGCCTGTTGCACGTCTTTGGGTGCATTTGGTGCATTGCTCGGGCATCCTCAGCTCGGTACTCACCCATGTGAGGACTAACATCCTGCTTGTCCTGTGAGAAAGCAGAGTTGCTTACCTATAACAGGTGTTCTCGCAGGACAGCAGGATGTTAGTCCTCACGAAACCCGCCCGCCACCCCGAGGAGTTGGGTTTGTTTAAGTTTTCTTATTTTATTTTTCGCATGTACTTTTTTTTACTATAAGACAAGACTGAAGGGGGACCCCTGCTGGCTGCAGGGTTAGTGCCATGCTGGGCATGCCCAGTAGGTGCCAGGTCAAAGTTCTAGAAACTTTGACAAAAGTGTTCCGTGATTGGGCTCCATCCTGATGATGTCACCCATATGTGAGGACTAACATCCTGCTGTCCTGTGAGAATACCTGTTACAGGTAAGCAACTCTGCTTTCTGTAAGAGACTGAAACCAGGACAGCTTTCTGTTTAGTACCAAGCAAACCATTTGGGGAAGCTCCCAGGAGAGAGAGACTCCTGTCACACACTGCAGTACTCATCTACTTGGTTTGTCATCCAGCCAGCTCCACCATCAAGAGGGACTTCTTCATTTTTTGATTATTTTTTTCCACACAGTTTTGTATGTGGAACAGAGTGTACCCTTTACAGACTGGTGACATTGGGGTGGATCTGTTCCCCTCCCCCCTCTTTTGAATACTCAGGGGTAAAGGCAATTTTTGAGCACTGTGAGCTTCACTGCTTTTCATCCCGCTTTTCTCTATTAGAGTTTCTTTTTTTTTTTTTTACTATCCATAGACTATGTTGGTTGCCCTGGCTAACAGACCATACCCAGTGGGGGATTTTTTTTTTGCTTTGCTTAATATAAAATAAGAAAACTGCACCTTTATATTATACTTCACTACTGTACTTTTCCCATTTAATGTTCTGGTTGGATTCACTGTCTACTTACACAATACCAGTAAAAGGGTTAATCACTGTTTTATTCTGGTCTGTGGTGCCCACAAGTGAGAGATCGTTTGGGAAGGGCACCCTGTCTCATTCCCCACTCAGGCTACAAACCCGAAGATAAATGATATCAGTAAATGTAATTTCTCATGTGGTACTCCCCACCCCAAGTGTATGGGTAATTCATAGTCTGGATCAAGGAGAGGCCACTGATTATTAATTGTTTTTTTAAATTATACTTCGTAAGATCGTTGTCCCTCCTGACTCAGCCCCGGTGAAACGCAGTCTGTGTCGGGGGACCAGATACTATATTACTGAACTTTTAAAGCTGATTTTTGACTTTGACTATGCTTTTTGCATCTTTTGGATTGTGAACAATCCTTCAACTTTATGCTTACACACTTCTGACGTTTTTGTTTCATACCAACATAACATTGAAAATATTGAATAGTGTATAGTCATCAAAGAAAAAATTGCAAGCACCTTGAAAACATAAATGCGTATCTTATGCCACAAAAAGGAGCCCCAAAGCCTGGATTTGCATTGTCTGAGCACTGAGAATTTGGACACCTTGCTGAATATACCAGTATCACAGAATAACTATTAGAATCCCAGGCCTTAAATGTTTAGCTCTTTAAGAAACTCCCGGCACTCTGTGCCACCCTAATATCAATATTGAGCCTTTGCATAACAACTGTTTGCCATCACTGTCACCCCTGCAGACTCCAGCTTTGTGGACTTAGTAAATAGCTGGCAGACTTCTCTTCGCTCTGCCCCGGACGATATAGCATCCATTAAATTGATCCTGGTCTCTCTGGTAAGCATTATGCCCCTTGGTATTCAACAGAATTAAAGACTCATAAAACAGAAGTTCGGAGAGCTTAAAGAAGATGGCGAAAAAACTAAACCATAATAAATAAATCTACCAGACTAATTAACTGCCTATATAGCTGCTATAGTTACTACTAAGCAAGAGGTTTTTTTTTCAATCTGATTAAACAAATCCGACTTTGCGGATTTGTTTAACAATAAAATTTCAGAGCTAATAAATGGCGTGCTTGTTTCTGCTAACAGTCTTTCCAGTGTCCATTTACCCTCCACTTCATGGTCAGAAATTGATCCACTATGGAAATTAGTTTCATATTAGCTTCATTGAAGGATAATTATTACCAGGTTAACACATGCTCCTTGGCTGTGATTAAGATGCTGAAGACTGAATTGGATGATTTTGTTAAGTCCGTTGCTCAGGTCTCTCTTGCTCAGGGCACATTGCCCACCCAACCTAAAGAAGGCAACAGTTCAACCTATTCTTAAAAAGCCAAATGCCAATCCCACTGATTACGCAAATTACAGACAACTCTCCATCCTTTCTATCGGGCCGATATAGTACAGTGCGCTCCGGTGGAGCACACTGTTAACCCGCATTTGAACGTTCGTTTTCGACGCACTAGCTTTACCCCTTATTCAGTAAGGGGTAATAGCGCACCAAAAACGCGCGTCCAACCCCCCCAAAACTAATAGCGCCCGCAACATGCAAATGCATGTTGATGGCCCTATTAGTTATGCCCGCACGATTCAGAAAGTAAAATGTGCAGCCAAGCTGCACATTTTACTTTCAGAAATTAGCGCCTACCCAAAGGTAGGCGTTAATTTCTCTCAGCACCAGGAAACTGCTTTTCTGTGCACCCTCCGACTTAATATCATGGCGATATTAAGTTGGAGGTCCCAAAACTTACAAATAGTTAAAAATTAAAAAAAAAAAAAAAATGTAAAATGGGCCCGCGGCTTGCAGGTTGAAAACCGGATGCTCAATTTTGCCGGCGTCCAGTTTCCGAACCTGTGGCTGTCAGCGGGTTTGAGAACCGATGCCGGCAAAATTGAGCGTCGGCTGTCAAACCCGCTGACAGCCGCTGCTCTTGTCCAGAAAGAGGCGCTAGTGTCCCTAGCGCCTCTTTTTACTGCGGGCCCTAATTTAAATAAATTAATTTACTGAATCGCGCGCACAGGAGAGTGACGATTTTTACTGTATCGGCCTGTATGTTAGCTAAAGTTATTGAAAGAGTGGTCTTCAACCAGCTACAGGATTTTCTTTCCAATAATAACAAACTACATGAAGTCCAAGTTTGGCTTCTGCCCCTGTCACAGTATTGAGGTTCTTCTCTTATCTTCCTTCAACACAATTAAGGAAGGATTTGATAAGGGCCTACAATATTTTTTAGTCTTAATTGATATATTTGCTGCCTTCAACACTTTAAACCATTACATTCTTCTTGCACTATTTTGAATACCTGGGTATCTGTTCCACAGTTCTTCACTGGTTTTCTTCTTTCTTAACCAACCGATCTTTCAGAGTAGTTGTAGGTAGCTCATGTTCCTCAATTAGGTCTCTAACTATCGTGTCTCTCAATTTCTTCACACTCTCCTATTTTATTTAATATCTATCTCCTTCCTCTGTCACATTCTCTCACAGTTGTATATCTCTTTCAAACTATATCCTGATGATCTGCTATTTTTCTTTTCTATTACCTTCACTTTTGTTGCTGCATTTGTTAAACTCGGGCATTGCTTTTCAAAAATTAGTAAATGACTATCTTATAACAGCCTCGTGCTGAATCTCAAAAAAACAGAGATATTGGGTCTGATATTCTGAGCTGGCCGTGTAAGTAACTTAGCCGGATAGAACTTACCCTTCTAAGATACGATGTATATTCAGCGGCATGGCAAAGCCATTGAATATACATGGATATGTGCACATTTCACTGGATAACTCTATCCAACTAAGTTTAGATCTGCTTTGTGTAGTGTCTAAACTTAGACGTAAACTTATGAGGCTAATTCTGAATATTGGTAGTTAGCCATGTAAGTTATAAGGTAACTCTGTCTGCTCTGTATCCGCCCAATACACACCTACTTTTTGTGTATGTAACTTGTAGCCATATAAGGGACTTATACAGCTAATTGGAGGCCACTTAGCCACGTAGGTGCATATTCAGTGGTTACTACTTAGCCACATGAGTCCCACGTATCTGGCTAAATAGTGCTGAACGTGCTTTGAATATTGGGCCCTAATTTTCTCTCATGCTCTGAGACTGAGACTATCCCCCCTCCCCCCCAGTTGGTCCAAAATTTAGCAGCTCATTTGGTCTCTGGAATGCCCCTACACAATCACATATCTCCAGCTCTAGCCCGATTGCACTGGCTTCCTATATAATGACACATAAGATTTAAAATTCTCACACTAGTTTTCAAAACAATTAACGGCCTTGCTTCTAATAATCTACCCAAGCCAGTTATATATTGTCCAACTCGTCCATTACGTTCAGTATGAAAGGGCTTATTAGTTATCCCCACTGTAAAAAAGGTATGTCTTGCCCAGTCCCATGACAGAATGTTCAGCATCACGGGTGGAATGAGCTTCCTGTATACCTCAAGTCAGAGAAGGGCCTATTACATTTTAGAAAACTCCTGAAAATGCACTTGTTCCTTTTTGTGCTTCCAGCCTAGCCACTGCATTATTTGTGGTATGTGATGTATCATGTCAATGAAAGGCTTTTCATTATTCTTTGCTATGTTTTGTTTTGTCTGTTCTTATTTATAACAGTTTTAATTTAAATTGTTTGGTTTATATTTTTACTCTAAACATTTATTGTAACCCGCTGAGCTCTGTGGATCAGCGAGCTGTAAATGTAATAAATAAACTATCATTTAGGGTAAGGGTGCTCAAACCAGTCCTTTGAGCACTCATGATTTAAACCACCTAGAAATGCTGATAGGCGGCCTACAAATGTAAAACAAACAAATAAATAAATAAGGGGACTGGATAGGTCGGTTTCATGGAGACTTTGACTTCGGCATCACTAGTTCAAATCTGGATCAGACTGATATGGATTTAAAAGATGATTTTGTGAAATGAGCTGCTGGTCTCAGTCCATTTTCTAGTGAACAGGTGTCCACATCACCACTGTGATTTTGTAAAAAAAAAAAAAAAGAAAGGCGCTGGGAAAGACTGTGCCTGTGCCAACCTTTTCTCTGCCACTCATCCCCAGCCTATACCTTGTTTCTTCTCCTCCCCCTCCATTTCCTTCTCTTTCTCCTGGCCAGGTCATCTGCTATAGCAAGGATCGGGCAAGCAGCAATCTTCCATCTTCAGCCCTGATGACTTTGGCAGCCTCCATAACTCAGATCAGGGAGCAAATATGGCCTCTTCTTTCTTCTGTGCTGGTGAAATGAGCTCCGCCAACTGCTACAGCTCTGGTCAGGTGGGCGAAGGCAGTGGCCTCTTTTATCTTCAATGGCTGGCAGGATGAGCTCCACATCTGCAATAGTTCAGATAGGGTGATGTGGCCTTTCCTATCTTTCACATCTACCGGTTCTAGACCTCTCATGATTTTAAACACCTCTATCATATCCCCCCTCAGCCGTCTCTTCTCCAAGCTGAAAAGTCCTAACCTCTTTAGATGATGGTACTTACTCCGGAGTGTAGGAAGGCAGCTGGGATGAGCACGGTAGTGGTCCAAGGCACGGGGTACACCGGCAGTTCCATCAACAAGATGGTGGAAGTGATGATAGTACTCACAAAGTTGAACTGGTGGTGTCCTGAATAAGGATGACAGGAATCTACAGGCAGGAAGGCCTTCCGAGGAGCGGATAGCCAGAATGTAACAAGGCCCCTGAGGAGCGGGTACCTAAGGCATTCAAAGTTCAGGCAGCAGTTCAGGTAGCGAAGCATAGCGTCTCCGAATGGAGTGGAATAAGCAGGAAGGAAGTCCTTGCTAACTCGTAGGAAGCATAGGCTGGATGGGTTAAATATTTCTGGCGGGTGATGTCATGCGGAGGGGACACCCCCGAGGTTCCCGCCATGACCTGGATATGAGAGGGCCTGGCAAGCATGCCCTAAGTAATCCCTGACCCAAGATGGTGGACGGGGTCGCCCATGCCGTCCCGGGGATGCCGAGGAAGGCGGAGTTTGCAGGCTGAGGCTGCCATGGCCTTGAGAATTGCAGTAGCAGGGAAGAGAGGTGAGCAGCAAAGGTCTCAGCCATCTGTGACCCGGTGCAACACATTCGCTCTTTAATCGTAGGTACTCAGCAAACATTTGCTGTATGGCAGCATCTTCCACTATCCCTGGGAGGTAGGATCAACCTTTTTAAAATGGTAATTTTCCCCAAATGGCTGTATGTTCTTCAGCTTTTGCCTATTCATATTTTGAGAAGAGATTTTAAAGTTTCAGACAAAATGCTCCTTGGTTTTCTATGGATGGGAAAAAAAACCAAGAATAGCTTTTAAAAAGTTGAAACAAAATTTGAGACAGGGTGGGTTGGGACTACCAGATATGGAAAAATACAGTTTGGCTAATTTATTACCGATAGTGAGGGATTGGGTATACAGTGGCTCCACTTTCACTTCCATCACGGCAGATCAGGCCCTTGTACCTAACCTTGATCTATGATTTTTATTGCAAGCTCAGAAAGTTAATTTTTCTCCATCTTTAACTGCACGGATTAGTTCAGCCCCTGCGGTGGGTGTGGAAATCACTAATGAAAAATCTGCATCTCACAAAGCATTGTTCACCCTTTTTACCCATTCAAGGTAATCTTAATTTCTCACCGGGCCTATCTTCCAGGAATTTTCAGTTTTGGAAACAGAGGCATCTCACATTGTTGCATCATGTGTTAAATGGGGATGGTACCATGATATCTTTTCAAGAGATGCAAAGCCAATTTGCTATAGATTTTTTCTCATATGTACAGTTGTGCCACTACATTCATTCTTTTTCCAGGGACGTGTTAACTATTACGGTGATTGATAAAATAGAACCTATTTTTATGTCGAGCGCCGAAAAATTTCTCTCTCCTTGATTTATAAAGAATTACAGAAATAAAAATAAGGAGATTGCATTATGGGATTGGGTTCTCGTTGGAGACAAGAGTGTGATCTGTCTCTAGCTGACACTACTATATTAGCTTGCTTTCAGAATATAAAGAGCCTGCCGAGCAACAGTTATTTACTAGGGATGTGAATCGTTTTTGAACGATTAAAATTATCGTCAGATAATTTTAAAATCGTCCAAAATCGTTAGAGTGCACGATACAATACAAATGCCCACAATTTATCGTCAGGGGCATTTGTATTGTATCGTTAAATAGGGGGTGGGAAAACCGGCACACCAAAAAAACCCTAACACCCACCCCGAACCTTTAAAACAAACCCCCACCCTCCCGAACCCCCCCAAAATGTTTTAAATGACCTGGGGTCCCGGCGCGATGATCCCGGCGCGATGTCCCGCTCTCTGCCCACGGCTGCTGTGAAGAGAAATGGCGCCGGTGGCTCTTTGCCCTTATCATGTGACAGGGCAAAGGTAGCGCCGGCGCCATTTTGATTCCTAGCTCCCGACGTCACGCGTCCAGGAGATCGCTCCCGGACCCCCGCTGGACCCCCAGGGACTTTTGGCCAGCTTGGGGGTGCCTCCTGACCCCCACAAGACTTGCCAAAAGTCCAGTGGGGGTCCGGGAACGACCTCCTAAACTCGAATCGTTTTGCCGTACAGCAAAATGGCGCCGACCATGCCGTACGGTCGGCGCCATTTTGCTGTACGGCAAAACGATTCGAGTTTAGGAGGTCGTTCCCGGACCCCCGCTGGACTTTTGGCAAGTCTTGTGGGGGTCAGGAGGCCCCCCCAAGCTGGCCAAAAGTCCCTGGGGGTCCAGTGGGGGTCCGGGAGCGATCTCCTATGCTCCTGACGTCGGGGGACAAAAAAACAAAATGGCGCCGGCGCTACCTTTGCCCTGCTGTCATATGACAGGGCAAAGGTAGCGCCGGCGCCATTTCTACAACGCACCGGAGGTCCGAGAGTAAAAGATCACACGGGACCCTCCCTCTGGACCCCAGGTAATTTAAGGCATTTTGGGGGGGTTCGGGAGGGTGGGGGATTTATTTTAAAGGGTCGGTGTGGGTTTTAGGGATGTTTTAGTGTGCCGGTTTTCCCGCCCTCCCCCGATTTACGATTTACACGATATTTTAAAAAACAAAATCGCGACGATAAGATTCCCTCCCCCCCCAGCCGAAATCGATCGTTAAGACGATCGATCACACGATTCACATCTCTATTATTTACACAAGATGCAATTCAAATTTTGATGTAGAGCTTTTTTTTGTCAACAAATGGCATTTAAGGCACATCTAGCCCCAACAGTGGAGTTTATTAAATGCAGTTTGGGCAAAGGTTCTCTCTTCCATGCTTTTTGGTGGAGTTCTCTCATTTCTCTGCTCATTTCTCTGCTCCGCTTCAGCGTGGTCTGCGACCAGCGACGAGTGGCTGTGTAGGGCGCGCCTCAATGCAGGCCTCTCCTGAGTCTTTGTCAAGTTTCCAGTTCCAAGTCTTCATCTTCTCATCTGGAGTATTCTTCACTTCCAGCGTGGTCTGCGACCAGCTAAGGGCAGCTGTGTAGGGTGCGCTGTGGTGCAGTATTCACCATGAACTAGTGCCTGAATCCTCGATTGAGTCTTCCAAGTTCCTCAGTTCCATGTCTCATCTTGTTCCTGCCCTCAGCCTCCATCTGGCCACACGTACTCGTCATTCCCAAGAGGCGGGTCCGGAAGGGCTACCGAGTGGCCGGAGAGCTACTCTTGAGACCAGCATTGTGTTGCTGGGTCTCACCTATGCGTGTAGGTCCAGGGGATGTCTGAACCTGCCTTGTTCCAGTTCCTCAATGTTCCACGTCTCGATCCTGGTCCATCCTTGTTCCAGCTCCAGCCCATGCTTGGACACTCTCGCCTCCCATGGTGTGTGCCTTGGAGCTCCTCCCTAAGCCGCACCGTGGCCCAAGAGCTCACATCCCCGTAGAGCAAGCGACCTCACCTCTGCGTTCGCAACAACAAGTAGCAACATATCCAGCTATGTGGTAGCTGCTGAATATCCAGCTACGTTCAGTGGTTGCCACTTAGCCGGTTAAATCACTTATCTGGTAAAAATACTTAGCTGGATATCTAGTGGGTGGCCAGTGAGCAGATTGAGACAGCACTATTTATCTGGCTAACGATATTTGGTCTATCCAGTTAAGTTAATCGTATAAGTTAGACCTGCTATAGTAGCTAAGTAGCACCGTATACAGGGATATTCAGCAGCATAGCCATACTGCTGAATAGTCCATGTAATTTAATCGGTTAAGTCTTATCTGGCTGACTTACATAGACATTTTCTTTTGAATATTGGGTCCCAGTAAGTTTAGGAGGATTACCTATGATTAAGATCGATAATGTTATACAGTAATTAGCGCATTACTATTAATGACATTATTTTTATAGTCACTGATTTACAGTTTGTAGAATTTGGTAATGCCTATGTACTGGAGATCTGTTCACTATACATTTTGCTCTGTGTGTTCTTAATAATCACCTAAAGAATTATCAATGGCAATGGTACTTTTCAAGTGACTGATTTAATATGGATGACCTAATTTATCATCAAATAAATGCAGCATGAGCCTATCACAGTATGTGCCCATGTTAGATTATTCATGGTTGGCTGCAGCTTCATTCATTGTTCTCTGCTGCATGTACAGCATATCCATGCTGTCTTCAGCTTGTCAGCCTTCCATTCCTTCATTTCTACTCTTTCCTTTCTGCCTGTAAGTCTTTGTTAGGTTGAACAGTGGCATTTTTTCCCCTTATATCCTATGGTGCACAGGTTATTTCATGAACATGTATGTAATAATGAACTCTTTTTAAATGTTCTGAAGTAATATTGCCTCTCCTGTGCTTTGATGTAAAACAATTTGATGTTTAGCTATTTACCATTGGTATCTCTTAAATACAGACTTTTAAAAACAATGATAGCATATCTCCATATCCACCTTCGCACAACCCACCCCTTCTGGCGGAAATAAGATCTCTGCCTTTTCGTGTAATATAAGCTATAGCATTCTATTCACAGTCACAAACTGTGCTTCTTAATTAATTTCATGTTCTTTGCAGTAAAATGAATCATAGTGCTTTTATCCACTGTAAATGTGGACATACTTTGGCGAGTCTTGTGTAATCAAGCTAGAGAGCTGGTTCTGCTGGTATACTTACTCTAGTGCCCTGCCTCTTTTTTTCCCTTGAAAAGACTCTGTTGCAACAAAAAGCCACTGAAGTGATGATAATTGTAACCTCCAGATCGGGGCACATAATAAAGGTCTGATGCTGGGTTTTTGTGGTACTGGCATCAGCTTTATGGGATCAAAAATACAATTAGTTAGGTGGATGGTGGACCTAACCTTGCTCAGAAACTTAAAGGCAATATTTTTCTGTGCTGGACAGGGAAATTACCAAACTTAACCGTTTCCCCTTTATGACCATCAGACTCTGCACCCCTGAACAAAAATATTCAATCTTGTCTTCCTCACTTTGCATTAACAAACCCCAACCTCAAATTAATAGCATTGAAGTTTCTTAATCACACAAGACCTTAGAGTAAAAAAAAAAACAATCAAAAAAACTATAAAAGCTTTATTCTTCTGGGGTACCAGCAGTCAATTCACAATCAAAATCGTGAGTCAAAGGATTCCACAGCAGAGATATACAGCAGCAACAAAATAAACACACTTTACTTTTCTTCTTCCTCTAGCCAAGCATTTAGATCTTTATTTCTCACTCCACAACCTGGTGCATTCGTCATTCTTCTTACGTAAGCTCATCAGTACACTGAATTCTTAATGGAAGGAATCATCTATATAAGGCCACAGGAAATACCACATTGTCGTTACCGTCCATACTTCCCTCTACATGCCTCATGCGTAAAAAAATATGCATACCAGCATCCCAGGTAACAAAGGGCCCTAGCAGCAGGCCTAGAGGGATTACTTGGATTGGTGCAAAAGCACCAGAATATCTTTCGGAGTCACTCATGCCACTCTGATCTGAAGCTTATATTCACACAGGATACCCTCTCCCTAGAGGTTCTCTCTTCCAAACACTTACTTAAAGAAATGGTAGTATACCATAATATTCAGAGTCCCCGGTTTCTTAAAACTGTTTTTTTTCAAAATTCTGCGGCAATAGTTAACAAATTCCGTGGCAGATTTTTCAGAAATCTAAGGAAAAATGTGGCAAACTAGAATAATTTTGCAGAAAGCGATACACCTCTGACTATGCAGAATAATCAATTTTTTAGGTGAATTTTAAAAGCCCGACACATGCATTAATTAGGGGATACGCAAATATGCCAGGCTCGCACGCGCCGAGTGTATTTTAAAAGTCGCTCAATATGCGCATAAATGCCACTGCACCCTCACCTCAGATGTTTTCAAAAAGGGGCGGGACATGGGCATGATCTGGGCGGGGCATGAGTGTTTTGGAGTGTGAAGCTAAGATATGCATGTAAATACTTACGCGGTCTGGTGTGCACCAAGGCCCCCTATGTGTAACTTTACTTTTGCTATGGATGCCGTGTAAGTTATAAAGTAAAGATAAATAGGCAGATCTGCAGAGTTTTAAGGGTCGGGAATAACTGCGGAGAGTGAAGGACATCTCTTAATTGGGCAATCTGGAGATGAACTGGTAAAATGGGAAATGGTGCGCCCTTTTTAAAATCCCCCAATTTACACAGTAGAAGCGGCATTTTTACACATTTGCGTGCACCCACTTAACGTTTGCACACATGTGCGTGCTGTTACGAATTTTTAACTATGAAATGTTAATGTGAACTTTTTGAATTGAAATAGTGCAACCACCCTTTTTCTATTTTTTTATTTTTCTTTTAGAAAGCCCTAGTTGCCTTTCCAAGTATATGAGCTTATGTACGCTAAAAATGCCCTCATTATCAAATATGTGCATATTGGGCCCATGCTAACAGACACAAAATAATGGTTGATTTTAGCACAAGTTTGAAACTTGTGAGCAGTAATGCCAGTCATCAAGGCTTCTATGAATTGAAATTAATGCTTTCTCTGACAGTTGTCAGCAGTTGCAGACTTCCAAAAACATATAAAAAAATACTTTGTAGCTGCTTAGCCACATATAGAGGTTCAAAATCTCTGTCTAAAGACGAAATTCTTCTGAAGGAATATCACTCTGTCCAGGAATTATGTCGAAATCATCTTTGGTTTGATTTAAGAGATCTTTGAGAGATCATTCTGACTGCGTTCTCTGTCCACTCCAACTTCACCTCTCCCTTCCTGTTCCCTTCAGGACAGGAGGGTGCAGTGGACAACAGGGAGCAGAATGCCACCTCTTCCATCTGCTTCAGCCCTGCTTCACCCCCATCCCTTCCTGTTTCCTGCAAGCTGTTTGCAAGGGGGAATGTTGCTGTATCAGTCTTTCAAATGAATCCATGACGGTCCATGGACGATAACCCGTTTTCGTTGGGAGATGATGGACCGTTATGGATTCTTTTGAAAGACTGATACAGCATTAGCTAAGCTAAGTATCTCATCATTTGAAGTTTTAAGAGCATAAAAAATTTTCAAAAAAAAGGACTTTTGTTGGATTTGCCATTTAAATGACCTATGATTAAGAGTAAGGCTGAGTCTTAATAAGCGCAAGCTAATACGATGATGCCTAGTATGATGGTCATGCCAAGATAAATGTATTTGCGTGGACATTGCAGAGTGAGCGTCTAAATTCACTATGGGGCGGATTTTCAGAGCCCTGCTCACGTAAATCCGCCCAAAACCGGGCGGATTTACGCGAGCAGGGCCCTGCGCGCCGGGAAGCCTATTTTACATAGGCCTCCCGGCGCGCGCAGAGCCCCGGGACTCGCGTACATCCCGGGGTTCTCGGAGGGGGGCGTGTCGGGGGGGGCGGGGCCGGAGCGCGCGGCGTTGCGGGGGCGTGTCGGCAGCGTTTTGGGGGCGGGTACGGGGCGTGGCTACGGCCCGGGGGCGTGGCCGCGCCCTCCGTACCCGCCCCCAGGTTGCGGCCCGGCGCGCAGCAGGCCCGCTGGCGCGCGGGGATTTACGTCTCCCTCCGGGAGGCGTAAATCCCCCGACAAAGGTAAGGGGGGGTGTAGACAGGGCCGGGTGGGTGGGTTAGGTAGGGGAAGGGAGGGTAAGGTGAGGGGAGGGCAAAGGAAAGTTCCCTCCGAGGCCGCTCCGATTTCGGAGCGGCCTTGGAGGGAACGGGGGGAGGCAGCGCGGCTCGGCGCGCGCAGGCTATACAAAATCGATAGCCTTGCGCGCGCCGATCCAGGATTTTAGTGGATACGCGCGGCTCCGCGCGTATCTACTAAAATCCAGCGTACTTTTGCTTGAGTCTGATGTGCAAGCAAAAGTAGGCTGATCGCGCTTCTTTTAAAATCTACCCCTATATATGGATGAGCGTTGGTGTAGTCATATAATTTAAAAAGCAAGTTACCCATATTAATTAGCTGCCTGAAACTGCCCTCCCTCAGTACAGCAAAAGGTGTGCGCACAGCCCCTGGCTGAGGTCTGTTGTTGTGACGACTAGGCTAGGGGAGATGGATGGAGAGATACAAAATAGGGGAAACAAATCACCCGATTGTGGTGAACGAAGGCTTATTGCAGCAGATCCTAGGCCTGGTACCAATTGAACTGGAAGCCCAAAAGAGCTGGAGAAAACTACTGGGCCCAAATTAAATAAGCTTGTGTCTTGAGTTTGCAGAAAATGAAATGGCAGGGATACATCAGGAGAAATATAAATTAACCATGTTTCAACAAGGAGAGCAAAGGGAAAAAACATGATTTCCGAGGGGGAAGGGAAAACATTTTCAGAAATCATTATTTTGTTGTTCCCTTGCATTATTGCTGGAAGGAACTACAAGTGCAAGAAAATATTAAGATCCTATTACATTGCCAGTTTTTTAAAAAAATGTTTTCTAGAATGCAGTGTTCTCTTTAAAAACATACTTGTATTCTGTATCTGGTAGATATGTCTACATCAGTTCCCTTCTGTTTTGCTTGTTGCATACATTCATTCTGGGAAAAGCTCAAAACATGCGTTTCAGCATCTGTGGCACCAAGTGCTCATATACTTTAATTCCACAACCCTTACACTTTTAATTCTCTATTTTCATACCTCTTCACCTCCATTCTGACTTCTCTTTATTCTTAAACTAATATTCACCTTTTCTTAAGAAAACCCAATTATATGATACTTACTGTAGTTATGATATCTAATGATGTTCCTTATCACTCTGCTTTTGCTGAGATGTTAATTATAACACCAATGTTTTTACGTTTATATTCTCTGTTATTAAATGTTTTCATGTATGAAGTTGTTCAATGTACACCGGAGTGAAGGCTTCTCGCTATACTTCGGTATAAAAAAAGAATCTAAATAAATAAATATACCAGGAGAAGTATTCAATATTTGTTGCAATCACATCACACACATTGCAATGTTACTTATCTTAAAACAAAAACACTTACGACCTGATTTTAAAAGGGCCAGGCGAGTAAAAACCGGGGGTTATGTGCGTGGCTGGGCCTCGCGTGCACCACGCGCATTTTAGAACAAGCCCAGCCACGGCGTGTAACCCCCATTACGCGCAGAAGTGCCGGGCCCTGCAAAAGGGGTGGGCCTGGGGGCGTGGTCTGGGTGGGGAGGGGCAGGTAGGTTAAAAAAATGTTTAGAAAATAGGTTACTTAGGGTAGGTATAGGGGTTGGGGAGGAGAGGAGAAGAGGTAGGAAGGGTAGGGTTAGGGATAGGAAGGTTCCCTCCCAGTCCTCTCTTTAATTGGAGCGGACTGAGAAGGAACTGAGGGAGGCCCGATTTCTGTAATCCCTCCCCCCTCCCCCACACGCGGAGGAGGCCACTCACCCCGTACATGCATGCGCGTGGACATGAAAATTTGGTGTGCGTGTGCGCGTAGGACTGGTATTTTATAACATGCGCCTGCTCATGAGCGCATGTTATAAAATATCCACGTCCGTGTGTGCGCGCTGGGAACCGCACGCACATGGACGCGCGCGCGTATTTTTTAAACGCTACCTTTAAGCTTCTATAAGGTTTTATGTGCTGTATTTATTTTATTTATTTAAGGGATTTTTATATACTGCGGCACGTACATAGAAAGATACAAAAATATTTTTTTCAAAGCTTTTTTTTTCTCTGAATTTATGACAAATATAAAGAAATGAATTATTCATTGTAAAATAATCACAATCCTACATTTTTGTTTATTTAAATTTAATATACTGCCCGTAAATGAGTTATCCAAGCGGTTCTCAATAATAAAAACATATACAAAATAGAAAAACCCACAATAGACTGATAAAATAAAATAGCTAAACTAGATGGTAATACGACTAGCTATAAAAATAAAACGGCTAGCATAGGTAGTATTAAAACTAGCTTCACGCACACAAAAAAGAAAACCGTAGCCATCCCTAGTTGACAAAAATCAGCTCAGCAGTCAACTGCCCGAATGAACAATGAAGATTTAGCAGCCTCCTTAAATTTCAAATACTTTGCCTCTGCATGAATGACTGGGGGTAAAGCTTTCCATAAATTGGCACCTGGTAACAGATAGAAGACCTGTGTTGATTCCCAGGCACAAGTACATAGTGGCAGACTAAATTCTCAATGGGACCAATGTAATAAAACCAGTGCCAAAGTAGGCACAAAATCTCTGCACTGATTTTTAATACTGCAAGCGTTAAAAACATATGGCCCCACGTGACGCTATAAACTAATGGTATGCAGGCTGTAGGCAAGGGAATAGTCAATGTCCATTGCAGAGGTCAGATCCAGGTGAGCAGACAAAAGAGCTGGAAGGATACAGAGCAAATATGAGGCAAGACTGGATGAGTCAAGGCTGGACGAGACAACCTTGGACTAGCAAGGATAAGGCAGGCTTGGATGAAGCAAGGCTGAGGGAGGCAGGCTTGGGATGAGGCAAGGATGAGACCGGCTTGGACAAGGCACAGCAAAGCTGGACTAGGCAAGACACAGAGCAACACACACACTGCACTAGGCAAAGGACCCATTGCTGAAGCACCAGTGGAGAGTGTGACTGTGGTTTAAATCCCCAGCCACAATGACATCATCAAGAGTCGCTGAGTTGGGTCTTCTGCCACGGGGACCTTATCAAAAGAGAGAGCATACGTGCTAGCACATATGGGCATGTGCAGGAGCGGAGGCATTTGAACTATAAGGGTTGAGAATGGCATTGAGGCGGCCTAGCGGCATCTTGGGGTGAGTTTGGCCGTTCACGGGACCGTCCCAAGACCAGCCCATCTTTATAATGGCAAGTCTATCCTGGCTTACCAGCAGCCTCCCAACTTCAAACGGATACTCACCAGCAACCACAAATTATATGTCGACACCAACCCAGAGCCAGATTCGGCTAAAAACCTAGATGCCAACTCTAGCCACATATAAACCCGTGCAACACCATCACAGGATCCAATAACATCAACTATAATATCTGGGGCTCCTTCACCTGTTTTTCTTCCAATTTAATATATGCCATCAAGTGCCAGCAATGACCCTTTGCTGTCTACATAGGACAAACAGGTCAATCCCTAAGGAAAAAAAAATAGACATAAATCTGACATTAGAAATGGCAACATTCAGAAACTAATAAGAGAACATTGACTTGCCAGGACATTCTCTATCTGATCTTAAGGTGGCCATACTCATGAAAAGAAACTTTAAAGGAACACTCCAGCATGAAACAGCTGAATTGGAACTTATCAAAAAAATTAACACCATCACCCTAAGTCTGATCAGAGACAATGGCTTCATGGGGATTTTATCTTTACCCTAGCTCATTTTATTAAAAAAAAAAATAAAAAATACGCTGACTGGTCCAGTACAATACTGCCATTTTATTTTATTTTTAATATTACAGGGAGAAGGCCACACCTTGAATAAGCTGTCAGTGGGCGTTCTGAAATCGATTACATATATCAAGACTTGTATACTGTTTCTACATACAAGAGTTAGCATGATTCAGCAGAATATGGCTTAGGTCATGATTAGTCAGCATAATATAGAAATAATGCCTTAGGTCATGATTAGTCACAAGGTCAGCATGACCTAGGTTCTAATTATGTCAGGATGTCAGTATGACCTAGGTACTAATTCTAATTTTCTGAAAGCACAACACTTTTTGTTACTGATTAAAAAAAAAAAAAAAGAGCATACATTTTTGCCTAATTAGGAAACCTTGAGTTTTGCTTCTACTAATCTCTGTTCTTGCAAGCATAGCAAAAATCAGTCTGATGAATATAAATTCAAAGAATATTAATCTGCTGTCATAAGTTAAATTGGACAGAGAAGCATAATAAAACCTTTTAACTTCTTCACTGTGAACTTAACTGTTCTCAGATCATTCTGTCTTTTCACACTAACCTTAGTTTTCAGTAACCTTCTCTTTGCTCTGCATCCTGCCCCCCCGCTGCCCCCCCCCTCCCCATATATATTACCCACCTCCTATACTACATTTCCTGCATCTGACAAAGTGAACTCTGTCCTTGAAAGCTCATGAATTAATGAAGTGGTTACACTATAAGATGCCACCTGCCTCTTTTCATTTTTACTACACCAGACTAATACGGCTCTCTCTCTAAAGATTGAGATATTGAGCAGGAGTAAATACTTGTGAGTAGGTTGCCACATTTACATGCATAAATTGCTTATAAAATAGCAACTTACTCATTTAAAGTTGATCCTCCACAGAATGATCCTGGCCCACCCCATTTTTACATGTGTAAATTTACTCACGCACCTTGACTTATGCATGTATGTTGAGGTTTTGAAAATAGGAATATATGCTATTTTAAATGTGTAAGTACTAATTTTAACATGCGTAGCTTTTGAAAATTTAACCTTAAAAGCGTCCACCTGCTTGGTACCTGCTATTTGTGTGGATAGCGGAGGGGTATAAAATAGTAGAGGGGTATAAAATAAGGATAATTTTGGAAATCCCATGCATGCCTTCTATTTTCCTCCCCTGGGAAGGCCTCTTTTTAGCCCAGTTAAAAATGTGTGCTGTGGAAGCCCATGCATAATTTTAGCCAGGCAGAGGAGGGCAAGTTTCAGACAGGCCAGTTTACCCATATAAATCAGTTTCCCCAGCAAAATGGCTTGAAAATTGCCCTCCACATGATCAGTTCAATCCTGTATAGTTTGGATTGTTTGCTAGTTAACAAAGAATCTCTAATGGCTCAATTAATAAACACCACATTAACCTGTTCTCAGTAGGGGGTACATTTTTGTCATCTTGAAAAAAATGATTAATAATTATATTAATTATTTGATAGTATTTGGTAATCCATTCTAATTTGATTGCTTCTTTTTTTTTAATACAAGCTCAGAGCTTTCCTTATTTTATCAAAAATAGAAGTGGGTAAATATGACTTCAAGTCATGATTTTCATAGCATTTAAATTTGACTGATATAAATTGTCTAATCCCTCTGCTCTGCTCTTGAAATTATTTTGACAGCATTTGACTCGAATTCATCTTCAGGAAGAGTGAAAGTTTAATTTCAGCAAAATTAGCTTTAATTTTACCAAAGTTCAAATTAAATGGAACTGTAATACACATTCAAAATTGCATGTTCATTTTAAATTTGTCTAGAAGTGATATACTTCACGCTTGCATTAGTATTTCCTGAAAATAAAAGACCTTTTATCTGCTTTTTAACCTTTGATTAAGAATTAGGTTAACTGATTGCAGAGACCTTGTGGCATTAATATGTGAGGTATTTTTCTTAGCATGTTATTTTATTTTTTAAAAGCTTGTATCCCACACATCTTCATATTCACGGCAGCTCACAAAATAGCAAATTCACAATAAAATTACATAAAATGAAAAAACAAAACATAAGACTGAAATCAAATTAAGTCTGTCTAAATAAATGTGTCTTTAACAGCTTCCAGAATTGGCTGGGGCAGGTAGTTAATTGTAAAGGTCCTGGGAGAGAGTTCCAAAAAATGGGTCTCACAATAGAAAATCCCAGTTTCTAGTTTCACCCAGGCATGTACTCGGAGTAACAGAACGTGCAGTAAGCCTTTATCGGTGGAGCGTAATGTCCTTCCAGGATAGTAAATGTGTAATATGGAGTTGAAGCTGGTTACATTGGTAGTGTTTTAAGATCTTATGAATTATTGTAGTGACTTTAGATTTGATTCTGTATTTGATTGGAAGCCAATGCAAATTGTGTAAGATCGGAATAATATGTTATCTAAGGCCTGTTCCAGACAGGCTTAGAAATATTACTACTGAAAGGGTTACACAGACTAAAACTGAGTCAAAAATTGTGGTCATCATCATTTTGTATTCGCCATAGCAACTTAGATCAATGATGACCATTTTTGGGTACAGGCTCTCATATAGTAAGTAATGCTTAAATCATCAAACTTCTTGCTGGGCAGACTGAAAGGAATATGCAGAAGAAAAAAACATTTGTTTAGTTTGTTCATTCATTTCATGGGGACCTTAATTTGTTTCTTTAGTTTCAAAATGAAAAGAAAATATTAGTTATTCATTTTATTAATTAATTTGTTTGCCATTAAAGTCAATGGGGGAAGCATTGCAGCCTATTTTGGGCTCCAAAATCATCATATGGGGGAAAGATCTCCAAAGTAGCTAGACTGTGGCAAAGTGGTACCAAAAGTGACATGAATAGCTTCGTAAACTGGCAAAAAGGTTACCAGATGTGGCATGAGTTCTCCAAGGCCTCATCAGAGGAGCAAAGAAGAAAGCTAGTGTGGGAAGAATACCCTAAGGTTTCAAAAGAGCGTACCAGCAACAGGAACAACATGAATCCTTGATGACATCACGAGAGGCAAAATGGCACCAAAAATGGCATCAACATTCTAAGGCACCTTGAAGGGGGAGTGAAGCAGAAAAGCATGGCAGGGAAAACCACAAAACACTGATAAAGGAACCAAGCAGCACAAAGAGTGGCATCAACACACTAAAGCAACATGAAAAGGTCAAAGTTGCCCTCTTCCTCGAAGAGGAATGGACAAGTAAACATCAATCAGTTGACATTTACTCTTTTGAAAAGTACAAAGACCAGGGGACACACATGAAGTTACTAGGTAATACATTTAAAACTAATACAATATTTTTTTACTCAATGCATAAATAAGTTTTGGAATTCATTGCTAGAGAATGTGGTGAAAGCTATTAGTGTAGCTGTGTTTAAAAAAGATTTGGATTAGTTTTCTGGAGGAAAAGTCCATTAAACATTATTAAGGTAGATTGCTGAAATGCACTGCTTATTCTTGGGATAAGCAGCTTGGAATATATCTTCCCTTTGGGAGCCTGTCAGGTACTTGTAACCTGGCTTGGCCACTGTTGGAAATAGGATACTGGTTTGATGGACCCTTGGTCTGACCCAGTATGGCATGTTCTTATGTTCTTATGATAAGTATATTTTTTTAACATACATTTTTCGAACATTGCCTGCTTGAACTTAATCTAGCTGCTGGGTGGAAATTTGAAAACTTTTCCCATATTCTATAGCTAAACTCTGACTAGCATTTTGTAATTTTCTTGTTGTAGTATCATCTGCAAAAAGGCTAACTTTTACTTCTAACCCCTCTGCAATGTCGCTCACCAAGATATTAAACAGAACCAGTCCCAAAACCAATCCTGAAGGCACTCCATTTAACACCATTCTCCCATCAGAGCAGCTCCCATTTACCATTAAACATTGTTTCCTGTCAGTCACCCAGTTAGTGATGCCCACATGCATGTTTCTCATTTTATTCATGAGCCTCCTATGCAGGACCATATCAAGAGCTTTGTTGAAATACAAGTAAATCATATCGAGTGCTCTTCCTTGATTCAGTTCTCTTGTTACCTAATCCAAAAAATCAATCATATTTGTCTGGCAGGACCTTCCCCTGGTGAATCCATGTTGCCTCAGGTCCTGCAACTCACCAGATTGTAAATAGTTCACTGTCCTTTCCTTCAGCAGAGTCTCCATTATTTTTCCCACCATCGAGGTGAGGCTAACCGGTCTGTAGTTTCCAGCCTTCTCTATGCTATCACTCTTGTGAAGCGGGACCACAAAATGCTCTTCTCCAATCACGCAGCACCACTCCTGTTTCCAGGGTTCTATTGAACAGGTCTTTCAGTGGACCTGCCAGGACATCTCTGAGCTCCCTTAGTATCTTAGGATGAACCTCATCCAGCCCCATGGCCTTGTGAATGGGGCCGGATGAGAAATAAAGCATATCTCCATTAACAACATTTTATTTTAATATTTAACAGTTTTTTATACCGACCTTCATAGAAAATTACCATATCGGATCGGTTTACAGTTTAACAAAGGGAAAAACTAGAGAAACAATTCACGTAAACGAAAGATAACAATAAGTAGGAATAAGTCAAAGTTACAATCAACAGGGGGAGAGAACTTGGAAGCTTGCAACAAGCTGGAAAGAAGAAAGGCCGGTAAAAGTATTGTTACCATAGAGTGTACAAGTTAAAAACTTAAGAACGGTGCTTTAACCTGAAAGTCTCAGAGTCCATTTTTTTCTTTGAGAAACGGAGTGCCAGACCGGGTAGGAATGAAGGCCAACTAGTAATTGTTTGGTGGTTCAGGGAAGGCTTGGTGAAAGAGCCAGGTTTTAAGACTTTTTCTGAAAGTTAAAAGGCAAGGCTCCAGTCTGAGATTTGATGGGATGCTATTCCAGATAGATGGGCCTGCTATCGAAAAGGCTCTGTCTTTGGTCGTAGCAAGGCGTGTGGCTTTAGTGGGGGGAACATTTAGAGTGCCTTTGTAAATATCTCTAGTTGGTCTGTTAGAGGAGTGGAGTTTGAATGGTATTTCCAGGTCAAGTTGAAGTTGATGATGGATGGTTTTGTGGATTAAGGTGATTGATTTGTATAGAATTCTGAAATTTACTGGTAACCAGTGTAGGTTCCTGAGTATGGGTGAGATGTGTTCGCAGCGGCTGGTACTGGTCAACAATCTTGCTGCCGCATTTTGTATCATCTGCAGAGGTTTGGTAGTGGATTTGGGGAGTCCTAGTAGAAGGGCGCTGCAGTAGTCTATTTTGGCGAACAGTAGCGCTTGGAGGACTGTCCTGAAGTCATGGAAGAATAAGAGTGGTTTAAGTCGTTTTAGGACCTGTAATCTGTAGAAGCAATCTTTAGTTGTTGTGTTGACCATTTTCCTTAGGTTTAGTCGATTGTCTAAAATCACCCCAAGATCTCTAACCTGCTTACATGTGATGTGAGAGTTGAGTGGTGATGGTTGGGAGATATTGTTATCATTTGAGGAGATGAACATAAGTGATTTTAGTTACAACACATGAAAAAAAAACACTTTAAAAAACTTTCACATGCGTGACCTTTACAAAGGTTTGATCGCTCAGATCAAAGAGTGTGGTCAGATTACCAAATTATATGAAGGTCATGGTGCATGTACATATTGTATAATATATGAATTTTCTGATGCTCCAGCTTTCTTCTTGGTGAATTTATTAATTGAGCTATAACCCCAGTAGCAGCATAGGGGGCTTGCTGCCTGAATCCCAGCTGCTATATGCCTAGTATCATCATAAGAGACTACTGCCTGACGCCCAGCTGCCATATCACCATAGGGGACTTGCTGTCTGATTGCCAGCTGTCATACCCCTAGAACCAGCATAGGGGATTTGCTGCCTGATGCCCAACTACCATACTATTAGTACAGTCATAGGGGACTAGCTACTTGATGCCTACCTATCATATTCTTAATACCATCATCGGGGACTTTCTGCCTGGTGTCTAGCTGCCATGCCACTAATTCTACCATAAGGAACTTGCTACCACATTCCTACCTGCCATGCCTCTTATACCACCATAGGGGCATGCTGGCACATGCCTACCTACCACAACACTTATGCCACAAGAAGGGACTTGCAAGTTGCTGCCACATGTCTACTTGCCATGCCGCTTATACCATCACAGGGGCATGACTGATACTGCTTTATCTGTCTGCTATACCCCTTATACCACTACAGAGGGGTGTGCTACTGCTCTGCCTAATATGTATGAGCATGGGAGTTCCTAGAGGAGAAACAAATAAGCACAGCAGCAAAGTACCACTGGCATTGCTGCCTGCCTGACTAGCATATTACCAGTGGGTTAGAGTAGCATCATACCAGTGTAGTATTACTTAAGTAGTAGGCAGGCAAGCAGACTTTTACTAAAAATGAAGAACATGTGAATTATATAGTTTAGATGAACAAACTCTGTGCTATGTAAGATCAGAGCACAATATATAGTCTCCTCCCAGGACAAAGAATGAGAAGAAATGTGCATCAATCCCTATCCTGCTCATGTCCAGACTCCAGGACTAGTGTAACTGGACCCAAAGTGCAGTTATAGGCTCGAATTGAAAAAAGCTTCACTCCAATATGCTGTCTTGCTGGTCTACTTGCCAACAGAAGTCCTGCCCAGTGCTCACCAGTCTGTGTCAATGCCATGAGGTTACGCATGACTCACAGGTAAGGGTTGGTTGTTATACCAACAGGGATGGATTGACTGTCTGACTGCCGGATACAATAACACATTTTAACTATAAGTACAGTGAAGATGAAGAAGTGCACCTGTTACCATCCCATTGACTCCTATCAGTCTATACACTCAAAAGAATGGGCCAAAACCAAATGAAACTAATAGGATATTTTTCATTCATGCAATGTCCCCATTCATTTCATGGGCTCCATGAATGAAGCAAAATAGCCCCATTTGTTTTGCATGTACATTTGTATTAAAATTAATGCATATTCCTACAGACCAAATTGGCCCATCCAGTCTGCCCAGTTGAGATTCTTCACTTTGGGGTATATGAGCTTTTAAATTTCCTCCCATTTTGTTTTTTACCTATCCTCTCATCTCTGTACTCAGCACTGCTCTTCATTTTTGTCCCAAGTATGCCCCAATTCTGTTAAAAGTGATGACCTCTGCCACCTCCACTAGTAGACTATTTCTGGCATTGTCGTCGATTGGAGTTGTGTGCTCTCTGTTTTATGATTATTTGAATGATCTGATAGCAGGCAAGTGCTGGTAAAGTGGATGCCTTGGACCTGTGGTTTGGCACAATCATTCTGCACAATTAGCTTTTATTCTTCTGATGTCTGGGGTGGGCCAAGATATAGAGGGTATCTATATTAATTGACATAATATGACTAGAAATGCTTCTGAAGCATTTCATTCTGGGTTGATTGTTTTTGTATATATGGACCTTTTCCATATATGGCACACAAACTCTGCTGTTGAGCAACAGAGAGCCAACATGGTTGACCTAAGTGTGGATGTATTCACTCTCAAATTTACTTTTGGCCAGATTCTTGATGATTTTATATCATGAGCTTACCTTTATCTTGATTTTCTCAATGTGTGCCTGAATTGCCATAGGGTTCTTTTCAAGATTTTCATAAGCAATATTGCGGCAGGACTATAGGGAAAGGTTTATATTTTTGAGGATTATGCCAACATCTGTAACAAGGTACACACCCAGGAAGGTGTGGAATACATGAGGAGTGATCTAGCAAAGCTTGAGGAATGGTAGATAAGATAAGATAAGAAGATAAGATAAGAAAATGCCATACTGGGTCAGACCAAGGGTCCATCAAGCCCAGCATCCTGTTTCCAACAGTGGCCAATCCAGGCCATAAGAACCTGGCAAGTACCCAAAAACTAAGTCTATTCCATGTAACCATTGCTAATGGCAGTGGCTATTCTCTAAGTGAACTTAATAGCAGGTAATGGACTTCTCCTCCAAGAACTTATCCAATCCTTTTTTAAACACAGCTATACTAACTGCACGAACCACATTCTCTGGCAACAAATTCCAGAGTTTAATTGTGCGTTGAGTAAAAAAGAACTTTCTCCGATTAGTTTTAAATGTGCCCCATGCTAACTTCATGGAGTGTCCCCTAGTCCTTCTACTATCCGAAAGAGTAAATAACCGATTCACATCTACCCGTTCTAGACCTCTCATGATTTTAAACACCTCTATCATATCCCCCCTCAGTCGTCTCTTCTCCAAGCTGAAAAGTCCTAACCTCTTTAGTCTTTCCTCATAGGGGAGTTGTTCCATTCCCCTTATCATTTTGGTAGCCCTTCTCTGTACCTTCTCCATCGCAATTATATCTTTTTTGAGATGCGGCGACCAGAATTGTACACAGTATTCAAGGTGCGGTCTCACCATGGAGTGATACAGAGGCATTATGACATTTTCCGTTTTATTCATCATTCCTTTTCTAATAATTCCCAACATTCTGTTTGCTTTTTTGACTGCCGCAGCACACTGAACCGACGATTTCAATGTGTTATCCACTATGACACCTAGATCTCTTTCTTGGGTTGTAGCACCTAATATGGAACCCAACATCGTGTAATTATAGCATGGGTTATTTTTCCCTATATGCATCACCTTGCACTTATCCACATTAAATTTCATCTGCCATTTGGATGCCCAATTTTCCAGTCTCACAAGGTCTTCCTGCAATTTATCACAATCTGCTTGTGATTTAACTACTCTGCACAATTGACATTTTTGATTGGGTGACTAGGGAATTGGATCAAGGAAGAGCGCTCAGTGTCATCTACTTCGATTTCAGCAAAGCTTTTGATTCAGGCCCGCACAGGAGGCTTGTGAATAAAATGAGAGCTTAGGAGTGAGTGCCAAGGTGGTGGCCTGGTTTGCAAACTGGTTGACGGACAGCAGACAATGTGTGTTGGTAAATGGAACTTACTCTGAAGAGAGAGTGGTGTTAAGCGGAGTGCCGCAAGGATCGGTGTTGAGACCAGTCCTGTTCAATATCTTTGTGAGCGACATTGCGGAGGGGGTAGAAGGTAAGGTTTGTCTTTTTGCGGATCTGCAACAGAGTGGACACACTGGAAAGAGTGGAGAGAATGAGACGGGATTTAAGGAAGCTGGAAGAGTGGTCGAAGGTATGGCAGCTGAGATTCAATGCCAAGAAGTGCAGACTCATGCACATGGGGTGTGGAAATCCGAAAGAACTATATTAGAGGGGGGTGGGGGGGGGTGTGAAGGGCTGATGTGCACGGAGCATGAGAGAGACCTTGGGGTAATAGTGTCTAACGAACTGAAGTTGGCGAAACAATGTGACAAGGAGATATCTAAAGCCAGAAGAATGCTGAGCTGCATAGAGAGAGGAATATCTAGTAAGAGAAAGGAAGTGATGATCCCCTTGTACAGGGCCTTGGCAAGGCCTCACCTGGATAACTGTGTTCAGTTCTGGAGACCGTATCTCCAAAGAGACAGAGACAGGATGGAGGCAGTCCAGAGAAGGGCGATCAAAAAGGTAGATGGTCTTCATAAAAATAAGAGATTGAAGAACCTAAATATGTATGCCCTGGAGGAGAGGAGGAACAGGGGTGATATGATACAGACTTTCAGATACTTGAAAGATTTGAATGATCCATGGTCAACAACAAACCTTTTCCGTTGGAAAAAACTCAGTAGAACTAGGGGTCAAGATTTGAAGCTTCAGGGAGGAAGACTCAGAACCAATGTCAGGAAGTATTTCTTCATGGTGAGGATGGTGGATGCCTGGAATGCCCTTCTGGAGGAAATGGTGAAGGCACTTCAAGACCATTAGCCGCAGGAGTTCAAAAACAGGAGTGCATCTCCAGACTGACGATTGATTATATGCATGACTGCTAGATTATCACACCAGAATATCACCTTTCTGTTCGCCTGTCGCTCATGCCAAATATGGAGCGCAGCACTGTGGGGAACAGCTCCAGGAAGGTGATGTTCGATGTGATCCCTGGATCTAACCAATTATTTGGTCATGTCTCCACGCACCAGCTGCCTTGACAGTATAGGCCAAAGCCAATGCTCCCCAAGGCATTGGAGAACAGGTCTGGGTCAAAGCTTGATACTGGTGGGGGCAGCCACAACACTGAGCCATTGAAATCAGTCAGGAATTTTTCCCACACCCTGAGAGCCTCGTGCATAGCACTGGTAACTCACAAGCAGTGGTACTTCTTCGTGACTGTCATGGATGCAGTAATCATTTGGCGCAGAAATGTCAGCCCAATCGGAATTACCCGACAAGCAAAAGCTAAGCTCCTGATTAGGGATTGCACCGGTATATAGCTTTTGAAAATTGCTACAATAGTATTTACATTTACACATGTAAATCCTTTTGAAAATTATCCACTTAGTGTTCATGTGAAAGGCATAGCTTTAATCATTACCCAGAAAAACACATTATAAAAATCTCTCCAATAATTGTCAGTTTAGGTTAATACTTTTAGTATACTACCTTTCCAATGTAAAATCAAGCAATTCACAATAGAAATACAATAAATACAATATCTAAAAAGAGGAAATGGTCACAAAGCACAAACTATATTCAAGCAGCAATGTTGTTCAATATATATTTTGCCTTCATTTCTTCAAGAAGGAAAGGAAGACATTGTGCATTTAGTGGTATGATGTATATATAAGTGGCAATACAAATTTGCTACTTTGGAGGAGGGGATGGGGGTGGCATGAATGAATGATGAATACTAAATGGGAGAGGAACCTGGGCATGATCATATCTGATTACATTATAACCCAGCAGAGTAACAAGGCAGTGGTACATAGGGAAAAATGTAACTAGCAGAAATAAATGAGATGATAATCTATTGGTGCTAAATGCTAAGATCTTATTGGAATACTGTGTCTAGTTTTGGAGGCTGATTCTCCACAACGATGTACAGAGAGTAAGGACATTCTGTAGAAAGGGTGGTAGATGCATGGTTCATCCTTTGGCAGTCGAAAGGAAGTAATAAAATAAGGTTTCATGGTATAAGGCTGAAAGGGATAGACTTGGCAATAACATATAGGGTGGAGAATATAGTGGACAGCTTCCCAGTCAAGGTGGTGGTAGAAAAAAAACCAAAACAAAACATTTGAATCCATGAAGGTATGAAAGAAACACAGAAGATCCTGGGAAGATAACTTTCAAAGACTTTACATGGTTATATATGTGCATACATAGCCGCATAGAGATCTGCCTCAGTATTTTTTATCCTGCGCTTATCAAGTACACGCAGATTATAAATATTCATATATCTACCCCCCAATGTATGCATCTATGTATCCTTATGCATGAATATCTGCAATACATTGAAAATATGCATTTTGTTACCTATTTTAAAAACATATTGTTGGTGTTTGAGGTAGTTGTGGGTGGATCCTTGGGCCGGTAGCAGATGACCACACCCCCAGGGGAAGATCCCGAGAGGAACCACCGTTCAGGCTCAGAGTATGGAGACAGACACACACTAGTTCTTTTATTAAACAGTATATGGAACCACCAGAGATGGCAGTAGTGAGCTGGAAGTGCCCGGCTGGGCTGTAGTCCCTCAGATACTGGAACAGCGATCCTGGATAACTGAGCGGTAAAGAAACTGAATATAGTGAGTATAGAACCTTGATGGTAACACTCACACAGCAGGCCCTCGAGGAGCGAGTACCTGGTTCCAGGGAACGCTCTGAGAGAGAGAAGGTAACTCACAGATGTTGTAGGCAGCGATGACTTCCTAGCAGAAGTGGTATTCAGTAGCAAGTCGAGGAACGAGGGCCCTCAAGGAGCGAGTACCGGTTCCAGACTGCGATCTGAAAAGCAAAGAGAAAGCGAGGCCCCCGAGGAGCGGGTACCCCTGGTAAGTCCGAGGAGGCAGAGTAGCTTAGGTAGAGTAACCCATCCCTTTGCTAACTCAGAGAACGGTGTGCAGAACAATCAGAGAACGGTCATTCTCAACAGTGGGCCCTTCCATCTGGAATGCCATACCCCCGGACCTCCGGCAGGAAACTTGTCTCTTAACTTTAAAAAAAAAAACTCAAGACATGGTTGTTCGGTCAAGCCTTCCCCTATCCCTAGACTAGCATTACTTTTACAGAATCTAAACTAGCATTTATTTTGCAAAACCTAGACAAGCATTACGTTCACATAAACATGACATAGTTTAGAGGTAGGCCATTCAAGCCTCCCCACATACTTATCAATATTTAGTATTTATTATCCCCTCTTCTTTTTCAATTCCCAGTTGTAATCCCTTGTTTTATTGTAACTTTTTTCTTCATCTAGTTATGGTTTCATGTTTATTGTTATTGTTAAGATCTTTGTTCTCTGTAAACTGAGTTGATTTGATTTGTATCAAGAAAGTCGGTATAAAAAAGCTCAAAATAAATAAAAATAAATAAACTCGATTAGTTAGCGATTTCAGAGACCTTAAATATCTAGTGCGGATGACGTCATCTCAGGGGGCCGCCCCTGAGGTTCGCGCCACTGCTGGTACTTGAGTCGGGGCCACACTGTGCGCGCACGCACCCTTAGGCTCCGGGGAAACATGGCGGTGTGCAGCGTCTAGCCGGTCCGGGGACGCCAGAAGAGGACGGCATGAGGACACCGCGGCAGCCAAACTTCCAACAGGCAAAGAGGGAGTCGCCAAAGCTGTAAGGTGGGCGAGGTGGAGACTTCGGGCAGCAACGATTGCAACACATATGCACAAAAAATTGTGACTTGCTCATGTAAAACCATTTGCGTGCATAATTGAAAGCATCACTTTGCCAAAACCTCCACCAGTTTACCTAGTCCTTCTCCAGATCATCAAGACCCTCCTAGCTCTTGACTCTGAACTCCCCCCAGTTCACCCAGATCTCCCACCCAACCAATAGTAAATAATAGATGAGTCTGATATCAATTGCACAAGATAATTAGCAGGTGTAAAATTATGCAAATAAGTTTTCAAATGTGCATGTGGAAGTCTTATAAAATAGCAACTTACATGTGTACCTCTTGGCCCCGCCCTGGAATGTACCTAGACCACCCCTTTTTTCGCTATTACATGTATGCGCGAGACCAAAAATACACATGTAATTTTGATGTTTATAAAACAGCAAAGGCATTATTCAGCCATTGAGCAGCTTGGCTAGTGAACTGGATAACTTTAGGAGAGCCCTATGGTCCGACCAGAGTTAGCCGCATAAGTTAACCAGCTAGCTCCGATATTCAAATTTAGCCAGGTAACTTTTGCAGCTAACTCCGCTTCTCCCTGTAATGTCTCCTGCCTACCCCCAGAAGGCTGGAATTTAGCTGGGTAAGCACTTAAAATACCCAGATAAGCCATTCAGATGGATAACTATTAACATTAAATCAAAAAATGTCCAATGTGGAAAAACAATGAAACCCGCAACAAAACTTCATTCCACACAAAAGTCTAAAACAAATGTTCTTTGTAAGACTTTTTTTTGATGGATTAATAAAAAAAAGTCTTACAAAGACTACCCCTTTTTTCACAAAATAATTTTTTAGAATTTTGTGTGGAATTAAGTATAGTCGTAACTATTACGTTATCCATCTGGCATTTTAATATGGACCTCTAGATTGTACGTGAGTGCAAGCTACTTACACATGTATATGCTAATTTTATGCACTTAAATGTTTGGAAAAATTCACCTTTTAGTTTTGAGGAAGCAAGATAAAAGTAGGGTCTGCAAAATTGTAATGAAGAAGGGAAAATATACAGACGACAAGCTTTGTACAGTCCTTATCTACATTTATTCTATGACTCTATATTCCAAAGCTTTTTTCCCATGTGCATCTATATTTTAAGTGTGTAAATATGTCCTCTAGTGCTGCTTTTTTATATGTATTGCAAATTGTCCTGAGCTAGACAACGCTAAGCTCTTTTACCAATTTGTATCACTGCAATAACACATCCAGAGTGGGGGGATGTATTCCTTAAATGTGTCTTCCTTTCTGAGAAGAGCTCAGCGCATTGTACTTTTTTGATTTTCTCACATACATTGACATTTACTACTGATGCTTTTGGATGTTCCTGATGACCATTTTTCACTCATTCCTGCATGACATTTTTTCATCTTCTTGTGGATTCTCTGATGACCTTTTCCTTAGAGGCTGACAATAATAATTACTTCTCTATAACAGGAGTTCACTAAGGTCATGCTGTCTGTACAAACCATTATTATTGTTGTGAGCGCTTCTGTGTTTTCTGTAGGACATAGAGGGGAAAACCATACCTCTTGTATAGACACAAGCAGGAGGTAACATTTCTTTCTTCGGAATTTCATCTTATGTTCATTTCCTCCTTTTGCACTGAAGTCATGAGATACCATCAGTTGTCCACTTGCTCATCTCAAGGGTGTGACATAAGAGATTATGATTACTCTCTACCCTTCCTAAAATAAAATTAATTATCAAGTGAAAGGGAATTTATAGAACCTCTATTCCCTATAAATAAATTAGAAATCTAGAAGCATGACGGCAAAAAAAAAAAGACCGTATGGCCCATCTAGTCTGCCTATCCACCCAATTAATTTAGCTTTATAATTCCCATACAGAAACATAGACTACAGTGATATGCTGTATTGCTTTTTGACAGCATTTTTGCTCAAATAATATTTGTTAATGATATTTCAAGTAATTGCATTACACTGCTATGAACTTCAGAATCATCATCATTGTTTATTTTCTTTCAGGTTTTTTGAATGATTCAGTCACCAAGTGTATCGTGGCTTTGCGTCTGATTGTTGTAGTGAAAGTCAGCAACTGTGTGCTGGAAGGAAGCCCCTCGCACAGCCCGCAGTGCTCAGGGAAAGGGAAGTGCACCAGCAGGCCATCGGAGGTAAGCTGAAACATTCCCAGAGGCGGCACACTGCAATTTTTTGAGTAATGCAAATGAAGAACTTTAAAAAATCAAATAACTCTGCTTTCCCCCCCCCCCCCCCCATTTGGCCAACGGCTTTTAAAAGTAACATTTATTAAGAATTTTGGCCCCAACGGAATAAGGAGCGTTTGGCTACGTGCGCGTTAGTGCCCGGCTGTGCGCGTATTTTTGTGTGCACGACTTTACTCCCCACTTACGTTTAGCACCCAGTCATGAGTAAAGCTGTGCGCACAAACTAGCGTTCCTCTGTGCAATGCAGAGAGGTATGTAGGCTTAACTGATGTTTTCATAATGCTGAAAATTTAACTCCTGGAGAGATGTTGAATAACGTTTCTGAGGGCTAGTGATAGTCTGTGGGACAGGAACCTGGAGTTTATAGTGCAGGAGTCTTATACTCTGTATTTTAGGCACATAAATCCTATTTGTGCAAAAATTGTTTTATATGGATAAAACAGGATTTATGTATTAAAAAAATATCCTGTTTTATGCACAAATATATGTGTGCCCCTCCCCCCCAGTCTGGACTACAAATTACCCCAATACTTGGGGTAGGGAGTACCACTTGAGAATTATATTGTATTTACTAATATGATTTATCTTCAGTTCGTAGCCTGCGTGGGGGATGAGACAGGGTCCCAGTTAGGGTGACCAACTGTCCAGCAACCAGTTTTCAACCGGACAGCCCGGTTTTGCAGCCTGTTGTACAGTCTCCGGTTACAAGGGTAACCGGAGACTGTAATACCCCGTCAGGCAAGGCCAGGGGCCAATCAGTGGTGTCAGCCTGGCACCGCTCCAATCTTTACCTGCCTGTTTTCAGGGCTCAGTTGACTCTCCTCCTCCTCCTCCTCCTCCTCCTCTGCCTCTCCCACAGCTGTGCCACACTTCTTGCTACTTCATGCTGTCCTGGGAGTCGCAGAGGAAGAGGAGAGTGGAAGTGAGCCCCAAAGACAGGCACGCAGAATCTGCCTAGGAAAAAAAAATCGATGCTCGATTTGAAAGGGAAATCAGGTGGGCAGCTGGAGCCGCCCCCCCCCCCCCCCCCCCCCCCCAAGTGTCCTGTCCTACTCCATGGAAAACTTGGCAACCCTAGTCCCAGTCACCCTGATATCATAATTCTGTGCCCTTCCCAAATAACTTCTCACTTGTGGCACCACAGACCAGAATAAAACAGTGATCAACCCTTTTACTAGTGAAACCAACCAGAACATTAAATGGGAAAAGTACAGTAGTGAAGTATAATATAAAGGTGCAGTTTTCTTATTTTAAATCAAGGAATGCAGAAATAACACTGGGTATAGCCAGGGAAACCAACATAGTCATATGGATAGTAAAAAAAAAAGGGAACACTAATAGAGAAAGGAGGGGGGAAAAGCAGTGAAACTCACAGCTCTCAAACATTGTCTGTACCTCTGAGCACTCAAAAGAGGGAGGGAGGGGAACAGATCCACCCCAATGTCACCAGTCTGTAAAGGGCGCACACCCTGTCCCAAACACAAAATTATGTGAAAAATAAAACAATCAAGAAAATGAAGAAGTCCCTCTTGATGGTGGAGCTGGCTGGATGACAAACCAAGTAGATGAGCACTGGAGTGGGTGACAGGAGTCTCTCTCTCTCCTGGGAGCTTCCCCAAAGGGTTTACTTGGTATTAAACAGAAAGCGGGCCTGGTTTCAGTCTCTTACAGAAAGACCACAGTCTACCAGTTTTTCTTTCCCAGTACCTGCCAGCAAGGGTTTATGCTTGACTTTGAAATGCTGAAGCAATTAAAATAAGATACTGAATTTCCTCGATTTGCATATTCAATCTGATAGTGCTTGCTAACTTACCCCGAGATTCATCAAAATGCTATAATATCACATGCATTGTGCAGTAACATAGCACTTTGTATAAGCAGTATCGCATGGTGCAATAAATTTTTCATATCCCACATTACTTCTATGATATAGAGAGTCAGTCTATTTATAAGACCCACCTAGTAGTCAACTATTTATATCTCTATAGGAGAGTCAGCTAATAGGTCGAGGGGAGGTGTTGGTGGTGGTTTAGGGACCAGTTTCTCATGTAGAGTGAGACGTACGAACGGTACAGTACACCTTGGTGAAGATTTGACATCATTTGTAGTGAGGAAAGTCTCACAAAGATGACATTTCAACTGTTTTTTCTCACCCTAGTTTGGTGGACTCTATAACAGGGTACCATCAAGCTAGAGCGAGATAACATAGTAGAAATCTCATCTTTTTGAGACTTTCCTCACTCCAAATGATGTCAAATCTTTTCTGAGGGGTACTGTGCAGTTTGTACGTCTCACTCTGCATGTAAAACTGGCCCCTAAACCACCACCAATACCTCACTTTCAGCTATTAGCTGGCCCTGTTATAGTCATATAAATAGTTGAATACTGTGAAGGCCTCCCCAGAGGCTCTCTCTCTCCCTGTCCCGCTCCCTCTCCACCCCAGAAATAGCCAAAATTCAATTTGCAAAATTTATCACATTTTGGGCATATCATACAGCTTAATGCCATGAAAAAAGATGTAGTTATTTCTGGCATTAAAACCGTGCGATATTGCCCCTCATTTTAATTAATCCCGCCCAAACTCCTCCCTAATCCCGCCCCTTCAAAAAATTAGCATTCATGCCGTGCGCTAGTACTATTTTCGCATGAGTTATGGCATTAACGCCATAATGCATTTTGATGAATTACTTTGTTAGTTATGGTAAATGGATAAAGAATTGATCCCTCCCTATTTATTGCTTTTTCCCTATTACCTCACAGTGATATTGTGCTCATTGATGACCCTTAGTTCTTCCATATTTTCTAAAAAAAAAAAAAAATGAAATTTCTGATCTATTAGTTAAAATTTGTAACCTATCATTAAAATCATCCATTGTACCTGAAGACTGGAGGGTGGCCAATGTAACCCCAATATTTAAAAAAGGCTCCAGGGACGATCCGGGTAACTATAGACCAGTGAGCCTGTCTTCAGTGCTGGGAAAAATAGTGGAAACTATTCTCAAGATCAAAATTGTAGAGCATATAGAAAGACATGGTTTAATGGAACACAGTCCAAATGGATTTACCCAAGGGAAGTCTAGCCTAACAAATCTGCTTCATTTTTTTGAAGGGGGTTAATAAACATGTGGATAAAGGTGAACCGGTAGATGTAGTGTATTTGGATTTTCAGAAGGCGTTTGACAAAGTCCCTCATGAGAGGCTTCTACGAAAACTAACTCCGCCCTCCTTACCACTGTGGCGACTCCCTCCGGGTCTGATGGACGGCTTGCTGCCACGGCGTCTTCTTGCCATCTTCCTCCGGCATTCCCGGAGCGGCACGATGCTGTGGATCCGCCATGTTCCTGATGACATAGGGCGCGCGCGTGCGCTCAGAAAGATGTACCAGCAAGGGCGCGAACCTCAGGGGCGTTCCCCTGAACTGCCGTCATCCACCTCCAATATAAAAGGTCTCAGAAATTGCTAACGAATTGAGTTAGCAAAGGGTTTCGTTACCTAAGCTACTTTGCCTCCTCAGACTTACCAGGGGTACCCACTCCTTGGGGACCTCGCTCTCTTTTCTCTATTTCAGATTGCCGATGGGAACCGGTACTCGCTCCTCGAGGACCCATGTTCCTGAACACTCTGAAGATTCTATACTGCCTGGACGCGATCACAGATACAGACATTTGTGAGTTATCTTTATTCAGTTTGCCGAAAGGAACCGGTACTCGCTCCTCGAGGGCCATGTTCCTAAATGCTCTGAAGATTCTCTACTGCCTGGAAGCCATAGCAGATACAGACAATTGTGAGTTATCTTTAATTCAGTTTGTCGATAGGAACCGGTACTCGCTCCTCGAGGGCCCATGTTCCTAATCACTCTGAAGATTCTCTTCTGCCTGGAAGCTATCATAGATACAGACTATTGTGAGTTACCATCGCTCTCTCAGAGCTTTCCCTGGAACCAGGTACCTGCTCCTCGAGGGCCTAACCCTTTCCAGCTACTGAGCCTTCTAAAGACCTTATGTGAGATATGTCATCTAGTTCTGGCTATGAACACAATATACCTGTCTACTCACTATCTATAGTTTCTTTACAGCTCAGTTACCCTGGGAGAGTGATTCCAGTACCTGCCGGGCGTAGCAGCTCACTACTGCCACCTCTGGTGGTTCTACTACCTGTCTAACAAAAGAATTCTGTGTCTGTCTCTGTACTCAAGCCTAGCCGGTGGTCCCTCTCAGGATATCCTCCTGGGGGTGCAGGCATCTGCCATCGGCCCAAGGATTCACTTATCTACATTCCTCTACAGCAGGGTGTCCTCTCCAAGCACTCCACTGGTAACAGATGGCTACTCCTTTCCTACCAGAGATCTTCAGCAACAGAATCATAACAGCTTGCTAACTCCACCTCCTTCTGGATCTAATATACTACAGATTGCTATTCCCTATCTCAGAGCTTTCCTACAAGATTGCTAACTCTCCCCTTCATAGGAGTTTAACCATAACAGAGGAGCTCGAACATTACAAGGATGCTAACTCCTATCTGATGTCGCTGCCCATCCGGCATCAGATCCATAACAGATAGCTAACTCCTCCCTCTTGAGGTGTCATTCATAACCAGCTTGTCAGCTCCTCCCTCCAGTGGAGCTGACTTATAACAAAAAGTCATGGGATAGGAGGCGATGTCCTTTAGTGGATTACAAACTGGTTAAAAGACAGGAAATAGAGAGTAGGATTAAATGGTCAATTTTCTCAGTGTAACTATAGCATGGGTTATTTTTCTCTATATGCATCACCTTGCACTTATCCACATTAAATTTCATTTGCCATTTCGATGCCCAATTTTCCAGTCTCACTTGGTCTTCCTGCAATTTTTCACAATCTGCTTGTGATTTAACTACTCTGAATAATTTTGTATCATCTGCAAATTTGATTACCTCATTCGTAGTATTCCTTTCCAGATCATTTGAAAACTCTGGGTCCCAATACAGATCACTGCCCGCACCCTTCCACTGAGAAAGTTGTCCATTTAATCCTACTCTGTTTCCTGTCTTTTAGCCAGTTTGTAATCCACGAAAGGACATCACCACCTATCCCATGACTTTTTACTTTTCCTAGAAGCCTCTCATGAGGAACTTTGTCAAACGCCTTCTGAAAATCAAAATACACTACATCTACCGGTTCACCTTTATCTACATGTTTATTAACTCCTTCAAAAAAGTGAAGCAGATTTGTGAGGCAAGACTTGCCTTGGGTTAAAGCCATGCTGACTTTATTCCGTTAAACCATGTCTTTCTATATGTTCTGTGATTTTGATATTTAGAACAGTTTCCACTATTTTTCCTGGCACTGAAGTCAGGCTAACCGGTCTGTAGTTTCCCGGATCGCTCCTGGAGCCCTTTGTAAATATTGGGGTTACATTAGCCACCCTCCAGTCTTCAGGTACAATGGATGATTTTAATGATAGGTTACAAATTTTTACTAATAGGTCTGAAATTTCATTTTTTAGTTCCTTCAGAACTCTGGGGTGTATACCATCCGGTCCAGGTGATTTACTACTCTTCAGTTTGTCATTCAGGCCTACCACATCTTCTAGGTTCACCGTGATGTGGTTCAGTCCATCTAAATCATTACCCATGAAAACCTTCTGTATGAGTACCTCCCCAGCACCCTCTTCAGTAAACACCGAAGCAAAGAAATCATTTAATCTTTCTGCGATGGCTTTATCTTCTCTAAGTGCCCCTTTAACCCCACAATCATCTAACGGTCCAACTGACTCCCTCACAGGCTTTCTGCTTCCGATATATTTTAAAAATGTTTTACTGTGAGTTTTTGCCTCTACGGCCAACTTCTTTTCAAATTCTCTCTTAGCTTGTCTTATCAATGTCTTACATTTAACTTGCCAACGCTTATACATTATCCTATTTTCTTCTGTTGGATCCTTTTTCCAATTTTTGAATGAAGATCTTTTGGCTAAAATAGCTTCTTTCATCTCCCTTTTTAACAATGTCGGTAATCGTTTTAACTTCTTTCCACCTTCCTTAATGTGTGGAATACATCTGGACTGTGCTTCTAGGATGGTATTTTTTTAAACAATGACCACACCTCTTGCACACTTTTTACCTTTGTCGCTGCTCCTTTCAGTTTTTTTCTATTTTTCTCATTTTATCAAAGTTTCCCTTTTGAAAGTTTAGCACGAGAGCCGTGGATTTGCTTACTGTCCCCCTTCCAGTCATTAAATCAAATTTGATCATATTATGATCACTATTGCCAAGCGGCCCCAGCACCGTTACCTCTCTCACCAAATCCTGTGCTCCACTGAGAATTAGATCTAAAATTGCTCCCTCACTTGTCAGTTCCTGAACCAATTGCTTTATTCCATCCAGGAACGTTATCTCTCTAGTGTGTCCCGATGATACATTTACCCAGTTAATATTGGGGTAATTGAAGTCTCCCATTATTACTGCACTACCAATTTGGTTAGCTTCCCTAATTTCTCTTAGCATTTCACTATCCATCTCACCATCTTGACCAGGTGGACGGTGGACGGTAGCCACATGCCCACTCACCCTCATACCCATGCCCATGCCCATTCACACTTTCACTTCTCTTCCTCCTACATAAACACACACACACACACACTCATTTTCACAGACATGCTGTTTCCCCTCCCCCAGTTTACTCCCTCCTCCATGCACACACCCATTCACATATATACACACACACATATGACCCCTCATATATACACACGCACACACACATACACCCTCCATCACATACACACATACATGCCCCTTCACATATATACACACACATGCACAAAACCTCATCTCGCTCACTACCTCTCCCCACCCCAAACTCACCAGTAGCAGCAACTTCCTCCTGGGGTTGATGCGAGGATTTCTTCCAGCCAATAGCAGCAGCAGCAGCATCTTCTGCCATCGGCCTCCTCCCTTCTTCCTGTCCCCACAGGTCAACTGGAGGCCTCATCCCTTCTTCCTGCCAGCACAGTCAGGAAAAAGGGAGGAGGAATAACATTGGTCTACAGGGGAAAAGGAAGGAGGCATTCAAATGCCTTGTGTAGGCCAATCAGATGCCTTCTAGTCTAGCCTCTTCACTAGCGCAGCAGCAGCAGGGCACCCGGAGATTATAGGTGTTGGCCCAGAGACCTGGCAATTCCATTAGAATGCTGGAGCCTCCGGGTCATATCCCGAGAGTTCCCAGGTATGAGCATGGGAGATCTGGGAGAAGAAATGGAAGCAGCATGGCAGCTTTATCACCATATCTCAGGCCCTCCACCATGCACTCCTTACCTGCTGCCTAGGATACCAAAGCTTGTATCCTGCAGCTCTTGCAACCTTTTACTCAGGCATGTGGTGGTGTTATCACTTAGATTATGTACTCATCAATTTTTTTTACTGGAGTTCTATTTATGCATCACACATGTGCCATGCATACTCTTCTCAGAACTTGCACTGCTGGGGGTTCCGGCTTTCATCTGTTTGCTTCGTTTCCATAGTGCAGGTACTTCTACATGTTCGCTTCAGCCCTTGGTACTGAAGGGGCTGCATCTGTGCTGCAGAAATAAGCTTGGTGGGATCCCAGAAGTTGGAGTGATTCAGGGCTACCATATTCCATTTCGATTATTAGTGCAGGTTTCAGAATGGGGGCTTGATAGGCACATGGCGGTAGTCAGCAATGTGTCTTGCTATCTCTGAAAGTACTTATGGAAATCCTTTCCTTGCCCCAACCTCCACCTGGAATGCCTTCTTACTATTAAGTGAATTTTCCAAGATGTTTTCCACATAATAATAGCATATACATCGTATGTGGCACATACATGCGAATATATTATTTTATAAACGTTGAGAGTATGTATATCTTTTCCATTCCACATGTACATTTTACTGCGGGGAAAAAGGGGCAGGCTAGAAGTGATTTGGGGCAGAGTTTAGAAGTAAACATAGTAGTTGCTATTTTGTAAAAGTCATATGTATATACATTACTGAACTTATTTGTACACATTTACAGCTGCTAATTGACTCATGCAAGTGAAATCAGACTTGTCTGTTGTCTGAAGTTTTTGGGTGGGAGGTCTTAGTGAACTGGTGGGGGTTGCGGATGAAGTGCTAGAGGATCTAGATGAACTGGAGAAAGACTGGGTGACTTGGCGGGAGATATCGACGAACTGATAACTTCAAGTATTTTCTAAATGGTATATGCACATACTTTATAAAATAACTGCCTCTGCATATAAATCTTTATCGCATGAAGACTTGGGAGGCCTGTGAATTGAAGTCTGTTGCTTGGCCTGCCAAGAGGTTGGAGACAAAGCTGCTAGGGTTGCAGAGCACTGGAAGTTAGAAGCTTGCTGGCTCATAGAAGAGCACAGAAGGAAAAAAAATGAAAACGGCCTTAAACCAGAGAGTAGTCTATGGGTCCTGGAGGCATGATTAGGTTTTTTTCTTTACAGACTAAGCAATTAGCCTTGATGCTTTTGACGCAACTGCAACATCAACTCTCCACTTTGATGGCCGGACGGGGGAGAAAAAAGGGGTATTGGATTCAGACGAAGCCACCGCTAAACCCTGACTTTTACGGTCTTGGGGTATTGATACGCAGACATTAGGGGAAAAAGCACAGGACTGCTTCTATGGCCATGGTCCAAAAGCAAAGCATGGTCAAGCACCATTGTCTGAGCTGTCAAGAAGGCTTCTCACCATGTAAAAATGTTGCGAGCAGTAATTTGTTATGGATTAGGCAGTTGCTTGGTTTTGATTGTAAATATTATCCTTAATATAAGGCATGGCAGTAACCTATATGGCGTGGCAGTTTAACTACTAATGAAGCTGGCTGGGCAGACTGGATAGGCTATTTGCTCCTTTTCTGCCATCATTACTATGTTGCTATGCCTGTAAGAGGCAAGGACATTCATCTAGAGGCAGAAAATGGGCTCCCCCCCTAAATGTGATTCATTTCTATTTGTGAATTCAATCAAATTATTAAGCCAAAATGCAAAGTGTGTTTTTAAAAAAGATGCATAAATATTCTCGTTATGTCTTCAACATTAATGATTCCAGTGCCAGCAGGAAGATTGATTGACTGTCTTCATGTATTAGGCAACTTTCACTGTTCATACTAATCTATTTAATGCAGCCGAATACACTAATATAACTTTTTAGTGGGAAAGTACACCTGAAAATTATATTTAAGAATAAATACTGTGCTTTTTATATGATATATTAATCAATAAATATGTTTGCTATAATGGCCAAGTGCCCCTAACTGTTAGAAATCTTCACTATTAGTTTTTAATCACATCATTCTTAAACTGCATTGATGGAAATGCCCAGCTTGTCTTACCCTGAACCTTACTTTTAGCATTCATTGTCACACAGCTGCTGTGCAGTTGTATCAGAAGTCATTGTAGGACAATGGCTTTGATTTTGGTAAATAGCCACTTGTAGTAGAGGTTACTGTGACATACCAGGTTGGGAGGGCAATGTATTAAAGGGGCCGGTGTAATATATGTGCGCTGAACACTCAGTTTTTACTCATTTAAAATCAGGCTCATAGTGAATCAGGTACTTGGCTGGATAAGTGATGATTGTTAGATAGCTGGGTATATTCAGCTAACTTGCTAAGCCAGATAGAATATGGACTTCAGAGAGGTTAATTATCAAAGGCTTTTCCAATGTGCGGTTATACATACACACATTTAGCCTGTATGGGCATAAGTTTACCCAAAGAGGTGAATTTTAAAAGCCCCAAGTATGCATTTATTAAGGGCTGTGTGAACAAGTCGGGCTTGCGTGCGCTGAGCGGGTTTTAAAAGCCGCCGAGCTAGGCGCAAATCTCCTGCAGTGCGCACATCTCGAAAGTTTTCCAAAAGGGGCAGGGCGCAGGTTTGATCTGCGCGGGGCATGGGCGTTTTGGGATGTGAACCTACAATGCGCACGTAAGTACTGACGCAACCTGGTGAGTAACTTTACTTCTGTTATGGATGCCGTGTCAGTTAAAATTTAAATAAAACTGGGCAAGATCTGTGGTGTTTTAAGGGTTGGGGCTAACTGGGGTGGGGGGTGAAGGCTATCAAACTGGAGGGGGGGAGGTTGAAAGGATCTGTCTCTTAACTGGATGACCTGGGGATGAACTGGTAAAACTGTGAATAGCGTCAGCGTGTACCCTTTTAAAATCTCCCGATTTATGTGGTAGAAGCGGGAATTGCATGCACATGCGTGTCAGCTTGAAATTTGGCACATGTGTACTAGACCAGGATATTTTATACTATGCATGTTTATGATATAAAATGGTCACATTCCTGTGTATGTGCACAAAGTGAGCAGAGATGTCCCGGGGTGCATTGCACTCATGCACCGTACTTTTGCATTTTCAAAAGAATGCGCTTAAATTTTCATGGAAAATGTCTGCACACAAACTGTTCTGGGTAATTGTGCGGGGGATCATTTTCGAAGAGAAACGATGCATGTACTTTCCCCATGCGTACATTTGATTTTAGAATTATGTGGACTATTATAAAATTATCTCCTCTGTATTTTGCTTTGGGGCAAAATGAGAATTGAAGTACTTGCATAGTTTATCTTTTTAAATTTTGATGCTTTGAAGATTGTAGCAGGATCAGCTGTTTGTGTCAAAGGGAAAAATATTTGCCTGTGACATGCAGGCCAATAATAATGGAATTAAAGCAGTGGAATCAACGAAATTAAATTCAGCTCAGTGCTGCTAACATGATTAACCTCCAATGAAGTACAAGAGGTCTATTTTTTATTGATGAAAATCTATGACAATTTAAGTGGATTGCCCCTTGAGAGCTATTGAGAAGTTATTAAAAAGGCAGAGCAGTAGCAGGTTACCTTCCAACGATAGTTTAGTGAAAACCGCATATGCTGGACTGACCCTGGGTAAATATCTGCCGGTAATCATTTTCTAAATAAAACCCTGACAGGGTGGCTGGTCTGGTGGCTCAGTGCTTTGCACTGGGTTTGATTCCTGGCTCAGATCTTCCACTTCCTGTGTGGAGCCTCTTGGCAGGAGGATGCCTGACTCGTTGCACAGTGATAACATCCAGTGGCTGCATTTAGCTTCCACGATCACAGGATTCTGTCGCTGCAGGTTGGGAGGGGAATTAAAATAGCTATGAATGAAGGCTTATGGCAGTAGATCACAGCTCCGGTTCTGACAAGCTGGAAACCCAAATGAGCAGGAGGAAATTTTTGGGTAAAAAAAAACCAAAACAAAAAACAGCCCTCATTCTGAAAGAGGTCTACCCCACTCACATTTGTTAGATAGTTAGAAAATGGAGTATAGAATTATTTTTTGAGCTGAATGAAGGAAATGGTGAGATACTCCGAGCCAGTCCAATGACTCCGTGTCTGTACACTACCATGCAAGAGTTCTGGGTTCAATCCTCAAGCCAGGCTTCGGTACTGAGGGCCAGATTGGAATTCTGAGGTGCAGGGATGAGCAAACTAAGGAGCAGGCCCCGCCGGGGGGGGGGGGGGCTGAACAGTCCTGAAGGAGGGCATGCTGGCTACCCGGTCAGGGAGGGAAAAAAATAGATATGCTGTTGGGTCTTGGTGCTATGGAGGCGCTGCAAGCTCGAGAGAAAGGGAGCTGCTATAGAACACAGTGACCTCATGGTAAGCAAGTCATAGCGTAGCCATGCATCTACTTCAGTGGGCTGCTTCTGGTGGGGTGGGCCCAGGTAGAGAGCTGCTTACTTTGTACTTCTAAAAATGTGCAAACCACTCATTTTCTTTCATGATAAGTGGGGGCTTCAAATATCCCCCTCCCTTCCAAACCCACCCCTCATCAGCCCTCATTCCCCCCCCCCCCCCAGATCAAAGAAACTCCCTGGGTCTTAGTGGGCCCCCAAGCCCCTCCCTTCAACCCCCCAGCCGTAAAAACGACCCTGGGCACCCCTAACCCCCTACCCTGACTTCCCCACCTTTTTAAAGGCCTGGTGCCGGTATACAGAGAAGGTCTGGAGCACTCCCTAGCTCCAAAATGGCATCAGCCTCATCCTGGCCCCCAGACCACCAAAGACTTTTTTTTTTTATGGCTAGGGTAGGGGGTAGGGGGAAGAGCTCAGGGGCCCAGTGGACTCCAGTGATTTTTTTTTTATATATTCTGGGGAGAGAAGGGATGGGGGTTCCTGGGGGATGGGTTTGGAAGAGGGGGGGGGAGGTATTTGAAGCCCCTGGGCCCATTTATTATGAAAAACGGGAGGGGTTTGAGAAGGGGATGGGTCATTGCTGTACATTTTTCAAAGTACAGTTTTTGGCTTGTGGGGAGCCAGAGCCGCCACAGAAGGTGGCTTGGGGGGGGGGGGGGGGGGGGCCCACAAAGCTCTCGGGTAATTTGTGATGGTTTTTGGGGGGGAGTGCTTTGGGTACTAATCACATAGTAATAAATGTTGCTAGAGTCAATTTTTAAGGGTATTATAAAGCTTGGAGATAACTGCACAGAGAGGCAGTTACTACCATAAGAAGGTTGCTGGGTGGACTGGATGGACCATATTGGGTCCTCTTCTGCCATCATTTCTATGCTTCCTTTGGGACCATCGGGACCTGTGCTAGCTTCCCAATGCTCCTGCGGGAAAATAGCTACACTTTCTTCATCCGTGATAAAATAGCAGGGCTAAAGTTTTTTCAAGGTCAGCCGTGTTATTTTATTTGACTACTATTTGGTATACAGGAGCTGCTTTGCATGAATTTGCAAAATTCATGCATGCAAGTACCATGGAAATCAGCTCATTGTAATAGGGGCAGGTTTCAGGAAGAAAAATCATGTGATATCGCATTTTCGTGCAATATATGGCATTTATTGCACATTAAACACTGTTTAACATTAATTGTAGCCATAAAGCAGTTTAGTAAATCTCCCTATAAGTTTGTACCTGAGGCAATGAAGGGTAAAGTGACTTGCGAAAGTAACAAGGAGTGGCGGTGGGATTTGAACCTTGGCTTCCCTAGTTTGTTCACTTAAGAACATAAGAAAATGCCATACTGGGTCAGACCAAGGGTCCATCAAGCCCAGCATCCTGTTTCCAACAGTGGCCAATCCAGGCCATAAGAACCTGGCAAGTACCCAAAAACTAAGTCTATTCCATGTTACCATTGCTAGTAATAGCAGTGGCTATTTTCTAAGTCAACTTAATTAATAGCAGGTAATGGACTTCTCCTCCAAGAACTTATCCAAACCTTTTTTAAACACAGCTATACTAACTTTTTTTTTTTTTTTTATATCCTAACAAAGTATGCAATTGTTTCTTAATTCCTTGGGTCTCATACTTTTTTTTCAGCATGTAAGTGTAAAGAACCCTATTGGGCCACTACTAAGAGGTTTCCCCATATTGTTAGGGACAAATGGAGCAGTAGTTTGGTTAGGTGTTAGCTCCCCTATAGTGAAATCCAGTGAGTATAAAACCCAGAGCCACCATTTTGTAACATGGATTTTTAGTTAGCCTTTGCAGGAGACATAATATCTCTGTGTCTGCTGATTGTGTGGTGGGTTTTGGGTTTTTTTTACCCACTTGTAATATGCCAAGTTTTATCCATTTTGATTTGGGATAATGGAGGTGTTATTCACCCTTCCTTCCTCACTTTTTGGTTGTATTTTCAAGCTAACTTTATTTTTTCACCATCTGTCTCCCTCAGTTCCCAAGGACCCAGGGACTTGATGCTTAACATCTATAAGGAGTTGGGAGTCTTTCACTGAAAGAAATCCAGTGGCCTTTTAGAAGTTCTGCAGGGAATGAATTACCATTCATTCTTAGGAGAAGGAGAAGTGGATTTTGGAGAAGATGAATCCACTGAATATTCATGAGCCTGGATGCCATTAGTAGACTGTGGCACAGGGTTGTAAAAAGTAGAAATGAACCCTTAGCAACAGGAGTCAGCAGAATTGCATCTTCACTGACCAATTATCGCCCAATTTCATTGTTACCTTTCATTGCTAAAGTGGTTAAATCAGTCGTGTTAAAAACAGCTTAATGACATAGTAAAATGGCAACATATTAATTGACATCAGATAAAAACTAAATGGTCCAGCAAGTTGCATGTGGTAGTAACTGCTGTTCCATGCAGCTACCCCCCCATGCAGAAAGTTAATATAGTTTACTTGAGTTCTTCATTCGTATCTGCTATCCTGTAAGAATCCACAGTGTTTATTCCATGCCCTTTTGAATTCCAATTCTGTTCTTTTCTTCACCACCTCTTCCGAGAGGGCATTCCAGAAATCCTCCACCCTCTCTATGAAGAAATATCTTCTGATGTTGGTTCTCAGTCGAGCCCCCCCCCCCGATCCCTAGTTCTATAGATTCCATTCCAACGAAAAAGTCTGAGGTTTGTGCATCATTAACACATTTCAGATATCTGAATGTCTGTATCATATCTCCCCTGCACCTTCTCTCAACCCTGGGTATACATATTTAGATCCTTCAGTGTCTCCCCATAGGTCTTCCGATACAACCCCACACCATTTTGGTTGCCTTTCTGTGGACCACGTCCAACTTGTCTCTGTCCTTATAGGTACGGTCTCTAGAACTGAACACAGAACTCCAGGTGAGGCCTCACCAAAGACCTGTATAAGAGCATTAACATCTCTTTTTTCCTGCTGGTTATTCCTCTCTCTATGCAGCCCAGCATCCTTCTGGCTTTACATTGCTTCATTGCTTTCTGATCTCAAGACACTATCACCCCAAGAACCCTCTCCTGGTCTGTGCACATTAGTGTTTCACCTCAGTCACATGGATCTTTTGGATTACTGCACCCTAGATGCATTACTCTGCACTTCTTGGCATTGAATCCCAGCTGCCAAAACTTTGACCACTCTTCAAGCTTTCTTACATTTTTTTTTATTCTCTCTGTTCCTTCAGGCATGACCACTCTGTTGCAAATCTTAATATCATCTGCAAATAGACAAACGTTTCCTTCTAAACTCTCCATAATGTCACTAACAAAGATATTGTATAGGACCAGTCCCAAAATTGATCCTTGAGGCATGCCACTTAACACTGTTCCCTCTTCAGAATAGGTTCCATTTACCATTACACACTACCTCCTGTCAGTCAACCAATTTGTAATCTATTCCACCACCTTGGTGTACCCATTCTCAGGCCTTTCATTATATTCATCAGCCTCCTGTGCAGAACCATATCAAAAGCCTTGCTGAAATCCAAGTAAATCACATTGAGTGCTCTTCCTTGATCTAATTTTCTGGTCACCAAACCAAAAAAACCAATCAGATTTGTTTGGCAGAACCTTCCTCTTGTGAAACCTTGTTGCCTTGGGTCCAACAGCCCACCAAATTTCAGATAGTTCACTATCCTTTCCTTTAGCAGAGTCTCCATCAATTTTCTCACCACCAAAGTAAGGCTAACAGACTTGTAGTTTCCAGCAACATCTATGTTATTGCTTTTTTGCAATGGGGCCACCACAGCTCTTCTCCAATCTTTGTGCCCTGTTCCCATTCAATAGATCAGGTCTTTCAGCAGACAAGCTGCCAGCACACCTCTGAACTCCCTTAATATCAATGGATATACCTTGTACAACTCCATGGTCTTGTCCACTTTCAGGTTTCCTAGTACTTCTGTAAATGGGTTGAATCTACTCCACTCCCTTCCACGCTCTTGTCAATCAATAATGGTCTTTCTCCATGATCTTCTTTAATGAACACTGAACTAAAGTATTTGTTTATTTCTATTATTTTTTCATTTTAATGTTTGCTGATTGTGATGTTTTGTTTTATGTTTATGTTTATTTTTGTAATCCGCCTAGCATGATATAGTCACTATAGGCATAATAGAAATATTTAAAATAAATAATTAAACCTTTCTCTACATATTTGGGCAGATTTTAAAAGGGTTACGCGCGCCGAGCCTATTTTGCATAGGCCCGGCGACGCGCATATGTCCCCGGGCTTTGTGAAAGGGGCGGGGGCGGGACCAAGGCCTCCGGCACAGTGGCCGTGCTGGGGGATCGCGCGCCGGCACTTGGCTGGTGCACACAAATCTACGCCTGCCCACAGGCAGGCGCAACTTATGAAATAAAGGTATGGGGGGTTTAGGTAGGGAGGGAAGGGAATGGAGGGAAGGGGGGTGGTGGAAGGAAAGTTCTCTCTGAGGCCGCTCCAGAGCGGCCTCGGATTGAACAGGGAAAGCCATCGGGGCTCCCCTATGGCTCGGCGCGCACAAGGTGCCGACTCTGGATTTTATAACATGCGCGCGGTTGCACGTGCATGTTATAAAATCGGGCATACATTTGTGCACGCCGGGTAGCACATACAAATGTACCCAGTGCGCTTAGGTTTAAAAATCCGGCCCATTGCTCCTTGTCTTCTTTCCAATTCACAGCAGGGGAAAAGGGGAATTGGATTCATACAGCAACCAAGGAGGGGCCCAACTTTTACGGTCTGGGGAACAAATAATCATGGGGATAACTTGCTGATGCAGCTGTTACTACCCTTAACCAATACTTTTGATGCAACTCCAACATTGTTCTCCGCTTCCACAGCAAGAAGTAAAGGAGGATTGGATTCAGACAGCAACCAATGAGAGCCCTGATTTTTATGGTATGGGAAACTGATAAGCATGGGGGTAACCTGCACAATGTGGCAGATACTTTTATAAGCTTACTAGGCAGACTGGATGAGCCATTTGGTCCTTTTCTGTCGTCATTTCTATGTATCTATGTTTCAGTCTTACAATGCCACCTCTTGTTTTCTTCCGTTTTCTGATGTATCTGAAAAATGTTTTATCACCTCGCTTTACCTATTTGGCAACCCTTTCTTTTGCTTTCCTGATTACTTTCCTCATCCCCTTCAGTTTCCTCAGAGATTCTTCTCTATGTTCCATTTTTTGGGATCCTTTGTATATCTTGAAAGCTAATCTTTTTGCCTTTATTTTTTCAATCACCTTGAGAACGAGATCGGTTTATTCTTCCTCTTATTTTTCCTTACTTTTCTTACATAAAATTTTGTTGCCTGGTTTTTTTTTTTTCAAATTATTTTTAGTAAATTTTCAGAAACAGTACAGAAGATGAAAAGCAAGTAATACCACAAAACAGGAAAAGTTTTCCAACATTTTATCCCCAACACCCAAACCCACCCACTGAATTAAAACCAAGATTATGCAATAGTCAAATATTGAGCAAAGATCAGCAGAAGTCATCCAGAGAATATAACTTGTAGCACAAGCTGAATATCATTCAGTGCAGATTGATCTTGTTACTGGTGGCTAGTACGAGGAAGTCAGTGGATATAGTCATTGAATCCATTGGCATGGATTTGTAAAAGCCTTCCCATATTGTAGGGAAAGAGATTGCCTTCTTGCTAGACTTATTATTGTTCAATTTGTGCTCCATCATAAACATTTCTAACATATGCTTAGTTCGATGTAAACCGAGTTGATTTGATTTGTATCAAGAAAGTCGGTATATAAAAGCCTTAAACAAATAAATAAATAAATAAATAAGCTTCATCAGCACGGCGCCAACACCGAGTGAGAAGTCAGTCTTGCTCCCTCTCCTACCTGGCCTTCTCCATCATCCAGGCTAGGCACCCGCGCCACTGCCTTGACTGCTCTGATTCTCCAGCCACTCCAGGGAAATGCCCACACCTTGGCTGATCGCTTCGCCCAACGACGACGACATTATCAGGCACAGGGCTTCATCAGCATGGTGCCCACACCGAAGGCACTTGCGCTGTAGGGCGCACGCACAAAGGAGCGTGACAAAGGTGTTCCTTTGTTGTGCTTCTTCATGCATGCCTTGTTCGCGCATCAAAACTGACCTATAATGACAGCCATGGGCTACAATGAGTACAGTTTGCCTTCTAATTCTATTCAGTTCCCAATCCCAGTAATCACAGGCCAAGGACGATATGGTGCAGGCAGTATTCAACAGCTCCATATGTTAGAACCCTCACTGACTTTCTCACCTCTGGAACATTTGTTTGTCTATGTATTACGGAAACTTGACTGAAAGACTATAACATTCGTTATTTAATCAATGCTGCCCACCAAATTTCTCATACTTTCATAAGCCCAGACAGAGGCGATGTGAAGGAGGTTTAGCTATGTTCTTTAAATCCCAATTTAAATTTTCTATGATAGATGTCTCCATACCTGCTCCATACGAGCTGCTATATCTAACCTACTGCCCCCCAGGACTTCTTGACTATAACACTTCCCATCTCTGCGAATTGATTCTTAATCTCAATTTAAATCCATCTATGACCATAATTCAAGGTGACTTTAATCTCCCCTCACTACCCTCCTCAATCTTAGCCCCTAACCAAATCTTGTTCGATACCCTGCTCTCCTGTGGCTGGAACCAAATCATCTCCTCTCCCACTCACAAAAAGGCAATTGCCTAGATATGGTATTTGTCAACCCCTCTGGTTTCCACCCAAATAAAACAGATGTCTCATAACTGAAATTTCTTGGCGTGACCACTTTCTTGTCTCCTTTTCACTCAGATCCAAATCTCTTGAGCAAATCTCACACAGAAATAATACCATCACCTTGAAACGAGGGCATCTAGATCCTGAGACCCTTGTATCCAACCTCATACTTATTCTTGACAACACCTTCTGTAACTCGCCCGAAGAATTTTTAGAAGTCTGGAATACTTCCTTAACATTTACCCTTGATAAACTTGTCCCTTTGAAACCATTCTTAACCAGGAGAACTAACGCAGCCCTGTGGTTCAATACCTTACTTCAAGCCAAAAAAATGTGAGCTGAGGAAATGCAAGAAGAAATAGCGGAAAGACCCTACACAGACAAACAAAATACTCTATGATGACAAGAGGCCATCAGCTCTGCTAAGAAAACGTATATCAACACAAAATTGGCTTCTACACTGTTACGCGCCCTGCCCGCGGCCGTCCCATGCACGGGACTGCTCACCTGCATAGTTCCTCAGCGGGTCCCGGGACGACCTCCCTCCCGGTAGTTGCTAGCCCAGCTAGGCCTTGGTGTCCCATGGCGGCGGTCGCTGGGCCTTCACTGCGCGCCAGGCCTCACGCCGAGGTTCAGCGTCTTCCTCCATGCTCGCCACGCCCATACGCTTGCGGCCTGCTCCGAGACTTGTAGGATTGAGGGTGGGCCTGTGTTCTGTGGCGCATCCTGATTGATCTACAATATAAGGAAGTTCCTGACTTCACTTCCTTGGCATGTGGTGCAGTGCCTAAAGTGAAGAAACCTTGATCCAAAGGTCATGGGTTCAAGTCCCACTCCCAGCGCTTCCAAGAATTGATTCCAAGTTCGTGGGTCCCAACCCACACATCCAAGAACACTTGTTTCCAAGCTTGTGGGTCCCAGCTCCCACTTCAAGAATTCCTAGAACCTGAACATCACTGTCCTGTTCAGTGTCTTGCCCCGGACTTTGTTCCTGTCAATCGGTTCCCTGACTGATCGTTCTGTCCGGTCTTCCATGTTCCTGCTGATGGCCGGAGACGTGGCCCGGCCGGATGAAGATTGAGCAGTGCTTCGGGTCGGCTTGTATGCTAGATTGTCTATGTGCTTGTTCCTAGTCTCATTCTAGGATACTTCTGTTCCTGAGTCCTGCCTGTTCCTGTATTCGTCTATCTGCCTTCCCAGGTAGTATCCTCAGACTGACTTCTGGTACTGACCTCTGCTTGTTCCTGACCTGCTGCCTGTCTACGACCCCAGCTAGTTCCTGACTTGTCTGTCTGCCTCCTGCCTCAAGGACCTCAGCCTGTTCCAGACCTGTCTGCTGCCTGCCTCTAGATCTCTGCTTCCTTCTGACTACATCTGACCTCTGGTATCTGACCCTTGCTTTAGTGACCACTCAGATTGACCTTTCACCTGCCTGACCTCGCCTCCAGATTCTGGCTCTGTTCCTTGCCTTGTCATCACCAACTCTGTTCTGGTTCTCCCTGCTCCAGCTCAAACCTGACCATACTCCTTCTGTGTCTGTGGGTATGCCGGACTTCCATTCTCTTAGGAGACCCTGCGAGGCCCACCTAAGTCCAAGTGGCCCGGGCTCCTCCGGGGGGGACCTCGGGCTTCCAGTGGTGAAGCTCTACCTAGCCTCTGTCTCCTTCAGTGCTCCGCCCCTTGGGCCAGTTACCTCCTGTTCCCTTTCAGGAGCCATTCCATCCTTGCCCCAGGACAAGGGTCCACCCCCAAGCACAACATACACTAAACCCTAGAGAATTATATTTCTCTGCCAAGAAAGTAATCAACCCCAGCTCAATTCATTCTGCATTTCCACCCACGCTCCCTGGGATGAGCATCTCAGAGACATTGCATCCTACTTTAATAGTAAGACAGAAACTGTAAACAACACCTTCAATAACTCTCCTATCGACAAAACCGATGAATTTGACCACCAGTGGTCCAGTCTGGGAATGTTTCAACCTTAACATAACATCTGATATGACTGAGATTATCAATGAAACCATCGTTTAATCCCCTAAACCCATGCCATACTACACTACTTAAACTGATTAAACTTGATATTGCCCCTTTCATTTCTAATTTCATTAATTCGTCATTCTTGACCTACTAAAATAGGCTTCAATCTGGTCCAAATTTAAAAATCCTTCAGCACATCCCACTCTTATCTCCAACTACCACCCGATCTCTTCTCTACCTTTCATGGCCAAAGGCATAGAAACTACAGTTCTCGACCAATTCTGCAAATTATAGACTCCAATAATATCCTTAAACAATATCAATTTGCGTTTAGGAAACATCACAGCACTGAATTACTGCTGCTTTCCAGATTTGACACGGTGAGATGAAGTTTCGATCAGGGTTCAGCCTTCCTTCTATGTCTCCTTGACATATCTGCTTTTGACACAGTAAATCATCCCATCTTACTTTCCAGATTGCAATTAATTAGAATAACTGGCTCTGTTCTGTCCTGGTTCTCCTTGTACCTCTGTAACAAGGCCCAACAAGTCCATACCGACTCTTTTATGTCCTCTGTGACGTCTCTGAGCTATGGGGTATCCCAAGGATCTGCTCTCTCTGCTGCATTATTTAACGTCTACCTAACACCATTATGCCATGCCCTTGTTGGACTTGGAGTTCATTATAAGATCTATGCTGATGATATACAATTCTTTTTTTCTCTGAAAGAAACATGGCCCCTTAAGGAATCATTCCTTATCCACTGTCTTGTAACCATCCAAAAATGGCTTCATAGCAATAAATTAGTTCTCAGCCTATCTAAAATAGAAATCATTGTTTTATCACATTTACTTTTGAAAACACACCCAACAAGTTTTCATTCGATGCCCATTCCATCACGATCTTCCAAACTATAAGCAATTTAGGAGTCAAAATTGACCCTATCTCTCTATGCGTGACCATATAAGAACCATTACCAATATATCCTTCCACAGATCACTCCGTCTTCTCAAGCTCCTTCTTGAACATTCTGATTTCTGGTCAGTCCTCCAATCTTAATTATTCTCCAGGATAGACTACTGTAATGCTCTCCTAGCAGGTCTACCATTATACCGACCCAACCTCTTCAGATCATACAAAATTCGGCAGCAAGACTTCTAATTAGCACTCTCATTCTTGTACATATCACTCCTGTCCTCAGATCACTACACTGGCTCCCAGTCTCATCCTGTATAACAGTACAAGCTCTTCATAATCATACACTCCACCATTTACAATTTACCTCCCCATAGGTCTCCTCGATACTAAAAATCCATTCTCCCACCTGACCCCTCAAGTCAGCAAATCTAATGCTATTAGATGTCCCATCTCCAAAGCTTATCCACCTTGATGAAACCAGAGAAAGTGCTTTCTTCTCTGCAGGTCCTCTCCTATGGACCAGCCTACCAAAAGAAATAAGATGCCTCCGAGAAAGAACAATCTATAAAAAAAAAGACCTAAAAACTTTCCTTTTCAAGAAAACATTCCCAAACCTAAGTGATAAGTTATCACCCCCTACACATCCCTCCTCAGGGAGTTCTATTTAGCTGACTAGTGGCCACTCTACCTCCTCCTGTCTCAACAGAGTTAACTCCCATGCTTCGAGATGTTGCTGCTTCATAATGAAGACTCTAGTCTCTTTCCTCTCCCCCCATATAATGCATAATCTATTATAACTGCTCTGTAAACAGTTCTTTGTAAAGCATATACACTGCGTTTCCTGTTCTATGTAAACCAATGTGATGTTCCCAACGAATGTCGATCCAGAAAAACTTTAAATAAATAAATAAATAAATAAATGTAATATGCTGTTCTATTTTATCCACCTGATTTATATATGTTCATATTGTACCACTCTCTGCCCTTATCTGCTTGATTTATGTATGTTCATATTGTACCCCGCTCTGAACGTAAGAAGGGCAGATAATAAATGCTTTTAAAATAAATAAATAAATAAATAAATAAATAAATAGACATGTTTCCCAAATATCCATGGAAGGTGGTTCTGATAACAACCATTTAAACAGTATACATTTCTTGCCAATGTAGCAAGATTTAATTAAAAATTTCTTATGCAACTTGCCTATATTCTGCTCAGTAGATATATAGCCCAAGAGACAAAAAGACGCAGATAAAGGACATGGTTTGCCTGTCAACAAATGGATTTTCTTTACAATTCCCTCCCAAAAATCTACAGTGTTTCGGCAAAGCCATAAACAATGATACAAATTTGCCTGTTCTGCAGCATATTTGGAATATTGTGATGAGTTTATTTTCATCAGGTAAGTCTTAATGGGAGAAATAATAGATTGGTACTGTGATTCTTTAAAATTGACATTAATTACATTATGAAACCTTGCAGAGTGCACTCATTAAGTATCTTCTCATCTAAAGAGCGCATACAATCTTTAAGAACTTTAGTGGATTTTTTTGGCATAACATGGCCTCTTGGAGGTCCCGTCAGCCTGTTTAGCTCATCTAATAGAAACCCTAGGCAGAGCTTTCTCTGTCACTGGCCTTTGTTTTGGAATACATTACCTAACCATCTGAAGATAATTACATGTTCCTCGACTTTTAAAAAACAGTTAAAAACTTCCTTGTTTAAAATTGCCTTTGAAGAAGATGCCATGTGATCTATAGCCTATTGATGTTACTGTTTGCAGAATGATAGCTCTCTGATTTTTGAAGTTATGCGGACTAGTCATCAATGACCAAGCTTGTGTTTTTGCATAATTGATGTTTCGTTTTATGTGATTTTATGAATGCCGATTTGTTACCTGCCTTGACTCTTGAGAAAATGCAGGATCAAAATGTTTTTAAATAAATAAATAAAGGACCACTGGCAGCAAGCAAGCAAATGTTCACAGAAAACTCTTTGTACACATTAGACATTATCATGTAGCAGCAAGCAAAAAAGAAAATATGATAAATAACCGATTTACATTAACCTGTTTAAGTCCTTTCTACAAAATCATGAAAGGACTTGAACAGATTAATGTAAATCGGTTATTTACTCTCTCAGATAATAGATGGACTAGGGGGTTACTCCATGAAGTTAGCAAGTAGCTCATTTAAAACAAACTGAAGAAAATTATTTTTCGCTCAGCGCAGAGTTAAGCTCTGGAATTCATTGCCAGAGGATGTGGTTTTGGAAGCTAGTGTAACTGGGTTTAAAAATGTTTGGATAAGTTCCTAGAGGAAAAATCCACACACTGCTATTAATTAATAAACAATAATAGCTTGAGATCTATTTAATGTTTGGGTACTTGCTAGGTACTTGTGACATGGATTGGCCGCTGTTGGAAACAGGATACTGACCCTGATGGACTCTTGGTCCGACCCAGTATGGCATATCTTATGTTCTTAATGATGTTTTATTGAATTAAAGTGACCGGAAAAACAGAGGTCACTTTAATTCAACCCTGTTTTGCACTTTTTCAAGGCATCCACAGGTGACAAACATTAAATGCTCTTGATTGCATATTATGTTGCACTGTAGATAATTGCCTGCTCCTTTTGTGCACATGAATAGTCTGAATTGGGCCCTAGGGTTTGATATTCTGGAAAGAAACTGAAAAGAGTCTTAGAAATTAATAGGAAAAGCTGCAGGAAAATATCAGCAGTTTAATGAGGAACTTTTACTGCTTTAGAACAAAGAAACTGGAAGAAAGGGATCAGTGTTTCCTAGAACATTTTTGGTGGCTGATAGTATTGGAAGATTGTTTGAAGTTTTTATAATTACCACCTAATCATGGAATTAATGGAAAGGAACAACAAAACAACTAATTAATCAAAGTACCAGGAAGCAACTATTGTACAGTATAATAGCTGGACAGAGTAGATTAGCTAGACATGTAAAAAAAATAAATTAGATACAGAAATAGTCTTTCTATATTCTTATTATTATGTCAGTAATTAAAATATTATACAGCACTTTGAAAAAAAAAATAACCATTGTGGAAAGGACTCCATAATTATAAAATATGAGCAGAATCATGGCATTATCAGAATATACTTATGTAACTGCTAATTGAGAAGATAGCAGCTGTTAAAAGCATGGCAGAGAGAAAAGCAGTATGCTGTTTACAGGAGTTCAACATTTTTTCCACCTTGAACTGTATGTCTTCTTCCAAAGTTACTTCTGTGGCAGTGGGAAGCTTCCTGGAGGGCCAAGAGAGGATTACCGGTTTCAAAAAGGAGGCAGCAAAACACTGCACGGAGCGGCAGTAGCCACAGAGGCATTCACGGAGCGGGATGCCAGTGGTTGGTGTTCCACCTTCACGGAGCGGAAGGATGGAAGGCTGCCATCTCCAAATTAAAAAAAAACTAAACCCAGGGGAGGGTAAGAGTATGTAAAATTAACGGAGAATTCAAAGGCTATAGGTATTACCAATTATTAGGCTTATTCAATATTTGTTGATAGTTAATGTGGCTTTCAATGCATACTTCACTTTCAATGCATATACAGCATAGCTCTCTGCTTCAACAGCAGGGGAGAAGAAAAACATACTTCATGCATATCCAGCATAGCTCTCTGCTTCAACGGCAGGGGAGAAGTAAAACTAATACTTCACGCATATCCAGCATAGCTCTCTGCTTCAATGGCAAGGGAGAAGAAAAACTAATACTTCACGCATATCCAGCATAGCTCTCTGCTTCAACGGCAGGGGAGAAGAAAAACAACCAATAAGGGCTGAATAACATAGTCTGGGTAAACAAATAAGTAGCTTGCTTATTGCGGCGGTTACTACCCCTAACTAATCAAGCTTGATATTTCACTTGGATGCAGCTCCATCACTGCTCTCTACATTAATGGTGGGGGTGAAAGGGAAATAGAACCAAAGGTTACTAAGAGCCAAGAGAAACAGATAAGTATGAGAAAAAAGAAGTGTGAAGCTTGCTGGGCAGACTGGATGGGCCGATTGGTCTTCTTCTGCCGACATTTCTATGTTTCTATGTTTCTATATGGAACAGGTCATGAATTCCTAGTGTTTTGGGAAGCTTTAATTGGAATGTAACATAACCCTTCTGCTGTTGAATGGGGTATGATCCAATGAAACACAGCGCCATGCAAAGAGAAGGAACTCTGAGCCATAGGTGTTGGGTATTCTGGTATAAAACCCATCAAACAATCTTCACCGAAGAACAAAACCACTGTTTCTAAGGCAATTCAAATTCAGAGAGGAGGCACTGAACCACTAAGTCATAAACTGAAAGAAAGGAATGTAGCACTCACTTATATTGTACATAATGAAAAAGGAGAGATCCCTGTTATTTCTTCATCAAACACTGACAATCCTTCGATAGTCCATCAAAATATGATGTCCAAATTTGAGAGACAACTGCAAATACTGGGAGGATTTCAGGACAGAGTGAAATTCCATATAGATCAAATCAGCAACATGCGTTGAGCAGTCCAGCAAAGTAGGAGCAGAGAACTTCAACCAACTGAATAAAATACACTTCTGTGCAATTAAAACAAATTTAGCAAGAAAGAATCTATTAATAAAATTTGACTATCTAGGTAATTTTAAGATACAGAATAGTGGGGGGAAAAAAATTCCTTTTCCTGTTACAACTCCTAAATGATAATCAATATTTTTCCAAAACAATTGTATCCTAAAACATTCCCACCAACAGTGAAAAAAGTACCTCTTTCCCCACACTTTAAACAAGTAGCAGACTCTTTCCTGGGTGGTAGCTCCTAAGATAGAACTTAACATTGTGTAACTACAGCAAGGGTTATTTTTCCCTATATGCATTATTTTGCCCTTGTCCAAGCTAAATTTCATCTGCCATTTGGAAGCCCAATCTTCCAGTCTCGCAAGTTCCTCCTGCAATTCATCACTACCTGCTTGAGATTTAACGGCTCTGCATAATTTTATGTCATCTGCAAATTTGATCACCTCACTCATTGTACCCCTTTCCAGATCATTTATAATTATATTTAAAAATATATTTAAAAGCTCTGGTCCAAGTATAGATCCCTGAGGCACTCCACTGTTTACCTTTATCCACTGTGAAAACTGACCATTTAATTCTACTCTCTGTTTCCTGTTTTTTGAACAACCTGCAATCCACAAAAGGACATCACCTTCTATCCTATGACTTTTTAGTTTTCCTAGAAGCCTCTCATGCGGGACTTTATCGAACACCTTCTAAAAATTCAAATACACCACATCTACCAGTTCACCTTTGTCCACATGTTTATTCACCCCTTCAAAAAAATGTAGATTTGTGAGGCAAGACTTCCCTTGGGTTAATCCATGCTGGCTGTGTCCCATCAAATCATATCTATCTAAATGGTTTGTTATTTTATTCTTTATAACAGTTCCATGATTTTTCCTGGCACTGAAGTCAGGCTTGTAGGTCTACAGTTTCCCGGATCACCCCTGGATCCCTTTTTAAATATCGGGGTTACATTGGCCATCTTCCAATCTTCAGGTAAATTGGATGATTTTGATGATAGGTTACAAATTTTTACTAAAAGGTCTGAAATTTCATTTTTTAGTTCTTTCAGAACCCTGGGGTGTATACCATCTGGTCTAGGTGATTTACTACTCTTCAGTTTGTCAGTCAGGCTTACCACATCTTCAGATTCACCGTGATTTGGTTCAGTTGATCTGAGTCATCACCCATGAAAACGTTCTCCAGAATGGGTATCTCTCCAACATCCTCTTCAGTAAACACTGAAGCAAAAAAATTGTTTAATCTTTCTGCGATGGCCTTATCTTCTCTGTACCCCTTTAACCCCTTGATCATCCAACAGTCCAACTGACTCCCTTACAGGCTTATGAGTATTATGAGTTTTTGCCTCTATGGCCAGCTTCTTTTCAAATTTTCTCTTAGCCTATCTTATCAATGTCTTATATTTAACTTGCGAATGCTTATGCTTTATCCTATTTTCTTCTGATGGATCCTTCTTCCAATTTTTGAATGAAGACCTTTTGGCTAAAAAGCCTCTTTCACCTCACCTTTTAACCATGCCGGTAATCATTTTGCCTTCCTTCCTCCTTTCTTAATGCATGGAATTCATCTGGTCTGTGCTTCTAGGATTGTATTTTTTTTAACAATGTCCATGCCTTTTGCACACTTTTTACCTTTGTAGCTGCACCTTTCAGTTTTTTCTATTTTTCTCATTTTCTCAAAGTTTCCCTTCTGAAAGTTTAGTGCTAGAGCCGTGGATTTACTTATTGTCCCCCTTCCAGACATTAATTCAAATTTGATCATATTATGATCACTGTTGCCAAGCGGCCCCACCACGTTACCTCTCTCACCAAATCCTGCGCTCCACTGAGAATTAGATCTAAAATTGCTCCCTTTCTCGTCAGCTCCTGAACCAGTTGCTCTATAAAACTGTCTTTTATTCCATCCAGGAACTTTATCTCTCTAGCATGCTCTCATGTTTCACTTACCCAGTCAATATTGTGGTAATTGAAATCTCCCTTTATTACTGCACTACCAGTTTGGTTAGCTTTCCTCTTAGCATTTCACTGTTCATTTCACCATTTTGGCCAGGTGGATGGTAGTATACTCCTATCTCTATTCTCATCCCCAACACACAAGGGATTTCTATCCATTCTAAGCCCGGCGCAACATGGTTTCAGAAAACTCCTTAGCACAGAGACACTTCTACTCTCCCTCACCGACTCCATCCTCAGAGGCCTGGACAAAGGCACATCCTACCTCCTAATCCTCCTAGACATTTCAGCAGCCTTTGATACCATCAACCACAGCACCCTGCTAACCAGACTAAAAGAGATTGGTCTATAACACCACACTCAAATGGTTTGACTCATATCTCTCCGGCAGATCCTACTCAGTAATAAACTCATCACAATCCAAAAAAATCCCCCTCCCACACGGTGTACCCCAAGGATTATCCCTCTCCTCCACCCTTTTCAACATCTATATGCTCCCCCTCTGCAACCTACTTTCCAAAAGAGGTCTTACTTATTACATATACGCAGATGATGTACAAATTCTGCTCCCCCTTAAATCATCCATCGAAAACACTCTGAAATCCTGGAACTCCCACCTTGCGGACATCACTCTACTCCTCGCACAAATGTCACTCTCCCTCAACCACAAAAAAACTGAAATCCGACATATAGCAAACCACACCACCTTCAATCTCATACCCCATAACGCAACAACTTCCACGAACCAACAATTAACCCTTTCAGCCAGGAACCTCGGCATAACCCTGGACGCCGAAATCAACCTTAAAAAGCACATCAACATCATCATAAAAGACAGATTTTACAAACTACAGATCCTCAAAAGATTCAAACCACTCCTCTTCTCACACGACTACAGAACCGTCCTCCAAACCCTACTCTTCTCAAAGCTTGATTATTGCAATTCTCTCCTACTCGGCCTCCCTAACACCACGATCAGACCACTGCAGCTACTACAAAACGCAGCAGCCAGATCACTCGCAAATATAAAAAAATCGGACCGTATCACTCCCATCCTCAAGGACCTCCACTGGCTACTCATCACCTTCCGGATACAACTCAAATCCCTATCACTCATCCATAAGACACTCCACAATGACAAATTGGACTGGCTAAGCACGCCCCTATGCTTCCAAACACCTCAACGAAACCTCTGTTCCTCCAACACCGGTCTTCTCCCCACCCCCACCCCAAAAGAAGCATGTCAAACCGCAATGAGAGAACGTGCACTATCCGTAGCCGGGCCGTCATTTTGGAACAACCTTCCAGCTCAACTAAGAACTGAACCCTCCACGCAGCTCTTCAAAAAACACCTAAAAACTTGGCTCTTCCGACAAGCCTACACCCAATCACCCAAAAACCCCAGTCCCATCCCCTCCATCCCCAGTCCCACCCCCCCTTAGCGCCCAGGTCCCCCCTCCCACCCCATCCCTTGCTTTTCTCTGCCTCGTAATGTCTTAAAGTTTCCCCGCACTTTAGCATATTCCTGGTCAAATCATGCCTTGTTTGACACACTTTCCACTCAGTTACTCTTTTTTAAGTTACCCATGTTATAGGCTAGCTACGATTTTTACGTTTCATTGTAAGAAATAAGTATCCCCCACTTATTTCAGTTCATTATTCTGTAAACTGATGTGACATCAGTGATATAATGTCGGTATATAAAAATGTATCAATAAATAAATAAAGATTCTGTTATGCAGAGTGGTGGACCCTTGCCGAGACGAAGTTGGCGCCACCTATAGGGGAATGCCTCGATAGGTCCTTGTCGGGAGGTGGATGCAGGCGATGGAGACCCAACCGGACCTTCATCTATACCAGCCTTCTTTCCCCGCAGGTTGAGCCCTTGGATGCCGGGGCCATCAGGACTTAGGTGCAGGCTCAGATGAAGATGAAGGCAAAAGGCAGCAGCAAGGTCAGGTGTTCCAGAGGTCGGGGCTGGTAGCAGACAGGAGAATCCAGGAATGGGCCAGAGGTTGAAGCAGGTGGCTAACAGAAGAATCGACGAGCGAGCAGATGGTCAGGGCAGGTGGCAGACGAAGCAGAATCCAGGGACGAACAGAGTCAAAACCAGAAGATCCAACCAAGAGGATCAGGAACAGATGATGTGGACGAGGCAGATGAGTCAGGCAAGGTAGGGTCAGGAACGGATGAGGCAGACGAGGCAGGGTCAGGAACAACGAGGCAGACGAGGCAACCAGCGGCTCTAAGGCAGAGTGAGACCTGTTGCAGAGGCAACTATCGCTTGCCAGGGCTGGGGTTAAATAGGCCCCCAGGCTGCCACGTCATCAATGAGGGCTGCGGCATTTCCTGCCACTGGCCCTTTAAGATAGGGGAGGCGTGCACGCGTGCGCCTAGGGAGCCGGGTGCGGACCGTGTGTCGGATGGCATCCCTGCCACGTAGCATGAGCAGGGCTGGAAGCCGCCAGCCCCGGAGGTCCCTGGAGCAGCGGTAGGCCACACCGAAGGTCCAATGGCACAGCGGGTAACAGATTTAATTGTACATTTAGTCTCATGCAGGATCTGTGTCCTGTTAGACTCTATGCCATCCCGGACATAATGCACCACCCCGCCACCAATATGCTCCTCCCTGTCATTGCGATATAATTTTTATCCTGGTATAGCGCTATCCTATTGGTTATCATCTTTCCACCATGTCTCTGAGATGCTAATTAAGTCTATAATATCATTCACTGCTATACACTCTAATTCTCCCATCTTACTTCTTAGACTTCTGGCATTAGCATACAAACATTTCAAAGTGTGTTTTTGTTTGTATTTACATTCTGCTTTTCAGCTGACAGGGATAAATTGGAATCTTTTAGCTCAGGTAAGTTTTCTAATTATAGGCATTTGGACTACTTTTCTTATTATTGGAACCTCTCTGTTCAGATGCTCTAACTCTAATGCTTCATTAGTATCCTTTGAAGATACCTCCCTCTGAACCATGTGCTGCTGAGCGACTGTCGGCTTTCCCCTTTGTTATAGTTTAAAAGCTGCTCTGTCTCCTTTTTAAAGGTTAGCGCCAGCAGCCTGGTTGCACCCTGGTTAAGGTGGAGCTTATCCCTTCGGAAAAGACTTCCCCTTCCCCAAAAGGTTCCCCAGTTCCTTGCACCATTGTCTCATCCACACATTCAGACTCTGGAGCTCTGCCTGCCTGCCTCTGGGGCCCTACATGGGGAACAGGAGCATTTCAGAGAATGCTACCCTGGAGGTTCTGGATTTCAACTTTCTACCTAAGAGCCTAAATTTGGCTTCCAGAACCTCCCTCCCACATTTTCCTATGTTGTTGGTGCCAACATGTACCACGACAGCTGGCTCCTCCCCAGCACTATCTAAAATCCTATCTAGGTGACTCGTGAGGTCTGCACCCTTTGCACCAGGTAGGCATGTTACCAGGCGATCCTCACGCCCACCAGCCACTCAGCTCTGTACATTCCTAACAATCGAATCATTAACTATGACAGCCAACCTAACCCTTCCCTCCTTGGCAGAAGCCTTGATAGACACATCCTCTGTGCGAGAGGACAATGAACCACCTAAAGAACAGGTCCTTGCTACAGGATCATTTCCTGCTGTACCAGGTTGATGATCTCCGATCATGAGACCTTCCTCCTTCAAGGCAGCACCATGGATGCCAGACTGGAGTTGGGACTTTGCTACTATGTCCCTGAAGGTCTCATCTATATACCTCTCTGTCTGCCTCAGCTCCTCCAAGTCCGCTACTCTAGCCTCCAGAGATTGGACTTATTCTCCGAGAGATAGGAGCTCTTTGCATTGGATGCACACATACAATCTCTCACCAACGGGTAAAAAATCATACATGTGACACTCGACGCAAAAGGCTGGGAGGCCCCGCTCTTGCTGCTGGACTGCTGTCTTCATCTTAAATTTGTTCAATTCCTAGTTAGGTTTTAGATTGCTATGGGTGTAGGATTGCGTACGGTTAGGGTCCTTTAAATGTATTAGTGTATTCACTATAAATCTGGTAATGACCTACAACGGAATGTTCAAACTCTTGATAAGGTATGGGGAATTTCTGAGTTTAAGTTAAAAGGCTGATTTAAAAAAAAATTTTTAAGTGTGCAAGTGACACCTGCCTATAAATTAAAAGTTGAGCTAGGGGTGGGTGGGAGAAGGGAGGGAGGGTTGAGAAATACAAACACACAAAGTTCTGTTTGTTGCCTGACTTTCTGGATATTTAAAATAAAACACACAAACTTCTGTTTGTTGCCTGACTTTCTGACTACCTATTTAAAATAAAGCACACAAAATTCTGTTTGCTGCCTGACTTTCTGACTACCTATTTAAAATAAAGCACACAAAATTTTGTTTGTAGCCTGACTTTCTCACTACCTATTTAAAACAAAACACATGAACACATAAATAATATACCCCAATAGTTTACTTCTCCCCAATAATTTTAAGTTTTAAAAATTTCCCCAAGCAATACTTACTGGGCCAGATCTTAAAAAATACGTGCGGGCGTAGATTTGTTCACGCAACCCGGCGCAAACAAATCTACGCCCAATTTTATAACATGCACATGTTATAAAATCCAGGGTCGGAGCGCACAAGGAGGTGCACGTCGAGCCCAAGGGGAGCCCCGATGGCTTTCCCTGTTCCCTCCGAAATCAGAGCGGCCTTGGAGGGAACTTTTTTTGCGATCCCCCCCCACCTTCCCCTCCCTTCCCCTATCTAGCCCACCCCCCAGCCCTAACTAAATCCCCCCCCTACGTTTTGTTTCCAAAGTTACGCCCAGGGGTTGGCGCTGGCTCGCCATCCCCCGGCACAGGCCGCTGTGCCGGAGGATTCGGAACCGCCCCTGAGCCACCGCCATGCCCCCGGCTCCACCCCGTGCCACTGCCACGCCCCCGGCCCCGCCCCCGGCCCGCCCATTTTTTAAAGCCCCGGGACATACACACGTCCCGGGACTTGTGTGCGCTGCCGAGCCTATGCAAAATAGGCTCAATGTGCACAGGGGCAGATTTTCTCGGGTTACGTGCGTATCTTACACGCGTAGCCTTTGAAAATCTACCGCACTGACTTTTTCCAGCCACCAGCAAGGTGATCCTCTCCTCTCAGTGCTCCCACATTTTCCGATTTTAAAGTCATTACAATGGCTACTGATTGAATATAGAATTCAATATAAGATCATGGTGACGCTCACATGAGTGACACAATGAATACAAGGCCATCATGGGACTAAATATAAACATATACTCAGCATCCACAGGAGTCCCCCGCTTCCTAATAACGAATGCAGAGCAGAACTAAGACATTTCCCTATATAAACCAAAAAGATATTCTGATTCTGGTGTCATTTCAATAACAGCATCACAGACTCTCTCTACTATAAAATAAAACAAACCCCACTCTGTATATGTCTATCAAACCTGCCATACCTCAGCAGCACTAACTCCAAGAAATGAAATAGCACTAGCCCTACCCATAAAGGCAGCAGTTCACCACCAATGCAATATAATATTGAGAAAATACAACAAATAAGGCTGATATAAATTCCTACATGCTAGTAAAGTACCTCATCTCAGTCACACACATACATAATACAGACAGACCTGCCTTTACCAAATATAGAATAAAATACCACAAATTGCAAATGTGGAAACAAAAACTGGAATGGAAACACCAAGACCTTCTGCATGCAGTGCAAAACTGGAGAATTAGAAACAGAAATATTTCCTCCTCCACTAAGCAAAGTTCAAAGATAGAACAAATGCATATTCTTAAAACTAACATATTATGGCCCTTGTACCCAGTCACTCCCCTCCATGCCCCCATCACCCTTCACTTCTCCCAACTATTCAATTATCCGTTCACATGCTCATATCCTTGTCCAACATTTCCGACACCGCCCACCCTTGCATCCTCTTCCCTGTGCCACCTCTCCCCTGCTCAAATCTCCCTGCCCTTCCCTCTCCCCTTCCCTATCCAGCATACCTCTGACCACTACTTTCCCACCACTTCCTGTTCACCATCTCCTGACCTCCCTTCTCCCCCAACCCAGCAGGCCCCACACCTCCATCTCTCCCTCCACATCCATATCTCATCCATACCCAGCAGCCCCAGCCCCTCTTTCCTCCACCTCTCCCTACTCAGCAGACTCTCCAAGGCCTTCCTGCCCAGCACATTTCCCCCTTCTGTCTCCCAGCCAGCATAAGCCTTCAGTCCATTCCAGAGTCTCCCTCCTGCTTTACCAGCAGCAGATGAGAGGAAGAAGATGAGGCAACAGCAGTGGAAGTCGGCAGTGGATCTACTGAGCATGCACCTCTGTCCCTCATGCTCCTTGCTTTCATGTCCAGGCCCCATGGGGTGAAGAGAGCATCAGCAGCCTCACGGCCAGGCCAGGCAGAGGAAGAAGTTGGTGTCCTGCTAGGCCCATATGAACAGGAGCTGGTGATATCTCTCTCTGATCTGGGTGAAAAAGAAGGGAATAACCTCCCACTGGACCAAGAAGAGGGGAAGGAAGCAAGAGCAGCTCCCTCTCATACCCAATAAAGGAGAAATCAGCCAACTCCTGTCCAGATTGATGAGGAAAGAGCAGCCTTCTGCTAGGTCTGTGACCTTGCGACACACTAGTGTGTCCTGACACACCTGTTGAGAACCACTGCTCTATGCCATGATGCTACAGTTTGTCTCAATACTTTGTTAAAAATTCATTGCCTGCTAGAAACTTAAGATCTGAAGGTCAATGTTTATTAGATATGCCTAACCATAAAACCATATGGCTTGCAGACACTCAAGATAAATTACTATCTGTTGCAGGAGAAGAGTGCAGAACAAATTGCCACTAACATTGTGCAAGCAGGAATTTTCTAAGAGTTGTAAGAAACAACTCAAAACGCATTTGTTTGAATTGGCATTTTTTACCTAGCTTATTTTAGCAGCAAGATCAGAAGTTTGTTTTATTATTTTAATGTGCTATTTTATATTTGTCTTTGATTATGATTTAATGGAGCTGGAGCCTGACCTAATGCTGAATCCTGAGACTTAAGACTTGGTCTGAGGCCAGGGCCTAAGCCCCAGACCAACAAAGGGGCCTAGCCAAGGCTGGGTCCTGTCACTGAGACCCTGACTCAGGCCCAAGCCTGACACTGGTGACCGGCAGAGACTGGATCCCATAGCCAGGGCCTGAGCCCAATGCCAGGGCCCTGCTAAGGCAGGGGCCATCACCAAGGCACAGGCCCAATGCCAAGGCCAGGGTTCATTGGCTGGGCCTGAGCCTGATGCCAGGGCCTTGTTAAGGCCTAGGCCCATGCCCAGGACCAGGCCTTCCACTATCTTCTTCCTCCTTCTTCTGTCTTCTTCAAAAGAATACCATCCAGTGGAAAGACGAGCCTCACTGCGGTACTGTCACTGCGGTACCTTAATTCCATGTGGACAGCACCATACTGATTTACGGCCATACATTTCAACAGCCATACAACAATATGTCATCATCCGCTTGGGAGAAAAAATACCACAGTGACCTCACTGAGACATGTCCTTCCACCTGATGGCATCATTCTGAAGAGGACAATAGAAGAAGATGCCAGAAGGTCTGGGCCTCGACGATGGGACCTAGCCTTCACCAGGTCTCTGAGTCGGGCCTGGGCCACAGTGATGGGACCAAGCCTGGACCTAGGGCTAGGCCTGAGGCTTGGTGATAGGAGGCATCACACCTGGGCTTGGGCCTAGGCCTTTGGCCCAGGCCTCTGAGATGGGACCCAGTCTTGGCTGGGCCCCAGCATCTGGCCTAGCTCTGGGCCTCGGCCTCAGGCCTGGGCTTAGGCCTGGACCTCAATAATGAGATCCAGTCTCGTGCCAAGCCCCAGTGACGGGATTAAGATAAGGCTTAGTCCTGCCTGAAGCCTGTTTTTTATATAGTGCACCCTAATTGCTAATAAGGCTCACTATTCCCGAAAACAAAAAATTTTCAATTTTTTTGTTTCCAGTAAAAGAAAATTTGGTTCAATTCAAATGAAATGAAAATGGGTGATTCAACACATTTTCATTTTCATTTCAAGTGAATGGCAACCCTACTACAAGTGTTAACTGAGTACATCATAAAATCTTTCAAATGTTCTATTCTCCTTCCTGATACCATTACAGAGTAGTGTATTTTATTTATGAGGTTTCACTGTCCAGTCCTGTACTTTTTTCCTTTTTTAAGTCATACAGAAGATGTCTACATGTTTCTTTAATGAGGGTTAAAGGCTGTTGCCAGGCCCTTTCAAATATATTGTAAAGAATGATCACCCATTGATGGTTACAGATGCCTGTTCCTGACTACCTGCTGGAATTTTATTATACTTATGCTCCAGAGTACAAATTAACTGACATTTATCACAATCTGGATTAAATTAATTAGTGACTGAAATCTGAAAGACAGCACTAATTTCGTCTATGCACAATTTTAAGAAATAAAGGTGAATTTTAAAACCGGTGTCCATGTGTATGCGTATTTATTTATTTATTAGCTTTTATATATCGACATTCGTGGGTACATCAAGCTGGTTTACAATATAACTGAAAGGAGGAAATTACAAAAAACCAGGGTGGGGGGGGGGTGGAGGGAGCAGATAGGAAGAGAGAAGGGGGCGAGAGAAGAGAGGGAAAAACAGGAAGAGGAGAAAAGGAACAGTACCTGATGGAAAACAACAGAAGAACATAATAAGTAGCATTGCAAATTATACACTCAGTAAGGAACTGTGTATAACCTTATACACTGTGGAAAAACTTATATAAATTATACACTCCAAAAAGTATTATATACAATAATAACAAAAAGTATTATGTACAGTAATATACATTATCTTTAACTAGTACATACAGGAGGCACTATATATGACATTACAAATTATGCGTTCAGAAAAGCAACTATATATAGTCTAGCAGAGTTGCTATAGGGAAAAGTAAGGTTTAAAGGATAGCGGAGGGGGAAAAAATAAAAGGGGTATAAAAGGGTTATATAGGGAAAAAAGTAGGGTATAAGGATGGGGGAAGGGGGAAAGGGGTATAAATGGGGGTAAATAAGGAGGTGAAGAGAAAATGGGAGACAAAAGAGAGTATAATTAAAGGAATAAAGGAGAAGGCTATGAATGCATTAATGACAAGGGCTCTTTCTCTGAAGGAGTAAAGGGAGCCAGGGGGACTACGTAGGATCCGGATCAGGGTAGGCCATTTTAAAGAGCCATGTTTTAACCCCTGTTTTGAATTTCCGAATGCATGGTTCTAGTCGGAGCTCAAGTGGCGCAGTGTTCCAGAGGGAGGGGCCTGCAATGGATAGGGCCCTTTCCTGGTAGAGGTGTGGTGAGCACATTTAAGGGATGGGGTGTAGAGGGTTCCTGAAAGTGCGGTTCTAGTAGGACAATTGGAGGAGCGGAATCGAAGAGCAAACTCAAGCCAGGAGTGATTGTGGTTGTGCAGGGAGTTGTGAATAATGGTGAGGGTTTTGTATCTGATGCGGGAAGAGATGGGAAGCCAATGGAGTTCCTTAAGAATAGGGGTGATGTGGTCAGCTTTACGTGTATTTATAAGGATTCTTGCCATAGCATTCTGTAACATTTGCAGGGGTCTAATAGTAGAGTAGGGAAGACCTAGAGGTAAGGAATTTTAATCCATTTTTTTTATAACATTGTTGCTTGCAGGACTGTGCGGAAGTCTTGCAAATGGAGTAGGGGTTTAAGTTTTTTGAGGATATGGAGCTTGAAAAATCATCCCTTTATGATTGTGTTAATGTGTTTTTTGAAGTTTAGTTGGTGGTCTAGGGAGACACCGAGATCTCGCGAAGTAGGGAAAAACATTTGAGGGAAGGGTGAGGTCACAAGCAGATGGTGGCGATTTGAAATGGTGAGGAGTTCAGTTTTGGAGGAGTTTAAAGCAAGGTGGAGATTAGAGAGTAGGGAGTTTATTTATTTATTTATTTATTTATTTAATTAAAACATTTATATACCGTTTTACCAAATACATGAGATGACCAAAACGGTTTACAATACATTTTCAAAATAAAAATTAACTATAAAATAACCCCCCAACTGAGTTAAGCAAATTAAAAATTATAATCGAAAAAAATTACATTAAACTCATAATCAGTTTTCAAAATAAAATAAAATTAACTACAGTAATTTTAACCATTAACTTATAACAAGAAAAAGGTAATAATCCAACACTTATTCGATGTAAACAACTAAGCAAGAATAATGTTTAAAAATCAGGATCTAGTTTTTAACGGGATCTAAATTTTCAAAAGCTTCTTTGAAGAAGTACGTTTTTAAAGCTTTTTTGAATTCTTTTTTGTTTTGAATTTGTCTCAAAAAATCAGGTAAGGCATTCCACATTAATGGCCCTGCGACAGAAAATGCCCTTTGTCTAGTGACGTTTAAGGCAGTCTTTTTTATTGTCGGGACTTCTAATAAATTTTTTCCTGCAGACCTAAGGTCCCTAGATGGTTTGTACATTCGCAATTCCGAACAAAGCCAAACAGAGTCAATACTATTTAGTAAAGAATGAATCACTGTTAGAATTTTGAATTTTATCCTATATTTGACCGGAAGCCAATGTAACTTCTGCAATACTGGAGAAATATGCTGTCTGATAGGGGTTGCCGTTAAAAGTCTAGCTGCAGAGTTTTGGATGAGCTGGAGTGGTCTGATAGCAGAGTCTGGCAACCCTAAGTATAATCCATTGCAGTAATCCAGCCCAGAAAGAACCAGGGCTTTTAGAACCAATCTGTAATCATTATAAAATAAGAGAGGCCTTAATCTTTTTAATACATGTAACTTAAAGAAGGAATTCTTTACAACCTTCGAAATATGGCGGGAAAGGGATAAATTTGAATCTATCCATATTCCTAAGTTCCGTGCAGTTTTTGTAATTTGGACTTTTTCTTTACCTAACATAATATTATCAGGAGGAGTTAATGAAGACAAGGCAAGTTTCCCAAAATTTAAGAGATTTGGTGAGGGATTCTTGGATAGGGATGAGGATTTGGACATCGTCTGCATGTAAGAAAAACTTAAGACCAAGGTCGGAGAGGAGGTGGCAGAGCGGTAACAGGTAAATATTAAAGAGCGTGGAGGATAGTGAAGAGCCCTGTGGGACGTCTTGGGTAAGGGGGATGTGTGATGATTCGGAATTTGCAATTTTTACAGTGTAGCCTCTATTATTGAGGTAGGAGGAGAACCAGTGGATGGCTGTGCCTGAGATGCCAATCTCAGTTAGGCGGGTGAGGAGGATTTTGTGACTGATAGTATCGAAGGCAGATGAAATGTCAAGAATGGCAAGGATAAAGGATTGTCTGTGGTCCATGCCCTTGAGGAGAGTGTCAGTCAGTGAAAGTAATAGGCTTTCAGTGTTACGAGACTTACGGAAACCAAATTGAGAGGGGTGGAGAATATTATGGTCTTCCAGATAGAAAGCTGTGAATTGACTATCTTTTCCATAATTTTAGATATGAAGGGAAGGTTAGAGATAGGACGGTAGTTTGAAGGGTTGGTGGGGTCAAGGGTAGGTTTTTTTGAGAAGAGGCTTGACAACAGCAAGTTGTCAGCCCATGCTCAGAGACACTGCCATTTTATAACATGCATGCACATATGCAGCGTGTTATAAAATAGGCTGGCTGCGTGCACATATGCACCCAATTTTAAGTGGGTGCAGGCTCTTGTATGCAAAATGATGCTTCTACTGCTTAATTGGGGGCATTAAAAGCTGCGCGTGCCCATGCCATTGCCACTAAAACAAGTTTGTTTCCAGTTCGTCCAGTTAAGAGATAAGTCTTCCCCCTTGTTTAATAGCCTTCCTTCCCCCTCTTAGCTCTGACCCTTATAACCTTGCTGATCTGCCTATTTTTCTTTATTTTATCACTTACACATCAGACATAAGCAGAAGTAAGGTTATGCAGCAGGCAGGGCCAGTGGAAGTGCTAGGCGAGCAAGGGTTGGGCTTAGGGCGCCGACCATTTGGGAGCATGAGCGGCGGCAAAGAGGAGTGGGGGGTAGGAGTCGGGGCTGCAACCAGGGGGGCCTGCGAATGGGGGTGGCACGACTGGAAGATGTTAGCACGACCAGGGGGGAGGGGGCCGGTGCAAGGCAGAAGGTGCCTAGCATGCCTAATCCCCTTGCACCGGCCCTGGCGGCAGGGGACCTCAATGCAGGCCGAGGTGCGTAAGTATCTACACGCATATTTCATGTACGTGCCCTGAAATTCTCACGCACCACCCAGACCACACCCACACCCTGCCCCTTTTTGAAAACTTCCAAGATGTACCACTCTGGGAGAGACGTGCGTATCTCAGCGGCTTTTAAAATCCACTCGGCGCGCAGGAGCCTGACCTATTCACAAATCCCCTAATTGCTGTGTACGCTGGGCTTTTAAAATTCACCTTATACTGTTCTAGGGTTTTGAAACCCTCACCCTGATTTGAGATGTGAGTACATTAAGGGGTACATTTTAAAAGGGCCGCACAGGCATCCATATGCACGCGGTTCCCAGTGCGTGCACATGAACACACTGATTTTATTACATGTGCGTAGAGGCTACTTACATGCGTTTATGCTAATTTTTGCATGCATATCAAGTGCTAGTATGGCTGCTAGAACTCTTCACTGAATTATTAGTTTATACAATACATATTTTTTTCAAATAAATTGTCATTTATATTTTTCGGTTTAATGGTGTTGCTATATCTCTAAGATATCATCTAAGAATGGGGGGAGAATACTATGTTGATTGATTTGAGATTTCAAAAATTATTATTTTTTAAATTTTGTGACCTAGGATAATCAATCATATTTTTATTTCACATCTCTAAACCTAAACTTCTGAACATTGTTCTTAATATTCTATTTGTCCTGGTACCTGCCACTCTGCATTTGTCAAAGCTGCTAATTTAGGAAATGATTTTCACAACACTGTTCAGTATTAGTCCATTAGAGGGTTCTAATGTATTCAATTATAAAATGCACCGAACAACGATTTTCTCATTGTTAACTCTCTGTCTGTCTACCCGTCTGTCTGTTTCGCTATATATGTATATATTATATATAGAGAGAATATACATATATATACACTCTGTGTGTGTGTGTGTATATATATATATATGAAAAAAAATATGACATTTTTTCTTGACATAAAAATAATTATATTTATTTTTATTTGATTACATATTGGGGCCTGTTAGGAGAAACATAAGTGAATTCAGAATTTCAATTTAGTTCAGAAAGTATTTGATCTATAAGTAGCTTTTAAGAACTCCATGTCTCTGGTGACATGGGATAATAATGCTATAAACTCCAAAAGTGAAGCGCATATAAAATGTGATTATTAGTTTGAAACCATTCAGGATGTGTTCAGAACTGTATCACAGTCTACATTTTCATCTTCTTTTTGTGCCCATCACATAAATGAATACTTGTCACCCTCTGCTGAAACATGTTATTAACACTATGAAGTGAGAGAAATTAAGCTGACACGTCTAATGACATTGGCACGTAAGCATCACTGCACCATGGCTTTGAATGAGTCCCTATCAATTGTCATTAGAAATCTATAATTTGAAATGCTATAGCACTTTTCATTGAGAACATACTACCCTGCCAAAAATATTCTTATTTTATCTTTTGAGCTCTTGTCGTCATTATTGTCTTTTAACTTTTCATTTCCTTCAGAGTTGCTAAGCATTAGAGATAAAAAGTATTAATGCTATCTTTACTAAAAGCACATATGGATCTGAGGACTACAAATCTATGCCTGCACAGTTTTTATTTTTTTTTGGGGGGGCGGGGGTGCTCCTGACAGCTTCCTCCTGGTCTTTGTGACTTTGTTACTCAGTTGTAACCAGAGCACCTTCAGCCTTCATTTGCAACTATGGAGGGAGGTTTTCTTCCCCTGTTTTTAACCTCATCCCCTGCGGTCTTGCAGCAGCCCTAGTGCTCCGCTCTGCAGGAGATCCGGGTTCCATTCCTGGACCTCCTTCCTCCTCCTCCTTTGGCTGACGGCGTCCGATTGTGCTGAAGAGGCAATATTCACAATCCATTACCCCCCTGCCACCAGCAGGAGGAGGCCCCTGTTATCACTGAAGGTCAACATCTTCTTGTAACTTAGGAGTAGTTTCCCCAGAGACTATTATTTATTTTTATTTATTTATTTAAATTATTTAAATTCAGAACATATGTACTGTTAGTTATAGCGATTATGTAAAACAAGTTTCGTTATATTTACTTGGTTAATCTGTTATGCTGTATCATGTCACCCAGAGGCCTGCCTTTGAGACATCCTGTTCTATATAAACCGGTGTGATATTTTGAATCGAATATCGGTATAGAAAAAAAAAAAAAATATATATATATATATATATATATAGTATTAGTATTTATTATTACTCCTATTTAACATTTCGATACCAGTGCTAGACTTGGATGGTGACTTTTAAACATGCATATGCTGGTTTGTGTGAAAGTACATGGACATTTTATGACATATGCCCGAATATGCCCACATGGTATTAAATTGGCTGCATGCATGTACATGTGCATGCAATTTTATATGGATGCGCGCATGTGCGCACACATGCTGATTCTACCGCGTAAGTGGGGGGATTTTGCTAGGCACGTGCACTGACACAATTACCCATTTCCCCTGTTCATTCGCTGTTCGTCCTGGTAAAAGATAGGACTTCCTAACCCCCCCCCCCCCAGCTAGGTAGCCTCCCTTTTACCCTATTAGCCCTGACCTTTCAAACCGTACTGACTAGCCCTGATTTTTTTTATTTTAAAACTTACACGCCATCGATAGCAGAAGTAAAGTTATGTGGGTAGGGGACCCCGGCGCGTGCTTGTGCTCATAAATACCCGCATACTTCGGGCTAGAGACCAGGAATTCCCAGGTCCTGCCCATGCCCTGCCCAGACCCTGCCCAGACCCTGCCCATGCCTCACCCCTTTTTGGACTTCCTGATTTGTGCGCATACTGGGAGATATGCGCATATTTGGGCTCCTCTTAAAATCCACGCGGTACACACTGGCCCAAGATACTCGCGAATCTCACGGCTTTGGCGTGTGTAGGGCGTTTAAAATCCACCTGTTATGCAGCAGTGTGCGGATACATAATAACAGAGACAGTCCTTACTTGCTGGAGCTTACAATCTAGTTCAGACACACAGAGAAGACAGCCTGATTTTCAAAAGTATTTACCCACCTAAGAGATGTGTGCACAAATTAGCAGATTCGTGTGCAAGAAATAGCGCATATTGGCGCTAGTACTATTTTATAAACCTCATGCGCAGGTACTTGTATGCGAAGAAATATGTGCACATAAAAAAAGGGGCAGGTTAGCGGGGTTCCAAGGCGGGGCCAACATTTACGTGTATACGTTGCAATATTATAAACTATGCACGTGGCGCGTATATGGCTGTTTCCTGAGCATATTTACTTCTGCTACTTACGTGTAAGTCAGAACAGAATTTTTCATAGCCAAATGCTGACTGCGTAAAGGGTCAGGATAAACTGGAGGTCTAAATGACCTAGGTATTGACTGGATAAGCTGCTCTTCATGTGCACATGTTATAAAATGTGCTGGGTTGCGCATGTAAAAGCGAAGAACTAATATGCAAATAATATTTCCTTGTGCAAATGCTTAAAATTAGGAGCACACATATGTGCAAAGAGGCATATTTTATATAATGTGCATGCATTTGTACAAATGCTATAAAATTCATGTGCAAATACATTCACACCCACATAGGTGTGTATATGGTGCGTGCACTTGTTTTATCTTCCCTAAACTGTGTTTTACACATGTAAATGCACTTCACCCATGTAAGTGGACTTTTGACAATTGCTACAATACATGCCATTGAATTGTTAATAGGTTTTACTTGCATTTAGTGCACTTAACGTCGGTAAATGACTTTTGAAAATTGCTAGGATAGTATGTTAAATTTACATGCATAACTCCTTTGAAAATTCACCTGATAATTTCTAGCAATCACTTAAGCTTTACAAGTCTTTCCTGTACAAGCAGAAAATTGGACATGAAACAAAGACGCATCATCCAGGTTCCTTAGCCTTAGAAGTCTGGTCTTGGTGAGAGTGTCACATATCTGCTTTTGAATTCAGTTCGTAGATCTGTTTTTAGCAGCATAGTTTTCTGATGCCTCTTCCCAAATATAGGTCAGTTTACATTCATCTTTGTACATTCCTGTCACGGAGTGTCTACATAATAGTCTCAATCATGCATATGTCATTTGGTAACTGTTAAGTCTTGAGGTTTAGCAAATGTCTTGTACAAACTGAGGTGAATTCTAAAAGAGAAGGGTGCCAAAATCAAGAGATGAGCATGCATCTAGCACATGCGTGTGTCCACTTAGTTTTATAAAGTGGGAGGATGCGCATGCCCATGTCGATGAACCCACATCTTGCATTGGAGAGAAAAAGGGGCATGGTGGGAGTTCCGGGCATGGGAGTTCCGGGCTGGGCCAAGAGAAGGACGCGCAAGTACTTTCGTGCCTGGGCGTATGTAACTTTACTTCTGCTATGGAGGAGGTGTAAGTTAAAAATAAAAAAGGCATCTGAGTGGTTTGAGGGGTCTGGGTTAATTGGGGGGAGTACAGGTTAAATAACAGGAAGGTTTGGAGGACCTAGCTGTAGACTGGAAGAAATGATGGACGAACTGGTGAAACTGGTCATGGTTTGGACATGCACCTGTTTTAAAATTCCCCCACTTGCATGGCTCATAACCAACTTTACGGGGCTGTGAGCACCCACTTACAAAATTGGGTGCACACATTCGCGTGTCCAGGCTATTTTATAACGTACATGCATCTGTGCACATATGTCATAAAATTGCTGCGTCTCTGGGCTCGCGACGACGCACACATGTATATGTACACCCGCCTGCCCATGTGAAAAGTTACCATCCCTAGCGTTTTTTGCTCTTCTACAAATCCTAGTTCTATAATTTACAACCACATGTCCTATCATAGACATATACCCTTACATTCTTATAAAAGTCAATTTATGTTCTTAGCTGCTCTCTTTGGGCAGACCTCTGTTTATCTGGATGTAGGCCTTCATACTTATAGGCTCAGGATCCACGTGTGCTGGGTTAGAGAGGGAAAAACAGTCTATGCATCTCAGCCGGAGGACTGTTGCCGGAACGACTGGACTAGATGGGAAGGGGAGAGGAAATTAAAATGGGGGGAAAAATTCCAGGAAACTGTAAGTGAAGTCTCGGGGCACCATAGCTTCAGTTGAGGCAGGTTCTAATAGAGCTGAAAGTCTAACAGACCAGGAGGAGAAAACTGCTGGCTGGTGTACAGGGGTTATGTAGCCTGTAAGCTGGTGATTGTAGGGGTTAATAGGTTCCTCTCTCTGCGTGTGCAGGAGAGGTAGATAGGTGAAGCACTGCAGGCTTTGCTGGAAGCTGGCTGTGTTATACTGTAACTAAACATGCCTATTGGAAGGACTGGCCCTGAGTGTGTTTCATCTGCTCGACCAAGTAACCCACGAGCCAACAGAAATCTCCCTCCTCCCACCCCAAGCCAAAAAAAAAACCAAAACAGTATTCCAAATCCATTATTTCTGAAACTTTGTAAAGTGCTTACCCACGTCATGAGCATACCTGGGAACTTTCGATGTCGAGTCGCTCAGATTTTCGTCGATTAGCAGGAGGCAAATGGCGGGGGTCTGTTTTAAGAATAATTTAAAGAGAAAATATAAAATCAGAACGCTTATTTTCTTTTTGTTTGAATTTATTTCTGTCTATCGCATATGTTTCTCTAAGGGATAGAGTACAGTATGGATTACTAGAATAAGCACAATAATTTTTCCATTTCTCTCTTTTTCTTAATTCACATCCTTCTCCAGATAACAGGGCCAGGTGACACAGGAATCCTTGCTGGCCTTAGGTCATAAGGGAAGTTTCCTTTGATACTAACTTTAGGGCCGATTCAGAATAGTGCGCTCGGCTGAGCGCTCCGTTAGTCCCCATTTGGCCGTGCGTTTTTGATGCGCTATTTTTACCCCTTATACAGTAAGGGGTAAATGCGCAACCAACCCCCTGAAACTCAAAGCGCCCGCAACATGCAAATGCATGTTGATGTGCCTTTAGTTATTCCGGCGCAATACAGAAAGTAAAATGTGCAGCGAAGCCGCACAATTTACTTTCAGACATTAACGCCTGCCCAAAGGCAGGCGTTAATTTTGGCTGGCAGCAGGAAGGTGTACAGAAAAGCAGAAAAAACTGCTTTTCTGTACAACCTCCGACTTATATCATAGCCCTAAAAATAAAAAAAATTATTTTTAGGGCTATGATATAAGTCGGAGGTTCTCGAACTCGCTGACAGCCACGGGTTCAGAAAACGGACGCCGACAAAATTGAGTGTCCTTCTTCCAACCCCGTCCGTTTTCTGAACCCGTGGCTGTCAGCGAGTTCGAGAACCGATGCCGGTAAAATTGAGTGTCGGCTGTCAAACCCGCTGACAGCCGCCGCTTCTGTCAATAAGGAGGCGCTAGGGACGTGCTAGTTTATTACTGCGGGCCCTCATTTAAATACTTGATCACACGCCCAAGAGAGTGGCCTGGGCACACTTCGGGAGAGTGGGCGCTCGCCTCGGAGCACTGGCTCTACCGCGGTTTTTACTGTATCGGCCTGCTTGTGTCTCTTAGGGGATAATTCTGTAATATTGCGCATAAGTTGCCAGTAAGCAGGCAAATAAGACTACTTGAAAATTATCCACCAGATCTACCCACACACAATTACTGTTGCTCTGGAAGTGGACCCTTGGCCTGGTGCAGGTTTGGTACGGCCCTCTGGTCAGAACCAGAGAGTGCCTGCCATCAGGAGGCAGAGCACACAAGGAGACAAAGGCTAACTGGAGCTTCACCAATAACAGTCCAGGGTTTCCGCAGGTTGAGCCCTTGGGTACCCGGACTGCCTGGACTTTGGTAGTCTCCCAGAGAGGTAGCAGAGGGGTGTGCCCACCATGAGCAAGGGTGTGTGGCTGATGCAGAGTGGATAGGCTAGACCAGAACTGGAAGCTCCGGAGACCTCAGGGAGGCAACAGTTCAGGAAGGTTCTCCGGGAGAGACAGGCAGCGCCTGTGGGCCTAGCCAAGTGGAAGCCACGGTTGGTTTCCAAGCAGGTTGGTCTAATGGTCACAGTAGGCCAGAAGAGAGTGTCCGAGTGAAGTGCAAGGGTCAGAGCCAGAGTATTAGTCCAGGAGAAGTCAGCCACAGCAGGGGTCAATACCAGAATCAGTTCGGTTGTAGTCAAGGCAAGCAAGGGTCAGTTCCAGGCGGCAGACAAGAGAATGGTTAGGCAGGCAGTGGTCAGTTCCGGGCGGCAAGCAAGAGAATGGTCAGGCTGGCAGAGGTCAGTACCAAAGGTCAGTCCAAAGAGGTACTACCTGAGAAGGATACAGGAACACACGGAGCCACTGGGAAAGGAAGACACAGAAACACGGAGATACTGGAACAGGAGACACTGGAACAGGAGAACACGTGGAACACAAGGGCAAACTAGCACACCAATTGTGTTGACCCAATTGCCAAGGCGAGATCCTGGGGACAGGGCCTTGCCTTAATTAGCAAGTCTACTGACGTCATCTGGAGGCGTACCCGCAGGTTTTCCCACCTTGGACCCTTTAAAAGGCTGCACGTTGGCCGCGCGCGTGCCTAGGGGCATGGCCGAGGACGCAGACACCGCGGAGCCCCAACGGAAGCTCCGCCGTGAAGCCTGCGAGGAGATGGTGAGCGGAGAGCCCGAAGATGCTGTGAACTGGCTGTGGCAGCAGTGGAGGGGTGCCCGGAGCTGGTCGAAGGAAGCGCGAGGTGCCAACGCGGCCAGGAAGCACAACAATTACACCTGCTTAAATGTACGCAAATATTTTTCAGGGAAAGTTACGGACAGGGAGGATAACTTTCAAACTGCTGTGCAAGGTGGCATATATGCATGTACGTGGCCACACATAGTTACATCTATAATAACAGTATTGACAGCAGAAAAAGACCAAATGGAAGTAACTGCCTCTCCATGCAGGTTACCCCATGTTTCTGTTGCTCCATGCAGGTTATCCCCAAGTCTGATGTTAAAGGTAGTAATATTAAAATGAAAACCAAGCACTGTGAAACCCATATCAAAATTGCTGCTATCAACATTTTTACAGGGTGAGCAGCCTTCTTGATAATTCAGAAAATGCTGCTTGAATGTGCTTTGCTTTTGTACTTGGCCGTAGAAGCAGTCCTGGATATTTTCCCTAATGTCTGCATATCGGTATCCCAGACCTTAAAAGTCAGGGCCCTGTCTTCCCTCCCCCTGCCCCCCACCCCTCCACACCATGAAAGCGGAGAGCGATGTTGCAGTTGCGTCAAATTCATGAAAGCTAATTGGTTAAGAGTATTAATCCCCATGTCTTCTATTAGGGGTAGTAGCTGTCACTCCATATAGGTTATCCCCATGCACTCTTTTCTTCATTTTCACTTCTAACTTTTAGGGATCCACAGTGTTTATCTCATGCCTTTTTGAATACGTTTAATGTTTCACTGTTTTCGTCTTCACCACCTCTTCCAGAAGGGCATTCTAGGCATCCACCACCCTCTCTGTGATGAAATATTTCCTGATGTTGGTTTTGAGTCATCCCCCACCAGAGTTTCATTTTGTGACCCCTAGTTCTAATGCTTGCTTTCCAGTGGAAAATACCATAGTATTTTATAACTTGTACATATCACATAAGCTTTTATTATAAAATACGCATATGTTTACACTTCTATATAAGCACATATGTAGGCCTATGCGCAAAGTCATGCAATGCATTAAAACCATGTAGTTCAATGCATTGAACACGCATGCTTTACCCACCTATTTTAAAAATATAGGTATGAAAATAAAGTAAGACACACTCAGGATTTACTCACACAAGTCAATGTATTTCAAAACATTTGCACGTGAGTGAAATTACTCATTTATCAGTTACTCCACCAGTTCACCCAGTCCTTCTGCAGGTCCTCGGGATTCTCTTGGTTCTTCAGCCTAAACTCCCCCATTCATCCAGACGGTACTACACAATAAACATATTTAATATCACTTACGCCAGATAAGTAGCAGGTGTAAAAATAGGCGAGTAAGTTGGAAAATGTATGTGCATAGGTGACTTTTATAATAGCAATTTACGTGCGTAACTGTTGGCCACACCCAGGAATGCCCCTAGACCTCCCCCTTTTTTATGCGCGTACATATGCACATTAAAGTGAAAATGCATGCATATTTTCGACATTTATAAAATACGTGTATATTCTAATTTGTACACACATAACATTTTGAAAATTCACTTAATACTTTGTAAATCTAAAAGTATGCGAGAAAGTGCAAATCCTTCCCCAACTCTGCCCCCAGAAATGCTTCCTTCATTCCAGGTAAATTTCTGCGCAAACAGGACATTTGCTCATAAGTTTACCCACACTGAGGTGCTTTTATTGTAGACTCATTGAGAAGAGATTTAGTTGCTGGAAACAACTATGATTTGATTATGCTTGATATATCATCGACTTTCAATACTATTATTATTTATTATTATTATTACTTATTATTACTATTATTATTGAATAATACTATTATTGAATAGTATTATTCAATACTATACTGGGTAAAACAAATAAGCATGGGTGTAGCTTGCTTATTGCGGCGGCTACTACCCCTAACTAATCAAGCTAGATATTTCACTTGGATGCAGCTCCATCACTGCTCTCTACATTAAAGGTGGGGGTGGAAGGGAAATAGAACCAAGAGCTAAGAGAAACAGATAAGTATGAGAGAAAAAAATGTGTGAAGCTTGCTGGGCAGACTGGATGGGCCATTTGGTCTTCTTCTGCCGTCATTTCTATGTTTCTATGTTTCTTTGTTTCTATATTAATCACCAGATCTTTTTGTATCATTTACAAGACTATGGAATAGCAGGTACTGTTTTATAATGGTTCTGTTCATGTCTAGCAGAGCGACAACAACAGGCCAAGTCTGGCCTATGTTTTTCATCTTGGCATCCATTAATCACCGGGGTCCCACAAGGCCCAGCCCTATTGGCGCTTCTATTTAACATCCATATGGCACCGATTTATCAACTTTTGGCTGGACTTGTGGAGGGATACTGGTTATTTGCAGATGATATACAATTTTACATCAAGGCAGATCGATCTTTGGATGTCACTTCCAAATTGGTATCCTGTTGCATATCTACCATCAGACAATGGTTTACCCATAATAAGCTAGAACTAAACCTAGGTAAGACAGAATTCTTAGTATTGCAGAGTAGTAATCTCGAAAGTACTCCTACTTCTGTAATAATTGCAGAAAGTTTGATCACGACAATTGCAAAAAACTTAGGGCTGGATTTTAAAACCTACGCGTGCCCTGGGGCTGAAGTAAGTTGTGCGCGCTGGCCAACTGCCAGCACGCGATCCCCGGCCCAGCGGCCATGCAGAGACCTCTGGCCCTGCCCCCAGACAGCCCCTTTTGTAAAGCCCCGGGACTTACACGCATCCCGGGGCTTTATGCGCGCCGCCGGGCCTTTTGAAAATCCGGCCCTTAGGAGTTAGAATAAATCAATGTTTGACTTTCAGTGTACAAATTAAATCTGTAATTTGATCTGGCTTCTACAAATTGTGTGATTTATGCAACCTGAAACCATTACTTCCTGCTGTTGATTTTCACACTGTAGTACAGGCTTTAATTCTGCCTCTGCTCGATTACTACAACTGTTTGTACCTTGGTTTATCAAAATACATGCTAAAAACTTTACAAATATTACAGAATGCTGCAGCACAAATGATTAGGGGTATGTTCATGAGAGACCATATCACTGAAGTGTTGAGAGATCTTTATTATGACGGTCAAATGCCTCGAGGGTTCTATACAAATTCTAATGTTAGTCAGGGCCGGTGCAAGGATATTAGGCACCCTAGGTGAACCTTCTGCCTTGCGCCCCCTCCCTCCCCCAGTCCAGGCTCTGCATCCGGTCCCGACCTCATTCACTCAGACAGGCCCCCTCTCTTACACACATTTAGGTTCCTTGTCTCATTCACACACGCACCCTTACACAGGCTTTCTCCCTCTCTCTCACTAACACCATTGCTCTCTCATACGTACACAATCCCTCTCAGTCACATAGAGGCACCAATCATGGCCTGCTGAGACTCTACTTCTCTCGGCCGCAAGCAGGATGGGTGCTGCTCGCTGCATGTCTGCATTTCTTGGCCGCGAGGAGGATGGGCTCTTTTTGCGGCCCCATATGACTGTTCTTTGCCACCCCCTAATGCTGGCACCCTAGGTGACTGCCTAGTTCGCTTATTGGGACGCACCAGCCCTGATGTTAAGTTCATAAACTTAATGCACTGGAATGCAATGGAATCAATACCTGGACAAATGCCTTGCTCCATATTAATAATGCATCTTGAGCTTTACAATCTTCGCAAAGAGGATTCCTAGATATGTCTTCTGTTTGTCAGGCACAGCTTGTTGAATCAAGAGAGAGGGCTTTTTCAATTGTGGCTCCTGCCCTTTTGGAATACTATTCCCCCAAGAATTGCGTCTGATAAGCAGTACAAAGACATTCAAAGTTATGCTGAAGACGTACCTTTTAAGCCTGGCAGTTGATTGAATCAGGGAAGATCACAAGCCTGTTATTCTGATATTCTATGATGTCTACTTCATTTGTTTTCATTTTATTAATTAGAATTAAATTATTCATGTTGTGTTGTGAACCGCCTAGAGCTCCATTCAGTAAAAGCAGTATATCAGTTTTAATCATTAAATAAATATGGGGTAGATAATTAAAAAAAAAAAAAAAAAAGGGCCATTTCTATGGGTAAAATACTGTTTTACCTGCGGAAATGCTTTTCAAATTTTTCCCTCCTGTGGCCACTGGGGTCACTGCTGTAGTAGCTGCCATCTTTCTTCCATCCCTGAAGCTGGTTGCATCGTTTGTTTGGGCGCATCTGAATCCCACTGTCTCCGCTGGACAAGAGATTTTTCAGCTTGAGTCTGCTGCCAGGGGACAAACCCAATATAATTACGTTTCAATCAGAATAAGGCAGGATTGGAGTCCTGCTGCTAGTGACTACAGAGAAACTGCACAAGATATAGTTTAGGTTATTTCAAGCATCTCATGAGAAGTATTGTCATTTCCTAATCTCATGGAAATAGATTCATGCTGAGCCAATTTACTTTGCCTTACAATCTTCATCATGGGAATGGGTGATGAGTAGTTTAATGCCTTTCATGTCTTATTTTGTTAATTATGGTAATGTTCTACAGTTTTCTGCTTTGACCTTTTCAAAACTCTGTAAAATTTGACAAGCTGACCATGCCTATCCTCTATAAACTTATTGTACAAGGGAAAAGTAGTGAGAAAAAAAATCTTTTACAGACTGAATACACAATTATAATTCTAAGGAAAAAATGGTTAAATAGATGGGGGAGAAAAAAGCAGCTAATTCAATCAGCAGAACCAGAGGTCACGAGCTGAGGCTCCAGGAAGGAAGACTAAGAACCAATGTCAGGAAGTATTTCTTCACGGAAAGGGTGGTGGATGCCTGGAATACTCTTCCGGAGGAAGTGGTGAAGTCTAAAACTGTGAAGGACTTCAAAGGGGCATAGGATAAACACTGTGGATCCATCAAGTCTAGAGGGCGTGAATAAAGAGGAGGCAGCAAAACACTGCACGGAGCGGCAGTAGCCACAGAGGCATTCACGGAGCGGGATGCCAGTGGTTGGTGTTCCACCTTCACGGAGCAGAAGGATGGAGGGCTGCCATCTCAAAAAAAAACAAAAAACAGGGGTGGGTAAGAGTATGGGGCAGGGGTGTGGCCTGCTTGTTGCAGCGGTTGCTACCCCTAATTGAGCTGGATGTTAACTTGGATGCAGATCCGGCGCTGCTCTCTACACTGGTGGTGGGGTGGAGGGGAATTAGGGATGGAGAGTACTGGAAGCCAATAGTAACAGGTGGGAGAGAGAAAAAGGATAAAGTGCGTAGCTTGCTGGGCAGACTGGATGGGCCGTTTGGTCTTCTTCTGCCGTCATTTCTATGTTTCTATGTTTCTATATATTTCTAACGACTCTGCTCATGTGGTCCTTTTACATGCCATGAAATAATCATAGACTGCACTACAATTTTATCAGATATTTTACACAGGATGAGTGCACAGGATTTTAACATCCTACGGCCTCCTGTTGACTCATCGACCTGCCCTTGACGATTGTTTGGAATCTTTTAAGCCAATTTTTGAGATTTCCCTGTGAGACCCCGCCCCTCTTTAAGTAGAGGATTGGACGTCCCTGTATTCGAGGTGGGATATGGGGTAAGGAAGATCTGCTTGTGATATTTCTCCTAACAAGCATACACAATGACAGTGACCTGGGCAGAGGAAGAATATTTTTGCATTAATTGTTTTGAGCTATCTTTTATGTTGGAGGCGAGGAAGTTTTATTCCACCCTTCCTGCTTCTTGTTTAATTTTTCCCATTTGGGTTCAGCTAATAGTTTTCCCACTTGGAGCTGTTAACCCATGGTACCTGGGAGTCAGTATATCACGCCTTTGGAAGAGGGACGTCTTCATCCAGAAAGAAACAGAGCTATAACATAAAGGTAACAGGAACTTTGTTGGTATTGTGAAAAGGTTACTGAAGGGTGTGAGAAGTGCCCACCCAGCAGGAGTGGAAAGAATTCAGGAAAATGTAAGGGAGAGTGAAGGTCCCTTCAGGTGTTGCATAAGGAGTTGAAAGTATTCAATGAGGATTTCTGGAAGAGTATTAAATCTGGGACTGAGTTCTGATTAAATATTGAGACCGAATGTATATTTTGACTACCTACAGTGGGGAAAAGCAAGAGAAATAAATGGTGAGGTAAAGGAAGATTGAACTAACTTTAATCTGTACAACTGAGGAAAGTAAGGAATTGGACGTAAGGAGTAATTCTGTGTAAATCGAGAGCTTCCACTGGAAGTAGAGACTTTGCTGGAAGAAGTGGAGTGACACGTTTATTCTAGCTATCTGCTGACTTATTATTCATGGCTGCTAATCAGTCAAATGAGAGAAGTGTAAATGTTATTCAGTCATCTAACCAAACTATCAGTAAAGAAGTTGGAAACCATCATTCCTCTGCTGTGTGTTTATCGGATGTATAAGTATTGATGTGTAAACTAAGGTCTGAATTGCAAACAAGCAGGGTATAAGAGCCATAGTTCATCCCCACATATTGGAATCTTGTGATCAGATAAAAGTTATCCGGTAGGGAGAAGGAGTTGTATCGAGTCTGAGAGGAATTGTGCAGAAAGGGTCTGGGTGCCAAGAAAAGGATCTATTCCACCCAAGGATTACATAGAATTTACTTACTTTTTCCCTAGGAAACAAATATGCAAAGTCAACTAAAACATGGAGAGAGAAGTGATTAGACAAGTCATTTATTGTTCCTAAAAACCTGACCAGCTGTAGCACTTTCTTATCTATCACATTCAGAATATAAAAATCACCTTTCAAGTTTCAAAGTTACCATATGTGTTTGTTTCTAGGTCATGTTTTCCTGTGACTGTGAAGCTGAATATGTGGGTGTTTTCTGTGAAGAATTTAATGCTTGCCACAGCAGATCTTGTCAGAACAATGCAACCTGCCAGGATGCTGAACAAAAGCATGATGGGAACAATTTCACTTGCTCTTGCCCTACTGGTATGTATTAAGATGCTTTTTTGCATTGTGGACTGTAACATAGATGCTTTTGAATCCCTGTACAAAAAACTGGACTATAAATGATTTTGAGTCATACAGATTTAGTCTATTCCACTTTTACAGTATGCAGCCTCTGAAACATGAAGGAAGAGATCCTAATTTCATTAAAATCATCCATTGTCCCTGAAAACTGGAGGGTGGCTAATGTAACAACACTATTTCTAAAGGGCTCCAGAGGCGATCTGGGAAAGTACAGACCAGTTAGCCTGACTTCAGTGCCAGGAAAAATAGTGGATAGTGTTCTACATATCACAATCACAGAATATATAGAAAGACATGGTTTAATGGAACAAAGTCAGCATGGCTTTACCCAAGGCAAGTCTTGCTTCACAAATCTGCTTCACTTTTTTGAAGGAGTTAATAAACATGTGGATAAAGGTGAACCGGTAGATGTAGTGTATTTGGATTTTCAGAAGGCATTTAACAAAGTTCCTCATGAGAGGCTTCTAGGAAAAGTAAAAAGTCATGGGATAGATGGCGATGTCCTTTCGTGGATTGCAAACTGGCTAAAAGACAGGAAACAGAGAGTAGGATTAAATGGACAATTTTCTCAGTGGAAGGGAGTGGACAGTGGAGTGCCTCAGGAATCTGTATTGGGACCCTTACTTTTTAATATATTTATAAATGATCTGGAAAGAAATACGACGAGTGAGATAATCAAATTTGCAGATGATACAAAATTGTTCAGAGTAGTTAAATCATAAGCAGATTGTGATAAATTGCAGGAAGACCTTGTGAGACTGGAAAATTGGGCATCCTAATGGCAGATGAAATTTAATGTAGATAAGTGCAAGGTGATGTATATAGGGAAAAATAACCCATGCCATAGTTACACGATGTTAGGTTCCATATTAGGAGCTACCACCCAAGAAAGAGATCTAAGCGTCATAGTGGATAACACATTAAAATCGTCAGCTCAGTGTGCTGCGGCAGTCAAAAAAGCAAACAGAATGTTGGGAAATATTAGAAAGGGAATGGTGAATAAAACGGAAAATGTCATAATGCCTCTGTATCGCTCCATAGTGAGACCGCACCTTGAATACTGTGTACAATTCTGGTCGCCGCATCTCAAAAAAGAAATAGTTGCAATGGAGAAGATACAAAGAAGAGCAACCAAAATGATAAAGGGGATGGAACAGCTCCCCTATGAGGAAAGACTAAAGAGGTTAGGACTGTTCAGCTTTGAGAAGAGACGGCTGAGGGGGGATATGATAGAGGTGTTTAAAATCATGAGAGGTCTAGAACGGGTAAATGTGAATCAGTTATTTACTCTTTCAGATATTAGAAGGGGGTCTAAGCTGTTCAACCGCTTTCGTCCTTCATCCATATTGCAGATCTAGAACCAAAACCTAGTCTGCTCCTGCTAATGCTCACATTTACTCAGGGTTGTAAAGTTTGACCTAACATCTTCTCAACCCAATATGCGTCTATTCCGCTCCAGGCACAGTTTCACATGAACTTCCTGGAGCTTGTAGCCATGAGTTATGCCCTTATGCCTTCCAGTACTGCCTCTGCAAAAGAGTTTTGTGCATACAGATAGACAGCATAGGGACAATGTGCTTTTCCAACACACAAGCACGCATAACCTCTTAGCCGCTCTACTAGGAAGCTCCGCAGCTCTACCCTTGGCCCTTGCTCGCTCCATGCATCCTCGGGCCACTTATCTGACAGACTTACTGAACGCACTAACAGACCTTCTCCATATAGGTTTCCATCCTCTTGAATGGTCTCGGACTACATGTGTAGCGAAAGAAATCTTCTAGCGCCGAGGTCAACCTAACTTGCCCTCTGCGTCCGCATCGAACCATACGGTGCACGGATTCTCCTCCCTACACATGTTTCCAATGTGTTCCCATAGGCGCCTTTGTTCCATCAAGGCCCTCTTATATGTGTCTCTTCCACTGCCTCTCATAGCCAGCACTCTTCTAATGCTGGAACGGGACGGGGTTCACTGTTCCTCAGACCCATGTCTTGGCCGAGACCAGTATGCTTCCCATACTTCTCATTCTATCACATCAGTAACCAATTTGCCTTCTCACAAGTCAGTCTCATATCACAGACTCACTGATGTTCTCAGGTACTGGTAGCATCACAAAAACCCTTCCACACCCAAATCCTACCATTCAAAATGGCATGATGTACCATATGACGCTTACAAAAGGGTTTTACCCTTTTTCTTTTTTTCTACACCACTCTTTCTTCTTTCTCCCTCGGATTCTGCTCCCCAGACATCCTTCACATGGGTACACCTCGGTTCCAATTGGCGTACCACTTCGGAGTGGGGATACCCGTTTAACGGTCAACCCCTTCTGAGTCAGCTTACAATGGATTATCCACTGATTAAGCCGCCTCTGTTTTCACTAGTCACGGAATGGGACATGCAATTCGTGCTTACAAGACTCATACGTTCTCCGTTCGAGCCTTTCCATTCCTCTCACTTAACAGTCTGCCATGGGGAACTCTTTCCCTCATAGACATCACTTCTACCAACAGGGTCAGTGAGTTACACACCTTGTTACATACTCACCCGACCCTGCGTTCCTCCTAGACTGAGTGGTTTTACATTTTCAACTTCATATCCTTCTTAAGGTAGACGTTGCATCTCACCTTACTCAGAATATACTCTGCCCCCTTTCCCAACACATGTATTCTATCTAGACCACACTACACTCCATAGGAATTCCACCTAACTCTTTTTCCTTCTGTGGCAAGAGCCAAGCTGCAAGGTCCAGTGGGAAAACAGACCCATTCCTCCTAATTGACGGTCTGTATCATTTTTTCCTACCAATAAGCAGGCATTTCACTACAACACTGTGTGTAACCACACTCTGTTCCGTCCGTCCCAGCCTCCATAGCTTACCTTTGGCCAGTGCTGCTTGTACATATTTATCAGGCTGCGACCTGGAACTCTCTCCATACCTTCGCAGCCATTATTGTTTAGATACGACTAGCCGGCATGCTCCATGTTTGGCCAGTCCATTTACTCCTATTCTTTCGGTTTAACTACCCAACATCCTTCCACCAACCCGTTAAGGATTTCAGGATGCCCTCCGTTCCAAATTCCACCCCCGTCATTGCACCTTTTGCGCGCCTTGGGTGCATTTGGTGCACTCTCAGGCATCCTCAGCTTGGTATTCACCCATATGTGAGGACTATCATCATGCTTGTCCTGTGAGAAAGCAAATGTTGCTTACCTGTAACAGGTGTTCTCACAGGACAGCAGGATGTTAGTCCTCACGAAACCCACCCACCACCCAGTGGAATTGGGTCTGTATACATTTTTACTTTTATTTTAGTTTCGCTTGCGCTTTTTGCTATAAGACGAGACTGAGGGAGACACCTGTGGTCACAGGGATAATTGCAGGCTGAGCATGCTCAGTGCACTTGGTGTGCCAGTCTCAGTCAAAGCTTTATAGAAACTTTAACAGAAAAGTTTTCTGTACAGGGCTCCATCCTATGATGTCACCCATATGTGAGGACTACCATCCATATGTGAGGACTAACATCCTGCTGTCCTGCGAGAACACCTGTTGCAGGTAAGCAACATTTGCTATCTGCTGCTATGACCGTTCCCTTGGGGAACGTTTAGTGCAGGTTATGAGAGAGAGTACTCAAATGATCACATGACTCCCGGCTAGCTGGCCCCCCAGCTATGCTCGGACATTGGCGCTCCTTCAACGCTACTACTGGTGGCCTAACATGCAGCAAGATGTGAGGGCCTACGTAGACTCTTGTCCCACTTGTGCATAACAAAAGCGACTGATGGGATGCCCCTGGGGGCTGTTACAGCCATTGCCAGCCACCAGGTAACCCTGGACCCATCTGTTCCCTGACTTTGTGGTGGACATCCCTAACTCTAATGGCAATACTGTGATCTGGGTGATAGTCGACAGATTCTCTAAAATGGCTCACTTCGTCCCGTTACCCAGCCTCCCTTCAGCCTGACTATTTGCTCTATATGTGTTCCGCCTTTATGGGCTACCCAAACATGTATTTATTTATTTATTTATTTATTTATTTATTTAGATTTGCAGCACTTCAAAGTGGATTACATTCAGGAACTGTAGGTATTTCCCTATCCCCAGAGGGCTTACAATCTAAGTTTGTACCTGAGGCAATGGAGGGCAAAATTACTTGCCCAAGGTCACAAGGAGCGACAGCAGGACTTAAACTGGTCTCCTAGTTCATAGCCCACTACTCTAATCACTAGGCTACTCCTCCAGTCCTGTAACCTTCGACAGAGGGCCACAGTTCACTGCCCAGTATTGGCGATCACTTTGCAAGAAGTTTAAAATATTGGACCTAACTACCGCTTACCACCCTCAAGCCAACAGACAAGCAGAAAGAACTAATCAGAACTAATCATAGACCTTCCTATGAGCCTGTGCCAACGATCATCAAGGCAATTGGTCCCATCTCCTGCCATGGGCTGAATTCTCCCACATTAGTGCCTCTACCGGGCCATCCCCCTTCCTCATTGTCTATGGGAGACAATCACTTCCCCCGCTGCCAATTCCCCTGTCTGTTCCATCTCCAGCCAGCCCAAGCCACTGCGGACGAACTACACCAGCTCTGGACACGCACCACCAAGTTGCTACAGGAAGCGGCAAGTTGGGCCAAAAGATCCACAGATGTCCATTGCAAACCAGCACCCCAGTTTAAACCTGGCTATAAAGTGTGGCTCAGCACCCATCACATCCAGCTCAGTCTCCCATCCCAGCGCCTGGCACCCCGATACATCAGCCCATTTTCCGTCATCAAACAAAATGGACCAGTGACTTATTAACTCCGTCTCCCTCTTTCGCTGGGAATCCATAACGTCTTCCATGTGTCTCTCCTCAAACCCTTGATCCTTTCCTGGCCATCCCGGAAGACCCACCGTACCTTCACAACTCTCCACAGAGAGCGACACCATCTGCCAAGTATGCGATGTCTTGGACATCCGGAGATGAGGCCGTAGATGAGAGTACTTCCTGTCCTGGGAAGGATACAGGCCCGAGGAGAATTCTTGGGAGCCAGCCACCAACATCCTCGACAAAAGGTTGATCAGACAGTTCCACACTGCTCACCCCAAGAAACCAAGACCCCCAGGAGGGGGTCTTATGGGAGGGGTTACTCTTACATTCACCAATCGCAGGGCCCAGTGGTCACTGCACTCACCTCCCGTCGGCCTGCCAAGGCAGCCCCGGGTTCCCTGGCCGCGGCTGGGAGCCGGCAGCGATGCCATACCTCTCCTTCTCCTCCTGATGCTGTTTCCAATGTGGCTGCCCTCCCCAGGCCGAGCTGTCTCGCTGATGCTGCTCTGCCGGCTTCCTCTCGGGCTGGTAGCGTTCCTACGCATGGGCAAACACCTCTCCCCAAGATTTAAAGGGCCCGCATTGGGAATAGCCTATGGCCCTTATTGATGACATCACAGGTCTCCTCTTACTAAAGGCAGGCTCTGACAGTCAGAGCTTGCCTTGGCAACAAGTCCCCTTGCATTCCTGAGCTGTGCTCTGTGCTTCTATACTTCGTGTTTCTGCATTCCCATGTTCCTGCGTTCCCGCTTTACTGTGATCCCGCCTCCTCACTCCTGACCCCGGACGAGCTATCGGCTCCTGACCTTCTGCCTGGACCTAACTATGTGCATTGCCACCTGCCTCCGACCTCCGATCCAGACCTGACCTCGTGTGCTTCCACCTGGTTATTTCTTCACGAGATCTTCCATGCAGAGGCCAACCTAAGTCCAGCCGACCCTGGTACCCAAGGGCTCAACCTGCAGGGAACAAGGGCTGGTATTGGCGAAGCTCCTGCTGGCCTCTGCTTCCCACCCAGCCTCACCTACCGATGGAGGGGACCTGTGGGAGTTTCTCCCACAGGCAGCGCCAATTCCTCCTCGTCCAAGGGTCCACTCCTCCAACAAAAAAAGAGGTCCGCTCCTCAATTTGAGGCAGGCGATAAGGTCTGGCTGATCACCCACAACATATGCCTAAGGGTATCCTCTATGCACCTCACCCTGGCATACATCGGACATTTTACTATAATTTGCTGGATAGTACTAGTGACCTACCAACTGCAGCTGCCATCCACACTGGGCATGCACAACGTTTTTCATGTCTCTTTGTTAAAGCCACTAATATTTACATGGCCCTCTAGGGCATCACCGAAACCCCCAGGAAGTGACCATTGAGGACGGCATGATTTATGAAGTGGAAGAAATTTGGGATGTACAATGCAGGGGCAAGAAATGGGAATACCTCCTTTCCTGGAAAGAGTATGGTCCCAAAGAAAACTCTTTGGAAACCGCTTCCAACATTCTGGAATCCAAGCTACTAAAGGAATTTCACGTCTCGCATCCCAATAAACCCAGGTCTTCAGGGAAGGGGCTTAAAAGGGGGGGTAGTGTTGCATTTGGTGCTCCACAGGCCTGACCCACGAATTGCTGCATTTGCCTCTAGTTCCGAACCCAGTGGGGAGAATACCAACGCTGGGGAAGGCCCCCGAAAGAACACACAGCAGGTCACCATGTTCAACCTGCTTCTGCTTCCAGTGATGGTAAAATCCAGAAAGATGCTTGGCTTCATAGGGAGATGAATGGTCAGCAGAAAAAGAGAGGTGATATTGCCCCTGATAGAAAGCTCTAGAACGAGGGGTCATGGGATGAGGGTGATGTTTGGGACTGCGGGTAGTGGACCAATCTCTGGTGGTGTACGTGTACCCCTGGGCGACGACGCAGCTATAGAGGAGCTCCAGCAAGCGCTGACGCAGGTGAGAGGCGCCCGAGTGTAGGCTGGTATGAATGGACCTTGACCACCACTGCACCTGTGCACAGTAGAGAGACTCAGACCACACAATGTTTGGTCTCATTAGTGGTCTTCCAACTACTTCTAGCCCTTTTGGACCTGCCGCACAGAGCAGCAACTGCGACAGGGCAAACAGTGGTCGAAGGAAGAAGACATCAGACGAAGACGAAAGGAATGAGGCAACACTCAAGATACGTGAGGACATCACGAAGACGAAGTTGCTTGAAGAATAAAAGGGATGACTCAAGGTTCGTGAGGATTTCACGAAGAGTCACAAGTCACCCATCCTGAACAGGTACTGCCATGTCACGCGCCCTACACAACCAATGAGGACTGGTCGCGGACCACACCAGCCAGCGCGCCCTACACAGCCCACATTGGCTGGTCGCAGACCATGTTTGTGGTTCCACAAACAGGTAGAGAATAAGAGATATCCAATGATGACTCAGACGAGGCCTGAACCGGAGCGAGCCTAGCATGGCCAGCAAAGACGAGGCAAGGGGATGCCGTGCAGGTTAGGAAAGTCCATCGTGGAGGAGAACGAAAGGATGAGACGACATCTGGACGAAGACAGTCAAGATGCATGAAGACGAGAGACCATGGACGATGAAGACAGGACATGGAATTCCACAAGAAACATAGTGCCAACAAGAAGCTGGATGTAGAGAAGTCCTAAGGAGGACTGGCTCCTTGCGAAGGCAAGGAAGGAATGACGACGAGCCCCTTTTGTAGGGCTGAAGAGGCAACTCCCACGATGATGTCAGAAGAGCACCACACCTTCGCTGTTTCTTTAAATACTGAAGAGAGAGCCAGTCTCGCCCCCTAGGAGGAAGCAGGAAGCAATGCAGGACCCTGGATAGCGGTTATGCTGAAGACGCTGAAGACTGCAGGAGCAGGAACTGGAGTTAGGCCGCAAACCAGGCCTAGGCTGTCAGCTGCTCCCAAGCCACAGGGAGAGCACCGAAGGCGGCTCCACGCTGCAGGCGAGTCCAGGGATGTAGGCTCTCCTCCCACAGGGAGCCCAAGGAAGGTTGGTGGCCTCCAGGCCACATAGAAATGCAAGCAGTGGCCGCATGGCAGCGCCTGCAGCGGCTCCTGCTGCATTTGAAGCATGCCGACGGCCTCCAGGCCGCTTAGGTTAAGTAGCTCGGCTCCTTGTCGCGAGGAAGAAAATAGCAGCATGGCTCCTGCCGCTTGTAAAGCGTGTCGTCGGCCTCCTGTCCGCGTTGCTGGCAGCAGCATGGCTCTGGCCACGAGAGAGTACGTCAGCAACCTCCAGGCTGCTGAAGAAGGCAAGAAAAAACATGGAGAGGTTGCCTGAGGGTAGAATCGTAACAGGTGAAAGGAGTAATCCTAGAAAATATTTCTTTATAGAGAGATTGGTGGATGCATAGAACAGTCTCCCTATAGAGGGAGGTGGTGGAGACAAAAATAGTATTTGATTTCAAGAAATCATGGGATAAATACAGGGGATCTCTAAGGAAGTGATGAGAAATTAATTGGACAGTTGAGCAGACTGGATGGGCCATGTGGTCTTTTTCTGCCACAATGTTTTTATGTTTTCCTAAATGCTTGGAGGGCTGTGGTGGGAGATATGGCTATGTTAGCCACATTTATCTCACTAACTAATACCCACTTATCAGCAAGTTAGCCAGATAAATCTATTCCACCCTGATTCACCACCAGATCGCTCCTGAGTTGTTGGGCTAAGTCATTAGCCAGCTAACTCAGAGCTGGTGACAATGGCAGGATTTTTTTAATCCTTTTCTATATGGCCCTCATAATTTTTAAAATTCAAACAGCTATGTTAATAAAATTGTGCATAAATTAATGGAATGAATGCACAGCTCAACCAATTGTTTTTCTTGCTCTTGATAATGGAACTGCAGGTTTGGAGCTGGGGAAGGGTGGTGAACACCACCTCTAGGGAAGAAAGGGATGGCAGGACAGACTAGAGGTAGATTGGGCAGTCCAGTGAGGCTGGAGCAAGGGATGATGTACAGGCAGGGCTGAGCTCAGGAATGGAATGCAGGTTGGACTGAAACTTTGGAACAGAGTACAGGCTGGACTGAAGCTCGGGAACAGAGTGCAGACTGGACTGGAGCTCAGGAATGGAGTGCAGGCTGGGTTGGAGCTCAGGAACAGGCTATACTGATGTTAAGGTCTTGCTCGCAGAGCCCATTCTGTGAGCAGGCCCTCCACTCACCGCAGCCAGATGCCCTGCTCCCTGGCCCAACGGCACGTTACCACCACCCTCATCGTGCAGCCTGGGCCACCCCAGACTGCCGCTGCCTATGCCACTGCTGCTGTCCACCTTTGCTGCAAGGAAGCCACCGCCGGGATCCCTCTATCATGCGGCAGGATGCTGCCGCCACTTCCTGCCTTCGCGGCAGGAAGCCGCCTCCAGCCCTGCTCCTTTGCTGCTGGGACGCAGCTGACGCCGATCTTCCAATGGGCCCTCTAGACGTGGGCACGCGCCTCTTCTTGTTATATAAAGGGCCAGTGGCGGGAAAAGCCCCGCAGCCCCAACGATGATGTCATCGGTCCTTGCCCTAGTCCACCCCTATGAAAGGGCTCAGCTTCACTTCCTTGGGGCCTTCGAATCAGTTCCATGGTCGTCCATGTTCCTCTTCTCCGGTCAAGGTCTTCCATGGTCTGCTCCTGTCCAGATGGTTCCGTGTTCCATGTTCTTGATGTTCCTGGTCTCCTTCTGTTGTGTCCGTTGTTGCCCGACATCTCCGCTCCGCCCACCTCACCTCGTTGGCGACTCCCTTCGGGGTTGATGGAAGGCTAGCTGCTGCAGCGTCTCCAAGCCGTCCTTCTCCGGCGTCCCTGGACCAGCTCGACGCTGCCAACCGCCATGTTGACCAGATGCCTAAGGGTGCGCGCGTGGCCCGACTGATGTACCAGCATTGGCGCGAACCTCAGGGGCATCCCCCTGAGATGATGTCACCAGCTCCAGTTATTTAAGGTCTCAGTTTTCACTAACAAGATGAGTTAGCAAGGGATTGGTTTACCTAGCTTCCTCCTGGTCGCTGCGGATGGGATTCGCTCTCCGCAACTCTAGCTACTCTGCCTCCTCGGACTTCACTAGAGGTACCCGCTCCTCGGGGGTCTCGCTCTCTCTTTTTCTTTTCAGGTCACAGTCCGGAACTGGTACTCGCTCCTCGAGGGCCCACGTCCCTGACTTGCTCCTGAATGCCACTTCTGCTAAGAAGTCATCGCTGCTTACAACATTGTGAGTTTCCATCTATCTCTCAGAGCTTTCCCTGGGTCCAGGTACTTGCTCCTCGAGGGCATAATGCATACCATCTCCTAGGCTGCCTTAAGAGACTATTGTGTGAGTGTTACCATCAAGGACTTGTTCCTGAACGCTGCATGCTTTGCCTACTCACTTTCTTAGTTTCTCTACAGCTCAGCCACCTTGGGATCACTGTTCCAGACCCTGAGGGACTACAGCCCAGCCGGGCACTTCCAACTCACTACTGCCACCTCTGGTGGTTTACTATATTGTCTAATAAAAGAACTAGTCTGTGTCTGTCTCCTACACTAAGCCTGACCAGTGGTCCCTCTCGGGATTTTCCCCGAGGGCGTTGTCACCTGCCACTGGTCCAAGGATCCACCCGCAACTATTCTAAATAACTACAGATTGCTAAATGCCAGCTTTAACAACAGAGCTTTCTGACATCTTCGTCTGATGTTCCTGGTCTTGTTCCTCATCGGAGCTCCTTCATTGCCTGTTCCGTGTCCAGAAGCTCCTGATGTTCCGTGTTCCAGTCCTGGTCCTGATGTCCTCGCCTCTGGCTCTTCGTCCTGCTTCCAGGTTCCTTGCTTGTCCACCTTTCCTGGTGTGCACCGACATGGTCCATGATCAACCCATGGGGAGCTGTGTAGGGCACTTCGTGACACAAGGCCTGTCTTCATGTCTGCAGTGCAAGTCTCCAGAAGGCCCTTGTTTTTAATGCCGAGGTCTGTTCCTGAAATCTGAGTTCTGAGTCTTGAATCCTGAGTCTTGAATCCTGTCCTGGTCTTCGTAGTACCTTGTGCCTGCTTCTGTCCATGCCCAAGACTCTTGTCAGAACCTGCTCCCCTTCAGCGTGATCCACGATCAGCCAAAGGCAGCTGTGTAGGGCACGCCTCGATGCAGGCCTCTCCTGAATCTTCAACATGTTTCCAGTTCCAAGTTCCACTGCTTTGCCTGGAGTCTGCTTCGCCTCCGGCGTGGTCTGCAAGCAGCCATAGGCAGCTGTGTAGGCCGCGCTGCGATGCAGTAATCACCCAGTACTAATGCCTGAATTCTGAATCCTTGCCTGAGACTTCCAAGTTCCTGAATCCTTGCCCAAATCTTCCAAGTATCCTGAGTCTTCGTCTGAGTCTTCCAAATATCCTGAGTCCTTGTCCGAGTCTTCCAAGTATCCTGAGACCTCATCTGAGTCTTCCAAGTATTCTGAGTCTTCATCTGAGTCTTCCAAGTTCCATGTTTCATCTTGTTCCTGCCCTCAGCCTCCGTCTGGCCTCATGCACTCATTGTTCCCAAGCGGCAGGTCCGGAAGGGCTACCAAGTGGCCGGACGACTACTCCTGAGACCAGCATTGCATTGCTGGGTCTCACTGGTGCATGTAGGTCCAGTGGAGGGCTGAGCCTGCCTTGTTTCAATTCCTGACGTTCTTTGCCTTGTTTCTGGTCCAGCTTTGTTCCTGCTCCACCCATGTCTGAACACACTCACCTCCCACGGTGTATCTTGGGGCTTCTCCCTGAGCCATGCTGTGGCCCAAGGGCTCACAATCTCCCTTGAGCAAGCGACTGCGCCTCCACGTTTGTAACAACTGGAGCTCAGGAATGGAGCGTAGGCTAGGCTGGAGCTGCGTGGAGGTAAGAGAGAACTGGAACACAGGAACAGACTGGAGCTGAGTGGAGGTAAGAGTGAACTCAGGAGCTCAGGGACAGACTGGAACACAGGACTCAGACAGAACGAGAGAAGACAAGGACAACACAAACCATGAAACATAAAGCCCAAAGGCAGCATAGGCAAGAAAGCCCTGAAGGGCAAGACAGCGGCCTAGTAACATAAAGAGACCTAGGGAAGCCTCAGGGCTAGGCAAGACCAGAGGCAAGGAAAAGCCTGGAGAAGGCCGAAAGGCAAGGGAGGTACAGAAGGCCCAAAGTCCACAGGGCAAAGCCAAAGACAGAAGGCCAAATGGCTACAAGACAAGGCAGGAAAAGACCAAGGTCAGAAAGCCCAAAGAGTACAGGACAAAGCAAGGCAAGACTAGAATCAGAGGCCCAGAGGTCACGAGGAAACACAAGGAATGGCTTGGGAAGGCCAAGAGTCAGAAGTGGCTAGAGCAAGAAGTCCAAGGGAACTCGATGCCGAAGCCCTGAGGCAGGGGCTAGATATAGTGAAATAATGTTGGAGTCTGGGCATGGTGCAGGCTGGCGAGAGGGGCTTGGCCAGCCAGGGGAGTGAGCTCGTGGAGGTCCCTTGGTGGCGCGGAGTCTGTAGACCTGGCTGAGGCAAGAAGCCAGGGATGTGCTGGAGAGTACTGTTCAGAACCAGGCTCGCTGGAGTCCTCTGGTGGACGGGAGGCTGCACAGCGGCCGGAAACGCAATACTGTAACAAAGTAGCCCTACTATTTTTCCTTAACCTGTACAGGAGCAGGCTAGATGCCTGGTCTACCTTAAAACCCATGGAGGAAGAGAGCTCTTTGGGAGGGACCCTGCTGGGCAGGATAAGAGGCGCAGCCCAGCTGGAATGAGGAGGTCCCCCCTGTCTCCAGGAGAAGGAGCTCCTGACTCCTCTCTCTGTATATGGTAATGGTGTGAATACACTGTTGGAGGCAGTCTACATATGCTGTGTGTTGAGTTATGCTTTAATAAAGTTAAAATCTTTAAGAAGAAGGCTGAAGTCCATATTAAAAATGCCTCCAGCCTAAGAACATTATTCGGCTGTCCCACAGGAGCATCTTTGTATTTTACTTTGCAACTTTTATGGTATGAGCAGTTTTGTGAATGAAATCTATGAAACTGTGCACTTATCTGATTCTTGCCTGTATTAAACGGACAGATTGTAGTTTTTTTTGAGTACAAGGAAAACTATAAGCCAGCTAGAAAATGATATGGATGTGCTGTATATCGAGTTTAAATAAACATAAACTTTTTTTTTTTTTGCTTTTGTCTTTATATTGTGTTCCATTTCTTGGAATTTTTTTTCTCCATTTTATTTGCTTTTGTGTCTTTTCAGCAGATTCGCACTCAGAACCTCCTCCCAGATCTCATGTTTTGCAGCTGCTTGCTTGTCCTTAACTCTCTGCTTCCTTCATCATTTGCTTTCCCATGTCAGCCACTTAATCGTCCTACGCTGATATCTGTTTCTAGAGAATGTCAAGGCATAAAAAGGATGGATGCTGAGTCATTCCCTCAGAGGTCAATATTCAGCATGCTAGTGAGAAGGAAAACTACTCCAGATCAAAGTTACTTGACCTGGGTACGTGTACCGCTGAATATAACTTTACGACAGCTATTTTTCCAACCAGATTTTTCCAACTACCTTTAGCTTAAATAGCAGCGCTCACCAGCTAAGGTTCAGCTCCACGTCTGGAATGCCCCTGGCTAAAAGTTGGGTGAGTAGTGAAGTTACCCAAGACAACATTTAGCCAGAGATCTGGGGGGGGGGGATTTTGAAATCTTGGGTTTTTTTTTTCTGTCCGGGCGATTCCAAACGTTGCCCAGGCAGGAGCTTTTGAATATCGATCTCTCAGGATTCCAGCAGTTATTTGAGCGCATACTCCAAGCTGCTTAAAAGGATAGGAAATAAGCTGGCGCATGCACGTGGCACAGTATAATTCTTCACATAACATAAAATACAATAAACTGCAGTGGACAGCTGCTCGCTCATGGTTTGAACGTTTATGTTCCTGCATGGTCAACACTGTTTTGTGTACAGGATATGACAGCAGGTTAAATGTCAGTTTAATTCACAGCGTGCTGCACAAGCTATCGAGTAGAGCAACAGATGTTTTCTTTTTGTTAAAAACAGCATTCAAGAATGGATGACCATGGGCTGCACGCCGCAATATAACAGCAAATTATATTGCCTTTCTAGGTTAATGAAGAAATAAAGGAATAATACAAAATTAACATTCACAAGAGAACTGCGGTTGGAAATGATGGACAGGTAGTCTGGCTCATTTAATAAAATGATAGCTTGCAGCACTCATTAGTTTCTGTTAAATCCCCAAGGAAGAATATTCTTTTTCAAGTGGAGAAAATACTGGAGGAGTAGTCTAGTGGTTACAGCAGCAGAGTACAAATAAGGGAAGTCAGCGTTCAAAGCCGGCCGCTGCTCCTGGCGACCCTGTCTCAGGTACCAACCTACGGCCCCTTTTGCTAAGCATTTTTCCCGTAGGCACAAAATGGGAAAAAAAAAACTTCAGTAAATGACCCCCTTAGACTGTGAGCCCTCTGGGAACAGGCAAATATATACAGTACCTGAATGTAATCCACCTTGAAGTGTGTGAAAGGCGGCATATAAATCAAATAAACATTACAGATCATAATTTTATGAAATAGTTCATTTTCATGGAATAGGTAGCAAACTGTGTTCTTCAGAATAATTTGTGCTTTCTAGGATTAAGAACATAAGAACATGCTATACTGGGTCAGACCAAGGGTCCATCAAGCCCAGCATCCTGTTTCCAACAGTGGCCAATCCAGGCCATAAGAACCTGGCAAGTACCCAAAAACTAAGTCTCTTCCACCGTTGCTAATGGCAGTGGCTATTCTCTAAGTGAACTTAATAGCAGGTAATGGACTTCTCCTCCAAGAACTTATCCAATCCTTTTTTAAACACAGCTATACTAACTGCACTAACCACATCCTCTGGCAACAAATTCCAGAGTTTAATTGTGCGTTGAGTGAAAAAGAACTTTCTCTGATTAGTTTTAAATGTGCCCCATGCTAACTTCATGGAGTGCCCCCTAGTCTTTCTACTATCCGAAAGAGTAAATAACCGATTCACATTTACCCGTTCTAGACCGCTCATGATTTTAAACACCTCTATCATATCCCCCTCAGCCGTCTCTTCTCCAAGCTGAAAAGTCCTAACCTCTTCAGTCTTTCCTCATAGGGGAGTTGTTCCATTCCCCTTATCATTTTGGTCGCCCTTCTCTGTACCTTCTCCATCGCAACTATATTGCAAATTTGGGGCTCAACTTGGCAAATAGTACCAGACATTTAGGGTTAATTGAATGGAAATCATTGTAAAATGGCTTATTTGGGATGGAGGGGAAGGAGGGATATTCAGGATATTTGCCACAGTTCAGAAAAAGACATTTGGAGCCCACAGGAAGGGAAACCAGTCCAGACCTGCCATTAATACACTCTGCCCTGCCTCCTTGTCACCCACACATGTATGCTGTTTGCTCACCTCCTAACATCCTCTATCTTGAATCTATTTATACCTGCTCAGAGCAGGTGTAGTGTTTTGAGATTCCATGCTTACCATATGGCTCCTATTAATCTGAATGGGAGGAAAAGTGTGAAATGTCTTTTTCTCCCATGGAAAATCATGACACTCGTGCTGTGCGACTTTACTTCCTTTTACTCTTTCATACTTCATTGGAAAAAAGGTGTCAGGAATGAGATCATAAACATCCCATTTTAGAGCCCTTTATTGCTGCTTTTCGCAAGATTATCATTGCGTTCTGTGCTGGGAATTGTGGCACGCAGCTTTTGAGAAATGTCTAGACATTCCTGCTTCTTAGGCATGCCAACATACCCAATAATCGCACATGACCCTCCCTAACATGCATACCTCATGCTCACATGTCCTCTCTCTTATACACATGCCCTACCTGTACTGTACACATGTGCCCATACGCCTGTACTCATACTCAGGTTTAGTGGTATGCAAACATGACTATCAGAAAAGACATAGAGCAAGATGTTTGTTGTTTTTTTTTCAGAGATAGAGCAGTGTCAATTTCGGGCCCGGAAATGTAAACCGTTGTGATGGTACATTACTAAACGACGGTATAGAAAAATTTTTAAATAAAATAAAATAAATAAATAAACAAACTGTGGAACTCTCTGCCAGTAGAATTGCGACTTCAGGCTGATATAAAGAAATTTGAGGCAGAATTAAAAACCTGGCTTTTTAAGTGTGCTTTTGCGGAAAGCAAATAAAATTTTATGATTGTTTTAGGAAGTGCTGCTATTTATGTTGATTTTAGCATAGAGTAATATAAGTAGTCATTTTATTAATTATTGTAAGTACTTATTAGAATTTTAGTACTTATTTATTGTTATTTTACCATGCTGATTTGTATTTTAATTTTTAATTAATGTATGTGTCATTTTTGTTTCTTATGTTTATTTATTGTAAACCGATAATGATGGAACCCCGATATGTCAGTATATAAAGAATAATAAACTATAAACTATACTGAGAATTAAAAAAAAATAGCTGTAGAAGGTGAGAAGTGATGGCAGAGCCTCTTATGTCTCTTTCTGATGTGGTGGAGAGCCCGGGCCTCCTCCTCCACTGTTTTGATTTTTTTTCCTTTACCTGTTCCCGGTGGCAGAGAGAGAGCATTTCATGGAGGGACTAAAAGGATTTTTAAAAAGAGCTAGCAAGAAGGTAGACTCCACGGAGAACACAAAAACCAGCAAGATCAAAACGAGCATCTCTTCCATTCCAAGGATAAACCCCGGGGGTCTGCAAGCACGTTCTGCTGAGAAGGCTGCATTACAGAACTTATTCCTTTTGCATGACCTGGGTAATCAGAGGGAAAAGAAGAAGAGGGAAGAAAGCAATATACAAAGGGAAAAAATATTTACACATACGATACGCTGGAAAAGTAAAATAAACAGAAAGAAATAAAAAGTCAGAATGGACATAGAATGCACCAGTCCGTGGACACAAGACAAGCATGTGCTCTTCTTTTGCATGCACATTACACCAGTGTTGGCTAAATACCACTGGTTACTGACAGAATGGCAGATAAAATATAAATTAGTTTATTAATTTTTATAGGTTTTAATGATTTGGCACCACCCAGTTTCAATGCTGCTGTTAAGTTGTAAGCCAGCACAGCTTCTACGATTTGCCTCTTAGAGTTTACTTTAATGCTCCTTCAAACTAATCAGACTTGATGAATCCTGCAAACGTCTCTTTTGTGTACAAGGACCACTCGTATGAAATGCTCTGCTGCAGGAACTAAAGGATGAGAGCCCCTTGTTTAGGTACACAAAACCGTGTTACGTACATACTGCTGTGTGCAGTGAGCCTGGGTCGATTTTAGAACAAAATATCTCCAAAGATCACTCCGACAAACACCGATGCAGAATACACTGTCTAAATAATTAGAACATAAGGGCTCTCGCTCATAAAAAGTAGACACCAGCCATTCAAGATCATGTGCAGGCACCACAAATCATTGTTACCCCTTGTTTTATGCATTAAATGGGTTTGAAAATTATCCCTTAAAGTGACTGGGCTCACTTTGCCCTTCTCCCTCTTTTTAACAAGGATCTAAACTGCAGGATGAGTGAGTGGCAGCACTCACTCCTCTGCCTCCAGATATAGCCATTTTTTGTTCATGGTCTGGTTACTTCCACGTCTGGTATCCCTGAACCTTTGGCTGGTGAGCAAAGTTTGCTAGTATATAAGTTACTGTTTTTTTAATGTGAGTGATGAATGAGATGGACAAGCTACTGTTGTCCTAATGAGAAGTAACTATGAAGACAGAGCCCTTTCTATTGTTTTATTTATGTATTTATAAAATGTATAAACCATACTATTGATACTTCCAGCCAGTAGTACGTAACATCTATAAATCACATTACTATATGTCTGTTGAAGATGCCCTTCCGTGGGCTTCAGCCTCTATCTTCTGTTAATATGGTGAGCTGGGTGGCCATGAAAACAGCGCAGGAATTGAGTATTGTGTGTTTTGTTAGGGTACTGCCAATAGTGTACCTTTAATGAGCTTAACATAGACATGACGGCAGAAAAGGACCAATAGTCCATCCAGTCTGCCTAGCAAGCTTCCCATGATAGTATCTGCCGTGCCATGCAGGTTACCCCCATGTATCAATCAGTTTTGCTTGACGCTCTTTACTTTATGGACTTGGCTGTAGAAGCAGTCTTGTGTTTTTTTCCTTGATGTCTGCGCATCAGCACCCCAGGCGGTAAAAAAGTCATGGCTAGTGTTGGTTGCCTCTGAATCCAAATTCCTTTTTCCTTCCACCCCCCACCTTCATAGCAGAGAGCGATGTTGTAGTTGCATCAAAAGCATCAAGGCTTATTGGTTAAGGGTAGTAATCCCATGCCTTCTGTTAAGGGTAGTAACTGCTGCTCCGTGCAGCTTGACAGTTATTATTCAGTGAAGGGGAAAATAGACTATATAGATGGGAAAAGGTGTAGCTTAATGTTTTGCCACCTGCTGATCTTACTGAGCCATTGCCTGTTTTTAGCACATTGTAAATCTTTTTTTTTTTATAGACATCTTACTCCCCATTCATCTGGGCTTAATAGGTGTTTGAGATTATGTAAATGATGCAAGATTGAGACTGAAATGTGGATGAGCATTTCCAGCTTCTTGCCTTTAGTTTGCACTGATATTCATTAAGCATGGTTCGTTCACTCCCTCTGCTTTTTTTCCTAATAAGGAACTGACATCACCAGTCCAAAAAGGACTAATGAGATCGATGCATATTTTAATAAGATTAATAATGCATTCTGCGACTCGGAGCTGGATAGGACCCAAAAGCCTCGTTTTATTTAAATATTTTTTTCATTTTTATATTTATAACTTCTCATATACAACTGAAGAAAAACTATAAAGGAACATTATTAAATGGAAAAGAGAAAAAGAAGAAAGATATTCACACTCAATATCTGTAACTTCATATTGTGGGGTGAATTTTCAAAGAGTTCTGTACGTAATTGCTATTTTTTAAACTTCAAAAAGAAAGTGTGTACTTTAGGTTTCGTGCTCACATATACTCGTGCAATAAAGGGGCAGTGTAGGTGGCGTTCCAGGGCGGAGCTAACAGTTGCACATGCAAGTTGCTATTTTACACATTTGGCAACATGCTCACGTAATTTTACGCCTGCGTGACTGATATCAAACTTGTTTATTGTGTGTTCTGCGGGCTGGGTGGGAGGTCTGGGTGTTCAGGCTGAAGATCCAGGAGGGTCTCAGTGAACTGGAGGAGGACGGAGCCAACTTGTAGCGAAATTGGAAAACTGGCAGTTTCAGTTTATCGTGCGCATGTTTTAAAATATACCAACTTCCACGCGTAAGGCTTTTACATGAGCAAGTCCTACGTTCTTTTCACCCGGAACATATACGCATGTATATTTTAAAAATGGGTAGGAAATGTAATTGTGTTTAATACATTAAAATACTTCCAATGCATGTGTTCATATACCTGCTGTATGTGCAGTTTATATTCCACCACTTCAAAGCAGATTACATTCAGGTACTTCCCTATTCCTACAGGGTTTACAATCTTAATTTTGTAACTGAGGGAATGGAGAGTAAAGTGACTTGCCCCTGCTCACACAGAGTGAAAGCAGGTTTTGAACACTGGGTCCCTGGAGTTGTAGTCTATGTCTCTAACCAGCAGGCTACTCCTATCTGAGATGTGCGGGTTATAAAATGCTATCATAGATCTCCCCCTGGCCATATATGCGACCATGCAAAGTTATTTGAAAGTTGCACTCATGGTGAGGGAGTTCAAAACATTTTTAAAAAGCAGAAAAGGAACAAAACACCATAATAAGAATGACCCCCAAACCAATCAAAGCAGAACAGAAGGATCTAAAAACATTCAGCTCTCCAAAGAAGACAGCGAAGGATCTATCCTATCATTCTGCATCTGTCGACGAGAAGATAAAAAGTTGTTCTAGCCAAGTGTCTCCTTTTACATAAGAACATAAGAACATAAGAAAATGCCATACTGGGTCAGACCAAGGGTCCATCAAGCCCAGCATCCTGTTTCCAACAGTGGCCAATCCAGGCCATAAGAACCTGGCAAGTACCCAAAAACTAAGTCTATTCCATGTAACCATTGCTAATGGCAGTGGCTATTCTCTAAGTGAACCTAATAGCAGGTAATGGACTTCTCCTCCAAGAACTTATCCAATCCTTTTTTAAACACAGCTATACTACCTGCACGAACCACATTCTCTGGCAACAAATTCCAGAGTTTAATTGTGCGTTGAGTAAAAAAGAACTTTCTCCGATTAGTTTTAAATGTGCCCCATGCTAACTTCATGGAGTGTCCCCTAGTCCTTCTACTATCTGAAAGAGTAAATAACCGATTCACATCTACCCGTTCTAGACCTCTCATGATTTTAAACACCTCTATCATATCCCCCCTCAGTCGTCTCTTCTCCAAGCTGAAAAGTCCTAATCTCTTTAGTCTTTCCTCATAGGGGAGTTGTTCCATTCCCCTTATCATTTTGGTAGCCCTTCTCTGTACCTTCTCCATCGCAATTATATCTTTTTTGAGATGCGGCGACCAGAATTGTACACAGTATTCAAGGTGCGGTCTCACCATGGAGCGATACAGAGGCATTATGACATTTTCCGTTTTATTCATCATTCCTTTTCTAATAATTCCCAACATTCTGTTTGCTTTTTTGACTGCCGCAGCACACTGAACCGACGATTTCAATGTGTTATCCACTATGACACCTAGATCTCTTTCTTGGGTTGTAGCACCTAATATGGAACCCAACATCGTGTAATTATAGCATGGGTTATTTTTCCCTATATGCATCACCTTGCACTTTTCCACATTAAATTTCATCTGCCATTTGGATGCCCAATTTTCCAGTCTCACAAGGTCTTCCTGCAATTTATCACAATCTGCTTGTGATTTAACTACTCTGCACAATTTTGTGTCATCTGCAAATTTGATTATCTCACTCGTCGTATTTCTTTCCAGATCATTTATAAATATATTGAACAGTAAGGGTCCCAATACAGATCCCTGAGGCACTCCACTGTCCACTCCACTGTCCACTCATTGACAGGCTGTTTGCTGCTCTTCTGCGTTTTGAGGCCAACTTTTTTGATCTTAGAAGACCATTTTAAATAGTCAATTCAACCTCCAGATTAGCTATGTGCCACAGCCTCCTTTTTGGTTTCTAATTGGGTCATCGTGGCATTCATATTAAGCCCAGTAGCCTATGTTATGAATGTTTTAAGAAAAATGTACAAAAAATGTCAACAATTTAAAAAGGACATATCATTGGCACCTAGTGTGATCCTGCTGTAAATCTGAGGGCAATCCTATATGCCAGGTCAAGATCAAATGTTAATATGCAAGTCTGTTGGTTGGGAAACAATGATATTTGGGAAGACAATTTTGAAAAACTCTGTGGGGCTGCAAGCCTGTTTCCTAAAGGAACTTTTGAAAATCCTTTTGGCACGCAAAAACGACAGGTACCCATGTACGTTGCAGCTGCACTGAATCAGGCACAAAGTCTGGCCATTTGAAAGTTCAGTCACGCGTACTCTTTCTCCACTTTTGGAAAGCGGGTAAAAATGTGCACCCTGGAAGCAGACACATTGCATGCTTTTGCCTGCTCTGAAGGAAGGCGAAGGGGCACACTTTTACCTGTGTAAAATGCCTTAATTAGTGGACCCTAAGTTTCTAGGTATTAATTGGGAAACATTATATAGCAATTTTATATGTTTGTTCCTCCGTAAAATATTGCTTTTTCATTGTTAGCCCCAATCACCAACATGAATCACATCAAGCAAATCAAGGCCCAATACAAATGGTATTATAGTCTATCACTACAGATTTGCTACAAATTATTCAAAAAGGGGTCGACTTTAAGACCCGCGCACATGCATCCATGTGCACGCGGTTCCCAGTGCGAGCACATGGACACAGCTATTTTATAACAGGCGTGCGTGTTATAAAATGCGATATCCGTGCACACATGCGTGGTGGATTTTAACATCCGTGCACGCATGTGCAGATGGGTGGCCTCCGCGCACGGGGGGGGGTGTGTGAAATTTTAATAGGCCACATGCGGCAACAGGAGTAGGGCTTGCCCAGTTCCCTCCCAGTCCGCTCCTAACTACGTTTTGTTCAATAACAAGTACATTTTAAAAGCCCTGCGCACATGAATTACGGCGGTTACGTGTGTGGCCGGGGCCTGCGCATGTCGTGCGGATTTTTTGTAAGGGCCCGGCCACGCGCATAACCCCCTGATAAGTGCCAACGTGCCGGGTCTTTGAAAAGGGGTGGGCTGGGAGCGTGGTCTGGGTGGGGAGGGGCAGGGCACAGGGGTGGGCCGGGACAACGCCATTCGACGCTGTCCCAGGGAAGCCTGCGCCGAGCAGCCAGCGGGCGCACAGAGATTACTTCTGCTCCCGAGGAGATGTCCTCGCTTGCCCGCGCCCTGCCCCTCCCCACCCAGACCATGCTCCCCCGGACCGCCCCGTTTCAAAGGCCCAGCACTTCAGCGCGTAACCCCCATAATTCACGCATGCAGGGCTTTTAAAATGTACTTGAATGGTTAGACCATCATCTAGCATTATCAGTATTTTAAATGCAGGCAAAACGGAACAAGTGCTTTATATATTGCAGAATTATGTCTATGAATCAACCCTTTAGTTCTAATATTTACAGTAAATAGGTTGCATGTCTACTTGTATTTTATTTCGGGTATCTGCAGATCCTCTATAACCTGGGTATTTTGTAGATTGTTTTACTTTAGTTCTTTTTTTCTCTACTTGGATCTGATCCATTGTCATTCTAGCAGATTTTTATCTCCAGGAGCTCTTGTTCAATAGCTAACAACTGCCAAGAAAACTAATTATATGATTCTCTTTGCAACACTCATTTGTGGAGTTAATGATAGAACCCCCAAAATAACAGTGCACAGTAATGGAAATTATCTGCATTGTTTTGAGTAAATAATCCTTTCCTTACAGCATGCCATGGATAATCAGCATACTAAAGATCTCTGAATGTACTTGCAGTAGGAGTGCCATCCTACTTTGCCTCCTAGGGGAAACCATTCCCCACCACCTATCTGCAGGTTCAAAATATTACCCATTGCACGTCTTAGCAATTTCTCCATCTAGCACCACCATTTCCCTGCTCTCTTTCCTAATCCCTTCCACCCCTGCCTGTGAAAGAAAGACATGCAAACACGGTTGTTTAAAAAGGAACTCGCCATGTTCAAAACTTCCTAAGATGTTAGGGCTCATGTTCACGATGAACTTGTTTAGATTTTCGTATGATTTTTCTGTTGCCTTTGAAATACTCATGCAATCAAATCATCTGCGTCACTACTGCTAGACTGGTGCTGCTGCTAACAGTAGTGGCCTTTTTAGATAAACGTATTCACATTGTTATTAATGGAAGAAGTTGCTTATAAAAGGTCAAGAATTCTAGTGAGATACAGAATACTAAATATATTGGATTTCTGCTTTTTGTAAGAAAAAAGTGCAGTTGAATGTCCTCATTTTGGGGGGACTTTAATCAGCTTGTTCTTTCATGAATGCACAATAAAATGGTTTATAGAATTTCATTTAATGCAAAATGTGTGCCTTTTGTTGCAGGTTTTACTGGAGAGCTTTGTGAGGCTAAGATTAACCACTGCACCTCCCAGCCATGCAAAAACGGGGGCACCTGCTATTCCAGTCTCAGTGGCTTCAGCTGCCAGTGTTCAGAAGGTAGAGCACAATGCAATTTTCTGATTTTAATTGGGAGCTCCATTTTCACCGCGGATTCCTGCTTGCTGCCTATTAATGGACCCGTTTGTTGTGACTTGTGCGAATAACAATGCCAGTAGCTTACACTTCCAGCGTTAGTCACATGAGCTGTGCTGGAAGCCTTCGGCCAGGCTCGCGCTAGCAGCATATCGTGGTCCGGGCTGAAGCTGTAGCTTTTCAGGGTACCAGGATAGTGGGTGGGAGGAAGAGAGGCACTTTGGAGCACTTTCTGAGGAACAAGGGGGTGGCCGATGGGGTGGGGGGTTGTGGGAATCGAGCTGCAATCCCAGTTTATACTTTTTTTTTCTCCCAAAATCAGTGCCACTGAATCGCATAACTTTTGAAGATATGCAGTTAGTGGCAACTTACCCAGCTACATAAAGCCACAGGACTTTTAAACCCGCTTCAGAGCAGGTCGAAAGTAAACTGGCTAAATTAGCTGGGTGCAACTGAAGTAATCTAAGTTAGGGCGCACCCCAGAACACTTCTTTTTGTCTGGCCTGATTTTACGCAGATAAATGGCTCGGGATTAAAAAAAAACTTGCCTTTTAACCGCATAACTTGCGAATTATTTGGCTAAATGGCTTTGAATATTGACCCTTAAGCTCCTAAATCTAGGGGAATAAATAACAATCTTAAATTTAGGAGCCTAAGGGTGAGCCCTGGAGGGAAAATTCAGCAGAATTCATTAATCTGTGGTACTGAGGTCCACAGGTTAGTGAATCTCACAATATTTTTTTCTCAGTGGTAAAATACTGCAGAGAAAAAAATACTGTAGCAATGTGGCACCGTGCAGTCATGGTCTCGCATCCCAAGCTTGCAGAACCCTGCTCCTCCCAGCTGAAGTGTCCAAATCCTTGTGGCTTTAATGAAAACTCCCTCTCCTACCACCTCTGTCGCCCCCTGAGTTGGCAAAAGCTTAAGTTAAAACAAAGTGGTCCTGGTGCTGGCCTGTCCCGCCCCCTTATTCCCATACCCTTCCTTCTTGGTGTCTAAAACATGACTCCCCCATTCCCTGAGCCCCCCCTGGCCAATACCTTAAACTCCCTGGTGGTACATTGGTGTGCTGGAGTGCTTTCTAGGGCTCTGGCTTCAGTAGATCCATTTCCGAAAAGGCACTGGCTGACCTCAGATGTACCTTTGCCCTCTCTGATAGGGGCAAAGGTGTCTTTGCGGCTGGCTTGCACTATTTTCCAAATGGAGCTGCTGCAGCCCTAGGGGTTGCTCTGACACACTATTGCAACATAAGGGATTTTAAGGAGGGGTTGGGGAGCTGGGGAGGAGAGTGGGAGGTCCAGTGGTAGGGTTCAAATTTGGATACCAAGGGGGGGGCATGGTTTGGTAGGATTAAATGGTCAGTTTTCGCAGTGGGAAAAGGTAAACGGTGGAGTGTCTCAGGGATCTGTACTTGGACCAGAGCTTTTTAATATATTTATAAATTATCTGGAAAGGGGTACGACGAGTGAGGTGATCAAATTTGTGGATGACACAAAATTATGCAGAGTAGTTAAATCTCAAGTGGATTGTGATGAATTGCAGGAGGATCTTGAGAGACTGGAAGATTGGGCTTCCAAATGGCAGGTGAAATTTAATGTGGCCAAGTGCAAGATGATGCATATAGGGGAAAATAACCCTCTCTGTAGTTCCACAATGTTAGGTTCCATATTAGGAAAAGAGATCTAGGTGTCATAATGGATAACACATTGAAATCGTCGGCTCAGTGTGCTGCAGCAATCAAAAAAGCAAACAATGTTAGGAATTATTAGGAAGGGAATGGTGAATAAAACAGAAAATGTCATAATGCCTCTGTATCGCTCCATGGTGAGACCGCACTTTGAATACTGTGTGCAGTTCTGGTCGCCGCATCTCAAAAAGGATATAGCTGTACTAGAGAAGGGCAACCAAAATGATAAGGGGCATGGAATGGCTGCTTTATGAGGAAAGGCTAAAGAAGTTAGGGCTGTTCAGTTTGGAGAAGAGATGACTGAGGCGGGATATGATAGAAGTCTACAAAATCATGAAAGGACTTGAAATAATTAATGTAAATTGGTTATTTACTCTCTCAGATAATAGAAGTGTTATGGTTTTGGTGAAGTTGTGAACCTCGGGGTGAGGTGAGAGATATCTCCACTCACAGGGAGGAGCCCTATGGGCCTCACCGTTGGTGGGCGTGGTCTCAGCGACGTAGAACACAGCTGTGAGAGAGATTTTATTAAGGAGAAAGATAGTACATAACCCGAGGAGCAGGAAATGTAGTAAACACAGTCTTTGAGCAAATATAGTAATCAAGATGATAATGTAGATACGAAGATCCGATAGTGGCCCGCAGTGCGGGGTCCACTAGGAGATTTCTGCAGGCTGATGGAAGTACCTCTGAACGCAGATCCAGTAGTGGCCCGCAACGTGGGGTATGCCGAGGAAACTGTACTATAGATGCCAGGGAGGAAGAGGTCTGTGATACAGGAACCAGGCCGTAGACCTTGTATGGGTGGAGCGATATCCTCAGGCACAGATAGAGTAGCGTAGATAGGCTGAAGGAACGGTAGTGGCCTCAGGAATGGGGTGCACTGTGGAAACCTCAGTGAGGTTGATAGGAGTTGGAGAATGTACTCACATAAGGAGGTCCCAGCAGAGATACCCGAGGAGCGGGTCAGGAAGTCCTAGGCAGGAAGGCCCTCCGAGGAGCGGATAGACAAGACAAGGAAGAACTCCCAAGGAACGGGTACTCAGTGTCCAAATGCCAGGAGGAGAGTCTGGAACAGAAGATTCAAGTTAGAGCGGATTTAACAAGCAAGAGAACTCCTTGCTAATTCGTCTTAGCAATGGGCCAGTCAGTATAAGTACACTAGTGGTGTTGACGACATCGGGAGGGAACGCCCCCAAAGTTCCCGCCATGACGTATACATAAGGAGGCCCTGCGCGCGCGCCTAGGTGATGCCGGAAGTAAGATGGTGGTCGGCAGCGCCCACGCTGTCCCAGAGACGCCAGGGGAGTCGGCGATTGGCGGCAGCCGCCATTCTCCCAATGACTAACGGTGCAGGGAAAAAAGAGATGAGCATGAGAGGTTGCCGCCGTCTGCGACCGGGCACAACAAGAAGGACCAGAGGGCACTCCATGAAGTTAGCAAGTAGCTCATTTAAAACAAATCAAAGAAAATTCTTTTTCACTCAGCGCATAGTTAAGCTCTGGAATTCATTGCTAGAGGATGTGGTTTCAGCACTTAGTGTAACTGGGTTTAAAAAAGGTTTGGATAAGTTCCTAGAGGAAAAATCCATAAACTGCTATTAATTAATAAGCAATAGTAACTTATGATTTATTATGTTTGGGTACTTACCAGGTCCTTGTGACTTGGATTGGCCACTGTTGGGAACAGGATGCTGGGCTTGATGGACCCTTGGTCTGACCCAGTATGGCATATCTTATGGGGTAAGTCCATGACTGGCACAGGGACCACTTTGTTTTAATTTTTTTTTTAACTTTTGCTGCTTTAGGGGGCATCAGGGGTATGGTGAGATGGCGTTTCATTTGACCCCCAGGGTTTTTTGGCTAACTCAATTCTGCCTGATGTGCCCCTGAAATGCCTTTCATTTATCCAGATAATGGCTTATTCATATACAATATTTTGGGAAAAGTGACTTGGTATATATCGGTATAACTCAAAAGTTATACAGATAAATGCTTTTGAATATCAACCTCTAAGTATTTATAACGTTCTTTGTGATATAGTTTGTATGAAAGTTGCTGTGTTTGTAGTACAGACTCTTATTATACCAGAGTTTTTATAGATTTTTGTGCTTTTTAAAAAGGACCAACTTAAAAGTTGTTTAGAGTTTTCAAAACCACGAAAGTCCTGTCTTCAGATTTCCAGCCATCTGATAGAGGGACTCGTATGGTCTTGAAAGAGGGTGTACTAAAATATCTTTTTGTGGTTCCTTCAAAATGTATCATAACCAAGACTCTGGTTTTCTCCAGGACTAACATGGCTACTAGCACTGCATTACTGTATAGATCATTTGTAGTCATTGCTTTACTAGCACAATGTAATCTGATCGTACTAATGTGTAAATTACATTACTACAGTCAACCAGGTAAATCCTTATTCAATATAAAACACATTTTTCTTTCTCTATTTTATCTTCTGTACTGGAGTACATTTTTCATACAGATGTCTTTATCATGACTAATACTTGCTGGGAATATCTTGATGTGCCTCAGGTTAACAATTAGAAGTGATTTATAATTATCTTGCACTTGGCTTCTCCTTTTCTCGCAAGTCAACCAGTAGAGGGAACGAGCCTCTGAATTAATGTGGTGGGAGAAATTGTTTTGTTTAATTTTCTTTTACAGTATAAAGCTTGTGTTTCAAAGTAGAAATATGTATTTGTAAATTTGAAGTGTGACCAGAAATAATCTGAATTTGCCAGAGCCTTGGACACGCTCACTTTGATCCTTCAGGAGAAAGAATTGTGAAAGGTGCAGAATGTGGCTTAGTGAATGAGTGAATGAAAAAAAAAGATTAGAAAAAATATTGTTGTTGTAATTAAGTGAACATATTTTAAGGAAGGTGATGCATATTCTCCCCTAAGGTGTTGAAACTAATTACATCCACACAGCAGCCAGAAAATAAATTGTCATGAAAGGAAAATAATGTGACAACAGAGAGTATCAGGCACCTTGGAATAAATGGTCTGTTCAAGTCCAGTTATAAGATACCTTTAAATGTGATAAATGTATTGAGGTTATCTACATGATCAAATTCCTGGATCCAACTTGAGCTAACAGGGGACTAAAACTAATGCTCCCTGACAGGGAGGGGATCTTGGGCATCGTTTAAAACTTACTGGCTAGAAAAATAGTAGGTTTTTTTTTTCTGTCGTCTTCTGGAGACTGCCGTAGCTTGTGCCTGTTCACTTGAAAGAGTGCCACCACAACTCCTTAACCACCTCTGGCCAGGTGAGGGGGATGAAAGTGCACACTTAAGGTGAATGATTGGCGTGCCTGGACTTTGTCTTGTCATCTCCTCATTCAGCATGATGACTGGGATTAAAGTAAATACCGATTGGTTCAAGGAGTCGGAGGTGGCTGAACGGCAATAAATAGATAAATATGACATATTCAGAAATCAGATTGAGGGTCTGAGTCACTAAGCATGTTCCTATAGATGCAGAAAGGGAAAAAGAGCCTTAGTGTGAAGCAGGCTGTAAATGGATTATGTTGTCACAACCAAATAACAAGGCCAGGACTTGTTACTATAATTTGTTACTGTATATTGCTGTGAGGCAGAAACTGTTAGTGCAATGAAATGGATATTAAAGACTTATGAGTTATGCAAACAGAAGGATTGCATGTATATTAGCAGATGGAGAATGCAGATGTATGTTGCTCCTTTTTTTTCCATTCTTTCCTGACAGCGAGTGAAAATGAGCACAAATAGAACAATTCTTCTTTCTATGGTGTCAGGTTAATATCATAGTTTGCAAACATTAATTTTCACTGGCATAAAAAAGGGTTGAGCAGAACGGAAATCTTTCATTGCAGAATAACATTTACAACAAAAACAAAGGCTGTCTAAAAATTCAAGGCTTCAACTTTTACAGGGGGAGCCATGCTAGTCTGAGCAGCAACAGCTGCACAGAGGCTGGTGCACCTTATAGACTTTAACAGATTTATTGAGGCATAAGCTTTTGAGGAGAAGCGTCCATGATGCATATGACAGAATGTGCTCTTGTCCTCAAAAGCTTATGCCTCAATAAATCTGTTAGTCTATAAGGTGCCACCAGTCTCTCTGGCTTTAAGTCTTAAACTATTCATATGGTAAGCTAGACAGTTTTGTTGTGATGTAATGTCTTCAGGAAAAGCAGGGAGGATAACATAGGGGGAGGAGTAGCAATTTATATTAAAAACAACATTAAAGCTACTGAAATACAAAGAGTATGGGTTAAGAAGAGGATGCCATTAATTATCTTAGAAAGGGATGATGCAACTTCTGTTCACAATCTACAGACATCCAGTACAGGGTTGGAATCAGATAGGGAGGGTAATTTTTAAACATCTCACAAACCTTATGCTGCAAATGCACGCATAAAGCAAACCGATTTTCAAAGTGGATTTACATGCTTAAATCCACCTTGAAAATTATACCACAAATTTACCCTGCAAAAGTTACACTTGCACACTATAGTGTGGAGTATTGATATTGATTTTTAGCAGAGCAAAAGAGGTGGACTAAATTTGAATAACATTTCAGAAAAAATACACCTCACCTAGCAGTAGACAGCGTGTCTAGGGGTGGGGGTAGCTCCAACTCAATAGCAGATACATAGTCTTAAGCACAGCAGGGGAAGGTGCCAACTGTTTAATTCCCTACCACCCTGCCACCCTACCCCTCTGCCCATCCACCCCAGGGTTTGTTCTTCTAATACAGTATGCCTGGATACATAATTGTAAACAAGATAATATGGTAATTTAGAAATTCCTTAGGTGTTCTCCATCAAATCAATTGAGCAAAATGAGGACTACTCAATGTAACAATTGTGGAGCCTTTATTTTGAGGCAAATCGTCTGGAAACTTAGGGCTTGCCCCATTGGTTCAGAACTCTTCTATGAAAAAGGAGTTGGCTCACCTTAAAGCTGAATTAGCTGCAATAAAGAAAGTATCAGCAACCACCAAGAAATCCTCACCCACTTTACAGATGTAGGAATCATTTCCCCATTATCACAGAAAATCCAAAAGCCCAGAAAAAAGTGGCTCACAGTAGGCTCATGTAGGATAAGATTTGTGACCCAAAGACACCCATTCTTCACAAGTGTGCAGCCCACATGTCCTTCCCCCCCCCCCCCCCCACACACACACTCTTACACAAAGCGAACAGGAATCTAAGAACAAATGGATTTAAGTGGGCTCTAGTAGAGTAAGATCCGTGATGCGGAGATACATGCTCTCTCACTTGACACAAGTACAAAATGCTTTCTCTGTATTAGATAATGAAGAAGCTTAGTGATGGAGATTGTCGTGGAACCTGAAAAGAAAGAAGAAACCCAATGCACACAGAAATTCCATAATACAAATAATAACCATAAGGAAAGCTCATTGTGCTGGGTGACTCAGTCATCAGAGGCACTAATTTGGGAAGTCTTTTTGAGGAAAACACTATAGGTAAAAGCTTTCTCAAATCATCAGCCGGTAAAATTCCTATTCGAATAGTCAATGAAATCAAAAAAGAAATCAAGGACTCTGACGTTGATACTATCATCCATCTGTGAACAGACAACCTTGCTAGAAACAGCATCTAAGTGTTACAGAGAGATTTCCAGTCTCTGGTGAAGCAGATTAGTCACACGGTGAAGTTTATTGCCTTTTCAGAAGTGTTACCTGTCATGGAAAGGGGAAAGAGAGGCTAAACCATATAGATAACTTCAATGCATGGCTCAAAACGTGGTGTAAGGAAAAAGGTTTTGGATATATTCCATATATGGAACAGTAAAAGGCTCTGTGTCAAAGATGGCTTACATCTGCCTGTGGCAGGAAGAAGGATCCTAAGAGATAAATTCAAATGATATGCCATAAGGCATTTAAATTAGAAAATGGAGGTGGCAGAAGGACATTGGAATGTCACCCCCCCAAATACAAATAGGAAGGGAATGGGTGAAGGGGATAACAAACATCAGCTGAAGAAGGCACAAAACAAGTCCAAGAAAAGCAGTATCCTGAATGAGAGAAGCTGGAAAGCTATGAGCACAAATGCTTGTATTTTGGGCAATAAAATCCCAGACCTGCAAGCCCTAATGGTGGAGGTAGACTTGGAGATTATTGCTGCTATGGAGACATGGTTCATGGATTCTCATGATTGGGATACAGCCATACTGGGCTATAACTTGTTAAGGAAGAACAGAGAGGACAGAAAAGGGGGAGGAGTGGCTGTTTATGTCAAAAACAATATCCAAGCAACTGATCTGCAAGGAATGTGGGGTAGAGAAGAAGCATTATGGGCCATCCTAAAAAGACATGATGAAGCATCCATTTATATGGCAAGGGTTTACAGACCTCCCACTCAAATGGGAGAACTAGAGAGAGATCTGGTTGAAGACATCCAAAAGGTGGGAAAGAAGGGCGAAGTGTTGATTGTTGGAAATTTTAATCTGCCAGACATGGACTGGGTAATCCCTTCTGTAGAATCTAACAGAAGTAGAGAGACAGTGGATGCCCTTCAAGGGGCTCCGTTCAAACAAATTGTAATGAAACCCATGAGGGAGGGAGTTATACTCAACTTAGTGATCACTAATGGGGATAATGGCTGTAATGTCCAGGTGGGTGCCCACCTCAGCACCAGTGTTCATCAGACGGTATGGTTTGATATCATAAGAACATAAGAAAATGCCATACTGGGTCAGACCAAGGGTCCATCAAGCCCAGCATCCTGTTTCCAACAGTGGCCAATCCAGGCCATAAGAACCTGGCAAGTACCCAAAAACTAAGTCTATTCCATGTAACCATTGCTAATGGCAGTGGCTATTCTCTAAGTGAACTTAATAGCAGGTAATGGACTTCTCCTCCAAGAACTTATCCAATCCTTTTTTAAACACAGCTATACTAACTGCACGAACCACATTCTCTGGCAACAAATTCCAGAGTTTAATTGTGCGTTGAGTAAAAAAGAACTTTCTCCGATTAGTTTTAAATGTGCCCCATGCTAACTTCATGGAGTGCCCCCTAGTCTTTCTACTATCCGAAAGAGTAAATAACCGATTCACATCTACCCGTTCTAGACCTCTCATGATTTAAACACCTCTATCATATCCCCCCTCAGTCGTCTCTTCTCCAAGCTGAAAAGTCCTAACCTCTTTAGTCTTTCCTCATAGGGGAGTTGTTCCATTCCCCTTATCATTTTGGTAGCCCTTCTCTGTACCTTCTCCATCGCAATTATATCTTTTTTGAGATGCGGCGACCAGAATTGTACACAGTATTCAAGGTGCGGTCTCACCATGGAGCGATACAGAGGCATTATGACATTTTCCGTTTTATTCATCATTCCTTTTCCAATAATTCCCAACATTCTGTTTGCTTTTTTGACTGCCGCAGCACACTGCACCGACGATTTCAATGTGTTATCCACTATGACACCTAGATCTCTTTCTTGGGTTGTAGCACCTAATATGGAACCCAACATTGTGTAATTATAGCATGGGTTATTTTTCCCTATATGCATCACCTTGCACTTATCCACATTAAATTTCATCTGCCATTTGGATGCCCAATTTTCCAGTCTCACAAGGTCTTCCTGCAATTTATCACAATCTGCTTGTGATTTAACTACTCTGAACAATTTTGTGTCATCTGCAAATTTGATTATCTCACTCGTTGTATTTCTTTCCAGATCATTTATAAATATATTGAACAGTAAGGGTCCCAATACAGATCCCTGAGGCACACCACTGTCCACTCCCTTCCACTGAGAAAATTGCCCATTCAATCCTACTCTCTGTTTCCTATCTTTTAGCCAGTTTGCAATCCACGAAAGGACATCGCCACCTATCCCATGACTTTTTACTTTTCCTAGAAGCCTCTCATGAGGAACTTTGTCAAACGCCTTCTGAAAATCCAAGTATACTATATCTACCGGTTCACCTTTATCCACATGTTTATTAACTCCTTCAAAAAAGTGAAGCAGATTTGTGAGGCAAGACTTGCCCTGGGTAAAGCCATGCTGACTTTGTTCCATTAAACCATGTCTTTCTATATGTTCTGTGATTTTGATGTTTAGAATACTTTCCACTATTTTTCCTGGCACTGAAGTCAGGCTAACCGGTCTGTAGTTTCCCGGATCGCCCCTGGAGCCCTTTTTAAATATTGGGGTTACATTTGCTATCCTCCAGTCTTCAGGTACAATGGATGATTTTAATGATAAGTTACAAATTTTTACTAATAGGTCTGAAATTTCATTTTTTAGTTCCTTCAGAACTCTGGGGTGTATACCATCCGGTCCAAGTGATTTACTACTCTTCAGTTTGTCAATCAGGCCTACCACATCTTCTAGGTTCACCGTGATTTGATTCAGTCCATCTGAATCATTACCCATGAAAACCTTCTCCATTACGGGTACCTCCCCAACATCCTCTTCAGTAAACACCGAAGCAAAGAAATCATTTAATCTTTCCGCGATGGCCTTATCTTCTCTAAGTGCCCCTTTAACCCCTCGATCATCTAATGGTCCAACTGACTCCCTCACAGGCTTTCTGCTTCGGATATATTTAAAAAAGTTTTTATTGTGAGTTTTTGCCTCTACAGCCAACTTCTTTTCAAATTCTCTCTTAGCCTGTCTTATCAATGTCTTACATTTAACTTGCCAATGTTTATGCTTTATCCTATTTTCTTCTGTTGGATCCTTCTTCCAATTTTTTAATGAAGATCTTTTGGCTAAAATAGCTTCTTTCACCTCCCCTTTTAACCATGCCGGTAATCGTTTTGCCTTCTTTCCACCTTTCTTAATGTGCGGAATACATCTGGACTGTGCTAATGGTATTTTTTAACAATGACCACACCTCTTGGACATTTTTTACTTTTGTAGCTGCTCCTTTCAGTTTTTTTCTAACAATTTTTCTCATTTTATCAAAGTTTCCCTTTTGAAAGTTTAGCACGAGAGCCTTGGATTTGCACACTGTTCCTTTTCCAGTCATTAAATCAAATTTGATCATATTATGATCACTATTGCCAAGCGGCCCCACCACCGTTACTTCTCTCACCAAGTCCTGTGCTCCACTGAGAATTAGATCTAAAATTGCTCCCTCTCTCGTCGGTTCCTGAACCAATTGCTCCATAAAGCTATCATTTATTCCATCCAGGAACGTTATCTCTCTAGCGTGACCCGATGATACATTTACCCAGTCTATATTGGGGTAATTGAAGTCTCGCATAGTCCAAGAAGTGCAGGTTAGTTGTCAATCCTGACAAAGTATTCACAATGGTTGTCAAAGGTGAAAGGAATTTTTATTAGTTCAATGAGGCAACTCCACTGATTTATATCGCACAAAAACTTTACGGCGTCCCCCGACACGGTCCCGTGTTTCGCCTAGGGCTGCATCGGGAGGGCATGCCAGCAGGAATTCATATACAAGATACTGAAAAAGATCAATGAACAATCAGGATACTATATAGGACTTATAACCGAACAAAAGTACAGACTAATTAAAGCACAATCTTACCTGACAGCTAGTGTGTTTAAATTTGACAGGGAGCGCACTTTCACTTAAAGCTGACAGGTATTTAAAGAATGGCAGTGGCACCAAAACTACAGGTGAACCAATGACGTAGATCAGCAGATCCCGTTCATTGGTTCCCGTTCCTGTAGCGCAACCAAGCAGCATTGTGAACAACCAACCTAAGTCATGACAGATCTACGTAAACAGGAACCATTCAATCTCCCGATTAAGTCCCTTCGGGGTAACTGAATCTAAAGTGACAAGGGAGGAGGGATTGTTATCCAGGACAGGGAACATTACATATCGGAAGCTATGAGCCAACTTAATGACACCTCTTTTTATCAACCTTTATCAGAGGACCCTACCCCCCAGCTGTTACAGCAGATTAAAACCATCGTTGAACAGGCAGTGGAACATCGCAATCTGACAACCCGGGAGGCCAAATTCTTGGTAACAGAACATCCCATCACTCCAGTTTTTTATACAGTACCCAAGGTTCATAAAGATTTGCAACATCCCCCTGGACGTCCCATCGTGGCTGGCATCGGTTCAGTTCTGGAACCATTGTCCCAATTTGTGGACCTTTTTTTGAGGCCATTTGTACCTTTGATCCGTTCCTATGTTAGGGATTCAGCATACTTTATTACCCTTTTGAACTCCATACCGTTTCCCCCCGAGCCATTTATTCTTGTTACCCTCGATATCATTTCCCTTTACACCAACATTCCCCAGCCAGCTGCCCTCAGGGTTATTGAAGAAGTTTTAAACACCCGTACAGCCCCTCAACGGGTCCCCACTTCACTATTAGTTACGTTTGCTAGTTTGGCACTCACGAAGAATTATTTCAGATTCCATGACACATTTTATTTACAGGTAAAAGGCACGGCGATGGGGGCCACTATGGCCCCCAGTTTGGCCTGTCTTTTTGTGGCAGAGTTTGAAGACTCCTATGTGTATCCTTCTGAGTGGTTTCAATATATGGCGATCTGGCTGAGATACATTGATGATGTTTTCTTAGTGTGGCGGGGTACAGAGATACAATTTCTCATGTTTATTGATTGGCTCAACACCTGTAACCCTAACTTGCAGTTTAATTTTTGTATGCATCGATCTCAGATCGCTTTTTTGGACATTCTTGTTTCAGTGCATAATACCCAATTTTTGACCACTATTTATAGAAAGGATACAGATAGAAACACTTTGTTATCTTTTCAAAGCTGCCACCCGAGCACTTTGAGAGGAAACATTCCCACTGGACAGTTTTTCAGACTACGTAGGCTTTGCTCTACTAGGAGTGAATTTATTCACCAAGCTGAAATAATGTCATCCCGTTTTTTATCTCGAGGGTATCCCAGGCGGGTGGTGAAACAAGCCATGAAACGAGCACTATTCACTGATCGTGACTTGTTGTTCCTTCCATCATCTCGTTCTGATACTACAATTACTAATTGTATTCTGCCCTTCTCGACTCTCAGTCGACAGATCACCTCTATGATTCGCAGACATTGGCATGCACTGTCCCTCGATACGGTGTTCCCGGGCCCCCTTCGATTCACCTACCGGAGGGGAAAAAATTTGCGAGATAAACTTGTCCATGCGGACCTCTCACAGCCACGGGATCCAGCGAGTGCGCTGGGACATCACCCATGTGGCCACTGCACAATGTGTTCCCACACAATTTCCACCACTTCTTTTACTCACCTGGTTTCTCAAAGAGTTTTTCAACTCTGCTCATATTCAGATTGCACTACATCAGGAGTCATCTATGTGATCACCTGTCCCTGTCCATTAATATATGTAGGGAAAACCACTCGGATGGTTAAAACACACATCATAGAGCACTGCTCAAACATTCGGCATTCAAGAGAGAATGAACCTTTGGTTGACCACTGGTTAAAAAAATCTCATACCCTTTCAGACCTTATGTATAGCGTCATTGAGGTGTTCCCATGGCCTGTTTGCGGTGGCTGTTATGCTGAACAGCTTGGTCGCATTGAACAGCGTTGGATTTTTACTTTAGATTCAGTTACCCCCAAGGGACTTAATCGGGAGATTGAATGGTTCCTGTTTACGTAGATCTGTCATGACTAAGGTTGGTTGTTCACAATGCTGCTTGGTTGCGCTACAGGAACGGGAACCAATGAACGGGATCTGCTGATCTACGTCATTGGTTCACCTGTAGTTTTGGTGCCACTGCCATTCTTTAAATACCTGTCAGCTTTAAGTGAAAGCGCGCTCCCTGTCAAATTTAAACACACTAGCTGTCAGGTAAGATTGTGCTTTAATTAGTCTGTACTTTTGTTCGGTTATAAGTCCTATATAGTATCCTGATTGTTCATTGATCTTTTTCAGTATCTTGTATATGAATTCCTGCTGGCATGCCCTCCCGATGCAGCCCTAGGCGAAACACGGGACCGTGTCGGGGGACGCCGTAAAGTTTTTGTGCGATATAAATCAGTGGAGTTGCTTCATTGAACTAATAAAAATTCCTTTCACCTTTGACAACCATTGTGAATACTTTGTCAGGATTGACAACTAACCTGCACTTCTTGGACTATGCGATATTGCTTCAAAGTGCAGTTTGCTCTGAATTGTACTTTTGGTAATTGAAGTCTCCCATTATTACTGCACTACCAATTTGGTTAGCTTCCCTAATTTCTCTTAGCATTTCACTGTCCATCTCACCATCTTGACCAGGTGGACGGTAGTATACCCCTATCACTGTAGTCTTCCCTGACACACAAGGGATTTCTACCCATAAAGATTCAATTTTATGTTTAGTCTCATGCAGGATGTTTATCCTGTTGGACTCTATGCCATCCTGGACATAAAGCGCAACACCTCCTCCCGACTGCTCCTCTCTGTCATTGCGATATAATTTGTACCCCGGTATAGCACTGTCCCATTGGTTATCCTCTTTCCACCATGTGTCTGAGATGCCAATTAAGTCTATGTCATCATTTACTGCTATACATTCTAATTCTCCCATCTTACTTCTTAGACTTCTGGCATTAGCATACAAACATTTCAAAGTTTGTTTTTTGTTTGTATTTTTATTCTGCTTTTTAATTGATAGGGATAAGTTAGAATTTTTTAGCTCAGGTGAGTTTTTAGTTAGAGGCACTTGGACTACTTTTCTAATTATTGGAACCTCACTGTTGGGATGCCCTAATTCTAATGCATCATTAGTATCCTTTAAAGATACCTCTCTCCGAACCATGCTCTGCTGAGCGACTGTCGGCTTTCCCCTTTGTTCTAGTTTAAAAGCTGCTCTATCTCCTTTTTAAAGGTTAGCGCCAGCAGTCTGGTTCCACCCTGGTTAAGGTGGAGCCCATCCCTTCGGAAGAGACTCCCCCTTCCCCAAAAGGTTCCCCAGTTCCTAACAAAACTGAATCCCTCTTCCTTGCACCATCGTCTCATCCACGCATTGAGACTCTGGAGCTCTGCCTGCCTCTGGTGACCTGCGCGTGGAACAGGGAGCATTTCAGAGAATGCTACCCTGGAGGTTCTGGATTTAATCTTTCTACCTAAGAGCCTAAATTTGGCTTCCAGAACCTCCCTCCCACATTTTCCTATGTCGTTGGTGCCCACGTGTACCACGACAGCCGGCTCCTCCCCAGCACTGTCTAAAATCCTATCTAGGTGATGCGTGAGGTCCGCCACCTTCGCACCAGGTAGGCATGTTACTAGGCGATCCTCACGCCCACCAGCCACCCAGCTATCTACATTCCTAATAATCGAATCACCAACTATGATGGCTGACCTAACCCTTCCCTCCTGGGCAGTAGGCCTTGGGGAGATATCCTCAGTGCGAAAGGACAATGCATCACCTAGAGAGCAGGTCCTTGCTACAGGATCCTTTCCTGCTACACCTGGTTGGTGCTCTCCCATTATGAGACCTTCTTCCTCCAAGGCAGCACCAGGGCTGCCAGTCTGAAGTTGGGACTTGACTACTATGTCCCTGAAGGTCTCATCTATATACCTCTCTGTCTGCCTCAGCTCCTCCAGGTCTGCCACTCTAGCCTCCAGAGATCGGACTCGTTCTCTGAGAGCCAGGAGCTCTTTGCATCGCATGCACATGTACAACTTCTCACCGGTGGGTAAAAAATCATACATGTGACACTCGATGCAAAAGACTGGGAAGCCCCCCTCTTGCTGCTGGACTGCTGCCTTCATCTCAATTTTGATCAGTTCCTAGTTAAGTTTTAGGTTGCTATGGGAGTAGGAATGTGTCTAACTTCCTTTAAATGTATTAGTGAATTCACTATGTGTCTGGTAGTGGCCTACCGGGGTCTGATCGAATTCTCAATAAAGTTTTTGTTGATGTTTTTTTTTTGTTTTGTTTTTTTTGTGAAAGTGGCACCTGCCGATAAATTAAGGGATGAGCTTGGGGGGGGGGGGGGGGGGGGGGGGGGTTGGGAAATACAAACAGTCTAACTTCAGTTAGTCAGCCTGAGTGACTCACTGCTCCCTTGATTAACAAATGTTGGTCCCTGTTCAAACCCAATCACACTACCCCAACACCTTTCCAAGGTGAGTAACTGAGCTGAACTATTCAACTTTTTTACTTTGGTATATACTGCTCCTAGCTTATTTCTAGCTTCTGGCTACTTTTTTTTTGGGGGGGGGGGGGTTTGTGGGTTTTCTTTTTTTTTTCAATACAATGCACTCAGTATTAAAAACAAACAGTCAGCTCTTTAAAAGTCTGGAGAACACTCAGTTCTGCAGACTTTTAAAAATAAACACACTATCTACTGCTACCTTATTGACTGACTAAAAATACAAACAGTCTAACTTGTTTATTCACTGCCTACCTACTGCTACCTTATTGACTGACTATTTAAAAATGCAAACAGTCTAACTTGTTTATTCACTGCCTTTCTGACTATTAAAGGCACAAACACACAAACACACTAAATAATATTCCCAAATAGTTAACTTTGCCCCAATACTTTTAAAAAAGTCAATGTCCCAAGCAAAAACTTACTGATTCCTTTCAGCCACCAGCAAGGTGATCCTCTCCTCTCAGTGTTTCCGCAAAGTAGAGAGAATGAGACTTGATCTAAGGAAGATTGAATGGTGGTCAAAGATATGGCAACTGGGATTGAATGCCAAGAAGTGCGGAATCATGCATCTGGGGTGAGATAATCCGCAAATAGGATGCGGATAAGTCACACGAAGACCCAAGTTTTGAATTTCAAATATACGGACTTTGGTGAAATGGGTAAGTATCTGAAGGGAGAACTATAAGACTGGGAGAAAATGAGAGAGGTGAAACAGTGGGCCAAACTAAAAGGAGAAATTGCAAAGGCAACTAATCTATATTTAGAAAAGTAAACAAAAGCATGAGAAATAAACATAGAAATGATGGCAGAAGAAGACCAAATGGCCCATCCAGTCTGCCCAGCAAGTTTTGCACTTTTTTTTCTCATACGTATCTGTTACTATTGGCTCTTAGTAACCTTTTGGTTCTATTTCCCTTCATTCCCCCTGCCTTTGAAGCAGAGAGTTATGCTGGATATGCATAAGAAACCTATCTAGTTCTCAAAGGAGGTGGCTGATAAAATAAAAGCAAAAAGAACAGCATTCAAGAAATATAAAGGATCCCAAAAAAGAGTAACACAAGGAAGAATATCTTGTGAAACTGAGGAGAAAGTAATCAAGAAAGCAAAAAGTCAGGCAGAAGAAAAGATTGCCAAAGAGGTAAAGTGAGGTGACAAAATATTTTTCAGATACATCAGGGAAAGGAGAAAGATCTGAAGTGGTATAATGAAATTGAAAGGTGAAAAGGATCACAGTGTGGAGAGAGATGAAGAAATGGCAGAATTATTAAACAAATACTTCAGTTTAGTGTTCACTAAAGAAGACTGGAGAAGGACCGTCACTAGTTAAGACATTGGAGGGGAGTGAAGTAGACAAAACGCCATTTTCAGAAGAGAATGTATGGGAAAATCTAGGAAAACTGAAAGGGGACAAAGCCATGGGGCCTGATGAGGTTCATCCCAGAATCCTGAGGGAGCTCAGAGATGTGCTGTGTGACCTGTTCAATAGATCCCTAGAAACGGGACTGGTGCCGAGTGATTTGAGAAGAGTGGTTGTGGTCCTGCTTCACAAGAGTGGGAGCAGAGAGGAAGCTACAGGCCAGTTAGCCTCACCTCGGTGGTGGGAAAAGTAATAGAGACTGCAGAAGGAAAGTATAGTGAACTATCTACAGTCAGGAGGATTGAGGGACCCGAGGAAACATGGATTCACCAGGGGAAGGTCCTGTCAGACAAATCTGATTGAAATTTTTGATTGGGTGACTAAAGAATTGGATCGAGAAAGGGCGACCAAAATGATAAAGGGGATGGAACAGCTCCCCTGTGAGGAAAGGCTAAAGAGGTTAGGGCTGTTCAGCTTGAAGAAGACACGGCAGAGGAGGGATATGATAGAGTTCTTTAAAATCATGAGAGGTCTAGAACAAGCAGATGTAAATCAATTATTTACACTTTCGGATAATAGAAGGACTGGGGGCAATCCATGAAGTTAGCAAGTAGCACATTTAAAACTAATCAGTGAAAACTCTTGTTCACTCAACGCACAATTAAGCTCTGGAATTTGTTGCGAGAGGATGTGGTTAGTGCAGTTAGTGTAGCTGGATTTAAAAAAGGTTTGAATAAATTCTTGGAGGAGAAATCAATTAACAGCTATTAATCAAGTTGAGTTAGGGAATGGCCTCTTCTGCTACTGGCATCAGTAGCATGGGATCTTCTTAGTGTTTGGGTACTTGCCATGTTCTTGTAGCCTGGTTTGGCCACTGTTGGAAACAGGATGCTGAGCTTGATGGACCCATAGTCTGACCCAGTATGGCAATTTCTTATGTTCTTATGTTCTTACTTGGATTTCAGCAAAGCTTTTGATATGGTCCCGCATAGGAGGCTTGTGAATAAAATGAGAAGCTTGGGAGTGAGCGCCAAGGTGATGGCGTGGATTACAAACTGGTTGACGGATAGAAGACAGCATATGATAGTAAATGGAACCTACTCTGAAGAGAGAATGGTGTTAAGCGGAGTGCCACAAGAATCGGTGTTGGGACCAGTTCTTTTCAACATAATTGTGAGTGACATTGCAGATGGATAGAAGGAAAAGTTTGTCTTTTTGCGGATTAATCTAAGATCTGCAACAAGTGAACACGCCGGAAGAAGTAGAGAGAATGAGACTTGATCTAAGGAAGCTTGAATGGTGGTCAAAGATATGGCAACTGGGATTGAATGCCAAGAAGTGCAGAATCATGCATCTGGGGTGAGATAATCCAAAAGAGCAGTATGTGATGGGGGTGAAGGGCTGTTGTGTACAGAGCAAGAGAGGGACCTTTGTGTGATAGTGTCTAGTGATCTGAAGACGGCAAAGCAATGTGACAGGGCAATAGCTAAAACTATAAGAATGCTGAACTGCATAGAGAGAGAAATAACCAGTAAGAAAAAGGAGGTAATAATCCTCTTGTACAGGTCCTTGGTGAGGCCTCACTTGGAGTACTGTGTTCAGTTCTGGAGACCATATCTCAAAAGGGACAGAGACAGGATGAAGACGGTCCAAAGAAGGGCAACAAAAATGGTGGGGGTGGTTTCCATCAAATGAATATGAGGAGAGGTTGAAAGACCTAAGTATACCCTGGAGGAGAGGAGGTGCAGGGAAGATATCATACAGACCTGTAGATACCTGAAAGGTTTTAATGATGCTCATTCGACAAACTGTATTTGTTGGAAAGAAATCAGTAGAACTAAGGGTCATGAAATGAAACTCCAGGGTGGACAACTCAAAACCATCATCAGGAAATCTTTTTTCATGGAGAGGGTGGCAGATGCCTGGAATGCTCTTCTGGAGGAGGTGGTGAAAACAAAAATGGTGAAAGATTTCAAAGTGGCATGGGATAAACATTATGGATCCCTAAAGGCTAGAGGAAGGAAATGAAGAAAAGAGCGCATGGGGATAACTTGCTGGTGAGGTGGTTACTACCCTTAACCAATAAGCCTTCATACTGTTGATGCGACTCATTATTGCTCTCTGCTTTAACAGCAGGGAGAAAAAAGGACAAGGGGAATTAGTTTCAGGCAGCAACCAACAAGGACATTGAATTTTACAGTCTGGGAAAATAAATAAGCATGGGGAAACTTGCTGATGCGACTGTTACTACCCTTAATTAATAAGCCTTATACTTGTGATTAATTCCAACATTGCTCCCTGCTTCAACGGCAAGAGATAATGGGGAATTGGACTCGATCAGCAACCAACAAGGGCCCTGACTTTAACAGTTTGGGAAACTAAATATTGCCACCCCTTGATGCTACTATTATAGAGGAGACCTATATGGCACGGCTGATGCTGTCATAAGCATGATGGGCAGATTGGATGGACCATTTGGTCCTTTTCTGCCATGATTTCTATGTTTCTATGTATTGGGTGCACACAAACTTTTCCTAAAAATGTACACACATACAACCAAATATTACAACATATAAGCTGAATTTTAAAATCCGGGTGTACACCAAAATCGGGAGATGTGCGCATATGTAGGACATGCCCGTGTCGTTCCGATTTTAAAAGCTACCTACAATCGCACACATCTCCTGATATATCCTGAATGTGTCACTTGGAATGAAAAAGGGGCGTGGTATGAGTGGGGCAGAGGCATTTCAGGGCAGGGCCGAGAGATGTACACGCCAGTACCTACGCACCTGGGCATGCGCCCAGGACCAGTGACTCGTAACTTTACTTCTGCTATGGAGGAGGTGTAAGTTTAAAAAAAAAACAAAACAGGGATTGTGAGGGGTTTAAGGGGTCTGGGGTAACTGGGGGGAGTGCAGGCTAAAGAACCAAACAGGTTTCGAGAACCCAGCTCTAGAGTGGGTGAACTGGTGAACGAACTGGTGAAACTGGTCATGGCGTTGAAGCGCGCCTGTTATAAAATTTCCCTACTCCCGTGGCTCAAATCTGAATTTGCGCGGTTGTGAGCGCCCACTTGCAAAACTAGGTGCACACATATGTGTGCCCAGGCTATTTCCTAACATATGCATGCATGTTCTAAAACCGCTGTGTCCCTGGGCTCGTGCTGATGCACACCTGTATATCTGCGCCCATGTGACCGTTTGATATTTACCATCCCTGTGTGTTAAGTCCGCTTTCGCCCCCAGGAATGCCTATGCACAGTCCAGATAAACCTAGGTGCAAACATAACATATACATACAAGCTCAGCCACATTTTGGGTAGATAATTTTGTAAAAGGCTGCTTCTGCATATAAAACACTGTTTTACCCTCAGAAGTTCGTTTGAGAATTACCCCTGTAATCAGAGTCACTGCAGCGAAGAGAGAGATCTTACTATTAGGAGATGGCAATCTGTTGAATGTTGAATATGGATTAGAGCATCACATCTTTCGAAAAAGATATACAGAAATCCTAGATTCCTTTCAAGGGGCTGTGCTTAGGAAAATGATAATGGAACTGATAAAAGTTATGGGGATATTGGACTTAATATACACATGCATTCTCATTTAAGCATGGGTGGTCATCAGACTATCTGGTTTAATAGTCACACAAAGGTCAGGGTCCTAGACTTTAATAATGCCAACTTCATTAAAATGGGGTAGGATCTTGAGGGTTGCTAGCAAGTTGGGAATACCTTTATGAGATGGAAAAATATGAGCTAAATTAAGATGCTGTAATAAGGGCGACAAATCTTTATTTTTAGGAAAGTGTGGAGGACAATTTTCAAAGCCTTTGCTTAAGTAAATAGTGATTTGTGTGTGTAAATTGACTGAAAAAACATAACTGTCAGGAGTACATATGCTGGTGCAGGCAATGTCACTCCACTTACAGAAGAAGGGGTTAGCGTGGAACTGGCTCAGTTGGAAATGGAAATGGTAATTGGGCCAGTTGGGATACATCCTAGGATATTAGGGGAGCGCAGAGAATTTCTGGTGGCCTCACTGATGGTTCTGTTCAAACAAGCTGTCCAGAGGACTGGAGAAGAGCAGATGTTGTTTCTCTTAATAAAGTAGTAATGGGGGGGGGGTAGTTATTTCAAGCTGATTGCATAGAAAAATAGAATATGATGGCAGATAGACTTTGTTTCATCCAGTCTGTCTAATTTCATTCCTGATTCAGTGCTGTTATAGACCCCCCTTAATTTTTGACTTTCCTCTTATTTCTTCTCAACCAAGAATCCTCCATGCTCATTCCATGCCTTTTTGAATTCTGTTACTGTTTCTGTCTTCACTGCCTCTCTGGGAGGCCAATAAATGCATCTGCCACCCTTTCAATGAAGAAATATTTCCTGACTAGCTATCACTGGTTGAAAGTTCAACCAAGAATATTTAGTGCCCTCCAGTCATACCCCATCAATCTTTCACACCAGAGAGAACCCAGCAGCTCTAGCATGACCTAAACCAATGACTCACCTCTCCCGCCCAGGGCTTGACCTTCCCTCCTCCCAGCACTACCCACCCCTTCAATCACCGGTCATCCTCTTTCTTCCAGCTTTCTAACCCTCCCCTCCCTGAGCAGGTCATCTCTTCCCCCTGACTTTAGCACTCTCTTCCTCTCATCCCCCAACCTCTAGGATATACATATCTAGGTCCTTAAGACTCATCCATAGGACTTTTGGTGTAGACCCTGCCTCATTTGGGTAGCTTTGCCTTGGACACACTCCCCCTGTCTATATCCATTTGGAAAGTATGACCTCCAAAACCGGACACAATATTCTAGTTGAGATCTCATCAATCACCTGGATAAGATATTCTAGAGGAAGAGTTCAAGTTATTTAAAATTCCAAGGGGTCTAGGCTTAGGAAAAGCTCATGAGGAGGATGATAGATGCATAGAATGACCATATAGAAGAAGTGGTAGAGAGAAAAACAGTAGCAGAGTTTAGGAAAGCATGGGAGCAACACAGAATGTCATTAACCACAAAGACGTGAAGGAAAGTCTGAGATAGCTGACAGACTGGATGGTTCCCACGATCCTGATCTGCTATCAAATTCAGTTTTTACATTCTTCATAAAACTGTGAAAATATTTCACTTTAATAGTTTTGGAAATGGTTGATGAATTTCAATAAATTGTGCCTCATTTAGTGCTACAAAAGTGAAGCAGTGAACAGTCAAAGCCTCCAGAATTAACTATATTCACTTTTCATGCCAAGCCAGGGTGTCAGGTTGAGAGGACTTCCCTGCAATTTATCAGTCAATTCCAAATCAAATTATATGCAGGGATTCAAAGCTATTAAAACAAAGCAAAACTTAGGGATGTGCAGGGTCTAAAAATTAAATTGGGTTTGTTAATTTGTTTTATAGGTAACAGCCATTCATTCGGTTCATTTGAAACAAAAAAAAATTGTTTTTTGGTTTCATTTGTTTTTTTGTTTTACATTAAAATAAATGGGAAAGGCTCCATTGACTTCCATGCAAAATAAAAAATAGGCTGGGTCCTAGGTGGAACAGGCACATCCCCCAAGGCTAGGTATTGGGCCTAAGCCTAGGTTCAATGTCATGGCCTGGCCAGAGGCCGGGTCCCATTGCCGAGAAGCATAGAGCCAGGTCCCATCACAGAGTCCGGATTTGGGCCTGGGCCTGGGCCTAGGCTGATGCTGGGACTCTGCACAATGCCGGGTCCTGTCACCAAAGCCAGGCCTGATGCTGGGGCCCAGCCCAAGGCATTGGACAGGATCTTTTCGCCAAGGCCTGGCCCTGGGCCTAGGACTAGGCCCGATACCGGGACTCACCCACGGTGGGTCCAGAACCGGGTCCCATCATCAAGGCATGAGCTTGGGCCTAGGCCTAACGAGGACCTGGGACTTGGACCAAAGCTGGATCCGTTCAGAGGCCCAGGCCTGGGTGCGATGAAAGGGCTGGACCCGGGCCTAGGCTTGATGCCAGTCACTAAGGCTCAAGCTTAGGTGCAGGACTGATACTGGGGCCCAGGCAAAGCCAATTCCCATTGCTGAGGACCTAGCCAAAGCGCAGGACCAAAACCTGGGCCCAGTTGATTCCCATCAGCAGAGCCTGGGCCTAACAGCTGTCTGAGCCTGCCTCTGCTTAAGCTGCATGCAAAGCACCAGTCTCGGATCAGGCAGACCCTGGTTAAGGGCCTGCCAGAGCACTTTTTTACCCTGATACAGAAGAAGAGAACTCCATTACTTGAGTGCCCCAAATCTGGTTTTCAATATATCCACATTCATCACATATATATATAGATATATATATATGCATATATTTAGGTAAGAAGCAGGTTAATGTGTTTGATTTGGTTACCCTGAAAGCCTAATCCGTTTGTTGCTTAAGGCCTCATGTCCATGCCAAACCATCAACACATAAAAAAAAAGGAAAAGCAAATAGAAAGGTACCAAGCGTTGTTAGGCATCTCTGTCAAGCTAGTGTGGCTCGGGAACCCTCTTCGTTCCCATTCCCTTCACAACATATCTCACTTGGTAAACCAGTCTAAATTCCAGCAGCTTATTGTTTTCAGTAAGCCATGCTCAATAACAACCAGCTTTCTAGCAAGATAATTATATACTGAAATCTGTTCAGTTAATTTGTGGATTCAATTATTCAAAGCAAAAGTAAGTGCGCCGCTGTATAATGGTAGCTATCTGCATATTTTAATTAAACATTCATTTTTCTTGTAATTTCTGGGAAGCCAGATATGTAAAAAGCACTGAAGTGCCCAGAGAAAACAAAAGCAGGTATTGTAGACTTCGTATTGTGACCCAGCCTTGATTCCTCAGTGAAAGGGATATACCTAGCATGAATTTATTGCTTAACCTTCAATGAGCATAACAGGCACCATGGTATGAGCTAGGCACCTTGGCACAGAACAAGCTATATAGAACTGATTGCGCCATGTCAGCAAAACACATTGTGGATACAGATTTTACTGATTATTTTGTTACAACATCTGTTTGCTAATGGAAATATTATGGCAGTACCATTCTTAAGCATTAATTTTCTATCCTTCTTTTGAACTCGCGCTCAGCTTTGCTAAAGATGCTTCCCCGGAAGTAAGTGCGCGGACTCTGTTAATGCCTTTTTTATGTTTACTCTGGATGGAAAACACAAACCAGGAATTGCCAGGAGAGTTCTTGTCATCCTAAAGGGAAACAAGAGTGTGCGAGCGATACGTGAAAACCTATCAGTATTGTGCGATTATACAGTACAAGGAGAGCAATTTTAAAGCGGTGCATTACTGTTGCGTTCGTGCCTGCTTTCGCCCTCGCTCCACCCTCTCTACCTGTGTGGCGACTCCCTCCGTGCCTGATGGACGGCTTGATGCCGCGGCGTCTCCATGCCACTTCTCCCCGGCGTCCCCGGGCCGGCTCGACGCTGCGGATCCGCCATGTTCCTGATGACGTAGGGCACGCGCGCGCTCCGAAGTATGTACCAGCAAGGGCGCAAACCTCAGGGGCGTCCCCCTGTATTGACGTCATCCGCTTCCAACATAAAAGGTCTTTTCTTTTGCTATCAACTCGAGTTAGCAAGGACTCCGATTGGACTAGTTCCGGCTGTCCAAAGACTACCTTGCACCACAGGTTTGTTTGCGGGATTCCTCCAGACCCGCTTCACTCTTGCAGCATTGCCTCTCCGGACCTACCAGGGGTAAGGGGCCTCATTCTCTTTCTCTATTTCAGATTACAGAAAGGAACCGGTACTCGCTCCTCGAGGGCCCATGTTCCTAAACGCTCTGAATACTCTCCATTGCCTGGAAGCAATCGCAAGAGACGGACATTGTGAGTTATTTCAGACTACAGACAGGAACTGGTACTCGCTCCTCGCGGACCTATGTTCCTGAACACTCTGAAGATTTTCTATTGACTAGAAGCTATTCCAGATACAGATTAGTGTGAGTGACCACCGCTCTCTCAGAGCTTCCCTGGAACCAGTTACTCACTCCTCAAGGGCCTAACCTTTTCCAACTACTGAGCCATATCAAGCCCTTGTGTGAGATATCATCTAGTACTGGCTATGTATATCTGCATATCCTGTCTATTCACTATCTACAGTCTCTTTGCAGCTCAGCAATCTGGGAATTGCAGTTCCAGTCTCTGAGGGACTTCAGCCCTGCCGGGCATACCAGCTCATTACTGCTACCTCTGGTGGTTATACTGCTTATCTAATAAAGAACTATCTGTGTCTGTCTCCATACTCCAGCCTAGCCGGTGGTCCCTCTCGGGACTCCCTCCTGAGGGTGCTGTCATCTGCCATCAGCCCAAGGATTCACCTATTGACTTTCTGTCCAGCTGAGCACCATCTCCAGTACTTCGCTGGTACAGATTACCAACTCTGCAGTCTACATCATAACATATTGCCATTCCTTAGCAGACCCATAGGAGGCAGTTCACTACAGATTGCTATTCCTCCCTTAGGGGAGGGACTTCCATCAGACTGCTATTTGCATCTGCTCGCTCCTCCCATCCGCATCGCAGACCCTGCAACAGATTGCTAACCGCTAGCAGTATTACAACAGATTGCTAGCTCCTCCCCTTCTGGGAGTGTCCAGCAGCAGGATCCTATCCCATAGCTCTCCCTAGCAGCCGATCCCACAACAGATTGCTAACTCCTCCCTTTACAGGAGCATCCAGCAGCAGTTCGCTAACAGATTGCTAACTCGAGCAGCAGATCCCTAGCAATTACCCACGGAAAGGGGTTTTAAAAACAGAATTGCCTGTCCAATATAGCAGGAAAAACACACGTATCCAGGCTGCATGGGTGTTCCTGGGGCCTGGATTGAGTTCTGATTTATGCACTTACATTTTGATTTGAAAAAGTATGCAATTAAATTTCACCGGGGAGAACTATCTGCACCCATTACTCGATGTAACTGTATACGAGTCATCTTCTCAGGGACCTTTTCCAAGCAAAGCTCCGCTGCACATTTGCTTCCAAAATCAGTGTAAAGCATGCAGGTGAAAACTGCCCACTAACTTTATGCTCTTGGAAAATTACCCGCTAAAAACCCATCCTGAATAGCACAGTGAGGCACTGTGGAGGCAGTTCTGAACAGTCCACATTCTGTACAAGGCACAGGGGCACTTTTAGCCTGCGCATATTGCAGCCAGTTTTCAAATGAAAATCACCACCTTGTTTCCTTTTAAAAAAAAATTAGCCACCACAAATTGTGAATGCTAAAATTGTTCACATACTTTACATCTGTTATTTGCATGGCCTGTGGAATGGGGGAGGGGGGGGAGTATGTGTACATTTGAAAATCTGATACGTGTGCTGTTTTTCTCCCCTGACCTAAACAGACCCTGGGGAACGTCTCCAGCTCCAAGTACACACACTGTGCAAGCCCATGCAGACTTTTAGCCGGCTGGGGGAGGGCAATTTTTAGACAGGTTGATTTGCCTGGGTAAATCACTATTTACCTGAGGAAATGGCTTTCAACATTGTCCTATGAGTGTCACAGTAACATGGCTGAATGCATTGGGTTAAACTATGTTGTGAGCTTATGAATAATTAGAACAATTTTGATTTTAGTTTGACTGTGACCTTCTGGCTGCCTCATGGAGTCTTTCAGACTCATATGAACATGATATGCCATACTGGTTCAGACCAAGGGTCCATCAAGCCCTGTGTCCAACAGTGGCCAATCCACCTGAAGTCAAACTAGTGTTACCACCTGGGGTCCTTTTATCCATTTTCAGCTTGGTTCCTTCCAGCCGTTTCTCTTGCCTGGGCCTGTCTCACTTATACCAGTCCATGTTTTCTGTGGTTTTCGACTTCTGTGAGGCCTCTTTCTCAGCTTCCTTCCTAAGCTGCTTCTTCTCTCCTTCCTTTTTTATTTCTATGTCCTTGGGTACGTCTATGGGGGTAGAGCTCAGTCCCTCCCTTTCCCTGAGCTCTGACCAGGATCTCCCCCTCACTATTCCTGGCTTCTCTATTTTGTCCTTTTTTTCTTTGACATGGTCCGTCTGTGCCCCTGGCTTTTAGTCTGTCTGCTTCATTTTTCCTCAGTTTAATCTGACTTTACATAGCTCCCCACTTTATAGCAGTGCAATAGCACTATTGGTGGGATCCTCGTGCTCCCAGCTCATAATGAAAAATTAGTTCTACATTTTCTTTGTATGGATGATGTTGGATGCTAAACTGTGGTTAAATGCCACTAATAATCTGTTCCTTTAAAGTTTGTAGCCATTTGAGGAGAGTATGGTCCTTTACTAGACGAAACAATCTTCATTGCAGGAATAGTAAGGGGATTTGATGGCCCATTTGTTACGTAAACATTCCCTTTTTTATAATGAAATAATTTATTTCTTTGGTAAGAGCATTTGATTCAGATAAAAGGCTAAGTTTCAGCCGCTGACATTGCCTATTGGAGTAGGCAGATGCCGCTCCTGTGAATTGCCTTTTCCCGCTTTGCCACTGGTCCCTGACGTCGGAGGGAGGAGCCATCTCAGACGCTCATAACATCGGCGTCTGAGCATTGAGGATTTGCTGCTGACATTGCCTATTGGAGTAGGCAGACGCTGGTCCTGTGAATTGCCTTTTCCCGCTTTGCCACTGGTCCCTGATGTCAGAGGGAGGAGCCATCTCAGATGCCCATAACATCGGCATCTCTACGGCACGACATCGCCGTCGGCGCGTCGCCAAAGCCGCGTGCCCTTTAGGCACGTGGCTTTGCCTGGCTTAGTCTGGATTGCCGGGGATTGATGGGGAAATTACAATTTGTTGAATATCAGCAATCAACGGAGTCTGGAGGAATTGGAACCGATTGTGTCACCAAGAAGATCAGTTACTGAGATTCATTTATTTCTTTAATTATCATGGTTATAATTCCTCTTGGTAATGCCATATACCAAGAGGAAAGCAAAAACAGGAGAGACTTCCTCTACCCCAGTAGTGAGTGATAATCAACCACGTATTCAGGATCTTTTTGCGAGAACTATATTGTTGACACCAGGAAGCGAAGTCGCTGGAGACTCTGGCCAGGAGCAGGGTCAAAGCCCCCTGATTTATGAAACATCTTTGAGCCCTGGTGCCCCTATAACACCTGAGCCTCCAACAGGAAAAAGAGGGGGAGAAATTACTTTTGAGGATCCCAAATCAAACTTGGTTTTTTCACCACTTTGCAACCAGACGGGGGTTAGGAAGTATTAATCTCCCCCCGATGAATCCTGGAATTCAGGTTTCAGAAGAGCAAGTTGAAAAAACTAGTTTTCAACAACTACAACCTGGGATAGCTCCTAAGGAGAAAGGGATGGAAGGAAGTCAAGAGGGAGTGATGATTGATATACCTGTAATGGTTCAAGATGTTTTGAGTAATAAGATATTACAGACAAAAGTTGAAAAGATGGATGGATCAGTTAAAACCTTGGGAGTTAGAATTGATGAGATTGAAAAAGTCCAAGTAAATTTAATTAATTCAGAAAAAATTCAAACAGACAAATTAGAACAATTGGAGAATCAAATTAGAAAAGCCAATCTCAGAGTCTTAAATTTTCCAAAGACTCATTTAATATCACCTAAGGAATTATTTAAAAGCTATCTGATAAATGTGCTGAAATATACAGATACAATTCTACCTGCAATATCTAGAATTTATTATATCTCCCAGCCTTATAGTCTGGGAGGTATACAAGACCAAGAACAGGGAGATCAAAAAGAGGATTTAAATCTGTCAGAACTTTTAGAAAAGTCTTCTGATATGGAAATAAAGACACGAGCTACATTAATTGTGCAATTTGCATTTATATCTGAGAGAGATTCGGCTCTTAGACATTATTTCAAATATCAAAACTCCAAATTTCATGGCCAGTTAATCAGGACTTTTCCTATTTCTCGTGATACACAGTTAAGAAGAAAGGAGTTTTTGTCTATGAGAGATAAGGTTATTCAATGGGGGGCCAAATTTCTTTTACGATTTCCATGCCGTTGCATAATTATATTTCAAACTATGAGGTATGTGTTTAATCAACCTGATCAACTTCGTTCATACCTTGACTCCTAATCCTAGATTCTCCTTAGAAATAAATTTGGGGAAAATACTTAAATATGGTTTTGACAGAAATGTTATTATTAGATTTCTCTTGTGTATCTGCTCTTATTTCTTATCCTCCAGACTCTTTAATTTCTTATAATTATATTGCCAAGGTTTTTCACAGAATGTATGTGTAAGTATATTAGATATTTTGTGTTTCTTATTAATCATATGGTGGATACAAGCTGTGTAATATCCTTTTGAAAATGAAAAGTCAATAAAAATAAAATTAAAAAAAAAAAGGCTAAGTTTCCTCCCTTTAGTCTGTACTGTGAATTCTTTCATATTATCAGTGCTGTGGAGGACTGGTTCTCTATTACAGGGGTGTGCAAACAGAAAGGGGCCACAAATGAGCTTCCAGGGAGGGGGGAGGTGCATGCTGGTGGACCGGATCCCACCAGCGGCTGAAAAACAGAGAAAGAGGCGGTGCAGCCGCCAGTGCTTATCCCACCGGCAGCTGAGCAGAAAATGTCACCCTTTCTGTCTGTGCAGGCTTGTGGTACTAGAACTTGCAAGAGTAGCACTTTTCTTTATGCTGATCTCGCGATGCATGAGATCAGCATGGAGGAAGTGCTAGTCCCGCCAGTTTTTTATATCGCAGGGCCTACACAGAGGAGGCGGTGGTGGCAGCAGAACGGGCTTCAGTGCCAGAAGCAGCAACGAGGGATAGGCTCCTCCCCAAAAGCTATGCAGTGGCAGTGACAGTGGCAATAGGAATGAGAGAGGCTCCGAGGCTATCAGCAAAACAAAGAGAGGGGGGCCTGTCTTTAGTGTGTGAGAGAATGGGTGCCTGCCTGGGGGTCTGTCTCTGTGTATGTGAGAGAAATGAGTACCTGCCTTTTATAGAAGTTCTATTTGTCAGTAGTTTTGAAATATTCATTCTTCTATTAGTTTGATTCTGCTATTATAATTGATGATTTATGTTTCTTGATTTTATTGTTTTATGAGGAATGTTGGTTCTCTCATTGTTACACTGTAGACAGAGTCTGGCTTCTTGGAGTTTCCATTTCTGTTTTTGTCTGCATATTGCTGGTTCTAATTTGTGATCCTCAGCAGCTGTTTGAAAGTTAACCCCACAAAGAATCCTTAGTTGCAAAAAAAATGAAGAGGTGTGATAATATGTAGAAATTTTGGCAGAAGTGCAGGCTCTCATGGAACTGGATCTGTGTGGCAGGCTATACAATCCTTGTGTTACCCGCGTTGGTGCGGCAGATTGGTGGTGGAGGAATACCAAACAGAAAGGCCATGGAGATCTAGGAGGCCAGTTGTTTAGGGTAGCACTTCTCAACCGGTGTGTCGTGTCTCCCAGAGTCCCACTGCCCCGTTGTACTTTCCTTCTCCCTTTTTCCAGCCCCCGCGGGCCAACTGGAAGCCTCCTTTCTTCCTACCCCCACTGCCCAATGGGAAGCCTCCTTCAATCTGCCTGCCCCCGTGCAGGCCAATCGGAAGCCTCCTCCCTTCTACCTGCTAGTGGGAGTAGGAAGAAGGGAGGAAGCCTTTGATTGGCCGGAGAGGCAGGCATCGCATAGCCCGGGGGTGGGGTGGGAGGAATAGCAGTGTTGAACTCCGACGAAGCAAGGCCGCCACGGAAGCCCATTCTAGTGGTGGTGAAGAGGAAACCCGACCCTGACCAAGCAAGGCCGCCATACCCCGTGGCGGCGAAGAGGAAACACCACCCCGACCAAGCTTGATATTACCCAGGTAGAGAGTCCATCAAGCTAGGTTGAGAGAACATTTCACATATCTCATCTTTGGGTGAGTTTCCTCACTCCAAAGGTCATCAAATCTTTACAAGAGTGTATTGTTCTGTTCATACGTCGCACTCTGCATGTCAAACTGGCCCCTATCCCCTACACTAATACCTAAACCTCGCCTCGAGTAGCTAGGTGGGCCTCCTATAGAGGTATAAATACCTGCCTAGTATGAGGCCCTTATAGCTAGTCTCTCTCGCTCTCTCTCTCTCTCTCTCTCCCCCCCCCCCCCCCCCCCCCCCAGTAGTTGTAGGTAGGAATTGCAACAATTGTGGTACTTACCGCAAAGTGTGATAACTTTTTTGCAGTTTGCGGTAATACCTATGCGAAGCGCTAAGATAGTGCACTTTGCAATAAATAGCCTATTAGCATAAAACATGACCCTTTTTCTATCACATGCGATATTTAGTGCATTTTGATAAATCCAGGCCTTAGGTTGTTAGTCTCAGGCCTAGCAGAGTTAAGGCAGTAGGAAACAAGATAAATGTGAATATAACTTTTTGGATGAGAGGGCTAGGAAACATCAACCTTCAATCATTTACTTTGTATCAATTGTGGAAGTATAAGTTACTATTGAAACAAAATTAATTGATGCACCTTTGCTGTCTGCACAAAATAGTAGAAATACAGTACGCAATAATCCTTTAACATAAATCATGGCTGTTTGCACTCATGTTTGTGTATATTGCCAGATAACTGTTGCAGAACTAATTTCAGAGTAAAATCCTTAGGAACAAATTATCTGTCTGGACTTTGCTTTAAATGTATTGGACTAGCAGAGAGTTGAAATACCATGTTCAAATCAGTAGGGACTAGACACTCCCACTTCTTCCCATGGAAAGAACTCAAACAGCAATATCTTTTGGTCTCCTTAGACATATCTTCGGCCTTTGATTTATTTATTTATTTTATTTATTCAACTTTATATACCGGCTTTCAAATACATGTCAAGGCGGTTTACAAACATAGAATTTGCAGTAGCAAATTCAAAATAAAATGAAAAAAATAAAAATAAACAACTTATCTAAATTTTACATTCTTTCAATAACATTAATTTTAAATTATATTAAAGTTAAAACAATAAAAACACTTTAAAAACTAATGCATTTAGAAATAATTCTATAATAAATGAACCCGTCAACCAACGTTCCCTTAGGTAAAATTACCCAATTCTCCCATGTCCCTGTTCCTCATTTCAATGTTATAATTAATACCTCCACTTCTTCCACTAAAATATCCTAGTAACAGATCAATTGATTTGACTAAACACCTGCTGAAATAACCAGGTCTTTATCTGCTTCTTAAATCTATTGATGTTATCCTCTAAGCGAATATACGGTCAATCATGACATACTATATTATTATTTCGCCTTCGTGAATATGGTTATCCGGAGTGGTTCTTGCTTGGTTCAGTGATTATCTCGGTGGTCGCTCTCAGTTTTTTTTAAATTTAATCAGCAGTTTACCTCACCACAACTACTAAAAGCAGGAGTTTCACAAGGGTCTGCGTTGTCGGCAATGCTTTTCAATCTATATCTTGCCCCTATTGCTAAATTGTTGACTACCATCACTGAAGGGTTTAAAACTTTAGCCGACGATATACAGTTTTATATTAAAGTTCAAACTCCTTGACAGAAAACAATTGATCATCTTCAGCTTTGTATGGTCGCCATCAAGCGATGGTTATTGCAGAATAAATTATCCTTAAATACAAATAAGACTGAATTCTTTTTAATTCATTGCCCCCACTCTGTACCTTTAACAAATACTATTATCTTGGATAATATGTCATTCTCTTAGGATAAACCAATTAAAAGCCTTGGAGTCCTGTTGGACGCCACCTTATCATTTAAACCACAAATCAGAGCTTTGGTAAAATCCGGGTTTTTTAAACTCTGCCTTATTTCAGGATTGCGGCACTTACTATATGAGCAAGACTTGCTTACCGTTGTACGTTCCATGCTTTTTCCTCACATTAGACTATTGTAATAGTCTTTTAATAGGATTTCCTAAAATTTCTTTACAACCAATTCAGATATTACTTAATGCTGCAGCAAGGCTTGTCTCTAACACCAAACGCTTCAAACACATATCACCAGTGTTACGTAGTCTGAATTGGTTACCCATTTCTGATCGAATTGAGTTGAAAATTGCTATGATAATATTTAAATTACTTAGTTCAGATTTACCACCTTGGTCCAATGTGCTATTGCGTATTTATGAACCTACTCGAGGGTTGAGATCCTCCCAACTTGGTTTGCTTGAAATCCCTTCTGTGTGACAAGAACGTCTTTTCTCTACAAGAGAAACATAGTTTTCCATAGCTGCTCCAGATTTGTGGAATCTCCTCCCTTTTGAATTGCGAACATTAGATAATCTAAAAAAATTTAGACATCTATTAAAAGATTTCCTATGTCAACGTGCTTTCAGCATTCTCTAATGAATTATTAGGATGTGTATGGAAAATAGTCTCTCTCCTAAAATTTGTTCATGATTTGGTCTAAATAATTAATAATGAAATTTTATTGACTAATGTCTGTATGACCACTATCTTGATAAAGATTAATGGTATGTCTATTTTTGTACTGTATGTGATTTACGTTATATTATGTATGTTTTACTATTGTAAATCTCCTAGACCTCTTTTTGTGACAGGCGATTAACAAATTTTAATAAAATGAAATGAAATGAAACGGAGCCTGTCCTGGACCTTGGGAGCTCTCAAGCTACACATTAAAAGTAGTTAAAGTTGAAATGCCCTTGGTTTCATGTAAAATAATACTCTCTTATTATTGTACTAATCACCTGAGTTTTATAGCCAGTCATATTTCTTTAAAACTGTACGACAATAAACCAAACTTCATTGCAATATCTGAATCATGGTTTAAAAAATCAGATGTTGTCCTAAAAAATCAAATAGCACATAAAAATTACGAAGTGTTTTCAGTCCCTAGAATAAATAAGCGCGGAGGTGGACTCTTACTAATTATTGAAAAAACTTTTAAATGTAAACCGATACCAATAACACCCCCCCCCCCCAAATCATGAAATTGCCATATTTGATACTAACATACAAATATGCCTCATCTACTGCCCATCAAGCCTCCTAGAACTAAATATCTCACTACTAATTGAGCTCCTTACAACACACTTAAACATCTCTAAACCTACCATGGTGCTAGGAGATTTCAATCTTCACATGGACATCCACCCATTGTCAAACACATGCCAAACACTAATAGACGCCATGACTGCATTAGGTTTCTCACTAATAACAGACAAATCAACACACAAAGCTGGACACTCCCTGGATCTCACCTTCATCAACCACAACTGTTTAGAACACTATAAAACTGGTTACACATAAATACCCTGGTCAGACCACTTCCTTATTCATTCTAACGTAAAAGTCCTTAAACCTCAAATCAAACAAAATTATAAACCCATGAACCAAAATTTGTGTGAAAAAACTCCCGAAAATGAACCGAAAAACAAATTTTTTTTCGCTGCACACCCTTATCAGGTTTCTGAAGATCTGCATCATATCTCCCCTACACCTCCTCTCCTCCAGGGCATACATGTTTAGATCTTTCAGCCTCTCCTTGTAGGACTTTTGAAACAGACCCCACACCATTTTGGTCAATTTCCTCTGAACCGTTTCCATCCTGTCTCTATCCTTTTTGAGATACGGTCTCCAGAACCGAATACAGTTCTTCTCCATGTGAGGCCTCACCAAGGATCTGTACAAGGGCATTATTACTTCCCTTTTTCTGCTAGTTATTCCTATCTATATGCAGCCCAGCATCTTTCTGGCTTTAGCTACCACTTTGTCTCATTGCTTTGCCACCTTCAGATTACCAGAAACAATCACCCCGAGCTTCTTCTCCTGGTCCATGCACGATAGTATTTCGCCCCATATCACATAAAGCTCTTTTTTATTTCCGCACCACAGGTACACAACTCTGCACCTCTTAGCATTGAATGACAGCTGCCAAATCTTTGGCCACTCTTCAAGTTTTCTTAAATCTCTTTTCATTCTCTCTGCTCCTTCAGGCATGTCCATGCTGTTGCAGATCTTAGTAATATCCACAAAAAGGCAAACTTTTCCTTCCAACCCCTCCGCAATGTTGCTCATGATGATTTTGAACAGATCCGGTCCCAAAACCTATCCTTGGAGTACTCCACTTAGCATTGTTCTCACATCAGAGTGGGTTTCGTTTATCATTACACATTGTTTGCTGTCGGTCAACCAGTTAGTAATCCACTCCACCATTTCTTCGCCCACTCCCAAGCTTCTCATTTTATTTATGAGCCTCCTACGCGAGACCGTATGAAAATATTTGCTGAAATCCATGTAAATCACATCGAGCCCTCTTACTTGATCCAGTTCTCTAGTCACCCTGGTGAATCCATGCTGCCTTGAGTCCAGCAATCCCACCCTATTGTAAATAGTTCATTGTCCTTTCCTTCAGCAGAGTCTCCATTAATTTTCCCTCCACAAAAGTGAGGCTAACCGGCCTGTAGTTTCCAAACTCCTTCCTCAAACATCAGCGGTACTTTCCACTGTTTGATGTTGCATCTTTAGACATTTCTAGTGACTTAGTGTGGGGTTTTTTTGGTTTTTTTTTAATGAGAAGGATTTCTGACACCATGTTATCCCTCTAAAGGCTCATATAATATCTAAAATGGATCGCATGGTATCAAAGGATGTTGCTGCCAAACAATACTGTAAGGTCCTCTGAACCCTGTTTTAATCGGTAGCTTTTAGTAACTGACTGCTGGAAACCCCAGATTTTGGAGGTAAAGGTTTTAGTTGTTTGATGATACCTTTTGACTGAGACCTTCCTTTATGTCAAAGTGTGAGTTTGAAAGAGGCATCTATTAGTCTTGGGAAGAAATTAGGGTGCAATCAAAGTAACAGTTTTGCAGTGCTTTCTCTGTCTAGCTTGCAAAATACTAAACTTGCCTCTGTGCCAGGTCCACTACACCATTTGTTTGATCACGGTTTCGATTTTTGTTTTTTTAATCCACAGAGACTAATGCTTAGCTCACAAACAGGCATCAGACACTTCCTCATTTTATGTGCTTCAAGAGGGAGTTACACTTAGAGTTCCCCCCACAGCAGGAATAATGTTTCTTTTTAAATCCTATAAATTTGTTGAAGGCGTGTTCAGAATTCTGACCACTGAGGACACGGTCAGCTATAGTTAGTATAGAACTCAGTAACCAAGATAACCATGTCAAACTGCTGTTTGAAGACAACGGAAACGGAAGGAAGTCTATTGTTACAAAGCCGTATGAGTCAGTCCACTTTTTACCATAAATTACCTGAATAGGTAAGAAAATGCTAAAAAGTATTCCTGCAGCTTTATGTATGTGTAACAAAGCCCCTGCATGTCCTACCGTACTGAGAGCAGTAATGGCTCCTCTCTGTTGCTACTGTCATGCCAAGGGCTCGTCACTGTTTCACTAAAATATGTTTTTTTTCACTCTTCCACTGGTTTAAATGATATGTTATTCAGCATGTAGGTATAATTTATAAGCATTGGTATTAATTCTATCTTATTTATTTTTAATCTATTCAAATACCGATAAATATAGTGCTGTGGGTCAATGATATAAAATAGTCTGGTATAATTTCTGTATCTGAATCATGCTCACAACATCTTGAATGAATCTAATCAACCTATATTGTCTGTCAAGTAGCACAGTCTGTTGTACAGTACATGCTTCTGATTACCCTTTCTGTTGAGGGTTATTTTATGTAAAAATCCATACCCTGTTCTGAAAACCAGAGACAGCATATCTTGCCTACTTGAGTGTGATATGTATATATATATTTTACAAGAACTCAACATCAGAAGTCTTACAGCTGCAAAAAACCTCACTTTTTTTAAATCAACATTCAATGAATGAAGCTGAAAATAGAAAGCTTATATAGCAATGTAGTTAATGCAGACAGATGCTATGCCTTTGAGAGAGATTCTTCTGAAATTCTTGTTTTGTTTTGGGTTTTTTTTGTAAATCAGGATTCTTAGGACCGTCTTGTGAAGAGAAAATAGATCCATGTGCCTCATCTCCCTGCCAGAACAATGGGACCTGCTATGCAGACCGAGGATCCTCCTACTCCTGCAGTTGCAGCCCTGGATTTACAGGAACAACCTGCACTCAGTTAATTGACTTCTGTGCTCTGAATCCTTGTGCTCATGGCATCTGTCGCAGTGTTGGAACCAGTTATAAGTGCCTCTGTATTCCTGGTTAGTACAAACTAATTTCTTATATTTTGCAAGTTGACCTTTAAATACTTTATTGCATAAAAAGTATTTCCCTTTTGCAATTCAAGCTCAATCAAAACTAGCCTCTACTAGCCTATGGTGCCATGAGTCTCATTCACAACTACCTTGAGTTTTCCTTCCTTTATGTTATGCTGGTACTCTTAGATATTGGGTGGCAGTAGTAGGATGTATGGACTCTAGCAGAGAAAACTGAAGGGCCCCACATCTCATGAAAGGTACAAAAAAACATCTCTCTTGCTAGGTATAGATAGATAGATAGATATCTATAGATATATACACACACATATCCACATATGCTTACATATATGGTGAGAGAATTTTTGTGTGTGTTTTAGATGGTCCTGGATGCCTAGATTATGTACTGTGCATATTGATAAGTTAAACATGGATCAGTTGCAGACTGCAGGCTGTACACGCCTATGGCGTGAATGCTAATATATTTGTTGTCAATGCTTCTATAAGGCTCATATGATTGTTTGTTTGTGCTACATTTGTCAACATTAAGGTGTTCATTTATTTTAATTTTTTTGTGAATGATCAATAAAGATTTCTGTTTTAAGTGATACCACATCAACAATGCTGGTGCTCTTTTGTCCATTCCTTTGGGATCCTAATCCATGTACCCTTTTCTCAGCCCTGCTCATTTCTTCACCCACCCACTCTTCTTCTCTTAGGACCTGGGGCAGATGTGCTTCTCCTTTTAAATTCTTGGCAGCATGGGTGGTGCCGAACCGCAGCCACCGCTCTCCATTTCTCCCCCTGTTTGTCTCTTCTCTTTCCCCCCTTTGTTCATCTTCCCCCTTCATGTGTTTGCTCGTTCCACCTGTTCCTCTCCTCCCCTTTCCAGCTTGGCTCTGTCCTCTTCTTTTTTCCTGTTGCTCTCCTCATCTTCCTTCCCTGTATCTGTCTGTCTTCCGTCTTGCTCTGTAAATGGGTAGTACTTAGAGAGAAGAGCCCTCGAGGTAGTGAATGGGATGGGCAGGAAATGCTTCACGTGCACGTTACTGTTCCCTCCTCCCTTACAGCCAGCTGGCCATGATCTCCCTGCCATGGTGCTGCTATTGAAATAGCTATGTAACAGGCCGATACAGTACAGTGCGCTCCAGTGGAGCGCACTGTTAACCCGCATTTGGACGCGCGTTTTCGACGCGCTAGCTTTACCCCTTATTCAGTAAGGGGTAATAGCATGTCGAAAACACGCGTCCAATCCCCCCGAAACTGGAGATATTAAGTCGGAGGTCCTAAAAGTTAAAAATAATCAAAAATAAAAAAAAAAAAATTTAAAATCGGCCCGCGGCTCGCAGGTTGAAAACTGGACACTCAATTTTGCCAGCGTCTGGATTCCGAACTCGTGGCTGTCAGCGGGTTTGAGAACCGACGCTGGCAAAATTGAGTGTCGACTGTCAAACCCACTGACAGCCGCCGCTCCTGTCCAAAAAGAGGCGCTAGGGGCGCGCTAGTGTCCCTAGCGCCTCTTTTTACCGTAGGCCCTAATTTGAATAATTTTTTTTTCTGAATTGCCCGCTCTCCCGCGAGTTTTACTGTATCGGCCTGTAAGAGTAGAGTGGCACTAGCGTGCTGAGAGGCGGCCCTAGACCACATCAGATGCCGTGGGTCTCGCCCATGCTCGGTTGGCAAGGGTATTAGTCCGGCCACGGTCAGTGGAGTTAAAGTTTTATTCCATTGTGCAGTGACACTACCTCTTTTGGAGAGAAGAATGACCTCTTCCTAGCATCTGACATTAATTTGCATAGTAAATAGATAGTGACAGCTTGCTCACTGCAAATTTCTCTGTTACTTTTTCTAAGCATGTGTTTGTGGAACTGCCAATTTGTATACTAGAAGGTGAAATATGGTATCATATAATTGAAAAGACAAACTTGAAGCCTCAACACAGCTAATGCCCTTTTTATAACTAGGTACCATGACAGGATCACTTTAGGTTGATGACTATCTCACATCTGACTAAAACGTTTCTTTGCCAAAGTCACACGCTTCATCTTTCAAATCCCATTCTGACTTCATGAAACCAATGGTTTTAATGTGATTTAGGTATTTTCTCATAATCTTTCATTCATTATAAATTGACACCTTATCTTTTAGCATTAGCTGATAGGTAGCAAAGAGTTTTCCATCATATAAAAATATTGCATTTAGTTCTGAAAGCTCTGTAAATGTCATATTTCATTCTGTAACCAGAAAAAAATATTGTTTCATGCTAAAAATTACATTGTATGGTAAAACAGGAGCAATGTATTAAATTTACCCATGTCTTCCTGTAGGCTGTATCCTAATTAGGTCAACTTAAAATCAAATGATTAAAAGTCCCAAAGTGGAAAGTAATTTTTGGAAATGCAAATTATGGGGTCGATTTTCAAAACCACACGCGTGCGCGCGCCCATGTATGTACGGTTCCCGGCACACACATGTTCTAAAATGCAATGTCTGTGGGCACAAGTGCGCCGGATTTTATCATCCGCACGTGCATTTCCGGGCAGACCACGACTCGCGCGCAGGGGGGATTTTTCAAATTACGCACGGCGACGCAATCAGCCTTTTCTCCAGTTCCCTCCCAGTCCGCTCCAATTAAGGAGCAAACTGGGAGGGAACTTCCCTCCTCTCCCCTGCCTAACCTTCCTTTCCTTTCCCTTCTCCAGCCCGACCCCTAACCCCTACCTAGCTACACCAGATTATTTTTATTACACTACTTACTTCTCCTCCGGAGCTGGCCGGCTTCCGTCACGTGCTTCCCCGGGACAGTGGCTAATATCTGCTGTCCCGGCCGGTCTCCTTCCCGCCCTGCCCAGACCATGCCCCCCAGCTCGCTCATTTCTGCACATTATGGGGGTTACGCACGTGGCCGGGCCTGTTCTAAAATGCATGTGGCACAAGCAAGGCCCGGCCACGTGAGTAACCCATTTTTTACGCACTCGGCCCTTTGAAAATTTACTTGTATATGTTACCCGGACAAAGAAACTTCCACTTAAATAGGTAATAGAAGGGAACGAGCTTTTTTAAAAATGAGAAAATTCGTGTTGCATGGCTGAGATGACTCTTTTTTTCTTTGTTGCACCAGCAACAAATGTAATTTTATTTTGGGTACAGAAGGATCTGCGTGCTCCTGTTTTGTTAGCAACACATAGTAGACCTTGCTTGACAAACGGAAATATCCTGTTAAATAGTTAAAGCATTACTGATGCCATGAGGAGTCTGTTTTCAGTGTAAAAGGATGACTCACTCCACTTTTGATTCAGCATCCTTTTGTAAGCATGCACAAGCGTCTCCACTGAGCATGTATGATAAATCAATGGGAGAGCTGCATTATAGACTGAATTGTATTTCTGTATTTTTGTAGCTCACAGCAGTTGTGATGCTTCTGTTGCAACTAACGTGCTAGCATAAGTCTAGTGGCAGATCAGGTACAGCTTTTGGACAGTTGGCATTTAGTGTATGTTGAAATGTATATGGGAATATCCTAGGGTGTTACATCCTCTGTCTGGGGCTGGTGGGATCTGTGCATATCTTGAAAGGGATCTGTTTGGGCTCCAGGGGTGACTTACTATCAGGTGTAATTTGGGTGCATTCCTCCTTCCTACCCTACTCCCTTAAATTTGCCTCTGGATTTAATGCTCGAAAATTCAACCACAATAGAGGGGTTGCATCTGTCCCATAGTTGCTTGGCTTGCGCTCTCTTTTAGTAATACATTTGATGCTGAGATTCTGAGGTGGATACATATATACAACAAGACAAATGTAAGGAAACACTTAATATTTAGGAGGGCAGTTTTCAAACAGCCTACACTGGGCTAAAGTATGCAGGTGCCCTTTACTTTGCAGGCTTCAGCACAGATTGTCCGAGTAGATATATGCACAAAACTCTGCTTCGAAAATCTCTGAGTGTGCACGGAACCAGGGCTAGCACACACGCACACAGTTGCTGCTCACGAGCAGGAGTAATTTTGCGCATGTATATTTACAAAAGTTATGCACAGAAACCATGTTCCCATCTCATCGCCAACTTCCCGGAATGCCTCTTTGTAGTTTGTAAAAAGGTACAAAGCAAAATAGCTTTGGCATGTATTTTTACGTGCCACAACCCCCCCCCCCCCACACACACACACACCTCACCCCTCCCCAGGTAATTTTTTAAAAGACCATAAACCCACTGGGGTATAGACCTATAAATCTTTTTGAAAATTACCAGCTAAATGTTTTAAAATGCAGTTTCAGTCATGATGGTATGTGTTAAAGACGTTTATTTTGGAAGACATAAAACTGGGGTGTTTTTGTTTCTTTGAGCTTAGCACAATTCTTTCCCAATATATGAAAGTGTGTTCAAGAGTTAGCTTTATTTCCTTCAGTAATGAAGGGAAGCCATCACAGATGCACCCAGGTGGGCAACAGGAGAGTGAAGATCCCACCCTTCCTCCTCCAGAATACTCAAAAGATCTGCAATTCAATAGGAAAGAAACATGAACTTTGATGGAGAAGTCTAGCAATTCTCAAAATCGGTTCCTTTCCTCTCTCTTTCCATTTCCACACATAGAGGTTCATGTGCTAAAGTGCACTAACGCTTTCACAAGTACTAATATGCACTAAAAGCACTGTTAGGGCTGGGCAAGTCTAGTTTACACATGGAACAGTGCTCTTAGGGGTCGATTTTCAAAGAAGCCTGTGTTCGTCCATGTGCGCGCGTTTCCCGGTGTGCGCACATATGGATGCGGCGATATAGTAACATGTGCGCGTTGCCGCGAGCACCTTATAAAATACGACTCCGGCGCGCGCCTGTGCGTGCGTATTTTAATATTGGTGTGCGCGGGGGCGGGTGGCGTCTCGGGCGCAAGGGGGGGGATTGAAAAGAAATACTCGCGGCAACACGAGAAGGCCTTTCCCATTTAAGGAGCGGACTGGGAGGGAACTTTGCTATCCCCCTACCTAGTCTTCCTCCCTTTTCCCCTGTCCTCCCCAACCCCTAAACCCACTCTTACTCCTCTAAATTTTTTTTTTAAGAACTTATCTGCTCCTTGGAGCAACAGTAAATTGCTGGTCTCGGCGCGTGCTTTCCCGGGACAGGGCCTAAAGGCTGCTGTCCCGATCGGCCCTGGCCCTGCCCCCGTCTCACCCAGACCCCCCGCCCCTGGCCCTCCCCTTTCACCAAGCCTGGCACCTCTGCGTATATCAGGAGATGCGCGCGGGGCCGGGCCATTTGTTAAAACGCACTCGGCGCGCGCATGGCCCGGTCACACGCGCGTCCCCCCGGTTTTTGCACGCGCCGGGCTTTGAAAATGCGGGCTTTAATTAACAGATATTAATTAACTTGACATAATTTTAATGCAAAATCTATGCTAATGAGGTGATGAGATGCAAAACTATGCAGGACCACTCATTACCTATTATCACAGAAAAAACAATGCACATTAAAATATGCAAAAGTGAACAGTCATTAAAACAAAAAAAACATAATTCCGCCTCGGAAAAGTGTAGTTAAGTGTTTGCAATAATATCTGCACTAACGTGAATGCTGGTAAATTAATACAAGGCTCATTTACTTGTCTGATGTTAGGACACTTTAGTACTTTGGCTTAATGGATAGTAAGCTTTTGAAAATTATCCAGAGGCTAGTACGGGGACAGTAACCACGGTTCCCTGTACGTACCTGGATCAGTCCAGACCGTGGGTTATGTCCCCAATCCAGCAGATGGAGTCAGCCCAAAGCTTTGAGGGGGCGTCACCATAAGTACTACTACCCCCTCTGCAGGAGTTCAGTATCTTCTGACTCCAGCAGATGCGAGTAGGGGAATCTGGGCTTGCTCCCGATCACCTATAACCTTTTTGTGTTTCCCTTGTTTTGGGGCTTTATTCTCTGTCTTTTGTTAGCACTAGTTGCTTGGATCAAGTTGTCTTTCATTTAAAAAAAAAAAAGAAAAAAAGACAAAGTTAATTACTTAATTGGAGAGGCGTGGCTTCCCTGTTGTGCTTCTCTGTTTCTCTCTCTCTCCTTTCCCGGCGCTAGTGGCCTCCCCGGGGTAAGTTGCTTTCTGTTGCTGCTGTTGTTTTATTTTCTAGTTAGGTGGACGCGGTTGCCGGTGGGACCGGCCTACCAGCGTCTTCTCCCTCTCCCGCGACCATTTTGCGGCTCCACGTGGGCTGCAGCGGGGAGCAGGGAGATAGTGGTCGGCGGGTTGTGCGGCCAGGAAGGCCCCCCCGCGGCTCCGTTTTTCTCATCGGCGGGTAGTGCAGGCCATCCGGGCCCCCCCGCAGCGGCGCTTCGTCTCGCGGCCCCCCCCCGAGGCCCTGGGTGTTTTTAGCTGCCGGGAACTGTTTTTTTCATCGCGATCTCGATGCCGCGGCCAGCGCGTTGCTCGGCCTGCGGCGAGCCTGGATCGCGCGTGTCGAGGGAGGGGATCTGCGCTAGGTGCCTCCCCGGGGGGGAAGGCACATCTCGGACCCTCACTCATTCTCTCCCTATGGCAGCCTTGCCCGGGCGGCGTGGGCCGGCCCCTCCCCCATTCCTGGCGGGAATGGCGGCCATTTTACATGCGCTGCGCCCTGAAGGAGCTCAGGCAGCGCTGGGGGATGGGGAAGCCTCAGAGGGCTCCACCCCGAATTTACTACCGGAGACGGATCCGGAGGAAGACCCGCAGGGGCAGGGTCCCCCGGGGCCCCCACCCGCGGAGGTCCCCCTGCGTAGGCCGGGGTTTTCTCCGGAGTTTATCCGCCTGATGCACACAGCGTACCTGCAGGAGCTGGCTGCTCCCGCGGGGCCTCCACCACCCAAGCTACCGCGACCTTCGTCCCTCTCCCCGGCCCCCCCCGCTCCGGCGGGCGTGGGGGCCCCACAGCTCCCCGTACACGCCCGGCTCCCTGTGGCCTCGGGGGGGACTGGGTCGGCCCCAATTTCCCCTGGGGCGGATCCTGCAGCTTCGGGACAAGGGGACTCTACTTCTGAGGGAGAGGATCCACGCACGCTGCGCCTCTTCCAGCGGGAAGAGCTGGATGACCTAATTCCGCAAATCATTCAGGGATTGGACCTCGATCCTCCTCCGGACCCGCCAGCTCCCGTTGCGCCCGCTGTCGTCACTTCCTCTAAGAAGGGGGATCCCGTACTGGCAGCCCTTTGTCCGAGAGCTCGGGCTTTTCCCATTCACGAGTCGTTCCTGCAGCTTCTCACCAGGGAATGGGATGCCCCGGAAGCGGCTCTGAAGGGCAGCCGCGCCATGGAGAGGCTGTACCCGCTGCCGGAAGATTTCCTGGATCTCATCAAGGTACCCAGGGTGGACTCCGCGGTGTCGGCGGTCACGAAGCGGACGACCATACCGGTCACGGGTGGAGCGGCGCTAAGAGATACGCAGGATCGCAAGTTGGAAGTCTTCCTCAAGCGGGTCTTCGAGGTTTCCGCAGTGGGGCTGCGGGCGGCGATGTGCAGCTCGCTTGCCCAGCGGGCCAGTCTCCTCTGGGTGCAGCTACTGCTCACTTCGCAGGTGTTGCCACCCGAGGAGGCCGCCCAGGCGGATAGGCTGGAAGCTGCGGTGGCATACGGGGCTGACGCCTCCTATGATCTTTTTAGGATCCTCGCCCGCTCCATGGCCTTGGTGGTGGCGGCTCGTCAACTCCTCTGGCTACGCAACTGGGCGGCGGACACGTCCTCCAAATCGAGTCTGGGTTCCCTGCCATTCAGGGGTAAGTTCCTGTTCGGGGAGGATCTGGACCAGATCATCAAATCTCTGGGGGAAAACGCGGTCCATCGCCTGCCGGAGGACAGATATCGATCCACCAGGGCATTCTCGTCCTCCCTGACCAGAGCCAGGGCGCAAAGGCGCTACAGGAATTACAGGCCGGCGGCGACTCGGCCCTCTGCCTCCAGGTCTCAGCCCTGGACACGCTCCTTTCGTGGGCGCCGCCCCGCGCGTTCCGCTCCCACGGCGGGACAACCTTCTCTCAAGTCCTCTCAATGATGTTCAGCTCGCCCACTCCGCCGTCCCCAGGATTGGGGGGCGGCTGGCGTTCTTCTACGAGGAGTGGGCGCGGATCACCTCGGACCAGTGGGTCCTGGACACCATAGGACACGGCTACGCGTTGGAGTTTGCCCGCGCTCCAAAGGGACGGTTCATTTTCTCTCCCTGCGGCTCGGCCGTCAAGCGAAGGGCGGTGCAGTTGACGCTGGACAGATTGTGGGAGATAGGCGCCATTGTGCCCGTACCCTCCGGAGAGGTGGGCTCGGGCCATTATTCCATCTACTTCGTGGTACCGAAGAAGGACGGTTCCTTCCGCCCCATTCTGGACTTGAAGGAAGTCAACAAATCCCTTCGGGTGGTCCGGTTCCGCATGGAAACGCTGCGCTCGGTGATCGAGGCGGTACACCGAGGGGAGTTTCTGGCCTCCTTGGACCTGACGGAGGCCTACCTGCACATCCCCATCCGGCGGGAGCATTATCGGCTGCTACGTTTCAAGATCCTGGACCAGCATTTCCAGTTTGTGGCGCTTCCGTTTGGATTGGCAACGGCCCCGCGCACCTTCACCAAGATAATGGTTGTCGTGGCGGCTGCCCTTCGGAAGGAGGGTATTCTAGTCCACCCCTATCTGGACGATTGGCTCATCAGAGCGAAGTCTTTTCGGCATGGACAGGCTGCGGTGGCCAGGGTGATAGAGTTTCTGCAGTCCCTGGGATGGGTGGTCAACTTCTCCAAGAGCTCCCTCGTGCCCTCGCAGCGCTTGGACTTCTTGGGGGCGACCTTCGACACCCATCTGGGCGCGGTTTTCCTACGCCAGGACAAGGCGCAAGCCCTGCGGGAGCACATACAGCGGTTTTCTGCCTTACCAGCTCCCACCTCCTGGGACTATCTGCAGCTCCTGGGAGTCATGGGTTCTACCATCGACATGGTCCCTTGGGCATTTGCGCACCTCCGACCTCTGCAACGAGCGCTCCTCTCCCGTTGGAAACCTCTTTCGCAGGACTACCAGGTGATTCTCCTGCTGCCCCAGCTTGCCAGGAACAGCTTGTCCTGGTGGATGGTCCCGGAGCATCTGGCGCGCGGCGTGTCCCTCGATCTACCAAATTGGGTAGTGGTAACCACCGACGCCAGTCTCGTAGGCTGGTGAGCAGTCTGCGACCGCAGCGCCACGCAGGGGACGTGGTCCGCGGAGGAGTCGAAGTGGTCCATCAATCGTCTGGAAACCAGAGCGGTCAGGCTGGCGCTCATCCACTTCCTGCCTCTTCTTCGGAATCGGGACGTCAGAATCTTATCCGACAATGCGACAACGGTGGCCTACATCAACCGACAGGGCGGCACTCGCAGTCCGCAGGTCGCGCTCGAGGCAGTGATGCTAATGCAGTGGGCGGAACGGCATCTGGGCCGTCTGGCGGCCTCGCACATCGCGGGAGTAGACAACGTCCAGGCGGATTTCCTCAGCCGCCAGTTTCTGGATCCCGGAGAGTGGTCCCTCTCCGACGAGGCCATGCAGTTGCTTGTCCGGCGGTGGGGATCTCCTCGCCTCGATCTCATGGCGTCCGCCCAAAACACCAAGGCTCCTCGGTTCTTCAGTCGCCGGAGAGAGCGGGGGGCGGAGGGCGTCGATGCTCTCGCGCTCCCGTGGCCGGCCGATCTGCTCCTATATGCGTTCCCCCCGTGGCCGCTGGTGGGAAGACTACTCCGCCGGATAGAGGTTCATCAGGGGACGGTAATCTTCGTCGCGCCAGAGTGGCCAAGACGGCCTTGGTTTGCGGACCTCCTCCAACTGGTAATCGACGGGCCCATACGTCTGGGACATCTTCCCCGCCTCCTCCACCAGGGACCGGTATTTTTCGACCAGGCAGAACTCTTCTGTCTTGCGGCCTGGCTTTTGAGAGGCGCCGCCTCCGACGACGGGGCTACCCGGAGGCGGTAGTGTCTACGCTGCTGCGTTCTCGGAAGACTTCGACGTCGGTGGCCTATGTTCGAGTCTGGAAGGTGTTCCAGCTGTGGTGTACCGGCCGGAACACCAGACCCACGGAGGCGTCTGTCCCCCAGATCCTCCAGTTCCTACAAGCAGGGGTGGACAAGGGACTCGCTTTCAACTCCCTTCAGGTTCAAGTGGCCGCTCTTGGCTCCCTCCTGCGTGACGGAGGATCTCTGTTACAGCACCCGGACATCGTCCGTTTTCTCAAGGGGGTCAAGCACTTACGGCCCCCATTGCGGGACCCTTGTCCCTCTTGGAGTCTCAATCTGGTACTACGTTCCATGTCGGGACCTCCGTTTGAACCTCTGCGGAATGCGACGATCAAGGATCTCACTCTCAAGGCTGTGTTCCTGGTGGCCATCTGCTCCGCTCGGCGTATTTCGGAGCTACAGGCTCTGTCGTGCAGAGAACCTTATCTCCGGTTCTCCGATTCGGGAGTCTCGCTTCGTACTGTGCCCTCCTTCCTTCCGAAGGTGGTGTCCGCGTTCCATGTGAATCAGACGGTAGAACTTCCATCTTTCCCTTCGTCGGAGCCGCGGTCTCTACGTCTTCTTGACGTCAAACGCACTCTGCGTCTTTACCTGGAGGCTACGAATGATTTCCGGACTTCTGACCATCTCTTCGTCCTTTGGTCCGGTCCCCGGAAGGGATCTCAGGCCTCGAAGACGACCATTGCCAGATGGCTGAAGGCCGGCATTGCCGCTTCCTACATTGGGATGGGGCGGGCTCCCCCGCCCGGCATTGTAGCACATTCCACACGTTCTCAGGCGGCCTCCTGGGCGGAGAGTCGCTCGGTGTCTTCGCAAGAAATCTGTAGAGTGGCCACCTGGAAATCGTTGCACACGTTCTCGAGACACTATAGACTACATCTCGCCTCGTCCGTCCATGGACACTTTGGCGAACAAGTTCTACGAGCGGGCCTCGCAGGACCCCACCCGGTTTAGGGAAGCTTGGGTACATCCCACGGTCTGGACTGATCCAGGTACGTACAGGGAAAAGAAAATTATTACTTACCTGCTAATTTTCGTTCCTGTAGTACCATGGATCAGTCCAGACGCCCACCGCATTTGGGTTCTACTCCTGCTCAGCTGTCTTTGGGGCTGATTCTCCTCAGCTGTTCCTCATATTACAGTGTCTTCCTGTTGTGGTTTTTCACGTGTTTCCAGTTTTCACTGTTAATGGAGGTTGACACTCTATGTTCGTGGCCCCCACCCGTTGGTGGGAAGGTTCCAGTTTCTCTATTTCAATTCAGCGGCTTATTGTTGCCGTCTTGTTTCAACTTGATCCAATCAGGGGGTTTCTGTTTACTCGGGCTTTGATATACTCGATACTGAACTCCTGCAGAGGGGGTAGTAGTACTTATGGTGACGCCCCCTCAAAGCTTTGGGCTGACTCCATCTGCTGGATTGGGGACATAACCCACGGTCTGGACTGATCCATGGTACTACAGGAACGAAAATTAGCAGGTAAGTAATAATTTTCTTATCAATATCTTGTGCACACCTTTTCCCAGACTAGCAAGAGTCAATCCAGGAGGTGATGTCAGGGGCAGGAGAAAGTTTTCCGGACATACTTGTGATTTTCACATGTATGTGAGTAAATGTGCATGCGATACGTTACCCCTGCTCGGGACAGGTTTAACTTCCCCACGTGTATGTCTGTGTGTGTACCAGCAGTAGCCTTGAGCATTCGCTGCAGGTTTATGCACATAATTCAGCTTTGAAAATTTGGCTGCTGAAAATTACACCTCCCTCTGAGGAAGAACAAATTGAAAGCAAAGAAAAGAAGTATGGAATGACAAGGATTATTGAGTTATTTCATTTCTGTTGTTTTTCTAAGGTTCTGCTCCTGAAAGGGGTATCACTTTCTCTGCTTGTGGTGTAATCTTGTTGAAAATACAGCAGGGCCCATTTAGGTGCCTTGGGAAATAATGATGTGAACGAGTACTAGGGCTATATTTTAAAATCTGCTCTATCAAGTTTTTCAATATCTCAGTCAAGCCAAAATTAAATGTCACACAAAGCCTGTAGGTATGAAACCTCAAAAAACGAATACCAAATAATGCAGTGACATCTACATGTAGTAATTTCTAATGGTTAGAAATATGAAATCCACATATAAATCATTTATAAAGGCCCAATGCACATGGGGTTTTAAATTTTTATTACTGAACAACATTTTGTTCACATATCCTCCTGCTTCAGGCTCAGTTCAGACTAGAGCGAGAGGAGCGCTGTTAGATTTGAGCTTCAAGCTCAGTATTCTGGCGAGACAGAGAATGTAGCAGGTACCAAGGACGTCTTAAACTGAGCAGTTTTCCGTCATGTCTTGTTTCCCAACTATCAGTGTGAAGTATGCCTAAATGACACTAAGACCTAGGATTAGTTCCTGGGGTTTTTTTTTTTATTGTACTTTTTCTTTAAAAATAACTTGCTGTACTGTGCATGTTTGCATGCGTCTAGTTTTAGCAATATGACAGATTCCAAAGTTGCAGTCTGGTTACTTGATGGGGGCCGTAAGTTCTAGGCAGAGGCAGTAATATGATGTCACAAAATTAAAAATCAAATCAAAGATGTTACCAGAAATAATCCCTACTGGGAAGCTTTAAAACAAGTCAGGCCATGTTGCTTCCCTGTCAGCTGCTCTAGTTATTCAGCGTTTGGTTTATTAGCCTCTGGCAGAGTGTAAGTCTCCCTTTCTTGTCTTAGTGTTTCATTATAAACACAGTGGTGTTCAGTATTCAGCATGGCTTAATGCTGGCCCTCTAGAGACACCAAGACCTTAATGTGATATCTTCAGCAGTATCTCAAGCAAAATGAAGGTAATGGAGCGATAGATACAGTATTGACAGAGGGGACATTCCTGAACTGAATGAGTTGCAGCTCTGTTTACAGTTTGACTCCACTGTCGTTTATAATTCGTGTCCTTACAGGGGGAAGCAATGCTGTTTTGTGATATTTTGGTGTGTAGGATACAGTACGACTTCAAAAACACAGAAGAAAGGAACTGTATCCGCTCGCATTGGTAGCCTCGTTACCATCCATCATGTCTGCCCTCTACCATCAGGCCCCCGCAGTCAGCTGGAGTTTGGTCTCCTTTTTTTTGACTCTCTCGGAAATTGAACGCGAGAAGGATTTTAAACGGCATCAGTCAGAACGAAAAGCTATGAAACTGGCTCTGCCTGTCAGGGAATTGGGTTTCCATGCTTTTCAGTCCTGACAGTTTTTAGTTAGCAGCTGCACAGCATTTGTTGTGGGTAAGCCACCATTTTACAGAGATGATTTTTTTTTCCCCCAACACTTTTTATCATAACTACTGCAGATATTAAGTTAAGAATGCAGCTTGCTTTGTATAATGCATTCTTACCACTGGATTTGTAGAAATAACAGTCAGCAGTCTGTAGGGGAGACCGTTTTATCGTACTAAACCTGTAACTAGCTCTTAGGAGCTGTGCTCCCTTCCTCTGGTCAGCGAAGGCACGGCACAGTTACATCAGTTTTAAGCAGTGCAGAGTCTGTGAAGCATGAAGGTTGCCTGCATATGCCAGGAAGATGCAGGTTAAATTACAGTGACAGATCGGTACAGGAATGTAGCGTTCCTGGTGGAGGGAGGGGACTTGATAGCAATGACAGAGGTAATAAAACTTGACAACTCCGAAGGGCCTATTTCTGATAATGGGAGAGAAAGCCAATGCCTTTATTAAGTACTTCAGTGCTGGTAACAAAGTAGTTGATCATTTTAATGTTGAATGGTTTGCTTTCTTGTATAGTTCTGCAATTCTCTAAGTACCTGGATTGTGAGGTTATTAAGGGACTGAAATGTTCACCTATTGAGGAGTCACCTTGCTTTTCTCTGAATGTGGCGTTTTGTGTCTGTTAAGGTTTATTTGTGTCCTTAGAAGTCCATATTAAGTAAGCCAGCGGCTGGGAAAGTTTTATGCTGGTATAATTGTTCAGCAGGACTTAACTTCCTCCGAATACACTCAGTTAAAGTTACCTGGATCCAGAGGTGTACTAAGGGGAGGGTGAGGGGGGGAGGGGGCGGTCTGCCCCGGGTGACGACAGGGGGGAGGGGTGTCATTGCCGCCAGCAGGAAGGTCCTGCGGCCACGCGTAGCCGTGACGAGCTGGCGAGGTTTCCACTCCCCGCCAGCAAAAGCGAGGTCCTGTGAAAGAGGCCAGCGGTGCCACTGGCATTTCCCAGAGCCGGTGGCAGGAGAAGAGGCCCAGCGTTGCCACTGGCGTCTCCTGGAGCCGGCGGCAAAAGAGGCTGGCCGAAGAAGCGAGAGACTGGACCTGTGAGAGTGCCAGCGTATGTGAGCGGTATGTGTGTGTGTGTGGTGTGTGTGTGTGGATGAGAGTGTGTGTATATGAGGGTGTGTGTGTGTATGAGAGGATACCTGTATGTGTATGAGATGGTGAGTGTAAAAAAGAACGAATGTGTGTGTGCCTGTGTGTGTGTGTGTGTGTGTGTATATATATATATATGTATATATGTGAGAGGGTGCCTGTGTGTGTGTATCAGAGGGTGACTGTGTGCAGGAGTGGGGGTGAGAGAGAGGAAATGTGTGTGTGTGTGAGGGGGGGATGAGACAGGAATTGTGTGTGAGAGATACAAAGGAAGCGTGTGTGTCTGACTTTTTCACACATATACAATCAAACTCCCTCTGTCTCTCACCTAGTGTGTATGTGTGTGAGAAACAGAGGGAGAATATTTTGTTTGTGTTTGTGTGTGTACCCCCACTTCACAACAATCTCAGGGTGACAGGTATGGAGAGTGGGGGATTTTTAAAATCCTTATTAGTTTCAATTACTGGCTGTTATTTGATGTCAGCTGTTTTGAAATATTTTATCGATGTTTAGGAAATTTTTAAAAATTTGTACAGGAGCTTCAAATTATTGAATATTCTATACATCAGCTGTTTTGAAATGTATATTTTTTAGTATGGTTTTACTATTCTGATTGATTTATATTTCTTGATTGTATTGTTTTGAGGAAGAGTGATTTTCTGCTTTTCCATTGTTGCACTGTATACAGATAACATCCGGATAAAAGACCTGTGCTCCCCTCCTTTCCCTCCCCTCCCCCTCCCCTATTCCCCAATCCCACAATAACACTCTGACACTTATTTGGCATTTAACATAGGCCGCAGTTTATTAACATAATAACTAACCCGAGCCCTTACAACACACTCATAAGAGCCCCCACCCCCTCTTTTCTGCCCCCCCTTTTACCACGCCCCCTGTACCCACCATCTTTTCCCTGATGGGGTGCTCCCCTCCCCCCCCCTTTAGCCGGCTCCGCCTCAAACCCGTGTGAGCCCGCTCTCACCAGGAACATAGCCCCCTAGTTCACTGGTCACCCACGCAGCAGCCCCCCCTGGCTACGTGGGCCTTAGCCCCTTTTTCCCTCTTCCCCCCCCCCCCCCCCCCCCCAAATTCCCCTACAACAAACTGTGGGCTCGGGTTACCCGCCACAGGAAAATTTGGTCCACCAGACCAATTTTTTCCCCCCACTGCGGCCATCTATCCTCTCCGGCCTATCTCTCTTTCCAGCCCCTCCTGAATAGTGTGGTTAAAAAGGTCCATACCGATGTCAGATAAATGCACCCCATCTTCACAAAAGAACCCCGCCTCCCCACCCCACGCCCACATATGCCTTATCCAAAAACCCCCTTCCCACCCGATCCATCTCCCCATTTGTTTATTCAACTTCTTCACCCCACTCTTCCACACTTGTTCCTCGGCATTTCGTAACCGGACGATGATGTCGGACCATCCCAACCTCACCGCTGGCCAACGGATCCAGATCTGAGCCAAGTCTTCTTAATGCAAGCCAACAGCTGACGACAGGTCCTCTTGCCAATGTCATTACCCCCCAAATGCACCAGCAACAAGTCCGGCACCCCCAGCAGATCAATACGCTGTGCCACAAACGGTAGGAACTCGTCCCATTCCATACCGCGACGGCTAAACCAGCCACACTCCATCCCAGTCTGTCCAGCTCCAAATTCTCCCCGTGTGGCCTCTTCATAGCCCGTCGTTGCGCTCGGTGCACAAAGGAATGGCCCATGATCCAGGCACATTTCAATCCTCTTCTCCACCCCTGTCCTACTGAAAAAGAAACATAACATCACTTCCGAACATCAACTGCACCAAACCCGTTTTTTTGTTTTTTTTTTTATATCATACCGTCCCCTTCCCCCGCCCCTCCCCCCGTCCGCACATACCTCAGATAAGCCGTAGACGCCCACCGCCCAATCCGTTGAATACCTGCCCCCGATATTCCCGCTTCCGCAGCCGACGTTGCCGCTCCTATCCTAAAAGAATGCGAACTGAACCCCCTCGGATCCCTCCCCGCTTTTGCCAACCCTAACCTCCTAACCTGTGTAAATTGAAATTTCGTTAATGCCGCCCCTGACTGGTGCACCAGGAATGCACCTGCCACCCGAGGACGCATCTGGACGTAATGCAAGGCCGTACGAACTGGACATACCACCTCGCACTCCGCCGGGACAAACCGGATTGTCACTCCCCTACCCGACTGGTCTGTCTTAGACCTGGGAAGAAACAAAACTACTTCCTCCTGACTGATCCATACCCCGTCCGCTCTGATTCCCCCGAAGTCCCTGCCCCTACCCTCCCCTGCAGCTACCAGCTCGCTAACCCGGAAAGCTCCGAAGAAAGCCCACGAAAACGCCACCCGAAACAACGCTAGCTCAAATCCCGACCAACAAACCCCTGCTAGTCCCTCTCCCAACCTCCGCAAGTCCGCGTAACGCAAAGGCAACTCGAATCCTGCACTTTCCCCCGCTCCCTATGCCAGCCCCCCCAAGACCTTCCGCACCCTGAAGCTGCCCATAGGGTTGTCCCACCCTCGCACCTTGCAGAAGAACGCAAAACCAGACAAATTAGCCCGAGTACCCGTCCAAGATGCACCGCTTGCCTTCGCCTCTACCACATAATCCACTATCGCCTCCTCCGGCACCGCACCCCCTGACCACCCCCAACCCCTCAGAAATGCTCCCACTACCCCCCACCCTCTCGTGTACGCAGCCCAGGTGCTCGGCGCTACCGACGCCCTGATGAGCACCCATTCTTCATCCCTCGCCGTCCAAGGTCGAGCCCTCTCGCGAAGATCGCCTCCTGCTCCATCATCTGCTAACACAAAACGCACACACCTTACCACCCCTTCCCCTCACCCTCCCCCCCCACCCCCTACCACTATAGCGGGTATGAGAGCACTCCTTCGATTCCTTTTTTATCTTTCGGATTATTTTTTTTAAATTAGTTATTATTATTTATTTATTTATTTATTTTTCCTACTGACTTACTTACCCTCCCTCTCCCCCGCCTTCCCTCCCCCTTGCTGACACCTCAAACTGGGATGACTCCCGCCACACGAGCTGCACGCATGCCTGAATTTGCAGTCCGGGAACAAGCACTTGGCCCTTGTTAAAACGCCAACACACATCCCCCCTGCCCACTCTCGCCGCCCCTTTTCCCTCTTTTCCCCTTTCCTCCCCCAGCGGCGGACCCCCGCTCCGCTCCCCTCCTCCCTCCCCTCCCGTATTCCCCTCGAAGCTGCTCTCCTTATGTCCACTGCCCATCTGCCCCCCAGCTCTGCCCCCGCCTTTGTTTGTCATTTGTGTCAACCACAAATGAATATCTTGTGTACCCCAGGACATGTACCTATTGCCCTCCATCTTTTCCCTGAACTTTTCGTCATAATTAAGCCGCGCCCAGGATACTGTCCCCGTACGCCAGCAGTGCTCCGTGCTGCTCTGGCCTATAGTGCCCCACCACGCTGGCCAATCTAAGAAAACCCCGCACCCAATTTACAATATTCTTAGGCACCCTCGCACTCCCCTCCCCTTTCTTCTTCTTCTTCTTGCTCCCCTTGCTTTTCTTCTTCCCGCCGCCTCTGCGTCCCTCCAACAGGCTAAAGATATTGACATACTTACACCTTTTAATGCGTTTCCTGATTTTCCCTGGCACTCCTTCCCATAACTCGGTTAGCGAGGCGAGCGCCGGGTGCCCCATATCCTGCGCAGGCCCCAAGGCCCCCCCCCCCCCTCGCACGCCGCCTTCCGCTGGAATCCGACGACGATGAATCCGTTGAGCTACTGTCCGTGACGCTCGTCAGACTGCCCCGCCTGCGCCTCTTGCTCCTAACCTCCCCCTCCTCCCCTCCCTGCCCCCCGTCTAGTTTACCTTCCACAGGTCCCCAAATTCTGGAGATCGCTGCGTCGCTTCTCGCTCTTTCCCCGCTTCCACCTGCGGCGACGGTGACAGGCTCTCGCCATCTCTCCGCTCGCCTACTATCCTCCTGGTCCTCCGACCTCCGAGGTCCTCCAGCACGTGCGTCTGCATGCCGGGACAAACTCTCACCTGCATCAGCATACCCCGCCACCTCCCGCTCGTCCCTGCTACTCTGCTCCTCCGAGCAGAGCCTCCCCCCCCCCCCCCGTCCCCCTCCCACTTAGGCCCTGGGCATCACCGTGCTCTCCGCCCCCTCCGATCCAACCGCCCCAAGCATAGCCCGAATCCCCCGCCACCCCTCTCCCGGCTCCGGAGCCCCCCCAGCCCCCGCATGCCCGGTCGTCCACCCCCCTGTAGACCCGCCGCCCGGCTGCCTCCCCCTCCCTACCCCCTTTGGTTCCCCTCTTACCCCCCCGCCTACCCCCCCCCCCCCGTAGTACCTTCAATATCTTAGCTCTACCCCGATGCGACTCACCCTGCTCCTCACGCTCTCGCTCCGCACGTGCTTCCCGCCTCCTGCTGATCACCATGTCTTTTTCCGCTTCCTTCTCCCTCGCCCCCTGCCTCCGACCGGTCCATCCGCTCCCTCCTCCGCTGTCTCCAACCGCTCCACCGTCTCCTCCGGCCACTCTCTGGTCGCGCGGCTCCTCCTCGGCTGCTGCCTGTCAGGGTGGCCCCCCCGCCACGCACTGGAGCTGTCCCCCGCTGGCCGTATGACGTCACCGCCGCCGTCCGCTCCTCTTGCTCGCGCCCCGCCGCTCGTCCGAGATCGTCCGCCCGACTTCTCGCCGCCGCCCGGTCTGCACGGCCCAAGTCCTTCCTGCCACTATCCTCTCGCACGGCACGTGCCTCCGCTGGAAGCGCCCGCTCGCTGCCACTGCTAACGCTGCCGCCGTCCCCCGATGCCATCGACGCGAGCTCTGCCTTCGGCCCACTCTCACCCGAGCTCGCAAGCATCAAGCATTTCACCGTGTCCGGTGCCCCTAACGCTCCCGCTGCCCCCGGCGGGAAGGCGCTCCCGCCCCCGGAGTAGGGCCCCGCCCGGCCTCGTGTTCCCGGCCCTACCCTGCCTTGACTCCTAGGCAAGCATTTTCTCTTGCCCACTCTCCGCATCCTGCCCCGAGTAAGTACACTGTTATAATGCTTACGTGTGCAGAAGTCTAATTACTTTCCTTTAATTTCTCCACCCCCGCCACTCACTCTCCCTCACCTCTCGCTCCGAGCACAAGTTTTCGATGCTTTCCCTCGCTCTCCCTCTCAGCAACTGACGACTCCTCTCCAGCTCATTTGCTTCCAGCCTATCCGTTCCCAGTATTCAAAATTGGTAACCCCTCCCCTTCTGCCTTGTCTCCTGTTCCACCGCCTTCTCGTACCTCCTATCCTCCTTTCTCCTCCCCCCTTCCTCGGCTCGCACGCTTTCCCCTCTGTTACCCTCACAGCGTCTAATGGACGCCGCTCCTTTATCTGGCTTGTGGTTTCCAGTTCAGTTTTTGTCCGCATGTGTGTGAGAGAGAGAGAGAGTAAGAGAGAAAACATGTGTGTGTGTGTGTATGTGTTAGTGAGTGAGAGAAACACAGAGGTAGCATGTCTGTGTGTGAGAGAGAGGTACAGAGAAAGTGTGTGTGTGTATGTGTGTGTGTGTGTGTGTGTGTGTGTGTGTCTCACATGCACCCTCTGCCTCTCACCAAGCAGGTATATGTGTGTATGAGAGAGAGGGAGCATATTGTGCGTGTGTGCGTGCATTCGTGCCCCCAGTCTACAACAATCTTAGGACGACAGATACGGAGAGCGGGGGATTTTAAAAATCCTTATTAGTTTGAATTATTGGGTGTTATTTGATGTGTCTGAAGTTTTGAAACATTTTATCGATGTTTAGAAAATTTTAAAATGATATATTGAGGGGCACCAAAGAAGTATCCACCCTGGGTGCCAAATACTTTGGGTACGCCTCTGCCTGGATCCCCTCCCCCCCCCCGCTCCATTCCCAGCCAAAAGATGAGAAAATGTGTGGTGCTGGAACCCTTTCTCCTCTCACCCATCCTTCCGATGTTACATTAAAACATTTCTGTCCCGGCCCCTTTCCTTCTCCAGATCTTCCACTCCCCATCCCCACCCGCCCAACCCATCCGCATCCTCCCCCAAGATCCTCAGGCTTAAGCTAGGAACAGTGCCGGATGCTGGGCATTGCAGTAAGGCTCTGTCACCTGCTGACTTGGGTTTGGGAGGGATTCTGGTGGGCCAGAGATTGGGCCTGGAGCCACTGGCTTTCTAAATATGTGCGGTGGGGAGGGGGATGGGGGACAGGATTAAGAAGGTTACACCGGCAGGGTGGGCAGGAGGGTAGGTGATCCCGCCACCACATATTTTCTCACATAATTTTACTGGATAGGATGGGGGATCTCATGTTAACTTTTAAATATTTAACCAAGTGGGCCTAACTTATCTGATTAAAGCACTGACTGGGGCGGGAGATTCAAAATTCAGGGCTTGTTCAACAGTTAAGTGATGTAGCATCTCTCTTCACGTGTTTTTCATTGGCTAATAAATATACTACATTCATAGTTCCATGTCTTTCCCATATAGGTAGCTGGGGGATCTTATGAAATGTGCTGATATCGTTTGTATTGTGCTACTTGTCATAGGTCGGAGGAGTGAGCCCTGGAGCTCCACGGCACGGTGCAGAATCATGAGGCAGAGATGTGGATAGGCAGGCAAGGCTGAGGCAGGCATCCAGAAGCAGTAGACAAACAAGGATCAGGACAGGCAGCAGATGAAAGCCTCTGCGGGTCTTGGGATTACCATCGTATTGAGGTGGCAGAGGTAGGCAAAGTGAAGGAGTAGACAGAGATGGGGTAGGGGCAGCAATCAGTTGTAGCGACGTTGAGGGGGCATAGCCATTGCTAGGACCGACTGCAGTGCATTTAGCTGCAAAGAAATGTCTTGCAGGCCCCCAATAATGTAATTTTTTTAGTTGTTGTTGGACTATCTGAGAGGTCCCACAAAAAGCCTGGCAGGGGAACATCAGATGGTTCCATGGCCTGAGCAAACTGTCACTGGCTTGGAAGAGTGGAGCCCGGGACCGCTGACTGACAAGGCCAAGGCATGGTGTAGACTTGTAGTCTGGCAAGCAAGGTCAAAGTAGGCGGAGTCCATTCAGAAACAGGAGAGAAACAAGGATCAGGGCATGTGTAGCAGATAGAAGCAAAGTCAGAAACCAGGCCGGGTCTCAAATGGTAGTTGGAATCAGGAAGAGCAGATGCAAAGGAATAAAAAAATTAGAACCTGTTGCTCAGGCATCTTCCCAGAGGAGTGAGCTTCTTTTTTGAGTTAGAGCAGTGTCGATGTCGCCAGTCCGTGCTACAGGAAATCCTGGGCCCTGGGCCTGTAAAGCTGGTGAGTTGCTAGGGGCCATTACTCAGAGGAGCAGGAGGCAGTAGAGGAGCAGGACACCGGAAGCCATGCTGGGAGGCCCCGGCAGCAGCAGGACACAGTGCTAGTCACAGTGCGGCACCCGATGGTCAGCAGGTGCCTTGCAGGATTTTGTGTCATTTTCTCCTCTTTGAGTTTGTTGGAGGTTTACTTCTTATTCGTTTTTGTTTCAGGTTAGATGATTGCTTGGAAGCTATAACTGAAGCAGCAAGGGACTATTTCCTTCATTGATTCATCTTCCAGTGTTAGTGGTTGTAAGTCTTTTAGCTCTAAGTTGTACCCACGCCATGGTTCTCCTCTATTTGCATTGCAGTTGGTTTTCCCTGGGTATTTTGAAAGAGTATGCAGTTTTCTTGAAGATCATTTTGGGATCGTAGCCCTTTTGTTTGAAGGATTCACTTATAATTTTGAGGGATTTATGTTACTGTCTTTTGGGTCAGAGTGAATACAGTGGTACCATATAGCTTGGCTGTGTATAAGGGATTTTGGAGCTGTGAAGGTAATTGCATCTGTCAACTGGTTTTCAGTATACAGATGTTTGTAACTCTCCATTGTTGATTGAGACTGTAGTATCTAAAACGTTAACTCTTTAAAAAAAAAAAAAAAAGTCCAGTTTGAGTCTGTTCATGAGAGGAATGCATGAAGCAGGTTGCAAAAAGGCCTAAGGTACTCATCTCCCTCAATCCAGTTCATGAAGACATCATCAATGTACTGTACTGGTAATTTCTGAAAGGTCTGATGTGTCAGTCACTCAAGAATATCTTTTGCAATTCTGTCATAAAAAGGTTAGCATACAGGGGTGCCATCCTAGAGCCCAGTATTTTAAAGCTGGATTGTAATACCGTACTTGTACATATTAAATAGAAAACATATTGAAAGTGATACATGGAAAAGACATGAGCTGTTTGTCTTTAGCGGTTTAATATTTACCAATATTGTGATTTGAATTTATGGATGAGTTGTTAATATCTGGGTGATTGGAGTTAGGGAAGAAATGTAGCCTAGCGGATTGAGGTTTGGCCTGTACTGCAGAAAAATTTCATGGACGACTCAGGTGAAAACAAAGCATTTGGCTTTTCCAATTAACTAGTTTGCTGCCTACTCTGCTTTTAGATGTTATCTTTTCATAGGCAATTGCATCATTTTAAGTTTTCCTGATGTTGTATTGTTATGGTTTTATCGGACCGCTGTAGTGTTTGAGTTTTACTAATAAATGTTTTGTGAAAAAAAAATGTTGTAAATTGAGAACACAAATACATATATATTAAAACATGCCAACAACTGAAAATATTAATAAAAGAAAATGGTCTGTATTGTAATTTGGCAAACAGAGTGTACTGCACGCTACAGTTCTCTGTAAAATTACCAAATATGACATAGATGGAATCCACCCTCTAGTGGTCAAAAAGATATCTTTAAGTTATATGAATATCTAAATCATGTATTTTACCTTCCAAACGGATTTGTAAGGCACTTTACTAAGTGAAGACAATTTTTAAGAGAACGTTTGTTCCATGTGCAGTACAATGACAAAACTCTTTCTAGAAGTTGGAATACAATCCCATTTCTATTACTTTAAATATTCATTGTTCCTCCACTGTTATTGAAGTTGTTAAGAGCAGCCTGCCAATGCAAAAACTGAACTACCACAGACTGCAACGGTCAAGATGAATCTTTCAAGAGCTGATGACAGACATTAGTAAGGTGTTGTCCATCCAAGTCAGCTCCTGGGAAAAAAAATCACCTTTCCTCCTACATTTTTACTCAACAGTTAGTGAGTGAGTGGGGAAAAAAGTAAGTTTGAATGGTAAGATGTGTCAGGTGCCAAAAAGAAATACCCAGGTTTTTTTTTTTTCTATGAATGGACTTTTATCACTATAGTTCTGTTTTAAGCTCCTTCCCTGGTTTTCCAGGGATGAGTGAGTGTCATCAGTCTGAGATGAATGACAATGTACTGAGCATTTTTCCCAAAGACACAAAATAGGAAAACCCTTTACTACCTCAGAACCTTAATCGTAAAAACAGCCACAACGTCTAGTTTTTGTGCACACCAATTATAGTGTACCTAAATTAGCCAATATTTCACCCACTGGTATCTTTTTTAAGTTCACGGTGTCATAAATAGATTTACAATAAAAAATAAATAAATAGTATTCAAAGCATGCAAAAATCCCCTCAAGTTTTACTATGTAGCAAATATTCACATCTGATTCCACTCCAAAATGAAAAAGAGTTGTCAAATCTCATATTTTCATATCCGCCAGCACATGCACAGCATAGTGATCACTTAACAGACGTCCTAATGGACAAACAATTATGCATCCCAAGATCATCATACTTAATGACTATGGGAATTGTAATTGGCTGTTTGTAGAATAATTGTTATGGCAATGTGAATTAGAAAGGTGCTTAACAGTTTAGATATTTAGCTATTGAGATTTCATTTCATTTATGGATGCCACAATTCATTGCAGTGGTTTTCCCCACAAACATTGAAACCAGAGATTTGTCTTGTGTACTTTTACATTCTGCAACGCCTTCCTTCACTTTAAACTTGCTAGCATTTTCAACTCCAAAGTTAGACTGCATTTGCCTTAGTGTGCCTGTCAGTTATAGTACACCTGCTGTTAACAAGCAATGGTTGATAGTTATATTATCATACACTAAAATGTCCCATTGTGTTTCACTTCAGGTTATCATGGCTTGTATTGTGAAGAAGAATACAATGAATGCCTGTCTACACCCTGTCAGAATGCTGCCACCTGCAAAGACTTGGCCAATGGCTATGAGTGTGTATGTCTTGCTGAATATGAGGGTAAGGCGCTCGGGTGATTTACTGTCCATACGTGATGCATATAGTCTTACAAAGACAATAATGAAAGCCCATTCCATTGATAAATAGCATTTTACCAGTGGAAAATAGGGCTTTTGTTAGTGCCTACCCTCAGTGGGGGAAGAATTTTCCAAATTTTCTACAGTGCAGGTAACATTTCTTGCATTGCCGCATTGTATAGAAGTGTTCACAGGGATAGAAGATGGAAATCGCACATAAGGGTCCATTTTCAGCTGCCGTGTGGCTCGGCTACTTAGCCGGATAACTCAGTCTGTCTAACTAGCAGGGTTTATTCAGCAGGGTATATTCAGTTGGGCTACTGAATATACCTGGCTGTCTTAAAGATAGCCAGATAAGTTTATTCGGCTATCTTTAGGACAGATCTGTGGCCCAATAATTTATCCAGCTAACACCGATACTCCCTGGAACGCCTCCCACCCTCCCTCGCTGAATATGCCTATTTTGCTAATTAGATGGATAACTTTTAAGTTATTTGTCTAAATGGCTTTTGAATATCAATCTCCTAACTATGCATGTTTTACTCTAAAAACAGTTACCTGCAGACGAAGCAGGCACAGATTTCTGTGGGTATTTTTTGAGGGAGGCCAATAATCAAATCAAAAGAACATGCATAGTTTTACTTTCAATGTTGGTGCAAACCCTGGGATAAAAACTACCCCATGGAGTTGTACCAACACGAATAGTTTGATTATTGCCCTCAACTCAAGTCGTGCTTGGCAGCCCGCAATCCCATCCCACAGGTCGACGTTCTTAACTCCAGTCTCGACCCGATGCCAGGAATCCTCCTTACCCAGGATGACCCCCAGGACGAAGACACAGCTGACAGCCGCACCTGACCAGGCCCGACGCCATGCCAGAGAAACAAGCCGCTGGCTCCACCAGGATTGCTCCTAGGTATGTGCACACCTAAACCTGCACTGATTTAAAGGATGTGTGGCAGGAAATCAGCCATGGCGCCTCCAGATAACATCAGGACCACCAGGAGATAAAAGGCTTCTCACAGCAATGCCTCCTTGCCTCGGAAATAGGTCAACTCCGTTTGGAGCAGGGGTCCTGGCCCTTGGCAGTCTGGTTTATCTTTAGTCTTTTCTTCTTCTGGTCGGTCCCCTCTTCTCCCCTCTTCTCCCCTCTTCTCCTGTCTTCAGTGTTTTGTCCTGCTCTAGTGGCTCCTCGTCCCCCCTTCTTCATCTCCTTTGGACTGGATTCCTGGCATTTGACTTCAGTTGGACCTCCACTCTGCTTGACCTCCACCTGCCTCTGACCACTATCTGCTTCCACTTCTGATTGTACTCTGCCTGCCCTGACCATTGCCTGGACCACAACACAGCTAGAACACTACTTGCCTCTGATCACAGCCTGAACCTGACCCTGGCAATTACTGCCTGCCCTGACCTCTGCTTGTCTGACTTCGCTTCCTTCTTCATGCTGGCCTGCAAAAACTTCATTTCAACAGACCTTAATCTCCACAGAGGCCCACACCTAAGACCAGCCAGCCCTGGCACCTGAGGGCTCACCATAAGGGGAACATGAGCTGGTATTGGCGAAGCTCCATCTGGGCCTCTTCTTCAGCCAACTCTGCCTGCCGACAGTGAGAACTTGCAAGGCTCCTCCCTGCAGGTTACAACAGTACCCCCTCGGCCTAAGGGTCCAGATCTGTAACAAACTGCCGAGGCCATGGACCTGGTGGCGGCCACTGCCCTTCAGGCTATTCTGGGCTTGGCACACAAAATCCAGGAACAACAGCGCTTCCTCGAGGTCTTGGCAGCCTCCATGGAACGTCTCAATGCCCAACTAGAATCCACGGTGGTCCCAGCTACACCGATGCTGCCCATGGTGGTTCCCTTGCCCCAGCAGCTATAAGTCGTCCCTCAATTCCTTTGCTTGCTCCTCCCCGGTACACTAGTGATCTGGAACATTGTTGGAGGTTTCTAAATCAGTACTACATGCACTTCTCTCTTCAACCAGCACTGTTCCTAGAGGACTTTATCAAGACTACGTTCATTCTCAACCGTCTCGATGGCAAGGCCCTGGAATTGGGCCTCTCTGCTCTGGGAATGAGCTGACCCAATCCTCCAAGATCGCCAACAATTTTTCGCTGCCTTCAAAACTGTGTTTGATCACTCTGGCTGCCAAATACATCAAGCACAGATTTTCTCCACCTGTGCCAGGGGAACTGGCCCCTAATCGGATTACTCAATAGAGTTATGGACCCTAGCTACTGAACTCAATTGAAGGGAGGATTGCCTACACCCCATCTTCCTCGAAGGTCTTTCATCCCAAATAAAGGATGAGCTGGCAACTCGTGATCTCCCGGGGGTCATTGGAAGGTCTGATTGACTTGGCCGGCAGAATAGATCGCTGATTCCAGGAGCAGGCCAGGGAGCTCCGGTTGCCCCAAAGAGACATTACATCAGCTCTACGCCTGCTATGACCACCATCTCCACCCAGCTTGCACCCGCCTCCTGAGGCTCGTACGAGGAATCCATGCAGCTTAGGCAAGGATACCTCTCTCTGGAGAAACGAATTTGGCGTCGCCAGTCTTGGCTATGCCTCTTCTATGGTGTCTTGGGGCATCATATAGCCAGTATCCAATCAGACTGGAAACTTCAGTGCCTAGGGTCCAGTGGGGGCCTGACCCTAGGTTTCACAACTCCAGCTTTTCAACTGTCCCTTCCCATAACAATCTCCATAGGTGATCAGAGTTTCTCCACCCTGGCTCTTGTGGACTCCAGTGCCAGCAGGAATTTTCTAATAAAGGCCTTGATGGACCACCTCCAGATACCAATCATGCTTCAGGATGTTACATTAATAAATCCATGGAGACCCAATACCGGTAGGATGACCCTCACCCCAACTACAGTCACATTAGGGACTGGCACTCCACATAGAGCACATTGCATTCCATGTTCTAGACAAATCCATTCACCCCATGATCCTGGGGCTCCCCTGGCTCCAACACTATTCGCCTCAGTTTGATTGGACTTCCTTGCAGCTTTCCAAGTGGGCCCCAACTGTCACATTTCAGGCTTAAAGATGGTTGGAAATTCCCAATGTCTTCCTGTGGCAGTCACCTTGCTAGGCGTCCCTCCACAGTATGCCGAATTCACCAATGTCTTCTCTAAGAAAAAGGCTGAGTCTCTACCTCCTCACAGGGAATACAATTGTGCAAGCGAGCTGTTATGTGGTGCAAAACCCCCTCACAGCAGGGTATACCTGCTGTCACTCCCAGAAACAAAGGCAATGTCTGAGTACATCCAACAAAACCTCATGAGGGATTTCTCTGCTGCTCTACCTCTTCAGCCAGCATTGGCTTCTTTGTTCCCAAGAAGGACGGGTCACTTTGCTCCTGTATTGACTCCTGGGGCTTAAAGGCAATCACCAAAAGGAATCATTATCCCCTGCCTTTAATATCAGAACTATTCGATTGTCTGCATGAAGCGAAGATATTCCCCAGGCTGGACTTCCGGGGGGCCTGCAGTCTAATCCAAATAGAAAACAGCGTTCAATATGTGAAATGGGCATTGTTTGTGTTCCAGAAAATGAACACAATTTTCAGCCATCTCCTTCATGCCTGTGTTGTGGTGTACTTTAACAACATCTTCATTTTTTCCAGGTATCTCACTTCTCGTAATCAGGCTGTTCGATAAGTACTGTAGCGTCTCCTGGACAACCAGTTATATGCCAAACTGGAGAAGCGCCTTTTTGAAAAAGAGAGCCTTCCCTTCCTAGGATACATTGCCTCCAGTAAGGGCTTCAGCATGGACCTGTGAATTAAGGATTGGCCCCAACCAAATGAGTTATGGGCACTTCATAGATTTCTAGGCTTCGCCAACTATTACAGATATTTTATCACTGCGTATTCCAAGATCATCTCTCCTCTCATCAGCCTCAGGTGAAAAGGGGCTAATATCAAGTTCTGGTCACCTGAAGCCATAATGGCTTTTTAGGACCTGAAGGACTCCTTTCTGTGGAAACCATATCTCCAGCACCTGGACCCCATACGCCCCTTCATCGTTGAAGTGGATGCCTCCTCCATGTGAGTAGGGGCCGTCTTGCGTCAGCATTCTTCTTTGGCATTTGCTAACCCATATTCTTTTTTTTCGAAGAAATTCTCTCCAGCTGAAAGCAATTATGGAATTGGTGATAAAGAACACTTGGAAGTTAGCTTTGGAAGAATGATGCCAGTGGCTAGAGGGTGCACAACACCACATAACCATATTCATAAAAATCTGGAGTATCTCCATGGGGCACAATGCTTAAACACTCTGGTCCCTATTTTTTGCCCATTTCAATTTCAAGTTGAGATATCAGTCTGCACTTAAGAATGCCTGGGCAGATGCACTTTCCCGCTTCTTCCAGACAGAGGACAGCGAAGTACCTCCCAAGCACATCATTGACCTGGCTAGGATCCTCCTGGCCCCTTTCATGACTGTCCCATCAAGGAAGATGGTTGTTCCATGCAGACTCAGAGAAAAGGTACTAAGATGGTCCCATGACTCCCACGTTGTAGGTCACCCTGCCGGGCTTGGACTCTTGCCCTTCTACAACAGTATTATTGGTTGTCACAGATGCAACAAGAACGTTCAAGCTTTCATGGATTCTTGTCCCATATACGCACAGCAGAAACCCTTGTCAGGATGACCTTGGGGGCTGTTACAGCCATTGCCAGCCCCCAAGGAACCCTGAACCCATTTGTCCACAGATTTCATAGGGGACCTCCATCTCTGTAATGACTACACTATTATTTGGGTTGTAATCGACCGTTTCTCAAATATGGCTCACTTGACTCCACTTCCTGGACTTCCTTTGGAGCCCAAGTTGGTCTGCCTATTTACGTGTCATGTGTTCTGCTTGCATTGTCTCAGATGGAGGAACTCAATTCATGGCCAGATATTGGCACTTGTTGTGTCAGAAGTTTGGCATTTCCCTGGACTAAACGACAGCATACCTTCCCCAGGGAAATTGGCAATCTGAACAGACCAACTATATCCTCAAAATATTTTTGAGAGCGTATGCTAATAAACCGCACCTTGAATACTGTGTACAATTCTGGTCGCCGCATCTCAAAAAAGATATAATTGCGATGGAGAAGGTACAGAGAAGGGCTACCAAAATGATAAGGGGAATGGAACAACTCCCCTATGAGGAAAGACTAAAGAGGTTAGGACTTTTCAGCTTGGAGAAGAGACGACTGAAGGGGGATATGATAGAGGTGTTTAAAATCATGAGAGGTCTAGAACGGGTAGATGTGAATCGGTTATTTACTCTTTCGGATAGTAGAAAGACTAGGGGGCACTCCATGAAGTTAGCATGGGGCACATTTAAAACTAATCGGAGAAAGTTCTTTTTTACTTAACGCACAATTAAACTCTGGAATTTGTTGCCAGAGAATGTGGTTCGTGCAGTTAGTATAGCTGTGTTTAAAAAAGGATTGGATAAGTTCTTGGAGGAGAAGTCCATTACCTGCTATTAAGTTCACTTAGAGAATAGCCACTGCCATTAGCAATGGTTACATGGAATAGACTTAGTTTTTGGGTACTTGCCAGGTTCTTATGGCCTGGATTGGCCACTGTTGGAAACAGGATGCTGGGCTTGATGGACCCTTGGTCTGACCCAGTATGGCATTTTCTTATGTTCTTATGTTCTTAACAACATAACTGGGTGTCTCTTCTACCTTGGGCAGAGTTTTTTCACAACTTGCACCCCTGCACAACCATGGGCTCCACACCCTTCTATATAGTCTATGGAAGAAAATGGCTACCCCCTCTATCTCTTTCTTTAACTGTCCCTTCGCCAGCGACCCAGTTGTCTACCCAGGAGCTCCAAGATCTTTGGAGCTGTACTCATGAGATACTCCAAAGGGCAGCTCAAAAGGCCAAGAGGTTCACCGACATTCACCATAGGCTCGCTCCACAGTTTAAACCTGGTGAAAAGATATGGCTGAGTACATGCCACATCGGACTCCATGAAACTCACCCCTTAGTACATTGGACAACACAACTTTGCTGGACAGGCTAGATGGACCATTTGGTCCTTTCCTGCCATCACTTCTTTGTTTCTATGTAACAGTCATCTGTAACAGAAAACACTATAAAATGAGGGGAATATATTCACTCTAAAAGAGATTCTTTAAGGTATGCTAGAGACTTAACTTTATTAGCTTTTGAGGCAAAGATAAAGGATGCTTTTATTTGTTTTGCACTTATGATTGATTGTTTCTTTAGGTCTGAATGTAAATTATGCATGTTAATTACATATAAAATTGCATACCGATCTTTGGATAATGGAACATAAGAAATGTAATTAAGCAAGCAGACCTATCATTATGAGCTGTTGAGGATGTGAACCCTTAGGCCGAGGGGAGTTGGCGCATCCCACAGGGAGGAGCTGGCTGAAGCAGAGGCCCAACTGGAGCTTCGTCAATACGAGCCCACGTTTTCCTTAGGATGCCGTGGCCACCTGCTCTTAGGTACGGGCCTCTGTGGAGATGAAGATCTGTGAAATGAAGTCATTGCAAGCCAGCACAAAGAAGGAAGTGGTCGGACAAGCAGCAGTCAGGATTGGCAGCTTCGCCAGGGTCAGGTTCAGGCTGTGGTCAGAGGCAAGCAGCGTTCAGGCAGTATCATGGTCCAGGCAATGATCAGAGTGGGTGGAGTACAATTAGAAGTGGAAGCAGGCAGTGGCCAGAAACAGGCAGAGGTCAAGCAGCATTGAGGTCCAACAGACGTCAAAAGCCAGGAGTCCAATCCAAAGGAGATGAAGAGGGAACAAGGAATCACAGGAGCAGGACAAGACACTGAAGACAGGAGAAGAGGGGCCTGACCACGAAGACTAGAAGACTGAAGTCAAATCTGACTGCCAGGGGCCAGGGCTAGGACACAGGAGCTCAGGAAGACATACAGCCGAGGCAGGAAGTGAGGAAGGAACCAGGAATCATGAACCCAGAGGCAAGCATTATTCCAAATGGAGTCAATCTATTGCCGAGGCAAGGAGGCTTTGCTGTGAGAAGCCTTATATACGCAGGCGGTCCTGACATCTTCGCAAGGTGCCGTGGCTGATTTCCCGCTGCAGGCCCTTTAAATCAGTTCAGGTCAGGCGCACACATGCCAAGGGACAGCCCTGCTAGAGTCAGTGGCTTCTTTCTCCAGAGGGGCATCGGGCCTGGTCAGGCACGGCGGTCGGCCACATCTTCGTCCTAGGGGTCAGCCTGGGTGAGGAGGATTCCTGGCATTGGGTCAAGGCTGGCGTTAAGAACAACAATGGGACCGCGGGCCACGAAGTGCAATAGTTCCCCCTCTGTTAAACCCCTTTCCTGAGGGTCTTGGTTTCTTGGGATGTGTGGCATGGAAGTACTTTAAAAGATTGGTGTCCAAGATGTTAGCAATGGTTTGCAAGTAAATTTGCACATCTACAAAAGGGGTGGTCCAGGGCTGTTTCCAGGCAGGGCCAACTTTTATATATAATTTGCTATTTTAGAACCTGCCAAAGTAACGTACATAAGTGTATATTTAACCTGCTATGTGAGAATAAATGTATTACCAATACCGACTGAGTGAAAGGTATGGGTAAACTGGGGGGATCTCAGGCTGAAGAACCAGGAGGGTCTTGATGACCTCGAGATAGACTGGGCAGGCTGGAGGACTAATTGGTAAAGCTGTAAATTTCCTTCACATGAATAAGTTACAAAATCTGAGGACTTATGTACATAAAATCTAACAAGTGCTAAGGAAAATATGCATGTGAAATGGCCATGCGTAAATATTTAAGATTAGAAGCACAAATACATGTAGATAGCAGATTTGTGCCACTTATCAGATACATTTTGATTTATTTGAATAAACTGTGGCTTTGCTGCCACTTATCCAGATGTCTCAATAAGTGCTATGTAGCCAACTAAGTAAGATAGCTGGAAGTTAGCATGTGGTACATTTAAAACTAATCGGAGAAAGTTCTTTTTTACTCAACGCACAATTAAACTCTGGAATTTGTTGCCAGAGGATGTGGTTAGTGCAGTTAGTATAGCTGTGTTTAAAAAAGGATTGGATAAGTTCTTGGAGGAGAAGTCCATTACCTGCTATTAATTAAGTTGACCTAGAAAATAGCCAATGCTATTACTAGCAACGGTAACATGAAATAGACTTAGTTTTGGGGTACTTGCCAAGTTCTTATGGCCTGGATTGGCCTCTGTTGGAAACAGGATGCTGAGCTTGATGGACCCTTGGTCTGACCCAGTATGGCATGTTCTTATGTTCTTATAAGTCTCAAAATGCTACTTATTCAGCTATCTTAATTATCCAGCGGTTTTTAGACTTATCCAGCTATCTTACTTAGGCCTAGATTTATCAAACTGCACTAAATATCTCCTCTCCCTCTCCCTCCCCTCTTCCCTCTCCCCTCATCTCAAGCCCTTCCTCCACTCTCCTCCCACATCTCAGGCCCTTCCCCAGCTTAAAAATCGCAAATTGCGTTATGGGCATATCGCATAACATCGCACAGCTAAACGCAATTGAAAAAGGTGTAGTTGTTTTCGGCGTTAAAACTGTGCGATATCATGCGTTAAGGCTTCGCAAATTGCAAAGCTAGCCCACTTTTACAGAATTCCCGCCCCCGACTCCTCCCCAATCCCTCCCCTTTTAAAAATGTGCATCACACCATTCGTTATGGTGCCTTTCGCATGCATTATGGTGTTTTTGCATGCGTTAAGGTGTTTGATAAATGACCCTGTTAGCAGGATAAGTCTTTAAAAGTGCTACTTAGCCAATTAAGTAGCACTTTTTTGAGACTTAGGGGGTTATTTTCTAACCCTATCACACGCAATAGATAGATCGGGGCGGAGTCGGGGCGGCGTTGGCACTGGAAGAGGAGGAGTCAGGGCAGACGCTGCAGAAACTTCACTGGCGGCGATAAGGTAAGACCCCCTTATCGCTGCCAGTAGTGCGCCCAATAGCTCCAACTTTCATGATGGTGCTATTGGGTGCGAAAGCCGGCAGCGACAACACCGCGATGGTGAGATCACTGCCGGCTTTTGCAGGCCCACCCCCGTTACCGCCGAATTCAGAGAGCTGCTGAAAATTCAGGCCTTAGCCAGATAAATTGGAACTTATCTGGTTATGTTGAAAAATGCATTCCCACATATCTTTTACATCCACACAAATGTTGTAGGGTAGATTTACATGTATTTTACATCGTGCGCACACTTCATGAAATACATGTATATGAGCACACATGTCCTTATACACTTGTATAATAGTACCCGTGTGCATGTTTTAAAATGATCCTCTTTGGGGGCAATAATATAAGCTTTTTACATAATGTACTTGCACGTACTTTTTACATAACGTACTTGCACTTCTACCCACATGAAGAAAGGAGCAAGGAAGGGTTGTGGGAATAAATGTATGCACAGAGATTTCATTTTAAAATGTGTACAAGAACTTTCATGTGCATTCTTTGCATCTGCTTGCCTGCAGGTGTAAGGTACACAGGTACTTCTGTTCCTGCATTGTGCATGCCGCTTGCATTTTCACAGGGAAACTCGGTGAGGAATTCCTCTTTTAGCTCCAATAATTTTTTATTGGCATGAAACAGCATGACTCAGGATGCATGTTTTCTGATGCAATCCCAAGTAGACACAGCAAATATGTTCTGTGGTTACAAAATCTCCATGTGACTCCACAAGGAGCATGAAACTTACCCTTCTCTTGATCAGTTATCATCGCAACAGAGAGCTTCGTGAATTCGGATACGATGTTTTCTAACAAAAATGAGTAAAAGCAACGCCAAACCCTTTCTTCCACTTAGGAGCACAATACAAGCGCAGCTGTGGAACTTGTAGAAACTGACAGATACGTTCCACCATCATGAACTGTGGCTTCAGAAAAACAATTACAGTTGGAAATCTGCATTTCAAATTAACTAAGTTAAAAAAGCAATCTTGTGAGAGTTTATTCAGAAGGATAATATTCTACAGTTAAATAGTGAATACCTGAATAAACATTCTTTCATGTTCACAGAGACCTCTCCTACAGCCATTCAACAGAAACTGCTTTCATTAGATAATTTAATTGCCCTGTTTACTAAGGAATTTTTCCCAGTTCTGCTTATGCAAAAATCCATGGAGATAACTGTGCTGTCTAACAGTTTGAATTCGCAGTTCTCTTGCTCCAGCAAGCTAGATGAAATGTTTTAAGTGCTAAGGATGGTTAGGAACTGATCCTGCTACACAGGTGGAAAATAAGAGGAGCAGTTGCATTGCTAGATTTACCACACAGCTCTACAACTACATACAACTACTTTGTGGTTGTGGTTATGTTTTTTCTGCTATTCTGTTCATTGACCTCATCTAAACAGAAAATGCTAATTGCGTGAACATATGAGGTGATTTTAGGGGTACCAAGGTTGGGGGGGGGGAGAGGGGTAGCGAGAGGACAGTTTTCAAAGTTTAAAAATTCCAGATTCTACCCTCTGGACTTCCGCTTCCCTATGTGCTTTTGAAATCCAAGCATAGAGTGTGCATGTGTATAATTTTATGCACATAACAGGTCACCCAGTTTTCTAAAAGGCCATTTCTGCAGGTAAAACACTACTTTACTTGCAGGTATCCCTTTCTAAATTACCCTCTTAAGGATTTGAAGTTATTTACCTATAGACTTTATATCAATTTGCAAAGGGAAAGTACACATATACACTTTGTCTTTGAAAATTATCCCATCAAAACTGCTCACACACTCCTGCTAATGTGTGCGTGTCGTTTTATAAAGGAACAATACATGCATGGTTTCGAAAATGCAAAAGGTAAGCATCCTGGCCCCGGGGAACACCTCTGCTCACTGTGGATAAAAGCACGTGCATACAGACCCTATGTAGGTACTTTTACCCGCAGAGCGGACAGGCACTTTTATAAAAGATCATTTACATTGGTAAAACACTGTTTTACCTATAGAAATAGTCTTGAAAATTACCCTCCCCTGAGGCAATTTTCAAAATTGTGCCAACAGATGCAAAGTCTATCCGTACTTTTACCCGTGGATTTTGAATTCGTTCTCAAAGGAAAGTACACCTATACTTTCCCTTTGAAAATTGCCTAAGGAGAAAGTACCTGCAGAGATTTACCAGTTTTGAATAAAAAGCTGGTGTATGCTGATTCAGATTTCTGTTTCTGTTCAGATTTCAAATATTTAAATTTTGATTTTTTTTTTACATTTAATTATCAGACTTTAAATATTAAATTTTTATTTATTGTTTCTTTTTTAATTGTTATTGATTTGTATTTATTTTTAATTTGGGGAGGAAAAAGATGGATAGTTGTCTGCTTGTAGATTCTTCTCTCCTGGGCGATATCTGAGTTCAAAGTCGAAGCGAGAGAAGAAGTGTGACCAATGGGCTTGCCTGGCATTGAGGCGCTGGGCCTGCTTCAGGTGCTTGAGGTTCTTGTGGTCGGTGTAGACAACGTATCGGTGTTGCGCTCCCTTGAGCCAGGTGTTGCGGTCCCGGTCGCTAGGCTAGCGACCGGGTCCTTACCTCTCCACCGACTCCTCTGGGTCTGCCGCGATCCGCTACTCCTGGGGCCTACCCGGCCGCGTGGCAGCAGCTCTCCCCACGTGGAAACGCCGCCGAAGGCCGAGCCTGACTCCTCCCCCTGCCAGGGAACGCACGCGCGCGCGAGGAGATGGCTCTTAAAGGTCCAGCACCCGGAAGTGCTGAACCGCCCCGTTCCTGATGTCAGACGCCGGCTAGCTATTTAAACCGGCGTCTGACTCTCCTACCTTGCCTTTGCAACGAGGTCGCTCTCCTGAGTACTTAGTTGCTTCCAGCTTTGGTTCCTGCTTGTTCCAGCCGTGCCTTGCTTTCAGCTCCGGTTCCTGCTTGTTCCAGTCGTGCCTTGCTTCCAGCTCTGGTTCCTGCTTGTTCCAGCCGTGCCTTGCTTCCAGCTCTGGTTCCTGCTTGTTCTAGCCGTGCCTTGCTTTCAGCTCTGGTTCCTGCTTGTTCCAGCCGTGCCTTGCTTCCAGCTCTGGTTCCTGCTTGTTCCAGCCGTGCCTTGCTTCCAGCTCCGGTTCTGCTTGTTCCAGCCGTGCCTTGCTTCCAGCTCTGGTTCCTGCTTGTTCCAGCCGTGCCTTGCTTCCAGCTCTGGTTCCTGCTTGTTCCAGCCGTGCCTTGCTTCCAGCTCTGGTTCCTGCTTGTTTCAGCTGTGCCTTGATTCCAGTTCCGGTTCCAGGTTTACCTTGTCTTCAGCCAGCCACGACCTACGGACTTCCTCACGATTCTCCTTGTCTTCAGCCAGCCACGACCTACGGACTTCCTCACGATTCTCCTTGTCTTCAGCCAGCCACGACCTACGGACTTCCTCACGATTCTCCTTGTCTTCAGCCTGCCACGACCAACGGACTTCTTCACAATTCTCCTATCTTCAGCAGCTTCGACCTACAGACTCCACCAGATCTCCTAAGTCCTAGCGACCCGGATCCCTACGGGCTCCTCCTGGGGGGATCTCGAGTTTCCAGGGTGAAGACTTCGTCGACTCGCTGCAGCTTGAGTCCGCCTCCCGGCTCCTTAACAACCAATAGACTTTGTCTCTATTCAGCCGGCCCAAGGGTTCACTGATTACTCTCTCCATAACACCAGTAACGCCACTCTTCCAGGGCTAACTTGATGGCAAGCAACTCGTGATCACCGACTCCGTAGTTCTTTCAGTGGGAGAGAACTTGTGTGAATAAAATGAGCATGGATGGTTTGCCCTTGGGAGAGCACTGGCTGAAGACGGCGCCAACTCCCACCGAGGAGGCATCTACCTCAACAAAGAACTTTCAGTTGGGGTCCAGGTGTTGTAGACACAGTCTTTTAAGGAAGGCCTCTTCGAGTGTCTGAAAGGCCGACATGGCCTCTGGAGTCCAGTTCTTGGGATCCTCGCCCTTCTTGGTGAGGGCTGTGAGGCGCGCCACAATGACAGAGTAGTGGGCAATGAACTGGCAGTAGTAGTTAGCAAACCCCAGGAAGCATTGGAGCGCACATAGGCCAGAGGCCAATTTTGGATGGACTGAAGCTTGTCTGGATCCATCGCAAAGCCGTCCCTAGACACTATATAGCCAAGGAAGGGAAGGCTTGGCTTTTCAAAAATGCATTTGTCCAGTTTGACGTATAGGTAATGATCCCGGAGACGTTGAAGAACCTGGCGTACATCCTCGTGGTGTGTCTGCAGGACCTGAGAGTAGATCAGGATGTCATCCAGATAGACTAGCACTTTGGAGTAGAGCAGGTTCCGGAATATTTCATTCATCATTCGTTGGAAGACAGCCAGGGCATTGCACAGGCCGAAGGGCATTGCACAGGCCGAAGGGCATTACGAGATACTCATAATGCCCATCTCGATTATTGAAGGTGGTCTTCCAGACAACCGTGGGCCGGATCCAGACCAGGTTGTAGGTGCCCTGTAAGTTGAATTTGGAGAAGATGGTGGCCCCTTGCAGATGATCGAAGAGCTCATTGATGAGGGGTTGCGGATATTTGTCTTTGTGGGTGATGGCGTTAAGACCCCTGTAATCGATACAGGGGCGCAGGGATCCGTCTTTCTTTGTCACGAAGAAAAAACCCGCCCTTGCAGGTGACGAGAAGGACCTGATGAACCCTTTCTCCAGGTTCTCTTTGATGTAATCGGACATTGCCTAGGTCTCAGGAATGGAAAGTGGATATACCTGACCCCGAGGGGGTGAGGTCCTGGGCAGGAGTTTGATGGCACAGTCGAATTTCCGCAAGGGTGGTAGGATGTCGGCCTTTTGTTTGGAGAAGACGTCGGCGTAGTCAGAGTAAGGTATCCCAGGGGTTGCAGTGGCCAAGGAGAGAGAATGGGAACCCTCCACAGGAATGACAGGCTGCAAACAGGATTCCCGGCAATGAGGGCCCCACTCTGAAAGCTGCAAGGTGACCCAGTTGAATTGGGGAGAGTGGCACGCCCAGGACTACTGGGTGGATGGACTTTTCCAGAATGTAAAACTAAGTCTCTTCACGGTGAAGGGCGCCAATCTGCAGTTGGACCCGGGTGATCCTCCCTGGCAGAGGATCCCCGGGTATGGAGGCAATGGATAGCGGTACCTCGAGTGTCCTGATGGGGATTTACAGGTGATGCGCCAGATTTTCCCTAAGGAAGTTTCCGCCAGCTCCAGAATCGACCAGGGCTAGCGTAGGAGAGGAGCGGGGACCACAAGAGAGCTTGGCCGGAAGTGACAGCTGAAGGGCCGGATTAGCTGCGCCTAGGGTCAGGGCCCCTGCTGGTTCTAGGCTGGGGAGTTTCCCTGACAGACTGGGCATTTGGTCACATGATGCCCCTCGGCTCCGCAATATAGACAGAGCCACGACTGTCTCCTGCGAAGGCGCTCTTCGGGGGATAACTTGCCTTGGCCCAGCTGCATGGGCTCTTCGGAAGTCCGAGGTTTAGAAGCCCCTGGCAGGGATCCTTCTCTGGTGAGGCCTGGCGGGGATGTTTCAGAAAGAGGCCGATGGGTGGGCCGCAGCTCATGGCTGCATTCTTGTGCCCGGCGATCAGTACGACCGGCTAGGTCGATCTGCCCCTCCAGGGAGTCGGGCAACTTGCGGGAGGCAGGTTCATCTTTTAGTGGGGCAGATAGCCCATCCAGAAAGATGGGGCAAAGGCAGTCCTCTTGCCAAGCCAGCTCGGAGGCCAGTATACGGAACTCTATCACGTAGTCGCGGAGAGGTCGTTGGCTCTGGCGGAGATGCAGAAGATCGTAGCTGGCATTCACGGTCCTCCCCACGGTTTCCCAGAATTCAACGATGAAGGCAAGGCAGGTCTTGGAGGAGGGCATCAGAGCGCTCCCAGAGTGGTGAGGCCCAAGATAGGGCCCTGCCCTCGAGTCATGAGAGGATAAATGTAGTCTTTGTCATGGCGTCTGGGAAAGAGGCGGCTTGGAGCGTGAAGCGCATGTAGCATTGGTTAATGAACCCTCTGTACTGTGCGGGGTCGCTGTTGAAGCGAGGCGGGGCTTGGAGTGAAAGATGAGACCTCAGAGGAGATAGCTGCACCAGGAGGCTGGGAGCCGAGAATGGCACAGCAGGACCATGACCGGCATCGAGACGAGCATTGAGCCGCTCAATGGAAGATGCCAGAGCATCAAGGTACTGCTGTTGATGCTGGATCTTGAGCGCCAGACCTGGAATGGGCCTGTAAGGCAGATGCCTCAGCCGGGTCCATGGCCTTGGCAACCTGTAGCATCCGTGGACCCTTGGCCCGAGGTGGTGTTGGACCCCCACAGGTCCCCACCGTCGGGTGGCAAGGCTGGATGGGAAGCAGAGGCCAGCTGGAGCTTTGCCACTACCAGCCCGTGTTCCCCGCAGGTTGAGCCCTTGGTTACTGGGACTGGCTGGTCTTAGGTGGGCCTCTGAGTTGATGATCCCAGGGAAGAAGGTGAGAGAGCACCATGGCAACCAGGAGAGAGAGGCCGGAGGCTTGACGCCAAGGGTGGTACTGATCCAGTCCAGTAGGCCAGACTAGGTGGAGAGCATAGCCGGGTTGGGTCCAGGAGATCAGAGGCAGGCAGCAGCAAGTGAGGTCGGGTCCAGTCCAAGGTTAAAAACAGGCAGTAGGAAGAGGAGAACTGGAACAGCAACTACAGGAACTCAAGCAAGTGAGAGCGAGGAGACCCGTTGCTAAGGCTCTGAGAGTCAGAGCTTGCCTTATATACACGAGACATGCGACGTCATCACTAGGGGCCACGGGAAAGTTTCCCATCACGGCCCCTTTAAATCTGGGTCAGCGGTGCGCGCCCGTGCCTAGGAGCCAGGACTGCATGAGTCGGCGCGGCATCCCTCCACTGCAGAGGAGCTGAGGGGCTGGCCGGAGTCAAGCCGGAAAGTGGCAGGGCTGCGACGTGATCCAGCAGGCACCACCGGGATGAGAAGGATCAAGGCCCGAGCCAGACGCTGAGAGGTGAGGACGGGCCTTTTGAGACCTGGAATTGGAACAGAAAAATTTCACAGACTTTAGGTGGGTTTAGAGAATACATCCCCCTGATCTGTCCAGACAGCGGAAATGTTTTTTGAGTAGACCAAAGGTTCTCTCAATTGCACCCCTGATCTTCCAGTGTGCCCTGTTGTAGCACACCTCAGCTGTGGTCTGTGGGGTATCTATCAGAATCATGAGCAAGCTTTTGCCTCTGTCACCTATAGAGGATAAGGCATAGAAAATCTGGGTTAGATAGATATACTTTTGGGTTTGGGAGAGGGTCAGTACACAGAATAGGATCTGAGCAGTCCTTCAGGACCAGTGCTCTTGCAGTCAACCTTTATATGTGGGATACAATATGAAGAGGTTATTTGGTATGTGGTAGAAGTGATAGGTGCCTTCTTACCTAGAAGTCAGCCTGCAGTGATTTGTCCTTCCTGGAAGTGGTCATGAATTCTTGATTGTGAGAGAATATAGGCATCATGAGTGGATCCTGGAAACCTGGACAGGACATCCAGGATGATGCCCTTGGCGTCGCAGACCACCTGCAAACTGTATTGAGGGAGTAGAAACCCTTGTGGTTGCTGTAGGTGGCCTCATCTCCTCCTGGTGTCCTTATGGGAAGGTGTTTGCAATCAATAGCCCCCAAGATGGGGGAAAATGCAAATTGATAGAAATCAGTCATTATTTGATGTTTTGGTGTCTTCTCAGAGAGAAGAATATATAATGTTGCATTTTCCTGAACAGAGCTTCCAGGACCTGATCTATACACAAAGAGGAGGCCAACTGACTGATTCCTGATGTCATTCGTAGAGATAGCTGGAAGGTGCTTGTAGCAAAAATGGCCAAGGTGGTAGTGACCTTGATATGTACTGGCAAGGTTATTTTGGGTGGTTGGTTGCTGGTCGTGCTCTTAACTGCTGGCACAGGAACAGTATATGGTTTTCTTATTGAACCTGAATCTGCACATGACTTGCTCCTCAGACAGATCTAGATACTGTGTCCTAGTCCTGTAAATTCTCTGTTAGGGGTACCTCCTCCTCATCCTCCTCCACTCTATTTCCCCTTTCAGCCATATTGACCTGCATACCCATGCAGCTAATGTAGTCATATTGAAAAGGAACTTTCCAAGAATGACTAATCCACTCAGTATGCAGCTACAACACACTTTCCTAGCTCCCTTTCTTACTGTTCCTGGATCTCCCCTATCTATTCCTCTAACCACCAGTCTATACCTGTATATCCCAGTAACCAACAGATATGACCCATTTTATCCCAGATTCTCTTATTGCAACCCCTGTGGTATGACCTTGGGATGAGCCAGGCTCTCCCACTGACCCCCATAGGTCCCAATCTGTCCCTGTTACACTCCCTCCCATTTCTGTGTCCATTCAACCAGAGAGACCAGCCCGGCAAAGGGAAATGCACTATTGATAAAGAAAGCACAATCTTGTATAAATGGACAATAGCAAATGTGCGTGTATATTTGCAGCCAAATGCACTTCTGCACAAGCGTGCATCAAAATGCTCGCATACACCTTTATACACACGCATATTGCCACTTTAAAAAAATATCCTTGTGTGCCCATGGGTCACACATGCGCCTATGTGCCCCATTTTGCATGATTAATGTTGCGCTTGCAGTGGACCCTTGTCCTGGAGCAGTGGAGAACGGCTCCCTGGTAGAGACCAGGAAGCACCTGCCCCCAGGGGGCGGAGCACAGGAGGAGACAGAGGCTAGGATGAACTTCACGACTGGAAGCCTGCGGTCCTCCCAGGTGAAGCCTGTAGGGACCCGGGCCGCTTGGACTTAGGTGGGCCTCGCAGGGTCTCCCAGAGAGGTAGTAGAGAGGCGTGTCTACAAGCAGCAAGGGAGCACGGTCGGTCACTAGGTTGTAGGTCTGCAGAACCAAGGAAGGCCAGTACAGCGTAGGCGATGACAAGGCAAGGGACAAAGCCAGAATCAGGAGACATGGTCAATGGCAGCCGGGGTCAGAGTCCGAGGATCAGTCCGAGGAGTAGTGAATGAAGCAGGGTCAGGTTCCAGAGGTCAGACAAGATCATAAGGCAGGCAGAGGTCAGGATCCATGCAGTGAGCAGAATGGTCAAGGACAGGCCGAGGTCAGTACCAGAGAGACAGTCCGAGGGTACTACCTGGGGAGACAGGACAGACAGACACTGGAACAGAAGGATGCTGGAACAAGACTGTGAACGCGGAGGCAAACTAGTACACTTACAGTGCCGACCCGATTGCCAAGGCAAGGAAGTGCAGGCAGGGACTTCCTTATATCGTACATTCAATCAGGGCGCGCCGCGGAGCTAGGACCTGTCCCTGGCCCTAAAAGATGCCGGGCGGTCCGCACGTGCGCACATAAGGGCGTGGCCAACGCCACTGAAGACACAGAACTCCGGCGTGAGGCCTGGTGCGCAGTGGAAGGCCCAGCGACCGCCACTGCAAGACGCCAAGGCCTGTAGGTGCTCGCGGCTGCCGCTGGGGAGGCCAACCTGTGACCTGCAGAGGAGCAGCGAGGTGAGCACGCCCGGCCCCCGTGAGTGGGCCGGGCGTGGGCGGGACGCGCAACAATTAAGACTTTTAAAATTCATTTTTAGATCTTTATTAAGTCTGTAGTGATTTTGCTAGACAAAAAAGTCTGCTAAAATGGTAATAAAAAAGTGTGCTAGGCTCTGCACCCTTCCTTGATACTAGCATAGGATTATGATAGCAACTAAAATAATCTTTAGTTCCCTTAAGACAAATACAATTATATATGGATAGGAACATATCATCTACTCTACTGAACTAGAGGCTAAACAACATAGAGGCATGAACTAGATGTACACTCTAAAAAATATCCTATGTAACTGGGAATTTTTTGTAATACTGAATGAAAAAGTACACCCTTATAGAAGTATCTAGCCTAAAAGGTTCCCAAGCATTGCTTACTTATTGCTTTGTTAATGTCACGGACCATTTGGTCTTTTGATGTTCACTGACTTTCACAGAGTATTGTCGAAATTCCGCTCTGGCCCTTTTTTTTTTTTTAACCTTCTGCTATATGAATTACAAAATATGGAAGGAAATATATTTTAACAGTGCATCACTGCAGTACTCCTGCAGATAAGTATCGAAGCTAATCACTTGTTATCATACAAAATTGTCAGTCGCTCTGTTCCTGTATAAAAATTGTTATGAAGACTTCAGTTACCAACTTGATAATTTCTTGCTGGACATGAAAAGAATATATTTAACATTGGTTTGGGGAAGGTATTTTTTAAATGGCATTATTAATTATACAATACAGTGGATAGATGTAACGAATAAATATGTGATGAAATATACAACATTATCAGCATGTACCAGGAGAAATGATCAATGAGAATATGAAATTATTACTGGAAATAGAGGCTCTTTTAGTGGCAATTACTTGTGCTTTTCATCTGTTACTGGAAATGTTCATACATCCCCTATGCTTTATCATCCTTCAGGCCCTCATACCTTGCCATCTTTTTCATAGATTAAATTGGAGCAGGATCAGCAACGTTATCTTCTTTGAGAGCCTGGCTTCCTACCAGTATTATGATTAACTGGCATCAAGAGGCATCTGACACTTTAGCAACAAGTGTAGGAAAATACCTGAGTGAAAGAAAACACGAGAAGAAATTTCTGTTGCTCTCTTTGTAAAGATTTAATTGTCAAATAAAAGAGAGACACCGTTTAATGATTCTATTACTGGAATTCATGGTCGTAAAAAAGCCCTGTTAAAATTCTTTTCTCCTTACTGACTGTTATGATTTTGATGAATTTGTGAACCCCGGACCGAGGTGAGAGATGTCTCCGCCCACAGGGCGGAGCCCCGTGGACCTTACCGTCAGTGGGCGTGGTCTCAGTGATGTAGGACGCAGCTGTAAGAGAGACTTTATTAAGGAGACAAGATAATACATAACCAGAGGAGTGGGAAATGTAATAAACACAGTCAGAGCAAATACAGTGGTCAGGTTGATGATGTAGATACCAAGGTCCGGTGGTGGCCCGCAGCATGGGGTATACCCGGGGATTCCTGCAGGCTGATGGAAGTACCTCTGAGTGCAGATCCGGTAGTGGCCCGCAGCGCGGGGTATGCCGAGGAAGCTGTACTGTAGAAGCCAAGGAGGTGGAGGTAGGTGATACAGGAACCAGGCCGTAGACCTTGTATAGATGGAGCAATATGAGAAGCACCAGATGAGTAGAGTAAAGATGCTGAAGAATGATAGTGGCCCGAGGAACGGGGTACACCGTGGAGTCTTCAGTATGGTTGAGGAAGTTGAAGAATGTACTCACTCATGCAAGTTTCAGCAGCGATACCCGAGGAGCGGGTCAGGAAGTCCCAGGCAGAAGGGCCCTCAGAGGAGTAGATAGCCAAGACGCGGAAGAGCCCCCGTGGAGCGGGTACTCTGAACGTCCGAATGTCACAAAGAGATTCTGGAACAGAAGATCCAAAGCAGAGTGGAATTAAACAAGAAGGACGTCTTTGCTAACTCACCGAATGAGGAGCGGAAGGGAGTTTAAATAGCCCTGCAAGTCTGATGTCATCAAGAGGGCTGGCCCAGGGTTCCTGCCCTGGGCCCTTTAAATTCTTCCCCGATGGCGCGCGATAAGAGAAGTCATGTGGCGGAGCCCAGAAACGGTGGCGGCGTTCCTGCCGCGAGTTGAGGCCTCCTGCCTGTGGGCAAGCAGCCGAAGAGGAGCGGCGCACTGCGGATGGCTCCGGTGACCCGCAGCAGAACAGGCCATCAGCTGGAGAGCAGGTGAGCGCGGTTGGTCGTGGTGCCCATGGCCGACCAGCGTAACAACCGTGAGAGAGAGAGTGCATTTCTTGTATTTAATAAGATGGATAGGACACTGCAAATATATGTACTACAACATTTAGTACCTGATTCACTAATAAGGGTTTTTCCCATAGACACAAAATTAGGGCATCCCGACAGTGAGGATCCAATAATAAGAAAAATAGTCCAAGTGCCTGTAACTAAAAACTCACCTGAGCTAAAAAATTCTAACTTGTCCCTATCAATTAAAAAGCAGAATGAAAATACAAACAAAAAACAAACTTTGAAATGTTTGTATGCCAATGCCAGAAGTCTAAGAAGTAAGATAGGAGAATTAGAATTATAGCAGTGAATGATGACATAGACTTAATTGGCATCTCAGAAACATGGTGGAAGGAGGATAACCAATGGGACAGTGCTATACCGGGGTACAAATTATATCGCAATGACAGAGAGGAGCACCCGGGAGGCGGTGTGGCGCTTTATGTCCAGGATGGCATAGAGTCCAACAGGATAAACATCCTGCATGAGACTAAATGCAAAATTGAATCTTTATGGGTAGAAATCCCTTGTGTGTCGGAGAAGACTATAGTGATAGGAGTATACTACCGTCCACCTGGTCAAGATGGTGAGACGGACAGTGAAATGTTAAGAGAAATTAGGGAAGCTAACCAAATTGGTAGGGCAGTAATAATGGGAGACTTCAATTACCCCAATATTGACTGGGTAAATGTATCATCGGGACACGCTAGAGAGATAACGTTCCTGGATGGAATAAATGATAGCTTTATGGAGCAATTGGTTCAGGAACCGACGAGAGAGGGAGCAATTTTAGATCTAATTCTCAGTGGAGCACAGGACTTGGTGAGAGAGGTAACGGTGCTGGGGCCGCTTGGCAATAGTGATCATAATATGATCAAATTTGAATTAATGACTAGAAGAGGAAAAGTATGCAAATCCACGGCTCTCGTGCTAAACTTTCAAAAGGGAAACTTTGATAAAATGAGAAAAATTGTTAGAAAAAAACTGAAAGGAGCAGCTACAAAAGTAAAAAAATGTGCAAGAGGCGTGGTCATTGTTAAAAAATACCATTCTAGAAGCACAGTCCAAATGTATTCCACACATTAAGAAAGGTGGAAAAAAGGCAAAACGATTACCGGCATGCTTAAAAGGGGAGGTGAAAGAAGCTATTTTAGCCAAAAGATCTTCATTCAAAAATTGGAAGAAGGATCCAACAGAAGAAAATAGGATAATGCATAAGCGTTGGCAAGTTAAATGTAAGACATTGATAAGACAGGCTAAGAGAGAATTTGAAAAGAAGTTGGCCATGGAGGCAAAAACTCCAAGGTAAAAACCTTTTTTAAATATATCCAAAGCAGAAAGCCTGTGAGGGAGTCAGTTGGACCGTTAGATGATCGAGGGGTTAAAGGGGCACTTAGAGAAAATAAGGCCATCGCAGAAAGATTAAATGATTTCTTTGCTTCAGTGTTTACTGAAGAGGATGTTGGGGAGGTACCCGTACTGGAGAAGGTTTTCATGGGCAATGATTCAGATGGACTGAATCAAATCACGGTGAACCTAGAAGATGTGGTAGATCTGATTGACAAACTGAAGAGTAGTAAATCACCTGGACCGGATGGTATACACCCCAGAGTTCTGAAGGATCTAAAAAATGAAATTTCAGACCTATTAGTAAAAATTTGTAACCTATCATTAAAATCATCCATTGTACTTGAAGACTGGAGGATAGCTAATGTAAACCCAAAATTTAAAAAGGGCTCCAGGGGTGATCCCAGGAAACTACAGACCGGTTAGCCTGACTTCTGTGCCAGGAAAAATAGTGGAAAGTAGAGATGTGAATCGTGTGATCGATCGTCTTAACGATCGATTTCGGCTGGGGGGGGAGGGAATTGGATCGTTGCGGTTTTGTTTTTTTAAATATCGTGTAAATCATAAATCAAGGGAGGGCGGGAATACCGGCACACTAAAACATACCTAAAACCCACCCCGACCCTTTAAAATAAATCCCCCACCCTCCCGAATCCCCCCAAAATGTCTTAAATTACCTGGGGTCCAGTGGGGGGGTCCCGTTGTGATCTTCCACTCTCTGGCCACGGGTGCGTTAATAGAAATGGCGCCGGCGCTACCTTTGCCCTGTCATATGACAGGGCAAAGGCGCCATTTTGCTTCCTGTCCCCCGACGTCACGAGCGTAGGAGATCGCTCCCGGACCCCCGCTGGACCCCCAGGGACTTTTGGCCAGCTTGAGGGGGCCTCCTGACCCCCACAAGACTTGCCAAAAGTCCAGCGGGGGTCCGGGAACGACCTCCTGCACTCGAATCGTGTTGCCGTACGGCCGGCGCCATTTTGCAAAATGGCGCCATATTGCAAAATGGCGCCGGCCGTACGGCAACACGATTCGAGTGCAGGAGGTTGTTCCCGGACGCCTTCTGGACTTTTGGCAAGTCTTGTGGGGGTCAGGAGGCCCCCCCAAGCTGGCCAAAAGTCCCTGGGGGTCCAGCGGGGGTCCGGGAACGACCTCCTGCACTCGAATCATGTTGCCGTACGGCGGGCGACCTCCTGCACTCGAATCGTGTTGCCGTACGGCGGGCGCCATTTTGCAAAATGGCGCCGGCCATATTGCCGGCCATACGGCAACACGATTCGAGTGCAGGAGGTCGTTCCCGGACCCCCGCTGGACCCCCAGGGACTTTTGGCCAGCTTGGGGGGGCCTCCTGACCCCCACAAGACTTGCCAAAAGTCCAGCGGGGGTCCGGGAACGACCTCCTGCACTCGAATCGTGTTGCCGTACGGCCGGCGCCATTTTGCAATATGGCGCCATTTTGCAAAATGGCGCCGGCCGTACGGCAACACGATTCGAGTGCAGGAGGTCGTTCCCGGACCCCCGCTGGACTTTTGGCAAGTCTTGTGGGGGTCAGGAGGCCCCCTCAAGCTGGCCAAAAGTCCCTGGGGGTCCAGCGGGGGTCCGGGAGCGATCTCCTACGCTCGTGACGTCGGGGGACAGGAAGCAAAATGGCGCCTTTGCCCTGTCATATGACAGGGCAAAGGTAGCGCCGGCGCCATTTCTATGAACGCACCTGTGGCCCGAGAGTGGAAGATCACAACGGGACCCCCCCACTGGACCCCAGGTAATTTAAGACATTTTGGGGGGGGGGGTTCAGGAGGGTGGGGGATTTATTTTAAAGGGTCGGGGTGGGTTTTAGGGATGTTTTAGTGTGCCGGTTTTCCCGCCCTCCCCCTTCCCCCGATTTACGATTTTTGACGATAAATCGGGGTAATTCCTATTAAATATCGCCTCTAACGATTTTTGACGATTTAAAATATATTGGATGATATTTTAAATCGTCAAAAAACGATTCACATCCCTAGTGGAAAGTGTTCTAAAAATCAAAATCACAGAACATATAGAAAGACATGGTTTAATGGAACAAAGTCAGCATGGCTTTACCCAAGGCAAGTCTTGCCTCACAAATCTGCTTCACTTTTTTGAAGGAGTTAATAAACATGTGGATAAAGGTGAACCGGTAGATATAGTATACTTGGATTTTCAGAAGGCGTTTGACAAAGTTCCTCATGAGAGGCTTCTAGGAAAAGTAAAAAGTCATGGGATAGGTGGCGATGTCCTTTCGTGGATTGCAAACTGGCTAAAAGACAGGAAACAAAGAGTAGGATTAAATGGACAATTTTCTCAGTGGAAGGGAGTAGGCAGTGGAGTGCCTCAGAGATCTGTATTGGGACCCTTACTTTTCAATATATTTATAAATGATCTGGAAAGAAATACGATGAGTGAGATAATCAAATTTGCAGATGATACAAAATTGTTCAGAGTAGTTAAATCACAAGCAGATTGTGATAAATTGCAAGAAGACCTTGTGAGGCTGGAAAACTGGGCATCAAAATGGCAGATGAAATTTAATGTGGTTAAGTGCAAGGTGATGCATATAGGGAAAAATAACCCATGCTATAGTTACACAATGTTAGTTTCCATATTAGATGCTACAACCCAAGAAAGAGATCTAGGCGTCACAGTGGATAACACATTGAAATCGTCGGTTCAGTGTGCTGCGGCAGTCAAAAAAGCAAACAGAATGTTGGGAATTATTAGAAAGGGAATGGTGAATAAAACGGAAAATGTCATAATGCCTCTGTATCGCTCCATGGTGAGATTGCACCTTGAATACTGTGTACAATTCTGGTCGCCACATCTCAAAAAAGATATAATTGCGATGGAGAAGGTACAGAGAAGGGCTACCAAAATGATAAGGGGAATGGAACAGCTCCCCTATGAGGAAAGACTAAAGAGGTTAGGACTTTTCAGCTTGGAGAAGAGATGGCTGAGGGGAGATATGATAGAGGTGTTTAAAATCATGAGAGGTCTAGAACGGGAAGATGTGAATCGGTTATTTACTCTTTCGGATAATAGAAAGACTAGGGGACACTCCATGAAGTTAGCATGTGGCACATTTAAAATTAATCGGATAAAATTCTTTTTTATTCAACGCACAATTAAACTCTGGAATTTGTTGCCAGAGGATGTAGTTAGTGCAGTTAGTATAGCTGTGTTTAAAAAAGGATTGGATAGGTTCTTGGAGGAGAAGTCCATTACCTGCTATTAATTAAGTTGACTTAGAAAATAGCCACTGCTATTACTAGCAACAGTAACATGGAATAGACTTAGTTTTTGGGTACTTGCCAGGTTCTTATGGCCTGGATTGGTCACTGTTGGAAACAGGATGCTGGGCTTGATGGACTCTTGGTCTGACCCAGTATGGCATGTTCTTATGTTCTTAATCTGGCCCTTAAGTTTGTAAGGTGCAATAGAAAGGAACTTTGGAGGAATTAACCTGTAACCAAGCACTGCCCCTTAAAAACATAAGAAGTGCCTTACTGGATTAGATAAATGGTCTTTTGAACCAGAATCCTGACTCTCACAGTGACCAATCAGCGTCACTTGAATGTAGGGGTGTTCATTCATTATTTTGTCTTTGGAGGATTGTATGTGTAAATTTTATTCACGCATAAAATTTGATTTTATGTGCATAAATACAATTTATGCACATAAAATTCAATTTTATGTTCACGAAAAAGCATTTAAACACATAAACCTCTGAAAATAGACAGAACAAATGGATATTTCAGAATGAATGTTACATTTTCATTCGAACTGAAAACAAGTCAAGCTAAATTATTTTGGGTGCACATCCCCTACTTGAAAGTACCCTGTAGATCCTAATGGAGAGATCAGTTCCATGTTGTTTACTCCCAGAAGAGTTTGCAAACGCCAAGTCTACCTGGCTAATAATTGCTAATGGACTTGTTCTCCAGGAACTTGTCCAAATCTGTGCTACAAGCCTTGACCCCATTAGTTCCTGAGTCAGGCCTTCCATTCCCTGGGCTGGCTGGGGATGCTCTGGAGGCAGCGGTCACATCTCCTGGGGTGGGAGGAGAGTCCCGGTCATTGTGCAGTGGTTTGTATTCAGGGCCCATGACTGCAAAGCTCTGGAAGGGACCCTGGTGCATGGTCCCCGGCAGAAGATCGTTTCTGTGACAACTGGCCTAGGTGAGTTGGGATGGAATATAAAATTGTCAAATACAATTGTAAATGAAGGCTAATATCATCAGATCCCATCCTCAGTTCCAGCTGAGCTAGACGCCCAAAGGAGCAGAAGAAAACTACTGCCCCTCCCCCCCCCAAAAAAAAATAAAAGGTAGATTTTCTAACCTGCTTTTAGTGAGTAGTGGCAGCCTACAATCTTCATTGGAGTCCCTTCACTCCCTCCCCAAAATATTGATTTTCAGTATTCTTTCCTAAAGTAATAAAAGCACGAGCAATGAGTAAATCCTGTGATTTATTTTCTTTTCCTTCTCAGGAAGACATTGCGAATTATATAAAGATCCTTGTGTCAACATCAGCTGTCAGAATGGAGGAACTTGCGAAAGTGAAGGGCTGAATGCTACATGCATCTGTTCAGCTGGATTTACAGGCAAGTCATCAGATTTGCAAAGTATATATATATATAAAGTGGAAGTACAAATTGTGCCATCATAAGACAAAACACAAAAGATATAGCATCTTTTTTTTCCATGTGAATGGGTTCTCTTGCAATCTCTTATGGGCAAAGTGCTTGTGCTTTTCTATGAATGATGAACTAGTTCCAGTAGCCAGTGTTTTATTATAAGTGTAAACTTATGAATCTATGTGATAAGAACATATTTTAAACTTTGGCATTGAAAATATAAAGCACATGCTGAACATTTCCAAATATAAGTGCATATAGAACTATTTTTTTTTCATTTTGAAAGAATATTATTGAAGTTGAGTTTGCATGTCAACAAAACATTTAAACTATCCAACAAACTGCCCACGTCCCCAACTTGTGAAGCCATGCCATAAGATGCTGCTGAAGTTCACAGTATGTCTGCCAGAGAGGATACAGAATCACCCCTGAAGAAGATATTATTTCGCAACGTGGCCTCGTTACGGATTTTTACCACTGCAGTCTGTTGGCTGTGGTTTTTTAAGATAAGTGAAGTTTATTTATTTATATTCCACTTTTCACAGCGCTTCAAAGTGGATTACATTCAGGTACTGTAGGTATTTTCCTATCCCCAGAGGGCTTACAGTCTAAAGCCTGGATGTATCAAAATGCACTAAATATCGCATGCGATAGGAAAAGGGGCTTGTTTTATGGTAATAGTACACTTTGCAAATCTTAGTGTTTTGCACATGTATTAGCACAAACTGTGATAACTTTTTTGCACTAAGTGCCAGAATTGTTGTATTTTCTACCTACAACCACTAGGAGGGAGAGAGAGAGAAAGGGGGGGAGGGAGAGAGACAGACAGACTAGCCATGATGCCCCCATACTAGGCAGGTATTTATACCTCCATATGAGGCCCACCTAGTTACTTGAAGTGAGGTTTAGGTATTAGTGTAGGGGTTAGGGGCCACTTTTACATTCAGCATGAGACGTACCAACAGAACATTGCACTCTTGTGAAGATTTGATGACCTTCGGAGTGAGGAAACTCCCCCAAAAATGAGATTTGTGCAATGTTCTCTCCATCTAACATGATGGACTGTCTACCTGGGTTATACTTAATTATCCAGAACATAAGAAGTGCCATGCTAGGCCTGACCAAGGTCCATTGAGCCCAGCATCCTGTCTCCGACAGTGGCCAGTCCAGGTCACAAGTTCTCAGCAGATCCCACCATAAAGTAGATCTAAATCCTGATAACCCCAGGGATAGCAATAGCTTTCTTTAGTCTACCTGGCTAATAATGGGGGCCGATGCAATAAAGTCGCGTAGAAAGTGGGCGCTGAACAGTCAGCGCCTTCTCTCTTAATGCCCCCCAGGTGCCCCCAAAGGGGGGGGGTCCGCCATGCAATATTTAAATTAGGGAGTCGCGTTAGCAAGGAGGCACTAGGGTCGCTTGTGTTATAAACTTTTTCTCCAGGAACTTGTCCAAACCTTTTTTTAAACCCTGCTGTGATTGTCACCTTGACCACATCCTCTGGCATCATTTTCCACAGTTTGATAGTGCACTGAGTGAAAAAGCGCTTTCTACAATTTGTTTAAAATCCGCTGGCTGTTAACTTCGTGGGATGTCCCCTTATTTTAGTATTGTTTAAATAAACATCCTTTATTTACCTGTTCCACCCCCTCGTGATTTTATAATCTCCTCTCATGTCCCCTCACGGCCGTCTCTTTTCCGAGCTGAGGAGCCCCGGCCTGTGCAGCCTCTCATCATAGGGGGAGCTATTCCATCCCCATTATCATTTTCGTCGCACTGTTCCGCGTCTTTTCTAATTCCACTACAGGGCGACCAGAGCTACACGCAATACTCAGCATTTTACTAACATTACAGTCATTTTCTTTTATTGTTTGGGTTAACTTTTCCAGTACAGTATGGCATATCAATGATATAAAAGCTTTTTGAGAGAGCATAGTAGGTTTACTCTAGGCAGCAAAAAGGACGAGGTTACGAGGGTTTCCCAACCTTGTCAAGCCCAAGGAATACCTACGATATCAAAAGTGTTGTGCGGCACACAACCCTCCGCAGGGCAAACAATGTGGCATATGGAAAAGACTCAGACTGCATTATCGAAAAAAGAACTCTTGTTTGCCACTGTCTTATGTTTTCTGATTGTTATTGATAATAAAGTTAAATAAAGAGTTTGAAAAGAAAAAAAAAAAGAACTAGGGAAGTGCTGAAAGCCCCACTAGGAGAAGGTGGTGTGATGTGGGCAGAGCCGGCTCAGTTAGCCACGTGCGCAACCGAGATAACTATTAGGTTTCCTCCACTGCCGCTGCTACCAGCACCGAGAATGAGTCACATCCCATGATCAGTGCATGCCCTCCCTGTCTCACTCAGCTTGGGGATAATACAGAGGCTGGAAGGGCTCAAAAGAGGAAGCTCAGGAAGGGGAAGACGAGGAGGCGCTGTGTACACTGTCAGGCCAATGCAGTATCAGCGCTCGTTAAACTGGCGCTTATGACTGAGCGCCTGCTCTCTTAACGTGCGACGATTCACCTCTCCCGGGCGCCCGATTTAATATTTAAATAGGCTGCCATGGTAAAAAGGAGGCGTTAGGGGAGAATTTTGCATCCCTAGAGCCTTCTCGGCATCGGGCACCTAGGAGAGGTGGCTGTCAGCAGGTTAGGAGAACAGAAGCTCAATTTTACGAGCTTCTGCTTTCCTAATCTGTACACAGCCATGGGTTAGGAAAATGGACGCTCGTTAACTGAGCATCCGTTTTCCTAACCTGCCTGCAGGCAACAATTTAAAAATATTTTTTTTTTCAGTTCTCCTTTTTTTCGGTTCCTCCAACTTAATATCATCATGATTTAAGACAGAGGAACTACGGAAAAGCAGTATTTTCTGCTTTTCTGTAAACTTTTGGGGCTCTTCAAAAATTAACACCCGCTCCAGGGCAGGTGTTAATTTTGGAGAGTAAAACTATGTGCGTCGAGCGCACTTTTTTCTTTTTTGCATCTGGGATAATAGCTAATAGCCTCATCAACATGAATTTACATGTGATGAGCGCTATTAGCTTCGCGCTGGTTTGGACACGCGTTTTGGATGTGCTAATCCCCTTATTGCATTTTGGATGCGCATGCAATCACCTGTAAAGCCATGCGCTCAGCCGAGCACACTATATTGCATCGGCCTGTGAGTGTGCTGCACAGAGCAGGGCCTGGCTATCCACGCCCTGCATGCGCCCCTTGATTACCACACTCCAAGGCTCATGCTGTAGACAAGAAGAAGCATGCATGATTATACGCATTCTCAGAAAGGACTCTTGTTGTTCTGAGGTGATGAGAATAGAGCCCAGATGCTGGTCTGGATCTGAGCACCAGGTAGTGGTGACTTTTCCGGGGCACACCTGATCAGATCTGAAGGCACACCGGTGTGCCATGACACACTGGTTGGGAAACACTGATGTAGTACTATTTTAACAGTTGCCAATGGCTTACAAATTTATTTTTCAGCTAGAATTTAGATCATGATAAACCTCAAGAGTATCTGCACACTTGCAGCGTTCATGTAAAGGTTAACAGGGAAAAAAGAGGTGGTCTAGGAATGTTTGAAAAATATGGGGTAAATTTTAAAAGGGTCGTGTGGGTGTCCGTGTTTGTGCACACATGGACACGTCGATTGTATAACATGCGCGCGTCGACGAGCACATTATAAAATCAGTTACCCATGAGTGCCCGATTTCATATCGGCGCACGCATGTGCACGCGAGTGACGATTTGCACGGGGAAGGGGGGCATTTCGTAATAAACGCGTGGCGACACAATCGAACCATCTCCAGTTCCCTCCTTGTCCGCTCCAATAAAGGAGAGGACTGGAAGGGAACTTCCCTAACCCGCCTACCTATCCTTCTTCCCTTTTACCCCTCTCCTCCCCGACCCCTAAATCTGATCTACCTACCCTATTTTTTATTTTTTTTTTTCGAACTTACCTGCTCTCCTGAGCAGAAGTAAGTTCCTGGTGCACGCTGACCTGGCCGGCCCCTCTGGCCACGCCCCCGGCCCACCCCTTTTCAAGAATCCGGCACTTCTGTGTGTACCGGCAGAACGTACGTGGCCGGGCCATTATGAAAATACGCTTGGTGCATGTGCGGCCCGGCCACTTGCGTATCTGTCGGTATTGGTGCATGCCGGCATATTAAAATTCCCCCATATGTGCGCAGATTGCTATTTTGTAAGCGGCATATGCGCATATATTATCTGAACACTTTATTTTACATCTTCTAATTGACTCACGCAGTCGAAGTCATACTTGCCTTATGTCTGCAGCTTTGGGGTGTGATATCTGGATGAAGTGCTGGAGATTCAGGAAGAAGTGCTGGTGGGTCTAGGTGAACTGGTTGAGGTACGGGTGAACTGGTGATTTCACGAACATCTGCAACTAAAGATTTTCAGAGGTGGAGCATGGGATACTTTATACAATACCTGCCTCCACATTTAATTCTGGATGATTATGCATGTAAAATATACACAGATATTGTTAAAAACTGAGTATGGTTTATGGTTTATTTATTTATGTGCTGCTTATGCATAAGCCCTAAGCAGCTAACAAAAGAACATACATAATGGGATCAATAACCTCCATGTCTTACAAAAAAAGAATCTAAAATATTAAAAGCATAAATAATCTTTCATTACAATTGAGCTAAATCATTTTAAAACAATTGTGAAACAATCTTAAAATCATCTCTAAACACAATAAAAGCAGGACCCTTAAACCAGTTCGTTCAATAAAAGTATCCTAAAAATAAGCATTAATAAAAAGCAAAGTATTTAATTGTTTCTTGCAAATTTTAGTGCAACATATTCTAAAGATCAGTGGCTGCTACTGAAAAAGTGTGATGACAAGTGTAACATATTCAGGCCTGCTGCAGCCTCAGGAATAGTCCAGGAACACAATGTGACGTGACTATTATTTTATTTATTTTATTTAACTTCTTTTACTATACCGACACTCAAGACCAGGTCTTATCGTACCGGTTTACATTAGAACAAGGGGAAAAATCAATTAACGTATAAGTGGAAAAGAGAAGTTACATTAAAACAGGGAGAGTAAAAACATGGATGTCGGAAGATAGGACAGAATTAAGTAATTGAACAATAAGTTAACAAAATTACAAACTATAAATTAACATAAAACAATAAATTAATAATACAGAAAACATGGATTATAATCAGCGGAAATATACATGGAAATATATATATATGGAATATATACAGCTGGAATATACATGTTATGTCAGATGGGAGGAGTGGCGGGGGTGAGGGAAAAGGGTGGGTTGAGGTTGCGAGGTTGCGAGGTTGCGAGGTTGCGAGACTAGAGCAGTCTGGTGCATGCATTTATTTATAGTGCATGCACCAGACACAACTGTCAGGTAAACATATTCAGTATGGGAGTACTAGGTGGTCCTACCAGCTCCCTCGGCCACCTCAAGCTTTCTTATGGTAAAGTGAAAGGAATCTCTGTTCACCCAGAATCCCTTGTGACGTTCTACCTTAAGGAGGACTGATTTACAAACCTGAGCCAGGCTCCCTAAGGTAGAATGAGGGAGTTGTCAGTACACTCCGTCACATACCCTCCCCCTCAGCTCGGCCTTGTCAGGTCGAGCATCCGGATGTGCCTCGGGCACATCCCAGCTCAAGTGCCTTACCCCCTCGGCTGTACTGTCCCCAACACCCATGATTTGTCTCCATAAGGTTGCAAAATGGGGATAATCTTGACATAGGACCACTGGGTAAGGAAGCTTGGGGAGGACACACGCTTCTAAGATGGCTTGTCCTGTGGTGGTCATCAAGAGTACTCGAGAGGTTTAACACTTCTGTTCATCCCCATGTATACATTTTAATGTCTCTTTTTTCTTATATTTGATGTGTCATTGAGCTAGTAAATCCAGGTGAATGAGCATTTTGCTATAACCAGAATCTACCAAGGCCTGGGTAGAGACTCTCTCCAATTCCACTTGGATTATAAAGTCCTTAAGTCCTGTACGTGGGATACCCACAAAATTTTAGCTTTGGAGTTTTGACTTGTGAGCCCAAGCATGTTCCCATGTGTCAGTAACCTTCTGGGGCTCTGTTCCCGTTCTTTGTTCCACTAACTTGCGTATGCACTCCAGGTCATTCCGCCAAGGAAATTCTACTTTTGTATGACCTTTTGTATGACCAATAAACACACTCCCATAGGGCCAGTCGGTTTCCTGTACATACCCAGATCAGGCCAGACCAGTGGGTTATGCACTCCCACCAGCAGATGGAATCAGAGAGCAAAGCTTCGAGGCACTGGTATCCCAAGTGTGCCACCTGCAGCTCATCGGTATTTCTCTGACTCCAGTAGATGGTGGTCATGTATACCTGCAGCTCTGTGTGAGACAGAATTTTCTTGCTCCCTGAGGTGCTAGGTTCAGTGTCTGGGCCATCCCTCAGGTAGACCCGGGGTACCCCTGGCGGTGCTAGCCCATGTGGTCCAGGTTCCCTGATAGCCAGGAGACTGGCTCCCTCAGAGACCCGAAGGCTCCCCCTCAGTGTCTGCAGTACAGGGAAGTAGCCCCTTTGGGGATTTTTTTCTATTATTCTTAGCTTAGGCTTTATTTTTTTCTGTTACTAGAAGTTAGTTTTTGTGTAAAAAAAACAAAACTGCTCCAAGTTCCCTGTTCATCGTGGCTCCCGGGGTAAATCAGTCTGCCCGGTGGTGCAGGGCCAGGCAGACCCCTGAAGAGAAGGGGAGAGTGTTTCAGCCCTGGGAAGAACCTCCGAGGATGTTTTTAGGCTTCTTGCCTGATTTTTACCGCCGGCTCCAGAGCTATTTTTCCTGCGGCGGCCATTTTTTTTTTTCGACCTCCCATGCGGCTCCCCAGTGTTCCTGGGGCTGATTTTCACAGCGTTTTTGGTGGGGGTCACCAGGGCTGGGTGGCAGCACCTATTTTCTTCTGGGGAGGGGGAGTTATATGCCCCTTTTTGCAAGAGGAACATGGCAGAAACTCCTCTGGTGGAACCCTGTAAGGCTTGCAGGGTATGGTCAGCTTATTTATACCCCCTGTTACTGTGCACGGACTGTGCACTGGGTGGGGAAGGGGCCTCAGACAAGAAGACCAAACCTAAAAAGTCTGCATGCAGATCAGGCTCAGCGGCTGGGTCTAATGGAAGGAGCCCAACCCCCATTGCGCACCCTGTGGAAAGGTTCCCCACTGCATGGACTCCGAAACCGGAGGAATCGAGAGACACGGACACTGATTCTAGCAGTGATGAGACGGGACCAGGAGAATTTTCATGGGAATTTGTGCTGCTCATGCATAAAGCATTTCTGGCTCGGAAGCTCGCGAAGCGCAGAGCCCAGGATGGGAGTTCCCAAGCGTCCCCATCTGCAAACTGACGGTCGTCCATCCCGGGCAACTTTGGCATGGGAGGATCTAGCGGGTGCAGTCGACCAGCAGAGGAATGACCTAACTCCGCCCCCGAGGGACACCACTGCAGATCAGGGTGAGGTCCCGCCAGATGTAGATACAGGCGACGACGATCAGGATCCTGTAGAACCTAGTGTGGAGGTGGATGACCCCCGCGTAGTCCGACTGTTTAAGAGGGAGGAATCATGCCCCCATATTCCCCAGGTGCTTGAGAAATTGGGGGTGAGACCCTCGCTGGAAGATTCTGACAGCGAGGGAGTGAACCCAGTCCTGGATGGTCTCCGGGGTCCACCTAGTGCTTTTCTCATCCCGAAGAAGATTCACAAGCTCATCAACCGGGAGTGGGAATCCCCGGAGGTGGGGCTTAAGGTTGGCCAAGCAATGCAAAAATTCTGCCCGCTAATGGAGGAACATAGAAAGCTTCAGGGACCTAAGGTAGATGCGGCTGTATCAGCGGTGACCAAGAAATTGACCATTCCAGTGGCGGGAGCGGCTACTCTCAGATGTGCAGGACCGCAAGCTGGAGCTGCATCTGAAGCGGGTATTCAAGGTCTCCTCCTTAGGACTTCAGGTGGTGGTGTGTGCCAGCCTGATGCAAAGAGTATGTTTATGTTGGATTCAAAAAGGGCAGGACCCATCGTCTTCTGGGACTTTGTCAGTTTCTCAGGTGGCTCATCTGGAGGCGGCGGTAGCATATCTGGTGGATGCCTTATATGACTTGGTGCGTTCAGTGGCCCAGACTATGGTCTCCTCGGTGGCGGCTCGGCGATTCCTATCGCTCTGCAATTGGGCAGCGGATGCTTCCTCCAAATCGCAACTGTGCAATCTGCCTTTTTGAGGGAAGTTGCTGTTTTGAGAGGATTTGGATCAGCTGATGACATCTCTAGGGGATTCCAAGGGCAATAAACTGCCGGGAGATAGAAAGCCCTACTGGAAATCATTCGGTCCTCAATCCCATTTTCGGGATTTCCGAAAAAGCAGGTCGGGAAGTAGTATTCCACCCTCTGGTTCCAGACAGACCTATTCCTGTACACATTCATTTCACGGCGCCAGTCGTCCTGCTAGAGGTGGTTTCGGTCGGGGAACTGGAACTGGGAAGCCTGCCCAATGAAATCAGGCTCGCCCACTCCTCGGTCAGGATGATTGGGGGCAGGTTGTCCCAATTTTACGAGGAGTGGACCAGGATCATCTCTGATCGCTGGGTGTTGGAGGTGGTAAAAGAAGGTTACTCCTTAGAATTTTCTCGGCCTTTCGTGCCGGCCTTTGTGGAATCATGATGCATTTGCCGCAACAAGCAAGCCGTGGTAGAAGACACGCTACAAAGATTGCTGGCCCTGAAGGCGATTGTCCCCGTGCCATCTGAGGAATGGGGGAGGGGACAGTACTCCATTTATTTCATGGTTCCCAAAACGGAGGGCACTTTACAACCCATCCTGGACATACAGAAAGTGAATCACTGCTTGAAGGTGCCCTGTTTTCGAATGGAAACTCTTTGAACAGTCATCACAGCGGTTCGAAAGGGAGAGTTCCTCGCCTCCTTGGATCTCACTGAGGCTTATCTACACATCCCAATTCGCAGCGCTCACCAGAGATTCCTTCGATTCAAGATCCTGGGTCAGCATTTTCAGTTCTGGGTGTTGCCTTTCAGACTGGCGATGACCCCACGCACCTTTACCAATGTGATGGTCGTGGTGGCGGCGACCCTTCGGAAGGAAGGGATAATGGTCCATCCTTACCTCGACAATTGGCTGATTCGAGCCAAGTTGGAAGAGGAAGGCGAGCGGACGGTTCTTCGTGTGATCCATTGTCTCCAGTCCCTAGGCTGGGTAATCAACGAAGCGAAAAGTCATCTGACTCCGTCACAATGTCTGGAGTATTTGGGAGCTCGTTTTGATACCTTCCAGGGCAGGGTGTTTCTCACAAATGACAGGATGTACAAATTGCAGCAACAAGTGCATCTCTTGTTACAGCTTCCAATCCCCATAGTGTGGGATTACCTACAAGTTATGGGGTTCATGGCTTCAACATTGGAATTGGTGCCTTGGGCATTCAGTCACCTGAGACCGTTCAGAGAGATATACTGTTACGGTGGGACCCAGTGTCGGAGCAATACCAGTTGCCCCTGCCTTTGTCGCAGCAAATCAGGTCCAGCCTGCAATGGTGGCTGTCAGAAGACAACTTACAGAAGGGGATGCCCCTCGAAGTCCCAGATTGGTTGATTGTGACAACAGATGCAAGCCTTCAGGGCTGGAGAGCAGTGTGCCTCGGTCATGCGGCGCAGGGAACCTGGTCCTTACCCGAATGGTCGTGGTCTATTAATCGCCTAGAGACAAGGGCAGTCTGCAAAGCGTTATTAGCATTCCAGTCCCTGGTGCAGGGGAGAATGGTTCGAGTCTTCTCGGACAATGCCACCACGGTGACATATCTTAATCGCCAGGGAGGAACCAGGAGTCCAGCCGTGGCAAAGGAAGCCACCTCCTCTTCGCTTGGGCCGAGCTTCATCTGGAAGACATCGCAGCCTCTCACGTGGCAGGTGTGGACAATGTGCAAGCGGACTTCTTCAGTCATCAACAGCTGGATCCTGGGGAGTGGGAACTATCCAGGGAGGGTTGGAATCACATTTGTGCCCGATGGGGAGTTCCCCAACTGATTCTTCAGCCGAAAGAAGGAAATTGGGGCAGTAGGAGCAGACGCTCTAGTCTGCAAGTGGCCCGCCGGAATCCTCCTGTATGGCTTTCCTCCATAGCCCCTGATTGGGCGCGTTCTCCAGCGCATAGAGGACCATCCCGGTTCAGTAATTCTGATGGCACCGGAATGGCCACGGCGGCCATGGTTTGTGGACCTGGTACGGTTGGCGACAGACAGCCCGCTACGCCTAGCTCATCTGCCAAACCTCCTGCGACAAGGGCCCATTTTTTTGGATCAGGAGGATCACTTCTCTCTTGCAGCCTGGTGTTTGAGAAGCGGCGGTTACGAATGAAAAGTTATTCGGAATAGGTAATTTCCACCCTGCTTCAGTCCAGGTGGCCCTCAATGTCTATGGCATATGCTCGAGTGTGGAAGGTGTTTGAAGTCTGGTGTGACCAGCAGGGTGTAGTGCCATTGTCGGTGACCATTCCTCAGGTCTTGGGGGTTTTTGCAGCAGGGATTATCTAAAGGTTTGGCTTATAGTTTCCTGCGTATTCAGGTTTCGGACCTGGGATGTCTCCTAGGGGCGGGTAGGTGACAGGCCTCTAGCCAGCCACTCTGACATTGTCCGTTTCCTGAAAGGGGTGAAGCACCTTCATCCTCCTCCTCGTAAGTTATGCCCGGAGTGGAATCTCAATCTGGTGTTGAGGGCGCTTCGTGATCCCTCTCCGGGACATGCTTCCTTAAAAGACCTCACCTTGAAAACGGTGTTCTTGGTGGCCATCTGTTCTGCGAGGCATATTTCAGAATTACAGGCTCTTTCCTGTAGGGATCCCTTCCTTCGCATCTCGGCTGATAGGGTGTCCTGCGCACGGTCCCTTCCTTTTTGCTGAAAGTGGTGTCTGCCTTTCATGTTAATCAGTCCGTGGAGTTACCCAGATTCCCTGATTGGGCTCTTGACCCCCCTATGGGAAGAGATCATCATCTGTTAGATGTCTGCCGGGTTCTCCTTCGGTATTTGAAGTTACTAACTCTTTTCAAAAATCGGATCACCTTTTTGTGCTCTTTGGAGGTCCAAAGAAGCGAAAAAAAGGCATCTAAGCTATCCTTGGCTCGCTGGCTGAAGGAAACAATTAGCTTGGCCTACATCGGGAAGGGTCGCCCCGTCCCGACTGGTTTGAAAGCTCACTCGACAAGAGTGCAAGCGGCTTTTTGGCCGGAGTGTCTGTTGTTGTCACCTGAGGAGATTTGTAGAGCTGCAGTCTGGTCTTCCCTGCATATCTTCACAAGGCATTATTGTCTGGATGTCAGGGATCCGGACCAAGTGCTTTGTTGGGGAGAGCGTCTTGCCAGCGCATCTTTCGGATTCCCACCCGGTGTAATGTGGCTTTGGTACATCCCACTGGTCTGGACTGATCTGGGTATGTACAGGATAGAAAAATTGGTTCCTACCTGCTAATTTTCATTCCTGTAATACCACAGATCAGTCCAGGATCCCACCCGGGTGCTACTGCCGAAAGACTGATTTACCTAACGGTTAGCTGCTGTACATAGGGAATCTATCAGAATGATTCTATAATATTTTGGTTTTTGTTATGAACCGTGGTTCAAACCTTATTTTTAGGTATTGGGGGGTCGTTTGTTTCGGACCCTTGAGGGAGTTTTTTCCTGTTTGCCCTTGTTTCGGGAATTAGATGGGTTTTTTTTGTCAATTATACTTTGCTTGGGTATTGATAAATACTGATGAACTGCAGGTGGCACACTTGGGATACCAGTGCCTCTAAGCTTTGCTCTCTGACTCCATCTACTGGTAGGAGTGCATAACCCACTGGTCTGGACTGATCTATGGTATTACAAGAACAAAACTTAGCAGGTAAGAACCAATTTTCCTTTCCGCTCTACCTAGTTCACTTCAAGACTTTTCAGTTTCCAGCTGCCTATATGGACAGTCTTTTTCATGCCCACTGTCCGCGTTAAGGGCACAAAATGAGAGAGTCTGCAAGGTCCCATTTCTGGGTTGTTTCCACCTCTCCAGGATCCCCTTTTTTTCGATGGAGGATCATCAACCTTTCCAGATTGGCCTTGTTGTATTCCACCGTGGTGCTGGCTTACCACGGCTGCCACCTCCGCCACTGCTTTCTCATCTTCCTCCATGCTGCTGTACTTCACTGAACACACAAGCTCTAGAATTCATTACTGGAGTATTTGGTTAAAGCAGTTAGCATAGCTGGGTTTAAAATGGTTTAGACAGGTTCCTGGAGAAGTCAATAAACTGTTATTAACAAAGCTGACTTAAGAAATAGCCACTACTTATCACTGTGCGATAGCAGCATGGGATATATTTACTGTTTGGGATCTTGTCATGTAATTGTGACCTGGACTGGCCACTTTTGGAAACAGTATACTGGGATACTGGGCTTGATGGACCCTTGGTCTGACCCAGTATGGTGTTATGTTTGGCAGCTTGCAGGATGGCCCTGCAAACCGCCTTACTTATATCCAATGCCATGGTAGGAATGCTGCCAGCACCCAACATAACCGACTGTGGCATAGGATGCTGCCTTGACACTGCTCCCTGGCCTCTCTCTTAAGTGCACGTGCACCCAACATCTGTCTCTTAAAGGGCCCACAGTGAAAAGATAACCTGGGTGTCCTTAGAAGATATCATTGGCTTCCTCCTATAAAATGCTCCATTGGAGGAACCACCAATGCCTCAACAACAGGTCTCCTTTCATGCCTTGAGCCATCAGTGCGTGTTGCCTTCTTCCAGCATTCTTGTTCTTGCATTCCTGTGTTCCAAATCCCCCAATGTTCCTGCCTTGCTTTGTGTTCCTGCTTACTTTTGCCTTGCCTTGTCCTTGTCCTTCTTGTCCTGACATGCCAATGTCTTGCTCTAGCTCTCCTTGGATTGTTCTTCTGGATTCTTACCTCTGCTTTGGACCTTGATCTTCCTTGGTTGCTGCCTGGACCTGATCTTCTGCCTTGAATCTGACTACACCTTGTCTTGTGCCTGCCCCAACCTCTGGCCTACCTCTGGTTTCTCTTGTCTGCTGCCTGCCCCGACTTCTGGCCTACCTCTGGTTTCTCTTGTCTGCTGCCTGCCCTGACTTCTGGCCTACCTCTATTTTCTCTTGTCTGCTGCCTGCCCTGACTTCTGGCCTACCTCTATTTTCTCTTGTCTGCTGCCTGCCCCGACTTCTGGACTGTTCCTGATGTCTTATGTCTGCTGCTAACCCTGATCTCTGTCTGTCTTTGGACTCTCATCTGCCTGACTGCCCTAGGGACCCACCTAAGTCCTGCTGGTCGGCAGAACTCAACCTGTAGGGGAGGCAGCTGGTATAGGTGAAGATCCAGCCTGTCCATCGCCTCCGCCAGGTGCTCTTACCAGCTGTCAATGTGGGCCTAATAGGTTTGCCTGCTAGGTGGCGCCAACCACACCACAGCACTAAGAGTCCACTGATACTGAGCTCGTTACATAAGGCAAATTCTTACGCTCTCATATTCAAATTTGTGGATGATACAAAATTATTCACAGTTGTTAAATCACAAGAAGATTGTGAGAAATTGAAAGAGGACTTGCACGACTGGGAGAATGGGTGTCCAAATGGCAGAAGACATTTAATGTGGTCAAATTTAAAATGATGCACGTAGGGAAGAACAACTCAAATTACAGCTATACAATTCAAGGTTCTACGTTGGGAGTCACCACTCAGTAAAAGGATCTAGGTGTCATCGTGGACAATATGTTGAAATCCTCTGCTCAGTATGTGGTGGCAGCCAAGAAAGCAAATAGAGTCCTAATTATTAGGAAAGGAATGGAGAATAAAACAGGGAATATTATAGTGTTTCTGATTCATTCTATGAGACCGCACCTTTGAGTACTGTGTGCAATTCTGGTTACCAAATCTCAAAAAATATAGCTAAATTCGAAAAGGTACGGAGAAGGGCAACCAAAATGTTAAAGGAGATGAAATGATTCCTCTGTGAGGAAACGCTACAGAAGTTAGGGTTCTTCAGCTTGGAGGGGAGTTATGGTAGAGGTCTATAAAATAATGAGTGGAGTGGAAAGGTTAAACAGGAATCGGTTGTTTACTCTTTCAAAAAATACAAAAACTAGGGGACATACAATGAAGTTAGTAGGTAATACATTTAAGAAAAATAGGAGAAAATATTTTTTTCACTCAATGTGTAATTAAATTCTGGAATTCATTGCAGGAAGATGTTGTAAAAGCTATTAGTGTAACTGGGTTTAAAAAAAGATGTTGACAAGTTCCTAGAAGAAAAGACCATAAACCATTATTAAGCTGAACTTGAGGAAATCTACTGCTTATCCTTAGGACAAGCAGCATGAAATCTATCGAACTTTTGGGATCCTGCCAGGCACTTGTGACCTAAATTGGCCACTGTTGGAGAAACAGGATATTGGACTTAATGGACTTTTGATCTGGCAAATCTTATGTTTTTGCTGTCCCTCCACCTAATAACCAATCCCCTTTCCTTCTTCCTCTCCCAACCAGCCAGGGTGTTTTCTCCCTCAGTACACAGTTCTCTTTACTCCAATGCCCAGTCTTCTCTCCCTCAGTCCCTGGTCCTCTATAACCCCACCTCACCATCCTAGGTCTTTTTCCCTTTCCTTATTACTCATGTCCTCTTTCTTTCTGCCCCCTGTCTGAGGTTCAATCTTCTTGCTCCCCAATACCCAAAATGTTCTCTCCACATTCCCTCCCCTTGGTTCCCCACATCTTTTCCTACTCATGGAAGACTATCCCCATATCCCCATCTCACCCCTGGAAGGCTCTCCTTGTGTCCCTATCCCATCCCTAGAAGGCTTTTCCCATGTCCCCATTCCACCCCTTGAAGGCTCTCCCTACATTCGCCTCCTTCCCCTTAAAGTTCTCCCTGCATTCCTCCCCTCCACAAAAGTTCTCACATATCCTCTCTCTGGTTCCCCCTGATCCTCACTGCCCTGCAATCCCCAGTGCAGCCGTGACTCCTCCTGATCCTTCCTAATCAGCAGAAGGAGCAACACTTAACACAGTGTCAACTTTCTGTGCTATGTGGGTCCAGTCTTAATAGTATGAACCACATGGATCCAATAGATTTCTGCCTCACACCATGAAATTGGCTCCTCAGAGCATTGATGCTGCAATAAGTGCTACACGTACTGACAGGGCAGGTTGGGGGAGAGGGGTGCATTATAGTAGGGAGTGAAGAGGATAAACCAGGTTCTGCACTGCTTAGATTCTTTGAACTGGCCCAATTATGTGATGTCACCCCGTGGAGTTGCTTCCCTGTACAACTGTACAGTTTGGACAGTGGGTCGCACCAGCTCTAAGAATATGAGTAACCCTGCTAAAATAGATAGGGTTCACTTTCTAGCTCAGTTGTAGCTTCGTCGGCTTGCCACAGAAGGGTAGAAGCCTCAAATCCCGAGGTTCACAGTTAGAAAATAGTATGTGGAACAGCAGAACACTACAGTAACACTGAATACTTTATTGTACTCTTCTGGAAGTTCACAATATGTTTCTATTCAGTCCTTCCTCCCAGAATGATTGCCTCATTAATTAAAAAGCCATACTGCATATAGAGCGGTAAGAGGCAATCAATTCCATATGCTCTATATTGACATGCATTGTAAATGTTGACATTGCTGTGCAATGATTAAGACTATTATGGTATTAACATTTGTTAAAATTATTTTGCTCTTGAAAGTAAGCATTGTGATATTTATTAGAAACGAGTAAGTAAATAATGTTAAATATGCTGAATTGGAGACGTGAATGCATGTCTTCTAAAGTTGACATTCATAAAAATAAATTACAATTAAACAATATTATTTCATTGCCTACTAAGCTATTCTATAAACTACTAATTAAAATATTTTGCAAATTTGCATTTGTCATTTGTCAAAGTACTGCAGAATATATCACATTTGGACCAAGTTAATTTCGTGAGATCAGATGTACCAGTAAATTAACAGATGTGCTCAGTTCCCCCCCCCCCCCCCCACCTTCCATTCCCTGAGTTTCCGTGGATCACAGGGACCCTAATTACAGGTTCTGTTCCTGAAAGGCTGCCACTGGGTGTCACTGGAGCAGAGCTGACTGGTAGACCAATGCTGTTTTTGTATATTGTCTCCCAGGTGGGAAACGCTTTGAATGTGAGCACCTCAATGTCACTCTATTATAGTGTGCAAGAAATAGCGGAGATTTTTACACCCCTACACAACACTATAGGTCAAAACTGTAGAAACGGAATCACTGAATCCCGGGGACTCATGGATTTAGTAATTTCTAGCTAATGGAACTGAGATTTTCCTTTGTAAAAAGGTTAACTGTGTTTACTTGCAAGCATGCTGTGAAGCAGATTCACTGAATACTAAGCAGTGTATAGCGAGCACAATTAAGCAGAATGGAGAAAGAAATACTTGGATTTTTCAGTTAATCAAACTATGTAACACACCAGCCTAATACTTCCTTACATTTTAAATAAGTGTATACTGTGCACATATTATTTTTTTTTCTGCAGGTTAAAACTGGATAGTATGAAGCTTTTTTAATCCCAAAATTATGACTTCCTATATATTTTTATTGAGGAATGTGTACAATTTTGATTATCATCGAAAAGTGATATCTGTTGAAAGATTCAAATACTTTGAGCGTAATTTTCAAGGGAACTTCCATAGATAAAGTAGGGCTTTATTTGCAGAAATGGCTTTTTATAAAATTGCACAACTAATACACACATAAAATTATGCACATACACAGTAAACAAACATACTTTCGTGTTCATAGGGGAGAGGCATTCCAGGGGATGGACCCTGGGTGGGGTTTGGACTTCTGCGCATATTTTGATTTAAAATAATATGCACATAAACTCTCTCAGCAAAACTATGCGCACCAAATAGTAAGTCTATAATGCACCTAGTTTTGCTAGGATAAAAGTGGACATACATTTGTAAGTTAGATTTGACAATTGGTGTAACTTATTCACATAGGGATAGATTTTAAAAGAAGCGCGTGGGTGTAGATATGCACGCGCTATCCAGTGCGCACACATGGATGCCCAATTGTATAACATGAGCATGCAGGTGCACGCATGTTATACAATCGGGGGTCGGCGCGCGCAAGGAGGTGCACAGTTGTGCACCCTGCACACGCCAACGCCCGTGGCCTTTACCTGTTCCCTCCCAGGCCGCTCTGATTTCGGAACGGTCTGGGAGGGAACATATTCCCCCCCCCCCAGCCCTATCCTAACCCCGACCTTTGTTTTACCTTCTGCGCCTGCCTCCAGGCATGCGCAGGTTGCGCGCGCCGGCAGCCTGCTGGCACGCGATTCCCCCAGCACAGCGGCAAATGGCCCCGCCCCTGGACTTCCCCGCCCCCTCCCCACTCCTTTTTCGAAGCCCCGGGACTTAGACACATCCCGGGGCTTTACGCACGTCGCCGGGCCTTTATAAAATAGGCCCGGCGACGTGTAACCCCCCCTATGCACGTAAATCTGATGGATTTACGAGCGTAGGGCTTTGAAAATCCGGCCCATAGTTATTAACTAACTTATGCATGATGTTACAAATTACCCCCTCAAAGACTATACCAGCTTCCTTGGTTATTTTCTGAGATAATCAAGAATAATTTAAGGCATCAGCAATCTGAGGTCAATAGTTTGACAGTCAAAGAAGTACAGATAACAGTGATGGTAGTAAAATTAAAACAAAGATACCCCTCTTTAGCATTTCAGTATTTTAAGCTTTCATTGGCCGTAATGGTCATAATGCTTTACACATGACTCTCCTGGATTGCAGTATATCAGTGAGCTTTAATCATCAACAATATCCTTCTGTTTTCTTGGTCTACCACTTTCATTTCTGGTAGATAATGTATTAGCCTAGTAGTTTGTTTTATACACAGGGCAAAAATGCACTACTGATTTACTTATAAAAGACATAACTTGGTCTTCATAAATGCTCCCGATTTGCTCATCTAGATGTCGCTCCGAGTCTCAATCTGGTCCTGGGAGCTTGGGCACACAGGGAGGGCCTCGGACCACTCAGGGCTCCATAGCCACCCCTGGCTTCCCACACAGGGGGGAAAGCATCAGTTTTCAAGGCCTTTAGGGTTTGTTCATGGTGGCCCTACTGTTCATCATCAGTCAGTCATGCCAAAAATTACTACTCAGTCCAGCATTTTTTGTTCAATGAAAAACTTTACTTACAAAACTGGTAGCAAAATACAAAGTTGAAAAATCAACACACACACAATATAGTGAACACATAAGGCCGGATTTTAAAAAATCAACACACACACAATATAGTGAACTCATAAGGCCGGATTTTAAAAAATCAACACACACACAATATAGTGAACACATAAGGCCGGATTTTAAAAGGGCCACGTGCGCAAACACCGGCAGTTACGCGCTAGGCATTTTCAAAAGGACCTGGCCACACACGTAACTGCTGATTCGCACACAAATGGTGGGCCCTGAAAAAGGGGCGGGGGATAGGGAGGGGCGGGGCGGGCCAGGACAGCGGCTATTAGTGGCCTTAATTGGAGTGGACTGGGAGGGAACTGGGGGAGGCCCGATTGCATTGCCGAGCATAATTTGCTAACATTCACCCCCCTCCCCTGCGCGCGCAGATTATAAAATCCGGCACGCATGTGCGCGCTGCCCACGGATTTTATAGCATGTGCACGTCGGCGTGTACATGCTATAAAATCCGCGCGACCATGTGCGAGTGCTGGGAACCGCACACATATGGACGCGCCCATGCACCTTTTAAAATCTACCTCATACTAGCCGTTAAGCCCGTAACAACGGGCTCGGTCCGTTTCCTTCCCACTCCCTCCCCCTCATTCTCCCTCCTCCTTCACTCTCTCCCCCCTCCCTCTCACCTTCCCCCTCTCCAGCCCCTCAACCTCCCTCCCTCACCTCCCTTCCCCTCCTCTCCTCACCTCCCTCCCTCTCTCTCACCTCCCTCTCTCCCTCCCTCTCTCTCACACCTCCCTCCCCCTCTCTCACCTCCCTCTCTCTCACTGTCACCCTCCCTGTCACCTCCCTCTCTCTCTCTCTCACCTCCCTCCCTCTCTCTCTCTCCTCCCTCCCTCTCTCTCTCACCTTCCCTCTCACCACCTTCTCCTGCCGGCAGATCTCGGGGGGGGGGGGTGTCACTCGCGCACGGCGCCGCTGCTCCTGCCGGCAGATCTCGGGGGGGGGGATGTCACTCGCGCGCGGCGCTGCTTCTCCTGCCGGCAGATCTCGGGGGGGGGGGGTGTCACTCGCGCGCGGCGCCTCTGCTCCTCCTCCCGCTCCTGCTTCGCGGCCGCCGCCGCTTCTGCGGCCCCACCGCCATGTTTTTTGTTTCGGGCACGCACGGCTCTGACCAACGTGCTGGCCCGCACATGCGCGGTAGAGCTGCTCTCTACTGCGCATTTGCGGGCCGTCGGTCAGAGCCCATTTATAAGGTAGATTGTAACAAAAGTGCACAGCACAAAAACCATAAATAACGGTCTCTATCCAACTCTCCATCAAACAGGTCGCTCTTCAGTGAAGGTGCACTCTCCTTCCCCCAGCCCCCTCCCCCCGGTACCTGTGTGCTAGCTGTAATCCTTCCCTCTGCAAGCCTTTGCTTTTTCTCTGATCTCTCAGTGGAGTCATGGGCTGATGGTAGCTGTGTCGGTCTTTGAGTCTAGTGACCTTCCCAGGTTTTTGTTACCCTTTGTACACTGGTTTCCCAAAATCTGCAAGAACCTTCTTCAGGAACTCCACCATGGAATTCTTCTCCCTCCCCTCACACCTCTTGAGACCTCCTCAGTGGGAGACAATCCCTAGAGGAAGCCCTCAGTGGGAAAGGACTCTAGGGCCTAGAATTCTACCATTTACACCTCTCTGCAGTCCTCCTGCTCACGTGAGAGCGGGGGTCGTTATACCACTAATCCATCCCTCTCAGTGGGGAGTGATGTTCCTTCTTAACACAACTACCACTATTCTGATATCACCAAAGGGCAAAATCTGTTGAGCCTTCCTTCATACGGAGGGCACTCGAACAAGCTGAAGCCACATTCTGCATGTTTGTGAAGGGCAGGGCCATTTTTCAAGGGGCAGAAAATGGGCATCCCCTCCACGCAGATATAATTTTTATCTGCAGTACTGATAGCATGAGTAAGCCTATCTTAACTTTGCTGAGATTGAAATCACAGACAGAGAATAGATGCAGAGTCATATTTACTGCTGCAGCTTTATTATGTGAATTCTCTTCTGCTGTAGGTGAAGAATGTGATATTGACGTAAATGAATGTGACAGTAGTCCATGTCATCATGCTGGGACCTGCATGGACCAGCCTAATGGATACACCTGCCATTGTCCACACGGCTGGGTTGGCGCAAACTGTGAAATCCGTAAGTATCATAAAGATTTATTTTCAGCTATAACACTGATTTGCTTGAGCATGAAATCCAAAGCAATGATAACATAATTTTCACGCTGAGAACATTTTTTAGTGTGTAGTTTGATAACCATGATTTTTCTATAATAAAACCCAAGTAAACAATAAATTGATGGATTTACCACACCATATTTAGAAATCGTTTTACTAATGTTAATACAAGTCTAGGGACAAATATTCTTTTAAATATATTTGCAGATTGTAATTTGTTTGCCTAATTCTTTTAAGACAAGATCAAAACTATCTGCAGTGATATTGATGCTGTACCTAAAGGTTCAATAGACTTGCCTCAGTTGTCAGTCTCAGAGTCTTTTTTTGCTCTCTCTCTCTCTCTCTCAAACTGATCGATTTACCTTCGGCAGGATTCTGATAGAGAAGAGCTATGACATTCTACTAGATCCATAGTCTTCCTCCTACAGTCATCTAGGCAGGGCCTAGCAGATGTCTTGAATTCTTCCTTGGTTCAGGATATCTTATCAAAATAACTGAAGACAGCAACTGTATGATTTCTGCTAAAAAAAAAAAAAACAACAAAAAACACTGCAAGGTGTGGTCTCCAGATTTGTACACAGTATTCCAAATGAGGTCTCATCAGGGACATATTCAGGGGAAATACACTTCCCTTTTTCTGTTGACCAATCCTCTCTCTGTACAGCCAAGAATTTTTCTGGCTTTTGCTGTCACATTATCCATCTGTTTAGCCACCTTCATATCATACAATATGATCACCTCCAAATCCTGCTTTTCTTTCATGCTTAGAATTTCACCCCCCAATACCTCCAAATACATAACTCTGCATTTTTTTTAGCATAAATTCTTAGCTGACAGATCCTAGACCATTCCTCGAGCTTCACTAGATCCCTCCTTGTGTTTTCCATACCTTCCTGGCTGTCTACCCTATTGCAGATCGTGGTATTATCAGCAAAAAGGCAAACCTTTACTGACAGTCCTTCCTTCACTCATGAAAATGTAGAAAAGAACCAAAGGACTGATCCTTAATGCACCTTGTTGGTAACATCCTCCCCCTCGGAGTGAGCTCCATTTACCACTGCCCTTTCTTGCCTCCCACTCAACCAGTTTCTAACCTATTCGGCGCTCAATATATTTATAAGTCGCATATGCGGAATCTTGTCAAAGGCCTTACTGAAATCCAAGTACACTATACTTAGCCCTCTCCCTTGATCCAACTCTCTGGTCACCCAGTCAAAGAAATTGAGCTCTGGTGAAAACATGATGCCTTGGATCTTGCAATTCATTCGATTCCAGAAACTGCACTGTCCTCTGTTTTAGGGGTGATTCTATTTATTTATTCCCTATAGAGGTCAGGCTAACCGGTCTTCCTCTTCCTTCCTCCACTTTTATGAATAGGAAGCACATCCACCCATTCCCTGTCCTCTGGAAGTACTCCTGTCTCTGAAGAAGCATTGAAAAAGTCAGCCAGCGGAGCTGCTAGAACTTCACTTAGCACCCTCGGATGTATCCCATCCAGCCCCATCGCTTTATCTACTGTTAAGTTTAGTTACCTCCTCACAAACACGTGCTTCCGAAAGTCGATTGGGGGTTACCTCACCTCCAATCTTATTGTTGTTCGTTTTATGTGGTCCTGCTCCCGGCCCTTCCGCAGGGAACACCGAACAGAAATACTTGTTAAACAGTTTTGCTTTTTCATCATTTTCTACCTATTCTTCCCATCACTTCTGAGTCTCACAATGCCACTTCTGTATTTCCTTCTATCACTAACATATCTAATAAAAGAAAAGTCTTCTCCTCCCGTTTTAACTTATTTGCTATTTTTATCTTCCATTTGAATTTTTCCATTCCTGACAACTTTCCCAGCTTTTCTCACTCGTCTTCCTCTTTCTGCAATCTCTTATAGTTGATGAATGCAAACGTTTTCTCCCTAACCTTTTCAGCTATTTTTTTTAGAAAACCATAGTGGCCTCTTTTTCCTCTTTTGTTTACTTACTTTCCTAACAAAAGATTAAATGCCCTTATATTATCTCCTTTTACTTTTACCCACAGCTCTTCTGTTTCTCCTAGATTTTCCCAACAAGCTTCTGACTTCTTGAGATACACCTCCATTTTTTTTTTATATTTATAACTTTATTGACAAGAAGTCAAATATAATAAAGATATATGAATATAAAACCTTATATGAATATACATGAACTTTTGTAAATGTGTCTTTTGTTTTTTTTTGCTTTTTCCCCCTCCCATTCCTCCCCACCCCCCTCCCCTGAGTTTATACACATTCAGGAAGTAAAGGTCGTCTATATCACCTGCACATATGTTGAGTTATATAAAAAAAAAAAAAAGAAGAAGAAAGAAAAACGGTCAGCAAGAGACTGTTCTGAACACAAATATCCTGGGAGTTATCATGATCAAATTTGTCCTATGAGTACCTGTGAAGGTCTATAACAATAAAGGTAGTATCAGTGCAGCATGTCTCTGAGCAGAGAAGTGACAGTGATGGATGCCAGTCCAGTTAGAGATGAGAGCGATTAAGCCAAAGAAGATGAGGCGCCCAAGTTTTCTGAAAACGTTGTAAGGTATGCTGTTTTGCCGCTGTTAGTCGATTCAATGTACACACATTGTCCAAACGTAACAGGACCGTGGCTAATGTCGGACCCTGACGTGTCTTCCATTCCTTTGCTATCTCCAGCCGTGTAGCAATACAAGCCTGCACTACCAATGGATGATGAGTGTGGTGGTGTATATTGTCCGGCACATTCAATAAAGCAGTGTCCATTTGTAACTGGATCGGGTTATGCAATACTTTAGACAAATGCTCCTCAACTTGGGTCCATAAGGGTTTTATGCAGTCACCTGACCACCACATGTGTAGATATGTTCCTATAGAGGCACACCCTCTCCAGCAAAAGTTAGTTGTATTCCTTGAAATTTTTGCCATACGTTCCGGCGTGAGGTACCAACGGTATAGCTGTTTGTATCCATTTTCCACCAGGGGATACATCTCCATTTTAACAATGTTTTTGGTTTTCCTGAAGTCTAGGATCCCTGACTTTGAATAAACCTTCATCTCGTGCACGCTAATACTGAACCACACCATCCAGTGATCATCCATCAGACAAGTTCCTGGAAGAAAGGTCCATAAACCATTATGGACTTGGGGATAAGCAGCATGGAATCTATTGAACTTAGGAATCCTGCCAGGAACTTGTGACCTGAATTGGTCACTGTTGGAAACAGGATGCTGGGCTTGATGGATCTTTGGTCTGATCTAGGATGATAAAATGTATGTTCTAACATGAGAGATACTGTCCCTGGTGGTAAGTACTAGGGCCAGCATCGCCCCCTCCCATGTGGAGCAATACTGGACCTGGTTAGCAGTTGACAAAACAGTTCTCAATGCAGAGAATCCAAGATCTCCCACTTTCTAGAAGACATGGCAGCTGGATTGTAACAATCAACATCCAACAGATTGAAATACCCTAGCAATAGCACCTCCCTTATTATAACAATTATGTGAATATCTTCCATTAAATATCTATCCATTTTTTGCTGTCTGTGATGGATGTCTTTATATCACACCAATATAAATAGATGTTCCATTCCCTCCTTCTAGATTATCACATAAGCCCTGCAATTCTGTTGACTTAATATTATTTGTTATATATATATATAGTGCCTCACCTTCTCCCTTCCTTCCTACCCGGTTTTCCTGATTGGACTGTAGCACCTGTGTAACTGTATCACAGTCATGGTTTTCCATGTACCATATTTCCGCGACAGCCACTAAACCCAAATCTGCTTCTTTCGTCTCTAAATCTGGGACTTTATTTCCCATACTATAAGCATTAGTGTACATAGCTTTTCAGATGTTGCCTTTTTTTCCATTTTTTTGCATATATTTCATGCTTTACTTACCTTTCGGTTTTGTGCACCCATACCTGATGATTCTAGTAGAAAGCCCTCTTCAGTAGATTCTCCAGTCTGTGTTGAGACACTGCACCCTTCTTCAATAGGTGGACCCAATCTCTGCTCAACAGTTCTTGAAACATCAACCCATGGTCAAAAAAGCTGAAACGCTCTTGTCAACACCATCTATGCAGCCATTCATTCATCTCCAGAATGTGAGTTGCCTTGCCTGGGCCTTTATCCTTGACTGGGAGAAAGGTGCACATATGGTATTCTCCTCCTATGTGCTATACCCTCTCTTCCAGTGCCATGAAGTCACCTTTGATACAATATGTGTGATACTAGCAATATCATTTGTGCCAACATGGATGAGAAGCCTTGGTCAGTAAACTTAAGAACATAAGAACATGCCATACTGGGTCAAACCAAGGATCCATCAAGCCCAGCATCCTGTTTCCAACAGTGGCCAATCCAGGCATTAGGAACCTGGCAAGTACCCAAAAACAATTTCATGCTACTGTTGCTAGTAGTAGCAGTGGCTATTTTCTAAGTCAACTTAATTAATAGCAGGTAATGGACTTCTCCTCCAAGAACTTATCCAATCCTTTTTTAAAAACAGCCTCACTAACTGCACTAACCACATCCTCTGGCAACAAATTCCAGAGTTTAATTGTGCGTTGAGTGAAAAAGAACTTTCTCTGATTAGTTTTAAATGTGCCCCATGCTAACTTCATGGAGTGCCCCTAGTCTTTCCACTATCCGAAAGAGTAAATAACCGATTCACATCTACCCGTTCTAGACCTTTCATGATTTTAAACATCTCTATCATATCACCCCTCAGCCACCTTCTCCAAGCTAAAAGGTCCTAAACTCTTTAGTCTTTCCTCATACAGTCTTTCCTATGTCTTTAGGGCTATTGCTAGGGTTATTTAGGGCTATTTAGGGCTATTTAGGGGCTATTTAGGGCTATTGCTAGGGTATTTCAATCTGTTGGATGTTGATTGTTACAATCCAGCTGCCATGTCTTCTAGAAAGTGGGAGATCTTGGATTCTCTGCATTGAGAACTGTTTTGTCAACTGCTAACCAGGTCCAGTATTGCTCCACATGGGAGGGGGCGATGCTGGCCCTAGTACTTACCACCAGGGACAGTATCTCTCATGTTAGAACATACATTTTATCATCCTAGATCAGACCTTTACTCTTTTGAGTCCTCATCTTCCCTGGAAGTAGAAAACATACTTAAGAAAATGAAACCTTCCACTCACCCCTCTGAAACTATCCCCTCTAAACTCCTACTTTCTATACACAATGTGATCGCCAAACCCCTCTCAAATATTCTTAACTGTTCCCTAGAACATGGCATTGTCCCCAATGCTCTGAAACAAGCCATAGTGAAACCACTCCTCAAAAAAGCCAACCTTGACCCCACCACCCTCTCTAATTACAGACCAGTGTCCAACCTACCCCTTCTAGCTAAAGTGCTTGAAAAGCTCGTGAACACACGCCTATCTGATCACCTGGAACAAAATAACATCTTCCCTCCAACCCAATATGGTTTCAGGAAGCACTTAAGTACAGAAACTTTGCTCCTCTCCTTACACGATACCCTTATCAAAGGAACTGACTCAGGATCATCCTATCTTATTGCATTACTTGACATCTCAGCTGCGTTTGACACAGTTAATCATGATGTCCTCCTCAGCATACTCAGAAAGATTGGTGTCACTGGCAAGGCCATTGATTGGATTCAATCATATCTCCAAAATCGTACTTTCACTGTCACTATGAACAATAATGAATCTGACCCCATCAGTCTCCCCCAAGGTGTTCCCCAAGGTTCCTCACTCTCATCTACCTTATTTAACATTTACATGCTCCCCCTTACTACGCTCCTCACTAATCTACACATCAAGCATTTTATATATGCTGATGATGTACAAATCATTTTCCCCTTCTCGGACACCATCCAAACGGCTCTACACAGCTGGGAATCCTGTCTTTCCTCTATCATCCAGCTCCTAAAGGACATGCACCTAGCGCTTAACTCCAACAAAACTGAGCTTTTAGTCATATCGAATAAGCAGCCACTCCCGGTCATCCCCCCTGCCTACTCTGCTACTAACTTCCCACCTCACACTCGCAATCTAGGAGTTATTATTGATAATCACCTCTCTTTCAAACCATTCATCAAATCCATTATAAAGGACTGTTACTTTAAACTTCAAACTATAAAGAAGCTCAGACCCATGCTACATTTCAATGATTTCCGTACAGTCCTTCAAGCTATTATCTTTTCAAAGATTGACTACTGTAATGCGCTCTTACTTGGCATTCCCGCAATTCACACTAGACCACTCCAACTTCTACAAAATGCCGCCGCTCGCATCCTGTCAAACACAAAGAAAAGAGATCACATCACCCCCGCACTTATGGAACTACACTGGCTCCCTATACAGTCACGAATTCTTTATAAAACTCTCTCAATCATACACAAAAGTCTGTTAAACTCCAACCTCAACTGGCTCAACCCCCCCCTCATACCCCGTACCTCCAAGAGACCTACACGCCCAGCACTCCAAGGAACACTCCAAGCCCAAACTATTAAATCCTTTAAGCTTTCCTCCACTATTAATAGAGCCTTTTCTCTGAGGAAAGACATACAGTCTTTTCCTCATACAGTCACGAATTCTTTATAAAACTCTCTCAATCATACACAAAAGTCTGTTAAACTCCAACCTCAACTGGCTCAACCCCCCCCTCATACCCCGTACCTCCAAGAGACCTACACGCCCAGCACTCCAAGGAACACTCCAAGCCCAAACTATTAAATCCTTTAAGCTTTCCTCCACTATTAATAGAGCCTTTTCTCTGGCCGGCCCCACGTTATGGAACTCTATGCCCCATGATATTCGCACTGAGACCTATACCCCCGCTTTCAAAAAGAAACTTAAAACCTGGCTCTTCCAACAAGCTTACTCCATCACACCCCCTATTACATAACTCCCCCTCCGACCCTTACCCTTACTCGGATTTCCTGATTTGACCACCTCTATGCTTGTCGATTTGGTACTGTGCACTAATTTCTGTATATAGTTTTAATGTAAATAGTTTTGATGTAAGGGCTCCCCCCTAATTTCAATTATATGTTTCCTAGTTCAGTATATTATCTGTTTTATGTAAGGGCCCCGCCCAATGGTTTTGTGTTCACTGTAAACCGATGCGATGTGCGAACGGTCATCGGTATAAAAGAAACGTTAAATAAATAAATAAATAAATAAATAAATCATTTTGGTCACCCTTCTCTGTACCTTCTCCATCGCAACTATATCTTTTTTGAGATGCGGCGACCAGAATTGTACACAGGATTTTTGGCATCTTTCCATAATGTCTTGGATTTTGGCATGCAGCAGACAGCACTCTTCCCAGGACAGCATGTCTGGTCAGCAGATAGATACCTCCTTGCCCCTCAGAAGTGAGTCACCAACCACCACCTAGGGGCAATGGTTGTTGAGTCCACAGCTTTGGGGTTTGCGTGCTTCAGTTCTTCTTCATCCTTGGATGGTTTTTACTGCTCTGCTTCCAGGGCTGCCTACTGACTCTTCAATTAGCCAGGCAAATGGCAGGATTTGAAAATATGAAGCCCTGAGATAATTGTTTATCTGCCTAAAAGGTTATCCAACTAGTTCGTGTACGGGACAGGGTATTGTGGGGCGAAGCCAAGTATCCAGTTAAATTGACTGGATAAACATTGATTTTCAGCATCATATGGCTAACATAGCCGGCTAATTTTAGGTTGGCAAAGAACAGTCCTAAAGTTAGTTAGACAATTGAATCTGGCTAACTTTAACATAGCCTGACATATTCAGTAGTACATCCATGCCACTGAATATCCCTGGAAAGTTAGCCAGGTAAGTTTATGCACTTAAGTTCATTTCAAAAATCCTCAGTAAAGTCTACATGTACAGTACAGACTTTACCACTATGTGGGAAGTTATACAGTTACCCTCATTAAGTGCATTTGCATTTTTCTACTAGCCTTAGTCATTATTCAGCAAACTGCTAATGTTTCAGCAAACAATTAGACCAACTGTTTACGCCAACAAATCACCTCATACAACAATATTTTCTTCGAATAGAAACTTTCAAAAAATAAATTCAATCTCCCCACAGGGTATCTTATAGGAATTATTTTCAATACATCTTTTTAGAAATATATCTTGAAAAAGAAAAACATTTTTTAGCTGTAGAGGAAAGTTTCATACCAAGCTTTTATCCCCAACTGGGTGATATCTCTTATGTTGTAATCATGAAGCAACCTCCACCAGCCAATGTGTATTTTTTTTTATATGAAAACATTTTTTTATATATGTGTACGTGAATTAAAAAACTGCCATGTTCAAATTATTTACTTTCAAGAGTTAACTTGTGAACTGCATGGATGTTCAATCCTTCTGGCTAGTAGATATATTTAAAACGTATGCCGACTTATCTGCATTAACCTTCCAATTCACTAGCCAGAAGGTTTGAACATCCGTGCAGTTCCTAGGCGCGTGCGCATGCTACTTGGCCCACCCTTAAGAACACTAGGGTGGGAACCTCAGGGGCGTCTCCTCCTGATGACATCACTAGCCCTGGACTCTTAAGCACCACCGGGGCCTGGCTCTATTCGACTTGGCAATGAGTTCCCTCATTGCTGATTCTTGCTGCTGTCTCCTCGGAACTGTGGTTCCTGTATCCTGCACTTTCTGGTGTGAGACTCTCCGGATACTCGCTCCTCAGAGGCTCGCTCCTACTCTGGCTTTCCCACTCCTTGGGAAGGCCCTGCACCTCAGAAGCTCTGCCTGCCGGCTTCCCCGGTCCTCGTGGTCGCTCCTGGATCTACACTGCTTCTTTGGAGACTCAGCATTGGTGTACCCTGCTCTGCAGGCCATTGGCTTTCTACTTCAGTGACTGTGCTGCGCTCCCCTGCTCCTCGGGGCAGCGCCTTGTGTTCTTCAGTGACTGCCCTGCTCCTTGGGGCAACACCTTGTGCACTTAATGACTGCCACGCTTCCCTGCTCCTCAGGGCAGCGCTTTGTGTACTTCAGTGACTGCGCCGCGCTCCCCACTCCTGGGGGCAGCGCCCTGATTCACTTCAGAGACTGTGCTCGCACTTCCCCGCTCCTCAGGATAGTGCCTACATCATTTCTCCTGTGCTGTCTTACCACATGGCTTCACCCCTTGAGGTAGTTCCCTTGGCACTCCTCCATACCCTGCCTCGCATTCCCCGCTCCTCGGGGCCTGCTCTGCACTCCACCACAGTGAGTTCCTACTCTAGCACTTGCACCTACATCTCAGCCTCTCTCTCTCCGTACTCTCTGGGCTGTGTCATCTGCTGCTACAGACCTCGCCTTCCGACGGTGAGGTCCCGTGGGGCTCCTCCCCATGGGCGGTACCAACTCTCACCTCGGGCCAAGGACCCACTAACTCACGGATCCTAACACCAGGACCTCGAGACTTGCGTTGCAGTCACGGCAACTCTGCATATGTCTCTGTCCTGGTAAGAAAACCTCTCCAGTTTGGAGCGGGGGGATTCCCTTCCAAACTGCCCCGCCTCAAGTGATCTTAACCACTGATGCCTCTCCCCTGGGCTGGGGAGCCTATGTGGGTAGTATCCACATGCAGGGTCTCTGGACCAATCATGAAGCCCGCTGTCAAATAAACTTTCTAGAGCTTCAGGTGATCCAGTACACCTTATGGGCATTCGGAGACCGGTTGTCGCACAGGGCAGTCCTGATCCAGACAACTAGGTGGCTATGTGGTAGATCAACAAACAGGGAGGCACGGGATTGTTCCTCCTTTGTCACAAGGCAGTGTGGGTGTGGGCCCTGTCACAGGGGATGTTGCTACAAGCAACATACCTGCCTGGAAATCTGAACGTGCTGGCAGACAGGCTGAGTCGCTCCTTCCAGCCGCACGAATGGTCCCTCACCCCGGAGATAGCGGCCAAGCTCTTTTATCGGTGGGGTACACCAGATGTAGACTTCTTCGCCTCCCTGCACAACCACAAAGTAAGCAAGTTCAACAGGACAGAAGGACTATGATCCTAGTGACGCCCTTTTGGCCCCGACAGGTCTGGTTCCTGCTTCTGCAGGACCTGCCAGCCAGGGACCCCATCCGGCTGATGACTGTGCCCAATCTGATTATGCAGAACCAGGGTGCCCTGCACCATCCGAACCTCCGGGCATTGTCCCTGATGGTGTGGATGTTGACCACGTAGTCCTTCAGCCCCTGGCTCATTCGGACAGTGTTTGCCAGGTGCTGGTGGCTTCTAGGAAGCCCTCCACCAGGAAGTCCTACAGCTTGAAGTGGAGAAGATTCTCTGTCTGTTGTGTGGGGCATGATTTGGATCCATTCACATGCCCCCCCCCCCTCCCCCAGCTATTGGACTACTTATGGCACTTTTCTGAGTCTGGCCTTCAAACCAGCTCGGGTCGGGTTCATCTTAGTGCTGTCAGTGCGTACCATCGAGGTGTCTCTGGCATGCCCATTTCGGTGCATCCTAAAGTCTCTCTATGAGGGGCTTGCTCCAGTTGAAACCTTCTCTTTGGCCTCCTGTTGTGTCCTGGGACCTCAACATTGTCCTAGCACGGCTCATGTGTCCTGCTTTTGAGCCACTGCGCTCCTGCGATCCGATGTTCCTCATTTGTAAAGTTATTTTCCTGGTGGCGATTACTTCGGCTAGTAGAGTCAGTGAGCTTTAGGCTCTGATTACATACCTGCCATACACGAGGTCCTTTCATGATCGTGTGGTCTTGCGTTCCCGCCCTAAGTTTCTTCCTAAGGTTGTGACTGATTTCTACCTTAATCAGTCTATCGTTTTACCCACCTTCTTTCCTTGCCCTCATTCCTACCCAGGGGAATGGGCTGTTCATACCTTGGACTGCAAGAGAGCCTTGGCTTTCTATCTAGATCGCACAGCTAGCCATAGGCAGTCCACTCAGCGCTTTGTGTCCTTCGATACCAATGGGCTGGGGTTGGTAGTGGGTAAACAAACTTTACCCAACTAGCTGGCGGATTGCATCACCTTCTGCTATATGCAAGAAGGCCTTCTGCTGGTCGGCAGAGTAAAGGCTCACTCCGTGAGGATTATGGCGATGTCGGTGGCTCATTTGCGAGCTGTCCCTGTCGTTGAAATTTACCGGGCTACAACCTAGAGTTCTCTTCACATGTTTGCAGCTCATTACTGCCTGGACAAGGATGGGCGTCAGGACAGTGCCTTTGGTCAATCTGTCCTGCACAATCTGTTCCAGACCTGAACCCAGCTCTTCCTTTTCATGCTTCTAGTTGTACCAGACAGTCCCCTGTCAACCTACAGCGCCGCAGTTGTTATTGTGCCCATTGGCACTTTGTTTGGTCGTTGTTGGTCTCTGCTATGGGACCAGTCTTGAACTTGGTATTCACCCACATGTGAGGACTACCATCCTGATTGCCTAGGAAAAAGTGCAATTGCTTACCTGTAATAGGTGTTCTCCTAGGACAGCAGGATGTTAGTCCTCAGGAATCCCGCCCGCCTCCCCATTGAGTTGGGTTCTCCTTACAGTTTGTTGTTTTATTTTTTTGCTCATATTTTTCTATGTTAGGAGACTGATGGGGGACCTCGCGTGGACACGTGGATAGTGGCATGCTGGGCATGCTCAGTGTGTTGGTTAAAGCTTCTAGAAACTTTGACAAACGTTTTCCGTGTCAGGCTCCATCGGATGATGTCATCCACAAGTGAGGACTAACAAGTTACAGGTAAGCAACTGCACTTTTTGTCTGGTATCAAATGTAACATCTGAAGTAGAGAATTCCAAAGCTTTGGACCCACTTTGGAAAACACAAGATCTCTTTCTTGAGTTAGATGTGTACTCTGTATTGAAGGAATAGTCAATAGTCCTTTATTTTGAGATCTTAGTGTTCGCTAAGGTAGTATGGCTGTAATGACACCCCTCTCAGACTTGTGTTACTGGAATGAATGATTTTGAATATTAACATTAATACTTTATAATAGATTCGGGATTATTCTGGCAGCCAGTGCAGTGAAATCAGCAAGGATGTGATGTGATCAAATTTCCTAATTCCTAATAAATGTCTCGCTGAAGCATTGTTATGACCATCGGTCGCAGACGGCTGCAACTGCGTCTACTCATGTCCTGCACCATCCTGCTTCCCTCTCCAGGCCTGCTCGCAGCGGGGGCTAGTCTCTGCCACCGCATACCCCATGGTTCCTCGTGGCGATCGGGACACCGCCACCACCCACGCTGACTCTGGGCCTTCCTAGGCGCACGCGCACGCCACCGGGCCCTCTTTTGAAGTTGATACGGCGGGAACTTCAGGGGTGTCCCTGATTGATGATGTCATTGGATCAGGGTTGTTAATCTCCGCCTTCGCCTCCAGCTAGCTGACTTGGCAACGAGTTCCTTCGCTTCTTTGAGCTCCTGTCTCCGTTTGACCTGTGGGGACATTACTGGACCCTACCTGGGCTCTGGACCCTGGCTGATACCCACTCCTCGGGGGCCTGCGTGTGCTTTCTATGGATACCTGGTCTCCTGGCTTCCCCCGCTCCTTCCAGAAGTCCTATTCTGCTGGCTCCCCACTCCTCAGAGCTGCCTCTGGGAACGCCTTCACCACCTGGGAATTCCCCGCTCCTTGGGGTAGTGCCTACATTCTACACTTGGAACTGTCAGTGCTTTCCCGCTCCTCGGGGTAGTGCCTATGTTCTACTCTTGGAACTGTCAGTGCTTCCCCACTCCTCAGGTCAGTGTCTATGTTCAACACCAGAGACTGTTGTTCTTCCCCGCTTCTCGGGGCAGTACCCTTGTTCAACCACTGGTGCCTGCTGGTAATTCCCGCTCCTCGGGCTTGCCTACATCATCACCTAGAGACCTGACTCGGGCTTCCCTGCTCTGTGGGTTAGCCTAATTCATCGCATCAGTACCTCCCTCGCTATGCAGCTCCGCCCCTCGAGGTTGCCTCTACAGTACTCCTCCTGCATGTCCTGTCTCGCGCTTCCCGCTCCTCGGGGCTGCCTAGCGCCATCTTCGTCGGAGGTCTCTGCCCATATACTGATCTCCAGCCTGCCTGCTTACTGTGGGGGTCCCTCCTTGCTGCGTCTCTCACCCCGCTCCTCGGGACTGCTCCACATATTCTCACCCAGAGCTCCTGCTGTGCCTGACCTCGCCTCCCGACGGTGTGGACCTGTGGGGCTCCTCCCCACAGGTGGTAACAACTCGCACCTCGGGCCAAGGGTCTACAAACCCTCAAACCATTACAGGCTTTTTGTAATAATTGTAATGGTTTTAAGATACATGCAGGAAGACCAAGTAATATGGAGTTACAGTAGTCTAGGTTTGAGAAAAGTAGATTTTGCAATATAGCATGGAAGTCCTTGAATGTTAATAAAGGTTTCACCCAATGTAATACATGTAACTTGGCATAGCCTGCATTGTTTAATTTTTTAATGTGCTTTTTCATTGTCAGTTCTACAATACCATACATACACAGAAAATTCCCCCAACAAAGGATACAGCACACAAGAAGGGCATTTCCCCTTACCATTTACAATAGAAAAATATTATTCAAACTCTGGTATCACCTCACTGTAACAGTAATATATTAGCACACCTTAGTAAATCATATAATAATTCAAAACCCTTTTACTTCCTATAAAGTCGCCGCTGCCGCGGCTCTACTGTGAGGCAGGAGAGGAGAGGAGAGATCAGTTTACCGGGGATGAGGTTCCCGGCCCCAACGGACCCTGCTCCACTTTGCTGATGTCATCCTTAAGGGACCTTTTACTTCCTATAAAGTCGCCGCTGCCGTGGTGCATAGTGTCTGCCGGCGCGTCGTCTACGCCGCGCGCCATCAAAGGGGCGCGTGACTTAATTTCGACTTGGTTTCGAGTTGGTGAAGAGGGGAGAGAAAAGGCTGTTTACCATCTTACTTCCTTCAGAATTCTCTGTGCCTCCCCAAGGAACGAAGGAGTGCTTGGGAAAGGAAGACCGATTGGTAGGAACCCTTTTTCTATCTTTGCCTATTAATATTATGCCGCATACTAAACGCAAGGGACGCCTGCATGTGGAATCCTCTGCCCCACCGCAGGCTTCTCCCTTGCAGCAAAAAATAGAGGGTTTCTTTACACCGGTGGCAGTTTCAACACCTGATGCTGTGTCCGCTGAGGGTGTAGGTTTGTAGCATAACCTCACCCTCCTGGACATTCAGACCTCCTTAAGCTCCAGAGCCCCTCAAATACCATCCCATCCAACCCCGGGAATTTTTCAAGAGTCTGTTCATGAGAAGCAGCTGGCTGTGAGCGGTCTCATGAATGCCGGTGGAGAACTTGGAAAGGTTCCCGAGGGAAATAATGTAACATCAAATGGATATGAAGGAAACCTGGCAAAGGAAATCCAAATGATTTCAGAAGTTTGCCAAGAAGGAGGGTCGTCATCTGATCTCACTATGGACAAAATAGTTCAGCCTGATGTAATAACTTTGAATTCCATTTGGAAAGCTTTGATGACTATGGAAAAATCAATATCAATGTTAACTAAGGCAATAAATGTTTCTCAGAACAAAGTACATAACATTGATTCCCTAGCTAATACTCACGAGATAAAATTAAAGGAGATTACTGATCAACTTTCATCTATGAAAGAAGTACAGGATAATTTGATTAAATCAGATGAGTTAATGAAAAGGAATTATGAAAAAATAGAAAATAAAATGCGCTATCTGAATCTGAGAATAATAAATTTTCCCTGTGTGAAATTAATTTCACCCAGGGAACAATTTAAAAATTATTTAATTGATGTACTCTTAATATCTCCTGAAAAGATACCTTCTCTTTCAAAAATCTATTATGTATCAAATAAGGTGAATAGGAATGGAGCCAGAGTATTGGATATAAATTTAGATACCGAACTAACAGCATTTCTTGAGACACCTACTGAAGAACAAATTGAATTTAGGGGAACTCTGTTAGTATCTTTTGTTCATGAGATAGATAGAGATTTAATTTTAAGAACGTTTCTTCGAAATTGAAATAAGGTTTATTTAGGACAGAAAATATGGATTTATCCAGATGTCACAAAGGACACTCAGACTAGGAGGAAAAAATTTGTGGATATGGTGCAAGAAGCTAAATTACTGGGGATCCAATTAGTTATTAGATATCCATGTAAATGCATGTTTACATATAAAGACAACAAGTATATCTTTTATGAGCCTGTACAGTTAAGAACATTTATAGATAAATGTAAGAGTGAAATTAGGGACACCTGATCCTCTTTGGGGTATTTAGCAAGATAGACGCTGCAACTTCCTTTTTTTGTTTTTCTAGTTTAATTTCTTTTTTCTTGATGTGATGCTCCTGATAAACTTCCGAGTTCCTTATATTTCTTTATAAATATATTTCTACAGAGGAATTGTTTATATTAAGGTACTATGCTATACTTGGGAAATTACCTATGATTGTATATGATATAAATCTTCTGTGTGAATGTAATTGAAAACTGATAAATAAAGAATTAAAAAAAATAATTCAAAACCCTGCAAAAAATGTACTCAGAACCTATAGCAAACCTGCCATACCATAATACACTGACAGACTACAACAGTAACAACCCTATCCATGGGGCAACGCTGCAAATATTACACAAGGCCCTAAAACACCAAAATACTTCCTATTAGGAAAATAGAACAAGTGAGGCTGCTATACATCCCTACACAGAAACTGCATGCTATTGCAAGCCTGGACTCTTGGATCGAGGTGGAGTTGGTGCAACCTGCGGGGAGGAGTCCTGCAGGCCCCACCGTTGGCTGGTGGAGCTGGCTGTGGCAGAGGCCCAACTGGAGTTTCACCTATACCAGCCCTTGTTCCCCTTAAGTTGAGGCCTCGGATGCCGTGGGTGGCAGGACTTAGGTGCGGACCTCTGTTGATAAGGTGGAGATCCATGGAGACAGTCGAGTCACAGGCCAGGGTCCAGGGTAGTCTGAATACAGATGCAGTCAGACAGGCAGCGGTCAGGGCAGGCAACGCTCCAGTGTGGCTGAGGAACAGGCAGTGGTCAGAGGCAGGTAAAGTTCAGTCATAGTCGAGTCAGGCTGTGGTCAGTGGTAGGTGGAGTAGTTCAGTCATAATCGAGAAACAGGCAGTGGTCAATGGCAGGAAGAGTTTATTCGTATTCAAGTGTCAGACAGGCCCAAGTCAGAACCAGAGATCCATCCAAGGGAAGACGGGAAATATAGGCAGCCTGGGAGGGAAGGAACAGCACAGTTGGCCAAGAGGAGAACCTGACCACAGGATAAAGATGAAGAATGGAAGACTGACCATGGGACAAAGATGAAGAGAAGAGGACCAAGGACTGCCAAGATGAAGACCGGGAACACAGGAATGAAAACCAGAAACACTCTGAGCCAATTTGCCCTACCTAAGGTAGTTGACCTATTGCCAAGGCATGGACTGTAGGAGGAAAGGCCCTTTCATAGGCCACAGGCCATTATGTCATCCATGGGCGCCGCGGGGGATTTCCCGCCATGGGAGAGAGGGACACATATGCGCCTAGAGCAGTGTCGGGGAGTTGGCGGCATTCTGCCACAGGAGCATCGGCCTGGCTTGAGCGTGGCAGTCTATCACAGTCTGGGGGAACCGAAGCAGCACCGGGGCTGAAGATAAGAGCAGCAGTTTGGGGGACCAACCTGCAAACCACCGAACACAACACATGCTAGCAGAATACCTCACCTCAATCCTACATGCAGAACATAGATTTGTGTATAGAAACTAAGGGCCTGATTTACTAAGGCTTTTTTCCCATTCTGTATCTATGGGAAAAATGCTTAGCAAAGAAGGCCCTAAATGCTTTATATGTGTATTTACTTATCTTCTCATGATGTATGCTGTTAATATAAATAAAAAAGTAAAAACAAAACAAAACCCATGATCATTCCTCATTAATATCAAAAACAATCAAGAAATATAAAACATCACCCATACCAATAAAAATAAATATTGGATCTGTTACTAATAAAACAACATTCAATAATTAAAAAACACATACAAAATTACAAAACACCAATAAAATATTTCAAAACAGCAGACACATCTCATTCAATAATTAATACTAATAAGGATTTAAAAAATCCCCCACTGTTCATACCTGGGAACTTTAGATTTCCAGTTGCCTGAGATTATCATTTATTTGTAGGCTTTTATATACCGAAGTTTAGCGAAAGGCCCTCACTCCGGTTTACAGGTATAACAACATATTACAGGCATAACACAACTGGAACAACATCAGATACAGATAAGTTATAACAACAGATACAAATTGGTTATATATAACAGCTTATATATCAACAGATTAGGTATAGCATCAGTTAAAACAGATTAACTATTACGTACATAACTGTGGGGGATGACATGGGCTTTCCATTCGTAACTGTGGGAGGTGACATTTATCATGTGAACGATTAGCCGATCCCGTCTTTGTAGGCGTGTCTGAACTAGGTTTTGAGTAATTTTTTGAATATTTTAGTGTTGTTCTGTAATCTTAGGTGTTCCGGTAGGGCGTTCCAGAGGTGAGGGCCTGCTATTGTTTTAATGTTTTAATGCATTCCACTTGTTCACTGTAAATATCGTTTCAACCTTGTATCCGCCCCTGGGGCGACAGTTCAGTTCTCTGTAAACCGGTGCGATATGTATTCTATACAGGAACATCGGTATATAAAAATTAAAAATAAATAAATATTGATATGGCTCTGTTTCTTATGGTGGTGAGTTTGGCGGTTGTGACTGATGGTATGTCTAGTTGTACTTTGTTTGTTGATCTCATATTGCATTGGGAGTTGTGTCTTTGTATAATGGTGTTTAGGCATGTGCTTTCACTGTTGTGTATTGCATTGTGGATAATGGTTAGAGTTTTGTATTCGATTCTCTTTTCTACAGGTAGCCAGTGCAGACTTTTTAGCACAGGGGTGATGTGGTCAGTTCTTTTGTGACCGGTGAGGATTCTGGCTGCGGCGTTCTGTAGTAATTGGAGCGGTCGTATGGTAGATTTGGGTAGGCCTATCAGGAGGGAGTTGCAATAGTCAAAGCTAGTGAAGATTAGTGATTGGAAAATGGTTCTGAATTCAGGGAGATACAGTAGTGGTTTTAGGTGTTTGAGGATTAGTAATTTGTGGAAACCCTCTTTGATGTTCATTGCAATATGTTTTTGTTAGTTCAGCTTTGGGTCTATCCATATTCCTAGATCTGTCACGTTTTCTTTTAATTTGATGATTGTGTTGTCAATTTGTATGGCATGGTTCTGGTGTACTCAGTCCAAGAGGATGTTAGCAGAGGTGTGGAAGTGTTTCATTCTGGGCAAACTCCTGAGAGCTCTGTCTTTCAGATAATAGAAAGACTAGGGGCCACTCCATGAAGTTAGCATGTGGCACATTTAAAACTAATCGGAGAAAGTTCTTTTTTACTCAACGCACAATTAAACTCTGGAATTTGTTGCCAGAGGATGTGGTTAGTGCAGTTAGTATAGCTGTGTTTAAAAAAGGATTGGATAAGTTCTTGGAGGAGAAGTCCATTACCTGCTATTAATTAAGTTGACTTAGAAAATAGCCACTGCTATTACTAGCAACGGTAACATGAAATAGACTTAGTTTTTGCCAGGTTTCTTATGGCCTGGATTGGCCACTGTTGGAAACAGGATGCTGGGCTTGATGGACCCTTGGTCTGACCCAGTATGGCATGTTCTTATGTTCTTACCTTATTAGTCCTTCCTCATGGCTTATGGAGAAAAGTGCCTAATTCATAATAAGGCATAGACAAAGTTGGACCTCTGCAGCCCAAAGAAAAGGAAATAGCATTTTGGGATGCTACTAGATGGCTCCCTCTGCTCATTTTCCTCCCCTTCCCCCTGAAAACGCCCCCCCCCCCCTCCTGGGATCTGGATGTGTCAACCTTCTCACTGGTGGTTCCTTTGACCTATTCCAGGGGGTACTGTCTCCAAGGTGGGGGAGCATAACTTTGGCTCTAACGTGCTCACTATTTTTTCTCTTGTTCAGTCATAGATTGGAGGAAGGCGCATAAACCTTAATCTCTCTCCCTCATAAATACACAAATAGGTACTCTCTCTCTCTCACACACATACACACACATAAGGGCTCCCTCACCATCGCACACATGAACACATAGACAGGCACTCTCACACAGACATACACATGCAGGAACACTTTTTCTCACACACACACACACATGCACAAAGGCTCTCTCTCACTCACAGGCAGGCAGTCTCACTTTGTCTCACACATACATAGCACGCTCAGTCAAGCTCACACATACACAGACAGGTTCTCTCTCTCACACACAGGTACTCTTTCACACAGACACACACACAGGCACTCACTCTTTACACAAACACACATACAGGCTCTCTCTCTCTCACACAGACTCTTTCTCACACAGGCACACACACACACAGAGATACTCTCACACATACATACACACAGAGGCACACTCTGGATCTCTCCCTCTTCGTCAGCCACCAGCTGGAGGGGAAATGCTGGGAGCCCCACAGGGCATCTTCTTTGGCTATGGCCAGCAGCCCAGCTTGGCCTCTTTTACTCTGCCAGCCTGGTCTCTTCTCTACTGAAGACGTTGAAATTCAGGGCATCAAGGAAGAGGCTTGGGGTTTGGGCCCCGTGTGCCCAGTGCTAATGATGCCCCTGTCAGGCAGACAGTTCAAATTATATTTAAGTTAATTCAAGAGATAACTGAAGCTTAAACTAATTACAGAATGTTTAATACCTATACTTATCTGTTCTTATTTTCAGATTTACAGTGGAAGTCTGGCCATATGGCAGAGACTCTAACAAACATGCCTCGCCACTCCCTATACATCATAATTGGAGCACTCTGTGTGGCGTTTGTCCTCATGCTGATAATTCTCATTGTGGGGATATGCCGCATCAGTCGTATTGAGTACCAGGGCTCTGCCAGGCCAGCCTACGAAGAGTTTTACAACTGCCGAAGCATTGACAGTGAATTCAGTAGCGCAATTGCATCTATTCGACATGCCAGGTTTGTTAAGCATGAGAATGGGTAGACCTTTTGCAAGTGTATATATAAATTAAAAGTGCAAAAAATGGCATAACTTAAAAGCCAAAGTACAATTGTTTTATCAATTATATTAAGAAAATATTGTATGTTTGATTTCTAAATTAAAATATTATATCAAGCTCTCTAATAATATACAGTATATATATTATTATTTGAAGGTTTAGAGCAAGCAATAGCTCCTTTTTAAAAAATAAGTATTTCAAAACTTACATGGTATACCTTGGTTCCTCAAGAAATGGAATATGATAATTGACTTTTTTGAACATATGACTTGGAGAACAAGTGAACCACACAAAACAAGTCCAAGGGTAACGTGGTTACACAACAGTTAATAAATAATTGTGAAAAAGGCAGCTCATATTCAACCAAACTCTGAAGTAATTATTCCTATAACCAAAAATTAATAATCATTGGCTGCAGTGAGCTTAACAGTGAAAAGTATTTTTGGTTAATGTTTTTAAAAAAAATCTTTTACACTTAAAACCTTGATTCAAAAAAGTTCACATATAAAAATGCAAGACAAATTCTACCTCCCAAGCTGAACTCTGTCACCAGTCAAGAAACAGGAGCAGTCATCTTCAGCCCACACAAACACCTCTAGGCAAAGCCAGGAATACGAAATACCCAGCACATTCTGGGGTAGATTTTATAAACTTACGCGCGCGTACTTTTGTTCATGCACCAGGCGCGAACAAAAGTACGCCGGATTTTATAAGATATGCGCATAGCCGCGCATATCTTATAAAATCCAGGGTCGGCACGTGCAAGGGGGTGCACATTTGTGCACCATGCGCGCGCTGCCAGTTCCCTCCGAGGCCGCTCCGAAATCGGAGCGGCCTCGGAGGGAACTTTCTCTCCACCCCCCCCTACTGTTGTCGGCAGAGGTACGCCTGCCCGAAGCAGGTGTAACTCTGCGCGCGCCAGCAGGCTGCTGGCGCGCCATCACCAGACCCGGGGGCTGGTCCGGAGGCCTTGACCACGCCCCCAGGCCGGCATCATGCCCCCGACACGCCTCCCGCCCCGCCCCAAAATTTGCGCCGCCCACCCGGCATGCCCCTGACATGCCCCCCTTGCGAAGCCCCGGGACTTACGCGCATCCTGGGGCTTGCGCGAGCCGCCGAGCCTATGCAAAATAGGCTCGGCGCGCGCAGGGGGCTTTTAAAAGGGTTACGCGCATAACTTATGCGCGTAACCCTTTTAAAATCCGGCCCTCTATGTGTTGACTTGTCCACATCAGGGGAATCTCTCAATATTATCTCCTCTGAAACCATACTAGATTGCCGAATACTCACCTAACAAAAATAAGAAACCGTGTGTTCTCAATAGCAGGCCCAACACTATGGAACTATGTACCCGAGTTTATTTAAGACTGACTCTAGAAACAAAAAAATTCAAGCATGCCCTAAAAACATGGTTATTTCAAAATGCCTCTATCCCAACTTAAATCATCTGAGCACAGAGCATGCACCCTCAAGGACAAAGTCATTAAGAACCTATCTATTGATCTAAATACCTTATCCCAAATATGTGTCCGTTTTCAAATGTATGATGTTTGACCTCATTAAGTCAATGTACATGGCGATTTGTAATATATATATATGTAATGCTGTAAACCGTTGTGATCTTTATTTGGAACAACGGTATATAAAATGGCTAAATAAATATATAAATGGTCATAGACCTAAAAACTTTTTAATATAAACAAGCTTGTACAATGCAGCAAAATTTAAAGTATAGGTGGCCAATTACAACAGGAATCATTTTAAGTGGGGTGGAGTCAATAGCAGCAAGGCAGATTCTTGATTGTAAAGCATTTCGCTGACCAATATAAATGAAAAGCTGAAGGACAGCCCAATGGGCAGAGAAAAACCCTTCCTGCATCATAGAGGCTTTTCACATAACAAATTAACTCAATAAGGTCAATTATAATAGCACAAAGAGCAATGAGCTGAATGCAAACTCATAGTATTTAAACTAGACCTGCCAAACAAGGAGGAGTCAATCATATAACATGGTATCTATATTCATACCATCATTAAGGTGAACCTTTAGTTTTAGGAATTTAATTGGTCTGTATTTATAAAGAACCACCCCATTATATCATAGAAGGCATGAGCATACAACTATCCAAATATAGACTATGACTTCATCCAAAAGAAACATTACAAAGACAATGTAAGTTTATAAAAAGTCGACTCTGATTGGTGTTGGAAACATTTTTTTATAGAAAAACATTCCAATCAGTCTCAGAATTTATACCTGATGGTGCTATCATATGCAACTTATAAATTCACCATTGTTCTAAATTCAAAAGATGATGTTCTTTATTCCTGGCCCAGTCATCTATGCCTAGATGATCAATAATAAAAATCCAGTGCTTTGCACTCAGGCCAGTATACAGGAAGTAAATATATATTTAGAGCTGCACCTTTGCCTTGTATTGTACCATCGCATCTAAAGAATATCCATGGCATTCTATTATGATAGCGGGTTTATACCAAGCAAAGTAAAATTGTGTGGGGGAAACTGAAAAAGGGAAATAGAAAACTTGAAATAAGGAGTCTGTAATCTTATGACAGTGATTATGGGAAGTAAAATTCATCACTGTGCCTTTTTAACCCTGCTGCACTCATGAACAGGAAATGTGAGTCCTTGATCTAAAACCAGAGATGCCTACAGAAAAGCACTGTAGAGCTTTCAAGCATTTATGTATTCCAAAGAAGGATTATGGTTGCTGCGTTAGTCCACCTGAATGTATAGATTGCAAAGTTTAATGAATGGCCTTCTGAAGGCAGCTTAGCTCTTGAAAGCTAGTCGCATAGACATTGAATTAGTCCCAAGAAAAGGTGTCACCTGTGACTTGTTGGTTGATCCTTATTTCTGCTTTATTCCAAGGGAAATGTTTGGTTATCGTACCCTGTGTTCATGACCTAGTAATAAATTCCTTGAAGAGCTGTCTGCGTTCAGGCGACATGTTTCATAAGCAACAAAAAGCTATAGGAACATTGGTGTAGTAAATGTAGTTAGTAGTCCTATTGCAGGTCCTCCTGTGCTGTATGAGATGCAATAATAGTTACTCGTGCATGTGACTATTGTCTTTTATTTGTCTGTTTAGATTTGGAAAGAAGGCTCGCCCAGCAATGTATGATGCTACTCCCATAGCCTATGAAGATTACAGCCCCGATGACAAGCCCCTGGTCACATTGATTAAAACAAAGGATTTGTAATCTACTGTATCTTTTCTTGATTATTTTTCAAAAGTATGTGATAGTAAACTAAATATTTTTAACAAAAAGAAATGCTTAAGACATTTCAAACTGTTAGCTGTTCAAGAATTTTCTGTAGAATATTTAAGAAGTCATTTTCTGCAGCTTTCAATTAAAAAAAAAATTTTAAAAAGCTGAATTTATAATGTTTTATGAACTACATTTTAATGTACCATAAGGTATATATCTGTATATATAGATATATACTGGATGCTTAAAATAGAGTATGCCTGTTCCTGGCAGACACTATTAAAGATGCAGATACATTACTGTAGTTACCAGAATCAAAAAAGATTTGTTATTTGTCATTTTAGTGCCAGCTTTTATGTAGTGCTAGGAAGGACAAACAATACAATGCATAATATATCTGTTACAAAAAAAGTCTGTCTACAATGTTTGTGTTGTGAAAAAGAAAGTTCAGTAGTTAAATTTATTATTCCTAACTTGAATAAATTAGCTTTTGCCTTATCCTGTGCATGGGTCAATTACCTATTTCTGCATTTTCCCCAGAAACTGCTTAAACATACTCTTGAGTTAGTATTTGTCAGTTTTGTTATAGTATTCAGGCTATGCCTTACAAAACTATAGAATACAAGTTCCTATAAAGGCAAATTTAGAATTGGACTGAACCTATATTTTTCTTTTTAAATTTGAGGTTTTTATAGTGTGAGTAAACTAAGCATTTACAGTAGTTTTAGTTGTTTGCTTTGCAAAGATTGCTAGTGTACCAGACTTGTTCCAGATTGTGCATCCCTTATAGTGCATCTTCTTTATATTCAGGTATGTTTTTTTTTCCTGTGGCTGTATTTGACTGCTGTGTGATTCTCCAAGTTCCATGAGTACTGAATAAATGTTCTAAGTCAAGGATACTGATGCTTATTTACTTTCCTTATTTGAAGCGGTGTACAAGGCAGATACACCATATGGGCTGGCTGTACCACACGGCAAATGACCTCTGCTAAACCAGAATACATTTGCTGCTGAAAGTAATAAAAAGCAATGCGTATTGTTTGCTGTGATTTTACATCACAGAAATTTTAAAAATCACAGAAATAAATGGAGTACAGAGTTCTAGTAGCCGTAGGAAGCCTGAAGAAAATTGGAATCTCAGTAGGCTATGATACCTTTGATTGGATCAACAGAAAAATGTTCTTTCTTCAACCTTGTTGTCATATCTTATGGTAAAATAGTTCACAATCTATTATGATCCCATGGATAAATAGAACAAATACTAATGGTTCAATTCAGGCAGATCTGGGACATAGAAAAATATATGGATAAAAAATACAAGATATTCAGTGATTTTGCTGAATAAAAATAATCTTGCCCTGTATTTAAAAAGTGTGACTCAGAGGATCAGCATATTTTGGATAAATCAAATAATGCCCCTCCCTCTCCCCCTGACATAAGTTTTTAGGCTCGTGCTTTCTTGGAATTGCACAATACTGGATATAATCAGTATGCATGCCCCTCCCTAGCCCTTTCCCGATACAAAAAGTTCCTTTTTGACTTTACTAACTTCCTGAATCGGGCAGAGAAAGATGAGATTTCAGCTAAAGGCAAGAAACTAAAATGTGGCTACACTTCAGCACATAACTCAAACTGCACAGGAATCAATAGGGGAAACAAGGGAAAAATAAACAAAATAAGACATTTATTTATTGTAAAATCAATGTCAATAAATACAAAGCTGGCATTAGGGAAGTGTCTCAAGTACGTTCAAATCAGAATAACCAACAAAACGCGTGGAAGGATTAAATCATTAATGTCCATAAAGTCCATAAAACATTCATAACCAAAGATTGAAGAGGTGTGAGTATAAAGCCCAAAATCTGACAAAAGTAAAAGGTCCCCTGACACCAGCTGTGTTTCATAGGAACTGTCTCAGGAGGGAACCCAAACTTTGGAAATGCTCTAGACACTTAAAGATGCAAAGGTAGATTTTAAAAGGGCTGTGTGCCCAAATCTTGTAAAATGCTCTCTGCATGTCTGGAGCTGTATGCATGCCACTGCTCCTTGTTAGGTGCAGGATTCTGGTGAATACGAGAGAGAGAGAGAGAGAAGGGTCAACTTGGCCTTATGTTTCAGATCATTGTAATGTTGGAAAATCCAAGTGCAGCCCATGCGCAGCTTCCTGGCTGATGAATGCACATTCTGCTCCAGTATTTTCCATAAGATGCTGCATTCATCCTGCCATCCATTTTGAGTAAATTCCCTGTGCCGCTGTAGCTACCTCCCCACCCCAAAAAAAACCCAGCAGAGATCCACCTCCATGCTTCTCTTCATAGTGTTTATTGTTGAGACCATAAAATTCAATTTACTAAGGTGCTATCCAGCTCAATGTTTTCCCACTCTGGCCACGCCTCCAACTCTGTCTCCTTTTTCCAGACAAAGAATGGATATTTATAAAGGGCCACATTTATGTGCATTAAAGCTGATTTTACTCACATAAACCTTTTAAATATGGACCTCTTAGATAAGGGGGTAATTTTCAAAGAGTTACATGGGATTTGTGTGTATAAAATCAGGATATATGTGCTTATCTAGCCCTTGTGTCAGTCAGGCTCTGCAGTATACTAACACCGGAATCAATTCTCAATCCTGGTTTTTATTACAAACAACATAACCCATCATGTCCCAAATTGTTTAAGAAGCTGTTCTCTAAATAGGACACTAGGACATAATGGGATAATATTTCCTGACTTGTACTGCAGGCAAACTTAATAATAACTCACAATTGTGTAAGGCTAATTTCCAGTCCAGGTTTACAGTCTGGGTCTTTACACAGCAAATCCTCTTGTAGAAGTACACAGCATGACTTAAGACGAGACTTCTGGTTACAGACAAGGCGCAGGACTTTTAAATGTAGTAGCACAGCATAACATCAAAACACATCGAGGCAAGAACTCACAAAGTCTCCAGGATCCCACACTTTCTTTTGGCCTCCATGCCATCTAATATTAGAAATACCTCTCAGGTGCCCCAGCCCTGCTTTTGAAACCCTTGAGGACCAATTTGGAACTTTAGGAGGGGGGCTATATTGGAGGCTAACTTTAGTCTAAGGTTGGCTTTCACTGAGCCATTTTGAGGCTCTGTATACAAGGAACATCCTAGACTAAGCAGATCCATGTTCAATACTTTGTCAATAGGCACCCATTATGCCTGTGCCTAGGGTGGCAAACATTTAGGGACAGCAAAGCCGGCTAGGATTTGCTGCCTTTCAGCTCTGCAAGAATCTCATTCAGCAGAGAACAGCTCTCTGCAAACCTGCAACAGCCCTTTACAGGAGTGGTGGGGGAGGGTGTAAAAGCACCACAAGTGCCTAGGGGCAGCAAAACCCTAAATCCATCCCTGGAAATACACCCCTTTTCACTGACAGTGGTAAGCAAATTTTCAGCAGGTTAGAAGTACATGCATACTTACCATTGCACGCATACTTCTATGTAAGTAAAAAAAAAAAAGTGGGCATTTCAAGAAGTTTGCTGTGAAGCAGTTCCCCTAGTGTTCCCCTATTTACCTGTGCAGGTCCAGGCTAGTCGCCTGGTCCACCTTAAATGCCTTAAGGAGAGTATGCTCTATGAGCGGGATCCTGCGGGGCAGGTGGAACTCAGAGGGCATAACCAGAGACTGGGGAATAAGAGTTGGGATCCAGGTGGGGGTAACCAGACCAGGCCCTGGTCTCCAGAGGGAAGGCAGCTCCTGTAACATAACACTGTCCAAACACTAAGCTGAGACAAAGCAGTACAAACTGCGCGTACAGAGAGTACACTTTCTGAAGGTAAAGGCAGCCTACTGTTGTGTATATTATTGAAGCTGTGAATAAAGATTATGTTTTAAGAAAATCTGGAGTCTGACTAGTTTATGTATTTGGGAATCACTATTCATATGTTATGATTTTTTCTAAAGTTTTGCACAGAAAAAAAACCCCCAGCCTCCCAGAAAGTGTTTGGAGTAAAAAAAATGAGTTGTAAAGAGGACCTGTGGTGTTGTACTTACTGCCCGCGGACAGGCCTGCAAGCAGCTTACCCCGATTCTACTCTGTTGCCATACTGCTGCTTCCATGTGGCACTGGGTCCTCTGCCAGCTTGCTTCTGCATGGCCAGACACCATCGCTGATCTTCTTTGTGGCTGGATGCTGCCTTCACCATCTATGAGGCAGGGGAACGCAGGCAGCGCTGCTGTGATCTTCTCAGTCCAGGCTGCTGACTTCCCTCGTCAGCTGATGTCTTCCCTAGGTGCACACGCGTGCCTCTGCTCATGATTTAAAGGGACTGCGGCAGGAAATGCCTCGCAGCCCTCCCTGATGATGTTATGCCTATAGCCCTGTATAAGGGCTTCTCTGCCAGTCCCTCATTGCCTTCGATAGTTGCTTTGTCACTGGAGTTCCTATACCAGCTCTTCACTCCAGAACTCTTTGTAGTTGCTGTTCTTCACTCCTTCAGGGTCTTCTTGTTTCATGTTTTTCGTCGGAGCTCCTCTATGTTCCTTGTTCCATGTTGGTCTCTTGACGGTCCTTGCATCTTTTGTTCCTGTTGTCAAGTCCTTGCTTTTTCCTGATATCAAGTCTTTGGTCACGTTCCTGATGTACCAGTCCTTGTTACCAAGTCTCGTCTTCCAGGTTTTCTCTCTCGTCTGTCTTCCATGCATGCCAGCAACATGGCCCATGTCCAGTCTACAGCAGGTTGAATAGGGTGCCTCGTGGCACAAGGCCTGTCTCCAAGTCCATCTTTGCTGGGACATGTCCTCTGTGTCCATCCTTGTTTTTAAAGTTCCAGGTTCCTAGTTCCAGTCTCATGGAGCTTGTCCAGCCAGCGTATCTCCTTGTTCCTCGTTCCAATTGATGCTTCTTGTTCCAAATGATGTTCCTCATTCTAAGTGATGTTCAAGCTTCCTTCTATGTCCAAGTCTCTAGACCAGAGTCTGCTCCACTTTTGGCGAGGTCCACGACCAGTCCTCGGGCTTTGTATAGTGCACTGCAGCACAAGGTTCGTTTGAACCTGAACCCGATCCTGAACCTGAGTCTTCATCTAGGTTTCAAGTCTTCAGTACCTTCATCATGTCCATGTTTCCGGAGTCACCTTCTATCCTCGACCTCCACCTGTTCTGATGCACAAGCTATTCCCAAGTGGCAAATCTGGAAGGGCTATCGAGTGGCCAGAGGGCCACCCCAGAAACCAGCATTTCATTGGTGGGTCTCACTCCTGTGCATGCAGGTTCAGCGAAAGCTTGAGTGTTCCAAGTCTCCAAGCTTCTGTCCAACCTGTGCCCAGATGTGCTTGCCTATCCACAGTGCAAACCTTGTCTTGCCCTGGGGTTGTGCCGTGGCCCAAGGGCTCATGCTCACCCATCATTCAGGCCTTGAGCCCAGTCACAAAATGGGTTCTAAACATAGTACAGAATGCAGGGGGCCTGTAGCTCTAAAACAAAGTTCAGAGCACAGGGGTGCACAGAGCATGGTAGCTTGTGTGAAAGGGTATGGCTCAGAAGCTGCACTGAAGAAAAAGAAAAACCCAAAGTTTAAAAGTTTCAGGTAGTGAGGAACCTGTGAGTGGGTCTGGTTGCAGGGACAGCCAGGAAGTGTTAGGCTTGTATCGGCTAACGGGAGAAGCCCAGCTGGAGGTAGATAGGGATTAAAAGTGATTTAGTTATTGCTGGTTATGCAGGCTTTTTTTTTAACCTTTTTTTTCCCTTGGAAAAAAAGAAAAGAGGAAGGAACACTGGTGCAGCAAGGCTGTGTTGAACAGGGTATGGCCTTGAAAAAGGTTCCAGAGTGGGCTGTGAGAGTGGTGAATGGAAACAGGGCAGGGCCAACTTCCAGCAAGCAAGCCACTCTGCAAGCAAGGTGTGCAGCCACAAGAAAACCTGGAGTGGAGCAGCCAGGCTACTGCAGCACCAGAATGAAGCAGTCTGAGAGCATGACTGAAGGAAGCTGGCAAACCCTGATCCAGAATCTCCAGGAGGGAAATAGAAGGTTACAAGAGAGCCTTGCAAGGAGTCAGGGGGCCTGGGCTGAGCAAAACCAGACCCAGAAAATACACCAGGCCATGGTCAAATTCTATTTGGAATAGAGCTTCATGGCCTTGTCAAAAAGTGGTGACACAGAGTGCCCAGAAGGGGGCAGCGGGCTGCAACATCTGTTGGCTAGAGGATGGCGCTACAGGTAGTCCTGAGGAAGACCCTGTAGGGTGGCCAAACACTACCAGGAGTCCAGAGACTACTCCCATGAGAAGCCCTGAGAAGAGGACGGTGAAGAAGCTGAGAGAGGGGTCACAGAGAGCCCTGGAGATGGCAACACAGACATCCCAGTAGGAGGCAGTATTGGGAAGATGGAAGTCGGCACTACGGGAGATCCCAAAGAAGACCCAGTAGGGCGCCCAAACACTAATGGTGGTCCAGAGACAACTCCCGTGAGAAGCCCAGAGAGAGAGAGAGAGAGAGCACTGCAAGGCAAGTGAGAGATGCCATGGAGAGCCCAGAGGGTGGAGCTGCAGAGTGTACAGAGGTGGAGACTACAGAGAGCCCAGAGGGAGGTGCTACAGACTTTACAGACAAGGAAATCACGGAGAGCCCAGAGGATGGCCCTGTGGAGACTCCAGCAACGAAGGATACAGAGGAGCCAAGGAGGGGCTCTACATCAGAAATACCAGCTACCAGGAAGTGGATGCAGCTGGTTATAGAGGAACATAAGAAAATGCCATACTGGGTCAGACCAAGGGTCCATCAAGCATCCTGTTTCCAACAGTGGCCAATCCAGGCCATAAGAACCTGGCAAGTACCCAAAAACTAAGTCTATTCCATGTTACCATTGCTAATAGCAGTGGCTATTCTCTAAGTGAACTTAATAGCAGGTAATGGACTTCTCCTCCAAGAACTTATCCAATCCTTTTTTAAACACAGCTATACTAACTGCACTAACCACATCCTCTGGCAACAAATTCCAGAGTTTAATTGTGCGTTGAGTAAAAAAGAACTTTCTCCGATTAGTTTTAAATGTGCCCCATGCTAACTTCATGGAGTGCCCCCTAGTCTTTCTACTATCTGAAAGAGTAAATAACCGATTCACATCTACCCGTTCTAGACCTCTCATGATTTTAAACACCTCTATCATATCCACCCTCAGTCGTCTCTTCTCCAAGCTGAAAAGTCCTAACCTCTTTAGTCTTTCCTCATAGGGGAGTTGTTCCATTCCCCTTATCATTTTGGTAGCCCTTCTCTGTACCTTCTCCATCGCAATTATATCTCTTTTGAGATGCGGCGACCAGAATTGTACACCGTATTCAAGGTGCGGTCTCACCATGGAGCGATACAGAGGCATTATGACATTTTCCGTTTTATTCACCATTCCCTTTCTAATAATTCCCAACATTCTGTTTGCTTTTTTGACTGCCGCAGCACACTGTACCGACGATTTCAATGTGTTATCCACTATGACACCTAGATCTCTTTCTTGGGTTGTAGCACCTAATATGGAACCCAACATTGTGTAATTATAGCATGGGTTATTTTTCCCTATATGCATCACCTTGCACTTATCCACATTAAATTTCATCTGCCATTTGGATGCCCAATTTTCCAGTCTCACAAGGTCTTCCTGCAATTTATCACAATCTGCTTGTGGTTCCCCAATCGGTCCATAAAGCTCCATCGAGGTAGAGTTTGAACCTGGAGCCAGCAAACGACTTAGTTAAAAGACTGGGGATGTGTACTGCGTGAATGGCACACTGGGTGGTGGTTGTGACGTGATTGACGGTAACCATAAGATGGGATGAGCATGTCACAAGCTCCCTGTTCCCAGGCGTAACTAGTGGGAAGCCAAAGGAGGGGGACTGGGAGGTTTTGGTCTCTCCTGGATGAGATCCAGGAAGGAGTATGGATGCTTGGCCCAATGAGTCCAAGATGAGGGGAGGGGTATGTGAGGGGTAGTGTTCCCCTATTTACCTGTGCAGGACCAGGCTGGTCCAGCTTAAATGTCTTAAGGAGAATATGCTCTATGGGCGGGATCCTGAAGTGCAGGTGGAGCTCAGAGGGCATAACCAGAGACTGGGGAATAAGAGCTGGGATCCAGTTGGGGATAAGCAGACCAGGCCCAGGTCTCCGGGAGGGAAGCAGCTCTTGTAATGTAACTCTGTCCAAATACTGTGATAAGACGAAGCAGTACAAACTGTGAGTAGAGAGAGTACACTGTCTGACTGAAACTGTGCATATGATTGAAGCTGTGAATAAAGATTATGTTTTAAGAAAGGTTAGGGTCTGACTAGTTCATGTCTCCAGGCTTCTGGAAATCTCTGCTTGTTCCCAAAATGCACACCAGTAAGTATTTTGTAAGCAGTGTATGCGGATCTTAGGCCTGTCAGTTTCCCGGATAGATGGGACAGGTTTGAACAGCGTGGCCTGATTGGCCATAGTACATGCATAACCCCATGTGTTTGCAAAAACATCTTTCTTTAGAAGTTAAATGACTTCGCCCTAGTTGCATAGGCTCATCTTCTTCTAAGGGAGCAGACGGTAGGCTTGAGGCAATTGGCACAGGTTTAGGACGGTTAGCTCCCGGGACGGGCTTCCGAGGACTCTTAACCTCTTGAGTTCGGGCTCGAATACAACGGTCAATTCTCCCAGCCAGTTCCATAAGAGACTCAAGGGTATCAGGCAGATCGTGAGCCACTAGTTCGTCCTTTAAGCAAGAGTTGAGGCCCTCCATGAAGATAGCACGTAAACATCCAGTGTCCCAGTGTAGTTCGGATGCTAAATTCTTGAATTCAGTCACATGGTCTGTAAGCGGCTTATTACCTTGCTGGAGATTAAGCAGAGCAGATCCAGCGATGGTCTGGCGAGCCGGGTCATCAAAGACAGACTTGAAAAGTTTCAGAAATTCTGATAGGTCATTCAGGATAGGATATTCACATTCCCATAACTGTGAAGCGCAAGCCAAGGCTCTTCCTTCAAGTAGAGATAGGATATAGGTGGTCTTGGAAGCTTCTATGGGTAAGAGGGTTGGATGTAATGAAAAATGCATACTGCATTGGTTGACAAACCCTCTACAAATCCGTGCTTCGCCCGTGAAGGCATGCATAACGGTACGGTGGTCTTGACAGTCACCACCGGCGACATCAATTCTTTCACTGGAGTTGCCGAAGTATTCAGTTGTGCATATAACTGATAGAAGGCGGCAGCCAAGCTTTCCAGAGACTTGTGTTGCTCAGTGATCCGCTGGGCTAGGCCAGGAATGGCCTGCAAGGCTGCGAGCTGAGCTGAGTCCATGGAGTTAGCAATCTGTTGGGTTTGTGGCATATTTGTGGATTCTTGGTCGAAGTGGTGATGACTCCTCCCATGGGGAGGGGCCCCATGGGGAACCACAACGATTGGCTAGACTCTTAGTAAGCAGACACTGAGAAAAGAAAGCTTTATTATACTGCTGTTGATAAGGTTGAATCTTGCCCAAGGAATGGACAGTACTGTAGTCCAGCGATATTACAGTAAGCTCAGACAATCTCTGTAGTAGATGGTCTCACCCAGATGTAGCAAAGGTCTGATAGTGTTCCGCAGCGCGGGATAGGCCATGAACCTGAAAGGAGGAATAGGAAGAGCTGGAGCATAGTAAAACTCACAGAGTGGCAGTGTTGATAAACTTCCTTCGATAGTAGAATGAAGAGAAGGACCCGTGGTCCGAGGTGCAGGATACCCTGAGCAGAATAGGCCCTCGAGGAGTGAGTACCTAGGAGAGCTGAAGGTTCCTGAACCTTCGGGGTTCAATTGCCTAACCTTAAGAACACCCGCGGGTGTTCTTAAGGTTAGGCAATTGAACCCCGAAGGTCATATAGAAGCAAGAGGCCCCCGAGGAGCAGATACCCAGAGCTTCCGTAGAAGCGAGATACCCCGGAGGGTAGAGAGGAATCCAAGTGAGCAGCATAGAAGTGGTCAGAGTAACAAAACCGAAGTCCTTGCTAACTCATTGTATTGGAGCGGAGGTTTAAATACCCGGAGGTACTGACGTCATGCGATGGGGCTGCCCCCAGGGTTCCCGCCATGACGTATTCAAAAAAGTAGGCAGCGTGCGCACATGCCCTAGGAGGCCTCAGGAAGAAGCATGGCGGACAGGGACGCCCATGCTGTCTCGGAGACGCCGAGGGTTTCAGCAACCAGCAGCGGAGGCAGCCATCCTTCCAAGGGAGGAGGAAAAGGGTAGAAGTGAGGTGAGGCAGAGCGGTCGCAGCCATCTGCGACCAATGGTCGCAACAAGTGAAATCCATGAAGAGGTGGATGTGAGTAATATGACTCGATATAGTCTACCAGAGAGATAAGAGGTGAACCATTGTAAAGGCTTCTGTCTCAGCCCAATTTGCGCAAATTGGAAGCACGGGATTTTGTGGTTAAGGGTATCAAAGGCAAAAGAAAGGTCTAACAAGACCAAAATAAAAACTTGTACCATTGTCAATATCCCTAATCTCAAAGTCTTAATACAATTTCAGTACTGAATTTTGGCTTAAAATCAGATTGGTAATTATCAAATAGAGAATTGTCATCCAAATCCTGCTGTAATTGTTTAAAGACCGCAGATTCAACAGCCCTTGTAAAAATGAACTGAAGGAAATTGGCCTGTAATTTAAATCTGATCTATCAGCATGTTGTTTTTTTTAATCAGTGGGAGAACTGAGGCTCTTTTAAGAAGAGGAGGTACCTGTCTCAAATGAAAGATTAATTAAAGATGCAAGTGGCACACCACTATCAATCATGGATCTCATAACTGTGGTACTTACTGCAAGGTAATAAGGGACAGGTAGGAGGGATTCTTCTTTTTGACAGTCTGCATAACATCATTTGAACTAACTTGTTGAAAATCAGACCAAGAAGAAGAACAAGTATCATTGGGTCATAAATCTCCAGGAAAGGGAAGGAATGAAAATGTAACATTTAAATTAGGAATTTTAGCTTCAAAATGATTTGCAAAATTGTGGTACTCCCCACAGTTTAGTTAATCCTGCAAGAACTAAATATGGCTCTTAGTAAATATGGTGCTTATTTTGACTGAAAGTTTTCCTAAATTAAAGCTCCTAAAACTCATCATTCCACCTTCCGCATTACCAGATCACTTGATTTGAAAATCCCATTGTATAAATTGTGTAATTCAAACAGAAGCACAGCAGGAAATTATTTAAAAATAAAAATATCACTTGTAGTACTGAAATACACCGAAGGTAGCATTGAAGAGAAGATAAAAACATATGAAACACCATGTCCTCCGTTTTGCATTGCTGCGTGCCTGCTACTATGAATAAACACTGTACAAAGAATGGCAGCAAATGGTGAACTAATACATTGTTCATTCACTTGAAAGTACACGAAGGAATCTTCCATTATAAAATCGTTTGTCAAAGAGGAACGAGAAGTTTAATGGAGCTAAAACTACAATAATACAATACCTCTCTACTAAACTTAACATGTGCAATTCCATTTTCTATGTATCCTGTGCCAGTCCCGCTGGGATTCTGTCCAATAAAACAGCATCCCCCTGAAAAATAGCACTGAGGTTGTTAAATATCACCACTGATCTAGAGGAGCCCAAACTCCCTTATCATTTTCCTACAGCATCAGTTATTGAATGAATAAGTCTGCTAAAGACTAGAGAAGAGCAACAAAAATTATAAAGGGGATGAAACGGCTCATTTATAGAGAGAGGCTGAGGAGGTTAGGGCCATTCACCTTGGAGAAGATGGGATAGGACAGAGATTTATAAAATCAGGGCGTATAATAGAGGCTTATAAAATTATGAGTGGAGTGTAGCAGATAAAATTCGAATAGTTATTTGCTATTTCAAAAAGTACTAAGACTTGGGGACGTTCCATGAAAGTAACAGTAGCAGATTTAAAACAAATTGGGTAAAAGTATTTTTCACTCAACGCACAGTCAAGCTGTACAATATATTGCTGGAGGATGTGTTCAAGGTATCTGGGCTAGCTGGGTTCAAAAGGGGTTTGGACAAGTTCCTGGAAGAAAAGTCCAAAAACAATTGTTATCCCGGTAGACATGGTAAAAGCCATCACTTATCCCTAGGAGTGAGCAACAAGAAACGGGATCTGCCAAGCACCCGCTAGTAACCCGGGATCTGCCAAGCGGGATCTGCCAAGCACCAGCTAGTAACCCGGGATCTGCCAAGTGGGATCTGCCAAGCACCCGCTAGTAACCATTGTCAGAGATTGGATGCTGGATTCGACCCAGCACGAGACATCTTATGTTCTTATAGACAAAAAAATTAAGAAAGTAAATTTGAAGAAAAGTTTATGCATGATGAAATCAACAAATAGTTTCTAACTGTCCATCCTCACATTGTGCAGTAAAGAAGATTTTCAGTAAATCAAAACATGAAGAAAAGGCAGATTAGCTAAAGGTCAACATTAAGCTGGAAGCTCATGTACACCTAAGTACAATCAGTAAGAAATTCAACCATTGCGAAATACCTTTGGCCACTGTCAGTACAATGATTCCATTATGAAGCAGCTGTACATCATGTGCTTCCTTCTTCCTGTGTAACAGATTCCATTTTTAAAATAGCCTGTTTCGCAAGCAACATGAACTTAAGGACTATTAGCAGTTCTTCTGCACAGAAGCATTTTGGGATCACTTGTCTCCACCGAATGCCAGTCAAACTAGATGCTGGAACTAGAGGTGCTGAGGATGCAATGCAAGCTTCCTGGCTTGCAAAAGAGCTGATGAGATGGACCTAGCTGAGCTCTCCTTGATAGCTTTCAGCACTCCTGCAAACCAATTGGTTTACGAAAATCCTTATAGCATGATAAGCTAGGAGAAATTTCTTGTACAGGCTTAAATGTTGAACTTGCTAGAGAAAAGTATGACTCAGCCAGTGGCACAATTTCCAGCAGCCCAGCTCATCTCCTGTCTAATCTAGTCAACTACTCCTGCATCCCATGCCCCATAATTCCCTAATTTACCACAATAACAAGGATTCCGAAAATGCATTGCCAAAACATAAGAATTTTACATTAACAATACAACATAACCAAATTCAATACAACATCATTATTAAGGAATTGCTGCAATATATGTAGCTTTGCAAAAGAGCATCCAAGACTGAGACCATGAAAAAGTGAAGATACAAAGCAACATCATTAAAATGTTTACGATTACTACAAACATCTCCCAGGGCATTTTTATCCCACTTGTCCAAAGCAGGGGTCGGCTGCAGAAGTCCAGTTCTCTCCTAACATCTACATATGCAGTGGCTATTAGAAGCCACTCCCCTTGTTTCTCTGTCTTTTCACAACTTCGTGTTTTCACTATCAGAGGATAGGCAGAGACCCCACTTTGTTCATTAAAGAGGAAGATGCCTCAAACTCCCTGTGATTCTGCTTTTTGCCCAATTGATGGGGGAGGGCTAGCCCCATCCTGGCATAGAATCTGAAGCCTGGACAAATTGCCATTCTCCCAAAACAACCAGGTAACGCGCACACACAGCTATGATGCTGGCAATGAGGGGGCCATGGTCCCCTCACCACATGCCACAAGTTTCGGCTGTATGCCCCAACTGAGTACCCCACAACTTCCCTATTCTGTAAAAGAAAGGGAGGAGAATCTCAAACGACCCACCTGGTAACCTAGCGGAGAATCCAGAGGGGGGGACAGCGTGACAAGACAAGAATTTCTTTTTTGGTCCGGAGTGAGGAGGAAGGTAGCAAGGGCAACTGATGATGGATCTAAATGGCCTTACAGGTCACCAGGCCTGCCCCGGTCCCTGCTGTCCTCTTCCTCTCCCCTTCGCCCTGCTTGAATGGATGGACCTTCCCATTATCTGACTCCTTGGGTCACCCAGCACTGCAGTGCCCCTTCGCGCATGAGAAAGGGCTAGGTAGGGGCGCAGCAGTGGCCTGGGCAACGTATCTAAATTGTGGCATGCAGCCCAGCTATGTGTCAGGGCCCGGCTCCGTAGTAACACAATTACCACGGCGTAACTTGTTCTCTTCTTTTGCCAATATGGGGGGGGGCAGGGACAGAGAAGGATCAAAGCGTCCCCAATAACATATTTCCTACCAACTCCCTCAAAGGTACAGGACAAAAACACCGGGACGCTTGATATTTATCTGTTATTTCTGTTCCAGTGCTGATCCAATTATTATGCATGTCATTTCTTTACATAATAGAGGTTTGTGAGGGGAATCCATTATAAAGAAATTAAAATCCATAACGTAATGAGAAAATGTATTTCTGTTAGAGATCGATATGAGCAGCATCGGTCAGTCAATTAATATTTCTGTACAGAACATTAGGCAATCTTCCAGTACTGCAGCCCTGCCATGACTCTTACAATTCCAAGACAAGCGCTATTAGAAACATTGCATTCTCCACGAATAAAATGTCAACTACATTTCCTCTTTATTCATTCATAGATCACCCAAGAGTCTCTGGCTTCTCTTGACTTTCTCCTGCTGCCTCTTCTACTGTTTCCTTGCATTAGTCAGGGATGTAGCAAGACATGGGCTCTGTGTTCACGAGAGGACGCATATCTGAGCAAGATTGGTGCAGGACAGGCCTAGCGAACCTCATAAAACTGGACAGTCCACAAACATTAATTGCCCACAGTATCAGATGAGGAAAATACTTGTGAAGTGCCCCTAAACACTAGACCTCTGTGTCAATTCACAGTTCACGTCTACTGCCGAATAGTTTTGCAGGCTGTCACCCATCCCAAATTGAAGAGTAAGATAAGAGATGAAATGTTATTTAACACCAAATGCAACATCTTTACGTAATAAAAACGTGCGTTGCAAAGATTATACTGGTGTATGTCATAACTGACTAACCTGCATTGAGACTTTGACGGTGGACAGGTAGCAGAGGCAAGTGTGAGACCTAGAACAGTGCTTCTCAACCCAGTCCTCAGGGCACACCTAGCCAGCCAGGTTTTCAGGAGATCCACAATCAGGCTCCTCACCACAATCAAGGTGAGGCGGCCACTTCAGGCGGCAAACGTCTGAGGCGGTAAAAAGTACCCAACCCCCAACCGCAAAAAAAAACCCACCTCTGTGGCAGCTGCCTCACCCAGCATGCAGTTACAAATGTCCGCGGTTCCAAATGGCGAGTGCCCATAGGCAGGAAGAAGGTGATGGCAGTGATGCGAAATTGAGAGCTGCCCACAGAGATCCCGAGCCCTGTGGGCAGGAAGAAGACGGCGGCCTGAAACCGTGACCTGCCCGTGGAGATCCCAAGCCCCGCGGGCAGGAACAAGATGGAGGCAGCGGTGCGAAATTGGGACGTCCCCCCACAGGCAGGAAGAAGACAGCAGCTTCACAAAATTATGACATGTCTCGTGGCCACAAGGACCCCAGGCCCCGCGAGCAGAAAAAGAAACCTCAGGCCAGTGCAGAGTTATGATGGGAATCCCGCTGGCACGAAGAAGAAGAGACCCGGTCGGTAGGGTGTGAGGGATGGAAAGAGATGGGGGTGAGTGAGAGGGAATGGAATGGAGTGGTATAGAAGGGGAGGGAGAACTGAGTGTATGTGAGAGCAGGGAGAGAAGGGAAGCAAAGGGGGCTGAGTGCGTGAGGAGGATGAAAGAGAAAGTGGGGTGACTGAGAAAGAAGGGAGGGGTTTGAGAGAACCTGCGAGTGAGTGCGTGAGTGCATGTGTGTGCGAGAATAAACACGTGTGTTAGAAAGTGTGTGTATATGAGACAGAGTGGGCAAAGTTTGTGTGCAGCCCCTTTCCCCCACTCATCCAGGACAATGTCACGGTGACTGGAAATCAAAAGTTCCCAAGCATGGAAAGCTGGGAATTTTTTTTATCCTTATTAGTTGTAATTATTGGATGTTATTTGATGTGTCTGCTGCTGTTTGAAATATTTTGTTATTGGGAACGTTTTAAAAATGTTTATATTAATTAAATTATAGAATGCTATTCTATTTGTTGGATATATTGAAATATTTATTTTTATTAGTATGGTTTTATTATTATGATTGATGTTTTATATTTCCTGATTTTATTGTTTTATGAGGAATGGTGGTTTCTGTTTTTCCATTGTTTCACAGCACGCACAAAGTCTGGCTTTTTGTGATTTACAGTTCAGTTTTTGTCTGCACGCATCTGGTCATTTTATTCTATATTTGGTGAGGGTCTGTGTGACAAAGTGAGGGATTCTGCTACTGTGTAGTTTCTGTGTAGGGATCTATAGCAGTCTGTCTTGTTCTGTTTTCTAAATAGGAGATGTACTGGTGTTTTAGGGCCTGGTGTAATGTTTGCAGTGTTGCATGTTCATGGGTAGGGTTTTTACTGCAGTGCATATAACTATTATATCCATGTTGTAAGCGATATTTTTCTGTTAGAAGACTGTACTTTGAATGTCCTTTTTCATGTAAAATCTGTTAATGCATAATTTTTAATTATGTGTTGTGTGAGCGGGGACAGGCACAAGGCTGTAGAGTTTGTCAAGCACCTAATGTCCTTGCACCGGCCCTGAGAAGAGTGCGTCACGCACAGACCCTCCGCAGTCACCCATCTCTCACTTTCCCCGGGTGCTAATGCTGGAAAAGGTTGGGAAGCAGATGGTAGGGTTGCCAGGAGTGTGGCAGGGTTACCAGTTTCCTAAAAATATCACCGCCAGTCTTATCTGCCGTACCTCTGGGAACTCCGACCCCCCTGCCTGGCCACTTCTCCAGCATTTCAAATCATCGACAGGGCAAGACTCCAAGAGGTGATTTAACCTGTGTCATGCCTCGAGGGGGGGGGGGGGGGTAAGAGCGTCATCTCTTTCCTTGCCTCAGGCAGCAGATTGCCTTGAGCTGCTTCTGTGTCCACAATGAACATGCATGAGAGAGATTTAAGAACATAAGAAATTGCCATGCTGGGTCAGTATAAGGGTCCATCAAGCCCAGCATCCTGTTTCCAACAGAGGCCAAATCAGGTCACAAGAACCTGGCAATTACCCAGACACTACGAAGATCCCATGCTACTGATGCAATTATTAGCAGTGGCTATTCCCTAAGTAAACTTGATTAATAGCCGTTAATGGACTTCTCCTCCAAGAACTTATCCAAACCTTTTTTGAACCCAGCTACACTAACTGCACTAACCACATCCTCTGGGAACAAATTCCAGAGCTTTATTGTGCATTGAGTGAAAAAGAATTTTCTCTGATTAGTCTTAAATGTGCTACTTGCTAACTTCATGGAATGCCCCCTAGTCCTTCTATTATTTGAAAGTGTAAATAACCGATTCACATCTACTTATTTATTTATTGTGGAGCTCCTGAAAACCTGACGGGCTAGGTGTGCCCCGAGAACTGGGTTGAGAATCACTGACCTGGAGGAAAAGGGAAGCAGCAGAACTGGTTGTCCACTGTTGTTCCTAGTGAGAATGGTGGTATTAACACTGCTGGATAAAGGCAGGATGCAGCACCTATGCCTAGAAAATTACTGGGGTAAGGCGGAAGTTTGGAATTATCACTGCAACAGCCCCAGCTAGCCTTGCAGAGGAAAGGAAGTATTTGAAGGAGGATAAAGAACCTGTTAAAGGTAAGGCCGATGCAAGAGTATTTGGCTCCAGCACATCTCTCCTTTCTTTGATGGTATTGGTTCTAGCACAACAATCCCTGTTGGCTTCATGCTGGTGGAATTTTACTGCCCCCTCCCCAATTTTGGTGCTCTAGGCAATCACCTAGTTTGCCTAATGGAAGCTCCGGCCCTGAAGACCCCATGCAGGTACGGGACTGTCTGGCAAACGTCCTCCTGACTTTGTCAAAAAAAAACCAACAAAGCGCACTCTCGTTTGTAGGCAAGAGCCCGTCGCCATCGGGTCCATGGAGGAGATCACGCAGCTGTGGGCACTCGACGAGACGCTCTGCCTATTCCTCATCCCTATGAACCTTCCCCTTGTTTTAAAATATAGGCCTCTTCTTTTATGGCTTGTGCAGTGGGAAGACCTGACAGGTCTGTACGGGAATAGTGAGATGACTCCTCTCCTCCATGAGACCCTGAGTCTCAGAGTTGCATCTTGGGCAGGTGGAGCGCCCTAAGCCTGCATTGCCAGGGATAGGGTCCTTCCCCTGCCCTTCCTCCCTCCGTTTCCTTTGTCTTCTACCTGAGTTTTCCCGTGCTTTCCTGAAGGATCTTCTTCCACGCTGAAGCTTCCAGAGTCATATCGGGCACATATGCTGCCCGACCTTAAGTCTGGAACCTTTTTTGGCTCCAGAGAAGGTGGGCAGTGAATTGTTTGTTTGGCAAGTCCGCAAAGATTTTTCTGTGAGCCAGGGTGACTGGGATCCTTGTCCTTTGCCACGCTGGGTGTTGGCTTAAATAGATCCTTGGCAGGTCTGCTCTCTGCTGCACACACACTTGAGACACAAGTGATCCGGTCCTTGACCTCGGCTTAGAAGGTTTAGGAATGAGATTATCTCCCAGCAGGCAGCCATAAATAAGACAGGTCTTTTAAAAGGAGGAGAAAAGAATGAGAAAATGTAATCTTTTCTGAGCTAGATTGCCCTTGCTCTCTTCCCCCTATCCACCTGTGCCCTCTGACCCAGCCTTTATTTCAAGGTTGCCAACCTTGCTTACTTCCTGCGAGTTTGGGCTTTTCTTTTCTAACTATTCGCTTTTCTTTTTTTTTTCTCAATTCACAGGTTGCTATTATTGGGCGGTTTTTTTTTCTGTCAGTCGCGGTTTTTGGAGCTTGGTGGGTTGCCCGGCTGTCCCTGTGATTGGCTGCTGCCACCGATGAGGCCTGTCCACCATCAGAAGAAGAGCACGTGGGCAGACAGGCACTGAAGGCAAGCAGCAGCGTCTGGTGACCGAGGAAGATTTTATGCAGCACGGCAGGCTTGAGCGCTGAAGAGAGTGAAGCACCCAGCTGGCAACAATCAAAAAGAAGAGGTGTACCTGGAGGGGGAGGAAGGAGTTTGCTGAGAGAGGGAATGAGTGTGTGGGGGCCAGGCATGTGCTTGGGGGAGGGAAAATGTGTGTGGGGCCCAGATGTGCTTGGGGGGAATGAGTGTGTGGGGGCCAGACATGTGCTTGGGGGGAGGGAGAATGTTTGTGGGGGCCAGATGTGCTTGGGGGGGGATGAGTGTGTGGGGGGGGTTCATATATGTGCTTTGTGAGGGGGGAATGAGTGTGTGGGGGCCAGACATGTGCTTGGGGGAGGGAAAATGTGTGTGTGGGCCAGATGTGCTTGGGGAGAATGAGTGTGTGGGGGCCAGACATGTGCTTGGGGGGAGGGAGAATGTTTGTGGGGGCCAGATGTGCTTGGGGGGGGGGATGAGTGTGTGTGGGGGGGGTTCATATATGTGCTTTGTGATGGGGGAATGAGTGTGTGGGGGCCAGACATGTGCTTGGAGGGGGAATGAGTGTGAGGGGCAGTTTTTTGTTTTTTTGTTTTCACTTTGAAGGACTTACAGAGTTCAGTTGGCTGAGACTGGAGTGGGGGTGCACCAGTCAACCATACAACTGCCCTGCATGGGAGGGTGGCTGGATAGAAGCCATTACTGAATAATGAATTGTGAGTTTGAAAATGTACTTTTAGCGCATACCGGGCCGGATTTTAAAAGCCCTGCACACGTAAATCTGGCCGGATTTACACGCACAGGGCACTCGTGCGCCGGTGCGCCTATTTTGCATAGGCCACCGGCGCACGCACAGCCCCGGGACGCGCGTAAGTCCCGGGGCTTCATAAAAGGGGCAGGGAGGGGGCGTGTCCGGGGGGCATGCCCAGGGTCAGGGGGCGGTTCGGGGCAGGTCTAGGGGCGTGACGCCAGCCCGGGGGCATGGTAGAGGCCTCCGGACCAGCCCCTGGGTTGGGTGATGGCGCGCCAGCAGCCCGCTGGCGCGCGCAGATTTATGCCTGCTTTCGGCAGGCGTAAATCTGCCAACAAAGGTAAGGGGGGGTTTTAGATAGGGCCGGGGGGGGGGGGGGGTTAGGTAGGGGAAGGGAGGGGAAGGTTAGGGGAGGTGGAGGGAACAGGCAGCGCGCGCCGGTTGCACAAATGTGCACCCCCTTGCGCGCACCGACCCCGGATTTTATAAGATACGCAAGGCTACGCGCATATCTTATAAAATCCAGCGTACTTTTGTTCGCGCCTGGTGCACGAACAAAAGTACGCGCACGCGTAAATTTATAAAATCTACCCCGCTGTCTGGAACAATCTATGTAATGACATGTAATCCACAAAAATCTGATGTACATTTTAAGGAATTAAATACTATTGCAAGCCACTGTATTTCCTCCATTACACTCACAAAAGTATTTTTTTAAGTGTTTTCTGTGTGTGAATACCTTCTAATAAAAGCAGTTTTAATCTCATGTGTTTTGGACTTGTTTTCTCGGCAAATAGTTCTTGTTCTTTCATGATTACCTGGCAACCCTGCTTTATTTCCTTTGTCCTTCAAACCAGGAGTTTTTTTTTCCCTAGGCAGAGGAAGCAGCACTGGCTGGCTTAACTGCGGTTCGTCTTTCACTGTCCTCCTCAGCACCCAGTCTTCCCAGCCCGGGGATCTGCACTGTCAGCTGGGGCGGGTCTCCTCTTCCTCCTTCCCATGCACCCTGTTCCTCCTCGCGTGCGCAGACAGCAGATAGCACGAGGATTTCCTGCCCACCTTCCAGGCTCCTGCCGATGATGGAGTTTGCTGCGCCTACACGAGGAGAGCTGAGAGGTGTTTGAGCTGAGATGGGCTGATGCTTACAGCTGCCATGGCCACCTCTCTCCATTTCCGGCACACCGGCCCGATTAATGCCAGCTGTGTCTTGCTGCCATCTCCCCGGACCCCTCGCTCTCTAGGCAGCCGCCTACTCCGCCAAGTGCTTCCGCTGGCCCTGATTAAAGATACAGTCAGCAGGACAGGATTTAGGTCAGCAGAGACACAAGTGAGAGGAGAAACAGACACCAGCAATAACCAAAAGCAGATGATGCAGTGGAGGGTCACTTGTATAACTGTGCTCACATAGAATAAAAGAAATTCCCAGAGGCACTTTTTGATCATTTTGTAACAATTACCAAACAATGAGAATCCTTAATAAAAAAAAAATAAATTAGCAAAAATAAATTCTGCATTGCTTTCCTCTGTTATCCTAACATTTTCTAACAATCTGGATATGGTAAGTACTTTATAAACTCTACCCTGAGCAACAGAATAAAAAACAGCAAATGACAGTGTACAGTGTGCAGGCTCATTCAGCCAGCCCTGCCCTGGGAGTGTCACAGTAAGGGTCAATGTGCCACAGACAACAGAGAATGGAGAATCATAGCTGCAGTCAGATGTCATCAGCAAAGCCAACCACTAACGCACCCGTTTGGAAGGATTTACAATAATAGATATTGCAGTCATAGGAGCAAATGTGTGCCAATATGAATGCTGAAATATTAGAAAGTCTGAGGTGTATTAAAATAGTTTAAAATTATAGACTTCTTAAATCCCAGTTGAAAATTAATCTGTACTCACTCATTTTTTGCTTCTGTTGTATAATGCACAAAGGTTATAATGCAAATGTTGCAGCAACTTGTGATAGTAAATACATTGCCTTTGACTATCGTGAAACATTAAAAGACTGCTTTGCATTGCCTTGCCCAACCGAGCCAGTCAATTATCCACAAAGGAGCTATAACTGTCCGACCAGTCAAACATGACTTATGAGACATAATCACAATAAATCAGAATGGAGAAGGAAAGAGTGAAATTACCAAGAAATAAAATGTAGGGTGCTATAAGATGCCAGCTTCACAGATATTGATTATGAATTTATTTCTTTAATATTGTTGATCTCTCTGTACCCTGCTTGGAGTGAATTTTGGACAAGTAGGTAACAAGAATGCTTAAAATAAATGTATGGATATAGAGAGAGAGAGAGAAAGAGAGAGAGAGAGAACAAGAACCTCTATAGAAACTCACCTATCAGTTAACTATTTATACCACTGCAAGATGGGGCACTAGTATCTCGGGGTGAAGTTTGTGGGATGGGGTAGGTTTTGAGGAGAAACTTTACATGTACAGTCATAGGTACGAACAGCATCAGTGAAGATTTTATGTGATTTGGAGGGATGAAAGGTGAAAGAAGAGTAGATTTGTACCATTTACTCTCTACCTAGCTTGATTGCAGCTAGGTAGAGAGTGCATCAATGCTAGCTAGAGAGAAAATTGTACAAATCTACTCTTCTTTTACCTTTCATCATTCCAAATGACAGTAAATCTTCACTGATGGCAACTTTATTCAATTAAATTTAGATTACCTCTTTGGCCCGACCAGTCTTAGCCGGCTAACAGAGTCATTTATCAAAATGTGTTAGGGCCCTAACACATGTCATAAGGTGTCTAAATATCTGAACACAAGCTGGCATGCAAATTTTAATTTTAGTATGCAAGTGGGAGGAGTTAATGCAAATTAAGGTGTGATACCACATTCCACGATAGATTAACACACACTAATGCAGGAATTAATGTCAGAAATAAATACACCTCTTTTTTTGTGGTAGAAGGGAAAAAGGTTTTTATAACTTGATCGCGGCCTTTATCACGATCACGGCTATTATCCCACACTATAAAATGAGGCCTTCTATCAGACACACTACCACATCCTTCTGGGCCAATAAAAATACCTTTTCTTACCTGGTCTGTCTTCCTAAACCTATTAAGTTTGTGGTAGGTTTACTTGCTGGGGGGATACTGGTTGCTTCAGGACGCTCGTCGCAGAACACAACGAAAACAACAACCACAAAATCTGGCAAAGGAAGTTCCAGCACCTCCTAGGGAAGTCCCTGCACTGGAGCCTAAGGGAGAGGATCAGGGCCCACGACAGCACCTGGCACGCAGGCGGCCACGGCGGATGAGATATAGGGAGCCCATCTTTCCTCCATGAGCCTCATTGCTGGGCATGCCAGAGGATTATGTGGTTAGCAGGTATCACCTCAGCTCTCAGGCTAACCTGGAATTATATGAAGAAATCTGATCTGGATCAGGTCACGAAAGTTCCCATTCTATACCGGACCTCACCAAACTATGGTCCACCCTGCATTTCCTGGCATCTGGCTCCTTCCAGATGACAATAGGGGTCATCAGGGGAATGTCCAAAACCACTTTTTCCCGCTGTCTGGGCCAGGTCATACAGCTGTATCTGACCGCTTTAATCGCTACATAGCGTTTCCTCAGGACAGGCAGGACTTGATGGAAATGAAAAGAGGCTTTTATGCCATAGCTAACTTTCCCAATGTTTTGGGAGCTATCAGCTACAGCCACTTAGCCATCATCCCACAGAAGGCTCTTCCACTCCATCAATGTGCAAGTGCTCTGTGACGCTCGAATGTGTATCTTCGACACGGTGGCCAGGTACCCGGAAGCCGCACATGATTCCTTTAGACTTAGGCAATCGGGCCTCTTTGACATTTTTAGGACGGCCTCTATGGTGACGGTTGGCTCGTAGGCAAGAGAGATGCTTCTTTCTCTATTCCCTCTCTGGCTACGTGTTTGCAGCAAATGACAATTGCATGGGGGAGGGGGCTGTAGGGGATGCAACAGCATCGTTGACATGACAAGCGCTTGTACAGTTAGATCCTACACAGCATTGCGCCAGGGCCTGGCTTTCTCTCCCCATGCTTGAGAGGCCTGCTAATCTTGTGAGGCCAAACAGTGCACTTGCCATAAAGCTTTATGTGTGAGCAGCCACTACATGCTTTCTACGGGTTCACTTTAAATAGTGGCCTTTTCCAGTCCTCCCATTTGGAGCAGTTGAAATCTCACTGGCTAATCACAACCTTTAAGTGTCCATACTGCTGGTTCTCGCAGATCCAGCGTGCCCTCTTAGTGAAGGTTCATCCAGGATGTAAGGCACAGTTTGTCTTGCCCATCACACAGGTAAACCAGAAGCCAGTGGCCTGTGCATTTTTGGGCCTAGCATATTTCCTGTGTCAGAGCTGACAGATTTGTATCTCTGGAGGACATACTGCACAGCAGCCAGGGACTTGCACATTCAGACCTTGAGGCACAGGTTTTTCTGCTAGGACAGGTGTGGCAGCTCTGATGTACTGCTTCAGGGTTTGATGACTTATTAATGAGTAGCCTTAGCTTGATTGTGAGGGGCTGCCACACATTTGGTGGAATCCCCAGATGCAGTTTCCTAGTTTGGAAGATCTGACACAGATTAAGCTAGAGCTAAATAGTGTTTATATAAGGGCAGATTTTTAAAATTATGCGCGGGGGTATATTTGTGCGCACACAAATGTACATCCGATTTTATAACATGCGCACACTGTCGCGCACATGTTATAAAATCCGGGGTCGGTGCGCGCAAGGTGCACACTTGTGCACCTTGCGCGCACCGAGCCCTAGGGGAGGCCCGATGGCTTTCCCCGTTCCCTATAAGGCCACTCCAAAATCGGAGCGGCCTTGGAGGGAACTTTTTTTTTGTTCCCCCCCCCCCTCCACACACACACTTTTCCCTCCCTTTCCCTATCTAGCCCACCCCCAGCCCTACCTAAATCCCCCCTACCTTATTTTGTTGAGTTATGCCTGGCAGGCGTAACTTGCGCGTACCGGCTGTCTGCTGGCGCGGTAGGCCCCCAACACAGGCCGTTGTGTCGGGGCACTCGGCCACGCCCCCAGACCATCGACATGCCCCCGGACCATGGTCCCGCCCACACCCCGCCCATTTTTGCAAGGGGGGATTTTAAGGGTTACGCGCGTAACCCTTTTAAAATCCGCCCTATATTGTCACATAAAAATGTTACATGGACTTAGGGTAGGGAAATAGGCTTTTAATGCTCAGGCTAAGCTACATGTTAGCTTCTATTGTCTTATAGCATGCTGTGGGTTGCCAGCCATATGTCAAAGTGACGGTGATGTGAATGATGCACCCATTCTGCCTTTGGCACAGGAGATTTGGGATATGGTTGCAGGACGTGTCTTCTCAACCCTGTTGGTATTCCCAATATGCCAGCAGAGATGAGGTACAACAAGACTTTATGTTCTATGCGTTGTGTCATATAACACAACTTCAAAGTTCTCAAAAGTAGATTTCACTGTTTGTACAAAACGGAGGGAGCTTTAATGTATGTCCCACTGAAAGTAGGAGATACAGGGCTGCTCTGCTGTGTATTCCATAATCTCGCTGAACACCATGGGAATCCAATGGAGATACTTCCTGATCTACCCCCAGATCCCCCATTGTGCAGCGGCAGAAGCCGAGGACACCACACTGAGTGGCAGCCAGCCTCGGCAAAGCCTCGTAGAACACTATTTTCCCTGTTAGGCCTCAACTACCCATTCCCCTTCTATGGAAGGGAGGCCAGTAGTGTTTTGAGCTACTCTCCTCTCTGTCATCCTTTTTTTGACTCACTGCTCCTCTGTCTAGGTCAGTGAGTAACAGAAACCATGTATGCCTAGTTACGCTTCATCTTGACAATGGAGCAGTAGATTGTAGTGGAAAAATTATAGCCAAAGTAAAGATAACACCAAATACATGTGGCTGGCTTAATGTTTTCTGACTGATAGTGAGTCTAAAAGAGGCATGTGTTGCAGTTGTGTTCGTGTAGAACTGCCAGCACAGTGTACATAACTTGGCCTAGCTTGCAGCATTTTGCTTAGCCGGCCTACCCTTAGGACCCTGTCCTAGCCCTCACATGTGAGTAAGATAGTGCCATAGGTGAGATGGAACTCCAGCTGGGCCTTGAACATGGAGAGCAACAGTTCTAGAAATCCTATAAATCACAAGTAGCTCTGACGCTTAAAGGCACAGCCTAAAGCTACAGGTTGACAGTTTAAAATATCAGTCTCTAGAGTTGCCATTTTTCAGCCTCATCCCACAGCTGACAACCATGTGCATGTGAAGTTATGCACCTGTACTTGGGATGCTTTGTGCCACATGGGCCTGCAAAGACACTGCTGACAGCACTGCTTCCGCTGTTTCAGAGTCAATGCTGACTTCAGAGTGCTCACCTAGCACGCCTTCAGTTACAGGCTTTAATAAAGCGCCTGTCAAAGGTTGTGGCATTCCCACAATGCTCACAGGTCATTGCAAGCTAGCATACCTCTCTGGGGTTGCATTCACCCATACACAGATGCAGCCTGCTACTCCTATCTAGGCAAAATGTCAACTATCATGGACAGATGGTGTCGGCCTTTGCCGTTGGGCTGTCATATTGGTTATGTTAGCTTCTCGGGGAGGCTAGACAAGGATGCTGGTCAGACTGTGTGAAGGCAGGATTGGGAATCAGAGGTGACTTTCAAATACAAGTGAAGGCATAATCAGATAGTATTATGCCTTCACTTGTATTTGAAAGTCACCTCTGAAATGTCAAGGCAGAGTCTACTTTCTAATTCTCTAATAGCAGCCATATGTCTCCTAAGAAAAGGTTCACATCATTGGACCCAATGCAAAGATGTGGTAGTAGGTATCTTCCTTGCCTGACATGTCACAGGTTGCCTTTATCAAATATGTAGATATCACGGTGCTGCAAGGCCCTTGGCCGGTGCAACTCAGGGTTAGTCATGTAGTGCTGCTGTATGTATGTGCCTAGAAAATGTGCAGAGTAGTTTGTTGCAATAACTAGTATCAGTTACACTCCTGATGCTATCTGTGGCCACCCTTAAAGCACATAGGCTAAGGTCTCCAGTGGTGAACAGCTTGCAGAATGGTCAGTTCCCAAGGTGAGTCCAGTGTTTTATAGTTGGAGGCCCTTGCTGTTCCACATGGCTGCTGTGACTTATGGCCAAGGTGGAGGAATTGCTGTCCTATAGGCTGTGTCTCATATTGTATTTGTCAGTTTTACAGTTTGTGGTCAACAAGGCAGATGTGCTCAGTCATCAGCTCTGTGTATAGCATAAGGTGTTGTCAGCTGATGACCTCATGAGCCTACATCCTGCCTCATTCTGAAACCTACCATTGTGCTGATTGTATAGGCCAACTGCTCCCAGAGGTCTCATGTGTTTGGCATGATGGCATGATGTGTTGGTCTCTTGCAAAACAAGCATTTAGTGCCAGCTGAGAGCTTCAGGGGCCCAGATAGGTACCTCTGACAAAGTGCTTATCATATATGCTTCTCACAGATGTGTGTCATGCTGGCAGGTGTAGATAATCTTCTGTGCGTAGTTAGGACTCTAACTTCCTCATTAGCAGTTATGGACCAGGCTGCCACAGACATCAATGATGGTTTATTAGAAATAGGGCAGGAACCTAAACATTGGCCATGTATAGGAACACAAAGTGTAGGAGGTAGCCTGTGCCCAACTATGGGCCAATGGTTATGTGTCAGTGTGTGAGTCTGGGTGAGTGATGTGCTGTGTTAGCCTCTCTCTAGATCTGTGTCTCGGGGTGATGTTGGCCTCATTGTTCCCTCTAGTATGCAATGTGTGTGTATCCATTATGCACACACTGCCTTCAGACACCAGTGATCCTGTGCTTCCACTCTTTACAAGGGGTGCCTCAAGAAATATGATTGTATCAGACAGGGAAAAAATGGCCTGACACATAGTCAAATAACCTTCCACCTAGGGCTCACACAATTTATTCCTTGTGACAAGTGGGGGAGGTTGTGAAACTTGCCAGCGTTAGATCTCAGATATGGTGTGTCACATTTCTGGATGAGTAGATATCTGCCTGTAGTATATACCTTCCACCCCCCCCCCCCCCCTCGGGTCCTGAGGCTCTTTCACCTAGTACCTGGAGTGGGCCTAATTGTCCTGTTATTTTGGGGTGTGCATGGTTCCAAGAGCTACATCTGCATGGGAGGGTTAGCTGTTTTGGGGTGGGTGGGCCTTCCAGTACTCCTATTAGAGGTTCCCTTTTATGATACAGTGGCCTACTTATCCTCCTCTCTGTAGAACATATCCTGTGTACTCAACATAGAGGCTGCCACACCAGGCCACATCATTTGAGACTTACTCTGCCATATGTCTAGGCTGGTAGGTCAGGCCTCCAATGATTCTAACATATGTTTTATGTGCATATACAGAAGTGGTAACCACAAAGGTATCAAAATTACAGAGGGTACTATTTTCAGTTTCCCTACTCTTCAAATGCACCAACACATAAAGAGAAACACTGCTATTTCATGTAAATATTTTTTACATACATTGATTATATCAAAAAACATTTATTCTATAAAGAACTCAACCTATCTAAACAATTAAAAACTGTCTATCTCAAACATATATCATGCACACCATTAAAAACATGTAATTGTATATATTAATTTTTCTCAATATCATAAATATATTTTATTCAATAATTCTTCTCTTAGATTTTTATTGTTCCATAAATTTCTTACTCCAAAAATACTTTCTTATCAAAAATTCTTTAAAAACTTATTTTCCAAATACTTTTTAATAAATATCTCTACTGTTCCATGTTATCCATTCTCCGGGTATTATTCGCTTGTACTAACCCTACTCCTTCTCCGGGTATTTCTTGCTTAAACTGGCCCAACAAAGATATCTCCGTTTCACCCTTACAATAAGGGCTTCCTCAGGGACTCACCCAAATACACATCACCTCGAATTACTTCATTTCATTCTGAAACAACAAACAACTAATTGGACTGCAATACCCAAACTTCCACTTATTTCCCCTAAACCATCTATCTACTTACCCCTTATAATAACCATGTATATGTATACCCAAACTATGCCTCCAATTTCTGAATGATTACTTATTCCAATCAAATTCTCAAAGCTAGTATTTCATTTTGCCAATCCAAATGTCAATTTTCGCATCTACAATCAAAAATATAAGGCCAAAAAGATTTAAAAACCATCATGAAACTTTCTTACCTGCAACACAATTGTACTACGTCAGCCATTTTTGTCATACTTACGTAATCCCGGAACTGACGTAAAATTCTTGTCAATCGTAACATAAGAAATTGCCATGCTGGGTCAGACCAAGGGTCCATCGAGCCCAGCATCCTGTTTCCAACAGAGGCCAAACCAGGCCACAAGAACCTGGCAATTACCCAAACACTAAGAAGATCCCATGCTACTGATGCAATTAATAGCAGTGGCTATTCCCTAACTAAACTTGATTAATAGCCGTTAATGGACTTCTCCAAGAACTTATCCAAACCTTTTTTGAACCCAGCTACACTAACTGCACTAACCACATCCTCCGTACCCAATGTCTTATATATCAAGGGGACTTAATGCAACACTTACTCAATGACTTACACCTGAAACTTATTCCTACATCAACAACTAGTGGATTCGCGACCATTACTCAATTTATTGTAATTATTCACCATTGTACAAAAAAGTCCCAAACCGCTAAATCCACTCAATGCACACTATCAAACAACATCCCATAGGGTTATCATAAAAATCATTCACCAACACCCATTTACAGCCAAAAGAATAAAGTTCATAATATGATGATCAATTTCTCATATCACAAGAAAGCATTCCACTTTATTGAACGATTAAGACCCCGGGGTACTACTGTATCCCACTTAAATATAAAGCGTTGTTCCGCCCTTCATAGTGTAGCTGATAAATTACCCCCATGTCTTAACTACAATCATTTTATAATAAAGAATTTGATATCTAAGACAGAATGATGCAATTCCATCCAGTGTTGTACAAGGGGCGCATGTTCCCTCATGGACTTAACACGACTTTTATGCTCAATTATCCGCAATCGAATCGATCTTGTAGTTTGTCAGACTACATTGAAGAATACCTGGAAAAGTCTTATGTGATATGTGATGATCTTGACAGGGATATATCTTTAGACAACTCTTACAATGCTGTCTCCTCCTGGAGTGAAATAGTAAACCACCTAGCAAATAAGCTATGTCCCCTACTAACAAATACCATTTTGCAAGGGGTTAATAAACATGTGGATAAAAGTGAACCGGTAGATGTAGTATACTTGGATTTTCAGAAGGTGTTTGACAAAGTTCCTCATGAGAGGCTTCTAGGAAAAGTAAAAAGTCATGGGATAGGTGGCGATGTCCTCTCGTGGATTGCAAACTGGCTAAAAGACAGGAAACAGAGAGTAGAATTAAATGGACAATTTTCTTAGTGGAAGGGAGTGGGCAGTGGACTGCCTCAGGGATCTGTATTGGGACACTTACTTTTCAAAATATTTATAAATGATCTGGAAAGAAATACGATGAGTGAGATAATCAAATTTGCAGATGACACAAAATTGTTCAGAGTAGTTAAATCACAAGCAGATTGTGATAAATTGCAGGAAGACCTTGTGAGACTGGAAAATTGGGCATCCAAATGGCAGATGAAATTTAATGTGGATAAATGCAAGGTGATGCATATAGGGAAAAATAACCCATGCTATAGTTAAACAATGTTGGGTTCCATATTAGGTGCTACAATCCAAGAAAGAGATCTAGGCGTCATGGTGGATAACACATTGAAATCGTCGGTTCAGTGTGCTGCGGCAGTCAAAAAAGCAAACAGAATGTTGGGAATTATTAGAAAGGGAATGGTGAATAAAATGGGAAATATCATAATGCCTCTGTATCATAAGAACATAAGAAAATGCCATACTGGGTCAGACCAAGGGTCCATCAAGCCCAGCATCCTGTTTCCAACAGTGGCCAATCCAGGCCATAAGAACCTGGCAAGTACCCAAAAATCGCTCCATGGTGAGACCGCACCTTGAATACTGTGTACAATTCTGGTCGCCGCATCTCAAAAAAGATATAATTGTGATGGAGAAGGTACAGAGAAGGGCTACGAAAATGATAAGGGGAATGGAACAGCTCCCCTATGAGGAAAGACTAAAGAGGTTAGGACTTTTCAGCTTGGAGAAGAGACGGCTGAGGGGGGATATGATAGAGGTGTTTAAAATCATGAGAGGTCTAGAACGGGTAGATGTGAATCGGTTATTTACTCTTTCGGATAATAGAAAGACTAGGGGGCACTCCATGAAGTTAGCATGTGGCACATTTAAAACTAATCGGAGGAAGTTCTTTTTTACTCAACGCACAATTAAACTCTGCAATTTGCCAGAGGATGTGGTTAGTGCAGTTAGTATAGCTGTGTTTAAAAAGGATTGGATAAGTTATTGGAGAAGAAGCCCATTACCTGCTATTAAGTTCACTTAGGGCCGGATTTTAAAAGCCCTGCGCGCGTAAATCTGGCCGGATTTACGCGCGCAGGGCACTCGCGCGCCGGCGCACCTATTTTGCATAGGCCACCGGCGCATGCACTGCCCCGGGACCTTAGTGCCCCAGGAAGCACACAGAGAGACATACCATACACCAGAACCTGTTATGTCTAAAGGTGAGCTGCACTATATGTTTTGACCTAGAGTTAAGTTGAACTTAACTCCAGGGCAAAACACTATAAAGAAAGTGCACAGAGGAACAGCCAGAGTCTGTAGCCTTTTACCTCTGACTGTTTTCACCCACTACATTCAAGTTACCACAAACTCTAAGGCTAAACCAGTGAGTGATCATGCAGATATTGAACAAGCAATTACTGCCAACGAGGCACGATACCTTGAAGATTTGAATTATGAATGATCCCAAAATTAAGTACATTGTGATAGAAAGCCAGGAAAAGGCACTGAAATTCCAGAAAATGGAAGTGACACTCTGAGGGAATGTGATCAAGTCACTTATTTACCAAATAAAGAGAACCTTGGTCAATGTCATATTGATGAAATACCAAGAAGCGATGCTGAAAAGTAATTTGATAATGAGACAGAGTCATCGTATGAACTTCCATCATCTATGCAGGGCCGGCAGAAGCACTAGGCAAACTAGGCCTGGGCCTAGGGCGCCAAGCATTAGGGGGGCACAAGCAATGGTATATCGAGGGGAGGTCAGGGGGAGCCATATGCACCCGGGTGCAGGGCCATAGGGGGGCGTTGATGGCCGACATGGAGGCCCATGCCGCCGCCAGTGGACCTCATCTCACCAGCAGGTGAGCAAGGAACTACTGCTGTGCTGTGTGCTGGACGCACACAGCAGGAAGATCGGTGGGGCCATGGTGGAGCTTATCTCACCACGGCCCGAAGAAAAAGGTCACGTTCAAACCTGCAGGTGCTCCTCCTCCTTCCTGCCTGCGCGGCCCCGGAAGAAAAACATTTGCGGAGCCGCGAGGGCAGGAAGGAGGAGGAGCATCAGCCGCCTACAGAAAAAGAGCACCGTTAATAGGCCGCTGCATATCCCACATCGCGGTGGCCCGAGAAGAGGAGGAAACCCGGTAGCAGGGCTGCCATGGATTCCATGTCGCAGCGGCTCGATGAAGAGTAGAAGGCCTGGTAGCAGGGCCGCTGCAGATCCCACATAACGGGCGACCAGAGAAGATCAGGGTCGCCGCAGAGCCCATCTTGTGGCAACCCGCGCAGAGGAGGCCCAGAGGTGAGAGAGAGGCTGAGGGCCTGTAGAGTGTGTGTGTGTGTGTGTGTGAGTGAGTTGAGAGACTGTGTGTGGGAATGAGGACCTGAATGGCGAGACAGCATGTCTGTGTGAGAGGGACAGCATGTGACAGTGAGAGCCTGTGCTTGAGCAAGACACATGTGGGAGTGAGAGAGCCTGTGTGTGTGTGAGACAGCATGTGCACGAGAGAGACTGTGTATATGAGAGATCATGTGAGATAGAGCTGTGGATGTGTGAGACTGCATGTGAGTGTGAGAGCCTGTGTGTGTGTGTCTATGTATGTGTGTGTATGTGTGAGAGAGACTGCATATGAGTGTGAGAGCCTGTGTGTGTATATATGTGTGAGATAGACAGCGTGTGAGAATGAGAACCTGATTGTGTGTTTGAGGGAAGAAGACAGATGGAGAGAAAAGAAATAGAAAAAAAAGACACTGCAAAAGGAATTGGCAAAAAAACAAGAAAGGGAAGGTGGAAAAAAAGCCTGTGACCAACCGATTAGAAAACTAAGATCAGACAGCAAAGGTAAAAAAAAAAATTACTTTTTAGTGATTGACATATATTATCTTTGGGAATGTGCAAGAGTAGCACTTTCTCTATGCCAATCTGGCAACGTATGAGATTGATATGGAGGAAGTGGAAGCCCGCAAATATTTAATACCGGGGGCCTGCACAGAGGAAGCAGCAGAACGGGCTTCAGTGCCTGTAGCAGCAATCAGCACCTCCCCAAATATCCACATGGCATCAGTGACTGCAGTAGCAGAGGAATGAGAGAGGCTCTGAGGTTGCTGGCAAAAGAAAGAAAGGGGTGGTGGGGGGGGGGGGGGTCTGCCTTTAGTGTGTGCATGTGTATGAATAGGAGTCTGCCTTGAGGGTGTATGTGTGTGAATGCATGGGTGCCTGCCTGAGGCTGTATCTGTGTATTAGAATGAATGGGTATCTTCCTGGGGTCTGTCTGTGTGAGAATAGGTGCCTGCCTGTGTGTGGTGTATGTGTTTGAGAATGAATTGGTGCCTGCCTGGGGGTCTGTGTGAGTGAGAATGAATGTGTGCATGCCTGGGGGGTGGGGAGGGAGAGGTGTGAGAATGAATGGGAGCTGCCTGGGGGTCAGTGTGGGTGTATATGGGTGTGTGTGTGTGTGTGTGTGTGTGTGTGTGTGAGAGAATAACTGGGAGCTTGCCTGGGTGTGTGTATTTGTGTGTATGTGAGGGAGCCAGTGAGAGTGAGAGCATGAGCGTGTATGAGAAAATCCAGGGGAGTAAGAGTGTGTGTGTGTGGGGGGGGGGGGGTGTGGAGGGGGAGAGAGTGTCTTACAGCCTGAGAGTGTGTCAATGTCTGTGAAAGCGAGAGGTTATGGTAGGTATAAGAGCATGTATGTGTATGTCTGTGACAGTGTATGTGTGAGAAAGAATGAACATGTGAGTATGTGTAAGAGAGAGGATAAAGTTCATGCGCTCCCCTAACCTAATCCTCGACAATTTCAGAGTGACTGAAAATCAAGAGTTCCCAGGTATAGACAGCAGGGACTTTTTAAAATCCTTGTTAGTTTTAATTACTGGGTGTTATTTGTTATGTATGCTCTTTTGAAATATATTATAGGTACTTGGGAAATTTTTAAAAAATGTATTTGATTTTAATTAATAGAAATTATTCTATTTATCAGTAGTTTTAAAATATTCTTTTATTAGTATGGTTTTACTATTATAATTGATTCTTTATGTTTCTTGATTTTGTTTTATGAGAAATGGTGGCTCTGTTTTTCCCTTGTTACACAGAGTCTGGCTTCTTGGGGTTTCCATTTCAGTTTTTCTAATTTGTGACCGTTTATTCTGTATTTGGTGAGGGTCTATCTCTGCTCTGTGCATGTGACCATGATGAGAGATTCTGCTAGCATGTAGTGTCTGTGTAGGGATTTATAGCAATCGGAGTTGTTTTGTTTCCTCGGTAGGTGGTGCAGTGGTATTCTGGGACCCAGTGTAATATTTACTGTGCTGCTTTTTCACAGGTAGGGTTATTGTTGTTTGAGTCCTTGGTGATATTACTGTTATGTTACGATAGACTTGCTGTATAGATTTTGAGTGTCTTTTTTGCGGGGTTTTGTGTTCACAATGTGCCTGGCAGAGGAAGGTGTTTGTGCTGCTATTACTGTGAGGTGGTACCAGAATTTGAAAATATTTTTTTGTTTGATGAGTTGTAAGGGAAACACCTAAGCTCCATTGTTGGGTGAATTTCCATGGATGCACAGTGAGTTACAGAACTGGAGGTACAGGATTTATATTGACATTCTTTTCCTTCCTGTATACTTTCCAGACTTAAGAACATAAGAACATGCCATTCTAGGTCAGACCAAGGGTCCATCAAGCCCAGCATCCTGTTTCCAACAGTGGCCAATCCAGGCCATAAGAACCTGGCAAGTATCCAAAAACTAAGTCTATTCCATGTTACCGTTGCTAATGACAGTGGCTATTCTCTAAGGGGTAGATTTTCAGACGAGCGCGAATAGCCTACTTTTGTTTGCGCTCCAGGCGCAAACAAAAGTACGCTGGATTTTAGTAGATACGCGCGTAGTCGCGCGTATCGGCTAAAATCCTGGATCGGCGCGCGCAAGGCTATCGATTTCGTATAGCCTGCGCGCGCCGAGCCGCGCAGCCTACCCCCGTTCCCTCCTAGGCCGCTCCGAAATCGGAGCGGCCTAGAAGGGAACTTTCCTTTGCCCTCCCCTCACCTTCCCCTCCCTTCCCCTACCTAACCCACCCGCCCGGCCCTGTCTAAACCCCCATCCTACTTTTGTCGGGGGATTTACGCCTCCCAGAGGGAGGCGTAAATCCCCGCGCGCGAGCGGGACTCCTGCGCGCCGGGCCGCGACCTGGGGGCGGGTACGGAGGGTGCGGCCACGCCCCCGGACCGCCCCGGGCCGTAGCCACGCCCCCGTACCCGCCCCCAAAACGCTGCCGACACGCCCCCGCAACGCCGCGCGCTCCGGCCCCGCCCCCGACACGCCTCCCGACACGCCCACTCCGAAAACCCCGGGACTTACGCGAGTCCCGGGGTTCTGCGCGCGCCGGTGAGCCTATGTAAAATAGGCTCACCGGCGCGCAGGGCCCTGCTCGCGTAAATCCGCCCGGTTTTGGGTGGATTTACGCGAGCAGGGCTCTGAAAATCCGCCCCTAAGTGAACTTAATAGCAGGTAATGGACTTCTCCTCCAAGAACTTATCCAATCCTTTTTTAAACACAGCTATACTAACTGCACTAACCACATCCTCTGGCAACAAATTCCAGAGTTTAATTGTGCGTTGAGTAAAAAAGAACTTTCTCCGATTAGTTTTAAATGTGCCCCATGCTAACTTCATGGAGTGCCCCCTAGTCTTTCTACTATCCGAAAGAGTAAATAACCGATTCACATTTACCCGTTCTAGACCTCTCATGATTTTAAACACCTCTATCATATCCCCCCTCAGTAGTCTCTTCTCCAAGCTGAAAAGTCCTAACCTCTTTAGTCTTTCCTCATAGGGGAGCTATTCCATTCCCCTTATCATTTTGGTAGCCCTTCTCTGTACCTTCTCCATCGCAATTATATCTTTTTTGAGATGCGGTGACCAGAATTGTACACAGTATTCAAGAGCCATATAGAATTAGTTGAATAAAGCTATCAAATAATTTTAATAGTAGTTTTATTAGAGGTGTGAAACTGGCCAGCTTTCTAAAATTACGCAGTAGAGCCTTTGGTCTTTCTTATTAAGACTTTTTTTTATAGCCAATTTTAAAGTAGGAGGCCATGCTATGGAGGTGGGTGTGATGAGGAAATATCATTTTGGCTCCCCCTCCCCCAAATTCTTCTGACTAGGCCACTGATTTTCTGTGGCCTTAAGCAATAGTACAAGAAGGATTGGGGGAGTGCTGGAGAGGCACACAAATGCATTGGCCCCCGGGCGCCAGAGATCCTTGGTATGCCACTGGGCGTGAGCCATATGGGGCCGCAAGCGGCGGCAAAGAGGAGTGACGATTTGGCGGACTAATAGCAGCGCCCAACCTGCTCACGGACCAGAAAACCACACACTCGATGGGCACAATCGAGAATGAGGTAGGAGTCGGGGCTGAGACCATGGGGTGGCGGCATGACCGAGAGGGGTGTTGGAGGCGCAAGGCAGAAGGTTCACCTAGGGTGCCTAATCCTCTTGCACCAGCCCTGCATCTATGGCAGAAATACATGGTTAAATCTCATTACAATATGAACAGAAACAGACAAGCAAGAACCACGTCATTCAATGCATAAGCTGCCACCCTCTGATAGACCAGTGCCTAAACTGCAACAGTGTGCATTTTATGATGGGAGCACCAAATTGGGCCACATATGGAGGTTTGGTATTTGAAGGGATTTTGGATGGGGGAGCCCTCAGGTTTCTCTGTTGGGAGATTTAGAAGAGGAAAATGGTATTGAGTCACAGTACCAGTGAACTGCTACTAGCTAGCATAAGAAACAGTTTTTACCTCTGTTATGTGCTGGTTAATGGGAGTGCTCCAGATACAGTTGTTAAGGGGGTTCTAGTATGGATTTCCCTTTAAGACAGCTGGAAAGATGATCCTAATGTAACCGTCTCTAATCTCAGAAAGGAGGCCCAGACAACTGAATGGAGAAGTGGTCTAGGAGGGTATATAACCTGATCAAGTTTGGTGGGAGTGGGGAGTCGGTTAGAGACTAAGGAACCTTCAGCATGGTGTAGAACACCAGAAGGAGCCAGTATTTGGGTTGATGGGCCCAGGGACCCCCTCCATATGGAGTGGTTCATGCAGGGGTTCTTCTTCTCAAGGGGAGAGGCCAAAGGCCTGAAGTGGATGAAGTTCAGAGGAAATGGCGAAGGATCAAGAGAGAATGAGGAAGAAAGTCATTTCCAAGACAAGGAATACCCCTAAGGAGGACCAGAGTGTGGAGGAAACCAGGGAAATCCTAAGTAAGATGGACACAGGACCAGTAAGGAGAGATGCCTGGTAATTCATGGAGTGTGAGGTCCTCCATTAGAGGAGCTCCGTGGATTGTGAGTAGCAGAGGGAAAAGAAGTGTAAGATGTGTGAATTGTATTAATGACCCCGAGGAGTAATTTATGGATACGAGCCCCCTGTCCCACTTGTGAATCAGGTGAAGGAGTGAATTCTACTATAGGGATATAAGCCATATGTTCCTGCTGAATGTTGGTTCAAAGGAGTAAATGGGGATAAATTAAGGATATGAACTCCGCATTCCTGTAGGGATTAGATTTTGGAAGAGGAAATAAAGAAGGATGGAAGAAAGGGGAAATGTCCTGTTGGAGATGGTATCATAATTCTTCTGGTACAGTTTAAGTGATGTTGTAACCACATATTGGCTGAGAATCCTGTTGAACTCTGAGTTATTCAGTAATCTTGTTCTGTCCTCTACATTATTGTAAATGATTTCTGGGTGATAACACCATAAAATATAAAGTTCATAGTTTGCATTATGACATGGATCCAGGCCTCAGTTACCTACACCGCCAGTTTTGATTATGTACCCCAAACTGTTTAAGAGCAGAGATTTGTGCAAGCTATTTTATTGTTGGATTTAAAAACCCTCTGTTGGTGTGGATGTGGTTTTGCCTTTGTTGTCAGAAAATATCTATCCAGAAAAAAGCTAACCCCAGACTGATTTTTAGAAGAGAATAAAAGCTCTACATCAGTAAACTAATATAGCCACGCGTTCACTTTGGAGTCAGTTTTCAGAGGGTTTAGCCAGTTCACTTTGAGACCAATGTACTAACCTGCGAGATTTCCCGTTGGCTGGCACTCTGTTCGCATGCACCTTGTCTATGGTTGCCAATGAGGTCAGGTGTCAGGGCAGTAAGCCCTCATATTCTACACAGTCTCAGTAAAAGGCCAGGAAGAGGCCATCCTCAGCATTTAATAACTAAGAACCTGTAAATTTGATCCCAGCTGAAAAGAGGCCGAGAGCAGTACTCCAGCTTATTAGATCTGGAGAGAAAATGTATACAAGCTCTGAAGTCCTTCATAGACACCTGTGTGATGCTTGCATGGGGTTGTGATGGAGGTCATCCCAGCAGGACTCAGGTTAGGAACACTGAGGAATTTGCAAAAATATAAAACATCAATTTCCTAGCTGTAAAATATAAACCAGAAGCAAAAGGGTAATGTTAAATTATTCCTGCTTGCTTTAATCTGCTGTGAAGTGCCTGGAAAAAAACCCAGAATATAAATTAAATAATAATAAAACAAATTGCCAGCTGTTTCATCTAAGGCTTCTTCTTCAGAAAAGTGCCATCCTATAAGTTTATTGCTCTGTTGTAGTCCCCCTCTCTTCCTACCAGGCCTTATGGCAGATTGTGCACCATTATCACTTAAAACATTAATTCCCTAAATGTCAAGTAGTGTAGCCTTCTGTGTGTGAAGTAATGCCATCACGAAGAGGCATGGCACCCTTTGAAACGTGAAGATGGCCAGGTTTGCTAAAATTACCACCACCATGAATCATTTATAAATACCGTAGCTCCGAGACATACACTGTATCGTGCAGGCACATAGAAGGGTCGGACAGTACATGTTAAATAAAACATGCAGCACCTCTAACCAGCAGATGTCTCTGTTACGCTCATCCATCATTAAGAGAGCAAACGTTTTTGGAAGGGAATGTATGACAGATGGACCCCTTATGTTCTCGTGCTTATTACTTACCAGGGTTGCAAGTAAATTTTTATTCTTACCAGTATTCCACTGACTCTGCTCCCAGCCCCGTCACCCTTACAAAAAAACGTTCTGCGACCTTTAACAAAAAAAAACAACTCATAGGCTCGATGAACAGCTATCTACTGTACTGGTTACATCACTTGATAGTCATTGAAATAACGAATTAAGATAGTTTAATAAAGTAATCGTCAAATCAAAGATACTTCTATAATGGTGCCTAGGCTTTGATTGCGTTGCTTTCCTTTCTCTCGTTAGGCCGCGCCCTCGGTACTGCCCAATAAGGCCACGGGGGGAGCAAAGAGACCAGATACCAAGTTAATAACCTTGCTAGTTTTTGGTAGCTGTTTTGATTATCACAAAGCTGGTGGGTCTGATCTGAGTGGGTGGAGGCCGGAGGAGGATTATGTATGGCATCTTGTAAGCTCATCTAACCAGGATGAAGGAGAAGCACCGTGGTAACCGGCGTGGAATGGGCAGTTACAAGCTTAGGGGCTCATTCACTAAGCTGTGGTATTTTATCATGGGAGGTGCCAAATATCACGGGGGGGGGGAGGGTATTCCTGCGATAGTTTGCCCCTCCCTGACAGATTGTGGCAGTGAATTTTTTCCACAGGAGAAAGGCGCAATATAAAAAGAAAAAAAATGTGTGCTGTGAAATGGGGCCGAAACACACAATGGCCTGGGTCAGCTCTGCTTTGAAGGACCCAAGGCCTAAAATGCACCAGTGTGTCCCCGGGGGATCTGGATAGACCCTCACTCACCCTGGTGCCGGGTCCCAGCAATCCAAAAAGTAACAAAAAAAAAAAAAAAAAAAAGTTTGACATTGCGCAGCGATGCCCCACCCCCTACCCAAACCCATGCCTTTAGCATTATACCCAATAGCCCCAACCAAAGACCCCGCCCCCCCCCCCCCCAGTACTATGGCGCCCTGGTGCCCCCAAAACCCCCTTCCCCCTGGATACCCCCTTTCCAAAAAAATAAATCCCAGGTGGTCTAGAGTAGGCCCCCCCTCTCTCCCTTGCCTCAAAAGAAGGGGGTAATTTTCAAAGTAGTTATGTGCGTAAATGTAACATAGCAATTTTCAAAAGCCATTTACTCAAGTAAAGTGCACTTACGTACATTTACACTTTTGGACAATTCAATGGTATATAATGCAGCAATTTTCAAAAGCCCACCTACTTAAGTAAAGTAAATGCGTTTTAAAGTTAGGCCCTAAGTACCTAGAGGTCTAGGACCCCGGGACCCCCCCTCCCCCCATACTTTAAAAAGACGGGGCCCAGAGAACCCCCCCTAGCTTCGGGCCCAGTCGACACCATTTGCCAGAATGGTGCTGCCTGACCTTTGCCCCCGTCGGGTGGACATGGCAGCTCTTGCATTTTCATTTTCTCTTGCACATTGGCATTAGGGAGTCAGGGAAGGGTTAAGCACAAAGTTCCAGATATTCAACAGCCCAAGCGAGACTTGACCTGTCCACTCCTGTTTCAGAGTTTTGCCCAGATCCCTTTGAAACAGGCCTTGGGTAAAACCCCCTTCCTGGTAGCCTCCTTTAGAACAAGGCGCTCGCGCTCAGTACCAGGCCGAGTCCCTGTCTCACTCACTCCCAGGTTCTGGCGTAGATTCAGCATTAGGGAGGAGGGCCGGCCTCCAAGGGCGAAGGCATTGACGATGTCTTTCATCAGTGGTGCGCCAATAAATGCGCAATACTCCTTGCCGATGCTGCTCCAACACAAAACTTTGCTGATTTAATTCTATAACGGACACAACTGTGCACTTTGTGCGGTTCTTTCTGTAGAAAATTATCCATTGGGTTTATTTCGTAATGTTCTGCAAAAACTTTGAAATGAAATATGAGCATATTTTACACCAATTTTCAAAGGGAAAATGCATTTTCTTTGAAGATTATCTCACTAAAACCATCTGCACACAATTACACTTGCTAATTTATGCACAGATATTTTTTTCATGAAAATGTACACACAAACTTCTGTGGTCGATCTTCCATTACAGAGGAGGTTATCGTCCCCTAAAGCTATCGCCATCATTAGCCCGAGAGCTAAAACTGGGCACCTTTTTATCTGGATGAGATGCAGCCAAGTCCTTTCCTTGCATATGTTAATAGGGGTGGCGGCCTTGCTGAGACTCGGTATGGATGTTATACAGTGAGACAATCACACGAAGGTACTCAGCTAGACTCAGCATGGGAAACTTTACTCTGTTCTCTCCCCCTCACATATATACGGACATTGCTGCAGATCCCACTGACACTGATGCAGCCTTCCCCACTCCTTCTCCGGGGGGGGGGGGGGGGGGGTTGCACCAGTCCACCTGGAGAACAGGAACTGACCCAGGCCAGCCAGAGACTGCAGTGGCTGGTTACTATTGTGTCTGGACAGTGTTCAAAGGGAGGCCAAACCAGACTGGTCCAAAACCAGGCAGCTGGCAGCCTTAGTGACAAAACAAACCTAGAAGAGACCCCTCTGCCCCCTTCCCCAATCCCTGCAGGATACCCAACTCACTCGGGTCAACCCGATCAGGCTGAGCCGGTTCTAGTGTTGCCCCTTTGCAAGCTCAGAGTTCTAGCTCTGGGGAATCTAAGAAAAGTAGGGACTTCTCCATGCATGCCGTAGGGCAAAACGAGGACCAGGTTAGCCTGCTCTGCTTGACCTGAGTGAGTGATCCCTCTAGCTACATCCCAGGCTGCTGCCCCCCATATTTCCAGGGCTTGGGACTCTGGAATACTACGCAGCCTGTGGTGCTAGCAGAAACAACCCTGGAATGGCCTACTTGAGACTGGCCTGGAGGAAGGAGAGAAACAGTGGCAGTGTGGCCTAAGGTAGCAGCACAAACATCCCCAAACTGACAGCTTTTGCCCCCCACCCCACAATACCAGTCTGCAGGAAGAATAGCAGGGGGGGGGGGGTTTATAATGCACACAGGCTGGCCCATGCCTGCAGCATTGTCAGGATTTATGCGGTTTAAAGCCACAGTCTTGGGAATCACAGGCTGCATTCCTACCACTAAGCTGCAGAGGATTCTGTCTTTCCAGGGAGTCCTAGAATTTTTACCCTCTGTTCTCGGAAGAGCCAGACATGCCTCTGCAGCAGTCTGATTAGATTACCACTGAGTGCGCCCCCAAACTGAGACCAACACATAAGGCATTCCCAGAAGGCACACAGTTGCTGGTCCAACCATCTTCTTGGCACCCAGCCCATGGAAATTGTTTGTTTGGCTGCTGATCCAGACCCTGCTCCTGCTTTGTAATCTAGCTCCAGGGCCCCTGCTCCACGCCTTTCTCCTGACTCCTATCCAGCCCCTGGGCCCCCACCATCACTCTTCGGGCCTAGCCTCACCAGATACACACCTTCCATCTGAGGCAGCCCCTGACAGCTGAGCTCTGATAGCCCTGACAAGTTTGGACCAGCCCAAATTTGAGGCTAGGCTGGAACCCCCTGACCACGGTTTCTGACAGTATGAAAGATTTCATGCATGCAGTCAGTTTTATAGACTAAGATCTCACTCCACTGCATCAGTCTTCCCTGGCAAGCCTACTCTGGCTATGTCAGCAAATCTAAAGCCGCCACTCCAGGCTATGCCTGCAGTTCTAAAGACTCCGTTCCAGGTTGTGCCAGCAATTCTGTTCTGGACTGTGCCTCTCTGGGCTGGGTCCGGGACCCCGGGGGTCTTTAGGGGTAGCCAGAGTCCACTAGTCAAGTGCGTGTTTGTGTGTGGGGAGCACTCTGTCAGAGTCTATAGGTTTTGAACCTATGGTCCTGGGAGTTGCAGGCTGTGAACTTACTGCTGAGCTATAGAGGCTGCTACCTTCACAGAAAGTCCTAGACTTTTTTTTTACCCTCTATACTTGGGAGAGCAGCAGTCTGACTGAACCAGCACCAGTGTGCCCTAAATTGAGACCAACATATAAAGCATTCCCAGAAGGCACACAATTATGGTCCAACAACCTTTGCAACTGCCCTGCAGACGTTTTGATCATTTGGCTGCTGATCCTGACCCTGTTCCAATGTTCCTGCCATTCAATCTAGTTCTAGTTCCAGTGCCGACCAATGGCACCGGTAGCCCCTGTGACATAGTAAGGGCAAAGGCTATCGGCGCCATTTTGAATACTGGCAGCCGACGGCCCGAGTGCAGGAGGTCGCTCCCAGACCCCCGCTGGACCACCAGGGACTTTTGGCAAGTCTTGTGGGGGTCAGGAGGGTGGGGGGTTATAGTAAATTAAATTTTAGCCGGGAAACAAATAGGAATGAACGCATGAATGTATCAGGGCCCCCCCTTGCCGAATGCAACGTATCTGCCCCCCCCGACGAATACGAATACCGAATGCAACGTATGCGGTCCCTCTGCACATCCCTAACCGATACGAGATTCTCCTTTTGCCATGATCACAGCCTGGATAACCGTTACGAGATTTGCCACCTGCCACGATCACAGCCTGTATACTGACTACGAGATTCACCACCTGCCTCGACCTCAGCCTGCATATCCGACCATGAGATTCGTCACCAGCATCTACCCTTGCTTGGACTCCAACCCTCTTCTGTGTCCGAATCCTGCACCTGGCTCCGGCCAGCATCACCACTCCACCGGGACTTCCAGAGACCCCAGGTAAGCCCAGCCGGCCCCGTACTCAAGGGCTCAATCTGTGGGGAACATGGGCTGGTAGTGATGAAGCTCCAATGGGGGCTCTGCTCCTCTATGACCTCAACTGCCGACAGTGGGGACCTGTGGGGCTCAACCCCATAGATGGCACGAACTTCTCCTTGGCCCAGGGCTCCACAACCCGAACAGTAAGCCAAGGCCATGGATTTGGCAGAGGCCTCTACCCTGCAAGCCATTCCAGGCTTGGCTCAGAAGATCTTAAAACAGCAGAGGGTCCTGGAGACACTGGCGGCTTCCATGGTACGCCTCAACACTCGCCTAGACTTCGTGGCTGCAGCAAGTGCAGCACCTCCATCCACATCGAGCCCTCCGATGGCACTACCACCTTCATGCCCAGTTATTCTACTTCCCGTTCCTCCTCATTATGCTGGCTACCCCCGACAGTGTCGGGGGTTCCTTAATCAGTGCAATATGCACTTCTGCCTCCAGTCCACACTATTACCTGACAGTGCTACCAAAACCACATTTATTCTGTGCTTTCTTGAGGGTAAGGCTCTGGCCTGGGCATCCCCCTTGTGGGAGCACTCTGATCCCGTGCAAAAAACAACAAAGGGACTACCTTACACCGTGGAAGATTTTATTAGAGGTGTAAGGTAGTCCCTTTGTTGTTTTTTGCCTTGGCTACGTGGGACCACCTTCTGATTTGCTTTATTGGACCTTCCTCTGATCCCGTGCTGCAGGATCTTCCCCGGAACCTTGACTTGTTCCGGAAGGTATTTGAGAACCCAGGACAGCTGGCAGCCGCAGGCACTGAACTTCTGCATATCCGCCAGGGAAGACGTTCGCTGACAGACTACACCATCGAATTCAGAACACTAGCTACCGAACTCCATTGGGAGAAGGCCTGCCTTAGATCTATCTTCCTGGTTGGATTATCCCCGAAAAGCAAGGACGAGTTGGTGGCCCGGGAACTCCCCACCTCCCGGGAACTCCCAACGAGCCAGCAGGATACCCAATGAGCCAGCAGGATACCCAACGAGCCAGCAGGATACCTCCAGCAGGCTCGTTGGGCGCTCTTTTTCATACGATTTGATTTTGAGCTCCATTATCGACCTGTGACCAAGAATCTCAGAGCAGATGCACTTTCCTGTTCCTTCTCTCTAGAGGATCATGTCGAGCCTATACAGTATATTGTAGATCCAGCCTGCATCATCTTCTCCACCACCCAAACCGTGCCACCAGGTAAGACGGTCGTCCCCAGAAGACTTCGTAACAAGGTCTTAGGCTGGGCTCATGGTTTCCACGTCACCGGCCACCCTGGACAGGCCCGGACGCAGGCCCTTCTCCAACAGTTCTACTGGTGGCCAGAGATGCATAAGGACATCCGGTCCTTGCCCCGTCTGCGCTCAGCAGAAGACTGCAGGGGAGAAACCATGGGCCTATTGCATTCTTTACCTACCCCTGAAGAACCTTGGATGCACATTTCCACGGACTTCATTGTGGATCTTTCCGCTTCAGAGGGAAACACGGCCATTTGGGTGGTAGTCGACCGCTTTTCTAAGATGGCACATTTTACTACACTGCCTAACCTCCCCTCAGCTTTCCAACTGGCTCAGTTATTTGTACAACACATATTTTGTCTGCATGGGCTGCTGCAACATATCATTTCTGACCGGGGTCTCCAGTTTACCACTAGATACTGGCAGAACCTCTGCAAAAAATTCCACATCGCTCTGGATTTCACGACTGCCTATCACACCCAAGCAAATGGCCAAGTGGAGTGGACTAATCATGCCCTGAAACAATTCTTAAGAACTTATTTCAATGCTCATCAGGACGACTGGGCCAATCTATTCCCCTGGGCAGAGTTTTCCCATAACTTGCACCCCTGTACCGGTACTGAGCGTCGCCCTTCCAAATCATTTACGGGAAGCAGCCGCTTCCATCCTTACCACTTTCCTTGTCTATCCCATCCCTGGCTTCCCAGATGACGGCTGTAAAGTTGAAAGAACTATGGATTCACAGTCAACAGATGATCCAGGAGGTGGTGCTGACAGCCAAGAAATTTGTCAACCACCATCGAAGACCGGCACCCCAATTCCAGCAAGGAGAAAAAGTATAGCTCAGCACCTGGCACATTCGTCTGAGGGTCCCATCCATGTGCCTGGCTCTGCGTTACATTGGCCCCTTTGCTGTGCTTTGACAATTAGGACCCGTAACTTATCAGCTTCACCTACCTGCCTCTCTGAAAGTACAAAATTCCTTCCACGTCTTCTTTATATAACCTCTTGTACTCTCCTGGCCCTCCCGGAGAACCCCAGAGCCTCCTCAGCTTGCTGCCGAAGGCGAGACCACATATCGTTCATGAGGTCCTTGATGCTAGAAAACGAGGTTGCAGATGAGAGTGCCTGCTATCGTGGGAAGGATTCAGCCCAGATGAAAATTCCTGGGAACCATCCTCCTACATCCTTGACAAAAGCCTAATTAGGCAGTTCCATGCGGATCACCCCAGGAAAGCTAGACCCTCAGGAGGGGGGCTTAAAGGAGGGGATACTGTTACGTTCGCTGGTCACAGCCCCCCGCGACCAGTCTCTCATACTTACCTGCGCCGGGGCACTGCTCAGGCGGGCCCTGGTACACTGGCGGTAGCAGGGAGCCGCTACCGACACGGCCCCTCTCAGGCTCCCCACTGGGCAGTCATGGCCAGCTTCTCCAGTGCTGCCATCTCCCGTTGTGCGGCCACACACTGCCTCAGGCTCCTTCCCGATCCTCTTAGGCCCACGCGCGCACCACCTCCTGAGATTTAAAGGGACCGCAGCAGGAAATTGCCACGACCCCTCCCTTCAGCAACCAGCATCTTTTTCTATTTTTTTTAATTGAAATCAGAAAATCTCATAGATAAAAAACAAACAGTTTTTGCATTTACAAACACAATGGGATGCTCTTTAAAAATAACGAATGAATAAGTCATCTTACGCATTCAATAGACACAATACATAGGCCAACAATTGCCTATCAGAAGGGGTTTCTGCGATCTGGCATGCTATTTATAAGAGAGAATACATTCGATTCAAAGTTGAATGTGTCACATTGAAAACTCCCCCTCCCCCTTAAGGCTGGTGAACCTGAATAACTAAAGAATCAAAAGAGAAGCCACATGATCTATACATTAACAACAGAAAGCTTATCGACAACAAAGAGTTAAGATAGGGATCTCAGCGCCTAACAAAATCTTTCATTTTCTTGTACCACTCAATTTTAGCCACATATTTGTCAAGCACACATGTTTGATGTATCAAATTACGGAATTGTGTAAGTGTGGGTGGGTCTGGAGAAATCCATTTTTGTAAAATACATTTCTTCGCAAGCAGTATTATTATTCTACACCACCATTTCATGTATGTATTAGCAAAAGTAATACCCCTGGTATTATCCCACAGGAACAAGTTCACTGTAAGCGTGAAAGATGTGCCACAAATATGAGTTAGGTATTGGTGAACCTGTTTCCAAAAAACCGAACTACAGGGCATGTCCAGAATTGCTGTCCCAGTGTCCTACAGTCAGCTCACATTTGAGGCACTGGCCTGTACCCAATTTCCTTAATTTGCTAGCCTGTGTAGAGGCTATATATGACCGATGTAAAAATCAAAATTGCAACTCCTGGAGCGGGATAGGCACCGACAAGGATTACAAATGCCTAAAACACCTCTGATAATAAGCCGAAGTCCTAAATCTTTGATCCAACTGTTTACTAAGGCATCCCAATGGAGAGGGGTTTGATATTTAATGAGCAATTTATACCAAAAAGACACATTATGGCAAGTTGGGTCATCTATATCTAAAAAGTCGCAGAGAAATTCCCAGGCATGATTATGAGGATCCGGTAGTCTAAGAGATTGCACATAGTGACGAACTTGTAGGTAGACAAAAAAGTATTGTGGGGAAGACCATACTGTTCCCGAAGGGTTTGAAAAGAGTGAATATTGTTGTAATCATCAACAATATGTACTATGGCTTGTAGGCCAGCTTCCTGCCAGTGTTTAAATACTTTATTTTGCCTGCCCGGTGAAAAATCCCTGTTTCCTAAAAGAAGCAAAAAATGGGTATGCCTTTGTGGAAATTTCAGTATCTGACAAAACGAACATCAAACCAACAAAGTTGGCTGGATCAGCACATTATTGCAAAGGTAAAAAGGGAGCACAGTTTGTGGTCTACACAAAATGTAAGAAAGATGGAGCGGTTAAACATAAAGTTGCTCAATTACTAGGGGCGTATAAAAACTAGTACCCATTATCCAGTCCGCTGCATGTCTTAATTGAAACGCCACATTATAGGCCTGTATGTTTGCCAAGCCCCAGCTTTCTTAGGGTAGTGGAGCTTAGCCAGAGCTATTCAAGGCTTTTTACCTTTCCATAAGAATTGTCGCACTTGGGTATCTATTCCCTTTAATTCCCTTTTAGACCAATAGATTGGTAATAATTGCATAGTGGGAAGTATCATAATCTGATACAGAGCTACCCGCCCTGCTAGTGAAAGTGGCAGATCTCACCAAAGTTGTAGGTAAGTTCTTGTCTTTCTCCATATGTTCCTATAGTTTAAAGGTTGTATCAGAGCCAGAATGTGAGGGATTAGGACTCCTAAGTATTTTATAAAGTCTGTGACTCATGGAATTGGGAAGTCTACCGGTATCCATGTATGGGCTTCAGGTACTGTAAGCAATGCTACTGACTTTCCCATATTGATTTTCAGCCCTGCCACTCATTGATAGCAGGCAGACTCCTGTATCAGAGCCTCCCAAGAAGTTTGTGGATTGTTGATATGGACAAGTAGATCAGCAAAAGATACCAATTTATATGGGGCTGGTTCACCTGGGTGCAGAGGGATGCGCTGGATATTGTCATTATCCCTGATATTATTTAACAATGATTCCAGGGTTAATATAAAGATTGATGGGGACAAGGGGCACCCCTCTCAAGTTCCCCGATGCAATTCGAACGGTGCGAATAGAGACCCATTAACTAATATGGATGCTTTTGGCTTATGATAGAGTGTTACGAGCACATGATGAAAATACCCAGTGATACCCAGTGAACCCTGATAGCCTTGACAAGCACAGACATCCCTGGCAAACATAAAGGGCCAAATAAAATGGTCAAATGCTTTTTCAGCATCAAAGCTAATTAGCATGGAATGTATGTCTTGCCAATGACAGGCTTCTAAAGAGGATAAAATCTTGCGAACATTCATAGATGAAGTTCACTCTTTAAAAAAGCCCACCTGATCCTTCAAGATAAGTGATGGCAATATGGTAGATAGCCAATCAGCCATGATCTTTGCTAACAATTTAACATCGAAACTGAGAAGAGAAATAGGGCGATATGATTCTGGTTGGGTCCTTATTGTTACAAACGCGCCCAGTTAGTCCTGAAAAGGGCGTAGAGGAGCGATCGCTTGCTCCTGGGAGAGAGTGAGCCCTTGGGCCCTGAGGTGGCTCAGGGAGGAGCCCCAAGACACACTCCGAGGGAGGTGAGCAAGTACAGGCATGGGCGGAGCAAGAACACAGGAGGAGGACAAAGTGGATCATTCCTCTGTTGAACCAACACATACTAGTGAGGATAGCAGAGGTAGAGGGCTGGAAACAAAGAGGCAAGGGACCAGCGTAGGAGATTCCGAACCCGAGAGAGTAAAAGAGTCAGAGTACATAGAGAAACGAGGACTCCTGGAACTTGGACGAGAAGGGGACTCCAGGACTGGACGAGACGAGACGGGACTCTTGGAGAGTTGGACAAGACGAAAAGTCTTGGAGACTTGGACAAGACGAAAACGAAGACTTGGACAAGACAATACTCTTGAAGATTAGGGGGAGTGCTGTCCCTCAGGGCGCCCTACACAGCCCAGCATGGACTGATCACGGACCACCCTGTCCCGCTGGGCACCCTACACAACCTGGAAGGCTGGTCGCGGACCACACAGAGAGCGGGACGTGCACAGGATGGAGAAGAGGGTCCAGGCAGCGCTTGAGAGGAGTCCAGCTGGAGGGGATTCCAGTCACCTGAAGATGGACACTGGGTGAGACGGATTTACTCCTGAGAAGGTCGACTGGGGACAAAGTCCGGGGGATGACAAGGCTGCTGGCGGATACTTCTGGATCGAGATAAGGAGGGAGAGGAGAGGGTATGTGAGAAGGTATGCCTCAAGCGCAGGTCATCTGGACATCTGGATCTCAGAATGAGAAGACAACTGGACATCAGGTCTCTGGACATCTGGACAGATGGACCCGGGAAGAGAGAACTACTGGACGAGTAGAGATCAGAGGGTCGTAGAGAAGAGGACAACAGACATCGGAACGAAGGATGTCTGGACACCTGGACATCTAGATCTCTTGAACCAGAGGATATCTGGGCATCAGGAAAGTCTGAGACATTTAGGTATGGATGAGGAACCCCGAGGCTTATGGGAAGGGAAACCAAGGGCTGGAACATACCATGAGGATGATGTTACAAGATACTTGCACACCACAGCCTGGATAACCATTACAAGATTTGCTGCCTGCTGTATACCGACTATGAGATTCATCGCCTGCCTCAACCTCAGCCTGCATATCCGACCACGAGATTCGCCACCAGCATCTATCCTTGCTTGGACTCCGACCCTCTTCTTTTTTTTTTTTTATGTTAAATCTTTTTATTGATTTTGCAATCAGACATTCAAACTGGGAATTTTGCAGAGAAACGTTAGCCCCTAAGGGGGTACAAATGACAAATAGGATGCACCAAAAAATAAACTGCTATACAAGAAGATCCTCTGTCTAGAAACAGAACAGCAAATGTAACTGGAAACAAATGAGCAGCTGATAGCAAAACCATTATTTTGTTTAAGGTGAATTACCCTACCCTCTATCTCCCCCCCTCCCCATGCAGCCCCGAAAGAAAAAAAACTTCTCAACAAGGTGATATGGAACGTAAGTAAAGGAAATAATGGATATAATGGAAATAATAAAAATAATAATAATAATAACAACAAAGTAAAATTTGGGTACCTAACAGAACAAAAGAAGTATTGTGTTAAGGTGTTTGCAGACCCGGGAAAACCCGGTTAGGCATTTGGGTAAGATACTTAGGGCTCGTCAGATAACATTGCCATGCAGAAAGCGTATAACAAATCAGGTATAAAGAAGAGACATCAAGTATGGATGTCTGAGCCAAATCGCAGCCCCCTTTATTCATTCTGACCCCTCCCACTCGTATCGGAATGCTCATACCTGTTGAAAGGCCCCTATATCTGAGCATATTCTGTTTTCTTTGCTTGGGTTTGCAAATTAGATGTCATCTGTTCAAAGGTCGCCAGCTTTATCATCTTGTTCAACCCGACCCTCTTCTTTGTCCGGACCCTGCACCTTGCTCTGGCCAGCGTCACCACTCCACCGGGACTTCCAGAGACCCCACTTTAACCCAGCCAGGCCCGGTACCCGGTACCCAAGGACTCAACCTGAGGGGAATGTGGGCTGGTAGTGGTGAAGCTCCAGCGGGGGTCTCTGCTCCTCTACGGTCTTGCCTGCCAATGGTGGGAACCTGTGGGGCTCAACCCCACAGGGGGCGCCAGCTCCCCCTCGGCCTAGGGGTCCACAACCCGAACACATGTCTTAGTACAAACATCTCCAGACACGCACTTTCCATCCAGGGTGATCCCTGAGAGCTGAACCCTGATAGCCTTGACAAGCAGACATCCCTGAATTGCAGTCTCTTCTCCCCCTGCCCCAAGATCAGCCTGGAGGAAGAAGAGCAGTAGCAATAGCTTTGGCCTATATGAGGTGGCCTATAGCAGCAGCACAAACAGCTCAAGGGTGGACTGGATGAAGAAGAGCAACCGAAGCAGCCTTGATCCTACATTTGGTTGGCCCGTGGGCATAGATGATCGTTCCTCATCCTGACAGTTGATTCCTTGGTCAGCAGTCTGGGCCTAGAAAGGTGGTGGGGTTTTGGCAAGATGCAGAATCTTTGGAGGCAAGCAGGTAGCAAAGAGCAGCATCAGTAAATTGCGGTGGGGTTAGGGAATGGGGGGAGTTGCACTGATACCTGCCTCCAGTGCACTTGTGGTTATCTTAAGTTGCCATCTCTCCTCTTTGTCACTTGCTTCTTCCATGCTCGCCATGCAGCCACCTACAAACTTACAGAACGTCGCAATCTGGATGTAGTGAACCATGGGAAAACAAGGAAAGTGGCAGCAATGGGTGGGCTCTCTGCATCTGCAACATCTTCCCCAGTTGCCCTGCTCTAATAGGCCGGAGTTTGAACTCTCTGGGCAAGGGGAGCAGGAGACTGCGGTTCTTTACAGCCTCCGTTCAGCTGTTGTGGGAATTCAGGCCTGGCAATACATCTTCTTGGTACGTTGTACCTGAACCCTAATGGTTTACTTGCACCACTGGTCCTTCCTCCTTCTGTACACCGCCCTCAGCTGGGTCTCGAGACCTGGGATCACAGAGAGCTGCTGGCTGTGTCTTCTCCAGCCCTGCCCCTTCTCTTCCCCCACAAGGGCTGCCTCATCACACCCCTCTTATTTCCTCCCACATCAGATTCCCATTCAGGGAATTTGCTGTGGGCAGAGGAGGGGAGGGGATGAGGCTGGAGAGAGTAGAGAAGACAACAATTGCTCTTCTTCTTCTCCAGCCCCTCCCTTCCTGTTTTCTGCATGCTCCTCTGAAGGGGAGGGGCTAAAGCAGTAAGCAGCACAGTTGTTTTATGCTCCTTGAGATTCTGGGCACAGGGTTGGGATATTAACCCTGTGGACAATGCCCCAGCTTCTCAGCTGTTGTGGGTATTTCTTGGCAGCCTGGCTTTGTGTGTCTTGCCTGCAGTAAATGTCATACAGGTGCTGTGTACCTGACAGAACCCGCTTACTTGCAGCACTGAGTACAATCATGTCTGAGTCCCCTTCCTGCAAACTCTTATTTTCGAGAAAGAGCTTAAAAAAAAAAAGTCTCCAACATAGAGATTGAGCATACCCTAGAGAACCTTGGAGCCACACTTGACTCTAGAATGAATTTCAAAAAGTTCATCAACGCTATAACCAAAGAATGCCTCTTTAAGCTACAGGTCCTGAAGCAGCTAAGACCGCTCTTACACTTCCAGGATTTCTGTTCAGTGCTTCAGGCCATACTGTTTTCAAAGATTGACTATTGTAACGCTCTACTACTCGGTCTCCCCGCTTCTTCTACTAAACCTCTACAGATGCTGCAAAACGCAGCAGCCAGGATCCTTATAAACACACGTCGTAAGGACCACATCACACCAGTCCTAAAAATCCTACACTGGCTACCCATTCAATACAGAATACTCTTTAAGGCCCTCACCATCATCCACAAATCCATCTACCAGCAATCCACACTCCAACTCGCCATCCCTCTCGAACTACATACTTCAACAAGGCCAATTAGAAACGCCTACAAAGGTTCACTTAAGGCCCCCCCTAACAAATCCTCGGTCCACAACTCTATTCACAAGCAAGCACTTTCGACAGCAGGTCCGCTCCATTGGAATTCGCTTCCCCCAGATATACGCCAGGAACAATGCCATCTCTCCTTCAGAAAGAAACTGAAAACCTGGCTGTTCACACAAGCTTACCGTTGAAGGAACCTCCATCAATCCAACATTGACTCTCACCCTTCTACCTCTTCCCCTATCCCTCCCCCCTCCCCGTTTCAGTCCCTCCCCGTCTCCAGTCCCTGCCCTAACACCCCCCCACCCACCTCCCCAATTCTCCTCCTCCCAGATATATTATGTTAATAATCGCCTAAGATATATCTGTTTACGTCTCGCTACTATATTGTTTTCATTAATTTTATTACTCTCCAGTTGTTATCGTTTAAAATCTCTCCTGTTTTCCATCTCCCATGTTTTCGCTCCCTGTTTAATGTAACTTTACCTTTCCACTTAGTTGTTAAATTGGTTTCCCCCTGTTATATTGTAAACCGGTACGATAAGACCTCGTCTTGAGTATCGGTATAGTAAAAGAAGTTAAATAAATAAATAAATAAATAAATTATACATACCTTGGCCTGAGAATAAATGCATCTGGGAGTTTTTGAACTGGGTAAACAAACACTACAAGAAAAAGCCCTAAGAATTCTATATGCAATAAAGAAATCTCTGGACAGATTAAAGTCCCTTGTAAAACCACTATTAAATTCATTTGACAGCATCATTCAAGCAATCTTCTCATATGGTGTTACTAGTTTTGTGAGGAGAATTTGTTGTAAGGGTTGTAGCAATGTCAAAATATGCAATCAGACTTGCAAATGAAACCAAATAAATCTTGGAGTCCAAAATGCCAGCCAGCCAACCAGGTTAATATTTAATTATGAGAACTACAAATACTGCAAATTACAGCCTTAATCAGATCTTAGCATATGCTTATTCAGAAATGTAGATATTTTGCATTCATTGAGAATCGTAGAGATGGAATATTAATGATGTGCATCCCCAAAAATGTCATTTCGTTTTTTATTCGTTATTGGAGGTTTATTTTAAACATTTAAAACCCACAATAAAGAAAAGGCTTGGGAGCCCTAAGAACCTCAGGTACCTCAGTGTCCCCCAAATGGTGCTGGGGTTGGGAATCATCCCAGTTCCCATTTATCCCATCCGTGGGGTTCACCGCAAAGGAAAAAGGACAGGAAGGATGCCTACTGTTCATTATGGCAGTGGAGTGCCTCAGGGATCTCTATTGGAACCCATACTTTTCAATATATTTATTAATGATCTGGAAAGATCTGAAATCAGATTTGTGGATGATACAAAATTGTTCAGAGTAGTTAAATCACAAGCAGATTGTTGTGCGTCCCAGGTGTGGCAGTCCATGGCCGGTTCCCCATACCTCTTCCGCTGTGAGCCGGCACTTCTCCCAGTCGGCGTGGGGTCCCCTGTCCGGGGCTGGCTGACCACGGCCTCCCATGCGGCTCTAAATGCCGCCGCCCTGCTTCCTGCGGAGCTCTCCCTAGGTGCTCGCATGGGAGGCTCCGCCTCTTAAAGGGCCCATGGCGGGAAACTCCGGTCCGGCCCTTTTGGATGACGTCAAGACTGAGGGCTATTTAAACCCAGCCTCAGTCTTCAGTTCCTTTCCTTAGCAACAGGTCGTCTCCTCAGAGTGCTAGTTGCTGTCATCTCTTGGTTTCTGCCTGAAGTTCCAGTGCCTGTGCCTGTGCCTGTGCCTGTTCCATTGCCTGTTCCTGTGCCCGGTCCTGATCCTGATCCTTCTTCTGATCCCACGCCGCTCTGGTCCTCGCTCCTTCCTTCGTACTCCAGTTCCTGTGTTCCTCCTCAGCTTGATTTCCTGGTTCTGACCTTGGCTTGCTTCTCGTCTTCGCTTGACTACTGCCCATCTCGACCCCTGGCCTGGTTTCTCCGTCTCTGCTTGCTTGCTGCCTGCCCCGGACCCTCGGATTGGACTCTCATTTTGCATCCTCGCTGCCAGCCCTGATCCGGACTCCTGACCTCTTCTTGTCTCTTCTGCTTCGCCAAGGCAACCCGCACCTAAGCACTGCCGGCCCCGGTACCCAAGGGCTCAACCTGCAGTGAACGAGGGCTGGTATAGGTGAAGCTCCAAACGGGTTGACCTCACCTTCACCACCTAACGGGATGGGAATCACTGAGGGACGTACCTATGTGGTAGTGCAAACACCAGTCCCGGTTCAAGGGTCCACAACCATAACACAGATTGTTAGAAATTGCAGGAAGACCTTGTGAGACTGGAAAATTGGGCATCCAAATGGCAGATGAAATTTAATGTGGATAAGTGTAAGGAGATGCATATAGGGAAAAATAACCCATGCTATAGTTACACAATGTTAGGTTCCATATTAGGAGCTACCACCCAAGAAAAAGATCTAGGCATCATAGTGGATAAGACATTGAAATCATCGGTTCAGTGTGCTGCGGCAGTCAAAAAAAGCAACAGAATGTTGGGAATTATTAGAAAGGGAATGGAGAATAAAACGAAAAATGTCATAATGCCTCTGTATCGCTCCATGGTGAGACCGCACCTTGAATACTGTGTACAATTCTGGTCGCCACATCTAAAAAAGATATATTGCATCATTGGAGAATCTACAGAGAGGGGCGACCAAAATGATAAAGGGAATGGAACAGCTCCCCTATGAGGAAAGACTAAAGAGGTTAGGACTTTTCAGTTTGGCGAAGAGACGGCTGAAGGGGGATATGATAGAGGTGATTAAAATCATGAGAGGTCTAGAACGGGTTAATGTGAATCAGTTATTTACTCTTTCGGATAATAGAAAGACTAGGGACATTCCATGAAGTTAGCATGTGGTACATTTAAAACTAATCGGAGAAAGTTCTTTTTCACTCAACGCACAATTAAACTCTGGAATTTGCTGCAAGGGGATGTGGTTAGTGCAGTTAGTGTAGCTGGGTTTAAAAAAGGATTGGATAAGTTCTTGGAGGAGAAGTCCATTACCGGCTATTAATTAAGTTGACTTAGAAAATAGCCACTGCTATTACTAGCAACAGTAACATGGAATAGACTTGCCAGGTTCTTATGGCCGGGATTGGCCATGGTTGGAAACAGGATGCTGGGCTTGATGGACCCTTGGTGTGACCCAGTATCATCCGCAAATTTGATAACCTCACACGTCGTATTCCTTTCCAAATCATTTATATATATATTGAAAAGCACCGGTCCAAGTATAGATCCCTGAGGCACTCCACTGTTTACCTTCTTCCACTGAGAAAATTGACTATTTAATCCTACTCTCTGTTTCCTGTCTTTTAACAAGTTTGTAATCCACGAAAGGACATCGCTTCCTATCCCATGACTTTTTAGTTTTCTTAGAAGCCTCTCATGAGGAAATTTGTCAAACGCCTTCTGAAAATCCAAATATACTACATCTACAGGTTCACCTTTATCTACATGTTTATTAACCCCTTCAAAAAAATGAAGCAGATTTGTGAGGCAAGACTTGCCTTGGGTAAATCCATGTTGTCTGTGTTCCATTAAACCATGTCTTTCTATATGCTCTTCGATTTTGATCTTGCGAATAGTTTCCATTATGTTTCCCAACACTGAAGTAGGGCTCACTGGTCTATAGTTACCCGAATCGCCTTTTTTAAATATTGGGGTTACATTGGCCACCCTCTAGTTCTCAGGTATAATGGATGATTTTAATGATAGGTTACAAATATTAACTAATAGATCAGAAATTTCATTTTTTAGTTCCTTCAGTACCCTAGGATGCATACCATCTGGTCCAGGTGATTTGCTACTCTTTAGTTTGTCAATCTGGCCTACTACATCTTCCAGGTTCACAGTGATTTCATTCAATTTGTCTGACTCATCACCACTGAAAACCATCTCCGGAACTGGTATTGCCCCAACATCCTCATTAGTAAACACAGAAGCAAAGAATTCATTTAGTCTTTCTGCATTGGCCTTATCTTCCCTAAGATCCCCTTTAACCCCTCGGTCATCAAATGGTCCAACCGACTCCCTCAGGTTTCTTGCTTCGGATATATTTTAAAAAGTTTTTATTATGAGTTTTTGCCTCTATGGCCAACTTCATTTCAAATTCTCTCTTTGCCTGTCTTATCAATGTTTTACACTTAACTTGACAATACTTATGTTTTATCCTATTTTCTTCAGATGGATCCTTACAATTTTTGAAGGATGTTTTTTTGGCTAAAATAGCCTCTTTCACCTCAACTTTTAACTATGACGGTAATCGTTTTGCCTTCCTGGAACACTCATGCCCCAGCCAACCCACGCCTACCCCTCACCCCTTTTCTGGGACAAAAACATGTGTGTGTGTACCAGGAGATACGCGTGTACAAAGGGCGCTTTTTAAAATCTGCACAGCATGAGCTGGCTCAACTTCCAACTCTGGCGTGCGCCAGGCTTTTAAATTTCACCCCATAATGAATGAAATAGAAAATGTTTGTTTCAAATGAATACAAATCCCTATAGAATATGTAACATAACACAGAACAGACATAGAGAGCCCTCCCCCCCCCCCACCCCCTTGTTTCACATTGTCTGGACAAAAAAAACATCGATTTGAAGATTTAAAGTTTTTTTGCTCTAAATTTCATATCAAAACATCCACGGGGAGGCAGTCGAAAGAGAATTCTTACGCAGCAGGAGCAGAGATGGATTTATAAACTGTCCAGTGTTAGGATTTGTAGGTGTGCGGGTCCCTGGGTCGAGGTGAGAGATGGAGCCGTCCACAGGGAGGAGCCCTGTGAGCCTCACCGTTGGGAGGCGAGGTCTCAGTGATGTCAGACATAGCTATAGATTAGAGTCTTTACTAAGCGATAGAGAGGCACTGCCCGTGGGGCAGGGAGTGCAGGAGAAAGTCTCAGAGTCTGTGTGATGGGGTATACCCAAAGGGAATACCTCTGTAGTGAAGATACAGCAATGGTCCGCAGAGCGGGTTACACAGATGAGGCTCCTCAGTAGAGATGATGCAGTAGTGGCCCGCAGTGAGGGGTACACCAAAGAGGGTTCCTCACTTAGCAATGACATGGTAGTGTTCCACAGCATGGGGTGCACCGATGAGGGTTCCTCACTAGAGATGGCACGGTTGTGGCCCGTAGCGTGGGGTACACCAATGAGGGTTACTCACTAGAGATGGTACGGTAATGGTCCGCAGAGTGGAGGTACTCACAGTAGTAAAGGTTTCAAGAGAAACCCAGGGGAATGGGGCAAGTAGCAATCCAAGACGATTGGCCCTCTGAGGAGCGGTACCCAGAGCGTCTCACACTGAAGAGATAGCCACAGGAACGGGAAGTCCGTAGTGAGTGAAGCGGATTCAGCAATGAGGGAACTCATTGCCAAGTTGTCGGTAGGCAGGGCCAGCTAGCTTAAGTATCCTGGTGGAATGACGTCATCCGGAGGGGACGCCCCCGAGGTTCCCACCATGACGTGCTTAAGACTGGCCCGTGCGCATGCGTATGCGTATGCGTGCGCCTAAAGGAGTCCGAGGGCAAGATGGGCGTTATCAGCATCTGTGCCGTCCAGAGAGGCCTGACAGCGGTAGGCAGGCCGGCGATAGCTGGCGGAGGCCGCAAGTCTACCCAACAGAGTTAAGGTTGCAAAGAAAGAGGTGAGCAAGAGTGATCGCAGCTGTCTGCGACCAGGTGTAACAGTGCAGTTTAGAGCCATAAGGTCTAAACATTAGAGATGTGAATCGTGTGATCAATCGTCTTAACGATCGATTTCAGCTGGGGGGGGAGGGAATCTTATCGTCGCGGTTTTGTTTTTTAAAATATCGTGTAAATCGTAAATTGGGGGAGGGCGGGAAAACCGGCACACTAAAACATCCCTAAAACCCACCCCGACCCTTTAAAATAAATCCCCCACCCTCCCGAACCCCCCCAAAATGCCTTAAATTACCTGGGGTCCAGAGGGAGGGTCCCGGTGTGATCTTTTACTCTCGGACCTCCGGTGCGTTGTAGAAATGGCGCCGGCGCTACCTTTGCCCTGTCATATGACAGCAGGGCAAAGGTAGCGCCGGCGCCATTTGTTTTTTTGTCCCCCGACGTCAGGAGCGTAGGAGTTCGCTCCCGGACCCCCGCTGGACCCCCAGGGACTTTTGGCCAGCTTGGGGGGGCCTCCTGACCCCCACAAGACTTGCCAAAAGTCCAGCGGGGGTCCAGGAACGACCTCCTAAACTCGAATCGTTTTGCCGTACGGCAAAATGGCGCCGACCATGCCGTACGGTCGGCGCCATTTTGCCGTACGGCAAAACGATTCGAGTTTAGGAGGTCGTTCCCGGACCCCCGCTGGACTTTTGGCAAGTCGTGTGGGGGTGAGAAGGCCCCCCCCAAGCTGGCCAAAAGTCCCTGGGGGTCCAGCGGGGGTCCGGGAGCGATCTCCTGGATGCGTGACGTCGGGAGCTAGGAATCAAAATGGCGCCGGCGCTACCTTTGCCCTGTCACATGATAAGGGCAAAGGGCCACCGGCGCCATTTCTCTTCACAGCAGCCGTGGGCAGAGAGCGGGACATCGCGCCGGGATCATCGCGCTGGGACTCCAGGTCATTAAAAACATTTTGGGGGGGTTCGGGAGGGTGGGGGTTTGTTTTAAAGGTTCGGGGTGGGTGTTAGGGTTTTTTTGGTGTGCCGGTTTTCCCACCCCCTATTTAAAGATACAATACAAATGCCCCTGACGATAAATCGTGGGCATTTGTATTGTATCGTGCACTCTAACGATTTTGGACGATTTTAAAATTATCTGACGATAATTTTAATCGTTCAAAAACGATTCACATCCCTACTAAACATATGTATTGAATGGGGACATTTTTTTGTGAACACTTTTTAAATATTTTCTGTTCTTGGAAGTGATGGCGATGTTAGATCCAATCGTAATAAATTCAGCTTAAACTAGTTATCACTAGTAAACACATCCCATTGGCTGTCTTGGGGTTTAAAATGCGCACATTGCTGATCACCATTTTTTCAAAGGAACTGCCGAAGATGCTTGCCACAAATGTTTAAGTTATGAGGGAGATGCAAAAAAATGAATGATCCAAACAAGGAATAAAGTTAATCTTTTCCCAAGATGTCATTTATTAGGTTTTCATTTTTCAAAATAAAGTGGCTGCTCCAGAACTCAACATATTAGGATTACAGTTCTCAAACGGGTCCCCCAACACGGACCCGTGTTTTGCTCCAAGCTGCGTCGGGAGGGACCAGAAATAATTTTAAACACTGTAAATCAAAGCAGAAAATACAAATATGTGAATAACATTGGACCAAGTAAAAGGGGGCTGTACTTTAAATAACACTGAGACACATACCTTAATGCTGGTATTTTGTTGAACATAATTCGAGTAAAGGAGAACGGACAGAGCTGACTGTAGTGTCCATTTAAAGAGCCGGGTTTTGGCGCGAAACACTATACCAATCAAGGAGCACCAAAACAAAGCAAGTGAACCAATAAGAAAACAGTAAATCAATAGGAAAAATGAAGAAAAAAATAAAAACTAAATAAAATGAAACCATTCTATTTCATTATTGAGACCTTTAGGAGCTAGACAATCCAATTTGAAAATCCATTTTTGCTCCCTGCGTAATAAAATTTCTGAAAGGTTGCCCCCACGTTCTGGTGGGGGAACAACATCAATAATCAAAAACTTAAGATCTGCTTCTGTATGAGATTGCTGGGACCAATGGGGCACCAAAGGAGCTGTTTCACGACCAGTCCGAATATTAGACCTGTGTTCAATGATCCTAGTACGAACTGACTGAATAGTTTTACCAGCATACAGCTTGGAACATTGTCACACTATCACATAAATCATTCCTTGTGAAGCACAGGTGGTAGAAAAATTTAAATGATATACACGATGAGTGCCTGGATGTTCAAAAGTAGAGCTAGGTAGCCCGTGAGGGCATACAGAACAATGACCGCAGGGTAAAAAACCAGATGACGGAGAGAGATTTGAAATGGTAGTATCCTTTAACTGGGAGTGAACTAATAAATCTTTGAGGTTACGACCACGTCGAAAAGTGAACCTTAAAGGAAAATCAAAACATTTATGTAATGCCAGAATGGGCTAATGGCGACATATAATAGATGTAAGATCCCGGGTGTGAGTGGTGAAAGGTAGAATACAATTAATGCACCCATCAGAGGAATGGGTTTGAGGAAAAAATAAAAGATCACGATTCGCAAAAAGTGCTCGTTTAAAAGCCTTTTGAAGAAGTCGGAGAGATGCACCATGTTTTTGGTGAGATCCTTTCTGTTTTATTTTGATTATAGATTTGAAAGTCATGAATAATGGCAAATTTCTGAATATTAAAGGAAACATTTCAGATGCGTCCCTGCTGCAGCCTTTCTGATGAAACACTGGCCAGGCTGGATTGTCGCCGCGGAGTAGTTGTTTTATGAACTTTTAAATGATTAAGGCTACAAGAGGTTTTTTTAATCTCCATATTACGCTAAGTACCTGCAATGTTGATTTGCCTTCTTGTTGCATCAAGTATGTTTTAAAGATAATTGTATTAATATTTCGAGGAAGGCGGAGCACATTTAAAGTTATTTTTAAAACGTGGAGGTTTTTCTGACTCATGATTATGCATCTGCCATTGAACCTAGGATAAGCTATTCCAGATACGGCATCTGAAGTCTTTTTCTCCCAGACTATAAAAAAAAAAAACGTTGATGTTTGTTGGCGTATGTTTAACTGGTTTGGGGTACCTGTTTGGTTTATACATTGTCATTTCATACCCGATACCTCATTTTTTCGAGGTTTACATTACAACACGGTGTATGACAGCAGATAAAGACTCAATGCTCTATCCAGTCCGCCCAGCAGGTTGTTTAGGGGGTAACCGCTCCTCCATGCTTTTCTGTTAAGAATAGTAATTGGTGCTACGTGCAGGTTCTCCCCATGCAGAAATGCCACACCTATAGTTAATAAACATTACCTCCCCCGTTTCCTTCATTTCCATCCTTTAGTTTTTGGGTATTCTCTGTGTGTATCTCATGGCCATCTGAATTCTATTACTGTTCTTGTCTTTACCACCTCTTCCCTTCACCACTTCTTCCAGGAGGGCGTTCCATGCATCCATCACCCTTTCTGTGAAGAAAGATTTCCCGACATTGTTCCTGAGTCCATGTGCACGTGCCGGGTTTGAAAATCCACCCCAATGAGTTTTGGCTTTGTGCCGAGATGTTTCTCCCATTGCTTTAGTAAAAAAAAAAAAAAAGAAGAAAAACAGGAGCATGGCCTTGCAATGTCTGCAGGCACACGGGAGCTATACAGCAGTTTCAGCAAATATGTGAATTTCGGCTTTTTTCATTATTTATTTATTTATAAATTTTCTATACCACTGTTTGGAATCAAGACCATCACATCGGTTTACATCTTTTACATCAGAGAAATAAATATCATTAGCATCGTTATTTTGTGGTATTCTATTTTGGTTCACATAAGCTAGTTCAAGTTGTCTCAGTAGTTAGCACGAATCTCATCTTCAGCCTGTAAAAGTGAGTCTGGAACCTTATCCCTTGTATTGCAGAACCAACTAATCACAAGAATGGGAGTGAGATCTGGGTTGAGTCATTAACCCCAATTGTACAGAATGGGACAAAACCCCCTGTAGAAATCCTAAACTCCAGCTCTGCAAATTCTCCATGTCTACAGTAGCTCCTCTAATAATAGGTACTAAACAGAAATTGGAATACTTGCCCTTACTACCTTGCGAAAAGTAGGCTGACTGGTTATATATTACACCATAGAACACTCTACACACAATCTAGTAACAGCAAAACGTACGTAGTTTACTAAATAATGTAAATATATGGTCTGAAATCAGCAAAAAGAAACAATATCATAATGAATATAAGTACAAGCACACAACATCACAGTAGGCATTATGTAGGTTAATCAAGTAAATAAGATTGCAATCACGTGTATTCTCCTCAAAATGAAGGCCTGTGTGATGCCGGGAACTCCTCATGTAGAACCAGCTATTCACTGTCTTGTTCGTGGTTCATTCCATGACTCTCTGTTGCACCCAGCTTTATATATCTTATTCTCTCTGACTTTAGTCCAGGGTCATCACATTAGGTGTTTCAATTTGCACCCATAGCTCTGACATTGGCCATCTGGAGTTGTCAAGCTAAGGCAATTAAGACTCACAGTTGGGAGATATCCTGTACTAGTCTCCTGAACGCTGGCTCTCATCAATATTATATCTTAGAACAACAAATGTTAGAGGAACCAAATGTCTGTTGCCTCTTACCTTATCAGCTCATCAGTAACAGCCAGGGACAGTGTGCTGAGACAATGTCTCAGGCTTTAATAATTCTTATGCTTAACTGTGCTAAGCTATGTGCAATGTGCATATTGATTCACATTTATCAATTTGTTGGTGGTTGATCCATAGCTAACCCCACTTTCGCGTTACAATGTCTTCTGGAAATCTTAACTAGCTGCCTAAAATAATCTTCTTACATACCTACTGTTAGTGGCCGCGGCAGACCGGGACCGGGTGTCATGGCCGCCGGCTGCGGTCAGCCGCGACGTAGGCAGCATCAGGGGCAGCTAGCATGACTCACCCGGTTCGCCGGGGTTCTGTTGCGGTGCTCTACGGGGACATGCTGCCCTTCCTGCTCCTTCCTTGACTGCCGCCGTCTCCGAGCCGGGAGCGAGGCTCCGCGGCCATCTGACTCCTCCCCCTGTGCCTCTTAGGGCCGCTCGCGCGGCTGAAGGATATTCTTAAAGGGGCCATGACAGGAAGTGTCATGGCTCCCTCTAAAGCTCCTCCTCCTGTTTCCTGTACTTAAGGGAAGGGCTGAGCAGCCAGCCCTTGCCTTGGTATTAAGGTTCCTGCCTTGAGTGTGTTCCTGGCTCCTGGTTCCTGTTTCTTTGTCCCGTCTTCTCTCCTGCTCCGTGGATTGATTGTTGGCTGCTGACTTGGACTGGTGTTCGTGGTTTCTCCTGGTTTATCCCTTGTTGGTTCTGGATTCTTCTTTGGCTTGACCCCGGTACGGATTTGGACCCTTCTCCTGTCTCGACCCTGGTACAGCTTCGGACCCTTCTCCTGCTTTAACCCTGGACTGGATTCGGACCCCACTGGTACTTTGAACTTTGGACCGGACTTGGACTTCTCTTTGATTCCATCCTCAAGACTGTCACGACCTGCTGGAGGCGCCAGCCGTCTGGAACCCATGACCTGCAGGAGGCGCCTGCATCCAGACCTCTTACAGTCTTCAGAGGAATCGCCTAAGTCCCAGCGGCTGGACCCCTACGGGCTTCTCCTGGGGGGGTCGCGTGCTTCCAGGGTGAAGCCTTCTAGCAAGAGTCTTCGGTTCGCAAGGCCTCGCCCTTCGACGGTAGCTATTACCGCGAAACAAGGGTCCACTTTCATAACAGAATACCAAGGCCATGGACCCGGCCGAGGCCTCGGCTCGTCAAGCCATTCCAGGGTTGGCTCAGAAGGTTATGGAACAACAACGGATTCTGGAATCCATGGCATCATCATTAGAACGAATGAACGCACGTATGGAAGCCATGGCAGCTGCTCAGGCCGCCGCTGCCGCCGTACCAGCGTTGGTGCCAAGTGCTGGCAGAACCACAATTCCGTTACCTATACCTCCACGCTATGCAGGAGATCCTCATTTGTGTCAAGGATTCATTGACCAATGCAACATGCATTTTCAACTTCAAGTCTCTTCGTTTCCAGACGATCTTACCAAGACCACGTACATTTTGTCACTGTTGGAGGGAAAGGCCCTGGCCTGGGCATCTCCTTATTGGCGACGATCAGACCCCATCCTGCAAAACCTTAAAAAATTCTTGGAACTTTTCGTCACAGACTTCGATGATCCGGGAAAACAGGTAGTAGCCGGTTCTAAACTGCTACAACTACGACAAGGTAGTCGAGCCCTCGCAGATTACACTATTGAGTTTAGAACTTTGGCCTCGGAACTGCATTGGGAAGAGAACTGCTTGCGTTCCATATACTTGGAGGGTCTATCGTCAAAGATCAAGGACGAGATGGCGGCTCGAGAACTACCGAAGTCCTTAGACGCTATCATCGACTTAGTGAACCGGATAGACCGTCGGCTGCAAGAAAGAGTCCGTGAAGGAACTAATTCCAGAAGAACCAGCTCTTGGAACTCTCCTCGTCCAGTATCAACCACCCCACAACCTTCCACATCTTCTGGAGGTAATACTGAAGAACCTATGCAACTGGGGCGTGGTCCTCTTTCCCCTGAGGAACGACAGAGACGCCGTTGGGCAGGCCTATGTATGTACTGTGGAGGATCGGGTCACCTCATAGCCCGATGCCCGATTCGTCCGGGAAACTTAAAAGCCTAGGCTCTGGCGGAGGAGTAACCCTAGGCAGTACCTCTCCAGCTCCTCCACTTACTCTCCGGATCTCGTTGGCACTTAAGGACCTTCATTTTTCCACCATGGCTCTAGTAGACTCCGGCGCCGGTGGGAGTTTCATTCTTCAAGATATCGTGGAGAAACTCCATATTCCTCTGCAACTTTGTCCCACACCATTGATTATATCCTCTATTCATGGAGACCCGCTACCGGGGAGGATAACCCATCAGACTGTTCCTCTGGAGTGTCACATCGGATCCAAACATTGCGAACAAATTTCATTTTATGTTATCCAGAGGGCCATACACCCCGTGGTATTGGGGATTCCCTGGTTGCAACGGCACAATCCTCAGTTTGATTGGACGACCCTGAAACTCCTGCGATGGGGAGCTGCTTGTCAAGAGACTTGTCTTCAAGAATTCATACCTACTGACAGCTACCTATGCATTACACGACTCGAAGGGCTACCTGCACCGTATAGCCAGTTCGCGGATGTCTTCTCTAAAAAGGCAGCGGAGATCCTGCCTCCACATCGAGAATTTGACTGTGCCATTAACCTAGTTCCAGGGGCCTCTCCTCCCCGAGGAAAGGTCTATGCCCTATCTGCTTCAGAGACTCAGGCTATGACCAGTTACATTCAGGAGAATTTACTAAAAGGGTTCATTCGACGCTCTACCTCCCCGGCCGGAGCTGGTTTTTTCTTCGTGGGAAAAAAAGATGGAACACTTAGACCCTGCATTGATTTCCATGGACTCAATACTATCACCATTAAAGATCGCTACCCACTACCTTTGATTGCTGAACTCTTTGATCGTTTACAAGGGGCCCAGATATTTTCCAAATTAGATCTCCGAGGGGCCTACAATCTTATCAGAATTCGCGAAGGTGATGAATGGAAAACGGCGTTCAACACGAGAGACGGACATTATGAATACCTGGTTATGCCATTTAGACTGACTAATACCCCTGCAGTAGTTCAAAACTTCGTTAATGAAATATTCCGAGATCTGCTTTATATCTGTGTTGTGGTCTACTTAGATGACATTTTGATCTTCTCGGCTAATTTACAAGCTCATAGACTACACGTCATTCAGGTATTACAGCGGTTAAGAGAAAATAGACTGTATGCTAAGATTGAAAAATGTATTTTTGAAAAGGAGTCCCTACCTTTCCTGGGCTACATTATATCTAAACAAGGATTTCAAATGGACCCTGCTAAGCTAAAATGTATCAAAGAATGGCCTCAGCCTAATGGACTGCGTGCGCTTCAACGTTTTTTAGGTTTCTCTAATTACTATCGCAGTTTTATTCAGAATTTCTCCAAAATTGCTGCACCCCTGACTGCCCTGACTCGAAAAGGAGTTAACATCAAGACCTGGCCTGTGGAGGCCGAGGAAGCCTTTCAAACCCTTAAAGACTCTTTCCTTCGGCAGCCCTGTCTTCGGCATCCCGATCCCAAGAGTCCATTTTTTATAGAAGTCGATGCATCAGCCGAAGGAGTTGGGGCCGTTCTGAGCCAGACTACTACATCTGGAGCGGCGCATCCTTGTTCGTATTTCTCTAAAAGATTTTCTACAGCAGAACGTAACTATTCCATTGGAGACAAGGAGCTGCTTGCTATTAAGATGGCGCTAGAAGAATGGAGACAGTGGCTAGAAGGAGCCCAATATCGCATAACCATCTTTACGGATCACAAAAATTTAACGTACTTGCAACAAGCTCAACGATTAAACACACGTCAAGCCCGTTGGGCCCTCTTTTTCACTCGGTTCAATATTGAAATACGTTATCGCCCTGCCGACAAGAACGTTAAAGCTGACGCCTTATCTCGTTCATTCTCCACAGAAGATATTGAGGAATCAGAACAACATATCATTGATCCGGCCCGTATCATCCTGTCCGCTACCTTCACTGTGCCACCTGGGAAAACGGTGGTACCTAAGCGGCTACGCAATAAAGTTTTGGCTTGGGGTCATGATTCCAGACTGGCAGGACACCCGGGACGACTGCGAACACAGGCGTTGTTACAACAGTATTATTAGTGGCCGGAGATGCATAAAGATATACGGGCTTATGTGGACTCTTGTCCAGTCTGCGCTCAACATAAAGTTCTCACCGGGAAACCTTGGGGCCTATTGCAACCATTGCCCATTCCCACCAGGCCTTGGACGCATATCTCCACAGATTTTATAGTAGAGCTTCCCTCTTCCGATGGCAATACTGTGATATGGGTGGTGGTGGATCGCTTTTCTAAAATGGCCCATTTTATTCCGCTCCCCTCCCTCCCGTCTGCCCCACGACTAGCTCAATTATTCATGCTACACATCTTCCGTCTCCATGGACTACCTCAACACATCACCTCGGACCGGGGACCGCAGTTCACGGCCCGCTATTGGCTTAACCTCTGCAAAAAGTTCCAGATTTCCTTGGATTTCACTACGGCTTTTCATCCGCAGGCAAATGGTCAGGCTGAATGCACTAACCGTACGCTCAAACAGTTCCTACGGTTGTATGTTAACTCTCGTCAAGATGACTGGGCATCTCTTCTCTCCTGGGCGGAATTTTCACATAATTCGCATGCTGGAACCTCTACGGGAGCATCTCCCTTTCAGATTGTCTTCGGTCGCCAACCCCGTCCACCTTTGCCTGTACCATTGCCTGTGCCTTCGCCAGCTGCTCAGTTGACTGCTACCCAACTGAAACAACTTTGGGCCCATACTCAAAAGATGTTACAGAAAGCAGCCCGCTCCGCAAAGAAATTCACTGATCCGCATCGACGTCAGGCTCCGCAGTTCCAGTCCGGGGAGAGAGTATGGCTCAGCACCCGGCATATCCGTCTGAGGGTCCCTTCTATGAGACTGGCTTCTCGATATATTGGTCCGTTTCCGGTGTTGAGACAACTAGGTCCGGTAACCTATCAACTTCGGTTACCGGCTTCCTTGCGTATTCACAATTCTTTCCATGTATCTCTTCTCAAGCCCTTGATCCTCAGGTGGCCTAGTTGGAAACCACCAGAACCAGTGCACCATCAGGCCGTGGATGAGACGATCTATCAAGTGCGAGAGGTATTGGATGTACGGAAACGGGGCGCCATTTGGGAGTATCTCCTGGCTTGGGAGGGATTTGGTCCAGAGGAGAACTCGTGGGAACCAGCAAAGAATATATTGGACAAATCATTGCTCAAAGACTTCCATTCCAAACACCCTGGTAAACCCAAGCCTTCTCGGGGGAGGCCTAAAGGAGGGGGTACTGTTAGTGGCCGCGGCAGACCGGGACCGGGTGTCATGGCCGCCGGCTGCGGTCAGCCGCGACGTAGGCAACATCAGGGGCAGCTAGCATGACTCACCCAGTTCGCCGGAGTTCTGTTGCGGTGCTCTACGGGGACATGCTGTCCTTCCTGCTCCTTCCTTGACTGCCGCCGTCTCCGAGCCGGGAGCGAGGCTCCGCGGCCATCTGACTCCTCCCCCTGTGCCTCTTAGGGCCGCGCACGCGGCTGAAGGATATTCTTAAAGGGGCCATGACAGGAAGTGTCATGGCTCTCTCTAAAGCTCCTCCTCCTGTTTCCTGTACTTAAGGGAAGGGCTGAGCAGCCAGCCCTTGCCTTGGTATTAAGGTTCCTGCCTTGAGTGTGTTCCTGGCTCCTGGTTCCTGTTTCTTTGTCCCGTCTTCTCTCCTGCTCCGTGGATTGATTCTTGGCTACTGACTTGGACTGGTGTTCGTGGTTTCTCCTGGTTTCTCCCTGGTTGGTTCTGGATTCTTCTTTGGCTTGACCCCGGTACGGATTTGGACCCTTCTCCTGTCTCGACCCTGGTACGGCTTCGGACCCTTCTCCTGCTTTAACCCTGGACTGGATTCGGACCCCGCTGGTACTTTGAACTTTGGACCGGACTTGGACTTCTCTTTGATTCCATCCTCAAGACTGTCACGACCTGCTGGAGGCGCCAGCCGTCTGGAACCCACGACCTGCAGGAGGCGCCTGCATCCAGACCTCTTACAGTCTTCAGAGGAATCGCCTAAGTCCCAGCGGCCAGACCCCTACGGGCTTTTCCTGGGGGGGTCGTGTGCTTCCAGGGTGAAGCCTTCTAGCAAGAGTCTTCGGTTCGCAAGGCCTCGCCCTTCGACGGTAGCTATTACCGCGAAACAAGGGTCCACTTTCATAACACCTACCATACAAAAAAGTATATTAAAATTCTGGTGTAATCTCAGCAACTGACACAAACTCTCTCTACTGTCAGGCAGTCTGTGAAATAACACAAAACCTAACAAAAAAATGCATTCAGCACATATGTAACAAACTTGCCATACCAAAACCGCAGTAACACCCAGAACTCAAACAACAACCTGGCCTACAAACAGGCGGTAATGCAAATAGTGGAACGTGCCTTAGAACATCAATGCATCTCCTATTGAGGAGTGCAGATTGGAAAACAGAACAGCTAACAATATATCTAACCTTTTTCATGCATGCAGAACAGTAGGTATATTCATTTGTTTTCTAATAAAATGAAAAAAATGCAACAAAAGACCTTGCTTCCTTAGAAAATGAACTGAAAAACAATGCCGCCGAAATTCATCTTTTTTCTCTATTTCCTTTTATTTCAGAAACAGGAAAGAAAGAAAAAAAAATGACTAAGCAGCACGGATAATTTAAACATGAACTCTCTTCAGGCCTTCCCATGTCTCCCACCCACCCTGGATCAGATAGTATCTCATCTGCGGGGCCACAAGCACAAGAAGTAGTCAAAAGTAGTCGCTTGCTTCTGTCCTGCCCGGTCTCGTTTTCAAAATGAAGGTCGGTGCCATTTTTATTGTAAGGCAATGCAAGATATGGCCGTTCAGCTGCATGACAACAGCCTCAGAGTTGGCCAGTGCCATTTTGAAAACAGGACCCGGTAGTGTTTGAGCAACTGGTGATTGCTGCCTCTTGTGCTTGTGATTTCATGGATCAGGTCCAGTGAGGGTGGAGGGATACAGAAAAGCCCCAGGAAGGGAGTTAATTGTTTTATTTTGGCAGGCCTTTGGGAGGGTTGAAGAACCCAAGCTCTGCTTTGTTTTTTGTTTTTTTATTATTGGGTATTCTTTTTTTTTTTTTGCTTGCTGTTTATTTCACTTCAGCTAGACAAACCAAACCAAAATAAACATCAAATGAACTAAAAAAAAAACCTCACAATGAAAACATTTTTGGTGTACAATGCTGCAAAATAGGAATAGAATGTCCCGAAATACAGAATAAGTGATCACAAATTAGAAACAGAAACATGCAGACAAAAACTGAACTGGAAACCCCAAGAAGCCAGAGTTTGTATGCAGAGCAACAATGGAAAAATGGGAATAAAAAATGTATTTCTTCCTGTACTGGGCAAAATGCAAAGATATCTGAAATGCACATTTTCCAAAGCTGACAGAGAAAATCAGAAACTTCCTACAAAAGAATGCGCAGAAAAATATTTTATCCCAGGGGAAATAGGAGAAACAGTAGCTATAACAGGAAAATATGTGGTATCCTGTCAGCAGTCTAGAAACATAATATGATTAGGGCAATCTGGACCAGCACCAGAACATGGGAATTGCTCTTTAAATTTATCTTACTATTGTTATTACTATTTTGTAAATGTGTTCCCTTTCGTTTTTAAACACTTTTATGTATTTTTGTGGCAACACATATGATGTTTAAACGTGTTATTGAAGAAAAGCCATAATACAATAAAAGCTGTCTTGCCGAAAAAGTGAGCTGAATCAGAATCTCTATACGGAAGCCAAAGTCCATCTTCTGACTGATTCACTTTTTCAATAGTGACAGCCTCCACCCAGAAAACAAATGAACTCGATTGCCTTGCAGAAGCGCAGGATTTCCACCCTCTCACGTCTTGTAAAATTGAATAACCCGAGCGACGCTGTCAAAAAGGGCAAACACCGCCCTGGCGGGCGAAGCACCGACGCTTTCCCGCGAAGCTGGCAGGGAGCAGGGGGCCGGGGCGGGCCCCTGGAGGTGGTGGGCGGGGCGTGCGCGTTAGTGGGAGGGGGCGTGGGCGAAGAGGCACGAGCCAATGGGTGGCGGTGTGGGCGCGGCGCGTAAAGCCCTGCTCCTCGGCTTGCTGCAATAGGTGATCTGGGGGAGGGGGGTTCAGCTTGCTGGACGGAGGGCTGGTGGGGAGAAAGCTGTCGTAAATTGCGCTCTCTCTCTTTTTTTTTTTTAATCATCCCCTTCCCTCCTCCTTCTGTCTCGTTTCTTACCGTTTGCTGCTATAGGATAGCGTGCGCTTTCACTGACACAGCAAGCAGATGTGAGTAAGAGCTGAACGGAAAATACAGCCCAGTGAAGGCAAGAGAGCAGAGACTGAAATGTGGCAGGCAGCCGGTAACTGAGAGACTGCAGGTAAGGGGGCAGCAGGAGGCGATCCGACGGCGAGGGTGGTTTATGGCTGGCAAAACTATTGCATGCGTCTGCATCTGATTATGCTTTCTTTGACATGGCTGAAAGCTGATGTTTGCTAAATGTATAGTTCTGTTTATGTGTAACTTTCATTTGGCGTGCGTATTTCTGGCTTGCAATTTTAAATTGCATTCCAGTGACATAATTAACTGGTCCGGGCTTCTCCTGCTTGACTCCAGATGTTTTTTCTGCCTTCAGGAAAGATAGAATGGATGATTGCAAATGGCTAAGTTTTCTGAATACGTATTCTTAGAAGTTTTCTTGTCTGTTTAGAAATATGCGATTTCACATCAGGCCGTTGCAATTAAATAGATTTTCCATAGTATGGAGAAATGTTGACTGACGTGAGCATGCATCATGAAGGTTTAATTATTGAATTAGATGTGGGCTATGGTAGAGTTTAGGGGTTGAGCAAATATTGAATGTTGGAATGGGAGTGCAGTTTGCAGAAGAGGCTTACATGACACGTACTGAGGTCTCAGGGGGGCTTAGGGTTGTCCTTGTTGCAGGTCTTAAATCCATACTTGTGCTGTGTGAAATCTTCTCCAGATGGCTGATTAGACTGATTGCCAGATGAATTTATGCAATCCCAAAGAGGAGCTCTGTTTGGCAGAACTAAAACTGAATCTGTTAGTAAACTTTGAAAAACTTTCTTTAGTATGAGTTGAAAACATATATTGCAAGAATAACCCAGGTGAGACACGGGAGAAATATGTAGTAGATTCAAGGTGGTGGAGTATCTGTGACCTATACAATTTCTTGGTGTGGTATACAATTTAATGAAAGTAAGTCTAGCCACAGTATTAGGCTGTATGACCACAGTGCTTATGAATCCTTAGACTGGCAAGAGCAAGCTCACATACTGTTTTTATTTCCAGGCAGTAATGATCTGTTTACAAGACTTCTTGTCTGGCTAGATGGAAGGATAGTGACTACTGAAGTTTTTCAGAAGGAGAGTTTTATTGATGCTTTATGCACACGTGATTAATGTTAATTTGCTTTCTGATTCTGTGTGAAATAACGCAAGAGATTTTAATTAGGTATTTATATATAGAGCCATGCAGGTTTTATTTAAAATAATCTCTGGCTGAAGATTTTACGAAGGAGATTAATGAAGATTAGCAACACTGCGAAGAAATCCAACATAACTTTTTATCTTCTTTCCCCTAATTGTAGTTTTACCTTTTTCTGCTTTTGTTAGTCAGGCATAATATGTTATATTTATGAAAGAGTGGGTTCAGCATATGATCCTTGCTTACCGTTCTGTTCTGGCTTCTTTAATCTAATTTGTGATATTTTTATAGGAGATGTGTTGTCTCACTTTTGGAGATGAGAGACAATTCTTTTGGCTAAAGAGTCATCCATTAGGGTACAGTAATGTTTTGACTTTGTAAGTTGGATGTTATGCAATCAAGATCATAACATCCTGTATAAATTTTTTATTTTATGAAACTTTGCAAAATTTATGATCCCAACCATTGCTCACCGCATACTAATATTTTTTAATGAAAGATAAAATCATGAAAGTCTTAAACATATTTGTGCTAAGGATGTAAACTTCTCAAACATTAACCATAACCAACTCTTTCCCAGCCCTCCCCCTCTTCCCCTATACAGCTCCATCTGATACATTAAACCCTGCTTAAAGTAACAGCACCCACATAGCTCTACCTCAAAACTAGCTTTACATGTAGCAGTTTTAAACTTTAGTCTTTAAAATTCTATTTATTTATTGATAGATTTTACTTATTTGATTTGTGTTCTGCCTTTCGGAACTTCAGAGTGGATTACATTTAGGTGACTTTAGTCAATTATTATCTTTCTAAAATCTGGCCTTGACATGATGGAAGCCGGAATTGAGTTCCGGATACGCCGAAAAGGTTGCGTCTTCTTCAGACCCACTTCTTTTGCTGTCAACCATACCATTCTTTGGACCTCACTCCTCCATAACGTTGAATCTGGTGGTTGAGGTTGTGTCCCTTGCAACGTTATACAGATTTACTCGTTCAAGCCGGTGCGGCTCTGTGGTGGATAGCATACAAACTTTTTCAGAAGGGAGAAAGAGCAGTGGCATTTCCTAGTTTGTTTATAATTATTTTGATCCTGCACCCTCCACTGTTCAGGGAGGATTACAGTTTTACTGACATAAAAGCAAGCTATCGCAAACACAGTCAATGTGGAAGACAAACAATAACATTTAAAGATAAGACAATGATTTTTTTTTCAATGCTACAAACGGATCATTAGTTACAGTAGGGTGAAGTGAGCCACATGTCAAAATGGCAAATGCCCAAGGTCTCACAGAGTCAGTGGCTGAACTTGCCATCCCATGGCACCGCATGGTGTTACACGCAGCTGGGGGCAGATCTGTCTGTGGCCACTATTCATGAGATAGCTGTCACGGCTTGGCTAGAGGATAGGGCTTCATAAGGCAGATGCACCAAAACATGCAATTTGAAGTTTGGTATCATCCTATGAAAAATGAATGTACCCCCTTAAATATAAATATTTGTTCCTCTCCTCCTCTCCAGTCTCTTCATTCATTCATTCTGTTTTTTCATGGCACCTATGTGAGGGAATTCATTTAGGGCTATATTAAGGCAGCACATGTCTCCCATGTGGCAAAAAGAATGGCTTTGGTTTACAACATATTTTGCCTATGGCCAGAAAATGAGGTTGTATCGTTTCTTAATCCAGTTCAAATCCTTCAGTTAGATAGGTAGAGTTGGGTTTGTTTGTTTTTCTGATACATAAATTCTTCTTTTGGATGGAGGTTGGCTTCAGCTAGCAAGGTTTTCATCCTTGATTGATTTGTAAGTTATTACATATACTCTGGAATGAATGCTATTGGTGGGCATTAGCTATCATGTGAGGTCAGTGTGAACCCCCCCCCCCCCCCCCCAAAAAAAAAACCCAAAACAAAACCCTGCTTAACTCTATTAGAAGTCAGATCTCTGCAATTCCTAGGTCGGGGTGGCCGACTCCAGTTCCGGAGAGCCACAAACAGGCCTGGTATGCAGGATAACAACAATGAATATGCATGAGAAAAAAAAAATCTGCATGCACGCCCTGCATTGCATGCAAACCTATCTCCTGCATGTTCCTTGTGGACATCCTGAAAACCAGGCCTGTTTGTGGCTCTCCAGAGTTGGCCACACCCCAGACCTAGCATGGCAGCCAAGCCAGCTGCGTGAGCCCAGTTCCGTCTTGCTGGGGTGAATGAGAGTAAGAGAGGCTCACCCTGGGCCTGTGAAGAGACCCTGCAGAAATTGTGAGCTGTAGGATCAGGTTGGGTCTGAGAATGTCTGTCTGTCAGGAGAGCGTGACCCAGAAAATCAAACTGGCCTGTCGGTGGAAGTGTGGCGTGAGAATATTGGAGAGTGGTGAGTTCCAGAGGGAGATGTGGAAATAGCCTGCATGCCCCCATTGATAGGTAATTGGGGGCAGTGTGTGTGTGGTGGCTGCCACTAGAGAAGGAGTCTGACTGTTGGAAGCCTACTGTGTTTCTTTGCTAAACTTAAAGCATAAGGAGCCAGTTTGCAAGCTAGCGGAGGGGAGTAGAAGTTGTTCATGTCCAGTCCGTTCTTCCAGGATGGTTCAGAGTAAACTCCTGCCCATAAGCCAGGCTAACGGTGCGAGAGGGACTTGTGGGCAAGAATTTTGTGCAAGTGACGGATATAGCATTAGACAGCAGAAGTGAAGTAAGTATCTGCTACTGTTTAATCATTTTAATTTTTTTTTTTTTTTTTGCCACTGCTTAAACTCCCCTTTTATAATGTCGGTCAGCGCCAGAGGGACTATTTAAGTACTCTTAATTAGCATGAGACTGGAAAAATTATTCGACTGTAAATTTATTCAGACGTGTATTAATCTTGCCAGAGTTCTTTGAAGAGTTCCAGCCGTAATAAAATCGCTGGCTTATGGAAGTAAAGTGGAGTTTCTGACTCCTGGTAGAGTAAGAATTTGAATTGGGGAAATAGCCAGAATTGTATTTGCCTGTCCTGCTCTTTTGTTAATGCATTTTTTTTTTTTTTAAATTTCTTGGTTCCGGCTCCAGAATGACATTGGTTCGGTGGGTCCTACCGCCCTTGCTTAAAATTTGTATTTACCCAAGAAGAAGGTGGAGGTTCCCGTAGGACTGGGAGCAGCAGAACTGACTGTAGGGGGGGGGGGGGGGGGAGAAGGGGTGCATCCCGGCTGCTTATCCAGCTCCTGTGGTGAACCAGCTTTAGGGAAACTTGACCTGAAATTAGAAAGGTGCCCGTCAAGGTACAAAATCAGAAGTTAACTTTGGTATCATCTCAAAACAAATGAGCGTGAACAGAACGGGTGGAGTATCGTTCCTGTACCTAGGGCTCCATTGGGATCCCTGCTGAAGAATGGCCTAGATTCAGGTTAGGGCAGTGTAGAGGGATGGGAAGGGTCCAGCCATGTTGCGGCACCCCCCTTTCCCCACATAGAGGCTGCTGGGCTGGTTGGTTCCTGCTTGCATTTACTGAAAGTGACCACTGATGTCTGTGTGGATTTTTAGTTTCCCTTATGCCTCCTTTCTTATTGCCTTTTCAGAGTAAAGGCCCAAAGCCTTGCCTGAATGAGTTTAGATAGTAAGATTAAGTATTGTTAAGTGGATTTTTGTTTTGGTAGGAAGTTTTTTTTTTATCCACTCTTCCTGCCTGCCAAGAGAGGAGTAAGGAACGGAAACTTCAGAGGTCCTGGCGGTCAGTCCCAGAGCTTCCATTGCTGCCCATCCAGCTGAAATAGACTAAGGACACCTCGCCCTGGGATTCAATGCGTACCCCTTGGACGTCTAGAATGGATCCACCCCCCCTGTTTGAGGATTACATGTAAAATCTCATCTATTTAAAAAAAATAACTGTCAGAAATAAAAATGCTTTTGTTAGTAGGTGAATTTCTGAAGCTTTCACTCCAGGCTGGGAGGGAGAGAGGAAGCGGGGCAAAAGGACATGGGAGCCTGTTGGTGGAGGCATGAGAGGGATGAGCCAGATAAGTAGAGTTGGGGGGGGGGGGGGGCATGGACAAAGAGGCATGAGCCAGAGGATGGTGGTGAGGGCATGCTTGCTTTTAAATCTTAACCCTGATTGTCCTGCGTCCAGCCTCATTTTAACTTTTAACTCTTTTTTTTTTTTTTTTTTTTAAAATAATGACCTTCCCAAAGTGTTTTGTCCTGTATGCATGTCTTGAGTAGCTTGTAAGCTCTACAGAGAAGGGACTGTCCCTTATATGTTTTCGTACAGCTCTGCCTACATAGAGTAATACTGGAGAAGTCTAAAGTGGTAGCAGTTGTAGAGTATTGCTGGAGGCTGTGGGCAGGACTTAATTTTGCTCCTTTATGGGGGGATTTTCAAAGCCCGGTGCGCGCAGGTAGGCCCCGCGCGCACAGAGCGCATTTTCATAACGGCCTGGCCACGCATGTATCTGCCCGGCATGAGCAGAAAGTGCCGGGTTGTGGAAAAGGGATGGGGCAGGTAGCTGGCTGGCACGCGCAACTTCCGCTCAAAGGAGCGGGTAAGTTTTTTGAAACAAAAAAAAAATAGGGTAAGTAGAATGGGTTTAGAAGTTGGGGTGGAGAGGGGGAAAAAGGGAGGAAGGTGAGTTAGGAGGATAGGGAAGTTCCCTCCCAATCTGCTCCTTAATTGGAGCGGACTGGGAGGGTACTGGCCAAAGGCCCAATCGCGTCGCCGTGTGTGAGTTAAAAAAAAATTCCTCCCCCCCGCATTTGCGAGTGGACACTCAGTGCGCCGAATCAAAATCGGGTGCATGTGCACGGGTGCGGCGACGCACAAAAATCGGTGCGTCCATGTGCGCGCTCGCCAGGAACTGTGGACGCCTGTGCGGCCATTTTAAAAATTTACCCCTTAATTGCTGCATTTGGGGAAATATCCAGAATTACATTTGCCCTTTACAATGCCCCTCATGTCTAATCTGAAGCCTCTCTGGCATCATGCTGCATCCAAAGAACATGGCTGACTTCCTGTGGCACTGGCTGATGACAGCACATTCTGCATATCAGGAAGTCCCTTGCAACCAGCCAGCACCTCAGCACCGGCCCTCTTGCTCTGCAGTAGGTGTTGCCTCAAGGTTGTTCCTGATTCTGTTTGTGCCTCATTCTTCATCCTGTGTGTGCGCCTCCTGTTTCCTGCCTGCCCCTGCCTTGCTCTTGCCTCCGTCTTCTCCTTTGCTTGCTCCTTGCCTCTCCTTTTCTGATCTCTCTCTTGCTTTGACCCTAGCCTGGATCTTGACCATGCCTATCTGTCGCTCACCCTGACTTTTGCCTGGATCTTGACCGTTCTTATCTGCCGCCTGCCCCAACAATTGCCCGGATTAACACTGCTGTCTGCCGCCTGCCCTGACCACTGTTTGCTCCAGTGCTTCAGTCTGTTCTCTATGGGATTTTCTTCTAAGTCCTACCAGCCCCCAGCACCCTAGGGCTTAACCTGCAGGGAACGGGGCTGGTATAAGTGAAGCTCAGACCTCGCTCCAGTTCGACCGTGGGCCTAGCAAGTTTGCCTGCCAGGTTCCATCAACTGTGCCACAGATAAGGGTGTCACTCCGTGACACCAGTCTTGCTTATTTAGCAGTTTTATTCCTAGTCTAATTTGTTTTTACTTATTGTCCATGTCAGACCAGTCCAGACAGTGGGTTATGTCTCCCTGCCAGCAGATGGCTTTACTTGCCTTATAAAGATCTGATGCTGAGCATGGTGCAGTGATGTGGTCTGGTGCAGTAGTGTGGATACACTGCTCCTGGGAAGGCTGTAGGCCCAGGTTTCCTGGTGGATCATTGGTTGAGTCTTGAGGGTATGCCAGTTGATAGTTGTTTTTGGGCTTATTCTCCCCTGTGGTAATCTTACTCAAGTTGGGGGTCTGAGTTTCTGTACCAGTGGTTTAAACACCAGGTAGTCCCAGCTGACTTTGTTCTCTTGGTGGGCCATCTGTGGGCCGACTCAGAGCAGGAACACCTCTTGACCACAGCCAGAGTTATTCAGGTGTGGCACCCCTAGGCTGAATAAGGTTTACATCAAACACAATTAATTTTTTTTCCAGCCGCTGGAGTTTAGGGAAGCCTTCTTGTATCCAAAGAAGAAAGTGGCCACATGGCCTTGGACATGAAGATCTCCCATTTCACGTCAGCCTCAAGCATGGACCATTCTGCACGTCCTAGGCTACAGAACAATGGACCTGAATGTAGTGCCTTGGGTGCAGACCTTCAAGCATTTTGCTCAGTCCACACTCCTCTCAGGATAATATCCAGTAGTTCAGTGTCATAAGGTACTTTCAATCTCTCTAGAGAGATTAGAAGGAGCCTGAGGAGGTGGCTTTTCATAGATGTCTCCTTCAAGGAATGGATTTGGAATCATCTTCCTGGCTATGGTATGCTATAGGGGTGAGCCTTATAAGTTGGGACAAGCTTTAATCCAGAGCAACTGAATCAGGGACAGGAATCGTAGTAGAAAAACAATAGGTCCAGGTCTTGGTCAAGGGCTGGAACCAGCCTTTTTATGCTTTAGAAATACTGGCTTTTATGTTTGGAGAAGGCAACTTAGGTGGCAGTGGTCAGTGTAACACCATTAGCTGCTGTGAACAAGCTGAAGGAATCTAGTGGATCTCAGGTACCCTGGGTAAGTGAGACAGATTTGGACTGGGATGGAGTTCCCCTAGCAGTAGCAGCTCACATGACCAACACCCATTCAGACAAATTTTTGAGCTGACTTTCTTAAGACCCCAAAGTGAAAGGACTGCTAGAAATGGCAGAGTTCAGGTGGGGCACCTCTATGAGTGGATTTCAGATCCGCCCGGTATGGTTCCAAGATGAGCAAATTCTTTGGTTGAGGTAGGGATATCCTGGTAGAGCCATGACTGGCATCCAGTCTCCTACATGCGTTCCCAGCAGGAGCCTGGACATTCCCTGGACTGAGTTCTGAAAGGGCAAGCCGGGATGTTTTTTTTTCACTCTCTTCCATAGTCGGAGGATTATTTCCTAGAAGATCCTTTCCATTCTCTTTTACAGCTTGGACTGTTGAGAGAACCAGGCTATGTAGCGAGTATACTTAGTATCGGGGCTACGGTCTGTGGTGGTGCAAAAGAGGATCATCTAGCAGACCTGAATTAGCAGAGGAGGTAATATTTCCTTGATCCGTTCCTTCTACCACAGAAGATTAGGATGAAGGAAGAACCCACAAATCTCAGAGAGAGCAGTCACAGAAGCTGTCTCACTAGTATTTTGGATGGGATACTTTCTTCCATGGCGTCAAGAACACCTTTGCTGCAGGAAGTGTCCTCGACTAGGAACCTATTTATTTATTTATTTACGAACTTTTAATATACCGACATTTGTATAACACATCATACCAGTTTACAATCAACTCAAAGGATGGAAAGGAAATTACATTGAACAGGGTGCGGGGAAAACGGGAGCAAGCAAGGAGGGAGGAGAGGGGAGCAGGGAGCGGATGGAGAAAGGGGGAGAGTAAAGGAACAAAAGATAAGAGGATAGCATGGAAAGTAACCGAAATAACCAAAGGAAGTTACAGAATAACTTACATGTTCATTTTAAAAGCATGCTTAATTTTAAAGAGCTCTGGCCTCCCTTCCTCTCCTGGAGTTGTGTTGTTGAAATCTGTCTCCTTGGTGGCCTTTGGTAATTTTTAAAGGAAAGGGTATCTCGATATCCAATACTTTCCTTCGTCTAAGGGTTGTGTTTTTACTTCTGTCAGAATCGGGCTTTTCTCACTTATGATGGTGAAAAGGTTTTGTGTGATTTATAGGCTAGGACAAGAATGGCCATTTTTCAATTCTTTGTAGGTTACCTCTGAGATGTTTGTAGGTGATAAGTTTCTTCTTGAATAGATCTTTGATGTGTCTTATTAAAGCTCAGTGGTTTTTAAAGTGAAATGAAGGAGATAAGCTATTTTGGCCTGCTCCAGCAAACGTTTACAGGTCCCAGAGGATTGGCAAGCCTTTCTTGATGAGGTTACAGAACTCCTTGTAGGCAGAATCAGAAACTCTCTTTCCAGAGGATAATGGCACAGTAATGCCCTTGTCTCCATAATATCCCTACTCCTAAGCACCTCTGTGGGTGTGCAGGCTGGGAGAGGCTACACCTTGGATACAGAAGTTCTGAGAGGAATCGTGGTATCCTCCTGCCTGATTTGCTAGATTCCACTTGTCTGGACTGGGCTGGCATGGACGATAAGGAAGGTGAAATTTAGATTTACCTGTTTAATTTCCTTTAGTCCTGCCAGGCCAGTCCAGAACCCACCCAGAGAATCCGTGGTGATCAAGGGCTCAGTTTGACAAGTTCAGGAGTAAGTTGTTGCCCACTGTGAAGATAGTTGGCCTAATCATGACCTTGATGCAGGGATTATCTAATTCCCTTGCTAAAGACTATGGAGTGAAATTTCTTGATTTGATTTGGAAACCAAAACAAACAATTGCTTTCAGTTGTCTTAATTTTGACATAGGATACTGAAAAGCTGAAGGCAGTACTAGATCTTTATTCAGGGAGTGAAGTAAGCTTTGCTTTTTTTTTTTTTTCTCTGTCTCCATTTGCTGGCAAAGGGATATAACCCACTTTTCTGGACTGGTTTGGCAGAACTAAAAGAAAGGAAAGTGACAAGTATATTTAAATTCCACCTTTTTTTCTTGTTTCCATCTTTCCTTTCCTGTCTCCAGGAATTACATTAGTTGGGTGGGTCTAAACAAGCTAAAGCTTTGTCTTTAGAGGCAGTGGTGTTAGTGTAGGGAGGTTACTCTCTGTGGGCTATACTGAGTTTTTAAAATTGCATTCTTTGATAAGATGTGCGTGATGAGCATTACTGCTTTTGATGAACCAGAATATGCTTCTAGCATTAAAGTGATCAATAATAAGAGCAATTTTGCCCCTACTAGACTTTTTCATAAGAAGTGTTGTAGGCCTTGATCTTTGATTTCCATTGATCCTTCAAAAGTAACTCAACAGAATGGAAGAACAGAAACTTTGAAGGTTAATCTGGTGAGTTTTGCTCAGTGAAATAAAAAAATCTCAGCATATGATTTTGTCCTAGAAAATGTTTTAAATCTGCTTTGTGTCGATGAAATGTGGTTTTTGGACACAGATTGGAGTGTGGGGGTGGGGGGGCGATTATATCTCTGATTTGTCTCTCTCTTACAGTGCTACATATAAGACAGCCACTTTTAAGTAGAGTTTATAATCTAATCAAGACAAAATACAAGTCAAAAGAGACTGAGAATTTCATTTAGTAAGAAAATGACTATCAATTGCATATTCAACACTATCTGGAAGGTACAGATGAGTTGTAATTATTATTCATGAGTCCTTCAAGGCGAACCCCCCCCCCCCCCCCCCCCTAAGAAATTTACCAGCTATGAGGATTGGAATGTTTTACTTGTCAAATGCAATTATACCCATTCATTTACATTTTTCTAGTCTGTTGTACTCCTTGGGACCAGAATGGTTCCCTATTCATGCCTGCTGATGATGGGTGTTTTTAATATACATTCTGTATGGAGTATCCCCAAGATTTTTTTAATGTACTGTTCAGTCATACAGTATTTTGCAGAGGTGAATTCTCCAATACATATTTGTGGGAATCATCTGGATTTAGTTTTAGTTCAGATCCTCTGACATCAGATCTTTACATTTCTGAAGTTAAGGTTAGGCCCTTTAGTTGGACAAATCATTTTATGGTTTCTTTTCAGGTTGGAGGGATTGCTGTGAATCATAGGGCCTTTGGATCTCTTTGCCATATGAACATCGGGAGAGAAATTTCTATACCACAAATGCAGGAGTTCCCTTCATGATGTAGATCTGCTTATTCATGATTTAGTAGAATATTGGTATTCTAACTTGCCCAAAATATTGGCTATAGTTGCGCCAGAAAAGGCTAAAGTAGTAGATCACTCTGGTTTGATGAGGATTTACATAAATGGAAGAGAATAGGGAGGTGCGTTGAAAGACCATGTAGGAAGTCTTTAATAACTGGCAATAGGGATAAACAATCGGATAGTATTTGTGGCAAAGAGCTGGTTTTTTGTTTTTTTTTTTTTCTCCTTTCTGAATTATCTAGAGTGAGCAAAGAATTGTCCTAGGCATTTGGATTAATAGTAGAGAGGGGGAAATCTTAGTTGTGATGAGTTTGCTGACTTTTTTCTTTGAGAAAGTTTGGAACATTAGGGAGACTCTGGAATGATAACCCTTGTCCAGATAGAAGATGTAACTAGCTATAATGAATTTATATCTTTTGAGTTGCTGTCACTAAAAGAAACAGAAAATATACTACTTGGTTCAAGATCCTTGGGTAATCTCTTTTTAACCATTTCCTGTTTGGTTAATTAAAAAATGTATAGAAAGTTTGATTCCGTTAGTAAATGAGGTGATAAATGCCTCCCTTTTATATTTTGTATTTTATGTGTTCTGTATTTTACATTTGTTTTATTTGGATGATCATTTGAGTTAAATGCTGTACCCTACCTTGAATTGCAGTAAGTCCAGGAAATACATATTTAAATAAATACAGTTAAAGAAACAGAATGCAAATCCCTCTCAGATCAGTAATTATAAAGAGGCAAATCTGCCTTTTTGGGGCATGCTGATAGAAGGAGCAGTTGCAGGAAAGTTGGTCCAAATTCTGGAGGACAATAAGGTTCTTGATCCCTGCCAATCGGAGTTTCAACCCAAATTTAGCATAGAAACGGCTTTACTGGGTATGATGGATGATCTGCATTGGAGCCTAGTCAAGCTTCAGTAGTAGTTCTCCTCATTCTGTCATCGGCCTTCGACCCTGTCAATCATATCATATATATTGAGAAACTGTACACAGAGCATAGGAATCCCAGGGGCACATTTGGAGCTGGTTTATTGTAGATCGATCATTCCTGAATGACAGAAATCAAAGAGTAATGTGGGGCAAAGATTTTTCTCACTCATGGAAATTGGAATAGGTTATGCCTCAGAGGTCAGCTCTCGCCCCCAAATCCATAATGTGCCACCTTTGTGTACTCTGATAAAGATTGCTGGTTTCAGCCATCTTATACACAGATGGCATTCAGAAATAGATGAATCATGAGAAGCCTTGGAAACAGAATTGAATGCTGGCATAAATTCAGTATCTTTATAGATCACTTCTCATAGGTTAAAACAAAATTCAGCCAAGACTGAGATCCTGTGGATCAAACGAATTACTATTTCTTTTTCCTGACCTAACTTTGGAGGCTATTTTTCTTTCTATTTGCCATCAGACCCATATCGTAGGTGTGATTATTGATTCTGAGCTGCCTCTGCCCAAACTTCCATTTTACTATGCTTAGATGACTCTGCCCTATCTTTCTAAGACAGGTAGTGCTACAATATTCTATGCCTTAGCGACAATGCAGTATGACTACTGCAATGTCTACCCCCAAAATTACTGCAATTATTCCACAACATTGCAGCCCGTATCTCCTTAACCTACATTTGCTTGATCACATTGCAGCAACACTGAGCAACCTTCATTGATAATACAATTGGTTTCTACTGCAAGTTTAAAATATTGTCTTTTATTTTTAAAACTATGAATGATGAGGGTCTCAATATCTCTGGAATGGAATAGCGATCTATGCATGATCTACACCATTACAATCATCTCGAGTTTTGTTACAGACTGCATCAATTAACAATCTTAAATATGTGCATATTTATTTTTATTTATTTATTTTATTTAAACGGTTTTATATACCGACAACCGTTTGCACATCGTGTCGGTTTACAGGTAACTTACAACCAATGTATATATAGGCATTGCCTTTACAAAGAACAGCAAACAATAGAACGCAGTAACAGAGCAAAAACTAGCTAAATTAGAAAGTAGGGATTCAACTAGGAGTGACAAAGGTGGGGGCAGGGAGGGAGTAAAACAATGACACAAGGGGAAAGGATATGTACAGAGTTTAGCGAAACATTCATTATGTACAAGGTTATATAACCCTGTATATAACACTCATTATATACAAGTTTATAAAAGAACATTTTCTTGTGCCAGTCTGGCTCTATGGAATTCTCCTCCTAAAGAGCTGAGGGGCCCGAAAGATTAATTAAGTTGTTGGAAACCTTTCAAGGCTGGGCTACTTTCTGTAGCTTTTTTATTATTTATTTATTTATTGAGTTTTATATACCGTAGTTTGGTTTCGTCATCACAATGGTTTACAAAGTTTCGATGTTTAACAGAGTGTTTAGAAATTTACGTGCTTGTTAACATAGTTATCATAGTCGTTCCAAACATAGTTCGGTTGTTAAACTGTATAGGTTAAATTACGTGCTTTGTATTGGTTCAGCATGTTTGTATGGGCCGGTAGGGATGGAAGTTGTAGCATAGAGTCATTGGGTGTTTTGGTAGGCTTTGGTGAACATCCACGTTTTTAGTTTTTTTGAAGGTTTTTAAGTTTTGCTGTGTTCTCAGTTCGGTTGGGAGGGTGTTCCAGAGTTTGGGGCTTCCTAGGGATATGGCTCTCTTCCGAGTTGAGGTAAGTTGTTTGTGGCGAGCAGGTGGAATTTTTAATAGACCTTTGTTAGCTGAACGGAGATTTCGGTTTGGTGAGTGGAGTTTTATGGATGCACTTAGCCAGTTTGTTTTTCATATATTATTTTGTGTGTTATGGATAGTATTTTGTAGTCTATCCTGTATTTTATTGGGAGCCATTGTAGTGAAATGAGGGTTGGGGTAATGTGATCGTATTTTTTCTTTCCTGTGAGTATTCTGGCAGCTGTATTTTGAAGGATTTGGAGAGGTTGGATGATAGTGAGAGGTAAGTTGAATAGCAGGGAGTTGCAGTAATCCAGGTTGGAGAAGATGAGTAGTTGGAGGACTGTTCTGAAGTTGTTGGGGGAAAGGAAAGGTTTTAGATGTCATAGGGTTAGGAGTTTTGATATCCGTCTTTGATTTTAGCGGAGATGTGGTTCTTGAAGGATAGTTCCTTGTCGATTATGACTCCTAGGTTGCGGGCATGGGTGACAGGTGAGACTGCAGTCTTTTGATTCATTATGTTGAGTGGTGGTATGTGCGTAGGGTTGTTCTTTCTATCCAGCATGATTATTTCTGTCTTATCAATGTTTAGGATAAGTCTCATGTTGGTTAGTAGTTGCTTTATTTTGGTGAGGTAATTGGCTGTTTTTTGTAGGTGTCTACCAGAGAGTTGTGTATTGGGATAAGTATTTGGATGTCATCAGCATATATGAAGTGAGTCAGTTTAAGGTTTCAGAGGAAGTGGCATATCAGGAGAAGGTAAATGTTGAAGAGTATCACCGATAGTGCGGAGCCTTGGGGAACTCTGGTGTCAAGGTTTATTTTCTTTGAGAGGGTGCCGTTGATTGACACCTGGTGGTAGGTCCTTTGTGATAGGATGAGAACCATTGAAGGGTTTTTTCAGTTACACCAATTTGGATAGACTGTCAATCAGTATTGAAGGGTTTACCATGTCAAAGGCTGCTGATAGGTTTAGTAGGTCTAGAAGGTGGCTGTGGCCATTGTCAAATCCTTTGAGCATGGTGTCGTTTTTAAAGATAGGAGTAGTGATTCAGTATTTAGTTGTTTCCAGAAGCCGACTTGCATGGGGAGTAGGATGTTGTTCCTTTCCAGGTGGTCACTTAGTTGGGAGTGGATGATTTTTTCTGTAACTTTGGCAATGAATGGTAGGTTTGGTATGGTCGGTAGTTTAATGGGATTTCTGGATCAAGGTTGGTCTTTTTCAGTATGGGTTTGATAATTGCTGATTTTAGGCAGTCAGGGTAGTTTCCTTCTGTGAGGGATAGGTTCATGATGTCAGTTAATGTTTTTGTTATTAATGGTTCGATGGCTTTGATCTGTATGGGTATGCTATCGATAGGGTGCTTTGTTGGGTTCATTTTTTTTATGATATTTTGGATTTCTAGTGATGATGCTGAATCAAAGTTGGGCCAGCTTGATGTTTGATTTGTATTTTCAGGTCTTGATGTTGTTGTGGAGGTTGTTGTTTGATTTTTTCGTTAAACTCTGCAAAGTCGTTGCTTGGAGGTTAGTGATGTCTGGTCATTGGTTTTGGTTAGGCAATGTATGATATTGAAGAGCATTCTTGGGTTGTGTTGGAGTTTATTTTTTTTTGAGTAGAAGTCTTTTTTTTTGCGTTGAGGATAAGCTTTTTGTAGTATGCTGTGATCGGTAGGCGTTCAGTAGTGTAGTTGTTTTGTTGTTTCTCCAGGTTTTCTTCTTTTTTTTTTTGGAGTTCGTGTTTGGCTGAACTGATGTTGACATTGTACCATTGGTTTTGGTGTTTGGGGTTTTTTATTGTTTTCTTTATCGTGGGGTTTATCTTGTCTGCTATTGTTTTAGTGATGTTGAGCCAGGATGAGGTGGCGTTTTCTGCGTTAGATAGGTCTATGTTTGTTAGTTCTGTTTGTAGATTATCTTGAAGTGTCTCTATGTTGAAGGGTGGCCAGTAGGAGAAGGATCTAGGTGGGCTTGATTGGTGAAGAGCATTTTTGGAGCAGTTTGGGCGATACCTTTTGTGATTCCAGACTTTTTTCTAGAAAGACATGGTTTAATGGAACACAGTCAACATGGATTTACCCAAGGGAAGTCTTGCCTAACAAATCTGCTTCATTTTTTTGAAGGGATTAATAAACATGTGGATAAAGGTAAACCGGTAGATGTAGTGTATTTGGATTTTCAGAAGGCATTTGACAAAGTCCCTCATGAGATGCTTCTAGGAAAACTAAAAAGTCATGGTATAGGAGGCGCTGTCCTTTCATGGATTACAAACTGGTTAAAAGACAGGAAACAGAGAGTAGGATTAAATGGTCAATTTTCTCAGTGGAAAAGGGTAAACAGGTGCCTCAGGGATCTGTACTTGGACCAGTGCTTTTCAATATATATATATAATGATCTGGAAAGGAATACGATGAGTGAGGTTATCAAATTTGCGGATGATACAAAATTATTCAGAGTAGTTAAATCACAAGCGGATTGTGATACATTACAGGAGGACCTTACAAGACTGGAAGATTGGGCATCCAAATGGCAGATGAAATTTAATGTGGATAAGTGCAAGGTGATGCATATAGGGAAAAATAACCCTTGCTGTAGTTACACGATGTTAGGTTCCATATTAGGAACTACCACCCAGGAAAAAGATCTAGGCATCATAGTGGATAATACTTTAAAATCATCGGCTCAGTGTGCTGCAGCAGTCAAAAAGCAAACAGAATGTTAGGAATTATTAGGAAGGGAATTGTTAATAAAATGGAAAATGTCATAATGTTTCTATATCGCTGCATGGTGAGTCTGCACCTTGAATACTGTGTACAATTCTGGTCGCCGTATCTCAAAAAAGATATAGTTGTGATGAAGAAAGTACAGAGAAGGGCAACCAAAATGATAAAAAGGATGGAACAGCTCCCCTATGAGGAAAGGCTGAAGAGGTTAGGGCTGTTTAGCTTGGAGAAGAGACGGCTGAGGGGGGATATGATAGAGGTCTTTAAGATCATGAGAGGTCATGATCAAGTAGATGTGAATCGGTTATTTACACTTTCGAATAATAGAAGGATAGGGGGCATTCCATGAAGTTAGCAAGTGACATATTTAAGACTAATCAGAGAAATTTCTTTTTCACTCAATGCACAATAAAGCTCTGAAATTTGTTGCCAGAGGATGTGGTTAGTGCAGTTAGTGTAGCTGGGTTCAAAAAAGGTTTGGATAAGTTCTTGGAGAAGTCCATTAATGGCTATTAATCAAATTTCACTTAGGGAATAGCCACTGCTATTGATTGCATCAGTAGCATGGGATCTTCTTAGTGTTTGGGTAATTGCCAGGTTCTTGTGGCCTGATTTGGTCTCTGTTGGAAACAGGATACTGGGCTTGATGGACCCTTGGTCTGATCCAGCATGGCAATTTCTTATGTTCTTATGTTGTAAGTTTGCAGTTGGAAGACAGGTTGGTGTAGATTAGAGAGTGGTCCTACCAGGGGATATTAGTGATATTTGTGTGGTAATTAGCCCATAAGTCAGTGTTGATGAAGACGAGGTCTAGTGTGTGACCTGCTTTGTGCGTTGGGCCTTTGATGATTTGACTTAGTCCTAGGGTTGATAGGGCGTCTGTTATTGTGTTGCATGTGGGGGATTGTGTCAACGTGTATGTTAAAGTCTCCTAAGATGATGATGGGTTTGTTGATAGTAAGTTTGGACAAGAAGAATTCTATTAGTGGAGAGCAGTTACGATCTAGTGAATTGGGGGGACAGTATACCAGACAGATTTGTAGTGAAGGTGAGTCGAATAGTGCAATTTCCAGTGGTAGGTGGGTGTTGCTTGGGAGTATTTTTTTACAATTAGCATTGGACCTCCTCCTTTCTTTTTTGGTCGAGGGATTGAAAACGTTTTGTAGGTGGGGTTATTGATTTGTTTGATTAAGACTTGGTCGTGTTTCTTATCCATGTTTCTGTGATGGCTATGAAATCTGGTTTGTGATCGTCAAGTAGGTCTGAGATGATGGGTATTTTTTTTACTATGGATTGTGCGTTGAATAGAAGGAATGATAGTGCTATGTAGCTGCTGTAGGTCTTAGTGTTGATGTGAGTGATGTTTGAGTGTTGGTACTTATAATATTTCTTTGTTTTGTTTCTTGTTTCCTTCTGTAGGTTAACCGAGCTATGATCTTTTCTGTGGGACTTGAGGTGGATGTAGTCAGGGGTTTGTGTGTTTGCCATTTCTTGTGGAGTGTAGCAGTAGATTTTCTGGGTTTGGCATCTGCACGAAGGGGTGCACAAAGGGGAGTGCCCCTTTGTTGTGCGACTTCGGCGCACGATGAATGGAGCGCGACGCCTGGGGAGTGCGCCTCCTTTTGAGGTGGTCATAGATTGCTATTTTTCCTTAACTATGAGTTAGCAGGAGGATGCTATTAATTGGAAGAGAAACAGTGGGTATATAGATTTAAAAAAAATTAAATGTACAAATGGTTGGTGGTATGTTTGGGCTTGGATGGTTATTTGGTCATGCATCACTGTTAAGGATGTATGAGGATTGGTATGGCTGTTTTTATGATTTAAATTTCTGATTCTCTGAATATGTGCGATGAAATTTTTTGTGATTATAATTTTTATGTTTTGGAATTTAATTTCTTTTATATATTCTTGTCCTTTGCCTCCAGGAAGGGGCGAGATCTATAAATATTGATGAGGCTTGACTTATGGGAAGAGTGCATTTGTAATTCATTGCTCTCTCATCTTCACCCCCATCTCTTCTCTTTTACCTTTTGCTGCTATAGGACAAAGTGTGCATCCACTGATACGGAAAGCAGATGTGAGCAAGAGCTGAACGGAAAATACAGCCCAGTGAGCAGTGAAAGTGCCTGGAGGGCAAGAGAGCGGAGACTGAAATGTGGCAGCCGGCAACTGAGAGACTGCAGGTAAGGGGGAGTGTAGAGCGGCCCAATAGGGTGCGTGATTTACGGTCAGCGTTTTGAACTTGATTATATCTTCGTATGAATGATTAAAACCTGATATTGGCTGAACGCAGAGTTGTGCTTATGTGTAACTTTCATTTGGCATGCGTACTTCTGTCTTGCAATTTTAAATTGCATTCCAGTGACATAGTTAACTTGTTGTGGGCTGCTTCTTCTTGACTCCAGATGTTCTACTTCCTGCAGGAAAGATAGAACAGTTGATTTGCAAACCATTATGTCTTGTGACTTAAATATTCTTAGAAATTTTCTTGACAGTTTAAAAAGATACAATTGCCCATCTGGTAGTTGCAGTAAAATAATTTTTCCTACAATTAGTATCATTTAAAGGATTCACATAAGCAAGTGTTTGATCATCCCTTTTAATACTGAGGAATGTTGATTGGAATGAGCTCGAATCCCCGAAGGTTATATTATTGAATTAATCTTGGGCTGCGGTAGAATTTAGAGGTTGAGCAAATATTGAATGTTTGGAATGGGAGTGCAGTTTGCAGAAGAAGCTTACATGACACGTATTGAGGTCTCGGGGGGGGGGGGGGCTTAAGGTTGTCCTTGTTGCAGGTCTTAAATCCATACTTGTGCTGTGTGAAATCTTCTCCAGATGGCTGATTAGACTGATTGCCAGATGGATGTACGCAGTCCCAAAGAGGAACTCTGGCAGAGCAAAAGGATCAAATCTGTTAGCAAACTTTGGAAAACTTTGGTGTAAATTTAAAACACATTTTAAAGTGTAACCCAGGTGAGGCACAGGAAAAATATGTAGTAAGAGTCACGGTGGCGGACTGTTTTGTGACCTGAAAATGAAAGTACATTCTAGCCACAGTATTAGTCGGTGTGACCCCAGTGCTTATGAATCCTTAGATGAGCAAGCTCACATACTGTTTTTATTTCCGGTCAGTAATGATCTGTTTGCAAGCCTTTCTTGTATGGTTAGACCGAGGGATAGCGACTACTGAAGGTTTTCAAAAGGCGAGTTTTTTTTTTTTTTAGGGGTTTTCGGAGCCATTTTAATTTTAGTTTTCTTTCATTGTGTTTGGTTTCAGTTTTGTTATTTTAAATAATAATGAAAAAAATAAAAACAAATCAGAAAAGAGTCGGGCCTGTCGGAGAAGGGCCTGTCGGAGAAAAAAAAAAAATCCCTTCTGGCCTCCTCTGATCTTCCCTTTCACCGTATTTTTCGGTTTTTTTTCACGCTGCAGGAGCGTTCCTGGTCACTCCTGGCCTGCCGGCGGTTTTTGCTTTAGAAATGGGGCCAGCAGATCCGGGCCGGCACCATTTTTTATTTCTTCCTTACAGAATTGGTGTCACGTCCCTAATATTTTCTGATGTTTTATTTAAATGTCTTTCAAGGGTAATTAGCTTTGCTTTTGTGGGAAAATAATGTAAGAGATTTGCTTTAGACACTGATTTATATATAATTGCTATATCTCTCTGAAGCACCATAGCTATAAAAGTTTATTTTGAATAGCAGCCTCCGGTCAAACATTTTACAAAGAAGAAGATTGGCATCTCTCTGAAGAAATCAAACATAACCTTTAATACTGTTTCTTTCAGACCTAATGCTGTGTACTGTTTACATTTTCATACTTTTCTTATTCAGGCCACAATGTGTCGTATTTATGAAAGTGAGGGTTTACATGACCCTTGTCCACTGTGGTATTCTGGTTTCTAAACGCTATTTTGTGATATTTATAGGTAGCCTGCTGTATCCATTCCCCCCCCCCCCCCCCCCCCCTCCGAATCCTATAACTGGGTGTCTGTGCGCAGCCACTGACTCGCCAGGCTCTGGGGATGCTCTGTTGTGTAGTTAATAGGAGGGGAGGGGGAAGGAAAGGAAGAAACCAGCCCAGACGTGTACATGAGGTACCTCCTCCCGTGGACTTGCATGGTGGTACTGTGCGTGTTGGCAAAAGCGATGCTGTGGCTGGTTAGCTCCCAGTTGGCTCGCTGCAAAGTGCTGAGGCAGGTCTTGTGGGGGGTTTTAAGCTGGAGAGCCATGCCTCTCACCATCTTTTTAGCTGCTGCCTCCCAGTGTCTGCAGATCACACATCTTTCTGAGTTTAAAAAAAAACAACATAATTTAAAGTCTGTGCTCTTAAAGAGCCAGGCAGCTTCAGCTCAGGGAGCCTGCCTTGCTGCCTACCTGTAGCTAGGTGTCCGTCCTTCTTCTCTTTTTGCCTGGATCAGCTTATCACTGTAGGACCAGCCAAGGCATGCAGAAACCTTTTCAGACCCTGACAACCTGCCCACTACCCTCCCCAATGAAGCAGCATGGCAGTTGGAGGCTGGCAGCATGCTGCGCTGGTTGGCTGCTGTGGCACAGGCCTGTCTCTCCCCTGTACAAATCTTGGCTGCACTGTTAGAAGTGCTGCTTCAGTGGAAGGCAGTGGATTGAGGCAGTCTTGCCCTCAGTGAGCCAGCAAGCAATACAACCTGATGTGGTCTGAATCTTGCAACCTCAAAGTAAGGGCTGGGTAAGGTCTCTGGAGCTAGCTTGAGCGCCCAAATTGACGGGCAGAGGAAGGTTGAAGGGGCTGAAAGCAACAAAAAGTAAGTTGATAACATGTCGAGTAGCTTCGGGAGGAGGGGATTTTAGGTTTTTAGGTTTCCTTTTGGGGGAAGGTTTGCTGCCTACCCTTACACCTGCCTCTAACGCAGGGGTAAGGGAAGGCGGTAAGTTAGCAGGTTAAACGCGTGGCAAAACGGCAGGGTAAAAAGGCGATAGTCGGGGCGCACGTTACTGAATGGGGGGGAATAGCTAATCCGATCGTTTACATCTAATATACATGCCGCGGGCGGAAGTTCCTCATGAGAGGCTTCTAGGAAAAGTAAAAAGTCATGGGATAGGTGGCGATGTCCTTTTGTGGATTACAAAGTGGCTAAAAGACAGGAAACAGGAGAGTAGGATTAAATGGACAATTTTCTCAGTGGAAGGGAGTGGGCATTGGAGTGCCTCAGGGATCTGTATTGGGACCCTTACTTTTCAATATATTTATAAATGATCTGGAAAGAAATACGATGAGTGAGGTAATCAGATTTGCAGATGATACAAAATTGTTCAGAGTAGTTAAATCACAAGCAGATTGTGATAAATTGCAGGAAGACCTTCTGAGACTGGAAAATTGGGCATCGAAATGGCAGATGAAATTTCATGTAGATAAGTGCAAGGTGATGCATTTAGGGAAAAATAACCCTTGCTATAGTTACACAATGTTAGGTTCTATATTAGGAGCTACTACCCAAGAAAGAGATCTAGGCATCATAGTGGATAACACATTGAAATCGTCGGTTCAGTGTGCTGCGGCAGTCATAAAAGCAAACAGAATGTTGGGAATTATTAGAAAGGGAATGGTGAATAAAATGGAAAATATCATAATGCCTCTGTATCGCTCCATGAGAGACCGCACCTTGAATACTGTGTATAATTCTGGTTGCCGCATCTTAAAAAAGATATAGTTGCGATTGAGAAGGTACAGAGAAGGGCGACCAAAATGAAAAAGGGAATGGAACAGCTCCCTTATGAGGAAAGACTGAAGAGGTTAGGACTTTTCAGCTTGGAGAAGAGATGGCTGAGGGGAGATATGATAGTGGTGTTTAAAATCATGAGAGGTCTAGAATGGGTAGATATGAATCGGTTATTTACTCTTTCGGATAATAGAAAGACTAGGGGGCACTCCATGAAGTTAGCATGTGGCACATTTAAAACTAATCGGAGAAAGTTCTTTTTTACTCAACGCACAATTAAACTCTGGAATTTGCCGCCAGAGGATGTAGTTAGTGCAGTTAGTGAGACTGTGTTTAAAAAAAGGATTGGATAAGTTCTTGGAGGAGAAGTCCATTACATGCCTATTAATTAAGTTGACTTAGAAAATAGCCACTGCTATTACTAGCATGGAATAGACTTAGTTTTTGGGTACTTGCCAGGTTCTTATGGCCTGGATTGGCCTCTGTTGGAAACAGGATGCTGGGCTTGATGGACCCTTTGTCTGACCCAGAATGGCATGTTCTTATGTTCTTAACCAAAGACTTGGTGCCACGGTGTTCCATAAAATGAGGCCAACACAAGGAAAAGGTCTTTGTTTTGTTTCAACTAATCCGACTTCAGGGATAGTGAGTAGGGCTTGATGTGAAGAGCAGAACACTCGTCTAGGCTGATAGCAAGAGCTCATGTTTGACAAGCATTGTGGTGCATGTTTGTGAAGAATATAGAATATTATACGTAGCAGTTGGAAATCTGTTCTGTAAGTGATGTACTTGGAGTAATGGCTGTCTGTGATCATACATTCCAACCTTAATGATCAGATGAGCAGCAGTGCTTTGAATCAACCTCTGGTTGATCATTTTACAAAGGAGAATCATGAAGATTAGCATCACTTTGAAGAAATCAAACGTACCTTCTATCCTCGTTCCTGCCCAATCTAAGGCTGTTACTTTTACATTTCACATTTCTATGCTTTAACATTATTGAATCTCAATGTGTTATATTAATGAAAGTGTGAGTTCATAGCACATGACCCTTGTCTGCTATGGTATTTTGGCTTCCATTCTCTACTTTGTGACATTTGAATAGTAGATATGTTCTCTTATTATCAGAGAAGAAAGCTAATAATCCTTTATATAAGCATTCTTTTGTGTAGGGTAGGGAAAAACTTGCATGGATATATATTGTTTGCAAAAGCCTGATTCACTGTAGACCAGCATATGATTCTTTTCTTTTCCTTTACAATGTCCTTATAACTAGGAGCATACACTAGGAGAAAGCAGTTTGTATTTCATCCTTTTTTCCCTGTACAAAGAAAGGAACAGTCAACCTGAGGGACACTTTTCTTTGCTAAAGAAGTCATTAGATTTCAATAATGTTTTGATTTTGTAGGTTGCATCTTATGCAAACACGATCATGACATCCATTACATTTCAATAGTTCCAACAGATGTGTCTCTGTGGTGGGTATCATGAGTTCTTTCAGAGGGGAGAAAGAGAGCAATGGCATTTCCTAGTTACAATTGGGTGAAGTAAGCTTCAAGGATTAATGCCCAAGGTTACACAGAGTCAGTGGTTCAACTTACATCCCATACCTCAGTGCGCTGGGGCAGATCTGACTTTAGCTACTATTCATTACATAGCTGTCACGGTTTGGCTAGAGCAGGGGTTCCCAACCTAGCCATTGGAATACACCCAACCAGTTGGGTATTCAGAATATCTACAATGAATATGCAGGAGAGAGGTTTGCATACAATAGAGGTAGTACATGCAAATCATCTCATGCATATTCATTGTGGATATCCTGAAAACCTGACTGGCTGGGTGTGTTCTGAGGACAGGGTTAAGAACCCCTGGGCGAGAGGGGTTCTTAACCTTCATATGGAAGGAAGTTTTTCATTTTTCCTCAGGGGCAGATGTTCCAAATATGTAAGTGAATTATTTCCTTATTTTATGAAAAATTGTCTTCTCCTCCCCTCCAGACATGAATATTTGTTCCTTACCAGCCCCCCCCCCCCCAGTCTATTCAGTGATGACTTTTCTTTTCAGGGCATCTAGTGTGAGAGGATATTTTTATAGCTACTTTCAAACTATACAATCTAGACTAGCATATGTCTTCTATGCAGAGGGGATTTAAATATCAAAAAGATTAACTTGGTTTAGAGAATGTTTCAAGGTGAATTTTAGAAGCCCTATGTGCGCCAAAGCCAGGAGATACGCGCAGAGGGCTGGCCAGCACGCACCACATGGATTTTAAAAACCGCGCGGGTACGCAAGTATCTCCTAGTATATGCTCACAAAAAGTTATCAAAAAAGAGGTGGGGAGTGGGCGTGGTCTCGGTGGGTCATGGGTGTCCCTAGATTTCTCAGTGAAATCTGCACATAAGTATTTTATGTACACAAGTGCGCACTGGGGTCCCATACTGCGTAACTTTTACTTCTGAAATGGATGGCGTGTAAGTCCTGAAACAAAACAGAAAAAACTAAAGAGGTTAGTGGGGTTTTAAGGATTGGGGCTAACAGGTTAAAAGGTAGGCTAGTTAACTAGGAGGGTTAAGAAGTCCTATCCTTTAGCTGGGCAAACTGAGCATGAACTAGGGAAAATGGTAATTGCATCAGCATACGTGTCTACTAATATCCCCCCCACTTAGGAAGTAGAGGTGGCATTTGTGCGCACATGCATGCATCTATATAAAATTGGGAGCACAAGTATGCACATACACCCGATTTTATACCATGTACGCATGGACGTTATAAAATGGCTGCGTTCATTGGCGCGAGCGGCATACCCGTGTAGATGAGCATCTGCGTGGCTCTTTAAAAGTTACCTTCTTTGTATGTAGGCAGAAAATAGGGCAGTATCTTTTCATAACCAGCTTCAAATGTTTCAATTTATTATTTATGCATTTTTTTTAATATACAATTTCCAAGAGTCTACTTGAAAAGCAAATCACAAATGGACATAAATCAAATAAGAAAAGTCTAATAGTGAAAACTGAATATGTCATATTCCAAATCCTAGTCCTCAAAGCAGTAGGAATCCAGATACTATTCCAGGCAATAATGAGTTAAAGAGAAAAAGAAAAAAAAATAGGTAAAACAGACTGAAAAGAAAATTCTAAACAATTCAGAAACTCAACGTAACAGGAAAGAAAGCAAAGCCGAGCCCTTACTATTTTAATATAGAACGTACTTCCTGCCTAACTAAGAAATCAAACGTCGGTTGATGGTGGACCTCTCTTCAGCAATTGACTTATCATTGAGGAAATGAGAAAGCTGAGAGATGGTTGAAAAAAAAAAAAGATATATATCATATCTCTATACTTTTTATAGCATTTACATGGATATAAGTAAATCAAATAAGAAAAGAATTTTTTGCCCAAGGATGTGGTTAGTGTAGCTGGGTTCAAAAAAGGTTCTTGAGGCCTGGTTTGGCCTCTGTTGGAAACCGGATGCTGGGCTTGATGGATCCTTGGTCTGACCCAGCATGGCAATTTCTTATGTTCTTATTTCTTTAGGAAAAGAGCCCCCAGTTGTAAGACTCTGGGCCCAGAGAATTGGTCTTTTCTGATGCAGGAATTCTCCTCTTTGTCGTAGCTTGGCTTCAGCTGGCAAGATTTAAATTCTGTCCTTGCCGATTCATTTGTAACTTGTTACGCACACACACATTCTCTCCTAAAAATTTTTTTTTAGCATTATTTAGTCATAGGTATTTACAGATGGTTTTTCTCCATTTTTCTAAATGCTAACACATTTTTGATTGGTGTCCAATTATTTACAATAAATTTTGTTCCAACGTTGCTTTTTTTTTCTCTCCCCTTTTGCTAAGAGAGTTTGCTAAAGAATGTTAACAGTTCAGGGATGTTTTCCTTCTGTTGCTGTGATAAAATTGTCTGCCAAATAGTATTGTATATCTTAGCACACTTTTGAGCTCGGGTACCATGAAGTGGCATTCAGAATTCAGGTTGGTGGGTATTGACATCGGTGGGATTTAATTTTCCATTGGGCATTGTGTCATTTAATTTGGCCAATGCTTCCTTAGAAAATTAGTCTCTGTACGAACTCTAGTTGTTGGATGTCATTGATCATAAGAACGTACTTCCTTATCTGCATATGATGTGGGTACGGCAGTATCATCAATCCTAATGGCTTTGTAGTGAGTCAGGTACTATCTGTGTATCCCTTTGGTCACAAGTTATGTAACGAGTTTTGTTTGTGTCTCTTCATGTTATTCCCATATAATTCTTTTTCATGAACTTGATGGGATACTGTCGACATTGACTTAATTTTTTACCCTTGAAAAAGTCATGTATTATTTGGTTATAGGTATAAGCATTGATTAATGTAATTTTAAAAAAGTGTCGATAAATGACTGAACAGCTATGTTCTTTTTTTTTTTTTTTAATGAAGTCTTCAAACATTAAGAATATTTAGGTTAATTCCAAGTTTCCTATGACTGATTGAGAGAAAGGATTGACTTTGTTGTTTGGATGTTGCGTGGCCCTCCAGCCATGAACTGTGTGAAAGACTATATCCTATGCACATTATCGTGCATAGGATATAGTCACCCCTGTATAGAAATGATCCATACTTCCCCACATTGCACCCTGCTAATTGCATCCTCCATCAAACCTGAAGACAACCCGTAAACCCCCCCCCCCCCTCCTTTGGCACACGCATATCCACCCTTCCCGCGTTCCTCCCCTGCCTTACTCCCCACCTTAACCCCTTTTCCATATTGTAAATGCACACCACCCTTTTATCATACTCTTACTTCCATTTCAAGACTCCCCAGTCTTCCCTGTCACCCCCCTACCCAGCCCCCCTGCTACTCTATATGTTTCCCCTGTAAAAGTCTGTTAATAGTTAATCTGCTTCTTTTTATTTATTTTTATATCTATTTATCTTCAAATCACCTGTTAATTGTTATCAACTCGAAGTTGGTATGTAAGTTAACCTTCCTAACTTCTTATATGAGTTATAATGTAAAATAATCAACCAATGTCTTATTTATGTTCAGTTACATGTGAAACGATGTGATAACTCGATCGAATGTCTGTATACAAAAATAATAAAATAAATACATTATCATAATATATGAAAAATAAAATTGGAATGTTTTTTTATTGTGGCACAAAATCTGTTCACTTGTTTTCTGCCTAGGCATTGATATCTAGTCATTTTTATTTATTTCATTAGTTATTTCTATTTTTTAAACTCATTTTTTTACATTTTTCTTATTCAGTAAAGTAGGGTTTCATTTTTTAATTGTGGTCACTCTGAATACTGGCATTCTGACTACGAAGCAAAATGATGGAAATGACTTTGAAAATTATTGGTCTGAGGATTATGCTTTACATCACTTAATTGTTAGTTTGTCAGACCACAGGAACAAGTCACGGTTGAGTTCATAACCTCTAGCGGGGTTGCATGTTTACTCACATGGGATATGCAACCCTGTTCGCAGTATGAATTGTTTAATTTCTTTCTTCTACTACTATAAATAAAATGTTCTTCATCTAGCTTCTGTCTGCAGGAGCCTTTCTCTAAGGGATTGTCTCCAGTTGGGTATTGATGGGTAAATTCCATAGGGCTCTCTTACTCAATATGAGATTGATTTGTGCTTTATGATTGGGTTTTCCAGAATGTGAATAGCTGTTGAATATTGCTGGTTTTTTTTCAATGTTAGGTTCCATATTAGGAGCTACCACCCAAGAAAGAGACCTAGGTGTCATAGTGGATAACACATTGAAATTGTCAGCTCAGAGTGCTGTGGCACTCAAAATAGCAATCAGAATGTTGGGAATTATTAGGAAGGGAATGGTGAATAAAACGGAAAATGTCATAATGCCTCTGTATCGCACCATGGTGAGACTGTGTACAATTCTGGTTGCCACAGCTCAAAAAAGATATAATTGTGATGGAGAAGGTACAGAAGAAAAGGGCTACCAAAATGATAAAGGGGATGGAACAGCTCCCCTATGAGGAAAAGCTAATGAGATTAGGGCTGTTTAGCTTGGAGAAGAGATGACTCAGGGGGGATATGATAGAGGTCTTTAAAATCATGAGAGGTCCAGAACAGGTAAATATGAATCTGTTATTTACTCTTTTGGATAATAGATGGACTAGGGGGCACTCCATGAAGTTAGCATGGGGCACATTTAAAACTAATCGGAGAAAGTTCTTTTTCACTCCGCGCACAACTAAGTTCTGGAATTTGTTGCCAGAGGATGTGGTTAGTGTAGCTGGGTTTAAAAAAGGTTTGGATAAGTTCTTGGAGGAGAAGTCCATTACCTGCTATTAATTAAGTTGTTTTAGAGAATAGCCACTGCTATTACTAGCATCAGTAGTGTGAGATAGACTTAGTTTTTGGGTACTTGCCAGGTTCTTATGGCCTGGCTTGGCCACTGTTGGAAACAGGATGCTGGGCTTGATGGACCCTTGGTCTGACCCAGTATGGCATGTTCTTATGTTCTCACTCATTTTTATTACCCTCACACACACACCTCATTACACCCACTCCCAGATTAGCCCACAGAGACAGAACATAAATAACAGCGTCTCAGAATAAGATCCTTCTTGTTCTCATGGCGTTTCAATAAGAATTATGTGTCAACACAGTCTAGAAGAAATTTATACAGACAGTGTCCTATGTGCAGAAACTCTTGAGCTGCAGACATACACTCTTTGGAACTTGTCCTACTTCTGAATGCAGATCCACTTCACTTAAACACAATGGAGTAAAATTTCCACAGGACCAAGAAAATTTCCACAGGAAATTACTCCCTATCTCTTGGAATCTACAGAAGGCAAATACTTCTGCTTCCTCCAAAACCAAGTTAAGAATCCACTCTCTCATCAAGGGTCACTTCCTTTTGCAAGACAGGCAGCAATCACTCCTGTAACTCATATGGGATTGCCGAGGAATAGGTGGTAATACTCCTTTTCATGGCCGACTTGATCTTTGAAACCCTTAGAACTTTGTAGGGGCCTAATTAGGCCCTACGCCTGTTTCCTATCCTTTAGCCAGTTCCCGAACCACAATATGACGCTGCCTTCTATCCTATGACTTTTTAAAATTTCCCGATGAGTCTCTCATAAGGGATTTTGTCAAAGACCTTCTGAAAATCCAGTTGCTCTACATCAACCCACTCATTCCTTGTCCAGGTATGTTAACCACCCCCCCCCCCCCAAAAAAAAAAAAAATAAATCTAACAGATTTGTAAGGCAAAACTTGCCTTTACCAGAGTCATGTTAGCTCTACCCCATTAGTCTGTGTCTACTCAGGTGGCCAGTAATTTTGTTCTTCAGCATACCTCTTACCGTATGTGCTAGTACCTAAATGTAATCCACTTTGATGTGCCTGAAAGGCAGAACCTAAATCAAATAAGCACAAATAAAATACTTTTGCTTCAAGTAAAACCTTTTCCTGAAGCGATGACTTGCCTGCTTAAAAAAAAAAAATCTATGTTTGGTATTTAATATCCAGATATTTTTGGCCTCCCAGCAACCACATTAATTGAAAGATTGATTAAAGACAAAATGAAAGAAAATCCAAATCAGAGGCTACTACTGCTGGTGGATACTGTGTTTTCTTTCTGGTCAGATGAGCTACAGTAATTGCAAATATTTACATAGTAAAAGTGAGCTAGAGATAAAAACATCATTTCAGCCAGGAATGGCCATGACTTCGGTTTTACACAGATTTCACAAAGGCACCGTATGTCTGAGTAGGCAATTTGTTTAGTGGATGTTATTTTGAAACTAGATGGTCCTAAATATAGGCTTCTCTGTGCATAAAAAGAGATCATACTGTACAAGAATTTCTAGAGCCAGCAATCTGTATGTCCAGTGTGTAAGACAGGGACAAAAAATTAATAGCAGCAAAGTGGTCTCTGTCCAGTTCTTAGTGGTTAGATGTTCACATCGGCAGAAAGGCACCACTACCATCTGGCAGCGATTTTGTAGCAAGTTTGTGGGCAGTCTCAGCAGAGAGGCCAAATATCGGACAGCTCTGGAGGCTAAATCATCCTCTCTGCTGTACAGGTGGTTCCTCTACGTAAGTGGCCCATTGGGTCTCTACTAAAGTATAGCTTGGTAGCCAGAGGAGGCGGCTAGAGGAACGTTGGAGGAGTATACCATTTATTTTACGGCACCCCTTTGTGAGGCTGTTGCATTGGTTGCTGCCCTCTTCCTGTTTAACGCCACGACCCTATGCGGATGTGTGGATTTTTAGTTGAAGATTAGAGGGTGAGGCAAATTTTTTGTTTTAAGTTCTGGATTTTTGTGTAAGAGAGAGTACAGGGCTCCACACATAGGGGTAAATTTTCAGAGCCCTGCTCGCCTAAATCCGCCCAAAACCGGGCGCGCCGGGAAGCCTATTTTACATAGGCCTCCCGGCGCGCGCAGAGCCCCGGGACTCGCGTAAGTAGGCTGATCGCGCTTCTTTTAAAATCTACCCCATAGGGGTAGATTTTCAGACGAGCGCTCCAGGCGCAAACAAAAGTACGCTGGATTTTAGTAGATACGCGCGGAGCCGCGCGTATCCACTAAAATCCTGGATCGGCGCGCGCAAGGCTATCGATTTCGTATAGCCTGCGCGCGCCGAGCCGCGCTACCTCCCCCCGTTCCCTCCAAGGCCGCTCCGAAATCGGAGCGGCCTTGGAGGGAACTTTCCTTTGCCCTCCCCTCACCTTCCCCTCCCTTCCCCTACCTAACCCACCCGCCCGGCCCTGTCTACACCCCCCCCTTACCTTAGTCAGGGGATTTACGCCTCCCGGAGGGAGACGTAAATCCCCGCGCGCCAGCGGGCCTGCTGCGCGCCGGGCCGCGACCTGGGGGCGGGTACGGAGGGCGCGGCCACGCCCCCGGGCCGTAGCCACGCCCCGTACCCGCCCCCAAAACGCTGCCGACACGCCCCCGGAACGCCGCGACGACCGGGCCCGCCCCCCGACACGCCCCCGACACGCCCCCCCTCCGAGAACCCCGGGACTTACGCGAGTCCCGGGGCTCTGCGCGCGCCGGGAGGCCTATGTAAAATAGGCTTCCCGGCGCGCAGGGCCCTGCTCGCCTAAATCCGCCCGGTTTTGGGCGGATTTAGGCGAGCAGGGCTCTGAAAATCTACCCCATAGTGGCCTGGATTAAGTAAAGAAATCATAGACTTTCTGCTTTATGAGTTTTCCCTTTTGTAGGAGAAGAGCTGGAGGGTTTTGGATATATATATTTTTTTAAAGGAAATTTTTCATTCTTCCTTTCGTTTTGGAGCATTAGGAGAGAGATTCTGATCTTTTTTGGTTTCACTACACCATATAGTGGAGTAAAGCTTGGACATTAATCCGGTGCCTGAAGGGAGTAAAGGTGTCAAGTTTTAAGAACCAATCTGATTTATGACCACCCAAATATCCAACCGATTATTCAGGGGTTGGACCAAAAGGTAGTCTTCAGGTACCAAAGGTGTAAGACAGTGATTAGCAGGACATCTGGGTCAAGGTATGGAAAATAGGGAGTTACATTTTTGTGGATTAGTCACCCCCTTCAATAAAGATCTCCAAATGAAGGAACTCTAACTACCACCAGAGTAGAGAGGGAGCTGTTTCAGAACTTACCATTAAATGTAATCCAGGATCTCAGGTTTACCACAAGTAACTTGGTTTCATGGACATGAAAAGAGAGTCTTGTAAGAACGACCATATTGCACTTCTCAAGAACCCTTTCAGTAAAGTTGTGTTGGAACACCCATCTGTATCTAGCATGATCGTTGCTAAATACCATAAGAGACTTCTAGAGAATGCGCAGGATGGCATACTCATGGGGAATCATGTAAAGTTGGGGCTAGTTTAACTCTGAGACGTGAAAGGTTTAATGAGTGCTCATGGACTCCTGTTATAGGACCCGGGTTTTTAACCTTTTTTTTTTTTTTTTTTTTAAGTGTACCCTTTCTGTCTTAGCATTTCAGCTTTAGGTACTGTGTAAGTTGTGGGGTGCTGGAGCACTGCAGTGACACCCTGTGCAACCACACCATTTGCACTACCCTGCATATTCTAATAAATTCCAAAAACAATAAAAAAAAAAGTTTTCTACCTTTTTGCTGTCCAAGGGTTATTTTTTTTATCAAGTATAACAATATTTCCTCTTCTTCTTCTTTTTTTTTTTTTTAGGCTTTTTCCTGGTTTTCTTTCCATTTTACCTTTCCTTATGTGTCCTCCTTTCTCCATCATTCTCATCTCATGTCTCATTTTGCTCTGATCCACCTCTGTTTTTCTTTTCTCCAACACCTTTTCATTTTGCCCATTCTTTATCTTCATCTCATACCCTTTCACCTCCCCTTTCAATCTCTAACTTCCATCTCTCTGTCTCCTACCTCTTCCCCCCCCCCCACCCCCATCCCCACCTCCACTCATTTTCATGCCCTCTCAGCCTCTTGCTTACCTTTCCTACTTCTCTGGTTCTTAACGCCTTCTAAGTTCTCTACCTTCTCTCACACCCTATCAGTGAAACAGTCCTCTATCCCCTTTCATTCCCTCCCCACTACTGCTGGGTTTTTTTTTTTTCCCAACTCCTCACTATCCTTGGTCTCCCTTCCCAGTGTTTTTCCCTCCCCCCACCGTCACTCTCTCTCTCCCTTTCTCAAACTGCTTACTGCCACCTCAGGCCCTTTTTTTTTTTTTTTTTTTTTTTGCCAGTAGCAGGAGCCAATCCTGGGCCCCGCTGTGATGATGGCAGCAGTGATCGATCGATTGTGAGGAAGCACAGGTGGGAAATGAGCTAGCACACAGCTCCAAGTCGTCGTCCCCCCCCCCCCCCCAGGCCTTGCCCTATCCCAACCCATCCCCCTCCTGGCTTCCATAGGGGAAGCAGGATCTGGTGGTAGAGCACAGGTGTTGGCTCAGTTCCCATCCGGGCTCCCTCAAAATTGATCACTGCTATCGCCACCACCACCACAGTGCGATCCATGACTGGCTTCTGCTGGAAGAAAAAAGGCCAGAGGTAACAGCAGCAGTTTGAAGGAAGGGAAAGAGGAATAAATGGCTGGGCAGGCCATCCCACACATTCCTCCATGACCTTTTTAAAGAACCCCTGGGGATACGTGTACCCTCGGTTGAAAGCTTTTTGCTCTAGAGCCGAGTAGAGTGTTATTTGTCAGGGCATCCTTGAGAAATTTAGTCTGCCACTGCCAGTGTAGTACTTCTGGGGGTAAGTAGCAGACTTTGTGTTTGAAAAAAAATACACTTTGGTCGAGTAGATGGTGGACTGGACCTGACCCTCAGGCTAAAGGTAATATTTCTCATGCTGGACAGGGAAAAATACCCAAATCCTCCTTTTTGCCCCTCTGTGATCCTCTGACTGCCCACAGACTCTTCAGTCTTTCAGCTTGTCGAAGTCTCACCTCAAACCCGCAATCCTGGGATTTTGCAAATAGTCTCACTCAATGGATTTTAAAAATTATGAAACGTTTATTCTTCTGAGGTACCAGCAGTCAATTCACAATCAAAAATCACCAAAAAGGATGCGTCACAGGATTCATGGCAGAGATAAACAGTAGTAACAAAAGAAATATGGTACTTGGATATTATTATGACATGTAATTACCATTAACTTATGATATTTTGCTATTTAGTTTCTGTGAAACCAAATGTATTTGTATTTTTGTTAATTTTGTTTTTATTATGTATGTATATTATGTATATCGCCTAGGCCTTTCAGTGTTAGGCGATTAATAAATGAAATGAAATGAAAATATGCATTACACTTCCTATTCTCTCCTGTAAGATGTTGATATAGAGCATATTCAATGTGTGATTTCAACACTTATCTAAAAAAAAAGAAATGTCATGTGATAGTTGATGCATTATTGTAAAATGGAGCAGACCATTGGAGTGGACTTGCTGTTTGTGGATTGGAAGAATTTTGCTTGGCTAATGACACAGATTTTTGTGCACATAGGAAGCAATGTCATCAGAACTTGAAAATGTGTTTTTTTTTGGAGATGGAAGAGTTTGATGTAGTTTTATTTTATTTATTATTATTATTTTTTAAGTATTTATTGCCCGCACCCTCCAAAGTTCAGGGCGAGTTAAAAGGAACATTCATAATTAGATAGACAAACAAACAAAAAATAATAAAAATAACATAAAGGAATAAAAGAAAACTTTACATCAGATAACTTAAAAATCAACAAATTTTAAAACTGTCAATGATAAAGGGAAATGGAGAAATCTGAGTGTGGATTAATAAGCTTGTTTCTCACGTAGTTCTGGAAAGGCTTGCTTGAAAAGATGGTGTTTTCATGCTTTTTAAAAATCCTTATTGCTTAGAAGTCTAAGAGCGGGGGGTATTGCGTTCCATAAGATTGAGCCTGCGATAGAAAAGGCACGTTCATGGGTCATGACCAATTTGGTGGATTTCGGAAATGGAACCTGTAGGGGGCGTTGATATTTTTTTTTAATTTTTTTTTTTACCTAAGATTTCGGCAAGGAGTATAAAGATGAAAAGTAGCAGATGACCATGAATTATTTTTATTGTGGATAAGGTTATGTATTATATGTATTATATTCTTACTGCAAAATTTAAAATAGATATAAAGTTAAGCGTGGGATAGAAAGGAGTCATGTGTTTGGAATTTTTTACAAACTCTTTTATTTATTTATTTATTTATTTATTTATTTTTTACTTAACAGATACAGCAATATACAGTTCTCAGTTTTTAATTATAAGTAATTCATCCAAAAATTACTTAGGGTTGTTTCTGAGTAATTACAGTCTCACAAAATGTCCTTGTCATCTATTACTGCTACTGAGTGGTTGTCACTGTGGAGCATCACCTTTTTTGGCATTCACCGACATTGCTCAATCTCCACCCCCCTTTTTTTTGTTTTACCATGTAGTGTGTTACACGAGAGCACCAAAGAAATTTTGCATTAAGAATTTAATGACTTGTGGAAAATCTATGTCCAATAACTGCTTGAATGTCATACTTAAATCTAATAAGGAATTTTTGAACTGTGACCATTTTTTTTTCCTGGCTTTTTATAGAGCTTAGTAAAATATGAGACTAGAAGGCTATTTGAAAGAGAAATTCCTATGCTTGCTGCAAAGTCTGTGGTTTACCAACAAACCATTTATTTCATTATTTTAGAAGGGATGCTTCCAATAGATTACATTTAACGGCTGGAAAACCGGCTCCCATGCTGTTAGTGAAATGATAGTGCTGGCTGGTTTTCTAGCTGGGCCCCTATCGTATGATACAGGCAGAACTCCAAAACTGGCTGGCCACATCATATTTTTCAGTGCCAGCATGGGGGCCCCGGAGCTTAAGGAGATGCTGGGGCCCCACCAGGGATTTCAAGGTATAGCAAAGGGGATGGGGGAGCTAGAGTGGGGGTGAACAGTTAGAGGTCTGGGAGTGGGGACTTAGTGAAAAAGGAGTGGGGTTTGGGAGAGAGAGGCCTGAGTTTCGCCCAGTGAAGGGCTTCTTCAGGGGCTGTTAAAAGCAAATTTTATCAAGTGACAAGATGCACTTTTGTAGTCTCATGCCTCATTCAAAATGAAATCCAAAGCATTGGTAGCAGGTCTATGCATATCTTGTTGATACGCTCATTCCAGGTTTTCCATGAAGGAGCTCTTAAGCTCGCGACAATGTGCACACTTCAGATTCTGTCATTCAGGCTGGCTCCAAAAAACATCACAGAGCATTTAGGTTTGATAACAGCAGGAGATCTATGGGACATTAATTCCAACGTGTCCCAACATGTATTAGAGTACACGAAGTGCACTAAGTTCTTTATAAAGATTGGGGTACTAGTTAATAGACGAGCAGCAGAGTTGTGAATGATTTGTAGTGGACGGATAATGTAGTTAGGTAAGCCAATGAGTAATGAATTACAATAGTCCATACTAGAAAACAACAGTGCCTATAAAACTGTATGGAAATCAGTGAGATCGAGAAATGGTTTAAGATGTTGTAACATATTCAATTTGTGATATGCTATCTGTATTAAACTTTTAACTTGAGCATTCATACTCAATGATGGATCAATTTGGATGCCAAGATTTCATACAGTTTGTCATTGGAATATATTGCCCTTTGAGAGAGAGTTTGGTAGGAACGTAACAAAGGGGGAATCTAGTTAAATGTATTTCAGTTTTCTGAATGTTTAATGCTAATTTGTTTTGGCTTAGCCAGTTTTAGATAACAGATGATTGGTCAAAGCTTTTCCAGTTTGGACCCAAATCTATTAATTGGGAAAAAAAATTGTATGTCGGCTGCAAACATTTATTTTATTTATTTATTTAAGGTTTTTCTATACCGGCATTCATGAAAGCATTCACATCATGCCGGTTTACATGAAACAGGGGTGTGAAGAAACAACCAAGAACATAAATAAACGTGAAGAAGAGATGCAGTTACAATTAACAGGGGCTGATAATTGGGAGGGGGAAAATAGAAAGAGAAAGAGGAGGTTAATTATATACAATAGTACAGTATATATACACAATCCGAAATATACAGTTGCTGAGTGGAGTCTTTAATGGTGGGCGTGTTAAGTGGAGTTCAGGAAGGCTTGCCTTCCCGAACTCCACTTAACACTATAAAAACATGTTGTTTTTTTTAACACTATATTACACTATAAAATACACTATATAATTACACTATATTACACTATATTACACTATATATTTTATATATATAATATAGTATAATATATATAATATATATATATATTTTATATATTTATATATATATTATATATATATATATTATATATATATATATAATATATATATATATAATCTCAGACTCGCCAATATTCTGCATAAAAGTATCATATAAATATTGAACAATACAGTAGATAAGGCAGAGCCCTGGGATACCCCTGAAGTTGCCGCCTGCCAGGATGAGACATGGAATTCCACCTTAACTTGTGTAGACCAATGTGAAAGAAATGAAGTGAACCATGCTAAAACATATCCAGATAATCCTAGTGCTCTCACTCGAGATAGTAAAATCCTATGGTCAATTGATTCAAAGGCTGCGGAGATGTCAAGCAAACCATAATGAATGATATACCATATTCAAAACTTTGTCCAATTGTGTCAAAACTGGACAACAGGAGTAATTCTGTGCTGTGATATTTATGAAAACCAAACTGATACTGATCCAGCACGTTACTAGAATCAATGAAATAATTCAATTCTTTGAGAACTGATATTTTGAAAATTTTAGCTCCTAAGTAGGGTGGAAAGGGGTGGGAGCCAGAAAAGGGTGACCAAGATGCTAAAGGGCATGGAACGGCTTCCCTATGAGGAAATGCTAAAGAGGTTAGGGTTGTTCAATTTGGAGAAGAGATGATTGAGGGTGAATATGATAGAGATCTACTAAATCATGAAAAGACTGGAACAGGTAAATGTGAAACAGTTATGTACTCTTTTGGATAATACAAGGACTGGGAGCACTCCATGAATTAGCAAGTAGCACATTTAAAACAAATTGGAGAATTTTTTTTCCGTCAATGCACAATTAAGCTCTGGAATTCATTGCCAGAGGATGTGATTAAGGCTGATAGAGTAGCTGGGTTTATAAAATGTTTGGATAAGTTCCTGGAGGAGAAGTCCATAAACTGCTAATAATAAAAAGCAGGAAGATAGACAGGAACTAGAAAATAACCAGAAGTTTTATTTTGCTATGGAACTCAAAGTATCCTTAAATCATCCTCAGACATTATTTCGTGTTGTCTCTCGATTAGTTGAGCATTTTGAGAACAAGGATAGTATAGCATTTATAGTTTGTAATGCCTTTGTGAATTGTTAGAAAAAATTGGAAGAGATTCAAGTGAAATTTGATTTAGATCAGCAATCTATTGTTGGGGGAGTTAGTTGTAAGATAGGTGGAGACTGGGTTAACTTTGAGAGAGTTGCTTCTACTGAAGTGGCAGGGGCTCTTTCAGCCTTGAGATCCTCTTCTTGTCCCTTGGATATGTGCCCTCTTTGTGTTCTGAGTAGTTTAGGGGAAGAAATGTTATCATTTCTAGCTACATTAGTTAACTGGTCTTTACAAGAGGGTCTGATGCTATCTCAGTTTAAGAGAGATATATAGTGCATCATATCCTGAAGGGTTCCCATTTACTCCCAAAGATCCAACGAGTTATCATCCCATTATGATTCTCCCTTCCTTGGATAAGGTAATTGAGGGAATGGTGTTGGCTCAATTAGTAGATTATATTGAAGATAACCAGATTTTACGTGATCATCAATGTGGGTTTAGGAAAGGTCTGGGAACTGAGACCATATTAGTCTCTAACTCAGACTGTGTTAGGTGGGTTAGATCAGAGGCAGGATGTGCTAATTACCACTCGATCCTCTGCCTTTGACTCTTTCGCATAAGATATTGAGTAAACAGAAGAGGTGAGAACTGGGGGTATAGTTTCCCCTTTGGTTTTCTTCTTTTTTGGAGGACCATTGTCAACATGTCTGCATTGATTAGTAGCATTTCCTTTATGGACCTCGGTGGTGACAGGGGTTCCTTAAGGTTCTTCTCTGTCGCCTGTTCTTTTTAATTTGTATCTTCTGTTCTGCTGTATGCTACAAGAATTGGGTGTATTTTTTTCATGGCATTTGCAGATGACCTTCAGATGGTCTTCCAGGTTAAGAGGGTTGTAGGTGAGGTCTTTCCCCAAATACCAGTTGTACTAAAAAAGTGAAAGATTGGATGCACCAGAACTGTTATAATATTGAATGTCTCTAAAACTGAGGTGCTTCACATCTCTCAGAGAACACTGTGTCTACCCCCATATAGTTTTAGAGGATCAGGCCCTCCCCATTGCATTTAGGGTAGGGAATTTGGGAGTATTAGTAGACAATGAGTTTTCCTTTCGAGAACAAGTGCAGGCAGTTGTGCGTGGTGGTTTTTATAAACTTCAGAAATTGCGTCGGTTAAAGTAGGTTTTAGATAACAATGACTTTAGGGCGGTGATAGAAGCATTTGTATTTTTGACTTTGGACTATTGCAATGACCTTTTATGTGGGTTTACCTCGTTGTCATCTTAGGGCTTTGCAATTTAGTATTAAATGCTGCCGCACGACTACTGGCAGGGGTTCCCTTAAGAAGCCATATTTCCCTGGTGCGGAAATATTTGCACTGGCTTCCAGTTAATCAGAGAATTAAATTTAAAATTGCATCATTGACTTTTAGGGATATGCGAAGCAAGGGCAATGATTAACCTAAAGGCGGAGGTGTCTAGGTGTATGCCAAATAGGTCCTTAACATTCACAGAGTGCTTCTCGGTTATCAGCACCATGCACAACAATGGTGAGAGTCCAAGAAAAGAGGAATAGGGCTCTTTTTTTTTTTTTTTTTTTTTTGTGCAGCACCACGTTTGTGGAATGCACTCCCAGAGAAAATCAGGCAGTTACAGGATTATAGCATTTTTCAGAAGCAGGTAAAGGCTCATCTGTTTTGCAAGGCTTTTGAATAAGTTTTTTTTCCTGTAGTTCTGTCTGTTTTTGTGTTTGTTTGGTTTTTTTATTGTGTATGTGATGTAAATCACCTCGAGCAGTGGTCAGGTATTTGGTCAGGTTATAAATAAATAAATAGGGAACAGCCACTGCTGGTTGCCAGCATTCGTAACATGGGATCTATTAAAAGTTTTTGGGTGGACAATGATACTGAAATCCAGCCAAGTGCAAGTCTTCAGCCCATGAGAGCACATTGGTCTTTAGTAACATACAGCAACGAAACTCTGGGCGTGTGGCGAGAGAAAAATCTGTACAATCGCTTTTCCCATGTTCTCTAAATGTATGCAAGGGCAGTTTTGTGACAAAAATATTAATAAAGCAATCCGTCGAGCAGCTTCTAGTTTTATGGCGCTTTGCAAGCGCACAGACCATTTGAGCTCTGCATTTTCAATAATAATTTATAAAACTATACTGAAGCAGTGACATTTTCATACCTCTCGAGCGTCCCTTGAATGACTGAGCCTGTCAAACTGGGATTGTGTGAAATGGCAAAAAATATTCAAAACTGTTAACCTTGTCATCCTTATCAAGTCGGGAAAGGCTGAAGGTGAAGGGGTGACTGGATGTAGATAAGGCTGATGGATGTTTCAGTGACGTGCTGGTAGTGGTGCCTCTGAGATATATCCCTATACATTTATTTTTTTCCAGTCTAGGTTAGTAATACTTAATAATAGTCTGGTATTTAAATGGTAAAGCTGGCACTGAAACTGCATTCTGAGACTAACGTCAAGACCGGTCTCCGTTTTGGTTTTATCATGCAAAATGGATGGATTTCTCTGGAGAATACCTATCTGCTCTTATTTTATTGTTTAGGACAAAAGTTGGTGCACTGTCAGAGAGAGAGAGAGGGCTTATTGTTCAGGGCACAGAGCCTTTTGTCTTGCCCATCCCACAGGCATGAAAATCGTACCAAATATTTGTTTAGGTACTGAACGCATGTTGCGGAATTGATCATGCCAGGTTCTGATAAGCTGAAGGAAGGCTGTCGTTTACTCTGCTTTGAGTCTTTTTTTTTTTTTCTTCTCTCTATGGTAACTAATTTGGGTTTTTGAAATTTGGCGCCATTTTGTTTTTTGTCCCCCGACGTCAGGAGCGTAGGAGATCGCTCCCGGACCCCCGCTGGACCCCCAGGGACTTTTAGCCAGCTTGGGGGGGGCTTCCTGACCCCCACAAGACTTGCCGTACGGCCGGCGCCAAATGGCGCCGGCCGTACGGCAAAACGATTCAACTGCAGGAGGTCGTTCCCGGACCCCCGCTGGACAAAAAACAAAATGGCGCCGGCGCTACCTTTGACCTGTCATATGGCAGGGCAAAGGTAGCGCCGGCGCCATTTCTACAACGCACCGCAGGCCCGAGAGTAAAAGATCACACCGGGACCCCCGCTCTGGACCCCAGGTAATTTAAGGCATTTTGGGGGGGTTCGGGAGGGTGGGGGATTTATTTTTAAGGGTCGGGGTGGGTTTTAGGGATGTTTTAGTGTGCCGGTTTTCCCGCCCTCCCCCGATTTACGATTTACACGATATTTACAAAAACAAAACCGCGACAATCCGATTCCCTCCCCCCCCCAGCTGAAATCGATCGTTAAGACGATCGATCACATGATTCACATCTCTATTCAGTAGATACAAAAAAAGGCATCCTCGTTGACATCAACGCCTCCACTGATAAAGGGTGCAGTTTAATTATCATTTGCCAAAACGATGAAAGATTTGATACATTTTATAAATCGGCTTAATAAATTGGCATGCTGTAACAAAGAATGTATGCCTCTTAATGCTAATCTCCTTGAGGAAGCTTCTGTTAGTGAAAACGTCATCTAGGTCAGAGTGGAGTTAGTTTCTCAAAGAGACGGTGAATTGCCCCTTATCTGTTATGAAGTTTAGGAAAACCGATACATCTCTAGTTTAATAAATCCTGTACAGTTATCGAGATGACCAATTTAATTAGGTTCTAGCAACAGCTTTTCCTATGCGAGGGCTGGAACCCCTAGAAGCATACCTGGGAACGTTTTACATGCTGGTCACCCTGAGATGCCTGTAGATGGGGGGGAGAGAGAGACCCCAGAATGTCCCCCTGTCCATCCCGTTCTCCTTAGGCTGAATCGCAACCTCTAATCTGCTCTTTCTCCCTTCCATCCCTAGTCTTTCTTTCTTATCCCCCTTCTCATCAGCCCCCACTAGTGATCCCCAGTCCAGAGTACTGTGAGCCCAGTGGCTCAGGTTATTTATTTATTAAGTTCCTGTCGCTGACCTTTTTCAGTAGAGGGAGCATGGGAGCTGGCAAGGATGCCATCTGGCGCTCGGCTAATGTTTAATGCTAGGCTGCGCTTGCCTCTTCTGGGTTTAGGACCCAATTCTGCTGGCTTTACCTCGGCAATGTGAGAAGGGTGGAGCAAATCGTAATGGGGTGCTCCCAGTCTTGGGCCTGGAGACAGCCCAGTACCTCACATCCCCATTGGGTTGATTAAAATTAGAGCCAGCGGATAGGTGCTTCTCTTGTGGTTTTGTTTTTGTTTTGATTTACTTGTTATCATCATTTTATAATTTTACGTACAAGCATAACTTGACATTAGATAAAAAATGCACCTAACACAAGAGAAATAAAGGCTAAGGACACTTCTGTCTTCGTCCTTCTGCCGCCGGCTCCTCTTCCTCCTGCGCCGTTCAGTTTGCAAATCAACTGCTTGAATCACTTGGGGAGGAAGAGGAGCCGGTGGCAGAAGGATGAGGTTGGAAGCACCCGGCCCCCCAAGCCCGAAATCTTAATGGGACTGGGCTGGGCAGAAGCTTTTTGGCCCATGGACCACATGATTGAGGGCACAACTAGATTAGCAGCAGCTACAGATGCAGTTCTTCGGCCATTTTAGGGGTAGTGAGGGAACAGGAAGTTGTCATTGTGGTAGCAAGGAAGCAGTTTTTTTTTTTTTGACTCTGCCATATCGGGAGGGGGGCGCTGCTGCCTTCTTGTGCAGCTCTGGCCACAGCACCCTTCAGGCAGTACATCTGTGGCCCCGGCCACATTGGCCGTAGGCTAGCTATGGTCCTGAGTGATAGCAATATGTAATCTAGCTGTAGAACATTTTGAGATTTCGGGATGTGAGGTGCTAATAGTGAAAGTGAGTTGTATTTATTTTTTTGCAAGTGAAATTTCCATCAACTGTAAACTTATGTTTCCAGAAAAAGTTAAAAATGAAATGAAAATTAGTTGTGGCAGTGCTGCCTGCTGTCATGTAGGCAAACCTGGGTTTGATTTCTGAATGAAGGAGAAAGAATTATCAATTATAAGGCAAGTCCTGGGTCTAGGATACATGGCTACCATTCAGGCTATAAACAGGCATTAATACCTCCTCCCAGGATTTTGATGCTCTTCCCTCCCCCCCTCAAAGTATGACACTCCTAGGTGATTGCCTAGTTCACCTAATGGCAGCACCAGCCCTGCGGATGAATACTACAAAATTGTTCAGCCAATGAGTAGAGACCATGAATAATAACTTTTAAACATATGTGGTAGTGATAAGGGGGGGTTGTCAGTTCACTTCCCAGATCTTTTGATTTCTGGAGGGTGAATGTCAGGAATATTCAGGTTTTGCTGAATGCCACCTCTTTAAAAAAAAAAAAAAGACTATTTTGGAGAGATCAAGGATGGATGTTAAAAAAAAAACAAAAAAAACAACAAAAACTGGAGTCACACTAGAGAAGGAGTTGCCACAGACACTCCATTAATGCCTTCTGTTTCACCCACAGATAGGTGGGGGGCCCCACTAGGAGCTGTTCATCCACACTGTTTCTATTCACCTTCCAGAGTCAGCAACCCCATTTTTGTCTCTTTGGGCCCAGGGCTGGATTACCTCTGGAAGGCCCTGCTGCTGGGTCTTACAGCTCCTATTCTAGTCTGTGTGAGTGGCGGGGTTTTCTTTTCTTTTCTTTTTTTTTTGTCACTTCTTTTCTTTTCCTTTCATGGCAGAATCAATAAAACTATAGCTAAAGCAAGCTGTGCTGATTTACCATTACTCTTTATCGCATGCCAGGAGAGGGAAAGGTGCTTTGCCGCTGCTGATGCCGATGATGATAAAAGGCACTGGCTGGTTTGGAGCCAGAGAGTCTCGTGCTGGAACCTTGAGATTCCTACATGGAAGGCAAGGAGAGTGAAACCCCTTGAAGGATATCTTCAAAGGGAACGGATAATTCCCATCTGGAGCGCTTACGCGGTGCTGATAAACAGGCTCCTCTGACTTGGTTTTTGGCAGACAGTTAAAATGTAGCATTGTTTTAAATAGCTTGCGTTTCCATTGCATTTCAGCCTGTTTAAGAAATGACTTAAGCACGGTCTGTTCAGTGTGAGTCCCAAGGAATTAGGCCATAAACAAAATTGTGCGATCCTGCGGTACCCGGTTTCTTGTTGCGAAATATGCGTCGCTGTGCCGTAGGCAAGATAGCGGCCGTGTAAAAGCGGCTGCAGCACAGAGCCATGGCCGGTGTAGCAGTATTAGGCATTCCACACAAACATTCAGCCTTATGCCCCAAATTAACATTCAAGTCCATAGGACCCCACCCCCTGCCATCCCTCAGATTTCGATAATTAAACTCATGATTATTCCACCACCAGGCTTCCTACAGCAGTTTCCCAGCCAGCTCTCCTGCAGACACACCTAGCCAGCTGGGTTTTCAGAATATGCATATATGAGAGAGATTTGCATTCCCTGGGTCTCCAATGCATGCAGATCTATCTTGTGCATATTCATTGTGGCAGTCCTGAAACCCTGACCTCTTAGGTGTGCCTCCAGGAGAAGAGGCTTGGGAAACGCTGCCCTAGAGCAATCCTGTAAAAGCGTATAATTTGGGGCCAGGCTTCTGAGAACGTTCCTCCTTTTCATGTGGGTAAATGCCAGTTTACTAGAATACGTATTTATTTATTTGTTGGTTTATTTGAAGGGCTTTTGGGAAGCTTGCCCTTTATTCAGAGTTTGGGCAGGGGTGGAGCAACACTCAGCCAGAAATATAGTCAAAGGAGGTGGGGGTTTGTGCCTGGAAAGCAGCACATGGACCGGCACTTACCATCTTCTCTTCTGGCTGAGTTTACTGTGCAGGCTGAGGACTGGCTTGTGGCAATGAGGCTTTTGAAAGCCCATCTAGCTCTGCGTACAGGTAGTACAGAAGTGTGACGTACATCAGGAACATAGAGAGCAGCCTCTTGGCTGGTCAGGGAGTCTCAGCAACATATAACGTGGTGTCAGCCAATGAAATCACCATTCCCTGAACCAGTGAGTCGTAGAGGTTGTGCAGGCAGGCAGCCAGAGTGTCCGCACAAACTCTATGGCCTGAGAAAGCAAACTAATTGACTCTGGCTCCTAAGAGCTGATATCATAGAGCGTGGACTGCTGGGTTCCTTAGCAAAGGAGGCTTATATAGAACTGTGATTTTGGTGCCAGAAAAAAAACAAAACAGTCCAGTGCAGCTGCAGGGAAGTCCCTTTCCCAGCTTCAGGAGGGGAGAAGGAAGTCCAGGGCAGTCCTGGTTTCTGCCTGTGGAAGGGGATCCATTCTGGTGGAGCAGTCCCCAGGAGCAAGGCACCTCAGCCAGCATTAGTACTGTGATGATTCTCCTCCTGAGACTGGTGTGAAGGAAGAAGCTGAAATTGGAACCTAAATAATAAATAAGGAGTGCAGAGAGCCACTGAATAGAAAGAGGAGAAGAAAAATCTCCCACTATATCTTTTAGCCCTATTCCATCCAGTTAGGCAATATACAAGCCAGAGGGCTTTTGCCTGCAAGCAAAAGTATCATTTCAGATAATTTTTTTTTTTTGTGGATTTCTCTTCCTGTCTTTTGGGAGGATTTTTCTCCTGTCTGGAGGAGAGCTGAAAAAAAGAGAATCTGTGCTCCTATCCTTCAATGGATGGAGAACAGTTTCCTTGCCAAGTGGGAAGAGAAGATCAGGGCCAACATTTCCATTAGGTGAGCTAGGTGATCGCCTAGAGTGCCAACCCTTAGGGGGCGGCACAATCCCTAGCATGAGCCCTTGGACAGTGACTGAAGACAAAAAAGAGCGAGGCCCAGTGGGGTTGTAGACGGAGCTCATCCCTCCCATAGCTGAAGAGGAGCAGAGTAGCCCAGTGGAGCCACAGCCAAAGATGACAAGAAGGCCCAGGCAAAGTCTATCCTGCCTATGGCCGAAGATAAAGAAAGTGGCCTAGTCGGGCTGTGGGCAAAGAGCATCCTGCGAGAGGCCAAAGACTGGAAGGGTTGCGGGTGAAGACCAACCCACCTGTGGCTGAAGATGAGAAGGCCTGGGAGGGTTGTGAGCAGAGCCCATTCTGTCCATGGTCAAAATGAGAAGTGTGGACCATCGAGGCCATGGGAGAGCCCATGGCCCAAAATACAAGGAGTGTGGCCCATGACAGAAGGCGAGAGGCCTGAGAGGGCCATGAGCACAGCCCATTCCACCTTCCACTGAAGAAGTTAGAGGACCAGAGTCTTATGAGGGAGTGGGGCTATCTGTGTGTTGTATGTATTTTACATCTGAGAGGGTTCCTTGTATGTGTTTGTGTATCTGAGAGAAAGGGAGCATGTGTGTTTGTGTGTGTGTGTATCTGAGAGGGAGCCTGTGTGAGAGAGAGAGATGGTGCATATGTGTGAGAACAAGAGAGCGTGTGAGTATGTGAAAACTTGTGTGTAAGTATATGTGAGAGAGGAGAAAGTTTGTACACAATAACCCTCCTGCACTCCACCAGGTAATCTACGATGATCTCCAGGCATCTGAAAATTAAAAGTTTCCAGGTATGGAGATGTGATGTGTCTGCTGCTTTGCAATATATTTTGATGTTTGGAACATTTTTTAAAATTTTTATGAGTCTTTAATTATACTGGTCTACAGCCAAAATGCTTCTGAAATGAACGTAGTCAAACTTTACTAAATCTGAGTTGTATATTTCTGTAATCCTTTTGCTGATTTAATTTTTAATGTGTTACATAAACAGGACAGGTGAAATATTATATTATGCAACCATAAATACACAAAAAGACTTAAGTTTGCAATACACAGACATAAAATGTAAAAATTTAAATATCCTGGAAACAGTAGCCAATCAGCTGGTTTAATTGCCATATTTCTATTCAGTACATCAACAATAAATAGCACAATTTATCGCTGAAGCAGGTAACTTCTAAAAATGTGTATGTCAGTGTAATTGGACATTATACTTTTTAAATATTCAATTTTATATAATCTCTGTTCTACATTCCTGTGCAGCTGTCGTCAAACAATCATCTTATATGACCTATGACCCTATTCTAGGGAAAGTATCCCGTTCAGTTCTGATGGGGGGTCCCTGGTGCTCTCCAAATCCACTTTTTACCTCTATCCATATGGAGACAGGACCCCCCTTCTTATAAAGCAGGAGGCACCACCTCAAACATTTTGCACCATTGCCACAAAGTACTGGACATGCATGTCAATGGCATCTCTAGAAAGAAGGACCTTCTAAGTAACGAAGAAAGCCTTGGCCAGTTTCAACCGTCTACTGAAGCTACCATTACAATTATTCAAGAGCATCCATCAGTAAAGTCCTTTTGGGAGTGAAGTCTGGGGTCTATAAAGGATAGGACAGAATCCCAATTTAAAAACCTACACCTCAAGTTGTCCAATACCCTGCATTCACAGGTGCTGCCTCAGCAAAGGCTGCAAAGCAGAACTAGGACACTTCCCCCTTTAGACTCGCCATAGAAAAAAATATTATTCAAACTCTGCTGTCATCTCACTGTAACAGCAAAGTATTAACACAGCTCACCATACCATAACACAATAACTGCCAGACTCAAACAGTGACAACCCTACCCATGGAAGTGCAACTCTGCAAATATTACAACGGTCCCTAAAACACCAATACACCTCCTATTAGGAAAACAGAACAAGTCAGGCTGCTGTAGATCTCTACACAGAAACTACATGCTAGCAGAATAGGGCCAAAGTCCATCATAGTGTTGGCCTTCTCTGCTTTCTTAGAGTCATATTACTGTTTAGATTATAACTTCCATTTTATGCAGGTTAGCCCCATTCTTTCTTGGAGCCCTGATGTAATCGGACCACTGCCGCTTTCTGCATGTAGCCTCCATATCTTGCAGGTAACCCCCTCTTCTCATTCCCCATACAGAAAAATGCAAATTCTTTTGTCACCTTGATACCAGTGACACAAATTCCCTCTGTTACCAGGCACTTTGTGAAGTAATACAGAACCCTGCAAGAAATCATTCAGAGCCTATATAGCAAACCTACCATACTAAAACAGCACAAACTCCCAGCACCCAAACAGTAACAATCTACCTACGAAAAGGCAGCAGTGCAAATATTACATTGGTCCCCAGAACAAATTTACTATTTTAAGTAATAGGGGTCGTGGCCCAGTGATGAGAGTAATGGGCTGAGTACTAACCAGGATTCAATCCTACTTTATCCACTGACATTCCTTGTGACTGTTGGGCAAGGTGCTTTATCTCTTGTTGCTTTAAGTACCTTCGTTGTAAACTCTTCTGGGTAGGGACAAAGTATGTGAATTCTAAACATGCTGTAAGCCTCCTTGAACATTATTTGGAAGAAAGGCTAACATTTCAGATTTATTATTAGGAAAATATCTCCTATTGGTAAAATAGAACAAGCTGGACTACACAGAAACTACTCATTGGTGGTATATCTCATGTTGGTCGCACAAGTGCAGAAAATCTTTCACCAAACACCACACATTATAAATAAAAACATGTAGACAAAAACTAACTGGCTTGTCCATTCCATCCTCATCTCCACTCCCCCTATTCCTTAAAGGACAGAAGGGAAGGGATGAATTAGGGAGCAGAATGGCTTTTCTTTGCTCTGCTTTGTCCACTCCCTTTCTTCCTGTTCCCTGCATAATCGGAAGGGAGAGGCGGGGATAGCAAACAGGAAAGGACTTGATTAAGGAGCAGAATTGTTCTGTGCTCTGCTGTGTCCATTCTAATCTGCTTCCTGCATAATTCCTGGGAGGAGAGTGACTAGAGCAACAAGTAGAGGGCTGTTCTCTGTTGCCTGAGATTAAGGCACCGACCATTAGGATCAGTTGTAGGGTAGTATTGTGGTTCATTGAAAATAAGAATGCTTAAAGCCACTAGCTGTAGAGAAAAGTTTTTTTTTTGTTTTTTTTTTTTATTAAATGCTAAAAAAAAAATCAAAAAAAAAATCAGTTGCAGCCATTTTAACGTTATCCCAAATGTACCAATTTCCTGTTGCTAGTGGTGAATGTGATGAGAGCTTTCAAGCCACTTCTAAGTATTTGCCCTGCATTGTTGCAGGGAGGTGTTTAATAAATAGGTCCCAGACTTTCGAGAAGGCTACTCTCTCTTGCTTTTCTTCAAAAGGATCCATGTTTGATGATCGAGGGTCAAAAAGTTCAGCATTTCGGCCTGCCAGAAGTCTTATCGTCTGGGGATCTTGTTTAATCCATTTAAATAGGATGCATTTCCTGTCTACTAGCATAAACCCCCTCCCAAATGATTTTACTGATGACAAAGCATTATATAGAATTTCAGCTGTATATTTCCAATCCCTAACTAGATTACATAATTGTCAAAAATTCTATGATTGGATTTCTATTATAAACAAATTATCTGAATGGCTGTATGGTAATTTGCTTTTATTCTCCAAGTTAATTAATCCTAGTCTTATATGTAAATGTTTTCTTGGAATTTTCCAGCATTAGCAACCTTGTGCTTGTTCTAAGAATATTTTTCTATAATCTTAGATGGAATGTCAGTTGGCCTTGTCCTTGTACTAGTTCTAGATATGCTTCTATAATCTTAGATGGAATGTAACCTGACCTCATCTCTGTTCTTAGATGGAATGTAAACTAACCTCATATTACTTCAAAATGTTCTACAGCCTTGGAGTTTAGCATCTGTACTAGCTTACAGTGTTTGTCTATACCAACAACTACAACATTGCAACACAAATATCATGTTACAATGTTATACTTCTAAGCAATTATAAAGACTGCTTATGAAAAGTCAAAACTTAGGAGAACAAGAATGACTTCTTGTGACATATCAAAAAGTGTTTCACTATGGTAAGGGCTTAGGGGCACTCGCATCAGTAGAACCCTGTATGCTTCAGCATAGCAAAGCCCTTGGTGCCACCACCCAAACTATTGCATTTTGGGTGATCACTTGGTTCATCTAAAGGAAGAAGTAGCCATGCACAAAGCATTCGGAATAGGCTTAGAAGCTATTTTCTGTGTTTATCTATTCTTAAAAGTTAAATAAAAGGCAATTGTCCGGGAACCCTAGATGCACTTTGTGTTGCTGTTGCACAGTGACAGACTCCCTCCCTCCCTCCCCTCCAGGGGCTGTGAGAATGGTCTCTGAAATATCTTGTCAAAGCTCACCTGGGGAGAGGAGGATTTGAAACGGGAACTGGACTTTAGTCTCCTTACATGGCACTATGCGGCAATGCTGCTGAGCTATTGGCTGGCCTATAAAGTGCTTATTCCATTGTCTTGTACTCATGCATCAGAGGCCCTGTTCATAGATGGATTTAGCGGAAACTTTGGCTCTTACTGAAGCCAAATCCATCCTGGAGGAAGGGTTCCTGGTGGAAATTCCGGGAAAGCAGAGAGCATTAGTGAATTGGCAGGGTTGGGTGGGAACTGTAAAATTTCAAATTTTAATCCCCATATCCAACTCACTGGAATCAACACTCAGGCTATGGAACTCTCACCTGCAAACTATCAGCCATCACCTTTCAAGCCTCAACCTGGTGCTCAATACCTCTAAGACAGAACTATTGCTAATCACTCCAGAAGGCAGTCCCTTCCATCACCAATCACAAGCTAGCATACAAATATCCCATACTAGAGATCTTGGAGTCATAATTGATAGTCACCTGAACCTAAAGCAATTTATAAAACACATCACAAAGGAGTGCTTCTACAAGTTACAAGTACTCAAAAAACTCAAACCGCTCCTATTCCATTACGATTTTAGGTCTGTCCTCCAAGCCATTCTGTTCTCCAAGATCGACTACTGCAAATTCCATCTTGCAAGGTCTCCCGGCTTCCACTATAAAACCCCTCCAGCTGCTCCAAAATGCAGCGGCGAGAATTTTGACGAATACCAATCGGAGAGAGCACATCGATTCTAAAAGATCTTCACTGGCTCCCAGTAAACTTCAGGATTCTCCACAAATCACTCACAATTATCCATAAAAACATTCACCATCAGACCCCTCTTGATCTGCTACACCCACTCAAATTGCACTCGTCGGCCAGACCCTTAAGAGATGCCTACAAGGGATCCTTACATGTACCTCCAATCAAAGTTGTGCACCACTCAAACATCAGAGACTGGACATTCTCTATCACAGGTCCCTCCATTTGGAACGCCATGCCTCCGGACCTCAGGCAGGAATCTTGTCTACTAACTTTTAAAAAGAAACTAAAGACATGGCTGTTCTGCCAAGCCTTCCCCTCTACTAGCCCAACAGCCTGATTTTTTTAGAATTGTTCCATCACTTATGTACATAATCAAATGATAAATCCTGCTTACAAGTTATCATGAGGTCGGCCCCTTTGCCTCCCTCCCATGTATATAGATCTTTATCTACATTCTCTCTTTCTTTATTTCCCACTCCCAGTTAAGGCATCCTTGTTATAATGTAACTTTTATGCTCCTTGAATTGTCTCTTGTTGATTGTTTTGGTTATAGTTACTGCCTAGTTCAATGTAAACCAAGTTGATTTGATTTGTATCAAGAAAGTCTGTATATAAAAGCCTTTAATAAATAAATAAATAAATAAATAAATAGCTTAAAATACAAGATTATGAAATACACCTTCCTTGTGTTTCTCCAGAAGTGAACACTTTTTTCAACTTTTTTTTTTTTTTTCAAATGTAGATTAAAAAAATATAATTCATATGACGTTACAAGATAAGAAAACATTATTTGTGGAGATCCACTTCTAGCATTGACTTGAATAGCAATATAAAATTCCTATTTTTCAAGAGAATGTGCAACATCTTTTTACCTGTATAGTTTGATGCCCCTATTGAGGATTGTTCTATTGTCTCAGGATTAGTGACCCTAAGGCCTTTATTCTTAAGTAATGACTGTGCATTCCCCCTCCTGCTGTCTTTGTGTATTTAATGTGTGTTTGTTCATGTATTGTTAGATTATATTTCATAACATGGCATGTGTGTTGAATCTGCGCATTGTATATTGTTTTATAGATTTAATTATGGATGTTTTATTGTAAGGCACTTACAAATGTTGATATTGCAGGATACACATTTTCAAAATAAATAATTATTGTCCTAACATTGTGAGCACTGAATTTGAAAATGTACATATGTCAAGCCATCTATGCACATTCTTTGTGTTAGGCTATTGTACATATATATTTTCCACATTGTAGGCAATAAACAGCATGCTCATTAAGTTGGAAATAAAAGGAAAGCTATAACTATAGGGGAGTCATGTTTTAGAGTAACTCAGGAGGAATAAAATAAAGACACTGGTCTTATAGAATTACTAATTTGAGCCTCTGATATGTTCAAACCTTGCCACTGGCTCTCAGGTGGTCCCCCACCTAGACCTATCATGGTTACCAAGTCCAGTATTGCCCATTCCCTCATGGGCTCCATCATTCTTTGTCTCATTCCTGCTCCCTTCATTTACCCAGTTAATCATGAGTAGACTAGTGACTTTCCCCCAGTCTTTTATTTGCTTGTCAAGGGATGACAGCACAAACAGGTCAGCTTTCATCCAATGCTCCCTCCAAGGAGTGACTAGGGTCTGCATTTTTTTTTTTTTTTTTTTTTTTATGTGGGCAACAATTTTTTTTTTAACCAGTAATTTTTGAGTGCCATTATTAGCGTTCCATTCCTGTAGATAGCACAAAGAAAAAATGTATGTGAGTGACCACGTAAAGCCTGTGAATAATGCTCCAAAATGTATGAGCAATAGCTCACGCGCTCAGCTTAGACGGAATTATGCTTCCATCTCACTTATGATCTTTTTACCTCTCTCAGAAAGATGTAGGCCCCCCAAAATATATAAAGTCGCCTTTTCAGCATGCTTTTGAGACACATATTGAAACTGGTGAGTTGAACGATCCTTTCTTCTACCTTACCACGTACAGGTAAAAACCTCTGCAGTTCTACAAGCCATATTGGTCCTGGGAAAACTGGAGGACCAACAAAATTTATGTTAGCAATACTTCTAGTATTTTAGCTTTCAAGATTAAATGGATACCTTCTGCAGATTGCTGTTCCAGTACAGTAGATTGTTTTATCCCAAATAGTCATGACCCAAACTCATTCCTAATAATGGATTTCCCCCACAGGCCCGACCTGGTTCAGCTGGTGGGCCCTGGTACTTTCCTAACCAGATACTCCCGCTCTCTTGTTCCCCCAATGTGGTTCACAATGTTAGTTCAGCTGTTTGCACAGGAGGGAGAGGCGGCAGGAGCAGCAGGTTACGCAAACTGCTGGGCCCCCGCCGGCCAGGCCAGTCTGAGAGACATCATTCTAGACAAAAGAAGTTTTTTCTAGAACGTAGTCCAGGACCACAATTTTTTTTTTTTTCCAGATAACGAATCTTCAGCTAAAAGGTATTCTGCTGTACAAGACGAAACCCCCAAGAGCCTGACTCAAAGCTTTGTATTATCTATTTTTTATTCAATTTCCTTTCTCCATGCTGGATGTGGGTGCAGACTAGAGGTGCATATTACTGTCACTATTGTGACTTCCCAACCTTCTCACAGACAGATTTTGTCAGGCAGTTATTCATTACTTCAAGAGAGCAGCTTTCCACCCCTTTATTAGGATTAGCTCTCCCCAGAAACCTGCTAGATAATGAATTTGATAGTTTTACATGAAGTCATTTGCATCTCTTTTATTAGCACATAGCATAAGAAGTGCCTTGTAGGGTCAGATCTTGATGGTCCATCACACAAAGTGACCAGTCCAGGTCACTTGGAAGTACCTGACAGATCCGAGATCAGTTTCTTGTATGTCACTCCAAACTCCTGTGTAATAGTTAACAGACTTGGTCTAAACATTTTTTTTAACCCACCTATACTACTGACCTTGAGCACATTTTCTAGCAAGAAATTCCATAGCTTTATTGCATGTTCAGAGAAAAAAAAATGCTCTTAAAATTATGTTCTCTCTTCTACTGGGACGTTTAATGGAGTGTCTCCTAGCCTTAGTGAGTTTAAAAGGATAAATAACTATTCTCTATTCACTTGGTTCACACCACTTCTGTTATATCCCTCCGTTGTCTCTTCAAGATGAAAAGCCCTTCATAAGACAGCTATTTCACTCCCTGTTCTACCATATTTCTTGCCTTTCTCTGCATCTTTTCTAGTTCTGCTATCTTTAGAGACAGGGTGACCAGAACAGCACACACAGACACACAAAGGCAATATCAGAGAATACAACCAAGACTGTTCCTTTCCAAACAATTCCCAACATTGTTTGCTTTTTTTTGATAGTTGAAGTACACTGAGCTGTGGATTTGAATATTATGTCCTTACTAACGGCAAGGTCCTTCTCCTGAGTGAACTCCTAATGTGGAACCCTACATGTGAATTTTCAAAGGAGTAACATACTATCGAAACAATTTTCAAAAGTCATTTACGTGCACTTGACATGGGTAAAACTTCTGGACAATTCAGTAGCATATATTGTAGCCCTTTTCAAAAGCCAACTTACACAGGCAAAATACATTTACACATGTAAACCCCAGTTTTAAGCAAGCCAGAGAGAAGTTGCACAAAGCTCAAAGTCCTGGATATAAAAAAATGCTGACTTTGTTAAAATGGGGGGAGTAACTTCAGGAGGCACCTACAAGATAGGAGTTAGTAGGTGAAGTGGAAGAACCTTGGGTAAACCTTAAGGAGCTATAATGGCAACACATCCTTATATAAGGAAGATAAATAAAAATATAAGAGGAAAAGGAAACTGATATGGTTGAAAGAGATGTCTGAAAAAGCAAGACCGAAAAGGTCATCATTGGGGGGGAAAGTGTGAAGGATCTCAGAATGTCTGGAAAAACTGAAAAACAAAATGAGGAAAGAATCAAGGTGGCAAAGGCATGAGCGGAAGGAAAGATTGCTAATGAGGAAAGCAAGGTGACAAGCTGGTTTTTTTTGTTTTTTTTTCCCCATGATTGACAGTGAATGGAGGAAAGCCAGAGGTCTGAATTGTAAGACTGAAATGTGACAAGTAGCAGTGCGTAGAGAGAGAGAGAGATGAGAAAATGCAGGAGAGCTAAAATTCTTCTGTTCAGGATTCACCGGAGATGAATTTGGAGAAGAAACTCCAAACTTTGTTTGCAAGGATACATATGGGGGTGGAAAAAAATATATGATACCGTTGACCCGAGTAGGGTGTTTGGGTGGAACTTATCTGAATGGGGACAAAGCCATGGGGCTTAATGGGGATGCATGCTATGAAATTAAGGCAGCTCAGAGAGGTTCTGGTGGCTCTCCTGAGGAATCTGTTTAATACGTCTTTGGATACGGGAATGGTTCTGCTGGGACTGCAGAAGAGAGGAAGTTAGAAACTCCAGGCCAGTTAGTCGTATCTCAATGTGGGAAAAAAATTAATTGAGACTCTAATGAAGGGAAAGGATAATGAACTAGCTACAATCCAGTGGTTCGCGGGACCTAAGGCAGCATGGGTTTACAAGAGGCTAAATCTAATTGATTTGATTTTTTATTATTTTTTTCGATTGGATGACTAGAGAATTAGATCAAGGGCGTGTGCTGGGTATGGTTTATTTGGATTTCACCAAGACCTTTTTTTTTTTTTTTTAAATCAGTTGTATAATAATAAAGCTGCAGCCTGTTGTACTACCACTCTGCTGTCGGTCATCGGTGAGTAGCGGGAAAGAGAGGACGTAGCGCCATGCAGAGGTTCACTAGGATGTTCTAGGTGTATTCTTTTTAGATTATTATTTCAAATAATAGAATTGTATGCAGTGCGTGTATGCTTTAGTTTTGTTAAGGACCCTTCAGCAGTTTAATGTGGAACTTGCTAAGTCTGGTGTATTAGATACTGTATAAACAAACGCTGATATAATTTTGGCTTTTATCCAGGCAGAAAAATAAATGCATTGTTTTGAACATTTCTGACGAGTGTGAACTAGAAACTGGACCTACAAAATGAGAATTGGAAGAAAAGACATTAAGACAATAAATTTAGCTGACTTGCTCAGTCTTAAAATGAGATTCTGTGGTCTGCCTTTGGGCTAATGCTCTGAAGGTTTGTTTCAGCACTTTGCTCTATCTATAAACTCTATTATTGTCCCTGGGTTTAACAGGTGGGACCGAAAGTCCAAGACATAGCATGTAGTCTGCATTGTTTGCTGATTCCAGTTGAGTGCAAAGGTTTACAGTGACTTGAGGATGGACCTGCCTCATTTCTGCGCATTCAAAATGGCATCATTGTGGAACAGTGGGCGGGGCGATTAAGCATAGGTTTGGGAGAGGAGAGGATGAGCAAGCTTACTGATGGGCATGAAAATACCCGGGAGTGTGTTGCATGCTGAAAACCAAATATCCTAGTACTATGTGTCTCCCCAAATTGTGAATTAATATTGCTTCTCCAACAGCGTAGCCAACTGCTTACAACTGAAGGACCTGGAGTATATCACACTCTGGCTTTTCCTGCAGTGTTTAACATCAAGAGAACATCAAGATCCCAAGCAGTTGTTGGATAGTTGATAAAAACCATATGCACTTAATACTACTTTTAAGCTTTTGCATTATATTTTAAGTTTTAGCAATACAAAGTACAACGCTGTCAGATGACTCAGAAATGCCTGATAAAGATACAGACGTGGAAGACTTGTTCATCATGGTTGAATTACATAAACTGCCAGGGATATGCTTTTCTTAAAAAAAAAAAAAAAAAGAGTGAAAATTTGTGTGCAGGTTTAATTGGTTGAAGAATGGGGGATAATTTTGTAGTAGCTCACATTTTAAATCAAGCGCATGCAAAAGTTACTTCAGTCTTCAAAGAGACAGTGCGTGCATACTTTTTCCTTTTGAAAGTTATCCCACCAAAACTGCCCACACACGTTTATACCTAATTTGTGCTCCAGAGGTTTTCCAGGAAAATTTGCTCCACCTACTTTCGAAAATGCAAAAGGCATGCGTGCTGAGTGGAAACTCCTCTCCAATCCTGGCCCCGGGAAACCCTTCTTTCCGTTGTGGGTAGCAGTCCACGCACGCAGGATGCACGCGTGCAAGTCTAGCTGCATGTGAGGTGGGCAATTTTAGAGCAAGCTGTTTCTTCGGAAAAAGCACTGTTTTACCTGTGGAACTGGTTTTGAAAATGCCCTCTTATGGGGTAATTTTCAAGAGTATTTTTGCACAGAAACCCTGTTTTTATACATGTAACTTGGCTTTTGAAAATAATCTTGGGGGGGGACTTATGAATTATACAGGAAAAGTGCACATGAAATACAGTGATGCATAATCTTTCTTTTTTTTTCTCTGCACTTGAGAGAAAGCTACACCTGCTCATGTGTATTCACGAGTGCTGGCATAACCCAGGAATTTCTCAAAGCGGACCTGGGTGTGCATATTGGCCTTACGAGCGGCTGCTAAAACTTAACCCTTCCTGTGCATGTTGCCAACAGTGTGCAGGGAGGGTAGAATTCCATCACATCCCTATAGAATGCCCAACAGCACAGTGAATGACGTTTCTCAGTTTTCCTGCTGATGCCTAAGATGACTGTGGCTTTGATCTTTCTTTTTTGCCTTTGCTGCCATTTTTAGCTGTGTTTTTGTTTTGTTGGCCATATCTCTGCGGTGTTGACTTACTGCTGCTTCCAGCTGATTTTAATGTACTTGCTTATTCCCGGGTTCCAGGATTTCACCAAGGAGAGATGCTGCTTAATTCGTAATGCCACTGAAAGTCCAATGATGTACATTTTTACCTGTTCGTTCTGCTCCATGTCCAGCACTGTTTACACACTTGCAATAGTTTTCCTTCATTGCCTGCAGTTTAACTCTACCCTACAGATGTGAAATGAGGTGTAATGGGTAAAGCATAATACCTCATTTCACATCTGTAAGGTAGAGTCAACAAGACCTTCCTTGCCTGAATACACAAATTCTGGGATTTTTTTCACTTGGCATACAAAGAGATCAGTATTCAGTGCCAAATGCCCAGCTCAGTTCGAAGTTAATGGACAAATGGCTGGACTTGAAAAATGTCCCACTGGCTGACTTGGAAGAATTCCGGGGGTGTTCCTGGGCAGAATTAAATTAGCCGGATAAGCTATAAAACAGTCCGAAAATTAGTTAGATAACTTTGTTAGCTGAGTACAGAGGTGGCTTGCAGGAAAATATCGGCCCGGGGGATTTTTTCAAAACCAGACAATGGGGTATCTGACGCCCTCATGCACTTTCCCTGCAGCACATGTGTCAACAGCCCCCCAAAAGCACGCCAAGTCAACCCAGGGAACCTGGCAGAATTGAGCCAAAATATCCCCAAAATAAACTTCATCTTTCCTAAATAACTAAGAAGCTGAGGTCATTCTAGATCAGGAGTGAGCAGAGCTGCAACCCCTGTTTCATCCATGCAAATTGGTTGGGCCCCTGCACATCTGCTTATCTCTCTTATAGAGATAGATCCTGAATTCTCAGTCTGGTTCTTGAACCAGTTGCAAGTAATGACACTGCCAGCCAGTGTCAGACACACACACGCTCACACTCACTCTCTCTCACTCACTCTTTGGGCCAGATTTTAAAACCTACGCGTGTGGGGAACATTTGTGCGTGCTATCCGGAGCCCCGATGGCTTTCCCTGTTCCCTCGGAGGGAACTTTCCTTCCGCCCCAGCCCTATCTAACCCCCCCCCCCCCCCCCCCATACCTTTGTTTAATAAGTTGCGCCTGCTGGCCGAGTGCTGGCGTGTGATCCCCTGGCACAGCCGCTGTGCCAGAGGCTTCGGTCCCGCCCCGCCCCTTTCACAAAGCCCCAGGACATATGTGCGTCTCGGGGCTTGCGTGCGTCGCCGGGCCTATGCAAAATAGGCTCAGTGCATGCAGGAACGGTTATGCGCGTAAATCCTTTGAAAATCTGGCCCTTTATTGGCAGTTCACACTGGCCCCGGTGAAGACACAAAGACACACCCACACACTGAGAGAAAGCTACTCTCTCTTACAGACAAAGTATGTATAGGTATGTGACTCTCTCTGATCCAGACTTTCTCCAATCTCACAATGCCCAAACCCAACCAGTAAGCAGCTGTCACACTTGACTCTCCATTGGGAAATCATTTATTGAATAGAAAAGAGGTACGGTGCCACACCTGCTTATCACCAATCAGTCTTTTCCTGTATTTAATCCACACCTCTAATGTAACTTGTGTGACAGGGGATCTCCTGTCAATCCTTACCCTACCTCCCTCACCCACCCAGACTTACATCTCCAAAAGGAGGCTTTCTTAAAATATCATGCGCCAACTCAATCCAAACCTTCCGCTTAACTTTAAAATGCCACTCCAATATGGCATGTAATTGGGAGGTTGCATATGACACCCAATACCCCCTGGCCCCTAGACAAGGGGCGGCCTTCTCCTCCAAATGGAACGAAGACGCTTTCTTTGCTAGTCCCTTAACACTCTCTTACAGAAATCAAAATTTGGTAATGTTTGGAAAAAGTATCAAAATCTCGGCAATACATTCATCTTAACCACTGAAATTCTACCTAACCAGGGCAGTGGAATTCGCTCCCATCGCTCCAAGTCTGAGAATATAATTTTTGCTAATGGTCCATAATTTAACTCGTATAACGCCTTCAGGTCTGCCCCTAATTGAATCCCCAGGTATTTCAGACCCTCTTTAGCCCATTTAAAAGGTAATTCCTTATGTACATTTCCTGCCATCTCCTCACTTAGTTAAATTTAACACCTCTGATTTGCCTTCATTAACCTTGAAACCAGAGATACTCCCGTAACGTCTCATTTCCTCCAGAAGCGTACTGAGAGAACCCTCCCGGATCTGCCAATGTGAATATCATCATCTGCAAACAGTCATCTTATATTACTTCCCCGGACCTCCAATCCTCTCTCTCCATCCCTGCAAACGGCTCTAAGGATAGTGCAAACAAAAGTGGGGACAGCGGACATCCTTGTCTCGTCCCTCTGCCAATACTAAAACTGTCAGAATAACTCCCATTCACCCTATCACATGCTCTGGGATGATTGTAGCTTTGGTCCAGGTCAGAAAACTGGACCCTAACCCCACTTTATCCAGAACTTGGAATAGATAAGGCCAGTGCACTCTATCAAAACCTTCTCGCCATCTATGGCCACCAACACTGGTGCTGCACCCACCATATGAGAATCAATGCTCTTCTCACATTATTCGCAGCAAGTCTGCCCAGGACAAAACTGGATTGATCTCCATGGATAAGGAGGGGACCCATTACCCCCCCACTCTAATCACCTGAACTTTCGCTAAAATCTTTAAATCCAGTTTGACAAGGGAAATAGGTCTATATGACCTGCAAAGTATAGGGTCCCGACCTCCCTTTTCTTTAACCATCGTACCCGCAACATTTGCTGCTTCTGCCAAATGTCTCCTCTCTCTCAGATAGTTAAACATGACAGTTAATGGCCTGACCAAAATCTGCTTACATGTTTAATAAAATTTTGGTCATGTACCCATCAAGCTCCGGTGCTTTCCTCATCTTTAAATCTGAAATAACTCCCAATAACTGTCCACTGACTTTCATATTCAATTGCTCTTTAGCTTCTTCTGGAAGACGTGGCATAGGAATAGTCAAGATACTCCTTAATATCCTCCTTAATATTATCTGACGAGTTAAGTTCTTCATAGAACTGAGAAAATCTGTTAGATATCAATTTACTGTCATTCACTTTTTTCCCCCTTCTATATTTTATCTTGAGGATCTGATTTTGCAGAGATTGTTCCTTCAGACGAATCACCAGCAAATGACCTGACTTATTTCCAAATTCAAAATATTTCTGTTTAACCCTCATTATCTGCGAAGCTATCGCTTCCAAATCTACGCCTGTCTAGCCAATTCTAGCATAACCCTTGTTTGATCATCCCTGCTTCTTTTATGTTTGATCTCCAGTTTAGCTATTTTGTGCATGAGCTGTAGTCTCAACCCATCCTTCTGTGTCCTAAGAAAAGATGACCTTGATATTATTATCATCTTAGAGTGTTAACTTTATATATGAACTGCAAAATAAACTTTCAACCTACATGTAAACAAAAACTCAACAAATAGTTTTATATTAAAAGAACCCTGTTACCGCTCATTGATGGCACGTCTATAATATGTTATCTATTTCAAACAATTTCTATTACTTTATGTGCCTATTTGTAAACAGTTGTGATGTTAAATTAATTTAACTACAGTATAGAAAAGATTTTAAATAAATAAATAAATTCCCATCTATCACCACTTCTAAGCCCTCCACAACACTCCTGGATTAACTTCCCCAGTGTCATTCAAGGTTAACTGCTCCCCAATTTCTGCCACAAGACTTTCATTAAACTCTTTAAGTGAGAGTAGATCCTCATTCAACTTCCAGAATTTCTGCACCAATTAAGCCTCGCCTGCCTCAGTTCCACCCAAACTGGAGCATGATCAGACCAGACTATGCTATCGATGCCCACATCTGTCACATTGCTCACTAACAGCTTATCTAGCAGAAAGTAGTCTGTCCTGGAGTAAGAGTCATAAGATCTCGAATCAAAGGAGTAATCTCGCATGGTGGGATACCTTAGCCTCCAAATGTTGATGAGGCCCCACTCACCAATCATCTCCTTTAGTCTTTTTCTCTGGGAATGTGTGGACCCTCTACCACTCTTAGAATTATCTAGGAAAGGATACCCGGTTAAATTGCAATCCCCTCTTATCAACAGATGTCCCTCCGCCCAACTCAACAGGGTCTTCGACCCAGTGTTTAGGAAAGCCACCTCACTAATATATGGAGTATACACAGTCACAAGAGTAAACATTTCCCCATGTATTATCACTTTCAAAATAAGAAAACTGCCCTTAACATCTCTAATCACTGCTTTTACATCCACTATCAAACTTTTGTGCAACAAGGATCCCCACCCCACTGCACTTATCATTCTTCATGGCAAGAGCAAAATACCTATTTAGAAATTTAGTGGATAACATTAGTTTAGTATTCCTTGCTTTCAAATGTGTTTCCTCACAAAAAAAACAAAAAATGTTCACTCTCAACCTCTCAGATTCTTTCATCAATAGTTTCCTTTTACATGGGAGAATTCCAACCTTTAGTATTTAAGGATATTAGTTTTATAACCACCATCTTACAACAGGCATCATACTCCCCAACTGCTTGCCCAGCCTCACAAACCACCTTCCTTCACACCATACATAACCTTGAGCCCTTAAAGCCCCAACAAACAGCCATCTGGATAATGATACCCCAGTCACCTCCCTCCTTGAGGAACAACCCCATCCAGAAAGGTACCTAGCCCAATACTCCATGTAAAGTTCCACTCAAGAGCCCAACATAACGCAAGCAACTAATATTCATTCCACCTCCCCCTTTCACCTGAATATTTCCACATCATATAGCAGATGCCTCTAACAGCCCCTTGTAACTCTACCTTCCAAATCCCCCATAAACAGTACCCCAACATTTCCCATAGCTGATCAACACAAAGTTCCGTGCTCACACACTCGCCATGCCAGATGATGCTTCAGAAGTTGCCTGCTTGTTCCTGGTACTCTTTGCCACTTAGGCAGGTCATCTTTCCTTCTCAATTGAGATGCAGTGGCCCCTGTCATCTTCCCTGTGGGCACTGACACTCCTGCGCTGTGCAAGAACTCTGTTGCCTCAGGCATTGTCTTCACTTTAGTCGATTTTCCTTGCACTGAGAACTGAAAGCAGAATGGGAATAGCCAATGATACCTGATTTCTTCTTTTCTCAAGACTGCTGGGAAATTCAGAAATTCTCTGCATTTCCATATAGTAATTATGGACAAGTCTTTTTGGTTTTCCACAAACCCTGACCCACTTTTCTGGCCATTGCTGCCACCTTTTTTTTTTAACCGCAAAATTGTGGAAACATACTACAATGTCTCAGGGTAAATTCCCCTTTGCCCACCCAGGGCTTCTATGTGCTCTTTCAAGTCTAATGTCTGGTATAGTTTCAGCTGTATCCTCTAGCACAAGTAGCTGTGTGCAATTACTTGTTACCACTTTAAAGCAATCTGTATGCTCTGACAGCTCTTGCACCCTATGAAACCTGAGATTTGACTGGCGAGATGTATTTTCTAGGTCTTCCAGGTGCTGGTCCATGTTGTGTGCCGCCTTATTAATGTCAGTTACTTCCTTGCACTGCCTGGTTGTCAACACTCGCTTCTACCTCCTCCACACATCTGTCCAGATCTGTGACCTCCCCTTGGAGCTCCATCACCATTGCCCCGAATTCTGATTTTATATCTTAGCACAACTCCGCAAACCACCACCGGAATTCTGACCTGCTCGACACACCCTCCAAATCTTCGCCGTTCTCAATGCCCCCACGTTCCCGGCCTACCTCGCCTTCACCTTCTAGGCCAATCACCTGGATCACTTCATGGTTGGTAAAAGAGAACTTTTTCAAATTAGTTTTTCTTTTAACCTGTGACAACGTAACAGAATGCTCTGAATCTCAGGCAGTGCAAACAAGGGATATTAATACTCAGATTAAGATTGCAACCTCAGGGCTTGAGTAACAGGATTAGGCCACCATCTTCTCGGATTACTTTACTTCCTCCAGCTGGTGATTATCTTATCTGATAAGGTGAACATGTGGATAAGGCTACAGCCAAAGCCACTTGGGTACCTAGGAAGAGGAACGGTCAACAATAAAAAGGAGGTAATAATGGCTCCTGTAGACCGCACCTTCAAAAGGATATACATAGATGGAGGAGATACAGAGGGTAGCTACTAAAATGGTCAACAGTTTTTGTTTTAAAGCATATTGGGACAGACTTAAAGATCTAAACATATATACCCTAGAGGAAATGCAGAATAGAGGAGATATGATAGACATTAAATTCCTCCGAGATAGTGCACAGGAGTTGGGCTTCTTTCCATGGAAAGACTCTGGAATGAGGGGTCATGAGATGAGGGTGAAAGGGGGTAGACTCAAGAGTTATCTGAAGTAAATGTTTCTTTACAGAGAAGATGATAGTTGCATGGAACTATCACCACCACCTCCCAGTGGGAGGTGGTGGTGACCAGAATAGTATCTGAATTCAAGAAGGAATGGGATAAGTGTAGAAAATCTCTCAGGAAGTGGTAGGGATTGTAGAGCTGAGCAGTTGATGTGGATGGGCAGACTAGACAGGCTATATTATCTTTTTCTGCTGTCATATTTCTGTACATTATGCTCTCTCTCCATCTGCTCACAGACATTTCTAAATAGCCTAATTTTCAAACCTATTTGCAGAACTGGATTTGCACGTGTAAGTGGACACACAGAGATTTATCCTAGTATTTTATAAACTGTGCAGTGGTGACTGTAGTTTATAAAATAATGCATAGTTTGCTTGAATACTTGCCATGCAATGAAAGTGCTTACTTTCTCTATCTATTTTTATAAACATATGTGCGTGTATTTTAGGTGTGAAAAAAATATAACATGTACACTTAATAATGATTTATACGTGAAGGTATGCATTTTATAAAGTATGCACAGATACTGTTTTGAAAATACTTGCATGTGCACTTGAAATGACTAGTTTGCCTATTCCTCAGCCAGTTCACCCAGTCTGTCTCCCTTTTACCCAGACCCTCTAGCACTTCACCCTGAACCACCACCAGTTCACCCAGGCCTCCCACCCAAAAACTGCAGACAAGTCCGATTTTTTTTTTCTTTTTTCAGTTAGCAGAAGTCAAATTGTATGAATAAGTTTGATCATTTCTGTGCTTAAATCTCTTACAGGTCGATCCAGTAAAGTTCAGTTGAAGATTTCTCGTCTGTAACGAGCTCGCTGCGCACAATTCGGACGCGTAAGGCAAACCAGCGATACAGTCTCCAATTTTGCGCATCCGTAGTGCTTCTTAAAACAGACGCGTAACCCTTCCCGCACCCGGCATGTAAATGAACGAATTAGCTGTATAATGAAGGAATTAGCTATTCCCCTCCGATACCGTAAGGCGCGCTCAGGTTCTCTCATTAGTAACGCACTGTTTTGCCGCGGCCGTAACGTGTTAGTTTACCGCCTCCCCCTAGTAGGAGTTAGGACTGTGAGTCTAGTAATAAATCCATCGACACCGCTTAAGATACTCAAAAACAATAAAACACAATTTAAAAAAAAAGCGATACAGAGATGATCGAGAAAATGTAATGATGTGGGACACATAAAACCTGTCAGAAGAAAAAATAAAAAATTTTAAATACCTGTCGGAGGGCCGCGTGGGTCCAGGCGGCCGGCGTGGGTCCAGGCGGCGGGAGCCGGGTGGTCGCGTGTTAAGTCTAGGCCGCGGGCGGGTGGGCGCCTGTTCCGGGCGGCGGCGGCGGGGGGACACGCGTTAGTTCGAGACAGCCGGCGGGCGGTCGTGTGTTAAATCTAGGCCGGGTCCGCACAGGCGCGCATTCACTGCCGGTGGGGGCTGCCTCTCCCGGCAGTGAATGCGCGCCTGTGCGACCCCTGCGATTGGGCGCTCAAGGCGTGACGTCACGGCATGTGACTGCCTTGAGCGCCGAATCGCAGGGGTCGCACAGGCGCGCATTCATTCATCCAGGCGGAGGAGCCGGTGGCGAAAGCAGCCGGCTCCTCTGCCTGGATGAATGAATTCATTCACTGCCGGGAGAGGCAGCCCCCACCGGCAGTGAATGCGCGCCTGTGCGGACCCGGCCTAGATTTAACACGCGACCACCCGCCGGCCGTCTCGAACTAACGCGTGTCCCCCCGCCGCCGCTGCCGCCACCCGGAACAGGCGCCCACCCGCCCGCGGCTTAGATTTAACACGCGACCACCCGGCTCCTGCCGCCGCTGGCCGCCTGGACCCACGCGGCCGTCTGAAACTAACGCGCGTCCACCCCCCGCCGCCCGGAACAGGCGCCCACCCGCCCGCGGCCTAGATTTAACACGCGACCACCGGCCCCCCGGATCCCGCCGGCCGCCTGGACCCACGCGGCCCTCCGACAGGTATTTAAAAATTTTGATTTTTACACTTCCTGGTACCTGTCATTTCAAATGTCATTTGAAATGACAGGTGCAAAGTGATGCACATAGTGATGCACATAGGACAAGTGCAAAGTGATGCACATAGGGAAAAGTCACCCCACATGGTAGTTACATGATGATAGGTTCCATATTAGGAGTTGCCATCCAGCAAAAAGATCTGAGCATCATAGTGGACAGACAATGCATTGAAATCGCTGACTCAGTGTGCTGCAGCGGTCAAAAAAAGCAAACAATGTTGGGCAGTATTAGGAAAGGAATGGTGAATAAAACGAAGAATGTCATTAATGCCCCTAAAATCGCTCTAGGGAGCACCGCTGTGGAATGGAATACGCAGATAAAACTGAAAGTTAGAGAACTAACCAAAAGGGTTTACCTAGAGTACTACCAGGGATAAAACCATGGGACCCTGCAACGAACAATTTTTGCTGATCTGGCAAAAACACAGACTGGCATAGAGAATCAAGAGCACAGGGCGCCAAAACCACAATTCGATGACTCTGCAGAAAAAGAGAGATTGAGGGGACCCACAAATAGATGCATGGTATAATGGCATGCATTGGGATGCTCAGTGGAGGACAGTCAGGATTTTGGAAGCTTTGGTATGGATTTTCTGTGTCAGGTTCCATCAGTTGGTGGCATCCATTTGTGAGGACTACAATCCTGCTTGTTCTCTGAGGAAAAAAAGTCTTCATTTGGTCCTATATTCACATGTTATACCTGCTGCAGGATAACCTCTGCCCCCTGTGCTGTGGGCCAGTTCTTGTTGTGTAGAGGCTGCATAAAATAAATAAATATTTATTTATTTAAACGTTTTTATATACCGTCATTAAGTTATTCACCATCATAACTGTTTACAATAGGGCACCTATATCAAAGGAAAATATATCTCATAATTTACATGAGTGGTGCCATTAGAATTCGGTAACAAATATGAGTTTATATCAAAAGACATTACTGTGGATGAGTGTTGAGTAGAGTTTCATTCTGTAGGTTGACTATAGTTAAAATAGGTTGAACTAATTCCATTAGGGGCTGGAAAATAGTCATTGGGTGCTTTTACTTACACCAGAAGCATAGCCATGGGTTGGACTGGGGTTCTGCACCTTCTCACTTCTGGCTGAGGCCCCCACCCCCTACCAGCTAGGTCATGTCCCATCTGAGTCCACTCCTTAAAGTTGCAGCAGTTAGAGGGAGGGCTTGTAGACATCAGAATCACTGCCTCCATGATCCCCTCCTGCACCTTTAAGGAGGCTAACGTGAATGATAGACACCATTGCCCTTGAGCTAGACATATAAAAGTTTGAGGCCATCAAAGTTTTTGTTTACTTTTGGCAAGTAATTATTTATCCCCTACTCATCTCAACCCCTTCCAAGTTCAGGAATGCTTGGGCTAGGTGGAAGTTCTTCAGCAGCCTAAGATATTAACTGTCTAAAGTAGTTATTGCTTTTAGTTATTTGCTTTTGTATATTTGTTTAAAATATTTTATTATATTTGTATTTGTAAATTATTTTGAATAATTTGGAAACAGTCAAATACGTTGAAATAAATCAATCAACGAAAACATGCTAAGCTTGGCCATCTACTGTACAATTTTCTTTTTTCGAAGCTGAAGATGCAGGAGAAAAGAGCTTGAGCTTAAAAATGAGAACTCTTTTATATTTCATTATTAATTTAATATGAGTGTATATAGTTTGTTTACTGCATTCCTGGTCATTCAAAGGACCACCCAATGCGGGTTACAATAATTCAAAACATATATAGTCAAAATAATATAATCAAATACATCATAAAATAATCAAATGCTAAAAATACATGTCATAATTCATACAAATTTAATAAACAATACATAAAGCCTCAGCTACCCAACAGCCTCACAATAGCTTATTCATTACAGATTACATGCCTTTTCGAGAGACATTACAGAGGAAAACTTATGAGGATAGTAAGGGAATTAACAGGTAAAATGTATTCAGAAAAAAATGCAAAATAAGCAATTAGCTTAAAAAAAAACCCCTGCCACTCCCTGCAGAAGTTACCTATTTTTAAACTTATTTTGCATCTTTTTACCATTACTGCCCTCAGAGAATTTCCACGGTAGTAATTATTTTGACACTGTATTTTTTTTTAATTATTGTAAATCATATTGAGTGGTTCCTTTGATGAACCAGCAATGCAGTTAACTATATATGCTCATATAAAATGTCTAATGAACTATAAAAGAGATCTCATTTTGAATCCCAAGCTCTTTTTTTTTTCTGCATCTTCAGCTTTTAAAAAAAAAAAAAAAAAAAGAGAGAGAGAAAATTGTGCAGTACTGTCCCATATTGCATGCAGATAGCCAATACTGGTTATAGGGGGCATAACCATACATTCAGCATGGCTCTATCGTAGTCGCCCATTACAATATCCAACAATACAGGGAAACGCTATGAAACCCACTGCCGCTTACCTCTTGTTCCACCCTCCGGTGAAACCCGAATCCCACCGCTGCGTGCAGTACACTACATTCTTAGGACATAAAGACGTGAGAAGTGAAATCATGACTAAGCATTTGACTATAGAGGAAATCATGACTAAGCATTTGACTATAGGGGAACTACTGAGGAGAGGGTAGCACTTCCCAAAGAGCAATTGGAAAAACAGCTGCTCCTGCAGTTTTATAGTTTCTAGGAATTCCAAGAGCAATGTAGTGTACGCAGAATAGGTGGGTCCTTAGATAAGTGATTTAATGTCGCAATCTGACTGGCTGAGCACCCAGCCCTTGGGAGGGATCCCAAAATCTCTTTAGCTGCTAGGCAATGCAAGGATGAGATGGCGTTTCTAAATCCGAAACTTTTCAGTAAACTTGCCATGTGAGCTAAAGGCTGTTTTCATGTTGTGCAATCTGAACTCTCCTTGGCCTTTTATTGCGTGCATGAAGATTAAACATTGGGTAGTACCCATAAGCTTGTTTATCTCTTTCCCAGTTAGAACCATTGCTTTAAAGACTATTCATCTACCAGTTGTGCAGCGTTAATTGTAGCATTGCATTATAGCCATTTCTCTTGCATCTAGTCTTGGAATAGCTTAACCGAGTTGATTGATTTTGTTGCAAACCCAGCCTTTATTTTATGTAGCTTCATTGGTCTAAAAATCACAAGTTTTTATATCAGTCACGATTCTCGTTAATGATAAAAAACCAAAACCTTTCAGGTAGATTTTAAACGCGTTGCTCGTGAACGGCCCCATGCATTCATAGGAGGGCCGCACACGAGCAACGTGAATTTAAAGAAGCTGGGAAGTACGGGTGTGCACAACTGTGCATGCGTCAAGAATGAGGAGGCAGAAACGGGGCAGGGAATGGGTGCTTCAGGATGGGGACAGGACCAATGCGCATAACCCCTACATTTTGCAAGGCTGAACATGGCAGCGCGCTCCATGTTACCTGCGTAACTTTACTACTGGTCCTGGCGAGGCGCGAGTCTGCAGGTTTTGGGCCAGAGGGATCCTGAACACCAGGCGGGGGGGCGGAGAGAGAGACTCTGTTAGAGAGACAATCTGACACTCTGTTTCCAATTATAAGAGGGGCACTTTCAACTCGGGGTGGGTTTTGGGAAAGGGCGCTGTTACATTGGTCTGCCTAGGGCGCAAGGGTCTGTACTTGCACACACGATCTAAAATTAAGCGTATTTTTTGCCTGCGTGCCCACTACCCGGCTTTATGGACGCATGCGCACTCCTTTTAAAATGTACCTGTTTGTGCACTATTCCTTGCATATTTTAATTGTTCTGTGCTCTCCTTATGACAGTGATGTGTGGGGTTTTTTTTTTCTACTTGTTCTCTTTGCTCTGAAGCTTTCACTTTGTATTTGATGGATCGATGTAATTTAAATCTCATTTTGGTTGAATACAGATGAGGAGGTCACTAGTCAAAAAGCAAATTCACGAACTTAGCCAGTCAAACCTGGGATTTAAATGTCCCCACACAGGCCAACCACGTTTTAACCGGATACAAAAGAGGTAGTGTGGGGACATTTCAGGAGTAATGTTATCCAGCTAACTTAACCAATATTCAGAGTTATCTGGCCGAGTTAGCCAGATAAATCTAGGGGGCCCATGCAATTAAAAAGCGCCCGCTTTCTTAATGGGCGCATGGTGTCCGCAAGGGGTCGCCATGCTATACCCAAATTAGGGGATCGCACTAGTAAGGAGGCGCTAGGGTCACTTGTGCGACCTTAGCGCCTCCTTGCTAACGCAACCCCACATGGCTGCCGGTTACTGGCAGATGGCCGGTTATGAAAACTGATGCCGAGTTTACTGGCGTTGGTCTTCATAACTTGGCAGTCTGCTGAGGTTGTTTTTTGTTTTTAAGTTAAAAAAAAAAAAAAAAAGTACAGAAAATCAGTTTTTTTTTTTCCTACTATACCAAACTGGGTAGTTTAGTATTTAACCGGCTTTATTCAGAATAAATTTAGTTATTTATTAGCTGATAAAGGGGGAAAAAAACTGGGCCTTCAGGCCCCATTTCTGCCCCCGCCCTCACACCCCAAATATTAAAAAAAAAAATAAAAAAAATACTGTGGGCTAGCGTCTGATTCTTTCCTAATACGCTCAACCATTACAAAAAAAAAAGTAGGTTTTAATAACCTGAAGCTGCCTCCGTCCCCTTCTGCACAACGTTACATAAAAGTTCACTGAGACCCTGTCGCCCTCACCCCATCCACCCACAGCTTCAACAACACCTTCCCCCCTCCCACTGCCCTGGCCCTTTCTCCAAACCTCAGGCAGGAGCGTAGCACAGTCTTAATCACTCCTCACTGCCCTAACAACACTGGAAGTACATCTTAGCCTAGGAATGCGCACGGTGACGTCCACATCAACTAAGACAGGGAGCAGAAAAATTACCCAGGCGAATTTACTTACACATTTATTGGAAGAGACTTGGGGTAGGCGTTCCACTGAGTATACCTAGCTGACGTTACCTGGGTAACTTCAGGATACTGTTTTCTCCAACCAGCTTTAGCTGGCCAAGTTTATTTTGGTCCGTGCCGAACTGTGTCAGCCGGATAAATGTCAGCAGCATCCCTAGAAATACCTCCTACCCTGCCTCCTTTTTATCCAATTAAATTTTGGCTGGACGGTGACTTACCCAGCTAAAATATATCCACAGAGAAATTAATGCCTAACAAAAAAACAAAAAACGCAAGGATCCTATATCCTGTCTGTTTGCTTTACCTTTTCCAATACTATAAACTCTACTTATTCTTCAGTTTTATCCTCAGTTTTTCCCATCCCTATGTAAAGCCACTGTGCTAAAGTATGTTAAAATCGGATGCTAATGCATGTTAATTAGCTTGCATTAATGACCCATGTTAACGAGATGCAAATAGATTTTGCATCGATTTCTTCATGTTAATGTCCACAAACAAGCATTTTTTTAAAAATCTCTAGATCCTTAGCAATGTTGCTAATGAAATTTATTGAAAAGAGCCAGCCCTGGTACTGACATCTGAGGTTACCCCACTGAAGGACGCAGTTGACCACCACTTTGTGTCCTGCCACTAAATTATTTTCCCCACTCATTTTGCCCTAGTTCATATTGTCCAGCTTGGATTTACTAGTCTTTAAGATAGGACAAGCAACAAGGAGCACCTCCCCCCCCCCCCCCCCCCCCACACACACACACTTTCCCAGTTAGGCTAGAAGAAGCTCTCTCTCCTCGGCTGTAGTTTCCTCCCTCTACTAGGAGGCGGCTGCTTACACTGGCAGGTGACTTTTATCGATGGCTGACAAAGTAGAAGAGAAAAACAGAAAAGCATCTGAAGTTTGACCAGGTCTGATGGGATGTTCTAATAAATTAGTCTGCTCCCGGTTAGTTTGGCAATTTTTTTTTTTAAACAGATGCTCATGCAGTTTTGAAAATTGCACAGTGTACATTGTTCGATTATTTATTTTTATTGTTTTAATTTAAAAATATTATGACCGCAAATCCTTCAGTACTCCTGCAGTTCCAATCAGCTTCTTTTCTTTTAATGTATGCTGCTTGAAATTTGTTTTTATTTACATAGGATTGGGCAGCATCCTGGTTTGATCAAAACTGCTCCGTGTATCTACGGTTTTAAAAACAAACATGAGAAACTATTTAAGACTCTGGAGACAGAGTTCTTATAGATCCAGAGGGCTTTTATCTCTCCTGGGATTATAGGCTGTATCCAGACCTGACTTCTCTTGCAGGAGTCTGCAGTGTAAGATCAAACACAGCTCTGTTATTCATAAGATCTGGGAATGCAAGTGGCTTCCAAATTTTGGGAGAAGGTTATGCGTCACGTGGGAGACGGTAGCTTTGGTCGATGAATTAGCAGGGAACCTTTTGCTTTGCGTTTTGCTAGAGAAACATAGGGCAAGTAAAACCTGCCTTTTTATGTGTTTACTACTGTTGGGTGTAAGGAAAATTGTTGCAGTGCATCAGTTTAGGGAATATATTCTGTCAGTTTGGAGAAATATGAGCTATAAGTTTAGTTTTACAATTGAAATTAACCCAAGAGCAAAATGCTGAACCTTCCCAGGTTTTTAGCAATTTTTTTTTTTTTTTTTAAATATAACATGATTCCTGGAAATGTGCAGAATATTTTGCAGCTCAAACGCCTGGACGTCACAGATTTACAGTGTTGTGGGGTTAGTTTTTGAGGCAAAAGGTTATGCGGACAGCATTATGTTTAAATTGTTCACATTTTGAGTAAAAGCCATGCCAGTAAAGCTGTGGACCTGGGGTGTGCATTATGTTTTTCCCACTGAGGTGATTAATCTCCGGTGAATGTACAGTGAGTTTGATGCACGGCGTGCGATTAAATGACCCGGGGAGTTTAGGGGAGGTCGTTCTCTAGCAGGCATGCAAGTCACAGCGGCTGCCGACTTCGGCGTAAGCGAGTAATAGGGCAAACGCCTGGCAATATTACCCTTCACGCAGCATCCTCGCATAACATATGTGGTGCAAACGATTGGATGTTTGTGCATGAGAGTCCTCTAGTGAAATCTCTTCGCTTGCTGATGTTTGAGCTACTTTCTGCTTATAAATAAGTCTGTCTAACAAAAGAGGGAGCAAAGTTTCTATACCAGCCTTAACACAAAAAGGAAACAGTGGGTGCTATATACCATGAGGGGTAATATTAAAAAAAAAACAACAAGCAGAATAGTTATCTGACTAAAGGTAGCTGGATAACTTGCCCTGGATATTCAGTAGGATTAAATATTCCACAGATTATTCTCTCCTACTGCTACCTTTTAGCCAGATAACCAAATCTAACAGGTTAAGAACATAAGAAATTGCCATACTGGGTCAGACCAAGGGTCCATTAAGCCCAGCATCCTGTTTCCAAAAGTGGCCAATCCAGGCCATAAGAACCTAGCGCCTCCTTATTAGCGCAGGCCCTCATTTGCATACTGAATCCACGTGCCCAGGAGAGTGGCCTGGGTGCGCGTTGGGAGAGTGGGCGCTCGCCTCGAAGCACCGGCTCTCCCGCGCAGTTCGCTGAATCGGCCTGAGTGCTAGTTCAGACTACTCTAAAATACACCTGGAGTTATCCAGCCTAGGTAGCCAAGGTTATTCATGAATAACTTTGCCCTGCTCTGGAATCTGCCCCCGCCCCCATGTTTATTTTATCTGTCTGAAATGTGGCCAGTCAATGGGAGGAACATATTTAAACAACCAGATTTGTCCTGCTAACTTTGGGACATAGCCGGACAAATCCTTTTGATTATTGACCTCCCGTGTAATTGAATGACAAAATGATTTTTGAACCGAGAATTTTTAAAACAGAAATACGTTTACTGCAAGCAATAGCAGTGGACAAGTGATTATATTTATTGCCATTTGAATAGGGAAGGTGTTCTATTTTTTACAGATGCGTTTCTGCCTTTTCCCCCCAGTGTAAATAGGGGTTGTGGTCAGCAACATTTTATGGATTTTATTTTAGTATTTTTAATTATTTTATTATTCCGTTATGTATTATGATTGTTTGTTTTTTGTTTTTTGTTTTTAATTTATCTTGTTTCTAAACTGGGGACTGCTTTGGTTTCTTTTTTTTTTTCTTTTTTTAAGAGAAGGGAAGACTTGACAAGAATAAAACAAGCTGTCCATTCGTCCCTCTCCCCCCACAAAGAAGTGATAAAGCCACAGATTTGTAATCATACATGCAGTCAAACATTTTCGATATTAGGTATGTTGAAAAAGTGAATATTAAATAACACCTTCTTAACTTTAGAAACTGTCAGAGAAGAAACTTTTCCCAAGTTCTGTTCAATGCAATTAACTGGCATTTCCATTTCTCTGTTTTTCCTTTGGATTCTATTTAATATCTTCTGTATATTTCTTTATTTCTTTATTTATAATTTCACATTTGAATTACACATACAAGAGTATCTTGTTACAAAAAACACAGTGCATCATGTGACAGGAAAACCCCCCCACCAAAAGACAGAGAAACACATTGGGGCGGATTTTAAAAGCCCTGCTCGCGTAAATCCGCCCGGATTTACGCGAGCAGGGCCTTGCGCGCCGGCGCGCCTATTTTCCATAGGCCTGTCGGCGCGCGCAGAGCCCTGGGACTCGCGTAAGTCCTGGGGTTTTTTGTCGGGGGCGGGGCCGATCGATGCGGCATTTTGGGGGCGGGACGCGGCGTTTCGGGGGCGGGCCGGGGGCATGGCCGCGCCCTCCGGAACCGCCCCGGGTTGCGTCTCGGTGCGCCAGCGGCCTGCTGGCGCGCGTGGATTTACGCCTCCCTCTGGGAGGCGTAAATCCACGCGCGCCTCTGGGAGGCGTAAATCCCTGGACAAAGGTGGGGGGGTTTAGATAGGGCCGGGAGGGTGGGTTAGGTAGAGGAAGGGAGGGGAAGGTGAGGGGAGGGCGAAAGAGAGTTGCCTCCGAGGCTGCTCCGATTTCGGAGCGGCCTCAGAGGGAATGGAGGCAGGCTGCGCGGCTCGGCGCGCGCCGGCTGCCCAAAATCGGCAGCCTTGCGCGCGCGAATCCAGCGTACTTTTGTTTGCGACTGGTGCGCCAACAAAAGTACGCGAATGCGCATTTTTTAAAAATCTACCCCATAATAAAGAAACAAAATTAGTGAACCATTGTCATCATAAATCACTTCATGGTGAGAGAACAATTAGCAAACTTATATAAAGACATCCACAAATCTAGATCAATAAGGGCCTACCAAACTTTGGCCTCGATTCATCATTTTGCTATAATTTTTGCATGAATAGCGCCTGCGATTTAAAAAAAAAAAAAAAAAAAGGGGGGGGGGGCGCATGGTTAGGATCATTTTTTTGAGTTACCGCAATGTGCGCTATTTTTAGCCCTTGCATACGTATTTACCGTAGTGAAAATTTAATTTATTGCACCTACAATATTTCCACTTTGCAAGCCATGTTTTGGGCTGCTCCTGAAGAGAGAGGGAGATCAACCTTGAGGTGAGGTTTTGGTGGTGTGCTAGGGTTTGGGAGGCAATTTTACATGCACAGTTAGAGGTACGAACAGCCCAGTACACATCAAATCACATCAAATCTTCGCTGGAGTGAGGAAAGGTACACACAGATGAGATTTGTACAGTGAACTCTCGCCCTAGCTTGATAGCACTCTGGGTTTTCCCTATATGCTTCACCTTGCTCTTCTCCACGTTAAATTTCATCTGCCATTTGGATGCCCAATCTTGGTTATGCATTAATTGTTCCTTTAATGTACTTGTATGGCTTTAAGTTCCTTTCTTAGCATTGTCTGTTTTTCATTTGGCTGGGCGAAAGACTCATTCCTAATAAAAGCAGAACCACCATGACTTGTCCATCCATTTGATTTATCGGAATGATACAGTTAGATTTATTGGAACGAAACGGACCTTTGTAAAAGTCACTTGTAATTACTTCTCTGATGCTTGGCACCTATGTGCCACGCTAACTTGTAGTCTCTTGGGCTGTATTTTGTTATCACAAATACCTTAATGTTAAATATTCTTTACTAGGAAATATAACTAGCTTAAACATTGAAATCCTAGGTCGTTTTGAATAAACTTTATTCTTAAATATTTTGTTTCAAGTAGTCACAAATATTACCAGTTTCTTTACTCTTCAACTGCTAATAATATATGCAGAATCTTTTATGGCCTAAACCATGGAAATATTATCTTAATTGAAAAATATTAGTTCTTGACACTATTAAGTGGTTTGGTAAAATCAATGACATTGGAGAAATGGAACATCATTCATGACAGTGCAGCTTTAAGCATGTAAGGATGGTTTGGGCTAATGATTTTATATTCACATTCAGTCTTTAGTTCATATAGAAGTTTTCTTTAATATTTTATTCAAGAAAGATCATCTTTCCTTTGAGAGAAGCATGAGGGCAGAAGAAGATACTCGACTTTTGAATTTGCACTGAGGGACGGTAACGTTTAAACAGGCACGTGTTCTTCAGCCCACGTCCAGGGACACGGCCATTTTATATCAACAAGCGCATATGCACATGTTATAAAATGGACTGACTGCACTATATGTGTGCACAATTTTAAATAATGAATGCTTATGCATGCAAATGCTGCTTCTACCATGTAAGTGGGATTTTAGTAGACGTGCCCAGACGCCATTTCCAATTTTCCCAGTTCATTCCCAGTTCACCTAGGTAAGGGATAGGACTTCTAAACCCCTCTAGTTTAATAGCCTCCCTTCTCTCCTGTTAGCCCCGACCTTTAAATCTCACTGATCTGCCTATATCTTTTTGTTTTACTACTTACACCCCATCCATAGCAGAAGTAAAGTTACGAGGTAGGAGACCCTGGTGTGCGCCTGTGCACTGAAAGTATTTACACGCAAATTTCAAGGTGAAATCCAGAAATGCCCATTCCCCGCCCCTTTTTCAGAACTTTTCATTCGTGCGTGCAGCGGGAGGTAATGCGCATACACGGGTATGCGTACCTTTTGGTGCGTACTGGCCTTTTAACATTCACCTTTTAGTGTGTACAGTTGGAGATATTTGCATAGTCTTATGAGTTCAGCTTTCACAGCAAAACTATGCATTTTCAAAGAAATGAGGCAGGTTTTCTCCACCATTGCTTTCCATCTCTGTTGATTAACTGCATGTGCTATTATCCATTAGTTATGAAAATTCAGTCCATCCGAACATTTTCTGTTAATCGTTATAGGCTTTCCTAACTTAATATAGTGTAGCTTGATCTATGAGTGAAGTGGTTTTGGTGCCCTTGTAACGCCCTTGACCTCTGTGAAGACACTGAAGGCCATGGAAGACACCTAGGGCTCCCAGGATTCTGTTGATGGGGGAAGGGGGGAAAGGCAAGCTTTCAGGGACTTTAGGCTTTGGAAACCTTCTGTGCTTCCCAATACACGTGATGCTTCTCTACAGTGAGTGGTGTTTCACAGAGTTAAGTTTACTGGGGTGCTTGATAAATCTGGATGATTTCACAGCGTGCACTTTCTACTAGTGCAGCCTATAAAGACGGAACTAAAACTGCTGAGTACACAGCCGGTAAATTTTCTGGTCACACAATCTCCAGGCTAAGGGTTTTTGTTCTTTTCCTCCTCTCCCACCTCTAGCAGGATACTTCTTAGAGATGCCTCTGATTGGCACTTTCCCTATATTTCTACCTGAAGAGTTGCAAAAGTAGGAAAACTGGGAGGTTAATATTCAGAAGGATTTATCTGGTTAAGGGTCCGATGCAATACAGTGCGTTCACACGAGCGCACCGTTTTAAGCCGCTGTCAGACACGGGTTAAATAGGCGCTAATCCACCCCCTAATGCAATAGGGGGATTAGCGCCTATTTAACCCGTGTCCAACGCGGAGTGAATGAGAGAGCGCTCATCACATGCAAATGCATGTTAATTAGGCTATTACTCATTCGCTCCGCATTCAAAAAAAATAATTGTGCGTCTCAGACGCACATTTATTGCTCAGGTATTAACGCCTGCCTGGAGCAGGCGTTAATAGCTGAGCACATGTAAAAGAAGTACAGAAAAGCAGGAAAAACTGCTTTTCTGTTCTTCAGTAAAAAAAACCAAAAAACCAAACAAAAAAAAAAAAAAAAACCTCTGCAGACCGCCGAGTTATGAAGACTGAAGGCGGTAAACTCGGCATCGGTTTTCATAACTTGCTGGTGCCGCGGGGTCGCATTAGCAAGGAGGCGTTAAGGTCGCGCAAGTGACCCTAGCGCCTCCTTGCTAGCGCGCGCCCCCCCTAATTTGCCTATTGCATGGCGCCCCCCTTGCATGCATTAAGAAAGCGGGCGCTGAAAACTCAGCGCCCGCTTTCCGTGAAAATTATTGTATCGGCCCCTAGGTATGGGCCTCAGCCAGAATTTTAAATTTCCTGCCCTGCTGAATGGCTTAAGTTTTAACCAGGAAAGTCATTAACTGACTAAATCCTAGCTGGATTAAAAAAAAAAAAGGAGACGGGGCAGGGCTGTTTCTGGTGCATGACTTCAGTTTACCCAGTTAAAGATGAATATCAGTACAAGCTGAGTAAAGTTATCCGGCTTGCTCATATCAGAAAAATAATAGGGACGAAAGTTAGTGGATAACTAAAAAAGAAACAAAATACTTAGAGGTGAATTGTAAAAGCTGGACACGTTGCCGGAACTGGGAGCGCATCTAGCATTGTGTGTCCACCCGATTTTATAAAGCGGGCAGATGCATGCACATCTCGCATTGGGCGTGGTGTGGGAGGGGCCAAGAGATGTGCGTGCAAGCACCTGTGCGCGCGCTCCGCTCCAGCGCTGCGGGAATTTATTTCTGCTGTGGAGGAAGTACAAGTTAAAAAAGAAAAAATGCAAGCATGTGTGAGGGGCTCTGGGATAAGTAGGGGGGAGTTCAGGTTGTATAACCAGGAGATTTGGGAGGAACTAGGAAAACAGTGGGTGGACTGCTGGACGAACTGATGAAACTGGTCCTCGGCTGGACGTGCGTCTGTTTTAAAATACAGGCAGATGCGCGTCCGTAAGCTGATTTATACTGCTGGGTGTGCACAAGTTTAAAATTAGGCATTCACACACGTGCGCCTAGGCTACTTTATAACGTGTGCACATGCTATAAAATGGCCACATCTCAGGGTGTGCACCAATGCACATGTATATGTGTGCCTGCATGCTGAGAGGATGCTGATCCCCAACCTTAAAAAAACCAAAACAAGTTGTTTGTCTAATCCCCCACCTCTCAAAACCCCAAAAGTGGCTTTCACTGGGCTGAGTACAGGGACGGTAACTTTCATACATGCATGTGGGCGCACACTGGCATGTGTGTGTGCCGGCGCAGGGACGTGATAGTTGTATAACTTAGGTGCATATATGCGCATGTTATAAAATAGCCTGAGCGCGTGCCCATGTGCATCCGGTTTAAATTGAGCACGTGCCTTTGCACGCAAATCCCGCTTCTGCCACGTAAGTCATGGAATTTTAAAAGGGGTGCATGTCCACGCGGTTGCCAGTTTCCCAGTTCATCCAGTTACTAGCTAGATCCTCCAAACTGCCCTGGTTTGATAGTCTACATCCTCCCCAGTTACCCCAGACCCTTTAAACCCCTGATAAATGGCTTCCTCCATTGCAGGATAACGTTAGGAATTATTTGGAAAGGAATGGAGAATAAAACAGCGAATGTCCATGTTGAGTCTGAGTTCTGGTTTCCTCATCTCAAAAAAGATATAGTTGCATTGTAAAAGGTGCAGAGAAGGGTGACCAAAATGATAAAGGAGATGGAATGGCTTCCTTATGAGGAAAGGCTAAAGAGATTGGGTCTGTTAAGCTAGGAGAAGAGATGGATGAAGAGGGATATTTTAGAGATCTATAAAATCACGAGTTGAATATAATGGGTAAATGTAAATCAGTTATTTATTATTTCAAAAAATACAGATTAGGGAGGAACTCCATAAAGCAAGTAAGTAGCACATTCAAAACAAATCATAGAAAATTCTGTTTCGCTTAATGCACAATTAAGCTCTGGAATTCATTACCGGAGGATGAGGTTAAAGGCAGTTAACATAGCTGGATTTAAAAACGATTTGAACTAGTTCCTGGAGAAGTCAATAAACTGTTATTAACTAAGCAGACTTAAGAAATAGCCACTACCTATCACTGCGCAATAGCAGCATGGAATCTATTTACTGTTTGGGATCTTGCCAGGTACTTGAGACTTGGATTGACCTCTGTTGGAAACAAGATACTGGGCTTGATTGACCTTCAGTCTGACCTAGTATGGAAAATTCTTATGAATATTCATAAGAAAACCCAATCCTGTTTGTAGCCCTCCAAGGGCCATCACTGCTTTAGAAGGTTTATTAAATTAGAAGCCTTAGCAGAAGACTATTAGGTTTAACTGGAATTGGGCAAGTATACTCTACGAATAATTTCATGGCCAAGAGGAACTGAGAAACTGATCTTGTCAGGTGGGGGAAAAAAAGTAGCATTTTGGTTCTTGAGCAAAGCCAATCTTGCCCTAAATTGGAACCATGTAAATGAAGAGAATGTGAGTAAGCAATAGGATGTCTTGTCTGAAGTACATAGAGCATAAATGCAATTGTATAGGTGGAGAGAAAAAAAAGATTTCAGGCACTGATTTGAGAATCAGAAGCTGAGAAGTAGAAGTAAACTGGCTGTTAGAATCAGCTGAATAATATAATTTTAAAGAAGTGTTAAAACAGGTGGTGCTCTGCCAGGGAAGTATCATTCAAGTGTCTCTGAAAATATAGTAACTGATGGAATCCTCTAGGGAATAGGGGAACTAGAATTTCCCTTTGTGTTAAGTAACCATTTCATTCATAGCTATAACTAGCATAAACTTGTTTGTTCAGAAACATGAAGCATATGTGAACTTGGAAGACTTTCTTTTTTTCTATCTGCAGGAATAGGAAAGAGTTTTCTTTAATACACTCCTAATTTAAACTTACTATACCAAATATTTTGTAATTACTAGTATGAAAAAATTCTACTGGATCAGGCTCAAGAAGGATTACTACGCAGGATATATCTGCTCACCTGGTGTCTCTTTGGTTTCAGAATCCAATAGACGTTATATCTACCTAATACTCGTGTGATGCCTTCTCTGGATATTTTGAGACCAATATTCAGCCACTATCCGGCTGAGCAAGTTAGCCAGAATTCTCCAGCTAACTTGGCTGAGATATTCAACAGTGCAGCTGTGCTGCTTGAATATATTCTATCTTATATGTAGCTGGATAAGTTTATCTAGCTTAGGTATAGGACAGCCAAAAAGCTGCCCTCTTTACAGGCCGATGATGTAAAAAAAAAAAAATGCAGGAGAGCTGGCGCTCCATGTTGAGCGTCCGCTCTCCCGACACGCACCCAGGCACCTCTCCTGGGCGCGCGATTCTCTAAATGAGGTGTCACACTAATAAGGAGACTCTAGGGACAATAGTGAGTCCCTAGTGCCTCCTTATTAGTGAAGAGGTGGCTGTCATTGGGTCCCGACAACTGAAGCTCTATTTTACCGGTGTCAGTTTCTGAACCTGCTGACAGCCACGGGTTAGGAAAACGGACTCCGGTAAAATTGAGCGTCCGTTTTTCTAACCCACTGACGAGCGGACAGATTTTTTTAAAGACTTTTTTTTTTTTTTTTTGGTTCCTCCAACTTAATATCACTAGGATATTAAGTCAGAGGGTGTACAGAAAAGCAGTATTTTCTGCTTTTCCGTATACTTTTCTGGGTTGCTTAGAATTGTGAATGCCTGCCCTTTGGGCAGGCATTTATTTCTGAGAGTAAAATGTTTGGCTTAGCTGCACATTTTACTTTCAGTATCCTGGGTGACTAAATAATAGGCTCATTAGCATGCATTTGCATGTGATGAGCGCTTTAGTTTTGGGGGATTAGCAGCATGTTTTTGATATGCTATTACCCCTTACAGTATAAGGGGTAGTAGTCGCGGGTCGGAAACGCACGACCAATCACATGGTAAACGATGCACTTGGCCGAGCGCACTGTTCTTTATCGGCCTGTTAGCTGGACAAGGCTGAAAATAGGTGCACATCCTGCTAAGTAAGCTGGTTAAGTAGTCCCATCCCGCCCTCCCCATCTGCTTGCTGACCCATCCCTCACTTATCCAGCTGTTTAGCAGCATAAACAGCCAGCTAAGTGGCAGCTGCTCAGCAGGGCCAAATATTCATACATCACTTGGTTAGCTAAGTCAGAACTTAACTAGCCTTGTGATGCTGAGTATCAACTTCATTTTCAAGGGAAGAAGGGTCATGAAAAATAGTTAAATTTGAGAATCTTTACTCCCAGTGTTCAGGAAAATTTGGAATGGAGGTTGATTTTACCCAATAGTTTCCTCAAGATCCCCTGCTCCATGCACTACAGAGTATCCCACAATCATCAGTTCCCAGGCTGCAGTAAATCCCGATTCTCCTAGAGAGCTACAGCAGCTAGGCCTCTGCACACCAGCACAGCCATCTTCTAGTATGGCAGAGAAATTAACTTTATGCACCATAAGAAAGTCAGACTTCACCTTCGCTTGACAGATTCAACTGATTGAGATTAGCATGCATGTTCAACCTTTATTACACACTGAATCACAAATGCTATGGAAAAAATGAGCAAGGTAAAATGAAAATAATTTATTCTTTCATTTCTTAAGGTTTAAGGAATGTCCTTTCAAAAGAGGGGGAAAAAAATCCCTGTAAGTTCCTGTTGGCTTATAATGCAGTAAAAGCCCCGTTATCCGGAATGCACCAGGAAGCTCAACTAATGATATCTAGCAGTAGATATGTGCATTTGTTTAAAATGAAATAGACAATGTCAATAATATTGTCTTTCATTTCATTTCATTTGAAAGAAAAAATGCCGAAATTCTGTGATTTTCTTTGTTTAGTTTCGTGTTAGAGTGTACGAACTGGTCGATTTTAAAAGCCCTACGCGCACCAAAGCTGGGAGATATGTGCGCGACTTGGCGTGTGCCGCACCGATTTTAAAACCTGCGTGGGTACGCGCACAAAAATAATTTTTGTCAAAAGAGGCGGGGCAAAGGTGGGTCTGGGATGAGGCATGATTTCTGCGCATACCTAATTAACAGAAAAAACCTTGGATTAAAAACAATACCACCCTTTCACTTCGATAAGACCCTCATCCAACTTAAAGAAAACGTGAAAGACCTGGGTTTTTGGTTAGACATTGATCTAAATTACAAAAAACACATCTCTACAAAAATTAAAGAAGGCTTTCATAAACTTCAAATAATCAGACACCTAAAACCTCTTCTTCACCCCCACGATTTAAAAACCGTACTTCAAGCCCTCATCTTTTCCGGTTTGGATTACTGCAACTCCCTTTTGATTGGTTTACCAAAATCATCTTTGAGGCCCTTGCAGCTACTTCAGAATGCTGCTGCCAGATTTCTAACGGGTAAAAGCAAATATGATCACATTACCCCTGTCCTCAACCAATTACAATGGCTCCCAATAGAAAAAAGAATTGAATACAAAGTTCTTTCATTGATCCACAATGCAATCTACAAAGCCGACTACACTGCCTTTGATGACATTATACACATACTTCGCCCTCAACGCACAACAAGAACTTCTAGTAAACTTCAACTTGTGATTCCCTCACTCCCAAATGCCAAACTATCCTCCACCAGAAACAGAGCCTTCTCCATCATCGGACCAAAACTATGGAATTCACTACCCCACTTCCTCACCGCGCAAGAAAACTCAAAATCCTTCAAAAAAGAACTAAAGTCTTGGCTTCTCAACCATTCTCTTAAGGACAACTCTCAATGACTTTATACTATAATCCCATTAACTGCCAACTTTAAATATTCCATTTGGACAATCTCTACTGATTCAAGCCACTGATGCCTCCTTTTTGAAGAACCCAGTTATCTCTGCCTATCTATTCAGTGTATCTACCCTCTTTACACTATGTTCTTTGTTCATATCTCTTCTTTTGGTGCCATTTCCCACTATTGTTAAATTTAAAGTTTAAAATCTTTCAATGTAACAAGTTGTTCTATATGTAAACCGGAGTGAAGGCAACTATGCTATATATAAAAAAATGCTAAATAAAAATAAATAAAATACCTATTTACTGTGGATGGTGTGTAAGTCATAAAATAAAACAAAATAGATTTCTCAGAGAGGTTTAGAGGGTCTGGCCTAACAAGGTAAAAGATAGGCAGGGCGGTTAAGAAGGCCGCTTAATTGGGCAAACTGGGGATGAATTTTGAAAATGGGTTCTAGCATTAGCGTGCGTGACTTGTAAAATCCCTCCCACTTATGTGAGCAAGGCGCCATTCACACGCACGTCAATAAGAAATCATGCACACATGTACGCGCGAGTAGCCAATTTTAAAATGTGCATATATGCGCTTAAGTTTTAAAATCACTACAACCATATGCGCATGCTGGCTGATGTGTGACTGTGTGCCCACGCATGGCTATTAAAATGTACGTACCTCACGTTTTTTTTAGTGCGCATTAAGTTGGATTTAATGTGCACTAACTCCAGTTAGTGCACAATAACCACGAAATCTGGGAAAAATGAAAAACAAAAAACAAAAATCCCCAACAAACCATTTAAAAAATGCAATCAAACAAAATTCGCCTGACATGTCTGTCCTTTTTGAGATATGATCTTCAGAACTAAAGATAGTACTCCAGGTGAGTCCTCACCAAGGACCTGTACAAGGGGATTATCACCTCTTTTTTTCTTATTGGTTATTCCTTTCTATGCAGCCCAGCATTCTTCTGACTTTTGCTATTGCCTTGTTGCATTGTTTCACCATCTTCAGATCACCAGACACTAGCAGCCCAAGGTCCCTCTCTCAGTTCGAGCACATTAGTCATTCATCCCCATCACTTACAGCTTTTTTTGGATTGCCGCACCCCAGATGCATGACTCTGCACTTCTTGGCAATGAATCATAGTTCAAAATTAACTTCATGGAACAGAGTCTTTGACCACTCTTCAAGCCTTTTTAAATCACTTTTCATTCTCTACTCCTTCAGGTGTGTCCCCTCTGTTACAGATCTTAGTATCATCCCGCAAATAGACAAACTTTACCTTCTATCCCTTCTGCAATGTCATTCACAAAGATGATGAACAGAACCAGTCCCAACACTGATCCCTGCGGTACTACTTTCAGAGTAGGTTTCATTTACCATTTCACACTGTTTCTTGGCGGTCAATCAGTTTGTAGTTCACTACAAACTTTGTTGGTCAATCAGTTTGTAGTCCACTCGATCACCTTGGTGCCGGGTCCCAAGATTCTCATTTTATTTACGAGCCTCCTATACGGGACCGTATCAAAAGTTTTGCTGAAATTCAAGTAAATCACTTCCTTGACCTTTAGTTACCCAATCAAAAAAAAAAATGATTAGCTTGATTCAGGGATCTACGATTGCCGGGTTTTGTCTGGTGAGGAGGAAGATAAACTTCCAGGGGCCTAGGCTTATTTGAGGAAAACTATCGACTTCTCATAACTTTTGACTCTGAGATGCTAATAAGGTGCAGGGGAGACCCAGGAACCACAGCAGTATGAAACCCCAAAACCCTGGTGCCAACAAGCAGCTACCACTTCAATGTTAGGAGGGGGAAATAAAATATCCAGTTAGTGTTCAATAATAGAAAGTTTACTGTGGTTGGGAAAAATAAAATTCAACACTGGAACAATGATGATAATTAATAGAAGTGATGATAGACTCATGGCCACCTTGTCCCTTAGTTCTTCTGCTGCACCACCATCCAAGCTGTCTGTCCCTTCCCATTGAGGGGTAAGGTACAGAGGATACCACTCCAACATCCCCTGGGGCGAAAATAGCAAAATTCCCCAGTCCAACAAACTCAATCTCAAAAATCCCAGCTGTAATCCAAAACTTCAGTTCTTTCAGCTTCTAGCCTTATTCTTGCAGCCTGGGCAAAAAGTCCAGAGCTCACATTTCTCTTCACCCTTGCTTTTCTGGTCACTTGGGCAAAAATTAAAAATGACCGAGCCTATCTGGATACCTGGGTGGAAGCCCATCCTTTCCGACTGGTTACAGTTCGAAATTTGCCTGCAATCCACAGCAAAAAATCCTTCTGCTGCTTTGGATCAAAGACCTCGGGGGAATAAGGCTTTGATCCAACTGGAACTCCTACTCCTGTCTCTTTTGCTTGAGATCAAGGGGTGATCTCCAGCTTCTTTTCCTCTCTTGCCTTCTCTCTTCTTCAGCACCTAGCCCTCTGAACGTTGAGCATACTCCAAGGGATTATATACCCCTAGAGACCTTTCCCCCCAAGAGGTGCAGTTTTGATTATGAGAGGATTCAAAACCCCTCCCACTGTTCCTGGATGGGGAAAATTACTGCATGGGAGCATTTTTAGTGATGGCAAAGCCCCGTCACATTCATTTTAGTAAAGACCCATTAGGACTCTACACACAAATCCATGCATCTCCCAGACTTGACTGAGCGATAAACATCTAAAGATGATCCCCATGTTAGGATAGGGGGTGGGGAAGGTTGCATTAGTTTATATGAACAAAATCCTTGGACATTGGGCAACATTATACAGCAAGGGTAGGCCTCGGGTCCTCAAGGGCCACAAACAGCTCTGGTTTTTAGGATGTCCACAACAAGTATGCATATGAGAGAGATGTATGTGTTGCCTCCATTGTATGCAAATTTATTTCATGCATATTCATTGTGGATATCCTGAAAACCAGACCTGTTTGTGACACTTAGGGACCAGAGCTGCCTATCCCAGTTATACAGCATTAGTTATGAACTATTCCTTAAAGAGTGTTTGCCATTTTGAAAGCTTCTACAATTCTGGTTGTTTATTCAAGGTTTCTTGTTGCATTAAGTTTGTTTTCATTAGTACTGGGGGATATATTCTTCTGAGATCTCTTGTGTTCCGGTGGGGGACTTGGTTTCGCCTTGTAGGGAAGAACAGTTAATAACGAGGTCCATATTCGATCAATATCCGGATAGCAAAGTTAGCCGTATAAACTTATCTGGCTAACTGTGGAGGTATATTCAGTAGTGCAACTGCAATATTGAATATAACCTGCTATCTTAAAGTTAGCGAGTAAGATTAGCCTGCTAACTTTAGGATAGCTCTTTGGCCCGACCAGACTTAGCTGGCCAAGTTTTCCAGCTAACTCTGAATATCGGAGTTATCCGGATAACTTAGCTGGATAGCAGCTCCTCCCACTTATGCTCCCAGAATGCTCCTAACTTGTCCAGCTAAATTCAAGCCGGCTACCATTAGCTGACTAGAATTTAGCTGGATAAGTGCTCAAATCTTCATTTAGCTGGATATCTTCTGAGTTATCCGGCTAAATGCTTTTGAATATAGACCATCATGTTTAGGAGCTACGGTGGGTTAGGTAAAGGAGTGGTTGGATATTTTGATGTTTTGCTTTTATTATTTGTTTTATTTTAATTTTTGTATATAATCTAAATGTTTGGAGGATGTTATAGAAATTATGTATATAATGTATAGTGCATTTGAGGTTATGTGACTTTGGTCTTTTTAAATTATTTGTATGTTTTAAAGTTTATTTTTCCTGCTCTGGGGGAAGGGGGTTAATGTGAGCAATGGGTCTTGAAGGTCAGGGCTGAGGTTGTGGCAATAGGTGAAGATTGAGAAAGCTCCCAGCCATTGGCTCCTAAGTTTTTGACTAGATTTTGAAGAAAATTTGTCAAGGCCTGTAGTCATGCAAATTACAGCATCTGCTGTGCTTAATGACTCCCACCTAAGAAAACAAACCCAATCTTATAAATCAGCTTTCTAATATTTTTTAGATTCCCTTAGAGAATTCTCTAAGGGAATCTAAAAAAAAAAAAAAATTCTGCCAAGAATGATGTCACCATACCAGGGCCAGTGCTTCTATCAGGCAAGCTAGGTGGTCGCCTAGATCGCCAAGATTTTGTGGGGCCGCAAATTCCTGCCAGTGTGATGTCTAGAGGGGCACTTTACTATGGCCAATCCCCTCAAAGAAGCGGGTGCTGTGTTGGGGGCCACAGTTGGTAAAGTTAGGGGAGAGGGGGTGAATGGCTAAAGATTTGCTAGGACTCCAAATGTACTTGCCACCAGCCCTGCACAATACTCTGGCCCATTTATTTGCAAACAAATCATTCTTGACATTCTTGTCTTAAATCCATTGTGTACAACTGGTTCCAGCCATGAAAATGTTTTACTACCTGTCTTCTGTCCATCATGAATGGAAGGTTTGTTATGAAGATGAAACAAAAAGGCAAATGTATGCCTTGTGGCTACAGTGAACATGAATGTCTAAACACTAGCTGCAGGCTCGTTATCAGACTCCTCCTGCGACCCTCCAGCCTAGGTGGCACATGTGAGCTTATGCTTCTGGTTTGCTTGCAATACAGACTAAAAGCAACAGAAGAACAGGACATATTTTTATTCCTTCATAAAGAAATATATTTTGCTTCCCTTATTTTTCCAACCCACTTAATGCCAGAGATACACTTTTTTTTAATCGCAAGAAAATGTACCGAATACATTCTGTGAAACACAAATGCAATAACATAGCAATTTACAGTCAGTGTGGCTGCTTAAAATCCATGAAAAAAGAAAGAGATGGAAATATTTGAAAAGCACATGAATAGCCTGTGCTTTTTATTTTATATATGGGCTGAACATTTTTTCTATTAATTCAGAGCACCAAATAAATAACGGGTATTGATCTGTGCATTTCTATTGCAGACAAACTGCTTTATTTAAAATATTAAATGGTCAGACCAAGCAACGCTCTGGGCAGTCCAGGGCTGAGGCCAGCCATGGGTGGTGGGGCCCCTTAGGATGTCCTGGACAGATGTGCTGGGTCCCCCTCAGATGATGTGGTCACAGTCTAGTGGCCGCCTTGGCGTTCCAGAGAGCTCCTGCTGCTACGGCGACCAGACGCAGCGCTGTCCCCTACCTGTAAAGGAGTGCATTGGTGCTACCTGGCTCTTATGCACTGGGTGGTCGCCTGCCCGGGTCACTCCTCCTAGCAGCGCTATCCCATCACTCTATCTCAATTATCCTACCCTGCCTTCTAAATTTTTATTTTTATTTTTTTATTAACTCGCCTTTGCGACAGGTCAGCCACTTCAGTGCGGATTCCCTTCATGTATCAGTGGTTATTTCCCCCGTCACCAGAGGGCTTACAGCCTGAGATGCACCTGAGGCAGTGGAGGATGAAGTAACTTGTCAAAGGTCACGAATTATGTCAGCTGGATTTGAACCCTGGCTTCCCTGGTTCGCAGCCTGATGCTTTAACCACTACGCTACTCCTCCATGTCTCCCTCTCTCTTGGGTACACTTTTGGGAATAGTGTATTTCACCCTAGATCAGAAAATTCTAATAAATCACAGAGAGGGTTGTTGGTAAATCTGCACTCCCTGGCAGTAAGTGCTCTTGAAAGGGACCCTTCCTGGGCTCTTTCATGGATGGTACCTGCAAGCTGGATGCAGACTCCTTCCCAGTAGGGAATTGGAAATTCTTCCTGATACAACCTCAGATGGGTCTGTTGGTTAAATTCTTTTCCAGTCGGGCAACCAGAAATCCATTCTTTGGGACTCTTCGGTATATTCTCCCACCGTGCATGAGGACATCCAGCTCGTGGTGAAATGAAGCAGGCCCAGGTGTGCTACGAGCAGAGGCTGTCCCCCCTCGCGGGATGCCAGGGCCTGCCAAATTCTGCGCAGATTCTGCACAGCTGTGCAGCAGGGGAATTCCGTGCTCCACAGTAGCGCAGAATTCCCACAGGACTAACTTTCTTTTAAAAAAAAACCCCAAACATTTACGACTGATTTTAAAATCAAGTTATTACAAACTTAAATTATTGAGGGACCTCCCATTTGTTCTTGATAGGCAAGACTTTCAAATAGTGATGCAAGCATTAGACTGTTGGATTGCCAGTAGCTTCCCTTAGGGCGCTTCAGGTTTTACAGATTCTGCTGCATGCCTTATTGTAGGTTGCCAGCCGTGGTAGCACATTTCTCCACACCGTCAAGAATTGCATTGGTTACCAGTAAAATATCATATTGTTTTTTTTTTTTAAAGATTTTGGTCTTAGTTTTTAAAAGTGTTGCAATCTGATGGTCCATCCTGTTTAGCAAATTTACTGAAGTGTATCCCTCCTGTCCTTTGCATTCTAGTAACAAGAAGCTACTGGTAATCCTAACAGCAAGGGGGAATGAGATTTGAATATGAAGCGAGCAAGAACTTTCTCTGTGATGGGACCTAAAATCTGGAACGAACGTACTTCCTTCCGCAGACTGGCTGGCGCCCCTGCACTGGCCTGACTTGGCGATCTGTATAATGGGGTAGATTTTAAAACCCCTGCCCGTTTTAAATCCGGGAGGATTTACGCGCACAGGGCACTCGCGTGCCGGCGCGCCTATTTTGCATAGGCTCGACGACGTGCGCGAGCCCCGGGACGCGAATATGTCCCGGGGCTTTGAAAAAGGGGCGGGAGGGGACATGTCCGGGGCAGGGGGCGGTCCGGGGTGGGTCTGAGGGTGTGGTGATGGTTCGGGGGCGGGCTGGGAGGGCGGTCCCGAGTACCCCCGGCACTGCGGCCTGTGCCGGGGGATGCCGGGGCGGTACGCGTAACGTGCCCAACAAAGGTGGGTGGGGGGGGATTTAGGTGGGGCGGGTTAGGTAGGGGAAGGTGGAGGGAACGGAGGCAGGCTGTGCAGCCTTGCGCGCGCCGACCCTGGATTTTATAAGATACGAGTGGCTACGCGCATATCTTATAAAATCTGGTGTACTTTTGTTCGCGCGCGTATGTTTTGAAGATCGACCTCAATACGTCTCTGGAGTTGTAAGGAAAGGAAGATCTTACAGGTATTATACAGATCCCCCCCCCAAGTCAGGCCAGTACAGGGGTGCCAGCCAGTCTGTGGAAGTCTGCCTGGTCCCAAGCAGCAGCAGCGTCCCTCTAGGCCCTCTGCTCTTGGCCTGAGGGCATTCTCCACAGGACTCAACTCCCTATGATGTTCTTGTTGTGTGCTTTTTACACCTCAAAAAAAGGAAACATCTTTGTACTTTGCAGTGCTGTTGCCCCCGAGTGGCACTGAGAGTCCAAGCCCCTCGGGATTTTGTTGTTGTTTTTTGCTAATAAAAATTGTTGAAACCAGAGTTATGATCCCTATCTAGCCCTTTCCCCTGGTTTAACTCTCTGGTTACCCAGTTAAAGAAATAATCTTTTCAGATGAATCTGTTCTATTTCTGATAAAACCGTGCTTCCTTAGATTCTGTAATCAATTGGAACCCAGAAACTGCACTATCCTTTGTTTTAACATTGGTTCCAGTAATTTACTCACCACTGAGGTCAAACCTAGCTGGTCTGTAGTTTCGAGACTCCACATCTATCTTCAGTATTTTGGAACCTAAAGAAGTGTTGGAAAAAGTCAGACAGCAGAACTGCCAGACGTTCCCTCAATACTCTTGGATGTATCATTACTTTATCTACTTTTAGTTTCACTACATTTTCATGAGCAGTCTTCTGAAAATTGTTTGAGGTTTATCTCTATTCCATGCCTTTTCATTGTAGTTTTTTGTGCTCCTACTCTAAGCCCTTCCTCAGTGATCACTGAAAATAGACATTTGTTAAGTAATTCTGCTTTCTCCTCTTCAGCTTCTTAATTCCCCGTCCTTCACCGTTGGGTCTTGCAATCCTGTTTTTGCACTCTACCTGTTACTAACATTTCCTGTCCCTCTATTTTATTGCATTAGCTATTTTTCTTCTATTTGAGCCTTTGCTCTCCTGCCTGTTTTCCCAGCTTTGCTCGGCTTTCCCAGATATTATTACCTGTCTTCTCGTTCTGTAATCTCCTAGTTTATGAACGCTAGCTTTTCTTCTCTTTACTTTTCAACCAGTGGCCTCTTTCCTTTTACCTTCATTTACTTTTCTAACATAAAAAGGTTCGTTGCCCTTAAAATATCTCTCTTTGGTTTTGCCCACTGCTCTAGTTCTCCCCCAGCTTATCCTTTCCAGTTAATGCCTCTTTGAAGCCCTCTCCCAGGTACATTAAATGTTATACTAATCTAACCCCTATGCCAAGGGGCCACCTTCCTACCCCTGATTTTGCCGGCTATCCCAGGGTGGGGAACAGTCTCTCCCTGGGCGTGAACTTGGAGACAAGATCTCCTATAAGGCCAAACTGGCTGAGGACACTTTTAAGCACAATCCGTAAACTACAATGTCCATAATTCACTTGTGCTCCAAGAAATTTATTGTAAAACACAAAAATAGCAATAAAAATATCATCATGTTTAAATCACAGTCCATGTTCTTAGTCACATCGCTTGTCATCTTGTGCAGGCCATAAAGAATAGTCCAAAAATCCTAAACTTTCTCAATGGTGCTTCTTGGAAACTGCGGTTCACCTCCCCTGTGGTCAGTTTTTGGAGAGGTTACTCCCAAGGCACACAAGGCCCAATTCATCTTTACACAATGTCTGGTTTATCTGACTTTACTCCCTTGCTCACAGTTTCTCTTTCTCATATTGAGGACCCAAGGTGGGTACTGAATAGATGTCTCCTTCGAACTCAGAAATCTGAATTGATACTCTTTAGAAGCGGTTTGGAACTCAGACATTTTCCTTCTGAAGCAACTCCAGAGACAATGCACCCCCCCCCCCCCCCAAAAGACCATTGGAACCAGTGGTAGTCTCCAGCCCTGTGATTAAATAGCCAGTTAGTGCCCCCCCCCCCCCGAAAACTGTTCCTCAGAACATTTTCTAAGCACAAAACCTCTTCTCTTTCGTCCAATAATTCATGACTTCCGCAGCACTTCTCAAGTCCAAGAGAGTTGAAGATCTTTCTCTCAGACTTGTATTCCTCTCTCACACTTATAATAGTGCTTCTGGGTGAAGAGCCAGATGTGGCCTGGGCCCTCTCGAGACTCTTACCCCATCAGCTCCTTCCTCTGTGACTGGCCCCTTTCACAGGCCAAACCCTCGTTTTTATCCCAGACACAAAAACGTCAACCGTTGGTCCACTTTCCTGCTTGCCGCTCACACACAGTGCACACCTCCACTGAGGCCATCCTAGGACATTATCTGGAAATTTCCCAGTTCCAAAAAAAAAAAAATAGGATAAACTTTTAACCTTTTATTAAAAACACACTCACACTCACTCACACTCACTTTGAACATCCTCTTAGAGGAAGGGCTACCCCAAAATGTTCTCCCATCAACATTCTTTGCCCAAGCTTGCCCAGTACATTAAACTACACTTTTAAACTTTCAGGCATAAGTCTGTTTAAACCTATGTCTCCATAAAAATACAGGACCAGTGCACCTACTAGTGGCATTTGTACCACACTAATATTTTGCTCTGCATAATGCAGTCGCTCCTTAGTTACACCTCCTCTTCCTAAGGTTTTGACAGTAAGTGAGCAATGCAAAAAATGTAAAGATTTGGAAACTTTTTTTTTCTAATAAAAGGAAAAAGAAAGTAATAGATGTGTGCTAAAGCATGCAGTATATTCAGGAAGTTGTGTTTATAACATGAGTTCTTCATATATACCTGGTCCCCAGTGAAAAGTTTTTGTTTTGTTTTTTTCCAAAGTGAGTTTTGCAACTGTGTAATCCAGTTGAGGTGCTGGATTACACAGTTGCTGAGGAGCTATTTCCTAAAACTGTTTTTGCTTGGGCTTTATAGCACCACAACTGAAGTCTAAATATTGTTAGGTCTAAAAAATAACAGAGAGTCATTGTCAGGAATCTTTTAGGGCCCCAGCTGCTATTGGAAAAAATCAGATTGTGACACTTTTGAAGGTGAACTTAGCTGTTCTGTAAGTGATCTGTATATGAGGCCTGAAGACGTACATTTTTAAGGATTGTATTTGTAGGGCGCAGTAATAATACCCTAAGATGTGAACATCAAGTCCTCTTTCATTCTGCGTTTAATTGGAGGCGTCAGTGGTAATGTTAATTAATACTTGCAATGGGATCTAAATACGGCAGCTGCAAAATCTGTCTGTCATTTTGTTTTCAGTATAGCAGCAAGCGTGTTTGAACTGCGGAATTGCATGGCAGCAGCATGGATTCCTGTCTAGTGGAATACAGACAGATGTACATTTATTCAGGATATATCATGCACTACAGCCCCTAGAAAATGTGACAGTGCAATTTTTAGTCAGACTGAAAAGGCATACCCCTTGTATTTTATGATTGTCCATTCAGTTAGATTTGGCATTATTATATCAGCCAGCCTGGTGCTAAGTCTACCAACAGATGCAGATCCCATTGTGAAGTATTTTTTGCTTATTTTCTTTTGACATGAAATGGAAAGAGAGAGCATTGTTGAAAATGGGACTTGCATTTGAAAATACTTTCCTTTTTTTTTTTTTTTTTTTATTTTGTATTTTGTGAATCTTTTCAAAGAGTACTTACTTGTTTGACAAGAATCCCATGGGTAAGACTGAGAATGCCTTCTGGTGCATCTTGTGGATCTGTTTCCCTGGTTGCTATTATGCCAAAGTCAGGAGTGTTATTTCAAGAAGTTTTTTGCACTAGTGCCAAAATAAAGCAGTAATAAGATATGAGAAAAAATGTTTGATATTATATCCTGATGAAAAGGACGTATCACCTGCTCAGCTTCTGTTGTCTAGATATTCTATAGAAGCAGATCCTTGTATACTTTCTGTGAATCTCCACCTTCAGTAGAATCACTTTTGCCTCCTACAGAAATTGTACCAAACATCAGCTTCCTAGCAAACATCGTCTTTGCAAAACTACCTTGGTAGATTATCTTGAAAAGGCTCAAATTATTTTATTAGCTTTTTAGTGCTTTCCAGTTCACCTGGAAAGTCGCCTGGGCAGTGGTTCAGTCCATCTGGCCTGATAAAACGAGTGGACCAGTGAGATTCATATTGTGTGTGAGGACCAGTCATGGCCCTGGCAAAGTACCCTGCTGAAGTTCACCAGAGCCTGATCGGTGGCCGTTGCAAGCTATATGCCAAGCTTTTGCCAAAAGCCTGCTAGTGCTTTTTCCTTCCCTGTGTTGTTGTTGTTGTAAAGTGCCGCAAAATCAGTAGATGCATGATTTTTGACGACCTCGTTCCACTGATTAGATGTTTCTCGCTGCCAGGAAATGCAAAATGAAGGGGGAGACTTTGAACAGCCTGCCCTCTTTCAAGGTTTGCTCATGCTTTGGCACGCATACACCTTACAGCAAACTTTAAAGGAGAAAAACCACCCGGGGTTGTTTCCCTGTTTTGAAACCTGCCTGGAATGAACACACACATACGTTTGCACCAGCTATTTCTGCGTGCGTGGGATGGGGGGAGCGTTAAGGACAGCATAAAACAGTATATGTCCATTTTGTTTTCCTTCTCCCAACCTAATCTCTTCTTTCTTCACCCTGGGAATTCCTCTTTTTAATACTCCTGAATAATACGGGTGATGTGAAAGCCTGCATGTTCTTCTAGCTGCTGTGAAGAGGACAATTTTCAACTGGGGGGGAACAGTAGCTGGGCAAACTCCTTTTGAAAACCATCCTCAGCATGGACCATCTTTAAGGCTGAAAGATAATTGTGCAGTATAGTATCTCATACTGTTTACGTGTTTCAGTAAACTCCAATGTAGAGCTTTGCACAAGCACAATAACTAAAACCTTGATGATCAGCATTGAACACTGAATAAACCAGGTATTCTTGCTCCCCGCCTCTCTTGTTTTCCCCTCTGCTACAACCCACCTCCCTCCGAAAGGCAAGGGCTAGGTTTTGCTTATTATGGAGAGACAATAATAGTAATGGAATACGTCAAATGCAAAGTGGCCCTGAGTTATAAATTTTGTTAGTGTTCCATGTTCGAAATGCAGTCTTGTGCAAATGTTAAATTAAATAATTTCCTATGACGTTGATGCTGAGCCTGCAGAGTTTGAATGTGCTCCAAATGGTTTATCACACCATTTTTATTTTCAGTCATTACAGTCCTAATGACAACCACTTTTCAGGATTTATGATTCTTCGTTTTTGGTTGACCAAGACCCAGTAATCATTCCTTATTTTGGTATCCCAGGAGCCGGAAATGGCTCAGAAAAGGTTGCGGTTAAGGCTGAAGGTGGTGGTCTGTAATGAATCAGAACTGGTTTTGAAATTTAAGTTGTCGGCTGCACATGTTTAGAGACTTTCAGTTTTAGTTTTCCCAGGAATTTGTTAACAGCAAGAACAAAATCAGGAGAAATCAGTGGAAAAAAAGACTTAAATTTTTCCAGGTAAATACAATTTTTGTTCTTGTTGTAATAGTGAAAATTTCTGGGGAAGAATAAATTAGAAACTTGAAAATGAATATCCCTACACGTTGTACCATTTGAAAATGTTTTAAACTGGGTTAAAGTGTTGATAATGGTGAATAGATATTAAGTAACACTGTAAATGATAGAAGATGAAGACTAAAATGGCCCACCTAAATTTGCCCAGTTATTGGATAGTTGCACATTTAAATTCCATATGCAACCCAGCATCAACTCCCCCCCTGCCACGTCTTCTACCCATCTTTCACACTACTGCCAGCCACATGACTCAAACACGTCCTAGACCTGCCACAGTGATGATGTCCACTTCCTCTGCTAAGAAGCCACCTCAGGCCCTGTCGTACTCTACAGCAGTGGTTCCCAACCTTTTTTATTTCGTGGCACACCTGGCACAGAGGTCACTTTGTTGTGGCACACCACCCACTTCCCCAATATCACTTTCTCTTCTCTTCCCTCTTCCCCCAGCATCATAATCATGCCTGTCCCCCTGGCATTATCATCTTCTTCCCTTCCCTATTCCCCATCCCCCTGGTATCATCTCCCCTTCCTCTATTATCACCTTCTCTCTTTCTCACTTTCTGGCATCAACATTATCTCTCTCCACCTCCTCACCCCTGGCATCGTCATCATCATCACCACTTTCTTCTACCCCTCTCCCCACTCCCTGGCATCATCTTTCCTCGCCCACCAACATATAATCATCATCATCATCATCACCTTTCCTGTCCTACCACCTCTTCCCCCCCCCCCCACCCTTGAATCATAATCACCTTCCCTTTCTTTCCACCACTCTCCTGCACCCCCTGGCGTCATCACTGTCTCTCTCTACCTCCTCATCCCTGACGTCATAATCATCATCAGTACCTTCCCTTTCCTTTTACCCCTCTTCCCCACCCCGCTAACATCATCTTCATCTCCTCTGCCTCCATCCCTCTCTCTCTCACCCCTTGACATCATCATCACCTTCCTCCATCCCTCACCCCTATCCCCAGGCATCATCATCACCTTCCACCACCTCTTCCCCACCCCCTCACATCATCACTTTCCCTCTGCCTCCACTCACTCTCCCTCCATCCCCTGGCATCATCAATTTCCCTCTCTCTCTCCATCCCCTAACATCATCGCTTTCTCTTCCCTTTCCCTTGCCTTTGCTCCCTTTCACTTGCCCTTTCCCTCACCCCCTGGCATCAACACCTTCCCTCTCTCTCCACTCCTCTCCTCCACTGACATCATCAATCTTCTGTTTCCCCCACACCCTGGCATCACCTTCCCTCAGCCTCACTCCCTGGCACCATTATCACCTTCCCTTTCCTTCCACCTTTTCTCCCCACCCTCTTGAATCATCTTCCCTCTCCCTCCACCATTCTCCCCCAATCCCTGGCATCATCAGCTTCCCTGTCCCCCATTTCCTGGCATCATCACCTTTCCTGCCCTCTCCTCTCCTCCCACACACTGTGGCACATTCATCTGTACCTTTCCACACTCCACCCCCAATCCCTGAACAGCAATTGTCTGGGAGGAGGCTTACCAAATGCTGCTTCTTCCTCTTTGGCCGGCCAGCCCCCCTCTGCAACCTGCAATGAACAGGGCCAGCAGGTTTCATAGGCCTATAGAACCCTGTGCAGTTTCTGTTGCACAGGAGAGCCAGCAGAGGGGAAGCAGGAACAGCTGGCAATAAGTGCTGCTCTCTGATGCCCCCTGCTGGCCTGGAGGATATTCTGCAGGCCAGGAGGGAGACTGAAAAATGAGACTGCAGCGACGGCACACTAGCGTGCTGTGGCACACTGATTGGGAAACGCTGCTCTACATTGCTTCCCACAAGCCAACATCCAACCTCCTTATATATCTTGTTACCAAGTTTTTATTATTATCCTTATAGCCAAACAGTATGGGCTGGTGAAGTTCAATAAATGTACAAAATTCAAAAGAGGTATGTTCACCACAAACACTTAGATTCACATGAATACTGAAAATTGCCAAACCGATCACTTCATGGAGGAAAAGACCTCAGAGCCGAGCTTGCATTAATTATTCAAACATTAGTGCAGAGCTTTGCACATCAATCACTGGTCAAAAACCTCCAAAATTTACAAAAACTTTATTTCAAAATCTTTCTATCTTTCTCTTTATTTTTCTCTTTTCTTCTTTATTTCAAAATAGTTTGATTTAAAATCACTTATCTTAGTATACAAGATGAAATTTGTCGAATTTGCCTTGCCAGAGATGAAAATTCAACACTCACTGTGAACGGCAAAGCATAAGAATAACTGTGCAGGTAGCAGAGTCTGATACAGATGTTATGAATCTCTGGAAGCCCAGAGGGAGGCAGCTGCAGCAGTAGTAGAAGCTGTGAATACTAGTGGATGGTGAAAAAGTGATGCTTCTAAGTGTTCGTAAGGTGACTCAGGATGAGCTGTGATCTTGAAGAGCCTTTTCCCCCAATAGAAAATCCATCCAGGTAATACAGTCCCAGGATGCTTTGGGTCAAGGGACCAATAGGAAGAGGAGAGAAAACAGAGAGAGAGAGCGCAACACAGGAACAGTCCAATAAGGAAGCTTAAAGCATTCCATCAGCAGCTAACAATGACGAACCAGAAAAAGACTTAAAAATCCTGCAGAAATCTATGCAGTATAGAAATTGACACATGTTAGGAATTTAAAAGCCTGGCTCTTTAAACAGGCTTATCACAAAGAGAATGGAGAATAGAATCCAGGAAAGTACAGGGAGCGGACACTAGAACACCCACACACATCTCCTTAATCAACGTGTGTTTTTATTTTTATTTTTTCTCTCTCCACTAAAGGATAAGATTTAATTATTAAGCTATGCTTGTATTCAAAATGGATACAGATAGATTTGGACAGGATTTATCACATTTACCAAATTATAATTATTATAAAACCATGTTACTGAACCTTTATGGCACCTGTTTAATGGATATAATTTGATATAATTAGTAATATTAATTTATGTGCCTTAGGTACCGTCACAACGGTTTACAATATTTTAACGACGGTATAGAAAAGATTTTAAATAAATAATAATGAAACATAACTGCACTGTGGATACAGAAAACTCCCAGCTTGGTATCATAGAGACCACTATTAAGAAATATACAACATCAAAGAAATCAAAGGCATCTAATTGTCTATTTAGTTCAAGTATTTTCATGAGACAAAAGGAGCACTGTCTCAATGTCAGGTCTGATGAATGTCTTTACTGTTCCTTGTTTTTCTGTCTTGATTTCAATCTTATAGACCTTTCTGTCATTGGCCATTTATTCCGTTGAGCCCATCCATCCATCTTTGAGTAGAACAAGGTCACGTCCTGGAGATCTGGTTTGCTTCATTGTCAGTTGACAATGAAAATAACAGCACCAAAGCCTTATAATAAATTATTAAACACAATTCCTCAAATAATTGCACCTCAACAGCCATAACCACTGTGAGGAAACACTATCATCATAGGAATTGTGTTAGAGTCCAATATATTTTTTTATTTTTGTTGCAAATAAACATTTTTTTTTTAAATATAATCTCTCATGCATTGTATTCATTATATTCAAAGCTACTTAGCTCTTTGTATAGGTGAGGTCGACTAATCCAAGTCTGACAGTGTTTTGAGAATGTCCTCAACTGCTCTCTGCTTCAGGGGAACTTGTCATCTTGATTACACAAATCCTTATTCCTGCAAAACGGAAATGTAGTCATTATGTTTGTTCTAAAAGACTTCTCAGTATCCAATCAAAGCTTGCGATCGTTCAACATGTCAATCATTTCATACAAGTAACTAATGAAACTTAGCTTGTGTATCACATCATAAAATGTTAAACTAATCAATGTCCTCATTCAAACCGTTCAGTTTTTGTATTTGATTTAAAAATCTACATTTGTTCTTTAATGGCCAAATGTTTTTCCTTATCTCTTCCTCTAACATGCTCAGGAACATGATCAATAATGGTCCATTTTATTTGCTGAAAAGTATGATTCATACTAAAAAAAATGAGAAACCAAGGGTGTAGTGAGTTTCTCAGTGTTAATAGACTTCTATGCTCAATTAAACATTTTTTTTTCACTGTACGAGTACTGCGGCTAATATATATAAGACCACACGGACATTCAATCAAATATACCACAAATGAAGAGATGCAATTGGTGTTATGTCTATTGATCATAAAATTAGACTTCGTTATTTATGACTATATCCCCGTAATTGCCGTATTACAAAATTCACAAGCTGCACGAGTAGAATGTCCAGTGAGTTCATGATGACAAAAAATTGGAGATAAAGAATGTACCAACAAGGCTCTTAAATTCTTTCCCCTTGAAAAAAAAACCTAGGTTTTTCTTGCAAGACTTGATGCATGGAAAGTATATGTCAATATCGGTAAATAGATTTCCCCACATCCTTGGTACAATTTGTATATGGTAAAAGGCATGTGATAGGAGTAACAGCTTGAGTCTTTCTTATACTGTGCTAAAAGAGAATCACGATCACTAAAAAAAAAGTGCTCGCAAATAAGCTTTTTTAATAACATTGAGCGGATACCCTCACTCCAACAAACGATCCTTCAAAATTTGTGACTGATATTTAAATTCCTGTAAATCAGAACATATTTGTCTTAATCTTTAAAATTTGGCCAACTGGTAAACCATTATTTTTAATGTTTTAGGATGGTGACTCTGATATCGTAATAAATTATTGCGATCACTTGGCTTTCTAAACCCCGCAGTGGTTCTGTCTGTTGATGTGTAATTATTTGAGGAATTGTGTTTGCTCTGGTGTGGTTTTTTTCATTGTTGATTTCAGACCTTACAGCTAATCTTGTGTGGAATTTAGTGATTTGTCAGTTGAGGCAGCTCTGCAGACCTGTCAGGTACTAATGCTTCCAGTGGTTCCAGAAGGTGTTGTGACTGTCTCCATTGCTTCTTGTAGAGATACTTAGTGTGGAAGTCCCCAAGTGGTGCTGGTTTCATACCAATTTTTGGGTCAGAAACGCAGCAGGAAATAGGATGATTTGTGCTTCAGGATCACTGGAAACTGGGACTATAGTCTTGCATTAATAATAGCAGAGACCTTGGCCAGAAGCGTTGTTAGGATTTCATGGGTCAGGTGAGTGGGTCCAGTGTTAGAAAACAGAGTCCAGGATGTGCCGAGGGAAATGCTTTTTTACTCACTGCACAATTTTGCTTAGGCCCGGCGGTGCGCGTAAGTCCCGGGGCTTTGCAAGGGGGGGGGGGGGGGCGTGTCAAGTGGGCGGCGCAAATTTCGTGGTGTTCCGGGGGGCGTGTTGGGGGCGTGGTGCCGGCCCGGGGGCATGGTCGAGGCCTCCGGACCAGCCCCCGGGTTGGGTGATGGCGCGCCAGCGCAGGCGTAACTTTCACAACAAACGTAGGGGGAAGGTTTAGATAGGGCTGGGGGGGGGTGGGTTAGGGAGGGGAAGGTGCGGGGGGGAGGAGGTGGAGGGAACGGGCAGCGTGCGCAAGGCTCGGCACGCGCAAGTTGCATAAATGTGCACCCCCTTGTGTGCACTGACCCTGGATTTTATAAGATACGCTCGTATCTTATAAAATCCGGCATACTATTGTTTGCGCCTGGTGCGCGAACAAAAGTATGCGTGTGCGTAGATTTATAAAATCTACACCATTGTGCCAGGTTAGGGGCAGTAGCGGCTCTCGCTTTCCACTACAGCTGTAATGGGGAAAAGGAAGCAAGTAAAAAAAAAAAAAAATTTTCAGGTCAGTGACCTGGCATAAAATGACCACTGGTTTTAACCTTGGGCCTTATATGCCAGTCACTTCAACTTTCTTGAAAGTCCAAAGTTGTTGTACTACTGCTGTTGGGGCAGCCTGCAAGGAATGAAAGTTGTACTAATACCCCAGTGATATGGAAGCAAAGTGCTGTCTTACCATTGCTGTTTTGGGCTGAGCTGTTGCCTCATGCAAATTACCACCGTGCTTCATTACCATCCTCTTTCCGGTAGATATCCACTTATTTATCCCACACTTTAAGGAATTCCATAACATTTTTTGAGGGCAGTATTCTAAATGACAGAAAACTGCAAACGGCACTATATGAATAAAAACCCCAAATAGTGCAGGTTATTCATGATGATGTACATAATTTTAAGGCAAATTTTTTGTTTACTTTTTATTAAATTTTCATATATTAACACAAGTACCCTTGTAACAGAAATCTGAATATTATGAATATTACATTCATAGAAGATCAAATTAACCTAAAGAAAATTTTTCAATCTTTGTCATCCTTTATGAGTACAATACAAGGGGGGGATCAATTTTGTATATCAGCGAAATAATAATAGGAAATTATTAAAGTCCAATATAAAGCCTGAAAGAAACTCTCTTACATACTAGGTTAAGCTGAACCCCATCGAGAGGATTTTAGGAATGAGAGTCCAGGAATGTTCTCAAATAAGCAGGTTCAAAGAAATATATAGTTGGAGTCCTGGCACCTAATCAGACACTTAGAAGGATATCTTAAATCAAATTTTGCAGATCTGTTTATAACTTCATCTTTCATTTGCAAGAATTTCCTCCGACGGTCCTGGGTTATTCTAGCGACGTCCAGGGAAAACCCACACTTTCTGACCATAATAAAGATGTTGACGATTGCGAAAGAAGAACTTCAGCACCGAATTCCTCTCAGAAAGAAAGGCAAAAGATACCAAGAGGGTAGCGCGTTCCTGAACATTCATTTCGTGTGATAATTCCAACAAATTGCGTAATATTCATTGATGAGGAAGGGTCAGAACTTTGGGGGCCTTTAGAAACCCCTCTTTCAGATTTAAACAAGTAATACACTCTGGTTAGAACTGGAAGAGCCTCCTCTGGAAATTTAAGAGTTTGCTTTAAATAACTCCTAAATAATTCTTTAGCAGATATCATCTTGATACAGGGGAAATTTAATATTCTCAGGTTTAACAACCTCATATTATTTTCATCATTTTCCAATTTTTTTTTTTTTAAGAAATTGAAGCTGACTGAACCAAGTTATGTTGTACAGATTCCATTCTTGCAATCTTTATATCCATTTCGGTAACTTTGTTTTCCAAAGGTTTAATCTGTTGCTCAGCAACCAAGACGCGATGATTATTTTCTATCAAATCTTCTGTTAATGAAGATATACCAAATGACGGTATATAAAACTCGATAAATAAATAAAATAAATAAATAAATATAGCTTACTCCACCGAGATTAGTGCATTCCATATGGTTTCCAACGTTATTTCCTTAGATTTTTCGGTAAATAACTTTAAAGGTAAGCATACCTGGTCTATCTCTGTTCCTTCCTTCTCCAGGGCCCCTCCACTTTCTTTAGCATCAGAAGAAAATAGAGGAAGAAGGCCCTTGGAATCCGCAGTCATTGGGTTCACCGAAGGGGAGTCTGAAAAACTTCCCCTTCTCAGAGCAGTAGTGGCTGCAGTTGCTCCTTGCAGTAATTCCAAATTCAACGAACAAGGCGATGGGGGAGCACACGGCTCACCGGGACTCAGAGATATTACTTCGGCCAAAGAAGGCCTTGTTCACTCCACTTTCGCCTCCGCAGCAGCTCTTACATCCAGCGTCGTTGGTAAGGGTGCTGTGAAAAAGGACTCTATCCGCTGTTGTTGCATATACTCGTTAACCGGAGGTGAACTCAAGATCTCTCTCACCCGAGCCTTTCTTTTTGTGTGAGGCATATCGAAAAGAAGTACTAGAATTAAGAGGAAATTTCAGGGTAGCAGCAGAGCCCTTCTTGGCGTGGTGTTCAGGCAGCAGCCATCTTGTCCCCCATTAAGGTGAATTTTAAAAGTCCTATGTGTACCAAAGCCAAGGAGATACTTGCAGAAGTCGGATTGGTATGCACCATGCGGATTTTAAAAAGCTCGCAGGTATGCACATATGCCATGTACATGCACAAACATTTTTTTGCAAAAAAAAAGGGTGGGGCTTGAGTGTGGTATGGGTAGGACATGGGCATTCCTAGATTTCTCAATGAAATCTGTGCACCGGGGGTCCCCTACCATGTAACTTTGCTTCTACTATGGATGGCATGTAAGTCCTGAAACAAAAAAAAAAAACTGAAGAAGTTAGCAGGGTTTTAAGGGTTGGAGCTACCAGGGTAAAAGTAGGCTAGTTAACTAGGGGTGTTTAAGAAGTCCTATTCTTTACCTGGGGAAACTGGGGAAACTGATCATTGTTTTGGCGTGCGTGTCAACTAAAAACACCCCACTTACACAGTAGAGGCGGCATGTACAAAAATTCATCGCGGATACGGTCAAAAATGGTTTCTTTAAGCTACACACGCTTAAACGTATTAAATCTCTTTTACACCAATATGATTTCCGCACAGTCTTACAGGCAACTATTTTGTCAAAGATTGATTACTGCAATGCTCTGCTACTGGGTCTACCTAAAGCCACCATTCAACCTTTGCAAATGCTGCAAAATGCAGCTGCCCGCATTATCACCGACACAAGCCGCCATGATCACATCACTCCAGCTCTTCAGTCTTTGCACTGGCTACACGTGGCTCACAGGATAATCTATAAATCTATGACGCTGATACATAAAGCCATTCAAAATAGAGATATGCACTGGTTCACAGATCAACTACAATTCAAAACATCTTCCCGCCCAACGAAATCCCAAAACTTAGCTAAATTAAAGATTCCAGCACCCAATCTGACTAAACTCTCTAGTACAAAAGAACGATCTTTCATCATTGCTGGATCAACAATTTGGAACACTATGCCCTCTGAATTACGCCAAGAACTTTGTCACAAAAAATTTAAACAAAACCTTAAAACATGGTTGTTCAAAAAAGCCTACTATTAATGATTTGAACCTCAACTACTCTTCCTAATTTCCACAGTCTCTCATATATTGCTTATATTCTATTAATACAAAGTTATACATTGTATTGTATTTGTTCAGTTACTATGTTATATTGTAAAGCGCAATGGTGAATTACTGTTTGAATGTAAACCGAGGTGATGTTACTTACATACCCCGGTATAGAAAATCTATAAATAAATAAATAAATAAAATGTACATTCACATGTACACGCGTATAGCCTATTTAATATCATGCACATATATGCGCTTGTATGTTATAATATGGCTGCATCCTTTGCTGCAAGTTGCCATAGGTACGGACACATGCACCCACACGGCTATTTCAAAGTTACCATCCAAGTGTTTTAGCACGTGAAGCACCTTTTGCAAACTTTGCCCCTTTGCAAGGTATGAAACTTACATGTAGTTTTGCACATGCCAAATTTTATTCAAATCAGTAGTTAATGAGCTGCTATTTATTTATTTAAAATAATTTATTACCCACGCCCTACGATGTTTGAGGCAGGTTACAACTGAGCAAGCTTAATTAATTAAATAAGACACACAAGATTATTTAATATTAAATAGTAGATAAAAAGAAAACTTAACATTTAAAGTAATAATAACACAAATAAGTCTAGAAATAAAAACCTTAAAAGAGAATAAAAAATAATTGAAGTTAAAGAAAGCCTGGAGGTTAAGGCTCACATAGATCTGTGAATGCTTTCCTGAAAAGGTAGTGTTTTAGTGCTTTCTTAAATTCTTTTTTTATTGATTAAGGATCTGAGGGTATGAGGTATCGTATTCCATAGGATAGGGCCTTCAATTATTACCAGATTAGTTGTTGCTCATGAGCATACGTTTTCCATTAGGTGAAGGAGTTTGTAGGAAGAATTGATTTTTTTCCCCTAAGATTTCGTGATTGAGTATAAAGGCGAAGGGTTATGGAAAACCATAAATTTTTATTGTTATGAATAAGGTTATGTAGAATCGACATTTTGTATTGTATTTGCCATTTCATAGATACCAGTGTAAGCTAAAAAGGACTGGGGAAATATGATTGTACAATTTCTTGTTGGATAGTAAGCGAGCTGCCGCATTCTGCACCAACTGAAGAGGTACAGATGACTGGGGTAATCCTTTATAAAGGGATTTGCAGTAATCAATTCCTGAGAGTATCAAGGATTGAAGAACTGTTGGAAAGGTGGATGGATCCAGTAACAGCTTGATATGCTTTAAAAGACAGAGTTTGTAAAATGAGGATTTGGTTACAGATTTGATGTGAGTCTGCATATCTAATTTGGGGTCGAAAATAACATCAAGGTTGCAGACATTCTTAGAAATATTAATGACTATGTTATCAAAAGAAATAGTTTTGGGAATGTTATCAAAGTGAGGATGTCCAAAAATCATAATTTCCATTTTTGATAAATTCAAGCTACGGTGTCTATTGTGAGACAATGAGGTTTTAACTGAGGAAAGACATAGTGTAATGAATTGTGATGTGCAATTCCAATCATGCCAAGTAGGAAAATACAACTGGATATTGTCAGCATAAAGGCGATAAGAAATGCCTAGGGTAGAAAGACGTTGTCAAATAGAAGTTGTATGTTAAATCAGCTGCTGAAAGAGAGGAGCCCAGCCGGGGAGGATGCTGGCAGATAAAGAAGACTTGACAGTGTTAGCAATAGGTAAAAGTTATATCTTCTTTAATAAGTTTAAGAAGGACAGTAGAACAGAGTAAAAGAGGTTGAGTGGAGGATTTCACTTTCAAGATAACTTGTAAAATTTCTGTACTGGTTACAGTATCAAATGTTTCCGAAGTGCATACAGGTGAAGCAGTAGTGTAGTTGGAATGTGTTAAGTAGATTTTGAATTTTTGAGTGAAAATTTTTTCCAAATGAATCACATAATTCGTGAAGAGCTGGCTTCAGGAAATTTACATCCATAATTATGTTTTATGATAGATTTAACAGTATTAAAAAGGACTTTAGGATTATTATTGGTCTGTTGAATGCATCTTGAAAAATAGGTTTTCTTTGTGGTGTTAACATCTGTTTGATACAGCAAGAGTTAACCTTTTCGTGAATATCGGTATCAGCAATATTTGAGATTAATGGGAGAAAAGTTTCTTTAAAAGTTGATGGATCTACATGCTTTCGTTTATGGATAGGAGCAGAAGGAGTAGGTTCGAGTAGGAACTGTTGAATTTAATAGTAGTGTTGATTATATAATGATCTGACCAAGGAATAGCAGAAATAATAGTGTTGGTTGAGTCATAACAGAAGAATAGGGGATTGAGGAAAAGTAAATCTATGGTGTGTCCAACCTTATGTGTAGGAGCAGTAATGAATTATTGCCAGTCAAGGGCATTCATAGAGTTTAAGAAATGTTCAGTGGGGTTAGATAGAGGGATTTGATCAACATGTATGCTGAAGTCACCTAAAACAGTTTTTTCAGGATAAGGAAGAGAAGTAGAAAAGTATTCAATTAAAGGAGCACAATCATGAGCCAGTAGACCTGGTAGACAGTACACTAAGCAGAGATTTAAATCCTGATTATTGAGTAGCGTAACTTCAGAAGGAGGAGGTATGGCTACCTGGGAGAGATGAAATATAAACAAACTTTTATGGAAAATTATCAGTCCACCACCATGGCAGCGGGCACAAGGAAGGTGATGGAACGTGTCTTCCTGAGGACAGCATAGATTTAATATAGAATCATCTCCATCTGAAGTCCATGATTTTGTTATACACAAATGGTCTAGATTAGACTCTGAAAGCAAATCATAGATTAAAGGAGTTTTTTTTAGAGATAGATCTAGCATTATTTAGTGAGAGAGCAAAGGTGGAAGAGACAGAATGAGTATGAGTTGGTTATAATGAAATAATAATTAAGATAGATCTAGGTCTGGGTAAACATTGTCTAATATGTAAATCTCCATATCTCCCTTGACCTGTGATAGTAGAGATGAATATCATAAGGGAAAAAGACAAACCCAATATTAAACAGTTTTGAAAGTGTACACAGGCATGCACGAAGGAACCAACAAGGAACATGCCTCTTTGTTCATGCGCACCACTGGCGCAAATGCCTCTGGCATCCTCGGCCCAAACAAATTGGGCTGTCACCCCGATGATATCACCATTGTAGCGACAGCTCCTCTTGATGGAGTAGGAGTTGATCTGGAGAGAGTTTGAGCACTGGGGGGGGGGGGGGTGGTGGTGGTGGCAGGCACAATCCAGACAGGAAATTATACAGGTAGGCAGACAGCAGTACAGAGGTCTCTCCTCTGGCATCTTCTGCCCAAAAAAATAGGGCTGTTGCCCCGATGATGTCACTGGGGGAGCGGAACGTCACCGTCATAGCGGCAGCTACTCTTGATGGAGTAGGAACTGATCCGGAGAGAGGTTGAGCCCTGGGGTGAGGTGGCAGGCACAATCCAGACAGGAAATTATGCAGGTAGGCAGACAAGCAAAATCATGCAAAGCAGCTCATTAACTATTACAGTGTAGTTACGCTACACTTAAAATTGCCTTCATAGAGCTTTTATCACATCTCAATGAGTTGTAGCAACTTGTATTTTTCTAAATTTTGCATTGCTAAATTTCATATGCTAGTTTTCTACTCCGCTTATTTGCATGCCTAGGAAAGCATAGTACAAATATTACAAAATGGCACAATGAATATGCTTGACAGAAATTTGCATATAGTGGAAACAGTGCATGCAAACCTATCTCATACATATTCATTGTGGATATCCTGAAAACCTGGTCTGTCTGTGGCTCTTGAGGACCGGAATTGGCTACTCTTAGTTTAGTACATGACTTTTTCTCCATTACCACCTCCGGGAGGGCATTTCCTTGACTCTGTTTAACTGTTCCCTCCCTCAGTGTTGTAGCATTTAGGTGGGTTCAAACTTTTGTGTGGATAACTGCTGTTTTGAAAGACTTCAGTTGACAAAACCTTAACAGAGCCTTGATGATCTGAACAAAATATTTCATAGCAGTAGACAAAGGTTTTGAGACACATTTAATTTTGAAAAGCTGACTGGCCTCTTATTTTTATAATGACATTAATTTTGCTAGGCTAAGCCTTAGTTCTTTGGGCAGTAATTGCATAACCTATGCACAAAGATTTCCTAAATTAATTTTCTTTTTTTTTTCTTTAGCTCTAATGTTTCTGAATAAATTGAGTTAATTCACCCACATTTCTGGCAGAAAGATATTTGACTTTTATGACTAAAAAATAATCACATCCTGTGTTTACAAAGGACCTCTGAGTCACCATTTTTATTTTAGACAAACCAAATAAACTCCAGTTTATGCAGTGTTTTAAAGCCAGCCCATGCTTACTCACATAATTCTTTATCTGTTTTATTAAAATATGCAGAACGCACATTGTCCCTTTTCAAATATGTGGAGCTGTTCAGCCGATGTCACCAATATCTGGAATTAGGTGGACAAAGCCTACTGAGCATGCTCCCACCTTGATGTCTATTAGGGTTATGCATTTGTTTGAAACGAATAAGGAATCCAAATTGAAAAAGGCCGTTTAGACATTTTGATCAGACTCATCATGGCATATCTTTTTAATAATCAATTTAATACATTTTTTTATTTATATTCTACCTTTTGTGGCACTTCAAAAAGGATTACTTTCAGGTTCTAGAGGTATTTCCCTAAACCTAGAGGGCTTACAATCTAAAACGTAGATGTACTAAGCCGCAGTAATTTATCGCTGGAAAGGCCAAATATCACAGAAGGGGAGGGGAGAGTCTGTGCGTTATTTGGCTCTTCCAGAAAAAAATATTGTGGCTGTTCAGAGGCACAATTTTCTTTCTTTCTTTTTTTTTTTTTTTTAATCGCAACACAAACATGCAACAAAAAAATTGCACCACAGTACAGGGCCTTTCCTGTGTGATGTCGGCCAATTTCGGCTGGGGCTGCCATCACTTAAAGGTCCCGAGGCCTGAAAAATTGCCCTTCCCCCCCCCCCCCCCCGCCTTCCAAGGTAGTACCATCCCCATGAAATAAAGAAAAATGATGCTGCAATAGCCCATGCCCTTCCTCATGTCCCCATCCAAATAAACTTATCTCCCTGGTGTCTAGGTTTTCTCCTTAACCACCCCAAAAATGACCAGGGTGGTCAGGGGATGATTGGCAGAGGCCTAGCCCCACCCCCTATCCCTTCTTTACCTCTAAAAGCAATTTTGGGTACTCGGTGGAAGGCCCGGGATGCCCCCCTAGCCCCAAGCTCAGTCAGTGCTGTTTTTCAAAATGGCACCAACCAGGCCTTGTCCCTATCACGTGTGGCCTTGGGGCGAGTGTGTTTATTTTTGGGTCTTGGCACCTTTAGTTTTCCTGCGGGACCGTCGGGGTTCTGCCCTTAGTGACCTGATGCTCCTACGGGAAAATAGCTACAGCTCCCTGAAGCACGCTAATATAACGGCACTGACTTTTTAAATTTACATATGATTGCCTGTGCATAAGCTGCTTTGCATGCATTAGGGAATTTTAATGCATGCAAATACATGCAAGCATCTTATTTCCATAGGGGAAGGAAACCTTGTATTTTATCGCGTGATAAACATCATATAACGCGCATTCCATGCTGTTTAACTCGTGATAGCAAACGTAGCTATAAATTTTGTTCCGGAGGTAATAAATGATTGAAGTGTCTTGCCCAGGGTCACAAGTAGTGTAGGAGGAATTTGAACCCTGACTTGACAGCCTGTCACTTATCTCATCACAAAAATGTCTGCTGCTTTTTTCAAAGCAATTGTCAATACTTTAAAATGGTAAGGTTTTCCCTTTTTTTTTTTTTTTTTTCCTGAAATTCATTGCTTATTTCTCGGATATAATTTATTTCCGATTAAGAGCAGTAAAGGCAGTTTAAAAATGTCAAAGAATAAATGGTCTTTTAATAGGATTCACTGCTGTTTAAAACCATAAAATGCAATTAAACTGTAATTACATTTAAAATCCTGCTGACACTGAGCTACCAGGATGGGCCTTTTGATCAAACTCAGCAGGGCATGAGGGTAGATTTCAAAGCCATTTCCACCAGAGCATTATATTTTACCCTTGTTAACTGGCTCTCTGAGAATGTATCCACATTAGGGGAGGGGGTAATAAACTGCATTTTAATATGGATAAGCATGTCTGATCATTGTTCTCTATGTGCATGCAAACCTGGGAACAGGAAAAGGACCTTGCACTCCCTGTGGATTACCTGCCTTGAAAATTACCTGCCTTGAAAATTGAAGACGTTTCTAATCACGCAAGCATTTAACCAGCAATCATACTGGTCCCTGTATTTGATGTGCTCACCGTATGAAATGCTTAAGCATTCAGTTGTTCAGCCAGGATGTGGCCATTCGCGTGGTTTCAAGGCTGTGCTGCCATCCTGTTAACGTTTTTTTAAAATTTTTTATATGCGCAAATTTGCTTGCAGACCCTCGTTTACTCGTGCGTGTTGCCGTTTTTAAGACTGGTGTGGTTCCAGACCAAATGTTTGAAATCTTTATGCAGTTTTCAAAATAGCATGCACTCAAGTGTGTGCTGTTTTATGTGAGCAAGAGCTACTTTTTACATGTGCAGCATTTGAAAATTCACCTTTCAGTGTGTTTTTTATTTTACTTCTCAAAATGAAATGAACCAAAACTAAACATTTAAAGGAATGAAAAAAATATTAAAAAAAAAAATGATCCCCCGAATTGAATAAACGAACAGACAAAAATCTTGGGCCTGCACATCCCTGTTGTTTTCTATGAGAAAAATACCCACAGATAAACAGGCCGCCTGCAAATGTTCGCCTTGTACACGTGGCGAGTTTCCAAGTGACATGCATAGGCTTTTGCTTTGCAGCTTGGGATAAAGTTAGCGGGTAAAATGTCCCTACAGACTTTGTTCCAAAATGCATGCTTTAAAAAGTACCCCCTAAATGCTGGATATTTTCCATCCACTTGTGACCATTTTTACATGAATTGCACGTGCAGGCTTAGCTCCTTTAAGAAAGTACGAGCACGGCAATTAATTTCCTTGTTGCTCCTTTGCCAAGAAATCCAATAATTTTAATGCCAAAGCACTGCTCTCTATAGTAATAAATACAGATTTAATATCATTATTCATGTTAAATAGGGAATATCTGTATGGACCTATATCTGCAGTGGGATGAAAATATGAAGAACTTTATTCTGTAGAGCATTTAGGGAGTTGAACTCAAGTTAATACAATTAGATCTTTCAGTGCTTATCCATGAGGATTCTGGGAACATTTTGGGCCAGATATTCGTACCTACATGCGGGCGTAGATTTGTGCGCGCAACCTGGCGCACACAAATCTACGCCTGATTTTATAACATGCGCGCGCATGTTATAAAATCCGGGGTCGGCGCGCTCAAGGGGGTGCACACTTGTGGCTTTTCCCCGTTCCCTCCAAGGCCGCTCCAAAATCGGAGCGGCCTCGGAGGGAACTTTCCTTCCACCCGCCCCCCAGCCCTACCTAAATCCCCCCCACCTTTATTTTTTTAATTTTTGCCTGCCTCTGGGCAGGTGTAGGTTGTGCACGCCGGCCAAGTGCCGGTGCGCGACCCCCGGGCCCAGCAGCAGTTGAGAGGCCTCTGGCCGCGTCCACTCCCCACCCCTGGACTGCACCATCCATTTTTTCAAGCCCCGGGACTTACATGCATCCCGGGGCTTGCGCGCATCATCGGGCCTATGCAAAATAGGCTCAGCGTGCACAGGAGCGGGTTTTCGGGGTTATGCGTATAATATATGCGTAATATAAGGGGTTACGCGCGCAATATAAGGGTTATGCGCGTAACCCTTTTAAAATCCACCCCTTTTTGTTTTGGCTTTTTTTTTTTTTTTATGCAGCCTTGAAAAATAGAAATCTTAATTCAGTTACCCAGTAACATGATGCAGCATATATTAACAGATTCGGCAATCCTTTGCCATATATATTGTATTTGCAAATAATATTGTTTGTTGTAATCTTATCAAGCACATATTTGGAAAGAGTGCAATATTATGTGTGATTTAAAATAAACCAGTAAAATCAAAACACAACAAAGTTTAAAGGCTATGGCATTTTTCATGCTTTACCAGTTAAAATATCTGATCCCAGTCCATTTTTTATTCCACACAATTTCAGTTTTGTTTTCTGCAGTTAATGTGAAAACACCAAAAATCATAATGGTGGCATTTAAACCCATAAAGGCAAGGGCCTGGCGTTCTGCCATACTTCAGGATGCAAACTCTCGTTCCCTACTGAAGTAATGGAAAACTAAAAACATTGTCAGGGCAAAAGACCTTAGGCTGGTCTTGAAGCAGTGGAGTATAGCAGAGTGGCTGGAGTGCTGCCTCTGAGGCACCAGGTGGCGCTACAGAGGGGGAAGCAGAGCAAACAAATAGGGGTAGATTTTTTAAAAAATGCGCGTTCGCGTACTTTTGTTGGCGCACCAGTCGCAAACAAAAGTATGCTGGATTTTAGTAGATACGCGCGTAGCGTCTGTGTGTGTGTGCCGGGTAGCACGCGCACATGTACGCCCGCGCGCTGGTTTGAAAATCTACCCCTCTGGAGAAAAAAAGGCAAACTTCCTCTTCCAGAAGATGTCTCTCCCTTGTCCTCCTGGTCAATGATACCTCGCAGTCACCTACATAGCTTTTTGGCAGTGATTTCATCCTGGGGAGGGGGGAATGAGCCAGAACAGCTGTAAGATTCTGCTCCCATGGAACCTTTCATTGCTGGAAATTTCCACATTTTAACCTATACTGAGGCTTAGTCAGCCTTACACTAGGTAAAATTGCATTTTAATGTGTGTGTTACCTGCCAGTTTTAACTGGGCTTAATAAATAAACCTCTGGTGCGTTAATATAATGAGGCCTACATTTCATTGCTGTACTGGGCCCCATTCTAACTGAAAGAAAGCTCTGTTGCTCTTTGAGAGCTGCTGGTTCCCACAGGACCCTTTTGCTGGTAGGGGGTCAGCATTTTTAAAGCTTGAATATGAATTTTATTTTAATTTATAAAGCAATTTTTTTTTTATCAGAATTCATAACATGAAATTACAGGCAGTTTTCCTACAGGGTAATTTGGAAAGTACTGTGATGCCCCTATTTGTTGTTTGTTGGATGTTAATATGGATCACAGGTGGGAAACTGGAAATATAGATGTCTCAGTGATTCCAGCTATGCTGATAGAGTATTATTGCATTCTGCATGCATGAAGTAGTTTTAACAGGGTCTGTATCTTTATTTGCAGTTAAAATGGAAGATTCATTTCTTTGCTACTCTGCTACCTCGTCACATAGCAAGGTGTCAAATGGTCTCCCTATAATTATTTGCCCTTCACTTGCATGACATCTGTGGCTTCAGCTGGTCTGAGTGCCCTCAGAGTGACACAGGTCTCACTAGACCCTTTGCCCTTGTGTGATATCAGTGTAGTTTGAGTGTTAAGAAGTGAAGCTCCCCATTAGGAGGGGTATTGTACATGTAAAGAGCTAAAAAGATCTATCTTTATAGGATATAAATAAATATAGTAGCATGGTTGGGTTTTGGCTGCCCCACGTGGGAGTGTGCGATGGCGAGCTCTAAATCCATGCTACGACTGTGGATTTTTAGTTACCCCCTACTTTTGGCACCCCCATCCCTGTTTTTGTTTTTTTCCTTAGGGAAGGACCCTGGGGTCTCTAGGATTTGAGATCTGGGTGAAGTAAAGCAGACAGGGTTCCTTTGCCTAATTTAGTTTGTCCTTTTCGGGAACTTTTTATTTGGAGGAGAACAGTTTTTTTCCCACCTTTCCTGTCTCTGGTTTGGTTTCCCCCTTTTGCTAAGAATTTTCTTTTATCTGTCTTAGGGTCCAGAGACTCCGTTTCTTTACCATCTAGAGAGGAAGTAGAATCTTTCTCAGAGAGAGAACCAGCGGAACATCAGTGTCCTTGGGGGGGGGGGGAAATGAATTTGTATTCATTCCTGGGGAGGAAGGAGGAGAGTATTTGTAAGTAGATCAGTGGCACCGATTTGGTGTTTCCACAACCATCTCATAGAGATAAAGGAAGAGTGCAGCATGAGAATATGAGCTACTGTCTGAAGGTATGGGAGCTAGTTTATGTTAACACTTCTAAATTGGGTTAACATCCTATTCACCTGCTATTGGGAGGATGCTTAAAAACTATGCCAGTGATTGGAAAGGAAAAGGAATAAAATAATTAACTTAAGCATTAGAAACAATTTATTGGACACACAAGGTCACAGATTTATTGTGAAATGAGCTGTACGATGGATTGTATTGAGCAAGAATTTGTAGAAGACATTTTTCATCCGTTTCCATCTTTGATCAGTAAACGTTAAATTGGAAACCATCATTCACTTCCAGTGTGATTATTAGTGCTGTATGTAAGAGACTTTAATGCTGGGTTATGATTTGGACAATACTTGGGGCCTAAAAGATAATCTACCTGCCGAGAGGGAATCTTCAATATAAGATTGGATTAACATCAGTAGATAACTTTAATAACTTAAACTCTTATTTGAGGTATGGTGTTTGGGGTTCTCAAAAGGGACGCTAGCCTGGGGGGCTCCATGTGGATATCAAACCCCTCCACCCATGTGATGCAGGAGAAGAACTAAAGAGAGAGAAAATTGCAAGAACTGAAGTTCTAGTGTGCTTGGCTGCCATCTCTTCACAGAGTGGTACCAGTGGGCCTGTCCCTCAACAAGGAAGGTTCTGGAGACAAGCAGCTCCTATTCAGAGAGTGTGGCTCGACGTTAGGGAGAGATTAGCCAGGACTTTATCTGAGAAGAAGAACTATTGGAGGGGAAGATCTTGGTTTGAAAGGAAGAAGTTTCCAGAAGAAAATCAAATTCTGAGGAGAGACCCAGGGGAAATGGGGAATCCGTCAGAAGTGTGGATGAGTGTACTAGCAAAGTGTCAGAGGAAAGTCAATCCTGCCTGAGAAAATCCACAGTCAAAGACTGATCAAACCCAAATTAGCCAGAGACTCCAGAGAGAAAGAGAAACTGGGAGAGGAACCATCGAGAAGTTCCCTTCATCCAAAAGGTACTTTGAAGGCCCAGGATGGCAGGGTTACCGTCTCCTAAGAATTTACCTCTTTGGAAGAGACTGTGAGAAGATACTGATTTATTTTTTTTGTACTATGGAGTTGTGTTACAGTGCTGAACACTATTCTTTGGTGCGCCAGAGTTTCTTTGGGCTTTGTTTGCCATGCTGTTGGTTACAATTAGGAATATCTTTGAACAGCCTGGGAGTGCAGAGTGGTTTTTTGTGTGACTGGACTGGTGAGCAGGAAGAGTCCCTGTGTGACAAAGAAAAACCCTAAGCTCTTGAAAAGCAAGACTTTTTTCCCCGCAATGCAGGAACCCCGGGAGGTTGTGTGGGGGCCTGCATGGTCCATGGCTGCCTCCTCCCCAAATGTGCCGTATTGCCCAAGAGATAACTGAGACAGGTGCTACGGTCAATATAATTCAATTTCATTCTAAGAGCTGTGCACAAACTCCAAAATCATCAGAGTAGTTCACCAACTCAGTGAAGGGAAATTCACCATCAGTCTCTCTGTACTGCATAATTTTCACTTGTTCTGTAGTCAGTTTGTGCCTCCTCTAGTCCTCCGTAGTTGTTGGAAGTTGCTGGAGATTAAATCCTTGGACAAACGCTGAGCTGTCTCTAAGATGGAAAGAATGAAACAGTCCACACACAAATTAAAGTCTGAAAAAAAATTATTTTTTAATTTAGAAGGGATTGTCAAGTAGAAAAAGACCGCTTAGAAAACATTAAGGGGTAGATTTAAAAAAAAAAAAAAAAAAAAAATACGCGCGCACATCCATGTGTGCTTGCTGCCCGTCGCGCACGCATGGACGCGTGATTTTATAACATGCTCCCGCCGGTGCACGCATATTATAAAATTGGGGGCTACATTTTTGCGATTTTCGCGCAGCGACGCATCGGGACCTTCCCCAGTTCCCTCCCAGTCCGCTCCAATTTAGGAGCGGAATGGGAGGGAACTTTCCTACCCCCTACCCTACCCTCCTTTTCTCTTCCCCTCTCCTCCCTACCCTCTAAATCCCTTTTTAAAATGTTATTAGCTATTACTTTACAAGTTACTTCAGGGCCTGACCTCTGAAGTAAGTTGCATGCGCTTGGCCTGGCCTGGCCTGCTCCCCGCCCAAAACGCGTCCTCCGGCCCGCCCCTTCCAAGAGGCCCGGCCACGCGCGTAAAGGCCGGGATTTACGTGCGCCGGGCAATTAAAATCTGCCAATAAGCGTTCTGCACGTACACGAGAAAATGAAAATGAAACCAAGGAGAAAACGAATGTGGGTGATTTAGAAGTGAGCATTGCATAGTTTTCTAAGTATTCACACGTGTAATTGCGATTCTTCTTATACAATTATATATCATAGGGGGGTTCGTTTAGAAGTCCCAGATGGGTTTACATTTTGATCACAGAGCATCTCAAAACATTCCTTTACATCCGTGGCACTGGCACCGCAGCTTTGGAACAGTTTGCCAGGGTTGGTTAGGAATGAATAAAATTACTTTACATTTAGGAAGTTGGTTAGCCAAGCTGTTGCTTTCCATTTAACATATAATATGATGCCGCTATGTCATCTTTTAGTAGGATTAGAGATTATTCATTATTTATACGCAGATGACATCCAACTGATTTTACCGATACCCTTGACAGAACTCTTAAACTAGCAGACATATATTTAAATATAATCAAACAGCTTTTAACACAAATGGAATTAGTAATAAACATGGATAAAACGGAATTTATTCATTTAGAAAGAGAGGCATCTCAGATCATTCAAACACCAATAGTAATCAATGATAATTTAACAGTTAAACTGTCTGATAAGGTACACGATCTGAGAGTAATAATTGATAACGAGCTCAGTCTAAAACAACATGTAACACAGAAGGTAAGAGAGGGATACGGAAAATTATTGATATTAAAACGTTTGAAACCACTACTTAGTCACAAGGATTTTAGAACTATACTGCAGTCCTTAATATTTACAAGTACCGATTACTGTAATGCAATTTTATTGGGTTTATCGGCTTCCACCATTAGACCGTTGCAAATATTACAGAACTCAGCGGTAAGAATATTAATCGACAGCCGAAAAAAGGACCACATCACTCCGGTATTAGCAGAACTGCATTGGCTCCCAGTTGAAAACCGCATACAGTGCAAAGTTATTAGCACACTACATGAACTGATATACGACGAGCATGCAAGCTGGTTCAACACTACGATTCGTTTACAACCTCCTCAAAGGGCGCTTCGATCAGCAAACAAAGGCTTACTACCAATTCAGTCAATAAAAACGGCACATCTCACACAGGTCAGGGGTAGGGCCGTTTCACTCGCAGTGCCAAATATCTGGAATGCAATGCCTGTAAACCTTAGACTGCAACAAGACTACAGGCAATTTAAGAAGGACCTGAAAACATGGTTATACACACAGGCTCTTAAACAAATGGAAGGTGATCCCAAGAGCAAAGTTGGTATTTTTCTCAGTATTTATGATTTTATTCTTTGATTTTCTTTTATGCTTTCTTAACGACTTTATATTTATGTAACAATCGGGCCTATTCAGTAAAGTCCGCAGGAGAGTGGGCGAACGCCCACTCGCCCGGTGCGCGCACAGGCCACTCGCCTGTGGGCGCGATGCAGTATTTAAATTAGGTCCGGCGGTAGAAACGGGCAAAAGGAGGCGCTAGGGACACTAGCGTGTCCCTAGCGCCTCCTTTTAGCCCGGAGCGGTGGCTGTCAGCGGGTTTGACAGCCGACGCTCAATTTTGCCGGCGTCGGTTCTCGAGCCCGCTGACAGCTACGGGCTCGGAAACCGGATGCCGGCAAAATTGAGCGTCCGGTTTTCGATCCAACAGCTGCGGGCCGACTTCAAATTTTCTTTTATTTTTTTTACTTTTTTTACCCTTCGGGACCTCCGACTTAATATCGCCATGATATTAAGTCAGAGGGTGCACTTTCCCGGTGCCTGAAGAAATTAGTACCTGCCTTAGGGTAGGCGCTAATTTCTGAAAGTAAAATGTGCGGCTTGGCTGCACATTTTACTTACTGAATCACACGGGCATACCTAATAGGGCCATCAACATGCAAGGGGGTGCACGCCGAGCCCTAGGGAAGCCCCGATGGCTTTCCCCATTCCATCTGAGGCCGCTGCAAAATCGGAGCGGCCTCGGAGGGAACTTTCCTTTTGCAACCCGCCCCCCCAGCCCTACCTAAATCCCCCCTACCTTTATTATTTAAGTTGCGCCTGCCTCTGGGCAGGCGTAGGTTGTGCGTACCAGCCGAGTGGGCCTTCGGAGGCGTCTGGCCATGCCCCAACCCCGGGACATATGCGCGTAACCCTTTTAACATCCACCTCTGTGTTTCTAAATTTCAGTTGCATCCATTTGTTCTACAGCATTGTCCCAATTGCTAGCAATGTCCATTAACTTTCATGTCATCTGGTTGCCATGGAATATCAAGTTTATCCATTTTACTTGTTAACTAACGCATGTTCAGTTAAAGGAAAGACAGCTGTTATATTTGATCTTATGTATCGAACATAGACCAGATATACTACCTATTACTGAAACCTGGTTACACAATACTGCTCAAGTTGTTGTTAATCAATTAAATCCTCCCAAATATCAGATTACCCCCCAACCCTGGTCAGGTAATAGAAGAGGTGGAGGAATTTTGATTGCCTTTCAAAAAAGATTACAGTTGAAGCTGATTGATTAGAAATGGACTGTTCATATGAGATTTTGTTACTAACCACTTCTTGGCGCATCTGCTTGTGTTATATTCCCCCTGGGCTTTTGACATCAACTTGCTTGCCTGTGATTTGGCCTCTGCCAATATTAACTTAAACTGTTAGTGCTAGGTGATTATTAAAACACATGTGGATGAGCTCCCTCAGCCACCAGCCTGTCAAGATCTTTAACTAGCTATGTCTGCAATGGATCTTGAACAAGTTGTTCAAGTTACCGACACACGATAAAAAGAACAATTCATAACACTCCCAATCCTCCAAGCCTCTAATGCATTTAATGAATTGTGAGGATTATAAAGTCTTTAACCATTTCTTTTGAACAATGACTTTCGGACTATTATTTATTCCTTCGCCATATCAAAACTAGATTATTGAAATGCGCTATACCCGCATATATACTAAAATGTCTGCAAACAGTTCAGAACTCAGCATCTAGACTGGTTCTAGAATACCAGACCACATTACTCCCATATTGTACTCATTATGCTAGCTCCCTATATAGTGGAGAATACAATTCAAGATTGTAACTTAGTATATCGCGTGCTAAGTAGTGCGACTCCTCTGTGTGGGAGCACATGGCTGAAAATATATAGGTCACAGTGGATATTGAGATCTTTAGGATGCAATCTGTTAAATGTTCCATTTTTCTGATAGGTGCGTTTGGATGAAACAAGTGAGAACTTTTTATGTAGCAGGGCCCACTCACTGGAATGATTTTACCTGATGAGATCTGCTCGATAAAGTGTTATGCTACATTTAGAAAGCAAGTGAAAGCTTTCTATTTTAATCAGGCATTTGCTCACATCATGCAGTAATTTGTTCACTATATTTAAAAATTAGCTCATTATCAGATTAACCTGCATTTTTATTTCTTATGAGTTTTTATTCATTCATTTTTATAGTTTCATTTTTAATATTGGTCATGTGACTTTTTTGCTGCTTCTTTGTTAGCTTATTCCAATATTTCCCAACCCTGTCCTGGAGCACACCTACCCAGTCAGATTTTCAGGTTGAATATGCATGAGGTAGTTTTGCATACACTGGATCTCAATGCATGCAAATCTTTCTCATGCATATTCATTGTGGCAGTCCTGAAAACCTGACTGGGTAGGTGTGCCTCTAAGGGAGTGTTGGGAATCGCTGGTTTCTTCTATCATGATGTTCATTTGATACAATAATTGTGCATGTTTAGATAAAAAACCCCAAGTACATTAGATTGTGTGGGCTAGAAATCAGTTTAAATAAATAAAGAATTTTGTTGTGGAAAGGAGGCAAAGCTAGAAACCTAAATAGGAAACCTAATTGCTAAAAGTATTAATGTGGGTAAATCAGTGCTTTACCCACCTAAATGCTGGCTTGTAAAATTGGGCACCCAGTATACAGGGAAACATCTGCATGCACATCTTGAAAATGTATTCTGAGAAAACTGCATGTGCGCATTTAGACTTGTTATTGTGTGTAACACTTTTCCCAGTTAATTTACGTGCATACCATCTGCTGTTTCAGTTAGCTAAAAATGTAACCCACTCCACAGAAACTCGTTCTGCAAAAAGGTTTCTGCAGAGACCTTTTTGAAATTTTTTTTTTCTTTAAAGATCAAGAATCTTAGCCTGACTTTTGCCAATATTCCCCCTTGGTATAATGCTTCTTCTTCTCCCAGTTCAACCTGTCATCTTTTGATGATGTCTTTCAATTTGAAATTTCCAAAATTATTTCATCCATGAAAAATGTTTTCTATCCATCTACCAACTCTTCAATTACTCTTTTTAAAGCAGTCAAAGATGCCATTTACTCCTTCATTAACAATTACGTTGGAATAAATCACTTCAATCCGGTTATGTTCCTGACTGCTTAAAAAGAGCAGTTACTAAACCACTTCTAAAAAAAAAAAAAAGCCTGGTTTAGATAGCACTGATCCAATAAACTATAGGCCCATTTCTTCCTTGCCATTTATCTCCAAAGCTATTGAAAGCGCTGTATTATAGCAACTGACGGAATTTATCAAAGAAAAATAAATGCTTGATCTCCATCAGTTTGGATTCCGATGTTCTTTTAGTATCATTAATAGGTACTATTAGAAGAGGCTTGGATTCTAGTCATCAATTTTTACTTGTTTCTTTAGATATCTCGTCAGCCTTCGATACCGTTGACCATGACATTCTTAGATATCGGATACATGAATGCGGTATCTCTGGAAGTGCCTTAAATTGGTTCTCAGCATACCTCAGTAACCGATTGCATCCAGTTAAATTTTGTAACAACTTCTCCAACTGGCAAACATTAAAATCTGGTATACCACAAGGACCTGCATTGTCAGCAGTTTTTTGTTTAATATCTCTTTGGCCCCCAATTGCTTAACCATGTGCTAGTGTTGCTGGCGGTTATAAAATGTATGCAGATGACATTCAATTCTTCATCCAAATACATTAATCCTGTGTCAAAACTATTGAACATCTTCATATTTGCATTTTTTTCTATTAAACAATGGTTGCATCAAAATAAACTTTCCCTAAACATGTTCCAAAAAGAGTTTCTATTAATTCAGTCCATTTTCCAGTTGTCAACATGACTCTATCTCAATTGATAACTTGACTTTTTCAATCAAGACACCTATAAAAAGTTTAGGTGTTCTGATTGACTCTCTTCTCTTTTCAGTCACAAATCAAGTCCACAATCAGAATTGGATTTTTAAATATGTGTTTATTAGCAGGTCTGAAACATCTATTACAGTCATGACTTTCATATAGTTGTTTGTGTGATACTTTTCCCTCATATTGATTATTGTAACAGTCTTTACTTAGGTCTTCCATTTAACATTTTACAATGATTACAATTGAACTCTGCCGCATGATTAATTACTGGTACTAGACGATAGTAGCATATCGCCCCGGTATTAGACAAACTAAACTGGCTACCTATTCAGCAGCGAATCTCCTACAAAATTGGCATGATGCTGTTTAAGTTGTTAACTTCTGATTCTTGTCCATGGTCCAATGCCCTATTAAAAATTTATGAGCCATCTTGACAGTTGAGATCTTCTTAGCGAGCTTTACTTGATGTGCCTTCGGTTCAACACGCCTGTCTCACTACAACGGGAGACTCTGGCTTTTCGGTTATGGCACCCATTTTATTGGAACTCTTTACTGAATGGCTGATTGTGTTAAGAAAATTAGACATCTTTTAAAAAGCTTTTTGTTAAAGCAAGCATTTTATTAAGAACTGCACTTTTTGTTGTGTTATATAACATGGCAGCTTGAAATTTTAATGTCTTTTATTTATTTATTTATTTATTTTTAATTTTTATATACCGATGTTCCTGTAAAGAATACATATCGCACCGGTTTACAAGGAACTGAACAGTCGCCTCCAGGGCGGAAATACATTAAAACAGTCGCCTCAAGGCAGAATACATTAACACAAGTATACAGGAAAACTATTAAAAGAGAACTTTCATAAACTCAATTAAATATAACTGTGAACCATAAATCAGGAACCATAAATCAGGAACATATGTACAGAGGTAGGTATATCGTCTGTCGCGTCACCAGATTTTAGCTCTCAGGGAAAGCTGAGAGCTAAAATCTTTTATGGTTTTTATATATGTATTTATTATGAATGTTTTTACTTTGTTTATACATTGCATAGGCCTTATTTGTGTTAAGCGATTAATACATTTGATAAATGAAAAAAATGAAAAATGTATAAGTAAAAAAATTAGCCAGTATAGGCACAAGTAGCCTCTATTCGCGTATTCCATATTTTAGGCAAGTAGAAAATACGTGTGTATTCACTTTCATGCACACTCATGCATGCATAAAAAAGGGGTTCTCTAGGGGCATTCCCCAACAGTTTCGTGCATGCTATATTAAAAGACACACATGAACATTACACCTGCTACTTATCTGGCGTAAGTGATGTTAAAGCTGTTCATTGTGTACTATTGACCAGGTGGGAGGTCTGGGTGAACTAAGGGGAGCTCAGGCTAAAGAACCAGGAGAGTCTAGATGACCCAGAGAAGTACTGGGTGAACTGGTGGACTAATTGGTAAAACTGGTCATTTCCTTGATGTGCGCATGTTTTAAAATTGGCCAGCTTATGCTCATCAATCCCGATATATGCAAGCAAGTCCTACTTTTGCATATAAAAAGTACGCGTGTATATTTTTTAAACAGGAAAAACATGCATGTTCAGTACATTAATATACGTTGCTTCAATGCATTGCGTATATTCATGTGTAAAATTAAATATGCATGTGTACTGAGGGGCAAAGGTATGCATATTTTATAAAATGCGCATATATAATACGCGTGGGTTCTAAAATCATATAGCAAAACTACCTGTGACAACGTACATGCAAATATGGTGCAGCGTGCATTTGTTTGAAAGTTATCCTTCAAATGCGTAGATTCAAACCCCAACCAGAGTCCACCTCGGAACACCACTGAAATGCGTGGACAAATACGTGTGCACCGTAGCAGGTGTGTGCAGGTAGTTTTTCCCGGGATAATTTTCAAAGCGAAAGGATTCACATACTTTCGCTTTGAAAATTAGTGTAAAGTAAAAACCAGCGGCAGACTTTACACTGACTGAAAATTACCCCCAAAGTATACACGTGTGGAAAAAATATTCAGGCAAAATTTATTAAACATGCTGTATGGCAGCTTTTAACCTTTTGCTCTGTGCCTTTTGAATGTAAAAATTCTTCTTTCTTGAAAATTGTCTTTCAAGTAATAAACATGTTGATGAGCTGAGGATTAAATGTGGCATGATTAATGTATGGTTTTCATTAATGTTTACTCTGTAAGTTGTTTGTAGAAAAAAAGTGTCTGTCATGAATATTTCATCCAGTGTAGACTAATAAAATCATTTAAAATGTGAAAACTTCTTTTGTAATACAGTCTATCAGACTGGTTGTGAAGTATCATATTTGATTCATTTTCATTAAATATTTAAACTTTCTCTGTCATTTTCTTTGGAGGGGAAAAAGATTGTAAAATGATTACAGGTTTTGCTGGATAACAGATTCCAATTATCTGCGATGTGGTTTTGGGGGTCAATGGTTAATTTAGCAACACAGGCAGACTCTATGTAACTATTGTTTAGTACTTATTACGGACTTTAGAATTATAAACCAGTTTCTGTGACCTTTTTGTGAATTACTGAATTTGTTCCATGAATACTGGATCAGGCTCCTAATCTTGCATGTGAATCTAACTGAATTCTTGTTTGTTTTTTTGTTTTTTTTTAATATTTTAGCACTTTCAGACCATGCTAAAGACCAAACTGAATGTCCTAACTCTTCGTAAAGAGCCACTTCCAACTGTCATCTTCCATGAGCCAGAAGCCATTGAGCTGTGCACTTCAACTCCATTAATGAAGCCTCGGATCCACAACGGATGCAAGGTACTTACTGTGCAAAATCAAGGGGCAAATCCAATGGCCCATCCATAGAAGTTATATCTGATTTAATCTCCATCATTGTGAGAACTTGTAACAACTTCCTAAGACTGATAAACATGAGCTAATGAAACTGTCTGGGGCAATAGAACTAATGACCTCATTCAGGAATATAAGGGTAAGATGAATAGGCAGCTCCATGTCCTAAGAGTATTGTGAACAATTCTGGTCGCCCCCATCTCAAAAAAGACATAGCAGACATAGAAAAGGTATAGAGAATGGTGATTGAAATGATAAAGGGGATGGAAAAGCTCCCTTATGGAGAAAGGCCAAACAGATTAGGGACTTTTAGCTTGAAGAAGAAACAATTCAGAGGGGATATGATTGAGGTTTATAAAATCATGAGTAGGGTGGAACGGGCCAATAGGGAACGATTATTTACCCTTTCAAATGACACTAGGACTAGGGTACACTCCACGAAGCTAGCAAACGGATTGTGATATGTTCCCTGTTTCTTAGCACAATGTCCATAACTGCCTCCATCGTGCGCTTTGTGTGGCTCTGATCTAGCAGCCACTGCCGCTGGAGGATTGTTGCGGGAGGCTGAGGGATGAGTTGTGGAGACAACAGGGCCTTTCTCCTGAGTCCATCAGTACAGCTGTCCCTCAATTTCTGCTTTTTCTGGGATTGGCCACTGATGCCTCGGGGTCAGCTGCTCAGCAGCAGCTTCAGTCTGCACCCTTCCTTCAACCTGACGCAGGAGTCGGGGATCTAGGCCACAGCCACCTGCAGGTGGAAGTGGAGTGGTCACAGCTCAGGCAGGACCTCTACTTCAAGCTGGTGGGCAGACTGGCCATCCTCAGCTGTGGCCACACTGTCCAGGTAGGAAATCAAAGGGGCACTGTACCCTGGAATAACATTACACCCTGGGAACAGCACACTGCTAATAACCCAGCATTATATACAGAGTTCAGGGCTACTCTTCCTGTTAGTTTTATACCAGTTCAGGAGGACTCTGTTCTGGGACCAGACAGCCCTACTAACCCTCAACCCACCTCACCTATTCCCCACCCAACACCAGAGCAGCACGAGTTTGGGCCCCCCACATCCTCTAACCAATGCAACACCTATTTCTTCCACTATATCCCCCCTGCCATCCTGTGTTCCCCCCCCATTCCTTAGGCTCATCCATCCACCAATCTGCCCAGGATGGCCACCCACTACCTAAACTAGTTTACTACTGACCAACTAAACGCCACTCATCTATCTACCACCCATCAACCACTAACTTAACTACCACCCATTTACCTAACGCCTCTCATGCACTCACCCAATGACCACCTACCCACTCACCTAACCACCACCCACTCTCACAACCCCCACCTACCTTCTTTACCTCCCAATAGTGAGTTGGAGGGGGGTGAGTGATGAGAGTCAGGAAGGTTGGGGGGAGATGGTGGATAGTTGGTCGTTGGGTGAGTGAGTGAATGAGAGGTGTTAGCTAAGTGGGTGGGGGATGAGTTGGTGGTTGGGGGAAGTGGTGTATAGGTGAGTGGGGGTCAGTTAGTTGGCAGTGAGTTAGCTTAGGTTGTGGGGGAAAGCCATCTTGGGCAGATGAATGGGTGGATGAGCTTAGGGAATGGTGGAATAGAGAGTAGTGGGGGGATATAGTGGAAGGAATATATAGTAGGTGAGTTAGAAGTTGTGGGGGCCCAGAATTGGGCTGCTTCAGTGTGAGGGGGGCCTCGGTATCAGAGCCCAGGGGTTTTGGACTAGAGTATCCTCAAATTGGGGATCCTGTATGCAGGGTCTCTAACGTTGGGACTCCAGGGTCGCTGGGTGGCTGGTTGATTCTTGAACTTCCTTTCAGATTCAGATAACTACTGGCATGACAGTGGTATGTGTTTGCCAAAGTAATATATGGAATGATTTAAAATAAGAGGGAAAAAGGAGCTGAAAAATTTATGAAATAATAGTAAAGTTACAGGCTACAGAAAATACAATATTGGGGCCAAGTGTCCGGTTTTATGCTGGCTCATATTGTCCCTGGTCAGATTTCATTTCTTGCCTGGCAGCATGATACCATGTATTTGGCTGCTCTATCTGCTGATTCCTGTTTCACCAGGATTATACAGGTTTTTTTCATGCGCTTTCTTTTGTGGGAAGTTTTTTGATTTTTTCTGTCAGCGTTGGGAAATGTGCATCTCAGATATTTTTGTATTTTGCACCACACAGAGGGAAATGCATTTCTTTTTCTATTTCTCTGGTGCTGCATTGCATAAGGAGTCTGTCTGGCTTCTTGGGGTTTTCGGCTCAGTTTTTGTCTGCTTAGTTCTTTTTCTAGTCTGTGATCACTTATTCCGTATTTTGGCATTTCTTATTTCTGTTTTTTTGCATTTGTGACCGAGGCATGGTATTTGGCCAGTGTGGATTTTCTCTGTAGGGATTTGTAATAGTTCAGCTTATTCTGTTTTACAATTTGCAGCTTCCAGTAGGGGGGTATATATATTGGTTTTCTTGGACATGTTGCAATATTTGCTTTCCTACCTTTCTGCAGTCTGGACTGACGTTTTTTTTGAGTTCCTGGCGTTAGTCTGATTTGGTATGGGAAGTCTGCTACATAGGTGTTGAATGTGATTTTTTTTTTTTGCCCCAGGGATTTGGTAGATCAGAGTTTACCTGGTGGTGGAGGGGGCTTATGTCGCTGCTGTTGAGATGACAGCAGAATTTGAATAATCTTTTTTTTGCATGATGAGTTGTAAGGGAAGGCATCCTGATTCTGCTCTGCACCCATTATTACTTCTGTGGATGTGGCGTATCTATTTGCAGAACTAGAGTGTGGGATTTCCATGGGCTTCTGCTCCAGTCTGTATGGGGTTGATCATAGGACCCAGACCTATATAAGACGATTGGTTGAATGATGCTATCAAATAATTTTAATTAGGGGGGAGGAGGGCGTTATTTCATATACGGCTCTTAAAGCTTTTTCTTGTAGTGACTTTATAGGCAATTTAAAACTGTCAGATGCACTTAGCCTAAAGCCAAAGTATGTATAGTCTAGTGTATGTTCATCTTCTTGTTTATTTAGGGAGAATTTGAATTTGTGTTGGAGATCTTTTGACCTTTTCTGGAAAATCATATTTCTTATTTTTTGTTTTCCAGGTTTACTTATAAGGGTCCATGACTTGCAAGTTTAGGTTCTCTTGTAGATCACCTGGACTGGGGGATAAAATATTCCTCATCTGCCAATGTGCAGGCAAAAAGTAAATGGAATTTAAACTTTACTTCTGTCCCCGAAAGGGAAGTTTCAGCATTAAAAGGGAAGTAGAAAAGTGCATTTCTTCCACTGTAGCAAATCTTACTAAAAATTGAATTCCATATGCAGCTCGTTGGCATGTAAGGGTGCTAGAATTTGCTGACTGACTTCGCTCAACACACACTTTTATGTGCTTAAAACCCTTATTGCATGCAAGTAATTTTAGCGCACAAAAAACGTGCACTAAACCTGAAGTGAAGCAGTGCGCTAAGCCTGGCAGATTGTATTACATCTCCCTAAAAGTGTCTGGCAGTGGGAGGGGGTTTGTGTTGCTGCTGCTGAGAGAACACCAAAATCTGAATACATTTCTTCTTGCATACTTACTTGTTAAGGGGGAAACATCTCAGCTCTGTTCTGCACAATTGCTGTGGAGGAATTTCTGTAGGTGTGGAGTGAGAATTAGAGGCCTTGAAGGTGCAGAGTCGGTATTGAGAATTCTGTTCCATCCTTATACACTCCAGACTTTATTGCCACGTAGAAGAATTGGTTGAACGACGCTAATAATTTCAATGATAGTTTTACTGGGTGGTGGAAACCAGCCAAGGAGTCTCTTTATGGCGCAAATGGCCCTTGGGACTTTTTCTTATAATATTTTTTATAGCCAATTTAAAGGCAGGGATCCATGTCATGAAGGTAGGTGTGACCTGTGTAAATGTCACTTTGTCTTGCTCCCTTCCATGCATATATTCCCCCCCTCCCCCCCCCCCCCCCCCCCTCAACTCTGCTGGTCACCTTACATTAGGCACCATTGTATGGAAAAGATAGGAGAATTAGATTCTGCATTTATTACAGCAGTGACCATTTAACAGAGAATATTTCCACTGCTGTAATAAATTATAGAAATCTTCTAACAGTTAATTCATACAGAATCCTTCCGACTTGTAGGAATTTATACCACAGAGTGCAATGCTTAGTCTACATCATTTGGTAACTGAATTTAATTAGGAATCAGCGATCTTAGGATACATGGCTCATTGCTATGTGTATCCTTAGTAACATTATTGCATGCTAAAATGACATAAAGGCTGGTAGCATTTTAGAGACTAACGGATACTGAAGCAGGTGCGGCAGGCTGTTGTCCTTGAAAGCTTCTGCCTCAATAAATCTGGTGGGCTATAAGGTGTACCTCTGTTGTTTTAAATATGCAATGCTTTACTAAGGCTGCTGGCACCTTATAAGACTAATTTACTGAGGCGGAGGCAGTGGACTGTTGGCCTTGAAAGCTTCTGCCTCAATAAATCTGTCACACTTTAAGGTACCACCAGCCTCTGTGTTTTTTGTTACTGGCAGACTAACAAGCTTTCTCCTCCTGGAAGCTCCGTTGTAGAAAAGTTAGATGAAACGTAATCTGAGATATGGCTAATCATTGCTTATTTTATCCGTGTATCTGACTGTATCTAAAATGTTCTGCTAGAATTTGTCTCTTCAATAATGCTCCCTGATGCATTCAGCGATGTGCAGATACATTTAAGGGACACTCCCTGCTACGTGTGGCAAACAATCTAGTCACAAAAGTATTGGCTTTTAATAAACATTAATAACTTGTTGATAAGAATGATTGATTGTATGAACTAATGGTAACATAACATAACTTGAATTTTTCCAAAACTGTTTTTTTTTTTTTTTAACACGATGTAAAAAATGACTGAAGGTCTATTGATCAAGAAAAGGATTTGACTTTGAAAAGTGATGCATAGTGAGTTTATATATTGCCATATGTCATCAGATGCCCCTATTTATAATACACAGCAAAACACAAATATGAACCAGTTCATGACTATGAATACAAATTAAGTGTTTGATTTATCATGGCTTATAATGAATCTTTGGATCGTGATACATATGGAGAATTAGACTGCCATTCCGTATCTTCACTATTCTGACCTAATGTATGCAGATTGTATTAATGTGGGCTTACTTGGGTGGTATAGTTGATGTGTACATTTTCATATTGTACTAGTTGCCACGAGCCTGCTGGCTTTGCTCATCAACCCCATCAGTGGTCTCTGAATTCCATGTTCGTGCCTAGATGGAAAATGCAAGGAGTGGCTGGGTAGGGCAGGGAGAGAGCTACAGAATTATCAACTCCACCCCTTCCTCCCCCCTCCCCCATGCTGCCAGCTGACTGTGCGTGGGCGTTATTTATTTAATTTTATATACCGACAATCGATCTGAGATATCACATCGATTTACATTCAGGTACTGCAGGTATTTCCCTATCCCCAGATGGCTTACAATCTAAGTTTTGTTAAGGGAACCACCCAAAAAAGAGAGAGTGATAATTGCATAACCATTTCAAAAAGCATGTTTTATGACTCCCCATGAGCTGGATGTGTGTATTATACGGTACATATAGAAAGTATTCAGACCCCCTTCACTTTTTCCACATTTTGCTACATCACAGTCTTATTCTAAAATGGATAAAATGCATTATTTTCCCCTCCTCAATCTACACACAATACCCATACACCTCCTCCCGACATGGTCACCATGTTTCGCCCCACAGGCTGCATCGGGAGAGACAGTAGATGGCGATTTAAACAACTTTTTTTATGCGATTTTTCTATTTTTCGGGAGTTCGTTCAGAGATAACTCATTTTAATAGAAAAATAGAGGAGGGGGTGTGTGCGCTCTTGAGCAGTGACCAAGATGGCTGCCTGATCCAGCTGCTCTTCAAGATCCTGCATTAGTTTGCCCATATTTTCTGCTATTGTATCTTTCAACCATCTTCTAACTGTGCCTCAACATGTCTGGTCCTAAATCGGGTAAGATCGACGCTGCCTTTGCAGCTGCTGCCAGTACAAAGCGACCCAAACCAGACCCACCTACTCTGGAGAAAACGGCCATGGAGAAAAACATGCTGTCTGCCGATTTTGGTTTTGACAGAGCTCTAGTAACTTAAAATTATGCTCTAAAGCAATATTGATTCCACAGCCGCGATCCAATCTGAGCTTTCGTCCCTCTCTTAAACAATTTGCGTCTCATGTTGCAAGATTAGAGGATGTTGAAACTCAGACTGCCTCACTACTCATGAAGACCGCCAGTATTCCACAACTGAGTTCCACTGTAGATCGATAGCAAGTGGAACTTGAAGACATGGCAAACCATAATCGTCGAAACAACGTGAGGCTACTGGGAGTCCCCTGAAGGATTAGAGGGATTGGATAAGCACATTTCTTTCTTTGCTAATTCCCACAATTACAGCTTAATCATCCATTTGAAATTGAGAGAGCCCACCGCATTCTGTCTTAAGTACTCCATTGTCCTGGAGTACTTAAGGTTTTAGCCGTAATCTTTAAGAAGGAACATGAAGACATGAGGACATATTAGATATTTATACTATGATCTCATCTTATTCTATTCCGTCTTAGTTAACCACCGGTTCTGCCAGTTTACAGTATTGCGTTTCTATAGTTTCTTCTCTTGTACTGCATTCCAATTGTAAACCGGAGTGAAGGCATCTAGCTAAACTTTGGTATATATGAAAACGATTAAATAAGTAAATAAAATAAGTTGACTTATAAAGAGCCACAAGTGGATTTAAAAAGGTTATTCCATCTCTCCTCTCAGAGAGCAGGCCCAGGTGACACGTCTGCCCTGGCTGGCTTTGAGGTGCCCTTTCCAGACTCTCAGCACTGCTCTTTGGCTAGCAGGAGCTGCTACAGTACTTACAACTGCCTTTCCTCCCTGGGCTTATGTGTCACAGCTGTAGCGTGCCCAAGAACTGCTGATGCCTTCAGGCAGACGGCTTGATCTGGTATACTGGGAAATGAGCCTGAGGACCAGGGAAGAGCTGAGTTTTTAATGAATACGTGCATTATTTAGTAAACAGAGCTTTCAAGTGTCTCTTCAACTGGATGAGATTCTGGAAATTTTCCTAGCCCTTGGGAATCCGGTACTCAGTGGAAATAAAAAAAATAAAAAAAAAAGAAACAGAATTTTTCCAGTTTATTTGACTCTATTCAGCATACTTTTTATGGAAATGGATAAACCAGAATTGCATCTTACTTGCCTATAATATTTCAGAAGTTATATTTACTGCTGACAGGTCAGAAGACCAGGTAGTCTAGGTCTCAGATGCACTAGTTGCAGATGTATAAAGCCTTCTATTCTAGACGAAGGCTCATCAAGGAGACCTACATGCCCCTTGGAGAGGACAAAGCAGGCGGTATACATATCCCATGTCTGTATGCTAAAGTGGATCCCGTGCAGCAGCTATTCTTTGTTTATTTTCTCTCCCAAAGAGGTCTGCAAACTATCTAGTATACTGACCATTTGATAGTCCCATATCCTTAACCAGAGTTACTGTGGGCACAGCGACTACTAGACCAGAGCTGGAACTTAAACATTGGTCCATGAATGTAATTTACAGCTCAGTTTATTGGCCTTTAAAGGCTGAATTCTTGTTTGAGTAGAAGAACTGAAGGAAGTTTTTAAAGATCTAAACCAGGGAAGTGGCAATTTTGTTTTGGAAAGTTGTGCATTGCAAGCCTATCGCATCCTTCCTGTGAGTTTTGAAAACAGACGCGGAGCTGGCATTGGTTGAGGGAATGGTGTGCCAGGAGGAAGGTCTTCACATGCAACCGTGTGGCATGCGTGTCGGGGAGGGTTATACTGATTCCTGGTCTCAACCCTTTCTTTTCTCTGGATATGGCTCAGTAAAATTCTCCTGGTTCTTGGATGGTTCCCATAATACTACAATTCGAGCCTGTGAATGGATTCTGATAAAGTGTCTCAGGCTATCCAACTAAAAACAGAAAAAGCTGATGATATAGGTTGAAAGTTTCCCTCTGAAGCTGCCTAGGCACCGTACGTACACCCCTGCTAGCAGGAAAACTTTAAGATAATTTTTGCCATAACTTTGGGGTTGTGGCACGCCTCTGAGAAACTGCTCTTGCTTTTCTGGCAGTGCTCAGCTAATTGTTGGGCTTAGACATGAGCTACATACTGAACGTTTATTTTTCTCCTCCAAAAGGGTATTGTATGGCGTTATATTTCAGTCTATCCATTTTTGAGCTGGCCGGGCTGAGGTGCTTCTGTAAGCAAAACTGACCTAGAATATTCTAATCGGTCAGTCATCCAGCAAGTAGCTCTAAATTGAGTTTCCAAAGATGAAATTGCAAGTTACATGAAAGATCAGGCCGTGGCTGTAAACTCTCTTTCTTGGAAGTCTTCAGAGAGTATGAGGTTTTTCAGGATTTTGACTTGTTCATTGCCTACATTTTAATAGGAAGTAAATTAATTTTGTGCTGTGTCTCAGTTACCTATTTTAACCATTATAACATACATTAGCTGTTAGCGAGGCGGCAGATAATTCCCCCCTCCCCCCCCCACCCCAGTGGTCTTAAGTCAGGATATTCCCGTAAGCAGGATCATCTGTGAAATATTTGCATAGCTGCAAATTACGTAGCCACAGACAAACATGCCGTTTAAAGAACTGAGTCCTAATGCTTCTTGCATTGCCTAAGATGTCTGGCTTTTGATCAAGCCATGAGAAGTTTCACGTGTCCTTCACGTGTCTTTGAGTAATGTCCTCCCTTTCCTAGCTTCTCTCCTGATAAAAGGAAACACTGGCTCACATCTTATACCGGGGGTGCATGGAAACATACTTCTCACGCCCCATCTTACAAGCTTTTGGCTTGTCCCTGCATAACCAAAGACGCTAGCAGTCCCTTAATTAAAAGTTTCACAAGTGTGGCTACGGGGGACGGAAATTTTCAGAAAGATTTTAGCTGGGTAAATAAGTATTTGGGGGTTGATTTTAAAAGGAGCGCCCGCATATTATAAAATCGATTGGCTGCGTGCAATTAAGGAACAGACTGGGAGGGAACTTCCCTATCCCCCTACCATACTTCCTCCCTCTTCCCCTCTCCTCCCCACCCCTTAAACCCTCCCTATCTACTATTTTTTTAGTTTGTTTTTGTTTTATTACTTGTTGCTCCCTCTGGAGCAGAAGAATGAAACATCGAAAACCAAACGGCCCATCCAGTCTGCCCAGCAAGCTTTCACACTTATTTTTTCATACTTAGCTGTTACTCTTGGCCCTTATAAGTAACTTTTTGGTTCTATTTCCCTTCCACCCCCGCTATCAATATAGATAGCAGTGCTGGTGCTGCATCTAAGCGAAGTATCTCTCTAATTGTTTAGGGGTAGTAACCACCGTTATAAGCAAGCTACTCCCATGCTTGTTTACCCAGCCTGTGCAATTTAGTCCTTATTGGTTGAATAGAAATCCTCTTTTCTTCATTCCCCCCTGCCGTTGAAGCAGTGAGCTGCGCTGGATATGTATTCCAAGTGAAGCATCAGGCTTAATTGAGTCTGGGTAGTAACGCTGTAACAAGCAAGCTTCTCCCTGCATTTTTGTGGATGCAAATCCTTTTTTCCACATTTCCTCTTGCCGTTGAAGCATAGAGCAATGTTGGTGTCGCATTAACTGTGTGTATGTTTATTGAATAAGGATATTAATCTCCAGGTAGTAGCCGTCATTCCCGCAAGCCACCCCCATGCCTCTTCTCTTCATTCACATCCTCTAGACTTTATGGATCCACAGTGTTTATCCCACGCCCCTTTGAAATCCTTCACAGTTTTGGTCTTCACCACTTCCTCTGGAAGGCGTTCCAGGCATCCACCACCCTCTCTGTGAAGAAATACTTCCTGACATTGGTTCTGAGTCTTCCTCCCTGGAGCTTCAAATTGTGACCCCTGGTTCTGCTGATTTTTTTTACGACAGAAAAGGTTTGTTGTTGTCTTTGGATCATTAAAACCTTTCAAGTATCTGAAAGTCTGTATCATATCACCTCTTCTCCTCCTTTCCTCCAGGATGTACATATTTAGATTCTTCAATCTCTCCTCATAAGTCATTTGATGAAGACTATCCACCTTTTTGGTCGCCCTTCTCTGGACCGCCTCCATCTTGTCTCTGTCTCTTTGGAGATACGGTCTCCAGAACTGAACACAGTACTCCAGGTGAGGCCTCACCAAGGACCTGTACAAGGGGATAATCACTTCCCTTTTCTTACTTGATATTCCTCTCTCTATGCAGCCCAGCATTCTTCTGGCTTTAGCTATCGCCTTATCACATTGTTTCGCCTTCAGATCATTAGACACTATCACCCCAAGGTCTCTCTCCTGCTCTGTGCACATCAGCCTTTCTCCCCCCATCGAATATTCATTCGGATTTCCACTCTCCATGTGCATGACTCTGCACTTCTTGGCATTGAATCTCAGCTGCCATATCTTCGACCATTCTTCCAGCTTCCTTAAATCCCGTCTCATTCTCTCCACGCCTTCCAGCGTGTTCACTCTGCAGATCTTAGTGTCATCCGCAAAAAGACAAACCTTACTTTCTATCCCTTTCGCAATGTCGCTCACAAAGATATTGAACAGGACCGATCCCAACACTGATCCTTGCGGTACACCACTTAAAACCGCTGTCTCTTCAGAGAGAGTTCCATTTACCATCACACATTGTCTTCTGTCCATCAACCAGTTTGCAATCCAGGCCACCAGCCCGGCACTCACTCCTAAGCTTCTCATTTTATTCACCAGTCTCCTGTGCGGGACTGTATCAAAAGCTTTGCTGAAATCCAAGTAGATGACATTGAGTGCTCTTCCTTGATCCAATTCCTTGGTTACCCAGTCAAAAAAGTCAATCAGATTTGTCTGACAGGATCTTCCCCTGGTGAATCCATGCTGCCTCTGGTCCAGCAATTCTCCCGACTGTAGATAGTTCACTATTCCTTCTTTTAACAGTGACTCCATTACTTTTCCCACCACTGAGGTGAGGCTAACCGGTCTGTAGTTACCAGCCTCTTCTCTGTTCCCACTCTTGTGAAGCGGGACCACCACCGCTCTTCTCCAATCACTCGGCTGTCCTGGCCCGCCCACCACTTCGGAGAGGCCGGTGCTTGTGCGCGTACCGGGCCTTTTAAAATCCGGCCTTTATTGAGCGAATGTGGCTAAAAGGACTTAGTTGTGGCTAAAAGGACTTAGTTGTATGTACTTTTATACAGGTCTGCGCTGACCGTTTGGGGTTGTCACTATAGAAGGCCCTGGGCTGCAGCCCTTTGAGCTAGGATTGGACAGGTAGTGAAGGGGAGGGAGGTGCACTATTTGGAACGGCTCCTCCACTGAGGTTGCTGAAACGGCAGCCCCCAGCTGCTGTCCATAAAAGCCGCCTGCAACAAGCCCGGTGTGGCATTTGGGGTAGGAGTTTGAGAGAGCAGGAGTTTGTTCCCCTGCTTGAGTACTGGGTTTTACAGCCTGGGCCAATACTTTAGTGGGAAGGGGACCAGTGCCTACCCGGGCGCTAGTTCCATATTTTGGTTGGAGACATCGGGTGGGGGGGGGGGTTTGCCCCTTTTGAGGTTTCCTTCTTGTGAGAGCCCTGGTACCCCAGGCTGGAGGACTTCAGGGAACCCCCAACAGTTCTATTTATTTATTTTATTAAAAAACATGTTGTATCCCGACACTTCCTGTATAGTAGTCCAGGGCAGGTTTCGAAGTCTTAATGTGGACAAAATGATAACAGGGGTTAGATCAGGGAGTGAGGAAATGCCAGTGTTCTCCAGGTCTCACAGAGGGGGGCCGGCCCAGAGGTTGGACCGCTGCGGGAGGAGCCCTGAGGTTTTTCACCATTTCTGTTGAGATTTTTTTTTTTTTTTTTTGCGGAGTTCCCAGGAGGAAGTTTGTGGCCACCCTTCCTTCCTTCCTGAAGAGGGGAACCTCTTGTAGAGAGATGCTCCGTTCTCTGCTACCCAACATTTCCCTAAGGGAGACCTGAATTTGTCGACTGAAGAAAGCTGTGAGTACGACCTAAAACTTTACTTTGAGGCTCCCCCCCCCCCCCCCCCCCAATTCTGGTGTTTTCACTCCGGGAGAGAGAAACTTTGGCAAAGGCTGAGTTTTAACATTTTTTCCACCAGTTCTGAAAGGGGATTTGGCTGCCCAGCAAAGGACACTCCTGTCCACTTTTCCAGGCCCCGGAGGGTGAGAGTTCCCCCTGGCCCTGACCTTGAGAGACATTTGCACTGAGAAATTGAAGAATTGTGCCATGTCTAACATTTTAAGGATCCTAACAGTACAGATTTCATTTGGACACTCACTCTGAGCCTCCGGTGTATTTTGCTGACAGTCGTATCGTTTAAAGAGAGCTGTTACCCAACTGAAACAACCAGAGTGTCACCCATGCCATCTTGGGTCTTGGAGGGTTTATTCCTACCCCCTCACCCACCATTAGAAAAGAACCCTGTCCTGTCCTGTAGCCTGGGACTGTGTTGGCGTGGGAGAAAGGTAAAGGATTGGCCCTGGGACCCTCGTGTGCCCCTGTCCTCCTGGCCCCTAAGCTGGACGGGGAGTAGGGACATTTAAAGAGAGGCATTCCCTCGGGATGTTTTAGGTTGAGGGAGTTAAAGAGCACCCATGCAAGTGATTTTTAACCGGATGCGTGCTACTTTCTCTCCCCTCCCCCCAGCTTGGCTATGCACGCTGAATTATGTGGACTCTTTAGCACATGGAAATTTTTGGCGGCTGCTGATTTTTTTTTAAAAGGGAGCAACCTTTGAAAATTTGTCTAAAGTACACATACTTAAAAGCTCCTGAGTAGTTTGCAACTCCACGGGCTATTTGAAAAATCCCCCTTCTCGGCCTCCCCTTCCCCCCCAAAAAGCATGATCCAATTGACTCTGCATGCGGTTTAAATTGACTTTGTCTTGTTCTGCACATAATAAGGAGAGGGAGTGGCTTGGTGCTAATGAGCTGGAAACCCTGGGGAGATCAAATCCTGCTTTGCCCACTGATACTCCTTGTGGCCTTGGGAAGCCCCTTTGTTTCCTGTTGCCTCAGTGTAGCCCCTTAAAGGTGAAGTTTAAAAGAGCTGAGTGCGCAGAAATGAGCGCCACAAGTAGCGGTTATTCACGTAAGTGCTATTGTATAAACCTCAAACATACACGTGCAAGTAATGATGTGTGAATAAATTTGCTTGTATAAAAAAAAAAAAAGGGGGGAGGGCAGGCCAGGGGTGATCCAGAGCGGGGTCAATATTTATGCATATAAGGTAGGGAGGAGTGCAGGCTGAAGACTGTGTGTGTCTGTGTGTGTGTGTGTCTGTGTGTGTGTGGGGGGGGGGGGCGGTGTCGATGACCTAGAGATACACTGGGCAAATCTGTTGGACTAATTGATAAAACTGGTAATTTCCTTCATGTGTGGATGATATACAATTTGATAAGTCGCTACAGTGCTACTTAGCTGGATATTTGCTGCCACTTAGCCTGATAACTAAAATACATGCTGCGTATTCTTTTGATACGTGAACATGTTGGGTAGATTTACGTGTATTTTATTTAGTGAGCTTGCATTTGCATGCATGATATAAAATGTGTGTGCATGCGCACGTGCGTCCATATAGCCTTGTATATGGGCATGTCGTACGTGTTTTAAAGTTATCCTCTTTGACTGTAAAGTATTTGGGGCAAAGACTTAAAACTTTTCTGTATACAAGGTATTCTAAATTGCCTTAATGTAAAGTGCTATATAGATGACTAAATAAAAAAAGAAATGTTCTATGTGGCTATGAGAAAATTGGGAGTCAACAGCAGAACAACTTTGTTTAACCATAACTGAGATAAGGCACGCTGATTGGAAATACTTCAGCTTCTTTCACTCTGATTTAAAAATGAACTTTACTAACAAATAATGAGGTTCATATTGAGCGATGTGGTGAATGGGAAGTTAACCTGTTAGAAATTGCGGCTTGCCGGAATGTCCCACATGTCACTGTACTCATCCCAATACCGCCAGAAACCAGAGCGGCATGAATGCCGCCGTGCATGTGCACCCAATCGTGTGCTAGTTAAAGAGCCTGTGCCCGCAGTGCCCATTGATAACATCGGCACTTCAACCCTATTTAAGGGCCTCCTGGACTTCTCTTCCTTGTCTCAGCAATGGGTCTCCTGAATTCCTATGCAATGTGTGTTGCTTCTTCTGCTTCATCTCTGCAGCCCTGCCTTGTCTTCCAGCCCAGTCTCATCCACCCTTGTCCAGCCTTGCCTTGTCCTGTCTTCTAGTCCAGCCTCGAGCAACCTGGACCTAGTCCAGCCTCGACCTGCCTCGCCTTCCGGTCCAGTCTGTCCATCTTGTTGGCTTTGTTGTCTCTTCCAGTGTCTTCAGTGTGTCCATGTCCCCCCTTCAGCTTGATGCTCTGCCACCTGGACCTGACTATTCTCAACTGCCGCCTGTCCCAACCTCTGACTCTGTTAAGCCTGTGGCCTACTCCAACTCTGGTGATTCTTGCCTTGTATTCTGACCTAGGGCCCCGCCTAAGTCCTGGCCTCCAGAGCCCAAGTGCTCAAACCCAAGGGGGAGGTGGCTGGTATAGGTCCAGGCTGGCTTGTTATGGTCTGTTTGCTAGCTGCTGGCATAGGCCTTGGGAGTCGCCCTCGAGGCTGCGTCAACTAGACTGCAGCACTAACAGCTCACACATCCTCTGTCCCTTACAGCCAAGTTAACTTAACAATGTAACTTTAACCTGGAATATTTAATGAGACTTAACCCGACAAGTCTGTCGAATATATCTGATAACATGACCTGGGTAACCTTAGGACAGTCATCCACACCACCAGCTTGTATCTGGGTAACACTCAGTATCGGCAGTATCTGGCTAAAGTCATCTCTAGAATCCCCCCCCAATCCAGTCTCTCTTTATGTGACTAAATTTTACTTGGTTACAGTTTTGTCAGTTGGCAGGGCTGGGAATTGAAAGCTTGGGGTTTGTCCAGATAACCCCAAAAAGTAACCTGGACAAACCCTCTTAATATCAGCCTCTGTGTATTATGAAAAGAGGAGATGATTGTAATCCCGTTGTCTGTAATTTCAAAGAGAAGCAAAATACCTTATTTCACGTTTGTCATTATAATTGAATGATAGCCACAAACATTTTTCTCCACTATATACTAATACTATTGCTTTATTTAATGCTTATGTTTTTCCTATGTATTTCCTTGATCTAAAGGATTTATCATCAGATATCATTAACATTCATAGTTGGTTTTTGACTGAATTTCAGAAAATAGTTGGAATTTCCAGCAAATGGATTACAAAAGTAGAATGGCATACACCTCTGTTTTAAAAGAATTCCTTCATGGAGGTTGAGTTCAGTACTGCTCTGCCACTGAGAAACGGATTTTAGTTTTTGGAGGATTAATATATACGAACCCTGCAATCAAAATCCATTTCTTGAATGTGAAGGTTGCCCTATCTCCTCAGTCGCTAATGCTCTTCATTTTTGTTTCTGCTCATCAGCACTGCTGATGATTAACAAGTAAAATGGTTCAACGAAAGGCCATCTATGTAGGAACTCTTAGTCTGACCATTCCAATTCAGTAGAGGAGGTGAAAGAGGAATAAAAAATTAGTCTTTGCCGGTCTGGGAAACAATGATGTAAAATTAGTTATCACTAACCAGCCTCTGACATCCAGCTTTCTATACTAAATAATCATATTTATTTATTTATTTATTTGTTTGTTTGTTTATTTAAAGTTTTTATATACCGGCATTCATGATACAATCACATCATGCTGGTTTACAGTTGAACAAGGGGTGCAAAACACATTAAAACGGGAACCTGTGTATAGGAAATTGCAGTTACAATGAACAAGGATGATCGAACTGGGAGAAGAGAGAAATACAGTAGTAATTTAACATCATGTAGAGTTATTTACAAAGAACTGTTGTGGCTGCATTATAGATGTTGATGAGGTGGAAATTAGGAGGGGTCCGGAAAAGCTTGTTTAAACAGCCAAGTCTTAAGTCTTTTTCGGAATGTTGGGAGGCAAGGCTCCTGTCGGAGATTCGGTGGGATGGAATTCCAGAGTGATGGTCCAGCTGTGGAGAAGGCCCGTTCTCTTAAAGTTATATGCCGAGTGGATTTAGTATGAGGTACCTGGAGGGATCCTCTGTATGCCTTAATGAAGAATTTACCAGCTGGTTATGGCCTCTTATTTCGTTTTTTTTTACTCATTTTGCTGTAGCATTTAATAAGAAAATTGCAAGTTAATATAATTTACTGGACAGTATGAATTGCCTGTGAATCCTTTTGAATACATTTGACTTTGATATCAATGAAGATGTATAATTATGACTAGAATATGTATTCTCCGTGATGTTGAACTAGAAGAGTGAACATTAACACAAAGCATATGTCCGTTGACCATGAATATGAATGCTAATACTGTAAACCGTTGTGATTTTTTGGAACGACAGTATATAAAATGCCTAAATAAATTAGGTAGTAGTACTGTATTTTGTGGGTTTTTTTTTTCTTTTACTGGACTTTAATGTAGATACATCGTGGAGTCACTGCATGTGAGAGATTTATTAGCAGGAATTATTGCAGCCTCCCTCTCCCCATTTTTCTGGTAATGCTAAGGCATCAGTCACACAATTTTGCTTCCTCCCGTTGCATCATGGGAAATGACACCTCCCCCCCCCCCCCCCCCCCCAGTAATGCCAGCCTCTCTTCTTTCTCCTCTGTCATCTCCATTGCTGCTTGTGGTTCCAGGTAAGAGGATCCAAATTGCTGTGGAGAAGGAATGGGAGGGGAGGGGGAGGTGACAGGAAAAGATGATGTCTGTAGGTATGGGGAGAGAGGTCCGAACTGTTCCTGCTGGCCGAGAGAGAGAGGACCAGCGATTGGTGTGGAGAGGAGCTGAGCACTATGGTGGCATCAGCTGCAGTTAGTGCGGGAGGCGATGTTGGATGAAAGGGAGGGTGTGTGATATCACAGCGAGATCAAGGAAAGGGTAGGAGGGCTGAGAGAGACAGAGATGTTGGAGGGGGGGGGGGGGGGAGAGATGGGATGATAAGAGAAGTTGGAGAAGTGAGAGGAGCCATTGGTGAAAGACCAAGTCAGAGAGAAGAGAAGACTGGTAAAGGCAGTGGTGATTTTCCATCAGGTTCCGGGCCTGGAAACTTTCTGAATTTGCTTCTTTTTCTCCATTGCAGCTGTTATGGAAAGTGAAGGCTGCGGTTTGTTTCTGATCTGTTAGCTTTTTTTTTATTTGTTATTCAGAAAATCATCACAGGGTAAAAAGAGTAATGAAGAGTACAAAATGTGGAGGGGGAAGGAAGAATGGACAGATGAGTTGAAAAGAAAAGAGAGTCCTTTGTGAGGCGATGGAAAGAGCAAAGGAAGTTAGAGAGAGAGAAGAAAAAATGAATCTGCTCTGAGTAGAAAAATAAAAAAACCAAAACCTAAAGTGGTTTCTACACACGAAAGATTGGAGGAATGTTGTACATTTAAATCGAAATGTGGGATTTGCATTTGCGACTCTGTGCAAATATGTCCCTTCTGCCTCAGGAAACCAGGCAATAATGCTGTTGACTTGCACTTATTAAGCGAGCTGCCACAAATAGTGTGACTGAAGGTACAAAGAAGTTGCTGGAGAGTTGTAATTAGAAGAGACACCGAGACATGAAAAGAGGAAGAAAATAAGTAGCATTAGTATGTAAAATCATGCAGTCTACAAAGAAACCATCCACCCAGGGCCATGGGGAGCGTCAGCGAGGCTAAGGGAAGGACATTTCTTCTCATGGTAGAGGGAATTTTAAAATTACTTTTGTTTATTTATTTATTTTTTGGTTTCTGCCATTTTTAGCTTTGTATGTGGAAAGCTCTAATTTGAAGTCTCATTTGTTAATAGATACTTATTATGTGCAGTAAACTCGATTAAGCCTTTAGGCATAACAAAAGCCATGCGGCAATCACAGCAGCATAGGCTTGCAGTAGGGAGAATGAACATTTATGGTCTCTAATTGAAGAGTTACTGTTGCAAATTAGAATCAAGAGAAATCAAAGCAAACTGTGTTGTTTGGTTTTGTTGTTGTTTTTTTTTTTTTTTAATCAGATACAAGGAGAATTAGGAAGCGTATCTCCGCCTCCGTCTGCTCCCATGCAAATATCCAGACTTTGTCCTCAGGAAGGTCGTTCTTTCCGAACTGAAGGAAACAAAATTGAGGTACCTATCCTGCCCCTAAAACTGTCTTTATCTTCTCTGAATTCCTAGCTCCCAGCTGCCAACCTGGCAATCAAAATGCCATCGCCTGAGGTTCCCTGGAAGCTGTTGGTGGAGGCTCAACAGCAATTGATTGTGAATTTTGTTATTAGCAAAAGCTACGAAAACGTTATCACTGTATCCTATTTTCATGCCGCAGTTAACACAAAACACCTTTTCTTTACGCTCCCAGCCTGGCCAGCGAGTCATTACGTCTTGCATAACGCAGGAGTTTCAGGGACCACGCAACACCACAGGGACTTTATTATCCCCCGACTTGTGAAATGCTAAAAAAAATAAATAAATAAATTCTTATTGATTTATAAAGGAACCAGGAATAATGTTGCACGTGAGACATTCTACCAGGTATGCAAACCCTGGCGAAAACTGTCACTTTGATCATGTGCGTATACAAACAGTTCCCTAATGTAGCTAAAATTAACGAACGAGGTATTATAATATTGTTCTCTTCTGCTGCTCTGTATACATGTAGTGCTCCGTGTTTGCGTTATGCGTTGCGAAAGGGGCCTACGGCAGGAAAGTGCCGTTTAAATGCTACGCTACAATTCGTTTCGTGATTTGAATGTGTGTGTGTGTGTGTGTGTGTGTGTGTGTGTGTGAAAATACATTTTCTGCTGTTTGAAGGGGTTTATTTTTTTTCTTTTATTACCAAGACAACTGTTGCTTACTAGAATTAAAAAAAAAATCATGAACTGGAGACTCCTTTCTTGAGAGAGAGGGTCTTGGGCGCTGAGAAGAGTGGCTGCATTTTCCTAAGAGCGCGCGCGCCTCAGACTAGCAGTCGCGTGCAGCGTTTCCTCCTGATCACGTGACTTGGCCCGCTCTGCAATAACCGAGGCTCATCTGTGTAAGGTCTAACAGCTTCTGACGGCAACACATTAAAACAAAATTGGAATTTATTATCCTGCGTTCGCTAAGCAGATGCTGCGTTTTTTTTCCTATCAATCATTTCATTATGATGTGTCCTTGAAAGACGTTTCCATCTTTGTTTGATCGCTTAAGTCTCAGAACGAGTCTGCGAGTCTGTTCTGTGAGCGATACCTTGGCTGGCTACTATGGTTACAGAAGCACCTTGGGCAGGGAGAGCCTTTTTACAATAATTCATGCAGAGAATAGAAAGTTGTGACAACAACAAAAAAAACAAACCAAAAAACATCCTTCATCTTCTGCACTTAGTAATGTTTTAATGTGACAAATGCAACTTCTGTTTTCGTATCTGTTTATGCATCTTGCACCAGAGATACAGTCCGATTTAAAACTACTGAGAATTTAACCCTTACGTTTTTCACCAGAAACCTAATAGTGTCCGCCTAAGCTTTACTGTCAGGAGGTGCCGGTGCTGCCAGGCCCGCCACCGCTCCCTTGGACTCCTGTGGTGCCACAGGACATCTCACTGAACACTCTCCTCCCCCAGCCGTTCCTCGAAATATTCCTCCATTGGTTTCTCCTCTAAGCTTTCCCCTCCGTCGCCACCCGTCTCTCCTTTCGGCTTTCCCCGTCTGCCCTGCCTGCCTCCCCTTCGCCATTTACATCTTCTGCTCCATCTGTTCCCCCCTGCACTCTGTCTGCAGTGCTCTGCTGATGCCTTTTCCCTCTGCTTTTTGGGTGTCTGTGAGAGGAATTCTGGAGAGCGGCTGTATCCTTAAGTAAACAGCATATGTGGAACTGAATCACAGTGAATTTTTGGCTCCTTGCCCTTTCTGGATCAGTTCGTTTTGCACTTAATTCATTTGAGCAATACTGAGTTCATACAATAGTAATGGTAAATTGAAACACAAACATCAAAAATGAAAGTCATTAATTTCACTAGGCCGATGGGGTGCTCTTGAAATGTTTTTGGCAAAGAATTGGAGGTGTGAGAGTTTGAAGCCTATTTTCATGCGAGCCCTGTTTTGCTGCACGGTTGCCCGGGTAGGGTGAGTTGGTGCTCTCCTGATTGATGGTGACATGTTCGCTCTTCTGGGACCAGTGCTGTTTAAACGGGGCGCGTGCAGGAAGCACAGGGAGATCTGGTGGTTGTGCTGTATCGCATACGGCAGAGCAGAATGATTCATTTTTCCATGTTAAAAAACCCATCTTTGTATTTCATTTCATTTGCAGTAAAAACAAAACATGAGGGTATTGATGGAGAGCTGTTACAGAAACGTCTCTGAAATTCCGCAGCGTACTTCCACTTCTGCATCGGGGTGTGTGTGTGTGTGTGAGAGAGAGAGCACGTTGGGGGCCCGGCAGAGGCAGAATGCAGGAGCTACTCTGAGAAGCATTGGTCAGTTTACTGAACAGGACTTTTGGCACTGTGTCCTTTTTGATCAAGAACTGAAAAGATAATTCATAACGATCGAGGGCAAATGCATTGCTTAGTACTGCATTTATACCAAGAGAGCAGCTCTTCCAAATGTTTTACATAAGAAAATATAATAAAACACACCGCATACAGAAACATAAAATATATGATGAAAGATCAAGGCTATGAGGCCTATCTACTCTGTCCAGTTTTATTCTTTAGTGCTAAACCCTCCATTCCTCCCCAAATCAGACTGAAGCAGTTGCTGCTATGTTGAGCTTGCTGAAATATTTTTATGGAAAAGAAATGCTATTGCCAGCAGGTTAGTCCACAGATGCCCAGAAATAAATATCCAAACCTTCTGGTAGGTGATGCTTGCTGGATTTGGAAATAGCTTTCATTAGGGATGTGCAGCAGGGATGGATTCATCTCATTCGGTATTCGTATTTGTCGGGACCCAAATCCGTTGCATGCGTTCTCGGGGGACCCCAATCCGTTCATTAGTTACATATGTATTTGTTTCCCAAAAAACCCCCCATCCCAACCCTTTAAATTTAATTAACTACAACCCCCTACCCTCCTGACCCCCCAAGACTTGCCAAAAGTCCCTGGTGGTCCAGCGGGGGTCCTGGAGCGATCTCCTGCATTCGGGCCGTCGGCTGCCGGTATTCAAAATGGCGCCAATAGCCTTTGCCCTTACTATGTCACAGGGGCTACCGGTGCCATTGGTCGGCCCCTGTCACATGGTAGGAGCAATGGACGGCCGGCGCCATCTTGTGCTCCTACCATGTGACAGGGGCCGACCAATGGCACCGGTAGCCCCTGTGACATACTGGCAGCCGACGGCCCGAGTGCAGGAGATCGCTCCAGGACCCCCGCTGGACCACCAGGGACTTTTGGCAAGTCTTGGGGGGGGTCAGGAGGGTGGGGGTTTATTCGTGATACATTGTATTTGTGGGGGTTCACCATACTTTTCGTGACCCCCACGAATACAACGAATATGGCAAATACGTTGCGGATTGCCAATACGTTGCAAACGAATGCACACCCCTAGCTTTCATCTGGTCAGTACCAAATGAGCTAAGGATGATGTCAGAACATACAAGCAGATTGTAAGTGGGCTGCTTGTACTCATGTTGGGTCTGCAAAGTTATAAAGAGCTATAACATGAATGGATTAATTGGAGCAATTGGAAATGGGCAAGGAACATTTAAGTCTGTTTACATGTAAAAAAAAAAGTACAGGAGCGAGAGAGTAATTTTCTCTTTATCCCATATATGTTTTACACTTATATACTGTAACTGTGCATGCAAGGAGGTCTACTCTCCTGCACTGAAATTTCGTCATTAGACATGACAAATACCCTGTTATACCAGAAACAAATCTCATATTGAGGCCAACTTTTTGATTAATTAAAATAATCATCATTATTTAAACAATCTCTAGAGCAAAGAGAGGGGGATTCTTGATATATAAATTTGCATATTTTTTTGTACTTTCAAAGGACACATTAAAAAAAAAAACTATTTGAAGTTCTGTTGTGTGACTGTATTAGGAATAAACTGCTGCCTTGCCTAGATGGGAAAAGGTTCATCGCGTTTTCTCCTTTGAGAGCTGTTTCTAAACTAATGCTTGCCACAGATGGATGACAACTGTTCCAATTATAAAACATGATTGAGGCTCCCACGGTTGGTGAGTGGCAGCTTCTGTTGGCCTTGACTCAGAGCTCCAGAAATGTTCTTGACGTTTTGGGTCATCTGTGGCTGTGCTGGCTTTTTCCTCGGACCTGGTGGATCTTTTGTCATTGGAGCGATCGCTGACTTTTGGTTGCTGCATCTGGCTGCGGTGGTTTTGGCATGCCGGAGTCGGGTTGGTCTGGGAGGGCGGTGTTACCTGTTTCTGGATGCTTCTGGCCGGAGGGTGGCAAGTACTTAATCCTTCATTGGACCTTGTCCTGGGGAGTGTTGTTGAAGGCAACCTTTTCATTTTTTTTTTTTTTTTTTTGAAAGCCTAGGTGTACTGTCTGCTCCTGGGCTGGAGTCTGAAGCTTGTTTCCTGTGATGAGTTTTTATGGGTGGTACATGAGCTCTTTGGCCCCTGACAGCCTGGGGAAGGGCTGCTTTAACCCTGTGAGCTGAGCTAAGGCTGTGGGAGATGCCGCAGAGGGCTGAGAGCCTGCTGTGAGGTTAAGCCTCCTGAGAACAAAAGTCATCCGTGCCTAAATTCCCAGTCGTCATTCCTGCTTCGAATTAGGATACCCATGATGAAGATGCATGAGAGATATTTGCATACAGTGGAAGCACTGCATATTCATGGTGGATATCCTGAAAACCCAGACCAGTCTGTTGGCCCTTAAGGACTGGAATTGGCCACCACTGACAATCAGATCAACATCCATCAGACATGGAGATAATCTCTCAACTTAAAGAGGATGTCTCTAGTGAAGTTTGGCGCTCTTATTTTTTTTTTTTCTTTTATAGTTCAGAAACTTATCCAAATCTCTACAGATTTAAATTTTCAAAGTGTATTGAAAAGCCATTTATGTGGGTCTATTGTGACTTACGTTCCTAAATTTGAAAATGACCTTCTCTGAAGATGATTAAAAGTACACACATTGTGGATATAATGATGACTGCTTATGCTTTATTGAAACTATTAGTGCTGTGGTATTGACAGAAAACTGAAAATAATTTATACCCATTAGCATCCAAAACATGTCCTACCCAGTTATTTATAAGGTCATTGCACACGCCTTTAAACAAATCATTAAATGTGTGCCATCCTGTGGTGATTCTCTTAGTTGGTAGACCTATTAATTAAAGAATTAGAGTAGGTTTTAGAAAAATCCTCTCTCTGTGTCACACCCTAAAGTAGAATGTTTGTTTATTCTGTAGGAGTTGATGGTGATATGAATGTTGTAAGTAACGTTTTTCTTTCGGTGGATTTCCTCCTATGTGTCCTGTCCTAAAGGAGGGAACAGTGTGCATAATTTTGCTCAACTGACAGCCCAGCTATAGCCTCAGGATGAAGGTGCCATAGAAACTATATTTTCACTAACCCTTTGACGCTTTCTCCAGTGTGGATTTTTTTTTCTAAGTTTCTATATGTGCAAATTCCCGTTAGTATCCATTAATGCGTCATGTCCAAAGGTTCTTATGCCAGTGAAAAGGTGTACTGTTTAGTTCATATAACCCTGACTAGGGTCATCAGGTAATGTGCTAGAGATTCCTGGAGGGTTCCAGCTCTCCAGGGCCAGTAAGGTGTGTGCTTAGAGGGTTTCTGCTCTCTTAGATGTCATTTAAAGGATAGAGAGTTCTGCTTCTGAGAGCTCATGCAAACCGCAGGGCTTGTGTGCTTTGCGCTCATCCTTCCTTTTAGAGGATGGTAATTTATAGAGGAATATGAGAATTTAGTGCTAGAGAAAGATAATATAATGGTGTAGACAAGGTAGTAATAATAGGAGGTACATGCCTTCTAAGGTTGGGGGGGGGGGGGGTGGTTATTGAAGAAAGGTTATTTAAGGTGCTATCTTGACATCTTGGGAGGAATGAAAAAGAGGTTTGAGTGTGTAGGGGCTCCTGACATAGAAGTATTGCTTAAGCTTTGAAATCTAACAAGGATTGCTACATCCAGCCAGAAGGAAGAACCTGAAAGCCAAAGGGTATCATCCTTGCTGGAGATGCTGCAGGAAAGATGTTTTGGACCATGTTGCCCTAAATGCTAGGGATGTGCATTTGTTTAAAACAAATGTGTAAAATGTGATAAATAAGGCCAATTCATCTCAATTGTGGTGCCCTAAAAACAAATCAGGTGTTCCCGAATGAAACAAACCTTATTTATTGCATTCGTTTTAAATAAATGCATCGGGCCTACACCTAGGCTTGAAGCCGGGGCCTCGCTTAGGGCACTGGCCAAGGCCCAAAGCATGGGCTGCAATCTAAGTCTGAACGTGAGGCTGGAATCTCTGCCTAGGCCTGGGCCAATGCCGGGGCCTCAGCCGATACTCCAGAAAAATTAAAATGGTCCTTTGGGTATATGACAAAGGCCAGGTCCCGAGGCCTGAGGGCCCGTCAGCACAGCCTGGTGCAATGGCCGGGTCTTGATGTCGGGGCCTTGACCTAGACCAGGCCCGACCCTGGGGCCAAGCCCAAAGGCTAGTTCCAATGTCTGTGCCTTGGCTTAGGCCAGGGTCCTTGCCCAATGCCGGGGCCTTGTCCTGAACCAAAGCCCGATGCCGGGACACAACCCAAAGACCAGGTCCTGATGCCAGGGTCTCAGCCTAGGCCTGATGCCGGGACTTGATCTGGAGGTCAGGTCTCAATGCTGGGGACTGGGCCTGGCCAGGCCCGATGCCATACATCAAAATTGTGCCATCCATGAAGGTGAATGTACCAGAATTAATTGGCTTCAGTTGGCATAGAAGATCAAAAGAAAGAAAAAGCAACATTGGATCTTGGAGGCCTGGGCTTCAGGTCTGGACCTGAACCTGGGCCAAGGCCCAGGCATTGGAAACTGGCCTCTGAATCAGACCTGGGACCATGTCAAGGCCCCCCAGTATCAGGACCCAGCCTCCAACCAGGCCGCAGCATCAGACCTGGGCCTGGGTCCCAGCCAAGGCCGAGGCATTGGGACCCAGCCTCTGGGTTGGGTCCTTGCGGAGGCACGGCACTGGCATTGGACCTCTGGGTTGGGTCTCATCGGGTTTGGGCTCAAGCCCCACCAAGCGTCAGGCCCCAGCTTCCATGCTTGTCTGCTGCATCAGGCTTGGGCCTGGGTTCCAGCCTAGGCCGAGGTCGCATAGACCTACCACATCCTCAGCCTACGCAAGACCGTGGCTTTGACCTGGGCCTAGGCCGAGGCATCTGGTCTGGGCTCCGGTTTAGGCCAAGACCAAAGCCTCAGCCTTGCGTAGGCCAAGGTCACGGTATCCTACCGTGGCCTTGACCGGGACCTAACTCTTGTAGGTGGATCCCCACCAACTGGGTAAGTGGGACCAGAGGGGGCCTTGGCCCCAGCAGTTTTCAGGATTTGTGGGAGGGTGGGTGGTGGGACTGGGAGGCCCCAATTTTATTTTTTTTTTCTTCTTTTTTTTTTTATTTTCACACGAATGAAATGAATCAAACATTTCCTGATTCAAAATTCCTGTGGAAAAAAAACCTTCTGAAAATGAACTGAAAATCAAAAACACATTTTTTATCTTGGTGGTGGATTTTGAGTGTTTTTTTTTCTTTTCAAAAAGGTTAATTTGAAGGGGGCCTTGCTGCCATTATTTACCTTGGGGCTATATCTTATGTCTTGACTGAATTTTTTTTTTTAATTTCAGTACATTTTTCTCATTAGTATCCATGAACTGGTTGCAAATGGTCCCCGCTCACGATCCCTGGAGGAGGACCTTAGCTAGTCCCGGAGCTGCATTAGTGCAAATAATCCCTTTCTGTAGCCTCTTATGGTGGCTCCGAGCAAAGGGGATGGGGTTACACGCATATGCAGGCACTTAAATTTACCTGTATTTGCTAAACAGACATATAGCATGCCTTTGCCCTCATTGGCCATTAGTGTACGATGCGGGTGTGGCTCAAAATTAGAAGTGCGAGGTCAGTACCGAGCAGCGGTCCAGTAGGAGGCAAAGAATTGTGCCCATGCTGGTTCAGCTTGGGGGGGGGGGGGGGGGGGGGGGGGGCTTTTGGGGGAAATCCTGGGGGAGAGTAACTTTTGGGGAGGCTTTATTTGTTTTGATGGGGAGGGTTCTGGTTTTTGTTTTTTTCAGCACGTCATGTTTGTGATGCCAAGTGGTCCTGTAGTCAAGCAGTGCAAATCTCTTTATCTGTCAGCTGTGCAAACTGCTTGCATAGAAAATAATAAAGATAACAGAAAAGCTTCAAGACAGTGAAATAATTTAATACTTGGTTGATGATATTTAATGTGTTGCTGTGTCCAAGCATGCTTTCTGTTCAGTATATTACAATGTTTTAAGTTCAGCATCTAGGAAACTGAAAATGGTACTTATTGTTTTGTACAGTAATCCGACCGTCTGCATATGCATATCACCAAATATGACAATTTTTTAAAAAGCACACTGCTAAAATTATATTTAAAAACCCTCTACATCAGGATTTAGCATCCTGATGTAGATTCTAATCATACGGGGGATGATTCTAATCATCCCCCGTATGATTAGAAAAGATAATCTTTTCTAATAGTGCCCCACTATAGTGAATCGCTGTGTGATAAGCATTGCCATCTAATGTATGTCTGCGCTGTCGAAATGACTTTATGAAAGTGTAATGCTCAGGTCCCGTGGGTGTCTGTTTTGCAACTTCTAGAAGCTTGAGTGTTCTCATGCAATGACTGTTTTATCCTCTCGGCGGCTGCACTCTGAAAATGGATTGCAAAGCTCAGTCTCCATATGGCGTTGTAAAGTGATCACTGTGGGACGTTGGTCTTGAATAATCCTCACCTGGCCTGTAGCCTGCAAAGGCTGCTGCAGCCACCCACGTCTCTCAGAGCTTCTGGTGCCTTTTGTCTGGGCTGGGGAGAGGCAGGAGGCACAATGTGGGCAGCGTAAAGGCTGCGTCTAACCCCCACCCACCCTTCCCAATTATTGTAGACTCACACACTTCATCCGATAAGAGAGTTATTGTTGGACAATAAATGGCCGCAGCCCATTAAAATGAATAACCAGCAATAAATAACATAGCAATCACATTAACATAACTAGTTAAACAGCATAACAACTTAATAACTAAGTTATGTGACCAGCGAACACCCCCCTGCTTCTAAGTGCCGAGCATGTAAGTCCGCTGAAGCGCATGCACACCCCCTGGCCTTATAAGCCAGGGAGCTGTCACTGACACCTGGCCGTTAAAGCCAAAGCACCCCTGCTGGCGACCGTGGAAGTCGGTTCGTTTGTCCTAAGCGCCTCAGCATTTTCCTCCTCTTCCCTCTTGGCTGTTGAAGCGTCGAGGGACTGCGCCGGATCTGTTAGGCCGCTTGCCCAGTACGAGCCGCCTGTTCGATCCTCCTAAATGCGGGGGGGGGGGGGGGGGGGTTGTCGCTTCCGCCAGTCACCATGCCACGGTTCCCCGGTAGCGAATCCGCTTACCGGGGACTCCCCCAACTTCCATGCGGGCTGCAGCCATTAGGTGCAACACCGCCTGTATGCCATCTTGTAGATTGGAATTAAAGATATCCCAGCCAATGTCCGATAGATGCACCCCATCTGGTCGGAACAACCCAGGGCTCTCATCTATTAAATCGTGCGCAATAGATAAACCATCAACAGAGTGCATGAATTTACCCACCCCTTTATTAATTTTCTTTCTGACCTTCTCCATCGCTGAATGAGAATGCTCACCTCTCCAGAGTCTGCGAGGGGTGATGCAAGACCAGACTATGGGAACATATTATATAATGCCAGTAAATCTTTCTGAATTTTTTGTGTGAGAGCCACACTCTTGGTAAGGGGCATGTCATTACCTCCGAGATGTATGACGAGGGCCGCGGGGGTGGTGGGGTTGAGTTTGCTTAGCTCCAAAGCAGTCCGTAATAACTGGTCCCACATCATCCCTCGAATCCCTTTCCAGATCAAAGACATTCGCTGCGCCGCCAAACCTAGGTGCTCCCCTGAAGGACGTTGGCGGGTCCTCTTTTGTGCCCATCGCACATAAGAGTGCCCAATAATCCACGCGAATGACATCCTTGGCCACCAGTCTGTGCAAAATAAAGGCAAAACATGAAGCAGAGGGGAACGTAACAAGGAGGCTACAAACTACCGGCCTAACATACCAGGAGGTATGTTAGGCCACCTGAATACTACCAGTATTCAGGTGGCCTAACATACCTCCTGAACTTTCCCAAATGCCACCTGCCAATCGCCATGACCTCACTATCTTGCAAACCTGAGCTTGCTGCTGCTGTTGCTGCCCCTATACGGAAGGAATGCGACGAATAGCCTGCTATCCCTAAACCCAGGGTTTGTAAAGCTTTTTGAAAGACACGATTAAACTGGTATCTTGTTAACGGGACCCCGGTCGAGTGTACCGACAGTGGTCCGCCGCATGTTGTGCGCCGCATCCGCAAATATGCTTCCATGCAATGCACCGGGCAAGAGGATTTCCCATATCATTCATGGAGGATGACATTTACTCCTGATCCTAATTGGTCGGTTTTAGACCTGCGAATGCGAAGGGTCAGTTTGCCATCCTCAAGCCTTGCATCCGACAATTGCAAGCAAGCATCTGAAGGCCCATTCCTAGAATAAGCCGTCAGCTCGCTATCACGCGGAGCTGCGTTGAAGGCCAGGGAGAACGCACATTTAAATAAAATAGATTCAATGATATTAAAACATACAGCCTCCAAGCGCCCAAACATGTTTCTGAGGATCTCAGTAGTTATGGGCTTTCTCATATCCTTTACCTTGGCGCTCTCCCTGGCCCATCCCAGTATAGCCCTCTTTATCGGGAACAACGCTGAACAGCTGGGGAACCCCTGCAGCCTGGAAAAGAAGGAAATTCCTGCTAAGTGATTCACCACCACCACTCTGGACTTTCCTTGGCTCTTGCAGTGCAGTACATATCCCAACAGTGAGGTCACTGAGATTGGCCAATCAACTCCCTCATGTGGCTCCTTCCCCAAGAAGCTCTGTAGATCAAGCAGAGCGAGGCGGTAACTCTTCCACGTGTTCACCGACAATGACCTCAAAATCAGGTCCCAAAGTTCGGAGGGCCAAGTTGCCATACCACCTTGGGTATGGAGGTTGGTAAACGGTCTGCCATCATGGCGAGGCTTCGGAACATTGTGAACTGTAAACGGGAGAGAGAGTCTGCAGTGTTATTGTGCCTACCAGGAATGTGGGTCGCTCGGCAAGTAATATTGAAGCGCAAGCAAGTGAGCACCAAATGCCTGATGAGAGCATTAGACTCAAAAGTGCATGCGGACAGCATTAATCACTTGAACAGCAGCCATGTTGTCGGATCTGAACACAATGTAGGACCCAACAAGTGACTCTCCCCATATATGCAGGGCAACAACAATAGGGAATAACTCAAGGAAGGTTAAGTCCTTGATGACCTTGTGCTGTCACCAAACAGGTGGCCACCGCTCTGCGCACCAAGCCCCTTGAAAATAAATTCCAAAGCCAATGCCCCCTGCCGCATTCGTGAATAATTCCAGCTCACTATTCTGCCTGGGAGGATCCTGCCAAAACGATACGCCATTGAAATCCCTTAAAAAGGTTTCCCACACAACCAAATCCTGTTTGATTGTGCTGGAAACCTGTATTCGATGATATTTTTTGCGCATCCCAGCCATAGCTAATGATAACCTGGTAAGAAAGCCCTGCCCATTGGAATTACTCTGGAAGCAAAGATAAGTAACCCAATCAAGGACTGGAATTGCCTCAAGGTGGCCTTCCTAAGGCGGCTCATTTCAGAAATTGCCTCGCGAAGCTTGTACACTTTTTCCTTAGGAAGTCTCGACAACTGGGCCACTGCATCTAGCTCAATCCCGAGGAAGGTAATTTGTCTCGCCGGTCCTTCCGTTTTATCCTCTGCTAAAGGTACGCCGAAATGTCTAGCTACCTCCTTTGTAGTGACAAGTAGGTTATGGCAGTTGGCGCCGTCCCTCCCCACCAAAAGGAAATCATGGAAGTAGTGGACAATGCGCAGGAAATCGAACAGCCCATCGGTATGCAGTGGTCAAAATAAAACTGCCCCTTAAAATGAAAACCCAGCAAGTGGAAGGAGTCTGGGTGCACCGGCAGAAGGCGAAACGCCGACTCTGCTACCTTAGCCATGTACACGCAGGGTCCCACATTCTTAATCATCTGAATAGCAGAGTCGAACGAAGAGTATGACACAGAACATAGATGAGGATCTCTTCGGTCATTGACCGAACTATCAGGAGGGAAGGAAAGGTTATGTATAAGACGGTAGTGCCCCGGCTCTTTTTTGGGAACCATACCCAGGGGGGATAATACTAAATTCGGAAAGGGTGGGGAAGGAAAGGGACCCGCTATCCTGCCTAAAGACAATTCTGATTGTATTTTCTTCTCAGCCTCCTCCTCATGCATTGATAGCGATCGAGCGTTGCCAGGTCTGGCGTCAGAGGGGCGATAATTTGACTCTGAATTTGGAAACTGTGCATGAAACCAGTACAAATCTGCTCAGCCCTTTCAGGGAAAGAATAACGGTCAAGCCAGGGGCGCATTGCATCAACGCTGACCGGGGTTGGGGCTCGTGAACTCAGCCGGGTGTCCCCCATGTGGTATCTCTCTGCGATCCCTGGCAATGCAGCAATGAATGGCAGGGTGGGAACCAAAACCGCAGGACGAGCAAGCGTGCTTAAACTTACAGTTCGCCCACGTGCAGTGGCCAGCGTTGAACTGCTTGCACACGTCACGCCTCCCTGAACCTTGTAATGTACTCCTATCTCTAGTATATGTACTCCTATCTCTCATATATCCACAGAATGAAACAGCTCTATCCGCCTATGAGGACTTCTGCATAGTCATCTCATCCAACCATAGGTCTATTAATCTATGTTTCCAAGAAATGGAGGGATTGTGGGACATGCTTTTCCGAAAGCGAATGTCATAGTTCAGCCAAGCCCATCTCCGCCGCCTCTGCACTGTCATAATGGTGTCCATGTATCTAATAAAGAAAGGGGACTGGTCAGGCTCGCGCTCCACAATGACACTCATGAAAATGTGGGATGCCCTAATCCAATTATGAATGTGTTTGACCACTTTGGGTCGTTTTTCTTTTACCTCGCCCGATTCCCCCTTCTTTTGGCTCAGCTTCCAAATCAGTAATCCAGAAGAGAAAATATATTAATAAATTCACGCTTCCATATCTTCTCCTTAATTGTAGCCGAAACGCTGTGAGCCAGAGATGTGACCCCGCATAAAACATCATCCACTACCTGTGGAGCTGAAGTTTGAGATACTGTAATGGGGATGTGGGCTATAGGAGGAGTAACATCAACCAGCGACTGAGCGGTATGAACTGGCAACTGTGATACTGGAAGTGGGGGTGGGGTTGGCAGGGGAGGTGCAAGGCACAAGGCGCTCTGAGAAAGAGGGACTATTCCTGCATCCACCAACGCGGTCGCATTAGCCAGCATACTAGTTCCCCCTGACTCATTCAAGGAATGTAATTACACAAAGGGTATATTGAATACAACTCTCTATGAACTTGTCATAAAATTACACAAATTTAGAGAGCCAAATTATATATAGTAAACATACAAAATTTATTTAAATTCACCCACAACCTATGTAGACAATAAAAACTAAGCTAGCACACTCACACATTCATACCAACACATTAAAAAATATGTTCATTGAGATATCACATACAAAATGTAGTCTCTTGCCACGAATATATTACACATATGTATTTTCTTACAAACAATCAACAATGTAAATCTTATCTATTGCCATAAATTTCTTAAACTAAGATGTATAATTCCTGATGTCCGACAAAAGTAGATCACAAGATCTCTTCGTTTCACTCCTCACATGAGGGGCTTCCTCAGGGACCAATGTAATTCACATATATTGCATATGCAGACGCGCTGCAATAAACCAATATAACAGGGATTAACCTCCAACTTAATCTGAAAAACCTTTTTCACCCATAACCAATGAAAATATCTCTTCAATTTTTCAACTCCAAACTTTAACCATTAAAACCCTACCCAATTCACCATCACCGAACTTCAAAATTATCTCCTAATTCCCTTTTTAACCCTATCCTTTAACCATGCCCGTTACAATCAAAACAATGAAAACACAATTTTTTCTTCTTTTTCCTCTTAACCTATACTGAACCACCTGACAAACTCAGGTCAAATATATATCACGACCACACCTACCTTGAGTTATAAATATCCAAGTGTTTTACTTCATTAAGTAGGTGTGGTCGTGATATATATTTGACCTGAGTTTGTCAGGTGGTTCAGTATAGGTTAAGAGGAAAAAGAAGAAAAAATTGTGTTTTCATTGTTTTGATTGTAACGGGCATGGTTAAAGGATAGGGTTAAAAAGGGAATTAGGAGATAATTTTGAAGTTCGGTGATGGTGAATTGGGTAGGGTTTTAATGGTTAAAGTTTGGAGTTGAAAAATTGAAGAGATATTTTCATTGGTTATGGGTGAAAAAGGTTTTTCAGATTAAGTTGGAGGTTAATCCCTGTTATATTGGTTTATTGCAGCGCGTCTGCATATGCAATATATGTGAATTACATTGGTCCCTGAGGAAGCCCCTCATGTGAGGAGTGAAACGAAGAGATCTTGTGATCTACTTTTGTCGGACATCAGGAATTATACATCTTAGTTTAAGAAATTTATGGCAATAGATAAGATTTACATTGTTGATTGTTTGTAAAGAAAATACATATGTGTAATATATTCGTGGCAAGAGACTACATTTTGTATGTGATATCTCAATGAACATATTTTTTAATGTGTTGGTATGAATGTGTGAGTGTGCTAGCTTAGTTTTTATTGTCTACATAGGTTGTGGGTGAATTTAAATAAATTTTGTATGTTTACTATATATAATTTGGCTCTCATTCAAGGAATGAGCATCTCAGACCGCTGCTGCCGAACCTTTGTGTCCCGTATTCTTCTTTCTTTTGTAGGCATGCAACATGGAGCGAAGCGCCTTGGCCAACGCTCTCTCTGTGTCACTGCCTTCAGAAAATGAGAACGTATCGAAATTTGAGGGCTTACCTTGTCCTTTGTCAAGGGTAGTAGCATCCAAACTAGGAGCCGTAGAAGCTCCAGCCGATGCACTAGGGGCTATCAAAGCTTCCCTATGCACTAATGCCGCCGGCGCCACTCAGGAGTAGTGCTGGGGCCTATCAGTTTCTTGGCTGGGGCCAACAGAAAGCCTTTCATTTCCGCCAAAGCTGATGGCTGATGCATTTTGGCACTTCTTTTGCGCAGCTCTGTTGACTGACCTTGTCAAGATGAAGAGGGTGCTGTTGCTTCTTGCACTGATGCACCTTCCTGTGTGAACATGTGCTGCACTAACTGAGGTCCCTTGGCCATCCTGCGAGACAAAAGGGGAGGAGTCCCCGACATGTGCTGCCTTTCCATTCACTCCCATGCGCAGCTGCGTGTTCCTTAACCTCCAATAATCGCTGATCAATATCACTTATTGCAGGTGCTGTATTTTTGGATCCCTCCTGCTTCCTGCACCTGGACTTCATTGTAGTCTGCTTTCTAGCTGTCTGATTGCTGTTCCTTTTCTTGACCATGGGCATCCTCTCTGCGCGTGCTCCCTCTTGGGGAACTTGAGGCCTTGTCAAGATACCGGCTGTACCGACATCAAGCTGTGTTGGAACTCTTTTGGGAGACACCATCCCAAAATAGGAAATACTGCAAAAGGTGCCGTGGAAAAGATACAATTAATAAATAAGCAATACTACCAGGAAACAAGTGCCCCTCCATTTTTTTTTTTTTACTGTATAAGATGGCCACCGCCGCTTTGTACCCCAGCAGTAATGGTAGTCACTATGAGGTCCCAGTACGAAGGCCGCCGACCATTTTGCCCCTCAAGCAAAATGACTGTGGGCAACGATTAATATGGCTGCAGCACTGTGGCCCACATGCACCAATGGTTGCTGCCATGCTTTCCCCACCACCAAGTGCTGATGCCCAACATGGCTGCTGCTGCTCCCAACATGGCTGCCGCCATGTGCTGGCTCACAACATGGCTGTCGCCATGGGGAACCTGAGGCCCCGCCAAGATACTGGATGGACCCTCATCCAGCTGGACTTGAACTGTTTTGGGAGGCGCCATCCGCAGTAAAATAGAAATACTGCAAGAGGTGCAGCGGAAAAGAAACCATCAATAAGGAAACACAACCAGGGACAAGAGACTCCTTTTTATTATTATTACTTTTTTTTTTGCATAAGAATGGCCACCGCTTGTTGTTACCCGAGCTATCCTGGCCATAAGGCCGCAGCCATGTGGGCCAGATGACTCCATGGCCGCCGCCAAGCTGCCCCGCGGCTGCTCCTCTTAAGATGGCTGCCGCCAATAGCCGCAACCAACATGGCCGCCACCATGTGCAACCCCCCCCCCCCCCCCCCCAAAGGCTGCTGCAGCCACCCACTTCTCTCAGAGCTTCTGGTGCCTTTTGTCTGGGCTGGGGAGAGGCAGGAGGCATCGTGCCAGGTGTTTGTATGGATTTGTATTTTATGTCTGTCTGTAATCTGCTTTGAGGAGCATTGCAAAGGTGGAAAGTACAAATTTAAATAAAATAGGTTGCCTTCTCCATAATGGCAATGTTTCATTTTGGCTGGTAGTGAGGAAACCATTTTCTTTTAAGCTAAAATGATCAGAAACCATTTCAAGACAAGGCCAAACCGCTCATTTTTTTTCTGTCATGATAGGCCTGCTGAGCTAAGAAGATACTCTCTCTCGTTAAATTATACAGGAGCTTTATTGAGCCTGACTGCTGGAGATCCTACTTTGCTTTTCACTAAAAATAAATCAGGAAATGTAATCAGTAACTTTTATTTCTATATTCATGTTCTCTGACTAAACCAGTAAAATATTACTGTCTCACTCTCCTCCCTCCATGCCTTTACTGAGCTGCATTGGTATATGCAGATAACTTTCAGCCTAGCTGACTCTGTACTATTTAAATTCGGTGTCACTGTGGGAACACAGCGCTCGAAATTTAGTTACAGCTATGTTGTTAGCCCAGTAAAAAGGTATCGCTTTGTTGACCCTTATTTCTACAGACTCACGTGGACCAACACAGCAACCGCAAAATCTTTGGTCAATGGTGGCAAAGCTTCTGGAGAAATGTTTTAACGCCTCTAGCATATATCTCTTAAACTTCTCCTCTGCTTACATTTTCTCAGATTTAGGGAAGTTGATTTACGGAAGTTAAATGAAGGGAAGTCAAATGAAGGCTTTTCTGCTTAGTAACAGTGTAAATGTTCTCCAGTTTAGTGTTAAAGAAATTTAAAATATTGTTCGCCTGTTGTACTTATATAGAAACATAGAAATGACGGCAGAAGAAGACCAAACGGCCCATCCAGTCTGCCCAGCAAGCTTCACACATTTTTTTCTCATACTTATGTGTTTCTCTTAGCTCTTTGGTTCTATTTCCCTTCCACCCCCACCATTAATGTAGAGAGCAGTGATGGAGCTGCATCCAAGTGAAATATCAAGCTTGATTAGTTAGGGGTAGTAGGGGAAGTAACTGCCGCAATAAGCAAGCTACACCCATGCTTATTTGTTTTACCCAGATTATCTTATTCAGCCCTTATTGGTTGTTTTTCTTCTCCCCTGCCGTTGAAGCAGGGAGCTATGCTGGATATGCGTGAAGTATCAGTTTTTCTTCTCCCCTGCCGTTGAAGCAGAGAGCTATGCTGGATATGCATTGAAAGTGAAGTATCAGGCTTATTTGGTTTGGGGTAGTAACTGCCGTAACAAGCCAGCTACTCCCCGCTTTGTGAGTGCGAATCCTTTTTTCCACATTTCCTCTTGCTGTTGTAGCTTAGAGCGATGTTGGAGTCACAGTAACCATGTGTATGTTTATTGAATAAGGGTATTATCTCCAGGCAGTGGCCGTCATTCTGGCGAGCCACCCACTCTTTATTGACGGCCTCTTGATTTTATGGATCCACAGTGTTTATCCCACGCCCCTTTGAAGTCCTTCACATTTCTGGTCTTCACCACTTCCTTCGGAAGGGCATTCCAGGCATCCACCACCCTCTCCGTGAAGAAATACTTCCTGACATTGGTTCTGAATCTTCCTCCCTGGAGCTTCAAATCGTGACCCCTGGTTCTGCTGATTTTTTTCCTACAGAAAAGGTTTGTCGTTATCTTTGGATCATTAAAACCTTTCAAGTATCTGAAAGTCTGTATCATATCACCTCTGCTCCTCCTTTCCTCCAGGGCAGGGGTCGGGAACCTTTATGGCTGAGAGAGCCATGAACGCCACATATTTTAAAATGTAATTCCGTGAGAGCCATACCAGACCTACCAAATTAATTTACTACAACCCCCTACTCTCCTGACGCCCCCCAAGACCTGCCAAATTAATTTACTACAAACCCCCCACCCCCACCCCCAAGACCTGCCAAAAGTCCCTGGTGGTCCAGCAGGGGTCCAGGGCTCACAGACAAATCTTTAATAGAAAAGTAAAAATCTAACAAAAACCCCCACCCTCCTGACACCCCCCCAAGATCTCAAATTAATTTACTACAATCCCCCCCCCCCCCACAAGACCTGCCAAAAGTCCCTGGTGGTCCAGGAGCGGTCCGGGAGCGATCTCCTGGACTTGGGCTGTCGGCTGCCAGTAGTCAAATTGGCTCCGACGACCCTTTGCCCTCACTATGTCACTGGGGTTGACCAATGGTGGCAGTAGCCCCTGTGACGTAGTGAGGGCAAAGGGCCGTCGACGCCATTTTGACTACTGGCAGCCGACAGCCCAAGTCCAGGAGATCGCTCCTGGACCCCCGCTGGAACTCCAGGGACTTTTGGCAGGTCTTGGGGGGGGGGGAGTCAGGAGGGTGGGGGGTTGTAGTAAATTAATTTTGGAGGTCTTGGGGGGCGTCAGGAGGGTTTTGTTAAGATTTTTACTTTTTTATTAAAGATTTGTCTGCGAGCCAGATGCAGCCATCAAAAGAGCCATATCTGGCTCCCGAGCCATAGGTTCCCTACCCCTGCTCCAGGGTGTACATATTTAGATTCTTCAATCTCTCCTCATAAGTCATTTGATGAAGACCTTCCACCTTTTTGGTCGCCCTTTATCTGAAGCTCTCTCAGCAGTGTCCAGCCGTCGACTGTAACCAGCCATAGCAGTCTCAAGTCCAGTAACTTTCCCTGCAAAAGATCCATACTGACCAGAGAACTGAGCAAGATGACCCGATAAAGCCTTGCCCAAATTTTCAATGGCAAACCATAACGCCCTTAAAGGGAAAATCCTACGGAAAAGAAATCGACTGTTTTTCTAAAACGCTAGCCAGAAAATCCCTTCGGAATAGTCACTTTTTCACTCCTTGTTACACCTTCAGATTTCTGATTCAAAAGGGAACATTTTTTCTTAGAAGCATTGTTTGCTTCGGTATCTTGTGTTCTGCCAGAGGATTATTTAGGAATGTAATGTAGCACAAAGTGAACAATGTCTGTGTGGGGTTTTTGGCTTCCACTCCTAAGGGTTTCCACTCTGGTCCCAACAAAATAAATATTTGTTTTTTTATTTCCTTCCAGCACAGAAAGCATCTCCCAGCAAAAAAACATTTTGGGTAAAGCCAACAAAATCAAGATCTCTCTTCCTTTCTCAAATTTTTATTTCATTGTTGAGGAGATGTTGGGGTTTAAAGTTTCTTTATTGAAAATTGCTCCAGCTTAGCTTTTTTATTTAAAAGAATTAATATGCTGCATGATCCCAAGATCAAAGCGGCTCACAATAAAAACATTCATAGGTACGTGAAAAGAAAACAGACAAGAGTGGACCTGCATGATTAAAACTCAGCGATGACTTGGGGAATAGCCACTGCTGTTACTGGTATCAGTAGCATGGGATCTATTTAGTATTTGGGTAATTGCCAGGAACTTGTAGCCTGGATTGGCCACTGTTGGAAACAGGATGCTGGGCCTGATGGACCCTTGTGACCCAGTATGGCAATTTCTTCTGTTCTTATATTCTAATGAGCTGCTTTGCATGACATTTGCATGTATGAATTTTGCAAAGCTATGCAAAGCAGCTCATGAATACCTTTACCTATGTAAATAAAACAACATGGCTGACTTAGAGATTTTTCAGCTATGTTATTTTATCTGTACCTATTTCAGAAACAGCATTCTACTGCGGGAGCACAGAGACCCTAATGCAGGTCCTGTGGTGGAATTAAAGGGCCCTGTGGCTCAGCATGACATCCCCATTAAAATAAAAAAAATTAAAAAAAGGTAAATTAGATGAATGGTGCCATTTGATGACAACTCCCCCTCCCCCCCCCCCCCCAGTCAACCTCTTCCTTATGCAGTAACCCCTCCCTTCCAAAAAGAGTGAACTCCCCGCTCCTGGCACCCTCTTTCCATATAAGTAATAGGCCGGTAGCGGCCTCCCCCCCAACTCTTCAAAAATTACATTGGTGGCCTAGTGAGGCCCCTATCCCCTGACTGGCGCCATTTTCCAAAATGGCACCGACCAGGCCTTGCCTCTATCATGTGATCGAGCAAGATTTAGGGACCGGACCCTGGTGTATTAATATCCTGCTGACAAAAGGATAAATGGCCTGTGACAGACTAGGAAGATCAGGGGGAATTTCACAGGGCCCCAGTAATTTTCAAAACTATTTACACACACAAATAGTTGTTTTGAAAATTACCCTCTGGGTTCTACACATAAAAGAAGCATTCTTAGGGGCAGAGAATTAATTTACGTGCAGGCGTTTGATTGACACCCTAGCAGGTGCCACGCAACTGTACGCATAGTGCTGGAAATTTTCGACGTAAGCTTCAACCCTAAGCACACGATTATAAAATTGGGCTCATACTGAACAACTTTACAGTTGATGGTGTGTCTGTTGCTGAGCAGGCAGGACTTTAAAAATACATTTGGAATGTGCTTTTTGTTGTCGAGGAACTGAAATACAATTATCACTGTGGTAGCTAATATTCATTCATATGAACAACCATGTACAAGAACTGATTTTTATAAAGAAATCATGATAGCTCATCCATGCATGCAGGAAACTGTACTGTCTTTTCATCTCAGGTCTACTAGATATTTTGCAGCTGTTTTGATTAAATATAATGTACCCCTGACCTTAAGTGCATGTGTGACTTATTTTTGAAAACTTACAACTGCATAAATTCTTCAAACCTCCAACTTTTGTCAAAGACACTCTTTGAACATCAATTCTAAAATTTGGCTTTGCTGAAACACTTCCTGCAGGTCATTAACATTTACATATAGCATTGTACTCCCTTAAGGGAGGCACTACATTTTAAATTAAGTAACTTTTCCGTGTTTCAGGGCTTGGTGTATGCCAGAAGAGCTCTTGTTGGCTCACTGGGAGTCCTCCAAACTCCCGCAGAGTCTATCAAATCGTCACATTCTGCTTAGACTCTCTACTTGGTAGATGCCAAAGAAAGTTAAGGCAATCAGCTGCACAGCACCATTAGGTGAACTCCAGATTCATCCAGAAACTATTTTCTAGGTCAAAGCAGGCCAAGCAAACGTAGAATTCCAAAATGTAACCTGGGTCAGAAATAAACAAAAGTCACTAGGTGACATAAAGTGCAAACACGTTTTGAAATTTGCAAGAAATATAGAGCCGGATTTTAAGAGGTTCGCGCTGGCGTGCATTTTGTGCGCGCAACCCGGCGCACACAAATGTATGCCCAATTTTTTAACATGCCCGCCCCAGGACATACGCTCGTCACCGGGCCTATGCAAAATAGGCTCGGCACGCATAAATCCAGCTGGATTTACGCGCGTAGAGCATTTAAAATCTGCCCCATAATGCTGTGATGGAAGTAGGTTGTGAATAAAAACATTTAAATGTAGATTTAAGCAATAAGCACAGTACAAGAGAGTGGTTAAAGAAATAAGATACACTAATACACTCTACAAGCTGGATGAGTCAGGAATGGAAATAGCTCTGTGGGTACTGTGGCCTTGGCAAGAAAATTTCCACAGTTTATGCTTTGCTGGTATCAGAGAATTTAAGAAACAAAATGATATGGTGTAGATATTTTGTGGAATTGTATCCCAGTATGATGTTTTATATTAGCATAATTTCATGGCTTATCTATAAGGGAATGCTTGGAAGAGAGTGGAGGATAAACATTGCTTCTGAGTGTAAGACCATGTTAAAGATTTATTGGATTTTTGGGAGACTGATGTTTTTATTAACCTTAGTGAAGTGGCAGACTTTGGAAACTGATTTGTGAGAATGGTGACTATGAAATGGGTTTACACCTCACACTCATGAATTGCTCATTACGGGACCAGGCGGCCAGCTTTTTTCCACATGGATACCCCAGTTCTACCCATGAGGCAGTTAACACATCCATAGGAGCTGATATCTGGGCAAGATCTATGTCATCTTCCTCAGGGTTGCTCCCAATAATGCCCCTGGGTAGGCCTAACATCCTTCTCCTCCATGATGTTAAACTGCTGGCCATGGACTAGGTCTCAGCTTCAGGACCTAGGAATATCCCAGAAGTTGAGGAATCTTCTAATAAGGACCCCATGGCTAATACCACAAAGTCCAAAAGAGTTTCACTCGGTTGTGATGGAGATCTTCTCTGTGTCCATTGAGCTATGGGCTTACCAATGCTCCACTCCTACGGCCCACGGGTTTGTCTTATTACTGGCTCTTGATGACAGTAGCATTGCTGCGGTCCTTGTCACTAGAACTAGGCCTGACTCTTCATCCCATGTTTGGGTTGGAGATGCTAATTTTGGCCTTGGGGTAGGAACAAGGCCCCACACTTCCTCATGAAGCCACTGTATGGTTTGACCAGGCTCCTTCCCTTAAATGGGGTGGGCGGTAATAAATTGGGTCCCAGGACTTCCTGGGTATGACCTATCCCCTGGCCTGTTTCGCAGGCTGTGGCTTTCTTCATACAGCTCATCCCACCAGTTCTTCTGATCTGCTCTTCTCCTCCCTCTCTCATGCAAGTCCTGGGTTAGATCAGGCCCAAAAACACCGTGGGGCCGATTTTAAATTTTGCGCGCGCGGGGTACATTTGTGCGTGCTACCTGGCACGCACAAATGTACACCCGATTTTATAACATGCGCGCCCGCTGCTGCGCGCATGTTATAAAATACGGCGTCGGCGCGCGCAAGGGGATGCACACTTGTGCACCTTGCGCACACCAAGCCCTAGGGGAGGCCTGATGGCTTTCCCCGTTCCCTCCAAGGCCGCTCCGATTTCGGAGCAGCCTTGGAAGGAACTTTTTTTTGGTTCCCCCCCCCCCCCCCACCTTTCCCTCTCTTCCCCTATGTAACCCACCCCCCAGCCCTACCTAAATTCCCCCCACCTTGTTTCGTAGAGTTATGCCTGCGCCGGCTCACTGCCACCATGCCCCCTGGACCACGGCCACGCCCTCGGACCGCCCATTTTTTGAAGCCCTGGGACATATGTGCGTCCCGGGGCATGTGCGTGCTGCCGAGCCTATGCAAAATAGGCTCGGCGCGCTTGGGGTAGGTTTTCAGGGGTTACACGCGTAACCCTTTGAAAATCTACCCCTTAGACTCTTCTCACAATCACTAATCCCAAAATTCACTACTTAAAAAAAACTTCTAGGATGGCTGCGGGACCTTATCCCATCTTCTGCAGATGAATACAGTTCCCAGCTCTGCTTGAAGACTCTAAACAGGCAAAGTTCTCCTTCTGGTCTTGCTGACCCTCCTTACAGTTCCTTTTTCACTGTGTAAAACTTCAGAATTGGCTTTCCAGTTCTCCCTATATTTTTCTTAGACTTCCTGGGGTCTTGGGAAAGCACCCCCACTCCAAATCCTTTCTCCCCTGCTGAAACCCCTGGAGGGCACGTCAGCTATATCCTAAGGACACCACAGGCCAGAGGGAAGTCGGTAATTACATCCCTAAACAAAGAAGTTCTCAGTGCTTTAACACTACCTTACGCTCCTTGTGGCCCCCAAGGGCCATATTAATGAACCCTACTTTAGGGGTGTGAGATATTGGTTGTGATTAACAAAAACTACACATCTCTATCTTTCTTTTCCGGCAATTTGGATTTTTTTATCTATGAATAGCAGGACAAGTTTTATTACTTAGCAGGATGCTAATTCTGGCTGCAAGCAAAGAATTATGCACAAGAGCAAAATGGGTCAGTGTTGAATATACTGAACTGGCCCCAATTTTTCTCTTGGGGCCTGATTTTCAGAAGCATTTATGTGCACGAAATGTGGTTTTTATGCACATAAGTGGGCTTTTGAAAACAATTTTAGGTGCAATACAGACATTTCAGGGGGGCGGGGCAATCATTTATGTACAATCTTTTGATTTTTGAAAGTATGCATGTAAATCATTACACACACACACACACACACACACACACACACACACACCCCACTGACAAGAGCACATAGAACACTGAGTTTCACACATCAGCTCATTTTCAGTATGAACTTATGCTTATAAACCTGCTTTGGTAAAACTTGGGTTAAAGTCTGCAAGGTGAATTTAAAAAGCTATGTGCGCACCAAAATCAGGAGCTGGGTGTTGCATATGCAGCACATGTGCGTGTCCACCCGATTTTTTTTTTTTTTTTTTTTTAAAAGCTACCCACTTGCACGCATAAGTCCGGATGCGCGAATATCTTGCATCAGAGAAAAAAAAAAAAAAAAAGGTGGTGCGTGGGCAGGGGCCAAGAGATGTGCGCACAAGTTAACCTGCATGCCCGGGTGCGTGCCCAGTCCAGTGCGGCGTAACTTTACTTCTACTATGGAGGAGGTGAAAGTCTCTAAATAAGAGCATTACAGCATCTGTGAGGCGTTTGAGGGGGGGTCTGCGGTAACTGGGGGGCAGTGCAGGGCTAAAGAATCCGGGCTTGGGAGGTCCTGGCTGAACACTGGGCAAAACTGGTGGACAAACCGGTGAAACTTGTCATCGGCTGGACTCTCGGCTGAGCGTCCGTAAGCCACCCTACGCTGCTGGGCACACGCGAGCTTAAAATTCCGTGCACGGGTACGCACACCTAGGCTATTTTACATCTCGCGCACGTACATTTATAAAATAGCCGACACGCGTATATACGTGCGCCCTCGCACCCATTTGAAAGTTACCGTCCCCGTATACTTTGTGTACACAAACTTTAGCCCCCCGCGGACCGGTGAAAATGACCTTCTGAACGTTGGTGTAAGAAGAATGCAAGCCGACTAACGTCTTGGGAATTTTGGTCACTGAGGGATTTTTCTGTTTTTTTTTGTAAATACGTTTTTGGATGTATTTCTTCTGTTATTTTTTTTTTTTTTTTATGCTGACTTTAGAATCACTGTGCAGTTTTGTTGCTAGGAGCTTGATGAAAGGATGCTTTCTTAAAATCAGTTTATAAAGTTTATTAAGGGAACCCCATAGCTTCTTCCAAGGCTTAAGAAGTTGAAATGAAACATTTACAGCAAATTATACTATACAGACTTCAGACTGTTAAAAGAACATTTAACCCAGAGGATTTTAGAAAATAAAGCTAACATTTAAAATCTAGACCTGTTTAAAAAAAAAATAAAAAAATTTGTACTCCACCGAAAAGAACATTCGGAACAGGAATGTTTTGCGCCGAGGTTACGCCGTTGATGGGTTTCCATTGTCAAAAGAGAACACTACAGTTAGCCACATTCTTGTTCTGTTTTGTAACGTGCGAAGACAGAGGCATATAATATCTGAAGTAAAGCTTGTTTTAGTGGAACTACTCAAAAATAACAGAACCAAGGTCATCAAGTGTAAACAATTATTTTGCATGAATGGAATAGTTCATCCTGCTGAAAATGTGTTTTCCTAAGGATATCCATTTCTGCCTGAAGGGAAAGCCTTGCAACTCCAAGGCAGGCAGAAAGATCATAGGAGCTGGGCTCGAAAGGCCAAGTCGCACATAATCTTTGTTCCCGTGAAGGGTCGGATTCTTGGACTAGACTGAAATGTTTGTCTCGAGTTTAGATAATGTTGTTCAGTGTCAGACTCGTGATATTAGCTATAATAATGCAAAGCTTAATGTCTACTGGAATCTTGGTGGTTGTTTGATAAGGCTCTTAAGTCATATTTTATGTTCTGGAAATGTTTTCATAGTCTGCAATAATTCACATTTGGCAATATTCTTTGATTTTACATACACAAAACATTAATGAAGTTAGGCATATATATACAATCTTCCATAACCTATGTCCTGATATAACCCATGCACGTATAGTATCTTGATTCTTTCAAAATACACTTTTTTTTTTTTTTTTTTTACAATGTAAGAAGGATTTTTAGTTCATTTAAGAACCAAGCCTGTATGATTTTCGTTTAGAGCTTTTAGTTTAAGGGGTAATTTTGAGCTGGTGTGAAGTCTCTGGGATTTTTTTTACCTGCAGACTTTCGACCTGCACTAAAGGATAACCTAACGGTGAGGTGGAAAAGGGACACTCATCTGATTCATACAACGCAGCCTCCAAAGCCCATTATTATAAACTGGATAACAGTGACACGCCCGCACACCCAGCCTGACGAAACGCCTGCAGCCAAGTGGCTAAGAGTTCTTGCTTAAGGGATTTCGCAAGATAGATATAACAGACCTCTACTTTTCATATGCCATATGAATAGAAAATCTGCTTATGGCAAAAAAGATGAGTGGAAAACTGTAAATTGGTGGGGAAGTGAAGTATGAATGATGTGTGCATTAGCTCTTGCGATGGAAAATGGATTGGATGTAGCAGTGCTGTAAGTAGTCGTTGTGAATGATTTATGCTTGCGAATGTAACACAGTACCTATTCACTAAGACTTTTCGCCAACTCTCTGTCTTTGAGGGAAAAAAAACCTTAGTGAATCAGGCACATAATGTCTGTCTCTTCTGATCTGCCTATCGTTTTGGGAATCTATTGCACCATAGATATGTGCTTTGTGATAGAGATGAAAGGTATATACATACAGTATGGGCCTGATTTTCAAAGCATTTACACACTTAAAAATGTATTATAAACGTGTAAATGCACTTTAGCCGTGTAAGTGGGCTTTTGAAAATTGCTCCAATGTGTGCCATTGAATTGTGCATATTATTTATCCGCGTAACTGCACTTGACTCGAGTAAATGGCTTTTGAAAATTGCTACAATAGTGTGTTACATTTACAAGTGTGTAAATCCTTTTTGAAAATGTTGAATATTTGAGCTGTACCATGAGTGAGAATCAGATGGAAAGTTGTGAATAAAAGGAAAAAAAAACCAAAACAAAACATAGATGGGTTATGGGACATGGTATGAATGTTGCATGAGGTAATTTAGACATGAGGGTAAATTAGCACTGCCATCCCTGAGGGAAAAGCAACAGGGGACTTTAAAAGCATACTTTGCTAGGTTTAAAAAGAGGCAAGACTTTTCTTTAAATGATTTAAAGGAAAGGGTTTCCCCTGTGGTCCCCCCTCCCCCCGTTTTCTTATTTTTAAGTTTGAAGAATTTGTGTCAAAACCCCTGCCACAAGAAAGAATGGAAGCCATTACGCCGCAGCAGCACTTTTGTCCAAACTCTATTTATTTAAAATCTTTTCTATACCGTCATTAAGTTATTTACCATCATAACGGTTTACAGGCTGGCACAAATAGGCAAAATAAATGTTAGTACTTTAACAGAGGTGCCAATAGATAACCAGTAACATTATTTCATACAATTTCTATTTGAATCATGTCCTATAATGTCCACTGAATACACGTCTCAGAGTTAGCTTACATGTGATTCGTTCTTGTACTTTCAGATTAAATCTACTTTTATCAGTGAGAGTTTAAAAATAGTTGCCAGTGGCAAGTGTAACTAGTCATTTGGTGCTGATTTGAAACTCCAGCTTTTTCCTTACTTACTTTCTCTGTTCTCTTTGTAAAAGGCCTGTTTGAAAAGCCATGTTTTCAGACTTATTTTGAATAGTTTGAAATTTCCCTGTAATCTTACTTCCAGGGGATAGTATTCCATAAAATGGGTCCAGCCAGTGACAGTGCTCGTTCTCTGACCTGGGTTAGCCGTGCAGTTTTAACTGACGGGATGGTTAGAAGGGCTTTGTTTGCTGATTTGAGATTTCTATGTGGTACATGTACCCGTAGCACTGTGTTGAGCCATTCTGCTTTCTCCTCATGAATCAGTTTGTGTATGGTGCAGAGTGCTTTAAACTGTACACTTTGTTCGATCGGTAACCAGTGTAGTGTCAGAGATGTGGTCTCTTTTCCTTTTACCTGTGAGAATTCTTGCTGCGGAGTTCTGCTAAATTTGTAGTGGTCTTATTGTCGTATAGGGTAATCCAAGTAGCAGTGCGTTACAGTAATCCGTGCTTGCGAATATTAGAGCTTGTAGTACTGTGCGGAAGTTTGATGTCAATAACAATTTGACCTTGGACCTTAGGACCATTAGTTTGGCATATCCTTCTTTAACTTTCAGTGCTATGTGGTGTTTAAAATTTAGTTCTGTATCTATTAATACGCCAAGATTACGCACTTTCTCCTTTAATTCCACTTTTAGGTTGTTTTTGAGTCTTATTGGTGTTTGGATTATGTTTAGGTTTTTCCTTTCTAAGTGTAGGAATTCAGTTTTGTCGATATTTATCACCAGTTCCATTTGGTTTAGCAACTGTTTGATTATGTCAAGATAAATATTGGCTAGGTTTAACGTTTTTTCTAATGTGTCATCAATGGGTAATAAGTTGAATGTCATCAGCGTAAAAATAGTGAATGATCCGAAGACCGGCGAGTAGATGGCACAGTGGCAACAGGTAAATATTAAAGAGTGTTGCAGACAGTGCAGACCCCTGCGGCACTCCGGTTTGTAGTTTTACTTTTTCTGATATTGTGTTTTTTATCTGAACTTGAAAAAATCTATTACTTAGATAAGATCTAAACCATGTAATTGTTTTGTTCTGTAGTCCTATTTCTTCCAGTCTCTTAATTAGGGTTTCATGGTTTACTGTGTTGAAAGCTGATGAAAGATCTAATAATACAAGAATGTAGTGTTTTCCACTATCAAAACCTCTTAGTATGCTGTCTGTCAGTGACAGGAGTAGTGTTTCTGTGCTGTAATGTTTACGAAAGCAGTGTTGAGATGGGTATAGAACGTTATTGTCTTCTAGTTGTTTTTGAACTGTTTTTTCTATTAGTTTTGCAATTAGTGGTAAATTGGAAACTGGTCTGTAATTGGTTAGTGTTAAGGGGTCCATGTTTTTTTTCTTTATTATTGGCTTGGTAATTGCTCCTTTTAGTATATCGGGCATATGTCCTTCTTCCAGGGACAAGTTTATTATTTTTGTTAGTGTTGGTGCAGCTATGGCTGATAGCTTTTTTAGATCCATTATTGGTAATGCATCTATTTTATGTGGAGCAGGATTTAACTTTTTTTAGCATATTCTCTACTTCAATATTTGATATTTCTGTGAACTTGGACCATTGTGTGACATCTCTTGAGCACATTTTAATTTCTTGTTTGGTTGTTTTGGGGATTTTGGTTCTTAAGTTCTCTATTTTATCTCTGAAAAATTGTGCTATTTCGTTGCAACGATTCTCTGGTAGATTTTCAGGAGAGTTAGTTTTGTCTTGGTAAGATCGCTAACTATGTTGAAAAGCGATCTTGCGTTATTTGTGAACTTTTCTATTTTTGAGCTGAAGTATATCTTTTTGTAGTATGCTAGCTGTTTTCAATATTGGGCTAGGTTTTCAGTTGTTCTATTGTTTTTCCATTCTTTTTCTTTATTTCTAAGCTTTCACTTCACTTTTTATGTTGTCATTGTACCAGGGATTTATTTGTTTTGATTCCTTTAAGCATATGTTTCTTTTGGGATTTATTTCATTTGCTAATTTATTAGTCATGCTCACCCAAGCCGTTGTTGCAGAGTTACAATCGGGGTGATTGAATTTTTTTAGTTCTTCTTGTAATTTGCTTGTCAGTGTTAAAGGGGGGACGGTAATTAATTACGATGGGTTCCTTCTTTTGTATTTCAGTTGGTTTAATATGTTTGATAGTAGATTGAATGAGAAAATGATCTGACCGTGGGATTTGTGAATAGCTTGTGTTTGTGGTTTCTAGATAGTTGTTAATAAATACTAGATCTAAGGAGTGACCGGCTTTGTGTGTGGGTTTGTCTGTTATTAGTTTAAATCCTGGTGCATTCATTATATCTACTAGTGTCCGGCAGGTGCTTGATAAGGGATGTGTGTCCATATGTAGGTTGAAGTCACCTAATACAATGGTGGGTTTTGCTGTATTTAGGTGAGTTGAGAAAAATTCAATTAGTGGAGAAATGTTTAATTCAAGTAGACTGGGTGGGCAGTAAATAAGGCAGATTTGTAGATTACTAGCTTCAAAAATGGCAATCTCATGATTCATTGGTGGTGTCGTGGGAGTTAATTTGCATTTAAATTTCTTTTCAATAATTAGTAAGAGTCCCCCGCCTCTTCTATTTATTCTAGGAATTGAGAATACATCATAATTTTTGCTTGCTATCTGGTTTTTTAGGACAGTGTCTGATTTTTTTTAACCATGATTCTGTTATAACAATAAAACTGGGTTTGGTGTCATATAGTAAATCTGCAATGATAGGAAATTTCTTGGTTATGGATTGTGCATTGACTAGGAAAAAAGTTATCATCATGATTCTATTCACATTTAAACATTTGTTTCTTGTGATTTGGATGAGATTATTTTGGTTTATACTCCTGTTTTCTCTAGTCTTGTCATGATTTTTGGTTCTAGTTGTGTAGATTTTTGCGTACTTACCTTTGTTTGAGCACACCAGAATAGGATATGTCTCTTGTCCATCTATCGCCATGTTTGTTTTGCCTGCGCTGTTTTGAAGTTTGACTGTTCTTGTTCTCAGGTCATACGAAGGGGCATACAAAGGGGCTTGCCCCTTTGTTTGCGCCCCTTTGGAGTGCGACGCCGGCACTTGGCGCCTACGGGTTTGAAGCCATGCTTAAATCCCCTCGGGGCATCCTGGTGACGTCAGGAGCGTCACCGGGGGGCGGAGCACGGATCCCTCTTCCGGGTTGGTTGCTTCTGGAAGAGAAAGCAGAGACACAGGGAAGAAAAACAGTGAGAAACAGAGAGAGAGAGCTGTTTTTAAGTGCCTCCGATGATTTCTGAGGCAGCTGGCTGGGAGCACAACATTCCAGGGCTTGAAGCCGTGCTTAAATCCCCTGGTAGATGAATGACAGTCACGTACATATTTAGATGAATAAGTGTTTATAGTTATAACCTTGTGAAGACTGAATGGCATTTGTATAGTGCATGGCACTTATTGTGTCTGTCTTTGGGGCCGATGCAATACAGTGCGCTCAGCTGAGCGCACTGTTTAACCCATAGTTGGACGCAGGATAAATAGGCGCTAATCCACCCCCTAATGCAATAGGGGCATTAGCGCATATTTAACACGTGTCCAACATGGAGTGAATGAGAGAGCGCTCATCACATGCAAATGCATGTGAATCAGGCTATTACTCATTCACTCCGAATGCAAAAAGATAAATGTGCGTCTCAGACGCACATTTATCGCTCAGATATTAATGCCTGGAGCAGGCATTAAAGCTGAGCGCATTTAAAGTAAAGAAACAAAAAAACGGCAGACCGCTGAGTTTTGAAGAACGACATCAGTAAACTCGGCATTGGTTTTCATAACCGGTCGTCTGCCAGTAATGAAAATGGTGTCCCCTTCCTAGCGTGACCCCCCCTAATTTCCATATTGCATGGCACCTCCCTTGCGGGCACCATGCACGTATTAAAAAAAGCGGGTGCTGAAAAGTCGGCGCCCGCTTTCAGCGCACATAATTGCATCGGCCCCTTTATTACTTTGTTGGCTGTTCCGAAAACTTTACACAGACACACATGCATGCACACCCCCACACTCTATCTCTCTCGGGTTGTCTGGTCCATAACAGATATAAACTGTAAAATGAAACAAAAGTGACAATGATAATATTTTGTTGATGAAAAAATCCATTTGAAATGTTGGATTCAATACCGTTGAAATTTCTCATGTAGAAGGTGTGATATTTCTTGTGGCAATCACTTCAGAGAGAAGAGTAAGCTTTAGTCTTGTACTGTCTTTATATAGTACTTTTTCAGAATAGGGTAGTACTAAGTAGCTACCTGAAATTTCTTCCAAAGATTGTGTCCATCTTTCACATAAATCAAATCATTGGTTTACCGACCTTTTTCTCAAAGTTGCGTGCTATAGTTCATTACCTGCAAAGGACTCAACTACATCATCAGGCCTCCCATCTTTTTGTCTCCTGTGATCCTCAACAGAATGGAGAAAGCAGTAGCTAAACGTACTCTAATTGGTTAGTGGACTACATTGCTATACTCTGACTGGTCTCCCGAATAAAAGCAGGTGAAGGTCCATCATGTGGACTATAGCGGCCTCTATGGCCATCTCAAAATTGAACTTATCAAAGACATCTGTAAGGCTATGACTTGGTCATCTGTGCACACCCTCACATCCCATAACTATCTAGACATCCTTTCAAAGAGCAAATTTGGATAAGCAGTTTTGAGTAACATATTCTCCCAGTAGTCCAATCTCCATGGGGAAATTGGGTTGCTTATTCAGGGAGTGGCCTACAGTGTAACTGTAAGCTTGGGACTCTTCACATATCATAGCTAATTCAGCCCTGCTTGTCAACTAAAAAAGTGAGTTTGTTTACCATAAATGGGGTTGTGTGTATCCAGCAGGATGAATTAGCGTGTTTAATAATTCCCACCTTCCTCTCTGGAGAGTTGACCACATAGCTAAAGATAAGCTCTACAGATGGGCTGAGGGGCTCATGCAGAAATTCCCAAACTTGTTCAGTAGAGTAAAGCTCTACTAAATTTAGAGAAAGCAGTCCATTTGGTGCCATCAGATGACGTCACCTATGTCTTGTGAATTATTTCCTGCTATCTTCAAAGATCCCCTCTTATGGTAAGCAAACTCACTTTATTCATTATCCTAGGACAAAATTATGTTGGGTGAATAAATGCCCAACAGAATATTGTTTCCCTTCTAGCATTAGTTTTAAGCATCTGTGTTGTCTATGGATTAGCACACAGTGGACCAGATTTCAAAAAGCCCTATGCGCGTAAATCCAGAGGATTTACACGCACCGGGCCTATAGCCCCAGGATGCATGTAAGTCCCGGGGCTTGCAAAAAGGGGCGGGGCCAAAGGCCCCCAACACAGTGGCCATTACCGCTGTCGGAGGATCGCGTGCCGGCAGGCTGCCAGCGCGTGCAACTTGCGCCTGCCCAGAGGCAGGCGCAAAAGGTAAGATAAAAGTCAGGGGGGGGATTAGAGTAGTGCTGGGGAGAGAAAGGTTAGGGGAAGGGAGCGGGAAGGTCAGGCTAGGAGGGAGGGAATGGGCGAAGGCAGCGCGGCTCGGTGCGCGCAAGGTGTGTACAACTGTGCACCCCCTTGTGAGTGCATGTTATAAAATCACGTGTCCATGGAGTGATACAGAGACATTGTGATATCCTATGTTTTATTCTCCATTCCTTTGCTAATAATTTAAGGGTCTGTATTGATTTTTGTTTTCGTGTTTTCATTTCGGGTTATTATCTGTTTGATTTCATTTTTAAAATGGTTCAGGGTTGTTTATTTTGGTTTCCCTAATTTCAAAGTTAGTTGCACTAATGAGACTTAGTGGGCACTAACTGTGTATTAGTACTTACAAAATATGGATAGTACTGAAAATGATACCAGTAAGTAAAAAAAGTGTCAATTGGGGAGCAGTTTGTTAGCTAGAGGTAAGGTCCTGCATTCCCATTGGCTGTCTCCTTAGTTCCTTTTCTGTGCTGCCAAGATTGTAAGGTGGTGTTTGTGGGGGGATGGCCAGTACCAGGTAACAAGTGATATAATAAAAGCATCGAGTTCTAGTCATCCAAAGCAAAAGCATGTCATGCAAATGAATATTTTGAATTTGCCAGTGCCTTTGTATTTTAGGAAAGGGGTCCTAACATTTTGGAATATGAACACTTTGAATTCCCCTAGTGTGTGTCTGGGTGTTACCTGTCACCCCATACAGTCACCCCAGTCACTCACCCTCTTACACCCTGCTCACACACACACACACACACACACACACACACACACGGCTGCCTCTTTCTCACCACTCACCTCTCCAACCAGCCTCTCTCTTACTTGTCACCCCATACTGTCGCCCCAGTCACACCCCCAACTCACCAGTCATCCCCACACACAGGCTGCTTCTCTCTCTCAGCAGTCACCACCCCAACCGGTTTCTCTCCCACCTGTCACTCACCCTTTCACCAGTCACCCCCCCATACCCACCAGGGGAATTATGCATATCCTGAAATGCCAGGGTCCCTTTTCTAAAATAAAATGGGATTGGCAAATTCAAGATATGTATTTGTATTGCATGCTTTTGCTGACTAGAACTTGATGGTATTATTATATCATTTGTTACCAGGCACTGGCCATCCCCAACAAACAGTGCCCTGCAATTTTGGCAAGACAAAGAAGTAACTAAGGATGCAGTTAATGGGAATGTAGAACTATACCACACCACTAGCTATCAAACTGCTCCACCAATTTCACTTTTTAACTTATTGGTAACATTTTCAGTTAGTGCTCGCTAACTAAAGTGTGCGCTAAGTTCCATTAGTGCATACTAACACAAAATACTAATTTTTATGAAATTTCATTTTTTCTTTCGTTTCATGGTGCTCCTGAAACAAGACGAAATAGACAATGGCAATGAAATTGTCTATTTCATTTAAAACAAATGCACATCCCTCCTAATAATCTCTAGTATTCTATTTGCTTTCTTGGCTGCTGCTGTAAACTGAGCAGAGGATTTCAACTTATCAATGATGATGCTTAGATCCTTTTCCTGAATAGTGATTCCAAATGTGGAACCTTGCATTGTGTAGCTATAATTTGGGTTACTCTTCCCTAAGTGCATCGCTTTGCACTTGTCCATGTATGTAAGGGGATGCAAATGGCATCCCCTTACCATGTATGTAAGGCATCCCCTTGTCCATGTATGTAAGGCATGCAAATGGCAAATTTCATTTGCATTTGCATGCCTAGTCTCCCAGTTTTGCAAGGTCCTTTCGCAATTTCTCACAGTCCTCTTATGATTTAATAACTTTGAATAATTTTGTGTCTTCAGCAAATTTGATCATCTCACTTGATGTTCCCATTTCCATGTCATTTATACATATTTTAAAAAGCAATGGTCCCAGAACAGATCCCGGGGGCACTCCACTATTCACCTTTCTTCATGGGAAAATTTACCAGTTAGCCCTACTCTCTGTTTTCTATCTTTTAACCAGTTGACAAACCACAATAGGATACTGCTCCTATCCCATGACATTTTAATTTTCTCTCATGAGGAACTTTGTCAAATGCTTTCTGGAAATCCAGATACACTGTATCAACTGGCTCATCTTTATCTACATGTTTATTTACATCCTCAAAAAAAAAAGTAGCCAGTTGGTGAGGCAAGACTTCCCTTGGCTAAATCCATGTTTGCTTTCTCCCATTAAACTGTGCCTTTCTATATGTTCAGCAATTTTGTTCTTTATGGTTTGTTTACACAATCAAAGAAATTGATTACCAACTCCAATTTACATACTAGTTTGTTTATATGCATAACATTTTTCTAATTGGTTGGCATCATAATTTTATCTCATATGTTAATAGGTCTGGGATTCTTGTAAGTCATGTTTAAGTCAATTTTCTGAGCCCAGAAGGTAGAAATGAAACGTAATGGTGAACTGTGACGTACTTTTTAATTTCTAGCATCTGTTCTAGCATTTCAACATATTCTGGCATGTGAGCAACCTTGAATAGTTTTACAAGTCTGATAAATGCAATTTCACAGTGCAATAATGATGGCTTCATAAAAAACTTTTTCAAAGCACTGAAAATACCTGTATTCCTAAATAGTATTTGCAAATGTAGATAATATACAACTGATCTGTGCTTGATCTATATTTCTAAGTGTACCTGTATTCACATTTTAGAACAAAGCACCTTTATAGCAAAGCTCATCGTTAAAATACAAAGCTAGTGAAAATATTTATGGTGCAAAGTCAGTAATGTGTGTCAGCATAAGGCTGATCAATGCACACCAAGTTCGTTGATGCACAACTGAGTTCAGTCATGTACATCATATCTGACATGACTTGACTGAATTGACTGCTTTGGTTTCCAGTGCTTACTAGTAAACTTGTTATAACATATCTTATATGAAAATGCACTTTCATATATGATATGAGATTATCACGTTTACTACTACATGGGGACTGGTGTGTTTTTAAATTTAAAAAAAATATATCTTAAAATCATGATGAACTGCTGGGTTTGTAACAATGTATTCTATTGATGAAGTGCCAGCTGCTTGGCTGGATAAAAGACCCCTGATTATAATAATAGTAATCTGATATTGTGAAAATATTTTACAGCAAAAAAATTGTAAGACTATAAATTCAGATCAGAATGAAAAGTCAAAGAGAAAATAGTTTGCAAATCCATCTGAGTACCTAGTTTTCTTACTTAGCAGAAATCTAGGAAATAACAGTAAAAGAGAATGAAATTGTGTTTTTGTAACATATATCCAGTGAAACTGTAATGCATTTAAAGACCGGCGTCATGCTCTGATAGTCATAGTGATTGAGTTTTTCGCTTACGTAGGAAATCTTTTTCACTGCTGCCTCTAGACCCCCCTTTATGAGAAGATAAATAGACTCACATGTCGGCGGATTGTGGAACATTCCCCAACTGTGCGTGCTGGGGGCTTAGCTGATGGTGAAAGCAGCAGTCCAATTAGATTTCAGTTAAGCAGGTAATTAGAATTACAGTTCTGGAATATTAGATCAGTGGTGGAGAAAGGGGTCAGGCTAAACTACAGGATAATCTGACTTCAATTTAAATCTAAGAGTTTCCAAGAGCAAAGGAATTTCAGCAGAATGAAGTACTCTTAGCTCTTGGTGTGCTGTCAACATTTACAGTGGATGCAGTGGCAGATATTGTATAGGAATATTGGCAGTGAAAATAAACTGCTCGGCCTGAAGTTTCATCAAAGAAATGTCTAGCAATATTTTAGTGAAAATCTAATTTTCTCAATTTATTTTCTTGTCAAAAGTCTCCAAAATTCAAAATGTGCATGTGGAATGAATTCATCAATCTGTAGATGCCTGTGATACTGGTCTACTATTCATTTTTATAGTATAGTTTTCTAATTTCTAGACATTACGTTGGAAAAATCATATGTATATTATTCTGGGCATTACCAAGGTTAGGATGAGTCTCTGGATGTCTGTGGAATGTAGGTAAATACAACTTCTTTGCTTTTGTATTGACTTACAGCATCTCTGTTTACTATGACAAGATACAAAGGGGGCACTTTCTAAACTGTGTAGGCAAGTGAAAAGCCCTCTGGTTCTTTTTCCTGTGATTTTTGTAATGATTTTCAAAGAGAAAGTAAGTGTGTGTGTGTGTGTGTGTGTGTGTGTGGTTTTCCTTTGAAAATGTGCTGAAAGAAAGAGTAACCATAGAGATTTGTACTTGCTTTTTCCAACCAAAACAATTCACATGGAGGGGGGGAGATATTGAGAAAAATCCTGTAAGTGAGCCAGCCGGATAAGACTTATCTGGCTAACTCAAGTGGGATGTTAAGCGACACGGTTATGCCACTGAATTAACCCGGATAAGTTCCTAGTTAGCTGGATTAGTTTTATCTGGCTGGCTTTACACCTCCTATTGAGCTACACTAACTTATCCAGCTAACGGTATTTACCAACTACTTTTTCCAGCTAAGTGGCGACTGCTAATAGGGGCCGGATATTCCCCTTTTAGCCAGATAAGTCTGCACTTATTGAGCTAAGTAGCACTGAATATTGGCCTCATGGGCTTTGAACATTCAAAGCTTACGTGTGTCATTGCTTCCCACCCCGGGAAATCCTCCATGAGAATGCAGGTAAAATTACATACATTATGGCACGTATGTTCACGTAAGCCACATATTTACAAAAAGCCCTTGTACGTGGCTAAATAAAATTGGCTTCCAAAATATTCTTCTGTTAGGAATACATATCTACAATTGAAAATATATTTATCATCTAGTTCTTTCTAACATATGGTATAGGGAATGCAATATATGCTAAGTAGAGGGACTATTATAAAGTATCTGTAAAGCCTACCTGCTTTCCATGGATTTTTCCCATGGGTGTGGTTTGTTGGATTAAAGTAGGATTTCTTGAACATTAGGAGGAGACAAGGAATAGCCAAAATATTCCTATGATCTGGGACTTGATTGTCCATTTAGTATGCTGGATGGCCAGCATACTAAACTTGTGCCTAAAAAGCACTATTTGCACAACCAAACAGGTTTTTGTGTGCACACAGTGCTTTTTATGCATGTACTTTAGCAGCTGTGGTTATACATATCAAAAGCATGCTAATAAGGAAATGAAATGCAAAATAATGCAAAACAGACCATTGCCTTTTAGTGCAGAGATAAAGTATAGATGCAAACTGCTTCACAAACATCTTATGAGAAACTTAACTGCTCCTCAGGAAGTGAGTTAAAATGTTTTGCAGTAAAGTCCTTAGATAAAGTACTCGGACACTTTACCATTTGGGCTCATAACATAAGAACATAAGATATGCCATACTGCATCACACCAAGGGTCCCTCAAGCCCAGTATTCTGTTTCCAACAGTGATCAATCCAAGTCACAAGCACCTGGCAAGTACCCAAACATTAGATAGACCACAAGCTATTATTACAAATTAATTACCGTAATAGCAGTTTATGGATTTTTCCTCTTGGAACGTATCCAAACCTTTTTTGAACCCAGTTACACTAACTGCTGAAACCACATCCTCTGGCAATGGATTTTACTATGCACTAAGTGAAAAATAATTTTTTTTAAATTTGTTTTAAATGAGTTACTTGCTAAATTTATGGAGTGCCCCCTGGTCCTTCTATTATCTGAGAGAGTGAATAATAAATTTACATTAATTTTTTCAAGTCCTTTCATGATTTTGTAGACCTCTATCATATCTCCCCTCAATCTTCTCTTCTCCAAACTAAACAGCCCTAACTTCTTTAGCCTTTCTTCATAGGGCAGCCATTCCATGTCCCTTATCGTTTTAGTTGCCCTTCTCTGCACTTTCTCCAGTGCAGCTCTATCCTTTCTGAGATGTGGTGACCACAATTTCACACAGTATTCAAGGTGCGGGCTAACCATAGAGCGATACAGAGGCATCATGACATCTCCGTTTTATCTGCCATTCCCTTCCTAATAATTCCTAACATTCTGTTTGATTTTGATTGCAACAGCACACTGAGCAGACGATTTCACTGTATAATCCACCACGATGCCCAGATCTAAGATAGAACCTAACATTGTGTAACTACAGCAAGGGTTATTTTTCCCTATATGCAACACTTTGCACTTTTCCACATCAAATTTCATCTGCTGTTTGGAAGCCCAATCAAAACTGAATCCCTCTTCCTTCTACCATCGTCTCATCCACACATTGAGACTCCGGAGCTCTGCCTGCCTCTGGTGACCTGCGTGTGGAACAGGGAGCATTTCAGAGAATGCTACCCTGGAGGTTCTGGATTTCAACTTTCTACCTAAGAGTCTAAATTTGGCTTCCAGAACCTCCATCCCATGTTTTCCAATGTCATCGGTGCCCACATGTACCATGACAGCTGGCTTCTCCCCAGCACGGTCTAAAAACCTATCTCTAGTTGATGCGTGAGGTCCGCCACCTTCGCACCAGGTAGGCACGTTACCAGGCGATCCTTATGCCTACCAGCTGTCTATATTCCTAATAATCGAATCACCAACTATGACGGCCAACCTAACCCTTCCCTCCTGGGCAGTAGCCCTGGGAGACATATCCTCAGTGCAAGAGACAATGCACCACCTAGAAATCAGGTCCTTGCTACAGGATCATTTCCTGCTGCACCAGGTTGTTGCTCTTTATCATGAGAACTTCCTCTTCCAAGGCAGCATCAGGGCTGCCAGACTGGAATTGGGACTTGACTATGTCCCTGAAGGTCTCATCTTTATACCTCTCTGTCTGCCTCAGCTCCTCCAGGTCTCCCACTCTAGCCTCCAGAGATCGGACCCATTCTCTGAGAGACAGGAACTCTTTGCATTGGATACACACAAACAATTTCTCACCGGCGGGTAAAAAACCTCATACATGTTATATTCGATGCAAAAGACTGGGAGCCTTCCTCTTGCTGCAAAATTCCAGTGCCACATAACATGGAAGCATTTATCTTAAATTTGTTCAATTCTTAGTTAAGTTTTAGGTTACAATGGGAGTAGGAATGTGTACAATTAGGGTCCTTTAAATGTATTAGTGTATTCCCTATATATCCCCTACAAGGGAATGATAAAACTCTTGATAAGGTGTGGGGAATTTCTAGTTTAAGTTAAAAGGCAGATTTAACATTTTTTCATTTTTTAAGTGTGAAAGTGACACCTGCCTATAAATTAAAGGATGCGGGAGGGGTAGGAGGGTTGGCAATTACAAACACACAAACGTCTATTTGTTGCCTGCCTTTCTGACTACCTATTCAAAACAAAACACACGAACACACTAAATAATGAACCCCACTAGTTTATTTCTCCTCAATACTTTTAAGTTTTAAGAATTTCTCCAAGCAGTACTTACTGATTCTTTCTAGCCACCAGCAAAGTGATCCTCTCCTCTCAGTGCTCCCACTATCATTAATATCATCCGGTAGTATGTGCATGGTCGGGTGATGTTAAGCACAATTTATTATATTGGCTTCCACTATTGCAATCTGATAAAACCCCACTTATGAGAATTGTCCTGGATTGTATTTGGCGTCGCAATCACAATTTCTAAATCCATCTGTGGGGGAATCGTTTTATTGGTGGTAGAAGCAACATTGATTTACTACAGATAAATCTCTTGCTATGATAATGTTTAATTGTGTAATTTCCATGCTTGAGACTTTAAATCCCAAGCACTATTGTTACCTGATGAAAGAGGGAAATTACAATATTATTGTTATGTATTTAGCTCACTCCTTTTTCAGTGGTTGCTCAAGGCGCATGACATTCAGGTACTGTAGGGATTTCATTGTCCCCAGAGGGCTCACAGTCACAGAAGTGAATTTTCAAAGGAGTTACGGGCATAAAAGAGGCAATTTTTCAGAAGCCCATTTATGATTGTGAATCCTTTTGAAAATTACCTTTTACGTTTATAGCTAAAGCAATGGAGGGTGAAGTGACTTGTCCAAGTTCATAAGGAGTAGCAGTGGGATTTGAACCTTGGTTTCCTTGGTTCTTGCTCTAGGGGGCTACTCCACTCCAGTATGAAACATGTATCCCTTTGCTAAGTTGAACTTTTTGGAGGCACAGACACGTTGATTAATGGATGCAATTTTCCATTTAGGCATTTTGGCAAGCAGCCGTGAATCAAACGAACCATTTCTAAATTTGATTTACAAGTACGAAAAGAATCCCATTTCTCGTTTGCAGTAAGACAGCAAGCTACTTTCCAATTCATCCTCAAGATTTATATTTTCTTTTCTTTCACTTCAGCAAGCACATACAGATGTTCAGATTGGCCAAGCTGGTTTTCTAAAAGTGAGTCTTTTTATGTCTCTTATGAACATTAAAATATTGGACACTTTGGGGCCGATGCAATACAGTGCGCTCAGCCGAGCGCACTGTTTAACCTGCAGTTGGACGCGGGATAAATAGGCGCTAATCCACCCCTAATGCAATAGGGGGATTAGTGCCTATTTAATGCGCATCAGACGCGGAGTGAATGAGATAAACTGCTTTTCTGTACTGCTTTTCTGTATTTTTTTAAAGTAAATAAAATAAAACTCAGAGCGCTGAGTTATGAAGACAGACGCCGGTAAACTCATTTTTAATACTGGCAGACAGTCAGGTTATGAAAACAGAGACCGAGTTTACCAGCATTGGTCTTCATTACCAGCAGCTGCGGCAGGTCGCATTAGGAAGGGAGGCACTAAGGTCGCACAAGCGATCCTAGCGCCCCCTTCCTAGTGCAACCCTCTAATTTCCATATTGTTTGGCGCCCTCCTTGCGGGCCCCGTGCGTGCGTTGATAAAGCAGGCGCTGAAAAGTCAGCGCCTGTTCTCAGCGCACATAATTGCATCGGCCCCTTTGAAACAAACAGAGGCTCAGTGACAGATGTCAGTTTCCTTGCACATTCCCAAGCACAATGTTCTTACATCTATTGTAGATATTGCTGTTTGCCTTTCCCTTGGCCCTTTTCGCTTTTCTTACGGTTCCTCGCGCATGATAGCAAATAAACCTTAACAAATGCAATGATGGGCGTTCAGGTATACCTGGATCCAGTGCGTCCTGTTCCCTGTTCTTCTTTTGCCGAGGCCTTTTCATTCTGCAAAATTCCAGTGCTACATAACATGGAAACATTTAGCAATACTGAATTATTTTTGTCCTGCGGCAAGGAAGATAGAAAATGTCAGCAGGTAAAGCTCACTCGGTCTGTCTGTTTTTGTCTGTCTATTGTACTGTCCCCGATCTTAGCCTTTTTCTCTCCCTCTCACCATTAAGTTCCCTTTGTCTCTGTATAGCACCAAACTCACTGTCCAGCGACAAAGGATGAACATTCCCAGAATCCAATCCCTGTGACTTAACAGCTGTTTGAACTTTGTGGGATTTTCATACTCAGAAACAATTACTGTATTTTGTGTGCGGTTCTCCTTTATAATAATCAGTCACCTAATTTATTGTCAAACACTGTTTTTTTTTTCCCCCCAATTATTTTTCTTCTGCGCAATAAAAAATTTACTTAACTTGCTCATTTAGGCCTAGGTTCATCAAATCGCAGTAAATAAAGCTGAAACGTTGTGGGCCATGATAAAAAGATGGGCATGGTTAGGTAGATAAAGGACATATTGCACTGCATGTATAAATATTGTGTCATGCTATTACATTGATTGACATTTTATACATTGCATGTTTGTTGTTTTATTTATATACACCAGCTTCGTACAGTTGCCTCTTTGAGGATGTACCAGGCATTGAAGAGAGAGGAGGTGAGTTGGAATAGTGGAGTTTAGGAGCTTTTTCAATTGATTACCCAAGGGAGTTGTCTTGTTTAGTGTTTTCATCTGTTTTTCTTTACCTTTCTCTCTTGTCTTTAAACTGCGTGTGGAAGTTTTTGTGCATTTGTCTAGTTTGTCTGTCTGTCCTTTTGTGTGGAGGACTGGAGGAGGAGTGTGGAGGAATGATTTGGTGAGGAGAGGATGGATCATGGTAGGTGTGGGAAGAGAGAAGCAGCGAGGAGGGAAGAGAAGGGCAGAAGTGGTAGGAGGAGGAGAACATAAGGAGGGGGAAGAGATAGGAGGAGGTGGAAGGGGGAAGGGCATGGGTAGGTGAGTGTGGAGGGAGGAGAATGGCAGGGTAGGGCAAGACAAAGAAGATAAGAGGGGTGGGGATTTACAGGGCAGGGGGAGGAATGGAGGGGAGTGGGAGCAAGAGTGAGGATAGTGACACAGGAAGTGGAAGTGGCAATGCAATCCTCCAGCATCCAGGCAGCAGCTTGGCCACATCTGTGCATCTAGAAGTTTAGCATATAGACACATAGAAATGACGGCAGAAGAAGACCAAACGGCCCATCCAGTCTGCCCAGCAAACTTTGCACTTTTTATTTATTTTTTTTTTCCCATACTTCTGTTAGTCTTGCCTCTTAGTAACATTTTGGTTCTATTTCCCTTCCACCCTCACCATTAATTTCCCTTCCACCCTCACCATTAATGTAGAGAGCAGTGTTGGAACCTCATCTAAGTAAATATCTAACTTAATTAATTAGGGGTAGTAACCATCGCAATAAGCAAGCTACATCCATGCTTATTTGTATCCCCAGACTATGGGGTAGTTTTTATAAATTTACGCGTGCACGTACTTTTGTTCGCGCACCAGGCGCGAACAAAAGTATGCTGGATTTTATAAGATACGTGCGTAGCTTATAAAATCCGGGGGTCGGCATGCGCAAGGGGGTGCACGTTTGTGCAACTTGCGTGCGCCGAGCCCTGCGCGCGCTGCCCGTTCCCTCCGAGGCCACTCCGAAATCGGAGTGGCCTCGGAGGGAACTTTTTTTTCTAACCCCCCCCCCCCCCCCCCCGCACCTTCCCTTCCCTTCCCCTGCTTAACCCGCCCCCCCTGGCCCTATCTAGACCCCCCCCCTACCTTTATCGGAAAAGTTACTACTGCCTCCGGGCAGTAGCAGACCCCGACACAGGCTGCTGTGTCGGGGCACTCGGCCACGCCTCCAGACCGCCCACATGCCCCGGACACGCCCCCGCCCCCAATCCCAATCCGCGCCCCCCCTGGCCACGCCCCCGACCGCCCCTTTTTGCAAGCCCCGGGACTTACGCGCGTCCCGGGGCTTGCGTGCGCCGCCGAGCCTATGCAAAATAGGTTCGGCGCGCGCGGGGGGGGGGTTTAGGGTAGGTTTTCATGTCTTTTGTTTTAAATAGGTAGTCAGGCATGCAAAAAATAGACATTTGTGTATTTGTAATTACCAACCCTCCTACCCCTACATCATCCTTTAATTTATAGGCAGGTGTCACTTTCACACTTAAAAAAAGAAAAAAATTTTTAAATCTGCCTTTTAACTTAAACTAGAAATTCCCCCACACCTTATCAAGAGTTTTATCATTCCCTTATAGGGGATATATTGAAAAGCGGCGAGCCGAGCAGAGGAGGCTGAAGAAGGAAAGCCAGAAAGCTGAAAATAAAGAAATAAAAAAAAAAAAATCTACAATCAAGAAGCGGGGATAGCGCAACGAAGCCGCAGGACGTGAGGGTAATCAACCGCGCCCCCACGAACGCGAACCCAGCCCATCAGGGCGATTGGAGAAGCCCTTTAAATTACAGCAACGCCCAGCGGCGTCGCGCGCCGGGCATCGCGCGCCCGAAGGAGCGCGACCTAAGGGGCCTTGGAGTGCCCCAGGCCCAGGTCCAACTCTACAAAGAAGCCACCTACCTCAGGATTTGCCTGCACTTCTACCACGTTAGGTGAAGCGCATACATGGCCCATATGCCTACAAAACGCCAGTGACCCTACCGCACCCGGAGCTGACTGTGGGTATCCCTAGTACTCTCGCTACCAAACCACTAACAACCGACAGCCTCCACCACTCGCCAGCAGCAACTTATCTCATAATTAAGTCTCGGAGCCCCAAAAACAGCTCTCTGCTTATAACTAGAGACTTCTAATATACTTCCAGTATAGAAACTCTTCCAGCAATCATACAGACAACCCCCATCACTCTCGCTGAGGACAGAGCACTTTTCCAGTCGAACCTAACACACATACAGACACCTTCAGCAATCATCCAGACCTCTCTTCATTCAGACAGACACCTCCATCGCCCTCTCAGACGTCTCTAGCATTCCCGCAGACTCTCACCAGCGTGCATCCAGACCCCACCAATCGTCTTTCATACTACACCTCTTCCAGAACCCCATTCCTCATGCACACTTACAACATCCCAATCATTCACAACCAAAGGAGAAACTCCATAACCAACTTCACCAACGTCATACAAAAAAGAATTATTCCAATCATGACCTCACCATTGAACCAACTACTAGGCCTCACGCTACTCTCAGAAACCCTTATCAATGCGCAATCCCTAACTAAAAAAACACACATTCTCAGCGACTACCTCCTGGATACCAACCCAGACATCTGTGCCATCACAGAAACCTGGTTAAAAAACTCAGACATTTCTCTAATCAACCAACTACCTACTCATATATATGACATCTTCACCTTCCACAGACACAAAAAAAGAGGAGGCGGTCTTCTTCTAGCTACCAAGAAAGAACTCAGGCTAACCGCACATACAATCAAGACTGAGTCCAAACTGGAATTGGGTCTAGTCAAATCAAAACAACTACAACTAATGTTAGTCTACGCTCCTCCGGGAGTTCTAGAAACGGACTCCTCGCCCCTCATAGAATCCATTGTGAAACATATCAACTCAGACCTCCCAACTATGATCATGGGTGACTTTAACCTCCATACTGACGCTATACCTCGCTCCTCGAATTGTGAAGCCCTCCTCACCTCTCTCAGTGCAATGGGATTCACTCATACCATCAACAGCCCTACTCATAAAGCCGGACACACTCTGGATCTAATTTTCATCAACTCTAACTTCTCTCGGACATCAGAACCCTCTTGTACCCCAATCCCCTGGTCAAATCATTTCCTGATAGAATCCTCCTTCTCCACATAAAAACAGACACACACCTCACCTCACCTTTCTACCATTCAATTCAGGAAATCATGTCCACCCGATATACTTAGTGATCAGCTCCCAAGGAACTCACTAACCTAGACTTATCCAATCCTGAGTCAGCCCTATCCTCCTGGCATAAGATTACGGAAGCAGTTGCAAACAAATTGTGCCCAATAGCCTCCAAAACAATCAATCCAACAAAAAAAGGAAATCAACCCTGGTTCACCCCTGAACTAAAACAGATGAAACAGGACCTACGTCATAAGGAAAATAGATGGGGCAGAACCCCCAATACATCTACCCTTTCAGCTTACAAAGGATTCCTACATCACTACAGGACCTCTATTCTACTAACAAAAAGGGAATACTATGCCAACAAAATACACCATCTCCAGTATGATGCCCAGGCACTGTTCTCATACGTAGCACAAATCACTAAATCAACCCTTCCGTCCACTCCAGACGAACAAGCTCTATCCAAGGCTAATGAGCTTGCTTTATTTTTTCAACAGAAGATCTCAAATACGCTTGCCCTCCTACCTCCAACTAGGACACCTCTCACTTTAGGCGAGAAACCTCATTCCCTCATGAGAACCAAGCTTGACAGTTTCGAATCAATCTCCACCAAAGAGATCGAATCCCTCCTAAAAAGACAGAAACCATCTAGCCACCCAGCAGATAATATCCCATCGAAACTCTTGCTTCTCATCCCAAACACAATCTCAGGACCTCTGACAAGTATCATAAACTGCCTTCTAACTCAAGGGATTTACCCAGACAGACTAAAAACAGCTTCACTCAAACCCCTCCTTAAGAAACACAATCTAGACCTTAATGATCCAGCCAATTTCAGACCCATCTCTAATCTCCCATTCTTAGCCAAACTAACGGAGAAACTGGTAAACACCCAGCTTTCAGAGTGTCTAGAAGATCACAATATCCTATACCCTTCGCAATATGGTTTCCGTAAATCACGCAACACGGAAACCCTCCTCATTTCTCTTACAGACTATATTATAATGGGTTTAGACAAAGGCTACTCCTTTTTATTAGTCCTGCTAGACATCTCGGCGGCATTTGACACCGTCAACCACTCCATCCTTCTGGATTGCCTAGCAGATATCGGTATCTCCAGATCAGCCCACAGTTGGTTCAAATCCTTCCTCTGCAATAGAACCTTCAAAGTCAAAATCAATAATAAAGAGTCACCCTTAACAAAGTCCACTCTTGGTGTACCACAAGGATCCTCCTTATCTCCAACCCTCTTTAACATCTACCTCCTCCCCCTCTTCCAATTGCTAACCGATCTTAATCTAATTCATTATCTGTACGCAGACAACGTGCAGATTCTAATCCCTATAACAGATTCTATCTCAAAAGCTCTCACCCACTGGAATAACTGCCTTCTATCTATCACCAGTCTTCTCAACAGCTTAAACTTGGTCCTCAATGCCTCGAAGACGGAGCTCCTCCTCATTTCTTCAAACGAAGATAATATCCCCCCACCATCCCCACACAACTCCCACATCACCCATAAGCATGTTAGAGACCTTGGGGTAATTCTAGATAATCGACTAAATCTAAAGGAAATGGTCAACACCACATCCAAAGACTGCTTCTACAGACTACTACAGGTTCTAAAACGTCTCAAACCACTCCTATTTTTCTATGACTTCAGGACAGTCCTCCAAGCATTGCTATTCGCCAAGATAGACTACTGCAGCGCCCTCTTCCTAGGCCTCCCCAAATCTACCACCAAACCACTGCAGATGATAGAAAATGCCGCAGCGAGATTGCTGACCAACACCAGCCGTGGTGACCACATCTCACCCATCCTCAGAAACCTACATTGGTTACCAGTGAACTTTAGAATCCTATACAAATCAATCACCCTAATACACAAATCCATCCACCATCAACTTCAACTCGACCTGGAATTCCCTCTCAAACTACACTCCTCCAACAGACCAACTAGAGATATTCACAAAGGAACTCTGAAATTTTCCCCTACTAAAGCCACACGCCTCTCCTCGACCAAAGACCGAGCGTTTTCGATAGCAGGCCCATCTATCTGGAATAACATCCCATCAGACCTCAGATTGGAACCCTGCCTTTTAACTTTCAGAAAAAAGCTCAAGACGTGGCTCTTTCACCAAGCCTTCTCTGATCCCCCAGACAATCACTAGCTGCCCTTACTCTTACCTGGACCTGGATGGTCTTTTATCTTCATGAACGATGGACTCTGGCACTTCCAGGTTAAAGCACTTTAAGCTTTAACCCGTATTCTCTATTGTACTTCATAATTATTACCTGCCTTTACCTTTCTTTCCAGCTATTTAAGTTTCCAAGTTCTTTACTCCTTGTTGAATGTAACTTTGCCTTATTCACCTCTATTGTTTAATTACTTTAGTTGGAGCTTCAGTTATACCCTTGTTAAATGTAAACCGATCCAATATGGTTATTACTATGAAGGTCGGTATAAAAAAGTGTTAAATAAATTAAATAAATATATAGTGAATACACTAATACATTTAAAGGACCCTAATTGTACACATTCCTACTCCCATTGTAACCTAAAACTTAACTAAGAATTGAACACAATTTAAGATAAATGCTTCCATGTTATGTGGCACTGGAATTTTGCAGCAAGAGGAAGGCTCCCAGTCTTTTGCATCGAATATAACATGTATGATTTTTTTTTATCTGCCAGTGAGAAATTGTTTGTGTGTATCCAATGCAAAGAGTTCCTGTCTGTCAGAGAATGAGTCCGATCTCTGGAGGCTAGAGTGGGAGACCTGGAGGAGCTGAGGCAGACAGAGAGGTATATAGATGAGACCTTCAGGGACATAGTAGTCAAGTCCCAACTCCAGTCTGGTAGCCCTGATGCTGCCTTGGAAGAGGAAGTTCTCATGATCAAAGAGCATCAACCTGGTGCAGCAGGAAATGATCCTGTAGCAAGGACCTGATTTCCAGGTGGTGCATTGTCTCTTGCACTGAGGATGTGTCTCCGAGGGCTACTGCCCAGGAGGGAAGGGTTAGGTTGGCCATCATAGTAGGGTTAGGTTGGCTGGTAGGCATAAGGATCACCTGGTAACATGCCTACCTGGTGCGAAGGTGGCGGACTTCACTCATCACCTAGATAGGTTTTTAGACAGTGCTGGGGAGGAGCTAGCTGTCGTGGTACATGTGGGCACCAATGACATTGGAAACATGGGATGGAGGTTTTGGAAGCCAAATTTAGACTCTTAGGTAGAAAGTTGAAATCCAGAACCTCCAGGGTAGCATTCTCTGAAATGCTCCCTGATCCATGTGCAGGTCCCCAGAGGCAGATAGAGCTCTGGAGTCTCAATGCACTGATGAGACTATGGTGCAAGGAAGAAGGATTCAGTTTTATAAGGAAATGGGGAACCTTTTGGGGAAGGGGGAGTCTTTTCCGAAGGAATGGGCTCCACTTAACCAGGGTGGAACCAGACTGCTGGTGCTAACCTTTAAAAAGGAGATAGAGCAGCTTTTAAACTAGAACAAAGGGAAAAGCAGACAGTCGCTTAGCAGTGCATGGTTCGTAGGGAGGTATCTTCAAAGGATACTAATGATGCATTAGAGTTAGGGCATCCTGACACTGAGGTTCCAATAATAAGAAAAGTCGTCCAAGTACTTGTTATTAAAAACTCACCTAAGTTAAAAGATTCCAATTTATTCCTGTCAACTAAAAACAGAATGTAAATACAAGCAAAAACACACTTTGAAATGTATGTATGCTAATGCCACATGGAGAATTAGAATGTATAGCAGTGAATGAGGACAGACTTAATTGGCATCTCAGAGACATAGAAAGAGGATAACCAATGGGATAGTGCTGTACCGGGGTACAAATTATATCGAAATGACAGAGAGGAGCATCTTGGTGGCGGGGGTGGACCCTTACGTCCGAGATGCATAGAGTTCAACAGGATAAAGATCCTGCATGAGACTAAATGCACAATTTAATCTTTATGGGTAGAAATCCCTTGTGTGTTGGGGAAGACTATAATGATAGGAGTATACTACTGTCCACCTGGCCAAAATGGTGAGACGGACAGTGAAATGCTAGAAGAAATTAGAGAAGCTAACCAAAATGGTAGTGTAGTAGTAATGGGAGATTTCAATGACTCCAATATTGACTGGATAAGTGAAACATCAGGGAATGCTAGCGAGATCCAGTTCCAGGATGGAATAAATGACAGTTTTATGGAGGAATTGGTTCAGGAACAGACAAGATAGGGAACAATTTTAGATCTAATTCTCAGTGGAGCACAGGATTTGGTGAGAGAGGTAACAGTGGTGGGGCCGCTTGGCAATAGTGATCATAATATGATCAAATTTGAAATAATGACTGGAAGAGGGAAAGTAAGTAAATCCACAGCTCTAGAACTAATCTTTCAAAAGGGAAATTTTGATAAAATGAGAAAAAAACTGAAAGGTGCAGCTATAAAGGTTAAGAATGTGCATCAGGCATGGACATTATTAAAAAATACCATCCTAGAAGCACAGTTCATATGTATTACAGGTATTAAGAAAGGTGGAAGGAAGGCAAAATGATTACCAGCATGGTTAAAAGGTGTAAGGTAAAAGAGGCTATTTTAGCCAAAATATATTCATTCAAAAATTGGAAAAACGATCCATCAGAAAAAAATAGGATAAAGCATAAGGAAGTTAACTGTAAGACATTGATAAGTCAGGCTAAGACAGAATTTGAAAAGAAGTTGGCCATAGAAGCAAAAACTCACAATAAAACCTTTTTAAAAATATATACGAAGCAGAAAACCTGTGAGGGAGTCGGTTGGATCGCTGGATGATCAAGGGGTTAAAGTGGCACTTAGAGAAGTTAAGGACATTGCGAAAAGATTAAACGATTTCTTTGCTTCAGTAATTACTGAAGAGGATGTTGGAGAGATACCCGTTCTGGACAAGGGTTTCATGGGTGACTATTGAACTCAATTGAATCACGGTGAACCTGCAAGATGTCGTAGGCCTGTTTGATAAACTGAAGAGTAGTAAATCACCTGAACAGAATGGTATACGCCCCAGGATTCTGAAAGAAATAAAAAATGAAATTTCATACCTATTTCAATTAATTTGTAACCTATCATTAAAATCATCTGATGTACCTGAAGACTGGAAGATGCCCAATGTAACCCCTTTATTTAAAAAAGGATCCAGGGGTGATTTGGGAAACTATAGACCGGTGAGCCTTACTTCAGTGCCAGGAAAAATCATGGAAACTGTTATAAAGAATAAAATCCCAAAACATTTAGATAAGACATGGTTTAACAGGACACATCCAGCATGGATTTACCCAAGGGAAGTCTTGCTTAACAAATCTCCTACATTTTTTGGGTGGGGTGAATAAACATGTGGACAAAGGTGAACTTGTAGATGTGGTGTATTTGGATTTTCAGAAGTTGTTCGACAATCCAGCATGAGAGGCTTCTAAGAAAAATAAAAAGTCATGGGATAGGAGATAATGTCCTTTTGTGGATTGCAAGCTGGTTAAAAAACAGGAAACAGAGTAGGATTACATGAACAGTAGAAAAAGGTAAACAGTGGAGTGAGTGCGTCAGGGATCTGTACTTGGACCAGTGCTTTTTAATATATTTATAAATGATCTGGATAGGGGTACGACGAGTGAGGTGATCAAATTTGCGAATGACACAAATCTATGCAGAGCAGTTAAATCTCAAGTGGATTGTGATGAATTGCAGGAGGACCTTGGAAGACTGGAAGATTGAGCTTCCAAACGGCAGATGAAATTTGATGTGGACAAGTGCAAGATAATGCATATAGGGAAAATAACCCTTGCTGTAGTTACACAACATTAGGTTCCATATTAGGCGTTACCACCCAGGAAAGAGATCTGGGCATCATAGTGGATTATACAGTGAAATGGTCGGCTCAGTGTGCTGCGGCAGTCAAAATCAAACAGAATGTTAGGAATTATTAGGAAGAGAATGGAAAATAAAACAGAGATGTCATAATGCCTTGAAAACTGTGTGAAATTGTGGTCACCACATCTCAGAAAGGATATAGATGCACTGGAGAAAGTGCAGAGAAGGGCGACTAAAACGATAAGCATGGAACGGCTGCCCCATGAAGAAAGGCTAAAGTGGATTGGCCACTGTTGGAAACAGGATGCTGGGCTTGATGGACCCTTGGTCTGACCCAGTATGGCATTTTCTTATGTTCTTATGTTCTAAGTTAGGGGTGCTCAGTTTGGAGAAGAGGAGGGGGGATATGATAGAGGTCTACAAAATCATGAAAGGACTTGAAAAAATTAATGTAAATTGATTATTCACTCTCTCAGATAATGGAAGGACCAGGGGGCACTCCATAAATTTAGCAAGTAACTCATTTAAAACAAATTAAAAAAAAATATTTTTCACTTAGTGCATAGTGAAATCCATTGCCAGAGGATGTGGTTACAGCAGTTAGTGTAACTGGGTTCAAAAAAGGTTTGGGTACGTTCCAAGAGGAAAAATCCATAAACTGCTATTACGGTAATTAATTTGTAATAATAGCTTGTGGTCTATCTAATGTTTGAGTACTTGCCAGGTGCTTGTGACTTGGATTGATCACTGTTGGAAACAGGATACTGGGCTTGAGGGACCCTTGGTGTGATGCAGTATGGCATATCTTATGTTCTTACGTTATGAGCCCAAATGGTAAAGTGTCCGAGTACTTTATCTAAGGACTTTACTGCAAAACATTTTAACTCACTTCCTGAGGTGCAGTTAAGTTTCTCATAAGATGTTTGTGAAGCAGTTTGCATCTATACTTCATCTCCGCACTAAAAGGCAATGGTCTGTTTTGCATTATTTTGCATTTCATTTCCTTATTAGCATGATTTGCATTTTTCACTTGGGATCCTTTTTCCTGCCACAGATAGATATAAGCCATCTCACCATAAGGCTTGGAGATAATTGCACGGAGTGGCAGTTGCTACTCTTAAGAGAAACGTGGTGTAACCTGCACGGCGTAGCAGATACTATCCTAAGGAGCGAAATTCAGATTATACATTGACATATATTTAAACTGGAGGAGGGAACAGTGGATGGAAAACTTGATTCAGGCTGTCGCCCCAACAAACGAAGATTTGGGTGTGAAAGAGAAAAGTGAGGAGCTCGCTATGGTACCTGTGAGCAACAGGGTTAAGGGGTTCAGGTATGAGACTATAAGGAGTGGTCATCTAGTGGTTAGAGCAGCGGGCTATGAGTCAGGGATGCCAAGGCTCAAATCCCACTGCTGCTCCTTGTAACCTTGGCCAAGCCACTTCACCCTCCATTGCCTCAGGTACAAACTTAGATTATAAGCCCTCTATGAATAGGGAAATACCTACAGTACCTGAATGTAATGTACTCTGAAGTGCCAAAAAGTGGAATATAAAAAAAAATAAATAGACAAGATAAGGAGACATAACGGGAAGGCTAGGAGTACAAGTGCTCGTAATCTAGGCAATAAAACTCCAGATCTGCAAGCCTTATTGGAGGTAGAAGACCTAGGTTGCTATCATTCTGTCATGGTGCAGTGAGTCCCATGAATGGGATACAGCCATATCTGACCCAAATCTGTTTAGGAAGCATAGGAATACAGGAAAAAAGGGAGGAGTAACTTATTTTGTAAAACAATGTCAAAGCAGTTGAAATGCCGGGGGGAAAAAAGAGGTACTGTGAGTCATTTTGGAAAGGGAGAAATAGCATGTCAATCAACACTGCTGTAGCGTACAGATATTTGATTCAGGCAGAAGAATTAGATAGATCTGATCAAAGACCTCCAAAAAGTGAGAATGAGTGGGGAGGTGGATTTGATGGGAGGTTTAAACCTGTTGAATGTGGATTGAAGTATCTCATCTGTGGAATTGGTTAGAAATAGAGTGATCCTGGATTCCCTCAAGGAGCTAGTCTTCTCCCTATTCACTCAAGCCAGAAAAATGCTTTGAGTGCCTTGGGGGAATAGCCAGCAGTATGAAGGGGGTGGTATTGCCTCTGTATATGTCTCTAGTGAGACCTCATTTTGTGCACTTTGTACAGTTCTGGAAACTGCACTTTGATAAGAAAATAAACCGGATGGTATCAGTCCAGAGAGCAGCTACTAAAAATGTCAATGATCTTCCTCGTAAAGAATATGGCGGCAGACTTAAAGATCTAAAAATACATACTCTGGTGGGAAGGAGGGGAAGGGGAGATAGAGATATTTAAATACCATCAACAGATTGGACACATTTGAAGACATAAATGGTATTTTTATTTTTAACTGGGCATTGGGAGGGAGGAAGGATAGAGGGGTGAGATTATTTTTTAAATATAGGCCACTGGGAGAAGGGAGGGTGGCTAGCCAGATTTAGGCCTACTCTTGAAAATTAGCACTATTTCCCTAACTTTCTCTCCCTAGCTTAACTCTGTCCTCAGGCCCACTCAGAATTTGACCAGTTGGCTATATTTAGCCACCTAATGAAATTTATGTGGATACATTTAGCTGGTTAGCTCAGTGAGTTTTCATCTAGCTAGCCAAATCCTTACTTAGCCAGCTAGATCCCTTTGAATACATAGGGATCTATTTAAAAAAAAAAATGTTTAATGCCTCTCTTAGGTGCCTAAATTTAAGGACATTTTCAGCTGAACCAAGGTTCTTAAGTTTTCAACTAAAAGTGACTTAAAATGCAGGCACCCAAATTTAGGTCTGCGGTGGCTTTTGTGTTGTGCTTCAGACTCTTGTTTTATCTCATCTCGATTTTCATAATACTATTTAGGATTGCCTGCCTGGACTCTGCATTCAAAATTTAGCTTCTAGTGTTCTTACTCGCTCTTCTTGGTATGAGCATAATACCCTTATTTTGTTTTCTTTGCATTGTTTACCTATTGAAGCATGAATTGCATTCAAAATACTTGCACTGATTCATAAATCTTTGAATCATGAAGTGCTGTGCTGAATTAGTTCATTATTAAAAATCTATAAACCACAAAGGAACTCTAATTCTGTTGGTCGATGCCTATTAGACATTCCCTTAGGCTTGTTGAATCCTGAGAGAGGTTGTTTGCCAGAGTCTCTAGGCAAACAGTCTTAAGACCTTTCAAAAGGGTTTGTTTATAAAATCATTTGTTCGAGCTGTTTGAAGCTGGGTTATTTCTTCTTTCTCTGCTTGGAATGTTCCTGCATTGCTAATCAAGACTTTCTGTGTTTGACACTGCTTGCTTTTGGGTTGTCCTTATCCTGTTTTTGTTTGTATGCTGTGTTTTAGATTTTATAAATGTTTATGTTTATTTGTATTTTCTGTTTTATTATTATGGTTTTATATATATATATATATATATATGAATGTTTTCTTGTAAACTGCTTAAAATTGTAAATAATGCAGTATATAATTTTTTAAATACTGTGAAGCAACTACCTCTCCTGAATTAATCACGAACCAAGGAGAGAGGAGATTCAACTCACTCACCAAATCTAAAAAACAAATCTCAATAAACTTGTTATCCAACAACTAATTACCCGGCAAATGACAATATCATAAAGCTTGTTGCTCTAGTGTTGTAATCTGCAGCCTCTCACCACACAATGGGTCGCAGGCTGTTATCAGCTTACAGAGCTTGATTTGATGTAATCATTTACTGTCATTTGTCCACCCACCAAATACCTTTATTCAATAACCCATCCTATAAACCTATCACTATTTTCTCAAAATGTAAACTTTGACTGAACGAAAACGTTCTTTGAAGGTCAAGTTCATCACAAAATTGAATACTTAGCCATAAATTTTCCATCGAGCAGCTACAATACTTTGCTGTTCAGTTTCAGCTTCCCAACATGTTTCGACTGAAATATCAGTCTTCTTCAGGGGAATTGTGATATCTCGAATCAGTTGTAAGGTCTGAGTCATGAGCTATGCGAGGCCCCTTTTGGCTGAGATGGAGAACAGTTACAATATAGCGTGCTAATATCCTTCCACCCGACTTCCTTGGGGACCCAGTAAGGTTAGAACCATTGCCAAAGCAGGAGGATAAACCTACAGTTATAACAAAAATAACTACGTTTTCTGTATTGTGGTGGAAAATGTCCTCTTTCATTGGTAGCAAAATCTTGAATGGAGAAGGAGAAGATAAGAATGTTACCATTAATGGAAGGCATTTCTAATCAGTAAATTTTGCTGCAGCTCAGTTTTGCATTATTCATTTATTAATATTCATGACATTGGTCTCCTGAAAATGTTTTTTGAATGGTCCATATTTTCTGCATACTTAACACATTTGTGTAAGACTTAAGTTCAGAGAAGAAGAAAAAAAATGTGTAACATCAGGACCATGTGGCATGCAGGTTAACATTAGGAGGGTGGAGTCCAAGACATTTTGGGCTGGATTTTCAAAAGGTTACGTGCGCCTGGCGAACGTCCTGGGGTTTGCAAAAAGGGGAGGGGCAGGGGCGGGGTCAGCGGCTCCTGGCACAGCGGCCATTTGCCGCTGTGTCAGAGATTATGTGCCGGCAATCGGCCGGTGCGCGCAACTTGCGCCTCCCCGGAGGCAGGCGCAAAAGGTACAACAAACATTTTGTGGGGGGTTAGAGTTAGGGCTGGGGGGGGAAAAGGTTAGGGGAAGGGGTGGGAAGGTCAGGTTAGGGGGAAGGAAACGGGGGAAGGCTGTGCGGCTCGGCGCACCCCCTTGCGTGCGCAAGTTATAAAATCGGGTGTACATGTGCGCGTGCCGGGTAGCGCGCACACATGTACGCCCGCACACACAACCTTTTAAAATCTACCCCTTTTTGTTGTTGTTTGGAGGCAAATTTCTGTGTCATTTAGGCTTTTTTTCCAATATTTTTTGTTTTGTAAATAGTATGCTATATTCAGAATAGTGTGCAATATTTTTGCAAATAGTGAACATTGTTTCTAAATAGTGCATACAATTTTCATGTTTTTTCCCCCCTATTGTTTTATTTTGAAAAGAACATGAAACGGCATACATAATGTCATTGACATCATCTATGCCATTTCAAATGAATGCGCATCTCTATGTAATGCACAAAAGCCAATGCCGGAATTATGGAAAATTGCAATTCCAGTTATTTTGACTTAACCTGAGAAAGGTTTATATACATTGTGTGAACTTTCTCTCTGAAAAAGTGCATTTTGTTGCTTGCTAGAATCATGCTTAAGACTAATCGCAAACTATTGAAATTGCTGGTTTAGCAAAAAAGGTGCTTTAGTTACAGATAAGACTCAAGAGCGCTCTATGCTGGTCTGACCTTTTATCTTTTGGTGAGATAGATGAAATCATCTCACTATAGAAAGGCACCGTGTCTGGTGTGCTTGGATCAGTCACAGCTCTAAACATTGTGTTAAGTGTCAGCCCATTTAATATAAATATTTAGAGGATTTTATTGCAGGGAGAATTTCAAGGGTCTGCTGTCTTTACAGACAGTTATGAGTTAATCCTCCTTTCATACAGAGTGTATGGCTTTCAGTAGTTTGTTTGACTAATCTGAAATGGAACTCTATGACTACTTTTCAAGCATCATCCCAGTCTCTTCAATTTTTGGGGTCCTGTGTATGAAGCACTTTCTCCAAGGATGCAGAATGGGGAAAAACCTCAGTCGGACATTAAACCCATTGTGTCTGTCTCTGCATAAAACATTATGGAGTCCCGCGCAAACAGGAAGCCTGCGTGATCTATGGAAAAGGCTATTTCTGTACTTCCAACATTCTAGTTATTAACTATCCTTATGTCTTTTCTGTTTTTTAATGTAAACGAACCAATCTGACTTTTGTAATAGAGAATCAAGTTGCTCACTTTTTTCACATGATTACAGTGCAATAACATTACAAAGAGAGTCACTCTCTCATGGTGCCTCACTGCTCTGCCTTCTCTCTCCGGACCAACGGGCCTTTTGCCATTCTCTGGCCCTGAAATTGAGAGAGGAGAGCTTTGAAGCAACAAGGATGATGTTCCCGCCCTCTTCAGCCCCATATCCATTCTTTCGGGCCGATAGCCATGCCCCCCGATGATGTCACTGGAACAGGGAGGTGGTCGCTCCTTCATGCGCGATGAGTGCGGATTCTTTACAAATTGTTGATAATACTGCTATTCCATCTTTGCATTCTCTTCATTCCGAGTTATACTCAATCCCAGTAATTTCAGGTAGCGGTATTTATGGTGATCTGTCTGCCTCTGTTTGAAAGACTTTTGCTTGTAGACCTTCTTGTTTAGTAAGTGTTCCAATTAGTGCATCAGTATCTAATTCTGTGACTTCCGATGTTAAAATCATGCTAATTAATGCTCAATCTGTTAGAAAAAAATTTCAATTATTGTATGATCTGATAGAGATGGAAAAACCTATTTTTTTTTCTTTTGTATCACAGAGAGTTGGCTTTTAGATTCTGATTTAGTTACTTTAAATCAGATTTGTCCTTTAGGCTATTCTTTTATTTTACAGCCACTTATTAAAGGTAGAGGTGGGGGGTTGCTTATAATTTTTAAAGACTCTTGGAACCTTAAGTCTCAAAATCTTAGTGGATACCCTTTTCAAGAATTACTTCTTGTTTATACTTCGGGTTTTTCCATTTATCTTGTTTATTGTCCACCTAAATTGCTACACTCTAATTTGTCTTTATTATTTGAACAATTGTTGTTGGCTAAGACTAATTTAAACAACATGTTGATATTAGTTTTTAATTTACCTTTTAATCATATTTCATATGATAATCGGGTACAATTATTCAATGATATTTTAGTCTCTCTAGGATGGTCTCAATTGATTGAGTCCTACTTATCGATTAGGAAACACATTGGATTTGGTCTTTATTAACAATTCATCTGCGTTTCATTCCATGAGCACTTTAAATATTAAGGATGTTCCATGGTCTGATCATTCACTTATTGGTTTCTCATTAATTGGTTCCAATGATGTTAGCAATTGTAGTATACCTTCTACTTATACTAAGAGATCTTTTATTGATATTTCTAAATTTAAAGAGATTCTTTCTCCAATCTTAGAATCCATTAATGTTAATGATTTTGATCTTGATAGTTATTTAGAGGTATGGACAAATCATATGACCACTGTGCTTGATAATATTGCCCCAATGAAATAATCATCTTATGTGAAAAAGAAGTTTCAACCTTGGCTTATGCCTTTACTAATTTCCTTACAACAACTTTTGAGAAGAAGTGAGCGAAAGTGGTTAAACAAAACCTCTTCAGTGAATGTAGCTAACTATAGAGTTTTGTTAACTAAATATCAGACTGAAACGCTTAAAGCTAAAAAAGTATATTAATAAGAATTAAGGAATTTGAAAATAGTCCAAAGGCATTATTTCATCTAGTGCATAATTTGACTCTGGATCATAATTTGTGTGGATCTTCTGTGGAATCTTTATCAGCTGATATGTTTTTAAAGTATTTCTCTTTAAAAATTAAAAATTTGAGCTTCATTTTCAATGATGTTGCTCCTTGGTTTTTAAATAATGTTCCTATTAGTTGTCCGGTCTGGAAACTTTTGAGACTGTTTCTTCTTTGGAAGTTTCAAATATTGTTTCACATATGAACAATATAATTTGTCCAATGACGAATATTCCAGTTTCAGTTTTTAAAGCCATCTTTGATGTCTTGAGTTCATATCTCACTTCTATTGTTAATATTTCACTTAACTTAGGTGTTATGCCCAATAATTTACAAAAAGCATTGGTTAAGCCTTTATTAAAGAGATCATATTTGGACGCTAATGATGTAGCAAACTATAGACCGATTTCTTCATTACCATTTGTTGCTAAGATTATTGAATGTGTTGTTTTAAAACAGCTTATGGATTGTCTTGAAAATAATGAAATCCTCAATCCACATCAGTTTGGGTTTTGTTTTGTTTGAATACTGAACTTCTTCTTATTTCTTTTATTGATACTATTAAACGTGGTCTTGATAGTGGTCAACAATATCTTTTGGTCTCCTTGGACATATCTTCGGCCTTTGACATGGTTGACCATGATATCTTGCTTTTTCGTCTCCGTGAATGTGGTATTTTGGGTGTTCTCTCATGGTTTACTGATTATTTGGATGGTCGTTCACAATCTTTTAAATTCAATCATCAGTTAACTATTGCTTAATCGTTAAAATCTGGAGTCCCGCAAGGATCCGTGTTTTCTGTGATGCTTTTCAATATATATCTCACCCCTATCACCAAATTGTTGACTAGTGTCACAGATGGGTTTAAAATTTATGCTGACGACATACAGTTTTACATTAAAGTTCAAGCCTCTTGGCAAAATACAATAGACCATTTGCAATTATGCTTAACTACAGTAAAACAATGGTTACATCAGAATAAACTTTCTCTTAACAAATAGAGTTCTTATTGATACATCGACCCCATTCTGTTCCTCAATAAGATACTATTACACTTGATAATCTTTCTTTTTCACTCAATAATCCTATTAAAAGTCCAGGTGTTTTTCTTGATGCTAGTCTATCATTTAAACCCCAAATTATGGCAATCATTAACCTTTTAGGTACCAACGTTCCACAAGTAGAACATTTTTTCATATACTTTTAATTACTTGCAAATTTGTTTATATCATGTTTATACCATATTTGGGTCTAGTTAACTAAGATATGTAAAAAGGGGCATCAGGAAATAATTCCTTCAATGAGCAGGATTTAAAAGGTTAAATCTGGGTTTTATAAACTTCGTCTAATTTCGGGACTGCGTCTTTTACTTTGACTCTCATCTCCATACTGTTGTGCGAGCTATTATCTTCCCACATGTTGATTACTGCAACAGTTTATTAGACCTACCCAAATCTACTTTACAACCTCTGCAGCTATTACTTAATTCAGCTGCCAGACTTGTATATAATATTAAACGATTTGATCATATTACACCTACTCTTTTCAGTTTGAAATGGTTATCTATTTCTGAACGTATCTGGTATAAGATTGCCATGACAGCATTCAAATTGCTTAGTCCTGATTCTCCTCCTTGGACTAATGCTCTACTAAGAATTTACAAACTTACTTGTGGGTTGAGATCATCACAACTTGATTTACTAGATATACCCTCTGTTCGCCTTGCACATCTTTCCTCAACCCATGAAACATCATTCTCTGTAGCTGCTCCAGCTTCATGGAATTCTCTTACATATGAGGTGCGTACACAAGATAAAAAAATTTAAGCATCAATTAAAAAGCTTTCTTCTTCAATATGCGTATGGTGTGTTCTAAATATCTGATGATGGTTAAATATTGTTGGTGAAAAATATTAATGAGCTTCCTCTGTAGAACGTCTTTTGTTTTTGTTATTTAATTTTGAATGTTAATGGTATGTTAATTTGTATGTAATGTTACCAAATTATTTTGTGTATATTTTATTGTGAATTGCCTAGACCTTTGTGTGATAGGCGATTAATAAATTTTAATAAATGAAATAAATGAAAATGGTCGTAAACAAAAATGGATGGCAGTAGGCGTTTACAAAGTCAGCACTAGATACAAAACCCTAAATGGGAAAACGAATGGAACTGGTAGAGCCAGTATGCATCATTTTGCACTCCTGCTGCATTACAAAGTATTTATCAGATTCGTTTCAGTGGCCTGAGTTTTGTCTCCTGTCACATACCTGCCCAATGTTTTTTTCAGAAGGTTACCCCAAAGGAAAAACCCATGCAATATTTGATTTCTTTTCAATTTCTTGGTGGAGCAGAGCAATCTTGCTTCCCACTAAGAAAATGGAGGTTAGTCAACCTAAAAAAAATTAATTTCTGTTAAATACCAACATACATAAACTCACGGGTCATTGTACTAAAGGGTACTAACATTGGCCATTACTGCGTGTTAATACAATATTTATCATGAATACTAATGGCTTATGTTAATGACATGCAAATGAGGCAGACAGTAAAGTCCGCATGTACTTCACTTTCAGAAGTTATTGAAAAACGTTACTATACCTCCAAGAGGTGTGGTTAAGTTTTCAGTGTTAATGCCGCTGAAACTATTGCAAGCTAATTTATATGCATTAAAAGCGATATTATGCACAAATGTTAGCTTTCTGCATGCTAACAGCACTTTTAACACGCGCACATGTAGGCCACGTGCGCTTCTTTTAAAATCTACCCCTATATACTTTTACAAGATAATCGTAAAGTCTTACTTCTTTTTTATTGACTTGAGATTGGCAGTATCGCTGCTTTATTTTGAATGTGACAGATTGAAGTTTCACAATGTAGAAAGTATAGCAGAAATCAGAAACATTTCTTATGGTTAAGAAAAATGCCTTTATTTTGCAGCTTTTTAATTTGGGTGTTTAAAAAAAACTTTTAAAATTTTGAGGGGAAGGAGAAGCAGGGTGGCCTGCGCTTAGTAGGTCTGATTTCCTGCAGTCCGTTCTTTCCTGTTGACACTGTAGGGCCAACAATTTTCTTTTCTTTCTGGCTTGTTGCAGTCAGTGTCTGGTTTCACACATTGGATTTTGTATCCCCCCCTTCTCTTGTGTTTTTTTGTTTTTTTTTAATAGTTCCTTAGAAGCAGTCATGGTAGAGAGACATTTATAACATCGATGCCGCATGGAACAAATCAGATGCGTGAGGTCACGAGGAGTGGCAGTGGGATCTGAACGCTGGCTTCCCTGGTTCACAGCCCACTGCTCTAACCACTAGGGCTCCTCCTCCACTTTTTATATTTGGTTGTAACTGGAAAATGTTTTCCTAAGTTAGGGTGCTAGTAAAAAGGGGGGGGGGGGGGGAGAAACTATTGCAGAGTTTAAAACCTCATTTAAAATGTGTCTTAAAATGAGGAAATTGGGTAAACTGGCAGGTTGTTTTCAGGGTAACAATGAAAGTCAGTTGTCATGGGAATTGACGAAAAATCACAAAGAATGTATTTGAAAATGCAAAATAAAATCATAGGGTACCACAAAAGTCAATAACTCTTAGATTTCATGATTTCTGTGACTGCTAGGACCTGTTGTGACATTCTAATTATCGCAGGGCAAAGTTGAAAGGTATTGCTGGTATTATAAAATGCAAAATGTTTAAAAAAAATAAAAAAAAATAAAAATGCATAAATCTTTCCTTGAAAAAGAAAAAAAAAAAAGAGATCTTCCTTTGGCAATGGTAAGTGCTGATCCCGCACAGCCAGCAGCAAAGATGTGGTGTTTATGAGATGCCAACTTATGTTCTACATAGAATTATCTGAAATATCTTTCTCTAAGCACAACGTGAGCATGCAGAAGTTAACACAACTCATAGCAGTCAGCCGTGCGTGTGCTGTACATCTGCAATGGCTTAGGCAGTGATGTTTTGGTGTAGAAACCTGTCTCGCGCTCATGGCGTAATTACTAGCAATACAGTGTGCCATTAATCAACTTCTTTAGTGCCATTTTGATGGATGGAGCTCATTTTCTGCTGCTTATGCATGTAAAATGGGAAGATGGGTGATGAAAAGACTATACATGCAATATTTATGCTTAAATACTTTAGGTGGAATTCCGTCTTCTGTCTGATTTTTCGGTCTTTGCAAAGAATTGAGGAAAGCTAAGGTGGAGGAGTAGCCTAGTGGTTAGAGCAGTGGGCTACAACCCAGGGAAACCAACGTTCAAATCCCACTGTCGCGCCTTGTGACCCTGGGCAAGTCACTTTACCCTCTGCTGCCTCAGGTACAAAATTAGATGGTGAGCCCTCTGGGGATAGGGAAATACCTACAGTACCTGAATGTAATCCGCTTTGATGTACCCTTTGAAGTGCCGACAAGTGGAATATAAAAAATTAAAAAATCTAAATAAAGAAGGATAATGGATGTTGAAGAGTAAAATTGATATAAAAGTTTTTGGTTTTTTTTTTAAAGTTTGTCTAGTACAATGTACAGCATGTGATTATAAGCCAGTTGTGTGCCACTTTTTAGTTTGTAGCAGGGCAGTAAGTCACAAACCTAGAAGATCAGAGCATTTTGAAATGCTGTACTCATCAGGCACCAGTTTACAACAATTTCGCTCTTAGGTTCTATAAGAAGATACCATACTGGGTCAGACCAAGGGTCCATCAAGCCCAGCATCCTGTTTCTAACAGTGGCCAATCTAGGCTATAAGAACCTGGCAAGTGCCCAAAAACTAAGAATATCCCATGCTACTGATGCTAGTAATAGCAGTGGCTATTTTCTAAGTCAACTTAATAGCAGATAATGGACTTCTCCTCCAAGAACTTATCCAATCCTTTTTTAAACACAGCTACACTAACTGCACTAACCACATCCTCTGGCAACAAATTCCAGAGTTTTATTGTGCGTTGAGTAAAAAAAGAACTTTCTCCGATTAGTTTTAAATGTGCCCCATGCTAACTTCATGGAGTGCCCCCTAGTTTTTCTATTATCTGAAAGAGTAAATAACCGATTCACATCTACCCGTTCTAGGCCTCTCATGATTTTAAACACCTCTATCATATCCCCCCTCAGTCGTCTCTTCTCCAAACTGAAAAGTCCTAACCTCTTTAGTCTTTCCTCATAGGGGAGCCTTGGCCTTTGCATTTGTTAAGATTGTAAAGGAAGGGGGGGGGGGGGAGGGGATTCATGCTCATTATTTTAGAGCTCACGGGCCACTTAATAACCAAGTTCAGATCAAGGGCATCCATTTACTGTTTGTAAGAACCTTGTAATAGCTCTTATGCGATTCATCCTATGCCGCAAGCATGATCAGGGATCCAAATATTCACTCGCTGTCGCAAGGGTGGTGAGTGCGTTTTCATAGGTCAGAGAGTGAGGAGAAGGCAGCAGAAACATCTTTGACCCCAGCTAGGACCCATGTTGAGAGGGGCAGGTGAGAAAAGGCATCTTCTGTACCATTATTCTTATATGTTAAAAAGATTTACAAATACAGATGGTATTTTAAAAAAAAAATATGTAAGTTTAAAATTCAGTGAAGCATGGGATTAGCATAGAAGATCAGGGCCACCTTAGGGGTGGGCAGGTTGGGCCCAGTCGATGGGACTATTCTTTCTTCTTGGCTTGTGGGCCGTTGCTGCTCCTGCTCCTTCTGGCTGCAGTGATTGCCCATGCGACATAACTTCCTATGCTGGGCCCACATGGGCGAGAAGAACAAGGAGCAGCAGTCGCTGCGGCTCTGCCCCGGCTGTGCCTCCCCCAAAACTGTGGCGCTCTAGACAGCCACTTACTTCTGTTGGCCTCGCACTCTCTCATTCACACCCCCCCCAATACATTCTTGTTCCTCTCCTCTTCCCGTCGACTCACTCACCACAGCCCCTTTCTTTCTCTTTCCTGCTTATCCCTACCCCTTTTCCTCTCTCCTTCCCCCTTACATTTCTCACCTACCCTCTTCCCTCTCACGCTTATCCCTTCCTTCATTCTCTTCCTTCTCTTCCCTCTCGCTCACACCTCCCCTCTCACAACCCCCCTTCCTTCCCTTTGACTCACTCACCCCCATTCCATTCTAGCTCTACGCCCCTGCCCTTTCACTCATTCGACTTGGCTCTCCTTCCCTTCTCTCCTGTCTCGTCCCTCCTCTTCCTTCTCACGAACAAGCCAAAATTCTAACTGATGGATACAGCATGTGCACTGCACAAACTATAAAAGCCAAGGCAACTGGGACCAACATCCCCCCCCCCCCCCATGAGTACTTACTTAAAACAACAATATCCCTGATATAGTCCTCTCTTGTGAAAATAAGGGGAATACTCTTTTTCCACAGTTCAGCTTAATGTTGGCATTTGGAAAGCATCTAACCGGTGTTAAGCACCACTGCATGCAGAACGAGCTTGTGAATACCTGATGGATAGTGAGAAGGGGAGGGGAGCTGAGCTGAATGGAGGAAGAGGTGGGGGGGGGGGGGAAGAGTGAGAAGTTCTATCTCACCCTTCCCTTTGCTGCTAGTGCCTCGCCTCTCCTCCTCTTGGTGGTGTTCTCCCTTCCCGCGGGAGCGTGTCCCCCCCTCAGGCAGCCATTTTCGGCGTCACGGCCCTACAGCAGGGAGGGGGAGCGCCGTGGGCACGTAATCGAAACAGCGCCACCGCAGTTCCTTTCTTCCAGCCCAATGGGGACCGGGGGGGGGGGGAACCCCCCCACGGGTTCATCGTGAAAACAGCGCCGCCTCAGGAGTTCATTGCTTCTGATACATCAGCAGAGCTGCACCACCGATGGGCCTGAAGGCAGGGTGAGGCGGCCGTGGACAGAGTTTTTGGGGGAGGGCCATGTTTTTGTCACCTCTAAATTTTTCTGCCTGAGGCAGCCCCCCCCCCCCTCGCCCTACCTCAGAACCGCCCCGTGTGGTGGTGCTGGGAGGGAAGTGGAGTAAAGAAAGACTCTTTCTCCCTGTTGGCTAGCAGCAATAGAGAGGAACCTGTACTGCCCAGGACACTTGTTTAGCCTGGTGCCAGTCCCGCGGGAGATCTTTTAGATATGAGGAAAATACCTGAGATCAGACAAATTCCATGGTATTACTTCAGGAAGGGGGAGACGAGATAGACTTTCAGGTCCTTTTATTTCCTTATTTTCTGAGTTTCTACTTTAATATCATTTTTGTGAGTACACAGTTGGTTGTGTTCTTATTTGACTGGCGACGCATTTGGATGAATAATGTCTCAGTATGGAAAATTTGCATAAAAATTCCCATTATGCTCAGATAACAGAACGTTCCTCGGGTAAATTTCTCCAGCAGGATTAGCACTGAATTACACTGGAAACTGAAGCAAATAAACAGCAACCCGGCAATTCAAGGTCAGCAGACATGCAGAATTGAAAGCATTAAGGACCCTTAATGTTATGCATTTACATTTTCAGTTCTCTTTTTTATTTTTTTGTAAAGAAAAATCCAGCAGCTTCTCCTTTGCATAATTGCACTGAAAAACTAGTGAGTCAAGGGTTGTGCCATTCAATAATGTCAAATTGATATGAAGTAGAGTGAGAGGGATAATGGAATCATTGCAGTCTTACATTGATCTCATTAAATAAAGCAGTCGTATGGGTCCCTAACTGCTGGGTCACCTAGTTTAGCCCCTTCTTTACCCTCCCCAAACCAAAACCCATGTCTGTCATGGTACCCCAGCAGAAATTTACCTCTGCTTGGAGTGCCTCTTTGGCTAGGATCCTTCATTGATCCATGCTATTGTAAGGAATCCTACGTGTCCCTACTAAAAGGAATGTCCCATTGTCATAGAGGGAATAGGAGCAGTAGTATTGTAGGTTTTAGCACCCCCATGTGAGGGACTATATGTTAGTTCCCAGAGTATATAAACCCATGCCATCATTTTAGGGTCTGGACTCGTTATTTATCCCTAGTAAGGGCAGTATATTCATCATAAAACTTTGTTTTCCTTGCGACCCTTTATGTTGGATCCTGTTTTGTTTGATTTTCTTAAGAAAGAACCTTTTGGGTAAGGAAAAGTAGAAAGGATGCCTTTGTCTAATTTTAAGATGTATTTTTTGGAACCTTTTTGGTTTAGAGTAAGAATTTCTTCAACCCTTCTTCTCTTCATTTTTAGTTACCCTTTTCTAAGGTTTTATGTTCTTCTATCTGCCTGAAGACTCTTGGGCCCAGGCACACTCAGTATGTTATACCTGAAAGGAGTGGTATCTCTTATCGAAAGAGAATCTATGGACAACTGTTAGTCCTGTAGAGGAATGAATCTGCATTCATTCCTGGGGAGGAGGAGATTGTGGAAAAGATCTGTGGTGTCCATCCATAGTTAACTGGATCTACATTGCTAAGATGTTAAAGAAAAGAGTGATGAGATACCATCCAGGTGCCAACAGGGTCGCAAGAAAACATAAAAGTTTTGTGATGAACAACTGTACTAAAGGTATGAGGCTTGGAACTGTTAACTAGTATATCTGAATTGGAATACTGTCTCATCCACCTAATTGTGGGAGGAAGCTAAGAAAATCCCCTACCCCCTTAATTGGAATGGGTTGAAGATAAGGAAACAAATTGAAATTAGTCATAGAATACATTAATATTAAGCTTAGTCACATATTTAGTAGAAGATCTGAAACTGTAAAATGGATTGTAAATTCTAAGAACTTGTAATCTAATATTCTCATTAAAAATTTCCATCTTTAATCAGTAAATGTTAAGATGAAATCCAAATTAGCTTCTAGCGTGATTATTACTGCTGTATTAAAGTAACATTAATATGGAATTTATTGGGATCCTCAAATTAACTTTTGCACAATGCTCAGGGTCTAGAAGATAATCTTCCTCCGGCAGGGAATCTTGGACATCATATTTTGCTTAACATCAGGACAGAAAAATTACACATTTTAAGCCCATGAATTGAGGTGTGGTTTTTGGGGTCCTGGCTTAGCTCACTAGCCCAGGGGTTACATTATCATTTGCACATACCCCAATGGGTCTTTCTTAACTTCCAGTTTCTTGGGATGACTTCCAACTCATCTACTTCTCCTAGGCTGCCATCACTATTTCCTTTCTATGGCTTAATTTCTAGGCCTCTCCTGGGTAGGCGCGTAGCCCAGATCCTCCCAGATTCTGCCCAGGGATCCCTCTGCCTACTTTCAGGCTTTTCTTTATTTTGTCCAACTTTATTCAGTCTGCCTTGTCCCCTGGGCCAGTCTTTTTACCTATTCCCTCTGCGTGTTTCCCTTTTTTTTTTTTTTTTTATTTGCACCAATGTGAACTACAAATTCCCCATCACAATATGGCTGACCCTAGGGAGATGCCGGACTGAGGCTATAAACAGGCTTGTGCAGGGCACCCTGGATCTCATCATAATCATCATTTCTATCCCCTTTCCCCATGGAATAATTATCATTTCTCTCCCGTCCTTTTGCAGCATAATTACCATTTGACGACTGTTCCCTTCATGGCACAATCATTTCTCTTCCTCCCTCCTCCAGTGCAATCATCAACTCTTCTCTTACCCTCCTTTTCTCATTCTCTTTCTGCAGTCCTTCACTCCCTCTCTCCCTGGCACAATCATCATCTCTGCCACTTCCTCCCCCTCCCTCTACTAGCCCTGGCATAATTATCATTCCCCTTTGTACAGAAAAATACCCATTCGGAGAAGGGTTGACACATCAACTAGTGCAGAGCCCCTGGATCCCAGCACAATTTATGTATTTATGTTGTATTTAGCTCATGCTTTTTCATTAATAGCTCAAAGCAAGTTGCTTTCAGGTACAGTAGATATTTTTCCCTGTCCCTAGAGAGCTTACAATCTGACTGGGAGATGCATTAAGCTGCAGTAGTGCTCTCTAACGCATGTTACAGTATATATCACGAGATAATATACTGTTTATCGCACAATATAGCCCTAATGCGGTAATATCGCGTGATACACACAATCTTTTGCATAACTCTGCATAGATTCTCCTTCCTATTACAATGAGCTGTTTTGCGTGCAATTTGCATGCATGACATTTGCAAATCCATGCAAAGCAGTTCATTAATAGGTAACCTGATGTTCATAACTTAATGCAGCTGACTTAGAAAGTTGTCAGCCGCGTTAAGCTAACAATAACTCTTGAGGAAGCGGTAATCTAATGTGGGAGCCTCGAGAACCTAATGTGAGTCACGAGGCTCCCGCATTAGATTTAAAGGGCCATGTATAATAGAAAGAAAAAAGGTGGGAGAAACAAGACAGCTCGTGAGGGGAGGCTCATTGTTTCCTCATCTTTGTTGCTGTTTCCTATTGCCATGCTACACACTAAGAGGAAAGGGAGAGTGAGAGAGGTTGCCTCGGCCTCTATCCAGCCTACCCTGATTCAGGGGAGTATTGAGGATTTCTGTACAGCTACAGATTCTTTTGCTTCTGTTGGAGGGTCCGCTGTGAACACTGGTGTTGGGCGAACACCGGTGTCCCTAGACGAAATGTCGTTTAGTCCTGGAGCACTGGCTGCTCCCCCCCCCCCCCCCCCCCCATATCTCTCTGCTGAGAGATTGGGTGTGCCGCCCAGATGGGTGGCTTCTTCAGAAGTGGCAGCTGCCAAGGCCGGTCCCTCAGCTTTTTCTGCATCTTGTGACCCCAGCGGTATTGATTTGCCATCTTTGTCACCGGTAGATGTTATACCATCGAGTTCAGAGATAGGATACCGCGGTTTCACCGCTATGGTTTTCACCCCTTCTGGGAGAGAGTCTGCGGAGTCAATCCAGAGCATTGTTGGAGATATTCACCGTGTTCGCTCGGTAACTTCACGACCTTTTCTGGTTAAGTTCACTGTCATTACTCTGGACACAGTTTGGAATGCTCTCCTGTCTCTGGAACATTCAATTGTGACACTTACATGAACATAAGAACATGCCATACTAGGTCAGGCCAAGGATCCATCAAGCCCAGCATCCTGTCTCCAACAGTGGCCAATCCAACCCTTAGGTTGCCTTCTCTGAGGATTGAACTCAGGACCTTCAGATTATGCGACTGACGCGCTGCCTCTGTTATGAAAGAAACTCAGAATCAAGTCTTTTCTCTGAATCCTCTTGTTTCTGCCCACACAACTAGATTAGATGAACTAGATGCTAAAGTGACTCAAATACAAACTGTTCAGAATGGCCTAGTCAAGGTGAATTTACTGTCTATAAAAGGGTGGAAAATTTAGAAAATTCCTCACAGTATTTAAAATTGAGAGTGTTAAACTTTCCTAAGTGTAAAATTGTTTCTCCAAGAGAACAGTTTAGAAATTACAAGAGGTGCTTCATTTTTCACCTGAAGCAGATACCACCTATTTCAAAAGTTTAATTTTGGCCATTTACAAAACAGGAAAGAGATGCATCTGTCTCTGTTAATCTTTCTGAATTAGAAACACCTGTTGAAGCCCAGGTTGAAAGAAAGGCGAACCCTCTTGATTAATTTTTTTTTTCTCTGACCGAGATTCTGTTTTAAGACTTTTTTTTTCCAAAATAGAGATTCTCTATTTGGGTCAAAAGGTCTGGATATATCCAGATATATCCAGAGTTACGCAACAGAAGAAATGCCTAGCCGTCTGTCCTTGTGCACAACAGATGGGTGCCCAGATTATTATTAGACTTCTTTGTAAATGTGTGATGAATATTAATAATACTCGTTATGTCTTTTTTTTTAAACCTTCTCAATTAGGTTTTTTTCTTGGATTCCTATCAACGCCCTGGTGATGCCAACCAAGCAGTAGCTGTAGATTGAATTGTAATCTGCCTCCCCTTGTTGCTTTAGTTTTCTGATTTGTTATAGATCGCTCTTATATGTTCTGATTCTCCCCTTAATATTTCAGGGTACCTTGGGAAATGGTTTGATTGATGGACCAATATGTTCTGTTTCATTGTGACTTTTATGCCATTCTCTTTTTCTGAGGCTTGCTATTGCTGTCTTTATAAATTTGAAATGCAAATAAAAAGAAAGTTTAAAAAGAAAAAAGGTGTGTGGAGGGGGGTCAAAGCTGACCCCCTGCTCACCCCCAGGGACCACCATTTGAGGCGGCCTTGACATGCTAAATGTAAAAAAATAGAAAACTGCACACACTACAGCTCCCCCAATGATCCAGTATTGGGGCCCGTGGTGCTGTCTAGTCCTGAGCTCGGTTGGTGCCATTTTTAAACCTAACCTTGCTCTAGTCATGTAAAGTAACTTATGGATGTTTATTAGTAGTTGTATAGCTATAATTTGGATTACTCTTCCCTAAGTGCATTACTTTCCACTTGCCCACATTAAATTTAATTTGCCTTTTGCATGCCCAGTCTCCGAGTTTTGCAAGGTCCTCTTGCAATTTCTCACAATCCTTTTGTGATTTAACAACTTTGAATAATTTTGTATCATCTGCACCTCACTCAGTGCTTTCAATTCCAGGTCGTTTATAAAAGCAGTGGTCCCAGAACGGCTTCCTGGGGCACTCAACTATTCACCTTTCTTCATAGGAAAATTTACCAGCCCTAGTCTCTGTTTTCTGTCTTTGAATCAGATCCCGCACTAGAACACTGCCCCCTATCCCATGAGATTGATTTTCAAAGAAGTCACTCATGAGAGACTTTCTCAAATGCTTTCTGGAAATCCAGGTGCACTATGCGGAGGCTCCAAGATCCCAGGACAATTATCTCTTGCCTATTCTTCCACCTCATAATGCAGTCGCCATCTCTCTCCCCTAGCATAACCATCTTCTTTCTCCCCTACCCTATATTGCAGCACAGTCTTCATCTCACTCCTAACCTTCCCCCACCAGCAGGAGAGCTTGCCTGCAGCTGACTTTGCCAATTTCACTCAGAAATCTGAATACATGATTGCACCATGGGGTGGAAGGATCCTGCATTCATTGATTCATCCCAAGTCCCACACACCTAAGGTGGAGTGGGGTAGCCTAGTGATTAGAGCAGCAGGCTGAGAATCGGGGAAGCCAGGGTTCAAATCCTTCTCCCGCTGATGATCCTTATGACCTAGAACAAGTCACCTTGACCTTCATTGCCTCATGAACAAGCATAGATCGTAAGCCCTTGGAGGAAGGGAAATGCGTACTGTATCTGACATATAACTTGCCTTGAGCTTGAGTTTGGAAAGGCAAGTAATTCAATGCAATTCCAATCAATCCATCCATCCTACCTCCTCCCTTGAAAAGACAGTTCAGTATATTTTTCTTTAGCTTTCAGGAGCTGTGGTCCCTTCATTAGGTCAATAATAATAAAAAAAAAAAGCAAAGAAATGTTTAAAACTGAAAACACTTCCTAGTTCAAAATGAAGGTTGATAGACCTTAATTTTTTATGTTTAATAAACTATGATAAGAAATTTTATTCTGGTCTTATGAGATTTTAAAAAAAATGTGTTCCATTATATATATATATATATATATATATGGACAGTTTGAATCTTATGCCCGAGATGGACATCAGAGTAAGATGGAATTTGAAACATATTTAATAAATCGGTATGTGAGAATAGTCTACAAAACGCTTACCAGTATAGGCATTTTTGATTATAGTTTTCACAAATCTCTTTAACGGTGACTAGAATGTTGATAAGTTTCATTTAGAAAAGAACCCACTTAAAATGTCAGGAAACTATAAATTATGCGCTTGAACTAACTAAAAATAAAGTGCCGTGATAGTCTTCTGTATAAAAGAATACAATAGGGTGGTTGCTGTGTTAGTCCACCTGAATATGGTAAAACTCGCAAAATTACTGTGAAAGATAAGGTTATTTCAATCTGACAGATGTTGATTGGGACAGCCCTTCTGTGGTGTCTATAAGCAGGGAGAACCTGGATTGCATGCAGGAGAAACTGTTCTGGCATCTGGTAACAGAAGCACCATTTTTTTTTTTTGACACTTCAGATTGCATTCAGATACTGTAGGATATGTTAAGGGGGGAGATACTGGCTCTAGTGCTTACAAATGGGGGAAGTGTTTCTGATGACATAGTGGGGGATTACCTGGGATCCATGGTGGTTCACTTCAGGGCGAGAGCCACGGACTTCAGGAAAACTAACTTTAAGATCAGGGCCTACAGTAAGGAGTCATTAACTGGATAGGACAAGCCTGGGGAAGCCGAAGAGCAGTGGACAAAATGGGAAGGAGATATATTGCAAGGGCAGCATTTTTGTTAGGAGGGTAAATTAGAGGTTCGAGGAAAAAGAAACCACTGTGGTTTTCTAAATAAGCGGCTGAAAAGTTAAGGGAAGAAAAGGTTAGCATTCATAAACTACAGGGAGATCGCAGAAAAGGGAAGACGGGCAAAAATATCTGGAGAAGCTGGGAAAACAGGCAGGAAGGGGAAAGCACAAACAGACGAAAAATTAGCAAATATGATAAAAGAGACTTGTTTTAGAGATATTTATGATAGGAGGAAGTACAAAAAAATGAGACTTCAGAACTCCAAGGTGAAAGGGGTAAACATGTATAGAATGACCAGAGGAAAGCTGACGCGCTTAACGGATATTTCTGTTCAGTGTTCATAAGGAAAGGGCTGGGAATAGGACCACAGATAACTGCCACAAGGTAGAAACAGAAGAAACGTAGTCCTCAATCAGTTTTCAGAAGGCTGTGCTCGCGAGAAGCAAAACTAAAACTAGATAAAGCAGCGGGGCTAGATCGGCTACATCCAAGGGTACCGAAGGAACTTGAGGTTCTGGCAGCGACACTTTCTGACATTTTTAATCCTCCTTTAGAGTCAGGCTGTGGTTCCACAGGACTGGAGACAGGCAGAGGTAACTCCTCTTCAAGAAAGTGGAAGTAAGGGGAAGTCTGAGAATTAGAGGTTGGTTAGTCTGACCTTGGTGGTGAGTGCGTTAATGGAATCGCTGTTCAAACAGAAGATCGTACGGTTTCTGGAATCCAGTGGATTTACAGGATCTGAGGCAGTGATCTTGTCAGATGAAACTAATCAATTTCTTTGGGTGATCAGAGAGATCAGGGGAGAGGGCGCTTTACATATGGTGTCCTTGGATTTCAGCAAAGCCTTTTGACATGATTCCACATATAAACAAACTGAGCGCCCTAGGCATGGGCAGTAAAGTGGCTGAATCAGTTAGAAACTGGTTAAATGAGAGGCCAAAAAGCATAGAGGTAAATAGTAGTATGCTGCAGGGATCAGTCTTTTGCCTGTTCTCCAAAATGTTCAGCGGTAATTTTGCAGGAGGACTATCGGGAAAGTTTGGCCTTTTTGCAGATGATAAAAAAATCTGCTACAGGGTGGAAAGCTTGACAGGTATGAAAAGCATGAAGAGGAATCGAATGAAACTTGTGGAATGGTCTAGAGTTTGCCTGCTAAAATTGAATGCTGAAAAATGCAGGGTTAATCATTTGACTTGCAAATACCCAAGGCAGCACTGCAGTCTGGGGAGTGACACCCTTCTGTGCAAAAACACCAGGCCGGTCTAGGGAAGGAAGCGTCTGATGATCTCAAGGTAGCCATATAGATAGATAACGGCAGCAGGAAGAGTCAGAAGGGTGCATAGGGGGAGAGGATTGTCAGCAGGGAAAAGGAGGTGCCACTGCCTTTGTCAAGTCTCTGGTGAGACCTCATTTGCAGTACTGTGTACAGTTCTGGAGGCCGCACCTTCAAAAAGAGAAACCAGATGGAGTCTGTCTAAATGGCGGCTACTAAAATGGCCAGTGGTCTTCATCATAAAGCATATGGAGGACAGCCTTAAAGATCTAATCCTGGAGGAATGAAGAGATAATTTAATTACTTCTAAGGAATAAATGCACAGGAGAAAGATCTCTGTCAGTATAAAGGAGGCTCTGAAACAAGGAGTCATTTGATGAGGATGAAAGTGGGGGTAGACTCGGGAGCAATCTGAGGAAATATTTCTTTACAGAAAGGGTGATAAATGCATGGAACAGTCTCCCTGTGTAGGTGGTGGAGATGATAATAGTATCAGAATTGAAAAAGATATGGGGCAAGCACAGAGGATCTCTAAAGGATAAGAAGGGAATATATAGCTAAGCAGGAGATGTTGATTGGCAGACTGGATGAGCCATATGGTCTTTATCTGCAATCTATGCATAAATAAAGGCTAATAAACTTTTATTAAAAGGCGTTAATAGATGTGCGTTATTAAAAGGCGTTAATAGATGTGCGCATCGAAAAAAGAATAAAAATAAAAAAAATTGATGATCACAAAAACCGATGCCGAGTTTATCAGCGTCTGTTTTCGTGGCTGTCTGCCGCTAAGGAAAACCGACGCTGATAAACTCGGCGTCGGTTTTTGTGATGGGGCCTGATCAACTCCTCCTACCGCGCTCGCTCTCTCTTCCCTTCCCTTCCCCGCCCCATTGGAAGACTCGAGCCTGACCTGTGTGATTCTTTTGCAGACCATAAAGTAATGCCTTTTGCAGGACACCCAGCAGGGCTCTTTAAAAAAAAAAAAAAAGACAAAACACATTCAGCTGCAGCAAGGAGATGAATGAATGCCTCGGTCAGGCAGGAAAGCCTTCCAGTCAGGTGGGACGCTTAAAAAAAAAAATGAGGGGGTTTTAAAACCGACGCTGCTGGGTTTATCGGCGTCTGTGTCCCTGACTGCCGTACGGCGGTCACGAAAGCCATCTGGGTTCGCCTTACCAAGGATGCGCTAAGGGTCGCCTTGCTAACGCGACCCCCTAAACAAACCTAGGGTCAGTGACCTCTGTATCTTGGGGTGTGCAAGAGGGTAAATCCCTGTTAGTATGGTATCTGCCTATCAAAAAAAACAAAGGTTATTTTGGTCGAATCATGCAGAGAAAAGGCAAGCAAAGGTCTAGAAAAGAATCTGATTTCCACTATATTTCCTTTCATTTTGGCTGCCTTTAGATGCCTTTTTTTTTTTTTTTTTAATAGCAGGAGAACAAAAGGTTTCAAGGCAAAAAAAAAAAAAAATTGTTTCTGATCTGTGCCGTCTCTGATCTCTTGCATAGCTGGACTGCAGATGTGCAATTTATTTGTAACCCCGTGGAGTGGTTGGGGGAAAACAGGTTTATAATAAGATTCTTCATCCAGGGATTGTGCCGCCTCTCCTGAAGGAATGGTTCTAAGATCCCTGCAGGGAAAGAACTACATTTTATCCATTTTTTACCCTTTAAGATTTAGGAAATGTGCCTTTTTTTAATGGACTATTGCAGACACGGAGAAAAAAGTATTTTACACCTGTAATGTCAAAACCTACACTGGTATCAGCTTCCCACTCTGCTGCTTTGTCACTTTTTTTTTTTCTTTGTTTGCCTCTGCAAGTTTTAGCTTGCTGTGATTTGAGTAGGATTGTTCTGGAGGTCCGAGGGATTGACGCTGTCTTCCTTGCACAATCCCTGTTAATGGTAATTGCAGTCCAGTACTATTTTATGGAAAGTTCATGCAAGATAAGATATAACCCAGTTTAGTGCTGGAGCTCCAGTTTGTGTGGGATGTGGTCCCTGAATCCTTAAAAACATACAATATTTTCCCATGTCAAGAGCTGTTACTGCTTCTATGCTTGTTTTCTATTGTGGTTGTACACAGCACTGTACAGATGCATGTGAGAGAATCCTGGCTCCCTGGTGCTTACAGTCTAGTCCCTTGGGTTGTATCCTGACAAGAGGAGGGGGGAGAAAAGGTTTTCTAGGGTCCTTAGGCTTGTGGAATTTCCTCTGGTACCTTCTAGCAGAAATTTAACACCATCACCACCACACAAGGCTTGGATTTGTAAGGATCCATTGTTAAGTGCACCTCCGGCCTGCAGGTGGTGCTGTGACCCACTCAAACTATCTGTCTAGTCCTCCCAGCTCTGTTCTCCTCACTCCCCCCCCCTTCCCCGTACAGCATCCATCTTGTTTACTTATAGGCCTACTGAGGCAGTTTTAGCAGTCAATTTTCAGAGCTTGATCCTACTTTCCCAGTCCTCATACTATGGCTATGCTTCTGTTTCCAGAAGACTGCAATTTCATCAGCTTCTACATTCAGCTTCTTCATCCTCCTGTTGCTCTCCTTCCTGGCCTCTTGGAATTCTGGTTAGTTCCTGCTCCTTACCCTCTGTCAGGCCTCTCTCCCCTCGTCTGTGTCAGGGGGCTACCTCTATTCTCATGCCTTGCCGGCCAGCAGCACCAGCTGGCTCAACCCGAAGGGGAAGTACCTGTAGGCAGAAGTCCATCTACTGTCGCTGGCCTGGATTTGACTCCCCCTGAGACTAGGCCGCTCACTTCTGGGGCAGCCCGCAGATTACAACTGTTACAGTATTGTTCCAAAAGAAAACAGTTTACTGAGGTATGTAGTGGAGATGAATACAATCAGCAGCTGGTACACTTGGGTATAGTGCAATGATACTTACAGACATCAGAACTCCAAATAACATATAGGCAATAGGATAGTCACAGGAATTCCTTACACTAGGGAATCAGTTTCTTCAAAACCCCCTCAGGCCAGCTCCTACCGTGAGACTTTCCCTATATTGGAACCTGCTTGATGACATTCAGACCTCTGAAATTCAGCAAACGAAAGCTGGAAAAGCCTCCTGAACTGATAGGTTAGCTCCTGCTGAAACTTCTTAAGCAGCCACTCTGAAGTAGGTTCCAAGCTGAGTAGTTCTTCCTCAGACTCCAGCCTGAAACTCCACTGTAAAGACACTGAAAGCAAATCCTCAGTGAAACCAAGGAATATGAGACTAATTCCCCTTTCATCATTTTTCACCTCTTAAGACAATCTTCAGCGAAGACAAGGAATATGGCACTAACTCCCCTCTCACGTTTGGTATTTCTCTGGTATGTGTTCTTCCTAATTCTCAAGTCTCAGTCACCTTCCTAGCAGGGTCCTCATATGGGTTGTTAGCTGCATCCAGGGAGCTACATTTTGCCGGGATTCATCTGGCAGGGGGGAAGATAAACTTCCAGGGCCCTAGGCGTACTTGAGGAAAAAACTCCACTGCTGCAAGCCTCCGTACACTGAGGGAAGACCACAAAAACCACAGCAAAATAATATCAAACACAGGTGCCAGCATCCAGTAGCCCTCTATTCACCACTGGTATCAGAAGCAAAAATAAAAAGGCAATTTGGTGTTCAAATTAAAAGTTTACTTACAGAAAAGCAAAGACCCAACCAGTATGGCAACAGCATAAAATCATAGTGGTCAAAAAAGTGGTTTATATGTCCTTGTTCCTCTTGTTGGTTTATTCCTGTTGCACTACCATCCAGGCTTAACACTCCCTTCCCACTGGAGGGTTGGGTATTGGGCAGCCCCAGCATAAACTAGGAAAAATAGAAAGTGCCAAAGTCCACAACTAGAATCCACATCTATCTCAGTTTCCCTAACTCTTCATTCTTGCTTTTGCATTGCAGCTTGGGAAATCAGATCTGCGACTCAGCCCTTCTGGATATGAGGGGGGAGGGGGATCCCTTCCTTCCAGACTGGTCAGTTGTACATCCAAAAATCTTCTTCACATCCAACTCAGACTCCTCCTCTTCTGATCAAAAACCCCAAGGGGTGTGGCTATGACCCTCAGCAAAAGTCCACTCCAACTTCTCACTCTCCAGTCATCTTTCACTCTCTTCTCTAGATCCTGAGGGGATCTCTAGCTCCTTTCTTCTCTTTATCAGCCTTCCCTCTTCATCGTTCTCCTTCCCTCTGACACTGAGCATGCTCATGGGGATATTTATATCCCAATCAAACGCAATGGGAACAATACATCAATATATGAATTATAGCCTAAATGAAAGTGCCAGCAAGCCTGACATTGTTTCAACCAAAACCAACCTGTTGTATGTAGTATTATGCACTGATTTTCTGAGGCACCTCTTTCTGCTGTATTCTTGAATACTAGTTTTTAGACAAAGAAAGCAGAGGACCCTGAGTACGTGCTGCTGGAATGCAATGAGCCAACACCCCAGACCCATTAGCTGATTGCTCTAATACATTTTCAATTCAAATGTACTTCACTTATCTAAAAACAACATTCTAAATATGCTCTGATTGGTCAGTATGAAGAGTATATATTGTTATGTGCATTGCTGGACAAATTGAATAGTGAGGTGTCCACACGATTGATGTAAACCTGTGCTACTCCGAGGAACAAAATAGTTAGTTCCTCCCCCTCCCTTTTTTGTCTTTGTCTCTGTCTTTCTCTAATTAAAAGTCTCAAGTTACATACTGCTGCAGTAGTTTCTCTAGAATAAACACTGTCTCTTCTCAATCATTCACCTTCACACTTTAATGCACTAGGGGCCAGATCTTAAAATCTACGCGCAGGCGTAGATTTGTTAGCGTAACCTGGCGCGAACAAATCTATGCCCGATTTTATAACATCGGAGCGGCTTTGGAGGGAACTTTTTTTCTGCCCCCCCCCCAACCTTCCCCTCCCTTCCCCTATCTAACCCACCCCATCCCTAACTAAATCCCTCCCCCCCCCCCACCTTTACTGCAAAAGTTATGCCTGCCCGAGGCAGGAATAACTTGCGGGCTGCCGGCGCGCCATGCCCCAGCACAGGCCGCTGTGCTCGAGCACTCCATACCGCCGCCACGCCCCAGGCCACGCCCTCAAACCACCGCTTAGCCCCCGGACCACCCATTTTTGCAAGCCCTGGGACATACGCATGTCCCGGGGCGCCGCGGAGCCTGTGCAAAATAGGCTCAGCACACGCAGGGACAGAGTTTCTCGGGCTACGCGCACAGCCTTTGAAAATCTGCCCCTATATTTTTAAGAATTTTTAAAATAATTTTCTATAATTTTTTTTTTTTAATTTGAATTGTTAACCATAGTCCAGACATTTTATTCCAAAGGTGAACTCAGAACAATCTTTTTAGCGCCCAACACAGCCGGATTTTGCACAGCAGTGCTTCTTCAGGGGCATTTAAATAGTTCTTAAACAAGTATTCTTATCAAGTTGGAATATGTGCCATTTTTGTCCGGACTCGGCATCTGAATAAAGACGGTTGAGACGCCGAGGCCAAACAAAAATGGCACATATTCCAACTTGATAAGAATACTTGTTTAAGAACTATTTAAATGCCCCTGAAGAAGCATTGCTGTGTGAAACCCGGCCGTGTTGGGCGCTAAAAAGATTGTTCTGAGTTCACCTTTGGAATACAATATCTGGACTATGGTTACCAATTCAAATTAAAAAAAATAAATTCTAAAAAAAAATTAGAGGTAGATTTTCAAAAGGTTACGTGCGTAACCTTTTAAAACCTACCCCTGCGTGCACCGAGCCTATTTTGCATAGGCTCGGCGGTGCGCAAAAGCCCCGGGATGCGCTTATGTCCCAGGGCTTTAAAAAGGGGCGGTCCAGGGGCAGGCTTGGGGCGGGGCAGCAGTCTGGGGTGGTCCCAAGTCCTCCGGCACAGCGGCCGTGCCGGGGGATGGCGCGCAAGATATGCCTGCCTTGGGCAGGCATAAAAAAATCAAATAAGGAAGGGATTTAGGTAGGGCTGAGGGGTGGGTTAGATAGGGGAAGGGAGGGGAAGGTGGGGGGGAGCGAAAGAAAAGTTCGAAAGAATGGGGAAAGCCATCGGGGCTCCCCTCGGGCTCGGCGCACGCAAGGTGCACAAATGTGCACCCCTTGCGTGCGCCGACCCTGGATTTGATAATTTGCGTGCAGGAGCACACGCATGTTATAAAATCAGGTGTACATTTGTGTGCGCTGGGTAGCGCGCACAAATGTACCCCGCGGACGTAAGATTAAAAATCTGCCCCATAAAGCATTAAAGTGTGAAGGTGAATGATTGAGAAGACCAGTTGGTTTCGGTTGAAACAACGTCAGGCTTGGTGACACCTTCAGTTAGGCTATAATTTATGTATTGATTTATTGTTCCCATTGCGATTGATTTGGATATTACTTCACTTGGGTAACCTTTTGACTCTATTTGATTTTGATATTTATATCCCCCCACAAGCTCTCACAAAGATGGTATTAAAACAAACTCACTTCCACTGCCCATAGCTGGAAAAATGATGAGGATTGAATTAGTGACAGGCAAAGCCACCGACACAGAAAGAGCATTGATCCAAAATGAGCATATGGATTTTGTAAAAATGTGAACCATGCAAGACACCTCCCTTTGAGGAGTGTGTGAAAACCATTACATTCCTGCTTTCTGATCTCATCACTCCATTGTTTCTCTTTTCTGGTCACCTTTACAAAACTGTGGAAATAGTTGTTTTTCCATTCTTCAGTGTGACCTCCATTCATTCCAAAGGAATGCAACATTAATGATTTGCTAATAGACAATGGAGACATAGTGGAGCTCGTAGGCAAACTATTCTATACTGATTCACATATTGGAGATACCTTGAAGGATCAGATTTGAATGTGTCATTCAAATATATTAACTTTCTTTCCCCTTCTATATTCTTCAATTCTGTTTTAACAAATTGTCTGTGGCAGTGCTTGCCATATTTTAAAAATGATGATGATGATGACAATGGAATCTTCGTCGATGATGCTATGTAAGTTTTCAGCAACTCCATTTGACTAAATGTATTTCTGTGTCTGTTAATGTGTTATACGATCAATCTTCGACCCACAAATGAAAACACGAGTAATACAGGCAAAACATTCAGTTGATGAAGTTACGAAGTTGGCCTTTCTTCTCTCATTCTTTTCCTTTTATGCTTATATTCACTTGGTTTGCAAGTTACAGACTGTTAGGGGATGAAGCTGCCTCCATCTGACTATGTCTAAGGCTGTGTCCACCCAACTGTTGAGGTCTTGAGATTGTACTTGAGGATGTCCATGAATCTGAGGTGTAGTCTTCCCTCTGATCTATGTTCAATTTTCAGTTGGTCATAGAGCGTAAGTTTGGTAATTCTGGTGTCCTCCATCCTTATGATATGGCCTGCCCACTGGTTTTCACTATTATTCACTCCATGCTAGGACTTCTCTGTTGGAGATTCTGTTTTATCATCTTATATTGCAGATGGATCCCAGGATCACTGTTGGAATTGCTTGAGATGCCTGAGGTGTCTGCAGTATGGTGCCCAGGATAATCATCTGTATAGCAATGTGGACAAAATTGACTGGTACAATTTTAATCTTTGATCTTAGTGAGGTTTTGCCCCTCTTTCATTCCATAGATGATGATGATGATGATGATGATGGATTCTGCCAAAAGAAGAACTTGCTTTGGCAATTCATTTTATAATCTCATTATCAACATTGATGGTGTTGGAGAGCATGCTTGTAAGATAACAGAATATATCAGCTGTGTGCTGTATTCAGTTGTGTGCCCTTAATGAAAACTGTAGAGGCCTGGCTGGTACATGATATCTTTTTTTTTTTTTTTTTAGGTTGCTGGTGAACTTAAAAAATCTAGTTGCCTAGATGAATCTATGATCACCTGTATGTCCTCCAGTGAGTGGGATACTAGTACACAGTCATCTGCAAACAAGTCCCTAGACCACCTTAGAGTGATCCTTAAGACTTCTCAACTGATCATGACTGTATATAAGCTCCCCAAACCATTTCCTGGAAGGCATTCAGGAGCATCATGGAGTAGACAATAGAGAAGAGTGTTGGTGCTAGTATTGCAGCCTTGTTTTATGCCTTCTGAGATTAAGAAGGGATAAGAGGGTTCACTATATTCCTGTACTTTGGCCTGCGTCCCTTCATGGAAAGATCGGATGATGGAAACAAATGTCTCTGGGCGACCACATTTCCAGAGTATTTTCCACAAGACATTGTGATTGATCATAAACCTGACAAAGGTCTTCTATACAGAGGCCATATATAGATCTCAGTTTTGCTCAAAACATTTTTCCTGATTCTTCTTGGTTGAGAACACCATGTCTGTGGTCTCCCAGCTGAGTCTGAATCCACACTGTGATCCTGGGAAGATGCTGTCGATGAGTTTAATCTTTCTAGCACTTTCCTAGGATAGACAACAGAGAAATTCCATAGAGGTTATTGCAGCTGGTTCTGTCACACTTCCTCTTATATAGATAGATGATGAATGAAATCATGAGGCTCAGACCCATGCTTCTGCATACACTGGAAGAGCTGTGTAAGTTGTGTTTTTTTTTAAGGAGCATTTGATCACCTCATTTGACAATCTTGGATGGTATGCCATCTGGTGTTGGGCATTTCTCTGATGCCTGGCTGATGGCTTTACCAACCTAGAGGAAAGATAGTGGTGTGTCCAGCTCTGCCAGTATTATTTATTGTGGGATGTCATTAAGAAGACCTTCAGGCATTCTGGAAGGGAGATTTAGAAGAGAATTGAAATGTTCCACCCAACTAGGATTTTGGTCTTCTCTGTTAGGATTTTAGCGCCATCTGCTGAATGAACAGGTTCACTGCCAAGTGGTTCACCTTTAATTTCCCTGCCCAGTGGGAATATGTAGTCTGCACCAACCTTTACCAGACTTGACTCCTCTGAGATCAGAGTTTCAATTTATTTATTTAAAATGTCTTGTTAACCACTTTCCCAACTCTAAGAAGTGCTGCTATGTTGATGTTTTATTTCTTGAACATCTTACCTAGTTGAGCAATGTGCTTCTCTGGTCTTGGATCATTACCAATCAGCTGTGTGAATGTTCCATGTGGCAAAATTCATGTTGTGTTTGCTTGTTTGGATGATTAACTAGGAGCAGTGACCTGGCAGGCTGTGGAGAGGGTAGGCGGTTTTTAGGGTGCCCTTTTCAGTATCTGACCCCATGTGGGAAGAGCATTGCTATCCCTGAACAGGGCTCCTCTGTTGTCATGCAGGCAGTGCTGGTTTGTGGGTGTCCAGCCACTCTAGGTGTGATGCCATCGTGTGATCTCACCCTATCTCTCTCTCCCTCCCCCTCCTCCTTTCTCTCCACCCAATTCCAATGGCCTGCATCTCCAGAGCCCTGCATGCAGGATACGAATGCCATATCTACTTTGATCTATGGCAAACGTTCATCACACATGGGGTGCCTGAAGGCAGATTTGTGTCGACTCTCAACAGTGTCCTTGGCCTGCCTTTTTAGCCACTTGCCTGTCACCATAGAATTGGAAGGATATAGTAACTTTGTTTATTGCTTTGGTTTTTCTGAATTTCCTACACATGAGTGGATTATAACGAGAGGTTTTTGTAGTTCCAGTCGCACTCTCTAGTCTGCATACATCATGTGCTGACTCAATGCAGTACACGTGAATGTAGGTTTTATGTCAGATTGGCCTTCTCTTGGTAGGCTGCCAACTCAAGGCTCTGGTACCCCCCTACCTGTTCATAGTGTTTGACCCATAGCTGGGGCATGGTTGACAAAATGTCAGGACATGTCCACATATTGGTGGTCCTTGCCCATGTGTTGCCACAAAGAGATACCACAGTAGTCTTGGTGGTGGAGAGAATATGTACTGGCAAGGAAGACTTATGCATGCTGCTTCCTTTTTTTGCCTAACAATCACTAGCCAGCACCAACTGTGCTCTGTTCTAGATGCATCACAATTGCCCCATAGCAATTACTGCAACTGCAGACTTAAAAGAATTAAAGGGTTGTTAATGTTTTTCATCCTAATTGCAACATAGATTTTTGTCTTTGCATGCTACAGCAGTAGAGATTACTGTACTGAAACTAAGAAAGCATATTTTCCTGCAGCAGGAACTGTCTACACTGAAAGTGTAAATTGAGTCTGACCAGTATGGATCCTTCATAAAGAATGTTTATAAACTGGAAGAAAAATTCCACCAAATCGGGTACTTCATGTAGCTTCCAGATGTTGCTTGGTCACATGTGGGGCAAAAGCAATAGGAAGAACTTGTTATTAACTAGAAAAATATAATTAAGAGAGAGATCTGATTTCTAGCACAATTTTAAATGGAATCAACAGTAATTATTTTATTTTTGGTCAGTTAATGCCTTGTCTGAATTAAAGGCTGTAGGTTTTAATTAGACTCTTCTGCTTTTCTAGAGGGGGGCGTTAACTTGCCTGTTAATAGACTGTCAGGGTAATAGCAATTTAAATTTATAAAGGGTAATTTTCAACAGTGTGCATAAGCCAGCACATACATGTATATTTATGTTCAGGTAAAGTTATGCCTGTATTTTATAAACTGTGTGGCAGAGGCTTGTGAAAATACTCGTGCGTGCACTTTTAATCTCCGTTTCACTGACACCTCCATCAGTTCGCCCTGACTCGCCACCACTTAACGAAGACCTCTTACCCTAAACTGTAGACAAGTGTGATTTCATTTTCGTGACTCAGCAGGTGTAAAAGCAAGCATGTAAGTTTGGCAATGTGTGCGCATATGTCACTTACCACACAAAAAGAGCAAAGAGGCTAAAATATCATGTAATCGATTATCACAAAATTTAAACTCAATGAATATGTATTTAAAAAAACAAAACTAGCTTTAATACAGTATATCACAGAAGAGCCACAGCATCAGATATAAGGTGCTTGTAATGCAATAACCTGTCTCTTGCCTATCAATGGGCTGCAAACAGAGTCAGAACTGCACCAACAAATCAATCATCTGCTAATAGGCTGTACCTTTATTAACACAATTAGAAAAAATGTTTTACTTATCTGAACATAAAGAACTTTTTCTCAATGTAAAAAAAACCAACTCGCTTATGCAATCTTGCAACTATCACGGTCAAGCGACTCAAACTCTCCGCGCTCCGGGCTTCTTTAAATTTCATAAAAACAAAACCCGACACAGGCCAGTGTTTCAGGAAAGACGCAAGGCATTGAGAATCAATAGTCCCTGAGGCAGGCAACGGTGGCTGCCGAAACATATTCATTGAGTTTAAATTTTGTGATAATCGATGACATGATATTTTAGCCTCTTTGCTGTTTTCGTGTGATTTGTATAAAAGGAGCGCTCTGCTTTTTTCTATATCATAGACCACTTACAAAATACTAACGTGTGCGCAGGCTACCAAATCCCCAGAATGTCCCTAAACTGCCCCCTCTTTCATTAACATTTACACGTGACACTGCTAGAGACACACACTGTGGACTTTTACAAAATATTATCTGCACGTGTACATGCTACTTATATATAATACTTCCAATTTTATGTGTTAAAACCGTTTGAAAAATTACTCCCCTATGGTTCAAACAAAATCCTAATTTGCCTCAAAATGTAATACTTTTTAAACATATATATATATATATATATATATATTACATGTGCCGTAGAGTTTAAATCTGCTGTCATACTACTTGGTTCTATGATTCTGAATAAAGCCTTTGTTTATCTTTAAGGTTATGTCATTTAGGCCTTCATTTTGTAAGGTGCACAATTCTATATTATGTATTTCACCTTTTGACATGGTCTTCAGATACATGATTGTTTCCTGTACTGAAGACATAAGTTTATGGCGCTGTTTCCTTAATTTAATGTGAGTTGGTAATGGGAGAGAATGCAGACGTTCAGTGTATAACTTTAATCTCCACCAAAGCAACCAGACAGTGAGCAATTAGAAGCTTTGATCCTGCAATAAAGCTGTCAGTGACTGAGAAATAACTCGCCACCAATAGAATCTTACGTTTGGTAAATTAAGTGAACGAGGTTGACAAATGATGGTTTTCTGTTCGTTTATTTTATTGTCACATAGTAATGACAGCAGAAAAAAACTAAATGGTCCATCCAGTCTGCCCAGCAAGCATCTTATGGTAGCATCTGCCACTCCGTGCAGGTTACCCCTATGTTTCTCTTAAGGGTAGTAACTGCTACTCGTGCAGTTATCTCCAAGCCTTATGATAACCCGTAAACGTTTACTGCTAGCAGCATTTTTTACTGGGTGATGAGCCTTCTTGAAAATTAAGACCCTGGTGCTTGATGTGCTATGTTTATGGATTTGGCTGTAGAAGCACTCTTTTCTTTTATGTCTGCATATCAGTGCCCCAGACCATAAAAGTCAGAGCCCGCGTTGGTTGCCATCTGAATCCAATCCCCCCCATCAAAGAGGAGAGTGATGCTGCTCTTGCATTAAGGCTTATTGGTTAAGGTCTGTAATCTCATGTCTTCTGTTAAAGGTGGTAACTGCTGCTCTGTGCAAATGACCCCCCCCCCCCCCCCCCATACTTATCAGTTCCCCAGACTGTAATAGTCAGGGCTCTCATTGTTTGTTGCCTAAATCCAGTTCCCCCTTTTTCCCAGCTGCTGAAGCGGAGAGCAGTGATGCATCAAAAGCATCAAGGTTTATTGGTTAAGGGTGGTAACCGCCTCACCAGCTGGTTACCCCCATGCACCCTTTTCTTCATTTCCATCCTCTGGCCTTCAGGGAATCCACAGGGGCCGATATTCAGCCGCCGAGCGGCTAGTTAAGTTAGCTGGATATAGCTATCCAGCTAACAGGGATATTCAGCGGCACGGCTGCGCTACTGAATATCCTTAGCTATGTTAAAGTTAACCAGATAAGTAGCAGCATGCTAACTCTGGCCCGCCCCAATATACCTCCTGCCTGGCCCCGGACTGCCCCCAATGTGTGCAGCTGAATTCTAGCTGCATAACTCATAATGAGGCTAGAATTTAGCTACCTACAGCTTTTAATATTGTCACTTTGCCATTTAGATGGATAACTTTTCAACTAAAATGGCTTCTGAATATCAGCCTGAGTGTTTTTAACCCCATGCCTCTTTGACTATTTTAGTCTTCACCACCTCCTCCAGAAGGGCATTCAAGGCATCCACCACCCTCTTCATGAAGAAATATTTCCTGATGCTGGCTCTGAGTCCCCCCCCCCCCCTGGAGTTTAATTTCTTGTACCCTAGTTCTACTGTTTCCTTTCCAACAGAAAAGGTTTGAAGTTTGTGCATCATTAAAACCTTTCAGGTATCTGAAACTCTCTATCATAACTCTCCTGCACCAACTCTCTCCTAGAGTATACATATTTAGGTCCTTCAACCTCTCCTCATAAGTCTTCCAGTAGTGAACCCTCACCATTTTGGTTGCCTTTCTCTGGACCGCCTCTATCCTTTTTGAGATATGGTTACCAGAACTGAACATAGTACTCTAGGTGAGGCCTCACCAAGGACCTGTATAATGGCATTATTACCTCTTTTTCCTCTCTCTTTGCAGCCCAGCATTCTTCTGGCTTTAGATAATGTCTTGTCACATTGCTTCACCATCTTCAGATTGCTAGACACTATTACCCTAAGATCCCTCTCTTGGTCCATGCACATCAGTCTCTCGCAGGGCTGGCGCAATCCACTGTGCAAGCTGTGCACAGCAGCCCTGAGGCCGCTGCCCCCTCCAGCCCACCACAGGGTGGTGGGCTGGAGGGGGGCAGCGGCCTCAGGGCTGCGACCAAGTTAAGTGAGTTGCTGGCTGCGCCCCGCCGCAAAGAAGAGGAGACGCCACATGGCCGTGCGGCGGTTCCCAACCTGCCACGCAGCGAAAATGCAGTGACGGAGGGCCATGTGGCCAAGAGGAGGAGGAGCCCTAGGGCCGCGTGGCAGTTCTCAATCCACAGCGCAGTAAAGATGGTCAATTTGCAGGGCTGCGCAGCGAAGAAAAGGAGGAGCCCTAGGGCTGCTTGGTGGTTCCCAACCTGCCGTGTGGTGAAGATGAGATGCAGACACAAGGTCAAGATGAGAAGCTGCAGGATGGCCAGAAGAAAAAAAAAAAACAAGCCACCAGACAGCTCCCAACCTGCCCAGCGGAAGAAGTGGAAGGCCAGGGCTGCTGGGAGAGGCCCTTAGTGTATGTATGAGCAGGAGGAAACCTGTGTGTGTCTGAGCATGTATGTGCAGGGGCATTTCTGAACACGTAGGTATGTGTGCTTTTCTGAGCACGTATGTATGTATGTGAGGGTGTTTGAGCAGAAGCAGGTGTATGTGGGTATCTGAGCATGTGCGTGTGAGAGGAGGCGTGTGTGTGAAAGAGGGAGCACGTGCGTGTGTGTGTGAGAGAGGGAGCAATAAGACCAAATGCAAGCTCTAGGGATGATGGAATAAGAGGTCTAAATAGTAGTAAGTGCTTTTTGAGCAGTAAATTCTTCAGTTTATATCAGGAAAGTTTGAGGTATTGAAGCATAGGGTGTTATCTTTGTGTGTGTGTGTGTGTCTGAGCATGTATATGTGAGAAAGAGAGAGATCTTGTGCGTGTGCGTATATGTGTATGTAAGAGGGACGCCTGTGTGTGTGTATGAACATGTATATGTAGGAGGGAGCATCTGTGAGCATGTTTATGAGAGAGAGGGAGCATGTACATGTGAGCATGTATATATAAGAGGAAACGTGTATGTGTGAGGGAGAGAGCATATGTATGTATGTGTATGTATAGATATATATCTATGAGAGAAAGAGAGGAGAAAGTTTATGCATCTATGACAATATCAGAGTGACTAGAAATCAAGTGTCCAGGTATGGAGAGTGTGAATTATTTTAACCTTATTAGTTTTAATTTTTGGATGCTATTTGTGTCTGCTGTTTTGAAATATTTTATTGGTGTTTGAGAAATTTAAAACAAATTGTGTATGATTTTTTTACTTATTGGATCTTCCATTCACCAGCTGTTTGAAATATTTATTATTATTTTATTATTATTATTATGATTAATGTATTTATTATAGTTCCTGATTTTATAGTTTAATGTCTGAGGATTGGTGATTTCTGGTTTTCCATTGTTGCACTGCATAGAGTCTGACTTGTTGCAGTTTTCCTATTCAATTTTTGCCTGTATGTTTCTGTTTATGCTTTATGGTTTCTTTTTCCTGTATTTGATGAGGGTCTGCCTGTCTTCTGCATGTGTGATCAAGGAGGGGGTATTCTAGCATGGAGGAATCTATAGCAGCTTGGTTTCTTTTATTTTCCTAATAGGAGGTGTATTGGTTTTTTAGGGCCTGTTGTTACTTTTTTAAAGTGCTGGCAGTTAGTGCTGTTTTAGTGTGGGAGGTTTATTATATTTTAATTGTAATTTACTCATGGCTTTCTGAGGGTCAAGCCCACATCTAACACACATTACAGTAGCCCTAATGCCATATGGGTTCCAAGTGTCTTTTTCTTGTAGGATTTTTTGGTTGGCACCAAGGAAGTGCATGCAGATACTTATGATTTTTTTTTACCTCAGAAGACTGTACTTTGAATATTCTTTTTCATGTAAAATCTATTATATATGCATAATTTTTACAGTGTACATGGAGAAAGCAGGAGGCGGGAGTACAAGGGTACAAGATTGTTTAGGGCACCTAATACTCTTGTACCAGCAATGGATTCTGGGGGAGGGGTTGAAGACCCGGAGGATAGAGGGTAACCGTATTTAAAGTTTAGGTTGCTTGAAGGAGCTTAGGCTTGCTTTTGGCAGACCCAAGACAGAGAATGAATGAAGTGGGGTAGTGGGGGGCAGCCCAATAATTGTTTGCAGAGCAAAATAGATAGCACCGGCCCTAGTCTCTCGTCCCCCATCATATACTGCTCTTTTGGATTTCTGCACCCCAGATGCATGACTCTGCACTTCTTGGCATTGAATCCCAGCTGCCAAATCTTCGACCACTCTTCAAGCTTTCTTAAATCACGTTTCATTCTCTCTACTCCTTCAGGTGTGTCCACTCTGTTGCAGATCTTAGTGTCATCCACAAATAGACAAACTTTACCTTCTATCCCTTCTGCAATGTCACTCAAAGATATTGAACAGAACCGGTCCCAATACCAAACCCTGTGTCACTGCACTTAACACAGTTCTCTCTTCAGAATAGGTCTCATTTACCATTACACGCTGTCTCCTGTCAGTCAACCAGTTTGTTTTTCACACCACCACCTTGGCGCTCACTCCCAAGCTTCTCATTTTATTCATGAGACTCCTATGCAGGACCGTATCAAAAGCTTTGCTGAAATCCAAGTAAATCACATTGAGCACTCTTCCTTGCTCCAATTCTCTAGTCCGTCAAAAAAAATCAATCAGATTTGTCTGACAGGACCTTCCCCTGGTGAATCCATGCTAGCTCGCGTCCAACAACCCACCCGATTGTAGATAATTCACTGTCCTTTCCTTCAGCAGCGTCTCCATACATTTTAGTATCACTGACGTGAGGTTAACCGGCCTCTAGATTCCAGTCTCCTCTCTGCTACCACTCTTATGAAGTGAGACCACCACCACTCTTCTCCAATCCTGCAGCAACACTCCCATTTCCAGGGATCTGTTGAACAGGTCCTTAAATGGACCCGCCAGGACATCTCTGAGCTCCCTTAGTATTCTGGGACGTATCTCATCCGACCCCATGGCTTTGTCCACTTTCAGTTTGCCTAGCTTTTCCCATACATTTTCTTCTGTAAACAGTTTTTATCTACCCCATCCCTATCTATAGTCTTGTCAAAAAGCAAAGGTTCTTCTCCAGGATATTCTTCAATATACACTTAATTGAAGAATTTGTAAAATATTTCCTCCATTTCTTTGTCTCCTTCCACACATTGCTTCTCATCACTTTTCAATTTCACTACTGTTATTCCTTCTTTCTCTGATATATCTGAAAAATGTTTTTCATCTCGCTTTACCTCTTTGGCAATCTTTTCTTCCACTTGACCTTTTGCTTTCCTAATTTTTTCCCTGTCTTCCTCTTTTTGGGACCCTTAATACTTCTTGAACGCTGTTCATTTTGCCTGTAATTTTTCAATCACCTCCATTGAGAACCAGGTCAATTTCCTTTTCCTCTTACTTTTGTTTACTTTTCTAACATATACATTTGTTACCTTTGTAAAAGCTCCTTTTAATTTTTCCCACTGTTGTTCCACCTCACCCATTATCTCCGAGTCTTCTAGATCTTCCAGGAACATCCTCATTATGACAAAGTCAGTATTTTTGAAATTCAAAACTCTGGTCTTTTGTGACATCTCTGTATCTTATTTGCAATATGAAACCATACTGTCTGATGGTCACTGGTGCTCAGGTGGGCACCTACCTGAACGTTAGAGACTTTTCCCCATTTGTGAGCACTAGATCATGTATCACACCCTCCCTCATGGACTCCATTACCATTTATTTGAGCAGAGCCCCTTGAAGGGGCATCCACTCTCTCTCTACTTCTTGCAGATTCCACAGAAGGGATGCACCAATGAACAACCGGCAGATTAAAATCAACAAGCAATACATCTCCCTTCTTTCACACCTCTGTCCAGTTCTTCTGTCTGAGTCAGAGCCGTATAGACCACATGGATGTAAATAGAAGTGCCATCCTCATTTTTTTTTTTTTTTTTTTTTTAAACAGCTCATAATGCTTCTTCCCTACCCCACGTCCCTTGCATTTCAGTTGCTTGGATATTGTTTTTGACATAAAGAGCTACTCCTTCCTCTTTTCTGTCCTCTCTGTCCTTCCTTATCAAGTTATAGCCAGGGATGGACGTATCCCAACCATGAGAGTCCAGTGAATCATGTCTCTGTAACAGCAGCAAAGATCAGGTCTGCCTCCACCATTAGGTCCTGCAAGTCTGAAATAATTTTATTGCCCAGACTACGAGCATTTGTGGTCATAGCTTTCCAACTTTTCTCCCTTGTTTTGCTGCTCTTCCTAGTCAACTTTTCTGCTATTTTGAGCTGATTGATTTTGTTGTTTTCTCCTCCCACTTCCTGTATTGCCTGGGAGTGACATGGCAATTTCATTGTCCACCTCCTGTCACTCCCACCTTCTAGTTTAAATGCCTGATAATATATGACCTGAATTTCTCGCTTAGAATCCTCTTTCTGGCCAAGGACAAATGTAGACCATCCCTACTATATAACTTTTTACTGCTCCATACACCAATGCCCCAGCACCAATATAACCAAAACCACTTGTTTAACACCATGTTTTGATCCACATATTGAAGTTATCTATATGGCAGAGCCTTTCCGTCCCCTTTCCATGTAAACATTTGATATTCTGCCTTTTCCAAGCTTATCTCAAGGTGAATAACAATCAGACTTAGTTAAATTTCTATGACAATAGTGCACAGTATACAATCAGCAGAGGGAACACAAAGGGAACATGTAAGGATATGATTGGAGGTTTAAGGTGGTTAAATTAGTCATTTGAGGTAGCAGAAGGGTGGAAGCAGATGAGTCTATTAGATGGAATAGGGAGTCAAACAGCATTCTAATTTGTAATGATACCATATTCTATTAATACTATGTATATATTTGCCATAGGTTGTACATAAAATTATGCCAATAAAAACTAACCAAGTGATTGGGTAGGACCTCGTACATTATATAGGGCTAATATTTAGAGTCCAGCTTTACTAATGTACCATGCCTAGTAAATACTGTGCTGAATTATTTAAAAATTTGTAAACCATCTTCCTGGTCAAATGGTCACCAAAAGCAGTAAACAGCACAAAAAAATCATTAAACATATAGGGGTAGATTTTCAAAGGATTATGCGCGTAATCCTTTAAAACCTTTCCTTGCGCGCGCCACCCCGGGGCTTTGAAAAAGGGGCGGGGGCAGCTGTCCGGGGGCGGTCCCGAGTCCTCCAGCACAGCGGCTGTGCCGGGGGGTTGGGGTGCCGGCAGCCGGCATAACTCCTGCAATAAAGGTGGGGGGGGGGGGGGAGAGTTAGATAGGGGAAGGGAGGGGAAGGTGGAGGGGAGCGAAAGGAAAGTTCCCTCCGAGGTCGCTCCGATTTCGGAGCGACCTCGGAGGGAATGGGGAAAGCCATCGGGCCTCCCCTAGCGCTGACCCTGGATTTTATAACATGCGTGCGCCGGGTAGCGCGCACAAATGTATCCCGCGTGCATAAGATTAAAAATCTACCCAATTGCATTATAAAATTTGACCTTTTTTTTTTTTTTTTTTTTTTTAACAGTTTATGGAATGCATGTAGATGCCAAGAGATCCAAATTCTTTGGGGTACATCATTTTTAAAGTCTAGGATTTAGTGTAAAAGTAATCATTTAGTTCAATGAGAGAGATACATTGTTATAGCTAAGAAGAGTCTAATGTTTTAGTCATGTCACATTATGACAGGTGAGGAAAATGTAAAACTAACAAAGCAGTAGGACATTTCACTGATGTGCCAATAGTTTATTTCATCACATCTTTGGTCTTTTTCTCTTGCCTGGCATTTTAACATTTGCTGTAAGATAACACAGACTTTTGTGCTCACACCACTGTATTATTTTAGTTTATGAACGTTAGTATTGCGTCATCTAAGCCAGTGTTTCCCAGCCGTGTCCTGGAGGCACACTTACCTTGTCGGGTTTTCAGGATTGCCACAATGAGTATGCATGAGTATCTCCAAGGAATGCAAGTCTTATCTCATACATATTCAGTATGGATATCCTGAAAAACCGACTGGTTAGGTGTGCCTCCAGGAAAGAGTTGGAAGCTTTGCTTTTCCTACCGAGACATGAGTGCTCTTCTTGAGCTGCTGCTACTCTTCTTCAAGCAAACTAGGACTGCCATTGAAACATTCACCATCAAGGGGGTGTGCAGCACTGGAAGTCGCCTCTCACGGAGTCATGCTCTAACGATATGATTCTATTAGGGAGTGCTCTGATGTTGTTCACGGAAGAATAAACTTTCAAGCCAGTCACACCATCAGATTAATGCAAGCATATAATTAGTAGTCATTTTGGTTTCAAGTATAATACATGGAAATAAAAGTCAGTAAAAAGATGCCACCTTTTCTTAAAACATAAGAACCCAGTATACTGGAGGTAAACAACAATTATCAAAAAATAAAACACCAGAGACTCAATTATCAGGTTAGATAACTAAAGAGATCTTCATAAAGTCATAGCAGAGCATATCCGAAATGGCACTGTAAACTTTTCCATAGAAATTCACTATCGGTGCTCACCCACTATGATAATTTTATTTATTTATTTGTTTGTTTTTATATACCAAAATTCACCCAAGGTTATTACGTCAGTTTACATAAAATCTAGTGAGATAGTGTGATAACAGGTCACACTATCTTTACATTGGTACATTGTATAATTACATTGAGACATTGTAAAATTACAGCAAGTGAGGTTTTGTGATGCTTAAATTATAACATTGTAAAATAATGTGATTTGCTATCTTAACAATATAACAGCTAACGTTTGAATTGACTATTGAGAGTTCTCATAGTGGGATATGTGCAGGGATTAAGGTTCTGTTTGGTATTGGTTGTTGGGGATGACATGGGGTTAGCTGTTGGCTGGGTAGGCTTTTTGGAATAGCCATGTTTTTAGTGATTTCTTGAAGTTGTGTGATGAGGGTTCCATTCTGAGATTTATTAAAAAAAATAATTTTTTAATGCAAGTGCACATCAAGATATCCAAACAGTGATTAAAAAAAAAATTCATGAACTTATCTTAGCTTGGGGATTCGCTTAAAAACACTATATTCAAGAAACATTCCTGCCTGACATGACTTGCATTTTGTGCGCCTTCCTCAGGGGGCCAGGTAAATATAAGCCAAAAGATTAGGGTTTCTAAAGCCAGCTGCTCATGTCTCAATCAATGCATCATCCCACATTTGGAAGAGTGGATGTTTTAACCCTCTCCAGTGTCTAGGAAAAACCTTAGACAAGTACATTCTAGCTCATTCAGTGCTTTTCTTTAATGGTTTTAATTGGATTTTATGAAATTTGTATTTTTAAATTCATTTTTAAATTGTGTATTATTTTGAGTGTTTTAATTTTAATTTATTTTAGGTTTTTTAAAATTGTGATTGCATATTTTATGTTTTTTATGAATGTTTCTTATCTGCTCTGATTAATATATTGGTTGTAGTGGAAATAAGTGCAATAAGTTATCAATACATTCTCTCTTTTGATGATACCATTTTGTTTATTATTTTCTAGTTGGTGTATGGAAAAGAAAAGGGAAATTTGTGTTTAACCCACTGAGACAATTTCTCCGACTTCCTTAGAACACCTCGATCTATTTGTGATCAGAGAAGCTGAGCGTGTGCTAACAGTATTGGGCACTGGAGATGCCATGAGTAACTGATGCAACAAACTGTTTGTTATAGAGCACAAGAAATGTGATATCTCTGGACAGGGGGGGAAGCGCATATATATTCTAACATTTATATATATATTATTTATATATATATATTTATATATATATATATATTCATATATATTCTAACATTCCAAATTCAATTACACACATCTGTGAAACCAACCAGAAGCGCTTATCAGAACAGACTAATCACACAACCTGCGAAATCCGTTCTGAGGAAACGTGCATTATCCACAGCGGGCCCTTCACTTTGGAACTCGCTCCCTCCAGACCTTCGTTTGGAACCATGCCACTCTACATTTAAAGGGAAACTTAAGACTTGGCTTTTCAAACAAGCTTTCCCCTAGAGCCAAGAACACGAAGAAAAGTCTTTTCAAGCCCACAACGAGTTATTCAGATCTATTTTTTTCTTCCTTTGTTAATCAGAAATTTACACATGCTGACTTCAATGTAAAACTTATTACTTTGTTTTTGTTCAATGTAAAACTTCTTTTATTCTGTTCTATGTAAACCGCTATTTGTAGCGATAGTTACTGTTCTTTGTGAACCGGGGTGATATGTATATTATACAGGAACCTCCGGTATATAAATTAATTTAAATAAATAAAAATAAATATATACAGCATGTCCCATACTGGTGGCACCTGTGCACGCCCAAAAATTAAAATCCATACTGACAAAATCTAGAACCTAGAAGTTCTGACTCTTTTGCTTTCAGTAGTTATAAATTAAGGGAGAGTATTATGCTTTGACAATATTGCAAATTCTTCCAAGTTCCATAATTTGGTAGGTGTTAACTTCCCTGTCCAATACAGTAGTTTTAGCAAGGGACTTGTTTAAGTGTGATCTTCAACAGGTTTTGCAGATAGCTGATGATGCACTACCAACTTTATTTCATGTCTGTTATCTACCTATTCCTGGTTCTAAAGAGGTTCTAAAAAGGTTCTAAAGAGGAATTTATAACCTGAATCCTGCTCTTAGTCTAACTTAAGAAAAATACGAAGATTAGGGGGCCAGTCCTTGCAGTTAGTAGCACATTCAAAACAAATGAGAGACCATTCTTTTTCACTCAACTCGCAATTAAGCTCTAGAATTCATTGCTGGAGAATGTGGTTAAGGCAGCTAGTTTATCTGGGTTTAAAAAAACATTTGGACAAGTTCCTGGAGGAGAAGTCAATAAACTGTTATTTGCCAAGTAGACATACAGGCTAATTTTAAAACTAGTGCACGTGCGCCCATACATGCGACATTGGCAAGCACGTGGAGATTTGCTGAAATTAAAAATGTATATATTTATTTATTTAACACTTTTATATACCGATATTCATGTAGAAAATTACATATCACTTCGGTTTCCAGTATAACAATAACTAGCATGTAAGAATGCTTTTACATTTAACAGGGATAAAATAGCTTGGAGCAATGGAACAGGGATCAAAGCAACAATTAAATAATAGGCTCTTTCGTGGGACCAGATATTAACTGGCTAAAGATCTGAGTGCATATTGAATTAACTCAGGGTAAGGGTAAAAAGGCGCATAATTAGATAGATCATCTGCAGAGTTGGGGTGCTAACCTAAGAGCTAGTCTGTTAGTATGTAGGGTGAAGAACTATAAAGATCATCTGCATAAATGAAAAGCTTGGTCAAACAGCCAAGTTTTGAGTCTCTTTTTGAAGGTGATTGGGCATTGTTCTAGCCGGAGGTCCGGTGGTAGAGAGTTCCATTGCGCAGGGCCCGATGTGGACAGAGCTCGTTTACTTAATGAAGTTTTAATGGGTGGGGCAAAGAGGGTATTTCTATAAGTGGATCTCACCGGTCTGGAGGGTAAATGTGGCCGAAACGGGATATTGAGTTCCAATGGAATGAGATTGTGAATGGTTTTGTGAATGATCGTTAGTACTTTGTACATGATTCTAAACTTAATTGGGAGCCAATGCATACATTGGCTCCCAAATCATACATGCACTTGTGTAAGTATATGTGTAATATGCGTTGAACAATGAAAGATTGGCGGCTAACAATTTTTAAAATAAGTAAGAAATAAAACATGCTCCTGTTTGAGGTTGCTCGAGGAAACCTACTTTGCTGGCTTTAACCCTCGTATGTAAGCGGATTTTAAAATACGCTTGCTAAAGGAACATTCCCAGTTTTTCCAACTAGTCCACCAGTTTGTTCAGTCAACCTTGAGGTCATCCGGACCCCTCTGCTTCTTCATCCTGCAAGCCTCCCAATTGACCCTCACCCTGCCCTCTAAGCCCTACAATGTGAGTGCTACAGATTTGCTGCTTAGTAGCAGTAAAGTTACGTGGATAACCTGCCGACACGTGCTGCAGCCTGCAGTTTTAAAATACGGAGTTCCACACATAAGGGTTGGCCCTGCCCGGGGATATCCATGCCCCGCCCCCTTTATTTGTGGCATGCTCATGGGGTATATACACGCATAAATTAAGGCTTTTTAAAAAAACGTCTAAAATTGATCTCTCTGTAATAGCCGCCGCTAATCACTGCACGAGAACAGCGTGGGATCTGTTTACTGCTTGGGATCCTGGCAGGTACCTGTGCCCTGGCTTGGCCACTGTTAGAAACAGGATGCTGGGCTTGATGGACCCTCGGTCTGACCCAGTATGGCAGCTTGTTATGTTCTTATGTCCTAAACCTGAGATCATCTTATTGGGAAAGGCATATCGTTCATAGTTTACCACCTTTTGTCTTGAGCAGGAGAGAAGCAGGATCTTAGTTATTGCTCCAGAAACGTTGCCCTCTTGTCTTGATCATAAGATTAGAATTTATCTGCACTTTACAACACCAAGACTAGGAGACAGAAATTGTGAGAGTCAAGACAGGATGTTTTGAAGTAGGGGGCTTTGTTTATTCTGAAATTTCCCCGTAGGTACTTAATTTAAATTGAGCATGTTATTTATGTCTTTTTTTTTTTTTTTTTTTTTAGCTAGAGTAACTGATTTATCTTGTTAAGAGCCCACTGATTCTCCTTGTGCACTGCCTGCCTTTCCATATTTGATATTTTATTGAATTAATTAATTTATTTATTTGAGTTTTTCTATACTGAACTTTGGAGCACGCCTTCACTCCGGTTTACAGTTACAACAACATTTTAATGTCTCGCTGTGTTATTTGATTTTTTTCTTGCCCTCTGCCCCCTCCCCCTCCCCAGCTTTTCAATGTATGGGTTTATATAAGATTAAGAATAAATTGTTTGTGGGAGAGAGGAGTTTGTGTTCTCATTGGCGATTTTAATTATTCTCGGTTTCAGCTTCGCCTTGCTCATTTAAAATGTTGGTGTCTTGGATATCATTTTGAAACAGTTAAAATAATAATAACATTAATGGTCTCATGTTTAACTTTTCTTTTTTTTGTGGCATTCCCCTTATGAAAATGGTACGTGCCACGGCTGTGCTTTCTTTGCTGGGGCTGTAATAATATAGGCACCACAGCCTCAGTTTTGTTAATTTTTCATGAAAGATCATCATTCTTAAAAAATCTGCTCCTAAGCTTATTTTAACCGGTTGACCCTTCTCACCCTGACAGCTATTTTACACAGTTAATACTGTTCTTGTTTTCCGTCATTCCATTATTTTTTTTTTGTCATAATTGAATTGATTCAGTGAAAATGCATTTTTGTAACCCGGTGTTCTAATGTATTACTTTAGCTGCCATGCATTATTCCATGTCATCCTGTAAAGCAGTTGTACAATATCTTGACAGCCCAATAAGGGGATTTGGTGAATAATAAATGAGTTGCCCGAAGCTTCTCTAGAGAGAGCGAGTGCTGAAGGCAGAGCATTTTAATAAATGTTAGAAAGACCTGTATTTATACCTATTGAACAGTGGAATCCTGATAAAAGAAGTAGAACAGTAATGCTGAAACCTCTCCTCGGGTATTACTTATGCATATGGTGCCCTGAAAAACCTGATTGGTTGGCAGCCTTCTTAAGGACGGGTTTAGGAACCATAGAATAAAAAATAGGGATTGCCTAAGAGCTCCACTTTTTCATGACAGTCTTGATCCAGTCCTGTTTTTGCCTCGCTGCGTGCTTGGAGCTGTGGAAGCTGCTTTTCTTAGGGAAATCGAAACTAGAAGTCCATGCCCTCAGCGAGCTAAAGCCAGCACGCGATCAAACTTTCCAGAAAAATATGGAGCTGGTTGGCAACCGTAATATCTGACATAAACTATATGCCGTGTACCATTTATAGTACCTACCTCATTTTTACCAGACCCAAGCCAGGTCTGCTATTTGATTCTCTTCAGAGGGAGAGCAGAAGAGAGCTAATTTGTTTTGGAATAATCAGGGGCAGACTCATTGACAAAAGTTCACCAAAAGAAAAACATGTGACTTCCTAACAGAGAGAAACAGACAGTGGAAGGGAAAAATATGAACCTTCTAGAACCCTGCGTTCCCCCCAGCGCGGACTGCTAGACATTCCATCACCCAGAGTTGCACATTTACACATTACCGGTGAATGCGCCTTTTCAGTGGCCGCTCCTGCTCTCTGGAATTCTTTCCCAATTGAAATTAGGCAATGTGAAATTTCAGAAAGCTTATCAAGACCTTCCTGTTCATATATGCTTATTTTTAGGTTTCACTGTTTTATTCTTCTATGTATCTTTATTTTTATCATTTTTATTTTAATTGCACTTCATGTGTAATTATTTCAGATTTGCACTAGACTTTGTATAATTGTTCACAATTTTTACATTTTATTATGTTTTTATTTAATATTTTTTAGTGTTTATGTATTATTTTAGGATTGTTTTCTTGTATATCTTTTAGTCCTAATTTTTAGTGTTTAGCGATTCATAAATTTTAATAAATGTAAATGTTAGGACTTGAAACAAAATAGTTATTGTAATGATAGAGAATACAGTATGGCTGACTGTTTTCCCCACATATACAGTATAGATGTGACCGAGAGCATGAAAGCTAGGTCAGTGTACTTGTAGTGCAACAGTGCTAAATACTGAGTCACGGACTATGGTCCTTGGAAGTATTGATCTCCTACTTAGAAAATCCCAGAGCTGCTACAATAAATAGTTGTTGTTTGGAAGTTTACTGTTGTACCATATCATTATTTTGGCACTTATAGCATCCTAATCCAGGGCTCCTTTTCTCAAATTGTATACAACAAGGCCTTGCCCCAGAGAGCTTGGAGATAAAGTGACTTGCCCAATGGCACAATGAGTGTCAGAAGCAGGATTTGAACCCATGTTCTGATTTCCAGTCTATTCTATCCACAAGGCTACCCATTCTTGCTTTAAAAATAAGCAATAATACTTATTTTAGATATAAAAATACTATAATGAACCCTGCGAACCATCAGATCTGGATCCACATGGAGGAAGCAAGGCAATAGCCATTTACCTGGTTATTGTGTGTAGCTCTGGTCTCCCCATCTAAAAAAGGTGCCGAGAAGGGCAAGAAAAATGATTATAGAAGAAAGGCTGCGCAGGGTGGGAGGAGGTGGAAGAGATCTTTTCAGCCTGGAAAAGAGATAACAAAGAGATGATACAATGAGGTACAATGTAGAAGGTACCTATATGAGGCTCTAGAAGGGTGGGAGGAGGTGGAAAAGCTATAGCAAGGGTGATGGATCTTTGTCAGAAAAGTTAATAAAAGTATGCAGAAAAAAACCCCAGTATGATTTTTCAAAGAGATGGCTGAAAAGCCTAAAGGCCAAAGTTACACATTCAAAAAATACAAAGGATCACAAGAAGAAGAACAAAGGAAAGCTGAAAGAAGCTGAAAAGGAGGTCAGGATGGACAAAGCGTGAAGAGAAGAAACGACAGCAAAAGAAGTAAAAGGAGGCAACAAAACTTTCTTCAGCTATGGCCGTGAAAGAAGGAAGGCCAGAGGTGGCATTGTCAGATTGAGAGGAGACGAGAAGAAGGCGAGTGATGAGGAAAAAGCAGAATTGCTGAATTCTTCTATTCAGTTTTCGCTGAAGAAGGGGTTGGAGAAGGACCGTTATTAGTTGCCAAGGGTACATTTGAGAGCAGGGAAGATGAGACACTATTTATGCAGGAAATTATCTGTGTACAACTGATAAAATTGAAAGCGTGCAAAGCCACAGAGCTGGATGGGATGCACCCTAGGAGACTAAGGGAGCTCAAAGATGTCCTGGTGGGTTCACTGAAGGATATTTACCATCGGATGTAGTCCCACAGGACAGGAAAGTAATGGATGTGGTCCAGCTCCATAAAAGTGGTAACGGAGGAGGTTGGAAACTAAAGGCCAGTTAGCCTTGCCTTGAGGTTTAATTTATTTTAAAGTGTTTTTATTCCGCTTGTAAGGGCGGATTTTAAAAGGGTTACGCGCGTAATTGCTCCTGCGCGCGTCGCCGGGCCTATTTTGCATAGGCCCAGCGACGCGCGCAAAGCCCCAGGACGCACATATGTCCCGGGGCTTTGTGAAAGGGGTGGGGGCGGGACTGAGGCCTCCTGCACAGCAGCCGTGCCGGGGAATCACGCGCGCAAGTTACGCCTGCCAGAGGTAGGCATAAGGTAGGGCTGGGGGGCGGGTTAGGAAAGGTGGGGGGGGGGGGGCAAAGTAAAGTGCCCTCCGAGGCCGCTCCAATTTCGGAGCGGCCTCGGAGGGCACGGGAAAAGCCATCGGGGCTCCTCTAGGGCTTGGCGCGCGCAAGGTGCACTAGTGTGCACCCTGTTGCGCTTGCTGACCCCGGATTTTATAACATGCGCGTGGCAGCATGTTACAAAATCATACAGGCATCCTCTAAACTCTTGACTCTGGCCACCACTTTCTCACACCATTTCACTACTGTGAGATTATTAGATTCTATCACGCCAAGGCCCTCTCCTGGTCAATGCACATCAACTCCCATTGATTTCTTCACCCTAAGTACATGACTGTATACTTTTTGACTGGTGGGAAAAGGGATGGAGACTCTTCTGAAGGAAAGGATAGTATACTATCTTATAATCTAATGGCTTGCATGATCCGAGGCAGCACGGTTTTTCCGTAGGCAGATTGTGTCAAATCAACCTCGTTGATTTCTTGGATTGGGTCACTAAAGAATGAGATCAAGGAGGTGCGCTGGAAGTGTTTTACCTGAATTTCAGCAAAGCTTTTGATACTGTCTCACGTAGGAAGCTCGTTAGTAAACCGAGTAGCCTGGGGTTGGGTCCCAAGCAGTAACCTGGATTAGAAACTGGTTGAATGAAAGAAGACAGAAGGCGATGGTAAATGGAATTTATTCTGGGAAGAGAAAGGTGATAAGTGGAGTAACTCAGGGCTCGGTCTTAGGTCTGGTCCTATTCAATACCTTTGTTAGCGATTATTGCAGAGAAAAATATGCCTTTTTTTTTTTTTTTGGTGGATGACACAAAGATTTGCAATAGAGTTGGATATCCCTGATGGAGAAGACTGAATGAAAGGTGATCTGAGAAAGCTCGAGGTTTGTCCTGATATTTCACAGTTAAGATTAATTGCCAAAAAGTAGAGTCATGCACATAGGGGTAGATTTTCAAAGGGTTACGCGCGTAACCCTTTAAAAACCCTCCTGCGAGCGCCCTGGGACGCGCGTATGTCCCGGGGCTTTGAAAAAGGGGCGGGAAGGGGGCGAGGGCGTTGCGCAGGTCCAGGGGCGGGACCGAGGCCTCCGGCATAGTGGTGTGCTGGGGGATGGTGCGCTGGCAGCTGGCCGGCACGCACAAGATACGCCTGCCAGAGGCAGACGTCAATACTTGAAATAAGGTGGGGGGGGGGATTTAGATAGGGCTGGGGGGTGGGTTAGATAGGGGAAGGGAGGGGAAGGTGGGGGGGAGCGGAAGAAAAGTTCCTTCCGAGGCCGCTCCAATTTCAGAGCAGCATTGGATGGAATGGGGAAAGCCATCGGGGCTCCCCTAGGGCTCGCCGCGCGCAAGGTGCACAAGTGTGCACACCTTGCGCGCACTGACCCTGGATTTTATAACATGCGCACTGAGTAGCGCACACAAATGTATTCCGTGCGCGCTGGTTTCAAAATCTGCCCCTTAGTCCTTTTCTGCTGCAAGGGGTGCAGGGGCCTCTGAAAGCTGGGGCTGTAGAGCCTAAAGCCTGGATTTGCTCACAGTGACCTCTGGAGTCCTCTCCCAGGGGCTGCTGGGTAGGATATGCAGAAGAGCCTTCAAGTCCTTAACATGGGTAAAACCCAATTTTAAGCATTTAAATGCTTCTTGAAATCAGGCCTAATATTTACTAAATTGAGTTGGGTGCACCAGGTAAACAGGGAACAGTTAATTATTTACCCTTTACAGTAGTATTAGGACTAGGGAAACTCCATGAAATTAATGGGTAGCAGATTTAAAATGTATTGGAGAAAGCATTTTTTTCACTTAAAGGATGATCAAGCTGCAGAGTTCGTTGGCAGAGGATGTGGTCAAGGCATCTATCATAACTGGGTTTAAAAGGGGTTTGGTGGAAAAGTCCATAAACCATTATTTGCTAGATAGACTTGGAAAAAGCCATCACTTGTTCCAAGGAGTAAGCAAAATGGAATGGATCTACTCTTTGGGGGATCTGTCAGGTACTTGTGATCTTTCTGGATTGGCCACTGTTGAAGACAAGATGCTGGGCTTGATGGGCCTTTGGTCTGACCCAACTTGGCACATCTTATGTTCTTAAATATAAATCTGTAATGTGTTTTAGAATGGCAGTGTGCCTGTTATCAGTGTCTACCATCTTCAGGCATGTACCAGATGCGCGTGCATGTGGCTGGATGGACAGATTAAGGTGCTAGAGACTGGGGCTAGTGTTTCATGCATGCAGGGAGCTGGACTGTGTGGCCTTTGTGGCTCTGAAAGAGAGGGAATGGGAAATGTACCTGATTTATGCTTTGCCTGAGCATGCATTTTTTCATGCTTTCTGAATACTCTTCATATCGTGAGGTTATTTTTTTTTGGATAGGCACCAACAAATTAATATTGTTTCACCTGTGCTACCAGAAAGAGATGCAAAGCACAGTATACTCTGAAGGGAAGAGGGGAAGAGTAGAGCCTGGTGCAATAAAAGGGATAAAACTATATAAAATGCTTGATATTTTTAAAGTGAGTATAACACCTTTGTCTTTATGCTGTTTCAAAGTACACATTTAAAAAAAGATCACACAAACTTTTATACAGCAAAGCTCATCTAGGTGACGAGCAGATAGCACCCACGAGCATAAATGTTAATTAATGTCTTTGGACAAATGGAGGTTGATGGTCTGATCTGTCTAGTGCGGTCTCTTGGCCTGCACTAGACAGATAATTGTGTGCAGAAAACAGGCGCTCAGTATGGAACACTTGTTTTCTTAACACACACCTGGCCACCTCTCCTGGATGCGCGATTCAATATTTAAATGAGAGATCTCACTTAGAAGGAGCAGCTAAGGAAAAACGTGTGTCCCTAGCAACTCCTCGGCATCGGGAGCATGGGAGAGGTGGCTGTCAAGTGGATTGGGAAAACGGACGCTCAATTTATGAGCGTCCGTTTTCTCCCACTATCGGCGCAGACATCCAAAAAGTGCATCCAATCATGTGTTAAGCTGTGCACGGCGGCTAGCGCACGGTATTGCATCGGCCCCTAAATATGCATATTTGGGAAGACAATATGAAAACAATGGAAGGGACAACAGCAGTTAACTCTTGAGTCAGTAGCATTGTGAATAACTGCCTTAGAATGAAGTATAAAATGTTTCATTGGCCGCCTTACCTACCAAAAATGATTCCCTTTGAGATGGGGGAGGGGGAGGGTTTATGCCGGATAGTTTGGTAGAACTAAATGAGTGATTGACAAGAAAAGATTCTTGGATCCCTGTTCATGGTGCTCACAGTTCCACTTCTGATTCAAAACGTTGAAGGCCAGGAAGAAAAGCGCACTGCAGTAGACTTTAAAGGGCGTCTGTTGAAAGCATTTTTGATGCTTAAACTTCTGTGCACTCCCAAGTCTTCAACTGGATGTGGTATGGAGGATTTAAGGACAAATGTGTATCGCTGCTGTGTCGAGCTGTGATTATTTTGATTTGACAAGCTGCATGAATGTGTACACTAATCAGACAGTGAATGCCCGGGTTAGCTGTTTTCTAGCCGTATTTATACTAGGTCAAGCAGTTCTGCCTGTGGATTTTTCCACACACATAAAATGGCACTTACTGTATTTTTTTTTTTAGCCACATTTAGCATTTTCTGTGCATTCCTTTAGGGTAGCAGATGACCCCGTTGAGGCCTTACAAAGAAAACCGTGTTCTTATTAGAAATGCTCGTGCTGTACGGGGATACTGTGTGGTCAAAGGCAGCCATAGACTGGAAGGGAAACTGTGCAGCGGTTTTGTTTTTTTTTTAAACCAATCTGGTTTCTTGGACTAGAAATGCTGCTGAGAGTGAGACAAATGGTATTCAGCTAGCCAGAGGAATGTCTGAGGTATTAAACAGTTTGTGCTAGAGCCAGAGTTCCCCTTTCCTTCGCAACTCCTGATATTTAATTGCCAACAGTCAAAAACGGATTTACCTAACGACAGGTTCAGAGGAGGGGACGGGGGGACGGGGGGGCTTAGATTGTCAGCATGTTGCTTTAATGCTGGCACAGGGTTCTTTCGTTGCCTGCCAAGGATTGTGTTTGCAAATTAAAGACATTTTGAGTGGCATTATGACCTAAGCTGGTTACCAGAGTGAAACTTTTACTGTGACTGACGGGAGGAGCTTCTTGGTTATACAATGCTGGGTACAATTCTGGTGTTTTCAGCCAAGAGGTAATTTTTAAGGCATTGAAAATGGCATTCAGTAATTTTATGCCATGTATTATACTTTAAATACGACGGTCGCTATCTGAAATCTGTTTCTGCAAGTCAGAAACTCGCTTAAATAGCTTCAGCAGCTTACGATGTTTGATGTTATTGCACATGTATCCTGGTAGCTCTCTAGTGGTTCAATTTACTAAGATCGTGGGAAAAATCACTGCTAATTTTTTTTTTTTTTTTACACTGATTATTTTTACTGCCATTGTACATTTTTAACTTCTTATATAATAAACTAATGAGATGCAGCGTGCACAATAGTTAATGTGTGTGCTGAATAGAAAGTGAAGTAAAATGCAGAAAAACAGAAGTAAAATTTTGTCACCTTTACTTCTATTTTAATTTCAGTGATTAGAGGTAGGGATGTGCATTCACTTTAACCAAATTTTTAAAACGCAGTAAATAAGGACCAATTTTTTTTTTTTCAGGGAAGGCCCAAAATGAATTGAGGTACCACCCAAATTAAATGAATCCTATAAAAAAAAATAAACCAAAAAAAACAACTCCCATTGGGACTATGCCTAAGCCGGGACCTTGCCAAGGGAATAAGTCGAGGCCAAAGCAGACCCGCGGCCTACACCTAAGCTCGATGTCAGCATCTCAGCCTAGACATAGGCCCGAGGATGGGGCTTTGCCTAGGCATACGGTACAGCCATAATAGCAGGGCCTCGGCTGAGACTGGAGCAAAGGCTCGAGTTCCCTCGAAATAGTTTGCTGGGGTCGGGGATATGACGCTTGAGCCTCAGCCTAGACCAAGGCCAAACTTGGAGGCCGGATCCTGAGGCCTGGGCCTGCCTGAGCCCAGGCCCGAGCCAGGGCCTGGTCCGGATGCTGTGTCCCTACACCTGAGCCTCGACCTATGCCAGATCCTGGGACCAGACCCGACTGAGTCCCAGCCTGGAGGCTGGATCCCAGTGCCTGGGTCTTGCCCCAAGGCTGGGGACCCAATACTGGTACCTGGCCTGGAGGCCAGGACTGATGCAAGGGTCTCAATCCAGAGTCAGGCCCAGACCCGGAGGCCACAGCCCAGGCCTATCTTGCTGGAGTTAATCACTGGAGTAAATTTACTCTGGCGCAATGGGGTCGATTCCATCAGTGTCCCTCCCTCATGGCCATGAGGACCTCCGATGCCTCCGGTATCTCTCCCTGTGCCATTGAGGACCAGACCACTGGCTGTGATGGGTCTTCACCCCTGGCATCCCTGGAGGGTCGTAGCAAGGGGAGGCCCCCTACAACCCCTGGGAAGGGGGAAGCATTAGTATCTTCCTTGGAGGAATCTGAGGATTTACCCTTTGAACCCTGTTCTCCGTAGGAACGATGACAATCTCCTGCCGAGGATCTCTCCTTTCCGGGGTTCGTCAAGGCTATGGCCGAGTCGGTGCCATTTCAATTGCTAACAGAACAGGACTCCAGGCACAAAATGTTCGAGATCCTTCTATTCGTGGACGCCCCAAAGGAGATGGTGGCGGTACCAGTCCATGACATTTTTAAGGATCTGGTAACACGCTTGTGCGAATATCCCATCAGTGAATAGGAAAATGGATGCAGTATACCTGGTCCAACCATCTACCAGATTCGACTGCCATCAACTCCCCCACCAGTCGGTAGTGGTGGAGTCAGCCCTAAAAAATGCTACGCGGATCCGCGCACATGCCTCGGCTCTGCCGGGGCATGAACACAAGGCCTTAGATGCTTTGGGATGCAGAGTTTTTCAAGGCGCCATGCTCATTGCTCACATAGCTTGCTACCAACTGTATATGGGCAATATTCCAGAAATCTACTCCAAGTATTTCCTAATTCCCAAGAAAACAGGTGGCCTCATGCCCATACTGGACCTGAGGACTTTGAACCGTTTCCTACTAAAGTAAAAATTCATGATACTGGGTACCCTGATTCCCCTGCAGAGGGCAGGGAATTGGCTCTGCTCCCTCGATCTACAAGACACATACGCCCATATCCCCATTTTTCAGGCGGATCGGCAGTACTTCCGATTTCAGTACCGAGTGCTGCCCTTCGGCCTGGCGTCTGCCACCAGAGTTTCACCAAGTATCTGGTAGTTGTCAGTGCCCATCTTTGAAGGCAGGGGATTAATGTGTTTCCCTACCTCGATGATTGTTTGGCTCATCAAGGGCAAATCCCGCCAAGGGGCTCAAAACGCCATGTGCCTCATGATCAAAACTCTGGAGACTCTGGGATAATTGATCAATTATCCCAAGTCCCACCTCCAGCCAGCCAAGCAGCTGGACTTCAATGGGGCATCCCAGAAAACAGAGAGGTAGGCGATCTATAATGGCCGTCAGGTATACAAAAAAGAATAGATGCCTGGATCTTTTCCAAATATTTATTAAAGTAGAGATGTATTCATAAAAGTGCCAGACTCAGGCCGAGTTTCGCAGCTCAACAGCCGCTGCCTCAGATTTTGGGGACAGTTATAACATAGACTGGCACATCTAACTAAGTATCCAATGTCTCCTAAAGGATACATTAATTGCTTGCATAGTTAACTTTCAGTGCTGGTTTATTACAAAGACTGGCGCATTTAACTAAGTATCCAATGTTTCCCAAAGGTTACATTAATTGCTTACACATCTTTTAAAGATATCTTTCAGCGTTGGTTCACAGTGACCTTCCCTTGATGATTTCATACTACTTTTATTCATCTGAGATTCTTGATTGTCCAAGGTAAAGAGCTTCACAAATATTTGTCATTGTATAGTAATATAATATACGTTGTTTCTGTATAAGTAATGTATTTATTTATTTAGCATTTTTATATACCGACTTTCCAATAACAGAATTACTGATCAATTCGGTTTACATTTTAACAGAACAATAACATTGACAAGTAAATGTCTTACAAAGAACAGGTCGATATAACTTGGATAAGTAAATATGGGGTTAACCAGTAAAGATACATTGCCTAATATAGGTATAAGTAAAAGATACAGTGCCTAATGTAGGTTAAATAAACAGTTGCTAATTATAAGGGGAGGCCTAAGTTAAATAAACAGTTGCTAATTATAAGACTAGGTTATGTCTTCGACTGCCATAGATTAAGTGAGTTCTATAGATGATCTAAATAGCTCTCAGGTGGGTAATCATTGGCCGAGATGTTCCACAGGAAGCTGTTATGGGAAAGCTTGGTTGAACAACCAAGTCTTGAGTCTTTTTTTAAATGTAGATGAGCATTGCACTGCTCTGAGTTCTGGTGGGAGAGAGTTCCAGATTTTGGGGCCCGCTGTAGAGAAGGCTCTTTTGCTTAATGCTGACTTCATCGGTAGTGTATGTAGGTTGTTTTTATAGGCTTGTCTTACTGGTCTGGAGGAGGTGTGGAATCGGAGAGGGATTTTGAGCTCGAGTGGTGCCAAGTTGTGTAGAGCCTTGTGGGTTAATGAGAGCACTTTGAATAGTATTCTGAATTTTACGGGTAGCCAGTGTAGGGTTTTCAAAATAGGTGATATGTGGTCTCTTTTATTGGACTTGGTTAAGATCCTTGCTGCTGCGTTTTGCAGCATCTGTAGGGGTTTTATGGCGTTAGCGGGGAGGCCTAGTAGAAGCGAGTTGCAATAATCTATTTTCGTGAGAATGATAGCTTGCAGCACTAAACGGAAATCTTGGAAATGGAGGAGAGGTCTCAACCTTTTCAAAACTTGTAATTTGAAGAATCCATCCTTTACGATATTATTTATGAGAGATCTGTAATTCATTTGATTATCAAGGATAACCCCTAGATTTCTGACTTGTGTGGACATTGTTAATTGAGAAGACAAGATGGTACTGGGATGTGTGTGGGTTCCGTCTTGGGAGATGAGTAGGTATTCTGTTTTGCTTTGATTTAGAATCAGATTGAGGCTCGTGAGCAAGTTGTTGATGGCTAGTTGGCAAGAGTTCCAGAAGTCCAGGGTTTTTTGGAGAGATTCAGTGATAGGAATCATTATCTGCACATCGTCTGCGTATAAGTAGTGTATGAGATTTAGATTAATGAGGAGCTGGCAGAGTGGTAGAAGGTATATATTGAATAAGGTTGGAGAAAGTGACGAGCCTTGAGGGACTCCTAAGGTGCAGGTGACTGGTTGCGAAACTTCCTTGTTGACCTTGACCTTGTACTGTCTGTTCTGTAAGAATGATTTGCACCATTTGAGGGCCTCATCTCTGATGCCTATGTCTGACAGACGATCTATTAATGTGTTATGATTGACCGTGTCAAATGCCGCCGAGAGATCAAGTAGGATGAGAAGACAAGGGTGTCGGTTTTCCAGGTTTAGTAATATGGAGTCCGTTAGTGAGATAAGTAGAGTTTCCGTGCTTCGTGATTGGCGGAAACCGAACTGAGCTGGAGACAAAATGTTGTTATCGTTTAGGTATTCAGTTAGTTGTTTGTTTACAACACGTTCCATGATTTTTGCGATGAAAGGTAGATTTGCAATTGGGCGAAAATTGGATGGGTTTTCTGGAGAAAGACTAGATTTTTTTAGTAGTGACTGTTAGCTTTTTGTATCTGTTTGAGTATATATGTCACCATTTTTAACAACACATTTTTTTAAATGTTTTTTTAAAAATTGTGTTTTATTAGAATTTTTAGATTGATTTTATTTTGACTTATTTGTAGCCCCTGAGGCAGCGGCTGTTGAGCTGCGAAACTCGCCCTGAGTCGGGCAATTTTATGAATGCGACTCTACTTTAATAAATATTTGGAAAAGATCCAGGCATCTATTCTTTTTGTATACTTCAATGGGGTGTGACCAGGGGCGGATTTTGGAAAAATAGTGGCCCGGGGGATTTTTCTCCATACTGGCCCATGGGTACCCAATTACAGATACAGTTTAGTGAGTCACCAAATACAGAATAAAAGGACCATAAAATATACACAGAAATGCACAGACAAACTGAACTGGAAATCACAGCAAGTTAGACTGTATGTAATGCAGCAATGGAAAAACAGAACATACCATCATTCCTCATGAAACATCAAACTATAAAACAGCACAATAGGAAAATCATACTAAAAATATATATTTCAAAACTGCTGATGAATAGAACCTCCAGTAATTTAACTCAGGGAAATTTTCAAAAATTTGTATATAACACCAATAAAATATTTCAAAAAGAGCAGACATCAAATAATATTCAATAATTAAAACTAATAAGGATTTTAAAAAGCCTCTGCTTCTGTGGGAGCTCTTGATTTCCAGTCACCCTGATATTGTCGAGGATTAGGAGGTTATCCTCTCTCTCTCACACATACTCACATCTCCATTAGGGATGTGCAGAGGGACGCCATACGTTGCATTCGTGATTCAGATTCGTCGGGGAGCAGAATCGTTGCATTCGGCCGTATGGTGCCCCGATGCGTTAATACGGCGATTTCTATTCGTGTCCCAGCTAAAATTAAAATTAACTACAACCCCCTACCCTCCTGACCCCCCCAAAACTTACCAAAACTCCCTGGTGGTCCAGCGGGGAGTCCGGGAGCCATTCCCTGCACTCTCACACCCTCGGTGCCGGTTTCATCATGGCGCCGATGGCCTTTGTCACAGGTGCTACCGGTGCCATTGGTCAGCCCCTGTCACATGGTCATCGGCGCCATCTTGTGCTCCTACCTTGTGACAGGGGCTGACCAATGGCACCAGTAGCCCCTGTGACATATATGGGCAAAGGCTATCGGCGCCATTTTGAGTACTGGCATCGGACGGCCGGAGTGCAGGAGGTCGCTCCGGGACCCCCGTTGGACCCCCAGAGACTTTTGGCCAGCTTGGGAGGGCCTCCTGACCCCCACAAGACTTGCCAAAAGTCCAGCGGGGGTCCGGGAGCGACCTCCTGCACGCCGGCCGTCCGATGCCAGTACTCAAAATGGCGCCGATCGCCTATGCCCTCATATGTCACAGGTACCGACGGTTGGCCCCTGTGACATAGTGAGGGCAAAGGCAATCTGCTGCCAGTATTTGATCGCTGCCAGTTTTCAAAATGGCGCCGATCGCCTTTGCCCTCACTATGTCACAGGGGCCGACCGTCGGTACCTGTGACATAGTGAGGGCAAAGGCGATCGGCACCATTTTGAGTGCTGGCATCGGACGGCCGGCGTGCAGGAGGTCGCTCCCGGACCCCCGCTGGACTTTTGGCAAGTCTTGTGGGGGTCAGGAGGCCCTCCCAAGCTGGCCAAAAGTCTCTGGGGGTCCAACGGGGGTCCCAGAGTGACCTCCTGCACTCCGGCCATCCGATGCCAGTACTCAAAATGGCACCGATAGCCTTTGCCCATACTATGTCACAGGGGCTACCGGTGCCATTTGTAGGAGCACAAGATGGCGCCGATGGCCATGTGACAGGGGCTGACCAATGGCACCGGTAGCCCCTGTGACAAAGGCTATCGGCACCATGATGAAACCGGCACCGAGGGTGTGAGTGCAGGGGATGGCTCCCCGGCCCCCTGCTGGACCACCAGGGAGTTTTGGTAAGTCTTGGGGGGGGGGGGTTTCAGGAGGGTGGGGGGTTTGTTAAATTTTTTATTTAGGTGGCCGTATAATTCGGCGAAGATTCGTGTATTCGTGGGGAATTGCGATACGTTTCGCTTCCCCACGAATACTATGAATAGTGAAATATACGCTGCGGATCGCCAATACGGCAAAAACGAATGCACACCCCTAATGTCCATTCTCTCTCACACATACAGTGTCACATACATACACATTCATGCTCTTATATCCACCATAACCTCTCGCTCTCACTGACACTGACATACTCTCAGGCTCTAAGACACTCTCTCCCCGTCCACACACAAACTCTTACTCCCTTGGATTTTCTCATACACACTCAAGCTCTCACACTCACTGGCTCCCTCACATACAGACAAACACACACACCCAGGCAAGCTCCCAGTCATTCTCACACACACACACTGACCCCCAGGCAGGCTCCCAGTGATTTTCACACCACTCCCTCCCCATCCCCCTGGCATGCACACATTCAATCTCACACACACACACAGACCCCCCAGGCAGGCACCCATGCATTCACACACATACACCCCCAGGCAGAGTCACATTCATACACATGCACACACTAAAGGCAGACCCCCCTCTCTTTTGCCAGCAACCTCTGAGCCTCTCTCATTCCTCTGCTGCTTCTGTCACTGATGCCGCGTGGCTATTGGGGAGGTGCCGATTGCTGCTACTGACACTGAAGCCCATTCTGCTACCTCCTCTGTGCAGGCCCTGTGGGCTTCCACTTTCTCCAAGCTGATCTCGTACATTGTGAGATCCACATAGAGAGTGCTATTCTTGCACATTCCCAAAGATTACATGTGCCATTCACTAAAAAGTAATTTTTTTTTTTTATCTTTGCTGTCTGATCTTAGTTTTCTAATTGGTTGGTCACAGGCTTTTTTTTCCACCTTCCCTTATTTTTTTTTTTTGCCAATTCCTTTTATATTGTCTTTTTTTTTCTGTTTCTTTTCTCTCCATCTTCTTCCGTCAAACACAGTCAGGTTCTCATTCTCACATGCATTTCTCTCTCTCACACACACACAGGCACTCGCTGTCACATGCTCTCTCTCATACAATCATTCATACACACAGTCTCTCACTGGCACATGCTGTCTGACTCTCACACACACAGGCGCTCTCTCATACAATCATTCATACACAGTCTCTCACTGGCACATGCTGTCTGACTCTCATACACACACAGGCTCTCTCATACAATCATTCATGCATACAATCTCTCACTGTCACATGCTGCCTGACTCTCACACACACAGGCTCTCTCTCACTCCCACATGCTGTCTTGCTCAAGCACAGGTTCTCACTGTCACATGCTCTCTCATATAAAATCATTCATACACACAGTCTCTCACTGGCACATACTGTCTCTCTCACACACACAGAGGCTCTCGCATGCTGTCTCTGCAAACATTCAGGTCCTCACTCTCACACACAATCTCTCAACTCATCTCATACACACAATCTCTCAACTCATCTCATACACACAATCTCTCAACTCATCTCATACATACACACACATACATACACACTCTACATGCCCTCAGCCTCTCTCTCACCTCTAGGCCTTCTCTTCGTGGGTCGCCGCAGGATGGGCTCTGCAGCGGCCCTGATCTTCTCGGGCCGACCGCCGCAATGTGGGATCCGCAGCAGCCCTGCTACCGAGCCTCTTCGTCTTCTCGGGCCGTTGTGACTTGGGATTCACGGCGGCCCGTAAGCACTGCTCCTCTTCTGCACGCGCTGATGCTCCTCCTCCTTCCTGCCCACGCGGCTCCAGCAACGTTTACTTCCGGGGCCGCACAGGCAGGAAGGAGGAGGAGCATCAGTGCATTTAAACGCGATCTTTTTCTTCGGGCCGTGGTGACGTGAGCCTCACCACGGCCCTGCCGATCTGCCTGTTGCAGCGCCGCATGAGCCTCCCTGCACCCGGGGGCATTGGCTCCCCTCGGGATACCACTGCTCGCGGCACCCCAGGCCTAGTGCTTCCACTGGCCCTGCCCGCAGGTTTCTCTTCGGGCCGCAGCGCCAGCAGACCCTCTTCTTGTCTTTGGCCGGGAAGTTTAAAAAAAAATCACGTGATGGGAGCGACTGGCCCACCGGGGGAAGCCCGATCCCCTGATAGGCCAATCCACCCCTGGGCGTGACTGGACACTGTCCAGAACAGGGCAGAAATGTTGGCAGCCCTTGCACAGTGTTTCCGGCTGCAATCATGTCTCTGCCTGCCACTTTCTCCATCTGCTAGGCTATATGGCAGCGACGGTGCATGTCACCCCATTTGCTTGCCTACACATGCGCTCTGCTCAATGGTCGCTGCACTCTGTGGTGCCAGGCATCACAGGACATGCTCACCCGCGTCATGTCACTGAAATTTTGAGGCAATCCCTCTGGTGCTGGACAACCCCTGCAAACCTGGAATGGGGTTGCCCCTTTTGGATGACCGAGCCCCAGGCTATGCTCACCACTGCTTCTCAGAAAGGGTGGGGAGCATATGTTCTTTGGTCACTCAGGAAGCTCAGTTCCAGATCAACTTCTTGGAGCTACGAGCAGTCCGCTATGCCCTGCGGGTATTCTGAGAGCTTCTCGTGAGCACACTACAATCAGGTAGCAACGTGGTACCTGAACAAGCAGGGTGGAACCAGATCATTTCCCCTCTGCCAGGAGGTGCTGCATGCCTGGTTATGGGCCATCGGGAATGGTATCACCCCCTGGGTGGTGTACCTTCCAGGAGTGGACAATATTCTGGACGATGCATTGAGTCAGACATTCCAACCCCACAAATGGTCCCTCAATCAGGAGGCAGCGAACCACATCTTCTTCTGTTGGAGGACCCTGGCCATAGACCTGTTTGCCTCCCAGGAAAACAGGAAAGTGCACCGGTTTTGCTCCCTTGGCAAGAGGGGCAAAGGATCCCTTCTCGATCCACTGGGAAGCGGGCTTGCTGTACGCTTACCCACCCCTCCCACTCATTTCCAAGACACTCCAGAAGTTGCAGCAGGATCAAGGATCAATGATGATGATTGCCCCCTACTTGGCCCCATCAGGTCTGGTTCCTGACCCTTGAGGACCTAGCAGTGCACCCCCCCAATCCATCTGGGAACAGCTCCAGACTTCATCACCCAGGATCACAGCAAGCTTTGTCAGCTAATGTGCGGACCCTGGCCCTCACAGCTTGGATGTTGATTTGGGTGACTGTGGAGGCCCTAGGTCTACTGGAAGGGGTATCACGTGTCCTCCTGGAGTCCAGAAAACTCTCCACCAGGAAGTCCTATAATCTGAAGTGGAAAAGGTTCTCTTTCTGGTGTGAGGGTCATGGTTTGGAACCCTTCTCTTGCTCCCCTCCTGCACTTCTGGACTATCTGTTGTCCCTCTCTGAGTCTGGGCAGCAGACCACGTCAGCGAGGATCCATCTCAGTGCCATAGCGCGTACCATAAGGGCTCAGATGGTTCCTCAGTTTCCTGCCATCCGCTTTTGGCCAGTTTGAGGAGTTTGCACTTACGTATGTAAAATAGCATATACGCTTCACGAGCTGCAGATGGATTGGGTGAACTGGTAAAACTGGTTAGTTCATTGCTGCGCACATGTTAGACAATCTCCCGACTTATACATGTAAAAGCCGACTTATGGGGGGTAAATGCATCTAACATACATGTGTAAAATATATTTCTATATCACTTTAAAATTGTAAGGAAAAATATGTGTATATATCATTTGTGCACACTTCTCCATCTAAATTCTGACTTATCCAGCTGAATAGCTCCTTTGCCACTATTTAGCCGGATAAGTCAGGACTTGTCTGGATAAGTGGTGCTACATAGCCAGACAAGTCTGAATTTGTGCAGCATGCATTTTATTTACATATGTGCCCACGTTTGCATGCATATGTGCACATATTTAATAATCTGCACATATATGCATGCAGGTTATAAAATACTATAGCAACTTTACACATGCCCATATACAGTTGTGCTCATAAGTTTACATACCCTTGGCAAAATTTGTAAGATATATAGCATTTTAAGAAAACATGGGTGATCAGACAAAATGCAAGTCTGTTATTTTTAATGTTTAGATTAAATCTATGCATCACAGAATAGCAAATTCATTAAACAACCATAGCAATAAGGGAAATAATAAAATAGTCCTGTTCAAAATTTTACATACCCTTGAATTTTTGGGCTGATAATATACACTCAAGTTGACATCACAGGTTGAGTTGGCAGTGAAGGGTAGGTACACATACTTGTGCCTTGTTTGATTGTAATTAGTGTCTGTGTATAAATAGTTAATGAGTTTCTTAGCTTTTGAGAAACACAGCATTTTATCCACAGCTGCACTAACTTTGGTGGTTACTGAAGCATAGGGAAAGCAAAAAAACTGTCAAAGGATCTGAGAGCAAAAGTAGTTCAACTTTATAAATTAGGAAAACGATATAAAAAGATATCCAAAGATTTTAAAATGTCAATCATTACTGTTCAAACTGATCAAGAAGTGGAAAATTATAGGTTCTATTAATACCAAGGTAGACCAAGAAAGATTTCAGACACAACAGCCAGGAAAATTTGTTGGGATGTAAAGAAAAACCCAAAAGCAACTTCTACTGCAGTAAAGTGGTGTGAGTGTTTCACCATGCACAATAAGGAGACACGAACAAAAATGGGCTGCATGGTAGAGTTGCCAGAAAAAAAGCCATTGCTGCACCGATGACATAAAACAGCCTGTTTACAATATGCCAAGCAGAACCTAGAGAAGCCTCAAAACGTCTTGAACAAAATAATGTGGAGTGATGAGAGCAAAACTGAACTTTATGGTCACAACCATAAACGCTATGAAGAGAAGCATGGAGGTGGATCTCTGCTGTTTTGGAGGGGTGTGAGCTACAGCGGCACAGGGAATTTAGTCAAAATTGATGCTAGGATGAATGCAGCATCTTATCAGAAAATACTGGATGAGAATTTGCATTCATCAGCCAGGAAGCTGCATATGGGTGGCACTTGAATTTTCCAGCATGACAATGATCTGAAACATAAGGCCAAGTCGACCCGTCAGTGGCTGCAGCAGAAGAAAGTGAAGGTTCTGGAGTGGCCATCACAGTCTCCTGAGCTCAACATCATTGAGCCACTTTGGGGAGAACTCAAACATGCAGTTCATGCTGGACAGCCAAAGAATTTACAGGATCTGGAGGCTTTTTGCAAAGAGGAATGAGCAGCTTTATCACCTGACAAAATAAAGGGCCTCATTCACGACTATCACAAAAGACTGCAAGCTCTCATTGATACAAAAGGGGGCAATACATGTTATTAAAAACTAAGGGGCAGATTTTTAAAAAGTCCGTGCGCAAACAAAAGTACGCCAGATTTTAAAAGATACGCGCGTAGCCACGTGTGTCTTTTAAAATCCGGGGTTGGCGTGTGCAAGGTTGCGCAAAATCGGCAGCCTGCGTGCGCCGAGCTGCACAGCCTGCCTCCGTTCCCTCCGAGGCCGCGCCAAAATCGGAGTGGCCTCGGAGGGAACTTTTTTTTTGTCCCGTTCCCCTCCACCTTTCCCTCCCTTCCCCTACCTTATTTCGTTGTTACGCCTGTCGCCGGCTCCCTGCCCCAGCACAGGCCGCTGTGCCGGAGCACTCGGCCCCGCCCCCGGACCGCCATTGCGCCTCTAGACACGCCCTGAACACCGCGCCGCCCCCGACACGCCCCCCAAGCAAAGCCCCGGGACTTACGCGCGTCCCGGGGCTTTGCGCGCACCGGCAGCCTATGCAAAATAGGTGCGCCGACGTGCAAGTGCCCTGCATGTGTAAATCTGGCAGGATTTACTCACGCAGGGCTTTTAAAATCTACCCCTAAGTGTATGCAAACTTTTGAACTGGACCATTTTATTATTTCCCTTGTGACTGTGGTTTGTTTAATGAGTGTGCTATTCTGTGATGCATAATATGCATTTTATTTACATATGCAGATATTTATAGTACCTGAATGTAGTCCGCTTTGATGTACACTTTGAAGTGCCAAAAAGCAGAATATAAAAAAAAAAAATCATCTAAAACTAAATAAATAAATAGTTTAATTTGCAACACATTAAAAATAACAGAACATGTTTTGTCTGATCACTCGTGGTTTCTTAAAATGTTGCTCATCTTAAAAATTGTGACGGGGGTATGTAAACTTTTGAGCATAACCGTACATGCTTATATGGGTTCATGCACGCACCTTTTAAACTTATCCTGCCTGACATTGGACTGTCGCATGTAATAGTGGTGGGGAGTTACAAGATAATAGTAAATCCTTTTTCTGAATGTAATATTCAAAGTCAAGCTGACTAAAGAAGTAGCATGGAACATAAATAGCCCAGAGCCTGAACATTCTGCGTGAGTGCAAAAAAAGAAAGGTGAAAAGCAGATCTGCATGCACATCTGCTTCAGTTCATCACAGACAGGTGGCAAGTTTATTAGCCCGGTCGCTGGGTTTAATCCTGTAATGAATCTTTTCTGCACCCGTGATTAGCGGGCACTGCGTTCTTGAAGATGCTGTCTTTGTAATGACAATTTAAACCAAAGTCCTCACTAGTTCTTTAGAGATTGGTGAATGTTTTTTTGCAAAATCAAAGGTTTTTAATCAATGTAATGGCAAAATATAAATGCTTGTTATATAGTTTAGATTCACTTCTTTAAATTAAAAAAAAAGATGGTGTACAATAATCCATTTGACTACCTTTTTCGGTATATTTTTAACTAACAATATTACCAGATGGGGGTAGGGTGTCGGGAAATAAACAGAGAACATACTTGTGTTGATTGCTGTGATATAATTCATGCAGTAACGCTCCTGTTTTGCTATTAAGAATAGGCTGAGAACATCTCAAATCAAACCCTGCTTTTGACGCTTGCTGTGATATTGGGCAGGCACTTCCTATCCCATTGCCTTACTTATCCACTTAGATCGTAAGCTTTTTTGGATGGGCATTCATTGTTACTGTATGTGATTTGTTGTGCAGCAATCTGATTAAGGGCATCAAAAGGGCTGATTATAAGTAAATGTTATACATGTTATGCATTTAAATAGTATATCCGCAATATACAATTAATAGCACAATGCATCTGTATATGTGCAATATATACAGTTTGCATATGTGTATATTAACACGGGGAACGGTTAGAACCGCAAATAAGCTGCACTGAATGGTCATTGATGAACGACAGTCTCTTTGACACGTAGTACATTTATAAAAGATGATAAACCTTAACCTTCAGTATTATAAAGAAGTCACCTAGATCAATACTAAGGTAACAAATGGCAAATATTCTGCCACCCCTCCCCAGATTTGCCATAAGGGTCTTGTTACAAAATTTAAGTACCTACAGACTACAACACAGACCATTGTTCTGGGCAGATGAAAGGGGAAAATAAGCATTTTATTCTTGTCTTACTTGAACCTTAAAACCTGTCGTTCATATAAAGATTCACTACCATCAAATGCAGCATTACTGATCATTTCCTATTAAACTGAAACAGTCTCTATCTACCAATCATTACAATGTTTTACTTCTCGTTAAACTGTTTATCTTTCCTCTAACTCTAATCCCAGTTAGAATGACCCCGTTTTATTGTAACTTTTTTCTTCCATGCACTTGTTTTACTTTTTAATGTATACTCTTATGTTATTAGTTATTTACGTTATAATGTATTTCTCACCCCTTGTTTTATGTAAACCGACATGATACGAACTCCGTGAATGCCGGTATAGAAAAATACAAATAAATAAAAATAAAAAAATAAATATAAAACCTATAGGAAATAATTCTGATGGAAATCTCTGTGCAAGATTCTTTATGTACATTAGGGAATGTGCATCTGTTTAAAGCGAATGCCAAAAATGCAGTGAAAGAGACCATTTGCGGTTTGTTCCAAATGAAATGAACTCAAAAAGGTCTCCCACAGAAATGTTCTGGTATTTTTGTATTTTTTTCCTGTATTGAAAATAATAGGTCCTCCCTGTGGCCCTCTAACCACCTTCCCATCCTATAAAATTCAACTCTGGGCCTGAGTTGGTCCCAGCCAAGGTCTTCTTGGGCTCCTGTGACCTCCATTCCCTGCTATAAATATTGAGCCTGGTGCACAGGCCTACCTGGCTGGGCTTCTCACTCCCTGTAAACATATGCAGGGGCCAGGGACCACCCTTCCTGGCCCCCACTTAGCCCCTTAATATGCTCTGGCTAAAAGAAGGGTAAGGGCTGACATTTTAACAGTAGTTAATAAATTAAATCTAATTTTTTTTTTTTTTTTTTACAGGTTACATATTTGGGTAAGGTGTCGACAACAGGAATGCAGTTTTCATCAGGCTGTACGGAGCAACCAGTCATTGATTTGTGGAAGCAGCATACCCTTGCTCGAGAGGATGTTTTTCCTGCCAACGCTCTCCTGGAAATCCGTCCCTTTCAAGTCCGACTCCACCAGCTGGATCTCCGAGGAGAAGCCACAGTCCACATGGATACCTTTCAGGTGGCACGCATTGCATACTGCACGGCCGATCACAACGTGAGTCCCAATATCTTTGCCTGGGTTTATCGAGAGATCAACGATGACCTGAGCTTCCAGATGGACTGCCACGCCGTAGAATGTGAGAGCAAACTGGAGGCCAAGAAGCTTGCCCATGCCATGATGGAGGCTTTCAAGAAGACGTTCCAGAGCATGAAGAGTGATGGCCGAATTCACAGGAGCACCTCATCTGAAGAAGTCTCTCAGGAATTTGAATCTGATGACGGCTGAGTTTGGTTCAGCGAAGGTCTTGGGAAACGGAAGCCAATAGATGTATAAGCAAAACTACAAACTGGAAATAAAACGACTGCCAAACTCTTCACAGACCAGATTTCTAAATCAAGAACAATTCAGTTCCTGAAAATGTGCATCATTAAAGTAATTATTGCCTTGAACTCTGCTGCTGGTAGGCTGTAAATGTGAGAATGAGATTTTCTCTCCTTTCCTTCCTTTTTCTGGCCTGTTCAGACTTACCATTGGTGGTTGATTCATTCCTTTTTTGCCTTATAAAACCTGGCAAACGACTTTCATGGTAGAGCCATGGTTGGGGACCAATACTAATACTCATACTCGTTAAGAAGTAGAATATTAAAGTTTTCAAGAAGAGAGAATCCCGTCACTTGACCAACTGTACCCCATATGCATGGTTGAGCTGATCAAAAATCTACACTGCCTCTTGTATAAGAACCTGATATTCTACAGTTGATTTAAGGTTAAGGAGGAAGCTTTTATGTACGCAATATCACATACTATTTTATTGTATTCATTTTATCTATTTCTTAGTGTACATGCATCCAACAGTCTCCCTCTTAGCATCATTTATTCTGCTTCCCTTCTTTAGAACAATAAAGAATACACAGTGCATGATGTAATCATAAAAAGGGAAAATCCTTAATGATACAGTATAGTAAATCAGCTCTGTTAGCTACATGCTTAATAAAAATCCTGATAGATTATTCATTTTTGAAAGTTTTTTGATGTATAGATCATTGACCTATAACTGGTAGGTCTGTGATTCATGACTAGCTTCAGAAAGCGTTAGTAATTTAATTACAGAACAATCCCCATTATCAGCCTATCGTTTGTAAGCTTGCAAAGTTGGCATTGGCGAAAAAAAAAATCTGAATTGAGTTACTATGGAAACCAAATCACAGTATCTCTCTTCAAAATGAATAACTTGTTTCCTGCTAGGTCTGGGCAGAGTGATTTGTTCTTATAGAGGTCATACTGAAGAACTCGTTTGAACGTTTTTATGATCCATAGATAAGACATAAGACAGCTTTAATTTCTGGTCCCAAGCTTTATGTTCTTCTGTGCAAATAGCCTTAATAACAACAAAAAAAAAGGCCTGTGTTTTCCTGTTCAGAAAGTATTTAAGGCCAAGAATAGATTTTGCTGATGGTTTGCAGGTAATCCTTTTTCTTTGCATGATTTGTTTTATACATGGTCATCTTTTGCATTCTAGGACCTTACAAGAAGCCTTAAGTGAAAATCAGATGGCTGTATTTCTGTGTATGTATGTGAGCGTGTATGTAAAACATAGTTTGAAATATGTGGGTGGTATGTAATGTGTATGTGTGCATATATGAGTGGGTCTGACTAATAAAGCATTGAAATCAAGAATGGAAATATTCAGAGGGTTATCACTTCTTAAAAAAAAATATGCTTGCTGCTTTAAAATGTGTAAATTATTCACCAGCATTCATTCCTTAATAAAGATATACTTGAGTTAAAGCTCCAAATAAAAAGATTTTACCTTCCATTTGTAGTGAAAATGCAGCTTCACGTTTACACTGAAAATGCCCTTGTGTGTTTTAATGTCAGTATCTGTTGTTTTTTTTTTTTAAAGTCCAATTGTGATCAGCAGGGCATGACAGGAAGAAGTTTTCCACAGACACATAGTTCACAGCTAGCAGTGTGACGTTTTAATTTCACCACAAATTATGGTTTTGCCTATTACGTCTAAACAGACCATGCATATCAGAAAGCTCCATCCTCTATTAAACAGATGGAAGTAGATGATGCCGCTGCCGCCATGGGTTAAGTACGCTTTAAGCATGATACAGGCACAGCTATGGAGGCGTTCCTTTTCCATTAGACTCGTATATTTTGTATGAAATAATTTAAGCTATTAATTGAACGTCATTTTTTCCATTTAAAATGTTAATTTAATTTGCATGTTAATCATTTTTGAAATACATTTAAAAATCCTCCTACCTTCCAATTATTTTATGTTGAAACACTTGTTTAACATCAGACTATCCAGCAAAAAATAGTTTGGACTTGTATAAACCAGGGATGGCCAATCCCTGTGGTTGTCTGACCCTAGATTTGCATCATCTCACTAAAGTCCTAAATTATGTTTGAAGTTAGTGCATGTAATGTACAGTAATAGAGAGCTTTTAAAAAAAAGATTATTTTGGGATTTCATGATTGGAGAGGGGTTGAAAAACCAGGCATAGCCTATTATCCAGACATCAGCCCATGGACGGGCTCTATCAGATTTGCATCCATGATCATGATAGAAAATGGAGATTAAGTTCCTGATAGTCCAAGATATTGTAGTTTATAGTCTGATTACCTAGGTTTGAATAATTATGAACTGATAAACCTCCTCTCATATGCCAGTGATGAATAACTGAAAGATCAATAATGCATCAAAATGCATCAAAATTTAAGACTATAAAGATTTCCCAGAGTTTTTGGCATGCCTGTACTGCAACATATGCCTTTGATTATACTGGCTGTGATGAAAGTTATCCGAATCGCCTACTGTTTTCTTTGAAGTTCACTGTGTTACAGAAAAGCTCCATGGTTTCACATGGAAACCAAGGGAAAGCGACCCGCGCCGTCATCCTTCCAGTAGCCTAATTGCCATGAAAATAAATATTGGAAAATGTTTCATCCCTTGAAGAATAGTTTCACTTTTTAGCGAAGTAAGGTTGCATGGTTGCCACGTTAATCTACGTAAATATATAAAAAGTACCATTTACAGCTAGATTATTGGTCTGTGTTTCTGCTTTTCATCTAAATAAGTCTGATAAATGAGCCTTGCTTTGTAATATCCAAAGCCATTGGCCTTCTCTGTTGCTGTAGCTTGTGAACAGCGATTGATATGAGATGGCCAACTTAGATTTGATTGGTTATTAATGAATTAGAATGTGCCTTAATCAACTATCTTGTCTGTTAACTTTGCATTCATTTATCTCTCTCTCTCTCTCTCTCTCTCTCTCTGTGTGATAGTTCTAATAATTTTGTACATTAGGGTTGGAGACCACGTTAAGAAAGAACTGATGTGGTCTCCAAATGTCATGTGCAGCATCATTTTTGAACAATTCAAATGTTGGCCCAATAAAAGGCATCAAAACCCTGCAAAGAATCCAGTGGTTTCCAGGACTAGGACAGCTATGGGAGCTCTGCATTTCAGAATGATTTTAACATAAAAAAAAAAAAAATGTGATCCAGTAGAGGACTTTCAAGCAATGATAGCATGACGTTTACATTCTTTGTACTGCACAAATAGATTTTGAGCCACATTACACAAAACATACTTCAGCTGTGTTGCTAAAGAACTAAAAAATGCACTTGAAACCATCTGGTTACCTCCATCTGTAATTAAAAAGTGGCTTAGCAAACATTTCACAAAAAATTCTTCGGAATGATACTATACATACATATAATACAGCTGTGGTTTCCCACTGATTGCCCAGGCTTTGTGTTTGAAAAAACATATAGTTTATGACAGCGATGGTAACTTTAAGACAAGCTGGCGGGTGTGAGCCCATGTGCATACATTTTATATTGACCATGCAAGTGCACATGCATTATATAAAATACACCTATTTGTGTGTGTTTGTGCCCCTGATTTTAAGCATTTAAATGAGGAAACATTATGGGGAAGATTTTAAAACCTGCGTGCGGGCGCAGATTTGTTCGCGCAACCCGGCGCGAACAAATCTACGCCCGATTTTATAACATGCGCGCACAGCCATGCACATGTTATAAAATCCAGGGTCGGTGCGCGCAAGGGGGTGCACAATTGTGCAACTTGAGCGCGCCAAGCCGCACAGCCTGCCTCCGTTCCCTCCGAGGCCGCTCTGAAATCGGAGCGGCCTCGGAGGGAACTTTCCACCACCCCGCACCTTCCCCTCCCTTTCCCTACCTAACCCGCCCCCTCCAGCCCTACCTAGAACACCCCCCCCCTTACCTTTGTTGAAGAAGTTACACCGGCCGACGGCCGGCCCGCGATCCCAGGCACAGCGGCAAATGGCCCCGCCCCTTTTTGCAAGCCCCGGGACATACGCGCGTCCCGGGGTTTGTGCGCACCGCCGAGCCAGGCAGGGGCAGCTTTCCGGGGGTTACGTGCGTATCTTACGCACGTAACCCTTTGAAAATCTGCCCCTATTTGTGTGTTTTTCCTTAGGACTTGTCTGCTTTTGCATGCACAAGTCGGCACATTTTAAAACGTGCACATGAAGGGAATTTCCAGTTCAACCAATTAGTCCACCAGTTTGGCCAGTCTATCTCTAGGTCATCAAGACCCCACTGGTTCTTCAGCCTGCACTCCCCTCAGTTTACCCAGACCCCTCAGCCAGTCAGTTTCTGGCTATAAAAAGTTGTATTCTGACTTAGATCTGATAAATAGCAGAAGGAAATATGCGCAGGTAACAGTTGTCCGCGCACTGCATTCTCAGGTTATAAAATTGCAACTTATCCATGTAAATGTTGGCCCCCATCCCTGAACGCCCCTGACCTGCCCCTAAACCGCTCCTTTTTTTACACGAACAAAGTTATTTGCACACCAGTACTTGTACGCATATGTGCGAGGTTTATAAAATAGCTCTAATGCGATTAAGCGCTTTTTGCGTGCACATCTGCTAATTTGTGCATGCACATCTCTGTTAAATGTACCTTTAAATATACCACATACTGCCTCTATAGATAAATTGTAATTACACACATATATGTGTGTGCAAAGATTCAAAATCATTTTATTTTGCTGTGTCAGTAAAACATTTTATTGAAACAGGCTGAAGGCTCTGAAGAAAAAGCTTGCGAAATAATAGAACTTTTACTACCGCAGATTGCATTGACTCCGAAATGTAAAACGTGGTTTTTTCCCCCCCCCCTTTTGATAGATGGAGGACGCAAGCTTTAAAGCAATAGGCAGTCCTCTTATTATAGGCTTTCAGCTATCCCACTCGCTGATGCTCACAAATATTTTGCTGGTGTAAGGCATTCTGTCTTAAAATTGTTCAGGGAGATAAAAATAAGGGAACAGGAAAAAAGCCTTGGAAATCAAGACATGAGAGAGCTGTGGGGGGGAAATATGAAAGAAATGTGCTTAAAACATACTTCTGCATTATCTAAACCAGTGGCTCTCAACCTTTTTCCCCATCGTGACACACCTGACAGCCCACACTCACGTGTGACACTCTGCTCATTACAATTCACGACGGAAATAAAAAATAAAGGTCCAGTATTATTTCTATTGTTAAGAATGACACAAGGAAAAGATACGTATTCTGTCTGAACAGAAATTGCATAAACTGTAAACATCCCACACCAAAACAGCACCAATTTCCAGCCCTTAAACAGTAACCACCTTACCTAAGAAAAGGCAACACTGAAAATATTATACCAGGCCTTAAGACACCAATGCATCTCCTATTAGGAAAAACGGACCAAGCCAGGCTGCTATAGAGCCCTGCACAGAAACTACACGCCAGCAGAATCCCTCACCTCAGTCACATGTGCAGACCTTCACCTAACAAAGAATAAAGAGACCATAAAGCATTACTAGAAACATGCAGACAAAAACTGAACTGGAAACTGCAACAAGCCAGAGAGGCTGTATGCAGTGTAACAAAGGAAAAAGAGCGACTTTACCAGTCCTCATAAAACAAATCAAGAAATATAAAAACCATAGCAGTAAAACTATACTAACAAAAAGAACAGATTTCAAAATAGCTGATGAATGGAATATCCAATAATTAAAAACTCATAATAAAAATTTCTAGATACCAATAAAATATTTCAAAATAGCAGACACAAAGACCCAATGATGAAAAATAAATATAAAAAAATGCTTTACCCTGCATACCTGGGAATGTTTGATATCCAGGCCCCCTGAGATTATTTTGAATTTGCAGGAGGAGGGATGGTTTGCTTGCAACTTTCTCCTCTCTGTCACTCACAAGCGCTCTCTCTCTCACTGGCTCTCAGTCACTCACATATACACATGCTTTTTCTCTCTCAATTATATAGGCTTTTAATCACACATTTATACACATGCTGTCTGTCGTTTCATCCTTACACACACACATGTGTGAGAAAAAGATGCTCTTTTTCTCACACACATAGACTTATTCACACACTTAACACACATTCTCTCTTTTTCTCTCATACACACAGGCTCTCAATCGCATACTCACTTGCTCTCTCATCTACACCGGCTCTCATCTACAGAGGCTCTCTTACTTATACACACAGGCTCTTTATCATAAATAAATATGATCTCTCTCACTTACACACAGGCTCTCAATTACATACTCGCATGTTTTCTCATCTACACTGGCTCTCAATCACACAGACACACATGCTCTCTCTCTCTTACATACACAGACTCTTTATCGTACATACACATGATCTCTCTCACATTTATACAGGTTCTCATTCATACATTCATCCTATCTCTCTCACACACAGGCTCTCAATCATACATACATACTCTCTTACACACACACATACAGGTTCCCAATCAGTCACTCACATGCTGTCTCACACACACACACACAGGATCTCAAACATATGCTTGCTTGCTCTCTCTCTCTCTCTCCCCCCTCCCGAACTAGAGGCAGCAGCAGCCTCCTCCACTTACAGCCCAGCCTCGAGAAAGGAGCCCCATCCATGGCGGGGGTCGACGTTCCTCTTGTGCTCCGAGCCGCACTGCTCCTTCTTCAGGCAGCACCTCTCTTCTTTTCTTCGACCTGACGATGCACGCACCAGAATGGCCTCTTCTTCCTGCGCGTGCGACCGCTGCGCATCCACTTCCTCTTCGGGGCCGCGGGGGCGGGAATAAAGAACCCTGCTGGTGCCGCTGACTCCAGCTCTCCTGCCGCATTCTGCCCAGGCTGTATCAGCATTTTAAGCCCGGGCAGAAGATGAATTCCTATTTCGCTGGGGCAGGGGAAGCAGCTGGGTCAGCGGGGGGGACTGGGAAGTGTGGCGACACACCTGTTGAGAACCGCTGATCTAAAGAATAAAAAAACAAACAAAAAACCCCAGTTCTAGTCTACAGCTCAAATTGCTACCTTTCCAAATTGAGGTAACAGAATGTTACAAATAAATGTTATGAAGTAATATAAATCTTATAGTGGTTCTTGATAGAAATGTAAAAAAAAAAAGAAATCAAAACATTCACAACTCACTCCGCTCATACAATTGTGTGTAAAAAGTGTCAAAGTTAAATCAGAGCCAACAATAAATAAGTGTGTTTTATGTGTGCCAAATCAATGATTAATCCTTTCTAGATCTATCCATGTTCACAATCGTATCAGCTGAGTAAACATGTGAAGGTCTGGAATTTGTATGTGGGCACGTTAGGTGATTATTGTCCTGATAGCTATTTTTTAGCTTTCTGTTACTTGACAATTTCAGTTTGTAACGGTTTGTGTTTCTTTTTCACTCTTCAGCGATGACCTTTCTCTCACATTTTCCCATGGTTCCCGGATCTTGGCTCTTAGAAGCACATGGGTTAAACATTTTCCACGCAGTTTCCTTAAAGGCTGCAGGTGAAAGGGCGTTCTGAGGAAGGCATACATTTTTCTCAGAATTTCCTTCATGCATCCAAGAAAGCCCTTGAGAAAATTAAATTGTTTCTTCTTAGAATATTGTTTCCCATCATATTCATTCTAAAGATGAATATTTATTCCTTGGCTCTGAACAGTTTGCTTTTGTGGCACAGCAACCGTAGAGGAAGCCAGCTAATTAAAAAGCTCACTCTTAGTTGACCGGGCACTCAGAAGTTCAGTTTCCCTGCCTGGATTTTCTTTCAATAATTTTTTTCTAGTATAAAAAAAAATACAATTAAACCCTTAAAGCTTGATCATAATTCAGAGTAGAGAATTATCCTCTGTCCTGGTGCCCAAGTCATTTGTTTCTGTCCATGCATAATCTGGTTTTTCTATAATCCAGCTACAATAGAGTGCCTAGTAGGGATGTGCAGAGCAAAATTTTATGTTCATATTTCTTATGTCCGAAAGTGGGTCCCACTTGCGGCCAATATGGACATAAAAAAAATCTAATGAGTTGGGTATATGTACATATGTCGCCCATTAAAGTCAATGGGGGAAGGATTTCCAGCCTATTTTTGGCTGCAGAATTGTGGTTTTCTTATCAATTGGCCCAGGAGAGAGTTCCCTTTCCTTTGTGCAGGGAAGTACTCCCTGGAAAGGGTCCACCCCTAGAGTTGTGTGTACCCGGTGTTTACATTGGCGTCCAGTGAATATCGTTGGCGTCTAGTGAATTCCGTTGGCGTCTAGTGAATTCAGACGGTACTTACGCACTTCAGCAGATGACAAAGGAATTGGAGGATCTCTCAGAAATAAGAATACGTGTGGGAATACAAGGTCTGGATGAACAGGCAGGCACAGCAATGGAGTTAAAACAGCAGTAGGAACACAAGGCCTGTATGAACAGGCACTTCATTCGAGGACAGAGGTCAATCCCAGCTAGGGACACAAGGCCTGCATGAACAGGCACAGGAACTAGGTTAAAACACTGGTAGCTCGCCAGCATCTTTCTGATGCATGCTAGAATATTGGCAGCGGTATGGGCATGGTCCGTCAGGTGGGTGTACAGTAAAGCCCACCTCCACCCTCATGCTTGTTCAGGGAAGGACTCCCTGGAACGGGTCCACCCCTAGAGTTGTGTGTACCCGGTGTTTACATTGGCGTCCAGTGAATATCGTTGGCGTCTAGTGAATTCCGTTGGCGTCTAGTGAATTCAGACTGTACTTACGCACTTCAGCTGATGACAAACGAATTGGAGCCTAGGATCTCTCACAAATAAGAATACGTGTGGGAACACAAGGCCTGGATGAACAGGTACATCATTCGAGGACAGAGGTCAATTCCAGCTAGGGACACAAGGCCTGCATGAACAGGCACAGCAACCAGGTTAAAACACTTGTGGGAACACAAGGCCTGGATGAACAGGCACAGCCACTGAGTTAAAACACCTGTGGGAACACAAGGCCTGGATGAACAGGCACCGCCACTGAGTTAAAACACCTGTGGGAACACAAGGCCCGGAAGAATGGGTACAGCAACTGAGTTAAAACACCTGTGGGAACACAAGGCCGGGATGAAGAGGCGCAGCAGTCGAGCACAGAGGTCGATCCCAGCTAGGGACACAAGGCCTGGATGAAGAGGCACATCATTCGAGGACAGAGTTCAATCACAGCTAGGGACACAAGCCGCAGAGGAAAAGACACTAACCAGGATCCTCCAAGCCCTCATTTTCTCCAAATTAGACTACTGCAACTCTACATTTCTTGGACTCCCTTCCTCATACACAAAACCACTCCAAATGGTTCAAAACGCAGCAGCCCGTCTACTAACAAACACTAGGAAAAGAGACCACATTTCCCCAGTCCTAAAAGACCTCCACTGGTTACCAATTCAGTTCAGAGTCATTTACAAATCCATCACCTTGATATACAAAATCTTTCACCAACACACCATAATCGACCTACAAATTCCTCTCCGTTTATACAAATGCACAAGACCGACCAGGGAAGCCTACAGAGGATGCCTCCTTGTTCCACCCTCCAAAACCACTTATCACAGCACCTTTAGAGATTGAGCCCTTTCCACAGCAGGTCCACCGTTATGGAACTCCATCCCCCCAGATCTCAGAAATGAACCTTGCCTCCTAACCTTTCGGAAAAGACTCAAGACATGGCTTTTCAGGCAAGCCTTCCCGAACTGCACCTAACACACACCATCAATAAATTCTCAGCTCAGAAGCTGTATATATTGGACGCCATATTTGTAATGTACTCTTGTATATTTTTATATTCTACACATGTATATAATTAACCTCCTCTATCCCTCTTTATTTCTTACACTCCCAGTTCATAGCCCCAGTTAATTGTAACTGCATCTCTTCACCACGTGTATTTATGTTATAGGTTGTTTTCTTTGCACCCCTGTTTTCTGTAAAGCGACATCATGTGAACGATTTCATGAATGCCGGTATAAAAAAACCTTAAATAAATAAAATAAATAAGTAAGTACCGCAAGGGAAAGTTGAAAACAACTTTGAAGAGGGAGTTCAAGAGGGCGTGAAATTGTAAAGAGGTAAATGGGTGGGGTCCGTGCAGTCCGCCCGCAGGATTCAACCCGGCGGGTTCGGTCGGACCGGGGTTTCGGCGGATCCCCCACCCCCACCCCTTTCGCGGGGGGTGGGGGAGGGGCGGGGAACGCCTCCCGGACGGCCCCGGCCCCCGCAGGGCGCATTTCCTCTGCGGCGGTGCGCCGCGACCGGCTACGGTTCGGCTGGGAAGGCCCAGGGGGGGCAGGTGGCCCGCTGCTCCAGCGGCGCGTGTTATAGCCCCCCCTCCCGGCGTTTCCTCCTTCCCCTTTGGCAACTGTTAACTTGTCTTAACCTCATTCACTACATCTATGCAGACGATGTTCAGATTCTTATTCCCATAACAGAATCTATTAACAAACTTGGCTATTCTTACAAGCCTTCCCTGATCCTTCAAACTTTCACTAGATAAGTAAAGCTACTCAGCTTTCAATATGGAACTTCGCCCCTCCAATATTCTCCTCATTTAGCTACCCTACTTATGCACTTCAGAAAATGACAAAGGAATTGGAAGATCTCTCAGAAATAATAATACGTGTGGGAACACAAGGTCTGGATGAACAGGCAGGCACAGCAATGGACTTAAAACACCAGTAGGAACACTAGGCCTGGATGAAGAGGCACATCATTCTAGGACAGAGGTCAATCCCACCTATGGACACAAGCCGCGGAGGAAAAGAAACTAACCAGGATTCCCTCCGTAACGGCGAGTGAAGAGGGAAGAGCCCAGCGCCGAATCCCCGCTCGTCCGGCGGGCGCGGGAAATGTGGCGTACGGAAGATCGCCTCTCTGGCGCCGCTCGGGGCCCCAAGTCCTTCTCATCAAGCCTCAGCCCGCGGACGGTGTTAGGCCGGGAGCGGCCCCCGGCGCTCCGGGACCGGGTTTTCTCGTAGTCTGTTTGTTTGGGAATGCAGGCCAAAGTGGGTGGTAAACTCCATCTAAGGTTAAATACCATTTCCGGCGCGTGTTATTGCCCCCCCCCCCCCCGGCAGCAGCTTCGCCGTTTCCCCCGCCGTTTCCTCCTTCCCCTTTGCCAACTGTTAAGTAGTCAACCTCATTCACTACATCTATGCAGACGATGTTCAGATTCTTATTCCCATAACAGAATCTATTAACAAAGCCATCGCACTTTGGAACAACAGCTTACAAGCCATCACTAATCTCCTCAACAGTCAAAGCATGAGATCTTATTAAGAAACTGACATTATCCTCAACAAATTCTTACTCCTAGCAAAACCTATACCAAGTAAGTACACAGGGGTCTGTATTTTCATACCCCATTGCTTGCTGTTTGAATACCGCTCTTGCCGTACCGACCCGCAGGGTCCACCTAGGGACACAAGCTGTGGAGGAAAAGAAACTAACCAGGATTCCCTCAGTAACGGCGAGTGAAGAGGGAAGAGCCCAGCGCCGAATCCCCGCCTGTCCGGCGGGCGCTGGAAATGTGGCATACGGAAGACCGGCTCCCCAGCGCCGCTCGGGGGCCCAAGTCCTTCTGATGGAGGATCAGCCGGCGGACGGTGTTAGGCCGGTAGTGGCCCCCCAATAAAACCACCAAAGACTGCTTCTATAAACTGCAAGTTTAAAAAAGGATAAGACCACTCTTCCACGCCAAACACTTCAGAACCATCCTCCAAGCCCTCATTTTCTACTACTGCAACTCTACATTACTTGGACTCCCTTCCTCATACACGAAACCACTCCAAATGGTTGAAAACGCAGCAGCCCGTCTACTAACAAACACTAGGAAAGGAGGCCACATTTCCCCAGTCCTAAAAGACCTCCACTGGTTACCAATTCAGTTCAGAGTCATTTACAAATCCATCACCTTGATATAAAAAATCATTCACCAACACACCATTATCGACCTACAAATTCCTCTCCGTTTATTCAAATGCACAAGACCGACCAGGGAAGCCTACAGCGGATGCAATGCCGGTATAAATAAATAAAATAAATAAAATCAATAAGTACGTAAGGGAAAGTTGAAAATAACTTTCAAGAGTGAGTTCAAAAGGGCGGGAAACCGTTAAGAGTTAAACGGGTGGGGTGCGTGCAGTCCGCCTGGAGGATTCAACCCGGCGGCGGGTTCGGTGGGACCGGGGGGGGTTTCGGCGCATCCCCCACCCCTTTCGCGGGGGGGCGGGGAACGCCTCCCGGACGGCCCCGGCCCCGTCCAGGAATAAAAAAATAAAGTAAATCAATAAAATCAATAAGTACGTAAGGGAAAGTTGAAAACAACTTTCAAGAGCGAGTTCAAAAGGGCGGGAAACCGTTAAGAGTTAAACGGGTGAGGTGCGTGCAGTCCACCTGGAGGATTGAACCCGGCGGGTTCGGTGGGACCGGGGGTGGTTTAGGCGCATCCCCCACCCCTTTCGCGGGGGGGCGGGGAACGCCTCCCGGACGGCCCCGGCCCCGTCCAGGAATAAAAAAATAAAGTAAATATATAAAATCAATAAGTACGTAAGGGAAAGTTGAAAACAACTTTCAAGAGCGAGTTCAAAAGGGCGGGAAACCGTTAAGAGTTAAACGGGTGGGGTGCGTGCAGTCCGCCTGGAGGATTCAACCCGGCGGCGGGTTCGGTGGGACCGGGGGTGGTTTCGGCGCATCCCCCACCCCTTTCGCGGGGGGGCGGGGAACGCCTCCCGGACGGCCCCGGCCCCGTCCAGGAATAAAAAAAGAAAGTAAATCAATAAAATCAATAAGTACGTAAGGGAAAGTTGAAAACAACTTTCAAGAGCGAGTTCAAAAGGGCGGGAAACCGTTAAGAGTTAAACGGGTGAGGTGCGTGCAGTCCGCCTGGAGGATTGAACCCGGCGGGTTCGGTGGGACCGGGGGTGGTTTAGGCGCATCCCCCACCCCTTTCGCGGGGGGGCGGGGAACGCCTCCCGGACGGCCCCGGCCCCGTCCAGGAATAAAAAAAATAAAGTAAAGCAATAAAATCAATAAGTACGTAAGGGAAAGTTGAAAACAACTTTCAAGAGCGAGTTCAAAAGGGCGGGAAACCGTTAAGAGTTAAACGGGTGGGGTGCGTGCAGTCCGCCTGGAGGATTGAACCCGGCGGGTTCGGTGGGACCGGGGGTGGTTTAGGCGCATCCCCCACCCCTTTCGCGGGGGGGCGGGGAACGCCTCCCGGACGGCCCCGGCCCCGTCCAGGAATAAAAAAAATAAAGTAAAGCAATAAAATCAATAAGTACGTAAGGGAAAGTTGAAAACAACTTTCAAGAGCGAGTTCAAAAGGGCGGGAAACCGTTAAGAGTTAAACGGGTGGGGTGCGTGCAGTCCGCCTGGAGGATTCAACCCGGCGGCGGGTTCGGTGGGACCGGGGGTGGTTTCGGCGCATCCCCCACCCCTTTCGCGGGGGGGCGGGGAACGCCTCCCGGACGGCCCCGGCCCCGTCCAGGAATAAAAAAAATAAAGTAAAGCAATAAAATCAATAAGTACGTAAGGGAAAGTTGAAAACAACTTTCAAGAGCGAGTTCAAAAGGGCGGGAAACCGTTAAGAGTTAAACGGGTGAGGTGCGTGCAGTCCGCCTGGAGGATTCAACCCGGCGGCGGGTTTGGTGGGACCGGGGGGGGTTTCGGCGCATCCCCCACCCCTTTCGCGGGGGGGCGGGGAACGCCTCCCGGACGGCCGCAGGGCGCATTTCCTCCGCGGCGGAGCGCCGCAACCGGCTCCGTGTCGGCTGGGAAGGCCCAGGGGGGGCAGGTGGCCCGCCGCTCCGGCGGCGCGTGTTATAGCCCCCCCTGGCAGCAGCTTTGCCGTTTCCCCCGCCGTTTCCTCCTTCCCCTTTGCCAACTGTTAAGTAGTCTTAACCTCATTCACTACATCTATGCAGACGATGTTCAGATTCTTATTCCCATAACAGAATCTATTAAGAAAGCCATCGCACTTTGGAACAACAGCTTACAAGCCGAAGCCACCACTAATCTCCTCAACAGTCTAAACCTGGTCCTCAATGCCTCTAAAACTAAACTCCTCTTCATTTCCTACAAGCAAGAAAACCTCCCATCTCAGATCCATCACAAACACCTTCTCACCCACAATCATGTGAGAGACCTGGGAGTAATTATAGACAACCGTCTTCACCTAAAGAATATGATCCAAACCACAACTGTAAGATATAATATTATATCTTAATGGGCCTCGACAAAGGAAACTCTTTCCTATTGATCTTGTTAGACCTTTCCGCAGCGTTCGACACGGTCAACCACGCCATCCTCCTAAACCAGCTTTCGTCCATAGGAATCAGCGGCACCGTCCGATCCTGGTTCAAAACGTTTCTCAATAACAGAGGTTACAAAGTTAAACTCCAAAACAAGGAATCCTCAAGATTTGACTCTGTCATAGGAGTCCCTCAAGGTTCTTGATTATCTCCGACCCTATTTAATATCTATCTTCTTCCTCTCTGCCAACTTCTTACCGACCTCAATCTAAAGTACTTCCTTTACGCAGATGATATTGAAATCATCATCCATATCAAAGACACATACTCTAAAACTCTTGACTACTGGGAAACATGCCACCAGAAAATCAAACAAGTAGTAAACAACCTACACCTCATCTTAAACTCATCCAAGACAGAAATCCTACTCATCTCTCCTGAAAACAATATCTCCAACACTACTCTTCCCACCAACCTACCTACCACACAAGTTACAGACTTAGGAGTGATAATAGACAACCGGCTAAACTTCAAGGCACATATCAACAAAACAACCAAAGACTGCTTCTATAAACTCCAGGTTCGGAAGAGGATAAGACCTCTTTTCCATGCTCAAGACTTCAGAACGATCATCCAAGCAGTCATTTTTGCGAAATTAGACTACTGCAGTTCCCTATTGCTAGGTCTGCCCTCATCCTATTCCAAACCACTACAGATGGTTCAAAATTCAGCAGCCCGATTACTAACAGGCGCAAGAAAGAGAGACCACATATCTCCCATTCTGAAAGAGTTACATTGGCTACCCGTCCACTTCCGTATCATCTATAAAGCCATATGTGTCATCTTCAAAACTATTCATCAACGCATCTTATGCACTTTAGCTGATGACAAAGGAATCGGAAAATCTCTCAGAAATAAGAATACGCGTGGGAACACAAGGTCTGGATGAACAGGCACATCATTTGAGGACAGATGTCAATCCCAGCTAGGGACACAAGCAGCGTAGGAAAAGAAACTAACCAGGATTCCCTCAGTAACGGCGAGTGAAGAGGGAAGAGCCCAGCGCCGAATCTCCGCCACTCCGGGTTTGGGGATCTGAACCCGACTCCCTTTCGATCGGCCGAGGACGACGGAGGCCATCGCCCGTCCCTTCCGAACGGCGCTCGCCTATCTGTTAGGACCGGCTGACCCATGTTGAACTGCTGTTCACATGGAACCCTTCTCCACTTCGGCCTTGAAGAAGAATGCTCAGTCTGTTTAAAAGAACAAAATTAACGGACCCACTCAAGGACTATGCTCAGTCTGTTTAAAAGAACACAATTAATGGACCCACTCTGAAGGTCAATGCTCAGTCTGTTTAAAATAGCAATATCAACAGACCCACTCTGAAGGACAATGCTCAGTCTGTTTAAAATAACCAAATGGAACTGCCCAGCTAGGAACACAATGCCTGGAGGTACAGGCAGGAACAGCAACGGAGTTAAAACACTTGTGGGAACACTAGGGCTGCACAGTAGATGCCGGTCAGACACAGCGATTCATGTCAAGAACATGTGCTGCAGTGCTTACTGCTTACATTATCTTGAGCATAGGAGGCAATTGGAACTGCTGCAAGGCTCCTTTCAATAGCTTTTATTCATCTTGCCATTCACAAGGAAAATCGGGAAAGCCAAGCAATGGCAGGTTTACTTTCAAAAACACTAGCATTTCCATCAAGACCGGTGAAAGCCTTGAGCGGTGAGGGCTCATGATATCCCCTGTCATTGAAAAAACACGTTCACTGGGCACACTTGTTGGTGGACATGACAGATATCCTTCAGCCACTTTGGCTAGGTGTGGCCAGACAGTGGACTTGTGTGCCCAATATGCCAGCGGATCTGTCTGCGTATTCTCTATCGGCTCTGAGAGATACCGTTTCACTGACAGCTCTGCTGCTGTCTCCTCCTGTGCTTGGGAGGGCTGAGAGTCACTCAATCCAGTTACTTTCTCTCTCGCCTGTTGCACTACTGATGTATCTTTATGGCCAACATGCCTTGGGCGTTCTGACGTTGAGGTGGAGGCACTAGTAATAGTATCTGTCACTGACACAGTCCTTCTCCTGCCAGGGCTAGCAGCAGCACAACTCTGTGACGTGCCTGCTGTTTCCACCTGTGCTTCAAGCCTAATCTGTCTCCGCCTATGGTGCTCCTGTTCACGGACCTGTGCTAACAACAGCTCCTTCACAAATGACAGACAATTGGTCTGTAGGGCGATTTTACCTTTCACACGGGGATCACAGACAGAGGCGAGCATGTATGTGCTGTCCTCTGTTAAAGGCCTTAATCTGTCTTTCACCTGCTGCTGCAAAACGTCCACACACTGCAGCACCTCAGCAGTCATTCCCTCTTGCCGTTTAATGCCTTCCAAATGGTCATCCAGGAATTTCACTATAGGGATGATGTCAGCCAAGGTGGAACTTCTGGAACTCAGCTCCTCCGTGACGTCCTTGAAGGGCTGCAGGATTTTTAACAGCTGACTCATGACTAACCAATCGTGATGCCCTAGGGGATTCTGTACACCTATGTCTATTGTACCAGAAAGTTCATGAAGGGGTGTCTGCAGCTCCAATAACCTCTCCAGCATCATAAAGGTGGAATTCCACCGGGTGGGAACGTCTTGAATGAGACGCTTCTCGGGCATATCCAAAGCAGTCTGATTTTCTCGGAGAACCTGCCCCGCCCTGACACTTCTGTGGAAGTGTGCTGCTATGTTCCTGCACTTGTGTATTAACCGACGCAGGTATTCAGTCTCCTTGTCCTTGGACTCCAAGCCCAAACCTGACTTCACTACCAGATGCAGAGTGTGTGCAAAACATCGGATGTTCTTAAACCGCCCATCGCTTATTGCCTTAACCATGTTTGCACCGTTGTCTGTGACAAAAAAGCCTGCCCGCGTTTTACTGTCTCGCTGGTGTACTTTCCAGCTCGCCAGCATCTTTCTGATGCATGCTAGAATATTGGCAGCGGTATGGGAATGGTCCGTCAGGTGGGTGTTCAGTAAAGCCCACCTCCACCCTGATGCTTGTTCAGTAATAGAGCTGCTGGCTGCCCCTGCCTCTGCCATGTCCCACCAGTGTGCTGTCAGAGAGAGGTAAGAGTGTGCAGCATTCATGGCGGTCCAGATATCGCAGGTGAAATGCACTCTTCCGTCTGCCTTACCTAGCAGTGCTTGCACGCGACTGACACAGTGCTTGTACAGGCTGGGGATGACCTTTCTACTAAATGTGGTTCTGGAGGGGACTTTGTAATTTGGAAGTACGACCTTCAAGAAACGTTTGAAACCCACATTCTCAACTAACTGCAGGGGCTGGTCATCAAGGGCAATCATTTCCCCAATGCTCCTGGTTACTACTTTTGCGGCTGCCTGCCTCCTACCCCGGGATAGCGTTACCGCACTCCACCCCATTTCCTCCATGGTGCATTGTCGCTTCTCCCACATGTCAGTGGGTTTCTGGCCTGCCGCCTGACTGCTAGAAGGGTATGAGGGCGTGGGCTGACTCTGCTGCTTTCCTACCACTGCACCCTGGTTGGAAGGGGAAGGGGTCCCCTGACGGAAAATGCTACCATCCCCAGATGGCAGTAATCTTGTTGGGTGTTGCCTCTTAACATGATACTCCATGCCAAAATTTGACAGATGTCCCAGTTGCTTGCCTCTGCTAATATCCCTGGCACAGTAATTACACCGAGCATAACGCGGGTCTTCTGTCACTTTAAAATGTGCCCAGATCGCAGATTTCTTTTGTGATCCTCCTCTCTTTCCCGCCCTGGGGGTGGATGGTGGCACTGGAGTTGAGGTACTACTGGGTGTGGGTGGTGCACCCACTGCACCCGGCGAAGCAATGCCAGCGGGGGCAACAGTCACCCTCTGTCTCCCTTCTGACAGCTCTTCCTCCTCCTCGATATCAGTGGAATGTCTCCCCTGCCGCAGATTTCTGGAGGTGGAGGCTAAAACAGGACTAACTGACAATTCTACCGAAGATTGCTCAGGTATTACATCTTCCGTTTCTGATGAGAATCCCATCCAAGAAGATTCTTCTTCTGAATCAGAAGCTAACAGTGCCAGCGCTACCTTGTCACCGCAAAGTTTTGCAGGACACTTCTGTCCCCTGGCTGCTCTTGGGTGTGTAACTTTTGTCTGGCTAGACTCTGCCTCCTCTTCACTCTCCTCCAAAACTACAGTGCCAGAAACAGGTGCTGGCGATTGCAAAGTTTCATGGTCTGATTTCTTTTTTTTTGCCATGGAACTGCCATCCCCTACAAAGACGTTTGATTGCGACAGTTGCCTTTTTACCTGTACTGGTGGTGTTGCGCTGGTGTCTTTTGCGGTGCCTCCGCTGCCATTCCCACTAAGTCGCTTGCATCTCCCTTTCCCTGACATTATGGATTTAATGTCAATGAGTACTAGTGGTAACACTGCCCACTGTCCCACAATAATAATGTTCGGTCAGTTTAAAATAACTAAATTAACAGACCCACTCAAGAAGAATGCTCAGTCTGTTTAAAATAACAAAATGAACGGACCAAGTCAAGGACAATGCGGTTAAGTCTGTTTAAAAATAGCAGATTGAACAGACTCGCTGAAGGCCAATCTTCACTCTGTTTACAATGCCCACTGCCTCACTGCCTGCCTGGCAATGCACGGAATGTGTCTGTCTGTGTGTGTGCAGTGAGTGCACAGAGAACAAGCTTCCTTTTCAGTAGATATGAGGCAGGGTACTCCCAGCCCTGGAACTGCTGCCCACCCAGCACTGAACCACTCAAGGAGAATGCTTTTAAGTCTGTTTAAAAATAGCAAATGTAAAAGACTCGCTGAAGGGCAATGTTCACTCTGTTTACAATGCCCACTGCCTCACTGCCTGCCTGGCAATGCACGGAATGTGTCTGTCTGTGTGCACTGCAGTGCACATAGAACTAAAGTATATATGAGGCAGGGTATTCCCAGCCCTGGAACTGCTGCCCAGTGCCCACCCAGCACTGAACCACTCAAGGAGAATGCTTTTAAGTCTGTTTAAAAATAGCAAATGTAACAGACTCGCTGAAGGGCAATGTTCACTCTGTTTACAATGCCCACTGCCTCACTGCCTGCCTGGCAATGCACGGAATGTGTCTGTCTGTGTGTGTGTGCAGTGAGTGCACAGAGAACAAGCTTCCTTTTCAGTAGATATGAGGCAGGGTACTCCCAGCCCTGGAACTGCTGCCCACCCAGCACTGAACCACTCAAGGACAATGCGGTTACGTCTGTTTAAAAATAACAAATTGAACAGACTCGCTGAAGGCCAATCTTCACTCTGTTTACAATGCCCACTGCCTCACTGCCTGCCTGGCAATGCACGGAATGTGTCTGTCTGTGTGTGTGCAGTGAGTGCACAGAGAACAAGCTTCCTTTTCAGTAGATATGAGGCAGGGTACTCCCAGCCCTGGAACTGCTGCCCACCCAGCACTGAACCACTCAAGGACAATGCGGTTACGTCTGTTTAAAAATAACAAATTGAACAGACTCGCTTAAGGCCAATCTTCACTCTGTTTATGCCCACTGCCTGCCTGGCAATGCACGGAATGTGTCTGTCTGTGTGTGTGCAGTGAGTGCACAGAGAACAAGCTTCCTTTTCAGTAGATATGAGGCAGGGTACTCCCAGCCCTGGAACTGCTGCCCACCCAGCACTGAACCACTCAAGGACAATGCGGTTAAGTCTGTTTAAAAATAGCAAATGTAACAGACTCGCTGAAGGGCAATGTTCACTCTGTTTACAATGCCCACTGCCTCACTGCCTGCCTGGCAATGCACGGAATGTGTCTGTCTGTGTGTGTGCAGTGAGTGCACAGAGAACAAGCTTCCTTTTCAGTAGATATGAGGCAGGGTACTCCCAGCCCTGGAACTGCTGCCCACCCAGCACTGAACCACTCAAGGACAATGCGGTTACGTCTGTTTAAAAATAACAAATTGAACAGACTCGCTGAAGGCCAATCTTCACTCTGTTTACAATGCCCACTGCCTGCCTGGCAATGCACGGAATGTGTCTGTCTGTGTGTGTGCAGTGAGTGCACAGAGAACAAGCTTCCTTTTCAGTAGATATGAGGCAGGGTACTCCCAGCCCTGGAACTGCTGCCCACCCAGCACTGAACCACTCAAGGACAATGCGGTTAAGTCTGTTTAAAAATAGCAAATGTAACAGACTCGCTGAAGGGCAATGTTCACTCTGTTTACAATGCCCACTGCCTCACTGCCTGCCTGGCAATGCACGGAATGTGTCTGTCTGTGTGTGTGCAGTGAGTGCACAGAGAACAAGCTTCCTTTTCAGTAGATATGAGGCAGGGTACTCCCAGCCCTGGAACTGCTGCCCACCCAGCACTGAACCACTCAAGGACAATGCGGTTACGTCTGTTTAAAAATAACAAATTGAACAGACTCGCTGAAGGCCAATCTTCACTCTGTTTACAATGCCCACTGCCTGCCTGGCAATGCACGGAATGTGTCTGTCTGTGTGTGTGCAGTGAGTGCACAGAGAACAAGCTTCCTTTTCAGTAGATATGAGGCAGGGTACTCCCAGCCCTGGAACTGCTGCCCACCCAGCACTGAACCACTCAAGGACAATGCGGTTAAGTCTGTTTAAAAATAGCAAATGTAACAGACTCGCTGAAGGGCAATGTTCACTCTGTTTACAATGCCCACTGCCTCACTGCCTGCCTGGCAATGCACGGAATGTGTCTGTCTGTGTGCACTGCAGTGCACATAGAACTAAAGTAGATATGAGGCAGGGTACTCCCAGCACTGGAACTGCTGCCCACCCAGCACTGAACCACTGAAGGAGAATGTGTTCACTCTGTTTACAATGCCCACTGCCTCACTGCCTGCCTGGCAATGCACGGAATGTGTCTGTGTGTGTGCAGTGAGTGCACAGAGAACAAGCTTCCTTTTCAGTAGATATGAGGCAGAGTACTGCCAGTGCCAGCCCTGGCACTGCCCACCCAGCACTGAACCACTCAAGGAGAATGCTTTTAAGTCTGTTTAAAAATAGCAAATGTAACAGACTCGCTGAAGGGCAATGTTCACTCTGTTTACAATGCCCACTGCCTCACTGCCTGCCTGGCAATGCACGGAATGTGTCTGTTTGTGTGCACTGCAGTGCACATAGAACTAAAGTATATATGAGGCAGGGTATTCCCAGCCCTGGAACTGCTGCCCAGTGCCCACCCAGCACTGAACCACTCAAGGAGAATGCTTTTAAGTCTGTTTAAAAATAGCAAATGTAACAGACTCGCTGAAGGGCAATGTTCACTCTGTTTACAATGCCCACTGCCTCACTGCCTGCCTGGCAATGCACGGAATGTGTCTGTCTGTGTGCACTGCAGTGCACATAGAACTAAAGTATATATGAGGCAGGGTATTCCCAGCCCTGGAACTGCTGCCCAGTGCCCACCCAGCACTGAACCACTCAAGGAGAATGCTTTTAAGTCTGTTTAAAAATAGCAAATGTAACAGACTTGCTGAAGGGCAATGTTCACTCTGTTTACAATGCCCACTGCCTCACTGTCTGCCTGGCAATGCACGGAATGTGTCTGTCTGTGTGCACTGCAGTGCACATAGAACTAAAGTAGATATGAGGCAGAGTACTCCCAGCCCTGGAACTGCTGCCCAGCCAGCACTGAACCACTCAAGGAGAATGCTTTTAAGTCTGTTTAAAAATAGCAAATATGAGGCAGAGTACTGCCAGCCCTGCCTGGCACTGCCCAGGATAAAATGTACAGACTCACTCAATAAGAATGTTCTTTTTTTTTTTTCCCTAACAAAGAATCTGTTCTGTGTTGTCTATCAAATCTGGTTCTGTTCTGTGTTGTCTATCAAATCGGGTTCTGCTATCTTCTCTGCCTCAGCCTGCCTAAGCCCACCCTGCACGATCCCGATCCCACCTCCCCACTGAATCGCTGACAATGTCCGTCAGTCCTCGTGCTGCTGCTGCTTTTATAGTGCTGCTGGCTCGTCAGGAAATCCTCAGAGAAGCACGGAATGACAGCGCGATTCGCTGCATTCAGTGCTTCTCTGAAAAGGTGAACGCAGATTCGCTGCGTTCCGGTATCCATGCCGACCTGTCCCACCCTTTCCTGTGAGTCACTGAGACTCACAGGACAGGGTCAGACAGGTTGGCATGGTTACCGCAGGGGCGCCGCCATTTTCAGGTAATCCGGGGCTCCGAGCTCGAGTCGCAGGTAATGGCGGCGAGAAAGCGCGCGCATGGCGATTTGCCGTATCCGACATATCTATGTTCATTTATGTCGGAAATCTGCTCGTATACGCCCCATCTTTTTTTTAAGTAAAAAAAAAAATTTGAGTTGCGTTTTCCATATGCGGTCAATCCGAATGCACATCCCTAGTGCCTAGTGCTTTCTGTCGAAAATGTTTACCAGTCAGTTGTAGTCATACATTTACCATCCATAATGCCATAATGACTAATTATTACTGTAGAAGATGTATGTCCAGTAACATTCTTCTCAGGTCCCATGTCAGGCCTTTAAGATATCCAAAATATGTTTGAGGCCTAGTTTAAATACAATTAGGGCCGGATTTTAAAAGGGTTACACGCATAAGTTATGCACGTAACCCTTAAAAAAAAAACCCTGCAAGCGCCGAGCCTATTTTGCATAGGCGGTCGGGGGCGTGGCCGGGGGGGGGGGCGTGGTGTCGGCGTGGGGGTGGTCCGGGGGCAAGGCCGAGTGCCCCGATACAGCGGCCTGTGTTGGGGCCTGCCGCGGCAGCAGACAGCCGGCGCGCGTAAGTTACAAATGCCCGGAGGCAGGCGTAACTTCGCGGATAAAGGTTAGTAGGGTGATTTAGGTAGGGCTGGGGGGTGGGTTAGATAGGGGAAGGGAGGGGAAAGTGGGGGGAGGCGGAAGGAACGGGCAGCACGCGCAGGGCTCAGCGCGCGCAAGTTGCACAAATGTGCACCCCCTTGCGCGCGCCGAGTCTGGATCTTATAAAATCCAGCGTACTTTTCTTTGCTTCTGGTGCTTGAACAAAAGTACGTGCGCGCGCTGTTTTTTTAAAATGTACCCCTTAGGATTTATTACTCTGTAGATAGGTCTAGTTTTTATAAACTGGTTCTCCTCAGAATGGATCTGCGAGACCTTCCTACTTTCAAGGTTAGAACTTGCCAGAGATCAGCCAGGAAGCTTTAAAACCAGTAAGGCTGACATTCAGCAGGCTGGCAAGCGAGAAAGTTTGCCGGGTAACTTCAGTTGTGGAACATATCCAGGTACATGTCCCATTGAATCTTCCCAGCTACAAGTTACCTGGGTAAGTTTAGGGCAGATATTTTTCTGACTAGACTTAACTGGCTAACTTTAGCTGGATAGCAGCGAATGAAAGCACTCACCAGCTAAAATGTAGCCCTGCCCCTGAATGCCTGCCAGCACTGCTGTTTTTTTTAAATCTAGATGAATTGTTGCCCATTAAAAGACAACCTGGATAAAAGTTAGCTTGGAGTGTGGTAAATTTTCACTTTGCAGTTTTTGTACAGGTAAGTTTTACCCACAGCTTTAACAGCTAGCTAATGGTGTACGCTCCTGACCCATATTTAAAGGATAATATCCCTTTTCCGTAAGAGATCCCCTTTCCAAAATACCTTGACTTTAATCCTCTATTAACATAAAAAATTCAATATTCTATCTATAGATAAATGTACACCTAATCCGATCACACAGACAACAATTGGAAGCCTTGCAGTATCCAACAAATTACTAAGAAGTCTCATGGCAACTTCTATGAGTAAGTTTTTGATATAAATGAGTTTTATTTTTATGTTTGCTAGAGATGTGAATCGGGTGTTGGAATCGTTTCCAGTTTCATTATCGTGGAACCGCTGGAGATTTCGTATGTCCCGTGGTTCGTAATTTGTTTTCCCGACGATTTCCACGAAGCACGTTAGTGCGCACTAACGGGCCTTAAGGCGCACTAATGCGATCGTCGGTAGTGCGCGTTAAGGCCTGTTAGTGCACACTACAGAAAAATGTTACTTAACGGTTTAAAAGTAACAATCGAGAAAGTGTTCGTTAGCTAGAGATATGCTTCTGTGTCCCCATTGGCTGTCTCCACCTTGGTGATGGCACGAAACAGCACGCACTAATCTGTGTTACTGTGCGTTATGAACTATATAGCGTGCAGTAACTCCCGTTAGTACGCACCAAGACGATAAACGATTTTTCACAAACTTTCGGGGGAATTGCTATTGTTTATCGGTTTCGCTGATGTATAACGAATTAAGAAATATCGTACGATATTTTAATTCATCATAAGTCGGGGCCGAGTCGCGGCATGCGGGGAGGGCCCCCCTTTTAACAGGGCGCTTGCCGAGGGGAGGGCCCCCCCCGCCAGGCTTCCTTCCCCCCGACGGCGCTTACCTGGGGACCGGGAGGCCGCGCGGCGACGGGGGTCGGCACGGGACCGAAGGCGGGGCGCGATGGCGAACGCGGCACGACAAGGCCGCCGCATCATCTGGCCTGGGGAAGGGGGAGGAGCGTGATGACGCGTGCGGCACGGCGAGGCCGCCGCGTCATCACGCCGGTGACGTCAGCCTCGCGGATATCGCGAGGCTGGGGCCACCTTTAAGCAGCAGCAAGCGCTGAGCCCGGTCTTTTTACCGGGACAGCGCTCGCAATCTTCTGCTCGCAATTTTCCAGCGCTCGCACTATTGAGGCCCGAAACGCCGATCGCGGAGCCGCGGACTAAAAACAAAAAAAAAAAAAAAAGAGGAATATCTAAACGGCGGCGGAGGCGTGGCGGAGAGGCGGAATTTCGAGCGAGCCTGCCCGCGGGAGACGCAAAGCCCGCGAGAGCGCGAACCCCGGCGAGGGAGCAGCTGGCAATCCCTGCCGACGGGGCCAGCGGGTGTGTAGCGCCCAGAGCCTCGGAGGGAGCTTCGGAGGGAGGAAAGACAAGGAGGGGCAGCATAACCCTGCAAAAGAAAACCCCGAGCAGATAAAGATTTCCTGCGGACTGGTGAGGCCCGCGGGAGACCCGGAGACACACAGCAGCAGTGAGAGCACGGTGAGCACGTGGGGAAGACCGGCCACGCGGGGAGAAGGGGCACGAGTTCCCGGTGATCAGCAGCGAGCTGCGAGTACTTTGCCAGCAGGAGCTTGTGCTGCAGGGAGCAGGGAGTGAGACGTTGACAACGTGGAAGAGAGAGGAGAGGAGCGGAGGAGCTGCCGGATTGCAACAGCAAGAGCACAGCCTAGGAAGGCGCAGAGGGACCTCGGGAGCAGAGAGGACATTTGGGCAGCCGGCACAAGGACCGGAGACGGAGACACGAGGACTCGGCCAGCACCTCCTCCCCCCCCCCCACCCCGGATCTTCGAACTGTGAGTACAACAAAATAACAATAATAAAGTTAAAGGAAGTCTCCCTGTGTCGATTAATCGCGAGCATGCCGGGCAGAGGAGCAGCAAGAGCACGGGGGGGAGCACGGCAGCGGCGGGTCGTGAAGCCACGCGGCAAGCAGGCGGACCCTGCCCTTGGCGAAGGGAAGGGCAGAGGCGGACCACCAAGGATCCCGGGACCGCCGAACAGGAGCAGGAAGGGAGCTGGACCGACGGAGACGGCCCGGGGGGGAGAAGAGTTGAGGCAGGCGGCAGCAGCAGAAATCAGCCCCGGCTGGACAGAACAACCCCGGAGGGCCCACACCGCAGCGGGAAACGGCGACGGGCGGAGTGCCACAGTGGGGATGGCCCATGTGGACAGCGATGGGTGCAGGAGCCATGCCAGCGATGGGTGCAGGGGCCATGCCAGCGATGGGTGCAGGGGCCATGCCAGCGATGGGGGCATCGGGCCCAACCCCGGAACCATGGACCCAAGGCGGCCAGGGCGGAAACACATACGGATTACAGCAATGGCAGCAACACATGTACCCCCCATGGTGGCAGGTACCACCGCCAATGTACGGCCCGGTAGTCGGCGGAGCGGCGGCTCCACAGGACAGTGAATCCGGAGCACAGAAATCGACAGGGTCAGCGCAAACGCGTAGAAGGACGACCAGGAAGGGGCAACAACATGGAAAACGAATCGCGGCGCAGGACAAGAGCAAAGCGAAAGCGTCGGCAGGGATGGACATTGGTGAAGGCGCGTCAAGCTCAGATGGGGAGGGCGAGAGCAGAGCGCCAGAAACACAATTGGCAGTAGCGGCGGAACCAGAGGCGACAGCGAGAACAGGCGGTGGAGAACGGAACACGGACGGAGCAACAAAGAGAAAGGGTAATAAGAGGAGGAGGCCCGACAGTGAAGCCTCTACTAGCTCGTCGGAGGACGAGACAGAGAGGAGTGGAGCGGAGGAAGGGTCCGCGGTGATGGTTCAGCGGGCAACCACGGGCACGTCAGTGGCAACGGCATTACCCCCGTTAGCCGACTTATGGGAAAGTGTCCCGAGGGATTTGCGCAGCAAAATCAGGAAAAGAGAGTACATTGATATCTTCTCCATTTTAGAGGGCAGAAAAGGGGCATCGGAAAGGAAAAGGAAGGGAAAGAAGGATGAGAAGAAAGGGGGGGAAGTGAAGGTGGCAAAGAATATCATTAACTGGGCCAGAGCCTACCTCAGAATGATTAGCGTAATAGGAAGGGAGGACCCGTCCCAGTATGCACCCATGCTTAGCTACGCAGATGCGATACTCGAGGCCTATAAGGAGTACCAAGGGTGGTGCTGGCTAAATTACGACGAGCAGTTTAGGGATAAGATGGAGGGTAATAGGGGCTTGTCATGGGGAACACAGGACGTGGGCCTGTGGTTACGGCAAATGACCAGTAAGGTACTCTATATAGGAGGATCTCACACAGCGGGTAAGATAGGCATTGGAGTGGCAATGCCGGGGAGTAGTTCATGGGGGGATGGCGGAAATGCCAAGGTGTGGGGAGACGGTGGAAATGGCAAAGTGTGCTGGAGGTTTAACAAGGCGGGATGTACCTTTAATGACTGCAAATTTAAGCACATATGTTCCATCTGCGCTGCACCACACCCGGCGAGCAAATGCACCAGGAAGGGTCATTGGCCAGCGGGGAGTGTTGGCGGAGGTGGAAAGCAATGACGAGGTGGGGAAGGCATTCTCGCCGGTGAAATTGGCAAGTATGGAAGAATGGCTGGCTGCATACCCCAAGCGGGAGGAGGCTGCCAGGCTTAGGAAGGGTTTTCGCGACGGCTTTAAGATACTGTTTCAAGGGCGTATCAGGAGCGCAAGTTTAGGGAATGCCGCTTCGGCGGGGAGACATGCGGCTATTGTTCACCTGAAGGTTATGAAAGAAATTGAGATGGGCCGAATGGCGGGTCCATTTGTGGACCCGCCCTTCCGGGAGATGATTTTTTCACCATTGGCGGTAGTACCTAAGAAGGAACAAGGGGAATTTCGGCTAATTCAGAACCTCTCATACCCTCCAGGCGATTCGGTTAACGATCACCTGCCAGAGGCTGCCTGTAAGGTACAATACACATCTTTCGATGCAGCCATTGCTCTGGTAAGGCAATGCGGGCAAGGGGCATTAATGCGCGTTAGTGCGCACTAACGGGCCTTAAGGCGCACTAATGCGATCGTCGGTAGTGCGCGTTAAGGCCTGTTAGTGCACACTACAGAAAAATGTTACTTAACGGTTTAAAAGTAACAATCGAGAAAGTGTTCGTTAGCTAGAGATATGCTTCTGTGTCCCCATTGGCTGTCTCCACCTTGGTGATGGCACGAAACAGCACGCACTAATCTGTGTTACTGTGCGTTATGAACTATATAGTGTGCAGTAACTCCCGTTAGTACGCACCAAGACGATAAACGATTTTTCACAAACTTTCGGGGGAATCGCTATTGTTTATCGGTTTCGCTGATGTATAACGAATTAAGAAATATCGTACGATATTTTAATTCATCATAAAAACGATTCACATCCCTAATGTTTGCAAAACTGAAACTGAAAGTTAATAGGCTACATGCAGGTAAGATGATTTTGGAAAAAGTTTAGAATTTGTTTTTCCTTTTTTCACTCTTCGTCGTCAACTAGCTGCCTGTCCTCTCAAAGTGCAATATCCATGTGGCTCTGGGGAATTTTTATGAGCGCACCCTAAACTCTGCTCTTTGGCCAGCAAGGCCTGCCAGGTTGCAGTGCTGCAAAAAGGTTTGTGAACACCAAGTATAAAAATAAGAAAAAAGTTTTCCATGATACCTTTGTTTAATCGATACCAGTCTTAAGCAATAAGACAATATTGAACAAAGTAGGAACAATAAGACTTATTCAAAATTGGCATGTGGGAAATAGGTGAACCCCTAGTTTTATTAGTGCAATTAATTGGCTTAAATAATTGGACAACAAGTAAACCACACTACAAAATAAATCTCCATAAGTATCACCATATTGGGTCAGACCAAGGATCCATCAAGCCCCAAGTATCATGGTTCAGCAGTGGATAATCCAAATCAGAAGTACCTGTCAGGATCCTAAATAGTTGTGAGATTCCATACTGCTTGCTTATTTATTTATTTATTTATTTATTTATTTATTTAAATGTTTTATATACTGTCATTCCATGTGAGAATCAATAACGGTTAACAGATAAAACATATAAAATATAATGTGTGTCACAAGATGGAAAACATTCATAGAATCAGAGAAAATGCAACGGAAGGTATCAAACGTGAAGACAGATGCCCAGAGATGAGCAATAGCTTTCCCTCAAAACTTTCTGGTTATGAACTTTTTCTCTGGGAAGTTGTCCTAATCTTTCTTTTTTTTTTTTTAAGCCCATCTACACTAACGCCCAGATTTTAGAAGGTGCGAACTTTCAAAGAGTCCCGGCCACGCGCATAAACCCCAGGGCCTGGGCCAGGACAGTGCCATTGAACACTGTCCCGAAGACTCGCGTGCCAACAGCCGACCGGAACGCACAATTTACTTCAGCCTTGGGGGCCTGAAGTAAGTTATATAACAAAAAAAAGAAAGATAGATAGGGTTTAGGAGGAGAGGAGAGGGGACGAGGGAAGGTGTATGGGTAGGGAAGTTCCCTCCCAGTCCTCTCCTTAATTGGAGCAGACTGGACGGGAATTTGGGAAGGCCCGAATGCGTCACTGCACAGAGTTTGCATAAATTCTCCCCTCCTGGTTATAAAATTGGCGCATCCATGTGTGCGCGCACGCACCTTATAAATTCTACCCCTAAATACCTTAACCTCATCCTCTGAGAATGAATTTCAGCACTAATTGTGCTTTGAGTTAAAAAAATATATATATTTTCTCTGGTTTGTTTTAAATGTGGTACTTAGTAATTTCTTGAAGTGTCCCCTAGTCCTTTTATTTTTTGAATGGGCAAACAAAAAAAAATTAATAAAATGTATTCCTAGTGTCTTTACCTTTGTATGTGTGTTCCCATATGTGTGTAAGTGGGAAAAATGTTTTTCTGTGCAAGGAGGGACTGAAAGATGCTTTACTTCTCCATTTTTGGGACACTCATGTTCCCTGGACATCTTCACCTCCCTCACCCCTCCAACACCTTCTTACTCCATCTGAGGGTCTTCCACAGGCAGAAATTATCCCCAGTCATTACTGCTATGCTGCTCTGATTTTTCAAAATGACTGCTGGCCAACCAAGGTAGTAGAATCTTCTAGAATCTGCCATACAACATAATGGTGCTAGTGTTGGGTTTACAGGTGGCCATTTTGAAGAACTGACTGTGAGGCTAGAGTGACTAGGGATCATTCCTGCCCATGAAAGTCCCCTGGATGGGGTAGAAAATGGTTGGAGGGGTTCAGGGAGGGGAGGTATTTTATTTTTTGCAGCTTTGCAGGAAGTGGGACAGGACGGGATAGCTTTTATTTTTTAAGATGGCAGTGGCAGCCACCATCTTGCAACCAAATTAAAAACAAAAATTTTTTGTTTTATTTTGAAAATGAAATGAATCAAAAAAGGGAATATTGTGGATGCTTATTTGATTTTAAATGATAGCACATCCTAGGTCGTACAGCAAAACAAGGTCCCTAAACATTCAAGTAATCTTCTACAGCAGTGATTTTCAACCAGTGTGCCGCGGTACACTAGTGTGCCGCGACACATGGTCGGGTGTGCCGCGGGGAAAGTTCCCCAAACTATAGTGCCCCCTGTGTTTTGTTCCCCTACGATGCGCAGTCACGCTTCCTACAGTGTAGGAGCCGTGTACAATAACACATGCGTGAGCTTTGAACGCTCGCGCGACTTAATGACATCACCGAGCTGGTACTTGTACTCTGGCCTCATGACCATAGTATTTCTCATTGTACCCCTTTATATTGCAGTATATGCTTGGCAGAGGTCCTTTAAGTGTGGCAGATAATGTAATACTCTTCTATTTTAGTGTGTGGCTGCGCACACTATCTCAGCAGTGATGGAGAAGTATTTGAGAATGGAAAAGGCAAATGCCGAACAGGACCCTGGACACAATTCTGACCTAGATGAAGGCCCTAGTATGAGAGGTCGACAAAAGAAAAAAGACAAGACGGTGAGCTCAAGGCAATACAGTGAAAGCTATCTTTCATTTGGATTTACTTTCACTGGGGATGCGACAGCACCAACACCACTGTGCTTGGTGTGTGGTGAGAAGCTATCCAATAGCGCCATGGTGCCAAGCAAGCTTAAACGCCATCTCCAAACGAAACACTCTTCCGTTCAAAACAAGCCGATGGAGTATTTTGTACGCTTACGTACAAACAATGAGAAAGAAGCAACTTTTTTGAGAAAAAGTACACAGGTAAATGAGAGAGCCCTCAAAGCTAGCTACCTTGTTGCTGAACTCATAGCTAAATCAAAAAAGTCTCACACTGTGGCAGAAACATTAATACTACCAGCTTGTAAAGCTATTGTAAATGAGATGCTTGGCCCTGACGCAGCCAAAGAGATAGCTAAAGTGCCTCTCTCTGATAACACAATTTCCAGACGGATTGATGACATGTCTGCTGACATTGAAACAGTTGTTTTGGAAAAGGTGCGCATCAGTAAGAAATTTGCATTGCAACTTGATAAGTCGACGGATATCAGTGGACATTGTCAGCTGTTGGCCAATGTGCGTTTTGTGGATGGAGAAGCCATTAGAGAAAACTTCCTATTTTGCAAGGCACTGCCAGAAAAATCAACAGGAGAGGTAATATTCCAGGTCACATCGGAATATCTTGATAAAAGTGGGCTTACATGGGAAAACTGCACAGGTGTCTGCACTGATGGAGCCGCAGCCATGGTCGGGCGCATCAAAGGCTTTGTAAGTAGGGTTAAAGAAAGAAACCCAGATGTTCTTGTTACCCACTGTTTCTTGCACCGTGAGGCCCTCGTTGCAAAGACCTTACCAGCAGATCTAGTTCCTGTGTTGGATGATGTTGTGCGCATAGTGAACTTTGTGAAGATGCGACCTTTGCGATGTCGCTTATTTGCGTCTTTGTGTACAGAAATGGAAGCGGAACATAAAATCTTATTGCTCCACACGGAGGTCCGGTGGCTGTCACGCGGCAAAGTGCTGGCCCGTGTGTATGAGTTGCGAGAGGAACTTAAAATATTTCTGACAAACGAGAGATCCGATTTTTCAAAGCTGCTTGCAAGTGATGAGTGGTGTACAAAGCTGGCATACCTGGCTGATATATTTCAATATCTGAATGAACTGAACACACGGATGCAAGGCCGAAATGAAAACCTGCTTACAAGCACTGATAAAATGAACGGATTCTGTTTAAAGGTGCAGCTCTGGCAACAACATGTTCAGGGTGGCAACCTTCAGATGTTCCCGCTCACCGAGAAACTGCATGATGGCAACACTGCTGCAATGTGCGAGGTGATTGGCAGACATTTGAAAACTCTTGAGGAGAAATTGTCGTTTTATTTCTCTTCAGCCTTCACAGAATGCCTTGACTGGGTTAGGGACCCATACAGTTCATTATCCGTTGCTGGAAAGGACATGACTTTAAAGGAGCAAGAGGAACTCATTGAACTGAAGCAAGATCGCGGTTTAAAGCTAAAGTTTGCTGATCTTCCTTTAGACAGTTTTTGGTTATCTGTTGCCAAGGAGTTCCCCATTCTGGCCAACAAAGCTATTTTGACATTGCTCCCATTTTCAACCACATATCTATGTGAGCTGGGCTTCTCAAGCTTGACTGCCATAAAAACTAAAAACAGGGAGAGACTGAGAACTGTTGAGGAAGAGCTTCGTGTGTGTCTTTCCACCATTCCTGCCAGGATATCCCTTTTATGTTCATCGAAACAGGCCCAGGTTTCACACTGAATGAGTATAGATACATTTAGAATCTATATTTTTAAACATATGTATAATATGTACTGTTTTAGTGTCATTTTGTGCCATTTTGGTTGGTGGTGTGCCCCGGGATTTTTTAAGTGTAAAAAGTGTGCCGCGGCTCAAAAAAGGTTGAAAATCACTGTTCTACAGAATGACTGAAGAAGTGATTTCATGTTTTGAATCAGCCAAGTCAAAGTTCTGACCTAAATCCTAGTGAAATGATGTGGTGAGACCTGAAGTGACCTTTTATATAGAAAGAAGCCCTCTCATGTCACAGAGTTGAAACACTTCTGTATGGAAGGGTAGACAGTCAAGAAGGTATGGAAAACATGAGAAGGGATCTAGCGAAGGTCAAGGAATGGTCTGGGGTCTGGCAGCTAAGATTTAATGCTAAAAAAATGCATTTAGGATGAAAATGGGAGAGGAACGATTAGCAGAAAAAGGGAGGTGATATTGCTCCTGTATAGGTCCCTGGTGAGACCTCACCTGGAATACTGTGCACAATTCTGGTGACCGCACTTTCAAAAGGGTACAACCCAGTGAGGGTTGGTCCAGAGGGTGTTACTAAAATGATCAGTGGTTTTTGTTCTAAAGCATAGGGAGAAATTCAGAGATCTAAAACATGTATACCCTAGAGGAAAGGCAGGATGGAGGTGATATAATAAAGAATTTTCCATGCACAAGGAGGTGAGTCTCTCTTTCAAGGAAAAGAGTATCTAGAGCTGGGGCTCATGGGATTAGGGTGGAAGGGAGTAGACTCAGGAGAAATCTTAGGAAATATAATTTCTACAGAGTGGTGGAGACAAAAACTGTATCTGAATTCAAGAAAGCATGGGATAAATAGAGGGAGGGGTGGGGTGGGGTGGGATGGGATCTCTGAGGGAGTGATGAGAATTGTAAAGCTAAATTAGTTAGGATGGACAGGCTAGATACTAGATAGGCCATGTGGTCTTTTTCCAATGTCATGTTTCTGTGCTCCTAAGAATAAGCTAAAACTCCTTTAGGGGCATTGTGAGAGACTGATCAGCAATTACAGGAAACATTTAGTTGATGTTATTGATGCTTAAGGAGATGCCACCACTTGTTCACATACTTTTTGGATACTTATTGTTGAAAATTTTTATAGAATACATGATCAGAATATCATTTTTGTCTGAGTTATTTATTCAATGAGATTCTCTCTCATCAGAGTTTAGATTAGGATCTACTCATGCTTTGAACATAAATTGTGTTACAACGCAGACCTTTCTAGGGGTATTCACAAACATTGTCTGAGCATTGTATATGCTTCCTTCTCAATCTGAGCGTACTATCTCCATGGTGTAGCCAAGGCCAGTTGGCTTCAATGGGCAAGGAGTCTGAACTTGGATATGTGGCATGCTATGGGCTGACTAGCCAGACCAGTCCCAGGATGATGTCTTTTTAAATTGTGTAATAAGTATTTGGGGCTACCACTGCAAATATAGCACAATAATTCTTTCTCAGATGCCTTGAAATAAATAATTATCCCAAGGCTTCTAGTGATGATAGGATTTTTTTTTTTAAGCCACACTGTTTTAAGACGTGTTAATAATAGGTCTTCAATAATATATAAGCTTCTCTACATGGAAATTCACTCAGTTTATGAAATTGTTACTCTTTGACACATTTGTTAATAAAATGCCACATTTCAAGTGCTATATGCATTATTTCCAAAGATAAAATACAAACTGTTCACCAGTATTGTGTCAGCTGCATTTCTGTATTGTCGTTTTTGTTCTCTTCTGAAACTTGAAGCAGCAGCCTAAATATTCACAGAAAATGAGTTGGAAATTGACTGCCTGAAGCATTCAGCACCTCACCCTCAGCCTCAATCCCATCCCCAACCTTCACCCTACCAAGCACTATTCCCTCCAACCCCCACTTGTATGATTTTTAAGAACATGCCATACTGGGTCCGACCAAGGGTCCATCAAGCCAAGCATCCTGTTTCCAACAGTGGCCAATCCAGGCCATAAGAACCTGGCAAGTACCCAAAAACTAAGTCTATTCCATGTTACTGTTGCTAGTAATAGCAGTGGCTATTTTCTAAGTCAACTTAATTTATTTATTTATTTATTTATTTATTTATTTATTTATTTATTTGATGAGTTTTATATACCGTTATTCGGTTGAGCCATCATAACGGTTTACAAAAGTGTATAATATCTTGTAACAGAGCATTAGAAAGAACAGTACTTAACAGATGGGTAGCAGTACATAACCATTTGAACTATTAAACAATATTTATATTTATATTAATAGCAGGTAATGGACTTCTCCTCCAAGAACCTATCCAATCCTTTTTTTAAACACAGCTGCACTAACCACATCCTCTGGCAACAAATTCCAGAGTTTAATTGTGCGTTTCTTCCTGTCTGGTGCAACACACTGACATGGACAACTTGTCTCGATTTGGATAATTGGCCACAGCTTTATTAAATGATTAATCTAATTCAAGTTTGCAAGGGCTGAGCCTCAGTTCCTAGCTCCCAGCCCCTTTGGAGGATACCCTCTGAACTTGCATATGTTCACTGGATGTATACTCCAAAGTGGCAAGTTGCTAGGGTCCACATCTCGCTTGCTGGGGTCAGACCCTGCCTACCATGCATCCCAAGATTTTGTCTGTTGGTATCCTGAGCCAGGGAACTGTCCCAGCTCATAATCCTGTGCCGCTAGCCAACCAGACCCTTCCCATCTACTTCAGAGGTTTGAGCCCCACTGCAAACAGATTCAATCAAATAGCATGGAATTGTTTTTAGTGTTGGAATATCTATGCTAAGCTATCGGCACCACCTTTAAACAAGTAGAGGAGAATGGTTCACAAGTAGCCGACAGGGAGGTAGCCAGATGAAGTGAGAGGGGGACAGTCTCCCTCCCCTTTATCCCACGCTCCCTCTTCTCCTTCTGTGGCTGGCCCATCATTTCTCTCTCTCAGGCCAGCTGCTCCCCCAGTGACATCACTGCTCTCCTGCTGGCGTTAAGAGAAGACACCCCCCCCCCCCCCCCCAAAGGACAGCTATATGGACATGCAGTTCACGGACCGGGAGGGGTGTCACTGCTATAGAGGCCATATTTCTGGGCCAGGGGCCATGCAGTCTCACTCTCCCGTTCTTTGTTGCCCCGGAGAAAGCCCGCTCGGATGCAAAGAAATGGCAATCCCCTTGATGAAACGGTGTGCTACATTTCCCCCCTTAGAAAAAGGGGGGAAGAGGTTAAAGCCAGGACTGCCATGCTTGACAGAGAGAGAGAGAGCGTTCACCCGGGTGCTTTGTCACCGGCGGCAGCTATGTACTAGGTTCAGCAGCCACCCTTGTCTTATTATTTAACAGATTAGACCAGATCACTGTTGGATTTTCAAATGAAGAATATCTGTGTTAAAAAATTTCATATGGACCTGTGGACAGCATTAGCCCTACGTACCTCTTGCATATTTTCCTGTTGCTATTATCTTCCAATCACTGTAGGAAATGTGCTTTGATTAGTTGCTCTACTTTCCTCAGCATTGTCATGATTCATGGGGTTTTTTTTCTGGATTGCTCTTGCTTACTGTAATAATCCATAAATATGTTCATTTTCTCTCTCATGCAGTTTTTCTTGATTGATGTTAAGGACGGTGTGAAAAAGCTCAAAACTGGTATTAAAGTGTCTCCTTTAATAAGGTTGGGCAGTCTGATTCCCTCTTGCCATCTGTCCTCTCCTTTTGTACAGGAAATGTAGAAAGGGCTCGGCGGCCCTGTATTCTATGCCCTTAACACAGTGGGGAACGATTCCACGGTAGCAAGGTCATTGTGCAAAAATTCAGATCAGATACAACCTGACCCGTTAAGCTCAGATTGTAATGCTGTTGTCCGTTTTATAGGGAGAGAGTTTCTGGAATTCAGAAAGGGTAGTAATATTGCAGTGAGGATGTAACTGTTGAGAAATGGTGGATTTTAAGAATCTTGATATGTTCTCTGTGGGGTAAATGCACTGAAAAATCACCCATTTTTTTCAACATTTTTTTTTATACACAATCAAATCTTTACTGATTGACTCATCCCTTCTTCCTTGCCTGACAGTCTCTATCAAGTAATAGGAACTTCATGTTGCTTTTGAAGACCTCACACGTACAAGGCCATACTCGCAGGAGAGATCTTGACTGGTTTATTGCTGCCTTCCAGATTCCTTTACAGAAAAAAGTAAACAGATGCTAAATGATATTGTCATGTTAATTTCACCTGTGCAATGTAATATCCTCACCTGGAGCTGAGGGGAGGGGGGGGGGGGCCATGGCTAGAGGCAGCGAGGGAGGAGCAGCATCGTCTGCAGTGTGGGATCAGCCAGTGCAGCAGTGGCGCCAGCACCGGAAAGGCTGGGGGAGGAGGGGGGGGGGGGAGGTTTCCAGGTGCCAGCAGCACAGGCACCAGAAGGGATGGTGGCTGTTTCCTGACCCCCACCAGCTAAAGGGACACAAATAAAAACCCCCAAACTGAATCACAGCAGCAGAAGAGCTGGTGGAATATCCCAGGCGCCACTCATGCAAGATCAAGTGCAGAGGCAAACATGGCAGGGAAAAGGCTGGGGAGGGATTCCCAGGCTCCACCTGTCTCTAGGAAGATCACCTCAGAGCCCGAGGTGGTTAGGGACTAGGAGGGAGAGGGGAGCAGCAGGAGAGTGGGGGACAGGAGCAGAGGGAGGGGTTAGAGGAGCAGTGGAAGTATGAGGGGGGGGGGGCACAAAGAAAAAGCAGGAGGAAAGGAGCAGGGGGAGGGAGGAGGGCTGGGGGGGAGGAAATTGCAAACACATTCCTCTATAAATTGTTCTATCTGTGGACCCTTGGGCTGAGGTGAGATTGGCTGTACCTGCAGGTTCTCACCATCAGCAGGCGATCCCAGGTGAGGCAGAGACCAGTTTGGAGATTCACCTGTTCCAGCACACATTCCTCTTGCATTGAGTCTTTGGGTGCCAGGGCAAGCAGGTGAGGGTACTGATTACTGGAGACGTGATCCAAGGCCAGGCTAGGGTTTTAGGCAGGTAGTGATCAGGCATATCAAGGATCCAAGCAGAGATAGTAAACCTGGCCCTGAGGGGGTGTAGCTCTGGGAATGAGCTCAATGCCACAGTCATATATGTGATGAGGAGGCAGGGTCTCAGAACTCTTAGAGAAGACATCCACATATTGAGATGAGAGTCCTGGCAGGGTGTAAACAATGGTTACCAACTGAGAATACTCTATGGGTACCAAGCAGGAGCTTGTAATTTATTGCCCCAGTGGGAGAGCTTCAGGGTAGACCAATCAAAGTGATGTTGATGCTGTTGGAGCCATGGCAGGCTGAATAAGATGGGTTTAACAGTTCTGGGGGTTACATAGAAGCTGATCTTTTCTGAGTGCAAGAGACTGGAATGGAAGTTTAGAGGCATGGTGGACAGGGTCGCATATCCCGGGACTGGGACATCACCAGTGGTGGAGTCATCTGGACAGCTGTTTGACCAGATACTGCAAAATAAAATTACCCCTGGAGCTGGAGTCCACAAAGGCTTGGGTAAAGAACATCATTGGACCCAGTTTCAGGGTAACTATGAACAAACATTCACCGGTGTTACATTCTTGTTTCACAAATTAAAGACTAAGGACGAGTTATAGTCTTCTCATCATTGTTGCCATCATTGACTCTTCAGACTCAGCAGACGCTCTCTGGCTTAGTGCTTAAAGGACATTACAAGTGCGGTGCTTGCTCCATTTGTAATAACACTTTTCAAACTAAAGATTTTGTTAATCCTATAGAAAGCATAAATACAGGTTAAAATCATGTGCTACATGCTCATCGGCGTATGTCATTTATATAATTTTATAGCCATGCAATCTGTTCTATGTAGGGAACCTCCTAGACCATTATGCAAACTTATCTAGGAGCACAAAAGCTGCATGAAGTTGCAGACGTTGGGTGCACCATTAGTAGCTCATTGTCTGAATAAAAGACCTGCTTTTAGCTCCTTGAAATGTTTTGCAATCAACAAGATGACATTTGACATCAGAGGTGGAGATTGTGATCGATTTTTAACACAGTCTGAGCAATGATGGAGCTTCCATTTAAATACTGTGGAACCTAATGGACTCAAATTGGATACTGAGTGGTCTGCATTTTTCAGATGAGATTTTTCCAGACCAATTTCAGTAGTAGGGAACTAATATTGACTATGATTTATAATCATGACATGGTCTTAGCTATATTTGTAGCATATTTTTACTGATCAGCTATTGGGTTTAAGTACACAATTTTTGACCCATTTGGTATTTAGTATATGCTCTGTATTTTGCATGCTGTTTATATTGTGCACGTGCATGGGCACTTTTTTGTCAAGTTACATTGAGAGCAGTTGTTCATTTTGAGATGACTAATGACATAATAAAAATGTGAGTATGCATTACAAAAGAGTTTAAATACAGAAAGCAGAGTGGCACATTTTTATGCATAAATGTTTGTTTAGTTCAAGCTCTAAAGCACCATGCATGCTAAACGTTGGCCAATGTTGGCCATTCATTATTGATTTGTTTTCTGAGGGCTATCTGGTTCACCTTCTTCTTGATTCCATGCAAACGGACAACATTGGACTACAAAATACAATAAGTGAATGTGTTGCATTCATGCAGATGAGGAAAAGAAGATCTCATCTTTGGAAGTTCAAGGACTGTTTTTATATGAATGGATTTTTAATAAAAATATATATATATATAATTAAATAAATAAAATGAATGTTATATTTATAAAAAGAACATTTGTTTCAAGGTTGAATTTATAGGAGGTGGAGTTTTTTTGACCGATGATTACACCAGTCAGTAAGCCATAAATAGTGGTTATATGCACACTTGACATCTGAGGTCATTTTCCTCTTTTAGCAATAAGTCAACATATGTTGTTTTTTGAAAGAAGCTGACACTTTGGTGGTGGTACTTATGTTGTATTGATTGCTCTCTCTTTCAGTTGCCTCGTTTCCTGTTTCTTAGCCTACTGCTCTAACCACTGGGCTACTTCTATTTTCAGCAAAACACCTAGGTGCCTTAGCTCAGCTAAAAATAGACACCAAACAGGCTCCTAAAGTGAGATGCTCTGTGATCTCCAAATATTGGCTACATAGTTTCCAAAAGTCATTCTGTTGCTTCATCGTCTTTCACTTTAGGAGGGACAGCCGCCTTTTAGTTTTAATAAGACCAGCCATATCTCATGAAGAGTGAGATTCTTTGGGTTTCTGAATATAGGATTTCAGTAGCAAAGAGCCTTGAACAGCAATATTCTTGCCAAGCTAAGTTTCCACATTCAAAGACTGCTTGGCCCAGCTTGCTCACCATGCTTAGTATCTTCCTGGCAGGTGCTGTAGATAGAAATTTCACAGCCCATACCCAAACCCTACTTCTGTGGCAGAGTCTCCGACCGCTGTTGGAACACTAAGGGGAATATTGAAGTTTAATCCATCATAACCGATGTTGACCTGGAATCTTTATAAAGCTTATTCACTGTGTCAGCAACATTATTTTAGTATTTTTGCTACCAGATCGCTTCATCTTCCAGGTTTCTGATAAACTATCACCAAGACGTGCAGCTGATTGTATTGACCCATAAGAGCATATAATCAATACAGAAAATGAGACATGAGAGAGAGAGAAAGAGAATTATGGTAGCAATGCTGAATGAATCGATCCAGATTTTTCCCTTTTATTTATTTATTTGATTGTTTTCAATGTAACTTGCTTTCTTCCATCCTTGAGCCTTCCACTCAGCCAGAATCCTATTTATGATCAGAAGAGGAGAGAGAGTCAAAAGTACCATGGATGTTTATTCGTGCTCACCAGGAATTTTTCCCCAAATAGGCTCCAGCCTCCTCCCTCTATTCTATAGTAATCACGGCAACAATCCACGGTAGGGGCCCCACGGAACCTGGCAGCGACGCACCCCGAACCTTAGCCCCACATGTCACTGATGCCCGAGAGCCGAAACGTCCTGCTGCTGCCAGCCAGAGGGAGCAGGAATGAAACCCGGGTCTTTCCCACTGCAGTGCTGAGCATTGCCACCAACCATCAGAGTTTTATGAGTTTGCTACCTGTTGTAGGTCTTTTAGAGGAAAAAAATGCTTAAATAGACTTATGATACGGTTGCAATTCGTTTTCTCCTTTGTTACATTCCTGCAAATAGTTCTTTGTGCAGAATAGTCTTTTGCAAATGATTATGTATGAAGGGACTGCACCTTTATCATATAGGGCCGATCGGTGTTTAAGCAGTTTTGGTTATAGCAGCATCCTTTCACCCTGGGGTAGATTTTAAATAAATATGCGCGTGCATGTTATAAGATCCCAGGTGGTGTGCGCAAGGGTGGGTTAGAAATTAGCTAATTCACGCAGCGACGGGATTGGGGCTTCCCTTCCCCCTCTCCTACCTGCCTCCTATCCCTATCCTAGGTACCCCCAACTTTTTAAATTTACCTTTTGCTCCTCCAGTAGCAGGTTGCGCGCGCTGGCACAGTGGCATATGGCCACTGTACCAGTGCCTCCAGCCCCGCCCCCCTGGACCGCCCCTTTGCTGAGACCCGACTCTTGTGCACGTAACGGGTTACATGCGCGGCTGGGCCCCTTTTAAAATGTGCACGGCGCTCGCAACCCCTGTTTTTTATGCGCTCGGGCCATTTAAAATCAGGCCGATATGTTTTAAGCCATAGGCGATAACAGAGGCTGGATTCCAGATTCTGCAGCGGTCAAGGTACCATAAAATATTACAGATCTCTAGGGAACAATAAGCTCAAATTTCAAAACAAAACTCCTTCTCCTCACCCAAATTATAAGGGTGGTGCATGTGAGCATTCATTTAAGTAGCAGGTGGAGAATCTTAGCTTTCTAGATGATTCACCTTTGCAGCACAGCCAATAGAAAAGATGTATTAGAATTTTTCTAAAAGCAAGCCCTGGAAATGAGTTAATTCCATTTTTAAATCAATTTTAATTTAAATGTAAATTAAAGCATGAACTGTTACATATAGGAAAAAATTGAGAACTATCACAAGAACGTTTTTCTTTCAACCACGGAGAATAGGATGTTCTTATTATATTGCTTATAATTTATTAAAAAGGATATTCTGGTGCTAACTTCAGTGAGTGTAATGTCCCTTTGCCAGGAAGGTTGAAAAGGGGCAATTTTGAGTAGCCCATGTGGCTGCAACAGATATGGGTACTTGTGCCATACTTTATGCTAGCTAACTTTCAAAGAGAAGACATGAAGCACATGTTCTAAAAGCGCCAATGTACTTTACACCTGCTATTGGTGCAGCAGCAGAAGTGGGGAGGGAGGTGCTCAAAAGTGCATGCACTTTTGAAATTGACAAGTAGACGTGCTGTATCCCATCCCCTAACTTAAACCCTTCACCTCTGGGACCCTCCCTTTGTAACACTGCTAAAACGTTGTGATATGGAACCCAATGGTTTAATCTGGACAGCACCGGTCCGTTTACCCAGGCAAATCTCTATGAACCTGGATAGATGGCTTTGAACACGGCCCTCGTCTTTCTTTTCAGGGGTGCTCTGGAACAGTGAATGCTAAACATGTCGGGATTTTTATTGGCTATTTGCAGGGGGCCTGTGGGCAGCTACATATCATAAAAATAATAATTTATTTATATTTCACCTGTTGTGGCACTTCAGAGTGGGCTATATTCAGGTACTGTAGGTCTTTCCCTATCCCCGGAAGGCTTACAATCCAAAGAGTGAATTTTGAAGGAGTTGTGTACATTAAAATAGCATATATCATAGCAATTTTTAAAAGCCCATTTACATGTGTAAAGTCTCTTTTGAAAATTCAACCCTATGGATGAATTTTCAAAAGAGTTATGTGCATAAAAGTAACCATTTTCAAAATCCTATTTAAGCATGTAAAAAGTTTTAAATTACTTCCAAAGTTTGTACCTGAGGCAATGGAGTGGTGAAGTGACTAGCCCAAAGTCACAAGGAGGGTCTGTGAGAACTTAAAATTAGAAAGAGGCAGGCCCTATTTGTGTACTTAGTTTACAGAGTGCAGACTACTGAAAAGTTCCAGATCTGGAAAATCACATGGCAAATAAATACTGGATACAACTTAAAACAAACAAAATAAGACCACTCAACAAAATAATATATAATACAAAAAAATGTTTAAACCAGCACAAAGAAAGATTAAGAACATGCAAACATGCCATACTGGGTCAGACCAAGGGTCCATCAAGCCCAGCATCCTGTCTCCAACAGTGGCCAATCCAGGCTATAAGAACCTGGCAAATATCCAAAAACTAAGGGGCAGATTTTCAAAAGCTACATGCATAACCCGAGAAAATCTGCCACTGCGCGCACCGAGCCTATTTTGCCCAAAGGCAGGCGTAACTTTCAAGATAAAGGTCAGGAGGGGGTTTTAGTTAGGGCTGGGGGGCAGGTTAGATAGGGGAAGGGAGGAGAAGGTGGGGGGGTGGAAGAAAAGTTCCCTCCGAGGCCGCTCTGATTTCGGAGCGGCCTCAGAGGGAACAGGGAAAGCCATCGGGGCTTCCCTAAGGTCGTCGTGCGCAAGGTGCACAAGTGTGCACCCCCTTGCGTGTGCTGACCCCGGATTTTATAACATGCGTGTGGCTCCGTGCGCATGTTATAAAATCGGGCGTAGATGTGTTTGTGTCGGGTTGCACGCACAAATCTACGCCCTTGCGCTGTTTCTAAAATCTGGTCCTAAGCCTATCCCATGCTACTGATGCTAGTAATAGCATTGGCTATTTTCTAAGTCAACTTGATTAACAGCAGGTAATAGCCTTCTCCTCCAAGAACTTATCCAATCCTTTTTTAAACACAGCTATACTAAATGCACTAACCACATCCTCTGGCAACAAATTCCAGAGTTTAATTGTGCGTTGAGTGAAAAAGATCTTTCTCCGATTAGTTTTAAATGTGCTACTTGCTAACTTCATGGAGTGCCCCCTAGTCTTTCTACTATCCGAAAGAGTAAATAACAGATTCACATCTACCCGTTCTAGACTTCTCATGATTTTAAACACCTCTATCGTATCTCCCCTCAGCCGTCTCTTCTCCAAGCTGAACAGTCCTAATCTAGTTTAAGACTGAACAACTAATATTTCAAGCTCCTAACAAAGATTGGGCCTCATTTATTAAGCATTTTTCTCATTAACCCAGAATGAGAGAAAAGCCTTACTAAATCAGGCTTACAAAAATCAACATAAACCAATAACACAAACAACTCCCACTAACCCAAAGGGAACCTCTTTCCTAGAAATGTTTGACAACCCTTCAGAGCCATGACTAAAACCCAGTTTGAAGTGCCCTGACCCTGCACTGATCTCAAAGGCACCAAAAGTATGCATAATTCGGGGGCATAAAAACCAATCTTTAAACACAATTGCAAACCCCATTCTCAACATCCCTGGGGTATAGCACATAGTACCACACCTCTAAAACCAACTTCTTAAAACCAAAAATTCCCATTCACAATGTTGGTAAAATAAAAACCTTCTATGATAAAACCAAAAATCACTTCCCCTATGGAGCCTTCTGGAGTAAATTGAAACCTTGAATAGTCAATGGGGTAGATTTTTAAAACGAGCGCGAGCGCGCCAACGCAGGCGCGCGCACGTTCTAAAATCGGGGGTCGGCGCGCACAAGGGATGCACAATTGTGCACCTTGTGCTCGCCAAGCCCGCGCCAAGCCGTGCTGCCTTCCCCCATTCCCTACCTCCCCCACCCCACTTTCCCTTCCCCTACCTCCCCAGCCCTTTCCCTCCTACCTTTTTCTTCTTTCCTTTTCTGTTTTAAAACTTACTTCAACCCTGGGGCTGAAGTAAGTTGCACGCGCTGGCTAACTGCCGGCGCAGCGGCAAATGGCCACTGTGCCGGGAGCCTCTGACCCCGCCTCCCGGAAGGCCCCGCCCCCTCCCCGTCCCTTTTTGCAAGCCCCGGGACATACACGCGTCCCCGGGGCTTTATGTGCAGTGCCGGGCCTTTTGAAAATAGGCCCGGCGCGCGTAGCCCTTTGAAAATCCGGCTCAAATATGTCTTAGTTCTGATGGCACTGATTTCCATAGCTGTGGAGTCGCCACAGAAAAGGCTTTAGCCTGGGATCTAATCAAATGCACCTCATTTACTGCAAGAATGAATAGATCTCAGTACATGTTGGCTTATACCAAATCATTCGGGACCGAAGATATTATGTCCCAAATTACTGCCTCCATTCTTGGAGGATCTGAACTAAAAAACAGAGGTAATTATTCTGTTTTGAATCCAACTGCTGAGACTTTATTTTGAAGGGGGATATTTTTTTCTTCATTGTTTGTTTTTTTTTTAAAGGGATTTTTGCATTGCATTTTTTGTTTGTTGGGTGTTATTACTGTTAAGGTTTACAAGAGCAGAAGGGAATGATTGCCTTGCTGTGTTTTTTCTGGCTTTATATTTAGTATTATAAGGAAACTTTTTTTGTTTGAAGCTTATGTGATTTAACATAACATAATAACATAGTAATGATGGCGGAAAAAGAGCAAATGGTCCATCCGGTCTACCTGGCAAGTTTCTTATGAAAGTGACTGCCGCTCTGTGCCGGTTACACCTAAGCCTTATGCTAAGGCTAGAAATGTTTACAACCCAAACCAAGCAACTGTCAAACCCATAACAAAATTACTGCTAGCAACATTGTTATGGGGTGAGCAGCCTTCTTGAAAATTAAGACAGTGCTCCTTGAATGTGCTTTGCTTTTGGACTTGGCCTGAGAAGCAGTCCTGTGCTTTTTTTTCCTAATGTCTGGACCGCGAAAGTCGGAGCCCAGTGTTGCCTGTCTGTGAATCCAATTCCCCATTTCCCCCCCCCCTCCTGCTGTCGAAGCGGAGAGCGATGTTGCCATGTTAGGTGTAGCAGCAACTGCTGCTCCGTGTGGCCTATCCCACGTATACGTGTGCGTGGGTGTGCGGCCGGATAACCCAGCGATTTTACATCCTGTGTGCACAAACGCACACATGTATTATGCGTGTTACACTTCCCTCAAATAGGTACTTATGCGCACATTTATTTGTTTTATTTACCAAGGCTCTGGGCAGTTAATATCTCTTGGCCCTGTCCTGGATCACCCAGGCCCTGCCCCTCCCCATTCCACCCCTTTTTCCCAAGATGCAAAATACTCATGCATTGGGACTAATGCGTGCATGCGGGTGGCTTATAAAATCAGTTGGACACGCACATTTTCTACATGCATGCGCATGCCCGGCTTCTAAAATGTGCTTTCATATACATAGCAGAAAAGTTACCTCAGTTCTTCATTTGCATTCTCAAGCCAGCAGAAATCCACTATGTTTGCCCTCCGCTCTTTTGAATTCCATTACTGTTCTATTTTTCACCCTCGCTTCCGGGAGGGCAAGCCATGCATCCACCACCCCTTTTCTATGAAGAAATATTTCCTGACATTGTTCCCAAGTCTTCCCCCTTGGAGTTTCATATCGTGACTCTAGTATTACAGCTTTCTTTCCATCAGAAGAGATTTGTCTTTGGCGCATCTGAAAAGAGCTCGTTACCTGTGTTAATTGTATCGGGTCCTGAGCTTTATACTTAGGTCAGCCGAGCTAAGAAAGATCTGCCGTTTTTGGAGGAGCTAAACTACAAGCAAAGATGTTTTTATTTATTTATTTTATTTATTTATTTAAAAGGTTTTATATACCGACATTCATCAATGATATCACATCGGTTCACAGCGTAACATAAAACTAGTGCCTGTAGCGGCGCTTTACATCGAACAAGTTTAACATAATAAAATTAAAACATATTGAAACATAATAACTAGAGAGTAAAGGAAAGGTGGGGGAAATAAAGATTTAAACTAAAATTAAAATAACATGTTTACAAAAGGGTAAAAGAAGAAAAAAAAGGGGGGGGGAAGTGACAGCAGAATAAAGTTAGATTAATAAATTATTGTAGGGAAAAGTGACAGAGGAATTATTGTAGGGAAAAGTGACAGAAGAATAGAGGTAGATGAAAATTATTGTAGGCAAAGATTGCAAGTGTATACAATATGTACAATAATAGGGATTAACATAATTTAACATATGTGCAGGGTAAGGGGTGAAGGTGAGGAGAAGGGAAGGGAGAAGAGGGATAGGAAAGGGGGTAGGGTAACATAAAAGGGAGAGAGGGGAGGTGGGTGTATGCTTTAATGGTAAGCCAGGTCGAAGGGGGAACAGAGAAGAGGGGAACAAAGATGAGAGCAAGGAGAATTTATGTGTATGCTTTGGTGAAGAGCCAGGTCTTAAGCTTACGCTTGAAAGTTTTAGAGCATTCTTCTTGTCGAAGTTCGACTGGCATTGTGTTCCAGAGGATTGGCCCGGCGATCGATAACGCACGGGCTCTCGTGGAGGTTAATTTGTAGAGTTTGGGCGAGGTGGTGGGCATGGTGGCGAGATGAATGTGTCTAGTGGGTTTATTAGATTGGTGAAATCGGATGGTGTCATTAAACCAATTCATTTCGGGATTGTACAAGGCCTTATGAACGAGAGAGAGAGCCTTATATTGTATATGGGAGGCTATGGGGAGCCAATGTAGATCTTTTAGGACCGGTGTGATGTGATCGTGTCTGTGTGTGTTGGTCAAAATCCGGGCTGTAGTGTTTTGTAGTATTTGAAGGGGGTGGCTTGGCTTGGATTCAACTGATTAGACCTAATTTTAAAGGTGGGTATTTTTTCTTCATTGCTTTTGTTTATTTTTGAAAAAGGGATATATAATTTTTTTTTTGCAGGACCTCACTGTCACAAGTAGTTAGATGTCTGGGTTTGCAAAATATTGTGAAATCCATGGATGCTAGCCATAGGGTATATTTTTTTCTACACGGAAAATGACACAGGAGAAATCCTTTTCTAATAAAACCAATGGTCAGTAATGGGGATAAAACATTAATGCCAGTGAGGTCATCTCATAACTGATAATTCGCGTTTACACTATACAGGCAGAATAACTAAGAAAGAAATGTACCAAACTATTTTCAGTGCTATTTTGAAGTCCCATTTTAAGTCTTAAATTTCATTGGTTAAATTTAATAATGAGAGATGCAAAATTTAGCAAGATAAACCATTTTACTCATAACTAAGTGCTTTATGTTCTGTCGCCTCATTATTTACCTTATGCACTATAAATTATTTGTCTTGCTGTGAAAATAATTCTGCAGCAATAACTATATAATTGCAAGTATTTCTAGAAATAGGATTTAAGGCTCTTTCAATAACTGAGGACACCTTGAACTACCCGCTGGAGTTGAGCGTCTTGCCGGGCATAGCAGAGATACCATTGTAAGTTAGGGCTACATAAAACTTCCTCCTCCTTCTCGGCATCGGCTCTATCGTGGTTAAAATCTTATATTGTAACATTTATACCATTTTTTGAATTTACAGAACAACATTCTATCCCTCTTGGACAAACCCACAAACATTTTGGCAGCGAGATCAAGATCTAAGCTTGTGTGTTTATGATCACGGTTTCTAATATGCAAATAGGTTAAACTCTGGGTGACTTTTGAGTTTAAATTTCATAAATGCTAGTTCGCAGTTGTCTGGTAATATATATTCCTGCTTGTGCTCTTTCTGTGTCTTATTTAGATGTGTTCAGTCCAACGCACTCAAAACATTGGAAAGATTTTACGTGAAGACCCCTATGTCTGTCTTTCGGCCTCACTGGTCCTCTTTCACTCTATAAAGTTTATCTTTAAACCCACACTGCCTGAGGCTTAAATTATGATTGTTCTTTTTCATTTTTTATTATCTTCTATCTGCCAGCATGAGCATTATTTGGTTTCCTGCTATGATGGTGTTACTGGTATTTTAATTGCTTTCTACTGTCTCCACTATTGAATGGGTTTTGTGTTTTCATTACAGATGAGCAGGTACATAGTTGATTTTTAAAACTGATAAGGAATGCTTTTTTGGCATTCATGGGGGCAAGAGGACCATATTGTGGAGTGGTTCTGATACAAGCAAGAGGCTACCTTCTATTAGCCCAACAAATCATGTGCACCACTACACACATTTTCAATCAGATTAGGAAAAAGCAGAGTGAATTCTTTTTGTTTGTGCTGTTCAACAGTAAGAGCTGAAAGCATCAGAGTAGTTCCCATTTTTACTACGTAATTGCATTGATTCTGTGATCCTTATCTTGCACTTGAGTGTGCATCACAGCAATCATTTAAAATAGACACACAAAGGTTAAATACAAATCTGCAAAGCTTGGGGGTCAAGTTTCAAAGGGTTTTGGTGTCTTAATTTTGGAATTAGATACCTAAATTATCCCCTTTGAGAATAAACTGTGGAACAGCCCCTAAATATGGTTTCTACTTTAATTTAGGTCCCTAAATGGTGGATCCAATGGCAAGACCGGTCTGGGGAAATGAGTTAGGAACTTAGCACTGATTTTCAGTGCTAGCCACATAATGTAGGTGGCCAAATCCTCCCTCCCTCCTACAGTTTTGAAAATTGGGACAAGACAGCCCCTTGGTGTCCCTTTCTCTTCCACAGCTTTCAAAATGTAAGCAGCCCCTGCCCCCCAAAGGATTCCTTCCATCATGGGCAAATGCACGCATATGGTGGGGTGACAGACTGCCTCACCTTCCATGATCCTCCCTTCTGACCTTTTTCTTCCACCTACCAGAAGCTTCCCATCCCCCCCAAAAAATACAACAACCTGGGAGGAGAATAGTGTCCCTTGTTGATCTGTCAATGAGCATTATTGGGCCCCTGGCCCAACTTGTACATTTGATCACGAAGGAGAGAGGTCCTGGGGGACTGCTGCTTGCCCTCTGCTTATATTTTGAAATGTGTGAGAGGAAACACTGGGGAAAATGTTGGAAACAGCTTCATTTTTAAAGGCAGTAGGAGTGAGGGAGGGTAGGCATCATTGCTGGCGGGAGGGGTGCTGGAGGGGTGAGGAAGAATTTAGTTTATAAGGTTCCCATTTTCAGCCAAGACTGAGCATCCTAAACCTAGGCAGTCAAAATATGGCTGCCTAGATCGGGCACGTGTAAGAAGGAATGGTTATGTAATGCAGTATTAACTGGGACATCAGAGATATTGTTCTCTTCAGACAGAATCTAACAGGAAAGAACGCCACAAGAAAATATTCAGAGTTTTAATGATCAAAGTTAGCATGTAATGATCATTGCTTGCTTTCTACACTCTGTTCTATGCTCCGAAATGTCCTCTGTATTCTTCTCACTTTCCCCACCATCTACTCCATCTTCATATATATTAGGAGTGCGCAATGTGTTTCTTTTTTAAATGTTGTTATTGAGGTGTTTTTTCCCATGAATTTTGTTTTAATGTTTATTTCATTTTCTTTAGTTTATAAAATGAAACAATTTAAAAAAATACCCCAACATCCACAACAGTTGAAAAATAATATTCCTGTGGCTCAGTTTTTACGTCTACGGAGCTATTTTCACCAGTGGGGAAATATGAAAAACAAGCTCAATGCATGTTTTTAAGGTTCTAACAGCATGGTTATTCTTATAGCATCTTACGTAATCGTGATAACCTATTGATTGTTGGTAAGAAATCTAAATTAAATCAAATAGTATGTTCTATACCATTTTCAAGTTATCTATTCAACATCAAGAAAATAATTAAAAAATGTTTGCATATTTTGTTAGGGGACCCCCATCTTTGGTGAATCTCCCATTTTTGCCATTCAAAAGAATAAATCGCTTAAAGACTATTTGATTAGGTCTTATGATGGACCTCGTGGTAATATGCTTGAAGATGTAAGGGGACAGTTTTCCTGTTTGGTGTGTGCTCATTCGTTAAACATCTTGGTATTTACACACCCCAATCTGATACATGATTATAGACATAAAGGACATTAAAGTCCCCTGAAGAAGCCTAACATTGGCAAAACAAAGAGGATCCTACTTTGTAGAGGGTCCTATAAATTTGTTTTTAAAAAATTCTTGTGAATATTTTGTGATTAAATCACGAGTGGAATATGCAATAAATTAGGGTTTATTTATTTATTTGTAGAGTTTTATATACCGTTATCCGGTAGAGCCATCATAACGGTTTACAAAATATGGAATTATTATACAAAAATTTGCAATTATCATAGTAATTGGGCACAGTAAAACTTTGTGAACAATATACATTATTTTCTTAGTAGATGTATAACAGTAGAGTGAGGAGAACATTTTTATAAAATTTAACGTGTCAAGTAAGAGAGTAGGGAGGGGTAGAAGGGATGGTAGGGGGGGGGGTACATTAGGAGAGCAGGAAGAAAGAGTATTGAATGAGGTTAATGAGGTATGTATATTCTTTGAAAAATATGTATGTTTATGTTTTGAAATATGTCTAATATGTTTTAATAAAGTATTAATTACATGCATATTGTATAATCAAGTGTGATATTTTGTATAGATTGATATAGTTTTGATAGTGAATTCTTCAGTATGGATGTTCTCCTGATACAGGTCATAGATACAGTGGTTGGCAGCAGAGGACATTATTCCCCCAGCAAAGGTCTTACCATAATACATTATTGTATTTTTCAAATAGTCATCCACCTCATTTGAAGATGAATTTGCCACTAAGTCAGTTTTTTCACCTAACATCTGTGTTCTACCACTGTTGAGTACAAGAAACAAGCGGGTGACATAGCAGAGCAGTTTCTTGAGTGGTGGTACCTGTTATGTTGTGTAAAATGGGCCTATAAGCTTGCCCTGTTTAACAATCACTTAGTATCTGTTTTTTCATTCTTGGCACAAATGAACCTGATAGAGCATTCATTCAGTGTTGACTGGTACTTATAGTTAATACTATTTTTCATTCTCTCCCTCATTGTGCTTTTAAATAGGGGCAGAATCTTCGGGATATGCTTGTTCATTTCTACACACCCCATTTTGATTTCTTCCGAGAAAGAATTCAGTTTTGGAAGAGTTTTCAATGATATTCTTAGTTTATAGTATGCCCGCAATTGATAGAAGTTCCAGTATTATATTTTGAAGGTCATGATCTCATTGAGCTGAGATTGAAAAGCCATTGCAATATGTTATTTACATGATCATTTGTCCCTGTGAATTATTAAACACACAAAGGACATTTCATAAAAGGATGACAGAACATTGGATTTGAGTACTTCCTGCCTGCCAGGAAGACCCGATGATCAATCATTTCATTGAGAAGAATCATTTCCGTGACATGATGTGTTGGTGAGTTTTGGATAGTGTAAATCCAATCATTCATTGGGAGATATGGACTGCAAGCTGATCCATTTAGAACAATGATGGATTTACAGAGTGAATACAATAATTCTTCATGGTTTAAATACAGAAGTAAACTAGTCAGTGTTTGAACCATAACTAACGGTATTTTTGTTGTGCTTTTCAAAGTGTAGGAGATTTTTCAAAGCGATTGTTTTCACTGACGGGTCATGTGGTGGGCTCAGAAGGTGTCCTTTTGGGTTATTCATAAATTTTAGTTTTGGAAGATTTATAAGTTTTACGTTGGGAGACTCATTTTTTTGTTTTCTGTAATTTTTTACTCACATAACAAGTTTTTTGGTTGGGTAAATAACGAATGAGGATTATTATGTGATATTTTCTTTTGGGAATGACTTTAAAAGAATGCAATTATTTTAACCAAAGGGCTGAGCATACTGAAATGTTGTCGATCTCTTCTTAGGTCCCCTGAAGCAGAGATTTTGAAACATCGCTTTTGGGATGGAATGAGCAGTCTTTTCACAGTTGGATAAAGCTTAAGTACAGTTTAAATTGTATTATCTGTTTTGGGAATGATATTGAAAAACAAGATAGATGTTTTTATGTGCAATTTGATAAAAAGTATTTTCTATACAAACAAATGGCAACTGATGGCAGAAAGGGAAGACTCTCTAGATTGATAAAACTGCCTATGTTGTCCATTTGATACCACAAAATTCTTTATTGATCAATGTTCGTTGAGAATTTCCTAAAAACAAATTTAAAATTCATCGCCCCCCCCCTCCTTGTATAATTGTGACTTCATTACAATAGACCTCCCTCTATTGGGTTTCCTTGAATTTGCATGTGAATAGCAGGACAGCTGAGTGCACAACTGCAATGAACCAATGCTCAGAGATGTTGCCCTCAGCACCTTCCTGTTTTGTTAACCGCTGCCATTCTTTCTGCTGCTGGTTAGCTCACTTCTCATGCCCTGTCTCTTTCATGGTTTCCCTCAACTCAGCAATACTTTTTGATTCTTTAATGCCTGAGAAAACCATAGTGCCAATTTGTTTTGCATAGGGGCAACTGCACCAAGTGCTTCTGAAATAGACGCATTCTATGCAGAGATGATGATTAAATGATGAAAGATCTAAATTCTTACTAAGTGGAAGCCATGTATCCATAAAACTCTATTGAATTAATTTGACCTCTCCAAAATATCCACAAAATGTTACATAGTTGTCTGATTAGGAGCTGACTTGCCATAAATTAAATAATATATAAAATAGGTAACCCAGCCAAGCCCTGGGACGCGCGTATGTCCTGGGGCTTGAAAAAAGGGGTGGGGGCAGGACCGAGGCCTCCGGCACAGCAGCTGTGCCAGGGGATTGCATGCTGGCAATCGGCCGGCAGGCACAACTTATTTAACAAAAGTAAGGGGGGGGGGGGTTTAGATAGGGCTGGGGGCGGGTTAGGGAGGGGAAGGTGGGGGGCAGAAGGAAAGTTCCCTCTGAGGCCGCTCCGATTTCAGAGCGGCCTCGGAGGGAATGGGGAAAGCCATCGGGGCTCCCCTAGGGCTCGGCGCGCGCAAGGTGCACAAATGTGCACCTTGCGCGTGCCGACCCCGGATTTTATAACATGAGCGCGGCTGTGCGTGCATGTTACGCGTACATCTTAAAATCCAGCCCTTGGAGTGTTAGCAGACTCTAAGGTATCTAATCATTTAAAGCAGAAATTAAGTCTGTTGCAAAAGTTTCATTTTATAAATTAAAGATTTTGCATAGGCTTAAGCCAATCATGCTTCAGTGGGAGTGTACTTTTTTTTTTTTGGGGGGGGGGGGGAGTTGTTTTTTAAATGTTAACGTTTTGAGGTTGTAATGTAAATATGTGGTCCATTCAATGAACAGGATGCATTGTACAACCACTTGAACTACCACTTTGACGTAAGATGGAGCTTAATTGATCATTAGATGTTATCCTGGTAGGCTGAATCAACTAAACAGAGATGACTGCAGACAGGAATGCAGGGAATAAAACAACAATCTTGAAAAGCAATGGAAATTGAGAAAGTTCTGTTTGGTGTAAGAGTGATTTCCTGATAAGATTAGGCCAGCCTCAAGTAGGAGTATATTGAGATCCAGAGGCTGCCAGAGGTGCATAAAGGGCATGTTATGTATTTGGTTACATCTTTGTGAGTATCTGTGTGGAGGGAGTTAATGGATCATCTATGGTTGCTCCTTTTCCTGAATGCTTCAAATATCTTTTTTTTTTTTTTCAGAAAAGTGACAAGTATTTTATTTTATTGATGAATATTTTCTGGATATCTGCTTAAATGATAGTTGCTATACTTGATTTTTTTGGGGTGCAGTATTCAAAACTATGTGGATTGTTGCAAAATCAGAGGGTAACTATTTTTCCCCATGGATTTTGCACCAGTTGTTAAAAGAAAAGTACATGGGTCCTTTCCTTTAAAAAATGCTCTGGGGAAAAGGTAGTCACAGAGAATTGCATCTACTTTTTATGTGGATGTTTCTTCCCTGAAAGCAATGGGGTAGGTTTTCCACTTGTGCGCGTGCGTGCGTCTATGTGCGCGCACTTCCAGGCACGCACACATGGATGCGCTGGCCTGCGCATGGTAGAAACTCCACGCACGTATGTGCAGGCGGTGCACGCAAGGGGGAGGGGCCTTCCCAAGTTTCCTAACTCCCTACCTATACTCCCTCCCTCTACCCTTTTGCTCCTGACCCCCCAAACCCTAACTTTTTGGGTTTTTTTCTTTGTTTCACAACTTACTTCAGCTCCTGAGCTGAAGTAAGTTGGTTATGGCTGCCGGCACGTGAGTCTTTGGGACAGCGATCAATGGCACTGTCCCGGCCTGCCCCCCGCACCCCCCTCTGCTCAGAACACGCCCCTCGGCCCACCCCCTTCGAAGAGGCCCGACATTTATTTGTGTACCGGCATTTACTCATGTGGCCGGGTCTCTTCAAAAATTCGCCCGGTGTGCGCAAGGCACGGCTACACACACAAACGCCGGGATTTATGTGCGCGGGCAGATTTAAAATGTACCCTAATGCGCATGGATTTGAAAATGGAAAACTTTGTGCTTTGTTGCCTCGCTTGACCTAATCCTGTCTCTGATCCTACCTACTTTTGTTATGGGTAAAATTCCATGCATTGTTGATCCTTGTGTGTATTTTTACCTGTATACAGGGTAGGCAGTTTGCAGACAGCCCTTTTACCTGGGTAAATAGACATTTTCATGGATAAATGGCTTTTCAAAACATCCCTTATTCTATTTTCCCTCCAGTGGCAAAAAGAATTTAGGTGGATCAACCCCATTATACACAAACTACTGTTGATGATGTGATCTTGTTTTTGAAACTTGGTGTTGCCAGACTGACTCCAAGCTAGCATGATATGTTAGTTTGATTTCAGTTTTCTGTCTTCTTAACACATTCAATGTGGGAACAAATGACAAATAATATTGGGTTAGGAATAAGCAAAGCAGAACGGCAGTGCCATTCTATGATGTCATGGAGAAACTACATTTTTTAAACACAAATTTCCATAATAATCTTTTCCAGATAAACAACATTTTTGTAATTTCCATAAAGCTCAAAGCATGAAAATAAGCATCAGGAAGCATTTAGCCAATTACATAATTTGCTGAATGACTGTTTCACCAAGGTTCTACTAACCAGTGTAACGTGGATGATTATCTCTATGACATAGTAATACTGCACAAGGTTTTGGTCCGGCCCAGCAGCTGAAATGGCAGTGTTTGTTGTGTACTGTCATGTGGAAAACCTGGGTTCAAGCCCTAGTCCAAGCTTCTGCTCTGTTTGAAAATGGGGATTCTGTGAATGTAGCATTCCCAGTCTTTATTGGATGGAGTCTTAGTCATTGAACAATGGTGACATCTCATGGCCAGATAGAGGGGCTACATTAGCCAGGTTCTTGGCTGAGGATTATCACTGTAATGATTGGTCTAAGTTGGAGAAGGTTTATAAAAGTAGGAAAAACGCTAGGTAGGTGCATATGAGGGCTCAAGACAATATAGTCCAACAAAGGTCAAGTCTTATTGAGCTGGAAGATAAGGAAATCTATTAAGCAGTGCTGGTTCTTCCAATAGGCAGACCTGGGTGATTGCTTAGAACACAGCAGTTTTGGGCGTGGTACTACAGTCTTTGATTATACATGAACACACAAGCTTAATGACTCTATTGGCCAGTGATCGTTATTTATTTATTTATTTATTCATTCATTCATTCATTCATTCATTCATTCATTCATTCATTCATTCATATAAAAGGAGTTGTCTACACCCTCCAAAGTTCGGGACAGGTTACAAGAGATAACATTCACAATAAAATCAGAATAAGTACACAAATAAAACAAACGATAATAGCACAGAGAAAATTAAGCAATAAAGGCTGAGCACAGCATAGATCATTAAAGCTGGGCTAATCGATGCCTAAACAACTAGAGTGATAAGATGGTCGGAAGAAATCATGTTAAGACCTGAAAAAGGTTAGGATTTGCTGAGATCTTTATATGCCTAGTTGAATAAGTAACTTTCAATGCTTTCTTAAAATCCTTAGCATTGGTGGTGGTGGTGGTGAGTTCCAAATAATGGGATCTATAATAGAGAAGGTTTGATCACGGGTTACTGCCAATCTGGAGAGTTTAGAAGAGGGCACTTCAAGCAAATATTGATTTGTTGACCTTACAATTTGTGAGGGAACATAGAAATGGAGAATTGAGTGTAATTGCAAGCAGCAGTGAACAGCCCTCTGCTTCCTGCTAAAGCTCCAATCCTTCCAGGCAGTGTACAGGGAGTATGAGGGGAGGACCAAGGCTAGAGTGGAAAGAGCAGAGCACTCTCCTCCCTAATCCAGTTCCTTCCCTCCTGTCCTGCAGGAACAGGAGGGGAAGGAAGGAGTAAACCTGCATAGACCTGAGTTGAGTTTTTGCCTGCATATGTCTACTTATAATTTATGATCACTTATTCTCTATTTGGTGAGGGGTTTTCTGTGTTCGGTGTATGTCATGGTGTGAGGTATTCTGATAATGTTTAGTTCCTATGTAGTCCAGCTGGTTCTGTCTTCCAATAGAAAGTGTTTTGTGAATTATAAACTTGGATTGTTAGTCTGCCTTTCCAAATAAAGCTCACGGCAGCTTATAGCATTTTTAGAATTTAAATATTTTGGGGTTTTTTTCCCCATAAGAACATAAGATATACCATACTGGGTCAGACCAAGGGTCCATCAAGCCCAGTATGCTTTACAATCTGTAGAAGCCCTAAAGAGTTTATGATTTAAGCGGGTACCTGATAGGGTTATCATTTGGCTCCAGATTTTCAAGATCAGAAGAAGTATTGGTCAGATTTCAGCCCTGGTTTCCCTGGTTCTCGGTTCATTACTTGAAATACAAGGCCATACCTTCCCTGCTGGTATGAACAGTAATGTTGTTAGATCCTGGTGTACTATTTATTTGTATTCCTCTTTTCATAGGTAGGATTTTTGCTGTTTGAATTTTGGGAATTAGTGCTGTTTTGGTATAGCAGGCAGGGTCAAGTCTTCAATTCGAACAATACTGTAAAACACATAACTGGACACGCATGCCTACTTTTAGGAACTTTTTAGGATGCCTTATTTTCAAAACACCTTTTAAACCTGGTAAATTGGTATTTACCTGTATAAATGTCTTTTAAGTGTCCACAGATACAGTATGCACAATTCTACTGGAAAAGTATGCACATTTGTCCAATTATGCACCTATATGCAATTATGTGTTTACAGGATTCATCTGGGAGGGGTAGTGGGTAGGGGTCATCATGCTTATTGAGTTAAATTATCAAAATCTATGGCATGAGATAGCCTCTGGGTCTGAAAGTTAATTGGTGAGGGAACACAAGGTCAAAGGTTCACCTAAGGTGTCTAATATGCTTGCACCAGTCCTGCCACGAAGCCATACAAAAAGGAAGGATTTTGCTAGGAAATGGTTTAATAATCTATAATGTAAAGACATCAAAGTCACACATACCGCATGGTAGATATAGAAACATAGAAATGACGGCAGAAGAAGACCAAACGGCCCATCCAGTCTGCCCAGCAAGCTACGCACTTTATCCATTTTTTTTCCCCTTTTTTACTCTCCCACCTCTTACTATTGGCTTCCAGTACCCTCCAGCCCTAATTCCCCTCCACCCCGCCACCCTCCAGCCCTAATTCCCCTCGACCCCGCCACCAATTTAGAGAGCAGCGCCGTATCTGCATCCAAGTGATCGTCCAGCTCAATTAGGGGTAGCAACCTCTGTAACATGCAGGCCATACCCTTACCCCATACTCTTACCCACCCCTGTTTTTATTTTTTTGTCTTTTTATTTTGTTTTTTTTTTTGGAGAAAGCAGCCCTCCATCCTTCCGCTCCATGAAGGTGGAACACCAACTACTGGCCACTGGCATCCCGCTCCGTGAATGCCTCTGTGGCTACTGCCACTCCGTGCAGTGTTTGAATGCCTCTGGGGCTACTGCCGCTCCGTGCAGTATTTTGCTGCCTCCTCTTTATTCACGCCCTCTAGACTTAATGGATCCACAGTGTTTATCCCACGCCCCTTTGAAGTCATTCACAGTTTTAGACTTCACCACTGCCTCTGGTAGGGCATTCCAGGCATCCACCACCCTTTCTGTGAAGAAATACTTCCTGGCATTGGTTCTTAGTCTTCCTCCCTGGAGCCTCAGCTCGTGACTTCTGGTTCTGCTGATTTTTTTCCGACGGAAAAGGTTTGTCGTTGTCTTTGGATCATTAAAGTTTTTCAAGTATCTGAAAGTCTGAATCATATCACCCCTGCTCCTCCTTTCCTCCAGGGAGTACATATTTAGATTGTTCAATCTCTCCTCGTATGTCATCCGATGAAGACCCTCCACCTTCCTGGTCGCCCTTCTCTGTACCGCTTCCATCTTGTCCTTGTCTCTTTGTAGATACGGTCTCCAGAACTGAACACAGTACTCACCAAGGACCTGTACAAGGGGATAATCACTTCCCTTTTCTTACTTGATATTCCTCTCTCTACGCAGCCCAGCATTCTTCTGGCTTTTGCTATCGCCTTGTCGCATTGTTTCGCAGACTTCATATCATTAGACACTATTACCCCAAGGTCTCTCTCCTGCTCCGTGCACATCAGCCCTTCTCCCCCCATCGAATACAGTTCATTTGGATTTCCACTCCCCATATGCATGACTCTGCACTTCTTGGCATTGAATCTCAGCTGCCATACCTTCGACCACTCTTCCAGCTTCCTTAAATCCCGTCTCATTCTCACCACTCCTTCCGGCGTGTCCACTCTGTTGCAGATCTTAGTGTCATCCGCAAAAAGACAAACCTTACCTTCTATCCCGTTCGCAATGTCGCTCACAAATATATTGAACAGGACCGGTCCCAACACCGATCCTTGTGATACACCACTTAAAACCTCCCTCTCTTCAGAGAGAGCTCCATTTACCATCACACATTGTCTTCTGTCCGTCAACCGGTTTGCAATCCAGGTTACCACCTCGGCACTCACTCCTAAGCTTCTCATTTTATTCACCAGTCTCCTGTGCGGGACCGTATCAAAAGCTTTGCTGAAATCCAAGTAGATGACATTGAGAGCTCTTCCTTGATCCAATTCCTTGGTTACCCAGTCAAAAAAGTCAATCAGATTTGTCTGACAGGATCTTTCCCTGGTGAATCCATGCTGCCTCTGGTCCAGCAATATGCCTCGTATTGTAGAAGTGTGAACTTCATAAACTTCCTCTCATAGTCTTCTTTGCAAAATAATAATTCTGTACTGCTCCTTGGGCAAGCAGTATTTACAGCATTTTGATAGCCACTGAAGAGGTTTCTTCTCCAGACGTTGTACTGAAGGAAGCCTTGTTTGTGTGTTTGTTACAACCTTGGATCAGAGTTGCAATGAACCCTGATCCAGGATGATCCTTTTTTTTTTTTTAAATAAGTTTTATCAAATGAGAATCAACACAACAAAACATGAATTATCCGAGATAAATACAACTGTGACGTCCATAAGTCCATCCAAGAACATAGCAATGATACAGTATTGCAACTCACCAATTTTATTTTTACTGCCCCCCCCCCCAACAAAACACAATCATCCCTTCAATCATCCCATTCATACATCAAACAACCCCTCAACTTTCCTATGCCCCTCTCAGCAGTTACTGTCAGGTGTAGAAGAAGCATAATCTGAGATTTTCATAATGATATCCATTAATCCACTTTTAATCCAGCTTCCCACAGCCCAAAGTAACCCCGCAGCTGCCACAATAATTTTTTGCCAATCATTTTCTTATGTCTTAACTTTTCAAAATGGCATTTCAGCGCCATTTTCCATGCAGCAAAGGAGGAAGTTCATCATTATGCCAACAAGTCGAAACTTCTTTCTTTGCCATAGAGAGCGGTGGAAAAGAATTTTTAGCCTCCACTAGGCAATCTGATTTCTTTGTCGAATAAATATAGATTATAATAATTTACCATTCCATAGCACTTCACCCCCTAAATATTTTTTTAGCAAAGGTCTGTAACTTTTGGCATGCAGTGAACATGTGGCATAAGTCCTTTGTTAAATGATTACATTATCTGACTCCCATAAAAGCATCTGAACGCCTTTAGCCTTAGTAATAAATATATACAGTGCAATGTTTTAAATTGTATCTCCCTTATGTTAGCAGATAATAACAAGTACTGGTAAACTTCTGAAAAAAACCAATATGAGATCCTCTTCCTCAAGTTTATATCCTAAATCAACTCCCCACTGCTCTGCCAATTTACCCAAGTGAGGAGAATCAACACGTTTTATTAAGAGTTTGAATCCAAATGCCAACTTTGTTAAATTTAGGTGTAGCTTCTTAGAAAGTCTTATCTTCATCAGAGGAAACCATGTTATCCACTGTACTCCCCCCCCCCCCCGACTTTTAAAATGCTGTGCCTAATTTGTAAGTAAGCGAAAAAATGGTTGGCAGGTAATTCCCACTGCTCTTGCATTTACTGAAAAGAATCGAAGCAATTAGCCCTCCAGGTCTACTAATTGTCCAAGGCAGTACAATCCTTTGCGTTCCCATGATTGAAAAATGGACTTTTCCAGCCCCATGGGAAAATCTATATTACCAGTGAAAAACAGAAAAGGAGAACAAGCCCATGATCTAGGACTTCTTTCTGGCCACCATTTCCTTGCCTTAGTGAAAATGGAAACCCAGGGCATCTCATGTTGTAAAGCCCTAATAGATGTACTAGAATAATGGAAGAGGTTCACAATTTTATATGGCCACACAGCTTCTGCTAGAAGTCATTCCCCATCATACTTATTAAGTTGAGAGTCCCAGTCTTGAATATAGTGCATCAAAGCTGCCACATTATAAACGCTTCGGTCCAGAATAGCCAGAACTCCTTGCTTTTTTTATCACATATTAAGGTTTTTAATTTAATTCTAACAGGTTTGCTGCACCACGAAAAAAAGATGATATCATTGAGCAATACATTAGTATCTCTATACTTGCAACACAAAATGGCATTACCTGAAAAGAGTTAAATAACCTAAGCAGAATAACCATACTGATCACTGCACAATGTACCATAATAGATAGAGGAAACAATTTCCAATTAATGAGAGATGCTTTAGCTTTTTGCAGCGCAGTTACTACATTACGATGATACACATCTGAATCAGAATGAGAGAGTCATATTCCCAAATATTTCATGGTCTCATTACTCCATTTCAATTGAAACTTTCCCCTTTACTTAGCATCACCTCCAAAAGAAAAGCCACTGATTTGTCATAGTTCATCTTTAGTTTTGAAAACGTTCCATATATGTTAATGCAATCAAGAATATCAAAAAGACTATTCATGGGATTTCCTAGGAAGTCCCATGAATATCATTGGCAAACATGCTCAACTTCATCTGCTTCTTTTTAAACTGGATACCTTTAAAGTTGGTCATGCTATGCAACTTGATGGTAAGTGGTTCAATTACAAGGAATTATAACACTGGTGACAAAGGATATCCCTGCCTTGTTCCCCTCTCAAGACAAACAGAATGAGAGACTTCTCCAGTAACCAATATTTGAGTTGAGGGCTGTTCATATAGAACTTGAACTCATTTTATAAATTGCTCCCCAAAACTGAAATGTCACAATACCCACCACATAAAAAGCTACTCAACCCTGTCAAATGTTTTTCTGCTTCAAGACTGACCAAGAGGCCATCCCTGTCCAAGCTTTTACTGGAAGAAAGCAATGTAAATGTTTTCAGCATATTAGTAGAAGAGAACTTGCCTATTATAAACCTGGTTTGATCCTCAGAAACCAGGGATTGAATGACTTGGTTTACCCTCTGGGCAAGTACTACTGTCTTGATGTCTTGATTTAATAAAAATATGGTTCTATGCTATTCAGGATGTTCTGGATCTTAACCAGGCTTTGGGATCAATACCACCATTGCCAAATTATGTTCCACTTCCAGCTGTTCCCTTTCCTGGGCTTCAGCAAACATTGCCTTCAATGATGGTGTAATGTTTTCTCCCAGAATTTTGTAAAACTCTGGCCCAAAACCATCTGGACCTTGTGATTTACCAAATTTTGATCTTTTAATTACCCCCTGAATCTCTAGTTCCTGGATGGGTACTTCTAAACTCAGACTTTCTTCTAGCAAGAACCATGGGAACTCTCCTGATTTTCCAAGGATATGTCCCCCCTTTGTGTACAATTCTTTGAAGAAGCTTTCAAACACTTCTAAAATTTTTTGGGTGCCCCTGTGCTCCCTGTTCTGGTAGAATAAGTGGGATGCAAAGGACTTGGGTCGAGAAGTTCTTATCAAGTTGGCTATTAATTTACCAGACTTGTTTCCCCACTGAAACAACTTTTATTGATAATACAGTAAGTTTTGCTTTACCTTAGACGGTAACGTTTAAACAGGCTCTCAGGCGCACATGTGCGCATGTTTGCCAGCTTGCACCCAGGCACGCGGCCATATGCGCATGTAATAAAACAGGCTGAACGCGCACCTTGTGTTGCCTCAGGAACTCCCACGATCCACAATTTATTGCGGTGGCTTCAGTCCTTGAGATCGAGATTTTCCTCAAGATGTTTAATTTTCTTCAAAAGCGCAGATGATTCCATATGCAGGATTTCGAGGCGATTGTCATACTCAGGTTACTACTAATCCTGTTATCGCCGAATTATAAGCTTGAACTTTGTCTTTTAGTTTGTCAACTGATTGGATTTTCTGATCAGCATGCATGAGTTCTTTTAATGCAGCGTCAGTCAGGCCTTCCACCGGGCTAGTACCTGGCACTATTTTTTTTTCTTCCACACCGCCGGTTTTATCAATGCCTAATCTCCACAATTGTCCCGACCTACTCTATTATAATTATTTCTGAGAAAGCAGCTTTTTAGCAGGATTGATGGGGAAAATAAATGCAGATTCTAAGGGAGTGAGGCCTCAGTGTGACGTTATCACCATAACTCCAGGGTGATTTTATTTATCACTCGACAGACTCTATGAAGCTTTTCCTCAAGCAAAACAGAAATGCTTTATTTTTATATCGTTTCTGGTACATTTGAACTACTCACTCAAAGGTGTGTTTTCAAACAGGAATGTAAATAGTCTGATCTATTACAGCAATAAGTTTGTGTATTTCTCATCCTTTGCACTTTTGCAAAAAAGAAAAAAATTGGCATCTGGATAACTCTGGGCAGAGATGCTTAACTGAGGGGAAAGTTGAATGACTGAACTGTTGATTGAGCATTCAGCCTGTCTGTTGCCATAGAAACCATATGCTTTGTTCTCTGGGGAAAATCAGAGCTGCCTGGGTTAGACTTTGTGGATAGAATGCAATGATGTCAAATGAAAGGGAATAAAGAAGATGTGGATGGCAAAACACAAGCACATTAAGACACAAATAAAGGTAAACACTTGCAACATGTTATTAAAGTTTCAGTACTATTGGCTGAGGGTTAATTCGGTTTAACATTTTTAGTGATATTCAGGTCATTTTCATGGGTGAAAATAAAAAGATGACAATCGTTTTGTTAAATCCATTTTTTCTAGGGATAAATTTTCAGTGATTGAGGGGGCCATAGAGGATAACTTTCCAAACAGCTTGCCTGCTCCCATTTATCTGTGTATATGGGTGGACGCAAGCTTGCTACTTTATTTTATAACCAGCGTGAAAGGTTATAAAATATGAACACACAAATGCTTGTGTAATTCTAAACCACAAGTTGCGCAAGTTCAAACTTATCTAAACAAATGCCGATTTATCCGGCTACGTAGTGGCACATAGCTAGATAAGCCCGAAAAGCGCTACTTAGATGGACAAGTAGCACTTCTCAGACTTATCCGGCTATGTAGGCTTGCTGCTACTTGGCCAGATAAAACAGAATATAGATGGATAAATGCCACTACTTATCCGAATAATTTCTAATTTGCCTGTCTAAGTAGCAGGAAAGGCGCTACTTAGCCAAATATATTGGAAATTAGACATCTAAGTGTGCACAATTCGTATACCCGTGTATTTGTACTTTCAATTTTACAAGTATACATGCGTAGATTTTTATTGTGTTTATTTGATGATTTTACCCCCTGCAAGTTGGCTTTTACATGCAGATTTCCCATACTGGGTCAGACCAAAGGTCCATTAAGCTCAGTATCCCATTTCTAACAGTGACCAATCCAGGTCACAAGTACCTGGCAGAATCCCAAAAGATAGATAGATTCCATTCTGCTTATCCAAGGGATAAACATTGGATTTTCCTAAGTCCATTTTAGTAATGGTTATGGACTTTTTTTTCCAGCAATTTGTCCAAACCTTTTTTAAACCCAACTATACTAACAGCTTTCACCACATCCACTGGCAATGAATTATAGAGTTTATTTACGCATTGAGTGAAAAAATGTCTTAAATGTATTGCCCAGTAACTTTATAGTATGTTCCCTAGTCTTTGTAAACAACCAGGGGTGGCCCAGGTGCGGGACGGGGGTAGGGTTAGAGGCAATAAGAGGGCAATTTCAGCATGCTTGCCTGACACCAGGTGATGAATAAGTCAATGTTAGAAGGGATATAAGGTCCACCCTCTCTGCCAGAGTCCTCTTAATTGCTAACTACAGCTGCCCGAGTTTGATAGCATTACAAAGACTGAAAATGTTGTTAAACCAACTGTTGTTTCCATTGTGGATGGAGGTCTGGATGAAAATCCAAGGTATCAAAAAGTCATTGATGTATCAGTTTACCACTTTTTGAAACATAACTTGGACACTATTTATATTACAACAAATGTACCAGGTCGCAGTGCATTTAATAGGGTGGAGCGACAAATGGCACAGCTACCAAAGGAGCTGGTTGGTGTAATATTACACCAGCCAGCTCTTGGGAATCCAGATGAGTTTGGAACTCATCTGGATTCCCAAGGTCACACAATCCAGATGAGTTTGGAACTCATCTGGATTCCCAAGGTCACACAATTGACAATGACTTGGAGAAATTAAACTTTGGGCATTCAGATATAGTGCTTGCAGAAATATGGTCAGATGTAATTTTTGATGGATACCCAACTGTGTCAGAGTATATTCAACCTGACATGTCAGAACTGGAATGCAATGGTTTGCTAGGCAAATCCTCTGGTTGGTTTGCCGAACATGTCCGTACAAGCCAGTATTTTTTGCAAATTGTCAAGTGTACAGATAATTGCTGCTCAAGATTCAGAAGTGATCTGCTGAAAGTTGTTCCAGAGCGATTTTTCCATCCGCTTATTCCAGTCATTCAAACTATCCAGGGCCTGCAAGCACAGACTGTTGGTGAAGATGAGCCAAACTTTCTGAATCTATTTGTCACTAATTTGCTTAAGGATAAACTTGTTCTTCCAGTAGAGTTTGAGAAATACTCACAGCTTCCGTATGATGCTTTTTGTCCTTCCATCCGTGATTCACTTGGAAGTCAAATATGCAAGACCTGTGGTTTATATTCTGCCTCTGTTGTGATGGCAAAGAAACATCAATCTGTGCACAAAGCAGCCTGTGATTTGTTCTTACTGAGAAAGATGAGACCCGTCAGAATTACTCAATAATTGCATGTCAGGAAAATGAAGACGTAGAATGGTTAAATGAAGAAGACGTTGACACAACCTGCTTGGAGGTGCCAAGGACTGCAAGTGAAGAAAAGGCAGCTCTTCCTGTTATTTCACTTACACGACACTTAAATTGCCCATGGGAAGAGAACTGATTTATGATTTCATATGTCAAATGCGAGTATGATGACACAGAGAGTTTCTGATATATCTTAAATGTGGTACATAAATAAAAAATAATTGCTGTCATTATCAAAAATGTTCCAAGTATGTGTGTGTGTGTGTGGGGGGGAGCATAGATTTGTGACATACTTATTTTAGGGGGGGGGGCAAGAAATTCGTGACACTTTGTGACAGGAGGCAGGGGGGAGTCAAAAATTCACGAAAAAACATGGCATCCTTTATGGACAGCCCCTAACCACGTAAATACCCCTATTAGTCTTGCTGCTCAAAAATACCCCTTGCAAGTTAAGGAGCGCCAGACCATCCCACTCCTTGGGTCTTCACAAAATATGCAGTCTAATCCTGACAGGCTTACCATCCCAAATAAAGTCCACTAGGCAAGCTGCTGACTGAGGCAATAAAGCTGCTCAGCAGAAAAAGAGAGCACATATTTGGAATAAATAGAATAGGTGAGGAAGTATATTCATCTTCACATTAATCCTTCTTCCCCACGATATGTAATATCCCTTCCAATCCCATAAATCTTGTCTGATCTTAGTGAATACAGGGGCATAATTAACCCTTTACAAGTTTCCCAAATTACCAGGATCACAAATACCCAGATATTTAATATAAGACAATGCCTTTTTGAAGGGAGCAAAACACCTCAGAATGTCCTCCTGCCTACAGGATCCTATGGGGAAAACTTAAGACTTATGATAGTCCACTCTAAAGCCCACCACCTCCCCAAATGCTGCCAGTTTGGCAAGCAGTCCCAAGCCAGACTTCCCAGAATCAGCCAAAAATAACAGCACATTGGCATATAAAGAGATAAGATGCTGTTTACCTCCCCCACTGAAACCCTGTATCTCTGGATTAGCATGCAGCTTCACAGCAAGAGGTCTATCACTAGATGAAAAAGTAATGGAGACAGAGGGCAACCCTGCCTAGTGCCTAGTACCCTTCTTGTTAGAGAAAAACCCTGACAGATGTCCATTTGTGAGGAACTTGGCTATAGGGTGGTTATACAGTGCTCAGATCCACCCACAAAACTGTTTTGGTAACCCATATTTCTCAAGGATAGCAAACAAAAATGACCACCGAAACCTATGAAAGGCCTTTTCTGCATCCAGGCTAATCACCAACTCTGGGATTTTATCCCTTCTAGCCAAGACCATTATATTAAACAGCCCCCTAGTATTGTTCACTGAGGTATGACCTTTGATGACGCCTGTTTGGTCCACCCCAATTAATGACCTCATACACCATTCAGGCCTGATTTGCAAAACTTTGGTCAGTATCTTCACATCGGTGTTCAACAGGGATATAGCTCTATACATTTCTGGCTCAAGACTATCCCGACTGGGTTTGTACAACAACACTATAATGGCATCTGTTAAACTACCAGTCTGACCAGGGTGAGACTGTAAATATTCAAAAACGTATTTTAACGGACCTAACCAGTTCTGACAGAAAGCTTTGTAAAAGTCTACTGGAGCCATATGGCCCTGGACTTCTCTTGTCTGGGAGAGGCAGAATTGCCTCCTGCAACTCCAAAGTGGATATGGGTGCTGCTAATTTATCCCTCTGCAACTGAGACAGAGCGGGCAGACCCAAACCCTCCAGGTAACTTGAGATCATCTTATCCGAAGATAATCTATCCGCAGAGTAGAGATGTGAGAAAAATTTCTCGAACCTATCATTGATAGTCTTATTAGAGTGAACAGTGGTCCCATCAGACTGATGAATACCAGAAATTAGAATCCTCTGATTCCTACGCCTCAGTAACTGTGCCAACATAGCCCCTGCTTTATTCCTATGCTCATAAACTCATTGTCTGTAGTAAAGTATTGCTCTCTCTGCATCTTCTAATTGTAATTCCTTGAGGTCAGCCCTACTTTTCTCCAGTACCTGGCAAATCCAGTAGGGCCCCGTCCATTTATGTTCTATTTCCAACTGACCTATCTTTTCTTGAGAGACTGTTTGTATCCAACTCTTTCTTGTCATATGAGGCAAAGCTAATAATCCATTCCCTTAACACAGTTTTCCATAACACTAGAATCATGAATTTTTAAAAAAACTCCTTTACAGCCTCCCTTTTTGCACAAAAAGGTTTAAGGCTCAGTAGTGAAGTGTTTAACCTCCAAGTTTTACTCACAGACAGGGACACAGACAACTGCAACGACAGCCAAACCAGGCTATGATCCGAAATAACGCTGGCTAAGATGTCTACCAATCCCGCCTTGACTGAGACCTGTTGAGAACATTAAAAAAAAAAAAATGGATATGACTATAGGAATGAAAACGAGGTAAAAAACAGGGAAAATCTCTTCCAGTTGGATTTTGCTCTCTCCAAATATCTATTAAATCCAGGTGTGTCATCATATTCTTCAGTGATTCGATTAACTCACCAGACAGTCCACCCAAGGTTCTATCCAATCTGGGATCCAGGAAACCGTTATAGTCCCTCTTTTGGCAAGGGGATAGCAAAAGGCCTCAACTATTCCCAGTAATTGCACATGAACTATTTTTGACCAATATAAGGCCCATACACATTGGCCAGGACAAAGTATTCTCCGTCCACCGAAATTACAACAAAAGGTATCTCCTATCCGGGTCCTTTTATACCTTATGCACCCCCAAAGGCAGAGATTTGTGGATAAGGATACATAACCCTCTGCTTTTAGAGTTAAGGAAGGCATATTCAACATGCCCCACCCAATCCCTTGCCATCTTAGCATGTTCCACATCCGACAAGTGGGTTTCCTGGAGAAAAACCACTTGCACCCTTTTTTTTTTTTTTTTTTTAAGGATCACCCAGGACCCAACGTCTTTTGATTAGGTACCCAATACCATGCACATTAAAGGAGATAAGATTGAGGGAGACATTAACTATAATCTCTAAACAGTTGCTTAATAAGGCTCCACTTCTCAGGGATAAATTGTAGCCATTCGGCTTTTTAATTTGAAAGGTTCCCGCTATAAACACAACTAGCCCAACAAACACCCTTCCCCCCCCACCCCGTTACAACCCATCTACTCCCAACCCCGAAAATGACCCCATCCAGGCACTCACATCAGAGACAATCCCAGGATAACCAACCCCTTCTACTAAACCCAAATTTCACCCCCGCAAGAGAAAACCAGAACAGGTGTGGGATACGCCGAGGCCTGCTCTTTTCTCCCAAATTCAACTAATTGCTCAGGGGGACCCCTCCCCCATTAGATTCTACTGTCCCATTCCTCCAGACAATGAGAAAATCCAATGTAGTCCACTCAAGTTTCATGTCATTCATCCAGTCCCAGATGGAATCCACGACCTTCCCTCAGGCTGGGCAGAAGAAAGTGAAAACCGCCAGCTGTTTACATCCACTCTCCCTTTCTCATCTGCTAATTGTACTGATCGCTCATACTGGCTAGAGGGCCCAAGGAATGGGTTTATCTGGAAAGCTGTGAGCAGGAAAAAAAAACTGAACTCCAATCCAACACCCCTCTTATAACCTCACAAAACAAAAGCCATTGAACACCACCCCTTCCCTCCACCCAGCCCCTCACAAAATTTGTAGTTCAACATTAAATGATATGAGTGGCTGCCATAACTCCATGCCATGAAAGACACGATAATCGTTAGACCTGTAAACTCTGATCTAGCATTAAACACATAGTGGCCCACCAAACAACAAGATAAAAGGATATCAGGCATCAAACAGATTCAAGAGGCAGCCTCTGGTATATCTACAGCAGCCCTTTGGATCTTCAGTAGGAGTGTCTGCACTGCCTGCACAGAGTCACAGACTATCGTCTTGCTGTCATGGATTATACCAAGACGGGCCAGATACAGCATCGCATACTTCAGACCTCGGTTCCTCAATTCGTGTTTGACCTCCGCAAATTCCACACAGTGCTACTGCACCTTTGCTGAATAATCGTGGAAGATAAAAATGCACTGGCCCATGCATCTCAGCGCCTTCTGTTTTCTGCTAGTGTCCATTTGCCAACACTTATCCCTAAAAGCATGCACCCGCAAGATCACCGCATGTGGCCTTTCATTTGCTTTTGGCACAGCAGCTAAGACTGTATGATGGGCCTAATCCAGTTTAACTCTGCCATCTTTGAACGAGACATTAAACAACGCCGGCAGTCACGTGGCAAAAAAAAAAAAAGGCACCGCAACTGAGCCTTCAGCCCATTCCAGCATGCCTATAATTCTCAAGTTATTACACCGATTCCGGTTTTCAAGATCATCTTGCTTCTCGGCAGGTTTTTTTGTGCACTCTTTCCAAGGTCTCCAGATGCTGCCTGGTGGCAGTGAGTGACATTTTGAGTTCTTCCACATGCTCATATTGTCTAATCATGCTGTCATTTCCACGACTGTGGAGCCCACCTGTGAGATCCGATCTATGACTGACTCCAGCTTAAGCATCAAGGCTGGAATGAATTGTATTACCCAACTGGCTGATGGCGGCTTAGCCTTTTACCTCCTCAGCAATATCTGCCGGGAGTGACGCCTCCGCCATATTGCCTCCATCAGATGCCGGCTCATTGCTGCAGGCCGCTTTCTCTGCAGTGGATTTTCTACAGGTACTCTTTGCCCTTCCGTTTGCTCTCCTCTCAGCATCAGGATGGACCTTTTAGCTATCTTATCTGCCCTAGCAGCCATGAGCTGCTTACAGAATTAAGGAGGTAAAGCTGACAAAAGTATCTCAGGGCCAGAGTGGGAGAGACCTGCGGCTGCTTAGTGCCGCTGCATCACGTGATCCCTATTTTTACCTATTTTTTTAAATAGGATATGAATATATTTTCCCCTAAGTTGACATAGTACAATGGAAAACCACAGAAACAGTTGTTTCATTGTAATGAACAAAATAATTTAGGCTCCTTGTAAAACTCTCAAATATTATTTTGGCTTTCTTTTAATTTAGAAAGGGAACTTTTTCAAAATACCAATTGCCCTGGGGATGTAGCTTTTGCATCTGATGAACAATTGTGGCTTGAAAAGGCTCCAGCAGATATGCTTAAAATAAAACAAAATGAAAACAAAGTTAAAAAAAAATACAAGTGTGTTTGAGATGGCCTACGACATCAGGAGTTTAATATTTCCTGTATGCCTGTGAGTACACACAATTAGAAGTCCAATATGTATGCAGAATAGGGCCGTATGAAATTCTTATAGGATCAGAACTAAAAGAACTGAATTTGTCTTCATTGCATAAACATCGTGATCTTGGAAAGCCTAAAGACAAACAGATGTTGTTATTCAGCTAACAAAGTTAGCCAGATAAACTTCTTCGGCTATCTTAGCCAGGATATTCAGCAGGGAGGCTGGGCTGCTGAATATACCTGGCTATTTTAAAGTTAGCCAGATGTGTATATTTGATTAACTGTAAGGACTATCGTAAACACCTGCTACATTAGCTGGACAATGCAGAAAATCATCATTACCTGGCTAACTTATTCAAATAACACGGCTCCACCCCTGGACTGCCCCTGATATAACCAGATACGTTTTTTGTTTTTTTTTAATCTGGGTAAAACTTATCTGGCTATGTCAGTGGGATTTTCAAATTCTGATGCTCGGCTAAGTGCCAGACTTAGCTGGACAAATGCACAGATTGTGGACCTCATAGGTTTCAGTCATTTGCATTAGTATATTTATTTATTTATTTATTATTTTTATATACCGACATTTGATCTCAATTGAGATATCACACCGGTTTATGACAGCAGGACTTGAACCCTGGTCTCCTGGTTTATAGTCCACTGCTCTAACCACTAGGCTATTCCTCCTCAGTATAGGTAGGAGAAGTTAGTAATGCTGCTTAAAGTGAAGTCTGGAAGTTCTAGTCCAGACTTACCATAAGCACTGATATCACAAAACAGCTCATTTTGGGGATTCCATCTGTTAGGTTTTAATATTAAGTGTTCCTGTCTTCAGACAACAGATTATACTTATTATATACAACTTATTATACACATATTTTGGCTAAAATAGTATGGCTGCTAGATCAGTGCATTTGAATGCACAGAAATAAAAATTAACAAATAAAACAAACAAACAAACAAAAAGAAAACAAAAAATAAGGTGATACCTTTTTATTGGACTAACTTAATACTGTACCAGATGCTCATCTTTTGCAGCTCGCAGACATAGGAGTGAGGTGCTGCGTACAGGGGAAGCTTCTAAGACTGATGTAGGAAAGGGAACCATCTTCTTGGTCTGGGGAAGCAAGCACGGTTACAAAATCCAAAATCAGACAAATGACTGGTTACTTTGTGTCTGTGAGCTGGATGCAGGGTGCTGACACTCTCGAGAGGGGAGCGAGTGGCACTTTATTAAGTTAGCCCAATAAAAAGGTATCAATTTATAATATTTTTGTTTTTGTTAAATGTTATTTCTGTGTCTATAAATAAATATATATATATATATATATATATATATATATATTCTCAGAACAGTAATACAAAATCCCACAAAATAAGCACTATGTGGCAAAGATATTAAAGCCTATTAATTAGCATACACGCTAATGATTTTGTTGGGGGGGGGGGGGGGGGGGGAAAGGATGGGGTGCTGGAGCCTCACAGTGTTGCTGTAGAGGGGAACGAGAGATGGAGTGGAAGGAACTGAGGGCAGAGCCTGTCTGTAATGTTAGGGAGTAGAAGGGATGGATCTCCCATGCTAACTAGCCTTTGCACTATGGACCATTTATGTGGGGATTTTAGAGATGCAAGCATACCCATAGTAATGGACATGTACTATCTTTAGTATGCAAGCCCCACATGGAGGTTCGTGTGGGACTTGCTTATTGAGAGCTCTATGAATCCTTTGTTCTCCCGCCCTAACCCCTCCTCTAGCAACGCCCGCTTTCAGAGTGGGTAAAACTTATATACATGGGGGGTAATAATCGAAGCCCGTTTTTACATGAGTAAACCCAAATTTAGCCAGATAAAAAATGTTTGCTTATTGCCCCTAAATGCATTAGAACACAAAAACCTCAAAAAAAAAAAAAAAAAGCAGAGTTTTATTGTACTATTTCTCAGGCAACCAATTTTATGGAAAGCCTATTAAAAGAAATTCCAGTTGCTTCATTGGGGCACCATTTTATTTTATTTTTTGTTTATATGTGATATGCGGTCACAAAGAAGGCTACAAGGTACTTTTATAGATTAAGGGGATTCAAGTTGGAAGCCCAAAGCAGGAATTATTACACAAACCACCCCAGCAAGGAGAGTAGGTGATGTGAAAAATCACTTTTTAAAGGTTAATGGAAACATCGAGCTCATGCACTGAAGATCAAGACCTAAAATAATACCGTGAAATGGGGATTAGCAAGGTTTATTTAAGGATGCACATTTCACTACTTTCAGCTCAGTGATCAGATAATACCTGCAATTTGCTCAACATTAAAGCTTGTAACTGCATTTTTTAAAGAAATACTTGGAATTATGAAGTGCCCCATAAGAGGATCCTTGTTATCAGAGGTTGGATACACATAAAAATAGAGGAATTGACTTTATTTTATTATGTACACCTTAGTCTATCATTCACAACTTGTGGTCTTATGTAAAAAAAAAAAAAAAAAAGGGGAAGCAAATATATCCCCTAAAAAAAACCAAATACTTAGAACAACTGCGATCACACTTTGCATTCTCGTGTTGGTCTCACATTCAGAAAATGAGATCTTAACGGTGCTATGAACTCTTCTTTATTTTATGACTGTCATCTTTGAATGTTAATTGATGAACATAAATAAAGTTTTGTTAGTCTTACTAACTGGTCACCTTTGCTTTATTGTTTTACCAGGCAAATTTTAAAATGAACCCGCATGTGCCATACACACATGGCGCGCGAACAAAGGTGTGCTGGAATTTGAAAAAGTGTGCACGTATGTTTTAAAATACACCAACCACACATAAGTATTCTCTCAATTTTAATAGACTACTCGAGCATAGGTAGCGTGTGTGTCTTCCATAGGTCGGTTTTTGCATGCATATGTAGGTGGATTTTAGAACATGCTCGTATGAGGGACAACCCAGTTTTTCCAGTTAGACCACCAGTTTGCCTGGTAAATATCAAGGTCTTCCAGACTCCTCTAGTTCTTCATCCTGCATGCCCCCCCCCCCCCCAGTTGACCCAAACCCCTCACCCTGTCCTGTAAGTACTAAAACTTGAGATCTACAAATTTGCTCCATATCTGGCGCAGCAGTAAAGTAACTCAGATAATAAGCCAATGCGTGCCGCAGTCTCCAGTTGTAAAATACGGAGTTAGGCACGTAACGTTGGCCCTGCCCCAGAATGCCCGTACTCCGCCCAAGCCACGCCCCTTCATTTTTGATGGACACACCGGGATATAGATGCGTGCTTCGCAGCTTTTTAAAATACCTGTCTTTTTTCACAATTCATCTGATTTTCCTCGAGGAATGAGGCCTATTAACAAGGTTACTCAGTCAGCATAAGCAAACAAAAAGGATGCCTAACAAAAGAAAATATGGGCTGGAGTCAGGGAGTGGAGCAAGGGGAGGCTTCCCCAGTTGAAAGGGATGAAAGCAGGTTTCAAGCCACCCTCTGTTTCTTTTCTTAGGAAGGGGTTCCTGGAAATCGACCGCAGTCCCCCATTGATGAGAAGAGCTAGCAGCAAATGAACATCCTTCAAGGGATAACTTTATTCATCAGGTCAGTGAAAAAGTTTGTCCTCCATAAATAAAGCTGTGGTTGTTTGGATTTCAAAATTAAAGGGGGCGTGTCATTTTAAGAAAGTTGTTTGGGTTCATGGAAATTAAGAAAGCGAGAGATCAATATTCAGTAAACCTGCCAGCAGCAGAGTTACCCCGATAGCTAAATTTATCCAGGTAAAGTTGTTCGGGTTATATAGCCCTTGTCTGGTCTAATAAATATTGGTGTTGAACCCAAAAAACCCCCAACCCAATAGCACCCGGCAGTCGCCGGGACCTTTCTCCTTCCACCCTCCCCAAGCCTGGAAGAAAAGATTTCTTCTGCAAAAAAAAGCCTCCTCCTCCTCAACACCTTGATATTCAGTAATGTAGTAGGCGAGCAGTCACCCTCACTCCCCCCCCCCCACTTCCATCCCAACCCCAAAAAGTATAAGCAGCATAAGGCAGCGGGAGAAGCAGAGGTTTCAGCTTTTCCCCCACTGGCTTCAGAGTTAAATACCAGTTTAGCGTACTGGCATATTAATATTCATTTATTCCCTTCTGCTGCCAGTCAAGGGATCAATAGAAAAGCCAGTGACGTGAATGAATGAATGAATGTCGAAAATGCTGGCGCAGCTTTCTGCTTCCGGCCTTTAATACAGAAGCCAATGGAGAAAGATGAAACCTCTCCTTCAGCCACCGGCTTACACTGATACGTTTGGGGGGATGGGGTGGGAGAGGGTTGGAGTTGAATTGGGAGGAGGGAGGCACACGGCTCTTCCAGTACATTATTGGATATTGAGGGATCGTGAGAGAAGGAGACTGCTCGCCTACTACATTATTGAATATCAAGGTATGAGAGGGAGAGGATGAGCTGCAGCTGTTCAGTCGCTTGTGATTTTTTTTTTTTTTTACGGGGGAGGGAGGCAGTTCTATGGCTAAGTTTAGGACAGATTTAGCTAGAGAATTTTACCTGGCATTCAGTGCTAGCTGGGTAAATGTAAAGCACGCCTGCAACATCACCATTTAGCTCCTTTTTTATCTGGAAAATGGTCTCATTCATTAAGCAAGAACATAATGTCTCCGGTTGTAAGAACTCACGACCATGTCTCTGGCGATCCTGCATTTTGCCTATGAAGCTAAGTTAATTTTCTCGCAATAATTAAAATATAGGTCACGTATGGACTATGCACTATTGCACTTTAGCAACAAAATATTTTTGAAAAAATACAATAAGACCTATGATTATATTTTCGGTATACCTTTTGCTAAATAGCAATGAATATGTATGCCTTGATATGAGGTCTGCTTACAACTAGCACACTGTGTACTTACACGATGAATTACTTGGACTGTTTGGGATCATAGCTTTTGATACATTTGCTCATTCATTAAGCTACATTAGGCCATTTAATGTGCGAAAAACCCATTTTGTTTGCACGTTTGATCACCTAGCACAGGAATATAGTTGTAGCTAATTTCCTGTGGGTGTCTCTGGTCATTAATTAATGACTTCCCCCATGAGTTGGCCCCTGCTGCCCATGCAGGCGGCCTGCAGTTGAGGAAAGGTTAAAAAAAAAAAAGCATTTTTAATGGAAGGTAGAAGCCCTGTCTTCAATCCCCAACCCTGCCCCCTTTACAGAAAAATCCCGCCCCTGGAGGCCAGGAGCCAGGACCCCTCCCTCTTTCTACTCTAGCCTATTCCCCAGACCCCTGCCCTTTTATAGAAAATGCAAGGCCTTGGTGGTCTAATGTACTGTCAACCCCCTCACTTCCTGGACCTCCCCCTTGAAAAAGGACATAGGAGTGACCCCCCCCCCCCCACACCAGGATGCTGGCCCAGTGGCAGCTATTTTTCAAAATGGCATCACCCAGCCTTTGCCCCATCATATTATATTGATCTTCTGATTTATCAAAGACGTTTTTGATGGTTACATAGACAAAATATGACTGCATAAATGGGATACATGGTAACATACACAAGGAGTGGAATTAGCCCAAGTTGGAAATGTCTGAATATTAGCACCGTCAAAATTTCAGTCCTACCTACTACCAGTCACACATCCTGCCTAAAGATTTATAATGTAGCTGTCATTTAAAAAAACATTTTAAAAAATCTATTGACAATATGATTATACCTTGAATTCTTTTATGACATGCTTGGATCAGAAAAGGCTGGGCAATCTGACTGTAGACTCTTAAGAAACTTTCTTAGTAAATTTAATGGGGAAATAGTTTTGTAGGGCGATGCAATGGTCTAGGATGGGCTGATGTGAGCAAGGGGAGAAAATATATTTTAAAAATTGTGAGAAATCCCTTATCAGTGTGGGACCGAATGGTGATGCCCTAGGCCTGGAGATATAAACTAGTCTGACTCCAGCCTTTTAAAACACTTATCTTTATTACAGCTTCAATCATATAAAGTTTAGTAGACTGTCTTCCCTTCAGAACAGAATACTCAATTACTCACAGCTTCGGCACTGCTCAGTGTGGACAGTGTTACTCAACAGGAGCTGCCTTCCTCCTGGAGACCTGGGCTTGGTCTGACTATCCCTACCTGGATCCTAGCTCTTATTCCTCCCCTGCTGGGCCCCACCTACAGAGCTCTCTCTCACAAGGGGAATTAAAGTGGACCAGGCATCCTGAATGGTCCCACACTGGTTTAAAGGGGAAAATAGGGGCACTGCCTCACAATCAGGCTCAAAATATTTTAGGTCTAACACAGTAAAGGAAAGATACATTTTCAAGCTTTTCATTTTGAATAATTATTTGTTAAGTATCTGAAAACAACATTTACTAAGCTTAATTCTCCTAAAGTAAGGAGTGACGGGAAATGCAATGGTGTTCTAGGATGTATGTAAAGTCATTTCTCCATGTTGGTATGCTAATGGAATCCCATAGCTTCTTGATCATAGTGCTTCTATCCTTTCTTTCATATTTCTTTTGTCTTGATGTCAGTTTTACTATTTTATCTTCCGAATTGTGAAGGTAGTAGAGGCCAGCACTGTCATAGAATCTGAACATGTTTGAGACTGATGCAGAGGGAAGGGATAAAAATAGCGTTGAGAGGGGAAGCTGCTGTTGGTTTAAGTATGGGAATTTATTTAATTAATTATTTAAATGTATTTATAACCTGCATTCTCCACAGTTCAGGGTGGGTTACAAATGAACATACAAAAATACCCCAAAATCAACATGATTACGGTGGGCTCTGGTAGAGTAAGACTGGTGATGCGGCAACACACTCTCTCAAGTGACACAAGTACAAAATGCCTTATCTGTATCACATAAGTATAAAGCTCTGGTGAAAGAGATTGACGTGGTATCTGAAAAGAAAGAAGAAATCCAATGCATACATGCAATAACCAAAGAAGAAAGCTCATTGTGCTGGGTGACTGTCATTAGAGACACTAATTTGGGAACTCTTCTAGAGGGAAATACTACAGTTAAATGCCTCCCAGGATCATCGGCTGGCAGAAATGCCTTTCAGTTAGTCAAAGTGATCCAAGAAGAAAGCAAACACTCTAAAGCTGATATTATCATCAATCTGGGAACCAACAACCTTGCTAGTAACAGCATCCAAGTGGAACAGAGAGATTTCCAATCTCTAGAGAAGCAGATTAGTCAGATGGCGACAACCATAACCTTTTCAGAAGTGTTACCTGTTCAGGGAAAGGGGAAGGAGAGACTAAGCCATATTGATAACTTCAATGGATGGCTCAAATCCTGGTGTAAGGAACAAAGTTTTGGATTTATTGGGGGCTGGGGCTGTGTATGGAACAACAAAAAGCTATATGTCAAAGATGGCTTACATCTCTCTGTGGCAGGAAAAATGATCCTAAGAGATAAATTCAAAACCTATGTCATAAGGCATTTAAACTAGAAGCCGGGGGTGGCATAAAAAATTAGAATGTCACCCCCCAAATACAAATCCAAATCCAATGGAAAAGGGTGAAGTGGATAACAAAACTCAATGAAATAAGTCACAAAAGGAATCCAAGAAAAGCTGGAAAGCTATGAGCACAAATGCTCATAGTTTTGGCAATAAAATCCCAGATTTGCAAGCCCTAATGGTGGAGGTGGACTTGGATGTTATTGCTGTCACTGAGACGTGATTCAAGGAATCTCTCTCATGATTGGGATACGGCAATACCGGGCTATAACTTATTAAGGAAGGACAGAGAGGACAGGAAAGGGGGAAGATTGGCTCTTTATGTCAGAAGCAATATCCAAGCATCTGAGCTGCAAGGAAGATGGGGCAAAGAAGAAGCACTATGGGCCAACCTAAAAAAAGATGATGGGGCATTCATTTTTATTGGAGTGGTTTACAGACCTCCAAATCAAATTGAAGAGCTTGACAAAGATCTGGTTGAAGACATCCAACAGATGGGGAAGAAGGGAGAAGTGATGATTGTTGGAGATTTTAATCTGTCAGATGTAGACTGGAGAATCCCTTCTGCATAATCTAACAGTAGTAGAGAGATAGTGGATGCCCTGCAAGGTGCTCTGTTCAAACAAATGGTAATGGAACCCACAAGGGAGGGAGCTATACTCGATTTTGTTCTCACTAATGGAGATAATGTCTCTAATGTCCAGGTAGGTGCCCACCTCAGCACCAGTGATCATCATACGGTATAGTTTCATATCACAAATAGGATACGGAGAAGTAACATGAAGACCCAAGTTTTGCAGTTCAAAAACACGGACTTTAGTGAAATGGGGAAGTACCTGGAGGAAGAACTAGAAGGCTGGGAGAACAAGAGAGATGTGGAACAGTGGACCAAACTAAAAAGAGCAATTACCAAAGCAGCTAATCTATGTGTTAGAAAAGTAAAGAAAAGCAAGAGAAAAATAAAACCTATCTGGTTCTCAAAGGAGGTGGCAGACAAAATGAAAGATAAAAGAACAGCATTCAAGAAATATAAAGAATCCCAAAGAGAAGAGCACAAGGAAGAATATCTGGTGGAACTGAGGGAGACGAAGAAAGCAATCAAGAAAGCAAAAAGTCAGGTGGAAGAAAGGATTGCCAAAGAGGTAAAGTGAGGTGACAAAACATTTTTCAGATACATCAGTGAAAGGAGAAAAGTCCAAAGTGGTATACTGAAATTGAAAGGTGAAAAGGATCAATGGGTGGAGACAGATGAAGAAATGGCAGAAATATTAAACGAATACTTCAGTTCGGTATTCACTAAAGAAGACCCAGGAGAAGGACCGATGCTAGTTAACAAGAAATTGGAGGGGAGTGGAATGGATGAAACTCCATTTATGGAAGAGAATATATGGGAAGAGCTAGGAAAACTGAAGGTGGACAAAGCCATGGGGCCTGATGAAGTTCATCCCAGGATACTGAGGGAGCTCAGAGATGTGCTGGCAGCTCCGCTGTGTGAACTGTTCAATAGTTCCCTGGAAATGGGAGTGGTGCCGAGTGATTGGAGAAGAGCGATGGTGGTCCCATTTCACAAGAGCGGGAGCAGAGAGGAGGCTGGAAACTAGAGGCCGGTTAGCCTCACTTCAGTTGTGGGAAAAGTATTGGAGTTGCTGCTGAAGGAAAGAATATTGAACTATCTACAAGCAGCAGAATTGATGGACCAGACACAGCATGGTTTCACCAAGGGGAAGGTCCTGTCAGACAAATCTGATCGACTTTTTTGATTGGGTGACTAAGGAATTGGATCGAGGTAGAGCGCTCTATGTCAATTACTTGGATTTTAGCAAAGCTTTTGATACGGTCTCGGACAGGAGGCTTGTGAATAAAACGAGAAGCTTGGGTGTGAGTGCCAAGGTGGTGGCCTGGATAGCAAACTGGTTGAAGGACAGAAGACAATGTGTTATGGTAAATGGAACTTACTCTAAAGTGATGAGCGGAGTGCCGCAAGAGTTGGTGTCGGGACCGGGCTTGTTCAATATCTTTTTGAGCGATATCGCAGATGAGATAAAAGGTAAGGTTTGTTTATTTGCGGATGAAACTAAGATCTGCAACAGAGTGGACATGCTGGAAGGAGTGGAGAGAATGAGACGGGATTTAAGGAAGCTCGAAGACTGGTCGAAGTTATGGCAGCTGAGATTCAATGCCAAGAAGTGCAAAAAAATCAGCAGAACCAGGGGTCACGATTTAAAACTCCAGGGAGGAAGACTCAGACCCAATGTCAGGAAGTATGTCTTCACGGAGAAGATGGTGGATGCCTGGAACACCCTTCCAGAGGAAGTGGTGAAGACCAAAACTGTGAAGGATTTCAAAGGGGCATGGGATAAACACTGTGGATCCATAAAGCCTGGAGGATGGAAATGAAGAGAAGAGGTATGGGGGTGGCTTGCAGGAATGATGGCTACTACCTGGTGATTAATACCCTTATTCAATAAACATTCACACAGTTAATGAGACTCCAACATTGCTCTAGGCTTCAATGGCAAGACAAAATATGGAAAAGAGGATTTGCATTCAGGCAACAACCAACCTTGCTCTATGCTTCAACAACCAACCTTGCTCTATACTTCAACAGCAAGAGGAGATGTGGAAAGGAGGATTTCATTCAGGCAACAGCCAACAAGGTAGCACAGTCTGGGTAAACAAATAAGCGTGGGGTAGCTTGCTTGTTGCGGCGGTTACTAACCCAAACCAATTAAGCCTAATACTTCACTTTCAATGCATATCTAACGTTATCTTTGCTTCAATGGCAGGGGGGAATGAAGGTAAGAGGATTTATATTCAGACAACAACCAACAAGGACTGAATTGCACAGTCTGGGTAAACAAATAAGCGTGGGAGTAGCTTGCTTATTGTGGCGGTTAGTACCCCTAACAAATTAAGCCTGATACTTCACTTTGAATGCATATCCAGTGCAGCTTACTGCTTCAACGGCAGGGGGGAATGAAGAAATAGGATTTACATCCAGCCAACATCTATCAAGGCATTGATCCGAGCAGTATGAGTATACAAACATTGGGGTAACTTGCTCGATATGACGGTTACTACCCTCAAACATTATGCCTTATACTTCACTTTGATACAGCTCCAACACTGCTCTCTGCATCAGTGGTGGGGGTGGAAGGAAATTAGAATCAAAAAGCTACCAATAAGGGCCCTGAACTCAGCGGTCAGAGTAACAGATGAGAAAATAAATGTGAAAGCTTGCTGGGCAGACTGGATGGGCCTATTGGTCTTCTTCTGCCATCATTTCTATGTTTCTATAAAAACAGCCAATGACTAAGTTAAAAGTGTGAGAAACAGTTGTATAAACACTTATACAAACATGAACAAGTTCCTTTCAGCAACAAGAATGAAGATTTAACAACTGGGAAGCGAAGCTAGGTGACTGATGGGAAAGCTATTTTAAAGAATTGAGTATTTAAAGCTTTCTTTAAAAAGTTGTGGATTCTTTTATGCAGCGTAGGTTGAGAGGTAGTGAATTCCAGAGTGCAGGGTCTGCTATTGAGAAAGCAAGGCAAGAGGAACGAGCTGATGGGATATTGTGTAGTGATTGGGAAGATGAGCATAGAGATCTTGAGGGTGAAGTAAAGTAATTGAGGAGACTGTGTATAATGACAGCAAGTTTGTGATTAATACACCTTTTTGTACCAGGGCTTTTCAATATATATAATATAAATGATCTGGAAAGGAATACGACGAGTGACGTTATCAAATTTGCAGATGATACAAAATTATTCAGACATGCTGGATCACAAGCAGACTGTAATACATTACAGGAGGACCTTGCAAGACTGGAAGATTGGGCATCCAAATGGCAGATGAATTTAATGTGGACAAGTGCAAGGTGTTGCATATAGGGAAAAATAAACCTTGCTGTAGTTACACAATATTAGGTTCCATATTAGGAGCTACCACCCAGGAAAAAGATCTAGGCATCATAGTGGAGAATACTCTAAAATCGTCTGCTCAGTGTGCTGCAGCAGTCAAAAAAGCAAACAGAATGTTAGGAATTACTAAGAAGGGAATGGTTAATAAAATGGAAAATGTCATAATGCCTCTATATCGTTCCATGGTGAGAGCGCACCTTGAACACTGTGTACCATTCTGGTCGCCGCATCTCAAAAAAGATATAGTTGCGATGGAGAAGGTACAGAGTAGGGCAACCAAAATGTTAAAGGGGATGGAACAGCTCCCCTATGAGGAAAGGCTGAAGAGGTTAGGGCTGTTCAGCTTGGAGAAGAGACGGCTGAGGGGGGATATGATAGAGGTCTTTAAGATCATGAGAGGTCTTGAACAAGTAGATGTGACTCGGTTATTTACACTTTCAAATAATAGAAGGACTAGGGGGCATTCCATGAAGTTAGCAAGTAGCATATTTAAGACTAATCGGAGAAAATTCTTTTTCACTCAACGCACAATAAAGCTCTGGAATTTGTTGCCAGAGGATGTGGTTAGTGCAGTTAGTGTAGCTGGGTTCAAAAAAGGTTTGGATAAGTTCTTGGAGGAGAAGTCCATTAATGGCTATTAATCAAGTTTACTTAGGGAATAGCCATTGCTACTAATTGCATCAGTAGCATGGGATCTTCTTAGTGTTTGGATAATTGCCAGGTTCTTATGGCCTGGTTTGGCCTCTGTTGGAAACAGGATGCTGGGCTTGATGGACCCATGGTCTGACCCAGCATGGCAATTTCTTATGTTCTTTTGTTGAATTGGAAGCCAGTGCAGTTTTTGAAGGATTGGAGTAATATGATCATGGTAGCCAAGCCAGTACCGGTGAATATACAGGCAATAGAATTCTACACCAGTTGTAATGGTTTAGTTAGGTATTGAGGAAGGCCAATGTAGAAAGAATTCATAGTAATCAATGGTAGAGAAAATCAGTGACTGAAGGACTTTTCTGAAATCAGGTGGCTCAAGGAGGGGTCTTAAATGTCGGAGAAGTCTCAGCATAGCAAAGGAGGAGCAAACTACTGTTCTAACTTGGCAACCCATAGAAAGACTGGAATCAAAGATGATGCCAATGTGTGAACCTTTTTTTATGTTAAGGGTGAAGGTATCGAAGGTGAGGTGATCTGGAACCTGATCTGAAGGTTTTCAACCTAAGAAAATTACTTTTGTTAATGTTTAGTGCAAATTTATTATGAGAGAGCCAGCTTCTAACTGCAGATAAACACAGTGCCACAAAACAAGAGGCAAACATCCATGATGTTTTAGCGGAAAAAATACTTATATGTCATCAGCATACAAATCTATAGGTTAGGCCTAGTGTGGACAGAAGATGACACAGGGATGCAAGGTATATATTAAAGAGGATGGCAGATAAGGAGATGCCTTGAGGCACTTGAGAGGGAATGGACTGCTGTGAAGAGTTGATAGATGCGATTGTGGTTTGCTGAGCATGGTTGTGGAGGTAGGAACTGAACCATGAATGGATAGTTCCTGTAATACAGATTTCAGAGAGACTAGAAAGGAGGGCAGTGTGATTGACAGTTGACTGCGCACATGTTATAAAATTGGGCATCCATGTGTGCGCGCTGGGTAGCGTGCGCGCATCTTTGAAAATCTACCCCTTGCTGCACATTATTGAAAATTAGTGCATGCTATTTTCCAATACCTAAAAAGAGGGAAAAAGGAACAAACCTTGAGCCTCAGACCTCGGGTCACTGGAGACCAACTGTTCCACCTCCTACCGTCCCTGGAGGTAACCAAGTTCCTCCAGTAAAGGTTCCATTTATGAAAAAATCCTGCTCACAGGTCCCACCTCAACTGCTCCCCTTTGTTAAAAAAAGAAATAGCCCATCCTGGGAGCCAGCCCTCCCCATCACCTATCCTAGCCTTCCTCTCAACCCTCCAGACTTACCCTGTGGTCTAGTGGAGGCATGGTACGATACCTATGCTCTCAGGCCCAGTGGCTGCCTTTTTCCAAAATTGCATTGACAGGTAGCCTCTGCCACATGATAGGGGCAAAGGGCCGGCTAGCGCCATTTTGGAAAGTGGCAGCTATCAGACCTGGGAGCGTAGTGGTCACTATGGTCCCCTACTAGACCACCAGGGCAACTTGGTAAGTCTGGGGGGATTGGGAGGGTGGGCTGGGGAGATGATGAGGAGGGCCGACTCCTGAGATGGGCTAATTTTATAAAAGGAAAGGGATTGGGGGTTTGGGGATGTGACCTGTGAGCAGGGCTTTTCATAAATACAACCTTTTCTGGGGGAATTTGGCCACCTCCAGGGGTGGCGGGATGAGGGTGGTGGTGAGACAGGGGGTTCTCCTGAGGCCCATGGATTGCAATGTTTGTCTTGAGAACCAGTGCATACTATTTGCAAATAGTACACATTGTTTGCAAATGATATGAAATGCCATTTAGACAGTTATTGGTATTGACTGTCGTTTTGAACAAAAGCACATCCCTACTACGCAAAAGTATGCATGTAAGTCCACTTTAAAAATTCAGGCTAAAGTCTGCATGTACTTTCTAACTGCAGACTTTAGTCCTACACAGGCTGTTATAACATTCCCCTCCCTGAATAGAGAGCTTGTATAATCTGTGTAAGAAATGAAAAGCCATAATATTCATGGAATACAAATTTGTCTACCTACTCATAAATAAATAATGTCTTTTCTTGCAAACATTTGGAGTCTGTACAGGCCTTAAGGGTGTTGTTTTGTCCCCTAAGCTCATAGTTTGCACATCATGAACTGCTTTTTTCCACACACATTTTGCAATAAGCAACTGCCAGTTTTGCTGCAATCCAAAGAGAGGTCTAATGTAGGAGAGATAAGAAAAATGTGAGAGGCAATTATGCAAAGAAATCCCTCAGTCTGCCAAAGAAATAGATTCATTTTTTCCTTCAAGCATCACAGACGTTCCTGGACCACTGTAACAAAGAGTAACATGGTAACAGTATTTTCTATATAAATTATTTGTTTTTATAATCTTAATATTTATTTCGTACAATTTTCCATGCAAGGGAGTGTGAGGAGGGTAGAACATCACTGTCTGTGTCGACAGTGTTTTAGCTCTATAGAAACCAAACTTGTCAAGGGAACTGAATACTGGTTCTCTGGTTTGGCAGAGTAATACTGGACCTTTCATGTCTATGTCCCTGTTTTGAATTCAGACCATGCTGGCCATGGTGGAAAATGACTGTTTAATAGCTGTCTGGTAGTCTTCTTGTGTGTCAGACAAGTCGGTAATCTCTGACTATTTCGGAGGCTGCCAAGTTACCAAGTTCCAGGAGGGAGAGGTTTTGGCAAATCCTAGTTTTGAAATCATATCCATTACTTGTTGGACATTCATTTATTTTTTTTCTAATTTTCTTTTTCTTTTTTTTGTTTTATGTATAATTATATATATATAATAAAAGCAATAGTCATTAAGCAAAGTATTATATAAAAGAAAACATAAAATCCAAGTCCTCAAGATGGGGGGTGGGTGCTAATAAGTGTAACATTGACAAGAAAAAATATGAAATAGAGAGTAACAACTCCTGAGTCTAAGAATCACCAGTTAACAAAAACAACAGCCACAAGCAGGCCCGGCATTACCGGGTGTGCAAACTGTGCAATTGCAATGGGTGGCGCACCTGGGAGGGCAGCGGCTGTGTGATCTGGAAGGGGGCCCAGGAAAGGGAGCAATGAAAGGCCTATGTAGCCGCCAGTGGACCCCATCCCACCGGCAGTAGAAAAATGCAGAGATTCGGGCGGGCAGAGGCAGGAGAAATAGGAGCTCGTTCTGTGATTCCTCCTTGTGCGCTGCTGGCCCTGCGGTACTCAATATTGGCGGTGCTAGCACTTCCTGCATGGCCATCTCGTGATACATGAGATGAGCATTCAGGAAGTGCTAGCAGTGTGAGTGTTGAGTACCGCGGGCTGGCCTGCACATGAGAAGGAGCCGCAGGAAAGATGTTTACAGCTCTGCCACAAATCCTGTGCTTTCCCAAGGATTGAGGCACTGGGTGGCAGTAGCAGCAAGAGAGACCCATGGACCTTGCCTGCATAGAAGTTTGTGTGTACCTGGGTGAATGAAGCCTGCCTGTGGGCGATGGGTGATTGTACATGTGTGAATGAAGCCTGACTAGGGAGGGGATGGGAGTGTATGTGTGTGTGTGAATGAAGCTTGCCTGGGGGGGTTAGGTGTGTACCTGGGTGAATGAAGCCTGCCTGTGGGCGATGGGTGATTGTACATGTGTGAATGAAGCCTGACTAGGGAGGGGATGGGAGTGTATGTGTGTGTGTGTGAATGAAGCCAGCTTGGGGAGGATGGTTGTATACATGTGTAAAGGAAGCCTGCTTAGGGGGGAATGGGTGTGAATGAAGCCTGCCCTGCGGGGGGGGGGGGGGGGTGTGGATATTTGTGTATGAGAATGGGAAACTGCCTGGGATGAGTGGCTGTGAATGGGAGCCTGCCTGAGGTGGGAGGGTGGTTGGTTGTGAATGGGAGCCTGCCTTGGATGGATGGATGTGAATGTCTGCCTGGGGGGGGGGGGGGGGGGGCTGGGTGTGTTTGTGTATGAATGGGATCCTGCCTTGGGGGAGTAAAACATATTGCCACCCCCACTAATTAACGACAAGCTCAAGGTGACTGGAAATCAATCGTTTTCAGGTATGGGAAGCGAGGTATTTCTCACTTGTGTTTAATTATTAGGTGTTTGATGTGTCTGCTACTTTGAAATATTTTATTGCCATTTGGAAATTGTTAAAACTTTATATATAAGTTCTTAATCAATGGCTGTTGTTCTGTTTGTCATCTTTTTAACAATATTCTTTGTATTAGTATGGTTTATTATGATTGATTTATATTTCTTGATTTTATTTTATTTATGAGGATTGGTGATGTTTCTGTTTTTCCATTGCTTCATAATATACAGAGTCTAGCTTGTTGGAGTTTCCAGTTCATTTTTTGCCTACACATTTCTATTGATATTTTATGGTCTCTTTATTCTGTATTTGGTGAAGGTCTGTCTGTGTTTTGCACGTGTAAACGAAGTGAGATAATCCATGTCCACCAAGGGCTAATCAATCATGTGAGTTAAGTGATAGTCCATGGGCCATGCATGGGGGAAGCATGCAGAGGGGAAGTCCAGGGATTCATCTTCCTTTTCCTTCTCATTCAGTTATTGACATTGTCGATTCTAGATCTTCACGAGGGGTGTGCACCCCTTTGGTATGTGACCTTGGCTGCGCGCCACCAGAGCAGCCTTGATATGGAGATGCCAGGCACCGCTTGATGACATGACTCAGGGAGGAAAAATCACAGAGATGCAACACAGCTATGAGGGCTCCTGATGTAATCTACCCTCTCTTTCTCCAATGAATTTGCCACTAGGTTTCTCTGGCAACCCCAACTCAGAAGCCGTCAGAGTGCTCTTGATATTTATTATTTATTTTATTTATTTAGAAATTCTTCTATACCGATAGCCGTTTGCACATCGTATCGGTTTAATATATTATTCTAGAGTAGTAATAAGAACAAGATACGGTGAGCTAAAGTGCAAAGATACAGAAACTCTTGGTCGTTCCAGAGCGACACTTGTGGAATATTTACAGGGCAGAAAGATAAAAGTCTATGCTGAAAGGAAGGTGACATAAAGAAATTGAGGGGGGATCAAGGAGGAGCTCAGATAAATGGATGGAAAAGGTTCCTCAGAGGAAATTGATGGTAAAGGGAAATGGGGGGGGGGAGTGACGTAGCTATCAAATAATAGGTTCAACTACACGGAAATTAGGAATTCTTCTCGGAGAGGGAGGAAAGTGAAGAGTAGGCTTGGAGGAACAGCCATGTTTTTAGTTTTTTTTTTTTTTAATTTAGGCGTGGAGGTTTCTGTACGAAGATCTGGAGGAAGGGAGTTCCATAGGGTGGGGCCGGCAAGAGAGAAGGCTCTGTTCAAGGTGGAGGTAAGTTTGGTGGACTTAATTGAGGGGGTACGGAGTGTACCTTGGAGGGCAGGGCGAGTGGGTCTTGTGGATGTGTGAGGAAGGAGAGGATGGTTGATCCATTGGAGGTTATCATTTATAAGGCTTTTATGGATGAGGGAAAGAGCTTTGAATAGTATTCGTGATTGTATAGGTAGCCAATGAAGTTCAATAAGCATAGGTGTAATGTGGTCTCTTTTTTTGGAATTCGAAAGGATACGTGCAGCGGCATTTTGTAGGCGTTGTAACGGTTTAGTGTACGTGGAGGGGAGGCTGAGGAGGAGAGAGTTACAGTAGTCTATTTTGGAAAAAATAATAGACTGTAGTACTGTGTGAAAATCAGAGAAATGAAGTAAAGGTCTGAGTTTTTTAATCGTTTGTAGCTTATAATAGCAGTCCCTTAGGATGGAATTAATAAATGGTTTGAAAGAGAGCTGATTGTCAATAAGTACACCCAGGTTACGTGTATGGGAGGGGAAAGGAGTGGTGGAGTGAGAGAGGGGGATAGGGGGAGACGGATGTTTGTTGGATATAATGAGGAGTTCAGTTTTTAGAGGGTTGAGCGAGGTGCATGTCTGTGAGGAGGTGATTGATGGAAGAGAGGCAGGATTCCCAGTTTTGGAGAGCAGATTGGAGGGAGTCAGAGAAGGGGAAGAGAATTTGCACATCATCTGCGTAGACGAAGTGTTTGATACCAAGGTTGGTGAGGAGGGTGGTAAGGGGAAGCATGTAAATGTTGAAGAGGGTGGAAGAGAGTGAGGATCCCTGGGGGACGCCGTGATCAAGACTGATAGGCTCAGATTCAGTGTGATTAGTTAGGACAGTGAAATAGCGATTTTGCAGGTAAGACTGTATCCAGGAGAGGGCAGTTCCCGAGATCCCGATACTTTTAGGATGTTGATAAGGATAGTGTGATTGACGGTGTCTAATGCCACAGAGATGTCCAACATGGCGATTAGATAAGAAGAACCGGAGTCAATTCCTTTGATTAGAGTGTCGGTTAGAGAAAGAAGTAAGGTTTCGGTACTGAGATGCTTCCTGAAACCGTATTGTGTAGATGAAAGAATGTTGTGTTGTTCAAGAACCCAATATGTTGATATGAAGAACCCGAGCGCCATTTGATGACATTACTCACTCAGCACAGAAGGGAAAACCACCAAGATGTGTCACAGCTGTGAGGGCTCCTACTGTAACCTGCCCTCTTTCTCCAATAAATTCGCCGATAGGTCTCTCTGGCTCTTTCTAGTTCCTGCTTTTGCCCATTGAAATCAGCTCTGTAGATATCAGACTGCATCAGGATGCTGTTGCTAGAAATCCAAGACTGGCCTGACATCTTCCTCCTGCATCTGGGTAAGTTGGTAACTCAAGAGACTTAGCAAATTCATCACCTTTTACTCTTTGTGTCCTAGCTGATGTACTCATACATACTGTACAGCATTATTCTGTCTGAAATAATACTGTTTGCTTAATCTAATACTGAATACCTACAGAGCTAAATTCCCTATTGAGGTAATGTTCAAAAAAATTTACATGCTTAAAAGTAGCATATATAGTAGCAATTTTCAAAGCCAATTTATGTATGTAACGTCCATTAATACGTGTAAAACCTTTTGAAAAACTGAAATTTCAAAGCAGTTACTTGCGTAAAAATAGCAGTTTTCAAAAGCTCATTTACGCATAGGGAGGATAAATTTCAACAGCTGTGTGCGGCGGCAAATATGCATGTATGTAGCTGTGCACATATTTGCTATAGTATTTTATATTACATGCAAATGATATGTACGTGTTTTATAAAATACGAGTAATTCTACCAAGAAACATATGCGCGTACGTAGGCTTATGCGCAAATACATAGAATGCAGTGAAAACGTATATCAATGGATTGAATGTACGAACTTTACCCACCTATTTTAAATATATTCATGCATATATTTTACAAACTAGAACTTACTCGCATAAGTCCCGATTTGCATGCGTAAGTAGGCCAGTTTTAAAATATGCACACATCGAGGAAATTAACTAATTTACCGATCAGTCCACCAGTTCGCCCAATCTTTCTCCAGATCAAGGCTTTTTCTCCAGGCTTTTCCGTCTGAAATCTCCCCAGTCCACCCATCCTGTCAGTACTACACAATAAATGCATTTAATATTAGAGATGTGATTCGGCTGAAACATTTGGTTTGGCCTTCGTTATCGGTCCGCCATGGGAAATTTCGTTTTCCCGCGGGTTGGGCCGATTTTATTTCGTCTGACCCTGAACCGAAGTACGAAACCCGCCCCCCTGGCCCTTCAAATGTAAAAAAAACCCCAACCCAAACCCACCCCATCCCTTCAAATTAAATTAATTGCAACCCCCCACCAGTGGCGTAGCCAGAATTGATTTTTTGGGTGGGCACAAGGTTAACATGGGTGGGCTGTAGGCATGCAGGTCTACTAGTTGTTTTTTTACTGATAAATAATGCCAAATTATGCAGCATAGCATTCACATCTACGCCTAAGTATGAGGTTTACTTAATGATACAAACATGATTTGTGGTACTTTAGCCTTCTTATTATTACGATTGTATACACGGCTCCTACCTGTCCATAAATTTTGAGAGAGCGGTTGTGTTGCTTATATTTAAATTGCTAACATCTCAAAATATAGATATATATTTTTACCTTTGTTGTCTGATCATTGTATTTTTCTAATCAGTTGGTCCTGGTCTCTTTTTCCCATTTTTTCCCTTATAGCTCATTTCCTAATTCCTTTTCAGTGTCTTTCTTCTATTACTGTCTTCTTCCCTTCCACACACACACACATACATACACGCTTTCTCTCACAGACTCCCTCTCACACACTCAAGCTCTCACTCTCATATGCTCTCTCCCCCCCCCCACAAGCTCTCACTCTCATATGCTCTCTCCCCCCCCCCCAGAAGCTCACATTCAAGTTCTCACTTTCTCAACCCTCCCCAGGCTTATATTCTTATGCACACACAGACGCACATCCAGGCACCCATTCTCACCCACACACATAAACCCAGACTCCCATTCTCACCCACAAACCCATGCTCCCAGTCTCACCCACACATATTCAAGCTCCCATTCTCATCCATACATATACACATTTAAGGTACTATTCTCACCCACACATACACACATTCAAGCACCCATTCTTATCCACATATTCAAGCTTCCATTCTCACCCACCCACACAAACCCAGGCTCTCATTCTCACCCATATATACACACATTCAAGCTCCCATTCTCACCCACCCACAAACCCAGGCTCCCATTCTCAACCACACATACACACATTCGAGCTCCCATTCACCCACATATTCAAGCTTCCATTCTCACCCACATACACACCCAGGCTCCAGTTTTCACCCACACACACTCCCATTCTCATCCACACATACACATTCAAGCACGTGCACAGCTTCCGCTTTCTCCCCCAGAGCAGGAAGATCAGCTGCCTCTCCTGCTGCCACCGGCCTCCTGCTATCTTCTTCGGGCGTCGGGCCGTACTGCCCGCCGAACTTCCTGTCGGGGGGGGGGGGGGGGGGAGCGGAAGCGCAGCGCACAACGTCCGCTTCCTCCCTCCCCCCCCCAAGCAGGAAGATCGGCGCGCAGTACGGCCCGACGCCCGAAGAAGATAGCAGGAGGCCGGTGGCAGCAGGAGAGGCAGCTGATCTTCCTGCTCTGGGGGAGAAAGCGGAAGCTGTGCGCAGCGCTTCCGCTCCCCCAAACAGGAAGTTCGGCGGGCCGTTTGGTCCGAAGATAGCAGGAGAACGGGTGACAGCAGGAGAGGCAGCTGATCTTCCTGCATTGGGGGGGAGGAAGCGGAAGCTGCGCGCGGCGCTTCCACTCCCCCACCCCCCCGAACAGGAAGACCGGTTGGCCATACGGCCGCAGCAGCGCTTCCCCACGTGTGCCGTGATGGCGCGCGAGGCGTGGGTTCTCTTGTTCGCTGTCGCGGGGATGGGATCCCGCGACAGCCTTGCAGTTCCGGTGCCAGTTGGGTGGGCCTGGGTCTAAGTTGGGTGGGCACCTGCCCACCCAGGCCCACCCGTGGCTACGCCACTGCCCCCCACCCTCCTGACCCCCGAAGACTTACCAAAAGTCCCTGGTGGCCCAGTGGGGTCCTGAGAGTGATCTCCCCCTCTATGGCCATCAGCTACTAATCAAAATGGTGCCGATGGCCCTTTGCTCTTACCCTGTGATAGGGTGCTATCTTGGGCCATCCATTGCTCCTACCATGTGACAGAGGCTGGCCAATGGCACCGATAGCTCCTGTCACTTGGTAAGGGTAAAGGGCCATCGGCACCATTTTGACTAGTGGCAGCCGATGGCCCGAGAGGGGGAGATCCCTCCCGGGACACCGCTGGACCACAGGGACTTTTGGTAAGTCTTGGGGGGACTGTTGGTCAAGTCTTTGGGGGTTGGGAGGGTGGGGGGTTGCAATTAATTAAATTTGAAGGGTTGGGGTGGGTTTGGGTTTTTTTTTTTTAATGTACCCTTTTTGCCCCCCCCCCCCCCGATATATGATAAGAAAACCACATTAAATTCGTGGGTTTTCTTATCGTTTCGTAGTCCCCCGAACCACGATGAAATAGGAAATATCGTCTCTATTTCCTATTTCATCGTAAAACAAATGCACATCCCTATTTAATATCACTTACACCAGATAATTAGCAGATATACAAATACGCAAGTACATTGGAAAATATACGTGTGTCATTTAAAATAGCAATTTATGCATGTAATAGTTAGCCCCGCCCTGGGACGCCCCTCGATCACCCCTTTTTTTACATGTGTATATGTGTGTGTGTGAAAATGAACAAAAGCGCATATTTTCACATTTATAAAATACAGAATATGCGAGTGGAGGCTACGTACATGCATATATGCTATATATTATGTGCATAACATTTTGAAAATTCACCTTATAAAGTCCTAAGAATATAACTGCTGATGACCTCACGTTGCTTTCTGTGAGGTAATGTACAGCAATATTTTTCCCTTCCAAATCATGCACACACAAATCTAGCTGCAAATAGCCTTGGTTTATATGAACCCCTGCATAGAATTTTCTTTCAAATAGGGGAAGGAGTGAATCAGGTTGAATGGAATCCAGACCCTCTTCCCAAACACTTCTAATTCGAATCTGGATTCAATGTAAATTTACCTGCCCCTCTAATTTAACCCATACTGAAGTCTATGACCATGTCAGTGAAAGTCAATGATATATTTAGTGAGATGGGAAGCCAGGATTTGACCTTTCACCCTGTGAGGGTTCTACACTCACTATAATACCCCATCACTTGCAGCCTAATTTTCCAGATGGGGAACCCCAGAATCTGAGCTGCAAGCTTTTCTAGTTGAGCTATTTGGAGAACCATTTCTAGTTTAGCTTTATCACTAATTGTCTTCCCCTTATTATTTCACCCTGGTATAACAACCACTACTACTTATGACTTCTATGGTGCCATCAAGCTCCACAAAATCCATCAAACATCACTTTTCCAGTTGATTAGGCTCAGTAAAACCAGCAGGCCATGTTCTAGAAGCAAAGAACTACAATCTAGGATGGATCAAAGACATTCCTATGTTCAGTCCTTGTAATCGTGTCTAACTTTTGAAGCTTTTACATAGTTCTGAACAAAGTGGCATGGCACTCATGTAGGGGACACTAACCACTTGTGAAAAGACAATTCTTTTCCATTTAGGAATGTAAATGTCCTCATAAAATCATTTAACACAGTCAGACTTTTTCATGTGGAAAACACAAGAAGTTGGAGCTCCTTTTGAAATAGTGTGAGACAGATTTGTAGCTGTAATGAGAGATTATAAAATTTACAGAATCCAATGAGTTTTCACCCAGTTACCGTAATTAACAAATTAAAGGATCCCTTTATGTGTCTGCCATTGATACTGTAATGCCTTTAATTTTCATAACTTACAGGCTAATATCAAACTGGAAAATCCTCTCTTCTCTCTTTACACCTCAATTTTTTAGCAGCTTTCTAAAGCCAGCATAACATTTCTTGATCCGTCTTCTATCTGTCCCACACTCAGGACAAGCTATACTAAAGGTTTGATCCCATGTTGTGTCTATAACGCTAACACTCCATGTGACATGGGGAAAATCACTTTATCTTCTGTTGCTTCAGGTAAACCCTTAGACTGTAAGCTCTTTGGAGAAGGGGCTTATTGTACCTGAATGCTAAGCCTTGAGCATTTTTTTTTTTGAAAGGCTGGCTATAACTCCAAATATTATATTAATATTAGTCCTTCAGCTGCAGTGCCGAAACATCTTGCCAGCTAGTGATGAAGTTGGAGCTTCAGAAGAGCAGCATCTGTTTCATCTTTGCAGAGCAGGAAATTCCCATGGAAAGGAAGCGCCCACTGGTTCAAAGAATAAACCTGCGCATCATCTAGCATGTCGGGCCTACCATGTAATAGTTTGAATGACAGTCTTTGTCAAGCTGCAAGCGCGGGACCAAGTAAACTGTGCAGAAGACAGCATGGAAGAATAAATATGAACTGGAGAGGGTCACAGCTGAATTATTTTTATTCATCACAATGTTACTGTGGTTGAGGGGTAGGGTAATTGAGATGAATTTCTAAAGTGAGCAGAGGTAAATTAATCTGTCCTGTGCTGAAAGTATTCTCGGTCACAAACATGTCCAGGGCAAAAACAAATACTGCAAACAATCACCATGGAAGGAAAACTAATTTGGTTTTTTTGGGGGGAGGGGCATCCAGAAATAAAGGAAATTTCAATACGAAATAGTTCAGAAAGCAAAGGACAAAGATATAGAAAGGGTATAATATAATGATATTTATTACATGAACAGTATTATTTCTTTTAGTCTATTATGAATTTGTTATTGCTATTTGCGCATGGGCTGTAATTGTGCCAAATATAGTAGGCTTGAGGACTTGGCTCTTTCACTGTAGAGGTCTGCTGCCAAGTTCTTTAATGCCCAAAACTATTTAACCCTTCAGGATAAATGATGTGGTTCATGAGAAGGAGAACCAGCAATAGGCAGAAATTTTAAACAGATTCTTTTGTCCAGTATATACCGAAGAAAATTAAGGCAATGTGTCTGAGGAGGATACAAGGGTATAAATGATTATAAAATAATCTCAAATCCATTTATAGAGAAGAAAGGATTTAAAAGAGTTTACGCAAATGAGACTGGATAAGGCAATGTATCCTGGTGGAGTATTGGTCTAGTGAAACCTTCAGTTGATCCATTTTGGAGGGCATACATTTGCAAGTACATTCAGAGGTAGAAACAGTTTATAGAATGTCTACCAAAATATTTATGGGCCTGCATCACCATCTCTGAACAGACAGACTTAAGAAACTCAAAAGGTACTCACTGAAGGGAAGAAAGAAAGGGGGAGGGTATGATAGAAACAGTCAAATATTTAGTAAGCTTCAATAAAGTACACGGGGGTGCAATTTTCCATTGAGAAATTAACTCAAAGTACATGGGATCATGAAATGAGGAAGGGAGGGGAGGGTCAGTGCAAATATAAGAAACTATTTTTTTTAATCAAGAGAGTGATAGAAACCTGGGATTGCCTCTCAGCAGAGGTATTATAAACCAAGACTATGATAGGTATGCTTGGGATAAATATAGAGGGTAGTGATTTATATATTTATTTAAAAAGCTTTTATATACCGTTATTTGGATAAAACCATCATAACGGTTTATGATAATAAAAGGAGTGGAAATAGGTTGAATACGACAATAGAAAGTTTGGGTTATTGATTAGGCATTTACAGAGGCACAACATTTGTTTTGATTTGTTTATTCATTTCATTGGTCACAGTCACTCATTTGGTTTGTTTCAAACAGAACAAAAATCATGTATTTGTTCATTTGTTTCCCATTTAATCAACTAGGGAAGCAATGCAGCCTATTTTGGGCTCCCAAATTGGAGTTTTCTAATAATTTCTAATGAAACCGGTGGATGTACATGATCAGAAGGTTGAAGGCATGCCAACGTTTGAAGACTATGTCAATTTGGCGCACAGTGGGGCAAAACGGTACCAGCAGTGGCAGTTCTCCAAGGCACCAAGAGTGACCAGAACACCCCAAGCCTCCAAAATTGAGGCAAAGGGCATGAACAGCAATGACATGAATCCCTTAAGACTGCATGAGAGGGACAACATGGAACCAAGTGTGGCATGAAGAGCTTAAGCCACCATGAAAGAGACAGAAAAAAACCCAAAGGGAGTGACAGAGGGTCAAAGCAACATAAAAAGTATCATGAAGACCCCCAAAGCATCATGAAAGAAGTAAAGCAGCCACCCAGAGTAGGAAGAACACCCCAATATTTCAAATGAGGGGCAATAGGAACCAAACAAATTGGTACAAAGCCCTAAGCAGGGAGAAGCTAGAGGCAATCCCTGGAAGAGGCCTAATATTTCAATATGGCATCATTAGGTGAATGAGCTGGATATTCAGGCTTGGGGATGGTATTCCCATTTCCTGTGAACTATTTGTTTTGATTTGTTTATTCATTTCATTGGTCACAGTCATTCATTTGGTTTGTTTCAAACGGGAAAAAAAATAATGTATTTGTTCATTTGTTTCCCATTATAATCAATGAGGGAACAATGCAGCCTATTTTGGGCTCCCAAATTGGCGTTTTCTAATAATTTCTAATGAAACTGGTGGATGTACATTATCAGAAGGGTGAAGGCATGCCAACATTTGAATACTATGTCAATGTGGCACACAGTGGGGCAAAATGGTACCAGCAGTGGCAGTTCTCCAAGGCACCATCAGAGGAGTAAAACAACTGCAAGAGTGACCAGAACACCCCAAGCTTCCAAAACTGAGGCAAAGGGCATGAACAGCAATAACATGAATCCCTTAAGACTGCATGAGAGGGACAACATGGAACCAAGTCATTGCGATATAATTACAAACATCCTGCATGAGACTAAATACAAAATTGAATCTTTATGGGTAGAAATCCCTTGTGTGTCAGGGAAGACTATAGTGATAGGGGTATACTACCGTCCACCTGGTCAAGATGGTGAGATGGACAGTGAAATGCTAAGAGAAATTAGGGAAGCTAACCAAATTGGTAGTGCGGTAATAATGGGAGACTTCAATTACCCCAATATAGACTGCGTAAATGTATCATCGGGTCACGCTAGAGAGGTAACGTTCCTGGATGGAATAAATGATAGCTTTATGGAGCAATTGGTTCAGGAACCGACGAGAGAGGGAGCAATTTTAGATCTAATTTTCAGTGGAGCACAGGACTTGGTGAGAGAGGTAACGGTGGTGGGGCCGCTTGGCAATAGTGATCATAATATGATCAAATTTGATTTAATGACTGGAAAAGGAACAGTGTGCAAATCCAAGGCTCTCGTGCTAAACTTTCTAAAGGGAAACTTTGATAAAATGAGAAAAATTTGATAGAAAAAAACTGAAAGGAGCAGCTACAAAAGTAAAAAATGTCCAAGAGGTGTGGTCATTGTTAAAAAATACCATTCTAGAAGCACAGTCCAGATGTATTCCACACATTAAGAAAGGTGGAAAGAAGGCAAAACGATTACCGGCATGGTTAAAAGGGGAGGTGAAAGAAGCTATTTTAGCCAAAAGATCTTCATTCAAAAATTGGAAGAAGGATCCAACAGAAGAAAATAGGATAAAGCATAAACATTGGCAAGTTAAATGTAAGACATTGATAAGACAGGCTAAGAGAGAATTTGAAAAGAAGTTGGCTGTAGAGGCAAAAACTCACAGTAAAAACATTTTTAAATATATCCGAAGCAGAAAGCCTGTGAGGGGGAGTCAGTTGGACCGTTAGATGATCGAGAAGATAAGGCCATCGCGGAAAGATTAAATGATTTCTTTGCTTCGGTGTTTACTGAAGAGGATGTTGGGGAGGTACCCGTAATGGAGAAGGTTTTCATGGGTAATGATTCAGATGGACTGAATCAAATCACGGTGAACCTAGAAGATGTGGTAGGCCTGATTGACAAACTGAAGAGTAGTAAATCACCTGGACCGGATGGTATAAACCCCAGAGTTCTGAAGGAACTAAAAAATGAAATTTCAGACCTATTAGTAAAAATTTGTAACTTATCATTAAAATCATCCATTGTACCTGAAGACTGGAGGATAGCAAATGTAACCCCAATATTTAAAAAGGGCTCCAGGGGCCATCCGGGAAACTACAGACCGGTTAGCTTGACTTCAGTGCCAGGAAAAATAGTGGAAAGTGTTCTAAACATTAAAATCACAGAACATATAGAAAGTCATGGTTTAATGGAACAAAGTCAGCATGGCTTTACCCAGGGCAAGTCTTGCCTCACAAATCTGCTTCACTTTTTTGAAGGAGTTAATAAACATGTGGATAAAGGTGAACCGGTAGATATAGTATACTTAGATTTTCAGAAGGCGTTTGACAAAATTCCTCATGAGAGGCTTCTAGGAAAAGTAAAACGTCATGGGATAGGTGGCGATGTCCTTTCGTGGATTGCAAACTGGCTAAAAGACAGGAAACAGAGAGTAGGATTAAATGGGCAATTTTCTCAGTGGAAGGGAGTGGACAGTGGAGTGCCTCGGGGATCTGTATTGGGACACTTACTTTTCAATATATTTATAAATGATCTGGAAAGAAATATGACGAGTGAGATAATCAAATTTGCAGATGACACAAAATTGTTCAGAGTAGTTAAATCACAAGCAGATTGTGATAAATTGCAGGAAGACCTTGTGAGACTGGAAAATTGGGCATCCAAATGGCAGATGAAATTTAATGTGGATAAATGCAAGGTGATGCATATAGGGAAAAATAACCCATGCTATAATTACACAATGTTGGGTTCCATATTAGGTGCTACAACCCAAGAAAGAGATCTAGGTGTCATAGTGGATAACACATTGAAATCGTCAGTACAGTGTGCTGCGGCAGTCAAAAAAGAAAACAAAATGTTGGGAATTATTAGAAAGGGAATGGTGAATAAAACGGAAAATGTCATAATGCCTCTGTATCGCTCCATGGTGAGACCGCACCTTGAATACTGTGTACAATTCTGGTCGCTGCATCTCAAAAAAGATATAATTACGATGGAGAAGGTACAGAGAAGGGCTACCAAAATGATAAGGGGAATGGAACAACTCCCCTATGAGGAAAGACTAAATAGGCTAGGACTTTTCAGCTTGGAGAAGAGACGACTGAGGGGGGATATGGTAGAGGTGTTTAAAATCATGAGAGGTCTAGAACGGGTAGATGTGAATCGATTATTTACTCTTTCGGATAGTAGAAAGACTAGGGGGCACTCCATGAAGTTAGCATGGGGCACATTTAAAACTAATCGGAGAAAGTTCTTTTTTACTCAACGCACAATTAAACTCTGGAATTTGTTGCCAGAGGATGTGGTTAGTGCAGTTAGTATAGCTGTGTTTAAAAAAGGATTGGATAAGTTCTTGGAGGAGAAGTCCATTACCTGCTATTAAGTTCACTTAGAGAATAGCCACTGCCATTAGCAATGGTAACATGGAATAGACTTTTTTTGGGTACTTGCCAGGTTCTTATGGCCTGGATTGGCCACTGTTGGAAACAGGATGCTGGGCTTGATGGACCCTTGGTCTGACCCAGTATGGCATTTTCTTATGTCTATGTTTCTCAGCCTTGTCAGTATTATCTGCCTTTTCCGACTCTTCACTGGTGGATAAGATCTTACAGGCACCAAATGATCTTCAGCCACTAGCTGTTTAATCCAAAACACGATTCGGTTATTTACACTTTTGGATAATAGACGGACTAGGGGGCATTCCATGAAATTAGCAAGTAAGACTAATCGGAGAAAATTCTTTTTCACTCAATGCACAATAAAGCTCTGGAATTTGTTGCCAGAGGATGTGGTTAGTGCAGTTAGTATAGCTGTGTTTAAAAAAGGATTGGATAAGTTCTTGGAGGAGAAGTCCATTAACTGCTATTAATCAAGTTTACTTAGGGAATAGCCACTGCTATTAATTGCATCAGTAGCTTGGGATCTTCTTGGTGTTTTGGTAATTATCAGGTTCTTGTGGCCTGGTTTGGCCTCTTTTGGAAACAGGATGCTGGGCTTGATGGACCCTTGGTCTGACCCAGCATGGCAATTTCTTATGTTCTTATGTTTTACTGAATCAGTTTTTGTAAGTACTACTTCCATTACCTACAAAGTAGTAATAATGGAGGCGTGTCATTCTAACTCTGAGGTATCTATCTATCTATCTATCTATCTATCTATCTATCTATCTATATCTTTATTATTCTACCACCCAATATCATTTTATGATATTGCATAGCTTAGATTCTCTGTATGTTGTAGGGCTCCTTTATCTGATTGGGTATTATTTGAATGTTTCTGAGCTTCTTATTGGTTCTATTCTGTTTTGCTTTGTTCTCTGTCATTGTTCTCTGGTCTGTTCCTATAGGTTCTTTGCACCAAGAAATACCTAGGACAGTTTATTTCCTGCCGAGACTTTCAGTTACAAAGGTTCTTGTCAAGCTAACAGCACTTTCTGGATCATTCTCTCCAGGCTCCTTCGAGCATCATTTTTTCATGTATTAATTCCAATCCTCCTATTATTCACTAGTATCTACAATTGCAGCTGTCTTACCTCTGACTATTGGATTTCCAGACACTTAACAGCTGAACTAGGCATTGCTGTCCATGTGGCTATTCTAGATGCCCTAGATGTATCCACAGTGAGTTTGACCTGTTCAGTTTTCTAATAAATGTTATTTGGTATTCAAGAATTGAATTATCTGGTATTTGAAGCTAGGAAATGAGAAAGGTTTAACTGACTATTTAGTAATTCAACCAAAGGCATATGATTTGTGAGATTAGTACAAGTGTGATCCTGTATTTTGGATGCTGCACTTCTGCTGACTCTGCCTTTTTCCTGTGGTATAATCCATTGAAGTCTAAACAGCAATGTAGCAAGAAGAGTGGCAGCAAAACCATAAGATGTAATGTGAGAGCTATGGCAGGAGGAAGAATGGTATCAAAATGCCAAGGCACCAAGAGGGGCAAAGCAATACCAGGAGTGGCATGAAGAGGCCAAGGTTCCATGAGGGGGGCAGCGAGTGTTCAAAGCATTGGATTTCCAGAGCAATGCCAAGAGTTGCAAGTAGTGTAAAGGAAGGGGATTTGGAAAGGACCTTGAAGACAGCAGGAGCAGAGGAGGAAGCATCCTAGGGTACCAAAAGTGGCTTGGAACAGTAGCAGCAGTAGTGGCACTGGTGATTAAAATAATAAATCATAGGAATAGAGCAATGCAGAAAGAAGAATAGGAGGAAGGCTCCAAGATGTACCATAAGGGCTGAAGAAGGATGAATAATGGCATCAAAAGCCCAATACTATGTCTATGCAGTGTGTTACAGTTGTACATTACAATACTATATTCACTAACACTTACAGTTGTACAAAAATGTCTCTGACACACTGTGTGGGGAATCTCAAACAGTACAAAAGCATCAAAACCCTCAAGGCATATAGTAAGGAGAATTACTAATAGCACAAAGGCATCAGAACCCCCAAGGCATAGACTTTAGAAAATTGCAAACAGCACAAAGGCATCAAAACTACCAAGGTGTAAAGAATGGGAATCACAAACAGCAGAAATGCATCAAATCCCTAAGGTGTAGAATGCAAAGAATCGCAAACAGCATAAGGGCATCAACGCACCCAAGGCATACAGCTCAGGGAATTGCAAATATCACCAAGATATCAAAACTCCCAAGGAAACATGAGAGGGGAAAGGGAAACTAACACTAGTTATATGAACAGGCCAAGATAATAGAGGAGCATCACCAATGGCATTAACATCCTAAAGGACCACAAAACAGCAAAATTTAACCTGAAGTTGCAAATTTTCACCATATGTGAGCTGGGAGCAGGTGGGATAGTAATAGCGGCAGGTTTATATAGCAAGCTATAAAAGGTAGGGTAAGAAAAATTTCTTTCATTTTTTTCATTTTTTCACATTTTTATTTTATTTTAATAACAGTTTTTATTTATTTATTTAAAATATTTATTTGCCACTAATTCAAATCCTGTATAACAAACAAAGAAATAAACAACATGGAGGCATCAAAACCATAAAGGTTTTGTACAAAGGTACATCAAGGGCATGGCAGATCCCCAAGTTGATACATCTGGGGCATGTTAGTAGGCTGTGTTTCAGCAAAACCCACAAAATAGTACATCTGGGACATGGTAGTTAGCTAGAGCATCAGCAACCCCCCCCCCCCCCCAAGTTGATATATCAGGGCCATGGCAGTTAGGCAGAGTAGCAGTAAGACCACCAAGGTGGTACATATGGAGCATGGCAGATAGGTAATGTGTCAGCAAGGCCTGTAAATTGGTACACAGAGACATGTCAGCAAAGCCTCTAAAGTGGTACCTCAGAGGCATGGAAGCTAGGCAGAATAGCAGCAAGATCCTCAAGGTGGTACTTCTGGGACATGGCAGGTAGGCAGAGTTTTAGAAAGATCCCTAAGGTGTACATCAGGGACATGGCAGCTAGGCAGACTGGTGGCAAAACCTCTAAGGTGCTTATAGTCATCTTGTCACTTGCATGGAAATTTTGGAAAGCCCAGCAGAGGCTGATTGAATTTCAAAAAGACCAGCTTTTCCAACAACTCTGGCATTAGTCTTGAATGATGAGGGGGTCACAATGCCCCCTGCCACTGAGAAGGCATATTCCCTGGGCAGGTTGGTTGGTTGCTGGGTAGAAAAGATAATGCTTAGCCACTTTAGACAGGTCTAGTCAGAGTTTGGGCTTGTGTGTCCTATATGACAATGTGTTTGTATCCATGTCTTCCAAGTGCTCTGTTAGATAGCCGGCTTTGGGTGGGTTGAGGGTTTTTTGCCAGCTGTTTTAGCTATAGCTTCTGTTAGGAGAGATGGTTCTGTGGGGGCAATGTGGCTTTGGCTTACTGAGGTAGGGTTAGAAGTGCTAGCTTACAGGGTGCTACTTATGCTTGCGCTACTCTCTGGGATGGCCATTCTTTTCTGTGCTAGAACCCCACAGGGCCTCTGCTTCTGGTGCCAATATCTCATTCATGTATATAAAACACCGGGCTGGAGTGTGAGACCTCCTTTCACCCATGGATCACAATGTGTGGCAAAACATATAAGCAAAGCACTGTTTTCTGTCAGAGATTTCAGTCTCTCTTGCACCAGCTGCTGCACGGAGTCCACAAACCGAAACACCTCTGCTTCCATTACGTCTTGCTCATGGGATGACCTTGCCCAGGGTGGCATTTCTGGCGCTCGGCTCCTCCAAGGCACCCTTGAAGGGCTTTAGGTATTGTATCTATTACCTCATCACTATACAATCACGATGCCTCAGGGGAAGATGCGGACCTATATCTGTTTCCAGAGACAGATCATGAAGGGGTATTTGCTGCTTCACTATAGCATCAGATCAGTAGAATTTCAGCAGGTGCTAACATCTTGAATCAGATACTTAGGAGGCATCCTGAGTTCTTCCTACTTCTCATGGAGAAGCTGCCCATAGGAAACGGCCTAAGCACTGGAAAGTTAGAAGCAAAGCATAGATAAGGAAGGCAAAGACAGAATTTGAAAATAAGTTATCTGTGGAAGGAAAACTTGTATTAAAAACTTTTCCAGGTACATTTGAAGCAAAAAGCCTGTGAAGGAGTCAGTTGGACCTTTAGATAGAAACATAGAAATGATGGCAGAAAAGGACCAAATGATCCATCCAGTCTGCCCAGCAAGCTTGTGGTAGCATCAAAAGTATCAGGCTTATTAGTTAAGGGTAGTAACAGCCGCATCAGCAAGTTATTCCCACTCCTGTTTTCCCAGACTTTAAAATTTAGTGTCCTTGTTGGTTTCTGTCTGAGTCCGATTCTTCTCCTCCCCCCTCCCCACCATTAAAGCAAAGAATAATATTGAAGCAGAGAGCAATATTGGAGTTGCATCAACAACTTGAAGGCCTATTGACTAAGGGTAGCAATGGTCAAGGGGTAAAAGGGGTGCTAAGGGAAAACATGATCATAGTAGAGAGACTAAATGAATTCTTTGCTTTGGTCGTCACTGAGGAAGATGTTTAGTTATTTACAATTTTTTTATACCGCCTATATGAACAAACATTCTAAGGGGTGTACAATTAACATGCACATAATAGTAAAACACATTACAGCTTAAACGTAAGGTCATGCCAGAAGTGATATTTAAAGGTGATGATTTGGAGGAACTGAAACAAATCTCTGTGACCCTGAAAGATGTACTAAGGCAAATTGACAAACTGAAGAGTAGCAATCACCTGGACCAGATGGTATGCAACCCAGAATGCTGAAAAATGAAATTTCAGACCTACTATTAGTAATCTGTAAACTATCATTAAAATCAGAAACAGTACCTGAAGATTAGAGGGTGGCCAATGTAATGCCATTTTTAAAATGGGCTCCAGGAGGGATTCATAAAACTGCAGACCAGTGAGTTTGATGTCAGTGTTGAGAAAAATGGTTGACACTATTTATTTACATGTGCTTATATTCCACAGTTTCCATGGTATGTGTTCAGCACAGATTCTAAAGAACAAAATTACTGAAAATAAAGCTAGTCAATAGTCATAGTTTAATGGGACAAAGTCCAACATGGATTTAGCAAAAGGAAGTCTTGCCTAACCAATCTGCTACATTTTTTGAAGGTGTGAATAAACATATGGACAAAGGTAAGTCAGTTTATACAGTTTATCTGGATTTTCAGAAAGCATTTGGCCAAGTTCCTCATGAGAGACTCTTGAGGAAATTAAAAAGTCATGGGATAGAAGGCAATGTTCTATTGTTGATGCAGAACTGGTTAAAAGACAGAAAACAGACAGTAGGGCTAAATGGTGAATTTTCTCAAAGGAGAAATATGAATAGTGGAGTGCCCCAGGGATAAGACCACTGCTTTTTAACTTATAAATGATCTAGAGATGGGAACAATGAGTGAGGTGATCAAATTTGCTGATGATACAAATTTATTTAAAGTTGTTAAATCACAAGAGGATTGTGTGAACTTGCAAGAGGACCTTTCAGGACTTGGGCAACTAAATTCTAGATGGCAATTAATGCGAAAAAGTGCAAAGTGATGCATGATATAGGGAAGAACAAACCAGATTATAGCTACACAATGTAAGGTTCTACATTGGGAGTCACCACCCAGGAAAAGGAGCTAGGCATCATCATGGATAATATGTTTAAATCCTGTGCTTAGTGTGCAGTAGCAGCCAAGAAAACAAATTGAATGCTAGGAATTATTAGGAAAGGATTAGAGTATAAAACAGAGAATATCATAATACCTCTGTATTGCTCCATGGTGTGGCCACAACTTGAGTATTGTGTACAGTTCTGGTCCCTGCACATCGAAAAAAGACATAACCGAATTAGGAAAGGTACAGAGAAGGGTGACTAAAATGATATGGGGAGGGGATGGAATGATTCCCCTATGAGGAAAGGCGAAAAAGGTTAGGGCTGTTTAGCTTGGAGAATAAAATGGCTGAGGGGAGATAAGATAGAGGTCTCAAAAATAATAAGTGGAATGGAATGGGTAAACATACATTGGTTGTTTACTCTTTCAAAAAGTACAAAGGCTAGGGGACATTCAATGAAGTTGCTAGATGATACATTAAAGACAAATATAAGAAAATATTGTTTTACTCAATGCATAATTATTATCTGAAATTTGTCACTGGAGGATGTAGATAAAGCTGTTACTGTAGCTTGTTTAAAAAAGATTTGGACAAGTTTGTGGAAGAAAAAAGTCCATAAAGGTAGACTTGTGGAAATTCACTGCTTATTCCTGGGATAAGCAACTTGAAATATATCAACCTTTTGGGATTCTGACATGTACTTGCAACCGGGTTTTTACAGTGTTAGAAACAGGATGCTGTGCTTAATGGAATTTTGGTCTGACCCAGTATGGCAAATATTATGTTCTTCATGCTTCAATGAAACATAAGAATTGCCATTCTGAGTCGGACTAAGGGTCCATCAAGCCCACTATCCTGTTTACAACAGTTACAAGTACCTGACAATATCTCAAACAGTGGATGAATTCCATGCTGCTAACTCCCAGAGATAAGTAGAGGTTTTCCCAAACTGGTTAATATCAGTTTATGAACCTCTCCAGGAACTTGTGAAATTTTATTTCTGATTAAATTTTTAGTGAAAATCAGAATATGAAAATGGTCTCTCCTCAGTAGGATTTTCCTAGTAATTTGAGAGGATTGCTTTCTTAAGAAAATGTTTCCCATATTCTGTAACTGAACACAATCTCTTACTTTTCTTACATTTCTGGTTCTATTAGTTATCTTTTCCTATTGAAACTATTGAAAATATTTGGAACATGTAAAAGGTTTTCTGTTGAGACTGCATTTCTTGCTTTTGACTGGGGTATTTTGAGGATACCACACTCAAGCTGTTGTGTTCCACGCTCGTAGAAGGCCACGAGTGCGGCCCCCTACCTTGCCCGCGGCGGTGACTCGCCATGGGAATTCCGGGGGAGACCCCTGACCCGATGCCTGTTGCTTCGGCGCGGGTCCCCGCTCTGGCCACCGGGTGGGGAGCTGTCCCTGCTCCTCCCTTGCGGCGTCCTGCAGCATTTTCTCCGCGGAGGAAATCCAAGATGGCCGCCACCATCTTTAGGTGCGAGGCTGCGCCTCCTCATTAGATTTAAAGGGACCTGATCCCTTTAACCAGGTTCAGCTGCTGCCAATGATAGAGCAGAGGAAGTACAAAAGGAGGCTTCATCTGCTCATTCCTTGACTTGGCAACTTTTAGGTTAGTCAGGTATGCTTGCTTCGGTGAGTTCTTCTACTTCAGATCCTCGTTCCTGTCTTGTCTTGGTGTTCCTGGTTCCTGACTTTGGATCGGCTAGCAGTGATTCCTGGTGTGTGACTTCGAATCGGCTAACGGTGATTCCTGGTGTTTGACTTCGGACTGGCAAGCAGTGATTCTCTGGTGTGTGACTTCGGACTGGCAAGTGGTGATCCCTCAGTGTGTGACCTCGGACTGGTAAGCGATGACCCTCTGGCACTTGACCTTGGACTTCCTCATGGCCATCATCTCCAAGGGTCCACCTAAGTCCTAGCAGCCCGGGTCCCTATGGGCTCCTCCCAGGGGGACCGTGGGCTTCCAGGGGTGAAGCTCCAGTCAGCCCTTGCACCAAACACTTGACTTCTTGACCTCTCAAAGGTCCACATAAGAACCAGTGGTCCGGGTCCCTACGGGCTCCTCCTGGGGGGACAGCAGGCTTCCAGTGGTGAAGACACAGTTCCTTTCCTTGACGTCACGACTCTTCGTCTGCCTCCACAGTTGCCTCTGTCTCCAGTGCCGAGGGTCAGCTGGTCACGTCTTCTGTTCCTGCCTTGCCACCCGACAGGAGAACCTACGGATCTTCCTCCTAAGGTATTCCATGCTCCCGTCGGCCCAAGGGTTCACAAGCCTGAGCATAACACAAGCATAACCAAAAAAGAAGAAGGATAGGCATACGCTTGGATCCTAGAGATATATAGTAAAACAATAAGATAGAGAATAAAACACTCCATTATAATGAATATACAAACAGGATGGGAGAACCAGGCTGGGACTGAAGGCGGGTAGAACTAAATGAAGAACAATAAAACAGGTGGAGCAGGAGGAGAAATTTGTATTTTCTTTTATTTTTTCACTTTTTTCTGGGAAGAAAAACACCCCATTATAACCAATAAACTAACGACAGCAAAACCCCCCAAAAAACCACACCTCAGGCACCAAACTTCCCATGCAGGTATATAATGGGCATGGCAGATAGGCAGAGAGCAATAACAGCAAGACACCTAAGTTGGCATATAAGGGGTATGAAAGGTAGACATAGTAGCAGCAACAAGAGCCCTAAGTTGATATATCGGGGGCATGACAGATAAGTAGATCAGAAGCAGCAAGACTCCTAAGGTGATATGTAAGGGGACATAAACATATTCTTCTCTCACACTGCAATATCTCCAGCTCCCACTCTACAAAATACAGGTCTCACTACCCTACAAGTCTTGGGTGGAACCGAGTAGTGGGGAGGGGTTGTGAGGTGAGGGAATAGGACACACACAAAGATACAGTGCTAACCCAAGTTTCCCCATAATAATAATAATAATTATATTAATGAGCACTGACTATTTGGCATGATATATAAGTATATGGTATACTATATGAGTATTTGCAAAGTATAGTAATGAAAGCAAATCAGTCACTTATAATAATGACTGTAGAACAAACCAGAAAAAAACAAGTTATATATGCACAATGAGCAGAGTAAATAATCTTCCCTAGATCTCTCTTTCTCTCTCTCTCTCTCTATATATATATACATATATGCGTGTGTGTATACATACACACAAATGGCCTAGCAATAAGTAGTCACTTTCCTGTAAGAGTGTCCTGTTAGCACTCCATTTGTATGACAACAAGTGGATCTTGTTTGAGGCCGGAAATGGTACCAAGAACTCTAGATCATTGTAGAGTTGTTCATGCTGACCTGGACAGGCTCAGTGCTCATCAGGAGTCCACTGGTAGACCCGGGAGAGGGTCTTAAGAGAGCTCAGTTTGCACATGTTGAAGATGTTATTTCTTTGTTCCCATTATCTCTAGTCCTTCTCTGGGGATTCTGCCAAGTCAACAGTAATCTACATGTTTCTATTCAAATAATGCTGGGTTAATTTCTTTTATCTATATTTCCTGTTTCACCATTTTGTTCATCATTCTCTCTCACATGTGGGACTACTAACCCTTCACAGTCTCTAACTCTAACATATTTCTAACATCTATTTATTTATTTGTCGAGTTTTATATACCGTCATTCGGTTTCGCCATCATAACGGTTTACAAAAAAACAAAGGTTACAAGGTTAAGGGGATAACAAGAGTTTCAAAAAAGGTTAAAAAATGTTGTTAACATTGGGGTATCATATACAAGTTAGTTATTGTACAGTTTTACGTTTCAATTCTTTGTTAAAATACATAGTTGTGTTGAGTTTCATTTTTTCTTCCGGTTAGATTGGAGGGGGTTGGCGTTGTGTTGTTCATTGGGTGAGTTGGTATGCTTTGTTGAATATCCATGTTTTTATATCTTTTCTGAAGGTTTTTAGATTTTCCTGAGTTCGGTTGGGAGAGAGTTCCAAAGTTTTGGGCTACCTAGGGAGATTGCTCTCTTTTGGGTTGAGGTGAGTTGTTTGGAACGAGTAGATGGTGTCTTTAGAAATCCTTTATTTGCTGATCTAAGGTTCCTGTTTGGGGTATGTAGTTTCATGGAGGAGCTTTGCCAGTTTTCTTGTTTTTCATATATAATTTTATGAAGAATGGAAAGTACTTTGTATTCAATCCTGAATCTTATTGGTAGCCAGTGTAGGAGTGATGTGGTCATACTTTTAGGATGAATCTTATTGGTAGCCAGTGTAGGAGTGATGTGGTCATACTTTTAGGATCCAGTGAGGATTCTTGCAACTGTGTTTGTAGGATTTGGAGTGGGTGGATAGTGTTTAGAGGTAGGTTGAAAAGGAGTGAGTTACATATTCCACTGGACACCCAGAATAATAAACAAAATCAGTGTTAGTATCATTAGTGACATATAAAAAGTACTCATATAATAATTCAGATAGTAAGCAAAGACTGCTATAAAACCAATGTCAGGAAATGTAAGAATGTGAGTCACCCAAATGCCTGCCCATTCTTGTTCTTATCCATAGGACCTGTAAATCCTGTGTCCAGTGTGTACTGTGTCTATAAACTAAATCTGGACTGATGCCAGGTGTTTTCCTGCTCTCAGCTCTGCCTTAGTAAACAGATCTGCTAGTACTACACATCACTGATCACCAAGGACAATATTTTAACTCCCTATTTGCCATCTTGTTTGCTTTCACATCTAAGTGGTGTTCTTATTCTCTGCCTAGGTAATGCCTCCATTTTGTATTTCTCTGTCTGTGAACCTAAAGTTTTTAGGCTGCTTCTTAGGAGGGAGGGCTGTGACTCAGTAAGTTTTTCAGAGAGCTCAAACACAAAACTGCATCCTCTAATTATGAATCAACATAACTGTATTTCTCTCTCATAAGGAGCTAAATTAACCCTTTGTATGCTCCATCAAAATGACTTCCACAAAACAGGTTGCCAACATGTGGCAACCAGACTCTAAAGGTGATACATCTGTGACATGACATATAGGCAACACAGAAGCAACAAGAGCCCTAACGTGGTATATCAGGGACATGGCAGGTAGGAAGAATGGTGGCAATAAGACCCTATGATGGTACTTCAGAAGTATGGCAGATAGGAAGAGCAGTAGCAGTAAGACCTCTAAAGTGGTACATCTGGGACATGGAAGGTAGACAGAGTGGCAGAAAGGCATTCAAGATGCTTTTAGTCATTTTGCCAATTGCATGGAAATTCTGGAAACTCAAGCAAATGCAGATCGATTTTCCAAAAGATCTGCTTTTTCATTATGTCTAGCACCAGCCTTGAGCAATGAGGGTTCACAATGTCCCCTTACATTTAGAGCACACATTCTCTAGGTACGCTGTTTAAAGGCAGGAAAGATAGCCCTGAGTCACTGTGGCTAGGTTTGGCTAGACTACAGACGTGTGCCCTATATACCAGCACATACGTGATCATGCCCTTGATGGGCTCTGTGAGATAGTGTGCATTGACATTTGTTCTGTGGCCTCTTTTGCTGGGGTGGGACAAGAGTATTGCTTGCTAGCTGGTTTAGCTATGGCTTGTGCTAGGAGAGATGGTTTGTTGTGTGCAAATGACTTTGGTGTATTGAGGTGGTGGAGGAAGTGCTAGCTGACAGTGCTGCTCCTGCTTGTGCAACTTTTTAAGGTGGCTATATCCCCACTGTGCTTTGCTTCTGCCTCTGGCACTCCTGTTTACATAGGCTATCTACCAGCATCTCCTTCATGAATGTGATATGTTGGAATTGGAGGGCGAGACTCCCTTTCATCCCGGATCATAAAGTGTATTAAACATGTATGTATGTATGGTTTTCTGTGAGAGGTTTTAGATTCTACTGACTCAAGGAGTCCAGAAACTACAACTTCTCTGTTTCTATTTCCTCTTGCTGATGGAACCCTTTAACTTTTCCTCCAGGATGACCCTGTCCAGAGTGGTGCTTCTGCAATTCAAGTCCTCAATGGCATCCTTGAAGAACTTCAGAATTTCTACCAGCTGCCTGTTGACTACCCAATCATGATGTCTGAGGGAGTATTGATACCTATTTCTATTAGATATGTGTATTTGGGAGAAATAAAATTGGACATGAGATGAAATTTCCTAGTTAATTTTGGGTTGTTTTCAAAACAATCTCATCATCTTGTTTTGAAAAAAAAAAGTCACTGATCAGGCCTGTGCCTAACTCCAAAGCCTCACCTAGGCATAAGCCATGGCCTGATGAAAAGGCTGTAGTCTACTCCCGAGTGCAATGCTGGATGTCTCAGTCTAGACCCTGACCCGATGTTGGGGCCACAGCTGAAACTCGAGCAAAGGCCCAGGCCCCCAAAATTTTTTCACTCACCTGATCCAACATCTTGGCCCAGTTTGGAGGTTGGATCCCTATGCCTGGGCCTCAGCCTGGACCCAGGCCCAATGCTGGGGCCAGACCCAGAGGCCTGGTCCTGAAACCTCAGCCTCAGTGTAGGCTAGGGCCCAGGCCCAACACTGGGCTCAATCCAGAGACTGGATCCTGACTCCTGGGCCTCATCCCGGATTCATGGACAATGCTGGGGCCTAACCCAGAAGTTGGTCCAAAGTTTGGGCATCAGGCCAGACCTAAGCCCGACACCAGAACCCAGCCTAGATACCAGATGCCAGGCCTAGGCATAGGCTGAGGACCAGGCATCAGGACCTGGTCTCCAGACCAGGCCCTGGTGTCAGGACTTGGGCCTTGAAGCCTGGGCCTTGCATAAGACCTAGGCCAAGGTTGCAGTGACCTACTGCAGCCTAGGCCTATGCATATCCAAAGCTTTGGCCTGAGCCTAGTGCTTGTTATCGGATCCCCCTGAAATGAGTAAGTTGAAACTGGAGAGGATCCTGGCCTCGGCAGTTTTTCGGGTGAGAGGGTTGGGTTTTTGGAGGCTTTTAAAAAAATGTTTATTTCATTTTTTTTTTTTTAACTAAAAAGTTGGAAGCTAGAGTTATCTTCACAAAGCAAGGCAAAACAGAATAGGCGGTGGTGTTTTATTTCACAAGCTATGACTCTCCCTAAAACCTCTCAATTAAGATCCAAGAGAAGGTTGTGAAACTATTGCAGTTAGATTATATGACTACTTTACTGTCCTCCAATTCTATTGTGTAAAGATCTGTTGATTTTGGCTGATTATTTGTGTGCAGCACAGGCTTATTCCAAAAACGCTCTGCTCTTGGGAGATTTTAATTTGCACTGCAGCTCCCTACCAAAAGGTATCTTTCACGGTTTGTGGTAGAGCTGTTATCTTCATTTAATTTCACTTGGCTTATTACTGAGCCTACGCACAGGGCTGGTCATATTTGACAAATTCTGTTTCCAGCATGTCTTTGATTCTCTATCAGTAAATGCGGTCTCCTGGACCAATCATTACTTCATTAGGTTTTCTCTGCGGCTGCCTGAGCATGGAGAGTCCCCTGCTCTTCAGCAATTTACTAAACAGATGCGTCCCCCTGTAGACAAATACCTGTTTAGACACGAATGGGATAAACATGCAGTTTCATGTGATTCCGCAAATTCTGTGGCCATTTTATTATCCTCAGTGTTGACAACTGTATTAAAACAAAAAACAGTAACATATGAAATAGGAGAGTTGCATGGTTTTCACAAGAATTGTAGGAGTAAAAAAGAGAGATATGCATAGGGCCAGAAAGACTGTGGCAAAGGCAGTCCACCATAAAAGATTTGTAGTCTTATCCTCTGATTTGTACAGAATATAAAGAACTCTTTACTACCTCAAGAAAAATCTTATTTTGTGTCATATTTACACAACCCTTTAAAGCAACCCTATGAGCTTTATTAAACCAGATTTAATCCCCCAAGAATTTGCGGATTATTTTCAAACTGAAAATAAAACTCTTAACGATAAGGGATCTGAAAATTAATCCCAGTAATTTAAGTTCTGTAAAAAAAAAAAAAAAAAAAAATCGGTCCACTCTGTTCCATTTTTTAACCATTCTCTTTGGTAGATACAGAAAATTGCTTGTCTGATTTAAAAAAAAAAAAAAAAAAGTCACATTGTCATCTTTAACCTTGCCCTTTCTGAATTTTCTCTCTGTTAAAAGATTTCATTGAGATGCTTAGGGATTTGATCAATATGACACTTTTGGAAGTTATACTGCCAGATGTATTAAAAAAAAAAATCTGTTGTACACCCGATCCAAGAAAAGGGAAATGAACCCATCGATCTGCCCTCAAGTTACAGACCTAACACAAACCTATACCATTAGGCAAGTTAATTGAAAGGGCAGTACATGATCAGTTAACAGAGTTCCTGGCCAAGCAACACTAATCAAAGCGGCTTCCGCACTAAACACAGTACAGAGACCCTCCTTATTGGTTTCAGTGAATGATTTTCTTCTCCGTACCGCTGATACAGGAAAAACTGTTATAGCCATTTACCTGGATGTAGTTTCCGCTTTTTTGATTTAGTCAACCACAAAACTTTGCTATTGAGGTTAAAAAAAATATTGGTATATTTGGCACAGTGTTGCTATGATTTGATTCTTATCTTTCAAACCGTGAACAAGAAGTGAAAATTGCAAACCAAATCTCTGACTGGTACATCACAGTAAGCAGTGTACCTCAATGTTATGTTTTGTCTGCCACATTATTTAACAATTTTATTTCTTCTTTGTGTGACCTGTTGGAATCATTTGGTGTTTACTTTGTTCTATGTGGATGACATCCAGCTTTATTTCTTAGTAGATGACAATTTTTGGAAAACTGAGCAGCAGAAAGCCAGATGCATGGAAGCAATGGATAGTTGAATGTTTAACAGTGCATTAGCTCTTAACTTAGCCAAAACTGAAATAATGTTGATATCCAAAAAAACCAAGACCAATAGACATCTCTGAATTGTCTATTTTGGGAGTCAGTGTAATGTTTACTGCTCAAGTTCGTATCCTAGGTGCACTTTTGGCCTTGGGTATTACACTTCTGCTGCCCCTATTCTTGCTCCTGCCCTACTAACACCAGCCTCTATTGCCCCTGTATCAGAACAAGAGGGAGAGCAGCAGCCAGCAGTGGACATTCTCTCCCAATTTCAATTTCTTCTGGCTTGAGCTAGCTTCCGCTCCTGGCTTTCTGTGTCTAAAAAAAGTCACTTTTAATTATAGGGGCAGGACTGCTTTTTTTCTCATTGCTGCAAATCTTCTCACAGCTGGGCTGGCTGTGTAGTAAATCCTCTGCCCTTGCCATTCCCTCCTCTGCACATTCCTCTTAGTGGCATGACGGAATTTGAACTGCCTACCAGGGGTTTTGATATTACAATTGAATTTATAGATACTTTACCAGCACTCACAGTACCATTCTAGTACTGAATAAATGTGAATACTGATATTCAAAGGCCAGCTGGCTAAGTAACTTATCTGGATATACTTAACCAGCTAATTTAGAAGGATATTCAGCAGCATGGCTATGCTGCTGCATATTCATGTACAAAATGCTACTTAGCCAGATAAGTTTTATCTAGCTAAGTCTAGATGTGCTCAATAGCAGGTCTAGACTTAGCCAGTTAACTTATCTGGCTATGTCTTAATATCTCTACTTAGATACGTTATCTGGCTAAGTAACGCCACCCCGATCTGCCCCCTGGCCACTCCCAATTTAGCCAGCTAGCCAGATAAGTGACTTATCTGGCTATCTGGCATCTGAATATCAGACCCACTCAATCTAGTTCACAGACTAAGTTCACATGAGTGCTTAATAAGCAAGCACACAACCAACTTGCCAAGATGAGTTATTAGCTTGCTAGTAGTGGCACAACACACACACACACACGCATATATATATATATATATATATATATATATATATGTACATATATATATGTACTATATATATATATATATATATATATATATACTGTATATATATATAGTACATATATATACTATATACTATATACTGTATATATGTACTATATATATATATATATATATATATATATATATATGTGTGTGTGTATGTGCACTACTGACTGACTCCTTTTCCATACACAAAATATCTTAGAAACAGAACCAAGAATACTGGCAATGCTATGCTTTTTTTTACTTCAGTCTGTCTGCAGCTAAACAAAAATGTCTTCTCTGGCATTGTGACTTCTTCAGTCTCCACTCCATTCCTACCTTGCCCCCAGTGAATACAAAAAGCAGTGCCACTGCCTCTTTCTTTCTGTCACAGTGAGTGAGAGATCACTGACTGTAGCAGAGAAGACCAGTAAAAAAACCCTTTTGCCAATGCCTTCTTTTTAAAGTTTTTCTCCCACTGTGACAGCTTCTGAATGCACAACTTGTCTCTGCAAGATGCAAGAAAGCAAATAGTTTCTTGCACGTGCTCAGACCTTTCAGTGGGAGGAAGTCAGCATCATTTGATTCATCATTTGATTCAGTTAAAAAGATGCTTCATCATGATATTTTTTTTCTGTCCAGGCTCCTTGACAACTTGTCCCACCTCAGTTCTCAGGAATCAAATTCCCTTTTTACCCCTGCTGTTGAAATGGGGAGCATGTCGCATTAAAAGCATCAAGGCTTATCGGTTAAGGGTCGTAATCTCCATGCCTACTAGTGCTAACGGTAATAACTGCCGCACCAACAAGTTACCCCTCCCCCCCATGCACGCTTTCTTCATTTCCTTTAGGACTTGGCTGTAGAAGCAGTCCTGTGCTTTTTCCCTTATATCTCTGTATCAGTATCCCAGATCGTAGAAGTCGGGGGGCCCTCTGTTGTCTGAATCCAACTCCTCTTTTCCCCCCTGCCGCCTAAGTGGGTAACAATTTTGCAGTTGCATTAAAAGCATCAAGGCATATTGGTTAAGGGTAGTAATTTCCATGCGTTATTTACATAAGAACATGCCACACTGAGTCAGACCAAGGGTCCATCAAGCCCAGCATCCTGTCTCCAACAGTGGCCAATCCAGGCTACAAGTACCTGGCAAGTACCCAAACATTAAATAGATCTCAAGCTACTAATGCCAGAAACAAGCAGTGGCTATTCCCTATTGATTAGAAGCAGTTTATGGACTTCTCCTCCAGGAACTTATCCAAACCTTTTTTAAACCCAGCCACACTAGTTGCTTTAACCACATCCTTTGGCAATTAATTGCAGAGCTTCATTGTGCATTGAGTGAAAAATAATTTTCTCTGATTTGTTTGAAATGTGCTACTTGCTAACTTCAAGGAGTGCCCCCTAGTCTTTGTATTATCCAAAAGAGTAAATAACCATTTCACATTTACATATTCAAGTCCTTTCATGATTCTGTAGACCTCTATCATATCCCCCCTCAGCCTTCTCTTCTCCAAACTGAACAGCCCTAATCTCTTTAGCCTTCCCTCATAGGGGAGCCGTTCCATCCCCTTTATCATTTTGGTCACCTTTCTCTGTACTTTCTCTAGTGCAATTATATCTTTGAGGTTCAGCGACCATAATTGCACACAGTATTCAAGGTTGCGATCTAACCATTGAGTGTTACAGAGGCATTATGACATCCTCCGTTTATTCACCATTCCCTTCCTAATAATTCCTAATATTATTCTGTTTGGTTTTTGGACAGCCACAGTACACTGAGCTGATGATTTCAATATAATATCAACTATGACTCCCAAATCTTTTTCCTGGGTTGTAATCCCTGCACCGACAAGTTACCCCCGTACAATTTTCTTAATTTCTGTCCTAAGTAGGGAGCAATGTTGCAATTGCATGAAAAGCATGAAAGCTTATGGGTTAAGGGTAGTAATCTCCATGCCTTTTGCTAAGGGCGCTGCTTTTCTCATTTCCATTCCCTAACCTTTAGAAATCCATGTCCCTTTAAATTTTTCTGACTGTTTTCGTCTTCACCACCTCCTGCGGAAGGGCATTCCAGGCTTCCACTACTCTCTCCGTATTTTCTGACGTTACTTATGATGTTAGATATATCTGCAGCATTTGACATCAGCCCAATGGTGTCAAATGCTTCAGATATATTTAACATTGTGAATAATGCAGAGCATCCTTGATCAATTAGACACTGTATATAATTTGTCTAAGAAACTAACGTTTCCATCCTATGAGCTATCCTAAAACCACATTGAATATCATCCAATACATCTTGCTTGTTCCATAAAGTTTTCAGGTTTCAGTAATATCCATTTTTCCAATAATTTACTAAAAGTGGGCAAATTTGAAATCAGATAATTCATTTCATCTAGCAGTGACATAGATTAATTTTTCATCACTAGGCACATTTCTGTTCTTTTTAACAAATCAGATACAAATCAGGCATGTATTATTTTCACCAGTGGTTCATAAACCATACTTTAAATTACTCAAAATAGACACTGATCTAGGGAATAGAATGGAGATGATATCTGGGGAATCAGCTTCATAAGAGCAGTAATGGTAATTAGTCTAAATTGATCCCAAACAATAACTAATGTTGATATCTCAGTTATCAATCTCAAATAAAATGAAACCATTTGAATGAAATCAAATTAAATCAAAAGAGAAACAATTTCTCCAACTGCTTGAGTGAAAAGAGAATATTTGTCTACTATTTTATATGAACATCATATTCAGACACTGCACATATTTTGCATATTTTATGTGATGTCTAGTTAAAGCATCAAGACTTATAATCATAAGTCATCAAGTATAAGTCCCAATTTTTTAGAGATTTTTCATCTTGCAAATAAAAGGCACTTATCTGGAGAGCAGATCATACAAGGCAGAAAGTATTGGTACAATTGGACTGTGACATTTGATAGCCTATGATTAAAGGTCTTGATGTTTTAATTAGAAATGGCACATAAAACATTTAAATATTTAACATATGTGCAGTCAGTGTCTGAATATGAAGGTCATATAACATAGTATAATAATATTCTCTTTTCACTCAAGCTCTTAGAGTGAATTATTTCTATTTTGTTTCAGTTATCAAGCTATCATTCTCATGGTAAATCAGTGCTTTAATCTTTTCCACTTTACTTACAAAAAAGTTAGCAAGGATCTCACAATCTAATTTGTCCATATCCTCTTTCCTAGGTTTACTAACCAGTAGGGATATGCATTCGTTTTCAACGAATGTGCAATCCGCAACGCATAAACCCCTATTCATTTTATTCGTGGGTTCACGAAACACATGGCGATCCTCCACGAATAAAATATATCATATTAGTTTCATTCTTTTGGTTCGCAGTGATTTCTTAGTGGCCGTTTGAAATAGGAGAAGGCCATGTGAAAGTATCCATAAGAAAAACTAGCCCTTTCTTGTGAGTCAAAAGTGACCTCACAGCCCTGTCATAGAGTGGGTCAGACAGGTTGGCAAGGAGATGAGAATGCAACCTATCAGAGCTAAGCATTTTTCTAATGCAGCCAATCACCGCTCTCACTCAGTGCTCTGTGATGCTATTCCTGATGACGCTGAACTATTTATACCTTAAGAATATGGCGTGCCATGCTCTTTCTTTGCGGGGATGGTCCGGGGAGGTGGTCTGGGGATGGTGGCTTTACTCAGAGCTAGTCTGAATGTCTGAAATCTGTATTCAATTACTAGCTACTTTGATAGCATTTTCCATTGAAAAAGATATTTGTTACTTTTTGCTGTAGTGCCAGGCTATTTTTGACCGCACTATTTTTTTTATTGATCTCAGACGGTCTCTCTCTCTCCCACTGAGACAAGCTGCTAGCAGTGACATTTTGCTGCTTATCTTACCCCCCTGGGGTAGGTAGTTGCAGGCACAGGCAGGGTGTCGGTGGGAGATAGTGTGAGTTGGTATTTTCAAACAAGAAGCAGCATCACTAGGAATTGTGCACACAGAGCAGGCTCAGTTGTAGTTTACTGTACATCAAGGCACTGCATTGCATCTGTGGGCAGTTTTGCAGACTCACATATATTGGGACAGCAGTGCGCTTTTAATCCATATCCCCAGTAGGTATCTTCTTGAGTTAGAATTTTGTGTTGTAGTGGGAGTCCAAGATGGCCACCCTGTAGCTGAGACGTGAATAACCTCTCTCCGTGGTTATACTCACAATTTGCCTTTTTTTTAAAACTTTACCTTAAAACTATTTCCTATGCTGCATATAAAACGAAAAGCAAAATTGAAGCCATCTATTACCTGTACTCCAAATTTGGATCTCAGACTGCCATGAATCGAGAGTTTTTTCACTGGTCCTGTGAGGAATTTGCTGGCGGGAGGAAACGCGGAGATCCCCAATGCGGAGCAGGCCTCGGGGACCCAGGTGGAGGAAACATCCCTCAGTTCAGGCACACCGGAAGCCCTGGAACCACCATCTGAAATCTTCAGTTTTTCTGGAGACGCCACAATCGAGTGGCTGGAAGGGAAAATGGCACCTTTGAGAACAACGGTCCCGAGAAAGGATGCCAGTGAGGCGTCTCTTTCAGAGAGCTGAGTTGACCGAGGTTCCGGGGACCTGGCAACCATGAATCATCAGAAAGATGGTAAGACCGGGGAACTTGGGACAACAGGGAGGAGTGAGATGGAGATACAAGTATCTGGCACTTTCCTTTGATAAAACCTAATGAAATCACAATAGACACAATATGGAATATGTCTGTTGCGATGGACTCTTCTATTAAAGCTATGTCGAGTTTACTTAGAGAAAACTTGCAACATACAAAGAATGTGGACACTAAAATTACTACTTTGGAAAAGAAAGTGACAGAGAATGAACAAAGAATTAAGGACATAAAAGAAATTCAAAATAACTTAGTAAAATCTGAATCTATAAGTTACAATATAATCGAGAGAATGGAAAATGAGTAAAGACGAGTAAATCTGAGGATATTGAATTTCCCAAAGGCTAAGGGACTGTCATCACGAGATTTGTTCAGAAGTTATGTTAAAGATATCCTGAAATTCCCAGAGGAGGTGTTACCTGCCATATCTAGGATATATTACTTGCCTAGTGCCAAGGAAAAGAAACAAGAAAATTCAACACAGTTTCAAGGAGGGAAAGAAGAGTCTTTGAATGTTACTGCACTCCTTGAAATGACTCTGGACACTGTAATAGCAACAAGGGAAACTTTGTTTGTTTCATTTGTTTTTATCTCTGAAAGAGATTCTGTTCTGAGAAATTTTCTTAGAAACCAAGACCTTGCGTTTCATGGTTACAGAATCTGGATTTATCCAGATGTAACAAAGGCTACGCAGGAGACAAGGAGGAGTTTCCTACAAATGTGACCAGAAGTCATAAATAGAGGTGCAAAATTTATATTACGTTTTCCCTCAAAATGTATTTTGATTTTCCAAGACTCTAGGTATGTTTTTCAAGATCCTGCACAGCTGTGAATATATCTGGACTCACATTCCTGAAATTGCCCCAATGCCCAGGCATTTAAGTAATCCTTCAGGAATCATTCTATAGGGCGAGATGCTCAGTTAAATAATAGCTTTGTCTTTTTTCTTTTGTAATACTTCTCAATGTATATTGGACTCCCCATTTACCTATGATTTTTCAGATAAGAAAAAGAAATACTTTTTACTTTTACTTGTATTGTATTGGTTGTTAATATAAGTGGGATATTACTTATGTTATCTGATATCCTGAATTTATATTCTGTAATAGTTGATTAAAATTCAAATAAAAATTAAATTGAAAAAAAAAAATTTGTTTGTGCACATACAGCGGTCCCAGTTGTAGTGAACATCAAGGCATTGCATCTGTGGGCAGTTTTGCAGACTCACATATATTGGGACAGCAGTGCTCTTTGAAGCCAAATCCCCAGCAGGCATATTTTGTAGTTTCAAATTTGGTGCATGCACATACAGCGGTCTCAGTTGTAGTGTACATCAAGGCACTGCATCTGTGGGCAGTTTTGCAGACTCACATATATTGGGACAGTGGTGCTCTTTGAAGCCAAATCCCCAGTAGGCCTCTTTTGGAAATGATTCTTTTAATTGAAATCTCTAGTAGGCAGTGACATTAAATCCATGATGTCAGAGAAAGCTAACATGGTTGAGTGAGTGGGACTGGCAGAGGAGGCACTTCAAAAGGCAGTGCCAGCCCCCCCCTCCCCCATTAAAGTTAAAAAGGGACCTGTTCCAATCTAAAATCTCTGGAGGGGCAGGCAGCTCCATCCAGAAAGAACTGTAATTTGAAGATGATGCATCACCACCACTTGTTTCTGACCCTGTAGTTTTGGAGATGAGGGAAGGGGAGGCTGAGTCATGCAAGACAAAAGGGCAAGACCAAAAAGCAGCAGTGCAACAGCAGACTTGACTTAGCATTGAAAAAATAGTACAGACACTCTTTGCTTCTGATTCCGATGAAGAATCATCTTGTGTGGGATTCTCATCATCAGAAATGGAAGCAGTAATAACTGAAGAAGGTTTAGGAGGATTAGTTAGTTCTGACTTAGCCTCCACTTCAGTGCTGCAGGGCAGAGATGAAACTGATGATGATGAGGAGGAAGAGTAGTCAGTGCAGGCACAGATTGGTGTAGATTTTCAAAGGGGTACGCGCGTACCCCCTGAAAACCTACCCCAAACCCCCCCTGCGCGCGCTGAGCCTATTTTGCATAGGCTCAGCGGCGCACGCAAGCCTCGGGATGCACATAAGTCCCGGGGCTTGCATGGAGAGGCATGCCGAGGGGGCGTGGTGGTCGTGACGTGGCGTTTCGGGGGCATGGCGCGGGTGATGCGACGTTTCGGGGGCAGCGCCGCGGAGCGTGGTTTCAGCCTGGGGGTGTTCCAGGGATGTGGCCGTGCCCTCTGGAACAGCCCCTGGGTCGGGTGATGGCGTGCCAGCAGCCCGCTGGCGCGCGCAGATTTACGTCTGCCTCTGGCAGACGTAAATCCGGCGATAAAGGTAGGGGGGGTTTAGATAGGGTCGGGGGGGGGTTAGGTAGGTGAGGGGAGGGCGAAAGAAAGTTCCCTCCGAGGCCACTCTGATTTCAGAGTGGCCTCGGAGGAAACAGAGGCAGGCTGCGCGGCTCGGCGCGCGCAGGCTGCCCAAAATTGGCAGCCTGGCGCGCGCCAATCCCGGATTTTAATGGATAAGCACGGCTACGCGCGTATCTATTGAAATCCCACGTACTCTTGTTCGCGCCTGGTGCGCAAACAAAAGTATGCGTTCGCGCTAAATTATAAAATCTACCCCATTGTGTCTCATGCCCCTGGCATTGCTTCTCAAGGTGCACCCACTCTTCAGCTCCAGTGCCAACATCCACCCCGAAGGCTATAGAGAAGGGATCACAAAAGAAATCTGTGATCTGGAGCCACTTTAAAGTGATGGAGGACCCACCTTTTGCTCAGTGTAAATACTGTGCCAGGGCTATTAGCAAAGGCAAGCAAATGGGACATCTAACTAATTTTGGCATGATGCATCATATGCAGAAGCAACACCCAACAATACTGCCATCTGGGGCTGGTGGCAGTACCAGTCAGGCAGCGTAAAGTGGTTGAAAAGGAGCAGAGTCACCGCACGCCCTCAGCCCCTTCTAGCAGTCAGGTGGCAGGCCAGCAGCCCTCTGCCAATTGTCAGAAGCAACAACCCACCATGGAGGAAATGGGGTGGTGTTCGGTAATGCTATCCCGGGGAAGGAGGCAAGCAGCCTCAAAAGTTGTAACCAGGAGCATCGGGGAAATGATTGCCCTTGATGACCAGCTCTTGTAGACAGTGGAGAATGTGGGTTTCAAGCATTTGCTGAAGGTCTTAGTTCCAAATTACAAAGTCCCCTCCAGAACCACATTTAGCAGAAAGGTCATCCCCTTCCTGTACAACCAATGTTGCAGTTGCATCCAAGCACTGCTAGCTAAGGCAGAGGGGAGTGTGCATTTCATCTGCAATATCTGGACCGCCATGAATGCTGCACACTCTTACCTCTCCCTGACAGCACACTGGTGGGACCTGGCTGAGGCAGGGGCAGGCAGCAGCTCTATTAGTGAACAAGTATCAGGGTGGAGGTGGGCTTTACTGCACACCCACCTGACGGACGAGGCCCATACCTCAGCCAATATTCTAGCATGCATCAGACAGATGCTGGCGGGCTGGCAGCTACACCAGCGAGACAGGAATCTTCAGACAGGGTTCTTTGTCACAGACAATGGTGCAAACATGGTAAAGGCAATATGCGATGGGAGCTTTCAGAATATCCGATGTTTTGCACACACTCTGCACCTGGTGGTGATTAGTGAAGTCAGCTCTGGGGTTGGAGTCCAATCACCAAGAGAATGAATACCTGCATACGTTAATACACAAGTGCAAGAACATAGCAGCGCACTTCCACAGAAGTGTGAAGGCGGGGCAGGTTCTCCGAAAAAAGTAGACTGATTTGGAGATGCCTCACAAGCGTCTCATTCAAGACATTGACACCTGGTGGAATTCCACCTATATGATGCTGCAGAGGTTAGTGGAGCAGCAGACACCCCTTCATGAACTTTCTGTGGAAATAGACATAGGTGTGTATAGTCCCCTAGGGTATCATGATTGGTTAGTCATGAGTCAGCTGGTAAAAATCCTGCAGCCCTTCAAGGATGCCATGGAGGAGCTGAGTTTCAGAAGTGCCACCTTGGCTGACATCATCCCTATAGTTAATTTTCTGGGGGAAAATTTGGAAGGCTTTAAACAGGAAGAGGGAATGACAGCAGAGGTGCTGCATTGTCTGGCATTTTGCAGGTGCAAGAGAGATTAAGACCTTTAACAGAAGACCACACATACATGCTTGCCACAGTCTGTGATCCCCATGTGAAAGGGAAACTCACCCTACAGTCCGATTGTCTCATATTTGTGAAGGACCTGCTGTTAGTAAAAGTCCGTGAACAGGAGCACCATAGGCAGAGATAGATTAGGCATGCAGCAGAGGAGGAAACAGCAGGCACTTCAGGGAGTAGTGCTAGCCCAAGCAGGAGCAGCACTCTGTCAGCAACAGCTAGTAGTACTTCCTCCTCCACTTCAGTACGTCAAAGCCATGTTGCCCATAAAAAATCATCTGTTCTGGAATAGGCTAGAGAGTAAGCAGCTTGCATGAAGGACTCTCAGCCCACTCAATGAAAGGAGACACCAACACAAATGTCAGTGACACAGTATCTCTCATAGCCCACAGGGGACATGCAGACAGATCCGCTGACTTATTTGGGCATACAAGTCCACTGTCTGGCCACACCTAGCCAAAGTGGCTCAGTGATATCTGTCATGTCCACCATCCAGTGTGCCCAGTGAATGTGTATTTTCAATGACAGGGGATATCATGAGTCCTCACTGCTCAAGGCTAGCACCAGAGTTGATGGAAATGCTAGTGTTTTTGAAAACAAACATGCCTTTGCTTGGGTTTCCAAATTTTCCCTGTGAATGGCAAGATGAATAAAAGCAATTGAAAGCCTTGCAGCAGCTCCAACTGCCTCCTATGCGCCAGATAATATCAGCACAAAACAAGGGCCTGACCTCAAATGCTGTGCCTGTTTGTCCAGTCCTTACGTCAAAGGGCCTGACCTCAAACGCTGTGCCTGTCTGAGTTTAGTTCTAGTATTTCTAATTTCAGTTTCATGTATTTGTGCATCACTTCTTTCCAGAATATTCTTTTTCCTGTTTGTAACATTTGGAATGTAAGAACATAAAAAGCTGACTTAAGATGTTTGGAGCTTGCATATTTCATATACTCAATTGTTTTCATGACCTTCATAATATGGGCCATTTCCCCTAAATCTTTCTTAGGTGCCAACATTAATGTTTCTAGTACTATAGAAAATTGGTGGTAGTTCCACTCTAGTTCATCCTCTGTGTTACCATTGTTTACAGAGGCACTGTGTAAACTACAAAGTCAACATAGGTTGATCTTTTAGATTTGGACTTGAATAGCGGTTTTCTTATTTCTGAGAGCTCTTCAAGTTCCTTTGTCATCAGTTGAAGTGCATAAATACAGTTAATAGCTTCTGGGTATTTACAAGGGCTTGACCTCAAACGCTGTGCCTGTTCATCCAGGCCTTACATCCCTACAAGGGCCTGACATCTAACGCTGCGCCTGAGCGTCCAGGCCTTTCAGCCCTACAAGGGCCTGACCTCTGCTGGTCCATCCAGACCTTACGTCCCTTCAAGGGCTTGAACTCTAATGCTGTGTCTGTCCGTCCGGGCCTTACATCCCTACAAGGACCTGACCTCTAACATTTTCTGAGAGCTCTTCAGGTTCCTTTGTCATCAGTTGAAGTTCATAAGTACAGTTAATAGCTACTGGGTATTCATTAGATGCCAACGGAACCACCTCACTCTAGGGGCCAACCCATTCTAGGGAGCCCTTTACTCGCAAAGGAAAGGGAACTTTCCCCGGGTGTAGGCAGCCTATCTCTTAGCACCCATTGACCTATGTTGAACTGCTGTTCACATGGAAACCTCCATGTCGACTCACCATGCTTGAAGGCTCGTGCTTCACTCTAGGGGCCAACCCATTCTAGGGAGCCCTTTCCTGTGCAAAGGAAAGGGAACTCTCCCCGGGTGTAGCCAGCCTATCTCTTAGTACCCGTTTACTCATGTTGAACCAGAACCGCTTTTCACATGGAAACCTCCTCCACGTCGACTCGCCACACTTGAAGGCTCGTGCTCCACTCTAGGGGCCAACCCATTCTAGAGAGCCCTTTCCTGTGCAAAGGAAAGGGAACTATCCCCGGGTGTAACCAAAGTCAGCATAGGTTGATATTGTAGATTTGGACTTGAGTAGCGGTTTTCTTATTTCTGAGATCTCTTCAAGTTCCTTTTTCATCAGCTTCTGGGTATTTACAAGGGCTTGACCTCAAACGCTGTGCCTGTTCATCCAGGCCTTATGTCCCTACAAGGGCCTGACCTCTTACACTGTGCCTGTCCTTCCAGGCCTTACATCTCTACAAGGGTCTGACCTCTAACATTGTGCCTGTCCGTCCAGGTCTTACATCCCTACAAGGGCCTGACCTCTAATGCTGTGCCTGTCTGTCCAGGCCTTACATCTCTACAATGGTCTAACCTCTAATATTGTGCCTGTTGGTCCAGGCCTTATGTCCCTACAAGGGCTTGACCTCTAACTCTGTGCCTATCTGTCCAGCTTGGAGCTTGGATATTTCATATGCTCAATAGTTTTCATGACCTTCATAATATGGGCCATTTTCCCTAAATGTTTCTTAGGTGCCAACATTAATATTTCTAGTACTATAGAAAACTGGTTGTACTCTAGTTCATCCTTTGTGTTCCCATAGTTTACAGAGGCGCACTGTAGGGTACAAAGTCAACATAGGTTGATATTGTAGATTTGGACTTGAGTAGCAGTTTTCTTATTTCTGAGAGCTCTTCAAGTTCCTTTGTCATCAGCTGAAGTGCATAAGTACAGTTAATAGTTTCTGGGTATTCATTAGATGCCAACGGAACCACCACACTCTAGGGGCCAACCCATTCTAGGGAGCCCTTTCCTGCATAAAGGAAAGGGAACTCGCCACGGGTGTAGGCAGCCTATCTCTTAGCACCTCTGACCCATGTAGAACCGCTGTTCACATGGAAACGTCCTCCACATTGACTCGCTACGCTTGAAGGCTCATGCTCCACTCTAGGGGCCAACCCATTCTAGGGAGCCCTTTCCTGCGCAAAGGAAAGGGACTCTCCCTGGGTGTAGCCAGCCTATCTCTTAGTACCCATTGACCCATGTTGAACCAGAACCACTGTTCACATGGAAACCTCCTCCACGTCGACTCGCCACTCTTGAAGGCTCATGCTCCATTCTAGGGGCCAACCCATTCTAGAGAGCCCTTTCCTGCGCAAAGGAAATGGAACTCTCCCCGGGTGTAGCCAGCCTATCTCTTAGTACCCATTGACCCATGTTGAACCAGAACCACTGTTCACATGGAAACCACCTCCACATCGACTCGCCACTCTTGAAGGCTCATGCTCCATTCTAGGGGCCAACCCATTCTAGGGAGCCCTTTCCTGCACAAAGGAAAGGGAATGCTCCCCAGGTGTAGCCAGCCTATCTCTTAGTACCCGTTGACCCATGTTGAACTGCTGTTCGCATGGAAACCTCCTCCACATTGACTAGCAATGCTTGAAGGCTTGGGCTCCACTCTAGGGACCAACCCATTCTAGGAAGCCCTTTCCTGCACAAAAGAAAGGGAGCTCTCCCTGGGGCCAGCCTGTCCTGCCCCTATCAACACCACAGTGACCAGACTACCTCTGCTCTGCTAGCCTGTCTTGCCCCTATCAACTTTCTGCCACTCTGCCTTGCTGCCATACACCAGACAACAGACTCTACCCCTTGAGGTGTTCGTGCCACTATCATGGTTCCTCAGTGTGTTTGTGCTAGTCTTTCTGCTGCTTTGTGCCTTTATCTGCGCCTTGTGCTTTTTTCTGACACTCTTTCTGCTTTCTATGTTCCCCCTTCCTTGTGCTGTAGGATGTTGATGCCACTTTGTCTGTCGTGCTGCCTTCAAGGATTCATGCAACTGTTATCAGTGCTCTCTTTTGAAGCTGTGGTGTGTTTTTGACACTCTCACTGCTGTTCTGCACCTCTGTTAAAGCACTCTTGCCTCTCCTGGTACCCCTTTGCCCCTTTACAGTGCCTTAGGCTATTCATGTCACTTTGGTGCCACTTTGCCACAGTCTAAGTACCTTGGAGCTCTTTTCTCGTTCTGATGATTGCTCCCCAAACGTTTCATCAGAATTGATAAGAAAACAATTCTGCAGCCAAAAATAGGCTGCAAATACTTCCCCCATTGACTTTAATGGGAAAATGGAAAACATATAAAACTAATCAGAGAATTGGTTTTTTCCCTCTCTGAAACTAATGCAACAAATTAGGGTCCCTGCGAAATGAAAACTGAATCGAAACAAATTTTTTTCCTTCTGTACATTTATTTATTTATTTATTTATTTAACACTTTTCTATACCGACCTTCATGGGCAAGCCATATCAGATCGGTTTACATCGAACAAGGGTAAACAACTGTAGTGACAACAAACTTAAAACAAAAGTGTGGAAGAGGCAAAGTTACATTGAACAAGGAAAATGGAACTTGGAAGCTTAATCAGCTGGAAAGATAGGTTATAGCATGCTGAAGTTTATAACTATAATGCTATTATTAAGATAATACTTAAGGCGCTTAGGAGAATCGGAGTCTATTCATACATACATATATATATATATATACATCCCTACTAACCAGCATTTTTACTACTTCAAATAATTCATGTAGCTGGTTGATTGCATTTTTTGTTTGCTATTTGAATATACAACCAATACTTATTTCAAGATTTCTTGCAGGTATCTTTTGGTCAGTTTGCTTGGTCTTATACCAATGGCATTCAGAACGACTATTTTTCCATTCTTAAATCCTCAGAGAAGCAAGGACTCTTTTTGCTAGTTGCCTTTATTCTTATGATCTTTCCAGGGGCTAACTTATCATCTGTTTCTTTTAAAGCTGAAAACCACCAATTAGTTAATTTTGTGGCTGTTGTATAATCTAGTTAACTTTTAGCCTCATTCTTATTTGTCTGGAATTTCTCTCATTCAACTCTTGGCCTTAGCAATCTCACTCCCTTTTTCTTAAAAAAGCATTTATCTTTTTTTTTTTTTAGTGCAAATAACATTAAATAATGATCTGTCCATAGCATGGGCAGCAGTTGTGAATCCTAGATATAACACCCCTCATCCTGACAAAATAATAGATCTAAACTATGACCTACTTTATGAGTTGGGATATGAACCATCTGTGATAATTCCATTGTTGACATTGTGAATAAAAATTCCTCAACACTAGGAATTGCTGGATTGTCTACATGGAGATTAATAGCTCCAAGAATAATCACATCAGAATGATTTTGAAAAACCTTTTTTACCAATTGTAGAATTATTGATTTTAATATGTCTGGAGGACAATATACTGAACAAATGACCACATTTCCTATTTTATCTAACAGGCTCTCAACCTCAGGAAAAAGGGATATTGACAATCCTATAAATTTCAGAGTTTCTTTATAAAATATCGAAATCCCACCTCCAATTTTTCCAAGTCTAGTTACACCCTCATACATAAACATTGTGGGACACATTTTAAGTAACAAATTGTCTAAATCTGAATGCCAAAATTCTATAAATAAAACATCTGGCATAAAATCTACTGTAAGATCATAAACTTAAGCACGGTTTTTTTCTAGCAGTATGTATCTCATTTTGAGTTTCACTTTCTCATCAAGTATGCTAGATGAATTTGCTAGATTAAGCCTTTCAGGATAAATTAAACAGCTGCTATTATTCTTTTGATAATCTCCCCATACCATTAAATCATCTCTGCCCTACCAAAACTGGTATAGTAAATTTGTTTATGCTGCTGAACATTTGGGAGATGAAAACTATTTTACTCACAGTCTACAGAACTGAGCTGTCATTGATCAGATGTTTATCCTTCAACAAGCACATAAATTTTCCAGACTCCAATAAATGACTCTAATTGCCCATTCAGTGCCCCTTAGGCAAGGGCTGCCAGGAGTGAGGCCAGACTACAGTCCTCCTCTAATGAGGACAGCAGCAGTGACATTTACTGATGTCACTCGCTCTTGGGGGAGGGGGACCAACCCCTAGCATCTTCTCCTGCAAATGGAGACGATACATTAACACAGTTCATATCAGCAGAATGCAGGAAGTAGGAGTATAAAATGCTATGTGCCTCAGCGGTGATCTCGCAGATCACCCCTGATAGCATGCACACATTTTATAGCGTACAGCAAAATTAGAAAAAAATGTTGTCTTCTAGTAATTTTTTGTTTGAAAATACTTTGGGTTGTCTAAATAAAAAAAAAAAAAAAAGATCAAATATAGACCAGCCAAGTGGCTCAGTGGAACCCCCATGTTGGGATTCCACTCAGCTCACTTCATGGCTCAGGTTTTATACCACCCAATTTGGTGCCATTGGTTCAACAAGGCCACAGGCAGTAAGAAATGCCACTACGGCCAACCCTCACTGTCACAACAGAATCCTGGGATGCCTGCCTCCTTTGAAACCTCTGTTCCCCCATCCTTGTCCCTGCAATGCCTCAGCATCCTGGTACTCCTGCCTGGTTCCTGGGTTCTTCAACTTCCTCCTGGCTCCACTCTGGCTTTGGCCTTCTTGATGCCTTACTGGGCTTCTGTCTCCTTGGCTGGTACTCACGCTCCTGGAACATTCCTTGACACAACTGCAGAAGCAATGCCCACAGCCCTTGGCGGGGGGAGAGGGTATCATTGTCATTGTGCAAGGTGACACTTAGTTGCTTGATTAGGGCTCATTATTTTAGGGTTCTGGAAGGAGCTCTGGTGCATGGGCTGAGGTCCTGTTGCTGCAGTGACTGAAGTAAGTTGCAAAGAGATATAAAATGGGGATTAAAAAAAAAAGTCCTCAAAGTAGCTGTGAACGAAAGGTCCTGGTGTCAGCTTCTAGCCCTGGTTCTGACTGAGCCAGAAGCATGGACGAGTAGAAAAAAAAGAAATGATCAGGCGTGTATTGATGTCCTCATTCTATCACTCTCTACGTTCCATCTAACTCTTCCCTGTCCTCGACTCAGTTTCCCAATAACTCCATCTGTGGCTGCAGCCCCCAATGTGTCCCAGCCCTGATGTGTGCACATGCAGGGCATATAATGCAGCATCAGGTCAGCCAGCATTGCTTTGAATTTAGTGCAGCCACAGCAGGAATGACGTCGGGTAAAAGGAAGGATTTGGAGGCGGTGGAGGGGCTCCCAGAAGTTATGTTGAGGTACGGGGACCTTAAGCCACCAGGGAGGCTCAATGTGATGCCGGATTGGTGGGGGAGGGAGCACTTTAGACTACCAGGGTGGCTCATTGTGGTAGGGGGTGAGGGGAGGGGACATTAGGCACATATGGTGTGCCTAATGTTTTTTGGGGAGCTGAGGCCAGACTGCTTTTGTACTGATGGACAATAGGGATGGAAGGGAGATGGGATCAAAGCAGCAGGGAAGGCAGATCTTTAATTCCAGATCTTATAAATCAATAATCAGAGGGATTACATGTGCTTTCCATCAGTATCTGAGACATCTATTAATGAGTGAAACTATAGCAAATCTTATTAGTACTCTTAATTATTCTATGGTATTCCATTACATATAGATACTACTTTAATAAAAATGTTTCTTATGTTCCATTTACAGGTGATGCACTGCTCAGAAATGAATTCCTTTAAGTATCAAATATTAAATGGAATCTTATAACAATAACTTGATATCCTACCGACTTGCACAGAAGAGATGATGCCAAGGTTTCGACAAGGCCTACTGGGTAGTCATTTAATTGTAGTTGTTGCTATGGTGAATTTAGATGTGTAGGAAGATGAATCCTGTCAAGCATTATCTACAATAAAAACAAATCAGCTTAACTTCCTTGGGTGCTTTAGTGTTTGAATGTGCTTAAACAGTTCTCAGGGGAAAATCATTTATAGTTATACCATGCTCTAGCAAGTTGAAGTTACAGGTAGTGCTAGAGTGAAAATAAATAAAAGCGAAACAAAATCCCCAAGACAGCACTTCACCACCTACCACCTACATTAGAGGTTGTCACCTCTGGTCCTTGAGAGCGACAAACAGTTCTGGGAGCATGGAGCGCAATCTTGAGGGAGAATTGAGAACTAGGGATGTGAATCGTGTCCTCGATCGTCTTAACGATCGATTTCGGCTGGGAGGGGGAGGGAATCGTATTGTTGCCGTTTGGGGGGGTAAAATATCGTGAAAAATCGTGAAAAATCTAAAAATCTAAAAATCGCAAAACCGGCACATTAAAACCCCCTAAAACCCACCCCCGACCCTTTAAATTAAATCCCCCACCCTCCCGAACCCCCCCCCAAATGACTTAAATAACCTGCGGGTCCAGCGGCGGTCCGGAACGGCAGCGGTCCGGAACGGGCTCCTGCTCCTGAATCTTGTTGTCTTCAGCCGGCGCCATTTTCCAAAATGGCGCCGAAAAATGGCGGCGGCCATAGACGAACACGATTGGACGGCAGGAGGTCCTTCCGGACCCCCGCTGGACTTTTGGCAAGTCTCGTGGGGGTCAGGAGGCCCCCCACAAGCTGGCCAAAAGTTCCTGGAGGTCCAGCGGGGGTCAGGGAGCGATTTCCCGCCGCGAATCGTTTTCGTACGGAAAATGGCGCCGGCAGGAGATCGACTGCAGGAGGTCGTTCAGCGAGGGTTCCGGCGCCTCGCTGAACAACCTCCTGCAGTCGATCTCCTGCCGGCGCCATTTTCCGTACAAAAACGATTCGCGGCGGGAAATCGCTCCCTGACCCCCGCTGGACCTCCAGGAACTTTTGGCCAGCTTGTGGGGGGCCTCCTGACCCCCATGAGACTTGCCAAAAGTCCAGCGGGGGTCCGGAAGGACCTCCTGCCGTCCAATCGTGTTTGTCTATGGCCGCCGCCATTTTTCGGCGCCATTTTGGAAAATGGCGCCGGCTGAAGACAACAAGATTCAGGAGCAGGAGCCCGTTCCGGACCGCTGCCGTTCCGGACCGCCGCTGGACCCGCAGGTTATTTAAGTCATTTGGAGGGGGTTCGGGAGGGTGGGGGATTTAATTTAAAGGGTCGGGGGTGGGTTTTAGGGGGTTTTAGTGTGCCGGCTCACGATTCTAACGATTTATAACGATAAATCGTTAGAATCTCTATTGTATTGTGTTCCATAACGGTTTAAGACGATATTAAAATTATCGGACGATAATTTTAATCGTCCTAAAACGATTCACATCCCTATTGAGAACAGAAGATTTTGCTGGTGCCTGAAGAGCATGGGTGAGTATCGCTTTACTGGGCAATTTTGGGACAAAGATTGGGGAAGGGTGAGATCGTGGCGTAAACTGTTTAGTTTTTGTGCTTCCTTAGAAAGGAAAGTTAGGTAATTCTAATTGTGTCTTTCTCTCCCTCCTACCTACCCCTAAGCAGATGCTTTGATTTACAGACTTTTATCTCATTAAAGATGACAAATTATATTTTCATACCAAAAATCTATCAGGGATTTATATGTTGGGGACGGCACAGAGTCCAACAGGATAAAGATCCTGTAGGAGGCTAAAGACTTTTAAACCTGCGAGCAGGCACACATCGGCGCATGTCTTATGAAATAGTCTGGCCGTGCACGCGTGTGTCCCATTTTAAGTGGCCATGCAAATCACGCTTTTACCATGTAAGTCGGGGGGATTTTTCAAGGGGCATGTGCCGACACCATGCCCATATTTACCATTTATTCACCAGTTCACCAAACCCCCTAGTTTGAAAGTCTGGTTCCCCCCCCCCCCCCCCCCCCCCACACACACACACTTGGCCCAGACTCCTGAAACCCCTCAGAGATCTCTTTACTTTTTTAACTTACACTTCGTCCCTAGCAGAAGTACAAGTTGCGCATCTGGGCGGGCATATGCTGGGGTGCGAAAGTATTTACGCAACTCATCTCCTGGCCAGAACCCCAAAATGTCCATGCCCCACCCAGATTCCAACCAGACCATGGCCCTTTTAGGAAATGAGTGAGATGTGCGTGCTGTAAGAGATACGCGTGCATCTCAGCAGCTTTTAAAATTCGCTCAGCGCACTACAGCCCCATATATGTGTGTGCATCTCCCTAATTTGGCACACACTGAGCTCTTAAAATTCACCTTTAAATGCATAGTAAAATATTTATGGGTGGAAATGCCATGTGCGATTTGGAAGAGGATAGCAGTGGGGATATATTACCATTCACCTGGCCAGAATGAACAGATGGGTGATGCAATGCTAACAGAAATTAGGGAAGCTAAGAAATTTGGCAGCATATTAATATTGGGAGATTTTAGTTACCCCCGATTTTGAGTGGGTAAATGTCACATCAGGACATGCTAGGGAGGCCAAGTTTCTAGATTAAATAAATGACTCCTTCATGGCGCAGCTACGCCAGTAACCTATGAGAGGGAGAGCCATTTTAGACCTATTTCTTAGTGGAATGCAGGACTTGGTGTGAGAGGTAACAGTAGTGGGGCTGTTCGGCAACAGTGAGCATAATGCGATCAAATTTGAAATAATGACATTAAGTAAATATACTGCTCTAGCATTTATCTTAGAAAAGGGAGACTGAGAAATTGAGAAAAATAGAAAAAAAGCTAAAAAGTGCAACCACAAAAGTTGAACATTGTTTAAAAATGTACACTCTATTGGGTCACTTCTTTTTTTTTTTTTAATTCTTTATTAAATTTAAATCATCTTTACAAAGAAACTTGAAATAAACAAGAATAGGAAAATAGACCAGTATATCTATTGGTACAAATAGAGAGGAGAGCAAAGTTCCCATTTGTCTGATATAGTCCACATTAATTGGAACCGCCAAAAATAAGAAAATAATACAAGTGTCTCTCCCTATAACCAGCATCTAACGATCAAGTGGATTTATCTAAAAAAAAAAAGTTTCCAGCTGCATTGGATCTACAAAAACAAACTTATTTCTCTGGTAAGTAACAATACACTTAGATAGAAATTTTAAGTAGGAGAAAGCAACTAGAGACAAAACACACGGTTTTAATTGAAGAAATTGCTTCCTCCCTAGATATATCTGGAAAAACCTGTACTTTGTGACCTCAAAATAAAGACTCCTTATATTTAAAGTATTGCTCGAAAAACATTTCTTTATCCGTGGTCAATGCAAAAGAAAGGTTTTAATGATCCAAAGACAACGACAAACCTTTTCCGTAGGAAAAAAATCAGCAGAACCAGGGGTCACGATTTGAAGCTCCAGGGAGGAAGATTCAGAACCAATGTTAGGAAGTATTTCTTCACGGAGAGGGTGGTGGATGCCTGGAATGCCCTTCCGGAGGATGTGGTGAAGACCAGAACTGTGAAGGACTTCAAAGGGGCGTGGGATAAACACTGTGGATCCATAAAGTCAAGAGGCCGCCAATGAAGAGTGGGTGACTCACCAGAATGATGGCTACTGCCTGGAGACAATACCCTTAGGGGCGGATTTTAAAAGGCGCGTGAATAGCCTACTTTTGTTTGCGCTCCAGGCGCAAACAAAAGTACGCTGGATTTTAGTAGATACGCGCGGAGCCGCGCGTATCTGCTAAAAACCTGGATCGGCGCGCGCAAGGCTATGGATTTTGTATAGCCGGCGCGCGCTGAGCCGCACAGCCTACCCCCGTTCCCTCCAAGGCCGCTCCGAAATCGGAGCGGCCTCGGAGGGAACTTTCCTTTGCCCTCCCCTCACCTTCCCCTCCCTTCCCCTACCTAACCCACCCGCCCGGCCCTGTCTAAACCCCCCCCTTACCTTTGTCGGGGGATTTACGCCTCCCGGAGGGAGGCGTAAATCCCCGCGCGCCAGCGGGCCTCCTGCGCGCCGGGCCGCGACCTGGGGGCGGGTACGGAGGGCGCGGCCACGCCCCCTGACCGCCCCGGGCTGTAGCCACGCCCCCGTACCCGCCCCCAAAACGCTGCCGACACGCCCCCGAAACGTCGCGACGACCGGGCCCGCCCCCCGACACGCCCCCCTCGGAGAACCCCGGGACTTACGCGAGTCCCGGGGCTCTGCGCGCGCCGGGAGGCCTATGTAAAATAGGCTTCCCGGCGCGCAGGGCCCTGCTCGCGTAAATCCGCCCGGTTTTGGGCGGATTTACGCGAGCAGGGCTCTGAAAATCCGCCCCTTATTCAATAAACGTACACATGCTTACTGTGACTCCAACATCGTTCTAGCTTCAACAGTAAGAGGAAATGTGGAATAAAGGATCTGCACTCACAAAGGGGGGAGTAGCTGGCTTGTTACGGCGGTTACTACCCCAAACCAAATAAGCCTGTTACTTCTATTTCTATGCATATACAGCATAGTTCTCTGCTTCAACGGCAGGGGAGAAGAAAAAACTGATACTTCACGCATATCCAGCATAGCTCCCTGCTTCAACGGCAGGGGAGAAGAAAAAAGGGTTCACACTCACAAAGTGGGGAGTAGCTGGCTTGTTACGGCGGTTACTACCCCAAACCAAATGTGCCTGATACTTCACTTTCGATGCATATCCAACATGGCTCTCTGCTTCAACAGCATGGGAGAAGAATAAACTGATACCTCAAGCATATCCAGCATAGCTCCCTGCTTCAACGGCAGGGGAGAAGATAAACAACCAATAAGGGCTGTATAACATAGTCTGAGTAAAACAAATAAGCATGGGTGTAGCTTGCTTATTGCGGCGGTTACTACCCCTACTACCCCTAACTTATCAGCTAGATATTCACTTGGATGCAGCTCCATCACTGCTTTCTACATTAATGGTGGGGGTGGAAAGGAAATAGAACCAAGAGCTAAGAGAAACAGATAAGTATGAGAGAAAAAGTGTGTGAAGCTTGCTGGGCAGACTGGATGGGCCATTTGGTCTTCTTCTGCCGTCATTTCTATGTTTCTATGTAAACATCAAACGTAGCCCTAGCTTGATAGCAGCTACGTAGAGAGTGCATCAAGCTAGGGCAAGAGTATGTTGTACAAAGCTCTTCTTTGTATTCCTTTCCTCACTCCAAATCACATCAGATCTTCACTGATGTGTACTGTGCTTGTTCAGACTGCTCAGACTGTGCATGGAAAACTGCCCCACCACTAGACCACCGCTAAAACCTCACCTCATGTTACTGGTTGACCCTCCTACGGTGGTATAAATAGTTGACTAATATGAGAGCCTTATAAAGTGTCTCTCTCCCTCTCCCCCTCTCCATCAGCAGCCCAAAACATGAAGTGAAAATATCACAGGTGCAATAAATTTAACGCGTGTTGCGCTATCTCAAAAATTACCCTAACCCCCCACCTCTTTTTTTTATCCTGGGCACTGTAATTTTTGAAAGAGTAATCAACTGATTAATGTTTACTCATTCCATTCCACTCATCATTTTATAGACCTCTATTCTATCTCCACTCAGTCATCTCATCTCCAAGCCTTTCTTCATAGGGGAATTGTTCCATCTGCTTTTTCATTTTGGTCACCATTCTCTGTACCTTTTCTAATTATTCTATATGTTTTTTGAAATGTGTTGACCAGAACTGCACACAATGCTAAAGATGAGGTAGCACCATAGAGTGATACAGAGTCATTATGATATTCTTTGTTTTACTCTCCATTCCTTTCCTAATAATCCCTAGAATTCTATTTGCTTTCTTGGCTGCTGCTGCACACTGGACAGAAGATTTCAACGTATTTTCAATAACACCTATATCCTTTTCCTGAGTGGTGTCTCCTAATGTGGAACCTTGCATTATGTAACTACAATTTGGGTTACTCTTCCCTGACAGCCGAATTTTAAGAGGTCCGCACGTGCAAATACTGACAGTTACGTGCGTGGCCGGGCCCCGCACATACTGCACACATTTTCGAAGGGGCCCAGCCATGCACGTAAACCCCAGTACACGCCTAGGTGCCAGGCAGGGGGGCGGGGTGGGGGTGGGCCAGGACAGTGCCATTAAACACTGTCCCAGAGAAGCATGCGCCGGCAGCTGACCGGTGCATGGAGAGTACTTCTGCTCCAGAGGAGTGCTAAGTACGAAAATAAAAAAAAATTTGGGATAGGTAGGCTAGGTTTAGGGAGCGGGGAGGAAGGTTAAGTAGGGGGGGAGGGAACTGGGGGAGGCCCGATTGCGTCGCCATGTGTATTTTGCGTAAATTCCCCCCCTGCGTGCACTGCCCGCATATGCGTGAGCACAGCCATCGGATTTTATTACATGTGCGCGCCAGCGCATGCATGTTATAAAATCGGCGCATCCATCTGCGTGCACCGGGAACCGTGTGCACATGGACGCGCACGCATTGCTTTTAAAATCGACCCCTAAGTACATGACTTTGTATTTGTTCACATAAAATTTTATTTGCATGCCCTGTCTCCTAGTTTTGCAATGTCCTCTTGCAATTTCTCATAAACCTCTTGCAATTTAACAACTTTGAATAATTTTGTATCATTGGCAAATTTGATCACCTCACTTTTTGTTCCCATTTCCAGGTCATGTATAAGTATATTAAAAAGCAGTGGTGCCAGAACAGATCCACGGGGGCACTCCACTATTCACCTTTTTTCTATTGGGAAAATTTACCATTTAGCCCTGCTCTCTGTTTTCTATCTTGTAATCAGTTGGCAATCCACAATAGGACACTGCTTCCTATTCCATGACTTTTTAATTTCCTAAGTCTCTCGTGAGGGACGTTGTCAAATACTTTATGGAAATCCAGTTGCACTATATTAACTGGCTCACCTTTATCCACATGTTTATTTATACCCTCAAAAAATGTATCAAATTTGTGAGGCAAGACTTCCCTTGGCTAAATCCATGTTGGCTTTGTCCCATTAAACTGTGCCTATCTATACGTTCAGCAATTTTGTTCTTTCTACCATTTTGCCTGGCACAGACGTCAGACTCACTGGTCTGTAGTTTCCTGGATCATCCGTTGATCCCTTTTTAAAAATTGGCATTACATGGGCAACCCCCCCCAGTTACATAGGCGGCTTTGAGGCTGGTGCCATGTGATGTCAAAATGGTACCGGTCTCAGGGCAAATGGCACCATTTAAATGCACAGCTTTGTAAGATGGCTGTCAAAAGCCGAGGAGAAATGGGAAACTGCTGCAGACATGAGTTGCTGTTGTCATTTCCAAACCCTTATCCCTTCCCTGAAGTAGCTTGATGCTAGCAAAATGTGGCCATGTTGGCCTAGTCGCTTTGCAGATAACTACTACGCTTGTATTTGCTATTTAAAAGAAAATCGTGTTACATCCGTTTGTGATTTTTGGGTACACAACACTATAAAGAACATTTTTTTTTTGGATTGTATAAAATTGGATTGAGTTTTTGTACAAGAAAAGCTTTTTCCTATTATGGCAGTTGGAGCCCTTGTTATAAATCACTGAAGAAAAGTGTGATTTTATTATGGCTTGTCTGAGGGGGAATTTATTTTACCTTTCACACCCTCAACCCCTATCTTACCTATTCAAGAGAACTTTAAACACACCAGTTGATCGATGATACACTTAAGTTGCTATGTTACTATGTTTTATGCACATCTTTACCTGTCTGTACACTGCTTATACTCAGTAAGTCCCGTTTATTTGGTTGTACACTATACCACGTGATTATTCACTTTATGCTTTATGCCTTAAATGTAACAAGTTGTCTGTTCTCGGTTTAATTGTGTGTTTTCTGTATTATGTTGTTTAAACTGTAAACCAGAGTGAAGGCTGACTGCTATACTTCGGTATATAAAAGAGTCTAAATAAAATAAAAAAAAAAAAGTAGTGCAGCCTTATCAGGAAAATAGAGATATTTATTAAAGATTTTCTTCTATGTAAAAATTAAAATGAAATGAAATATAAGAATATAAATTAATACTGAAAAAATTTCACCAGTACATAAGAACATAAGAGTAGGGATGTGAATCGTTTTTCAACGATTAAAATTATCGTCCGATAATGTTTATATCGTCTTAAATCGTTATAGAACACGATACAATAGAAATTCTAACGATTTATCGTTAAAAATCGTTAAATCGTGTTAGTGCGCACTAACTCCCCGTTAGTGCGCACTAACTCGATTTAGTGCGCACTAACTGAAAATGATACAAATAAACACTTTCCAGGTCACTGAAGGTCAGTTAGGAATGAATATGTGTTCCTATTGGCTGGCTGCCCTCTTATCTATTGATGTTACCAAGGTTACCACTGAGGTGATGGTTGGGGGGATGGGAAATGGAACTGGAAACTAACGAACACCAACAGAAAATGAAACAAAGTGTTCACACTTCCTAGGTCAGTAAAGGTCACTTAGGAATGAATATGTATGTATGTATTCCTATTGGCTGGCTGTGCTCTTATCTATTGATGTTACCAATATGGTTGGGGGGATGTGAAATGGAAACAGTTGGAAGCTTGACAAAAAAAGTAATGTAATGATCAGCACTCACCTGACTAGAACTTGTTTGTTTATTATTTTTGTTAGCAGGCACCTGAAATGCTAGTGCATGTTGAATTTGCCAATCACTGTGCATTTTAGAAAGGTGGTCCTGGCTGGAACTGTACACAGTTCAAATATATGTAATTGATTGTTGGTAAGTGTATTTTTTAAGTAGCCACACTGGCACCAGTATGTTTACTTTTCCTCCTACTTAACTCACTAGCTCAGCTTTGTAAGAAGGGCTTCTCTGCTTGTGTGTTGTTTTTGTTTGGTGTGAGGAGAGCAGAAACATCAGATCTTTATTCAATCTACTACAGTCATCTCTTACAGTGCCCTATCCCTATTAATACCAGGAGTGTTGTGATCTTCCTGCACACAGTGCCCTAACCCTGATACCAGTCTGAGACAGCTCCCTCCCTGCATTACTAGTGAGAGGCTGGCTTCACAGACAGGGGGGAGCTGCCTGACCCTCACTCCTGACTTCCCCCATGTCCCAGCTAGTGAATGGTGTGTGGGTGAGGGGGGGGGGAGGATGGTGAAGTCTGAGACAGCTCCCTCCCTGCATTACTAGTGAGAGGCTGGCTTCACAGACAGGGGGGAGCTGCCTGACCCTCACTCCTGACTTCCCCCATGTCCCAGCTAGTGAATGGTGTGTGGGTGAGGGGGGGGGGAGGATGGTGAAGTCTGAGACAGCTCCCTCCCTGCATTACTAGTGAGAGGCTGGCTTCACAGACAGGGGGGGAGCTGCCTGACCCTCACTCCTGACTTCCCCCATGTCCCAGCTAGTGAATGGTGTGTGGGTGAGGGGGGGGGGGGGGGAGGATGGTGAAGTCTGAGACAGCTCCCTCCCTGCATTACTAGTGAGAGGCTGGCTTCACAGACAGGGGGGAGCTGCCTGACCCTCACTCCTGACTTCCCCCATGTCCCAGCTAGTGAATGGTGTGTGGGTGAGGGGGGGGGGAGGATGGTGAAGTCTGAGACAGCTCCCTCCCTGCATTACTAGTGAGAGGCTGGCTTCACAGACAGGGGGGAGCTGCCTGACCCTCACTCCTGACTTCCCCCATGTCCCAGCTAGTGAATGGTGTGTGGGTGAGGGGGGGGGGGGGTGGATGGTGAAGTCTGAGACAGCTCCCTCCCTGCATTACTAGTGAGAGGCTGGCTTCACAGACAGGGGGGAGCTGCCTGACCCTCACTCCTGACTTCCCCCATGTCCCAGCTAGTGAATGGTGTGTGGGTGAGGGGGGGGGGGGGGGAGAATGGTGAAGTCTGAAACAGCTCCCTCCCTGCATTACTAGTGAGAGGCTGGCTTCACAGACAGGGGGGAGCTGCCTGACCCTCACTCCTGACTTCCCCCATGTCCCAGCTAGTGAATGGTGTGTGGGTGAGGGGGGGGGGGGGGAGGATGGTGAAGTCTGAGACAGCTCCCTCCCTGCATTACTAGTGAGAGGCTGGCTTCACAGACAGGGGGGAGCTGCCTGACCCTCACTCCTGACTTCCCCCATGTCCCAGCTAGTGAATGGTGTGTGGGTGAGGGGGGGGGAGGATGGTGAAGTCTGAGACAGCTCCCTCCCTGCATTACTAGTGAGCGGCTGGCTTCACAGACAGGGGGGAGCTGCCTGACCCTCACTCCTGACTTCCCCCATGTCCCAGCTAGTGAATGGTGTGTGGGTGAGGGGGGGGGATGATGGTGAAGTCTGAGACAGCTCCCTCCCTGCATTACTAGTGAGAGGCTGGCTTCACAGACAGGGGGGAGCTGCCTGACCCTCACTCCTGACTTCCCCCATGTCCCAGCTAGTGAATGGTGTGTGGGTGAGGGGGGGGGGAGGATGGTGAAGTCTGAGACAGCTCCCTCCCTGCATTACTAGTGAGAGGCTGGCTTCACAGACAGGGGGGAGCTGCCTGACCCTCACTCCTGACTTCCCCCATGTCCCAGCTAGTGAATGGTGTGTGGGTGAGGGGGGGGGGAGGATGGTGAAGTCTGAGACAGCTCCCTCCCTGCATTACTAGTGAGAGGCTGGCTTCACAGACAGGGGGGAGCTGCCTGACCCTCACTCCTGACTTCCCCCATGTCCCAGCTAGTGAATGGTGTGTGGGTGAGGGGGGGGGGGAGGATGGTGAAGTCTGAGACAGCTCCCTCCCTGCATTACTAGTGAGAGGCTGGCTTCACAGACAGGGGGGAGCTGCCTGACCCTCACTCCTGACTTCCCCCATGTCCCAGCTAGTGAATGGTGTGTGGGTGAGGGGGGGGGGAGGATGGTGAAGTCTGAGACAGCTCCCTCCCTGCATTACTAGTGAGAGGCTGGCTTCACAGACAGGGGGGAGCTGCCTGACCCTCACTCCTCCGGGGTATTGTGATCTTCCTGCACACAGTGCCCTATCCCTGATACCAGGGGTGTTGTGATCTTCCTGCATGCAGTGCCCTATCCCTATTAATACCAGGAGTGTTGTGATCTTCCTGCATGCAGTGCCCTATCCCTATTAATACCAGGAGTGTTGTGATCTTCCTGCATGCAGTGCCCTATCCCTGATACCGGGATGTGTGCAAGAAGATCACAACACCCCCGGTATCAGGAATAGGGCACTGTGTGCAGGAAGATCACAACACCCCCAGTATCAGGAATAGGGCACTGTGTGCAGGAAGATCACAACACCCCTGGTATTAGGGATAGGGCACTGTGTGCAGGAAGATCACAACACTCCTGGTATTAATAGGGATAGGGCACTGTGTGCAGGAAGATCACAATACCCCTGGTATCAGGGTTAGGGCACAAGTTCTAGTCACATTGACTGATCACATTACTTGTTTTGTCAAGCTACCAACTGTTTCCATTTCCCATCCCCCATATACTGTCAGTAGGAAACTTGGTAACATGAATAAATAAGAGGGCAGCCAATAGGAATACATATTCATTCCTAAACTGACCTTAACTGACCTGAAAAGTGTCAAATTGTATCATTTTCAGTTAATGCGCACTAACTCCCAGTTAGTGCGCACTAACTCCCGTTAGTGCGCACTAACTCGAGTTAGTGCGCACTAATCGGAAAAAACGATTTTTAACGATTTTTTAACTAAAAAATCGTGCCTAAGACGATTTTCTTGCCCTTCCACACGATTTCTATCGTTAAGACGATATGGAAAACGATTCACATCCCTACATAAGAGCATGCCATACTGGGTCAGACCACAGGTCCATCAAGCCCAGCATCCTGTCTCCAAAAGTGGCCAATCCAAGTCACAAGTACCTGGCAGGTACCCAAACATTAAATATATCCCATGCTACTAATGCCGGCAACAAGCAGTGGCTATTCCCTGTTGATTAATAGCAGATTATGGAATTCTTCTCCAGGAACTTATTATCCAAACCTTTTTTAAACCCAGCTACACTGTGGGGCAGATTTTAAAAGGTACGCGAGCGGCGTATATTTGTGTGCGCAACTCGGCATGCACAAATGTAAGCCCGATTTTATAACATGCGTGCGCAGCCACTGACATGTTATAAAATCAGGGGTCGGCGCGCGCAAGGGGGTGCCCTTTTCTGTACTTTCTCCAGTGCAACTATATCTTTTTTGAGCTGCGGTGACCAGAATTGCTCACAGTATTCAAGGTGCAGTCTAACTATTGAGCGATACAGAGGTATTATGGCATTCTCTGTTTTATTCACCATTCCCTTCCTAATATTTTCTAACATTCTGTTTCCTTTTTTGTCCACCATAGCACACTGAGGGCCGGATTTTAAAAGGGTTACGCGCATAAGTTATGCGCGTAACCCTCTTAAAAGGCCCCTGCGCACGCCGAACCTATTTTGCATAGGCTCAGTGGCGTGCGCAAGCCCCGGGACGCGCGTAAGTCCTGGGGCTTGCAAAAAGGGGCGGTTGGGGGCGTGGTCAGGGGGCGTGGTGTCGTATTCGGGGCGTGTTCGGGGGCGTGGGGGTGGTCCGGGGGTGTGGCCGAGTGCCCCGACACAGCGGCCTGTGTCGGGGCCTGACGTGCCAGAAGACAGCTGGCGCGCACAAAGTTATGCCTGCCTCGAGCAGGCAAAACTTTGCCGACAAAGGTAGGGGGGGTTTAGATAGGGCCGGGGGGGGGGTGGGTTAGGTAGGGGAAGGGAGGGGAAGGTGCGGGGGGGGGGGGTGGAAGGAAAGTTCCCTCCGAGGCCGCTCCGATTTCGGAGCGGCCTCGGAGGGAACAGGCAGCGCGCGCAGGGCTCGGTGCGCGCAAGTTGCACAAATGTGCACCCAGTTGTGTGCGCTGACCCCGGATTTTATAAGGTACGCGCAGCTATGCGCGTATCTTATTAAATCCAGCGTACTTTTGTTCGCGTCTGGTGCGCGAACAAAAGTACGCGTGCGCGCTTTGTTTTAAAATGTACCCCTGAGCCTATTTCAATATGATATCTTCTATGATGCCTAGATAATTTTCCTGGGTGGTAACTCTTAATATAGAACTTGTCATCTTGTAACTACAGCAAGGGTTATTTTTCCCTATATGCATCACCTTACGCTTGTCCACATTAAATTTCATCTGCCACATGGACACCCAATGTTCCAGTCTCGCAAGGTCCTCCTGCAATTTATCACAATCCACTTGTGATTTAACTACTCTAAATAATTTTGTGTCATCTGCAAATTTGATTATCTCACTCATACCTTATCGTACCTCTTTCCAAATTCATCCCAAGTGACTCCCACAGTCAAGCCAGCAGGAGGACTCCTTCTTTCCTGCTTGCTTGGCATCCAGCATTGCTCTAACAAACAATGTTATGTTTTCAGAGTTTAATGGTTTATGTTGTTCTCCATTTAATGTGATGTATGTATGTATTTATTTATTTATTTAAAAATGGGCATTCTACATAATCCATACAATGTTCAAATTTGATCAAAATCAATACATACATAATAATAAGACAAAATAAAGAGAAATAACTAAGAACAAAACCCTAAAAAACTGTGGACTATAAAAATAGTGAAATCTATAAAACACATGGATGGCACTTATTAACTGAATATAAGTTGTAAATAACATCGTCTCTCAAAAGAACAACTTTACGAACAAACATAGCAAAGCCATCATACTAGACATATCAAAAGACAATCAAACAAACAATGTTATCCTACTTATTTCCACTTTATGTCATGACTTCCTCGGCATTCCACTGATTTAGGCCCCAAAATTGAACCGGAAAACATCAAATGAGTGACACATAAAAGGAAGCTAAACTTGATGTCAGAATGTCGTAATCAGAACTGAGCTTCAAATGTTACATGTATTTAGATAACAGTATACCATTCGATTTCTAAATTGAGCTCCAAATGTCATACGTATCTAGATACATTTACTTATTTATTTAAGGTTTTTTTATACCGTCATTCATGATAGCGTTCACATCATGTCAGTTTACATAAAAAACAGGGGTGCGATGAAAACAACCAAGAACATAAATAAACGTGATGAAGAGATGCAGTTACTATTAACAAGGGCTGATGAACTGGGGTGGAGGAAATAAGAGAGATAGAGGAGGTTAATTATATGCAAGTGTACAGTATATATACATTGTTTGTTTGATCATCTTTTGATATTGTACTCTCCTAATAATGGATTCTAATTTTACAGAAAATGGAGCACATTGCTTATTAGATTGAATAAGCCCCCTGATGCAAAACCTTGTTTTGAAATGCGGACCATGTCGGGGATGTGGACTCTGATTCTAGATTTAACATAATTTTTTACTTGCATGTCTAAAAATTTATAAAAACTCAATTTATGCTAAATGATTATATATAAGACAATGAAGGTCTTCTTTGACCAATAGTGTCTAGTATGATGGCTTTGTTATGTTTGTTCATAAAGTTGTTCTTTTAATAGATGGTGTTATTTACAACTTATACCTTGTAGTTTCTCCTGATATTCATGCTGATTTTACTGTGAGTACTCATCAACTGGAACCATATCTCTGGGAAAATTGTAGAACCTTTATATTTTTTCTAAAAGAAAAGTGGTCAACTTCCTCCAGAAGGTCATATGGAAGGGAGTTATACATCACAGGACCAGCAACTGAGAACTCCCTATTGTAAGTATCCTGAAGCTGAATGTCAAGAAATGATGGAATGACCAACATCTCCTCAGCAGAATGTAAAGGATGAGAAGTTAAATAGAACACCAAAATCTCCCTTAAATAGCAGTATTTTAAACTGAATTCAGAAACATAGTGGCACCCAGTGCAAATCTTTAAGATAGAGAGTAACCCTGTCTCGAAGTCTAATGCCATAGATAAACCTTGCTGTGGCATTCTGCACCAGTTGCAGCACCCAAAGTGCTGCAACTGGTGCAGAATGTAATGATTTAGGAAGTAATGATTTAGGAAGTCTCAGGTTGGCGGCATTATAATACTTAATAGAAATCAGAACCAAGGCCTGCACAAATGTGCAAAAGTCATTCATACACAAAATATATTTCAGCAGTCTTACCGGAGAGAGCTCATAAAAAGCTGAGGTTGCTACATTTTTATCTGACTCCTGAATGATAAATTAGAGTCGAGGAGTACCCCAAGGTAGGATGAATAAGAAAATTGACCAAATAAATAATATAAATAAAATATTCATCAGTTTAGCTTTCTGCAGGCAAGACCTTTTACTGTTAAATAGCATCTATGAATGCCTATCCTTACACCCATCTGTGACCTTCAAGTTCAAGATTTCACCATAAAATATTATGTTTCTGTTATTTACAGTATAATCAGAAGCAGTGAACAGAATTGTAATCTGAGGAGACTGATGTGGAAGTTAGATGCAGGAGTTTATTTTGGGCAAGAAAGCTTACATTTAACATGTTTTGCGCTATGCCAACCAGCATGACGTAGAGATAGTTATTTGGATGAATTTCCATAACGACAGAACCACTGTACTTTGCTGGATGAATGGTTAAAAAAAAAGATTTTATAGACTAGATCTGGTGCATATGTTCTATTTGCCTGTTTCTGATCATATTTGGAACTGTAAAAAAAACAAAATTTCTTCTCCTGTTTCATTTGGCATGTACCAAATATGCTCTTATTTTTATCAGATGGTTTGACTCAAGCAAGACTCCCTGTTTCTTGCAACTTTTGTCCTGCTGCCAGTTCAAAAGAATAGCCAACTTCTTTAGAAAGGGATATAAATATCATAGTCTGTTCATTGTAAGATTTAATACAGTAGAAGTACTGAGCAATACTTGAATTTTATGTAATGCTGTTCACCCAGATGGGACCCAGTTATATTGCACAATCAACATAACTCAGGACCTCATGCAACTGAAACTATGGTGGATGGCATCAATATTGATTTTTTGGGTACAGCCACTGCAGGTTAGTCTGCAAAATGAGGAGATGGAGATAATGAATGTTGTAACTATTATTACCATTTGATCATTCTTCTCCTAAGCAGCAAAAAAAAGCATCCTTTTCTACTTCCTCAAAGTATTCATAATGCTGACTAGATTGTTTCTTCAATGATGCATGAGTCAAAGCCATTTTTGCACATAAAACCCAGGTTTCGCATGTTAATGGCCATTCTAAAATTGACCCAGACTCAATGTGCACACAGAATCTGGGTTCAGACATGCACTTTTGTGTGCACTGAGGAAAGGAGTTCTAGGGGATGTGTAACACTTGGCCGGCCACAGGATGGCCCTGCGACTGGCCGAAGTCACCATGCATGCCACTGAGTCCCGATGTGGCAAGGACACCGCCATAGTCTGCACATCAGTGCTGCCCCTAGGCGCGCACGTACACCAGCCAACGAAGGCCCCGCAGTGGGAAAATCCTGCAGCAGCACCTCTTGATAACATCATGTGGCTGAGTATTTAAATCCCAGACACACTTACCTCGATGTCTCAGCAAAAGTCCTCCTGCCTTGCAGTGTGTGTTACTCGCTGTCTTGCTTTATTGTTTCCTTGTCTTGCATCCTTGTTGCCTTACCTTGCTGTACCTTGCCTCAGTGTTCTCTTGCCCTGCTTGTGTCTTGGTCCCCAGTAGGGATGTGCATTTGTTTTGTGATGAAATAGGAAATAGAGACGATATTTCCTATTTTGGTGCGGTTCGGGAGAGCGCCAAAGCGATAAGAAAACCCGTGAAATTTCGTGTGGTTTTCTTATCGTTTTTAGGGAGGGGAGAAAGGGCACATTAAAAAAAACAAAAAGCCCCAAACCCACCCCAACCCTTCAAATTTAATTAATTGCAACCCCCCCACCCTCCCGACTTGCCTGACTCCCCCCCCCCAAAAAAAAACTTACCAAAAGTCCCTGGTGGTCCAGCAGGGTCCCGGGAGCAATTTTCCTCTCTCGGGCCGTCGGCTGCTACTAATCAAAATGGCACTGATGGCCTGTTGCCCTTACCGTGTGACAGGGGCTATCAGTGCCAATAGTCGGCCCCTGTCACATGGTAGGAGCAATGGATGGCCCGTGCCATTTTTTAAGATGGTGCCGGCTGTCCATTGCTCCTACCATGTGACAGAGGCCGGCCAATGGCACCGATAGCCCTGTCACACGGTAAGGGCAAAGGGTCATCGGCGCCATTTTGATTAGTGGCAGCCGATGGCCAGAGGAGGAGATAACAGGGCTGGTATAAGTGAAGCTCCAATTCCAGTCCCAGTAAGAGTGAGTCCACTAGATGTCAGCATAGACGTAGCAGGTTCGCTTGCAAAGCTGCGTTAACCACGCCACAGCCTCAAGGGCCCACATCTGTGACTGGATGAAGTTAGGGCAGAGTTGGCACTTATACGCATACTTTTTTGTTTTAAAAGGTATGTTTCTAATGGTACATGCATAACTTTTGCCCTGAAAAGAGTACTCAAGTGAATGTGTGTGCATACTCACTCCATTACCCAAGTATTTCAATGGGAATTTACATGTATAAGTTCACTTTGAAAATATTCAGTAAAATATGTGTTTACAATGTACAATCAATCTTTACCACTATGAAAGCTGTTTGAAAATTACCCTTCCCATGGGAGAACCCTTTAGTATATTGGTACCGTAAATGTAATATTTGTCAAGTTGCTTTAAGATAACCTCCTTGTTCCAAAGACGACATAATAGGAATGTGCGTGTAAAAAATTTGGGGTTTGTTTTGTTCCTTTGGTTCAATGATTTATTTCGTTCTGATCAGGACTCAAAAAATTATTCATTTTTTTTTCCAGTTATTTGCTTTCCATTAACATCGATAGGGATGCAATTAGTCTTATTTTGGCTCTAAAATTGGGGTTGTCTATCCAAGTTTAATGAAACTTTCAAGGAGACAACAGCAAGAGAGAAAAGAGCACTCCAAGTCACCAAAACCAGGGCAAAGTGGCAACAAGAGTGCCCAAGGCATCAACACCCAAAGATAATTTGAGAGGAGCAAAGCAGCACTTTTAACCAATAAGCCTTGATGTAACTGCAACATTGCTCTTCACTTCAATAGCAGTGGGGAAAAGGGAATTGGATTCAGACAACAGCCAATGAGAGCCCCAAATTTTGTGGTCTGGAGAACTGATAAGAATGGGGATAACCTGAATAGAGTGACAGTTACTACCCTTAACATAAGGCATGAGTTTACTACCTGTAACAATAAGCCTTGATTCCCTTGGCACAACTGCACTCTCTGCTTTGATAGTGAAGGGTTGTGTGGGTCGTATGGAAAGAGGTATTGAATTCAGAAGACAACTAACATGGGCCCTGACTTTTATGGTCTGGGGAACTGATACACAATCATAAGGGAAAAAGCACAAGACTGCTTCTACGGCCAAGTCCATAAGCAAAGCACAACAAGAAGCACTGTCTGAATTTTCAAGAAGGCTCATCACTCAGTAAAAGAGAAATATGGCGGTAATCTGCACAGCACAGCACATACTACCATAAGAAGCTTGCTGGGCAGACTGGATGAACCATTTTTGTCCTTTTGGTCATTACTATGTTACCAAAAGTGGCAGAAACGCCCCAATGTACTGATAGACAGTTAAAGCAACACCAGCAGTGGTAAGAATAAAGAAACCCCCCCAACACTCAGAATAAGGAGCAAAGGGTGGTTCTTTTAAAGGTACACGTCAATCATGTCCCCAATTATGTTTATTGCAGCCAATCACAGAAAGCCTTCAATACTCATTCCTAAACTCCCCCATTCCAAAGGTCACATGCGCTTAATTCAGCCAATGAAATAACCCCCCCCTCCCATTTGTAGTATCATCATCCTGCAAAAATAAAGTAAAAATACTCAAAAAGCTCCTAAAGGAACACTGCCCACTCATGCCAGAGGCTCCACAATATAACGTCTATGTTGCGCCCGTAGGTCACAGATGGCTGCGCCCTCTATTGCTCAGCTTTTTCCTGCCTGACTCGGTTCCTTTTGAGAAGATGGCTGCCTCCGCTTCTCCACGCTGACCCCTCCGGCGTCCTCAGTCCGGCATGGGCGATTGCGTTCGCCATCTTTCTCCCGGTGTCACCTAGGGCACGTGCGCACATGCAGCCCCGTCCTTTATGTGCGTCATGGCGAGAACCTCGGGGGCGTCCCCACCGCATGATGTCACAAGCTCTGATATTTAAACTCCATTCACGATTCCTAATACAAGTTAGCAAGGAATCCTCCATGCTGATCTCTCTAGGTTACCAGACACTTCCGCTCTATGTACTCTCGCTCCAGGATGACTTTGGTACCTGCTCCTCGGGAGCCTTGCCTTGCTCCTCTACACCCTCCACGGTTATCTGCTAACAACAAGGTTGCCTAAGGTACCTGCTCCTCGGGGGCCTTACCTCGCTCCTGTCTACCCCCTGGGGTTGCCTACTACCTACAAGTACACCTAAAGTACCCGCTCCTCGGGGGCCTTACTTCGTCTCAGACCTCCGCTCCTCAGGGGTTCTCTCCTACTACAACTGCCAGCATCAGAGTGAGTACTACCGCTCCAGTTCTGTCTCTGCATTGTCTCATCTCTCTACACAGATCCACGGCCTACCCCGCATCGTGGACCACTACCGGATCTACTCTCACTGGCCTTTCCATCTAGGCCTGGGTTCTTGGCTTACCCCATTTCACGGACCACTACCAGACCCATCTCGCTCTCGGGACCTGATGAGACTGTGTACTGGTGAGACTGTGTACTGTCTTTATTACGAAACTGTTACCGGACTTTAATGGCACTTCCTATAGATAGTATTAACTTATACATTTTTCAAAGATGTATATATGTGCCTCACTGTAAACCGTTGTGATGGTATACTACTTAATGACGGTATAGAAAAGATTTTAAATAAATAAAATAAATAAATACTGCTTTTTCCATTCTGCAGCCTTCAGACGGAACATTTGCATCAGACATCTTCTCTTCAGGCTGGGATCATTGCCTGTTCCTCAGGTTACCATCTATGTTGCAGTATAATAAAGACTAACTTTCTCTGTGTCCATCTCTGCTCGGAGCTAGCCTATCGCTGTAAGTCCCCCGCAGGGCTCCGCCCTGTGGGATGTGCCATCTCTTGCAGCGACCAAGGGCCCACGCCTCAATGTCCAAAACACAACAGATTGCTAACTCCATGGATCCGGTTCAGCTCTCAGCCTTCCAGGCCATTCCTGGCCTGGCCTAGCGGATTGCAGAACAACAGAAATCTCTGGAGACACTAACCGCCGCTTTCAACCAGTTGAATGCCCGACTGAATACGCCGACGGTTCCAGAGAGAGATTTTTATTAATTGGTGCTGTATACACTTCTCATGGCAACTGACGGTTCCAGAGAAAGATTCTTCTCCTCAAGTGGTTGCAGTTCGCACTACTGTACCGCTTCCAGCTCCTACATGCTTGCTGTTTCCAAGACTACCTATATCCTATCACTACTCGACGGAAGAGCCCTGGCCTGGGCTTCACCTCTCTGGGAATGCAGCGACCATGTTTTAAATGATTTGACTGACTTCTTGAATCTGTTCAAATCAGTATTTGATGATCCAGCACGTTAGACCATCACAAGGTTTACTCTTCTTCATCTTCAACAAGGAAGTAAGCCTTTACTAGACTATGTTATTGAATTCAAGACACTTGCATATGAGCTCCATTGGGACTTGGGATGTCTACATGCTATATTTTTAGAAGGCCTCATAAATGATGAAAAATTTGGCAGGCGGCCTCTGCCTCGCAGCATCCTGCCCAATGCTGAGTTCCGCTTAAAATGGACGTTTTAGGCGTGGCCACAGGGGATGGATGTCATAAGACATACACAGAAGGAACCACATGTGATGAAGAAAAATGACATCCAGGTTCAGGGCAACCCTTAAAGATGGACATTGAAATCGGCAGCCCAAGTGTCCTTTTTAGGAGACACCCCAGACTAAAGCTTCCATTCCTATGGCCCCTCGTGGACGTCGATGACTATGATGTCCCTTAAAGGTGCCAAATGGGTTTTCGAACAACCTGAGATCGGCAGCCCAAGTCGGGCACCTTTAAGGGACGCTCCTGACTAGTGTCCATTCATGCAGCCCCTCGTGGATATCGACAACTATGGCATCCCTTAAAAGGGTTGATTTGGGGGCATTCAAAGGGCCTTTCATGTGGCCCCTCATGGACATCTACAACCATGGCGTCCTTTCTAGGCCGGGCTTTGGCCCGTTTGTCGCATTCAAGGGACACCTTGGATGTAAGCGACCAAGTTCAGAACATCAGTAAGGATGTTAAGGAATTACATTAAACCACAGAAACACTCAGCTGCAGAAATGTTATTTATTAACTATAAAGAAGTCAGAAAACCAAGATAACATTAGAAAATCATTGAACATCCTTCAGTGCTTCTCAGACTCCAATTACAACTCCTGAAACAGAAAACCCAAAACAATGGATTATTGGAAATATCTTAGACAGAGGAGAGGGGTTATTTGTAAGATACCAATGTTGTTTATTTTGTGTTGGCCTCTCCTGTTTCCTGCTTGTTCCTGTGGTTTCCTATTTCCAGCTTATTCCTGGGTCTTGCTCCATTCTGGGTTCCTGCCTCCTGCCTGTTTCCTTCCTCAGGGCCCAACTCATAGGAAACAGTGGCTGCTTCAGGCAGAAAAACACCTGCTCCACAGAACCCAGCCTCTCTGAGGTACATCTCTGCTCAGGAGTGGTACCTCATCTCTGGAATCAGGGGAGTGGGCCGTGACACTTTTGTAGCTCCACTATATCTTTTCTGAGATGGGGTGTCCAAACTGCAGACAGTACTCAAGTTACGGTCACACCATGGCTGATCACAGAGGAATTATGATAACTTCTGTTTTATTTTCCATTCCTTTTCTAATAATATCTAATGATTTGTTTGCCTTTTTGACAAAACTACCACACACTAGGCTGAGGATCTCAAAATATTGTCCACAATGACTCCACGATTCTTTTTTTGGGTGGTGATGCCTAAGAAGGAACCCAGCATCACATACCTGTAATGTGTATTGTTCTTCCCTATATGCATCACTTAATGTCCACATTAAATTTCACCTGCCATTTAAATGCCTAATCTCCCAGTCTTGCAGAGTCCACTTGTAATTCCTTACTTAGATTTGATCATCTTACTCCCCTTTCTAGATCATTTATAAATATATTGAAAAGCGCTGGTCCGAGTACAGATCCCTTGGCATAACTGCAATATCACCCCCTGGGGCACTCCACTATTTACCTTTGTATGGACTCTCTATGTCTCCACTAGATGGTCCTAGTCCAGTGCTGAGGTTAGAGAGTTTAGGGGAGGGGCACACTAGTCATCTAGCACCTCTCCTGAGGCTGTCTGGGATGGTGAGCTCCTGTGTGAATAAGGGGGGTGTGGAGGAGGAGAAGGAGTAGTGTAGTAGGCTTGAGTTGTAGCTGAGAGATCCATTTTTGAGCCTCCAATCTTTAACCTGGGGTGACTCTACTCTTCCCAGCTCCTTCACAGGTCTGGAAGGGAGTGTTTTGGAGGGGAAAAGAGTTTTGTCTTTGTCTTTAAAGAACTATACCTGTCCTGGGAGGGTGTTTTCCCACTGTCTTGGAAGACTAGGAGGGTCCTGCTCGTCCTTTTACCCAGTTCAAGAGGGGAAGACAATGACAGAAGTGTGCGGAGAGAGACAAGGAGTATTTTTCCAAAGTTTCACCTTTTTCTACCTTTGATTTGGGAAGGAAGTTTTAAGCCACCCTTCCTTACCTTAAGGCTGGGAAGATCTGAGAATGGTCTTTCCAGTCTGAGGCCTTTTCCTCCAGAGAGGTGCTCTACAGCAGTATTGGAGAGGAGAGCCAGAGAAAGGAGTCATCCCTAACAGAGTCTTCACCCAGGGACACAGGATACTGACAGACCATCCTGGAAGAACTGGAGTGTATCTAGAGCTCAGGTACTGTGGTCTAGATGCACTCCAGTTCGTCAAAACCTCCTGGGATACTTATCTTTCCATTCCCTGGAGGGTAATCCATTCTCAGGTCCCTTCCCTGAGGGACACTTCCACAGAGAGAGATAAAAATATCTGCTTTAGATATTGTTTATTATCGATGAAGTGCTATGCTGCTTTTGAGTGCTTTACGCCTTGTGCCCTTGCCGCTCCATTGCAGATGCCACTCTCCACTGATTTCTTCTAACCCTACACCATAGGAACAGATCCGAATCTTTCCCTGAATGCAAAAAAAACCTGAAATTCTATATATCTCACCTAAATTAAGCCAGGCAAAGGAACTTGAAATTCAGGAAGCTGCTAAATATTGCCCCCATCTCCCTGGAAGTACGAGACCTAGGGATATTCCTAGATTGCGAATTCACAATGAAAACATGAGTTAAAAAATAATTAATGATGGTTATTTTAAATTAAATGTTTTCAAAAGATTTAAACCTCTTTTATTCCCAAAAGATTCTAGAGCAGTCTTACAGGCCCTTATTTTATCAAAATTAGACTAATGTAATTCAATGTTTTTAGGCCTACCAGCAAATGTTACAAGACCATTACAGCTGTTAACAGAACTCAGCAGCTAGACTTCTGACAGGAACGAGAAGATCTGATCATATTACTCCAATATTAAAGGACCTTCATTGGTTGCCTGTAAAATACAGAGCTCAACATAAAATCCTATCCCTAATTCATAAAACACTCTACAATGAAAAGATAGAATGGTTAACTTCATCACTGCATTTCCATATCCCTTCAAGACTTACAAGATCAGCAGGTAGAGGGATATTACCAATTTCTTCCTCTAAAATTGCTCACCTAAATAATGTGAGAGAAAGGGCTATTTCCATTGCTGGGCCCCAACTCTGAAACACTATGAGGTAGATTTTAAAAACATACGCGCGCGAACAAAAGTACACCAGATTTTATTAGGGATGTGAATCGTTTTTTGACGATTTAAAATATCGTCCGATATATTTTAAATCGTCAAAAATCTTTAGGGCCACGATACAATACCAATTCCCCCGATTTATCGTCAAAAAATCGTAAATCGGGAGAAGGGGGAGGGCAGGAAAACCGGTGGTCCGGAACCCCCGCTGAACGACCTCCTGCAGTCGATCTCCTGCCGGCGCCATTTTCCGTACGGAAAACGATTCGCGGCAGGAGATCGTTTTCCGGACCCCCGCTGGACCCCCAGGGACTTTTGGCCAGCTTGGGGGGGCCTCCTGACCCCCACAAGACTTGCCAAAAGTCCAGCGGGGGTCCGGAACGACCTCCTGCAGTCGAATCGTGTTGGTCTATGGCCGCCGCCATTTTGCGCCGCCATTTTGAAAAATGGCGCCGGCTGAAGACAAACACAATTCAATTCCAGGAGGCCGTTCCGGACCGCTGCCGTTCCGGACCGCCGCTGGACCCCCAGGTAATTTAAGGCATTTGGGGGGGGTTCGGGAGGGTGGGGGATTTAATTTAAAGGGTCGGGGGTGGGTTTTAGGGGGTTTTAGTGTGCCGGCTCACGATTTTCACGATTTTCACGATACTTCAAACACCCAAACGGCAACAATACGATTCCCTCCCCCTCCCAGCCGAAATCGATCATTAAGACGATCGAGGACACGATTCACATCTCTAGATTTTATAAGATATGTGCGTAGCCGCACATCTTATAAAATCTGGGGTCGGCGCGCGCAAGGCTGTGCAAAATCGGCAGCCTGCGCGCGCCGAGCTGCGCAGCCTGCCTCCGTTCCCTCTGAGGCCGCCCCTTACCTTTGATGGGCAAGTTACGTCTGCCGCCCCGGCATCCCCAAGCAGAAGGCCGCAGTGCCGGGGGACTCGGGACCGCCCTCCTGGCCTGCCCCCGAACTGTCACCACGCCCCCAGACCCGCCCTGGACTGCCCCCTGCTCCGGACACGCCCCTGGACATGCCCCAGACACGCCCTTCCCGCCCCTTTTACGAAGCCCCGGGACTTATGCGCGTCCCGGGGCTTTGCGCGCGCCGGTGGCCTATGCATAATAGGCGCGCCGGCGCGTGAGTGCCCTGCCGCGCGTAAATCCGGGAGGACTTACGAGCGCAGGGTTTTAAAATCTACCCCTATATCTCAAGAATTGAGGATGGAAGCAGACATTAAACTATTTAAAAAGGGCATTAAAAACATGACTATTCAAACAAGCCTTCCAAGATTTATCATCCTAATGAATTTTAACTACTGATTATATACCACTGTAAATATATAGCTGATTGTATTATTTTCTCCTTTTACTATACTGCTTCTCTAGCTGCCTAAATTTATGATTATTTAGTTTACTATTTTATTTATATTATGAAACTATGTACTTCCTTTCCTTTTGGAAATGCAAATATTTTTAAATGAATATTTGTTAACTAATGTAAACCGATTTGATATGTTCTCACGAAACATCGGTAGGTAAAAATTATTAAATAAAATAAATAAATAAGTAAGGGAGTGAGAGCAGGCAGCAGATGCTGTTCCATCTCGACCCTGTCTATGTTTTCCCCCTGCTAAAAAAAATCTCTTTATTTTGGGTATGTGATTCCTGGTCAGTGGCATAGCCAGAACTGAGTTTTGGCAGGACCTGAGGTTAACATGGGTGGGCAATTGGTATAAAGGCGGGAGCTGAGGGATGCAGCAATCCCTGCAGCCCTCAGTAATCTCTCTCTCTCTCTTTATATATATATATAGATATATATATATATATATATATATATATATATATATATATATATATATATATATATATATATATATATATATAAATTTTTTTTAATATCCTTCCTTCCATGATGACAGCAAGAGTGACACAGACAGTGGTGGGGAGAAGGGCACTGAGAGAGAGACTACTGGGGACAAGGTGAGGCACGGGGAGGAAACTCATAGCCCATGCCCCACCTTGTCCCACGTCGCTTCTCTCTCATCAACCTCCATGTCTCCAGCAGTCTGTCTGTCTCTCTCTAGTTTCAGCCCCCTGCAATCTCTCTCTGATCTCCCACCCTGTCCCCCAGTAGTCTTTTATTCTCCCTCTCAAATCACCACAATCCCATCTTGTCACCAGCAATCACTCTATCAAGCAACCTCCCTTCCTGCTTCTCTCTTAACGGAGCATGCTACCAAGTCCTCCCAGAGGCATTGCTAGGTAGTTAAAAGACTTAGGGCTGGGGATCCATAGGCACCTACCAAAATTGTGATAATGGAACCATTCATGATTCCCCTCTCCCAGTAATGATCCTCTAAGTACATATAATTGGACATTGTGCTTTTAAATACAAAACTTTAAATGAATATTCAAATTCTGGAGTTGCTTTAGTAACAGGAACACAAACTGCCTCCACTGCCAGGCACTCAACACAAATCTCTGCAAAAAAAAAAAAAGTCACTCAGGACCTACAGATCAAATCTACTATACCATAACAATCCTAACTCCCAGAACTCATATGCAAGGACCACCTTGTTTGACTCTGTCAGTTATAAAGGGGAATATGAACCTCTGAAATGAAATTAAAATTTGCTATGAAAAGACAGCACTGCAAATATTGCAAAAGGTCCAGAACACAATATAACTCCTATTGGGAAAATAGAATATGCTGGAATGCTACAGTTCCCTACCCAGGAACTACATGCTAGCAGAATCTCTCATCTTGGTCACATGCAGAATACGGTACTATAAATTAGAAATAGAAATAGGAAGACAAAATTTAAACTGGAAACCACCAGACTTGTAAGCAGTGCAACACTGGAGAAACAGAAATGCATATCTTTCTGTACTGTAGAAAATATAAAGATATCAAAGATGCGCATTCCCAAAATTGACATTTTCTTTTTCCTAAATTGAAAATAAAATGCTTTTCTACCTCTCTAGCTTGGACATTTTCTATCTAATCATTTGTCCCAGTCTCTGTCTCACTTTTCTCTGGTCATTCTTCATACTCTTTTTCCAGGGTCTCTCTTCCATTCTTTTCTCTCCTTCAGTACTTCCCTACATCTGTTTTGCCATTGATCTTTCCCTTTCATGACTTTTCTCTTCTCTGCCTTTCTATCCATTCAGAGCTAGATTTCTTACCAATCTCCTTTCACCTCTCACCTATCTAGCTTTCCATCACTCTCACTTCTTCCTAACTTTCTCACTACCTGCCAAGCCTTTTCATTCCCCCTACCCGTCTCTCACTCCTGCCCCTGTCTTTCACCCATTCACAGTCCCACCCTTGTTATTCACACCTTTCCCAGTCCTCATATACATTCTTTTGCTTCTCATCCCCTCACTAACTCCAGCTCTTTCCCTGATAGTAATTCTCTCCTCTGCCTACAGCCAGTTCCTTCTGTCTCTTATCCTCTACCCAGATTCCCATTAACTCTTTTACCTCCTCCCCAGCCCCATTTCTGTCTCTCATCCTCTTCGCAGACCCATATCATTCTATTGCCCTCTCACCCCTCTATCATTCACAACACTTCTCATCCCTCCGTAGCCTTAAGGCCTTTCTCTTACACCTATCTCAAATATATCTCAAACATCCAACTCATACCCTCCCTGCCCATCTAACACCCCATTAGATGATTGAGGGGTTAAAGGGGCACTTAGAGAAGATACGGCCATTGCGGAAAGATAAAATGATTTCTTTGCTTCAGTGTTTACTGAAGAGGATGTTGGGGAGATACCCGTACTGGAGAAGGTTTTTATGGGTAATGATTCAGATGGACTGAACCAAATCACGGTGAACCTAGAAGATGTGGTAGGCCTGATTGACAAACTGAAGAGTAGTAAATCACCTGGACCGGATGGAATACACCCTAGAGTTCTGATGAAACTAAAAAATGAAATTTCAGACCTATTGGTAAAAATTTGTAACCTATTATTAACATCATCCATTGTACCTGAAGACTGAAGGATAGCTAATGTAACCCCAATATTTAAAAAGGGCTCCAGGGGCGATCCGGGAAACTACAGACCGGTTAGCCTGACGTCAGTGCCAGGAAAAATAATGGAAAGTGTTCTAAACATCAAAATCAAGAACATATAGAAAGACATGGTTTAATTGAACAAAGTCAGTATGGCTTTACCCAAGGCAAGTCTTGCCTCACAAATCTGCTTCACTTTTTTGAAGGAGCTAATAAACATGTGGATAAAGGTGAACCGGTAGATGTAGTGTACTTGGATTTTCAGAAGGCATTTGACAAAGTTCCTCATGAGAGGCTTCTGGGAAAAGTAAAAAGTCATGGGATAGGTGGCGATGTCCTTTCGTGGATTACAAACTGGCTAAAAGACAGGAAACAGAGAGTAGGATTAAATGGATAATTTTCTCAGTGGAAGGGAGTGGGCAGTGGAGTGCCTCAGGGATCTGTATTGGGACACTTACTTTTCAATATATTTGTAAATAATCTGGAAAGAAATACAATAAGTGAGGTAATCAAATTTGCAGATGATACAAAATTGTTCAGTTAAATAACAAGCAGATTGTGATAAATTGCAGGAAGACCTTGTGAGACTGGAAAATTGGGCATCGAAATGGCAGATGAAACTTAATGTGGAGAAGTGCAAGGTGATGCATATAGGGAAAAATAAACCATGCATGCTATAGTTATACAATGTTAGATTTCATATTAGGTGCTACCTACCCAAGAAAGAAATCTAGGCGTCATAGTGGAAAACACATTGAAATTGTCGGTTCAGTGTGCTGCGGCAGTCAAAAAACCAAACAGAATGTTGGGAATTATTAGAAAGGGAATGGTGAATAAAATGGAAAATGTCATAATGCCTTTGTATCGCTCCATGGTGAGACCTGACCTTGAATACTGTGTACAATTCTGGTCACCGCATCTCAAAAAAGATATAATTGCGATGGAGAAGGTACAGAGAAGGGCAACCAAAATGATAAGGGGAATGGAACAGCTCCCTATGAGGAAAGACTAAAGAAGGTTAGGCCTTTTCAGCTTGGAGAAGAGACGGCTGAGGGGGGATATGATAGAGGTGTTAAAATGATGAGAGGTCTAGAACGGGTAAATGTGAATCGGTTATTTACTCTTTCAGATAATAGAAGGACTAGGGGCATTCCATGAAGTTAGCATGTGGCACATTTAAGACTAATCGGAGAAAATTCTTTTTCACGCATGCACAATTAACTCTGGAATTTGTTGCCAGAGGATGTGTTAGTGCAGTTAGTATAGCTGTGTTTAAGAAAGGATTGGATAAGTTCTTGGAGGAGAAGTCCATTACCTGCTATTAATTGAGTTGAGTTAGAAAATAGCCACTGCTATTACTAGCAACAGTAACATGGAATAGTTTTTGGGTACTTGCCAGGTTCTTATGGCCTGGGATTGGCCACTGTTGGAAACAGGATGCTGGGCTTGATGGACCCTTGGTCTGACCCAGTATGCATGTTCTTATGTTCTTATACTCCCATACAATTGCCAAATAACCAGTTTCCCCAAACCCCATTCAGCTTCCAAGTCCCTGCTGTCTCTCTCCAAGCCTAGCATCCCCTGCCACTCTTCCCATCAGTCATCCAATCTTAACAGTTCCCATTCTCACTCCAATCCACACTTAATCCAGGTCTCCCATTATACCCATCCAATTCCCAGGAAATAACTGCCCCCTAGCCAGTCAATACCTGAGTACCCACTTTCCTTTCCCATCCCCAATAATCCCCGGAGGCTCCATTTCTCCCCTTCCCCAAATTCCTGAGACCCCATGTCCTTTGAATATTCCATTCATCCTGCCCACAAATCGTTAAATGCCCATAATCAACATCCTTCTCACCTCAACCCCTAATTCCCCATTTTTCCCTGGTCCCTATTTATCTCCCTACCTCCTGTACTTTTCGCCTGGGATCCCTTCTCAGATCTTTCTTCTGTAATCCTGTGTCAGGACTCTGTACACATAACGCTACAGATCCTCTAGCAGCTGGCACCACTCCTATGTGGTTCAATGATGGTTTTTTTTAACCATGCAGTGCTCTGTATCTACAGAGCTCTACACAATTCAACTAAACATAATAGAACCAGGGGGAGGGGTAGGAGAGGTGTGACGCTGGTTACTAAAGGAACTGCAGCAATAGTGCATTGAGTCACAGCACAGAATAACAGAATGGGGAAGGGCTGCTCTCAGGGCCTAATGTTGTTCCATACCTCGACTCCTCTTCAGCAAGACCCTGTGTCCTGATTGCCACAGACCTAATGTGGCGCTGGCCAGAGTGCTGTGACGCACTTGACCAAATGCTGTCACTCTCGAGTCCTAGGCCAGGTCCTGCCCACATGCACTGCTGCTCGGAACGCTCCTCTCACTGACTCCTCTCTGGCAGCATGCCGGCGTGCCTCAAGAGTCTTCTCCCCTGCTACTGATCCTGCTGCTAATCTAGTTGATTGCAGTTGCACTGAGTCAATTGATTCCTGATCCACAGCCTGGTAAGGTTCCTATGTTTATTTATTTTTTGCTTCCCCTGGGTATCGAACTGCTTCTGGATTATTGTTTCCTATTGGCCCCCAGCACCCACAAAATAATTTGGGTGGGCCTGAATGAAATGTGGATGGGCCACAGCCCACCCAGGCCCATCCATAGCTGTGCCACTGCTCCTGATGTTCTCACTAGTGCTATCATCAGTAGCACTGCTTGTGCTGGCCCTGGGTCCCTGTGGAGGAGAATGAAAAAACCTTTTCTCTTTCTTTGCCACTGTTTTTTCCACTAGTGGCCACATTTACTTTTCCTTTTGTGGCATAATGGAATTTGAAACGCTCGGTCCTCTAGCAGTGGTTAGTAGTTTTTAGTGTTACAACATAGTATACCTTGTAGTACTATGTACTACAGTATGTACTAGTGTGGAGACACACAGAAAACAGATGACAGCAACTTTTGTTACATATCATGCCACACACAGTCTCGGGTAGGCAACTCCAATCCTGGAGTGCCATAAACAGGCCTGGTTTTCAGGATATCCACAACGAATATGTATGAGAAACATCTGCATGCACTGCTTCCACTGAATGCAGGTATATCTCATGCATGTTTATTATGAATATCCGGAAAACCAAACCTGTTTGTGGTACTCCAGGACTGGAGTTGTCTACCTCTGTACTATCTTCTTGTTGATGATGACGACTGTGTAGTCTTCCATTAGTAAATGAGACAGGTATTGGAAAATGAGTCACACACACACACATACTGCAGTCAGTGTACGCTAACTCCTTTTTCCACACAAATAAGACAGAGGAACGAAAAAAAGAAAGGCTGGTATTCCTCCTGCTCAGTGGTCAGAGGCTGTTTAAAAACAGTTCTTTCTCTGTTCTTCTATCTATTCAGTGATATGGTCATTCTGTAAAAGTGAACAGACAGATCACATTTCAGTATTTTCTCTCACATCGTGACACTGTGATAATAGGCAACAATCCAGCCCACCTTGTTCAGTCTCTCTTCCTTTCCAAACCTTTTTTTTTTTAATGTTTTCTTTGGCTCTGAGAAAAAGCTTCAGAAGCACAACCTCTCTGTCTGAAATCCAACTGAGAAATGACTTAACAGAAAATGGTGATTTTTCAAAGCTACATTTTGCTTTCAGTTTCAGATTTAAGGAAATTAGGAAGATGTTGTCAATCCATGCAGCTACCAACTGGGATAGGCTGGTTTAAAAAAGCACTTGGGGCCTTGATTATTCCTTTTCCTTATCTGTATCTTCCCATCCTGCTATCTGGTATCTCTTTAGTGGAAAACCCTCCCCCTTCAGTTTTACTTGTCCCCTTATTTTTGAATGGGATCTAAAAATGAATGCAAATGAATATTTTTGTTATTTTCTGGGACACAGTCTATTTGTTTCATTTTAACAAAATGAAAATGGCCTGTTTCGGTGCAGATAACTAATTTGTTTCAAACAAATTCATATCCATACTCTATAAATGTTTTGAGAAATAGAAAAGGACTAGTAAGTGGTTTTAGGTGATCCATGACCTGAGGACGTAAGACAATAAAAATGAAGACTTCATTTTTCAAACTGAGATTGTTTAAAAAAAAATATTTAGGGCCCTTTCTCCTTAAAGCTATAGAATATCTAAAAAAGGGCAACAAAGATGATAAGGATATAAAGCCATTTCTATATGAGGAGAGATATAAAAACGTATGACTCTTCAACCTGGAAATGAGACTGAGGGAAGATATGATAGAGCCGAAGTATATAACTCCAGTCCTGAAGAGCCATAAATAGGTATAGTTTTTCAGATATACACAATGGGGTAGATTTTAAAAGGGTTACGCGCATAAGTTATGTGTGTAACCCTTTAAAACCCACCCTGCGCGTGCTGAGCCTATTTTGCATAGGCTCGGCGGCGCGCATAGTCCCGGGGCTTTGCTGGGGGGCATGTCGGGGGGTGTGGTCCTGGACCGGGGGCATTTTGGGGACATGGCTGAGGCTTCCGAAATCGCTCTCGGGCTGGGGAATCGCGCGGCGGCGGCCGAACGGCACGCACGAGTTATGCCTGCCTGGGTCAGGCGTAACTTTCGCGATAAAGGTTGGGGGGGTGTAGATATTTAGGGAGGGGAAGGTGGGGGGAGGCCGAAGGAAAGTTCCCTCCGAGGCCGCTCCGATTTTGGAGCGGCCTCGAAGGGAACGGGCAGCGCGCGCAGGACTCCCTTGCATGCGCCGACCCCGGATTTTATGATACGCGTGGCTATGCGCATATCTTATAAAATCCGGCGTACTTTTGTTTGCTCCTGGTGCGCGAACAAAAGTACGCGCGGGCGTACTTTTCTAAAATCTACCCCAATGAATATGCATGAGATATATTTGGATACAATGGAGACAGTGCATATAAAATCAAGAAAGATGTAGCAAAAGTAAATATGAAACTATTATTAACTATGTACCAACCAGCATTGAAACCAGCATGGTAAAGCATGTTACCTGCTGGTTTTAATGCTGGTGATATATTGGGCTTTTACATTCAGTGTATGAAACTAATGAGATACAGAATGCAGCCTCATTACTGTAGCAACATAAAAGACAGTACAGGCAAGATAAAATCTTGAGCCACCTGTTAAGTGCAGGAAATTAATTGATGCACTAGGAGGTGATTCAGCTAGAGGGTGAATTTGCTTTAAAATAACCTTGCAAATTATGTGACGAAAACTGAAGGGAATAAGTAATTGCTCTTTGATCCTCCTGAACTTGCTGCCTTGTTGTTGAAGGGAAAAACAAAAGTATGGGAAATACTTTTCTGGGTATTCTTCCTCCACCTCCATTCTTAAGTAAATATGTATTTTTACTATTTAAATATTTGCTGTTTTGTTCTGCTGCTTTCTAAGTCATATATACACACATGGGGTAGATTTTATAAATGTACGCCCGCGCGAACAAAAGTACGCTGGATTTATAAGATACATGTGTAGCCGCGCATATCTTATAAAATCCGGGGTCGGTGCGCGCAAGGGGGTGCACATTTGTGCACCTTGCGCGCGCCAAGCCCTGCGCGCGCAGCCGGTTTCCCTCCGAGGCCGCTCAGAAATTGGCGCGGCTTCGGAGGGAACTTTCCTTCGGCCTTCTAGGAAGAGGAAGACAAAAGACTGAACTAACTCATTACCCGCAGACTGCAAGACTGGTTTATCACTAAGGAAAAAATGCAAATTGAGAAGTGATGAAAAATACATATGAAAGGCCTTTCTGTTTTACAAGAGAATTTGCATGGACATTTTAAAACAAAGAAAGCCCCAATCTGTAACACTCTAGGTCATATCACAAAAAAATTGTTGCCTCCTCTTCTGCGTTCGTCTGGAAACGTCAGGGTGTACCTGTCCCTGACTTTAAGATGAAGAAAGATTTCAGAGTGGTGTCTAAAGAATAATCTCAGAACCCAATCACGAGCAAATTCAAATGCAAAAGTGACCACCATTGAGGCCATTTCCACAAGGGCACTGAAGTTTCCAGTATTTGTTGGTTTTCTTTCCTGTTAGAGGGGGGTAGATAATATGATTTGGATAGAGAAGACACCACTGTCTCAGAGACCTTGAACATTTCCATAAGATATTTCCTAAACATATCTTTTGCTGACATATGTGGAATTTTAGGAAAATTTATAAAACGAAGATTTTTCTCACGTTCTACATTTTCCAAGTTTTCAAGTTTGTTCTGCAAAAGTTGGTTCTCTTTTATGAATAGGTCCTGAGTAGGTTCCAATCCCTTGTACCTCCTATTTAATTTCCTCAATTTTCTTTTGAAAATGGTAATTTGATTTTTCTAATAACTTTACTCTGTTTTCATTAACATTAACTATATCCACTATAGGATTAAGCTGCAGAGAGACAGAGGCTCCAAGTTTTTCTATAGCCTCCCATACAATAGTTATCAAGTTGGGTTTTACCAGGTAGGTTGTGAAAAAGTTTGCAAAGGTCTTGTAATGGGGGTAAAGATCTGAAAACGTTCCTCCATTGGTGAGCCAGTGCAACCCCACAGCGAGGTTTTCTCCAGTGTCTCCTCCATCGCTCTCTGGACGGCCTGACCCTGCATGTGGGGTTACGGGGTATCAGCATCATCAGCACATGCCCCCCCCCCCAGCATCACATCTGGATCTCTGGAGGCAGCTGGGTTCATCTGTGGGACCCTCACGATCGGGGAAAGAGAGGGTCGATAAGTCTGGAAGGGAAGCCAGCAGCACATCCTCACCAGCTTCCCCATCCAAGGACAACGCTCCCAATCGAATCCTTCGTGTGACGTGAGTGTCCATCGGGCCTGAAGCAGAGGGGTCCGATGAGAATGCAAGGTAAGTTCTCTCCTTTGCCCTGCTTTTTTGGGTGGTATGCAGCCTTACTAAAGGAGCATGAAAAAGAAAGAGATGGAGCTCACACAGCCTTCTATTCCCTTGATACGTCACAATCTGCCGTGCCATCGTAGATCTCTGCTGGTTATCCTAGTTTGACAAATCACTATTTATATCTAGAGCAAATGATATTCAAAAGACTTTTCCTAGAAATCACTTCTTCCTGGTAACTTTCTAGCAACTCTGTCATTAAATTTATATACCGGAGTTAGAACATCAAATCCATCTTTCACCTATTAACCTGTGGTTTAAAGAAGGAAATAAACAGGATGTTTATTTATCCCAGATTACCCCAAAATTACCCCAGAATTGTTTCTGGGGTAATTTTATTTCCAGTAAATATGCCCTTAGCATATCATAAACTTAACCCAAATAAAATTAAGAAAATGCAAATTTTTATTTCTGGATAGCTTTGTTCTTTTGACCCGACACGTTCTCAGGCTCCTTTGTTCTTCCATCTCAGCTGGAACCAGGGTTGGGATATGTTGCCGTGCAACTTCATTTGCAGCTCCTGGGGAGTTTTTTTCATCTTAGTTTATATCCCCTGCCCCAAACATATCTAGGCTGGTCCCTCTGGAACCCTGCAATCATGGGCCCTGAATCTGGTCACTAGGGGTCACCCTTAAACAAAGGCTATGACCCCTCCCCCTCCAAGGATTTCTAGACCTGACTCAGGGATTGAAGTGGGGACCATCCTCCTGGCAGTGCAAAGCATCGCCCCTGTGCCAGCCCTGGCTAGATTTTCTAAGGATAGTCTTATTTTCATCTTGTACCACAGCCATCTGATTCTGGGGCATAAATGTGGCCGCTGCATCCCCAGTGAAGTTGCAAAGTTGTGCAGCATAACCAGTAAGGGATTCCTCCATCTAGCCATCCTCTTGTAAGAGTTCTCTATGGAAATATTCTTAGCTGCAGGTGGTAAGTTAGCACAAATGCCTTTCATTGGGTTTAGGGACAAAGATCAGCTCTGGGGGGAAAAAATGGTGAATTTCTGTGACCTCCTTCTCTCCAAAACAGGGAAACACCCAGCGATGTTATTCCAACTGAAACACCTGCCGTTCACACTGGGGACCTGCCCTGACACTGCCACATACACTTCTCAGATCAGCCCTTCCGTTTGAAGCCCATGTTGTACTCCTGCTAGAACCCTTCTTCCCATTCTGAATATATCAATCACCGCTACCTTTCCGGTCCAGTACTGGTGGAGGAGAAATAAAATTTAGAGAGAAGCCTCCTGCTGCTAGTTGACAGAGTTTTATCAATGGGGGCTTAAAGAAACCTCCAAGGTTAGGCGAGGAGCCAGAGTTGACCCCAGGGTGAGGTTTTGTACTATTGAGGAGCTCACAAAGGCATCCAGAAGTCTGAAAACTGAACTCAGAAGCTCAGAGGAGTAGGTTCACACTTCATCCTCTTTACCATATTTAGGAAACAAATATAAAGCAAAAGCAAAATCCAAAAAGAAAGGCCAGGAGATTTATTTATTTATTTAAAATTTTTATATACCGACATTCATCCAGGATATCACATCGGTTTACAGTGTAACACAAACAAACGCCAGGCATGGCGCTTTACATTGAACAAATAAAACAAGTTAACAAATGAATAAATGAGGGTGTGAATAACAAGGGGAAATTTGCATTAAATAATCAACGAGGTTTGTAAATATATACATATGTACAAAAGGAGGACACTAAGAGATAAGCAATTTAGGAGTGCTAGGAGGAGAGGGGGGAGTGGCGAGCAGAGGGAAGGGAACGAGGTGAGGGGGGGAGAAAAAGGGTATGAGGTGAGGGGGGGGAGAAAAGGTAGGAGAGGGGCGAAGTGAGGGGGATAGAGGGCCAGAAGAGGGGGGCAGAGGAGAGGAAGGGTGGGCAGTGGAGAGGGAGAGAATTAGGTGTATGCCTTGGCGAAGAGCCAGGTCTTGAGCTTCCGCTTGAACGATTTGAGGCATTCCTCTTGCCGTAGTTCAACTGGCATTGTGTTCCAAAGGGTCGGCCCGGCTATCGATATTGCACGGGCTCTGGTAGATGTTGTTTGTAGAGTTTAGGGGAAGGGATGGAGTTAGTTGTAGAGTTTAGGGGAAGGGATGGGCATAGTTGCGAGATGTGCGTGTCTAGTAGGCTTATTAGACTGGTGTAAGCGGAAGGATTCATTAAACCAGTTCATTTCAGGATTGTATAAAGCCTTGTGGATGGGAGAGAGAGTCTTATATTGTATACGGGAAGCTATTGGGAGCCAATGTAGATCTTTAGAACAGGTGTAATATGGTCGTGTCTGCGTAAGTTGGTCAAGATTCGGGCTGTTGTGTTTTGTAAAATTTGAATGGGGTGAATGGCGTTGTTAGGAAGGCCGAGGAGAAGGGAGTTGCAGTAGTCGGTTTTGGCGAAGATGGTGGTTTGGAGCACTGTTTGGTGGGGGGGGGGGGGGTGTAGTAAGGGTTTTAGTTTTTTTTAGTGTATGAAGTTTAAAGTAGCCATCTTTTAGTATGTTGTTGATAAATTTCTTCAGTGTGAAGTGCCCATCGAGAATGATACCCAGATCACGGACTTGTGCAAATTGGAACTGTGAAAGAGGGGGAAGGATCGAGTGGTTAAGGGGTGAGATGAGCATGATTTCAGTTTTAGTAGTGTTGAGAGCTAGGTGGATGGAAGAAAGGAGATTGTTTATGGATTGGAGAGTATCGTTCCAGAAATCCATGGTTTTAGAAATAGAGTCAGTGATGGGTATGAGGAGCTGAACATCGTCAGCATATATGTAGTGTGGGAGATTTAGGCTGGATAGGAAGTGACAGAGGGGTAGGATGTAAATATTGAAGAGGGTTGAAGAGAGGGATGAACCTTGAGGGACACCTTGATTAAGGGGGATAGCCTTGGAAACATGATTGCCTAGCTGAATTTTGTAATCTCTATTGCTGAGATATGAATTGAACCAGTTGTGGGCAACACCTGTAATGCCTATTTCAGTCAACCGCTGTAGGAGAATGGGATGGCTGACGGTGTCAAATGCGGAGGAGATGTCAAGGAAGACAAGTATGTATGATTGTCCTTTCTCAAATCCTTTAATAATGTGGTCTGTTAGGGAGAGTAAAAGAGTCTCAGTACTATGAGATTTCCGAAAGCCGTATTGTGCGGGGGCAAGGATGTGATTGTCTTCAAGGTATTCTGTGAGTTGCTTGTTAACGTTTTTTCCAAGGAGTTTAGCAATAAATGGAAGATTGGAAATAGGGCGATAGTTGGCTAGATCAGAGGGGTCAAGTTTGGGTTTCTTTAGGATGGGTTTGACAATAGCCTGTTTCAAGGGGAGAGGTACCTGTCCCAAGTTAATGGAGAGGTTAAAGATATTTGTTAATGGTTTAGCAATAATATTGGGTATTGTGAGGAGATGTTTTGTGGGTATGGTGTCAGATGGGTGAGTGGAAGGTTTGGCTTTCTTGATAAAGGTTTCTATTTCTAATGTTGAGGTGCAGTCTAGGGAGGAGAGAACAGTAGTATTGTTGCAAGTCTTTGTATTGATGAAATCGGGTTCGACAATGTTGATGGGACTGGCACAAGGGGTGAACTTTGAAAGTAACTTGTCTACTTTGGTTTGGAAGAAGGTGGCTAGATCTTCACATTTGGATTTGGCTACTACGTCAGGGATGTCGGGGGCAGCCGTCTTGGTAAGTGAGTTAACGTAATCATATAGTACTTTAGGGTTGTATTGGAATTGGTGTATTTTGTTGGCATAGAAGTCTCGTTTTGTCATGTTAAGTTTGTCACTATATAGATGTAGGGAGGTTTTAAATTGTGCCAGGTGTGTGTGTGAGGGATCCTTGCGCCAAATCTTTTCAGATTTTCGAAGGTGTTGTTTAAGGTTTTTTAGCTCTTGGGAGTACCAAGGTTTCTTACTCTTGTTACTTTGAGGACAGATAAGTTTAGTTTGCCGGAGGCAGGTAGAATTAGCTATATTATTGGTGATGTCATACCAGGAGGCAAGAGCTGTGTCTACATTGGTGAGTTCTAGATTGTCAAGTTTGTTAGCGATGGCTGATATAAGGTCATCTCTGGTACAGTTTTTCCTGTAATGTATGGTTTTTTTTGTACTATCATGGCAGGAAGGTGTCTTGATGGAGAGATCATCAACAGGTCATCAACAGGTCATCAACAGATCATCAACTGGTGTCCTAATGTTGAGAGATCATCAACAGGTAGTCACTAGGTTGGCTCCATACATTTTAAGTTGTTGTGATGTTTTGGACCAGAACTCAATTATTGTAAAGTTTAGTATCAGTAGACTGATTTATTTATTTTGCTTATTTTTTGAGGTTCTTGTTCCACACGTTTGGTTTGAGATGTGAATCTTAAGAAACTACTCTATTTATTATAAAAATAAAATTTAGCAAATTGTAAAGTGCATAATTAAAGCTTGGCACAAAGTCACATTGAGTACACAAATTAGACACTTTGGGAATTTGAGTGAGTGTGTGACTGCATGTCCAGTGAATAAGTGGGTGCTCTATGTTTGAGTCATCCCTTATATCTCTCTCACCCACCTCCTCCCCTTTTCCCCTCTCACCTCCCCCTTCCCCTACACCTCTCACCTCTTCACTCCCTTTTTCCTTCCCTCCCACATCTCACCCTCTTCCCTTCCCTTTCTCACCTTTCACCCTCCTACTATCTCTTCCCCTTCCATTCCTGCTCACTTCATGAGTCTTTCTTCCACCAATGAAGGTTGGGAATCCCACCAGCATTGGGGATTTTTCTGAGCTGCCACATAGGGTCCCCCTTCCACTTGTAGGTCTGGAAAACCCCTCCAGCACTCTTCCTTCAGTAGCTCTTCTGAAGCTAAAACTTCATGCATTCTGATGGATGGACAAACATCCAGGCAGACAAATAGACTCATAGAGAGAATGACCCTCAACAACAGATGCTGTCACTGGAGTGAAATGTGTCTAAAATGGCAGTGCAACAGTTCTAACGGTACCACATTCAGTATTTCAGATTTTCCTATGTTAATTGGTCCAAATTAAAGGGGAAGTTGGGCCTTCAAGCTCGCGAAGCCCCCACCCTATCCCCCAACTGAAAATTGGGTCTCGGGGCCCAAAATTATGAAGCATACCCCATCCTCCAGAGTGGGCTCTTGAAAATCCCATTCCCCAAGTGAAAGTCAGGCTTTTGGAATGTTGAAACCTGCACCCTCCTCCTCCCACAAAGTAAAAGTTGTCTCTCTGGATGCTTGAAATCATCAAATTGCACCAGTTCCATTATTCCTACTCGCTGATGAAATCCCTGGATTTTTACTGGCAGAAGGGAACCCGTTTCCCTCCTGCTGTGCCAAATCCCAAAAGGTGTAGCTAATACGCTAATTCTCTCATTAGTACATAAGCCCCTATGTCTCATACTGCAAATACTGGGGGGCATTCAAATAGGGCCAGATCTTAAAATATACGCGCGGGCGAAGATTTGTTCGCGCAACCCAGCACAAACAAATCTATGCCCAGTTTTATAACATGCGCTTGCATGTTATAAAATCCGGACTCGGCGCACGCAAGGGGGTGCACACGTGCACCTTGCGCGCGCCAAGCCCGATGGGAGTCCCGATGGCTTTCCCCGTTCCCTCCAAGGCCGCTCTGAAATCGGAGCAGCCTCGAAGGGAATTTTTTTTGGCCACCCCCCCCCCTCCACCTTCCCCTCCCATTCCCTATCTAACTAAATCGTCCCCCCTACCTTTATTTCAAAAGTTACGCCTGTCCGCCATTCCCCAGCACAGGCCGCTGTGCCGGGGGATTCGGTCCCACCCCCGGACCCGCCCCCTTCCCGCCCCTTTTTCGAAGTCCCGGGACATACGCGCGTCCCGCTACATGCGTAACCTGAGAAAATCTGCCCCATAGCTTGTAAAAACACATATAAGTTACATCAAGTTTCAAAGATCCCTGCAACCATGGCTCCCAAATCTATCCCCCGAGGGGTTTTGAATGCTGATTCTGTAGGATCCCTAGCCCCAGTTGACGTAGAAAGTAGATCACCTGAGACAGGCATCAAGCTTGGATCTTTTTCCCTGGCATTAAGCAATACTGCCACTGTGCTGGCCCCAGTCTGCCACTCTTATGTAAGGGGTATATTATGATTATTAAACCTTGTTAATGCCAGGACTGTTAGGGCTGTTTTAAGCCTCTATAAGGTCCTGGGCAAACCTTGCTAGGATGGGCCCCTCCCCAGTCATCATATAAAACATTTGGACAATTTACGAACCATGGACTCAGCCGATCCTTGTTAAGACCTAACGAAGGTAATATGGCATGTTAATAATTAGCTATCTATTTTGTCTTCTCTTTTCACTTTTACCATTTTTATTCTTTCATGAATTTTTTGGGGGGGATCCAGCTGGGCCCCTCTAAGGCTTTGGGCCCTGGGCAATTGCCCCATTTGCCCTATGGGCCCTGCTGATAGTGAGCATCTGGTGATTGCAAAACGAGTCCTTTAAACCTCTGTAGAACGTATTTCTTTTGGGCAGTTCTCCTAATCTCTTTTCTCGCTGATAACTATTATTGTACAAAATGTCATTAGCCTCAAGCACGGCTGATTTTTAGAACTTTCTTATGAAATGTCCAGGCGTTTTTTTGTTGGTTTTTTTTTAAGATGGGAAGCAAAGATTTCTGTCCTATTTGTTCTCAGATTTCAGCCCACTTAGGGAGCATTTGTCAGTTCCAAAAGCTGTAATAATTGAAACCACTTGTTTGAGCAGCAAAAAGACATGTTGAGATTTATTCCAAGAAAAAGTTTATGGAGTTAGAAAATCCCCCCATACTATCCTTTATGAATAGACAGTAAACCAAATTTATATTAATTGAGCTTGTCTGACACACACATTTGCGTTTAATTTTTAAATTACTGTGCAGCGGTAAAGTCATTTCCTGCTGAACCAATTCCAAGCTGTAAGTATGAATGAGCATAGGGCTGTCCAGAAAGAGGGGGCATTTTTCACAATGCTGCTAGTGGCAAAGTTATCGGGGTACTTTTATACTGCACACCTTCAGTGAATTCTCAAAGGGAAACTACCAGAGGACTTTGCCTGTGGATGGGATAAGCAGTGGATATTTTCAATTGATCAGGGGCGGCCAACTCCGGTCCTCGAGAGCCACAAACAGGCAAATCTATCTCGTGCATATGCTTGTGGATATCCTTGAAAACCTGGCCTGTTTGTGGCTCTCGAGAACCGGAGTTGGCCACTCCTGCAAACAGATGTACATAGAGGTCCATATTCAGTGACATGTATTTGGCTAAGCTCAGACATAGCCGGACGAAATGGCAGACTTGAAGATCCTGCCTTGCTGACTGGCCCCCCAGGATAACTGGATATCCAGCTAGCTAGGTTGTAGGGCGTGGGTGTTCTAGGCCAGAGCCAGCTTATCCAGGTAAGTTACCTGGATAAAATACCAATTTCCAGCGTTAATTCAGTGAACAGAGCCAGACAGCCTAGAGACCACTGCAAAGGAGTCCTAAAGGCAGCTGGATAAACTTATCCAGCTAACTTTGACATAGCCAGGTATATTCAGCGGCATGTGTGAGCTGCTGAATATCCCATGAAAGTTAGCTGAATGCGTTTCTATGGTTAACTTTGCTAGATGGCCAGTGTCTGAATATGGACATCATAGTTTTCTCCAAATAATGGACTTAAGCAGCTAAATTTTCAAATAAGGAACTTAGCCTCCTAACTCCATAGTTAGGCAGTTAGATCCCCTTTGAAAATTGCCCTCATATGTAGCAGATTCAGGGTGAACACATTTTCTTCATAGCAAGTGAATTACAGGTAAGGGTGCCCATAATATATCTAATTTAATATTTTCCCCATCTCTTTCCGGGACCATAAGTCATCTCCTTTTACAAAAGGAAAATGTAATATTCTGTCTGCATCTCTCCTCAACATTTGCAAAATCAATTTGCTCCCAAGTTCCTTAAATTGAATTTGCAAGCATTTTGTGTCTATTCTTGAAATAATGGAGAGCTGCAGTTCTTCTTGAAACAACAAGAAAGGTTACCATGGCTTCCAAAACCCACCAAACCCATCAAAACCTAGACTACTGTTATTGTAGTGGTTTAGGATGACATTTTTTCTAACATTGGAAATACCTCAAATATCATTTACAATCCCAAAACAAATACACAGTGCATAAGTGCAACAAGTTTGTAGTAAACATTATAGCAATGGACACATTTTCCAATGTATTAAGTTATATTCATGTGGAGACCTTAGAAAAAAGCATTTTTGTTGGCTTCTAGTATTTTCCACAGATTGAGGATTTAGTTCAACAACAGCAAAGCTTGGGTGCTACTCTCTAGTACGGCAGCACTAATACTGAAAATAGTCATTCTAACTGATTTGCAACTTGGTCATGAATTATTTACAGTCAATTAACTTGGGAATAAGAGGACGGCTTGAATCATTAGGCTCCAATAGCTGGCTTTTGAATTTCCAAACCAACTCATTTTTAAAGAGTTAATTAGCTTAATGAGTAATAACATGGTTAACAAAACAGTGATATGGGTGCCTTTAATTATGTTCTAGCAGAGTGGAAGTTATTGATCCAAGACTGTAAAGGAAAGATTTAATTTTATTGCTTTCTGAAATGACCTAATTAAAAAAAAAATGAAAATTTTCATTGTAAGAAACGTTGCTTAAGAAAGCAATATATTAAGTCCTTGAAAAGTGCCTTCTGAGGAATTATGACACTGTTTTTATTTAGTGCACTTTTTTTTAGTGCAAAGGGACATAAGTACCCGAGTGTAACGTGCAGATTAAGGCCATAGTAATTTTAAAATAACCTGCATAGGAATGTCACAAAAATGCACCTAAATTACACTATAAATCAGTTTTGAAAATTATTCCATCAAACCTGCCCTGTATACGTTACACCTGTGTGTGCACATTTCACCGAAACCTCATGGCCATATTACTTGAAACTTTACGTGCATATTAGAAAGTATGCACATAAGTCCAAACCATCTCCAACTCCACCCCAGCAATGTCTCCACTAAGTCCAGGTCAGCCCACCCATAAACCTGACATATGCATATGTTATCCAAATATTGGAAGGGCAATTTTATAAAAGCCCAGTTCTCGCACATAAAAGGTGTTTATGTACAGAAGTCCTTGAAAATTACCCCCTTAATGTGCAGCCAAATAGTGGTGCTTTGATATGGCTCTAGTGGGTACCCTAAACTTGGTATGAAGAGTGTTAGTATATCATGTAAGTGAAAGAACATTGGTGCAAACTAGGTTTTAGCAGGACAAAGTTAAATAGCGTACTATGCTCTTCTCCCACTATCTAGCACACACTTGCTAAAGGAAAAACATTGAAAACCTACCTTGGATCTGGTGTTAACTTTTTTTTTTTATTGTGCATACCCTAGAAAGGGCTAAGTTGCCAGCATGCATTGTGGGATTCAGGATGGAGGAGATGCGACCGCTGGTGCAGGAGAAGACTATGGCAGAATAAAAAACCTGCAAATGGCAGAGAAGGAACAGGAGGAAAGGACTGAGGGCAAAGAGAGGACATGGCTTGATAGGAAAAGTTAAAGAGGAGGAGATGGGGTTTGAAAGAAGGAAGGAAGGGGGGATTGAGGAGGTGAGTTGAGAGAGAAAGACACAAAGGAAGAGGCCAGAGAGGCCCAGACTAAGAGGAGGACAGAATCAGCAAAGGAGAGCAAGGAGGCAGCCATGACCACACATCTTCAGGCCCAGGGCTACCCTATTGGGTCTGCCAGAGGAAGAGGTTGTAACGATCCTGGCCACTAAACAGCCCCTCCTGCCTGCAGGGGCCCTCAGTGGGCTGCAGTATGAGCTATGCAGGCTTGCCTTGAAGGCACATGACTCCACACTGCCATGCCTTAAAAACCTCTCTCACTCATAGCTCCCTGCCTCATTTTGGAGTTTCCCTACTTCTTGCTGTGCTCTTCCTAGCACTGTTCCTTAGCCATTTTCCTCTGTGACCTTCCAGTGGCTTTCTTGCCTGATAATTCTTCTTGTTTTTGCCTTTTCCTCTGTGGCCTACCAGTTGGCTCTAGGGTGACCAAATGCCTGGTTTTGAACCAGATTGTCTGTCTGATTTTCCCATCAGTTGTACACTGTCCAGTTGCAAGTGTAACCAGATATTATAAAATCCGATTGGCCAGCAATGAAGACAGTTAAGCTGAATGGGAGTCATTCAGATTAATGTTGCTCTGGGCCTGGCACAACCAATCAGCAACAGGCTCTGTTTTTTAAAGTGGTTGTCACAGATGCAGGAGACAACAGAGAAAAGAAGAGGAGTTGCACACGCTCAGGCTGAGAAACATAGGTATCGCAAAGGATTGGTGCATGGGGGCCATACTAGATGACACATTGTATTCTACTGCTTCATGGGCGAATTTATTATCTCTACATAAGCCAAATGATAGACTTCAAATTACATACAGCCTCTAATATATGCAATACATTAAGAGAAAAATGATCCCGCGAGGGTTATGCATTAATTTAGAACTATCTATATCTGCGGTTGATGAAGCATTTGTCCACAAGTGGATATCCATTTTAAATAAATGTTCTTTGGGCATAATGCTTTGTTGTGGAAACTACACAAAAACTTTCAGAATCCACTAGGATAATGTGTGAGGAGGCCAACCTATTTTGCAGAATCATGAAAACTTTGAAAATTATGAACGTAATTTACAGGAACATAGTCAGCTCATTGAGCAATTAGAAACAAATTAAAACAGGAGAAGATCCAGAAGCAAGGTGAGATGGATATACACCGGGGTACATCTATCCGTGGCAACGGCATCATGCAAATAAGCAGAAAAAAGTGGTCATTTGATCTTTCATTGGAAGATTCATCCTCTGGTTCTGATGAAGATATTCCAGTTTCTGATAGTTCACAAACCCCTTTTTTAGGCAAACATCGGGGGCAACACCAAAGGCCACAGGAGGTTTCAAGGACAATTACCCGAGGTTTCAAGGACAATTACCCTATTATATAACATGCAAGATTTCGTGTCCCAAAGCAGATGGACATCCTCAGACTTGCTCCCAGATACAGCAAATCAATTGTTGTCAATATATCTGACATGGAACTTACTAGAGATCAAGAGTGTTTTAGAAAAAAGTTCTATCATATGTATTGTACCAACACCATGACCCTTTTTCTTTGCAGACTTGATTTATACCGGTTCTTTAGAAAACTGCAAATTGTATTGTACTTTTCACAGCATTCTTTAGCTGTGATATTCCCGTGGCCCATTCCAAGTCATCTTGGTTATCGCCTGGGGCAGTGGATCCTCATATTAAGAAATTTATGAATTTGGTCCTGTGAGACCTAAACAATCTTGAGAGCAAAAGGTCAAAACCTTGGTATAATGTTACCAAATCCGAATGTTTGGCTTTACGTACTTTAGCATCTGATCCTACTGTGGTTATCAAGCCCATCAATAAGGGAGGGGCTATTGTTGTGCAAGACAAGGCACAATATCTAGAGGAGGAATATCAGCAATTGACAAATTGATTCAATTATAATATTGGATGAAGATCCATGTCCAGTGTAGCAATGACGTATAACAGTGAAGGTAGAAATACAGCATTCACAAGGATTTCTTACACAGAAAGAAGCCACCTTTTTTAATCACCAAGTACCCTCGTGTCCCAATGATTTATAAGTTGCCAAAGATCCACAAGAACATAGACCATCTTCCAGGTAGACTCATAGTAGTGGCTATTAGGTCCACTCTCGAGTCTCTATCAATCTTTGTAGATCAGGTTTTACAGTTAGGGACACAAATCATATGCTGAGGATCATAAAGCCAGTTGCAGATGTGCAAGATTTGTACCTGGTTACTTTAGACATTAAAGCACTATATACCAGCATTACTCAAGTTGAGGCATTAGATTCTAGACCTTGTCCCCATCGGGTTCCTATGAATTTTCTGTATGTCCTAGCCACTTTAGCATTATGTGAAAAAATATCTTGTTTTTGAAAATGTTTTCTACAAATACATGACACTGCCATGGATACCACAATGGCCCCAGATTTTGGCAAATTTGTACATGGCTAAATTTGAAGAGCAATTGCTATATACATACTTTATGGGTACGATATATAGATATATATTTTTTGTAGCGATCAGATGAAATGGGTTTACTTTCATTCACTGTATGGTTAAATACTCTAGATAGTAACCTTCAATTTATGATGCCAAACATTTCAACAGCATTACTTTTTGGATATAACCATTAAAAAAAGAAAGTTCAGAGTTAGCACCCAGTATTTACAAAAAAAAAAAACAAAAAACAAGTGGTAGAAACATGTTACTTCACTTTGACAGCTTCCACCCCTATTATCTGAAAAGTAACCTGCCAGTGGGACAGTTTTTACACCTCCAGAAATTGTGTTCACCTTAAACCCGAGTTTTTGAATACAGCGTTGGTAAAACAGGATTACGTCATCCATTTCTTGATTGCACAACCAATCAATTTACAGGATGACAATTTAGCATCAAGTCCATTGGTCATATCAGGGGTGTTCATTGTGCAATTAGGCTATTATTGGTCTATCTTGGAGTGTTACAACAACTGGTATTCAATATGATGCCACGCGACTACACTGATTGTAGCACTTCTAATATGGTCTATATGATCATCTGTCCTTGCCACAAAAAACATATGGGTAGAACAACTAAACAACCTATACAGAAGTGCCTTATAGAACATCGGAGCTACATATGGACACATAAGGAGTACAGGGCATGGGAGGACACCCAATGAGGTAGGAAAGTCTAAAGCATACCAGAGGATGTCCACAAAACAAGGGGGCAAGGCGTGCACCAGCAGAACAGAAAAGCAAGCAGGCAAAACAGAGCCAGAGACAAGCAGGTAAGACACAGCAAGACAATAGAAAGCACAGGGCAAGACAAGGACAGGAACTAACAGAAACAGAGTAGAAGGTGAAGCGGAGTCCAGACAAACAACACAAGGACAGTAATCAGGCAAGAGGACCACACAAAAAGCATGGAGAACAAACAGGCAGGAGGGCTAGATGGGAAACTGTGAATACAAACAGGCAGGTGGGCCACTTAGAGTTGCCAGCTTTTTCACAGACTAGGACTGGACACATGAGATCTGGGGGAGAGGAGTGTGGAGAAGTGCCCCTCCCCTCCCTCTTATTTGCATACGTTTGCATAAAACAAAATAAAGAAATATAATACATCAATATAGTAAGACTTTACTAATAAAAACAATAAATATTTAAAAGCAGCAGATAAGTTGAATAAAATCAATAATGAAAAATTATTAACATTTTTAAAAATTTCGTAAACACCAATAAAGTGTTTCAAAACAGCAAAACAACAGACACATCAAGTAGCATGCAATATTTAAAATGAATAAAGATTTCTAAAAACTCCATGCGTTCCATATCTGGGAACATGATTTTCAGTCACCCTGAGATTGTTGTGGAATAGTGCACAAACACTTAACTTAAGAACATAAGAACATTATTTATTTATTTATTTATTTATATATATATATATATATATAATTTATATACCGGAGGTTCCTGTATAATATACATATCACCCCGGTTTACAAGGAACAGTAACTATCGCTACATTTAGCGGTTTACATAGAACAGAATTAGGAAAAAAGTTTTTACATTGAACAAATGAAGTAAGCAAGTTTTTCCATTGAACAAACGAAGTGAACAAGTTTTACATATAACAAAAACTAATCAAAGTAAGCAAATAGTGTATAATATTAGACCGTTAATAAACATGCAGTTAAATAAATCAATAAATAACATGGCATGTGGGAGTGAAAATAAATAAATCAATAAATAACATGGCATGTGGGAGTGAAAATACTTTTCTTCCTGTTCATTGGCTCTAGGGGAAAGCTTGTTTGAACAACCAAGTCTTAAGTTTCTTTTTAAATGTAGTGTGGCATGGTTCCAGACGCAGGTCTGGAGGGAGAGAGTTCCAAAGTGAAGGGCCCGCTGTGGATAGTGCACGTTTCCTCAGAGCGGATTTCGCCGGTTGTGTGATTAGTCTGTTCTGATAAGCGCTTCTGGTTGGTTTCACGGATGAGTGTAGTTGAATTTGAAATGTTAAGTTGAGAGGTGCGATGTTGTGTAAGGCCTTATGTATCATCATTAAAGACTTGAACTGGATCCTGTATTTAATCGGAAGCCAGTGGAGGTGGTGGAGGATTGGGGTGATATGATCTCTTTTTTTGGCATTTGAGAGAATTCTTGCGGAGGCGTTCAGGACCATCTGAAGTGGTTTTGTGGTGCATGCTTGTAGGCCTAGGAGGAGAGAGTTACAGTAATCCAGCTTTGGGAGTATGATGGCTTGTAAAACCATGCGGAAGTCTCTGTAAAGGAGGAGTGGTTTGAGTTTCTTTATTGTTTGAAGTTTAAAGAAACATTCTTTTGTTGTGTTGTTGACAAATTTGTTGAGACTGAGTCTGCTGTCTATGATGACTCCCAGGTCTCTAACTTGTTGCGTGGTGGAGAGCCCTGCGGTGTCCGGATGTTGGTTAGTGTTAGAATGTGAGGAGGGGGTATAGTTTTCCGGTGCTATAATGAGGATTTCGGTTTTGTTTTTGTTTAGAACCAAGTTGAGGCTGGCGAGTAGATTGTTGATAGCTGACAGACATTGATAGCTGACAGACATGCCATACTGGGTCCATCAAGCCCAGCATCCTGTTTCCAACAGTGGCCAATCCAGGCCAGAAGAACCTGGCAAGTACCCAAAACTAAGTCTATTCCATGTTACTGTTGCTAGTAATAGCGGTGACTATTTTCTAGGTCAACTTAATTAATAGCAGGTAATGGACTTCTCCTCCAAGAACTTATCCAATCCTTTTTTAAACACATCTACACTAACTGCACTAACCACATCCTCTGGCAACAAATTCCAGAGTTTAATTGTGCGTTGAGTGAAAAAGAACTTTCTCCAATTAGTTTTAAATGTATCACATGCTAACTTCATGGAGTGCCCCCTAGTCTTTCTATTATCCAAAAGAATAAATAACTGATTCACATCTACCCGTTCTAGACCTCTTATGATTTTAAACACCTCTATCTTATCCCCCCTCAGTCGTCTCCTCTCCAAGCTGAAAAGTCCTAATCTCTTTAGTCTTTCCTCATAGGGGAGCTGTTCCATTCCCTTTATCATTTTGGCCGCCCTTCTCTGTACCTTCTCCATCGCAACTATATCCTTTTTGAGATGCGACGAGAACAATTGTACACAGTATTCAAGGTGCGGTCTCACCATGGAGTGATACAAAGGCATTATGACATTTTTTGTTTTATTCATCATTCCCTTTCTAATAATTCCCAGCTTTCTGTTTGGGACAGTGATGTCAGCAAGAGGCTGTCTACACACAGTCTGTAGGGAAATTAAAATTTAAAACCTGTCAGAAACTGGGGTGTGGTGGTGGTGGTCAGCACTAGGTGAGATCATATAAATGTGGATTTAACCCTTGGTATGAGGAAAACATGTTTGTGTAAGTTAAAAATATAATTAGCTGTAAAAATGTTAAAATAGCTAATATGGTCATGAAAAGACACAGACTTACTGTTACATTTGTTTAGAAGCTAACCTGAAGTTTGGTGTGATTTTTGAACTGTGCAAGTGGAGTTTTCTTATTTGTTTCATTTTCCAACTCTGAGAGAAAAAAAGAAAACTCTTTGCCATCCCATAGACAATGCCATGGTAAAGCCATAGTAATGCTAGCACACTTCAGTGTCTATGCAAGGCAGCTAGGTGATTAGGTGTGCGTAATAACACTAAGATGAGGAAAAGCACAGAAAGACTTGAGAAGTTATTTGCCTTTAAAGAATGTTTTGTACATACTAAACATTCTTTTGAAAGCTGTGTTCCTTAGGCAAGGTGTTTTTAAAAAGTTTCTTGGTGTATAGGAAGGTTTGTTACAGTAGATGAGAACTATTTTTTTAAGACTTCAGAGGAATAAGGATCTCTTCTGAGGATTTTTTCAGAATGAACGTGGAGCCTGCCGAGAGAGGCTGTGTTAGAAGCTGCAAGGAGAACCATGTAGGCTGAGGCAGAGCTGAGTGCCTGGAGGCTGCAGGGAGAGCTACTGTGCTGGAAATCTGAATCAGAGCTGTGTGTTGCAGTCTGAGGCATAGAAAGCCTGTGCAGTCAGAGAGGGCTGTGTGCTATAGGCTGCCGGCAGAGCTGTTGTGACAGTGTGTGAAAATGGTGCTTACTGGAATCCTTTTCTGAGGTAAGGAATTAGTGAAACTTTGGGATAACTTCCTATAGCTGGTCCATGATATTTTTGCTAGCTTTGATAGATAAGTGGATGTGAGAAAAGTGGATGATTAATGCTCTGATTCTGAGCTGATTTAATTGAAATACATGCTACTTCAGAAAGAAAATCTTCTTCAAGTTTCACGGACTTCAGATTGTTTAATCACAGGACCTGTAAAATAAAGGTACCTCTGTGTTGTTTCCTTAGAGGGGAATAAAATCTTTGATATAACTTGGAATATAGAAATCCTAATAACTTGGAATATAGAAACAACTTGCTCCTGTCTTTATTGGCAAATAAGTATGGAATGTGTGAGTGATTAAATATTTTCTTTACTTTGTGAGTTCTCTCAAAGCAAGCATCCTTAGACAGAGTTGAAATAATTATTTTTTGATTTCTATTAGCAAGGTCTCCAGTGTCTTTCTTACATACGCATGCTAGCAACATTATAGACTGCGGAAGATTGGCGGTGTGAGGCCGTCAGTCTTTATTATTGATTTGGTTTGAGATAGCGTAGTAGATGAGCCACTGTATCCTGAGACTTCATGGTCAAGAGTGGTAGATCAGGTTCAGTCGGCGCCATCAAGCAGCGTGAGCTATTCCTCGATCACAAGCCACCAAAGCTTTACATCATTCCTGGGTCAGCGCTCTCTAGCCAGCATTCACAAGCAGTGCTCTCAAAAATGATTACCCAGCAATCAAAGATAAGTGCGCACCAATGAATGTGACACAATTTTGGTAAATTGCACTAGTGCAATGCACATGGACATACAAGAGGTCAAAGTCATTGAGTTAAAACATGTTAAAGATAAAAGTTGTTAATACTTAGCTGGAGAATTCCAGAATTTCCTAAAGAGCTTGAAATAACAAGTAAACATAAAGAATCAGATTTCTTGAATTAAAGTTGAAATTCAATATTTGTTCTTATTAAGAAATAATCTTTGTACAGGAACCGGTTTCTAATCCAAATGGTATTAAGAACTAGAGTGAGTCACATATAAAAAACCGGTTTTTGTGCACCAGAAGTAAATTATTTCTCATTGAAAATATTGACATTATTGAAAAGTTTGTTTGTTCAATAATTACACTTGTTTCTAGAGGTAAAGAACCTAGAAAATTATCCATTTGCCAGCAAAATAAAATCCTATAATTTAGTTTAATTATAAAAGTGCCTCTGAAATCATTTTCCTATTTTAATTTATTTTCTGATGACGATACTCTGGGTGTGCAAACTTTCTTCATACCATCTTTAAAAGCAGAAACCCCAATTGCCTTACCATCTGGCTACACACATGACAGTGCCCGAGATAGTTTGGTGCCCAAGGGTGTTTACACTTATATTCAATACGCTTAGGCAAAGATACAATTGTGTGATCTGAGGCTTAGAGAGTGGTAAATGATTAGATTTTCTGTGCTGGTATAGGTTTCTGTCTAAAGGCTATTTGCTAGCATAAGACAGTAGATTTGATGCTCAGCATTTATATCCTGATTCCACTCGTTTGCTGTCTCATCAATCTCTTTGAAGAGTTTTTGAAAAGTGAAATAGATTACCCTCATTTTTGTTGCTTTTGTTTATGAGTTATTGGAAAGATGTGCTTTTTTCGCTATTGTGGTTTGCAACAGATTTAGTTTTGCCCCAGTCTCTTTCACAATTGCTTTTGGAAACAACGTCCATTGTTTGCATCTCCTACCTCTATTGTCAATATTGTCCAGTGGTTTAATATCACTATTTTAAAGAAAATGTTAGTTATGACTGAGTTGCATGCTGCAACTCTTACAGAATATTGTCAAGCACAACGCATTCCTTGGGGTCTTTGGATTCCTAAGGAACCAAGGCCGTATGTTAAAAAAAATGCAAATTTTGCTCAGAAATGGAATCAAACCTTAAATAAGTGCTCCCTCAATTTGATGCCATTGAACAGGCTAAGATGGTTGCAGCTAATGTAACAAATGAATATACGGCTATGCTTCTCTGCTTTCATTCAGTTTCCAATCCCAAAGCATATGAGACATAATTATGTGAATTCTAACAAGCCATGGATGAGTTTAGTGATAAACTGAAGAAAAATTTAGTTTTCCTCAGTCTCATTTAAAAGAGCTTTTGGAAAAACTCCCTTCGCATCTTCCACCTCTATTGTCAATAATGTCCAATGGTCTAATATCATTATAGTAAATCTATTGGGGTTGAAGAAGATTTCAAATGAAGCCATGTTTATGCCTCACAAGACGGTCATGGTAGAACGCAGTAAGGTCACTTTTCATTCTTCCTCCAAATGAGTCATCTGGTAAAGAAATAGAAAAAGGAGCCAGACCTCAGACTTTTTTTTTTAGAGCAATGCCGTATACATATGGTCTGGTTTCAACAGACAGGAAAGGAAAATGGACGTGAAAAGCAGTTTTAAGGGAATCCATCTGCTCAAACGTCCAAACCAGGTCCTTTAATATGATCACAAGCTCACAAGTACCTTCCGTTTTAACCTTTCTAATACAGTTTTGACTCAGGAACAAATGAGGATCTTGGAAAAATGTTTTTTCCTTTGTGCCTATTAATCATTTTGAACCTTTACAAGTGGAGATTCATCTTTAACATTCATTAGGATTCTTTGTCTTAATATAATGAATGTTGTAATAGACATGATTCAATTGTGTCCTGCCAATCCACATGGAGGTCTCCTGGCCTGGTGGACACGATCATCCATACATTCTATGAATTGATTAAGAAAGATATGTCTGTTGTATGTACAGGCCCTGTAAGTGTTTTATTTATATTCTGCTTTTCAGCACTTCATAGAAACATAGAAACATAGAAATGACGGCAGAAGAAGACCGAATGGCCCATCCAGTCTGCCCAGCAAGCCTCACACATTTTTTCTCTCATTCTTATCTGTTACTCTTAGCTCCTTGTTCTATTCCCCTTCCACCCCCACCATTAATGTAGAGAGCAGTGATGGAGCTGCATGCAAGTGAAATATCTAGCTTGATTAGTTAGGGGTAGTAGGGGCAGTAACCGCCGCGATAAGCAAGCTACACCCATGCTTATTTGTTTTACCTAGACTATGTTGTACAGCTCTTGTTGGTTTTTTTTTTCTTCTCCCCTGCTGTAGAAGCAGAGAGCCATGCTGGATATGCCTTGAAAGTGAAGTATCAGGCACATTTGGTTGGGGTAGTAACCGCCGTAACAAGCCAGCTACTCCTCGCTTTGTGATTGCGAATCCTTTTTTTTTTCTTCACCCCTGTCGTTGAAGCTATGCAGGATATGCGTGAAGCATCAGTTTTTTGTTTTTGTTTTTTTTTTTTTTCCCCCTGCCGTTGAAGCAGAGAGCTATGCTGGAAATGCGTGATGTATCAGTCTTTCTCCCATGCCGATGCAGCAGAGAACCATGCTGGATATGCATGGAAAGTGAAGTATCAGGCACATTTGGTTTGGGGTAGTAACCGCCGTAACAAGCCAGCTACTCCCCGCGTTTTGAGTGCGAACCCTTTTTCTTCTCCTTTGCCGTTGTAGCAGAGAGCTCTGCTGGATGTGTGAAGTATCAGTTATTCTTCTCCCCTGTCATTGAAGCAGAGAGCTATGCTGTATATGCATTGAAAGTGAAGTATCAGGCATATTTGGTTTGGGGTAGTAACCGCCGTAACAAGCCAGCTACTCCCCTCTTTATGAGTGCAAATCCTTTTTTCCATTACCTCTTGCTGTTGAAGCTTAGAGCGATGTAGGAGTCACAGTAAGCATGTGTATGTTTATTTAATAAGGGTATTGTGTCAATAGCCATCATTCTGGCGAGTCACCCACTCTTCATTGGCGGCCTCTTCAAATTGGATTACATTTAGGAACTATGGGTATTTTTCCTATCCCCAGTCTGTACCTGAGACAATAGAGGATAAAGTGACTTGGCCAAGGTTACAAGGAATTTCAACACACTGGATTTGTTGATTTGTAGCCCACTGCTCTAACCACTAGGCTACTTCTCCGTGGAATGTACATGCTGCTTTAAATATGTTGACAAAATAGTGTTTTAGTGATAAAACCTGCTGATAAAGGTGGCCCTGTGGTCATCATGGATGCCAATAAATATGTAGCTGAAACTGAAGGACAACTTGCAGATTGAAACTTCTATTTATTACATGTGTCTGTTCCCACTGTAAACTTTAAGACAGAAATTTACCTTTAAGAAATGCTTTTGACAATGCCAGTAGTACTCCTAAGGAGTTTAGATTTTTACAGGTTGATTCACCAATGACTCCTGTGTTGTATGCCTTTCTTAAGATTCATCAATTATTAGAGAATACCCCTGGATGATCTATTGATTCATTGAGGAGCTATCTATTTTTGTGGATATATTTTTAGACTGTTTTTGAGTTACCTTCTTTTATTAGGTATTCAGCAGAAGTTATAACATTGTTTGAATCTTATGGTGGTTCTTTTTACAACTTATGTTTAGTCACAATTGAAGTGGTGTCCTTCTACACCAACATTCCTCAAGATGATGCTGGTTCACATGTTACATGATGTTCTGAACCCAAGACCTGAATCTTTTGCTTTAAAGACAAATTATCTGAAGACTAAAAGAATAGCAATTGGGCTACCATGGCCCCAGTGTAGCTAATCTGTACATGAATCACTTTGAGGATTGTTTTCTTAGTGTTTGTCCATTTAAACAACATATTCAGATATGGTGTAGATATATATATTGTTGCAAAATATGAAGGTAAAGGCACACATATGAAGGCTTCACCGATGGTGTCAGAAGACACAGGGTGTAATAGTCAAATCCGCTGTCTCTTGTCTGCAATGGGCTGCAAACAGTATCATATAAGGCACTAGAGTTCAAATAATCTGCCACTATTATCAACTGGTTCATCTTTATCCACATGTTTATTTAAGCCCTCAAAAAAATGTAGCATATTGGTGAAGCAAAACTTCCCTTGGCTAAATTCATAGTAGCTTTGTTCCATTAAACTATGCCTATCTATTCATTTAGCTATTATAGCTTCTCTCACCTCATCTTTTAACAATGCTGGTAGTTGTTTGGCCTTTCTTTCTTCTTTTGTAATGCATGGAATACATCTGGTCTGGACTTCCAAGATGGTATTTTTAAACAAAGTCCATGTCTTAACCTTTGTAGCAGCTCCTTTCAGTTTTTTCCTAACCATGTTCTTTATTTTATCATAGTCATACTTTTGAAAGTAGATTTCTTTAGTGTCCTCCCTCCAGTTATTAAGTCAGATTTGATCATGTTGTGATCACTATTGCCAAGTAGCTCTAACACTGTTCACTCTCGCACCAAATCTTGAGTTCCACTAAGGACTGGGTCTAAAATAGTTTCTCTTCTTGTTGCTTCTTTTTCCAGTTGCTCCATGAAGCAGTCATTTATTTCATCTGGGAGCTTTGCCTCTCTTGCATTCACCCAGTCAATATTGAGTTAATTGAACTCATCCATTCTTATTGTGCTGCAGATTTTAACTTCCCTAACTTATTTTAGACTTTCAATGTCTGTTTGTTCTTTCTGGCCTGGTGGATGGCAATACACCCCACTGCTATTTTATTTTTTTTCATCTGGAATTTCTATCTATAAAAGTTCAACATTGCATTTTGTTTTCTGAAGAACCATTATTCTAATTGACTCAATGCCCTCTTTAATATATCGTGCCACCCCATTCACCAATTTGATCCATTCTATCATTTCGATATAATTTGTACCCTGGTATCACAGTGTCCCATTGTTTATCCTCCTTCTACCAGGTCTCTGAGATGCCAATTATATCTACCTCTTCATTCAGCGCTATACACTTCAACGCTCCCATTTTTTATAGACGTCTATACAGACATTTCAAATTATATTTTTTGTTTGTATCAACAATCTGCTTGACAAGATAATTTTAATCTGTTCTGTCTGCTCTTTACTTAAAGGTACCTGGTTCACTTTAGCTCTTATTGCACCTTGTCTTATGGGATGCCCTAATTTCCCTGTTCGGTTAGTATCCTTCAAAGATTCATCATTCATTTCTAGGGATGTGAAACGTTTTTTGACGATTTAAAATATCGTCCGATATATTTTAAATCGTCAAAAATCGTTAGGGCCACGATACAATACCAATTCCCCCGATTTATCGTCAAAAAATCGTAAATCGGGGGAAGGGGGAGGGCAGGAAAACCGGCACACTAAAACCCCCTAAAACCCACCCCCGACCCTTTAAATTAAATCCCCCACCCTCCCGAACCCCCCCCCAAATGCATTAAATTACCTGGGAGTCCTCCGTAGCGGCGGTCCGTGGCTAAATCGGGGGAAGGGGGAGAGCACGAAAACCAGCACACTAGATTGTGAGGTCTTCAGCCGGCGCCATATTTCAAAATGGCCGCCGCAAAATGGCGGCAGCCATAGACGAAAACGATTTGACGCAAGAGGTCGTTCCGGACCCCCGCTGGACTTTTGGCAAGTCTTGTGGGGGTCAGGAGGCCCCCCAAGCTGGCCAAAAGTTCCTGGGGGTCCAGCGGGGGTCAAGGAGCAATTTCCTGCCGCGAATCGTTTTCCGTACGGAAAATGGCGCCGGCCATACGTGTATGGCCGGCGCCATTGTCCGTACGGAAAATGGCGCCGGCAGGAGATCGACTGCAGGAGGTCGTTCAGCGAGGTCCGGAAATCTCGCGAGGGTTCCGGACCTCGCTGAACGACCTCCTGCAGTCGATCTCCTGCCGGCGCCATTTTCCGTATGGAAAACGATTCGCGGCAGGAAATCGCTCCTTGACCCCCGCTGGACCCCCAGGAACTTTTGGCCAGCTTGGGAGGGCCTCCTGACCCCCACAAGACTTGCCAAAAGTCCAGCGGGGGTCCGGAACGACCTCTTGCGTCGAATCGTTTTCGTCTATGGCCGCCGCCATTTTGCGGTGGCCATTTTGAAAAATGGCGCCGGCTGAAGACCTCACGATCTAGTGTGCCGGTTTTCGTGCTCTCCCCCTTCCCCCGATTTAGCCACGGACCGCCGCTACGGAGGACTCCCAGGTAATTTAATGCATTTGGGTGGGGGATTTAATTTAAAGGGTCGGGGGTGGGTTTTAGGGGGTTTTAGTGTGCCGCTGGACCACCAGGTAATTTAAGGCATTTGGGGGGGGGGGGTTCGGGAGGGGGGGGATTTAATTTAAAGGGTCGGGGGTGGGTTTTAGGGGGTTTTAGTGTGCCGGCTCACGATTTTAACGATTATGACGATACTTTACACACACAAACGGCAACAATACGGTTCCCTCCCCCTCCCAGCCGAAATCGATCGTTAAGACGATCGAGGACACGATTCACATCTCTATTTTCCCCTATTATCTAGTTTAAAAGTCACGCTATCTCCTTTTTAAAGGTTAGTGCCAGCAGCCTGGTTCCATCCTGATTAACCTTTTAATTTCAAGGTTATTTATTGTTGTAAACCGCTTTGATCAGTAAATTTTACTGGAAAACAGTATATAAATTTGTTTAAATAAATAAATAAATAAGGTGGCGCCCATCTTTACAGAAAAGACCCATCCTTTCCCCAAAATGATGCCCAGTTCCTAACAAACTTAAAACCTTCCCTGCACTATCGTCTCATCCAAGTATTAAGACTCAGGTACTCTGCCTGCCTCTGGGGTCTTGCACATGAAATGGGGAGCATTTCTGAAAATTCTATCCTGCAGGGTCTGAATTTAAACGTTCTACCTAAAATCCTAAATTTGGCATCCAGAACCTCCCTCCTATACTTTCCTATGTCATTGGTACCCACATGTACCAAGACAGCCGGATCCTCTCTAGCACTGTTTAAAATCTCTGTGACGCGTTAGGTCTGTCAACTTTGCACCAGGCAGGCAAGTTACCAAACTATCCTCATGTTCAGTAGCCACCCAGCTATCTACATTCCTAATAATTGAATCACAAACTACAATGGCCATCCTAAACCTTCCTTCCATGGCACATGCCTCTGGACTTCTAGAATGGTATTTTTAGACTATGTTCATGCCTTTTGTAAACCTTTATGGCTGCACCTTTCAGTTCTTTCTATTTTCCTCATTTTATCATAGTCTCCCTTTTAAAAGTTTAGTGCTAGAGCTGTAGATTTAAATATTGCACCCCTTCTAGTCATTAATTTAAATTTGACCATGCTATGATCACTATTGGCAAGTTACCTCTCACATCAAAACCTGCATTCAACTAAGAATAGGATCTAAAATGGTTCCTTGTCTTGTCTGTTCCTGAAACAATTGCTACATGAAGCAGTCATTTATTCCATCCAGGACGTTTACCTCTCTAGGATGTCTTGATGTTACATTTACCCAGTTAATATTTGTTCTTCCAAATGTGGTAGTTTCCCTATTTTCTCTTAGCATTTCATCATCCATCTTATCATTTTGGCCAGGTGGACAGTAGTCTACCCCCATTACTCTACTCTTCCCCAGCACACATGGGATTTCTATCCATAAAGATTCTATGGTACATTTAGTCTTCTCCAAGATCTTTACCCTCTTGGACTCTATGCTATACAGAACATAAAGTGCCACCACCACCCCTTTTACTCCTTCAAGTAAAATCTTTATGTAATATTTTGTTACATTGGAGTAATGCAGATTTGATCTTATTCATTTTGGGCCAGATTTTAAAAAGGTTATGTGTGCCAGGCCTATTTTAAAAAGGCCCGGCGACGTGCGCAAAACCCCGGGATGCGTGTAAGTCCTGGGGCTTTATAAAAGGGGCGGACCGGGGACAGGCCAGGGGCGGGGCCAGAGATCGAGTTCTGGTAGACTGCTAGTGCACGCAACTTGTGCCTGCCCAAAGGCAGGCGCAAAAGGTAAAGTAAACATTTTGGTGGTTAGAATAGGGCTAGGGGGAGGAAAGGTAGGGGAAGGGGTGGGAAGGTCAGGTTAGGGGGAAGGGAAGGTCCCTTCCAGGCCGCTCCAATTTCAGAGCAGCCTGGGAGGGAATGGGGGAAGGCAGCGCGGCTCGGCATCCACAAATGCACAACCCCTTGTGCGTGCCAACCCCTGATTTTATCTTGCGCGCGCCTATGTACGGAAGTTATAAAATCGGGTGTACATGTGCGAGCGCTGGGTAGCACGTGCACATGAAGGCCACACGCGCTCCTTTTAAAATATACCCCTTTGTGTATGTTCGCTTTGATTTTAATTTATGGATGTTTTTATGTTCCCTGTAATGAATTATAGAACATGCAGATAATAGTTTTTGAAATAATAATAATAATAATAATAATAATAATATACTCTTAGATAGGTAGGAATATCTGGCCAAAGAAAAGGAGTGCTTTATGAATGAAACCAAGGTATCTCTAGGGGAGACTAGGGGTCTGGTACCTACGAGAACTCTCCCCAAAGATCCGCCCTCGACCATTTTTCTGCATTTGTCTTTTAAAAATAAAATGGCACCAATATACATATTATAGCTAACAAAAATATCGACATTTATTTACACAACCATACAGTCCTTTCAAAACAAATGTTCACAGATGACAACTGTCTGTCCAATATTTTTTTACAGTACATAAGGCAGAAGTTTGAACTCTTAAAAAATGGGCCATTCCGTAAGTTTGTACAAAACAGCATGAATGTTCAGAAACTGATCACAGCACATGCTCAGTGTTCCACAGTATCTCCTTTGAAGGATCCAAATATTTGTAAAACAGGTGTTGTGTGGGAGAGGTCAGAAGGCTGCTGTCTATCCTCAGACAGGCAACAGCAGTTGAATAGTAAAGTCTCTCACTAAAGGCAGAGAGTGGGAAGCAGAAGGGAAAATGAGGAGGCAACTTTTTTTCCCAATAAAATTCTGATGCCCCTGTCCAGCCTTTTTCCCTCTGCAAGCACCAATGCCACTTTCAAACTTAGCCTCCCCATTTTTGGGGGTGTTAGTGTGCATGCAAACAGCATATGCATGCTACTGAGGCTAATTTTTAGCGTGCATGCAAAAAAATGAGTTTGTCACATGGTAAGTGATATTTTAGCATACACACTCATAGTTTTAGTGTGCACACTAAAATTATTTTAGCACAGGTTTTAGTACATAGGCCTTAAAGTGTTATGTTAAATATTTAGTTCATAGAATATTTCAGCAAGCAGATATTTCCTTTAGCATAAAAACAATAACTTTTTCTACCATATTCTTTTTGAATTTGATTGTCCGTTCCAAGAGAAGTTTGGGATGTGCTTCTTGTTTTCCAAATATATCCCTTCTGTTAAAAGCTATCCTTCATTCCAGAATCTATTCTAGTTAGAATCCATTTACAGTTGCATTGTACATAGCCCATCTCTCTTCACTAAAAGATGTGATCTCTTGCAGAATTTTTGTCCTGTTTTGAAATAGCAATAATATATAGTTTCCATTACTTTCCCCAATTTCTTTAAATCAAGCAATCGTTTATTTATTACATGCTCTTACAACAGATGAGATCAAAGCGTGTTACAGTATGGCAGAAAAGGGTCTGCTCTGATAGCAACAACAATATGACGGTAAAAATAAATGCACCTTTATTATTCAGAATACTGTCAAAGTAATCCTGCTTTTAAATGCATCTAGCTGGATTTCCTGTTTGAGAGAAATACAGAGGAATTTAAGTAATTCAAAGCAAGGCTGCTGCGACCATGTCTGTTTTGATGAATAGTTCTGGTAAGAAAATCAGTTCTTATTAATATAACATCTGGCTTCCATCTCACATTACAACTGAGAACCACCAAAAGTTGTGGTGTTGTGATTAACAAATACTATGACGATTTAGAGCACTGTGTGGAATATTGGACCACACAAAAGGAAAAGTAGGATTAATATAGATAATTAAAGCCACATGGGCTCTGTGAGACTATTCAGTCAAACTTGCTGTCACAATTCTGTTTTAAAATATTCCAACACATCATAGGATTATTTCAAACCTTTGACTCATCAAATTGGTAATTTCAAACATTTTTTAAGTGAAAATGTGGTATGCATTTGTATATATGCTCGCATAATATAAAATGTCCGCATCCCTGGACACGAGCCAATGAACATGCTGAGGTAGATCTTCAAAACATACGCGCACGCGAACAAAAGTACACCAGATTTTATAAGATACGTGCGTAGCCTATAAAATCCGGGATCGGCGCGCGCAAGGCTGCGCAAAATCGGCAGCCTGCGCGCGCCGAGCCGCGCAGCCTGCCTCCGTTCCCTCGGAGGGAACTTTTCTTCCGCGTCCCCCCACCTTCCCCTATCTACCCCACCCCCCAGCCCTACCTAAATCCCCCCCCTACCTTTGTTGGGCAAGTTACGCCTGCTTGAAGCAGGCGTAACTTGCGTGCACCGCCCCGACATTCCCTGGCACAGGCCGCAGTGCTGGGGGACTCGGGACCACCCTCCTGGCCCGCCCCCGAACCATCACCACGCCCCCCAGACACGCCCCCTCCCGCCCCTTTTGCGAAGCCCTGGGACTTACGTGCGTCCCGGGGCTTTGTGCGCGCCGGCGACCTATGCAAAATAGGCATGCCGGCTCGCGTAAATCCAGGAGGATTTACGCCCGCAGGGGTTTTAAAATCTACCCCATTGTGTGCCTGTGCACCTGTTTAAAAGTTCCCATCCCTGATTACAAGCTCCTTTGAGTAGGGAGTTATTCCTAGATACTTATCATTGGGAATGGACATTATGTTGCGTCCATCAGTCTCAGATGGCTTCAACCTCTGTGCCTCACCTTTCTTCCTGCTCTCTCCTCAAGCCTTGGGAAATTGGCTGCCACCGTGTCTTCTTGCCGCTCTCCCCAGCATCCCCGGATTGGCTACAGCGACGGCGTTCGCCATGTTTCTCCTGAGGGTGGGTGTGCGCTCGCACGCCACCCACGTCTTTATCGACATCATGGCGGGAACCTCGGGGGCGTCCCCTCCGAGTGACGTCAGCACATTTTGGTATTTAGCCTGCCCTTCGATTGCTAACAAACTGAGTTAGCAAGGATTGGAATCGCTCCGGTATAAGCTGCTCTGCCGCTTCCTAGCTGCCGCGGGAAGCTCTCTTCACCCTTCGGTGTTTTGCTACTAACTTGGGTACCCGCTCCTCGGGGGCCCTTCTTCTTTCAGGTGCCTATCCTGGGGTCCCAGGTACTTGCTCCTCGAGGACCTGCTCTCCCTAGACCTGGTGCCTGCCACTCAACAACTTCTACCTGCCAGGACTACTACAGATACAGCTTCTGCCTCAGTGAGTACTATCTTCAGTCTATCTCACCTACAGATACAGTACTCTACATCCGGGACCTGTCCCTGTTCTCTGCATTGTCTCCTTCTATCTACTGAGAGATGGGTTCTCCCTGCTGAGGACCTCTGGACTGTTATTGCTGGAGCTAACTACCATCACCACTGTCTGATCCTCGGGCAGTGCCACCGTGCTGTATAATAAAGACTATCTTATCTGTATGTGTGCAAGGAGTCTAGCCTAGCACTACAGTTCCTCACGGGGCTCCTCCCCGTGGGAGTGGCCATCACTGTAGTACCCAAGAATCCACTCCAACACTTCACAACCATAACACATTGCTGTCACTCCTAGATGTTTTCCCAAGGGCCTCCCATTACTGGAATATTCCCAATATTAATATAATGGGGGGGGGGGGGTGTTTCTAGACAGCCCTACAATTGTTTTGCAATTTTGAGAAAATGATGTAACTACTTGGTCACACTTAAACAGAGAATTCATTCATTGGGACATTGTTACGTGTGGGTATCTTTTAGAGCACTGCCCAAGTCAGTGGTTTTCAACACAGTCCTCTGGACACAGTGAGCCAGTCAGGTTTCCAGAGCACCAGCAATAAATATGCATCAGATAGATTTGCAAACAATGAGGGCAGCGCATACAAATCTGTCTCGCGCATGTTCATTCTGGACATCCTGAAATCCAGACCGGCCGGATGTGTCCTGAGGACTGGGTTGAGGACCCCTTTCCTAAGCTAGTACCGCTGAAGAAGGGTCTGTGATTTATTAGGGTTTATCCTCATTCTGTGGCTATCTGGAAAACCTTTGTTAAATCAGGACTAAAGACTTTGAAAAGATTTTTATCTTTATTTTTCTTTGCTTCCTTAAAAATAACATTAAAAAAATACTAGGAATCTGAAATGCGTGGTTCAAAAATGGTCTACTCTGGTGAACGGCAGACAGATTCTACGTAACAACTATTCTTTTATTTTGAACTTCTTTTATGGAATGAAATATTTTGTTTCCATATGGCATCTAGCTGGAGGAGGCTTCATTCTATATCTACAATTACCCAACAGTGCAGAGCATGAGGGAATTCTGACAAGAAATATGCAAAGCATTTCCTTGTGCATTAGGGTCTCCAAATATACTGCATGTTATGCCAGATAGAAAACAGTGGCCTACTTAAACCAGACAGCGGATTATTTGCTAAATTATTATTTTGTCTTTATCTTTTTTTTTTTCCCTAACCATTTACAGACGTTGGATGTTTTGTAGGCCATGCAATGTTTTATTGGACTAACATTAAGTAATCAAAAAAAAACAAAAAACGCTCTAGTTCATGAGCTTTGGAGACCACAGGGAAAAGCATGCACTACAATATCTTTGGATTATTCTTACACTGGTACAAAAAAAAAATAAGGTGCATACAAATAATCCAATTTTGTCCAGGATCTGTAAAGTCATGAAAAAGTGAAATTGTCCGATCTGCCTCTAGTGGGTGCAAGGCATTACCTGAAAGAATCCTGCAGTGCCAAGTGTTGAAACAATGGTTAAAATGTTCCTCTTTTGCTAAACCACCTCTAGGCTCTTCTGTGAAGGAACAGGTATGGCCTGAGAGTCATGGAAGAGTAGCCTAGCAAAGCCAAAATTCAAGTCCAGCTGCTGCTCCCTGTGACCTTAGACAAGGCCCCTTCACCTTCCATTGCCTCGGGTATAAACACCGGGCCTGATTTACCAAGGTTTTTCTCCCATTCTGAATCTATTTGAAAAATGCTTGGTGCAGGGAAGAGGGCTCTAGTTTTGTTAGGAACTGGGCAACATTTTGGGGAAGGGGGGGGGGGGGAGCCTATTCCAAAAGGATGGGCTCCTCCTTAACCAAGCTGGAACCAGACTGCTGGTGCTAACCTTCAAAAAGGAGATAGAGCAGCTTTTAAACTGGAACATGGAGGAAAGCCGACAGTCGCTCAGCAGTGCATGTTTCGGAGGGAGGTATCTTCAAAGAACACTAAAATAACAGAGGAGTTAGAGCATCCCAGTTGATAGGTTCCAATAAAAGCAAAAGTAGCCTATGTGCCTAGAAGAACCACTGCAATTAAAGATTCCAAATTACCCCTTTCAACTGATAGATTTTTAATAAAAAAAACCCCAAACAAACATATATTGAAATGTCTTGGTGGGGGAGGTGGCGCTTTATGTTAGGGTTGGCAAAGAGCAATGTTTCCCAATCTTTTTCAGGAGGCACACCTAACCAGCTGGGATTTCAGGATATCCATAATGAATATGCAGGAGACAGATTTGCATACATTGGCGACTCAAAGGTTTGAGATTTTTCAATTATAGAACTCATTATCAAATCTCAGTTCTATCTGAAGGATGTGCGTAATTTCATTTTTTTTAATATAAACTGAGTAGGTAGGGAGATTTTTTTTTAGACTAGATAGTATGTTTTAGGAGTTTTTCTCTTTTGAGGGAGCTGAAGTCTTTTCCTTCTTTTTTACGATAATATAGTATCAATTTTATTTTAATATTTTTTGTGCGCAGTCATGATCTTAGTTTTGAGAGCAGAATGATTGATCAGCTTGGTGAAGTGTATTTTTTTCTAATTTTACTTGAGTCATTGTATCACTGTTCATCTTTATTTATTTATATTTATTTAATCAATATTAATACCATTTTTCTGACAAAGCTGTCCAAAGGGGTCTGCAACAAAAGCAATAAATGTCTAGACATCTATGCGCATCTACAGGAAAAATGGGTTTGCATTGAAGAAAAGGCCATATGACTGCTGATTTATTGGGAAGTGCTTTAAAAGAAGTTAAATTTTCATCATCTCTGGTAACTGATTATGGCCTAGATTAATCAAAATGCTATAAATATAATAGAAATAGTGCCTAGGATTAAAAAAATGCACACGGTTAGGCAATTTTCATAGGCATAGGCAATTTTCATATTGCATAGGCAATTTTCACGAGGCGAGATATGTTATTGAGTTGTGTCTTGTATCTACGCGGCATGCGTTGATTTATGCGTGGTATGTTATTTTTCAGGTTTATATATACTAGAGATGAGCTTAGTTTTTCCGTGTCTGGTCGGATTTCGGTTCGGGCGCTTCATTGAAAAATGTTGTTTTTCCGTGGGTCGTTTTTCAGCAGCACGAATCGGAAAAAACAAATAGGGAAAAAAAACGAATCGGGGAAAAAAAAATGAGTCGCAAAAAAACCACCCCAACCCTTCAATTTTACTTTATTACAACCCCCCCCCCCCACCATCCCGATCCCTCCCTCTCGGGCCGTCGGGCCTACCACAAATCAGTATTTAAAGTGGCGCCAGTGCCCTTTATCCTTACTATGTCACAGGGGCTACCGGTGCAATTGGTCGGCCTCTGTCACATGGTAGGAGCAATGGACGGCCGGCACCATCTTGTGCTCCTTCCATGTGACAGGGGCCGACCAATGGCACCGGTAGCCCCTGTGACATAGTAAGGGCAAAGGCTCTCAATGCCATTTTGAATACTGGCAGCCGATGGCCCGAGTGCAGGATATGGCTCCAGGACCCCCACTGGACCACCAGGGACTTTTGGCAAGTCTTTGGGGGGTCAGGAATCCCCCCCAGGCCTCCCGCTGGACCACCAGGGCTTTTAGTAAGTCTTGGGGAGGGATCGGCATGGTGGGGGGGGGGGTGAAATAAAGTAAAATTGAAGGGTTGGGGTGTTTGGTTTTTTATAAATAAATGTGCCCCTCCCCCCTGCGCACTAATCCGAAAAACAAATTTTCCCAGGTTTGGGGAAAATCCGTTTCGGGGTTCGGGTGCCCCGAACCACGACGAATTAGGCAATTTCGTTGAAATTTCGTTGAAATTGCCTAATTCATGATAAAAGAATGCATCTCTAATATATACTGGCTTCCTGCAGCTGCCTCTTTGAGGGTGTGTCAGGCCTTTGAGAGAGTAGGTGAGTGGTCTAGTGGTTTAGTGAGAATAACTTTTTTCTGATTACCTGAGTGTGTTGTTTTGTCTTATGTTATCCTCTGTTTCTCTTTCCATTGGTTTTTTGTGTTTGTTGGAGTGAAAGTTTTTGTTTGTCCTGATTGACTGTTTCTCAATCAGGTGAGGCAGAGGCGGAGTGGTGAAGTATGGTGGTGAGACATTGTGGTAAGGCACAGTAGTAAGGCAGAGGAGGAGTGGTGAAGCATGATGAGGCATGGTGGTAGAGGAGGAGTGTGGAAGTGTGGTGGTGGTGTTGAGGCGTGAAGAGGGTAGAGCATGAGAGGCATGGGGAGAGAGGAGAAGACAGGTGTTGGGGAGAAGGAAGGAGAGAGAGGGAGGATGAGGGCAGGAGTGCTAGGTGGAGGAGTAGGAGTAGGGACAGGGAAAGGAGGAGAGAGGCAGGAGGGAAGGGATAGAAGGAGGCAGAAGGGGGAAAGGGATAGGCAGGCAAGTATGGAGGGAGGAGGACAGCAGGCTAGGGATGGGCAGAAAGGAAGGGAGTTTGTAGGGCATGAGAAGAAGTGGGTGAGGAAGAGGGGAGAGAGGAATGGGAGCAAGAGTGAGGAAAGGGAGGACACCTCTCTGGGCGTAGATTTGTGTGCACAACCCGGCACGTAAGCCTTTGAAAATCTGCCCCATAATGTGCAAGAGGCTTCTGAAATTTGGGTAAAATAACTCAAAACTGTATGTTAATGGATGAAATTGAGGGCAAATATGGAGTATCAACAGATGCTAACATCTACTAATTGGGATAAATATTACTGAACATCATTAAGTAAATGAGCAAACATATTTTGGCTGCATAAATTAAAAGTTCCCAGTGGTGGACATTATTTATTTATTTATTTATTTGTTTATGTGAAATATTTGTTACTTGCCCCTTCCATAGTTCAAGGCAGGGTTACAAGAGAGCATTCACAATAGGTCTATAATAACAGAGATCAGTAAAACAACTAAAAAACATGTAGTTTGTCATTAAACATTGACATCAAGCATCCAATCGATATTGCCTATATCCTAGAAGTGAGTTAGGCAAGCTGTATGCCTTTTGAAAAAAGTGTTTTTAACCCCTTTCTTGAAGAGCTTTTGATCAATGATGGTTTTTATTTCTGTTGGGAGGGTGTTCCATAGCATGGGTCCAGCTGTTGAGAATGTACGTTCCCTCGTTTCTTCGAGATGGACACATTTTGGGGAGGATACATCAAATAGCCCTTGATTTGAAGACCTGAGTGCCCGTGATGGGGTGTTTAGTTCAATGTAGCTGTTATCCATGGGGATGAGATGCTATTTAGTAAGTGTTGTGTTAGTGGACCCTTGGGCTGGTTGGAACAGAAGATGGAGTGCCGTGGAGGACCACAGCGAATGTCCCAACCAGGAGGCGGTTCAGAAACTCGGTGCTGGCTGACGCTATGGTCTATGGAGAAGTCCTCTGCGACCAAGGACTCTCCCTCCTCTGGACGGATGGACGGTGTAGGACCGAAGAAGAAGAAGAGGATTCTTCGCCCTGGAGACCGGCACTCCCCCGGGAGGAGCCCTTAGGAGTCCAGCCGCTGGGACTTTAGAAGATTCACCCTGGAAGCCGAAGTCCCCCCAGGAGGGGCCCATAGGGACTCGGCCGCTGGGACTTAGGCGACTTCCTGATGTTGTGGGTGGTCCGGATGCAGGCGCCTCCTGCAGGTCGTGGTTCCGGATGGCTGGCACCTCCAGCAGGTCGTAGGAAATCCAGGAGTCAGAGTCCAAGGGTGATCCACAGCCGGTCCAGAGTCGGAGCCAAAGAACGATCCGAAGTAAGTCCAGGAGTCAGAGCCAGAAGAATCCGAAGCCAGTCCAAGTCAGAGCCAGAAGAATCCGAAGCCAGTCCAGGAGTCAGAGACAGAGGAATCCGAAGCCAGTCCAGGAGTCAGAGCCAGAAGAATCCGAAGCCAGTCCAGGAGTCAGAGCCAGAAGAATCCGAAGCAAGGGAAGCAGGCAGAAGCGGGACGAAGACAACCAGGAACGCAGCAACACAGGACAAGTCCAGGAACCTTGTTGCAAGGCCCAGATGAGAGTTCGATGCAGGGTACTTGTACCCTGAGGCGTCTGACGTCATCCTCAGTGCAGCTGAGGATTTTCCCGCGCTGGCCCCTTTAATTGGGGCTCCTCCCCATGCGCGTCAGGGGGCGGGGCCAGCTGCGTCCGGACGTCGGCGTCTCTCCCGAGGAGGGAGAGACGTGCTGGAAGGCCTGCAGGCCCGGAGGTTGCCGCGACTGCTCTGGAGAAGCCCCGAAATGGCCCGGGCCGCCCCCGAGGTAGTTGGAGGACCCGGGGCACGACCCGGGACCGCAACAGTACCCCCTCTCCTACGCCCCCTTCCAGGAGGCCTGGGTTTGCTGGGGTGATCCAAATGAAATTGATGGAGGAGGTTTTTGTCCAGAATATTGACGGCGGGTTCCCAGGAATTCTCTTCGGGACCATAACCCTCCCAGGAAAGAAGGTACTCCCAACGTCTGCGATGATGCCGTACATCCAACACATCTTTCACTTGATAAATGGCATCCTCCTGTGCCAAAGGTGTGGCTGATGTGGGCGCCTTCTTATGATACGGGGAAAGAACCAAGGGTTTTCAACAAGGAAACGTGGAAGATGTTGTGAATCCGGAGCGGGCGTGGAAGTTGAAGGCGATAAGAGACAGCCCCCAACCCTGTCTTTAACTGTTAAGGGTCCGATGTACTTAGGGGCCAATCTCATTGAAGGAAGCCATAGACGAAGGTATTTAGAACTCAACCATACCTTCTCGCCAGGAAGGAACACTGGGGCTGGCCGTCGCAACCGATCGGCTACTTTCTTCATGACAACTGTTGCACGCTGGAGTCTCTTCCGGGTGGATTGCCAGATCTGGCGTAACTGTCGGGCAGAGGTTTGCACGGTGGGAGAAGGCACATCTACGGGTATTGGTAAAGGAGGCCGCAGGCGTTTGCCATAGACTGTGTAGAAGGGGGATTTACCAGTGGAAGAGTGCTTGTGATAATTAAAGGAAAATTCTGCCCACGGGAGCAAGGCCACCCAGTCATCTTGCAGGTCTCCCACAAAGGCACGAAGAAACGTCTTCAAAGACCGGTTTACCCGTTCCACTTGTCCATTAGCTTGTGGATGGAAAGCGGTGGTGAAGTCAAGCTGAACCCCGAACTTTGCACACAGTGCTCGCCAATATCGTGCCGTAAATTGGGAACCCCTGTCCGAGGCAATGTGGAGAGGAAGCCCATGGAGGCGAAAGATATGTTGTGTAAACAAATTCGCCAGTTCAGGCGCTGAAGGTAGTTTGGCGAGGGGCACAAAATGGGCCATCTTGGAGAATCTATCCACGACAACCCAAATCACTGTCTTCCCCTCTGAGGCAGGCAGATCTACTATAAAGTCTGTGGATAAGTGAGTCCACGGTTCCGTGGGAATAGGCAGAGGCTGAAGAAGACCCCAGGGTCAACCGACGGGAGTCTTCTGTCGGGCACAGGTCAGGCAAGAGTTAACATAGAGGCGAACATCTTTCTTGAATTGGGGCCACCAGTAATATTCTGAGAGTAGTTCTTGGGTCCTGGCTATTCCCGGGTGACCAGCTGTCAGTGAATCGTGTGCCCAGGAAAGAACCTTTTTCTGTAGTCTGAGGGGTACTACAGTTTTCCCAGTCGGGACAGTGTTGGTAGCTGCGAAGAGAACCTTGGCCGGATCCAGAATGTACCACGGTGGAACTGGCAAATCCTCCATTTCAGCGGTACGGGAGAGAGCGTCTGCTCGAACATTCTTATTGGCCGGTCGATAGCGGAGACGAAAATCAAAGCGGCTAAAGAATAGAGACCACCTGGCCTGACGAGGGTTGAGACGCTGGGCACGGCATAAGTATTCCAAGTTTTTGTGGTCCATATAAACAATCACCGGCTGTTGGGCCCCCTCCAACCATTGGCGCCATTCCTCAAATGCCAATTTGATGGCTAGTAGTTCTTTATCCCCTATTCCGTAGTTCTTTTCAGTCGATGACAATTTCCGAGAGAAGTAGGAACAGGGTAGGAGTTTCCCTTTAGGGGAAATCTGACTTAAAACAGCCCCAACGGCCACATCGGAGGCATCCACTTCCACAATAAATTGTCATTGGGGATCAGGGTGTCGTAGACATGGATCCTGAAGAAACGCTTCTTTTAATGTCTGGAAGGCTTGTAGGGCAGCTGTAGTCCAATTCTTAGCATCTGATCCCTTTTTGGTAAGTGCCATCAGGGGTGCCACCAGCTGAGAATAATGTGGGATAAATTGCCGGTAGAAATTAGCAAAACCAAGAAACCTCTGTAGCGCCTTCACCCCCACGGGTTGGGGCCAATCCTTTATGGCAGCGACCTTCTCAGGATCCATGTGAAATCCCATAGAGGATACAATATACCCTAAGAAGGGTAACAATTCTTGTTCAAAGAAACACTTTTCAAGTTTTGCGTAAAGCTGATTATCATGTAACTTCTGTAAAACTCGGTGAACGTCCTGACGGTGTGTCTGTAGATCCTTGGAGTAGATTAGTACATCATCTAGGTATACAATGACAGACGTGTGTAACATTTCTCGTAGAACCTCGTTCATGAGGTTTTGGAATACAGCTGGGGCGTTGCAGAGGCTGAAGGGCATGACCCGGTATTCATAATGTCAGTCTCTTGTGTTGAATGCGGTCTTCCACTCGTCTCCGGGACGGATTCTAACTAAGTTATAAGCCCCGCGAAGGTCTAGTTTAGTAAATATCTTAGTCCCTTGTAGTCGGTCCAAAAGTTCAGGGATCAAGGGCAGAGGATACCTATCTCGCCGAGTAATACTGTTCAAGCCTCGGTAGTCTATGCATGGTCGGAGGGACCCATCCTTTTTTGCTACAAAAAAGAAACCTGCCCCAGCTGGAGATGTCGATGGTCTTATGAACCCCCGATCCAGGTTTTCCTGGATATACGCCGTCATGGCTTGAGTCTCCGGGAGGGATAATGGATAAACCTGTCCTTGCAGCGGTATGGCCCCCGGGTGAAGATTAATAGCACAGTCAAAGGGGCGATGCTCCGGAAGGATCTCTGCTTTTTCTTTGGAGAACACATCGAGATAATCCTGATAGTGAGGGGGTAAACCCAGCGTAGTAGTCCAGAGAGGAATTGGTGGCCGAGTAACTGTGGCTAGGCAGGAATTAGGACACTCAGGCCCCCAGGATGCTAGTTGAAGAGAGTCCCATGTGATCACGGGTGAGTGCTTCCGAAGCCAGGGTAGGCCCAGGATGACCGGGTGCATAGATCTCTCTAAGATGAAGAAGGAGATCTCCTCCTGATGCAGGATGCCAGTGCGAAGGATGAGAGGTTCCGTGCGGGTGGTGATGACTCCGGGAAGTACTTCCCCCTGGATGGAGGACACATGGAGCGGGGGTCTTTGGGGTTGTACCTTGATCTGGAGTTGTTGAACCAGTTCCTGAAGAATAAAATTACCCCCTGCTCCTGAGTCAATCAGGGCTTGTGTGTCGAACTCCTCCTCCGGGAGGAGTAAGGTCACTGGTACGAGACATGGGGAGTCAGGAGCGGTATGACCTAGGGTTAGATCCCCGGCTGTCCCTAGGTCCGAGAGTTTCCCGGACGCTCACTACACTGCGCCAGAAAATGTCCCTTGCCGCCACAGTACAGGCATAGGCCGAGCGTCCGGCGTCTCCTTCTCTCTTCCTGGGAGAGACGCCCCCGACGCACCTGCATGGGTTCGATGTCCTGGGTCTCTAGGGAACCAGGCTGGGAATTCTTGCTACGGGGCGGAGTAGATTCAGCAAGTCCCAGCCTAAAAGTTGGTTTCTTGTCTCGAAACCGGCGCTGGATGCGGCGGTCTACCCGACCCGCGAGATCGATCAGGGCGTCCAGGTCATCCGGTAGGTCCCGGGCTGCCAATTCGTCTTGGAGTTTTGGTGAGAGACTTTCCAGAAAAATGCCATGTAGGCTGTCGCTCCCCCAGTTTAATTCTGTGGCAAGGGTTTGGAATTCGACAGCGTATTCTGCCAGCGGACGGTTCCCCTGGCGTAACTGGAGTAACTCTGAGGCAGCCGTGGATTTGCGAGAGGCTTCATCAAAAATTCGTCTGAAAGCGGAAATGAAGTTTTGCAAGTTGTCCAGGCGGGAATCTTGCCGTTCCAACAGATTGGATGCCCATGCCAATGGTTTCCCGTCTAGTAGAGAGATAATGAAGCTTGTCTTGAGACGGTCTGTCGGAAATTGAAGCGGAAGCAGATTAAAGCGAATGTAGCACTGGTTTAGAAACCCTCGGCAAAGCTTCGCATCTCCTGAATAACGTAGAGGTACCGGCAGCTGGATGGGAGCGGTGGCTGCAGCAGAAGCCCCTGTTCCAGGTACCGTGGAACTGGCAGCTGTGGCTCCTTCTACTCGATCAGCTAACCTCTGAACTGTTGTGGTCAGGGCATCAAGGCATGACTGTTGCTGTTGCAGCCTTTGGGCTATACCCGGAATGGCTCTCAAGCCGGCTAGGTCGCCGGGTCCATGGCCTTGCAAACTGTTGTGTTAGTGGACCCTTGGGCTGGTTGGAACAGAAGATGGAGTGCCGTGGAGGACCACAGCGAATGTCCCAACCAGGAGGCGGTTCGGAAACTCGGTGCTGGCTGACGCTCTGGTCTATGGAGAAGTCCTCTGCGACCAAGGACTCTCCCTCCTCTGGACGGATGGACGGTGTAGGACCGAAGAAGAAGAAGAAGAAGAGGATTCTTCACCCTGGATACCGGCACTTCCCCGGGAGGAGCCCTTAGGAGTCCAGCCGCTGGGACTTTAGAAGATTCACCCTGGAAGCTGAAGTCCCCCCAGGAGGGGTCCGTAGGGACTCGGCCGCTGGGACTTAGGCGACTTCCTGATGTTGTGGGTGGTCTGGATGCAGGCGCCTCCTGCAAGTTGTGGTTCCGGATGGCTGGCGCCTCCAGCAGGTCGTAGGAAATCCAGGAGTCAGAGTCCAAGGGTGATCCACAGCCGGTCCAGAGTCGAAGCCAAAGAACGATCCGAAGTAAGTCCAGGAGTCAGAGCCAGAAGAATCCGAAGCCAGTCCAAGAGTCAGAGCCAGAGGAATCCGAAGCCAGTCCAGGAGTCAGAGCCAGAAGAATCCGAAGCAAGGGAAGCAGGCAGAAGCGGGACGAAGACAACCAGGAACGCAGCAACACAGGACAAGTCCAGGAACCTTGTTGCAAGGCCCAGATGAGAGTTCGATGCAGGGTACTTGTACCCTGAGGCGTCTGACGTCATCCTCAGTGCAGCTGAGGATTTTCCCGTGCTGGCCCCTTTAATTGGTGCTCCTCCCCGCGCGTGCGGGTCAGGGGGCGGGGCCAGCCGCGTCCAGACGTCGGCGTCTCTCCCGAGGAGGGAGAGACGTGCTGGAAGGCCTGCAGGCCCAGAGGTTGCCGCAACTGCTCTGGAGAAGCCCCGAAACGGCCCGGGCCGCCCCCGAGGTAGGTGGAGGACCCGGGGCACGGCCCGGGACCGCAACAGTAAGTTATGCATAGTGACTACAAGTTTGTAAATGTATACAGTATGTGATGGGGAGCCAATGGAGAGATTGCAGAACAGGTGTAATATGGTTTTGCATGGAAGTACCTGTTAAAGATAGGTTGTGGAATTTTGCATTATCTATAGGGGGTGAATGGCATAAACAGGTTGGCCAGTGAAACAAGAATTGCACTAGTCGACACTAGAGAAGTTGGGAGACGTACAAAAGTTCGGCAGATATAGTAAAGGTTTCAGGTGCCACAACATGCATAGCTTAAAGAAGGAAGACTGTGTAAGAGCTTTAATGGGGGGCGTGCATTGACAATGATAGATCGAAAAGGCACAGCAAGATTGCAGACTGCTCTGGAAATAGGGATGTCATGACTTTTAAAAACTATTATGTCAGGAAAACTTGTAGACGGAAAGTGTGAAAGAATCATGATTTCAGTTGTATTGAGATTTAAGGAAAGCTAGTTGTGCCTCAACCAGTAGTGAAGAGTAGATAAGGAGATAAATTGTGCGGTTAGTACCTATGAGAATTTTAATGGAAAGAAGATTTGTATCATCAGTATACAATTTATAGTGTACCCCAAGGCTAGCGAGCAGCCGACGGATCAGAGCATATCTGCTCCTCTAGAATTTGGCAGAATGGAGATCTTAGTTCTAGTACTCTTTTGATTCAAGGGGCTTGGTCTATACAATACACCTCTAAGCATTGTTTTATATAGTACCGAGTATGTAAAATATTAAATTAATCTTTAATTGATCATTTGCATTATTCTTGTGAGATAACAGCTAGTACCAAGCTAGTAAAAAATCACTTTATTCATTAAAATGATTCGTACTTATAAAACACTCACACCATTAGTGTAAGGAAAGGATGCTATGTTTTTCATGCAGTGGAGAGGATTCTGGGAGTAGATGGGTTGTGCTTTCAGCATCTGGAGGCTTGAGATGTCTGTCTGAAATGAAGCTACATTATATCTGTTGCAAATGAACAGGATTATTTATCTCAGATTCCCACCACACAACTGTGTATCCTGTCGTTAACCGAGTCCAAATAGCATTGGCTGTAATTCTTTCTGCACAAAAGAATAGCAGCTGCTCTTGTCTACTGCTTCAGCAACTGCTGCCACAAACGCAGGAGTGAAATGGGGAAGGAGATGAGGGAAAGAAAACAGGAACAGAGTGAGAAAACAGCACAGTGCATTTTCTTTGTGATAAATTAAAAAAAAACATTTTTTTTTTTACAGATTTTTCATATTCCGCCTTTTACTTCAAGGCAGATTACAACAAATTTAAAAACAGACGATACCATTTGAATTAACTATCTAGTTAGAATCAAATTCACAGTTTGCGACTTGACAGCTGGCATAGCGTTAAGAACCCAATGGTGTATAATTTTTGGTCCTTTTTCAGGTAAGGTAGTTCAGGGCAGAAGACTGAAGATTTCTGCAGGGAAAGCCTGAATGAAAAGCCATAGCTTAGGGTTGTTGATTTTTCCTGAAAATGTAGTAGTAGGGCTCAAAGCATAGGGATAGTGGTATCTTGTTCCAAATTTTTGGAGTGTAGCAGTTGAAAGCCTGAAATCTAATATAGGACATTCTGGCAGAGACTAGAGGAGGGGAGGAAAGATGGGTGATTCGTGAGGCTCAGAGTTCTCTTGTGGGGTGTAAGAGATAAGAAATTAAGATAAATGCTCCGGGGCCTGTTCATTTATATATTATATTAAACCTGAGAATATTTTCTAAAAACATTAATTAGTGCTATCTGAGAATGTGATAGTTTGAATACAAAGTCAGACCGCATGGGGGATCTCTTGCTCACGTTTGGTGGGATAGGATTTTGCTGCACTTCTAAGGTTATGTCAAAATCTTTTTAAATAGCCTTCCTGATTCAAAGATAGAAAGAGGTGAATTTTAGAAGCCTGACGTGCTCATCAGTCAGGGGATGCACGGATAAATCGGGCTCGCATGCGCCGACCCTGTTTTTAAAAAATGCCCAGATCACACGAATATGCTGCAGTGTGCACATGTCAAAAGCTTTCAAAAAAGGGGTGGGGAGTGGGTGTGGTCTGGGCAAAGCGCGGGCATTTTGGGGCGTGAATGTGAGATGTGCAAGTATATACTTACCATACCTGGGAACTCTCCAGATTTGGTCCAGAGTCTCCGAAATTCTAAAAGAATTACTGGGTCTCCGGGTCAGTACCGGAAATCTCCAGGTGCTGCAGCAAAACCAATCTGCTTGGACTCGGAAAGAAGAAAGGAACGTCATTGGTCTTGCGCGGCTGAAAAAGGATGAACTCGGCAGTGATTTCTACCATCTCCGGACCTTTTTAACTCTTAACTTTGCTTCCTCATGACACCACCTGCTCCTGCACAGCCTGTTTCCTGTATCCATCCAGCCACTTGCCCACTCCATCCTGTTTGCCTTGGCCAATCGACATTGTGATTTCCTGCCCGTGCATCAAACGAGGAGTAAGAAACAGGCAGCGTCCACTTCCGCAGCACAGGAGGAGAAGGAAGAGGCTGCTGCTGCTCCAGGAGCCCACATTAGAGTCTGCTGTTGCTAGTGTGTTTTGAAAGGGGGGGAGAGAGAATGAATGAGCATGTCTGTGAGAGTGAGTGAGTGTGTATTTGTGTGGGAAGAAGAGCTCTGAGAGTGATGGAGGCAGGGGCGGATTCCTACTGACGACCGGCCTGGGGATTCGCCGCCCAGGCCAGCCCCGGAGATACCATGTGGTCTGCCGAGCACGTATGGAAGAGAGAGAGACATGTGTGTGTGTTAGTGGGAGAATGGCAGAAGAAAAGATGTAAATGGACATGTGAGAGAATGAGCAGTGAAAGTAAGTGTGAACATGTTAAGTGTGTTTGAGAGAAAATTTGTGAGCATCCGGTCCCACTGTGCAGTTGCCCTGCACCCCCCCCCCCCCCCAATCCATGGTAATCTCAAGGTGACTGGAAGTTAAAAGTTACCAGGTATGATACTTACACAACCCAGTGTGCACTGAGGTCCTCTACCTCTGCTATAGATGCTGTGTAAGTTAAAAGTAAAAGAGAACTAGGCAGATATGCAGGATTTTAAGGGAGTTTGGAGGATCTCTCTCTTACCTGGGTGAACATAAGAACATGCCATACTGGGTCAGACCAAGGGTCCATCAAGCCCAGCATCCTGTTTCCAACAGTGGCCAATCCAGGCCAAAAGAACCTGGCAAGTACCCAAAAACTAAGTCTATTCCATGTTACCGTTGCTAGTAATAGCGGTGGCTATTTTCTAAGTCAACTTAATTAATAGCAGGTAATGGACTTCTCCAATAACTTATCCAATCCTTTTTTAAACACAGTTATACTAACTGTACTAACCACATCCTCTGGCAACAAATTCCAGAGTTTAATTGTGCGTTGAGTAAAAAAGAACTTTCTCTGATTAGTTTTAAATGTGCCACATGCTAACTTCATGGAGTGCCCCCTAGTCTTTCTATTATCCGAAAGAGTAAATAACCGATTCACATTTACCCGTTCTAGACCTCTCATGATTTTAAATACCTGTATCATATCTCCCCTCAGCCGTCTCTTCTCCAAACTGAAAAGTCCTAACCTCTTTAGTCTTTCCTCATAGGGGAGCTGTTCCATTCCCCTTATAAATTTGGTCGCCCTTTTCTGTACCTTCTCCATCATAATTATATCTTTTTTGAGATGCGGCGACCAGAATTGTTCACAGTATTCAAGGTGCGGTCTCACCATGGAGCGAAACAGAGGCATTATGACATTTTCCGTTTTATTCACCATTCCCTTCCTAATAATTTCTAACATTCTGTTTGCTTTTTTGACTGCCACAGCACACTGAACCGACGATTTCAATGTGTAATCCAGTATGACGCCTAGATCTCTTTCTTGGGTTGTACCTAATATGGAACCTAACATTGTGTAACTATAGCATGGGTTATTTTTCCCTATATGCATCACCTTGCACTTATCCACATTAAATTTCATCTACCATTTTGATGCCTAATGTTCCAGTCTCACAAGATCTTCCTGCAATTTATCACAAACTGCTTGTGATTTTGTTCAGAGTATTTAGAGTAGTTCAATTTTGTATCATCTGCAAATCTGATTATCTCACTCGTCATATTTCTTTCCAGATCATTTATAAATATATTGAAAAGTAAGGGTCCCAATACAGATCCCTGAGGCACCCCACTGCCCACTCCCTTCCACTGAGAAAATTGTCCATTTAATCCTACTCTCTGTTTCCTGTCATTGAGCCAGTTTGCAATCCACGAAAGGACATCGCCACCTATCCCATGACTTTTTACTTTTCCTAGAAGCCTCTCATGAAGAACTTTGTTAAACGCCTTCTGAAAATCCAAGTATACTACATCTACTGGTTCACCTTTATCCACATGTTTATTAACCCCTTCAAAAAAGTGAAGCAGATTTGTGAGGCAAGACTTGCCTTGGGTAAAGCCATGCTGATTTTGTTCCATTAATCCATGTCTTTCTATATGTTCTGTGATTTTGATGTTTAGAACACTTTCCACTATTTTTCCTGGCACTGAAGTCAGGCTAACCAGTCTGTAGTTACCCGGATCACCCCTGAAGCCCTTTTTAAATATTGGGGTTACATTAGCTATCCTCCAGTCTTCAGGTAAAATGGATGATTTTAATGATAGTTAACAAATTTTTACTAATAGGTCTGAAATTTTATTTTTTAATTCCTTCAGAACTCTGGGGTGTATACCATCCATTCCAGGTGATTTACTACTCTTCAGTTTGTCAATCAGGCCTACCACATCTTCTAGGTTCACCGTGATTTGATTCAGTCCATCTGAATCATTACGCATGAAAACCTTCTCCAGTACGGGTACCTCCCCAACATCTTCTTCAGTAAATACCGAAGCAAAGAAATCATTTAATCTTTCAGTGATGGCCTTATCTTCTCCAAGTGCCCCTTTAACCCCTCCATCATCTAACAGTCTAATTGACTCCCTCACAGGTTTTCTGCTTCGGATATATTTAAAAAGGTTTTTACTGTAAGTTTTTGCCTCTACGGCCAACTTCTTTTCAAATTCTCTCTTAGTCTGTCTTATCAATGTCTTACATTTAACTTGCCAACATTTATGCATTATCCTATTTTCTTCTGTTGGATCCTTCTTCCAATTTTTGAATGAAGATCTTTTGGCTAAAATAGCTTCTTTCACCTCCCCTTTTAACCATGCCGGTAATCGTTTTGCCTTCTTTCCAACTTTCTTAATGTGTGGAATACATCTGGACTGTACTTCTAGAATGGTATTTTTTAACAATGACCACACCTCTTGCACACTTTTTACTTTTGTAACTGCTCCTTTCAGTTTTTTTCTAACAATTTTTCTCATTTTATCAAAGTTTCCCTTTTGAAAGTTTAGCATGAGAGCTGTGGATTTGCATACTGTTCCTCTTCCAGCCATTAATTCAAATTTGACATTATTATGATCACTATTGCCAAGCGGCCCCACCATCATTACCTCTCTCACCAAATCCTGTGCTCCACTGAGAATTAGATCTAAAATTGCTCCCTCTCTCGTCGGTTCCTGAACCAATTGCTCCATAAAGCTATCATTTATTCCATCCAGGAATGTTATCTCTCTAGCATGTCCCGATGATACATTTACCCAGTCAATATTGGGGTAATTGAATTCTCCCATTATTACCGCACTACCAATTTGGTTAGCTTCCTAATTTCTCTTAGCATTTCACTGTCCAACTCATCATCTTGACCAGGTGGATGGTAGTATACTCCTATCACTATAGTCTTCCCCGACACACAAGGAATTTCTACCCATAAAGATTCAATTTTGCATTTAGTCTCATGCAGGATGTTTATCCTGTTGGACTGGTAAAACTGGGAATGGTGTTGGCACACTCCCCTTTTAAAATTCCCCAATTTACGTGGTAGAAGTAGGATTTGCTTGCAGATGCGCGCTTCCACTTAAAATTTAGTGCAAATGTGTGCATGGCCAAGCTATTTTATAATATGCACGCATATGTTATAAAATGGCCGAGTCCCTGGGCATGGACCGATGTATGTGCGAAAATATGTAGGGTCTGAATGATCAAACGCTTTCTGATAAGCAGAGATCTGGTGAAGCCTTTGATAAATCAGACATGTTCTTGGCTATTTTCTAAGTATATTTTCCATAAGCTCAAGACCTGGCTATTTTCCAGCTCAAGACCTGGCTCTTTGCCAAAGCATACACCTAATTTCCCCCCTTCCTCTCCACTGCCCCCCCTTCTTCTCCACTGCCCCCTCTACTGTCCCTCTCTCCCCTCACCTCGCCCCTATCCTACCTTTCTCCCCCCTCCTCCCTTCGTTCTCCCCCCTGCTCGCCATTCCCCCCTCTCTTCCTAGCATTCCTAAATTTCATATCTCTTAGTGTCTCCACTTTGTACATATGTATATAATTGCAATTCCTGTTTATTATTTAATGCAATTTATCCCATGTTATCTCACACCCTCTTTTAATCCCATGTTAACATGTTTTATTTGTTCAATGTAAAGCGCCATGCCTGGCGTCTGTTTGCGTTACACTGTGAATCGATGTGATATCCTGGATGAATGTCGGTATATAAAATTTTAAATAAATAAATAAATAAATAAATAAATAAGCACAAAGATGGTAATTTTTAAACAGGAGCGCAATTGCACATGTGTGCACATTTGTCAGCTCACGTCCATGACGCGGCTATTTTACAACATACGTGCGTATATGTGCACGTGCCGAGCGCATGCACATGTGTGCACAAATCCCATTTCCACCGTTTAAGTGGGGGATTTTAAAAGGGACGCGCTTTCACGCCTTGCCAGTTTCACCAGTTCATTCCCAATTTGGCAAGGTAAGGGATAGGACTTTCAACTCTCCCCTATTTTAATAGCCTCCCTTTTCCCCCTGTTAGCCCTGACCCTTAAAACTCTGCTGACATGCCTAGATTTTTAATTTTATTACTTGCATGCCACCCGTAGCAGAAGTGAATTTACACAGCAAAGGTCCCCGGTGTGCGCTTGGGCGTGTACGTGTTTACGTGCTGGTTTCATTGTGAAACCCAGGAATGCCCATGACCTGTCCCTTTTTGGAAGATAAGCACATACTCAGCTGGCTTTTATATTCCGCTCGCCAAACGCCGGCCCATCTTGTGCATATAGCTCCCACTTTTGGCACGTGCACGGAGCGCTTTTCTCAGCTCGCGCCCATGGACACACCTATTTTATAACACATACGCGTCCATGCATGCATGGTATAAAATAGGCTGAACGCATACACATGTGCGCACAAGTAGGCATACGCCTATGCCCACAAATACCGCTTCTACCACGTAAGTGGGGGGATTTTACTAGACACGCATGCGCTGATGCAATAACCAGTTTGCCCAATTTGCCCAGGAAAGGGATAGGACTTCCTAACCCTCCAACTAAATCGCCTCTCTTTAACCCTGTTGACACCAACCTTTAAAACCACGTTCACCTCTTTACCTTTTTTTGTTTTATGACTTACCTGCCATCCATAGCAGAAGTGTTACGCAGTAGGGGGATCCCAGCGTGCACTTGTGCTCGTAATTATTTATGAGCTGATTTCATTGAAAACTCCAGGAATGCCCAAGTCACGCTCTTTTTTTTTTTAAGAAAATGGTTTTATCTGCGCGGCAGGAAAAGCCGTAGGCACCTTTTCAAATCCACATGGTGCACGCCGGCCCAACTTGTGCTCATATCTCCCGGTTTTGGTGCACACTGGGCTTTTAAAATGCACCTAAAAGAGGATAATTTTCAGTAGTATAAATAGTATACAGCACATACCCACATAAGTAGGTGTGTCCAAAGTTAGCCCTGCATTTACTATTTTATAAACTGTGCAATGGGAGCACATGCTTCAGTAGATGCATATTTTCTAATGTGGGATCCACATAGTTTATGCATCTATTTTATATAGGTATGTGCATACATTTTGTGTGTTAAATAATTGCATATAACCCTCAGTTTACGTGTGGAAGGAGGTATTTTATAATGGGTGACTGATCTAGATGTATATCCTTCTTATGAAAATACTGGCGCATGCACTTCTAGGCACAAGTTTGCTGAGACCACTGCCAGCTGACCAAGATGTTAAAACAGTTCACTTGCACCATCCGCCCACTTGCTTCAGACCCCGAACCCAAAATGTGCAGACAAGCAACGGCAAAATGTAATATTCGTGAATTGACTAGCAAGTGTAAAAGCATCCGCGCACTCCATTTAAAAAGTACATAAAAGGGCAGATTTTGAAAGGTGCGCGCGTGCGTCCGTCCATGTACGGGCGGTTCCCGGTGCGCGAACATGGACGTGCGGATTTTATAACATCAGCGCATGCATGTTATAAACTCCGTGTGCCACGCGCGCATGTGCGAGCGGCTTGCGTGCGGGGGGGGGGGGGATTTTACCAAGTTATGCGCGATGTCGCAATCAGGCCTCCCCCAGTTCCCTCCAATTCCCCTCCAATTAAGGAGCGGACTGGGAGGGAACTTCCCTACCCCACTGCCTAACCTTCCTACACTTTCCCCTCTCCATCCTGACCCCTACCCTACCTAGGTAAAATATATTTTTTTATTTTTTTTACTTACTGCTCTGTTGGAGAAGAAGCAACTTGCTTGCGCCGGCTGACTGCCGGCGAGCGCTTCCCCGGGACAGAAGCTAATGGCCGCTATCCGGGCTGGCCTCAGTCCTGTCCTGCCCCGCGCAGACCACACCCCCGGCCCGCCCCTTTTTCAGGGTCCGGCAATTGTGCGCACATCGGCACTTACGCACATGGCTGGGCCCCTTTGAAAATGTGCATGGCGTGAGCGTGGCCATTTTAAAATTCGGCCGAAAATATGCTCATGCTTCGAAACTCCATCCCAAAATGCCCTGTTTGCAAGCGCATACTTTTCTGCACGGCAGCAACAGTACACGAGTACTCTCGACCCTCTGAAAATGTGCTTACTGTGCACAGAAGCTACTTAAACACTGAGGGGCAGATTTTTAAAAAGTACGCCCGAGCGTACTTTTGTTCGCACGATCGGGGAAACAAAAGTACGCCGGATTTTATTAGATACCCGCGTAGCTGTGCGTATCTTTTAAAATCCGGGGTCGGCGTGCACAAGGCTGAGCAAATTCGGCAGCCTGTGCGCGCTGAGCTGCCGAAATTGTTCCCTCCGAGGCCGCTCCGAAATCGTAGAGGCCTCGGAGGGAACTTTCCTTCCACCCCCCCCCCTCACCTTCCCCTCCCTTCTCCTACCCCCGGCCCTATCTAAAACCCCCTACCTTTAATCCAAAAGTTAGGCAGGCGTAACTCGCGAGCGCCAGTGGGCTGCTGGCGCGCCATCAGTCGACCCGGGGGCTGTTCCAGAGGCCTAGGCCACGCCCCCGGAATGCCTCCGGGCTGGCATCACGCCCCCGACACGCCCCCCGGAACGCCCTAAACGTCTCGCTGCCCACCTGACACGTCCTCCTAGCGAAGCCCCAGGACTTACGCGCGTCCCAGGGCTTGCGCGCGCCACCGAGCCTATGCAAAATAGGCTCGGCACGTGCAGGGGGAGTTTGGGCCAGGTTTTCGGGGGGTACGCGTGTATCTTACGCGCTTACCCCTTTGAAAATCTGGCCCTTAGTGTTTTATTTTGGTCTACTCCCCTCTTTTAGCTTGCTTAACTGCTTAGTGCTTGTATTAAGAAATCCATTTCCTCATAGAGGGCAATTTTATAACTGCATGATTGGGTAAAGCCTGCAGGCTGCACCTACCTTTACTGCACAGACTTAATCCTAAATATTCAAAGTAAATGTGCGCATAAGTTGTCCTGAAAATTCACAGGTAATTGGGCAAGTCTTTATTCATGCAAAGATTAACGTCCTCTTGGGGGGCATAACTTGTATGCATATACTCACGTGTACACTTTTGAACAGTAGAACATTATGCAGACTCTGGCCCAGCTGTGCCATAAGAACATAAGAACTGCCACACTGGGTCAGACCAAGGGTCCAGCAAGTCCAGTATCCTGTTTCCAACAGTGGCCAATCCAAGTCACAAGTACCTAGCAAGTACCCAAACATTAAATAGACACCAAGCTATTATTGCTTATTAATTAATAGCAGTTTATGGACTTTTCTTCTAAGAACTTATCCAAACTTTTTAAAATCCATTTACACTAACTGCTGTAACCACATCCTCTGGCAATGAATTCCAGAGTTTAACTATGCACTGAGTGAACAAGAATTTTCTTTGATTTGTTTTAAACGAGCTACTTGCTAACTTCACCGAGTGCCCCCTGGTCCTTCTAATATCTGAGAGAGTAAATAACCGTTTTACATTAACTTATTCAAGTCCTTTCATGATTTTGTAGACTTCTATCATATCCCCCTCAGTCATCTCTTCTCCAAACTGAACAGTCCTAACTTCTTTAGCCTTTCCTCACAGGGCAGCCGTTCCATGCCCCAGAACATCTTTGCTCACTTATGTGAAGGTGCACACAAAACTGGGTTGTGTGCATACTTTTAAGCGTACGGAGTTCTGGTGAATGTTTATGTGCATTCCCCAGAACAAGGTTTTATATGCATAAATAGTTTTGTAAATTAACCCCTAGAGAGGAAATAAAAAGCAGAGGTGAGCAAAAGAAACAATTTGAAAATGAGGAAGAGCTACTATAGCAGCTGATGAGATAAGATTACAAGAAGTTCCATTTAGAACAAAACAAGCCTACTTTCTGAGATGCACGTGTGCACACATCCATAGTGTTTGAATGTTCGTGGATCTGAAACTCACTCCTGTCAGAGTTCTCATATTCTGCTGATATGTTCTGAAAATCTGGTGGTTTTAGTACACAAGTCACAAACGTTGTTAGGGGGAAACACACACACACAGATTTAGTGATCTCATAAGTCTTCTTTCCATTCCAAAAACAGGATAAAAACAGATATTATACTGTGTAAGGTCTGAATTAGCAGACTTACGACTCCACTATTGTTCTTGAGTAGAAGCAGAGAATAACATTTTGTATTTAATACAACGAAGGCAACTTGGTGATCAAACCCTGCTCAAGTCTACTGTGCAAGATGAAGCTTTGAGTTAACACGTTCCTATTGAAGTCTGTATTATGCCTTTATACAATCTTTCTCAAGGGACGGTAGGAGGAAGAGAAGAGGAAGTGGAAATTTGGAAACAATCTGAAGTATGCTTCTGTTCTCCTTTCGATCTGGCGCCTATCCAAACCTCAAACATTTAAGACTAGGGTGCAACTTCTAATATGGATAAGTCCAAACTTAGCACTTGAACAACTGAATAACCACAGGCTGAGACTCTTTAGGATGACGTGCAATTAGCTTAATATTAATAATAATATCCATGTATTTTTGTTGGTGCAGACTTTCCCAGAAGAACGAAGGCAGCTACAGCCAATTTTTAATCCTAAAACAATATCCCTGATGTGCTTGTGTGCTGTGTTTTCAAGTATGTTATAAAAACTCCAGTTTCCCCTTTTTCGGTTCAATCTCTGAACTTGATAAAAGAGAGTAAGAGATTCTGAACCACAGTTGTTTCCAAAAAAAAAAAAAAAAGACGACAAACAGCAAAATATTTTTGGAATGTTTTTTTTCTCCAAGTAATCATTCTTTTTCTTAGTTTTAAAGTATTCACTCTGATACTCATGCAATCTGGGTCACATATGCAGTGCAAACCCAAATTACAAGCATATGTTCAGATAAGCTGAATGCCTAATATTATAAAATCCCCCTGGAAGTGTTTATGGTAATATTTCATTGGTTAACCTGTATTTATTACAGTATTACTCGGTCATAACCATGGATGTGCTTTCTTTTGAAATGAAGTAATACGTTTCAACAAAATGTCCCATTTCGTTTAATTTCATTTTGAAGAGGAAACAAACCAAACCAAAAGTGAATTTCATTTGCTTTTGTTTCATTTGCTTTTCAAATGGCTTCTGCCGCCGCCACCAAAGCCCCCCCCTCCCCCTCCCGCAGCGCTCCCACCCCCGACTCCCATGGACTCTCCCAACCACTTACCCTCATCCACAGGTCTGAGGGGCACCAGCCATCCCCAGTTGCTTCTGGCCCCGCCAGATCTCCGTTTCAAAATGGCACCAGCGGGCACGGAGACTGTCGCTGTTGTGTCTGTACCTCCCTACAGAGGGGATTGGGCCTGTCCCTTAGGCCTTAAATGGCATTAAATGGTTGGAGAGGGGGTGTTTGAGGGAGTCGGGATAGGGGAGATGCAGTATTGGGGAACTTTGGTAGCAGCAGCAGAGGAGAAGGGGATGGGGAAGACAAGGGTTGTTCGGGTTTTTTTTGGTTAATTTTGTGTTTCTTTTCTTTTCATGTGTTGTTTGTTTCATTTTAAATAGATAAAACAAACAACAAAAGAAAATGAAAAAAAAAATGTTCAGGGCACAGCCCTATTTCATATCTCCAAAATTCTCAATTGGGATTCACAGAAACCTGGTCAGCCTGAGATTTGGAATGAATTACATCCTGCATAAGAAGTTGGTTACACAAAAAGGCCGCAGAGAATGTGATTCCTAACATCAAGATCCAGTGAAGAATATTTCAAGAAGATTCCATCACCACTTATTTTGTACGGCAATGAATCCTCCGAGTACTCTTATTAACTCCTTGGACTATGGTAGGGTTGCCGACTGTCCAGATTTTCTCCGGCCAGTACAGAAATTCAAAGCAGTGTCCGGAAGTCAGACAAGAGGTTAAAAAGTCTAGAAATGAAAATATTCAGATATTATCCTTCCTGCCCAGTGCACTCTTTGCACGTGTCAACAGCCTGCTTCTCCAAACCTAGCCAGAAGGAGCTGGGGTCTAACACCACAGCTAATGGTGGCACTACTACAACCAGGAAATTGTCTCCGCCACTGGATCTCCTCCCACCTGTAGCAAAACAGTAAGAGGCCCAGAGGGAGCATCGGCAGTTCCCGTCCCACCCGTGGTGCAGATGGAAAGGCCCAGCGGGGTTGTCAGCCTGCCCCTTCCCACCCGCGGCACACAAGTGGATGCCAAGTGAAGCTGCAGGAGCCTCCCGCCTGCAGCAAGGACCTCTGGAAGCTTCCTTCCTATTCATGGTGCAGAAGACAAGGTCCAGTGGGGCCACTGTAAACTACCTTCCTGCCTGCGGTGCACAAAGAAAAGACCCAGCAGGCTGCCAGAATCTCCTCTCCTGCCCATGGTACACAGGTATTGGCCCCGTGGGGCCACGGGATTCTTCCGTCCTGCCTACAGCACATAAGATTAGGCCCAGTGGGGCTGTCAGCATGCTGATCTATTTAAGCTGGTGGGGAGCGAGGGCTATCGGCATGCTGTAGTAGAGGCCTGCAGTGTGTGTGTAAGTGTGAGAGAGAGAGAGAGAGTGCGCACTTGTTTGTTAATGATGGAGATAGCCAGTGAGTGTGAGAGAGCCTGTGTGTGTGGGTGTGAGCCACTGAGTGTGAAATAACCTGTATATGTATGTGAGGGAGAGGGAGAGCCTGTGTATGGGTATGAGTGAGAAGTAAGGAGAAAAAGAGTCTGTGTGTGTGTGTGTGAGGGAGGATAGCCAGTGAATGTGAGTGTGTGTATGAAGGGTAGAGAGAGTCAGAGAAGCCTGTGAATGTGTGTGAGGGAGGGATTGCTAGTGAGTACAAGAGAGCCTGTGTGCATGTATGTGTGGACAGTACACCAGTGTCCAAGTGTGCATAAGAGAGCCTCTGTGTATGTATGTGTGTGTGTGTGTGTGTGTGAATGAGAGAGTGCCAGTGAGTGAGAGAGAGAGCCTGTGTGCATGCATGTGTGGAGAGTACACCAGTGTCCAAGTGAGCATAAGAGAGCCTATGTGTGTGTGTGAGAGAGAGACTGCCAGTGAATGTGAGAGAGCCTGTGTGTATGTGTGAAGGAGAGCCAATAAATGTGAAAGAGCATGGGTGAGCAAAGGAGAGCCAATGAGTATGAGAGAACCTGTGTGAGAGTGAGGGAGAAAGCAACAATGAGGGTGATAACATCTATGTGTGTGGGAGGTCCTGTATGTGTGAGAGAGGAAGAAAGCACCAGTGAGGATGAGAAAGACTGTGTGTGTATGCATGTGAGGGACAGTGCCAGTGAGTGTGAGAGAGCCTATGTATGTTTGTATATGAGGGAGAGGAGTCAGTGAATGTCTGTGTGTATGGGTAGGTGTGTGTGTGAGAGAGAGAGCCTGTATGCGTGAGAGAGCTAGTGAATGTGCGTGTGAGCAAGAGGGAGTGTGCATGAGTGAGAACATGCTTGAATATGTGTGTGTGTGAGGAAGAGAATGAATTAAAGTGTGTTTTAGGGAGAGGATAAAGTGAATACTTTTCTCGCCCATGAAAATCTCAGGGTGACTGGAAATAAAAAAAATTCCCAGATATGGAGCGCGAGGAATATTTTTTACCATTTGTTTTAATTATTGGTCTCTATTTGATGTGTCTACTGTTTTGAAATATTTTATTGGTGTTTAGTAAAATTAAAAAATTAATATAAGCTATTAATTATTGGCTGTTATTCTAGCCGTCATCTGTTTTGAAATATGTATTCTTTTTATTACTATTGTTTTACTATTATGATGATTTATATTTCTTGGATTTGTTTGTTTTGTGAGGAATGGTAATGTTTCTGTTTTTCCATTCTTGCACCATGTACGGAGTCTGCCATGTTGAAGTTTTCAATTGTGTGTTTCCATTTATACTTTTTGGTCACTTTTTTCTGTTTTTTGGAGCGGGTCTGTGTGTTCTGCATGTGTGATTGAGGTATGATGAGGTTTCTGTGTAGGGATCTATAGCAGCCTGGCTTGTTCTGTTTTCCTATTGGTGTTTTAGGAGCTGGTGTAATATTTGCAATGCTGTATTAGGTAGGATTTTTACTGTTTGAGTGCTGGCAGTTAGTGCTGGTTTGGTATGGGAGGTTTACTATATTGTAATTCAGTTTGCACATGTTTTTCTGACAGCCAAGCCCACACCCAAAACATGATACAATAGGTCTAATACCATATGGGGCAGATTTTAAAATGTACGCGCGTGGCCTACAATTTTGCGTGCTACCCGGCGCACACAAATGTACGCCCGATTTTATAACGTTTTCCTAACGATGTGAGGGGGCAGTTGCTGTAATTTTTCTGACTGTTATTGGTATTTTTATATTTGGGATCATTTGGTTGTATCTCACTCACAGGCTGATTTTTTAAAATGAGTACGAGTGTGCCGGGCATATCAGCACTCGAGCAGAAATAATGCTAGAATTTTAAATCTTGCGCACATATGTTTTAAAATACACCTCCTGCACATAAGTATGTGCCTAATTTTAAGAGACTGCTCGAGGAAATGTATTTTGCGTATCTTCCATGGGATTTTGCTGGCTTTTTCGCGCAAATGTAAGTAGATTTTTGCGAGCGACATTCGCAGTTTTTCCAATTAGCCCACCAGTTTGCCCAGTCAATATCGAGGTCTTTCAGACCCTTCTGGCTCTTCATCCTTACAGTACCTGGACCCCTCACCATGTCCTGTAAGCCCTAAAATGCGATATTTACAGACTTGCTCCTCATCAGGAGCAGCAGTAAAATTATACGGCTAATAAGTCTAGAGTCAGTCATAGAAGCAGCTGAGCTGAATGTAGTGGCTGTCATGGAGACATGGACACAAAAAATGCATGACTGAGATATAGTTTTACTGGGATTAAATCTATACAGGAAGGACCTGGTAGGAAGGAAGGTGTGGCACTGTATATATAAAATATAATATTAAACCAGAATCACAGGGCTTACATGGTAGGCACTGTGGGTTATTATGGAAATAGAGAATGGAAAAATCTATTTATATTGGAGTAATACACAGACCTCCATCGCAAACAGAAGAAATGGATAGACATTTAATGAAGGATGGCGGAGATCACGTGATGCAGTGAGGGGATCAGACGCAGGATTTCCCTTGCTGGCCTGGCCGCCTCCATCCTGGCCCATCTAAGCCTCCCAAATTTGTTTTTTCAATAGCTACATAGCTAACTTATCTCAGTGGGACCCTTTTGACTCATCAACCGGGCGCCATGACTTCTAGAACCATGAAAAAAGACAAGGAAAAGGAGCGGGCCCGACCACCCGACCAGGCCCTGGAGGAGGAGAGCTTGCTTGCGGAGCCAATACCCCGGGTTGCCGTTGCTGATATTAAATCGGCTGTGCGGGAGGCTCTCGGTCCGGAGCTACTTACCATCTCTAACCAGCTGCACGAGTTACAGGCCTCCATTGCTGGGTTCGAGTTGCGATTCTTGGGCATCGAGCAGCGGGTCTTTAATTTACATGACGACCAAATCGGGACCCGGAGGGAGCTGGATGCGCTGAAAGCCGTGGTGAAACAGCAAACAGATCGCCTGGAGGATTTGGAGAACCGGACACGGCGTTCGAATTTGAGATTTGTTGGGCTCTCCGAAAGCATAGCCAACAAGGATCTTGCGTCTTTCTTGGAGGAATGGCTGCCGCGCGCCTTGGAGCTCTCGCATTAGCATGGGCCTCTCAGAGTTGAAAGGGCGCATCGCCTGGGGCCTCGGCGCTCGGGCGACTCGAGACCCAGGGTCGCTATCGCAAAAATTTTAAATTTTCAACACAAATCGGCGATCCTGCGAGTTGCGCGATCGGGTCCTGGTCTGCGGCACGATAACTCTAAGATCTTGGTATTCCAAGATTTTTCTGCCAGTCTCAGCCAGCAGCGGAGAGCCCTGACGCCATTTTGTGCGCGCTTGTTTGCGCTGAAGATCAGGGCCACTATTGTTTACCCGGCCCGGCTTCGGGTGCCTACTGCGAGTGGGGTCCGTTGGCTCTCTTCACCGGAGGAAGCGAAGCAGTTCTTGGCTACCATGGAGCACTCCCCCCCGCGAGAGGACGACGGCCCCGGACCGGAGCCCTGACTTGTTTGGAGACGGTAGTGTTGCCTGACTCGGGGCGTTTTTTGTGAGTCCTCGTGGTCGGAGTCAGTGGAGGTTTCCTCCCTTTGTTCTTTTTCTACTACTTATCGGCCCTGGCCTGAAAAGTTTTCTCCCCCTCTGGATTTTGAGAGACTTCGACGGGTCACTTTACCGTACAGCTGGGACTGATCCTAAGGGGTAATTTTGGAGGGCCCTCTATGTCTTCAACCCCCGGGCAAGGGGGTTGTTGCCTACTAATACGGCCCCGATGTTCTAGGAGGCCATGGGTTGTTTTTTCTTTTTTTTGCTGCCCCGGGGGTGGTTCTCTGTTGCTGGACGTTTGTCTCAGTTTTGGCGTTTCAGGACTGCACTCCTCGGGGCCATGATTTCCATGGGGGATACCTGCCCGCTATGGGTGGGGGCAAGGTGGACATGGACTTGGGGGGGACTGTTATCTGTGTTCTGTTTATACCTGTATTTTTTCATGGGCCACGTTCAACCTGGACTTTGGGACTTTTGCACGGGGGAGTGGGGCGGGATGGGCTAGGGGAGGCGGGCGGCTGGTATGTGTCTGAAGTGATCTCGTTGGTAGGGGGGTTGAATACTGCCTTGGTGATGGGGGACGGGAGGGAGATGTGGGGGGAGGGGTGGGGGGTGGGATGGTGATTTGTTTGTTCATTAACAATTTGGTTTATTGTGATGTGAATGTGAATGTACATCTATTTGTTTCACATGGGACCCAAGAGTTCATGATGGGTGGTGCAGGGTTCTCTGCTGGGAAGTTCCCCGTTTCTACTAGTTGCATTTCTTCTTTCAGTCATCTGTTTGGAATTTTTGACAATGGTTAGGCAACAAGCACGATTGGTCTCTTGGAATATTTGTGGCAAAAATTCTCCCATTAAGCGGAAGAAAATGCTCTCCATTTTGAAGAAGAAAGCGGCAGATGTGGTGTTCCTCCAGGAAACCCATCTCACGGATGTTGAGCACCAGAAATTGTGCAGAGAATGGGTGGGGTCGGTGTACTTTTCTTCGGCCACTTCCAAGGCCGCGGGGGTAGCTATTTTAGTCCACAAGAATTTGCCCCTCTCTGTAACGTTGGAGATAAAAGACCCCTTGGGACGCTATATTATATTGGTAGCAGAACTTTTTCACCGTCCGCTAGTACTATGTAATATCTATGCGCCTAATAACCCCCCTTGTCTTTCTTTAGAACTATACATGATCTCCTGGTACCCTACATGGACCTGGGTCTAATAGTTGGAGGAGATTTTAACACTATCAGGGACCCTCAGTTAGACAGGGGTGGTATTGGGGGGGGGGGGGGGGGTGAAGCCATTGGGGTAAGCCTTTTGCCATGTTTGAGCAGGATTTACGCTTACTGGATGCATGGCGTACCCTAAATCCTACGGCCGTGGACTTCACGCATATTTCCAGAGCCCATGGTTCCCACTCGCGCCTAGACTACATTCTGTTAGGTAGCAATTTGTTTCCTCTCCTCACAGACGCGGGCATAGATGACATTATACTATCTGACCATGCCCCTACTTGGGTGGAGCTTACATGGGCAGGGGGACACTCAGTACAGTATTATTGGAGATACCCCTATTACTTGCATGGACACGCTGAGTTCAGGGCACATCTTCAGTCTAAATGGAACGAATACGCTCTTCAGAATGCCCAGCATTTGGGGGACCCCGTGCTATATTGGTATGCCTCCAAGGCGGTCATGAGGGGGGAAATTATCTCCTACGTGACTCATTGGAAGGCAATGCTTAACAAGCGGATTTTGGCTCTGGGTACGCAGCTTACCGAGGCTAGGCGGAGGTTGCTCGGTGCACATACTGCGGAAAATAGAACCCACTACTTTTCCCTACAGAGTGCTCTGAACTCCCTGTTACACCAGCGGGCAAAGAAGAGTGTCTTATTTTTCCAACATAAGCTATTTCAAATGGGGAATAAACCCGGGAAACTCATGTCCAACCTACTTCGGGCTCGGCGAGCCTCGGCCTATGTGGCGGCTCTGAAATCTCCCACGGGACAGCTGGTCACGGACACTTCTCAGATTTTGCAGATTTTTAAGGATTACTATGCCCGCCTCTACACCGCTGGCCCCAAAGATATGGCGTCGTGCCGCCAATTTTGTGACAATATAGAAATTCCTCAGCTGACCTCGGAACAGCAGGCTCAGCTTAATAGTCCAATTTCAGAGGCTGAGACTCGGGCGGTTATATGGCAGGCTAAGGGTTTTAAGGCTCCGGGACCTGATGGTTTTGCTTCCGAATACTATAAGGTGTTGATGGATTCCCTGGTGCACCCTCTGACTAACACGTTCAATGCGCTGGTGGCAGCTGGGGTCTACCCATCGGGTAGCAATGTTGCCCATATTACCTTGCTCCCCAAACCCGGGAAAGACCCGCAAAATCCCTTGGCCTATAGGCCTATTTCCCTCTTAGATGTGGATTATAAGTTCCTGGGGAAAATTTTAGTGGATCGGCTAGCTTTGCTGCTTCCTTCCCTTATCCAGCCTGGCCAGGTGGGATTTGTCCGGAAGCGCTATGCCTCTACCAACATTAGACGAGTGCTGATAGCCATGATGCTTAGTACCCAATTCCAGTCCCCTTACTTGGCTATTAATTTTGACGCGGAGAAGGCATTCGACAGGGTGGAATGGGACTATTTGTTTTATGTGTTGGACGCCATGCATATCACTGGCTGGTTTCAGAATGCGATCCGCCTTCTCTACCGAGACCCGATGGCGCGCATTGCAGTTAACCGAGCCTTCTCGGACCTGTTTCCCATTTCTCGGGGCACTCGCCAGGGTTGCCCCCTATCCCCCTTGCTGTATGTCCTTCAATTCGAACCACTCCTCCTAACTATACAAGCTGCTAGAACGGTAAAGGGAGTTCGATTTCAGACTCAGACATTTAAATATGCGACCTTTGCCGACGACTTGTTGGTCTTTCTCACTGATCCAGTTAAGTCCCTGGACCCCTTGCTGTCTATTCTCGGTGGGTTTGGGTCCTTTTCTGGCTTTAAATTGAATAGCGACAAATCTGAGGCGTTGGGGTTCCCCCCTACCCTGCGCACCAGTTGGAGGGGCCAATTTCCCTTGCTGTGGGCTGAGGGAGGTATGCGTTACCTGGGTATTTACTTAACTGTGGACTTACCTCAACTCTATGCGCTCAATATAGGCCCCTTGGTTGCTTCCACCCTAGACCATCTGCAACGCTGGGGCTCCCTCCCGCTGTCCATGACTGGTCGGGTTAACCTGTTCAAAATGACCATTTTGCCAAAGTGGCTCTATGTCTTCCAAAACCTGATTATTAGGCTTCAGGCTCGAGATATTAAAAAACTTGAAAGTGGCATGCGAAGGTTTTTTTGGCGTGGGAAGAGGGCCCGGATTCCCTTGAAACAACTGCAGGGCGGATGGGGTGGGGGTGGATTGAGCGTACCTGATCTGGGCCTTTACAATTGGGCTAGCAATTTACGGGTGGCTCGAGAGTGGTTACTTGGAGAGGGCTATTTTGTTAATCTAGACTCTGAACGTGAGGTGTGTGGGGCTAGGGATCTGCGGTATGCCCTGCAGGCCTCCTGGGATAAGTTGACCATCCCTGACCCCGTGGCGGCCTTGCTACGTCCAATTCGTGGTGCTTGGTTCCGGTTGCTTAAACTTTTGCAACTCCCACAGGGATGTGTATTTTTCCTCCCCTTGCAGGGCAACTCAGACTTTTCTTCGGGATCGACCTCTGTGGTGTTCCGGCGATGGGCAGCACGTGGGATTACTCAGGTGGCCATGTTTTAGACAGCGAAGGTCACTTGTTGCAGCCTGCTCAACTGTCCTCCCTGTATGGCTTTGGAAATCTTTCTATGTTTTCCTATCTCCAAATTGCCCATTATGTACATTCCCTTCCGGAGGCTGGTTTTCAGTTACAGGGTTTCCAAGCTTTGGTGGCGTGTTTTTTACTGAAAGGCACCACTGTGCCTTCTCTCTCTCATTATTATGCCCACCTACGGAAGCTCACTTATCGAAATCCCTGCCTTGATTTGGCTGCCCGCTGGCAAGGGGACGGGGTATTTCAGGTCACGGCTACCCAACTGGGCATTTGTTTTCGGCGTATAGCGAGAGTCTCCCCCAACTCTTACTACCGGGAGATGCAATTCAAATTCCTCTGGAGGGCGTATGTGTCTACACCAGTGGCGTTCCATGCTAACCTGGTTTCCTCGGTCACCTGTGGGAAGTGTACCACGGGGGTGGGTACTTTGGCACATCTCTTTTGGGGATGCCCCATAATCCAGCAGTTTTGGAAGAGGGTGGTAGCTTATTTGACAAGACTGTTGGGAGTGTTCCTGCGAGCTTCCCCACTGCTGATTCTTTTTGAGTCTATTCCCCTGGCGTGATTACGGCCAGCGGGACATCGTCTGCTCTTCATGAAAGCTTGTTTTGTAGGGAAAAAGATGATTCTTCTGCAGTGGCGAGAACCTGCGACACCTTCCTTCTGGGCATGGCGGAACCACTTCCACAGACTTATGCAGATGGAACATTTGACAGCATGGGCCTCCCCGTGGCAACTCCGTCGCTTTTTGGACGTTTGGGAGCCGTATATTCAAGTATTGCCACATCGTGCACGGAGCTTGATTTTAAACAATTGACCATTGCTGCTTTGAACTCTGATTGTACGGGTCACTATATTCTCCATTTTTGCATCACAGTATGAATGTAGGGTTGTTAGTCTGTTGGGGGGGGGGGGTTGAATTGGGGGATTATTTTTGTATGGATACATAATGGCGACTTCTTTGGGCTATTGTCTGTTGGACTCTGAAGTGTACCTTTGTCCGACGGACTGATCCCTGTTTGGTTACATTTACTACGCAATAAAAAATTGTTTATGCTAATGAAGGATATTCACAAAATTGCTATGAACGGGGAGGAGCTATTGCTATTGCTTAGCTGCAGTGTCTTTTAGAAGCATGGAGATCTTGGATTCTCTGAAGGGTAACAGAGCACACGGGAAGGGGCAAGAATGGCCCGGGTGCTTACCAATAGGGACAGTGATTTTGATGTTGTAGTGGACGATCATCTGGGATCAAGTGATCACTGGGCAATGTGGATCAGTGTTAGAGTGCAAGAGATGAATGTTAATTCAAAGGCGAGGTTTCTAGACTTCAGGAAAACTGACTTTATCATAAAGGGAGAGTCCCATAAGCAATCATTAGCTGGATGGGAAAATCTAGGAGAAGTAAAAGAGCAGTGAGCAACACTAAAACAAGATAGTATGAGGACAACCAACCTTTTTGTTAGGACAGTAAATAAAAGGAAAGAGGGAAAAGAAGCTGTAGTGGCTTGGGTCTGAAGAAGCAGTTCATAAATGACAAGAGGTCACGGAAGGAGGATGACAGGCGGCAATGTCCGGAAAAGTTACGAGAAGCTGGGAAAGCAGTCAGGAATGCAAAGATTAAGTGGGAGATGAAAAAAGCAAATACAGTAAAATGGGGAGGGGGGGGGGGGGGGGGAGGACACATGCAGGTATGTATAGTCTCGCTTTTCTTAGGGAATGCAAGAGGGAATTCCCAAGCTTTGTTTTATCATTTGGGGCTAATCAATAATACTGCCCACATTGGTGCAAATAGAATGGGTAACATAGACGCATAGCAACGTAGTAAATGTAGGCAGAAAAGAGCCAAGTGCTCCATCCAGTCTGCCCAACAAGTTTTGTTTTTTTTTAAGGTAGTAACTGCCGCTCCGTGCAGCTTACCCCCAATTAACATAGGCTACCCCTTTTCTTCATTCCCATCCCTTAAGCAACAAAGGATGCTTGGTGTCTGTCCCTTGCCCTTTTGAATTCTATTACTGCGCTTGTCATCACTACCGGGAGGGCATTCCAGGCATCCACGTCCCTTTCCATGAACAAAATATTTCCTGATGTTATCCTGAATCCACCCCCTTGGGGCAGAATTTATGTGGATAGTTTTGCTTTAGCTTATTAGGTACACAATACTTGTTGTGTCTCCTTTTTCGGCAGGTAAAAATTAAAAAGGAAAATAATGCATGTAGACATGCAAATCTGACCTGCCTCTTGGGAACGCCTCCTGAGAGAGCCCATTTACATGGCTAAACAGCGCGTTGCCTGCAGAAATTGGTTTTCAAACGTGCTGTCTCCTGTTTCAACTTTTGTTAATTCTGATAATTCTACATATGATTTTCAAATACTGATAGCGTTTGCATATTGCATTAGTTGGTAACATCCGTGCCATTGGTTATCTAAACTGAGTTTCGTCACAACAAATTAAAATATACTTTCTGGTTACTTATGACCAAGCAGAATTATCTACAGATTTATTGCTATTTATGTATTTATGAACTTTTATTTACTGATGTTCGTAGAACACATCACACCGGTTTACAAGGAACTGAATGAAAGGAAAATTATAATGAACGTGGGAGGGGAGCGAGGGCTAGGCTAGAAAGGGGAGAGAAGATGGGGGCAGGGAGCTAGAGGTGAGGGAGAAATGATAGGAACGCAGATGGTAGGAACAGCAGATCATAAAAACAATAGCAATATGAGTTCAGAACTTGAGAACAATCGAGGCTATATACAAACTATACAATAATATCATACATTTTTGAAAGCACAAGTTGAGGATGTATTCCGGGGGTGGGGGGTAAGGGGAGGGTGGCAGTGGCGGGGAAAGGTTCCAGGGGGTAGCAGAGGAGCAGAAAGCTGGGGGGTCAGGGAGCAGTTAGCTATAGGGTCTAAAACATAAGAACATAAGAATATGCCATACTGGGTCAGACCAAGGGTCCATCAAGCCCAGCATCCTGTTTCCAACAGTGGCCAATCCAGGGCATAAGAACCTGGCAAGTACCCAAAAACTAAGTCTATTCCATGTAACCATTGCTAATGGCAGTGGCTATTCTCTAGGTGAACTTAATAGCAGGTAATGGACTTCTTCTCCAAGAACTTATCCAATCCTTTTTTAAACACAGCTATACTAACTGCACTAACCACATCCTCTGGCAACAAATTCCAGAGTTTAATTGTGCGTTGAGTAAAAAAGAACTTTCACTGATTAGTTTTAAATGTGCCACATGCTAACTTCATGGAGTGCCCCCTAGTCTTTCTATTATCCGAAAGAGTAAATAACCTATTCACATCCACCCGTTCTAGACCTCTCATGATTTTAAACACCTCTATCATATCCCCCCTCAGCCGTCTCTTCTCCAAGCTGAAAAGTCCTAACCTCTTTAGTCTTTCCTCATAGGGGAGCTGTTCCATTCCCCTTATCATTTTGGTAGCCCTTCTCTGTACCTTCTCCATCGCAATTATATATTTTTTGAGATGCGATGACCAGAATTGTACACAGTATTCAAGTTGCGGTCTCACCATGGAGCGATACAGAGGCATTATGACATTTTCCGTTTTGTTCACCATTCCCTTTCTAATAATTCCCAACATTCTGTTTGCTTTTTTGACTGCTGCAGCACACTGAACCGACAATTTCTTTTTTTTTTTTTTTTTCAATGAAATTTTAAACATTACAATCAAGAGAACACTTCTTGTTAGAAAACATGTACAATTCAAGTTGTATATGAAATATTTCAATACATAAAATATATCTTTTGTAACATTAATCAAAGTCCACAATCCGAGATCTGAGATACTACCTCAGGAATTGTATTAAATTATTAAACTTTTAAAGAAATAATGGAACTAAAGCACAGTGAACTATATCATTAATGAGCGTTTTTATCTAGACAGTTTCCCCTAATCCTTGGGGGATGAACTCTCAGGCATTACCCTCTTACCCACAAGAAAAGTTGTAAGCTGGTTCGGATGGAAGAAAACATAGGATAAACTTTGATATTTAACTAGGCATTTACAAGGATATTTCAGAAGAAACATTTCACCAATCTCTAACACTCTAGGTCTTAAAATGAGAAATTGTTTCCTCCTTTTTTGAGTGCTCTTGGCCAAATCTGGGAATATATTAACCTTATATCCCATAAACAATTCCGTTCTATGTCTAAAAAACATTCTCAAAGTCAATTCCTTATCTGCTTCCATTAGGTAAGAAACTACCATAGTAGCAGGCAAAGTTTGATCATTTTGAGACGTCTCTAGGAATTGAGTTAAATTAAGTTGTTCAGGGACATCATTTACCATTCTGTTTTCTCCTTCCTTACGAGTACTACTACTTGGGATATAATATATCCTAGTAGTTATCGGTAAAACTTGTTCTGGCAATTTCAAAATTTCTAACATATATTTTTTCCACATTTCTTTTGGTGAAATTAATTGGCTCTTTGGGAAGTTGATGAAACGCAAATGAACCGACAATTTCAATGTGTTATCCACTATGACGCCTAGATCTCTTTCTTGGGTTGTAGCACCTAATATGGAACCCAACATTGTGTAATTATAGCATGGGTTATTTTTCCCTAAATGCATCACCTTGCACTTATCCACATTAAATTTCATCTGCCATTTGGATGCCACTCACAAGGTCTTCCTGCAATTTATCACAATCTGCTTGTGATTTAACTACTCTGAACAATTTTGTGTCATCTGCAAATTTGATTATCTCACTCGTCGTATTTCTTTCCAGATCATTTATAAATATATTAAAAAGTAAGGGTCCCAATACAGATCCCTGAGGCACTCCCTTCCACTGAGAAAATTGCCCATTTAATCCTACTCTCTGTTTCCTGTCTTTTAGCCAGTTTGCAATCCACGAAAGGACATCGCCACCTATCCCATGACTTTTTACTTTTCCTAGAAGCCTCTCATGAGGAACTTTGTCAAACGCCTTCTGAAAATCCAAGTATACTACATCTACCGGTTCACCTTTATCCACATGTTTATTAACCCCTTCAAAAAAATGAAGCAGATTTGTGAGGCAAGACTTGCCTTGGGTAAAGCCATGCTGACTTTGTTCCATTAAACCATGTCTTTCTATATGTTCTGTGATTTTGATGTTTAGAACACTTTCCATTATTTTTCCTGGCACTGAAGTCAGGCTAACCGGTCTGTAGTTTCCCGGATCGCCCCTGGAGCCCTTTTTAAATATTGGGGTTACATTTGCTATCCTCCAGTCTTCAGGTACAATGGATGATTTTAATGATAGGTTACAAATGTTTACTAATAGGTCTGAAATTTCATTTTTTAGTTCCTTCAGAACTCTGGGGTGTATACCATCCGGTTCAGGTGATTTACTACTCTTCAGTTTGTCAATCAGGTCTACCACATCTTCTAGGTTCACCGTGATTTGATTCAGTCCATCTGAATCATTACCCATGAAAACCTTCTCCATCATGGGTACCTCCCCAACATCCTCTTCAGTAGGTTTGGTTAGCATCGGGGTAGGCCTTTCTAAAGAGCCATGTCTTGACTATCACTTATCACTAATAATGAATTCCCTGTTCCCATGTGTAAACTCTTGTACAACCTCCCAATCTATATACGAACAATACGGTAGTGCTATTCAAATATACTTCGTGGTAAGCATTATCACGATACACCTCTGTTTAGTGCCATTTAATAAGATCCTGAACCCGCAAGTGGGTCTTCACAGTACAAGGTCCACGTGACAAATCACAGTATGCATCCGGTAAAATCACTCCAAATCTTAATGGATTATGTTTCTTCTATTATACTAGAGCTTTATCTGTGTATTATGATCCGGTTGTAAGTAACACCTGTACCAACAGTGCGCTCTGCCTTAAGATAGTGGGAATAAAAGAAGCTGAAGCACCAGAGGACTGTCGTTTATTCCCATTCACCCAAAGTGTGGAGATAAATTATTTTTGCTTCAACTGAAATGAGCACAAAACGTATGAGATACAGTATGTGCAAGTTACAATATTTAACTTCTCTCCTTGTGGTTCCAATAATCCCTGCTCTCTGTTTTATTTCTGTTCATTTGGTACCTGCTTTACAATTCAGTGTGTATGCTGCACAACCTTCCTGGGATACAAAAAAAAAAAAAAGAGCTTTATCTGAAACCACATCCCATGTTTTTTTCTTTGCTGAAATACTATCTGTTCATCACAAGAGGACCAGAATATTTACTTACAATAATCTGAGTTTCAAAACTGCTTTTGAAATTGCTGAGAAGTCATTGAAGTGCACAGAAATAAAGGTTAACAAAAACCGTATGTAGCAATACCTCTGTAATGGACATTTTGTGACCTGCTTTTGAAAGCTAATACTCTATTCTTCAGGTCAGAATTCAAATGAGCAAAAGAGGACATTAGCAGGAAATATAAAGTAGCCTGCTGTCATAAGTGAATCATAAAAGGCATCCCAGTGAAGGGGAAGGGGTGAAAGGAGCAGAAGCCAAGGGGCAGTGTAATTTTAAGGCTCATAATATGATAGGAAACCTAAGGCTTTGTTGGGGGCCTTTATTGTCAGTTCCAGAGTGTCTGATCGTTCTGACTTCAAAAGCCTTGATTGTTTTAAATCTTCCTTTAAGCTGTCCCGATCATTGGGTCTGGTTATGAAAACGTGCTCCCCCCCATGGAAGTGTCAGCCTGGTGTTCCCTGTGGGGGTTTGATCTGGTGCCACTGTTTGCTCATTTGAATTCTGTGCTGAAGAAGAGAGTATGAGCTCTCGAAAACTAGTCAGGAAATGTAAAGTCAGTCCAGTGAAAAGGTACGAGCTTATATATAATATCTTTTCTTGCTTCTTACTGTTAACTTTTATTTCTGTGCATTCAAGTGGACTAACCCAGCAGCCAAACGAAATGCATTTATTCATCTTCTGGTCCTTCCACGTCGGAACAGACTATGTTTCCAGTAAACATAACGAGGTCCATATTCAGACACAGTCCAGATAGCAACGCTAGCGGATATAAACGTAGCCACACTATCGAATATAGCAGGCTAACTAACCATAAGACAGCTCTTTGGCCTGAGCAGACTTAGCCGGCTAAGTCAACTCCCAGTTATGCTCCCAGAACGCCCCTAACTTGTCCGGCTAAATGCTAACACCCTAATTTATTAGTTGGCTAGAATATAGCCAGATATGTGACCAAAAATTCATTTAGTTCGCTAACATCTGAGTTAGATGGCTAAATGATTTTGAATTATGGACTTCACAAGTTTTATTTCCCAACAAACTCGAACAATCGCTAGGTTTTAGCTGTTCAGTCCATTCCTTGAACACAACAAGCATTGACTCAAATAAGCTATAACCAAAGGAGAATATCTCGACATATTTTAATTTAAAACATATTTCTTATGCAGATTTTCAGCACTACCTGGCTAACTTGGTTGGCCAATAATTATGCCAAATTAGGATGAAAATTGGCTTCACTTAGTCAAACAATAGAGAGGCTCCTAGCAGCACTTAAAAAAATCTACCTCTAAGGGTTTTACCTGTTGCAGTTATGACTTTAATGGAAACTACTTGATACCTCAGCAGATGCATAGAATACTTTTCGTTAACTCCATCCCCGCATACTTCTTGCAAATTCTATGCTTCTATTTATATTTCCTTTATGCAATAATTTCAGTGGTTCCAGTGAAGCTTATTTATTAATTTTAAACAAAATTATTTTCCTAAAAACAATATAATCTAAAACAGCTATATAAAATATCTATGCAATGTTATTTATTGTGCATCCATGACATTTTGCAAAAATGCTGCCGTAATTCAGCAACCAGCATTACTGTGAACCACATAAAAGTATGACATTGTATTCTTGTGACTCAGAAGGAGCTGCTGGAAGATGTTTTGACTCAGACTCTGGCAAACATGTCTCATCCAAGCTTGTTCACTTCCATTGTCATACATATTTGACTTTTTAATGTATTGCAGCTCTGTGAATGAGTCAGTATCTTTGTAAAGTAGAAATAGTTACATCTTTCTCATCATGCTTTTTCACTGGCCATTTTACTTTCAAAGTTTTAAACTCCTGTGGCCAAAGAAATTGTGGGGTAGATTTTATAACATGCGCGCGCAGCCTACATGTGAGCGCGCTACCCAGCGCGCGCACATGTACGCCAGAATTTATAACATGCGCGCGCAGGCATGCACATGTGATAAAATCCAGGGTCGGCGCTTGCAAGGGGGTGCACAATTGTGCACCTTGCGCGCTGAGCTGCGCTGCCTTCCTCCGTTCCCTCCCCCCTAGCCTGAACTTCCCACCCCTTCCCCCAACCTTTCCCTCCCTAGAGCTACTCTAATCTTCCCAAAAGTTTTATCCTACCTTTAGTGCCTGCTTCCGGGCAGGCACAAGTTGCGTGCGCCGGCAGGCTGCTGGCATGCGATCCCTTGACACAGCGGCAATGACCGCTGTGTTGTAGGCCTCTGGCCCCACCCCGCCCACTCCCTGCCCCTTTTGTAAAGCCCCGGGACTTACACGTATCCCGGGGCTTTACGCGCGCTGCCGGGCCTTTTTAAAATAGGCCCAGCGCACGTAACGTTTTGAAAATCCGGCCCTGTGTGTGTGAGTGTTGTGGAGAGGCGACAATGCTTAACAGTTCTTTCAAATGATATAAATGTATTTTTTCTTCATGTGTACTTAGGAAAACAATACATTGTTTTTTGTCAGAATAAAATGTCTTTCTATGGGTGCAAGTTTTATGTGGCTGTATGGTCACATCTACTTTTAAACCATTTATAATTGGTGCACATGTATAGAACAAAAGTGTTTTTCTGTAGTAATAATCTAGATCAGGCGAAAATGGGTACTGTATTGCTGGGAAAGGAATAATCATTGATAAATGAAACCCTCATTTAGAACTTGATTTACAGGGATTTATTATGTTTTATCTTTTCTTATTTTTTATTTTTCATCTTTTCTTTACTTATGTTTTTATTTATTTATTTATTTATAATTTGATTATTTTTTATTTATTGCCCCCCTTTTTTTTTATTTTAATAGATTATAAAACCAAGTTGCTTAGCCTGGATTGTATGTTTTTTGACTGATCAATGTTCAGTCACAATTGAAGACAACTAACAACGATAGGTATTTGTTACTTTCTGTACTCTGCATCTTTTTTTTGTTTTTCTGATCTCCTCCCCTTTTTTTGTTTTTCTGATCAATTCCTTACCTTCACTGTGGGGTGGGTACGGTTCACTTACCAGTATATAGGTTAAAATAGTCTTTTTGCACCAAGGTCATACACATATAAATACATTAATACTGAGGTTGTGTACTTACACTACTTTTGGAACAATAACACTGACTTTTCAGTTATGTATGTCATTTATATATGTATTTTGTTAGCATTTAACTATATGTTGTTTTTGTTGTAAGTACACCTATTTATGTAACACATGTATGTGTATTATAATTTATTTTCAAAATTGAATATTTTTTGCCCTTAATAGCCCCTGAGGCTCCTGTGGGAGCGAAACTCGGCCAGAGTTGGACTCATTCTAATAAAGGCTGCTTTACGCCAATCACTTCGTGTTTCTTCGCTCATTACTTCACCTACATAGATTTCAGACTTACATGTCTGTAGCTTTTTACTTCCTCTTTGTTCCCACACTTAGGGATCAGTATCTCGGTACCTCCCCTTTTTTCCAGTGATAAGTTGAACAGAGCTGTGAGGGACACTTGAGTTCCTTCAGTATGCTGAAATATAAACCCCCCCTTCAGGTCCCATTGCCTTTTTTTATTTTCAATTGTGCCAGTTATCTCGAATACTACCTCTTCAGCAAATTGTAATGTGGCCACCTCACAGCCCCGTATTTGCTTGTCTTTCTTCTTCTAGAGTGAATACTGAGCAAAAAATATCTGTTCAAGACATCTGCTTTCCTCTGATTTTCCCCTTTCACTAAATCTTTCCTCCCTCTTAATTTTTACAATTCCCCCTTTCGACTTTCTCTTTTCGTGTTGATATTAAAAAAAAAAAAAAAAAAGATTCATGACTTGCTTTTTCTGCCACTCCATAGTTTGAGCTTTTGCCAGTCTAACTGTACTGCCTGCCTGCAGCTCCTGCCTTTATGTGTTTTTCCAGATAATTTTGCCTGCATCTGTTTCTATTTTCTGCATCCTAGATTGTGCTCTTACTTTTCCTGCTACTTCTTTGGTGAACCATGTTACTTTCTTTATCCACTTCCACTTGCTAACATGCTTGACACGGAGATTTGTTGCCATTTCAATACTTCTTTTTTTTTTATGGCTGTCCAATGCATCTCTGTTAACTCCTAAATCCTCCACTCTTGACAAGGCCTGCTTAACTAATAATGTATTTTCGTGAAGTCAGCCCTTCTGAAGGGTAGGACCCCTCATTTGTTGCATGATGCTGGATTAAACAAATTGTTAATGTAATTATATGCAATGAAAATACAACAGAGCTTAAAATAGTATTTCATCTTCTTGAAATATGCTTCAGATGATTTATTTAAATCAATACCCTTATGTAAGTTAATCAAATCCCAGGGTATTTAGTACCTGCTTATTAGACAAGTGTCATTGAGTTGCTGGAAGCAGAAATGGATCATTATAACAAGTTTATCAATTGTATTCTTCCATTTGCTTCTTCCCCTATAAAAGCTGAAAGTGAATATGAGTACTTTCAGTCAGATGAAAGCCACTTTAGATATGTTTTAATGCATTAAAAAGCCACTTTTAGTTTAGGATGTAAGAATGGAACAGACTTTTGGTTATCTGAGGTGGGTTTCAAGCTTTTATCATTCTTTTCTTCTACATCTTGAATTCTGAATCCATTGAAACTTGCCTTGAGAATACTTTTTTTTCATGTAGAAGAAAGACCTTGGATTCCAATCTTGATGCTATGGAATTAGAAGCTGATAGATGCACCTGACATTCTGACACCCTCAGTCAACATCAAGAAACTCAGGGAAATGCTATTGTAGTTCAAGACACATTAACACAAAAGACCTCAAAAAATATGAAATGGACAGAGGCAAGTATTGTGAGAAATGAGACAAAGCATGGGATTGGACTGGATATGACTGGGGCAATTTTCAAAACACTACTGATAGTTCCAAAGTCCACAGGTACTTTAACCTGCAGATATTGCACCAGAACTCGAACGAAAGTACTTCACCTTTGAAAATTTACTAGAGAAAAAGTACACACGGAGATGTACACCTGCTTTTTCTCTGGATACTTTTTCTCTGAAAAACAATGGGGCAGATTTTCAAAGCCTACACACGTAAATCCAGGTGGATTTATGCACGCTGGGCCTATTTTCAAAAGGCCCGGCGGCACGCATAAAGCTCCAGGACACGCGTATGTCCCGGGGCTCGAAAAATGGGGTGGGAAATGGGCGGGGAAGTCTGGGGGCGGGGCGGGAGCGTGGCTGGAGCCTCCGGGCACAGCGGCCATGTGTTGCTGTGCCCGGGATCGTGGGCCGGCCATTGGCCGGCAGGCACAACTTATAAAATAAAGGTGGGGGGGATTTAGGTAGGGCTGGGGGGCGTGTTAGATAGGGGAAGGGAGGGGAAGGTGGGGGGGGGGGGCCGAAGGAAAGTTCCCTCCGAGGCCGCTCTGATTTCGGAGCAGCCTTGGAGGGAACGGGGAAAGCCATCGGGGCTCCCCTAGGGCTCGGCGCGCGCAAGGTGCACTAGTGTGCACCCCTTGCACGCGCCGAACCTGGATTTTATAACATGCGTGCGGCTGCGCGCGCATGTTATAAAATCGGGCGTAGATTTGTGCGCGCCGGGTTGCACGCACAAATCTACGCCCGCACATAGCTATTAAAATCCGGACCAATGTGTGTAGTTTTGAAAATGCAAATCTATGCCTATTGTTGCCTTCACCGGTCTAACCCTGGCCCAAGGATACCTTCATGAAAATATGGCTAAAAATATGCACTTTCTATAACAATGTGGGTATTTTTTCCCCAACATATTTTTATTCAGTTTTCACATACAAAGAAAAACAATCTTACATGTATTTATACATTTACATTACATATCATAACAATATACAGAATCAATATCAATACAATACACCTCACAATCCCTCCACTTTCATTAATCAATCACTTTCTTCCAGAATCCTTCCCTTACCTCTTCACCCATTATAACTTCTCCCTTCCCACAAAGGACAACAATGACAGCCAAAGACCCACAAAGACAGGCACAGAGGGCAATATTCGTCACTTACTCTAGATTCCTCTCTTCTAGGGATTAGGTTCCTTTTTTCACTTGAAAGTGATATTAAATAATTATTCCAGATATTTGCAAATTTTTCCTTATACTTATCCAATTTATGTTTTGCTGACATGTGTTCATACACTAGCAGCTTATGCAGTCTTAAATTCCAATGAACCCTGGCCGGTTTGTCAGGAACTATCCAAGTAGCCAATAGACAGGGTCATTTTTCAAATCGTGTTGACGCATGCGGTCGGGCATTTCTAACAGGAAATCTGCTCAAACTAATGAATTTGTTTTTTCTAAATTGTGAGGCAAGTGATTATCAGATAGCCATGATTTAGTGCCAAGAGGTGTGACATGGTAGAAGTCTACAAAATCATGAAAAGACTTGAACAAGTTAATGTAAATCTGTTATTTACTCTCTCAGATAATAGAAGGACCAGGGGGCACTCTATGAAGTTAGCAAGTAGCTCATTTAAAACAAATTGAAGAAAATTCCTTTTCGCTCAGTGCATAGTTAAGCTCTGGAATTCATTGCCAGAGGATGTGGTTACAGCAGTTAGTGTAAATGGGTTTAAAAAAGGTTTTAAAAAGTTCCTCAAGGATAAATCCATAAACACAATTACAGTAATTAATAAGCAATAGTAGCTTGTGATATATCTAATGTTTGGGTACTTGCTAGGTACTTGTGACTTGGATTGGTCACAGGATACTGGGCTTGATGGACCCTTGGTCTGATCTAGTATAACATTTCTTATGTTCTTATGCATTTTCTCCTCAGTTGATACAGGAGAAAACGAGTCCCAACAACAACAGCAACCACCTCAACAACAGGAACCAATGGTGTTTCCAGAGCACTTTATCAGCAAATAACTGAGCAAACTCTTCACAACACTTGGGGGTAGATTTAAAAAAAAAGCGCGATCGCGTACTTTTGTTGGCATACCAGGCGCAAACAAAAGTACGCTGGATTTTATAAGATACGCGCGTATCTTATAAAATCCTGGATCGGCGTGCGCAAGGCTGCCAATTTTGGGCAGCCGGTGCGCGCCGAGCCGCGCAGCCTGCCTCCGTTCCCTCCGAGGCCGCTCCGAAATCGGAGCGGACTCGGAGGGAACTTTCTTTCGCCCTCCCCTCACCTTCCCCTCCCTTCCCCACCCCCACAGCCCTATCTAACCCCCCCCCCTACCTTTATCCATGGATTTACGCTTCCCGGAGGGAGACGTAAATCCACATGCGCCAGCGGGCTGCTGGCGCGCCGAGACCCGACCTGGGGGCGGTTCCGGAGGGTGCGGTCACGCCCCCGGAACGCCCCGGGCCGAAACCACGCCCCCGGGCCCGCCCCCGAAACGCTGCGTCCCGCCCCCAAAACGCTGCATCGTTCGGCCCCGCCCCGACACGCCCCCTTCAAAAAACCCCGGGACCTACGCGCGTCCCAGGGCTCTGCGCGCGCCGGCGGCCTATGGAAAATAGGCGCGCAAGGCCCTGCTTGCGTAAATCCGGGCGGATTTACGCGAGCAGGGCTTTTAAAATCCGCCCGATAGTCTGCCAGAATAATAGGTCTTTTTTGCATCATCTATCAAAGTTTTATAAATATCCTAAAAGAATCGAATAGGCTTCAACCGATAGAGCTGAACTAGTCTTCCTCCAGTGATGCTCCAGTCTGCATAAGGTCTGCTTGCTATCCCATAACACAGCAGAGAATGAAGCAGCACACCCCATGTACCTCACATGAAGAGATTTTATAGGGGCTTAGGTCCTCTACAGATTGGGCCAAAATCTGATATAAAGTGTCTACAGCACCCACAGTATCAGTGATATTAAAATCAACAGATGGCAAACAATCCCATAATTGATCAACATCAATATGGCCTTGCTTTTGGACCAGCAGTCGGGCACTATCATGACTGCAACATTGACCATGACTTAATATTTCCAAAATGAGACGACCAAGGGATCCTCTTGATAGAAATCTTAGGAAATATTAAAACCGAAGGCATCCTCAGTACTACAGTAGCACAATACTAGAAATGTGCAAGGGAGGCAAACAAGAGGGAGAGTAATGAAATATGGGGAGACGGAGCAGAGATAGAGGAGAGATGAAGGGGAAAAGAATCGGGAAGAGCAAGGGGAGAGGAAGCAGGTATAGGGAGAAAAGAAGCGAGGGGGGGGGGAGAGAGAGAGACCAATGTTTTATTCTGCGATTAGAAATTTTAAATAAATAAAAAGAAAGAGAGAAGGGGGGGCAGAGGGAAAGAGGGGTGGAACGTGGCAGGGAACACCCCTCCACCTCCGTTGTATTTATGCTAATCTTCACTAGCGAGTAAGCAATAAGAAGTTCCCAGGCGTGACAAATCCGATGCACTTAAATTGCCTGATAAGCTGCTTGCTATAGGATGAATACAATTTCCTTATCTAGCAGGACAAAAATACCAGACAAGGGACATTTTTTTTATTACAAGGAAATGCAGGGCATTTAAAAAATTCCTTGAAAGCAACAAAAATTGAGCCACATATGTTTCTTCTAGAGTAAGATAATTTTGTGATGGCATGTTACAGCTGCTGCATGTGAAAATTGGGGAATGCAGATTTACAAATGCTTAAAACGCCCATAGCATATAGTAGGCATGTGCAGCACGGGAACTGCTGTAGTGCATCAACCTTGTTTTGAACAGTAATAAATATAGTTGGGTCTGAGGGCAGTATGAGGTGAATAAAAGGTGCATACAGTATGGCTTTGGGTAGATCAGTGTTTCTGATTATGTGTGTTAACAGGATGGATGATATTAATGGAACATTTATTTGTTTAAAAGTTTTCTTTGTCATCTAGCCAGTAGGTTCAAGATAGTTTACAGTAAAAACATACAAATCAACCACAGTAAAAAAAATGATAAAAGATAAAACAATAAAAGCAAGTTTGCTTACCGTAAACGATGTTTCCGTAGATAGCAGGATGAATTAGCCATGCTGTCATGGGATCTGTCAATCAGACCCGGGAGGCGGAGCTTGTCAAAGCAGAGAACAGAGCTTTGCTCTCTGCGGCTGCGCGTGTGTTCCCGCGCAGGAAAGTAACGGAATCTCCTCAGTCTGTGATTAAGCTGTAGTGTAGTCGAAGATTTGGTGACTGCCAGGGAGGAGGGTGGGTCAGCATGGCTAATTCATCCTGCTATCTACGGAAACATCGTTTACGGTAAGCAAACTTGCTTTTTCCCGTCGATAGCAGGGCTGAATTAGCCATGCTGTCATGGGAGTCCAAAGCTCCCGATCACATCATTTATGGTATATATGGTTGGACGTGATCCCTGACAGTGTGGCAGTCGCCGTGGACAGGAGGATAGAGATTGCAGTATTGCTTGCCCTATCTTCGCATCCGTGGCTGCTTGTTGGTCAAGGCAGTAATGAGATGTGAAGGTATGCAGTGATGACCATGTAGCTGCCTTGCAAATGTCTATGGGTTGCACATTCTTCAGGTGTGCTAAGGATGTTGCTACTGCTCTGACTTGGTGAGCTTTAGGAGTAGACTGTAAATGTAAATTCTGTTTATCGTAGCAGAATTTGATGCACTGTGCTATCCAACTGGAGATGGTGCGTTTAGCCACTGGTAGTCCAGGTGCCTTCGGGTCGTAGGAAACAAAGAGTTGAGAAACACGGGAGTCCGAGTTCGTCCTTTCTTTGTAGTGTGTTAAAGCTCTCTTACAATCCAGTGTGTGCAGTAGCTTTTCCCTATCATTTGTATGAGGTTTAGGGAAAAATATTGGTAATTCCATTGTCTGATTGAGATGGAATGGGGTAACTACTTTCGGTAGGAAGGATGGGTGAGTTTGTAGAACTACCTGCTGTTGATGAAATTGCAAGTATGGAGGATAATGGACCAAAGCTTGTAACTCGCTAACTCTTCGTGCTGATGTTACTGCAACCAGGAATACCACCTTCCAGGTGAGGTATTTAATGTGTGCTGAGTCCATAGGTTCAAATGGAGAAAGCATGAGCTGTTCCAGAACTATGTTGAGATTCCATGGAACTGGAGGTTTGGATACCGGAGGACGAATGTGTGTTAAACCCTTCATGAAACGAGTCAGCAATGGGTGATTGGATTATAGGAATGTCATTGATTGGTCTATGATAAGCACCTATGGCGCTGAGGTGAACTCTGATGGATGATGTTGCTAAACCAGCTACATATAGAGTATGAAGATAATCAATGAGCAACTCCGGGGAGCAGTCCAATGGTGGTACATCGTTGGAAGTGCACCAGGCCGAGTAGCGTTTCCATTTGTAGCTATAAATTTTCCTGGTTGAGAGTTTCCTTGACTGTAACAATATGAATTGTGCTGAAGTGGAAACTCCTTGTTCTGTCAGAAGGAGCCTCTCAATCTCCAAGCTGTCAAGTGTAGAGATGAGTATAGCGGGTGTATAAGTGTCCCTTGATCTTGGTCGAGAAGATCTTGATGATTCGGTAATACAATTGGATCCTTGATGGATAGTCGAAGCAGGAAACTGTACCATGGCTGCCTCGGCCAAGCCGGGGCTATGAGTATCAGTTGAGCCTTGTCCGCTATGCACTTCTGAATTGTCCTTGTTATGAGAGGTATGGGAGGAAAGGCATACAGAAGGCCTGTCGTCCATGGAATGAGGAAGGCATCTTGGGCGATCCTGAATTGGCTTGGTCTTCTCGAGCAGAAGTTGGGAACCTGAGCGTTGATCTCTGTTGCAAAGAGATCTATCGAAGGTGTTCCCCACTGCAGAAATATATCCTGTACTATCTCTGTATTGAGCGTCCATTCGTGTGGATGAAAGATACGGCTTAGTCTGTCCGCCCTTGTTTTCGCAACTCCCGGTAGGTAAGTTGTTTGGAGGTGAATGCAATTCTTGTGAACGTGTTGGAAGATTGTTAGGGTTTCTTTGCAGAGGGACCATGAACCTGACCCTCCTTGTTTGTCGATGTAAAACATTGCTACTTGGTTGTCTGTGTAGATCATGACCCTGCGTCCTTTCAGGTGATCTTGGAAGACTTTCAAGGCATTGCGAATTGCTCTGAGTTCTAATAGATTTATTTGTAGATTCTGTTCTGAGAGTGTCCATAATCCTTGGGTTTCGTAAGTCTCGAGGTGTGCACCCCATCCCTTGCGAGATGCATCTGTGGTTAGGACTGCATTGTGAGATGGGGGGCTGAACAACGCTCCTTTGGAAAGGGTGGAATCTAGGAGCCACCATGTTATATCTTTTTTCATTTCTGCGGTCAGCGATACTTTCTGCGTCAATGGTTGTGAATGCTGTTTCCATTGGCGTTTTAGACCCCATTGTAGGCATCTCATGTGTAACCTGGTGTTGGGAACCATGAAGTTCGCCGCTGCCATGTGGCCTAGAATCACCAAGATTTGTCTTGCTGTCGGTCTCTGAGTATGTTTCAAGGTGTGTAGAAGTTGGCGGAAATGTGATATTCTGTCGTCTGGGAGGTATGCTCTGTTGCATGTAGTGTCCAGGCATGCTCCTATGAATTGTAATTGTTGTGTTGGTTGTAGGTGTGATTTCTGAAAGTTGATCACTAATCCTAGTTCTTGTAAACAGTTTATCACCTGATGAAGGTGATTCAGTAAGATGTTCGGAGTTGAGGCGATTATGAGCCAATCGTCCAGATATGGAAAGATGGTTATACCTTGTTTCCTGAGATGAGCCACCACCACTATCATGCATTTGGTGAAAACTCTGGGTGCAGCCGATAGTCCAAAGGGAAGAACTTTGTACTGGTAGTGTTGATGTCTGTAGCGAAAGCACAGGTAACGCCACGAGGATGGATGGATTGGGATGTGTGTGTAAGCATCCTTCAGGTCGATGGAGCACATCCAATCGTTGGTTTGAATGAGTGGAAGAATTGACTTCAATGATACCATTTTGAATTTCTCCTTGGTGAGAAATTTGTTCAACTCCCTTAGGTCTAGTATTGGGCGAAGGCCTCCAGACTTCTTTGGTATGAGGAAGTACGGGGAATAAAATGCTGCTAAATTGGGATGTGGGTGGATTTGTCGAATTGCTTGTTGCTTGCGAAGTGAAGCAATTTCCTCCCCCAATTGTGGATGGCAATTGTGAATCTTGAGTGTGGAAAGATGAGGCAATATGGGTTTTGTGATAAATTGGAGTTGGTAACCTTGACGTACTATCTCCAGAACCCATTGATCTGATGTTATTCTTTCCCAGACTTTCAGGCAAGTACGAATTCTGCCTGGAGGTGCCTGATGTTGTGGTGGCGGCTGAGTAACTAAAAAGATGGCGTTGTTTTTGCTGCAGTAGCAGGCTGTTGTGCCTGTTGCCTCTGGTTACTAGGGGCGTGCATTCGGATTGACCGCATTAGTAAAACGCTACTCATATTTTTTTTTAACTTAAAAAATTGATTCGACATAAACGATCGGATTTCCCACATATCCAACATAGATATGTTGGATATGTGGGAAATCGCGATTGTTGAGCCAAAATAAAAATATAAACCCCCTCACCCTCCTTAATCCCCCCCCCCCCCGACTTACCACAACTCCCTGGTGATGGAGCGAGGAGTGAGGACGCCATTTCTCTGCAATCCTTGGCGAGAAGCATGTGACGTCGGCGGCACGTCGAGTGACGCCGGCGTCACGTGATTCCCGGCGAGTTCGCGCCGGACGGCTCGTTCGGCCCAAAAAGAACTTTTGGCCAGCTTGGGGGGGCCTCCTGACCCCCCAAGCTGGCCAAAAGTTCGGCCCAAAAAGAACTTTTGGCCAGCTTGGGGGGGCCTCCTGACCCCCCCACTTTTGGCCAGCTTGGGGGGGCCTCCTGACCCCCCCAAGCTGGCCAAAAGTTCTTTTGGGCCGAACGAGCCATCCGGCGCGAACTCGCCGGGAATCACATGACGCCGGCGTCACTCGACGTGCCGCCGACGTCACATGCTTCTCGCCAAGGATTGCAGAAATGACGTCCTCACTCCTCGCTCGATCACCAGGGAGTTGTGGTAAGTCTGGGGGGGGGGATTAAGGAGGGTGAGGGGTTTAAATTTTTTTTTGCACATATGTACATATACCCAACTCATTGGATTTTTTTATGTCCATATTGGCCGCAAGTGGGACCCCCTTTCGGACATAAGAATATGAACATAAAATTTTGCTCTGCACATCCCTGCTGGTTACATGGTTTACCTCTTCATTGATTTGAGGTATTGGTTTGTGGAGCAGGACGTTGGTAGGCAGGGTATGGTTGTGTATGAAAAGATTGATAAGATCTATAGGGTCTTCTGGCATATGATTGCCTACGGGTAGACCCGACATAGCGACGTGTAGTCGAATAAATAGGATGCGATGCTAGCTATTGTACTGCTAGAGCTTCGTCCTTTAATTTACTTACTGTTTCTTGGAATTTTTCTCCGAACAAATTATCCCCTGTACATGGAAGGTTTGTCAGCTTCTCATGTAAGTCTTCTCGTATCGAACTTGAACGTAACCATGCTAGTCTGTGGGCTGCAATGGCTGTTGCCGATGCCCTGGAAGATGTTTCATGAGCTTCGTAGATTGACCTCAAGAGGTGTCGAGAGCATTCCTCCATGTCATGAAGAGGCTGAGGTATCTGTTCCGCTATTGAGGAATGAGTACCTTTCATAGCTTGCATGCATTCATAGAGGTACTGCACCATGTAAAACTGATGTTGCATAATTCTTGCAGTTAACATGGAGTTATGGAATATTTTCCTTCCAAACTCATCTAAATATTTGTTGTCTTTCATCGGTGGAAAGTTGGTATGCAACTTTGTTTTCTTAAATCTTTGCATCGCCGACTCTACTACAAGTGATGCATGAGGCAATTGTGGTAGAGTGTATAGTGACTCTTTCTTCATACGGAATTTTATATCTGTTTTCCTGGAAACGGCTGCTATTGTATAAGGGGCCTCCCAGGATTTTTGTAAGACTGAATGTAGGATATCTTGTGGTGGAAGAGATGTTGGTTCCACCTGAGTATCGAAAATCTTTAGTAGACCAAGGGTTTCTGCCCTAGGGTCTGTCTCCTTCTGGACCTCTAGATGTAGAATGGTACCCATTTTTTGTAAGAATTTTGGGTATGTAAGGTCTTCAGGAGGTGAATATGGTTCTTGTATTTGGTCCTGCAGGTCTGAGAGACATCCCACCGATGATGATGGGGATGTTTGTATTGAATGAGAATCTAAAGATGTCTCCTGGATATGAGTTGTTGATGCTGGTTGGCTGAAATTGGGAGATGTTGGTGGTTTTGCCAACTGTTGTTCAGTCATTTGTGCTTTATGTTGTGTAGCATTGTCATCATCAGTATTTGTCATTTGAAATGATGATTGTAATGTCTCGTAAAAACCTGCTAAAGATTGAGACAGTTGGAAAAATGCTTCTCTTGTATGAGAGGGCATTACCATACGACTGTCTGGTTTTTGAGCGATATTTATTTGAGGTGAAGTTGTAAGAATTTTCCTGTAGTCTATTGATTGAATTATCCCTTGATTCTTCTGAATCTGAAGAAGTGTTCGAGGAAAAAATCTGTACTTTTTCTTTCTTTGAGCAGGTATGAGCTTTACGAGGTGATATAGAAGTCGAAGGACTTATCTCCCATGTAGCACTCCTCTTTGGTAATTTATTACTGTGGGAGTGGCTTGAATAATTGTGATAGTCCTCAGATGATGTATCAGAATCTGTGGTTCCAGTCTCTGGAGAAGAGCTGTGTGAAGGGTATCTTTTTCGCTTCATGCTCATCTTTAATTCATTTGAACAATTATGGTTTCCATGTGCAGATTTTGATCTATGCGCTGATTTGGATTTATGCGCGGATTTATGCTTACGCGCAGATGTAGAGTTATGCGCAGATATGCGCGTATGCGCTACTGTAGACTTATGCGCACTTGTATATCTGTGCGCGGAAGTTGATTCATGCGCAGTTGTAGTTGTATGCGCATGTCTTTCTGATGCGGTGCGCACATGTGTTATCGGCGCAGATGTTTTCAGTGCCGTGCGCATAGGTTTCTTTGAAGTCGGCGCCGTACACGTAGGTTTCTTCGGCGCCGTAGTCGATTCCGGCGCCGTACTCACAGGGGGGTCCCGCGCCGTGCGCACAGGGCTGTCTGGCGCCGTGCGCACATGTTTTCGGCGTGGTAGTTTTCCCTGCGCCATGCGCGCCGGAAGCTGTAAGGTGTACGCAGACTCCATTCTCTACGCAGAAGTCTTTGGCGCCGAGGATTCCACCTTCGATGAGGTATGTTGCAGCTCTTTAGGCACTGGGGATTTTAGAGAACCCACTGGCCTTTGTCTTTTTTGCTTCACCTTACCTCCTAAAGTGGAGGGCTTAGGATCCAGCTGTAAATTTTTCCTTTTCGGTGGAGCTGATGAAGTGAGCGGGCCAGGCGATGAATGAGCCTCAGACGGACCTCGTGAGGCAAAAAGTTCCTGAAGCCTGTAGGCCCTTTGTTTTAATGCCCTAGGTGACATTTTTTAACAAAACTCACAATTGTCTCGATTATGAGTTGGCCCGAGACATTTATTACAGCGGTTGTGTCCGTCCGCGACCGACATTATTTTTCCACATTGACAGGGTTTGAACCCCGGTTTTGACATTTTTAAATCTGTTTTTAAAACTGAGGAGAGATCAGCTCTGCGTGCGATCCCGCTCGCGGAAAAAACAGACTGAGGAGATTCCGTTACTTTCCTGCGCGGGAACACACGCGCAGCCGCAGAGAGCAAAGCTCTGTTCTCTGCTTTGACAAGCTCCGCCTCCTGGGCCTGATTGACAGATCCCATGACAGCATGGCTAATTCAGCCCTGCTATCGACGGGAAAATAAAAGTCATAAAACTCCTTTTCGACCACTGACAAGGAAAGGGTGGATTCCTACGCGATCGGCGCGAGGAACCCGCCAGGGTAAGGCCCAAAGCATTCACACTCACCCCAGCGGGTCCACTCTGCCGACCACGAGGCTACCTCCGAAGCGATCCCGACGCCGCCTCCGCTCCGCCGCAGTGCTCCGCCCTCCGATGCCGCGCTGACCAACCCGGGGAAAGTTCAGCGAGGGTTCCGGCGCCTCGCTGAACAACCTCCTGCAGTCGATCTCCTGCCGGCGCCATTTTCCGTACGAAAACGATTCGCGGCGGGAAATCGCTCCCTGACCCCCGCTGGACCTCCAGGAACTTTTGGCCAGCTTGTGGGGGGCCTCCTGACCCCCACGAGACTTGCCAAAAGTCCAGCGGGGGTCCAGAAGGACCTCCTGCCGTCCAATCGTGTTCGTCTATGGCCGCCGCCATTTTTCGGCGCCATTTTGGAAAATGGCGCCGGATGAAGACAACAAGATTCAGGAGCAGGAGCCCGTTCCGGACCGCTGCCGATCCGGACCGCCGCTGGACCCGCAGGTTATTTAAGTCATTTGGGGGGGGGTTCGGGAGGGTGGGGGATTTAATTTAAAGGGTCGGGGGTGGGTTTTAGGGGGTTTTAGTGTGCCGGCTCACGATTCTAACGATTTATAACGATAAATCGTTAGAATCTCTATTGTATTGTGTTCCATAACGGTTTAAGACGATATTAAAATTATCGGACGATAATTTTAATCGTCCTAAAACAATTCACATCCCTACTCCTGACCATCCCTGACAGCATCTCCCTACCTCTAGCTAATATCATCAACATATCCATCGCCACCGGGGATGTTCCCACACAGCTTAAACTAGCCGTTTTCAAACCCAGTCTCAAGAAACCTAAACTTGACCCTTCCGACCCATCCAACTACCGCCCTATCTCCAACCTGCCATTTGTTGCCAAAATCCTTGAAAAAACCGTTAATAACCAACTCTCAGACTACCTAGATCAACACCAAATTCTCTACCCATCACAACACGGCTTCAGAAAGCGTTTCAGCACTGAAACCCTTCTTCTCTCCCTCTCTGATTTCATCATCAGAGGCTTTGACCAAGGTCAAACTTACATCCTAGCCCTATTAGACATCTCAGCAGCCTTCAATACCATCAACCATACCATTCTACTCGATAGGCTAGCTGACATTGGCATATCTGGGACTCCTCTACGCTGGTTCAAATCATACATAAGCGACAGACAATACAAGGTAAAAATAGAAAACCACGAATCCGAACCAATCGACATCACAAGGGGCATCCCTCAAGGCTCCTCTTTATCATCCACACTCTTTAATATATACCTCCTCCCCCTTTGCCAGCTGCTTTCAAATCTCAGTCTACCACACTTCGTCTACGCAGACGACGTACAGGTCCTTATACCTATCTCAGATTCCATCACCAATGCCCTAAAAAGATGGGACAGCCCCCTTACATCCATTAACTCTCTCCTCACTCAGCTCAACCTAGCCCTAAACCCCAACAAAACAGAACTTATGATCATTTCTCCTCAATCCATCAATTCAGTACCTACACCTGCAAACAATGCTCCCCCCCCTTACACACTTTCTCCCAAACTGTTAGAAACCTAGGTGTCACACTTGACCCCCAATTCAGCCTACAAAAATTCATATCATCCACCATCAAAGACTGCTATTACAAACTTCACACCCTTAAAAAACTTAAACCCCCTCTTGCACTTTAATGATTTCAGAACCGCCCTACAAGCCCTTATTTTGTCCAAAATAGACTATTTATTTATTTATTTAAGTTTTTTTGTATACCAACATTCAGGACGATAGTCCCATCATGCTGGTTCACAAGAAACAGGGGTGCAATAATAATAAGACTTTACAATTTGAACAAAAGTGCAGAAAAGCACTACTCAAACTCTTTGCTCCTAGGTCTCCTGAAAAACAGCCTTGCCCCCCTTCAGCTACTGCAAAACGCAGCTGCACGTATATTAACCGGCTCCCACAGAAAAGAACACATTACACCTGTCCTCAAACATCTACATTGGCTTCCTATCACTGCCAGAATCCAGTTTAAAACCCTCACCCTCATACACAAAGCCATCCACAATCCTGACATGCTCTGGTTCTCTGACAGTCTACACATCCGTTTCCCCTCCAGACCCACCAGAACACCCTACACATCAAATATTCACACTCCATCCCCCAAACTTTACCACCTAACAACCACCAAACAACGTGCACTTTCCCTTGCTGGACCTTCCCTATGGAACTCTATCCCCACCCATCTACGCCACGAGACCTGCCCCAAAAAATTCAGACAAAATCTCAAGACCTGGCTTTTTGCACGAGCCTATACATGAACCCCCCTGCTTTTCTCTCCTGCTCTCCAACCCCCTCCCCTGCCCCTCTCCTCTCCCCTCTAACCCAGAACTTTTTCAATTGCAAACAATTTGCTTGTATATAATATTTGTATATAAAGTTATTGCTTATATATGATTATGTTTTCACGTTTAGTCATATTACTACACTTATATTCTTCTTGTACAGTAATCCCCATTTTATTTCCCCCTCCTTACCATCCCCCAGTTCTCTTATCAGTTTCATTGTAAAGCCCTGTTGGCCAGTTTTATGTTACATGGAAACCGATGTGATGTTTGCTTAACGAATGTCGGTATACAAAAACTTTAAATAAATAAATAAAAATAAATAAACTTCTACAGGGTTCCTCCTCCTACACACTCTGAATACACATTTTAGGGGATCAATAATGGTATCTCATGACTATTTACTTTTATGACAGTTGTTATTCATTTTTAAAATCAAGCCCAATGAAATTAAAAGCTATAAAAGGTAGCTGAATCCCCATTAGAAAACAGGTTAGATTGGTTCTGTTGATTTATATTTTTGTATGTGTAGTGATTTTTAGCATCTGATACTTGAGTAAGATAAATATTCTGAACAATGCCAAGGAAACAGAAAGACTAGCATTTTCAAATTGCACAATATTTCTTATTTTGGCTGTATTTTCAATTTCTGAATCACAGATAATCAATCAACATGTTTTGGCACATATAGTGTGGACTCTTGATTTGCCTTTAGTGTGCACTACTAGTACAGTGGAGATGGAGATAAATAATGTAAAAGTATGGCATTTTGTCAATGAAATCATACTTTAGCTGAAACTGAGTGCAAAACAAAAAGATTAATTATTTGTCAAAATACATTTTTTACAACATTAGATCCCCTGGTGTAAACAGGAAGTGCATCCTCTTGAGAGTTATGCTAGCCAAATTTTTTTTAAAGCAGTAATGGATGAAGATATTTGCTTTCAAAGTTGTTTCACAATTCTGTGTTAGGAAGAAACATCTGTTTAGGATATGTAAATGAACAAGACATTTTGTTCTTTTACAGTCTCAAACATGTGGTGGTTTTAGCTGACTGGAGAAGTGTCTTCTTTAAGCATGTAATCGCATATTACCTCTCTCTCTCTCTCTCTAGATATATATATAATCTATATCTTGAAGTTAAAGTAACCTAGCTTTCATTATAACCTTCCCATATTGAGAAAAAAATTATACACGCAAAGCCATTTTAAGTGTCTTTCACCAACTGTAATTGCTTGGCATGAGTTACAGGTCAAACAATGAAAAGCGAGTTCATTGCTTGCCTTCTGAATTTTTGTACTAACATTTTCATGTCTGTTAGTACATCTTGAGAAATCTGATCTGACAGAAAACTCAAACCATCGACTCCTCAGCATGTTTACTTCTTTAACCCAATTGAATCCACATGGGTGACTGCACTCGGGGAAGCGATGAATGAGCACAGCGCCGTAAGCCTACCAATAAACGAGCAGTAAAAGCATCAGACAATAACCAGTTCGGTGGTCAAGCCAGTGACACACGATAAATGAAGATAATTGGGCTTGATATATGATTCAGATGTGGTACTCTTGTTTGATGTAGAATTCATAGCGCCGAAGATGAATGCAAAGTGCTATTTTTACAGGCAATGCCAGTTGTGCAAAGGAAAACATGCCAATCGAATGGGATTACCAACTCATCTGGACTGACTGGGAGTTTTCTGGAATTACGCTTGTCCCCTTGTCAGCTCTTCTGAACTGATCATGATTTTCTAGAAATCAGATTACAGAGAGGCATCAGGATGGAACTGGAAGTGGGTGGCATAGGGTCGTAGGTGGGCAGCATGGCAGCAGCAGAAAAAAAAATGTAAAAGGGACTGAGTGATAGCATCATCAGAGGCCAAATAAATACTGGAGGTAGCACAGGGGCCACTGTGAGCCACCAGTTTAGAACTAGGACCCAGCCGGAGGACAGAGAGAGGCTGAATGATTCAGGCCATAATAGCAGCTGCACAGTCAGCAAGAATCAAGTTGGGCTCAAAGTGGGGTGGTATTTATTTCTGCCCAGGTTCATTTCTGGGGAAAGGAGCAGTGACTGAGGCCTGGCTGAATCCATTTGGCTGACTGTCAAAGGCCATCTGCACCTCCTAAAAGGGAGATGCGAATGGTCTTTAGCAGTCACAGCAATGGTGGAAGGCTGGCACAGGAGGACACCGTAAGCTTGCTCTCCCATTTTCTGTGATTGCACTTCCATGCCTGCTTTTCGTGCTTCATATTTAGAACGGAAGTTGTGACGGTAGAAGCAGTCACGAGGACTGGGAGTGCACGTGCTCTGTATTCTCTGTTCTACTGGCACTCTGCCTACTGCAGCCCAAGTCAGGAACTTGTACTGAAAGTGGACGTTTTGCAGCTCATTGTACGGTTCCCAACTTTTCAAATCCTGATTTCGGAAGTTGAGCTGGTCTAACCCTTAATCTCCGATGGTTCCTCAGCACCCACCTCCTCCTTTCATGTTCTTCTACCTCATTTGTCAACCTCAAGTTTCCTGGCACTTCCCTCTTTTTCCCTTACCAACCTCACAGTTGCTTCCACTACTTCCAGATTCCTCTCCCCCATCAGACAATGAATGAGATGTGGTTGGTTTTTTTTTTTATATCTCTGAAAGGGAAGGCAATCATTTAAATATTTTGGATTCTCAGATATATACAACTAAGAAGATATATATTTCTGTCTTTGCAAGCTTAGGGGGTTATTTTGTAAGCCTATCGCTGGGGGGCGGAGGCGGGGCCGAAAGGGGAAGAGGCGAGGAGGCGGACGCAGTGGTAACTTCGCTAGTGGCGATAAGGTAAGACCCGTTATCGCTGCCAGTAGCGCGCCCAATAGCGCCACCTTTCACGTTGGCGCTATTGGGTGCGAAAGCCAGCAGCGATAACACCGCGGTGGTGCGATGGCTGCTGGCTTTCGCAGGCCCGTTACCCCTTTGCCTCTCCCGCCCCCCGTTACCGTGGGATTCACTAAGCTGTGCGACATACGAAAATCCAGGCCTTACTTATTTATGCCAATTCCAAATCAATGTCTATTTACTGTAATCAAAGCACTTGTTAATGGGTGAGCCCCATGGCTCAGGCTGCAGTGCTGTGTACTACAGTGCAGGAAACTTGAGTTCCAGTCTCCTGTCCAACAAGGCCAACTGGGGTCAGGTGCATTGCAGAGGTGACATTTTTGATCTTGAGGGAGGCAAGATGGCTGCTGCTACTGCAATGACTGTTGCTGGCAAGTCAGAGACTAGACCTATCTGTAATCCTCCTGATCAGCATAGACAGGTGTATCCCCCATGCATTCTGTCTGGGTTTGGAGGTGATTAAAAATGAGAGATTAAAAAAAAAATACTTTAACTTATTTTCATGTTCTGACAAAGCTGTATTATATTTAGAGACCTTCATTTTCAGCTTTTATTTTATTGTTCCTGGGAATTTCTATGTTAAAACAGACTGGAGGAAAAACCACTTTCACTGATTATTCTCCTGTTTGCTATAACAAAGAATTTCCCAGGAAAAATAAAAACTGAAAACAAAGGTTCCTAATTACATCTTATGCCAGGGATGGCGAACTCCAGTCCTCGAGGACCACAGACAGGCCAGGTTTTCAGGATATCCACAATGTGCACACATGAGCAAGATTTGCATCCAACGGAGGCAGTGCACGCAGATCTTTCTCATACAAATTCATTGTGGATATCCTGAAAACCTGGCCTGTTTGTGGCCCTCGAGGACTGGAGTTCGCCATCCCTGTCTTGTGATCTGACAGTATCTGGTGAAAAAGAAACTTATTTGCCATGGATTAAGAACTGCACGATGCTCAGTAAAACATTGGAGGCTGATGTACTCAATTGCGAATGGGTTTGCAAATGGGATAGTGTGTGGAAAAATGCCAAATAGTGAATATAATTGCATTTGTAATTCTCTATGCACCCTATCTGCCATTTTTGTGCACAGTGAGGTCTATATCCAGTGTATATGTCCAGCTAAGTTTGGCACTTAGCTGACTGCCCCTGACAAACAGGCCAATACAGTACAGTGGAGCGCACTGTTAACCTACCATTGGACGTGCGTTTTCCCTTACCCATTATTCAGTAAGGGGCGGAAAACGCGCGTCCAACCCGCCGAACCTAATAGCGCCCTCAACATGCAAATGCATGTTGATGGCCCTATTAGGTATTCCCGCACGATTCAGTAAGTAAAATGTGCAGCCAAGCCGCACATTTTACTTTCAGAAATTAGCGCCTACCCAAAGGTAGGCGCTAATTTCTTTGGGCACCAGGAAAGTGCACAGAAAAGCAGTTTTTACTGCTTTTCTGTGCACTTTCCTGGTGCCCAGTAAAAACTGCTTTTCTGTGCACCCTCTGACTTAATATTATGGAGATATTAAGTCGGAAGTCCCGAAGAGTAAAAAAAGTTAAAAAAAAAAAAAAATTGGAAGTCGGCTGTCGGGTCGAAAACCGGAAGCTCAATTTTGCCGGTGTCCGGTTTCCGAGCCCGTGGCTGTCAGCGGGCTTGAGAACCAACGCTGGCAAAATTGAGCGTCAGCTGTCAAACCCGCTGACAGCCGCCACTCCTTTTGCCCGTTTCTGCCGCCGGGCCTCATTTAAATACTGTATCACGCGCACAGGCGAGTGGGCGTTCGCCCGCTCTCCCGCGGACTTTACTGAATCGGCCTGATGGTTGGCTAAAAATGTATCCAGTTATGTCAGGGGCATTCTGGGGCAGAGTGGCATTATCCAGATAAATTAGCTACTAGTGCTGATGTTTAGCATTATCCAGTTAATGTAACTGGATAGCTTTAAGGCTGCTAAAGAACATTCCTAAAATTAGCTGGTTAAGATAGCAAGATATAATTAGGAGCATGCCAGCGCTGCTGAATATCCCTGCTAAGTTAGCCAGATAAGTTTATTCAGCTAACATTGCCAGCTGCTCCATGGCTACAAATGGACCTTACTATATTTTGTTTGCAAACTCGTTTGCAAAACATGCAAAATCACTAATGGGCTAAGAAACCACACAAGTCAGCTCACGATTTTGCAATAATAAATTTGGGGGTGCAAAATGCACTTAGAGCCTTTTCTTGTGAACCTGAACTACACCTTAGGGAGGTGTAGATATTTTTTACTGTGGAAAAGCTAGCAATTTCTTTTTACTGGAAAATGATCATGTAACTCATTTGCATGAATATTTCAATGAGCAAAAAAACTTCACGAGGTACCAGCTCATTGCTGCAAGGGAATTTGTAGCTCAGTATATTGGGGGCCTTAGCCATGGGGTGAGTTTTCAAAGGAGGTGCATGCGTAAAATTGGCATGAACACGTGTAAGTAGCTTGTTCTCGCATACGTGCTATTTTATAAACATAAAATATATGCACGTATTTTTTGTTTCATACGCATTTATACGCACAAAAAGAGGCAGTCTAAGGGGGCATTCTGGGGCAGGACTAAGGGGAACACGTGTACGTTTGGCAACTTATTTGTGTACCTACTAATTTTGCATCTACTAATTATGTTGCGCAATTGCTACCTTACTCATCTATTGCCTACTATTGAATGGGTGGGAGGTCAGGGTGCAGAATTAGGAGGGTCTCAATGCCCTAGAGAAGGACTGGCTGAACTGGTGGAGGCAGCGGCAAACTGGTGATTTCAATTGCATGAGCAAGTCTTAAAGCAGACCTTGTAAATCAGAGTCTACACAAGTAAGTCGTATTTTTTTCATGCATAAAATATATGTCGATATGTTTTTAAAATAAGTGGGAAAAATATGCGTTTTCCTGCATTGCAAGAATTCATACATAAGCAAATTTATGCACATATTTTTGGGGGTTGACATACATGCATTTCATAATATTCAAATACCTCATATGAGTAGGTTATAAAATACTGTCATAGATCTCTGTGTGGCCATGTACTCACTTATATGCGGTTGGGTGCAGTTCTTTAAACGTTATACACCATGAATATTGGAGATGCAAGCACACTGATTTCTGTACATGAGAGGTTGAATCATTACTTCCAAAAAGTGAAAACATGAGTCTATATGAAGCTGCTAAGGGGATCAAGATGGTGCTGCACTAGGAAGTAGAGATGTGAATCGTGTCCTCGATCGTCTTAACGATCGATTTCGGCTGGGAGGGGGAGGGAATCGTATTGTTGCCGTTTGGGGGGGTAAAATATCGTGATATATCGTTAAAATCGTTAAAACCCGCTAAAACCCACCCCCGACCCTTTAATTAAATCCCCCACCCTCCCGAACCCCCCCCCAAATGACTTAAATTACCTGGTGGTCCAGCGGCGGTCCGGAATGGCAGCGGTCCGGAACGGGCTCCTGCTACTGAATCTTGTTGTCTTCGGCCGGCGCCATTTTCCAAAATGGCGCCGAAAATGGCGGCGGCCATAGACCAACAGGATTCGACGGCAGGAGGTCCTTCCGGACCCCGCTGGACTTTTGGCAAGTCTTGTGGGGGTCAGGAGGCCCCCCCCAAGCTGGCCAAAAGTTCCTGGAGGTCCAGCGGGGGTCAGGGAGCGATTTCCCGCCGCGAATCGTTTTCCGTACGGAAAATGGCGCCGGCAGGAGATCGACTGCAGGAGGTCGTTCAGCGAGGCGCCGGAACCCTCGCTGAACGACCTGCTGCAGTCGATCTCCTGCCGGCGCCATTTTCCGTACGGAAAACGATTCGCGGCGGGAAATCGCTCCCTGACCCCCGCTGGACCTCCAGGAACTTTTGGCCAGCTTGGGAGGGGCCTCCTGACCCCCACAAGACTTGCCAAAAGTCCAGCGGGGGTCCGGAAGGACCTCCTGCCGTCGAATCCTGTTGGTCTATGGCCGCCGCCATTTTTCGGCGCCATTTTGGAAATGGCGCCGGCCGAAGACAACAGATTCAGTAGCAGGAGCCCGTTCCGGACCGCTGCCGTTCCGGACCCCCAGGTAATTTAAGTCATTTGGGGGAGGGGGTTCGGGAGGGTGGGGGATTGAAGGAGGTAGGATTTGGCAAGGAAATGTTTAAGTTATTTGGGGGGGGGTTGGGGAGGGTGGGGGATTTAATTTAAAGGGTCGGGGGTGGGTTTTAGCGGGTTTTAGTGTGCCGGCTCACGATTCTAACGATTTATAACGATAAATCGTTAGAATCTCTATTGTATTGTGTTCCATAACGGTTTAAGACGATATTAAAATTATCGGATGATAATTTTAATCGTCCTAAAACGATTCACATCCCTACTAGGAAGATACCACTGTTTGTGACCTTAAGTATTGCCTTAACTTACTTGCTTTATGCCAAGTTTTTTATGCTTTATGGCAGAGTAATGCAAGGGTAAGGCAAGTTCTTACCTGTCATTGACGCCAGCCAGTTCTGTGGGGGACACTGGACTCATGGGTCTCTAAAACGATAAATATTGCGGAACTGGAGCAGTGGGGGAACTCTGTGATCTCAAGTCCTAGATTTGTTAATGGGTGGGCAAACATTTAGGGGCAGCAGGCTGGCTAAGATTGTCTACCTTCCAGCTCTGCTGAATCTCATTCAGCAAAGAATTTCTGCTACCCTATAACACCATAAGTGCCCAGGGCCGGCAAAATCTTAAATCCGGCCCTGGTGAAGTCGGATTTCCTCCAGCCCTGACACTCGAAATCCTCTGCCGATGCCTTTGAAGTGGAGCCTGAGCCCTCTCCTAAGTTGATGGTGAGACCCGGTGAGGTTGGAGACTCCGCCTCATGGCAAACCCCAGAATTATAGGGGGGATGAGCTTGGTTCCAGGAAAAGGAGCAGGCTCAGTTGTGTCCATTCTCATTCAGGATCAGCACCGGTCAAGCCCGTGTCCATGGAGAACATGGGCTGCATCTTTGGCCCAGAGCGGAGGAATGCTCTCATGTTCCCTAATCCAGTTTGTGCCTTTTCACATCGAGGTTTCCAGGAACAGGAGGAGAGACGGGAGCCACAGACAGCTCAGTTAATTCCTGTGGTCACTCAAATGTCTTCTGTTTTGGATATTAAGGAGGTTTCAGAAGGACTATAATTGTTTAAGGAGCCAAGTTTTTGAAACCTGAGGTATGGAAACTTGAGAGTGATACATTATCCTAGGTTGAGGATTTCTCCCTCTGAAACTCTTAAGAAATATATTACGGAGAACCTGAAAATGTCTGCCCAACAAATGCCGCCTATGAGTAGGGTGTATATGTTACCTACTGCTAAGAGGCAGGTGGTGGACAAAGAGGGAGCCTTGGAGCTTTTAAACAATTTGGATGTATCAGCGTTCCTGGAAGCCTCACGGGAGGAGCTTATTGGCACTGGGACTTTAAGAGCATGCTCTGCACTGGAAATGGATAGAGATTTAGTTAGGAAGTTGCTTTTCAAAATAGAAATATTCCTTTTTGTGGTGTTATAGTGAATCTATCCCCAGATGGATTTTTGGTTTTTTTTACCACATAAGAGAAGAGGAAGACATTTTTTTGCAATTCAAGTCCCAAGTGATTGCACTGGGGGATACTTTCCCTTTGAAATCTCTGTGTAAATGCCTTGCTGGGTTTTGTTTTTTTTTTAACAGTCCTATTTGGTTTCTGTGATGTCCTTCATCTAATTATTTGATTTGTCTTCTGCTTTTCAGCACTTGAAAACGGATTAACATTTAGGTATTTCCCTGCTCCCCGGCGGGCTCACAATCAGGGACGGTAACTTTCGAACCGGTACGTGGGTGCGCGTGTTATTCAATAGCCTGGCCACGCTCTCATGTGCGCCAAATTTTAAGTGGGTGTGTGCATGTGCACGAAAATGCCACTTCTACCGCCTAAAGCAGGGTATTTTAAAAGGGGCGCACGTGACCCTATTCCCAATTTTACCAGTTCATTCCCAGTTCGTCCAGTTAATAGATAGGTCCTCCAAAGCTCCCTAGTTTAATAGCCTTCACCCTCCCCCACCCCCCCAGTTATCCCTGCCCCTTAAACCCCTCAGATCTGCCTGTTTTGCTTTAGTTTTTAATTTACATGTCATCCTTAGCAGAAGAAGGGGAGGGCCTTGGCACTTGCCTGATCACGCAAGTATGTACGCTCACACCTCAGGTTCATGCCCTGAAACGTCCCCTGCCCAACCCCTTTTTAAAAGCTGCCTGGAGTCCCGAGGTAGTCAGCCGGAGTAGATCCTAAGGCTTGGTTGCAGGCAGACTGCACTTTCGAAGGTAGTTCCACTCTGCTGGACTCTCTGTCACGACCGGATCTTCCTGTTGCAGGCGCAGCGGCTAGGCGTGTGGCTTCATAAATAGTCCAGCTTCCCAGAGTGCCGCGTGCAGCAGTTCCCCGTGGGATCAGCTCCGAGGAACAGAAAGTAACCAAACACAACAATAGCAAAGTACCGGATTAATGGTTAATTCCCTCTTGCCATCACTTGCTGAGGAACAGTGGCCCCTCTGGGACTTCTACCCTGAGCCAAGTTTCTCCTCTGATATAGACGGCAGGGCCCCCTCAGGAAAAGCTCCCAGGACTGCCGGACGGCAGTTCCCTCTACCGTCCCGCCCGGGTCACGTGCTACCTTTTTCCAATCTTATCACCAACAAAACCTGTTTATAAGTTCACCCACTTCATAGGGAGAAAATAAACAAAAGTAAACTTTTCTCTAGGACTCCTTTCGTAGGCCTCCTAGGCTCTCGCACATCACAACTCTTCTCCTACACAGTTGTGCTCCAGGCAACACAAAACAAAGCCAAATAATCAGAGTAACCTGACTCACTCTATCTCCGCCTCTGACTCTAGGCAATCCATTCGCATGTCCTCCTCCTCAATCGTGGAGCTGGCCCCTGATTTAAACTCCCCCAGCCTTCTCCCTAATCATGGGGTCGGGTGTGTGCACGCCTCTTGGTGTATGACCAGTCCTCTCTCTGTCTTTCTATGAAATGAGGTCTCCTCCTTGTCTCTCTCTGAGGCCTGGATCTGCCTCTGGCTCTGCCTGGAATAATCCAGTCCAGGTTTTCTTCTCTGGGTAGGCACCGTGCCTCATCACACTGGATATGCACATTTAAGCGCATTCGGGCAGCTTTTAAAATCTGCTTAGCTTGGAGAAGAGACGGCTGAGGGGGGATATGATAGAGGTCTTTAAGATCATGAGAAGTCTTGAACGAGTAGATGTGACTCGGTTATTTACACTTTCGAATAATAGAAGGACTAGGGGGCATTCCATGAAGTTAGCAAGTAGCACATTTAAGACTAATCGGAGAAAATTCCTTTACACTCAACGCACAATAAAGCTCTGGAATTTGTTGCCAGAGGAGGTGGTTAGTGCAGTTATTAGCTGGGTTCAAAAAAGGTTTGGATAAGTTCTTGGAGGAGAAGTCCATTACCTGCTATTAATCAATTTTACTTAGGGAATAGCCACTGCTATTAATTGCATCAGTAGCATGGGATATTCTTAGTCTTTGGGTAATTGCCAGGTTCTTGTGGCCTGGTTTTGGCCTCTGTTGGAAACAGGATGCTGGGCTTGATGGACCCTTGGTCTGACCCAGCCTGGCAATTTCTTATGTTCTTATGTTCTTACCACACATGCCCCAATCGATGCATGCATTGGGCTTATAAAATGTACGTTTAAGCTTGCACCTGAGGGTGAAGTGACTTGCCCCAGATCCCAAGGAACGGCAGTGGGGGTTTGAAGCTTGGCTTCCCTGGTTTGGTAATGCGCTGCTCTAACCACTAGGCTTCTCTTGAAAGAGGTCTTGCAGATGAATCAGTGGGATACATCCTTTTATGTTTCCTTGGTTAGGCTTGCGGGATTGTATAATATTTTATTTTCCTGGTGCTAAATATTATTTTGTGCTATCTGATCCCCCCCTTGCTGAGGACTAGAGCCATCACTATGTGCAGTATGTTGTGTGAATTTATTTGCTTTGTTTGTTTCATGGCCTTTTTCAGCAATTGCTATTGATACGCTATTGTAAAATCATCAATACGAGATAATGTGGAAAGAAGATCATGTGAGAAAGGAACTCTTCACCACCTCCACACTGCCCTTGGACAAAAGTACTTGATCTCCTGACAGTATTTCACCATATAAAACGGTGAAACAATTTAAAAGGGCGTGTGATAAACAAGGTGGATCTCTGAAGTCTGGAGGATGGAAATGAGATAAGGCCCGTATTTTAAAAGCCCTACACGCACCGGGCCTATTTTAAAAAGGCCTGGCCACGCGCATAAGTCCTGGGGCCGAAGGAAAGGGGCGGGGTGGCCATTTGCCGCTCTGTCGGAGGATCACGTGCCGGCAGGCCGCCAGCGTGCGCAACAGGTACAACAAAAATTTGGGAGGGGAGTCTAGGAGAGGGCTACGGGGGGTAGGTTAGGGGAAGGGGAAAGGAGATTAGTGTAGGGGGGTGAGAAGTTCCCTCCCAGTCCACTTCGAAATTGGAGCAGCCTGGGAGGGAACGGGAGAAGGCCGTGGGCGTCGGTGCTCGCAAGTTGCACTAATGTGCATCCCCTTGCGCGCGCCGACCCCCGATTTTATAACATGCGCGCACCTGCGCGTGCATATTATAAAACCAGGTGTCCGTGTATGCGCGCCGGGTAGTGCGCGAACATGGACGTGCACGCGCGACCTTTTAAAATCTACCCCTAAGTGGGCAGGGAGTAACTTGCTGGTATGGCAGTTGCTACCCTTAGCAGAAGGCGTGGAGATTACTAAACCTTAACCAATATGCTTTGGTGCTTTTAATGCAACTGCAGCATTGCTCCCTGGCTCAGACGACAGAAAGGAAAAGAGGAATTGGATTCAGAAGAAAACCGAGGGCCTCGAATTCCCTGTTCTGGGATACTGATACGCGGACATAAGGGAAAAAGCCCAGGACTGCTTCTACAGCCAAGTCCTAAAGGAAACGAAGAAAGCGTGCATGGGGGTAACTTGCTGGTGCAGCTGTTACTACCCTTAGCAGAAGGTACGGAGATTATTAATCTTAACCGTTGAGCTTTGATGCTTTAATGCAATTGCAACATTGCTCCCTACTATGACAGCAGGGGGAAAACGGGAATTGGATTCAGACAGCAGCTAAGAGAGCACCAGTTTCTCCGGTCTGGAGTACTATTACGCAGACATAAGGGAAAAAGCCCAGGACCGCTTCTGCAGCCAAGTCCATAAGCAAAGCACATCAAGCAGCGCTGTCTGAATGTTCAAGAAATCTCATTTTTACGGGTTACCATGAGGCTAGGGGATAACTGCATGGAGCAGCAGTTAGTACTATTTTATTTATTTATTAATTTATTTAAAAACTTTTCTATACCGTCGTTAAGTTAGATAACCATCACAGCAGTTTACAGAAGGGCACAACAATGAAACATATGGGTGGTATAGATTACAACTTGGTTATGTGCCAAGTAGTACTACCTTAGGAAGCTTGCTGGGCAGACTGGATGGACCATATTTCCTTCTGAAATTCATTTTATATAATCAATACTTGAAGCTGTTAATGTTAGAAGACAATTCAGATATATTTTTTCTCTCTGGCAGCAAAATATCTAAATACATGTTGATGTAGGATGTAGTTTTATAGACTTTTTGGCCTTGAAAATGGATGTGGCAGATTTTTCTTAGCTGATCAGAAAAATATTTTTCTCATTTTCCAAGGAGTTTTTAAGATTTCTGTTTTCTTATTGATAGATTTTTTTTTTAAAGATTTTTTATTTTGCTGAAAGTCAGTAGCTATTTAAATTCAGTTCAGTTTACTGTTTTTGTTGAATATAGGTGTTTAGCTTAATTTTTCCATTCAGTTTCAGAAAGTTTATAGGAGACAAGGTATAACAGTTGCAAATGCCTAGTAATGATAAACAGGTCTTGCATAATGCCAGTAATATAAAAGAACATAGTCTGACTCAATATGGAAACCTGAGTGTCCATCAAGCCCGGCATCCTGTTACCACAGTGGCCAATCCAGGAATCAAGCACCTAGCAAGTACCCAAACATTAAATAGTTCCCATGCTACTAATGGGGCCGATGCAATACGCCGAGCTCACTCTTAACGAGCAGTTAGACGCGGGTAAAATAGGCGCTAATCAATCCCCTAATGCAACAAGCACTCATCACACGCATCACTCCCAGATGCACATTTATCGCTCAGTTATCAATGCCTGCCTAGAGAGGCGTTAAAAGCTAAGCACATTGAATAGAAGTACAGAAAAGCAGAAAAAACTGCTTTTCTGTACTTTTTTAAAGTAAAAAAAAAAAACCCAAAGACTCAGCAGACCGCCCAGTTATGAAGACCGATGCCAGTAATGAAAACGGCCCCCGATGAGGTCACACCATGGAGCAATAAGAAGCATTATAATATTTTCTATTTTATTCTCCATTCCTTTCCTAATAATCCCTAGGATTTTATTTGCATTCTTGGCAGTTGTTGAACACTGAGCAGACGATTTCAATGTATTTTCAATGATGATATCTAGATCCTTTTCCTGAGTGGTGACTCCTAAAGTGGAACCTTGCATTATGTAGCTATAATTTGGAATACTCTTCCCTGTGTGCATCACTTTGCACTTGTCTACCTTAAATTTCATTTTCCATTTGCATGCCCAGCCTCCCAGTATTGCAATGTCTTCTTGCAATTCCTCACAATCCTCTTGTGATATAACAACTTTGAATAATTTTGTGTCATTGGAAAATGTGTTCACCTCACCTGTTGTTCCTATGTTTAGGTTGTTTATAAATATATTAAGAAGCGGTGGTTCCCGAACAGATTTCCCGAAAAGATTACCATTTAGCCCTACACTCGGTTTCCTATCTTTTAACCAGTTGGCAATCCATAATAGGACACTGCCACCTATCCCATAACTTTTTAAATTCCTAAGAAGTCTCTCATGAGGGACTTTATCAAATGCTTTCTGGAAATCCAGATACATTATATCTACTGTCTCGTGTCTCACATTTATCCAATTTACTATTTACTATGTCCTCAAAACAAATGTACTAATTTATGAGGGAAGGTTTCCCTTGGCTAATTCCATGTTGGCTTTGTCCCATTAAATTATGCTTATCTGTATGTTCAGCATTTTTGTTCTCTATGATAGTTTATATTATTTTGCCTAGCACAGATGTCAGGCTCACTGGTCTGTAGTTTCCTGGATCACCCCTTGAATCCTTTTTAAAAACTGGCGATATATTGGCAACTCGCCAGTCTTTAGGTACCATAGATGATTTTACTGATAGTTTACAAATTTCCAATAGCAGTTCCGAAATTTCATTTTTCTGTTCTTTCAGCACTCTGGGATGTATGCCATCTGGTCTAGGTGATTTGCTACTCTTTATTTTTGTCATTTTGCCCTAGTACACGAATGGTGAACTCCAGTCCTCGAGTGCCACAAACAGACCAGGTTTTCTGGATATCCACAATGAATATGCATGAGATAGATTTGCATAAAACTGATGCAGTGCATGCAAATCTTTTTCATACATTTTCATTGTAAAGATCTTGAAAACCTGACTTATTTGTGGCATTTGAGGACTGGAGTTTGTCATCACTGCCCTAGTACATCTTCTAGGTTCACTGAGATTTGTTTCAGTTCTTCTGAATCATCACCTTTGAATATCATTTCTGGCTTGGGGTTATCTCTTCATCTTCCACAGTGAATACCAAAGCAAATAATTCATTTAGTCTCTCTGTAATCCTTAAGTACCCCTTTTACTCCTTGATAATCTAATGGTCCAACTGAATCTCTTACAGGCTTTTTACCCTGAATGTACCTGAAAAAGTATTTATTATGAGTTTTTTCTTCCATGGCTAGCTTCTTTTCAAATGCACTCTTTGCTTTCCTTATCAGTGCTTTGCATCTGACTTACCAGTACTTATGCTATTTCCTATTTTCTTTATTTGGATCCCTTTTCCACTTCTTTAAAGATTTTCTTTTAGATATTATAGCCTCTTTCACCTTTTAATCATGCCAGTAGTTGTTTAGCCTTGCTTCCACCTTTTCTAATGTGTAGAATACATCTTAAGAATATGAGAACATGCCATAATGGGTCAGACCAAGGGTCCATCAAGCCCAGCATCCTGTTTCCAACAGTGGCCAATCCAGGCCATAAGAACCTGGCACGTACCCAAAAACTAAGTCTAATCCATGTTACCGTTGCTAATAATAGCAGTGGCTATTTTCTAAGTCAACTTAATTAATAGCAGGTAATGGACTTCTCCTCAAAGAACTCATCCAATCCTTTTTTAAACACAGCTACACTAAATGCACTAACCACATCCTCTGGCAACAAATTCCACAGTTTAATTGTGCATTGAGTGAAAAAGAACTTTCTCCGATTAGTTTTAAATGTGCCCCATGCTAACTTCATGGAGTGCCCCCTAGTCCTTCTATTATCCGAAACAGTAAATAACCGATTCACATTTACCCATTCTAGACCTCTCATGATTTTAAACACCTCTATCATATCCCCCCTCAGCTGTCTCTTCTCCAAGCTGAAAAGTCCTAACCTCTTTAGTCTATCCTCATAAGGGAGCTGTTCCATCCCCTTTATCGTTTTGGTCGCCCTTCTCTGTACCTTCTCCATCGCAACTCTGTTTTGTTTTTTTTAGATGCAGCGACCAGAATTGTATACAGTATTCAAGGTGCGGTCTTACCATGGAGCGATACAGAGGCATTATGACATTTTCTGTTTTATTCACACATTCTGTTTGCTTTTTTGACTGCCGCAGCACACTGAACCGATGATTTCAATGTGTTATCCACTATGATGCCTAGATCTTTTTCCTGGGTGGTAGCTCCTAATATGGAACCTAACATTGTGTAACTATAGCATGGGTTATTTTTCCCTATATGCATCACCTTGCACTTATCCACATTAAATTTCATCTGCCACAAGGTCTTCCAAGATGGTATTTTTAAACAATGGCCATGCCTGAGCTAAGCATCTGCTCCTTTCATTTTTTCCTTACCATTTTCCTCATTTTAGCATAGTCACCTTTTTGAAAGTTAAATGCTGTCGCAGTAAATTTCTTTTTTCTGCTCCCTCTAGTTATTAACTCAAATTTAATAATGTTGTGATAACTATTACCAAGTGGCTGCGACACTGTTATCTCTGACACCAAATCCTGTGTTCCACTAAGTACTTGGTCTAAAATAGTTTCCGTTCTTGTTGTTTCTTGTACCAGCTGCTCTATGAAGTAGTCTTTTATTTCATCTAGACACTTTTTCTCTAGAATGTCCTGATGTAACATTCACCTAGACAATACTGGGATAATTGAAATCACCTATTATTACTGTGCTGCTGATTTGTTAGCTTCCCTAATTTCTTTTAGCATTTTATTATCTGTTAGTTCACTCTGGCCAGGTGAACGATAATATACCTCAACTACTATTTTATTCTCTTTTTCACCTGGATTTCTATCCATAAATATTCAACATTGCATTTTGTTGCCTGCAGAAATTTTATCCTGTTTGGCTCAATGCTCTCTTTAACATACTCTTGCACCTCCATCAATTTGATCCATCCTATTATTTCAATATAATTTGTGCTCTGGTATCTGGTTATCCTCCTTCCACCAGGTCTCTGAGATGCCCGTTATATCTACCTCTCCATCCAGAGCTATACAGTCTAACTCTTCTATCTTACTTTTTAGACTTCTAGCATTGGTATACAACATTTAAAAGTTTTTTTTTCTTTGTGTTAACAACCTGCTCATCAGTTGGCAGGGGTAATTTGGAATCTTTAGGCACTTTACTTAAAGACACCTGGTCCACTTTGGCATTTATTGCAATCTTTTACTGGGATGCCCTATTTTCTCTGTTCTCTTAATATCCTTCAAAGATACATCATTCCAATCCATGCACTTCTAAGTGACTGTTGGCTTTCCCCCATCATCTAGTTTAAAAACTGCACTATCTCCTTTTTAAAGTGAGTGCCAGCAGCCTGGTTTCACTCTGGTTGAGATGGAGCCCAACCTTTCGGAAATGGGTCCCCATTCCCCAAAATGAAATCTAGTTCCTAACAAACAAAATCTTTCCTGCACTATCATCTCAACCACACATTGAGGCACTGCTCTGCCTGCCGATGGGGCGGAGTCGGCTCCAGAAGAGGAGGAGTCAGGGCAGCATCTCCCTCGGATGGATAGTCAACTACTCCAAGAGCAACCTCAAACCCTCTCAAGTTCTGGAATTTCTGGGAGCTCGCTTCGACACCGGCAAATCCAAGGTCTCCCTACCCAAAGCCAGGGCACTCAAACTCATGAATCAGGTACAGCTTCTCGTATCTCTCTCGCAGCCCACAGCCTGGAATTACCTTCAAGTACTGGTTCCATGGCCTCCACCATAGATTTAGTTCCCTGGGCTTTTTACGATGGCGCTATTGGGTGCGAAAGCTTCGCCACTCCACCCCCCATTATCGCCGGATTTTCTAAGGTCTGCGACCTTAGAAAATCCAGGCCTTAGACATTTATTGAAAACTCATTTGTTCCAGTTATCCTTTAATGTTCAAGTTAAGTGACACCCTGGTGTTGAATGGCTCTATATTTTGATTTTTCTGTTTTATGCTTTCTGTTTTTAGTTATGTTATTTTTATGAATATATTATTTGGAAACTGCTTTGAACTTTGTTTAAGGGGGATAGAACATTTTAAAATAAATAAAAAAGGAAAATGAGCAATTTTTTTTTTTTTTGGGGGGGGGGGGGGGGGTCCTCAATAGAATACTGAAAACACTGGTGGACCTGATCTGAGCCTCTGAGAGGTGCAACACTGCTAAGAGGCTGAGATGGCCAGAAAAAAAGTGTCCAGTTGTTTAATTCTTAGGACTTTTTTTTTAGGATAAAGATTCTTTCCAATTTTCTTTTTTGTTGTGAAGTGATGCATTGAGCTTCGCTCCTGAAGTTTTACAACAATGAAAATTGATTACTAGGTAATCGATAAGAAAGGGAAGCTTTTCCAGCAAAATGAGTTCAAATTGTGAGGAACAAAATTCAGCACTGAGATATCTGATTTTCCAAAGATTAACAAAAACAAAACCATATATAAAAGGGGAGGCCAAACCCAGTCCTCAAGAACCACAAACAGGCCTGGTTTTCAGGATATTCACAATGAATATGCATGAGATAGATTTCCATGTACTGCCTCCATTGTATGCAAATTTATCTCATGCATATTCATTGTGGATATTGGGAAAACCTGGTCTGTTTATGGCTCTCGAGGACTGGAGTTGGCCACCCTGATGTATAAGATGATTTATTTTTATTGGACTAACTTAATATACTGCTTGAGTAGCTTTTGGGAGCTATTATTCCCTTCCCTGAGTAAGAAAGTATTAGCTCTCAAAAGCTAGTCAAAAAATGCATTGTTAGTCCAATAAAAATGTATCACCTTAAATATTGTTTTTGTTTTTATTTATACAAATGAGAGATCTCGGCAAATATTCACAAGTAATGAAACCATAAAAGTTTTATTACAATAACTTCATAGAGATGTATATGTACATAGAAATACAAATGTATCTAGTATATAATTCCACTGACATTTAAATATTCACAATGTATCACTATTTCACAATGGATTTGAATGAATTCACTAATAAAAACCACACTAAAAACCAACCTCAATCATACTATAACAGACCCCATTCACATTCATACAATAAAACCACAAAAAAAAGGTCCTATGCCCTTGGAAAAGTTTTTTTGGTTCCTCATTAATAATAAACCTATATACGTGCTGTCTGAAAGCAAACATACATATTAATATAATATATTAATAGATCTCAATGAAGTAAATATTCCAAAAAGGATTTTCCCTGATGCCTTAAAAAGGCTTTCCCATTAATATCTCAACAGATCCCTATCATAGGAATGTATCAAATAATTTTTGCCAGTGTTTCAAAACAGGTCTTCTCCATAGTTTCAAGAAATTTTCCTGATATTTCAAAAAGGATCTTCTCCGACAAAGGACCCTTGTTTCAGCCAACTGGGATTCCTCAGGGGGCAATCGCCCTACAATAAGCAAATAGTTCAAAATCAGCCATACCATTTATATTAAAAATATTGAAATGCCAAAAATACTCTAAAACTATCTATCAAACTAGCATTACCTCAAAGACTTTTCTATTAAAAAATATAGACCTGTCAATATCGCATCAAGCAATTCATTGACTCTTTCCTCACGTTTCGTCCGTGAAGCAAAAATATATCTGAATTTAATATTTAAATATAAAAAATACACACCGTACTTCAATTTATTACTTACAAGTTATCCAAAAGAAGATCAGAGAAACTGCTACTTCACACACTTTCTCGCCAAAATAGCCAAAAGATGCCACAGTTGTCAATGATATAACATGTACGTTATATCATTTTTATGCGCATGCTGCCGCGTGCATGTTATAAAATCCAGGGTCAGCAGGCGCAAGGGGTTGCACAATTGTGCAACTTGCGCGCGCCGAGCCGCGCAGGCTTCCTCCGTTCCTTCCGAGGCCACTCTGAAATCGGAGCGGCCTCAGAGGGAACTTTCCTTCTGCCCCCCATCTTCCTCTATCTAACCCGCCCCCCATCCCTATCTAAACCCCCCTACCATTATAGGCACGGCGGCTGTTCCGGAGGCCTCGGTCCCACCCCCATAACGCCCCGGGTCGGCACCCCTCCCATGACCCGGCCCCAGAACGCCCCTCTTTCAAAGCCACGAGACATATGCACATCCTGGGGTGCGCACAGGGGCAGATTTTCTCGGGTTATGCACGTATTTTATGCGCATAGTCTTTGAAAATATACCCCTTAGATTTTTGTTGAAAGCATAATTTTTTATTATTCAGTATAAGTATTCTTGGGAGATGCTGATGCCATGTCTCTGACACACTGACTACCAGCATCTCTTTATTTAAAAGGCAACGGGAGTTAGCGCGCACTAAGCCGAAAACGATTTTTCACAAAAAAAAAAATGTCGATCCGCGGGAAATGAGATTTTCCCGCAGCCAACCGAACCCGAAAGCGCAAACGATTGGGCACCCGATTCACATCCCTATACCTTACCAAACTTATTCAGACACTTTTACATCTGCTAATTGACTTGTGAAATTGAACTTGTCTGTTTTCAGTTTTTGGGTGGGAGGTCTGGCTGAAATGGTAGAGGGGTTTGGGCTGAAGTACTAGACTGTCTCGGTGAACTGGTGGAGGTATTGGTGAACTGGTGATTCCAAGGACACACCCAAGCATTTCCAAAATGGTACACATGCATACTTTATAAAATATTGGGAATGTTGGGAATTATTAGAAAGGGAATGGTGAATAAAACGGAAAATGTCATAATGCCTCTGTATCGCTCCTTGGTGAGACCGCACCTTGAATACTGTGTACAATTCTGTTCGCCGCATCTCAAAAAAGATATAATTGCGATGGAGAAGGTACAGAGAAGGGCTACCAAAATGATAAGGGGAATGGAACAACTCCCCTAATAGGAAAGACTAAAGAGATTAGGACTTTTCAGCTTGGAGAAGAGACGACTGAGGGGGGATATGATAGAGGTGTTTAAAATCATGAGAGGTCTAGAACGGGTGGATGTGAATCGGTTATTTACTCTTTCGGATAGTAGAAAGACTAGGGGGCACTCCATGAAGTTAGCATGGGGCACATTTAAAACTAATCGGAGAAAGTTCTTTTTTACTCAACGCACAATTAAACTCTGGAATTTGTTGCCAGAGGATGTGGTTAGTGCAGTTAGTATAGCTGTGTTTAAAAAAGGATTGGATACGTTCTTGGAGGAGAAGTCCATTACCTGCTATTAAGTTCACTTAGAGAATAGCCACTGCCATTAGCAATGGTAACATGGAATGAACTTAGTTTTTGGGTACTTGCCAGGTTCTTATGGCCTGGATTGGCCACTGTTGGAAACAGGATGCTGGGCATGATGGACCCTTGGTCTGACCCAGTATGGCATTTTCTTATGTTCTTATATTCTTATGTTCTTACCTGCCTCTTGGTTTAATTCTGGGTGTTTATGTACGCAGTATTACAATTATTTCATGGGTACAATTTAAGCAAAGATGTTTATGAAATAACTATAGAAAGTATGTGTTTTCTTGCGTTGGAATATGCATGTACTGAAACATATGTATTTTCAGAGCAGAAATATGTGGTATTTTAGAAGGGCTTTTCCACTAGATTTATTGTGGGATTGGAATTAATATATCTGTTCAGTGAAGCTGAATCACATCTGGGACTGATATGCATGGTCACAGTATAAAAAGGCATGGCTAGATGAAGCAAATCTTGGATAGGTTCCTGAAGAATGGTGATCTGATCTGAGACAGATCTTTCAGTCCTCAAGAAAATGGTCATCTGGGAACTTGTGATTCTATGAGTATTGGCTTGCATATTTCACTAAACTGAATCTGACTTTTCAGTTGTGCATTTTAATTGGAGTTTTTGTTGAGCTGGTTTGTATGTTTCGTTGGCAGCTACATATCTATATTACTTTGTTTTCCACTACTACAGTTTAGTCCCTTTCCACTAATAAAATGTCGTCTTTGTTTCCCAGGAAGAGTTCATCGTTAAAATGTTTTGTTTCACAGTTCATAGTTACTGTTCCTTATTCAGCCTGGTATGTAAATGTTAGCATGAGACACTAGGTGGCAGCAAAATATTCTGAGGTTACATTTGTCTGCCCTTCCATGCATTGCTGTACAAATCTGATTCTTTCTTCATGTGAATTTACCTCTTCATGAAAGCTGTGGTATCAGAGCTGTAATTCTCCTGCCTCGTTCTAATTATTGACCGAGATTCCCAGATAGATCAATGGCTGTAGGGAGAGGCTGATCCAGTCCTGATTTTCCAGCCATTCAGGAGCTAATTTTGTAACAGCCCTCCTAAATTGCTCCCTGCTAATTTATGCAGGGAGTTTTTCCCAAAATAATTGTGCATGTATACTTTTCAAAAGTATGTTCGTAAATTTATCCTGCCTAGACTTCAGCCCCAGAACGTATTTCCAGATAGGCCCAGATATTCCAAAGGATTTATGTGTTGAAAAAAATCCTTTTCAAAATTGCCTGAAAGCTTGTGTGCATAAAAGTATGCACGCGTCTCGTTCATGCATTTTTACATGCAGAAAAAAAAAAAAGGTGTTTTAGAAGTGAAGGTGGGGTAGGGAAATAATTTATGCTCATACTTTCATTTTTCAGAAGTACGCATGTGAATGTCCATGCATGCATTTAGACCTGCTCCAGAACAGGTTTAACTGAAAGCACGTGATTCTGCCTTAATTTTTATATATACCTGTTCTGGAGGTATAAAAGAGAAAGTAGTGCAAACATTATTTCCTTGCCTCAACTCCACCCCAGAACACTTTTTACGAGCCCTTTTGCCTTAGCAAGTAAAATTACACTCATCAATGGTGTATGTGCATAATTTTACATGTACACCAAGCAATTTTCAAAAGAGCCAGTGCTGCAGTTCCCTTTGAAAATTACCCTGTGCATAGGCTTGCAGTTCCTGTTTCTTAAGAAATGGCAGCCCTCAAGTCCATCCTCGCATGCAGGGCATAAACAACCAGGACTGTCTTCTCTCTCCCTAGAGACAGAGGGCATCGTTTTCTAAAGTATCGCAGGCCTGCGATACTTTAGAAAACTGCGGTAATGAGGGGCGGGGGGCCGAAAGGGGGGGGTGTGGTCCTGCGCTAGCCGGCAGCGATCGCACGTCCGCGGTGCGATCGCTGCCGGCATCGCACCCAATAACTACACCATAGAAGGTGTAGTTATTGGGCGCGAAATAGGCAGCGAAAAGGCCCTTACCTTTTCGCTGTCCGCGCCATCCTCGCAAAGTCGGCCCCGGTGACGCCCCGACTCCTCCTCTTCCGGGGCCGGTTCCGCCCCAATGTAGGTAGCGCAGGCGTGCGCTACCTTCGCTAGCTATTGCAGGCTTGCGCTGTTAGCAGAAGCCTGCGATAGCCTTGGAAAATAAGGCCCATAGTGCCTTGGTGACTCTAGCAGTAACACAAGTTAAGGAAGCATTTGATTTATGACTATTTGTGGTTTCCCTTCAAATGAGAACTGGGACTTTTTTCATTATGCCAAACTCTAACCATTTCACAATGGGAAGAATCTACAAGAAAATTGGGAAATTGGGCTTACACTTTTTTTTCAAGCTGATTAATTGGAAAGACAAAGGAGATAAATTAAGGAACTGGCTTTCATAAATTCTTAAGATTTCGGCTGGACGACTAAGGTCACAAATTTTTAAAATTTCAATATAAATTCATTGGATGTAACATCAAGAGCTGTAAAGAACCTTACTGCATTTTACAAGTTATCAGTGAAATGAAGTTGGAAAGCACACAGATACCCACCCATCTGATTGCTGCTCCCATAAACTCTTAGAGATTATCAATGCTGCTTATGGAGGGGACTTGAAGGGCAGTAACAATGTGAAAGGACCTTGACGTTAAGCTTCCTCCCACAGCAAGCCTTGGACACTCACACTGATTTGAATACTGATGAGACTGCACAAGTAAGGCCCAGACTGAGATGTTAACCTTTGGGTCCATTGGGTTTTCTCACCCAGAGGTTAGTTACAAGTGTCTCATAAATATTACAAATCTCCAACAAGAGAGAGAACATTTTTTCAATGTGCTTCCTTTATTTTTTGTGGCGTTACCAATTTAAAAAAAAAAATCTAACTCGCTTTCTCCATATCGGGTATTTCAAGTCTTGTTTAAATCTGCCCGGTCCTACACACTGCCATTTATGACACGGCAGGGGGAGTTTTAACGGTGGAGCTACCAGGGATTTAACATTTCTAGTCACTGGGGGCTTTTCTCTGATAAACCCTTGCTTTCCTTCTTCCCTCAAAAAGGACCACTGATGTATGTGCATACTGAATCTCATCCATAGGTGCTACAGTTGTTTATTGAATTGGAATTCCTTCTCCCTGCTGGTTTGGACATTTCTCCTGCGGGTATCCTCAGTCCCTGGTAGTTCAGTGAGTAGACGCCTACAAGTCTAGGAGCTGAACCCCAGTCTCCCATGTGGCAGGGTCCAGTGCTGCCACTGAGCAACTGGTTAACCTGTGGTATTCCCTTTCTCAAATAGTCATCTTTTCTAGTGAGGCTTTTCTGTCAGAACTATTAATATAGAGTTAGCAGCATTACATAGCTCCACTTTTACAGATAGGAAAAATAAAACTTTCTCTATCCCACTGCTCTGTAAGTAACTAGAAGATGGGGTCAGGAGCCAGTTCATGGATAAATTATCGAATCAATAAGCAGGTTTAAGGTTAATTATCTGGCTACAATCTAGCAGGGAAAAAAAAAAAGCAGCACAGGGGTGGTTTTGGGGAGGAACAGGGGTGGATTGGCCTATCAGGGGATCGAGCATCCCCCGGTGGGCCGATCGCTCCAGTCAAGTGGTCTGCCGTGCGCGGCCGTGACAGAGCCGCGCTCGGCAGACCACGTGATGTGTCCTGGGCCGGCCTGGGCGGCGAATACCCGGGCCGGTTCGACATCGTGAATCCGCCGCTGGGGAGGAGTCAAGTTATCTGACTAACTTAGCTGGCGTGAAACTATAACCAGTTATAGCCAGATAACTTTAGGTCTGCTTCAGAGCAGGCCTGGATTCATCTGGCCTTGTTTGGAAGCTTCCAGGGTTATTACCAGAGCATCGCTGGAAGCGGCAGATCACATTCCCTTGCGATCCTGGCATACAGACAGGGGGCCCTGATTCAGATACTGGGTGGGTAGGAGGGTGCCACGGTGGGGTGTTTGGGTGGGGAGAAGGCGAGATGTGGATTTATATTTAGGGGTGATGGGTGGGGGTTGGAGAGCTGAGCCCAGTGGTGCTGTTTTCTGTTTTAAACATCTCAAGGGGTTGGAAGGGGAGGTCTTAGCCAGTGGGTGGGTTGAGACGTGCGGGATAGGAATTGGGCCAGGAGGCACACAACATGGATTGTTGTTTTTTAAGTAGCAAGTTATTTGGCCACACAAGGCCAGATAACTTTAAAACCTAACCAGCTATATTCAAACATAACAGGTTAGGTTTTTAAGCTTTCCGGTTACATGTTGCTGGATAACATTAGGTGAGTATATTCAGCTGGACTTTTATTCCATTGAGTATATGGGACAAGTTATCTGGCTAACTTTAGCCAGATAATGTCCATTAACTGGCCTACTAAATATGACCCCACCTAGTTTCACTAGGCCCCTAAATTTAGGAGCCTAAAAAGTGGGTGGCTACAGGGTTGGAGTGAGGGTAGGGAAAATGTAGGTGCTTAGAGCTGATTCTCCACAATAGGAGGCCAATATTCAAAAAAGGTTGAGCTCCTCAATTTACATTCCTGAGGGGGTCATTTATCAAATCGCGTTAGGGGCATAGTGGGCGTTATGGCCCTAACGTCCACGATAACACCATAATGCACGCGATAAATAACGCATCAAGAAACGTGCATACAAATCTGAAAAATGTCTTCAGTTGGGAGGAGTTTATTAAAATGAGGGGTGCCTAATGTTGCGTGCGATAACATAACGCATGCTATCACAGGATTTAACTATACCTTTTTTCCTGGCGGTTTGCATGCAATAGCTGTGTGTTACGGCCAAACCGGGATTTGCGATAAACATTACAAATCCTGTTTCGGGGAGAGAGAGAGCCTTTGGGGAGGCACACATATTAGTCAACCTTTTACACACTGTAAGAAGGGATATGCACAGTCAGAGGTACAAACAGCACAGTTACCATCAGTAAAGATTTTATGTGATTTGGATTGATGAAAGGAATAAAAAGATGAGATTTGTACAGTGTACTCTCTACCTAGCTGCTACCAATGTAGGTCAAGAGTACAATGTACAAATTTGATCTTTGTGTACCTTTCATCATTCCAAATAATATAAAATCTTCACTGATGGCTACTGTGCTGTTCATAACTCTGACTGTGCATATAAAACTACCCCCCAAAACCTAGTCCACCACCAAAACCTCACCCTGAGTTACTAATTGCCCCTTTTACAGTGGTATAAATAGTCTACTTATATAAGAGTCTTATAAAGAGTCTCTTCAGCAGCAGCTTGCAATATGAAAATATTGGGGGTGTGATAAATTTAATGTGTGTTACAGTAAAATAGCTTTGTGGTACATGAAAATTACCCTAACTTTGCCCCTTTTTTTTTTTTATCTAGGGTGCTATTTCCGCGATATTATAGCAAAATGCTAAATCCAGGCTTAAGTTAGGTAGCTATTATCAGCCAAATTAAGTTTTCATCTGAAAATTCACCAATATTTAGGGACATAAAACTTAGGGGCTTTAATTTAGGACTGCTTTTCATTTGCCTAGATTTAGGACCCTGTTAGCTGCCTGACTTTTTTTCCTTACACTAACTCCGCATGAAAGCTGCCCATTTTGTAGGGTCCTATATTTAGGTTCCCAATGAGACTAGGCACCTAAATTTAGGACCCTGACCCTAGTTAATTTTCTCAGGAACCAATTAAAGCCCCTAATTCCCAAAGTTGGGCCCCTAAACCCTTTGAAATGCTTCCATTAAGCTCCTAAGTGTTGCTGAAATTAGGATTCTAATTTAGGGTTTAATTTAGTGCCTGAATTTCAGCATTCAGCTTTATTTAAAATATCAGCCATGGGAGTAATATTCGCTGTTATGGCCGCCGGCTGCGGTGGTCTGCGAACAGGGCCAGCTACTCACCTAGGTGGACGGGCCGTCCCTGAAATGCCTGCAGGAGCAGGCAGCCAACCCGATGCTCTCTTCGCGGTCGTTCCAGCCGCCACTGAACTTGGACGCGTCTTCGGCCTGCCTTCCTTCTGCTTGCTGGCTCCTCCCACGCTGGGCTTCCCTAGAGCCACGTGCGTGGCTGATCACTGAATTTAGAGCCACGACAGGAAATAGTCGTGGCCCCTTCCTGGGGACTCCTCCTTCCTGATTACTATTTAAGGTAAGGTCCGCTCCTCAGACCTTGCCTTGGTTTCTTGGCTCTTGGTTCCGTGTTGTTCCTGAGTTCCTGTTCCTGTTCTCCGCTGCCTGCTCTCCTCGGACCTGCTCCTGTCTTCCTGCCCGGTCCCAGCTCCCGCGCCTTTCCTCCTTGGAGGATCTTCTGGCCTCTGACTCCTGGACTGGCTTCTGCCCTTTATTAGATTCTGACTCCTGGACCGGCTTCCGACCTTTTCTCTGGCTTCCGACCTCCCTCAGGCTTCCAACCTCGGACTGTACATCGACCTTTCTCCTGTCTTCACAGGGGTCCACCTGTCCAGCCAGGCCCATGCACCCAAGGGCTCAATCCGGAGGGAACGGGGCTGGTATTGGTGAAGCTCCAGCCTGCCCCTGCATCAGTTCAGCCTCGCCTTCCAATCAGGCCGATTCAGTAAAGTCCGCGGGAGAGCGCGCGCACAGGCCACTCGCCTGTGCGCGCGATACAGTTTTCAAATGAGGCCCGGCAGTAAAAACGGGCAAAAGGAGGCGCTAGGGACACTAGCGCGTCCCTAACGCCTCCTTTTTGACAGGAGCGGCGGCTATCAGCGGGTTTGACAGCCGACATGCAATTTTGCCGGCATAGGTTCTCGAGCCCGTTGACAGCCATGGGCTCGGAAACCAGATGCCGCAAAATTGAGCGTCTGGTTTTCGACCCGACAGCCGCTGCCCGACTTCAAAAATTTTTTTTTCTTTTTTTTTAAATTTTTTTACTCTTCGGGACCTCCAACTTAATATCACCATGATATTAAGTCGGAGGGTGCACAGAAAAGCAGTTTTTACTGCTTTTCTGTGCACTTTCCCGGTGCCGGAAGAAATTAGCGCCTAACTTTGGGTAGGCGATATTTTCTGAATTGCACGCGAATATCTAATAGGGCCATCAACATGCATTTGCATTTGAGGGCGCTATTAGGTTCGGCGGGTTGGACGCGCGTTTTCCGCTGCTTACTGAATAAAGGGTAAGGGAAAACGTGCGTCCAAATGCCAGCTAACAGTGCGCTCTGTCGGAGTCACTGTACTGTATCGGCCTGAAAGGTAGGTACCTGTGAGGGTCTTCTCTCTCAGGTAGCGCCAACTCTACCTTGGACAAAGGATCCACCTCTCAGAATCATAACAGTAAACCAAGGCCATGGATTCGGTGGAGGCGTCAGCCCTGCAAGCTATTTCAGGTCTGGCCCAGAGGATTCTGGAGCAAGAGTGGGCCCTAGAGTCCTTGGCATCCTCAATGGAGCCGACTCAGTGCCCATTTGGATTCTGTGGTACAGGCTCATGAAACCCCTCCATCAGCACCGACTCCTCCTGTGATGCTGGAATCCACTCACCAGTAATTCTGCTGCCAGCACCTCCACGCTATTCCGGCGAACCCCTGCCTGTCCAGGGATACCTTAATCAGTGCAGTATGCAATTCTGCCTTCAATCTTCCCTCTTTCTGGACAGCACGACAAAAAGTACCTACATCCTGTCCTTGTTGGAAGGTAAGGCCCTGGCCTGGGTTTCTCCGCAATGGGAACGTTCAGACCCAGTGTTGCAAGATCTTCCTCGCTTCTTGGAGCTATTCCGGACTGTGGTTGAGGATCCAGGGAGACAGGTAGCATCTCCCGCATCTCCGTCAAGGAGGACGTTCTCTCGCGGAGTACACAATTGAGTTCAGAACCTTAGGATCGAAACTTCATTGGGAGGAGAGCTGTCTCCAGACTATATTCCTTGAGGGGCTGTCGGCTAAGATTAAGGACGAGCTGGCGGCGCAGGAACTTCCATCTTCACTTGACTCCCTCATTGAGTTGGCCTCCAGGATCAAACGCTACCTGCAGGAGAGGGCCTGTGAGTTTCAAGGCCTCCCGAACCCCTCCCATCACTGAGGAGACCGTCGACGAACTGATGCAATTAGGACTCTCTCCGGAGGAATGGCAAAGATGCCGTAAGTCGGGCCTCTGTCTCTACTGTGGAGGATCGGGCCATCTCATTGCTCGCTGCCCAATTTGTCCGGGAAACTCCAAGGCCTAGGCTTCACTGGGGGAGTGACCCTAGGCATAACTTCACCTTCTTCCCCACTTACCTTGCCTGTGACCCTCTTTTGCGGAGGTCACGAGTTTCCTACGCTGGCCCTGGTGGATTCGGGGGCTGGAGGAAACTTCATCTTGCAAAACATGATAGAACAACTACTCATTCCTACTCATCCATGCCTGAGACCTTTGACTCTCTCCTCCATCCGTGGAGTTCCCCTCCTGGGGAGAATAATGCACCACATAGTCCCCATGGAGTGTCACATCGCACCGGACCATACGGAACACATCACTGTATATTATCCCGAAAGCCATCCAGCCAGTTGTACATGGTATACCTTGGCTACAACGCCACAACCCACAGTTCGACTGGACATCTGTACGGCTTACCCGCTGTGGTCCAGTGTGCCATGAAACCTGTCTTAAGGGAGTAGCTTTCCCCTCTAACTGCCTCTGTACCTCACTTTTGGAGGGTCTGCCTTCTCAGTACAGCCAGTTCGCCAATGTATTCTCCAAGAGGGCAGCAGATACTTTGCCCCTGCATTGAGATTTTGAGTCAAAAATCTGGTTCCTGGAACCACCCCGTGTCTTGGAAGAGTTTATCCATGGTCCGCCCTGGAGACCCGCACCATATCCGAATATATTCGGGACAATCTTCAGAAGGGGTTTATCCGATGGTCCATGTCCCCAGCAGGGGCCGGCTTCTTCTTCATCGGCAAAAAGGATGGGACTTTGTGTCCTTGTATCAACTTCCATGGGCTGAATGCTGTTACCATCAAGGACCGGCCTTTGATAGCCGAGCTCTTTGACTGCAGGGAGCCAGAGTTTTCTCAAAATTGGACCTTCGAGGAGCCTACAATCTGATCAGGATTCAAGAGGGTGATGAGTGGAAGACGGCTTTTAATACCAGGGATGGCCATTATGAATATCTCATGCTGTTTGGACTGACCAATTCTCCTGCTGTCTTCCAGCACCTCATTATTGAAATATTTCGAGACCTGCTCTACGTATGCGTAGTAGTCTACTTAGACGACATCCTGATCTTGTCAGTGGCAGAAACCCAAGGCCAGGTTATATTGGAATGCTTTGGTGTATTGGAGTTGGGGGGGGGGGGAGTGTCTTGTGTAGTTTGGGGGGGGCTGCTACACGGGATGGCCGGTGAATTATGGGACTAAAGTTCATGGTCAAAGCTTGCTCTTGCTGGTTTGAGGCGGAGTAGGCGTCATTGGGGGAGGGGCAGTGCTTCACCACTGGGGCGTGGTGGTGGAGGATAAAGGGAAGGAAAAAGGGGCGAAAAGGGAAGGGGCATGTTGTTCATGTTAATAAAGTTATTGATCGTAAGGGCTCGGGTTAGGTTAATAAACTGCGGCTTATTTTCAATGCCAAATATTTGTGTTATGTATTTTTTTGGGGGAAAGGGATGACGAGTGAAGCGCATGTATTGCCTCCCCATGTTATAGGTCATAAGCTATTTATATTTCTTGACTACCTTTTCAATTTTACCTCAAGGTAGTGTACCTCACAGTAGAAATACAATAGCAAAACAATGTATCCACAAATTCAAGAACAATAAATCAACCAATATAGATAAAAATATCTAGTATATATATATTTAAAAAAACCAGCCAGCTAATATAAATAAAATACTTTTGCATCTCAAACTCATTAGCATACATTTTCTGTTAACACTATTGCAAGATAGTTTACATGTGTTTACAATGCTGCTAACATTAAATCGCTGGCCATAGGTCCCATAGTGTTGCTAGGCGATGTCATGGCATGATGACTGTACACTTTTGAAACTCAACCCTCTTCAGGATAATAATGGAAACACAAGTAAAAATAAACGCTATTGTATTGCTGAACTCGTTAAAACTGGTTTTTTCTCCTACATGTATCAGAACATCATTAAACACTTTTAAATCTTAAGTGCGATTATTACAGCCATAAAATTCTGTTATTATCACTGTTATTATTTTAGTGTTTATAGGCTGCCCTGACCATGCATACGGAGGTCCTGGGTATGATTCTGTTACTGGTCTCAGTGGCTGTGCTGCAACCCAAGAGATCCCGAAAAGCAGCACCGAGCAACTTGCTATATTAATTACATTCTGACCAAATCGGTTCTGCAGAACAAATAAAATAAATAAATGAAAGAAGGGCTTATTTTCTTATTTATCCTCTGTCATGGACCAAATTGCTGTTTTCCATATAAATCGCCCAGCACGCAGCTTGCTAGGAAGAAATCCAGGGCTCGGCTATAGGCCAGTGAACCACAGCATTGTGCAGGTGACAAGAGGCCTTCAATTTCCTACAAACGGAGCTGGAAGTTTTCCCAGACCTTAACCTGCCCCTTTTGATTTACACTTCAAGGGACAAAGTAAGGCCGTAATTAAAGAATAAATAGAAGGATTACAACAGCAACTACTGTAGCGGGCTCTGGGCTTCAAGCTATAATTCAAACCTACGAGAGCTGTACCGAACCTGAAACTAGGGCAGTGGGGCAAGTCTGCTTTCTGTCTGTTTTTCATGGGAAAACGTGGACCAGTTTAACTGAAGAGCCAAGAGATTGTCTTTGAAATGTCAGTGGTGCTTATTTTAGAGAGAATCATCAAAATACAGTGCAAGAAACCAACACCTGACAATAAATTCACTAAAACTAGTTTTCTGTCATCCATACTGTTGCACACATTAACATTTTAATTAATTTGAAAACATTAACACAATACAAGATGTAAATGCAGACCTTTTGGATAAATCAAATGTGAATTATTCAGGTCTGACTATGATTGTTTTTGCACTTACAACTGATAAAGGGAGATCTGCCATCAAAAAGGGGTTTATACTAAAGTGCCTTAAATATCACCACAGCCTTTAGTAAATATTATGTGAAATGTGATTTTAGCGCAGCCTGTTACACGCGGATATCATCACCAGTGGGAATACATGTGCACTTATGGGGCTGGAAATACACCAGTGTTACTGACTGTGCCCCCAACCTCTGCTCTCTTTAAAGGGCCACCCAAGGCACAAACTCCCACTGCCCCGAGCAGCAGAACACCCCCTTTCCACCAACTTGCAGAGGAATTCCCCCTTGAGCAGGAGAAAGGAGATCAACCCTTCTCCGATTATCTCCGATACCCAGGCAGGAGCATCACCCTCTAGCAGGAGCCTCTCCCAAGATCTCTTCCCCTCTGCTTCCTCCAAATCCATCTGAAGTGGCTGGTGTCTTTGGGACAGAAGGGAGCTCCCCACTTGCTCCAAAATGTCAAATGTTGCCGATATGTTGCATTTGGCAAGGGGGCCCCCCAAATGCGTTCCATTCTTATTCGTTTCCCAGCTAAAATTTAATTAACTACAACCCCCACCCTCCTGACCCCCCCAAGACTTGCCAAAACTCCCTGGTGGTCCAGCGGGGGTCTGGGAGCCATCTACTGCGCTCACGCCGTCGGCTGCCGGTATTCAAAATGGCGCCGATAGCCTTTGCCCTTACTATGTCACAGGGGCTACCGGTGCCATTGGTCGGCCCCTGTCACATGGTAGGAGCATAGGATGATACCGGCCGTCCATTGCTGGACTCGATTCCAGTCAACCTACTGATAGTTTCTGCCAAAAACTTTGCTAAGCCCTTCGCCCAGTTCATTAATCCCTCCTTATCCCAGGGTCATGTCCCTGACCCTCTCAAACTTGCCATCTTGAAACCTCTACTAAAAAAACCCAACCTCTCCGCAGACAACCCAGCTAATTTTCGCCCCATTGCAAATCTCCCTATCATTGTGAAGATCCTCGAAAGAATAGTCAACAAACAGCTCTCAGAATTCCTTGAAATCAACAACATCCTCTCCCCAGCACAACTTGGTTTCCGTAAATCCCGAAACACAGAATCTCTGCTATTATCACTGTCAGACAACATCCTCATGAACCTTGAAAAAAAAACAGCCCTGCCTGCTCATCTTTCTGGACTTAACCGCCACATTCGACACAGTTAACCACGACTGTCTCATTGACAGATTCACCGACATCGGCATAAAAAACACAGCCTTAAACTGGTTTAAATCCTTCCTCCAGAACAGATATTACAGAGTCAAGATCAACAGCAAAGAATCTTTTCCATTCAGTTCCACCCTCGGAGTCCCTCAAGGCTCGTCGTTATCACCAACATTATTTAACATCTATCTACTCCCGCTTTGTAAACTCCTCTCCAAGCTCAAATTAACACATTACGTGTATGCAGACGACATCCAAATCCTCCTACCGATAATAGATTCTCTGGACAGTACTTTACGTCATTGGAACACCTATCTATGCTCCATTAATAACCTCCTTTCAAATCTTAACCTGATTCTCAACACAAACAAGACCAAATTCCTCTTAATCACACAGGATGGTAACTTTTCTCTAAACAATCTACCCCCTACAATGCTCCCAACCATTTCTCCCAAAGTCAGAAACCTAGGGGTAATCATGGACACTCAATTGAGCTTCACAGGCTTCATTAACAACACAATAAAGGAGTGCTACTTCAAACTTCAAGTATTAAAAAGACTAAGACCCCTCCTTCATTTTCAAGATTTCAGGTCTGTCTTACAAGCGATCATTTTTTCAAAAATCGATTACTGCAATGCTCTTCTTCAAGGCCTTCCAGACAACTCTATTAAACCTCTCCAGTTGCTTCAGAATGCAACTGCAAGGATACTCACAAAGTCTAACAAAAGGGACCACATAACACCGATCCTTAAGAAGCTCCATTGGCTCCCAGTCAAATTCAGAATCCTCTACAAGCTTTTAGTAATCACCCACAAAGCCATTCTTAACATCTCTCCGCTGGACCTATCGACCCCCCTGCAACTTCATACTTCAACCCGTCCTCTGAGATTAGCGCAAAGAGGGACTCTTAGAACACCTACATTCAAAACCTCCTTTAGTAAAAGAGCCTTTCCACCGCAGGCCCCAAACAGTGGAACCTGCTCCCACTGGACCTTAACTGGAACAATGCCCAATTACATTCAAGAAGAGACTTAAGACGCTACTATTCAGACAAGCCTTCCCATAACACTCGTCCTTGCCTCATCCTCCACGGACTTTCTCTTCCTAAGCTCAGATGCCTAAGCACTTTTTCTTCCGCTGCCTAAGCTATTTAATATATGTATATTAGTTTCATTAAATCTATGGTAACCCTCAGCTACCCTCTCCCCCACCTTCTAACCCCCCTTCCAACCCCCCTTCCAATCCCTCATTCCTACCCCCTCCCTCGGAATACCTTGTTACCCCAAAAAGCCAACTCTTATCAGTTCTTACCAGTTTTGACACGTTACTCCCCATGCTTAAGCTGTATCCAAGTTTTTCTCTCCCCCTGTTCTATGTAAGACAACTTTGTCACTGTTTTTTTATGGTTGCAATGTAAACCGGAGTGATAATTAACTCTGTTATTTGAACTTCGGTATAGAAAAGTTATAAATAAATAAATAAATAATAGCATATTTTATGGACAAAAAAAATACATTACAAAGCATATACACCAGGGGTCGGGAACCCATGGCTCGCGAGCCAGATATGGCTCTTTTGAGGGCTGCATCTGGCTCGCAGACAAGTGTCGCCATACTTCGCGGTTCCCCGCTGACCCAGCTGCTCCCCGGTCCTCCGCCGCCCCGGGCTTAAAATGCTGTCAGCCCGGGCGGAACGCGGCAGGACAGCTGGAGTCAGCGGCACCGGCGTGCTCTCTTCTCCTCCCCCCCCCCGCGGCCCGGAAGAGGAAGTGGAGAGCATCGGGTGCCTGCGCGGGAAAGAAGAGACCACACTAGCGTGGTCTCTTCTTCCGCGCAGGCACCCGATGCTCACCACTTCCTCTTCCGGGCCGCGGGGGGGAGGAGAAGAGAGCACGCCGACTGGAGTCATCCGGGTGCCTGCGCGGGAGTCATCGGGTGTCAGCCGGGTGCCAGCGCTGGAGTCATCGGGTGCCTGCGCGGGTCTTCCCGCGCAGGCACCCGATGCTCTCCACTTCCTCTTCCGGGCCGCGGGAAGAAGAGAGCACGCCGGTGCTCTCTTCTTCCCGCGGCCCGGAAGAGGAAGTGGAGAGCATCGGGTGCCTGCGCGGGAAGACCCGCGCAGGCACGCTAGTGTCCGACGGGAAGAAGACTGCAGCGCGGCTCGGATGAAAATGAAAATCTTCAACCGCGGCCGATGGGACTCCGCCTTTGCCTCCGCGTGGGGCTGAAAATGAAGGAGGTTAGCGTTGGGAGGTGGCTGCTGCTGCCGCGAGTTCCCGGGGGGGGGGGGGGGGGAGAGAGAGAGTGAATGAGCGAGCAAGCATGTGTGTTTGAGATCCTGTGTGTGTGAGTGAGAGATTGCATGTATGTGAATGATTGAGAGCCTGTATATGTGAAAGAGAGTATGTCTGTGATTGAGATCCTGCCTGTGAGAGAGAGAGCATGAATGTAAGTTTACCATTGGGAACCTGTATGTGTAAGTTTGTAATTGAAAACCTGTTTGTTTGAAAGAGTATGTGTGTATGATTGAGATCCTTTGTGTGTGAGAGAGATCATGTGTATGTATGATTAAGAGCCTGTGTGTATAAGTAAGAGAGAGATCATGTGTGTCTGTGTCTGATTGACAGCTGGTTTAGGTGATCGAGCATGTGAGTATGTGATTGAGAGCCTGTGTTTAAATGAGAGAGAGAGACCATGTGTGTCTGTGTGATTGAGAGCTGATTTAGGTGAGGGAGCATGTGAGTATGTGATTGAGAGCCTGTGTGTAAATGAGAGAAAGAGAGGACATGTTTGTAAGCATGTGAATGAGAGTCTGTGTGTGAGAGAAAAAGACAGCATGTATTTATGTGATTGAAAGCCTGTGTGTGTGTGTAAGCGTGAAAAGATAGACAGCATGTGTGTAAATGTGTAATTAAGAGCCTATATAAGTGAGAGAGAAAAAACATTTGTATATGTGAGTGACTGAGAGCATGTGTGTATAGGTGTGTCATTGAGAGCCAGTGTGAGAGAGAGCGCTGGTATGTGACTGAGAGAGGAGAAAGTTCAAGCAAAACCACCCCACCTCCTGCTAATTCAGAACAATCTCAGGACACCTGGATATCAACGTTCCCAGGTATGCAGAGCAAAAAAATTTTTGTATCCTTATTATTTTTCATTACTGGATCTTTGTGTCTGCTATTTTGAATATTTTGTTGGTATCTGGAAATGTTTTATATGAGTTTTTAATTATTGGATATTCCACTCATCAGCTGTTTCGAAATATGTTCTTTTTGTTAGTACAGTTTTACTGCTGATGATTTTATATTTCTTGATTTGTTTTATAAGGATGTGTGATGTTTCTTTTTTCCTTTGTTACACTGCATACAGAGACTCTGGCTTGTTGCAGTTTCCAATTCAGTTTTTGTCTGCATGCTTCTTGTTATGCGTTTTGGTCTCTTTATTCTATGTTAGGTGAGGGACAGCACGTGATTCAGGTGAGGTTTTCTGCTGGCGTGTAGTTTCTGTGTAGGACTCTATAGCAGCCTGACTTGGTCCGTTTTCCTAATAGGAGATGTATTGGTGTCTTTAGGCCTGGTGTAATATTTTCAGAGACTTATTGTACTTTAAAAGTGTGATCTTACATAAAATGCACACATTTACTTGTATTTAGTTTTAAACATATTGTATGGCTCTCATGGAATTACATTTTAAAATATGTGGCGTTTATGGCTCTCTCAGCCAAAAAGGTTCCTGACCCCTGATATACACTATAACATTTAGTATTATATTACATCAATTTAATATCAATGTGGGGCAATTTCTTCCTGCTCACTATCCTCATATGAAGCCACATTTGATTGATTGAGTGATTAATTCAATCAGGTACTAAACAGGAAATGACTTGCTAACAGCAATTTGAAGACTGGCTAGTGGCAAACCCTACCAGAGTTCTGCATTTTGTTATTTATTGACAATAGGAAAAGAGAATACTCTTCAATACATGAGTGCTCAAAGCAACTGATTTCCTTGCTGCACTGCCACCTAGTGGCACATGGAGCACAATACACACTTCACATGACAAAAATAAATAAACCCCATTTTCCAGCATGAGAAACTGGCTAAGGAGAGCATTGGAAAAGGAGTTAAATAAAGACCTATCCATGCAGGTCTGTAGCCTTTTTTTTAATGTTTTGTTTCTTTTTATGTTCAATTACAATATCCCTTTTAAGAAAAACTTGAATTCAGAAATTAGAGCAAATGGGAAATAAGAAATAAATAAGAAAAATTGTATAAATTGAAGTACAAAAAATTCACATTAAACTTTCTATCTAGCCCTCAAGTAAGGAGGGTTCCAACTGGAAAAACAAGAGATAGAAAGAAAAATTTACAGAAAATAGGGAAAAAATATAGCTAAAGAAGTACAATTTACTACGAACAAAGCTTAGTGAGCCTACTTATCCCGTTTACCTTGTGGCATAATTATCCAGACCTAGCTGTTTCCCGCCACCAAACTAGAAGTCTTCTTTGAATCAAGAAATGATCTGAAGTGCTTGCGCTCAAAAAGGGGATACCTTTAATAATGCTTAAACCGGTGATAGGTAAAACACAGGAAAAAAATTCTACACCCAGTGCAAAGACAAAAACATTCTTATTTTATTTTAGGTTGCTATAGACAAATCCAGAGGTTAGGATTCGTGGGTTTTGTGGACCCTTGGCCCGAGGTGAGAACTGATACCTGCTATAGCTGGAAAGGCCATCTGTAACAGGAGGTCAGATAGTAGTGGCAGAGAGATAGGGCATCCTATGTCACAGTCACGTGATCGCAGGAGCTTGTAGAGAGGATACTGTGAGGTGTTCCGAGGAGCGGGGTAAGAGACACAGTTCACTCTCGGGCCACGGCTGCGTTAATAGAAATGGTGCCGGTGCCCCGATGCCCTTACCATATGACAGGGCAAAGGTAGCGCCGGCGCCATTTTGGTTCCTGTCACCCGATGTCACGAGTGCAGGAGATCGCTCCCTGACCCCTGCTGGACCCCCAGGGACTTTTGGCCAGCTTGGGGGGGCCTCCTGACCCCCACAAGACTTGCCAAAAGTCCAGTGGGGGTCCGGGAGCGACCTCCTGCACTTGGGCCGTATTGCCAATATTCAAAATGGCGCCGGCGCTACTTTTGCCCTCACTATGTCATACGGACATAGTCATACGGACATAGTGAGGGCAAAAATAGCGCCGGCGCCATTTTGAATATTGGTAATATGGCTCGAGAGCGGGAGATCGTGCCGGGACCCCCCCACTGGACCCCAGGTAATTTAAAACATTTTGGGGGGGGATCGGGAGGGTGGGGGATTTGTTTTAAAGGGTCGGGGTGGATTTTAGGGTTGTTTTGGTGTGCCGGTTTTCCCACCCTCCCCCAATTTACGATTTTTTAACAAAAAAAACCATGATGATCAGATTTCCCTCCCCCCCCCCAGCCAAAATCGATCGTTAAGACGATCGATCACACGATTCACATCCCTACTAGGAGCTATCATTGACAACCGTCTAAACCTAAAATCATTCATCAACCAAACTACCTAAGATTGTTTTCACAAATGACATGTCCTAAAAAGAATTAAGCCACTCTTCTATCCTCAGGACTTCAGAACAATTTTACAAGCAATAATCTTCTCCAAGATTGATTATTGCAACTCTGTTTTATTAGGTCTCCCCACGACTCATACCAAACCGCTACAGATGGTTCAGAATACAGCAGCCAGAATTCTGACTAACTCGAGGAGAACTGACCACATCACCCCAATTCTCAAAGACCTACATTGGTTGCCAATCCACTACAGAATCATGTACAAGTCCATCACCACCATTTACAAAGTCATCCATCACTACGCTCCGCTAAACTTACAAATTCCTTTCAAAAAACATACCTCCGCCAGACCCATTAGAGAATCTTATAAAGAATCACTCCATGTTCCACATGCCAAAACCTTTCAACATAAATCCCTGAAAACAAAGCATTCTCAACAGCAGGACCACCACTATGGAACTCCATACCATCCGACCTACGACAGGAACCGTGCCTATCGACGTTCAGGAAAAGGCTGAAAACATGGCTTTTTTAAAAAGCTTATCCAGACCTCAACTGATCCTTACCATTCAGCCAGTTACTATCAGACATTACAAACACTGTGTTAACATCTTCCTTCACTACATCAACTCCACTTCACTGTAAAATGTTTTGCAACATTCTAAATAATTTGCTCATTAGTTAATCTCCTTCTTCTTTACTTTCTTCTGCTCCCAGTTGTACACTTCCCTGTTTTATTGTAACTGCAATTTTCTTACTATGCACTTGTTAGAATTTTTTAGTTATATGTATATATCAGACCCTGTTAAATGTAAGCCGACATGATGTGACTCCTGTCATGAATGCATGTGTAATAAAAACACTAAATAAATAAATAAATAAGATATAGGTATGCAATAGCTTCTGAGACAGAAGAGAGGCTGCGAAGGGTTTTAGGAACATGGTTCCCTCGTGGAGCAAGTACTGGTTCCTATCTGCAATCTGCAATAATAACTCACGATCTCCGTACCTGCGATAACGTCTTAGACAGAAGGGAGTCTTCAGAGATTAGGAACATAGGCCCTCGTGGAGCGAGTACCGGTTCCTATCTGTAACAGAACTCACAATGTTCACATCTGCGATCACTTCCAGGCAGTAAGGAGTATTCTGAGCATTCAGGGACGTAGGCCCTCGAGGAGCGAGTACCTGATCCCGTCTTAGCAATCTGAAATCAAGAAAAGAGAGTGGGACCCCTGAGGAGTGGGTACCCCTTGGTAAGTTTGTGGAGGCAGAGCAGCAGAGAAATATTCCCATTGCTAACTCGATTCGTAGTAGCAAACAAAGACCTTTTAAGTTGGAAGCGGATTACGTCACTACAGGGGGACGCCCCCGAGGTTTGCGCCCTTGCCGGTACAAACTCTGGAGCACGTGCACGCGCCCTTACATCATCAGGAAAATGGTGGATCCGCAGCGTCAGGCCAGCCCGGGGATTCCGGGAAGCAGCTGCGAGGAGAAGCCACGGCAGCATTTGTCCGTCAGACCCAAAGGGAGTTGCCACAAAAGGTAGAGAGGGGTGGATCGAGGGGCGAGAACAGGCATGAACGCAACACATGTCCTTTATATACTTAAGCAAATTACAGCGGGCTGTAAAGAGCTTTTGCGTGGCCAAACAAATGCAGACTGTCCCTTAGACTGTTTTCCTAATTGCTTATACCACTTCTCATGAAAATGTCTAATCTGTTTAACATTAAGAGGGTTGGTTTATCTACTAGATGACTCCCTGTCACCACAAAACTAATGTAAGGAATGCAATATATCTCCTATGTCTGCCCTAAAATCTTTTTATTGTATTGTTTTAAAACCTAATACTTTATATACAATATGTACTATACAATATCTACTCTGCCTACTGTACAATGCAAAAACACAATACAATCTAAAACAATGATAAAATATATATATATAAAATATACTTACAAGATGATTACGTAGGCCTGAGGAAATACAAACAGATCTGTCATCCCCTACCACAATGGGGGCACTCTCTCTTCTGTCTTCTAGGTATCACTTTTTAAGAAAAAGACATCCAGAAATCTTTATCTTGGAACTTCCTTTGGATGAGAAGAGGCAATTTGTCTGAGTACCAATGTTGGATCTGAGCCTTTCCAGCATATTCAGATGCAAGTCTCCACTATATACGGTAGCCACAGCCATCAAGTCCCTGTTCGGGTGCCAAAATATTAAGCGCAACCTACGCTTATATCCAGGGATACAAGAACACTTAGATTTTGTAGAAAGTATAATTTTTTATTGATCAGTATAAGTATTCTTGGGAGTTGCTGGATGCCCTTTTTCTGACAAACTGACCAGCATCTCCTTGTATACAGGATCCTTTTTTTATAGGTAACATAAATATAGGACTAGGTTAGAAATTCTAGAAGTGTGTGACTATCTAGAGAATAATTTACATTGGTTGTCATGTCAACATCATGATAAGATCATCCCTAAGCTATCCTGATTATTTCTGCAAGGTGGGGCCCATTTAACATTAGTCTTTAGATAGTCCTTTGTTTTGTTAGAATCTTGTTAGTCAGGGCAATTAACACATCTGTGGTTGTGTTTACAGATGCTCCTGAGAATAGTGCCTCAATGGTGACTGTATAGTCTGAAGTTCCCTCCGTTGTCTTCTCCTTTTTTGTGACCCTATAATTAGGCATCACAGTATGGCGCCAGCTTCAACTGTTGTCCAGTTGTCCTGGGAATTCCTGCAGGTCAGGCTCAATAAGTCATTTGAAGTTTATACAGCCAAGACAGACAAGATAGCAAGAGGATTCTGGGTCTGTTGCCTTTCTCCGTTTTCGTTCTCCAGCTCAGGCACATATAACAGGAGCAACCCTGAGAAGCAGGGAAGCCAGCAGGCATGTCTCTGGAAGGCACAGGGGCTAACCTGAGGATCGGGAAACCTGGAGACAGGGTCTCCAACTGGAGCATGAGCAGGCCCCCAAGGAGCGGGTACCCAGGTTAGAGTCCAGAGCCACAGGCAGATCCAATGCAGGATCCACGGATCCAAGGAGACAGGAGCAAGCACTAGGCGAAGGAACTCATTGCCAAGTCAGCTAGCAAGGTGCGAAGGAGGTCCTTAAGAATCCCAACCTTGAGATGTCATCAGTCAGAGACGCCCCTGAGGTTCCCACATTGGGCCTTCAAAGGGAGGTTCGGTGGTGCGGGCATGCGCCTATGGAGGCCCAGAGTCAGCATGGATGGTGGTAGTGTCCCAGCTGCCACGAGGAGCCTTGAGAACCCGGAGATGTGCAGGGGTGGCGGCTAGCCCCAGCCGCGAGTTGACCCGGAGAGGAGAGCAGACCAACACATGTCGTGAGTTGAATCGGTCGCAGCTGTCTGCGACCGACGGTCATAACACCAGAAATACCCATATGGCCTAAAAATGGACATTCCTATACTGAAAATTCAATTTCAAAGCCTGGTTCTTATTGTATTCCAAAAACAAACAACACCAGCAGATGTTTCTTCTGCAATATGCTTCAAATATTTGGATGATATCTAAATGATGAAAAGATAGTTATCCATCGTTAGTAATGGAATGAAGGAGTAGCCTGGTGGTTAGAGCAGCAAGCTACAAACCAGGGTTCAAAACCCACTGCCACTGCTTGTGAACTTAGGAAAGTCACTCCACCCTCCATTGCCTCAGGTACAAACCTATGGTCTGATGCAATACCATGCACTGGCCGCAGTGCATGGCTCAACATGAAATCGGATGCGCGCCCATAACTCCCGATGCAAAAACGGGGGTTAGCACGATCAACTGAGTGCGTAGCTAATAGTGCGTAGCTAATAGTGCTCATCACATGTACATTCATGTTGATGAGGCTATTAGCTATTTCCCCTGGATGCAAAAAAAAAAAAGTGTACGCCCAACGTGCACATTTTTACGCTCAAAATTAAAGCCTGCCCCAGAGCATGCATTAATTCTTAGGGAGCCCAAAAGGTTTACAGAAAGCAGAAAATACTTCTTTTCTGTAGTTCTTCCGACTTATATCGTGTGATATTAAGTCAGAGGATCCGAAAAAGGAAAACCCTAAAAAAAAAAAAAAGTGTTGCCGTCAGGTCAGGAAAAGGGATACTCAATTAACGAGCATCCATTTTCCTAACCCGCTGACAGGCCATGGTCTCCTGGCGCCCACTGCTGAAGAGACGTTAGGGGCACACAATTTCCCCTTGCGCCTCCTTTTTACCTCAGCAGCCCATTTAAATATTTACATCAGGCGCCCTAGGAGAGGTGCATCAGCGCGTTAGGAGAGCAGGCACTCAATCATGAGCGCCTGTTTTGCGCTCGCCGATATTGCATCGGCCTGTTAGATTGTGAGCCCTGGCCCAGGAAAAAACATACAGTATCTGAACGTAATCTGCTTTGAAGTGCCATAAAGCAGAGTATAAATACATACGCAACCTTTTTTTAAATAGAAAATAATTAGGACTTCTGTTCTTAATTGTTTATTTCCCACCTAATTAAGGTTCTTTAAGAGAAAAAAAAAATCAGTGTTTTCACAGTGCAGTTACTATGGCTTAGTACCCTTCGAGCTGAATTACACACTTAAGTAAGCTGAGAAGTTAGTGAGGAAAAGACACAAAAAAAAAAATAGAGTGGAGGATCAAGGCAGGCAAGCGGAGGGGTGAGAGAGTACTAGGGGAATTGGTGTTTTTCCAGTGTCTATCCAAGAAACACCTATTTCATTATTATTATTTTTTTTTGCTTCAGGGATGTTTTATCAGTGTTTATTGTTAGTATCTACAAATAATATGCTTTTATAGTTAGAGGTATGGCATCACATGAAACCTGGAGCACATTTAAATGATATCACCTGAACATATCTGTAAGTGAAATGGTAGCATTTCTCAGGAGATTAACAAAGCATACAAAGCTGCCTAGCCCGATTTGTAACGTTTGTTATGAACATACAAGCTACCCTTAATAAGATCCAGGGCAGTAGCTTACAAAATCAGACAGCATCTTAGACTGATTGTCCATGGTATTAATTTCCAAATGTTCGGAGACGGTCACTACCCAGGCCCGGGCAAAAGTAGAAAAGTTAACAGTAACGAGTTATAGGTCATCTAATCATTTTAGAAAATGAGATCTAGGGTGATGATGCTGGCCCATATAGTCTTCAAGTAGTCACTGGGAATCATTCAAGAATGCTTCTTCACCCAGCAGACACGCCGATGGAAACAGCAGCACCAGCTCCAGTGAGGCCCGCTTGTCATTTAACCTCTACTAGTGTAACTCCTCTCAGAGAAAGCACACTCACTGGGGCTTGGGTCTGTCCCACACTCAGGTAACCCTCCTGTACTGAACTCTTCAGTGAGGATCTGTTCCCAAGTTATCCACTACAGTAGCCACTTCTTCAACTGTGATTGATGAGTGAAGGCTTTGAAAGTATCCTGAGCCAGGAGGAATCACTTGCTCACCAGGACTGAGAGAAAAGAACAGTATCCAGTCAGGGGGGGGGGGGGTCACTCCCTCAGCCTCACTAAGGGGATGTTTCTGACAAGCCACCGGCCCCCAGTACAACCAACCTCACCGTTGAAGTTTAAAGAGGACCGGGAGCTCGGTGGGGTAAGCACCTGGTTTCCCCTTGCGCTTTACTGTGCTAAAAACATTTTCAAACAGTGATCAAGCAGGAGACCTTCTATAGCACAGCAAAGCTTAGGGAAATGATGCATCAGTGTCGTCACCAACTTGCACTTCCCCTGTAGCCTTCATTCTCGCAGCATTGTGCCCTTCCTCTGTTAATAAAGCTAAGGATTTAAGCATGCAATGCCTAACTGTGAGGGTCCCCACCTGTTTTCAGGGAACCACACATCAGAACGAGTTCTCGAGGGAAGGGATGTTCTATATCCAGACAGCAGGCCAGGTTTTTCTTTTATTACAGTTATTATTTATTGGGCTTCATATACCACTTATAAACAAGTTATTCAAGCAGTAATTAAAACAAACAAACAAACAAAAAAAACCAGAAAACACTCAAATAAAAACCTAACTCTAACCAAGCACCAACAGGTAAACCCTGTCATACTGTTTTCTGAGGAACCTATAGGCAGTTCAGAGTTTCAGTACAGTTTCATACTGTTACACGTTGGGGTTCATGTTTTTCCTGCCCCTGAGGTTGTAGGTTCAATGGCATTACATAACAAGGAAGGGTCCAAGAACTTTATTTTGTACACACAACTTTTAAACAGCAGTGATGAGGCTCGCAGAGTATGCTACTCACAGTTTTACGGCTAAGGATTCCCCAAACAAGGAATGTTTCAATATTTCCATACTGCTGTAGACAGAAACAAATGTTTTTGTGCATGGCCAGCAGCTGTCCCTTTCAGAGAGAATGTAGGCCTTGACAGCCCTATGTGGTTGCAGCAGGGTTACCAACCTTTCCATAGATCAGGACCGGACACTTGAGGACTGGGGGAGTGGGGTGGGGCGATGGTACCCCCTCATTTGCATAAATGTTAGATCCAGCCAGTGAACTGCCTAAACAATGTATCTATGCATCTGCAGAACCACTGGGAACTGAGGGCTGTGCTGTGTACCCAGGGCCGGTGCAAGGGTATTTGGCACCCTAGGCAAACCTTACAGTCTGGTGCCCCCTCCCCATACACAATTTTAAATTATGCATTTATAACATATTTTACATGAACAATGACATTCTGAGGTAAAATTAATATACAAGTTGTTGTGATAATTTCATGCACTGTTGTGATGCCAACAAGAAAACTTTGCATCTTGGAATTCATATGGCATAACACCTATTGTGATATGTTTTGGCATGGTCCTCCCGTATCAACACAGTACTATCTGCTAACACTCAAAGAATAACAACCCTACCTATGAAAAACAATACCACAAATATTACACCAGAATTTAAAATACCAATACACCTCCTATCAGGAAAACAGAACAGGCTAAGCTACTACAGATCCCTACAGAGAAACCACATGCTAAAAGAATGCTTCATCTCAGTCTTTGCATGCAGAACACAAACCCTCACCAAATGCAGAATAAAGCCACATAAAGTATAAATAGAAACGTGCAGACAAAAACTGAACTGTAAAACGCATCACGCCAGACTCTATACAGTGTAACAATGGAAAAACAAAAATTTCACCATTCCTCGTGAAACAAATCAATAAAATAAAGATATATAAATCATTAATCATAATTATAAAATCATACAAATAAAATAATTTCAAAACAGCTGATGAATAGAATATCCAATAATTAAAAACTCATGCAAATTTTGAAAGCTTTACAAAACACCAATAAAATATTTCAAACAGCAGACACATCCCATCTACCCAATAATTAAAATGATAGTCAATCAAGAAAAATGAACTTAAAAAGCCACCTTTACTTACCCTCTCCAGCAGTTCTCCTACTCCTTTCCCTTGCAGGCCATACCAGAAGCAGCAGTAGCTGCTGAAGCTGTCCTCATGGTCCTCTTCCTTAGGGACCACAACCAGTCTCTTCTCTCTCTCACACACACACCAGTCACACCCTCAGGACCAGTTTCTTTCTCTCACACACCAATCTCTCCCCAACCAGTCTCTCTCTCTCTCACACACACACACACACACACACACGAGTCATCTCCCTGATCAGCCGTTCTCACACATACACACGTCACCTCTCTGGCCACTCTCTCTCAATCACACATGCTCTCGCTCTCTCTTACTTACACACAGGCTTTCAATCACACACATGCTCTATTTCACTTACACACAAGCTCTCAAACACACACATGTTCTCTCTCACTTACAAACAGGCTCAATCACACACATGCCCTCTCTCACAGCCACAAGCCAGCCAAAAACATGCTCCATCTCTCTTGCGCACACACATTGACACACACACGCACCCTCCCTGCCTCACATATACACCACACACACACATACAGAAGCACCCTCCCTGTCTCACATACATATTACACTCTCACAGAAGCACCTTGCTTTCAGACTTGCAGCATTTTTCACTTTTACTAAAAGTGAAAGTGATGCTCCCAACCATTAAATAAGAAAACCACATTCCTATCAAAAGGCGAAATGACACCCTTTCTTCAGGTTCTGTCCTCCCAAGGGACAGCCACCCACACAGTACAGCTTCTCTTGTTTTACGCTTCCAGGCAATAAAGCAAGTGTCTTTCTTCAAACTGTCAGTCGTATGATTATTCATGTGGGAGATATGGAACAGAAAGACATCCTTAGTCGGCTTCCCTTTTAAATGGGAAGATTCCAGTCTTAGTCATTTAAAATATACATTTTCTAAAGGCTTAAAAAAAAAAAAAAAGCAAAACCATTTCAGATTCTATTCTAGTCTTCATGCTTAAATTATGCTTAAAAAACAAACAAACAAACAAACCCCACCTGGCATCAGTATCTTAAATTTGTGATTTTGCTGAGATGAACATTTTAAAAACTTTAATTTTTTTTGCTTTAGTATTTGTCTCTACCCACTTTAAGTTAAATTTTATTTTCCAGAAGAGGGATGCTTAAAATTTAGTAATTTTATCTTTCATCCAACTTTTCAAAAGTTCAGCTATATGTATTATCATATTTCATTTTTTTAAACTGGCAGATTCCTTTCTCACATACACACACACTCTCAGAAAGAAGATCGGCGCCGAGACTTAGGGGGTGCCGCGGCAGGCAGGCAGGCAGCCAGCTCCCGATTCGCCCTGCCTCCCCGCCAGTGCCACCCTCCCGACACCCCCCCTAGTGTCCAGAGGAGGTCCCGGGAGCGATCTGCCGCTCCCGGGGCCTTGGCTGCCACTAAGCAAAATAGCGCCAGTGGCCTTCAGCCCCTACCATGTGACAGGGGCTACAGGTGCCATTGGTTGACCTCTGTCACATGATAGGGGCTGAAGGTAACCGGCGCCATTTTGCTTAGTAGGAGCCGAGGCCCCGGGAGCGGCAGATCGCTCCCGGGACCTCCGCTGGGCCACTAGGGGGGTGTCGTGAGGGTGGACACTCGGGGGGGAGGGCAGGGCGAGTCGGGAGCAGGCTGCCTGGTGCCCCCTAAATCTCGACGCTTGGTCTCCACCTAGGCGAGTCGAAGGCTGGCAGAATTTTGAAAGGGCACTTTTTGCCCTTTCAAAATTCTTCTGCTGCCTGCCGCGGCGCCCCCTAAGTCTCGGCGCCCTAGGCACAGGCCTAGCTTGCCTAGTGGTTCCGCCGGCCCTGTGTGTACTGCCTCCTCTCCCTGTGCTGTCCAATCACAGCCTGGGATACAGCACAGCTCTCCTCTGATAGGCTCTGACCTTCCTTTCTCTTCCTCTAACTAAGAGTCTGTGAGGGAAAAGGAGGATCCACCTGCAAAACCAGACATTTAGCGTCCGTCGGTACTTCTGATTGGACACTGTACAGAATGCCTTAAAATCTGGCTGTCTGGTCCAAAACTGGACGGTTGGCAACCCTAGGTTGCAATTCAGAGCCTGTAGCAAGCAAAGGGGCTGAACTCAGTGGCTGTTGTAGGATTCTGAAGGAGAGCGGTGCTCCTATTAAAGGGGTCTGGCAGGAAACGGCCACAAATACAGTTGGTTCCTTTTTGGGATTGGCAGAGTGGACTGTTTTAGCTGTGATACCGACTCATGCAAGAGAGAAAATGGAGGGACCATATGATAGAAAGGATAAAAGCACACCAAGAGAGTCTGTGGGGAGGAGCAAATAATAAGAAAAAAACAAAAAGATAGGCAGAGAAGGCGAGGCAACGAGGTGGCTGTGCTGGGAGGCTGAGTTACAGGAGAACATTGGGTTTCTCTGAGATGGTGAGGGAGACAGACGAGGAGACAGAAAGAGCTGGGAATCCTTGTTGAGGTCCAGTCAATGAGAGTCTTTTGAAAGAACTGGGTGAGTACTTGTGGACTGGAAAACAAAATTAAGCGAGTGTGTATGCATCTATTGTACTATGTGAAAGGGTACTCAGGGCGATATGATTGCTGTATAAAGTAGTGCTGTGTGACAGAAACTCCAAGAGTGAAAGAATCTCTGCTTCACGGTGTGAGAGACACTGAGTGCTGGATTCCTCTGCTCCTTGCAGCAAATCATTAGTCAGGGACAGAGGTGTTCCTTTTAAATTTGTGATTCCTAGTTCAACACAAGATCTCTCGTTTTTGTTTTTTTTTTTTTTAATTTAATTGACTTTGTTTAAAGTTGGGGAGAGAATGTGTGGGCTAGAGGAACTTATCTGCATTGGCAATAGAGTCAGGGGACGGCAGTCAGGCTAAAGCATCATTGCCACTGCTACCTCAGCCTGTGATAAATCTGTTAACTATACCCTGATCAGAAATGGTAAGAGGTAAAATCAGCTTGTTTGTGAAGAGTAATGTAGAGAAAAATGATACTTATCTGATATTATGGTAATTGTCGATAATCTGACAAGCATTTGCATGGAGATATATCTGTTTCCTATCTTTGCAGTCACAAAGATCCCTCAGGATGCCTTTGCTTCTTATTTGCAAGAACTCTCAGGGGGTTCCTTTAGCTTTCTAGAACGCCTCTTGGCCCTGCTTGTCTTCTGCTGCAGGGTAGTCTTCTGTTCTCATTTCTCTATAAGTTGAGTGCCATGTGGGTACCAAGCTCCAAGCTCCTCTCCTTTTCCACTGCTGCACCTATTTGGTGCTGACTCCTTTTCTCCCAATGGTGCAATGTGTGGTTGGTACTGGACGACACAGACGGAAATAGCCGGAATGAAACACTCCTTCTCTCTTTAGAAAATCACAGCCTGCTTCTGTATAGGTTCCAAAACTCAACAATTAGACTTTTTTCCTGCCTTTAGAAAAATCCTAAAAGCAAGCCCTATCTTCCACTCTTAGGAAACTCTGTACTCCTTTTGCATCCCACCACTTTGAAACTTACGAGAGAAACCAAGATTGAAAAAGCTTCTGACTTGCTTTCCACTTATTATTCACCAAAAATAGGGAGACATCTACAAGTTCCTTCCTTGGGCTGCGGCTTCTTCCCCTTCAGGAGAGAACAAAAACCGCTCCCGCTCATCACATTACCTCCTACCCACTCCCAACTCTCTAAAAGACTCTAGGGATCTCTACACCAAAAATTACCGTACCATTTACTACCATCCATAAACATGATCTGTGAGAAGCGGAGAATCTGAGGCACATTCAAATCAAATTGAGATACGAGTATAATCAGCCAATCAACAATATTTTCTTCTTTGAAGATAGAAGTTTGGTTGTATAGTTTTTGTTACTTTTACAAATCAAAATTTGTTTTATGTGCGAGTGAAAATAAAAATGTCTGCCATAATTCCTGAGAACTTTTTTTTTTTTTTAAATGAAGTCTAATTGTTGACCAGGGATATGGCGAGATGGAGAGATGAGCATATAAGTAGAAATGGCAAACTGTTGGATCATTTCCAAGAATCACTTTTAATTTAAAGGAATGGATTTTTTTTTTTTTTTTTTTGTAATCTTCAGTTTAGTAAAAATGATCACAATAGTTTGCCTTGCTTCTGCAAGTTCTAATCCTGAAGAGAGCATGAGGCTTTGCTATTTTATATATTGTTTTCAACTGTGGTTTATTAAAATGAAAATTATTTGAAATTCCTCATTGACGTTCTCTATGGCTATTGCTGGCACCTAAACCTTTATACCTTGAAGGTCGAGTATGGCATAACACACAATGCATTTCTTTGCTTTACTACACTCAGCGAGCATTTTCTGTAGTTCTTAATCTAACCACACGGTGGTGTAAAAGGCTAATAAACCTATCTAGAAACCATTAGTCTTAAAAAATGATGGGAAATGAGTAGGACTTCATTGTAAAATCCATAACTTTGGTACAATTGTGATAAAGGGGGCAGTTTTTTTTTGAAACTCTGCAGGTAGTTGCAAAGCCCGTAGGTACAAATTATATCGCAATGACAGAGAGGAGCAGTCGGGAGAAGGTGTGGCGCTTTATGTCCGGGATGGCATAGAGTCCAACAGGATAAACATCCTGCATGAGACTAAATACAAAATTGAATCTTTATGGGTAAAAATCCCTTGTGTGTCAGGGAAGACTACAGTGATAGGGGTATACTACCGTCCACCTGGTCAAGATGGTGAGATGGACAGTGAAATGCTAAGAGAAATTAGGGAAGCTAACCAAATTGGTAGTGCAGTAATAATGGGAGACTTCAATTACCCCAATATAGACTGGGTAAATGTATCATCGGGTCACGCTAGAGAGATAACGTTCCTGGATGGAATAAATGATAGCTTTATGGAGCAATTGGTTCAGGAACCGACAAGAGAGGGAGCAATTTTAGATCTAATTCTCAGTGGACTTGGTGAGAGAGGTAACGGTGGTGGGGCCGCTTGGCAATAGTGATCATAATATGATCAAATTTGATTTAATGACTGGAAAAGGAACAGTGTGCAAATCCAAGGCTCTCGTGCTAAACTTTCAAAAGGGAAACTTTGATAAAATGAAAAAAATTGTTAGAAAAAAACTGAAAGGAGCAGCTACAAAAGTAAAAAATGTCCAAGAGAACATAAGAACATAAGAACATAAGAAAATGCCATACTGGGTCAGACCAAGGGTCCATCAAGCCCAGCATCCTGTTTCCAACAGTGGCCAATCCAGGCCACAAGAACCTGGCAAGTACCCAAAACTAAGTCTATTCCATGTAACCATTGCTAATGGCAGTGGCTATTCTCTAAGTGAACTTAATAGCAGGTAATGGACTTCTCCTCCAAGAACTTATCCAATCCTTTTTTAAACACAGCTATACTAACTGCACGAACCACATTCTCTGGCAACAAATTCCAGAGTTTAATTGTGCGTTGAGTAAAAAAGAACTTTCTCCGATTAGTTTTAAATGTGCCCCATGCTAACTTCATGGAGTGCCCCCTAGTCTTTCTACTATCCGAAAGAGTAAATAACCGATTCACATCTACCCGTTCTAGACCTCTCATGATTTTAAACACCTCTATCATATCCCCCCTCAGTCGTCTCTTCTCCAAGCTGAAAAGTCCTAACCTCTTTAGTCTTTCCTCATAGGGGAGTTGTTCCATTCCCCTTATCATTTTGGTAGCCCTTCTCTGTACCTTCTCCATCGCCATTATATCTTTTTGAGATGCGGCGACCAGAATTGTACACAGTATTCAAGGTGCGGTCTCACCATGGAGCGATACAGAGGCATTATGACATTTTCCGTTTTATTCACCATTCCTTTTCTAATAATTCCCAACATTCTGTTTGCTTTTTTGACTGCCGCAGCACACTGCACCGACGATTTCAATGTGTTATCCACTATGACACCTAGATCTCTTTCTTGGGTTGTAGCACCTAATATGGAACCCAACATTGTGTAATTATAGCATGGGTTATTTTTCCCTATATGCATCACCTTGCACTTATCCACATTAAATTTCATCTGCCATTTGGATGCCCAATTTTCCAGTCTCACAAGGTCTTCCTGCAATTTATCACAATCTGCTTGTGATTTAACTACTCTGAACAATTTTGTGTCATCTGCAAATTTGATTATCTCACTCGTCGTATTTCTTTCCAGATCATTTATAAATATATTGAACAGTAAGGGTCCCAATACAGATCCCTGAGGCACTCCACTGTCCACTCCCTTCCACTGAGAAAATTGCCCATTTAATCCTACTCTCTGTTTCCTGTCTTTTAGCCAGTTTGCAATCCACGAAAAGACATCGCCACCTATCCCATGACTTTTTACTTTTCCTAGAAGCCTCTCATGAGGAACTTTGTCAAACGCCTTCTGAAAATCCAAGTATACTATATCTACCGGTTCACCTTTATCCAGGTCATTGTTAAAAAATACCATTCTAGAAGCACAGTCCAGATGTATTCCACACATTAAGAAAGGTGGAAAGAAGGCAAAACGATCACCGGCATGGTTAAAAGGGGAGGTGAAAAAAGCTATTTTGGCCAAAAGATCTTCATTCAAAAATTGGAAGAAGGATCCAACAGAAGAAAATAGGATAAAGCATAAACATTGGCAAGTTAAATGTAAGACATTGATAAGACAGGCTAAGAGAGAATTTGAAAAGAAGTTGGCTGTAGAGGCAAAAACTCACAGTAAAAGCTTTTTTAAATATACCAGAGAATCACCGTAAGCCAATTCGAAGTCAGGAACCAGGAACACCAAGATGGAACAGGAACCGGAGTCCAAGCACAGGGAACTCACCGAAGCAAGCAGACTAGACAGCGAGGAAGGACGTTGCCAAGTCACTGGATGAGCAGAGGAAGTTGCCTTTTATACTTCCTCTGCCCTGGCTGATAGAGAACAGGTGAGACCATTTAGAGGGATGGGTCCCTTTAATTCTGTGGAGGGGGCGTGGCCTCGAGCTGAAGCATGGCGGTGGCCATTTTGGATTTCTCCCGCGGAGGGGAGGCACCACTGGGAGGAAGCAGGACGGCTTCCCCTGCAACGGGCAGCGCCGGAGGCCGCACGGGCCCGATGGCCCGAGTCGGAGCCCTCCCCTGGGGCTCCTGCGGCGCCGTGAAAACAGGTAGGGGGCCGCGGTCGAGGGGTGCCACAGCCACGGAGCACAACAGAATTCCTCATCTTGGTCACACGTACAGAACACAGATAGACTCCTACCAAAGACAGCACAAGGGACCATCAAACAATAAGAACACAAGAACATGCCATTCTGGGTCAGACCAAGGGTCCATCAAGCCCACTATCCTATCTCCAAAAGTGGCCAATCCAAGTCAAAAGTACCTGGCAAGTACCTAAACAGTAAATAAATCCCATGCTACTAATGCCGGCCATAAGCAGTGGCTATTCCCTATTGATTAATAGCAGTTTATAGACTTCTCCTCCAGAAACTTATCCAACTCTTTTTTTAAACCCAGCTACTCTAGCTGCCTTAACCCCATCATCTGGCAACGAATTCTAGAGCTTAATTGTGCATTGAGTGAAAAAGAATTTTCTCTGATTTGTTTTAAATTTGCCACATGCTAACTTCATGGAGTGCCCCCTACTCCTTATATTATCCGAAAGAGGAAATAACCGATTCACATTTACCCTTTCTAGTCCTCTCATGATTTTATAGACCTCTATCATATCCCCCCTCAGCCGTCTGTTCTCCAAGCTGAACAGCCCTAACCTCTTTAGCCTTTCCTGATAGAGGAGTCGTTCTATCCCCTTAATAAGAACATAAGAACATAAGAACATAAGAAAATGCCATACTGGGTCAGACCAAGGGTCCATCAAGCCCAGCATCCTGTTTCCAACAGTGGCCAATCCAGGCCATAAGAACCTGGCAAGTACCCAAAAACTAAGTCTATTCCATGTAACCATTGCTAATGGCTGTGGCTATTCTCTAAGGGGTAGATTTTAAAAGAAGCGCGATCAGCCTACTTTTGCTTGCGCATCAGACTCAAGCAAAAGTACGCTGGATTTTAGTAGATACGCGCGGAGCCGCGCGTATCCACTAAAATCCTGGATCGGCGCGCGCAAGGCTATCGATTTTGTATAGCCTGTGCGCGCTGAGCCGCGCTGCCTCCCCCCGTTCCCTCCGAGGCCGCTCCGAAATCGGAGCGGCCTCGGAGGGAACTTTCCTTTGCCCTCCCCTCACCTTACCCTCCCTTCCCCTACCTAACCCACCCACCCGGCCCTGTCTACACCCCCCCCCTTACCTTTGTCGGGGGATTTACGCCTCCTGGAGGGAGACGTAAATCCCTGCGCGCCAGCGGGCCTGCTGCGCGCCGGGCCGCTACCTGGGGGCGGGTACGGAGGGCGCGGCCACGCCCCCGGGCCGTAGCCACGCCCCCATACCCGCCCCCAAAACGCTGCCGTCACGCCCCCGGAACGCCGCGACGACCGGGCCCGCCCCCCGACACGCCCCCCTCCAAGAACCCCGGGACTTACGCGAGTCCCGGGGCTCTGCGCGCGCCGGGAGGCCTATGTAAAATAGGCTTCCCGGCGCGCAGGGCCCTGCTCGCGTAAATCCGCCCGGTTTTGGGCGGATTTACGCGAGCAGGGCTCTGAAAATCCGCCCCTAAGTGAACTTAATAGCAGGTAATGGACTTCTCCTCCAAGAACTTATCCAATCCTTTTTTAAACACAGCTATACTAACTGCACGAACCACATTCTCTGGCAACAAATTCCAGAGTTTAATTGTGCGTTGAGTAAAAAAGAACTTTCTCCGATTAGTTTTAAATGTGCCCCATGCTAACTTCATGGAGTGTCCCCTAGTCTTTCTACTATCCGAAAGAGTAAATAACCGATTCACATCTACCCGTTCTAGACCTCTCATGATTTTAAACACCTCTATCATATCCCCCCTCAGTCGTCTCTTCTCCAAGCTGAAAAGTCCTAACCTCTTTAGTCTTCCCTCATAGGGGAGTTGTTCCATTCCCCTTATCATTTTGGTAGCCCTTCTCTGTACCTTCTCCATCGCAATTATATCTTTTTTGAGATGCGGCGACCAGAATTGTACACAGTATTCAAGGTGCGGTCTCACCATGGAGCGATACAGAGGCATTATGACATTTTCTGTTTTATTCATCATTCCTTTTCTGGTTGCCCTTCTCTGTACTTTCTCCAGTGCAACTCTATCTTTTTTGAGATGCAGTGACAAGAACTGCACAAAGAGGCAGATTTTATAAATGTACGCGCGGGCGTACTTTTGTTAATGCTCCAGGCGCGAACAAAAGTACGCTGTATTTTATAAGATACGCACGTAGCCGCGCGTATCTTATAAAATCCGGGGTCGGCGCGCACAAGGGGGTGCACATTTGTGCAACCTGCGCACGCCGAGCCCAGCGCGCGCTGCCTGTTCCCTCCGAGGCCGCTCCGAAATCGGAGCGGCCTCGGAGGGAACTTTCCTTCTGCCTCCCCTCACCTTCCCCTCCCTTCCCCTACCTAACCCATCCCCCCGGCCCTATCTAAACCCCCCCTACCTTTATTGGCAGATTTATGCCTGCGGAAAGCAGGCGTAAATCTGTGCGCGCCAGCAGGCTGCTGGTGCGCCATCACCCGACCCGGGGGCTGGTCCGGAGGCCTCCACCATGCCCCCGGGCCGGTGCCACGCCCCTGGGCCCACTCCCAAAATGCCGCGTTACTCGTGGCCCGCCCCCGAAATGCCACGTCACTCGCGGCACGCCCCGACACGCCCCTCCATGCAAGCCCCGGGACTTACGCGTGTCCCGGGGCTTGTGCGTGCCGCCGAGCCTATGCAAAATAGGCTCGGTGCACGCAGGGGGTGGTTTGGGGTAGGTTTTCGGGGGGTACGCACGTATCGTATGCGCGTATCCCTTTGAAAATCTACCCCAAAGTATTTAAGGTGTGGTCTCACCATGGAGCGATACAAACTCATTATGACATTTTCTGTTTTATTCACCATTCCCTTCCTAATAATTCCTAACATTCTGTTTCAATGATTTCAATATATTATCCCCAATGATGCGTAGATCTCTTTCCTTGTTGGCAACTCCTAAGATTGAACCTAACATTGTGTAACTACAGCAAGGGTTATTTTTCCCTATATGCATTACCTTGCTCTTGTCCACATTAAATTTCATCTACCATTTGGATGCCCAATCTTCTCACAAGGTCTTCCTGCAATTTTATCGCAATCCACTTGAGATTTAACTACTCTGCATAATTTTGTGTCATCCGCAAATTTGATCAACTCACTTTTCGTGCCCCTTTCCAGATTATTTATAAATATATTAAAAAGCACCAGTCCTAGAAAAGAACCTTGATGCACTCCACTGTTTTATCTTTTTCCACTGTGAAAACAGACCATTTAATCCTACTTTGTTTCCTATCTGCTAACCAGGTTGCAATCCACAAAAGGATATTATCTCCTATCCCATGACTTTTTAGTTTTCTTAAAAGCCTCTCATGAGGGAGTTTGTCGAACGCCTTCTGAAAGTCCAAATACACTACATCTACTGGTTCACCTTTGTCCACATTGTTATTCACCCCTTCATAAAAATGTAGGAGATTTGTGAGGCAAAACTTTCCTTGGGTAAATCATTGCTGGCTGTATGCTATTAAACCATGTCTTTTTAAATATTCTGTGATTTTATTCTTTATAACAGTTTCCACAATTTTTCTCGGCACTGAAGTCAGGCTCACTGGTCTATAGTTTCCTGGATCACCCCTGGAGCCCTTTTTAAATATTGGGGTTACATTGGCCATCTTCCAATCTACAGGCACAATGGATGATTTTAACAATAGGTTACACGTTTTTACTAATAGGTCTGAAATCTCATTTATGAGTTCTTTCAAAGCTGTGGGGTGTATACCATTCGGTCCAGGAGTGTATTTATATATAAGTGGTATGCAGCAGGGCGTGAGTGTGTATGTATGGAGGTGGGTATAACGGGAGGTATGTGATTCAACGACAACATGATCCTCAACCTTCAATTGCCCTACTCCCACCCATGTGATCTAACAAAAACACAACCACCTTCCTGATCCTCAAGCAAAAAATTAATTTCAGTCCTCTCACTCCTTATTTATTTATTTAAATATTTATCATTTGCCTGTATCGACACAATCGTACTAGGCGAATTACAACAAAAATATTCTAAAATACATACATGAAACACAGTGAGCCATCCTGACTGCTTGCCGCTTTAATACGTATATATCAAAGGTTAATCATATGCCTCACAGAATAAAAGGGCTTTGTTGCTAGCGGAAGAGAGCAATATCATCAAGCACCTGCAAATCATTCCAAAGGGCTGGACCTGCCGAAAAAAATGCTCATCTGGTCTCTGCAAGACGAACCACTTTTTTTTGGAAAGGGGTTACTGACTAATGTTTTCCAGACGACCTTAACTCTTGGGCAGGGGCAATAATAATCGAAGAGAATCCTTAAACAATGCGGACCGGCCTGTTTTAAATATCACAGTAAACCTATAAAATTTAACCCGCTATTTTATGGGTAACAAATGCAACTCTCTCAGCATTGGGGTAATATGCTCCCATTGTTACGTTCCAGAAACTAGACAAGCCGCAGAATTTTGCAACATCTGCAAAGCTTTTAAACGGGACATGGGCAGTCCTGTATACAAAGAGTTGCAGTAGTTCACAGTTGTCAGTATATTGGCTTGTACAATTGTCCTAAAATCCCTTGGGTCAAGAATATATCTCAAATGTGTAAGTAACTGTAATTTATAATACCCTGATCATAAAACCTGCTGGAGTTGAGACTTAAAAGGTTAACTTCGTGTCAAACAGAATGCCCGAGTATCACATTACTTCTTTAAATGGGATTTTAGTCCCCAGGACTGAACGAGAGGAAACATTCAGACTGGTCAGATAATTTCCATTTCTTGAAAAACGCTTTGCCTCAGTTTGGGAAAAATTCAACGTCAAATGATTTTAACGCATCCGGGAGTTAATCATTTCTAGCCCACCAGCAATTTTGGACATAACAGACAATAAACTGCTTGTTACTGGGAAAAATGCTTGAATGTCTTCTGCATACATTCCAAATGTAATACCATAATGGTCCAACAGGGAACATAAAGGCTTCAAATAAATATTAAAGAAGGCCACTGATATAGTACTGATCCCTGTGGGATTCCTGTGGAATTTGTAAACCAATCGGAGACAAAAGAATTAGCAAATTATCCATTGTAACCCCTCTAAAGTCTGCCTCCTCCTTCAGGACCCTCCCCGGAAGTTTCCGATGCTGAGCCAGCTGGAGAACACATCTTTCTGTTAGCCTGGTATTCTCAAACTTTGAACCGAGTTAGCTGCTATCGCGCCTCTGAGCACCCAAGCCCTGTATGGACCTGGATTAGCTCACCTCTTGTTCTAATCTTTCATTATTCTTATTCAGAATCTGAAAACACTGCAACGGAGCCCACGTGGTGGAGCTACATTCATGCTGTTCCTAACATTTTAATCTTTTCCGGCACAAGCATGAAAGCCATGCAGTTTTAGTTGCCTTTTTTCTTTTTTTGTGTTTTCCACACACAGTCTAAAATCCATGTTCTAGCAGATTTTAAGCAACACTTAAAAAAAGGTGTTGAAAGCTGGACATTCCAGAGATGTAGCCCCTTAGTGTTTGCATACAGATGTAACATTAACTGGAAAAAATATATTTGCCGTATTTTTAGAAGCTATATCTGAGAAATATCACAGGCACAATAGTTCAGCAGGTAGTGTAATCACAAAACAACCATAGAAAGCACATTTCATAGCTCATAAGGTGTTGAAATCTGGACATGCCAGAGATGTAGCCCCTTAGTTTTTTGCATACAGATGTAACATTAACTGGAAAATACAGGGGCAGATTTTTAATCTTACGCGCGCGGGGTACATTTGAGTGCACTACCCGGCACGCACAAATGTACACCCGATTTTATAACATGCGCACGCTGCCGCACGCATGTTATAAAATCCGGGTTCGGCGCGCATAAGGGGGTGCACACTTGTGCACCTTGCGCGCGCCGCACCCTAGGGGAGGCCCGATGGCTTTCCCCATTCCCTCCGAGGCCGCTCCGAAATCGGAACGGCCTCGGAGGGAACTTCCTTTCGCTCCCCCCCCCCCCTTCCCCTCCCTTCCCCTCCCTTCCCCTATCTAACCCACTCCCCTGCCCTATCTAAATTCCGCCCCCCCCCCCCCCACCTTTATTACAGGAGTTACGCCTCTGGCAGGCGTAACTTGTGCATGCCGGCTGACTGCGGGCGCACCAACCCCCGCACCAGATCTCCCCTTTATCAAAGCCCCGAGACATACTCGCATCCTGGGGCTTGCAAAATAGGCTCGGCGCGTGCAGGGGTAGGTTTTAAAGGATTACGCGCGTAACCCTTTGAAAATCTATCCCATATATATATATATAAAGCACATTTCATAGCTCAAAATTTCTAAGCATGGAATTGTGCATATCATATCTATTTCAGCAAATTTCAAACTATACAAAAGGCTTGGAGATAAACCTATCGGGCTAATTTTGTCAAGATATTCAACCGCACTGGATAAGTTGGACGGATAAGTCAGCTCTTCAGCTGTCCTAAAGTATCTGGCTACTTTAGCCAGATAATACTGAAAATCGGCATTTATTTATTATTTATTTTTATTTAACATTTTTTATATACCGAGGTTCTAGTAACAATGTTACTAATCACTTCGGTTTACATATAACTTTAGGATGACATAACAAATGTGTCTTACAGAGAACAGGGAAATGAAACTTGGAAATATTAATTTACGAAAACAAATTATGAGAAACAATAAATTATATGAAACAAATTATGAAAAACAAAAAAATTATGAGAAACAAATTATGAGAAACAAGGATATGGAACTTGGAAATATTAATTTACAAAAAACAAATTATGAGAAACAACATTTGAATTAAAGCATCTAGCATACTAGCGAATATTATCTGTCAAGTGAAGCAAAAAAAAAAAAAGATATGTAACAGGAGGGAATAGTCGTTGGCAGGGGAAATTACATTTGATTGTGGATTAAATTAAGCAGTGGGACATTTGATGTGATGACCATGGTAGGAAAGTGACCAAGGTAGGATAGTGATAGTAAAGTCCAACTCAAACGAATGCTTGGTTGAAAAGCCAGGTCTTGAGTCTTTTTTTGAAGTTAATTGGGCATTGTTCGAGCCTAAGGTCTGCAGGGAGGGAGTTCCATAGGTCAGGGCCCGCTGTGGAAAAGGCTCATTTGTTAGAGGATATTTTGAATGGCGGTACTTTTAGAGAGCCTTTTAGTGCAGATCTCAATGGACGGGAGGATGAATGCAGCTGCAAAGGGATCTTGAGATCTAGGTGTGAGGTATTGTAGATAGATTTGTGGATGGTTGTGAGAGATTTGTAGCAGATTCTATATTTTATAGGAAGCCAATGGAGATTCTTTAAAATTGGTGTGATGTGGTCCCTTTTTTTTGCTTTAGTTAGAATCCTGGCAGTGGCATTTTGTAGCATTTGAAGAGGTTTTAGGGAGATAGCTGGGAGACCAAGTAAGAGTGAGTTGCAGTAATCAATTTTTGAGAATATGATTGCTTGCAAGACTGATCTGAAGTCATGGGGGTGGAGTAAGGGTCTAAGTCTTTTTAAGACTTGGAGCTTGAAGAAGCATTCTTTCACGGTGTGGCTAATAAAACTTTTAAAATTCAGTTGGTTGTCCATGAAGACTCCTAGATTTCTGACCAGGGGAGATAGAGCGGGTGTTGCCAGGTGAGATAGAGCGGGTGTTGCCACTGGATGAGAGTTGGAGAGCTGATAGTTGCCGTCTTGGGTGATGAGGAGGAATTCAGTTTTGTTAGCATTGAGAATTAGGCAGAGATCCGCAAGGAGATTGGATATGGAAATGAAGCATGAATTCCAAAAATGAAGGGTTTCTTGCAGTGACTTGGTTATAGGAATGAGAATTTGTACATCGTCTGCATAAAGGTAGTGTGTTAGTTTCAGCTTAGATAGTACGTTGCAGAGAGGGAGCAAGTAAATGTTGAATAAAGTCGGAGATAAGGAGGATCCTTGGGGGATGCCTAGAGTTGAACTGAAAGGTTGGGACTCATTGTAGTTGATCTTGACTTTATAAGACCTATCTTGTAGGAAGGATTTAAACCAGTTGAGCGCGGTGTACTTGATTCCAATTTCTGCTAGTCTGTTAAGGAGTATCTCGTGGTTAACAGTGTCAAATGCCGCTGAAAGATCGAGGAGGATAAGAAGGCACGGTTGTTTTTTCTCTAGGTTGAGGAGGATGTTGTCGGTTAGAGAAATTAAAAGGGATTCAGTGCTTCTGGATTTGCGGAAGCCAAATTGCGTTGTGGCGAGAATGTTGTTGTCTTCTAAGAATTCGCAAAGTTGATGATTTACTATTCTTTCGAGGACTTTTGCTATGAAAGGGAGATTTGCTATTGGCCGAAAGTTAGCTGGGTTTTCCAGAGAGAGATTTGGCTTTTTTAGAAGAGGTTTCAGGATGGCGAGTTTGAGGGGGGTTGGCACTAGGCCCTGAGTAAGTGAAGCATTGATGATTTGAGCTATTGGTTTAGCAATAACTGTGGCGCATGCTATTAGAAGATTTGCGGGAATTGAGTCAAGAGGGTGTGAAGCAGGTTTAAGTTTCTTTAGTATGTTTTCAATCTCTAGCGAGGATGCTGGTTCGAAGGCTACCAGGTTTGAGGCATGAGATGGAGTTGAAGCTGAGAGAGGGCGTTGTGGGGAGGGATTTTTGTGATCCCGAAGAGGGTTCAGGAGATTGGATATTTTATCTTTGAAGAAGATAGCAAGTTCCTCGGCTTTGTTTGCAGCTTTTTCATCTGGAATGACGATGGGGGAATGACGATTTATCCAGCTAAACATATAGATAGCCAACTCTGCTCTGGAACACCCCTGCCCTACTCCCAAGTTAGACTGGATAACTTTCTAGATGGATTAAAAAAAAAAGTCATCAGGCTAACTCAGAGCCAGTCAGTGTGGCAAGATTTTCAAATCCCACCATTGTCCGGCTTAAGTCCGAATTTAGCAGGACAAATGGTGCTGAGTATTGGTCCCTGATTTCCCCCAATACAACCAGTCAGTGGACAGCTAAACTACCCTGCTAAACTGACTGCTGTACTGCGTATTTTCCCATTGCTTTGTCAAGAGGTCATCGTATGCTGTTATCTTATGGTGACTCTGGGTAGATGGTGGGCTCAATCTATTTTCAGCCCTTACTGCAGAATTCTTACTGCAGCATCAGGCAGGGAACCCATCCATTTGGAGATGTATGAGGAGGTGAATGTATGCATACATTGCACTCAACCAGCCATGGGTCACAAAGAAAGTAACAAGATAAAAACGTTTTTTTTTCTCTTTCATACAAAATGGATTCTGTCTCCCGGTGGAGCTGTGTGTTTCCATATGAAGTTATCACCTTTGACTTTTGGCATAATTGAACCATTTTCTCTTTTACAAAATGGATTTAGCATTTTAATCCTGCAAGGAAACATTTAGCAAAAAGTTTTGATTTCTTGCCTAAACAGTGCCTTCCTGTGGCAGAGAACCTGAGGCTGGTGGCGTGCGAGGGGTGAAATGTTTCTGTATAGATGGAACCTCACAGGGGGCACTGTTTGATGCCCTCTTCCCAACTGGGTCTCCTGTATAGAAATGGGTTCCCAAACCCACCCAGCAAAGTCTCCCGAGGTTAGGGAGGGGAGGCAGGGATAAAGTTTGAATAACCGTCCTGAGGGAGGATGTTATCTGGAGATCCTCTGTAATAAACAATTTCTGAGATAAAAGGTTTAACAATTTTATTTTTACCAAAAAGCAAAGGATTAGGAATTGAAATAACAAATATTCATTTTCTCGATAGGTATCAGTGAATCAATATTTCAATGGAAAATTCCTCTTTTTCTTCTTTTACAGTAATGAACAATAAAGTAAATGTTTAGAATGTAAATGATTTTAAACTTTTCTTTTACATATAGCAGTACTAAACCAATATTAACAAGTCTATTCTCTTTTTGCAAAACCTGAAGCTGGATTCAACTCACAGTCAGATAAGTATCACTTTTAATTTACTCTAGCTGTTAGGGATGTGAATCGTTTTTTGACGATTTAAAATATCGTCCGATATATTTTAAATCGTCAAAAATCGTTAGGGCTACGATACAATACCAATTCCCCCGATTTATCGTCAAAAAATCGTAAATCGGGGGAAGGGGGAGGGCAGGAAAACCGGCACACTAAAACCCCCTAAAACCCACCCCGACCCTTTAAATTAAATCCCCCACCCTCCCGAACCCCCCCCCCCAAATGCCTTAAATTACCTGGGGGTCCTGAAGAGAAAATAGCTGTGTCCCAAACTTGTATCCAATCTTCAGATTTGTGGGTTATATTTTCTAGGGATGTGAATCATTTTTCTAATGACTTGAAATATCCTATGATATTTCTAAATTCGTTATATATGTCGGCTAAAAAAAGAAACGCTCACTTCCCCCCCCGAATTTTCGTAAAAATCATTTTTTGGATTAGTGCACGCTAATGGGAGTTAGCGCACACTAACTCCCATTAGTGCGCGCTAATTCATGTTAGCACGCTCTCACAAAAAAACGTTTATTTTTGTTATTTTTTGTGAGTGCACGCTAACCCGAAAACCGATTTTTCACAAAAAAAAACAAACCAAAAACGGGGATCCGTGAGAAAACGAGATGTTCCCACGGCCAGACAAACCCGAAAGCGGGAACGATTGGGCACCCGATTCACATCCCTAATATTTTCTCTTCAGGGCTCTGCTTAAACAAAGAACCCTTCCTATGGCAAGTGTCTTTGTCTTGCTTGGCTGTATGTGTTTGTCTTTTCTGTGTTGTCTGCCTTTTTTTGTCACTTTCCTGCAGAGCTCAGTGATTTTTACTGGTCTGGGCAGACTTAGGTTGTGTCGCTCAGATGTCTGTCACACACTTATCTGTAGTCTTCAGGTCTTGGGTCTGAGCTCTGTCTGTCTCTGTGCGATGGTCTCAGGCATGGCCATGTCTCCTCCAGCAATGAGCCCTGTGGTCACTCGTGTTGAGGCTTCCTTTGTAGGGATGAGCAGGTGTAAAAAATGTGTTTCATTTTTTGGTTCACTTTCGGGAGGTTTTTCCCCATGAATTTTGATTCATTTAATGTTTGATTCATTTCTTTTGTTTAAAAAAAATAAACATAAAAACAAACAAAAAAGGAAGTGTGGCCTTCCAAGGCCTCCCAACTTCACCAACAATCCCTTGCACCCGGAAAAATGCCAGGGCCAGGATTCCCCCTGGCCCCCTCTTACCCGGTCTGGTGGGGATCCACTGGCAAGGCCTAGGGACTCTTCCAGGGGCATGGGTGCTCCCACAAGCAGGTAAAACTTTTAAAACTTTTTCAATCTGTCCGCACTTGCAAAATGATTTACAGAATAGAAATAATTTTTTACACATCGTTACATAGTCAAGGAGTTATCTGATACACTATATCTTATGATGCTTTCAAAGTCTTTAATATTTGCAGAAAGAACTTGCTAGTAGTTACTCAAGTTAAAAGAAAAAATGGCAGAAAGAATCTTTTCTCTGGCTAATACTCGGATCGGGGGCTCTTTCCAGATGGCAAAAACTATACCTAGTATCAGCCATCTTCAAAGTGAGACTCAGCACCTACCATTTGCCTGAATGATATTCTTCTTACCATAAGCCTGGTTTCATTTATATATTATGTTAGGTTTTTCTGAAGTACTACTGTAAGATCATTTTTATGTGTATCAGTAAGATAGAATAGGCATGTGCAGAGGCAAAATTTTTGCTTCGGTTCATTAATTCATTTTGTAGGTCACCTCCATTTGTTAGGTTTGTTTCAAATGAATTTTTTTTTTCATTTGTTTTATTCGTTCATTTATTTACCATTTAAAGTCAACGGAGGAAGACTGCAGCCTATTTTGGGCTCCAAAATTGTTTTTGTTTTTACATTAGTTGTAATGAAACTTGCGGGAAGACATCATGAGACGTCGGGAAAGAACTGCAAGGCATTTAAACTATGGTGAAGTGGCACCAGAAGTGGCGTGGATAGCCTAAGGCACCGTAAAGGGGCAAGGGGGTACTAGCAGTGGCAGGAGTTCTTCAAGGCACCGTGAGAGGAGAAAAGAAGCAGCAAGACTGGAAAGAACACCACAAGGCTTCAAAAAAGAACACAAAAAAGAGTGGCATTAATCCTGAAAGGCAGCTGGATATAGGGGGCTCCTGCCAAACAGATACACCATTGTAATTGCTCAAAAAGAAAGACCACAAACATAAATCCTTTCTCAAAGGCTTGGATATCCTGATAAATAGATGTGTTTGATGTATCCCAGCCGTGAAGGCTGACAACCTGCACAACCTGCACTCTTCCCATTGGAATCAACCTGCACGCAAAACTAAGGGAGCCCAAAATGGACTGGACCTCTCGTAATGTGAGCTTTTTGGCTTGAGTGGCCTGATCCAAGATACCTCACAGTTTTTGCAGCTTGGAGTCGAGCTCGATGCCTAGAAAATGCATGGTAGTGGCAAGGCCTTTGGTCTTTTCTTGGGCCAATGGTACGCCAAAGTCTTCAGCTACTCCTTGAAAAACACAGAGGAGGCACACCGCGGTCTCTGTTCCAGCCAGACCAATGAACAGGAAGTCATCAAGGTAATGGATGATGTTGTCCATGCCCGGCAGTCTCGCAGCTACCCAGTGAAAGAGGGAGCTGAATGACTCGAAAGAGGAGCAGGACTCAGAGCACCCAATGGGCAAACACTTGCCAAAGTAGAACTGTCCATGGAACTTGAATCCCAGCAGTGGGAAATTGGTTGAGTGAACTGGTAAAAGACGGAATGCCAACTTGATGTCAGTTTTTGCCATCATCGCCACCCTGCCGCACCTCCTCAGAAGGGATATGGCACTGTCAAATGAGACGTATTAGACGGAGCATTCCTCTTGTGGCAAGTGGTCATTAACGGAGAACCCTACAGGGTAAGAGCGGTTCTGAATATGTCTGTACTTTCCTGGCTTCTTCTTTGGGACCACCGCTAGAGGTAATAACACCATTTTGCGGAACGAAGGAGCGGGGAAAGGACCCTTATAAGTGATGAAAAGGAGTTGATTTGTACAATGCAGCTAGCAGAGACTACAGTGTACAATCAACTTCTCTTGTTAGAATTTTCATCACTTATAAGGTCTAAAATTCTTTAAAAATGTCAATTTTACTATGAGTACCTCCCAGGTTCTCCTCCTTGTGGGCGGAGACATCTTTCATCTCGACCCAGGGTTCACATCTATACCAAAACATAACAGATTGCTAACTCCATGGACTCGGCTCAGGTCTCAGCCATTCAAGACATCCCTGGCCTGGCCCATGTCTGGCCGAGCAACAAAGGACTTTAGAGACTTTGGCTAACATCTTCAATCAGCTCAACTCTCGGCTGAATTCTACATCAATGCCTGACAAAGCCACATCCTCTCCTCACATGTTGTCTACACACCTCTCTGTGCCCTTGCCAGCTCCCACTCATTTTCCAGGTGATCCCCTGTTATGTAGGGGCTTTTTGAATCAGTGCTGTATGTACTTTTCACTACAACCTACCTACTTTCCAGACATAGTGTCCAAAACTACGTACATACTGTCTCTTTTAGACGGAAAAGCCCTGGCCTGGGCTTTACCTCTCTGGGAGTGTAATGATCCTATTCTCAATGATTTGACAGGTTTCCTTGCCCTCTTTCTTTCTGTTTTTGACGACCCTGCTCGCAAGACTGTCGCTGGATTTGCACTCCTGCATCTACAACAAGGTACTAAACCTTTGACTGATTATGTTATTGAGTTCAAGACCTTGTCCTCTGAGCTATGTTGGGACCTGTGTTGCCTACACACTATTTTCCTGGAAGGTCTTAAGTCTCGTATCAAAGACGAATTAGCAGCACGTGAACTCCCTGATACTCTGGACTCTCTCATAGACCTTGTAGGGCGAATCGATCGTCGTCTGCATGAGCGGTCACAAGAGGTAAAGAGTCCCAAAAAACCACCACAGGGGTTCCATGCTCTCGTCCAACACCTGTTACTCAGACCACTTCCACACACAGTATCGAGGAGGAAGAACCATGCAACTAGGCCGCAGCCACTTATCCACTAAGGAGAGGCATCACCGAAAGAGATTAGGCCTCTGTATGTACTGCGGACAACCTGGCCATGCTTGACCTCCTGTCCTATCTGTCCAGGAAACTTGCAGGCCTAGGATCCGCCGGAGGACTCCTCTAGGTCTAACTTCTCCATCTCCTCCTCTGACACTTCCAGTCTCTATTATCTCGGAGACTCTTGAATTCCACACATTAGCACTAGTGGACTCTGGTGCCGGTGGGAACTTCATACTAAGACAACTAGTAGAGCACCTATGAATCCCCACTGGACACCTACACCACTACTATTGTCATCTATACATGGTGAGCCATTATCTGGTGAGGTCTCTTATTCTACGCAACCTATTCATCTCCACATGGAATCTCTCCACTCAGAGACCATCTCCTTCCTAGTCCTGGATAAGGCAATACATCCGGTGGTACTTGGACTGCCATGGTTACAGATGCATTCACCCCAATTCGATTGGAGTACCCTTGAACTGTCTCAATGGGGAACCGCCTGCCATGGAAAATGGTTGGAAGAAGTAACTCCTATGCCTTGCCGGACCACTACCCATTCTCTTCCGTGTCTTCCTCAACAAAACTCGTCTTATCAAGATGTATTCTCTAAGAAGGCGGCAGACATTCTACCACCTCACCGGTCCTTGACTGCGCCATCAACTTAGTACCTAATTACGAGCCTCCCAGAGGAAGGGTGTACCCACTTTCGGTGTCAGAGACCAAGGCCATGATTCTGCCAGAGCCGGATTCTTTTTTGTTGGTAAGAAGGACGGATCCCTTTGCCCATGTATAGACTACCGTGAATTAAATGAGATCCCCATGAAGGACCGCTACTCATTGCCATTGATCTCTGAACTTTTTGATAGGCTCCAAGGAGCCAAAATATTTACAAAACTGGACCTCAGAGGGGCATATAACTTGGTCCAAATACGTCAGGGCGACAAATGGAAGATGGCGTTTAATACCCGCGATGGCCATTTTGAATATTTAGTCATGCCCTTGGCTTTTGCAACGCCCTGGCCGTGTTTCAAAACATGATGAATGAAATCTTTAGGGACATGTTGTACAGTTGTGTAGTAGTATATCTAGTCGACATACTGGTTTTTTCTCAAAACCTCCAGAGCCATCAATTGGACATCGCTAATGTTCTACAGAGACTACGAGATAACCATCTGTATGCCAAATTAGAGAAATGCTCATTTCACCAAGAGTCCTTTCCTTTTTTAGGCTATGTAGTATCCAGCCAGGGGTTCCAGATGGATCCACAAAAAAACAAGAGTATTTGGGACTGGCTCCAACCTACTGGTCTTAAAACTCTGCCACACTTCCTCAGATTCACTAACTACTACAGATTATTCATTCATCACTATTCCAATTTGACCGTGCCTCTAACATCCATGACGCGAAAGGGAGCCAACCCCTCTCAGTGGTCTCCAGAAGCTGTAAACACCTTCCACGAAGACGCTGGGAGTACCTCATATCCTGGGAAGGATTTGGACTAGAGAAAAATAGTTGGGAGCCTGCATGCAACATCCTTGACAAAGAGTTGATCAGACAATTTCACAGGTCACATCCTAGGAAACTAAACTCGCCGGGGAAGGGCCTTATCTTCTCTAATTGCCCCATTAATCCCTCGATCATCTAACGGTGCAACTGACTCCCTCACAGGCTTTCTGCTTCGGATATATTTTAAAAAGTTTTTACTGTGAGTTTTTGCCTCTGCGGCCAACTTCTTTTCAAATTCTCTCTTAGCCTGACTTATCAATGTCTTACATTTAACTTGCCAGCGCTTATGCATTATCCTTCTGTTGGATCCTTCTTCCAGTTTTTGAATTAAGATCATTTTAACCATGCCGGTGATTGCTTTGCCTTCCGTCCACCTTTCTTAATGTGTGGAATACATCTGGACTGTGCTTCTAGGATGGTATTTTTTAACAATGTCCACAACCAGGTATTTTAAGGCAGAATTTGCCAAATTCTGCCTTAAAATACCTGGTTGTATTGAGGGAAAACGCACTCCCTGCCATTTTTTGAATTTTCTGTACCAAGGTATGTGTATTGTTTACTGTCTTGAAAATTGTACATCGGCGTCAGTCCATTGCTTATTGTCCTGATTTTTAATTCTTTTAAATTACAGCTTGTATGAATTCCTTGTTGGTCCCCCCGATGCAGCCACCAGCGAAACACGGGACCGTGTTGGGGCACCTTGAAAATTATTTTGCCGTGATAGTATTATGCAGTGGAGTTGCCGCAATAAAATTATAAATTGCATTCACATCAATTGTTTGGAATTCTCCTTTGATCAGGACATACAAAAGTCTATACTCTGCACTTTTTGGATTTGGATTTCTCTGTAGTGCAGAACCCTGCTTTTGGTTTTTTGGTAATTGAAATATCCCATTATTACTGCACTACCAATTTGGTTAGCTTCCCTAATTTCTCTTAGCATTTCACTGTCTGTCTCACCATCTTAGCCAGGTGGATGGCAGTATACTCCTATCACTATACTCTTCCCCAGCATACAAGGGATTTCTACCCATAAAAATTCGATTGTGCATTTAGTCTCATGCAGGATGTTTATCCTGTTGGACTCTATGCCATCCCAGACATATAGCACCACATCGCCTCCCAGGTGCTCTTCTCTGTCATTGCGATATAATTTGTACCCCGGTATAGCATTGTCCCATTGGTTATCCTCCTTCCACCATGTCTCTGAGATGTCAATTAAGTCTATGTTATCATTCACTGCTATACATTCTAATTCTCCCATCTTACTTCTTAGACTTCTGGCATTAGCATACAAACATTTCAAAGTTTGTTTTTGTTTGTATTTTCATTCTGACTTTTAATTTATAGGGATAAGTTAGAATTTTTTAACTCAGGTGAGTTTTTAGTTACAGGCATGTGGACTACTTTTCTAATTATTGGAACCTCACTGTCAGGATGCCCTAATTCTAATGCATTATTAGTATCCTTTGAAGATACCTCCCTCCAGACCATGCACTGCTGAGCGACTGTAGGCTTTCCCCTTTGTTCTAGTTTAAAAGCTGCTCTATCTCCTTTTTAAAGATTAGCGCCAGCAATCTGGTTTCACCCTGGTTAAGGTGGAGCCCATCCCTTTGGAAGACACTCCCCCCTTCCCCAAAAGGTTCCCCAGTTCCTTACAAAACTGAATCCCTCTTCCTTGCACCATCGTCTCATCCATGCATTGAGACTCCAGAGCTCTGCCTGCCTCTGGGGCCCTGCGCGTGGAACAGGGAGCATTTCAGAGAATGCAATCCTGGAGGTTCTGGATTTAAGCTTTCTACCTAAGAGCCTAAATTTGCCTTCCAGATCTTCCCTTCCACATTTTCCTATATCATTGGTGCCCACATGTACCACGACAGTCGGCTCCTCCCCAGCACTGTCTAAAATCCTATCTAGGTGACGCGTGAGGTCCTCCACCTTTGCACCAGGTAGGCATGTTACTAGGTGATCCTCATGCCCACCAGCCATTCAGCTGTCCACATTCCTAATAATCGAATCACCAACTATGATGGCCGACCTGACCCTTCCCTCTTGGGCAGTAGGTCTTGGAGACACATCCAGTCCATTCCCAGTTCACCCAGATAAAGGCTTCTGACTTCCTAACCCCATAATTAACCTTCTTCCCTTTTACCCTATTAGCCCTGACTGTTCAAACCTTGCTGACTAGCTCTGTTTTATTTTAAAATTTACATGCCATCCATAGCACAAATAAAGTTACACAGTAGGGGACCCCGGTGTGCCTTTTGCACATAAATACTTATGCACACATTTCAAGTGACCTTACCAGAATGCCCATGCTTCATCCATGCTCCGCCCAGGCCACACCCGCATCCCACCCCTTTTTTAAACATTTGGTTTGTGCGCATACCGGGAAATATGCATGTACTTGGGCGCTTCTTGAAATCTGTGTGGCATGCACCCGACTGAGACACGTGCATATCCCCTGGCTTTGACAAGTGTAGGGCTTATAAAATTCACCTTTAAGAATAGAGAAAATTGTTTACTATAACAATGCTTTTGATAAATTAAATAGATTGTATTCAGTTAAATGATTAGAAGAAATTCTTTGTGTTCTAAGTATTGATCTAGCCTGTACATTTTATAATTAAGTCATTTTAAATCCTTCTTTTGGATTCTGACTTTTATAATTGCTTTCATTAGTTTTGTCTAAATCCCTTGTTTTATATGCTTTCCCCATATACTGTAAGAACTGATAAACTTTCCTTTTATCTGTTGTATTAGAATATAGACTTAGTGTCAGATCCAGTAGTCTCTGCTTATAATTTCAATCAATTAGGAAGAGGTTGTATTAATAAACAAACTAATCTATTGGAGTGTAAATTAAACTATTTTGATCTATTTAACCTAATTGTAATAACAATATCCTGCCATAAGAACAATGCATGCAATATTTTTCATTGTTGTGTGTGTATGAAAGAGAATATCGATAGAATGCAGTCGTGTTCAATGTTTGATGGTGGTTATCATTTTTCCGTTTCCTGGAAACATCTGGTTACAATTATGACTTCAATTACATTGATTCTAATGTGTTTGATCTTTATATTACTCCTAAAAATTCTTATTAATAACTGATTGTGTGAATGTGATACAGCATGAAGAAAAAAACAAACAAAGAAAAGAATTGTGAAACAAATGTAATTTTTAACAAGCAGTCATTTTTCTTCCTAATAACTTTGTTTATTTCCTCATGCCTGAGAATGAAATTATATTGTCTATGAATGATAAACATTCAGTTCTATTTGAAATACTAGACTATAATATGTTTTTTAGAAAAAAAACAGGGAAAGAATTTATTTTGACCCTCTGCTTTTATTTTGAATACTTTCTATCTGCATGTTTGCTTTCTATTCTGTGCTATAGAAATGTGATAAGACGTGAATAGAAATGTTTTCTTTCCTTTATTTAAATAAGATGCTAGACTTGTTTGTGTGTGTGCTGCTTGAGCTAGAATTCCCAAATACATTTGTGTGGGGGCTAATTCAGAATATATTCATCTGTCTATAGTAGTTTATTGGCTGTCTTTAAGAAAAAGTTAGAATGTTAATCCCTTCCCTTCGGAATGTGTGGTGGCTATCTTAGGTCAGGAAGAGGAGCACATTTTATGGTAATAGCACACTTTGCAATAAATTAGCTATCTTAGCACTTTGCATAGGTATTACCACAAGTGTGATAACTTTTTCGTACTAAGGGCCGAATTTTAAAAACGATACGCACGTAACTTGTCTTATGCGCACGGGGCCTATTTTAAAAAGGCCCGGCGACGCACATAAAGCCCCGGGACGCATGTAAGTCCTGGGGCTTTACAAAAGGGGTAGTCTGGGGGCAGGGCCTCCGACAGAGTGGCCATTGCCATTAGGGGGAAGGCAGCACGGCTCGGTGCACAATTGTGCACGCCCTTGTGCGCACTGACCCCTGATTTTATAACTTGCGCATGCACATGTACACCTGCGCGCACCTTTCTAAGGTCTATCCCTAAGTGTCACAATTGTTGTACTGAGAGAGAGAGAGAGAGAGAGAGAACACCTAGCTATAAAGCCCTCATAGTAGTTAGGTATTTATACTTCTACAGGAGGCCCATCTAGTTACTCAAGGTGAGGTTTAGGTATTAGTGTAGGGGTTAGTGGCAACTTTGACATTCAGAGTGCGACGTACGAACAGAACAGTACACTCTTGTGAAGCTTTGATGTCCTTTGGAGTGAGGAAACTCAGACAAAGATGAGATTTGTACAATGTTCTCTCAACCTAGCTTGATGTTACCCAGGTAGAGCGTCCATCAAGCTAGATTGAGAGAACATTGTACCTCTCTCTCTCCCCCCAAACAGCTTAAACACTATGGGGTAGATTTTAAAAAAGAGCGCGGTCGCGTACTTTTGTTCGCGCAGCAGGCGCAAACAAAAGTACACTGGATTTTATAAGATATGCGCATAGCCGCGCGTATCTTATAAAATCCTGGATCAGCGCGCGCAAGGCTGCCGATTTGGGGCAGCCTGCGCGCGCCGAGCCGCGCAGCCTGCCTTTGTTCCCTCCGAGGCCGCTCCGAAATCGGAGCGGCCTCGGAGGGAAATTTCTTTTGCCCTCCCCTCACCTTCCCCTCCCTTCCCCTACCTAACCCACCCCCCCGGCCCTATCTAAACTCTCCCCTTACCTTTGTCCCTTGATTTACGCCTGCTAGAAGCAGACGTAAATCTACGCGCGCCAGCGGACTGCTGGCGCGCCGTCATCCGACCCGGGGGCTGGTCCGGAAGCCTCGACCACGCCCCCGGGCCGGTGCCACGCCCCCAGTCCTGCCCCCAAAACGCCACGCCCTGCCCCGAAACACTGCGTCATTCAGCCCCGCCCCCGACACGCCCCCTTAAAAAAAATACGGGACTTACGCGAGTCATGGGTCTCTGCGCGCACTGGCGGCCTATGCAAAATAGGCGCGCCGGCGCACGAGGGCCCTGCTCGCGTAAATTCGGGTGGATTTACGCGAGCAGGGCATTTGAAATCCACCCGTATGTTCAATAAAGCCATGTCACACAGCTTAATTCAAATGAAAAAGGTGTAGTTATTTGCCTCATTAAAACTGTGCAATATGGCATTGCAAAGCCAGCCCACTTGGCCAGAAATACCATCCCTTTTCTAAATTAGCATCGCACCATGTGAAAAGCCAATAACGCAGCTTGGAAAATATCCCCCTTAGAGTGCTGCATAGTGCTCTGTTTATGTTTGAGAAACAGTTTTCATATGACATAATTAGATTTACAAGGGCTACAAACATAGTTTAATCAAGAAAGCAAGAAGTCAAGCAGAAGAAAGGATTGCCAAAGAGATAAAGTGAGGTGACAAAATACTTTTCAGATACATCAGAGAAAGGAGAAAGATCCAAAGTAGTATAGTGAAATTGAAAGATGAAAATGATCAATGTGCAGAGAGACGAAGAAATGACAGAAATATTAAGCAAATATTTCAGTTCGGTGTTCACTAAAGAAGACCCTGGAGAAGGACCGTCGCTAGTTAAGAAGAAAATGGAGGGGGATGGAGCAGACAAAAATTTGTTTACAGAAGAGAATGTATGGGAAGAGCTAGGAAAACTGGACAAAATCATGGAGCCTGAGGAGGTTCAACCCAAGATACTGAGGGAACTCAGAGATGTGCTGGTGGGTCTGCTGCATGACCTGTTCAATAGATCCCTAGAAACGGGTGTGGTGCTGAGTGACTGAAGAAGAGCGGTGGTGGTCTTGCTTCACAAGAGTGGGAGCAGAGAGGAGGTTGGAAACTACAGGGCTGCTAGCCTCACCTTGGTGGTGGGAAAAGTAATGGAGATGCTGCTGAAGGAAAGAATAGTGAACTATCTATAGTCGGGAGAATTACTGGACCAGAGGCAGCATGGATTCACAAAAGGACCTGTCAGACAAATCTGATTGACCTTTTTGATTGGGTGACTAAGGAATTGAATCGAGGAAGAGTACTTGATGTGATCTACTTGGATTTCAGCAAAGCTTTTGATATGGTCCTACAACCTGGTTTGCTTTTGACCCAATGACGAGTGGAAGACCACCTTCAACACAAGAAATGGGCACTATGAATACCTTGTTATGCCTTTCGGGTTGTGTAATGCCCCGGCGGTCTCTCAAAAAACGATGAATGAGATCTTCCGTGATCTCCTTTATAACAGAGTCATGGTGTTTCTGGATGACATCTTTATATTCTCCAAGGACCTTCCATCTCATCACCATGATGTCTGCTAAGTTCTGCAATGCCTCTGGGAGCATCAACTATATGCCAAGCTGGACAAATGCCTGTTTGAAAAAGAGAGCCTTCCCTTTCTAGGGTATATAGTTTCTAGCCATGTTTTTTCTATGGATCCAAGCAAACTAAAGAGCATCCGTGACTGGCCTCAACCAACTGGACTGCGGGCTCTCCAAAGATTTTAGAGGTTCACTAATTATTATTTTATGTATTTATTTATTTATTTATTTTTATATACCGGTGTTCGATTTTACATATCAAATCGGTTTACATTTAAACAAAATTTGTAGGAACTCATGTATTGCTGACATTTCATTCCTAATTATTCCCTAATTGCAGCTCCCCTTACAGCCCTCGCACGCAAGGGAGCCGACGTCAAGAATTGGACCTCTGAGCCCATGGCAGCCTTTCAGGGCCTGAAGGAAGCATTCCTACAGGAACCTTGCTTGCACCATCCAGACCCTAATTACCCCTTCGTCCTAGAGGTGGATGCATCTTCAGTAGGAGTTGGGGCTGTGTTGAGCCAGTACTCTCTTAAAGGCACTCTGCATCCATGTTCTTTTTTTTCCCCGGAAGTTCTCTGCTGCTGAATGTATTACGCGATTGGCGACAGAGAACTCCTCACTATCAAGCTAGCCATCAAGAAATGGTGCCAGTGCCTGAAAGGCACACAACATCAGTTTGTGATCTACACTGATCATAAAAATCTCAAACACCTGCAATATGCCCAACGTTTGAATGCCTGACTGGGCCGTTGGTCCCTTTTCTTCACCCGCTTCAATTTCAGCTTGAGGTACCACCCTGCAGACAAGAATGCTTGGGCTGATGCCCTATCTCACTCCTTTCTGCTGTAGGATCTTCCTGAACAACCACAGCACATCATAGATCCAGGGAAAACAGTTGTGCCCCACAGACTACGCAACAAGATTTTGGAATGGTCCCATGACTTCCATGTGGCAGATTACCCTGGCCGGGCTCAGATTCTCACTCTTCTTCAATGGTACTATTGGTGGCCCCAAATGCGTTGCGATTTCCGAACCTATGTGGTCTCTTGTCCCACCTGCGCACAGCAGAAACTGTTGGCAGGATGACCCTGGGGACTGTTAGCCATTGCCAGCCCCCAGGGAACCCTGGACCCACTTGTCCACCGATTTTTTGGTGGACCTCCCTCTCTCTAATAGCATCTCAGTTATTTGGGTCGTGATCGACTGTTTCTCTAAAATGGCCGATTTTGACCCATTACCGGGCCTTCCTTCAGTTCCTGAGCTCGCCCGACTTTTCTCTCAGCATGTGCTCTGTTTTCATGACTTGCCTCAGCATGTGGTCTCTGATAGAGGCACCCAGTTCATAGCTCGCTATTGGCATTCATTGTATAAAAAGTTCAATATAGCACTTGACTTTACGACTGCATATCATCTGCAGGCCAATGGTTAGGCTGAACGAACCAATTGTTCCTTAAAGACCTACCTCCGGCCATACGCCAATGACCAGCAAGATAACTTGGCCAACCTCTTACCCTGGGCGGAGTTCTCTCATAACTCCCATATCTCCGCCTCGGGCTCTTCACCCTTTCAGATCGTGTATGGAAAGCAGCCCTTACCTCCATTACCCATTCTTCTCAATGTTCCATCTCCAGCGGCTCAATTAACAGCTTCAGAGCTTCAGGAGGGGGGCTTAAAGGAGGTGTGCTTAGTGTTAAGCTCACTGACCGCAGAGCCTCATGACTGTCTTCACTCACACCCACAGCAGAAGTGATCCCAGGCTCCCTAGCAACAGCAGGGAGCTGCTGCCAATGCAAGTCCCTCCTTTCACCCAGCTCTGAGCTGCCAGCTGATGCCTCCTTCATGGCTGGGACGCCGCCGACTTCCTCCTGCGTGGGATGTCCTCCTAGGCACACACACATGCACCCCCTTCGAATATTTAAAGGGCCCACGGTGGGAAAATGCTGCCAGCTCTCTCTGATTACGTCAGCTCTTCAGATCTATATAAGGCCAGTCCCTGCTTTCAGCCTTCGCCTTGGCAATAGGTCTCCTCACTTCTGGTGAGCTGCAGATTGCTTTCTGAGCAACTCGGCTCTGACCCTTGGACCGGACATTGACCTCAAGTAATGCCACCTCTCTCGACCCCTGCCTGGAATCCGACCATGAGATTCATTGCCTACCTTCATCATCATCAGAGACCCTGCGTAAATCTAGCTGGTCCCGGCACCTGAGGGCTCAACCTAAGGGGAATGTGGGCTGGTAGTGGTGAAGCTCCTGAGGGGTCTCTCTGCCTGTCTCCAGCCTTGCCTACTGATGGTGTGGACCTATGGGGCTCCTCCCCACAGGTAGCATCAACTCCCCCTCAGTCCAAGGGGCCACTAGCGCAACACTCACACCCAAAAATTTCAGCCAAGTCCAGTTTAATTGCACTAGTCAATTAACAGGTCTAAAATTGTGTTAATAAGTTAGATAATTTATATGCAAATATCTCTCATAAAATAGCAACTTCTGCACAAACTTTTTTATCCTGTTCTGGGATGCCCCTAGGCTGCCCCTTTTCTGTGCCGGTAAATGTACATGTGAAACCAAAAATATGTGTCTACTTTCAATGTTTATAAAATAGCATATATATGAATATAGGTTACTGTTGTGTATATATGCTAATTTTCCATGCATAGCCCCTTTGAAAATGTACTAATTAGAATGACTTCCTGGCTTTAGATCACAAAGACAGGTGAATCAGTCATTTTTATTAGTTTAAAAACATAAGAAGGTGCCATACTGAGTCAGATCGATTGTCCATCAATCCCAGCATCCTCTTTCCCAACAGTGGCCAATCCAAGTTACAAGAACTTGGCAAATACCCAAACATTAAATACATTCTATGCTACTAATGCCAGTAATAGCGGAGGCTATTCCCCAAGTCATCTTGATTAAAAGCAGTTTATGGACTTCTTCTCCTGGAAACTTTAAATCCGGCTGCACTAAAGGATAGATTTTCCACTGTGCATGCGTGCGTCCATGTGCATGATCTTCCCGGCGCACACACATGGACGCGCCGATTTTCTACCATGCGCATGCATGTTATAAAATCCAGGGTGGTGTAAGTTGCAAGCGCCGGCAGGCGAACCCCCAGCACAGCAGCAAATGGCCACTGTACCGGTGGCCTCTAGTTCCGCCCTGCCCCTCCCCGCCCCCGGGACTGCCATTTGGAAGAGGCCTGGCTTTTGTGTGAGTAACGGGAGTTACATGCACTGCTGGGCCTCTTCTAAAATGTGTGCAGTGCATGCAAGGCCTGGCCGCGCACGTAACCCCCGTTTTCCCCGCGCACAGGTGATTAAAAATCAGGCTTTAAGTTTTCAGCAGAAAATTCATTGGTGTCACACAGCAAGACTCCTTAGACTGTTCTATCAAATCAACAAATAATATCACCTCACTTAGAACAGTACTTAATGCAACATAAAGTGCATGCATGTTATAAAATCGGGGGTCGGCGTGCGCAAGGGGGTGAACAATTGTGCAACTTGCGTGCGCCGATGCCTGTGGCTTTCCCCGTTCCCTCCCAGGCTACTCCGATTTGGAGCAGCCTGGGAGGGAACTTCGTAACCCCCTAGCCTAACCTCCCGCCCCCCAGCCCTATCCTAAATCCCCCGACCTTTATTTTAATGTTGCGCATGCCTGCAGCCTGCCGGCACGCGATCCTCCGACACAGCAGCAAATGGCTGCTGTGCCAGAGGCCTCTGGCCCCCTCCCCGTCCCTTTTTCGAAGCCCCAGGACATACGCGCATCCTGGGGCTTTACGCGTGTCACCGGGCCTTTCTAAAAAAGGCCCGGTGCGCGTAACACGATTTACGTGCATAGGCTTTTGAAAATCTGTCCCTATTTGTATCAAAAACCCAATAAGACTCATATTCTGAACCCCCCCAATCAACTCCTTACTATAAATCACTTTCACTCACTCACCTCACTCACATACATATACACTCATCTAAAAAATCTAAATGCCTGCAGGTCAAAAAAGTGCACTTAACTTGGGAAACAAAATGTCCAAAATAATGGTAACGCTGGTAAACAAAGTTTTTTCCTTCAGGCTTTTTGGTGTTCCAAACAGATTTTTTCATGCTGATCATAGATATTACTTTGAAATTTGTACATCACATAAGGTTTTTGAGAAACGACCAATTTTGTGTTACAATAATTGTGAAATTTTAAAACATAATCTCGTGTATATATATTTTCTTGCTGGACAGTAGTTTTTATGATTTTTAAAATTCATGTCGTATTTTTGACGGCCATAAGCAACGTAACATGTAACAGAGACTAACTTTTTAAAAAATACACCAAGAAACTCTGCCTGATCATGCCAGGACTTGCTCGGGCAAGCCCCAGTTCGGCTGCAAGATTCCAACTTGTTTCCATAAAAGAAGGTATTTTCGTTGGCCCACAAATCCGAGCTGTGATGAAGAATAGCCACTTTGATGGTCTTCTGCAAGGTACAGAATGTGTTGCATGGACAACCTTCAAGAATGTCATTTGTAACTTTCTAGGCAACTATAAGGCAGCAGACTATGTCGAACAGGTTGAAAATCTGCTTCAGGCATACAAATTGATGACATGCAACATGTCATTGAAGATACATTTTCTTCATTCCCATTTGGACTTCTTCCCAGACAACCTTGGCGCTGTGAGTGACGAACATCCATCGTTTTTCTCCATATTGGTATGGAGACACGACTTGTTGCTGATTCTGAGTATATGCTATCCCCCTGATGCAGGCACTACTGGTGTGCCAAAATCTTTGAAGGACTGTATGACGGGTATAAGTTCTCCATCTGTGGACAGACATTGTAGGATACGTTTGGTGAAATTGCTCATCGGTGATAAGAGTTCTGAACCTGGAACACTTAGGGAGACATTGTCATAAGCGATTGATCATTTAAGATTGTCTGAGTGGATTAAGTCCTATGAATAAGAGCCATATAATCAAGAGGTTTTGTGATCCTTGAAGGGCTTTGCACCATGGTGTGTCACTATAACTATTATCCGAGTTGAACTGTCCAGAAGGAATTACTCCACATTTTGGAATTACATCTTACTGTGGATTCTTTTTAACAGTATCTTTTGTAATTTTTGTATTTTTTGGTTCCATAGTACACCTTTTCTTGAGGATGTTTAACCATCATTTGAACCCTTTGTTCCCAAATATAATAAGGATGGATTTCCATCATTTTGGACATTTTGTTTCCCAAGTTAAATGTACTTTTTTGTCCTGCCGGCATTTAGATTTTTTAGATGAGTGTATGTGTATATGAGTGAGATGAGTGAGTGAGAGTGATTTATAGTAAGGGGTTGCTTGGGGGGTTTCAGAATATGAGTCTTATTGGGTCTTTGATACAAAGAACAATGTTTAGACATCTTCTTGATTACTGATGCATTATTGTGATATATATTACAGGTTTTGTAAGGCAACATGATTTATGTGAATTTGATAATTATTGAGGAAATAAAAGTTGCTGTTAGAGTATTTAACATTTAGTGCAGGGTAATAATTTATGTTGCCATAAGTACTGTTCTAAGCGAGGTGATATTACCTGTTTTCATTGGCCTAGAAATTAGGCCCCTAATTTAGTCCTGAAAGTCAGTGCTAAGCTCCAAACCTTGACTTCCGGCCTTAACTCTGCACCTGTAGCCACCCACGTTTTAGGCTCCTAAATTTAAGTCCCTAATGAAACTTGGAACCTAAATTTAGGAATTCAGCCTTTGGTAAATGTTCTAAAAGGCCAATTTAGGAGCCTGTCTCCAAAAGTTAAGAACCTAAACTCTTTGGAAATTGGCCTCACTGATTTTAACAATTTCCTCAATAAATGAGAAATTCCCAGACTCTTTTGCCTTGTATGTTTTCCCTGCTCAGATTTTAAGCTCTATTTAGAATGGGGGTTTTTTTGTATGGCGCTATGTACATGGAGTAGTGCTACAGAAGTGATAAATAGCAGTAGTAATGCATTAAGAAGAGAGAAGATGAAAGCTGGAGCCCCATTAAACTGTTTTCCCACCAAATGGATAATTTACAGCAGTTATTAGACGAAGTAAGATAAGAAGTCACATCGCAGTTTCGGCTTGTTATCTTGTGTTAAAAGAAAATCAAAGCATGATGCGTTAACATGCTTTCCGTGAATAGCTTTCAGTCATCATTACACATGGAACAGTGGTGCTGTGCCTTAAGCCTGAAAATCAATGAAAGCATTTTAGGACAGTTTAGTTTACCATCCTGTCACAGTACTCTAGAATCATCATGTTTCTGTAAAGAAAATATAATGCTTGCTTTTTGATGTGATTGTAAAGGGAAGAAAAGAATTGGGTAAAACAATTTTTTTGGTTAGACTATAGCAGGTGCATTTAGGACTTACTCATATAAACGACTGCACAGTCTCCTCTCGGCTGCTCCTGCACATCCCAGAAGCAGGAAATGTTCAGACAACAGATCAAAACTAGGAAGTTCATCATCATCATCATCATCTCCAATTAATAGATGAAAAGCCAATGTCTTCATGGGCTTCAAGATCACAGCTGAAAGCAAGGGTCAATTAAAAAAAAAAGTTGTTGAATGGGGAAATATAATTGGTTAAATTTAGCTGATATTATTAGTGAATTTTCAGTGGGAACTTAGAAAAGCAGCAATATACATACCACTTTTAAGGTGAAACTCAAGACTTGGCTCTTCCTTCAAGCATTCCCAGAGAGTTTATCTACCCTATTTATTATTTGCCTTACTTATGTGCTCAAAGTTGAACTTAGTTTGTTTTCTACTTATTATAAATCAATCGTTTGATATGTTCCATGTAAATCCATGCAAATCGTTTGATATGTTCCATGTAAACCGCCACACGGCGGTAGTTATCTCTGTTACCTGTGAACCGGAGTGATATGTATTTTATACAGGAACTTCCGGTATATAAAAACCAAAAATAAAATAAATAAATAAATAAATAAATATATATATATATATTATATATATATATATATATATATATATATATATATATATATATATATATATATATATATATATATATAAAGAGAGGTTTTCAGCTGAAAATTCACCAAAATCTAAGTGGTCAAAATTTGACAGGTTTCATTTAAGTCTGATGTTTGTAGGACCAGAGTTGAATGGCTAAACTTAGCCAATTGTCACTGAAAATTAGTGCTAACAAGCTAAGTGGTAATCCTGCCCCGGGAGTGGCTCAGGAGGTACCCCTTTCTTGATTAGATTAATTTACCCACCTTGGGATGTTAGGTGAGTACATTTAACTACTCAGCAGGGGGAAATTTTTAAAAGCAGCACTTTAACTGGTTAACTCCTGAGGTTAGCAGGTTACACTCTTTCAAAATTGACCTATAGTCATATCTTAATCTATCTTTCCCAGGCAACAAATGTAATTATTATTTAGTCAGAAGTTATTTAATTCCTGCTTACATCATGAAAATTCTGGATGCTGCAATAAGGGGGGGGGGGTTTGTTCCTGGATTATTTCGCAATATTTAAAAGTTTGATGAGATTCCAGGAAGTCTAGAACGCTTGTTTTCTATTTCTGGGACTGTAAGATTAATGTGATATTATAAAACAATCAGCTTACAAGCATAAGACATGCTGTGCTGGGCCAGAAAAATGGTCCATTGAGCCCAGCATCCTGTCTTCGATAGTAGCCATTCCAGGTCACCCGGCAAATTCCCTGTTGCTCACTTCCAGAAGTAAGAGGTAGTGAACCTCAAGTCTACATGACTAACAATTGTTAATGGACCTGTCCTTCGAAAAAGTGTCCAAACGTTCTTTAAACTCAACTTCCCTTGTTATCCTGCCAGACCAGTCTAGACGAATGGGTTATCCTCACTTGCCAGCAGGTGGAGGCAGAGAACATGTCTTTTCCGACTTCATGTTCTCCTATACAACTGAGTTTAGCAGGAAAGATAGTTCTCTGCCTAACAGAGGAAGGGCTGTGCAGCAGGAATGATTTTTGTTTTTTGCAGATGGAACCTTCTTTCAGAAATGTATCCAAACATTTCTTAAACTCAGTTTCCCTTGTCATTCTTCCAGATTAGTACAAATGACTATGACTATGTTATCCTCATTCTCCAGCAGGTGAGGGCAGAGAACACAAGACTTTTCTAATGTCATGTTCTCCTATATAGCTGGGCGCTACAGGAAAGGTTGTCAATAGTACTCTACCTCCAGTAGAGGAAAGACTGCAGCTGGAAGGATTTTTATTTTGCTGCGCTCTCAGAATGACAGCTCAGTGGGTTGATCTTCCTGAGACAGCTTAAACTGAGCCAAAAAAGGGATGTGATGGACAAAATTAACTACTTTTCCTTCCCTGGAAAAAATAATACAGTTCCCATTTGGGGAAATTGCATGCAAAGAAGGTAATTGTAATAGGGTAGGGTATCTGAGCAGGAAGATGCAAAATATCGTATATATTTGTTGCGCTGAGGATGGAAGGGAGCACTCCCCAGTGCAGGAAAAGGAATGTGCACCCTCGCGGTGGGACATCCCTGCTGGGAAGACTGGAGATCCTGATCCTCTACTAAACCTGCACGTTGGTGAGGCCACCACAGCAATGATGGTCTCTGAATGGTCCTCCGACCATTCCAAGCTCTTTCAGACTAGCCACTGGGTAGCAGCTTGAAGTGGCAGGCCAGACAGAGGTCATGGCCGGACGGAGACATGGAACAAGACGTGGCAAGACAGGATAGACAAGGACTCAAGGTGTTGAAAGACAGATGAAGATTCAAGGCATTGAGGAAGACGAAGACTCAGGCTTTGAGGAAGACAAGGAGAGACCAGGCAAGGTATGGCAAGACAAGGCAAAGTTAAAAGCCTATAGTTAAAAGTCCGGAACCTCCAAGTGGGCAAAGTCCCTCTAGTGCCATACTCAGCCCAACCGGGCTGGTCGTGGACCACACGAGCAGGCATCAAGCTAGGACATCAAGGCAAGGCAGATATCGGACATCAAGAACAAGGTAAGTCAGACAAGGGAAAAGATGACTCCATGGCACTGTCGGATGGAAGGACCCACCAGTGCCCTACACACCCCAGCGGGGGTGGTCGCGGACCACTGGGCCATTACGCACCCTATTCAACTCAAATGGCTGGTCGCAGACCACGAGGGATGGGTCAGAACGGAGCTAAGAACATCTGGACAAAGACAACAGGAATGGACGGACATCAGGAACGGATAAACATCAGGACGTCAGGAACGGATGGATGTCAAGGCATCAAGAATGGATAAACGTCAGGAACGGATGGATGTTAGGACATCAGGAACATCAAAGACATCGGAGCAGAGACCAGAACATGGAACAATGACAAAGACAAGGGATTCCACATGGAACAGAGTGCTAGGAGGAGAAGCAGACGTGGAGCCCTAAGGAGGACTTACTCCATGCGAAAGCGATGAAGGAATGACCTGAAGAGCCTTTTGTAGGCTGAAGAGGCGGATCCAGGAAATGTCATTGTCCAGGGCCCACTCCCTCACTGGCCCTACAAAAAGGGCATAGAGAAGCGGCCCCGTGCCTAAAGAAAGGCAAGAAGAGGAAGCCTGCAGGACCCTGGACAGCGGCCCTGCAGATCCTGACACTGAGGAGGAGCTGGACTGTGCAGGCCCCGATGTGGGAGGCGGCTTCCCTGCCGCACAGGTAGGGCTGAGGGTGGCTCCAGCCATAGGAAGATCCGGGAACTGCGGCCTCCAGGCCGCAGGATAGCTGGCATCTGCTGTGGCCTCCAGGCAGTGAAGAAGAGACCAAAGTCTGCGGCTCCCAGCCATGGTGAACACCGGGGGTGACTCCAATCTGCGAAGAACTCAGGCATCAGCAGGGACAGCCTCCCTGCAATCCAAGGACCCCAGCAGCAGCATCTGTGGCCTCCTGCCATGAGGGAGAGCCCCGGCATGGCTCCTTCCACGCCAGCACAATGGTGGCCTCCTGCCGCAATAGGAAATTCCAACACGGCTCCTGCCATGCTGGCAACAAGATGTTGGGGGTCAGGCCGGGCTGGCCTGAAGGTAAGAGACCTCCTATGGCTCTGGCCATGGGGGGGAATTGCAACAGTACCCCCCTTCAAAGGGGGTCCCCTCCCATCCTCAGGAGATCAGAGATCCAGGAACATCGATGGTGCAGGCACCTCCTGCAGGTCATGGAAAGAAGAAAATCCTGGAGAGAAGAAAATCCCCCCCCCCAAAATTTTTTTTGAGACCAAAGGGAAAGTCCAGAGCCGAGACCCAGGACAAGGATATCCCACCGGGCACATGGCCTTCACAATCTGTTGTGCTGAGGATGGAAGGGAGCGCGCCCCAGCGCGGGAAAAGGAATGTGGGCACTCGCGATGAGACATCCCTGCTGGGAAGACTGGAGATGCTGATCCTCTACCGAACCAGCACGCTTCCATGAGGCCACCAACACAATGGTGGTCTCTGAATGGTCCTCCGACCATTCCAAGCCCTTTCGGACTAGCCACTGGGTAGCAGGCTGGACAAAGGTCATCGCTGGACAGAGATGTGGAACAAGAAGTGGCAAGGCAGGACAGACAAGGACTCAACGCCTTCCAAGACAGATGAAGATTCAAGGCATTGAATAAGACAAAGACTCAGGCTTTGAAGAAGACGAAGACTCAGGCTTTGAGGAAGGACATCAGGAACGGATGGACATCAGGAACGGATGGACGTCCAGATGTCACGAACAGATGGACGTCAGGACTTCAGGAACGGATGGACGTCAGGAACATCAAAGACATCGGAGCAGAGACCAGAACATGGAACAATGACAAAGACACGGGATCCCATATGGAAGAGAGGGCCTAGGAGGAGAAGCAGACATGGATCCCTAAGGAGGACTTACTCTATGCGAAGGCGATGAAGGAATGACCTGAAGAGCCTTTTGTGGGCTGAAGAGGAGGATCCAGGAAGTGACATCATCCAGGGCCCACTCCCTCACTGGCCCTACAAGAAGGGCAGAGAGAAGCAGCCCTGCAGACTCTGAAACTGAGGAGGAGCTGGAGCTGGGCCGTGCAGGCCCCGACATGGGAGGCGACTTCCCTGCTGCAGAGGAAGGACTGAGGGAGGCTCCAGCCGCAGGAAGATCCAGGGACTGCGGCCTCCAGGCCGCAGGATAGCTGGCATCGGTGGCGGCCTCCAGGCCGCGAAGAAGAGACTGAAGTCCGCGGCTCCCAGCCATGGTGAACACCGAGGGCGGCTCCATGCCACAAAGAACTCGGGCATCAGCAGGGATGACCTCCCTGCCATCCAAGGACCCCGGCAGCGGCATCTGTGCCCTCCTGCTGTGAGGGAGAGCCCCGGGGCAGCTCCTGGCACACTGGCATGATGGCGGCCTCCTGCTGCGATAGGAAACTCTGGCATGGTTCCTGCCGTGCCGGCAACAAAATGTCAGGGGTCAGACCGGGCTGGCCTGAAGATAAGAGACCTACCGTAGCTCCGGCCATGGGGGGAATCGCAACAATATTGCGGTGATATTGCACGATATATGCAATATAACTCATGTTAGAGCCCTAACATGACTTGACGAATCACCCGGTAAGACATTTGAGAATCCGATTAATGAAAGACTGTATATTTTGAAGCATTTTATAAATTGCAACACATCCTTTGTTATTTATGTTATCCTATAACCCTGCAAAAGGATTTATGTAGGCAAGACTAGACCCCTTAAGACATGTCTCATATAGCAAAGGAGCTACATTGGTTGAAAATGGATTATCACTGGTGACATACTGTATACAGAATCAACATAACTTTGAAGATTTATTGTGTTTAGCTATTGATCGTGTCCAACCAAATTCAGGAGGTGGGGATAGAAATTTATTCTTAATGAGAAACCAAAAGTATTGGATTTTTCATTTACATTGCTTGAAATCAAGGGGATTAAATTTGGACATAGAATGGCAACATGTTTTGTAAAATTTGGTGTGATAAAAATGAAAGAATAGCAATACATTCTGCATATAGGATTATTTTGATAAATTCATATATAGAAGACTGTTGAAATATCATATAATGAAGTGTGATGATGTTCCTTTACATGGCAGTAAATGATTCTTTGCAAGGATTTAAATCCCTGACATAATTTGCAGTATCTCTGGGATTTAAATTCTTTATGCCATTGAATGAAATTTCGGTATATGTCAATATCACCTTGTGAATTTATGGACTCTTTAAGTAAGTGTTTTATAAGAATGATTTTTGTTGAGTAGTACACAAGATTTAATTGAATTTTTCTATCTTATAGATCTTCCAGTTGAACCCTGATGCAGCTCATGGAGAAACATGTACATGTCGGTATTTTTCTGCAAGATGTTCATTCTGCTATGAGAGTTTCTTGCAGCTGTTTAATTTTTTATAATTGCATTCACTATATATATAAAACCAAAAATACTCATGAAAATGACAATTAGATTGTTTTGCACTGGAAGGTGGTTGTTAGGATTCGTAGGTTTCATGGACCCTTGGCCTGAGGTAAGGGTTGATACCACCTGTGGGGAGGAGCCTCACAGGTCCTCACTGTCGGGAATCGAGGTCAGCTGTAGCAGGAGGTCAGATAGTAGTGGCAGGAAGATAGAGCGTCCTGAGTCACAGCCATGTGATCGCAGGAGCTTGTAGAGCGGATACTGTGAGGTGTCCTGAGGAGCCGGGTAAGAGACACAGTTCGAGGGAACCCACAGTACTCAGGCAGGACTGGAGATGCAAGTGCCAGAGCAGGAGCCTCCGTCAGAGGAGCGCTTGGCAGACCCCGAGGAGTGGGGAGCACGAGACAGGAATACTGCAGAGACTGACCCAAGGGGCGGGACAGCATAGCGAGTGAGGCTCTGATGTGATGTCTTAGGCTGACCCGAGGAGCAGGGAAGCCCGAGTCGAATCTTCGAAGCAGTGACATAAGCCGCCCTGAGGAACAGGGCTGCACACGATGGAATCTCTGGTAGAGAATAAGGCACTGCCTCCGAGGAGCGGGGAAGCACAGAGTTTAGTCCCAAGTGTAGAACGTAGGCACTGCCCCAAGGAGCGGGGAAGCACGGAGTACAGTCCCAAGTGTAGAACGTAGGCACTGCCCCGAGGAGCGGGGAAGCACGGAGTACAGTCCCAAGTGTAGAACGTAGGCACTGCCCCGAGGAGCGGGGAAGCACGGAGTACAGTCCCAAGTGTAGAACGTAGGCACTGCCCCGAGGAGCGGGGAAGCACGGAGTACAGTCCCAAGTGTAGAACGTAGGCAATGCCCTGAGGAGCGGGGAAGCACGGAGTACAGTCCCAAGTGTAGAACGTAGGCACTGCCCCGAGGAGCAGGGAAGCACGGAGTACAGTCCCAAGTGTAGAACGTAGGCAATGCCCTGAGGAGCGGGGAAGCGCGGAGTACAGTCCCAAGTGTAGAACATGGGCACTGCCCCGAGGAGTGGGAAAGCGCGGAGTGCAGTCTCCAAAGTAGGAAGGTGGTCCGAGGGGCAACCCTAAGAAGCAGGAAAGCTGGCAGGCAGGTTCTCTGGAAGGCACAGGGGCTAACCAGAGGAGTGGGGGAGCCTGGAGACAGGGTCTTCAACTGGAGAACAAGCAGGGCCCCCGAGGAGCGAATACCTGAACTAGAGTCCAGGGCCGCAGGCAGATCCGATGCAGGAACCACGGGTCCGAGGAGACAGGAGCAAGCACTAGGCGAAGGAACTCATTGCCAAGTCTGCTAGCAAGAGGCGAAGGAGGTCTTTAAGAATCCCAACCTTGTGATGTCACCAGCAGGAGACTCCCCTGAGGTTCCCGCCATTGGGCCTTCAAAGGGAGGCCTGGTGGCACGTGTGTGTGCCTAGGGCGGCCCAGAGTCAGCGTGGGTGGCAGTGGCGTCCCGGCCACCATGAGGAGCCTTGAGAACCCGTAGATATGCGGCGGTAGCAGCTATCCCCAGCTGCGAGCTGACCCGACCAACACATGTCGTGAGTTGAATCGGTCGCAGCCGTCTGCGACTGGTCATAACAGTGGTAAGGAGGTTTTTTGCCTGTGATTAATATCTGACTAGGTGGGGTTCCACCAAGAATTTTGGAGGCTTTTTCCCTCCCTTTTTATAAACACACTTTTCTTGAAATGGTATAGAGTGATGTTCTAATTGGGTATAGGATCTCCTTTGAAAATCAGCTTGCAGGACCCTATGGGACTGCAAGCACCACAAGTACTTTAAAATTGGCCTCCCTATTCACAGATGCATAGCATTAAAAAATATTAAAATGTGCACTTCTTAGAAAATCATGTTAGGTTCCAAGAACAAAAATAAAAATTCTTCTTAAATTCATTTTCATCACATGCCAGAAATTCCTGCCATCTCCTGTCTACTGTAATTCAAAGCCAGATTGTCAGATTGAACTCAAGACCCTTATTTTTTTTTTCTTTTTGCCTGTAATGACATACAGGCTGCAGGCACATTCTGCCTCTCTCATTAACGACCTAGGTGAGAAGCAGTTCTGTGGTCGTCCTTTAGTACACAAAACTCAGGCATATTGTCCTTTCTTTCTGGGTGTGCGTTATCCCATGGCATTCTTTATCATGAATGATCAGTGGAATAGTTTGGGGGGGGTTGAACGGCACAAAAAAATATTTTCTTTATAAGCTGAGAGAAGATTCACTATCCACTGCCTCCATCACTTAAGTTCTTTTGTGATCTATCATGGGAAAATAAACCAAAGCACACCTGAAGTAGAGGTGCCAAACACTAATTGCAAGGTGCTGGCTAGTTGCTAGATTTATTAATTGGGTGACTTTATGTATTTATTGCATCACCTTTTTTGGGGGTGCATTGCAGAAATGTTAAGTGCCGATTTTCTGCTGGGTCAGGCCAGATCACTGATCTGGAACCTTGTGTTGCTGACCTGCAACTTTGCTTTCTTTTTCTCATACTGAATTGGAAAGGCATAGGCCAGAATTAACCTCAACCAGCTGATACCATTATTTTCAACAATCAGAGCTACTTCTGAGTAATTTATTTCCTACAGTCACCTTCAAGGGTGCTGTGTGGAAAGCAACAGAGTGGTTCGGACTGTTTAAATAATTATTCAATTTCAGGCAAATTTGTAAAGCCCGGCACGCGCAAATACTGGGAAATGCGCATGTGGCACATTTTCAAAACATCCCGGCTGCACGCGTCTCTCCCGGTAAGTGCAGAAGTGCCGGGGTCTGTAAAAGGGGCTGGCTGGGACAGCAGCCATTAGGCCCTGTCTCAGGGAAGCACCCGCCGGCAACTTACTATAGCTCAGGAGAGCGAGTAAGTTCAAAAACAAAAAAAAAACCAGGTTATTTGGGGGTGAGGTTAGGGGTTGGGAAGGAGAGGAGAGGGGAAAAGGGAGGAAGAGCAGGTAGGGGGATAGGGAAGTTCCCTTCCAGTCTGCTCCTTAATTGGAACGGACTGGTAAGGAATGGGGAATGGCCCGATCGTGTCGCCGCGGTTTTGTTTTGTTTTTGTTTTTTTTAGAAAATCACCCCCTTCCCCGCACAAATTGTGACCTGCCCGCATATGCGCACGCCGATATAAAATGTGCTTGCAGGTACTGAACGTTATAAAATGCGCGCGGCGATACGCGCATTATATCAAATCGCCCTGTCCATGTGCGCACACTGGGAACCGTGTGTGCGTGTTTGAAAATCTACCCCTTTATGATTAGCATGAAGTATGACATTTTCATTTGAATAGACACCACGTCAGCCTTAGCAACAGAGTCAATATGTTATATTCATAGCAGAACTGATGACGATTTCAACTATTGTCTTTGAAAGCAATGGTAATAATTACAAGTCATTGTAAAATAAGGGCCTCATTCACCTGGGTCTTTCCTATAGACTTAGAATGAGAGAAAAGCCAGGGAGGAAAGCTGACAACCAGCTGCACACACCCCTATATACGCATGTATATGGGCCCGCAAAAAACTACCCCTGTATTTTATAACCTGAGCATATATGATATAAGCAGGCTATAAAATACACACAAATGTACCCTGCAAAATGCATGTTATAAAAATTCACAAATACATAATTTACTTCTCCAGATGTTGCACTCACCAGAAGTGGGGCCCAGCCTCGATCGACATTACTCACTCCAGGCACTGCCTGCTGCTGCCAGAGGTCTCCTGTTACAACGGAATGCTGCTATCACGCACAATGCTGATCGCTGCTGACGCCGCCACTCCTACAAGGCCACCGCCTTCTAATAGCCACGTGCATGCACATGAATGCAGCTCATATAGGCCTCATGGTTGGAATCACTGATTGATGACATCAGGCCCACTTAAGCAAAGGCCCTGCAGCATTCCGACGCCTCAGCAACGAGTCTCCTACTGTGAAGTAGTGCATGTTGCTCCTATGCTCCTGAGTATCCTGCATTTTTATCTTGTCTCTCCACCCTTGTCTTTTCCAGTCATGCCTCATCCAACCTTGCCTTCTCTAGTTTTGCATCATCTAGCAGTGCCTTCTCCAGCCTTGCCCAGCATTGTCTTGCCCAGTCTGTCTTGTCCAACCTTGCCCGGTCTGTCTTGTCTAGCCTTGCCTTGCCCAGCCTGTCTCGTCCAGTCTTGCCCAGATGTCTCATCCAGTGTTTGGTGTGTGTCTCCATCCACCCTTACTGACCTCTTGCTTAGATTTGATCACGTTTGCCTGCCACCTGGACCTGACCATGTCTGCCTGCTGCCTACCTTGACCATGGTCTATCTCCGTGTCTCCAGCTTGCTGTCTGACCTGACCTGACCCCTGCATGCCTCTCTCTCTACTATCCTAGGGACCCACCTGCCAGCCACTAAAAATCAAGGGCTCAACCTGTGATAGAGGCGGCTGGTATAGGTGAAGCTCCAGTCTGTGTCGCTAAATGAGGCTATTAGCTATTACCCCGCCCCCCATTAGAGAAAATCGCTGCTCGGCCTACACACCCTTTATAACCTGATAAATTTAACGCTAGATCCAGAGCTGGTGTTAAGTCAACCCGCAAGTGCTGGGCTCAACTGAAAACCAAAACAATACTGCTTTCTGTGGTTCCCGTTTAAATAAAACCTTTCTTATTTTGTGGATTCGGCGTGTTACAGCGACAAATTTAAGAATTCATCCATTTTTTTCTATTTTTCCTTAAATTATGAAACTGTTCACTTTAAATTTTTCTGCTGGCCGTTCCCTTCTGTAAGTTTGTAAGTATGTCCTCTCTCAAGTGACATTGGATCAGCCAGTTTATGAAGTTCTGAAGCAGCGGGATAAAATGGACGCTCGTGCTGCACGCCCGTTTTCCTAACCCGCGCACAGCCACGTCTCCCGGGCGCTAGGGGACACCCAGTTTCTCCTAGCACGTCCTTTTATTGGCACAGCAGCTCATGTGATTATTGCATCGGGAGCCGTGGAGACGTGGTCGTGCACGTGTTAGTAAAACAGGTGCTCAATACCGGCGCCCGTTTTACTGTGCTGTTTCATTGTGTCTGCCCCTTTACTTGTAGAAAGTAACAGACAAAGCCACTTTGCTATTCTATTCCAGTTCAACAAACAAATGTGACAATGCAACCTACAGTCCAGTGCAATTGTCTTTCTCGAGGCTTCCTTCTTTCTCCAGGGGCTACTTTAACCCCCCTCTAGGCCTGCTCTCTTATCCCCGGCTGAAGGAAATCTCCCTGACCCAGAATCCCTTGCTGGCTGAGCTCTTAAGGAGGACCAGGCTTGATAACTGTTCATTAAGGTGTTCTAAGGGAGTTTTTTTAAACACTATTCCTTCACATGAAGATTTTTAGCTACCTTCAGGAAGGGTAATTTCCAGACAGCAGATCAATGCAGATTAAATGTTATTTTACGCACATAAATCACATAAAAATTGTCCCCTGTGTAACCAGTCAGTATTTAATGTGCTTGCATGCTGTTACAGGCCTTAAGTGAATCAATCCCATGGAGGAATGGATCAATTTAAGAAATTAGTCTGGATTTTGAGGAACCGATCTAGTGCTGCTGCTTTAAGCGAATAGCAGTATCCTGCAAACCGTGTTTCATAGGCGCTATCAGTCCCCTAAACTGCACAGGAGATTATGTCCAGTGGGCGCATATCTTTGTGCTGGTTGTAGGACCCCTGAAATAAAAAATATGACCACTCACTGTGGACTGAGTTTTAATGCTCAAGTTAATTTCTCTGTTGACTTACAGTAGTACAAAGAGCATAGAAAATGGCTTCTAGTTCACGTATAATGTTACATATTCACAGATTCCATATTTCATGCACTGCTAAAGAGCCATTCCTCAAGCACGAGCACAATATATGTCCCCTGAGTTCTCTAACGTGAAACTTCATATCCCTAACTATTCTAATTACTGCTTCAGTGCGATTGAATAAGTGCTCCCTACATACACAAAGGTGCTGGTAGGCACAATCATTTGCATGACTTAAGGCCATAGAATAAGGCAACCTGTCCAGGAAGAGTAAGAACCTACTGTTATGGGAGTCTCTGTTTAGTGGACCCTTGGGCTGACCTGCTGGAGACTGGTAAAAGTGGTCAATGTCTCTAATGAATAGCAGGCCGGGAGGCAGATGTTCAGGCAGGACATATATGCTCTTCACCCTGGAAGCTGGTACTCCCCCGGGAGGGGCCCGTAGGAGCCCAACCGCTGGGACTTAGGTGGCTTCACCCTTGGAAGCCGAAGTCCCCCCGGGAGGAGCCCATAGGGGCCCAGCCGCTGGGACTTAGGCGGGTTGTGGATCAGGACAGGTAACTGGAACCAGACTAGGACAGTAGCAATACTGTAACTGGGCTCGGGTTCTGGAACCAGGCAGGAACTGTAGCAGGATCTTAATGTTCCCAACAGAGTATGTTTTCCAATCAATACATCTACTGTACAAGGTTGAATTCCTCCATAAATTAATTATACTTCTCTAATCTCAAGTGTTTCCCTAATCATCATGTTCAACAGCTTTCTTGCATCTGAACTTTTTGCTAGGCCTGCAATAGACCAGTAGTTAATGATCTTCTCCAGTGGGCTAATTGCATTTTTAACAATATCTCCAGCTTCCCCACTGACATGTTTGGAAAGGCATTTACTCTTACTCTGCCATTAGGCTTGTTCCTAGCTCAATAAACTGCAATAGAATAGGAATGATTTCTGTTCATAAGGATCCTACTTTAATTCTGTGACAAGTGATTTTTGATATCAGTGATTTATACCATAATATCCTTTGTTACATGGACTGCAACATTCACTACTCCTGCCATTTCAGAACAGGTCTGTGGCATCACTGAAGTTACACAATATGGAAACCAATATCAGCTTTAAAATTCCTTGTTTATTAGGAGATCAATATTCAAAAGCTATTTAGATGGATAATAAGTTATTTGTCTAAAAGGCAAGACCAGCATATTCAGCCACTTATCTTGCTAAATTCTAGTCAGCTGTCTAGTATCTGCTGTTACGCTTGGGCTGAGTTCAGGGGTAGTGAACACCACCCAAAGGGGTGGCTCCAGGTGGAGAGAGACAGGGATGGCTGGAAACCGTGGCTGGGTCAGGGCAGACAGCAAGAAGCAGTGTCTGGGTCTAGGCTGGGTCAGGGCAGGCGGCAGAGCAAGGCAGGTCAGAAGGCCCGTAGGCCACACACACACAGACGGCCCGTAGGCCAGACACCGTAAGCGGGGCAAGGCAGGTCAGAAGGCCCGTAGGCCACACACCGTGAGCGGGGCAAGGCAGGCCAGAAGGCCCGTAGGCCACACCCACACAGAAGGCCCGTAGGCCACACACCTGTAAGCGGGGCAAGGCAGGTCAGAAGGCCCGTAGGCCACACACACACACACACAGAAGGCCCGTAGGCCACACACCGTAAGCGGGGCAAGGCAGGTCAGTAGGCCCGTAGGCCACACACACACACAGAAGGCCCGTAGGCCACACACCGTAAGCGGGGCAAGGCAGGTCAGTAGGCCCGTAGGCCACACACACACACAGAAGGCCCGTAGGCCACACACCGTAAGCAGGGCAGAGAGCCCGTAGGCCAAACACACACAGACAATAGAGCAGAGGGCCCGTAGGACCGCATGCACAGTAAGCAAGGCAGGGCAGGGCAGAAGGTCCGAAGACCATACACAGCACAAGGTAGAAGGCCCGAAGGCCGCGCAGGGCAAGGCAAGGCAAGGCAAGACCGAAGGCCCGAAGGCCGCGCAAGGCAAGGCAAGGTAGAAGGCCCGGAGGCCGCGCAAGGCAAGGCAAGACAGAAGGCCCGAAGGCCACGCAAGGCAAGGCAAGACAGAAGGCCCGAAGGCCGCGCAAGGCAAGGCAAGACAGAAGGCCCAAAGGCCGCACAAGGCAAGGCAGGACAGAAGGCCCAAAGGCCGCGCAAGGCAAGGCAAGACAGAAGGCCCAAAGGCCACGCAAGGCAAGGCAAGACAGAAGGCCCAAAGGCCACACAAGGCAAGGCAAGACAGAAGGCCCGAAGGCCACGCAAGGCAAGGCAAGACAAGGTAGAAGGCCCGAAGGCCACGCAAGGCAAGGCAAGACAGAAGGCCCAAAGGCCGCGCAAGGCAAGGCAAGACAGGAGGCCCGAAGGCAGGGCAAGGCAAGACAAGGTAGAAGGCCCGAAGGCCACGCAAGGCAAGGCAAGACAGAAGGCCCAAAGGCAGGGCAAGGCAAGACAAGGTAGAAGGCCCGAAGGCCACGCAAGGCAAGGCAAGACAGAAGGCCCAAAGGCCGCGCAAGGCAAGACAGAAGGCCCAAAGGCCACGCAAGGCAAGACAGAAGGCCCAAAGGCCACGCAAGGCAGGCTAGAGCAGGGAGCCCAGGTGAGCTCGATGCCGAAGCACCGAGGCAACTGTCAGGCAGGGTTATAAGGGCACACCCAGAGCATAGAGTGGACAGAGGAGATGGACTGGGCCTTTCAGGAAAGCCAGCTCTAGAGGGGCCCCTGGTGGTGAGGCGGTTGCACAGCAGCCACAGCCGTAACATCTGCCTAGAATTTAGCCGGAGAAGTGGGAGGTATTTCGGGGGCAGGTGGGAAACATTCCAGGGAGGAGTGGCAATAGCTGGGTAAGTTATCTAGCTAACATCAATATTCAGCTAGGGTCGTGCAAGGGTATAGGCACCCTAGACGAACCTTCTGCCTTGCGCCCTCCCCCCCTCCCCCTTCTGCCTCCCCGGTCCAGGCTCCAGCCTGACCTCATTCACTCAGACAGGCCCCCTCTCTTAGACACACTTAGGTTCCTTTTCTCATTCACACACGCACCCTTACACAGGCTCCCTCCCTCTCTCTCACTAACACCATTGCTCTCTCATACACACCACAATCCCTCTCTCTCACACACACACACACACACACAAACAGAGGCGCTGCTTGCTGCCCTCTGAGTCTTTACTCCTCTCAGCCGTGAGTGGGATGGGCTCCACTCACAGCTCCACATGGCTGCTCTTTGCCGCCCCTTAATGATTGGCGACTGTTATGACCGTCGGTCGCAGATGGCTGCGACTGCGTCTACTCACGTCCTGTGCTGTCCTGCTTCCTTCTCTGGGTCTGCTCGCGGCAGGAGCCAACCTTTACCAGCATGTATCTCATGGCCCCTCATGGCAGCCAGGAAGCACCCGCCATCTACGCTGACTCCGGGCCTTCCTAGGCGCACGCACCACCGCACCCTCTTTTGAAGTTGCTACGGTGAGAACCTGAGGGGCGTCCCTGATTGATGACATCATTGGATCTGGGTTCTTAAGCACCGCCTTCACCCCCTGCTAGCCGACTTGGCAATGAGTTCCATCACTTCTCTACTTGCTCCTGTCTCCTCGGACCTGCTGTAGTTGTCTTGGACCCTTCTTGGACCCTGGCTCAGGTACCCTGGGCCTGTGTGCGCTCTCTCTGGAGACTTGGTCTCCTGGCTTCCCCCGCTCCTCGGGCTAGCCCTGCACCTTCCAGGAACTCTACCCGCTGGCTCCCCATTCCTCAGGGTTGCTGCTGAGACGCCCTCACAACTTGGGAAACCTATTGCTGTGCTTCCCTGCTCCTCGGGGCAGTGCCTACGTTTTCCTCCAGAGACGGTCTGTGCTTCCCCGCTCCTCGGGGCAGCGCCTATGTTCTACTCCAGAGACTGTCCTTTTATTGCATTGCAAATATTTGTGCATATTGAAACACACGTTTCAATGTTTTCAGAACAGAACTATATTGTATTTTATAAACTATACAAGAACCCACTGCACAATTTATAAAATATTAGGATAAATCTCCATGCATCCACTTATGAACACAAATGCAGTACCATAAATTGGTATGAAAGTTATCCTCCCTATGGGGCGGATTTTAAAAGCCCTGCGTGCGTAAATCCTTCTGGATTTACGCGTGCAGGGCACTCGCGCGCCGGCGCACCTATTTTGCATAGGCCGCCGGCGCGCGTAAAGCCCCGGGACGCGCGTAAATCCCGGGGCTTTCTAAAAGGGGTGTGTCGGGGGCGTGGCCAGAGTGACGCACCGCTTTGGGGGTGGCGACGCACGTGACGCGGCTTTTTGGGGGTGGCGATGCGGGCGTGGTTTCGGCCCGGGGGTGTTCCGGGGGCGTGGCCGCGGCCTCCGGACCAGCTCCCGGGACCGGAACACGGAGCGGGGATGCCGGCCGGCGCGCGCAAAGTTAGGGGGGGGTTTAGATAGGGCCGGGGGGGTGGGTTAGGTAGGGGAAGGGAGGGGAAGGTGGGGGGAGGGCGAAGGAAAGTTCCCTCCGAGGCCGCTCCGAAATTGGAGCGGCCTCGGAGGGAACAGGCAGCGCGCGCTGGGCTTGGCGCGCGCAGGTTGCACAAATGTGCACCCCCTTGCGTGCGCCGACCCCGGATTTTATAAGCTACGCGCAGCTACGCGCGTAGCTTATAAAATCCAGCATACTTTTGTTCGCGCCTGGTGCGCGAACAAAAGTACGCGATTGCGCAAATTTTTAAAATCTACCCCTATGTGAATGAAGCATGGAAAATGTAAGATATGAATAAACCCTGGAATATTGTATGTGCAGTGTACTCATTGGGGAATTCTGCGCACAGCTTTTTAAATTCTGCACACAAAAATTGAAAATTATGCTAAATTCTACATACTTTATATTGGTCAAAATACCACAATATACATCACAGTTTTTTGTGGGAAATATGCGCTTGCCAGCAAGCCATTTCATCAGGGTTAAACACTAACTTCCCTTCTCCCTGACATTTGCCTGAATAAAAGCATCACTTGTGCTTAAGTCTCTGCCAAGGAGAGGATACCTGACTTCATGTATTTCTCTGGCTTATAATTAATCCTGATAGCCTGAAAGTAGGGCTGGGTTTTCCCTAGTCAGAGGCAGGACAAAGTCAGGAGGTATAGATTTCAGCAGCCAATGAAATGATCCATGCACACCCCCTGAGCCAAAGCCAATAGTGTAGGGACTCGTCTGTTGCTATGGGAAAGTAGCCAATCATGTAATGACACATCATCTGCCTTTGTATGAATGTACAATAAAAGAGAGTGCTACACTGTGCTCAAGTCCTTTTGACCTGCATGCCATGAAAACTGTCTGATGCCTCTTCATTACTCCTACAGTTTTTGAGTAGTTAATTTAAAGTGTCATAGATCTTATTACTCAAAGATGCAGAGTTTTAAATATTTGAACAGAATTCCCCTAGACGTACACTGTAAGAATGCCCTTTTCACCCTTTATCTCTACTCCCCTGGCTAGACCCCTTTCACTCTGCTCTCTCTGCTCTCCACTATCTATCCCCTTGTCCTCCAGGCTCAACCTCTTCCACTCTTATCTCCCCCCCCCCCCCCCGGCAGCCCTCCACTCCCAGAGTTTGACCCCTTTTTCACACAGTCCCTCACAAAGACTCCCTCTGTCCTATTCTCAGGCACACTTTCACACAGGCTCCTTCTGTCTCTCCCTCCTTCTCTCTCACACACACATTCTCTCACTCAGGCTCCCTCCCTCTTAGGTATGCACACACACCCCTTCACACAAGCTATCTCTGTCCCTCTCTGACACACTCATCCCCTAATACAGGTACCCTCTGTCCCCCCCCCCCTCTCTCTCTCTCTCACACACACACACACACAAACACATACACACAGGCTCCCTCTCTCATACAGTCATACATATCTTCACAGGATCCCTCTCTTTTGTGAACACATTATCTCATACGATCTCCCTTTCTCTCTCCGACATGCACACACCCTCACATAGGCTCCATCTCTTTCTCACACACACACACCCCCTTTCATGTGGGCTCACTCTCTCACACACAAACATGCACTCTCAGTCCCTCACACACACACACACCCTCACACACACAGTCCCTCTCACACACATCCTCACTTAAGCACACAGGCTTCAAATCTTATACTCATATACACTCCCTCACACTGGCTCCCTCTCATACTATCTCTTGCTCTGTCATTCTGGGGCTTGTGGCACACACCAGACCTCTCTGTTCCTTGACCTTGAAAGGAGTGGGCTCTGATTGTAGGCCCCAGAACTCACTGATTCTTGTCCACAAACAGGATGTGCTCCGTTCACAGCACACTGAGCCTCGTGGCTCTTCGCCCATGAGTGGGATGCGCTCCGCTCATGGCTGTGGGGGCCAGTCTCCAAAATCTGCACAGAATATAAAAATTCTGTGCAGGAGAGGAATTCTCCACAAATTCTGCACTGCGCAGTTATGCAGAATTCCCCCGAGAGTAGCAGAGGCAAATGATCACTACAAAGTATAACATTTTGTTCCTAGACCATTAAAAGGTTTACAATTTCATGTAGGCAATCTATGAGTAATTTGTATGTGTACCATATTAGGTGGCAGAATTACTCAGGCATGCCAACAAATTGCAGAAACATACAGTCATTTAGCAGGCTGTACTGTATTATGCATTAGCTTGAGGTTTCCAGTAGAACAGAAATCAAATGAGCCATTGTGAAATGGTCAAAACCAACAAGTTTTAGTGTGCATCTATTCAACAATTTTAAGTGTGCCTTATTCCTTTCTGAAATTTGTACTGTGCTATGTTGGTAAGATAGATTGTTTCTTCACATTTGAAAAAAAGCTGCTTACAAAAAACAGAATTTCCTAACACTATTGTCTGTCTGATAGGCAACACAATATTTATTCAATATTTTGTACAATATACTTTTATTTATTTATTTTATTTATTTATTTAAAGCTTTTTTTATACCGGTATTAGTGGTCACATCATACCGGTTTACATCAGAACTGCAGGTAGAAAATACATCAAACAGTAGGGATGTGAATCGTTTTTTGACGATTTAAAAAAATCGTCCGATATATTTTAAATCGTCAAAAATCGTTAGAGGCACGATACAATAGGAATTCCCCCGATTTATCTTCAAAAATCGTAAATCAGGGGAGGGGAAGGGGGAAGGCGGGAAAACCGGCACACTAAAACAACCCTAAAACCCACCCCGACCCTTTAAAATAAAAGTCCAGCGGGGGTCCGGGAGTGACCTCCTGCACTCGGGCCGTATTGCAAAATGGCGCCGGCCATATGGCCGGCGCCATTTTGCAATATGACAATACAACCTGAGTGCAGGAGGTCGCTCCCGGACCCCCGCTGGACTTTTGGCAAGTCTTGTGGGGGTCAGGAGGCCCCCCAAGCTGGCCAAAAGTCCCTGGGGGTCCAGCAGGGGTCCAGGGGTGATCTCCTGCACACGTGACGTCGGGAGCCAGGAACCAAAATGGCGCCGGCGCTACCTTTGCCCTGTCATGTGATAAGGGCAAAGGGCCACCGGCGCCATTTCTCAATGCAGCCATGGCCAGAGAGCTGGAGATCGTGTCGGGACCCCCCCACTGGACCCCAGGTAATTTAAAACATTTGGGGGGGGGGTTCGGGAGGGTGGGGGATTTGTTTTAAAGGTTTGGGGTGGGTTTTAGGGTTTTTTTGGTGTGCTGGTTTTCCCATGCCCTATTTAAAGATACAATACGATAAATCGGGGGCATTTGTATTGTATCGTGCACTCTAACAATTTTGGACGATTTTAAAATTATCTGACGATAATTTTAATCATTCAAAAACGATTCACATCCCTAGTAAACAGTGTAAAAAAAACTATGTACAAAGTTCAGGTAAGGTACTGATGCAGCACAGGGTCAAAGGTGCAGAGGATCTAATCAGGGTAAGCCTGATTGAAGATCCAGGTCTTTAATTTATTTTTTAATTTGTTGGTGCAAGGCTCCAGTCGGAGATATGTGGGTAGTGAGTTCCAACGGGTAGGACCAGCTATGGAGAAGGCTCGATCCCTTGTGGAGGTGAGGTGTGCCTTCTTGAGGGATGGAACATGGAGGGTTCCTTTATAGGTTGCTCTGGTGGGACGGTTAGAAAGTATTTATTTATTTTATTTATTTATTTAGGGTTTTTTTTATACCGACTTTCTCGATATGCAAATCAAATCAAGACGGTTTCCAAAGAACAAAACTTTCGCCGTAATGCGTTACATTAAACAATAGAGTATTGAACAGGTAAGTATGAGGCGGAACGGTTCATCAAGCCAGTTGGAGTTGTGACTGTAGATGGATTTATGAATAATAGTAAGGGTTCTGTAGAGGATATATGAGGGGATCGGGAGCCAATGGAGGTATTTAAGGATGGGGGTGATATGGTCAGATTTACGGGCATTTGTGATGATCCTCGCTACCGCATTCTGGAGCATTTGAATTTTGTTACCACTGTTGCATTTAACATGTAGCCCTTTATATTTTCGATTGTGTTCCAGCAAAGAAATGTACTTGATCCATAATTCTAAATTGTGGATAATCATTGATGTCCCACTTGTCTATAATTCAGTAAAAGTCACAATGATATGAAAACTGCACTTAGTTTTGTCTTTTTGTACAGTGTAGTAACATTCTACAGCAGGCTGTTCTTCATTTGTGACTTAATGGATTTTGTTTTCATAAAGGGGTAGATTTTCAGACGAGCGCGAACAGCCTACTTTTGTTTGCGCTCCAGGCGCAAACAAAAGTACGCTGGATTTTAGTAGATACGCGCGTAGTCGCGCGTATCGGCTAAAATCCTGGATCGGCGCGCGCAAGGCTATCGATTTCGTATAGCCTGCGCGCGCCGAGCCGCGCAGCCTACCCCCGTTCCCTCCTAGGCCGCTCCGAAATCGGAGCGGCCTAGAAGGGAACTTTCCTTTGCCCTCCCCTCACCTTCCCCTCCCTTCCCCTACCTAACCCACCCGCCCGGCCCTGTCTAAACCCCCATCCTACCTTTGTCGGGGGATTTACGCCTCCCGGAGGGAGGCGTAAATCCCCGCGCGCCAGCGGGCCTCCTGCGCGCTGGGCCGCGACCTGGGGGCGGGTACGGAGGGCGCGGCCACGCCCCCGGGCCGTAACCACGCCCCCGTACCCGCCCCCAAAACGCTGCCGACACGCCCCCGCAACGCCGCGCGCTCCGGCCCCGCCCCCACCACGCCTCCCGACACGCCCACTCCGAAAACCCCGGGACTTACGCGAGTCCCGGGGTTCTGCGCGCGCCGGTGAGCCTATGTAAAATAGGCTCACTGGCGCGCAGGGCCCTGCTCACGTAAATCCGCCCGGTTTTGGGTGGATTTACGCGAGCAGGGCTCTGAAAATCCGCCCCAAAGCGTGTAACACAAATTCTCACTTTGTACGCTTAAAGGTGAATTTTAAAAGCCGGGCATACTCCAAAATTGGGAGATGGGCGTGCATCTAGTACACGTGCGCGTCCGCCCGATTTTATAAGCCACTGACACGCGCGCACAATCTCCCGGTACAGGAATATCTCTCTTCGAATGAAAAAGGGTGGTGGTGGTGTGGGAGGGGCATGGGCATTCTGGGGCGTCTTATAGATTTTAAAAGCCCAGTGCACTCATCGATTAGGGGATGCACACACAAGTCGGGCATACTTGCACCCACCGAATTTTAAAAGCTGCTCAGATGCATGAGCATCATCCCCCGCACCATGTACTTCTTGCTTGGTTCAAAAAGGGGCGTGGCTTGGCCGCGACCTGGGTGGCACATGGGAGTTTTGGGGCAGGGAGATCTGCATGTAAATGTTTACGTGCCTGGGCATGAGCCCGGATCCAGGGCCGCGTACGTTTACATCCACTATGGAGGAGGTTTAACTTATCAAAACAAAACAACCAGCTATTTCTGATGGATTAGTCTGGGATAAATGGGGGGAGTGCATGGGGGGTTGGGGGGTTGAGGATCTAACTCTCAATTGGGAAACTGGTGGACAAACTGTGAAACTGGCAACGGCGTGGACATGCGCCGGTTATAAAATACCCTGACTTACACAGTAGAAATCCAATTTATGTGGTTAGGTGCATGCACACTTATGTGTGCACGGCCGGGTTATGTGCACGCAAGTTATAAAGTGGCCATGTCCCAGCATGCACGTATGTATGAATGCCCATGCGCCGGTTTGGAAGTTACCATTTTATTGTGGTCACTTGCTCATTTATTTTTGATACATGCATAATTTCTAAATCTCGTAAGACTCATAACACTAGTAAAAATGCACACTTAGCAAAAGTATCTGCATGAATGGTGAAGATGGGTGTGCAAGTCAGGCAAATGTTTGAGATTTTGTTTTGTTCCCTTTTGATAATAGAGCCCAATGTTTTCTGTGTCCTTCTATGTGGGTGATAAGTAGAATAAATATTAGTTCCTTTATAACAGAACCAAGTTACTTGAACTGATGAAGACCAAAATTAATCAACAGGATATCTAGTTAATTTAATAAGAATAAACAATATGAAACATTCCATGATACAATTATGATTATCTTGAGACTGTGAAGGTAAATGCATCATCTAAAATTCCCTAAACTAACTTACCCTAAATTGCTGTAAGGACAAATCAAAAATGACCACAATAATTTATAGAGCACACTGTGTTAAATTATAGGCTTTGTAGTCTTCAACTGACTGGGCAACTTGATTAGCTTAAGCATCTCGAATCACTTCCTAATTATAAATATTAAGCTCTTTCGAGCAAACCAGTAGAAATTGATAGGATGAAGTGGTTGTAGGAAGATACTGCAGAGGTGGTAATGTGTTAGGTAATGTTCAGCAAATTGCCTCACTGTGAGAAGCAAGGATTTGAAAAAATACGGGTGCCTACTCAACATTTCTTTCTTAATAGATGAATAGTTGGAAGGACAGATAAATTCACACTCTGCTAAAGGTTATTATTGCTTCCTGGTGGCACAAACCTACATTTATTCCCATATTAATACATGTAAATGTTCTTTTCTCTGGCCCCTCACAGGCTAACAAATGGTTGGGATTGAGAGTAAGAAAATTGTAATTGGTAGCATTATTTTGGAAAAGGCATGCCATTTGAACAAGTGATTGCATGTTTTAAGTTAATTCAGCACTGTTATAATAATTTAGTTTCCTTACAGAAAGGATATAAAAATGTATCTTGATTAATTTCACACTATGCATCGCAATCTGTATCTTATTAGGTGCTTCTGAGCAGATAAAGCATGTTTTTACAAGGTTGTGTTGCTTCTATGATAAAGCCTGTTATAGCCTTTTGAACATATGTTGCATCTGAGAATTCAATTACAAATTCACTGTTTGACTTTAAGATGCAGAGAAGAGGGTGTTCATGTCTTAGATAAGAAAGCCATGATTTCAAGTTTCTGTTCAACTCAAAAATATAAATAATTTATCTTCTGTCTATTAGATAATTTATATTCTGCTTTTTGCACTTTTTTTTCAGCACTTCAAAGTAGATTACATTCAGGTACTGTAGGTATTCCCCTATCCCCAGCAGGCCTATGATCTAAGTTTGTACCTGAGGCAATGGAGGGTAAAGTGACTTCCCCCACGTCACAAGTAGCAACAGTGGGACTTGAAGCCTGGTCTCCTGGCTCATAGCCCACTGCTCTAACCACTAAACTCCTCTTCCACTACACACAAAACTCGTAAGGCCTTAACGTGCATGTTAAGACAGTTCCTCAATATATTAACATGTAAGTGGTAAAATTCTCCAATTCCAATATTTTGCATGGGCTTGGTAAAGCTGAAAAATGTAATAACTGCCTTGAACCAGGTATGAAATTTTTAACATACATGAAAAGGCCTAAAAGTCCCTATCTCCATGTAAACATTCTCTCAGACTCTTTGGGGCGGATTTTAAATGCCCTGCGCGCGTAAATCCAGGCGGATTTACGCACGCAGGGCCCTCGTGCGCCGGCGCGTGCAGAGCCCCGAGACGCGCGTAAGTCCCGGGGTACTTTAAAAGGGGCGGGAGGGGGCGTGTCGGGGGCATGGCCGAATGATGCGGCGTTTCAGGGGCGTTACGCGGCATTTTGGGGGCGGCGACGCGGGCATGGTTTCGGCCTGGGGGCGTGGCCGCGGCCTCCAGACCAGCCCCCGGGACCGGAACACGGAGCGGGGCAGCCGGCCGACACGCGCAGATTTACGTCTGCTTTTCGCAGGCGTAAATCGTGGAATAAAGGTAAGGGGGGGGGGTTTAGATAGGGCCGGGGGGGTGGGTTAGGTAGGGGAAGGGAGGGGAAGGTGGGGGGAGGGCGAAGGAAAGTTCCCTCCGAGGCCGCTCCGAAATCGGAGCGGCCTCGGAGGGAACAGGCAGCGCGCGCTGGGCTCGGCACGCGCAGGTTGCACAAATGTGCACCCCCTTGCGCGCGCCGACCCCGGATTTTATAAGATACGCGCGGCTACGCGCGTATCTTATAAAATCCAGCGTACTTTTGTTTGCGCCTGGTGCGCAAACAAAAGTATGCGATCGCGCAATTTTTTAAAATCTACCCTTTTGATTGTGGGATGGTTAGCATAGGTGATTTCATCCCCCATGCCCAGCACCCAGCATGATCAGACACAGATTCTCTAGGGCTCTCTCCTACCCACGGCCGCAACAGATATGTACAGATGTTACGGCAACACTGAACATGACAACTTATATTTCTAGGCTCTTCTAGCCTTTTTATATCATAGCTTTTTTTGTCAATTTGTCTTCATGCAAGAGGAGAGAGAGATTCTTCTCTCTCTCTTCTTGTATACAGGACACCCGCACATACAGGAAAACTTTTCCCTGTGCAGCTCCTGCAGCCTCCCCTCCTCACAGCACAGGGCAAAGATCTTTACCTTACAAGGGGAAGGTTTGAGTTCTGCGCCCCCCCCCCCCCCCTGAGATCAGCAGAGATTAGGGTGGAGGGGGTACATTCTAATTCTCATGGTTTTCATTCTCACACCCACACACATACTCACAGACGTACGGGCATATTCTCTCACACATTCTCACAGTAAAACACTCTCTTGTCCCTAGTAATTATTATTGCATTCATTGCCCGGGCTGATCTTCAGAGAGGTTACAATGCCGGGTGTGAATATATGGGAAAGTATCTCTGGCATAGTTACAAAATAATAAATAGTTTCAACTTAAAAATTCAGCAAAAGAAAGAAATAAAACTTTCATATAAAAGGCCAAAAAATATTGAGGTAAATATTTAAAGCTGGCCATTTAAGTAACTTGGCCAGATATTAGGGACGGCAGGAGAAAAAAAATTAATTTTTGTTTTCGGTTCGTTTTCTGAAGGTTTTTTTTCTCACAAATTTCAGTTCATGTATTGCTTGCTTCATTTCATTTGTGTGAAAAAACAAATCAAACAATTAAAAAAAAATGGGTGTTACAGTGGTATCCTATATAAACAGCTACCTTACATAAAGCTGCTGTACAGACTGCATTAAAACTGTATTTTACAGAAGTATCTCAATTGTATAACTTCCGATTAAATAAAGAGCATAGAGTATTTATTTTTATGGTACACTTTTGAAATCACATAAAAATGCCAACCCATATTATATATTACAAGGCAATAATAATACTTTTCATGGACAAAAGAAATGCAGGTTGTATATCAATGCATGTTTTTACTATTATCAACAAAACTACAGACACATCTTTAAATCTCACTGATGAGTTTTTGAATAGTGCAATGCACAAGACACTGCCAAAATATTTATAAAATGCAAATATATATAAGGGTCTGGATCAAACCTCTGTGGGTGATATATGGCTGTGTAAATAGCTTGATTCAACCCCAGATTATGTAGCTACAAAAACTACCGAACAGCATAGGCAATGGATAAGCCAAATTACCTTACTACCTTGGATAAATCATTCATAGAGATTATCCCACAATTTTATAAAGCAACACCACAAAGAAAGAAGATATTTTGTGATCGAACGTATTTCTGCTGCTTTAAGGTTGTATGTCCCATATACTCTGCTCCCTCTCCGGTCTTTGTTCCGGGTGGCAGAGCAAAGAAGCCCAAAAAACCACACACACACACACAAAAAAAAAGCCCAAAAACTCACAACCAAAAAAAGATAAACATTTCCCACAGCCAATCTCAACAACTAGCCCAACTGGGGGGAAAAACTACCCAACTGGCAACACTGATTAGAGGGCATCCAGAGCAATCTTTTATAATACAGAGGGGGTGATAACAACAGGAAGTACCTCTCCCCAATTCCTGCCATTGGCCCTTTAAATTAAATGTAATCGTCACGTACATGCCCTTAGGAGGGACAGGGCCTATAGTCAGTGGCATCCTACTGCGTGTGCAGAGCAGCATGTGGTCACGCTCTGGTGCGGCCTGCTACCATGTTTGGTGAAGAAAGCTGGCATCGAGGAAGCTCTGGTAGGTTCCTCGATTAAGTTCACTTAGAGAATAGCCACTGCCATTAGGAACGGTAACATGGAATAGACTTAGTTTTTGGGTACTTGCCAGGTTCTTATGGCCTGTATTGGCCACTGTTGGAAACAGGATGCTGGGCTTGATGGACCCTTGGTCTGACCCAGTATGGCATGTTCTTATGTTCTTATGTTCCGCCAGCAGCGGTAAGTGCAGCGGCTTGCGGGAGGAACCTTCAAGCCGCTGAGCGCAACAATAGAATCGATAGGCATGGGAATGATAGTCATCAATAGGATGACATAATCTCCAGGGATCAGAAAGATCAGCTGATCTCATCAGATCCTTGAGAATAGTTTGGGGTCGAGAAGGTGATAATTTGGTACTGGATTCTGGTTACAGCTAGAGATAAATTAAAATCCCCATTTATTATAAGAGGAAGATCCACTGAGGACAGCACTATCCTAGCGAGGTCCTGAAAAAAGACTGGATATTCAAAGGATAGTGCATAGAGATTAAGGACCGCAAGCTTAATTAAACCCATCTTCACAATAACTCTACCCATTGACCCTGGAGATCAGACTCTTGATTAATTATCTTAACATTAGAGGACTTACTAAATAAGATAGCAATCCCATTTTTCTTATTTGTAGCAGGAGAGAATCAACAATCTCATATCCACCCTTTAGATAATTTTAAAGGTTCATGAAGGAATTGATGAGTTCCCTGTAATAAGTAAATATTCGCTCCTTCTTCTGTTTAATAGGATAGTTGAGTCCATTCACATTCAAAGAGAATATTTTGAAATCGTTAGCCATGGGTAAAGTCCCAGAGAAAAATAAAAGAACCCCAGAAAATACTTTCCACAATTACTTACCACTGATAGAAAATAGAAAAAAGCAAAAATTCATAAACTGGGATAAATAGCTCTTCATGTACCAAAGAATACAGTGAATGGAAGAGAAATCCAAGCACCAGTAATATCAGAGAATATAAACTGCAGCCAACCTAAGGCTAAAAAATAACATAGAAAAATGAATCTATGGGTGGGGTACAAAAATGCAGCCAACATCAACCAGCTACAGCTGAAGATTAAAAAAGTGAACTGTAAAATACCCTATGGTTTATAGTTATCAAGAGACAAAACATCCAGTCAAAAATGAAGTCGAGTACAAAATGAATAAGCAAAAGAGAAGATCTTGGATAATTATAATCAAAAATCAAAGATTACAATTTTTGAGCATACAATGGAGTTAAGTGCCGAAGTAGCCCATAGTTTGAGAGAGTGCAAATGAGTCATATATAGCTGATTTGCCTCACTCCAATAGGAGAAGAAAGTGGGCAAAAACACTGGTAAAAAAAGAGAAAAAAATAAGAGTCAAATTCAAAGCATGATGAAAAAAGAAAGTCTCCCAGATCGACTTCCACACTTCAGACCGAGTAAAATTCACTAAGCAAGTAGATCAACCTCAATTTTATCAACTGATTGAGAAAACAGCGTATGCCCATTCCATTAGAAGAATGTTCAGCCAAATACTTGCACAATTCAGTGGGATCAATAAAATTCCATGTTGCATGGTTAAAAATCATCTGCGTTCTTGCAAGATAGAATATGCCGAATCAAGTCCCCAGCACTCGTAGTTATGGTTGCATACCTAGAAATTGTTTTCCACAAGCAGCTGTAGATTTGGAGAGGTCAGCATTAATATACAGTCTATGTCTTTGCCACGTTAATGGTGATTTAGTCTTGGCACTTTGCAGTATGGTAATGGCTTTTTGGTTATGGGGAACATTAAATGTAAAAGGCCTGGGATAATTCCTGGTCTGCAATGCTGCAATAGTGATTCGATGCGCATGTTTCACCTCAAAGGGTCTTTGAAAACTAAGACCAAGAAGTTAAGGAATAAATTATTCAATAAATCTTACTGGATCCGGGCCTTTTGTTCCCTCAGGTAAGCCTATTATAGAGACATTACTTTTTTTGTTTCTATTATTAGCTTCCTTAGGTCTCTTTTCAGCTCGCTGGTAATCTTGCAGTCCTGCTCTACAGCAAGTAGTGTTATAAAATTCCCTTGCTTGCGCGTCCCAAAGCCGACTGACGCTGCTGGGTTTGTAGAAGCTTAAAATTAGGAGGCACATAAATGCGCGCCATGGCTATTTTATAAGATGCACACATATGTGCGCACAGGATATAAAATGGCCATGTATCTGGCTGCAATCCCATATACGCATATATATGTGCACCCGCACATCCATTTTAAAGTTACCATTCCTCTACACAATAGACAGAGACGTAAAATGTAAAAGCTTAAATATTATGGGAACAATAGCCAATCAGTTGGTTTGTCAAATTTGAATTCAGCAGATCCACATCAATAATAAATGGCACATCATATTGCTGAAGCAGATGACGTCTAAAAATGTGTCTACCAGTGTAACTTTTCAACTAAGAATGAGAGTAACAAAGATGCATTAGTTCCTGCAAATTGAGCTAAACTGTACTAATTTTAAATGAACTGATTAGCACATTTTGCTTCTAATTAACTGATTTTAATTTTTTTTTTTTTGTGATAAAAAGTGTTACATCTCCACTAATGGTAATGTAGATTATCACACTAAAATGTGCTGTCACAAGTGTTAACATATTTTATTGCATATTTAATAAGTGTTAACTCTTGTGTTAATGCTAATGCACGTTAATATATGAACTTGGACCCCAATATGTAGAGAATGGTGGGTTTCCTTCCAGAAGGTTAAACTCAGGGAAAAGATCTTGGCATTATTGTGGACAATGCACATTATGAGCTCAGCATACAATAATGGTCAAAAAATTCATTGTGAGAGCAATGCTGGAGAGTGAACCTGGAGATAAGGCTGTGTCATTCTGCCAGCTCAGCTTGGGGGGGCTGCTGAATGGGTTTTGGGGGCTTTCTGGTGGTGGGAAGGAGGGACCAGGAATGGGAATGATAAGGAATTCTGTTTTCTAAATTAGGAAGGTGGGATAGGCAATGAAGGGACTGTTGACACAGAGCTTTTCTTTTTGGTAGGTATGAGGGGGATCAAGAGATGGATTGTGCTGGTGAGCTGTCAGCCAGATTTAGCACTGCTATTTTAAGGCCTAGATTTAACCACCTAACTTTCTCCCCATGACTTGCCCTACTCCTGGAACTCAGGTAGCTAAAGTTAGCTGTTCAGCCCAGTAAATATTCAAAGGTTTTGATTTTGCTGGTCGAGTCTATACTTAGCCAGTTGGATCCCTTTGGAAATTGACTGCCAGGTGGACCAGATTGGCTATCTTTGGAGACAGGATGCTGTGTTTGATGGACCATTGGTCCAACCCAGCAAAACATTTCTTATATACTTATATAACCATATAGAAGGAAGAAAGAGCTTACTGGAAGAAATACATTTCTTAGACTCTATAAAATGATGTTGATGGTGTGGCATTTTGGAAGAGAGAGCCCTGATAAGACAGCAATTCATTGTTTATATTGATGGATGCAAGGGATAAGGTTATCCCTTGAGCATAAAAATTTTTAATAATTTTTATGCTCAATAAGACCTGTCAACTTAATTGTTTAAGTCTTTTTTTTTTTTTCTCCTTTATCTTTTGGTCATCAATGTTACAACGTTATTGTTAAATTTTGAACTTATGTACACTGTTCCAAGTTTCATAACCTTGTTCTATGTAATGCCTTTTGGCAATTTTCATGTTCTGTTTCAATGTAAACCGATGTGATCTTTATTTCATATAGGAACACCGGTATATAAAAATCTAAAAATAAATAAATAAATAAAAAGCAGGTGCCAGTCTGTACAAGGCACTCTTTTCCTCAGCAATTTTCAAAGGGAAAGTAGGCTAGCACTTTTCCTTTAAGAACCAGTGCAAAGTCCATGGGTAAAAAGTGCCTGTGGACTTTGCTGATATTTGCATAATTTGGAAGATTTCCCCCAGAAGGACTTAGTCCTGACTTAGTGTACAAAATAGTTTGGGATAGGGTATCTGTCTATTGAAACAAATTGTAATCCAAACTGAAAATGGCCATTCTCAGTTTCATTTATTTCAAATGAACACAATCCCTACTTTGTGCAAAAAAACCCTGACAATTTTGGGAGTTTGCATTGCAGCAAGCAGTGCACGTCATTAGTAAATAGCAGGCACTATTTGATGAGAAATAAAAAATAAGTGTTCCTGCCTGCCTCTGCCACCCCATTACTCCTTCCATAGTAGTGCTACAAAGTTGAAATGGGCAAGAGCAGTTCCCAGTCACTCCTTCCTAGAACTCTGGGACTGTCCTAGGCCCTGCATTTTGGATGGCCCTGAACTGCCATGGTAAATCCCATCTCCAATACTATAATCCCCGTGTTCCAGGGTCCTGCTGCAGGTGATTCGCCCTGGGCCTGGCACCCTCCTAAGGTCTGCCCTGTTCTTGCCCCATCAAGTGTTCTCTTTAAAAATGCAGGTATGACTGGACACCCGTGCGGCATGCTTGTGCTTAGGAGCAGGTATAACTTTGTGCATGTGGATTTACACACATACTTTACAAAATAAAAAATGGGAGCGTAAATCCCAATCCTATCATCAGCTCAGCCCTCCAGAAGCACTATTTGGTATACGCATACAAGTACGCATTAAATCAAGTTTTCACGCATGCTTTCACACACATACTTGCCAGGGTTATTTTCAAAGAGCCACTGATGGGAATAATAACTCTTGAAAACTGCCATAATGTGCATTCATGTTTAGATCTGTTCTTGGGTCTTTCAAGACAACTGTATAACTTCATGCTAAAAGACCTGACCAAAGAAAATTCACAACAGCAATAAAATGTCAGTATTTGTCTTAATTTTGTTTTGCTTGCTATTACTTGGTACTCTAGACCAGTGGTTCTCAACTAGGCCCTTAGTTTCCACCTGGCTTGTTTGGATTTCAAGATATCCTCAATAAATATGCATAAGCTGTGAGGGGGTGGAAGAACTGGTTAGAGCAGGGGGGGCTATTACCAGGGAAAATCCTGCTGACACTCCTTGTGACCTTGGGGAAGGCACTTCATCCTCCATTGCCTCAGGTAGAGACTTACAGGCGAATTTTCAAGGGAGTTACATGTATAAATATAACATACTATCATAACAATTTTCAAAAGCATTTACCCACCTTAAAAGGTGAATTTTAAAAGCCCGACGTGTGCCAAAACCGGGAGATACGCCAATATGTTGGGCCAGTGCATGCTAAGCAGATTTGAAAAGGCGCCAGTGTTTGTGCATAGCTCTCACTGCACGCACAAATAAAAAGTTCAGGAGTGGGCGTGGTCTGGATGGGGCATGGGCGTTCCTGGATTTCAAATTCAAATTTGTGCATAAATACGTGCACAGGTGTGCACCGGGGTTCCCTACCAGGTAACTTTACTTCTGCCATGGAGGAGATGTAAGTAATAAAACAAAGAAAAATAGATAGATTGATGGGGTTTTAAAGGTCGGGGCTAACAGGGGAAATGGGAAGCTATTAAACTAAGGGGAGTAGGAAGTCCTTTCCCTTACCGGGCTGAACTGGAAAAACTGGAAATGGCATTGGTGCGCGTGTCAACTAAAACCCCCCACTAACGCAGTGAAAGCAGCATTTGTGCGCATTGGCGCACACCCACTTAAAATTGCGCACACCTGTGCACGCAGTCAGCCTATGTTATAACTTTGCGTGCATATACACGTGTATGTTATAAAATGGCCACGTACCTGGTCGTGGGCAATGAACGTGCGCACATGTGCACCCACGTACCTGTTTAAATGTTACCGCCCCTGACAGTAACTTTAAAACAGGCACATGAGTGCACATATACAGGTGTGTAACAGCACATGCCCAGATACACAGCAATTTTATAGCGTGTGCACATACGCTCATATGCTATAAAATAGCCTAGGTGTGCGTATATGTGTGCCTAATTTTAAGCTTGTGTGAGCCAAGCAGCATAAAGTTGGGTTTGAGCTGCGTAAGTGAGATAATTTTGTAACAGATACATAGGGCCAGTGCTAGCTTTTTTGCTGCCTTTTGCGAACAATTACCCAATAATTAATACTAATAAGGATAAAAATAAAATTTCCCTCTCTTCATACCTGGGAATTTTTGGTTTCCCGTCACCTTGAAACTGTTGTGGATTAGTGGGGGAGGGAGGGCACACAAACGTTCTCCTCTCTCTCTCATATATGCACACACACGTTCTCTCATACATACTTCATGCTCACACACTCATGCTTCCTCTCTCAGATGCACACAGTTCCTCTCCCCCATGTGCGCACACACACACACATGCACTCCCTTTCTCATACATACACACATACGTGCTCCTTCTCAAACATATACACACACACATTTTCTCTCAAAGACAGGGGCTTCACCATCTTTTCTTCCACTTGCTCCCCCGACAGCCTTGGGCCCATCTCTTCACTTTGGCCTCCATCGGAGGCTGCTGGTGAGATGGGGTCCGCTGGCAGCCCGCAGCCTCTTCTCTGCTTAGGCTACCAGTGAACAGGATGGGGGTCTACCGGATAACCCATGGCTTCACTGCTTCAGCTCTTTCCCTCACTTCTCATTCCCTTCCCTCACTACTTCAGCTCTACCTCCCCTTTCCCCTCACTATCTTGCTCTTTCTCCAACTTTTCATCCCCTTCCCTCCCTCCCTCCCTCTAGACAGTCCCTTCTCACACTACCTCAGTTCTTCCCCCATCCCTTCCCCCTCTCGAGATTCTTCTCCCCCCTTAGCGAGTCACTATCTCAGCTTTTTTCACCTTCATCCCCTCTCCCTTCCTCTAAAGACCTGGTTGTTCAAACAAGCCTTTCCTTAACCCTCCTCCCACCCTTAACCCTTCCACATACCCCCTCCCCCCCCCCCCGCCTCTCTAGACTATACCTTCCTATCTTTATGTTAATACAGCATCCCCCCCACCTTCAAGTCCCCAACTGTGCTGCAGATATTTATGCTATATATTCATCTAAACCGCATCTATGTACGATATATTTGTTATACAATTTGGTTAACTGTCTCCTCATACCCTATATTAGATGTGCTATATAATTTGTAACTGTTACGATCCCTGCCCGCGGAGCTTCTCTCTTCGAGCAGGCCTCTCACCTCTCAAGCAGCTGGGAAGCCACTGAAGCTCATGCGGCCTGGTTCGCCACGCTGCCGGGCTCTGCCTCCATCTTTGCTGCCCTGCTAGTGCCGCTGCTGCTGACGTCGGGACCTCCGCGGAGGGGCCGCCACCAACACCATCTTCATGTGGCCTGGAGGCTGCACAAGCCAGCTCCTCTCGCGGCAGGGAGCCGCGAGTCAGCCTCTTCTTCGAGCAGCAGGGGAAAGCTGCTGCCGCTCCGACGTCAGCTCGAGGCCTGGTCGCCGCCCCAAAGCCTGCCTGCTTCTTTGCATCTGCGCTGCAGGCCATCACTGTCCACGGTGCTGCTTCCTGCTTTAGGCGCCAGCGCGTGCCTCTTCACTTCATTTAAAGGGCCCGCGGCCGGATATGCCCCGGGCTCCACCTGATGACAACTTCCTGCTTTAGCCCTATAAAAGGGGTTCCTCTTCAGTCACTCTTGGCCTTCGGATCAGGTTCCACAGTTGTCTGTGTCTTCTAACAGGTCCAGGTCCTCTGTGGTCTTCTCTTGTGCTAACAGCTTCGTATTCATGTTCCTGACGTCCTTCATCGAGGTTTTCAGTCATCTTCATGTTCCTGATGTCCTTCGTCTGGGCCTCTAGATGTCTTCAGGTTCCTGATGTCCTTCGTTCGTACCTCTTGATGTCCGATGTCCTTCCTGTTGCCTTTGTATTTGCCTCTGCCTTCATGCCTCGGTTCCCTGATGTCCACTTTCCTGGCGTGCCATTGTCGTGGTCCGCGACCAGTCCCACGGGTGGGCGGTGTAGGGTGCCTCACTGTACAAAGGCCATCCTCATCTCCGCAGTGCAACCCTGCGGAAGACTTCTGCTTCAGTCCTAAGTTTTAATCCTTGAGAATCATGAATCCTGTGCTTAAATCTTTTCCCGGTCTTCGGAGCCTATTGCAATTCGTGTCCGTCCATGTCAAGACTCTGTTTGACCCTGCTCCGCACCAGCATGGTCCACGACCAGTCCCACGGGTGGACTGTGTAGGGCGTGCTGCGTCGCAGTCTTGACCCAGCACTTTGGTCCTATGCCTTGAGCCTACGTCTACAGTGTCCTCGCTTCAGTCTACATCTACAGTGTCCTCGCCTGATTCTACGTATACAGTGTCCTCGCCTGAGTCTTTGTCAAAAGTCTTCTGTGTTCTAAGGACTCTGTCTGCCCTCGTCCTCTATCCAGCCTGCCACCTCTTGCCGTACCCAGCAGCAGGTCTGAAAGGGCTTGGAACGGTCGGAAGACTGTTCATTGATCAACATTGCGTTGTTGGTCATCCTGGGGCGTGCAGGTCCAGTAGAGGGTCAGACCTTGTCTCCTTGTCTTCGCTTCAGCCTTGTCCTGCTCTTCATTACCCATGCTCGCACCAGCTGACCTCCCGCGGTGTGTCTTGGGGCTCCTCCCTGAGTCATGCCGTGGCCCAAGGGCTCACAACTCCCGTTTCAGAAACGACCGTGCCCTCGGTTCGTAACAGCAGCCGAGGCCGCACTCGTAACAGTAATGTTACATTTGTCATGTTATTTGTCATATTATTATTATTATTAAATCATATTATTTATCATATTTCATTCAATTGTTCCTCTTACCATGGTTTACCTCATATATATTATTATATATCTTATATAGTTTATCTCATATATATCATTAAGCATTTTCTCTTATGTATTATTATGCAACTGTTCCTCTCCCCTTTTTTCTTCCACCTCCAAGTTCCAGTAACCCATGTTCAATGTAACTTATCTCTTCTCTCACCCGCTCCTGTAGCCTCCTAGCTACGATTAATGTTAAAGTTCTCTTTACCCTTGTTCAATGTAAAGTGATATGATATGATATCCATTCATTGCCTCAGGTACAAAAATTTAGATTGTAAGCCCTCTGGGGATAAAGAAATACCTACAGTACCTGAATGTAAACCGATGTGATATCTCGATTGAGATTGAATGTCGGTATATAAAAATAATAAATAAAATAAATAAATCATGAATGTCGGTAAAGGTTTAAATAAATAAATATAGGCTCTATCCTCTCCTCTGCTCACCCCGTCTTATGCTTTCCCCACTTCCTTCCTGCCAGCTTCCTATGCTCTTCCCCCACCTTCTCACCCAGTCAATTTCAGCCTCTTAGCCCTCCCCAAGCTCTTCCTCCCTGGTGCAGTTTATTACAATCAGGATTCCTTTCTCCCTCCTTTCCACATGAGCAGGCAGCAGGGGCAGCAAAGCGGCCGAAGTAAAGAAAAAGCCGACAGACCACCCGTGGCATAAGAGCCACTAAAGGAGTCTTGCCAGCTCAGATTTAGTTATCAAATTGGGCAGAGGTAACCAAAACCCCTGCCCGATCCGGTGCATCAACTCCTAGATCTCCCACGTGAGCCGGCAACAGGAGCAGCAGCAGCGGCAGCAGCATTTGAATGACATCATCTCCTGCTGCCGCGGGGCCAATCTCGTGAGAGGAACAGCGAACTTGCAGCTCTTCTCACGACACTGACCCTGCAGCAGCAGGACATATCATTCAAATGCTGCTGCCGCTGCCCGCTGGTGTGGGAGATCTAGGTGTTCATGTGTCAGATCGGGGTTACCTCTGCCCAATCCAATAACTAAATCTGAGCTGGGAAGACTCCTTTAATGGCTCCTATGCCATGGGCGGTCTGCCGGACTTTTTTTTTTTACTTCATCTGCCAGTGGGATGGAGTGCACCAGGCAGCCCTGTAGCCTCCGTTCCATTTTGGCTGTGGGTAGCCCAGGCTGCAACCCCCTCGGAGCCACCTTCCTGTGCAAGTGCACAGTGGGTTATGCTGGCCCTGCAGATGCACGTCTACGCCATGACTCATAAGTTCAGTCACCAGTATGCCAGGTCTAGAGCTAGGTCCTCCAAATCCCCCTGGTTCTTTAGTCTGCTCTCCCCCCACCCCTGAGTTAACCCAACCCCTCAAACACTCAGGGATGCCTGGAAATTTGATAATTCAGCTTACACCTCATCTGTAGCAGAATTAGTTATGTGGCACAAGACCTGGGCGCACACCCAGGCATGTAGATACTTGCATTCATGTGGCCATGCCCTGGAATAACCATGCCCTGCTCATATTTAGTGCCTTTTTTGTCCAATGCGAGATGGGTGCACATTGGCACTTGTGCATCCATCTGGCCACTTTATAAAATAGGGTGGACACGACCAACTACGAGATGTGCACCCATCTTCCGATTTCAGTGTTATGAACCCTCCTGTAGCGGTGCTACGGGAGGCTCCTTACCTCTTCCTGGAAGCCGCTCAGAGCCGGGGTCTCACCTACGAACTGTCCAGGATTTGTTCCAGGGCCTGGGAGGCCTCGATGTCCTTGGGGCCTTCCTGAGGCTCGCTTGTGTTTGCATGGACTTCCTGGTTTGAGCCACGCCCTTCTCCCTAGGGGCCGGCCCACAGCACTCCTCCGTAGTTATAGGGCCAGCTAGGTGTGGGCCCTCCAAACTCCTCCTAGGGAGTCGCCTGTCTGCAGCCCTATAAAAGGACTTCAACTTCCAATCAGCTTGGCCTTGCATCGGAGTTGCTTCACTCTGGAGGCTCCTGCCTGCCAGAGCTCCGTCAGGTCTTCTTCATCTTCTCCATGGAGTTCTTGTTGTTATATCATGTTATGTCTTCATGCCTGAGGTCCTTAGCGCCCCCTTTCTCAACATTTGGTGCACACCCAGCTTTGAAAATGCACCTTTCTATTGCATTTAATAAGAGAAAAACCTATGGATACCTCAGTGGTACATATTGTAGCAATTTTCATATGCCCATTTACATTGGAAAAGTGCATTTCCATGTGTAAGACCCAGTGGCAAGGTCCTGATTTTAAAAAGCATTTACATGCTTAAAATTGGGATTTAAACTTGTACGTGCACTTTACCCATGTAAGTGGGCTTTTTAAAATTCCTACAACATATGCCATTGTATTATCCATAGGATACTCACATGTAGGTGCAATTTATGCATGTAAATGGCTTTTTAAAATTGGTACAATAGTATGTTACATTTACATATGTAACTCCTTTTAAAATTACCTCCTGAGTGTGTAAATGCTTTTGAAAATCAGGCCCATAATTTGAAAGCCTTTTGGGGACAGGGAAATACCTATAGTACATGAATGAAATTTACTTTGAAGTGGTTGACTAATCAGAAAACGTGTAGTATATAAATAAATAAATGTGATCTGTATAGTGTCACGATCACGCCCCTCCGCTCAGCACTCTGTGTGGGCTTTGCTGGGCCTCAGGACTCCCTCTCCGCTCATATCCCACTGTCTGTCCACTCGTACAGCTCCTGCACACCGCTGCTATGGACTCCTCCAAGTCTCTAGTCAGAGTGCCAGGCCTTGTCCTGGCACTCCCAAACATTACACAGAAAAAGGTCTTTATCACAAAAGAGTTTAATGTGTTCCTGTAGCCTCACCGGCTGCAGTCCTGTAATAATGCCTGGTTGTCCTTACAAGCCCCAAGCCTAACCGCTTAGGTGCTCTTTAACAAGCCCAGAGTTAAACAGCTTTTAAAACCACAATTCCCTTCCAACCTTTCTCATACATCCATTTACCAACACAGGATTTACCATCCCTCACCCTCCTGGTTATTCCACCTCCTTAGAGGAACAGCTGGAGCTTTCCTCTCCCCAGCTTACCTCCATCTCCTCCTCCTCTGACTCTGAGGCGCCGGGCTTTTGTGGCCAGCTCCACCACGGGGGCACGCCCTCTTCCTCAGCTTCCATGGGTTCTGCTGAGTCATAGGGATCAGTCCCTATTTCCTCCACCTGTTCCTGCTCACTTTCCAGCCAGGGGTCAGGTGCTGGTTCAGGGAACCTGGGAAGTGTAGTCTTTCTCATCTTCACCTGGGCCCCCTGCTGTCTGGCTCTGGTATTACCTGCCACCTTATGGTGTCTTGTCAGTTCCTGCTCTCGGCAGTGCTGCACTACATCACACTTAGAAGTGTCTGAAAAGCGGAATATATATCAAATAATAAAAATGTATTTGCATGTTGTACCTCCACTAACTGCCAATATATCTTATTCATATTAATTTAATATAGCCTGGGAACCAGGCTGGCCAGAATGTCCCTAAGAACTTGCTTGAGAAACAGTGCTCTGCACCAGAACACTTAATGAAGGTGCTGTATTATCTCTGTATAAAAATATTATTATTACTTATATTACCAATCTGCGAAAAAAACCCTGTGCTCAAGCAGCGGACATTCTGGAACCTTATACACTAAACTTTGCAGCTGTCAGAATAAAATGCACTTCCTTGAATATTATGCCAACCAATTAAGGAATCATATACTAAATTAAAACTTGTATTTTTGTTAAGCTTCTTTTGTAGTTTTGTACAGCAGAACCAACCTTTTCTCTTTGTGTTCCTAAAGTTTTTTTATTGACCAAAAAAATTGTATTCTAATATTCTTGCTCTGGGGAGAAAGTTTCAGTCATGCAAACTTAAATTTCATATTAGATGAATAAGAATCATTTATGTTTTGAAATCATCTACTTTACATTCATCTGAAACGTTCTGTGTAAAACCTCAGGGCCTAAGCACCAACCTAAGGAAACAAAGACATTAATGGACTACAACAGATCATTCTGATGATAGACTATTTCCAAAGCATAGTTTGTCATTTGCCTGTCTTGTTAATATAAATAGAAATAGACTATAGTAGAGTGAATGAAGAAATTAGCTGAAGATGCCATTCCATTCCAAGAACATTATTTATTATCTGCATATTATCTCCAGGTTACTAAAATAAATGGGGAATAAAGCACGGGTCATGGTGATTTAAAATGATTCATGAAGAGATTTTGCATTCTATTGCACTTGGCAGAGCCACCGCAGGATGACATGGTATACAATGGTAACAGGAAACAGGATGATCTGGACTGAGGCAATACTGTTCTATACATGCAGCAAAGTACATTCTGTACTTTTGCAGTGCCATGTAGCAGATGGTACAATCTAACAGACTTCATTCAGGGTGTTATAGCAAGCTGGTTACAGTGCACAAGAAAATATCCTACTTAACATAGTGAATGACGACAAGAAAAGACCCAAATGGTCCATCTAGTCTGCCTAGCAAGTTTTGTTTTTTTTACTTTATATTATTTTTATATATTATTTGTTTTTAAGGGTAGTAGCAACTGTTGCGCCATGTTGGCTATCCCAAGCCTTCTGTTACTTCCTAATGAATATAAAAATATATATTATCCAGAATATAGATCAATGAGCGATGCCCATGGCTCAGGCTGCAGGACTGTGCAATGCGATGAAGTGGATTCAAATTCAAATCTTCCATTTCATTGGGTTGGCGGGGATCAGGCACACCCCAGAGGCAACGATCTCAATCCTGGAGATGGTCGGTAGATGGTTGATGCGACTACGCTGATGCCCGTCAATCAAAGGAGCCATGCTGGAAATCTCAGTGGAAACGTCCCTCCATCCATTCTTATTTAGCCCATCTTTAGTGGGATAAATAAGACAGCGGTCACAGTACCAGGGCTCAGTCCTTGCAATTTCCCGTGAACCCTGCCGCGGCATTTCCAAAAGAGGTTGGGGTGGAGGGGGGGACCTTAGACCTCTAGGACCCAAGGCATACTGTAAATGTCTCTAGATGTAGGTGCATGCTCAAACTCTTAAAGGTAGATATGTTAACATGCACGTGGGCATCCATGTGCACGCGGTTCGCGGCAAGTGCGCACGTTATAAAATACGATTCCCATGCGCACATGCACGCCCGATTTTAATATCAGCACTTGCATGTGCGAGCGGGTGTCGTCTAATGTACGTGGGGGGGGGGGGGGGGGGATTTATGAAAAGTACGCTCGGCGATGCAATCGGCTGGTTCCCAGTTCCCTATGCATGTCCTGATTCCCTACTCTGTCTCCCATTTCCCCCCTCTCCGCCCCAACTCCTAAAACCCTTTTCCCTACCTTTTTTGTCTTTATTTCAGAACTTACTTCATCTGAATAGATGAAGTAAGTTCTGTGCACCGGCCGGCTGTCGGCGCGGGCTTCCCTGGGACCCACCCCACCCAGACTCTGCCCCTGGCTTGCCCTTTTTCCTCTGCCGGCACTTCTGCATGTACCGGCAGATACACGCGAGGCCGGGCCATTTCTAAAGTGCACTTGGAACGCACATGGCCCAGCCACGTGCGTATTATCTGCTGGGATTTCTCTGCGCAGCCTTTTGAAAATTTGGCCATTAGTCTCTGTACTGAAGGTTGCCAAAAACTAGGATGGACACTTGAGCAGAGTATTCCAAGCATAAAAAGTTTATTGTTCATTACTAATCAATTGGCACCAAACACATTTTCTTCTGGCTACGTCCATAATCACTTTAATAAATAAATTCCACATTGATTTGTGCCTGTGTCCCAGGGAGGATAATTTTAGAACAACCCTGGTTGGGCTAAATCTACATGTAGAAGGTACCTGCAGACTTTTCCCTGAATTTTCAATGGCCTTAGCAGTATGCGCAAAAGCCCGCTTTAAAATTCAGTGGGATTGCATGAAAACCTGTGTGGCAGACACACGCACACATTTATATCTGCTTATGTGTTGATTTATGTCTCCAGGAACAACGCTTTCTAGTGTGCATGCTAGTAAGCGGGAAATCTCTTTTGCACATACTTTTATGCACATAACCCTCCAGGCAATTTTCATAAGCCCAGGCTTAATATGCATAAACTCCTTTTGAAAATTCATTCCTTAGTCTCTTCTCGGGGGGTTCCCTTTCTTGCTATAAGTGTAATTTAAGGCTGTCCAGGATGCCATAGAAGAGGCCTCCCATCTCTGACAGATCTCCAAAATGTTGCAAACTCTCTTTTTCTATTTCTCCTAGAAGGAAAGTGCTGTGGGGAGCCACAGCCTCAGGTTTCTCCTTTCTTCTCCCGAAGATATTCTGTCTCACGACCACCTCCGAGACATCACTGGGATGCTTCAGGCTGAAAGATCCCCCCCAAAATCCTTCTTCTTTGATGGTTGCAATTATCATGCTGGCTTCCCTGGCCTTGCTGCCTCTGCCACTGGTGACTACACTAAGGGGCAGTGGGAAGGGGCAAGACAGTGAGTGCGGGGATGGTAGGGAGGGCAGGGGAGTGATGAAGGGTTGGGAGGAAAGCAGAGCAAGGGTTGAGGAATGGGCAAGAATGAGTGAGAAAATGTGGACAGCAAGAGCGAGTGAGGAGATTGGAGGGAGGAGAGGACGTGAGTGAGGGGATTGGTGGGGCTATAGGTTGTTTAGAGGGGAAGCGTACAATGTGAGGAGATATGAGTGAGGAGATCAGAAAGACTGTGAGGTATGAGTGAGATAAGAATGGGGGCAGTCTGTGAGCGAGGCAATTGTAGGGGCAAGGAAAGAGTGAATGAGGGAGAGAAAGGGATAGGAGAGTGGTTTTAAATGACAAGAGAACAAGGCACTTATCCTTTGAGACAAAGAGCAGGGTGCATTTTTGAATTCCAGACCCTCTCTCAACCTGTCTGAGGAGGATGAAGAGAACTAGTGGTGTATGCCAGTCTGCACCCCACCCCCTCATCCTCAAGGCAGAAAACAGCCAAACAAGAGGCCTCTACCTTACTGGCCAAGGAAGGAAAGGAGGAGAGTTGCTGGAGACCATAATTTTGTGGAGTAGGGGAATTAGTAGAACTTATCTGGCTATCCAGCATCTGAATATTGGGCCTATAGAAACATAGACTTACGACGGCAGATGAGGTTTATAAAATCTGCCCAAGTTATCTTCTGCTGCAGGACCAGAAAGCCTAGTTTATCTCTGGCTTACTCTTCATGTCTTCTAACCTTCATTTGTTTACTTATTTATTTAAAAGAATTTCTTTTTTGCTGATCTCGATAAAAATTATCCTCAGAGGTTTTCAAACAGTACAAATAAACAAAAGCATAAAAGCATCAACACTTAGCAAAACAAACTTATGACCATTATAAACACCATACCAATAATAACAAAATAAAATATCACCCATCCTGTAGTATAATTAAGAAAATGTCACAGTGGTCAGAATTTCAATGACCTATCATTTTAATCCTTCTTAAAAGCTTGTGTGTGAAGTTATGTTATCTTAACTTTTTTCTGGAAAGACAGATATCTTTCTTCTAACCGCAGCTCCAAAGGCTCCATAGAATAGATCCTGCCACCGAAAACACTCTTGAGCGAGTCCCGACGAAGAAGCTTCATTTAAAGCCTGGCACGGATAACTAGCAGAGAGGACTGTAACAACAAGCGACCTGGAATATATTCTGTTAAACCCAATTTAAAATAACTGAGTGCCTTGAGATGTTTTGTGCTTATTATTATTCCACGCTTCACTGAATTCTGTTACTATCGCTGCCTCCACCGCTGCAGCTGGGAGGATGTTCCATGTGTCAACCATACTGTCAACGGATTTTTTTTTTTTTTAATGTTGCTTCTGAGCCTCATATTCATAAATCCATAAAATTTATTTCCACTGAATGATGTTTGCTTCTTGTCCATTTATTTATATTTTTTAAGTAGAATATTTATATCATATCCCCCTCCCTGTTCTTTCTTCTAAGGCATACGTTTTTAGGTCCATAAGCCTCTTTTCATAGAGCTTTTGGTACGGATTCTCCACCGTCTCGGCAGCTCTTCTCTGGACTGCCTCTGTTTTCTCTCTCTCCTTTTGAAGATACAGCCTTTGGAAGTGGGGAAACTGTATTCCAGATGAGGTCTCGCCCCCATGACTTGTACACAGGCATTATCAACTCCCTTTTCCCCATTGGTTTATACCTCACCCTGTGTACTCTGGTCACAACTTCCTTGTTTTCAAACTTCAGGTGACGATTCTGATAACAGCAGCATGTATTGGTATCAAGTTCAAGAGACTGCCTGTCCGCTCAGGCCCCATTAGGTTGTGCCATTCTTGTTTTCTGGTAAAAATAATATATATTTTTTTCATTTTAATTTTATTAGCATTTGAATCATTACCAGCGAGATAAAGCACAGGCATTCATGCAATTTACCAGAATTTTACAAAAAAAAAGATACAGATAAAGGAAAACAACATCTCGTAATACATAAAATGCGTGACAAGTTTATATTCTTAAATGGGGGGAGAGGAATAATTGAAATACAAAAAACACTCAAAGAAAAGGAAAGATTGTTTCTATCTGAGCCTCTCTTTCCTATCAGACCTGTATCCTTTAGACCTGAGCTTCACAACAAATTTTACAATGTCACATACATTCACTGGTCAAGGGACTGTGAAAATGCCAGGAAATGTACTTATTTATTTATTTATTTATTTATTTATTTCGTTTCTTTTACTATACCGATGCTCAAGACTAGGTCCTATCGTACCGGTTTACAATGTAACTGAGGGGAACCAATTAACATCAAGGTAGAAAGTAAAGTTACATTAAACAGGGAGCGTAAAACCTGGGCAATGGAAGACAGTACAGAGTTTAAACTAAGAAACGATTAGAGAGAGATAAATATATAAATCAACAAAAACTATAAGATACATAAACATAGGTTTATCCTAGGCAGTTATTAGCATGGTATGTCCATAGGGAGAAGGAAAGGGTGAGGTTGGGTGGGGGGGAAGGGGAGAGGGAAAAGAGGGGGGGTAGGGATTGGGGAGGGGTGGGAGAGTGAGAGTCAGTGATGGTTGAGGAGATCCTTCAGCGGTAGGCTTCTGCGAACAGCCAGGTTTTCAATTTCTTTCTGAAAGTTGAATGGCATTGTTCTTTTAACTAAATTAAACAACACTACCTTTTAACTAAATTAAACAACACTACCTTTCTTCCCCAAGAGCCAACTCTAACAGCAGTCTTTTTCACTCTAAAACAAACCCTCCTCAAGATCCAATCCCAATCTCCTTCCCAACGCTGTGTTTTCTTTAAGGATCGGTTTGCACGTGAGCAAATAATTTTGGTTAAATTAACCTTGTAAACACTACTTTCTTTGATGCAAAAAGCCTATCACTTTTATGCTCAACAGCAACCCAGTCCTTAAAGGGAACATTGGCTAAGTCCATCCCTTGCTTAAAATAATCTCCTAATATTATTGACAGTGTTGCAGACTGTCTTCTGCAACTTCCCCAACTACAGAAACACTCCAAGGCCTCTAGTCGATGTACCTCAATTCTGATATTGTATATGACCTGATATTATTTAGTTCTGATACAATTCCTATATTGTATATGACATGATATTATTTAGTTCTGAGTTACTCTTGCCTCTGGCTCTTCCTCCTCCCAGTTCGAATACCCCTGTTTTATTGTAACTTTTCGCTATATTTGTCTATGTTAACGTTATTGCCCCATTGTTCCCTGTAAATCAATATGATGTGATCTGTATCATGAATGTCGGTATAAAAAAAGCACTAAATAAATAAATAAATAATATCCACTAAATTCAGTGAAAATAAAATGGTATGAAAAAATATTATCAGCAATATCATTCAAACTGCTTTCTGTATGCAGGTGAAATTAATAAAGTACAAATCTTTGTTAAAATAGAAAGGAAGAAGGCTGAACATAACGCCATAAAAGCCAGGGATTAGAAGTACCATCATTTTCACATCAAGAATTAATCACCCTTCTTCTAGTAGGCCATTGCTCCTTCTCACTCACTAGTATCAGTTATGAGTAGTGACTAGGGATGTGCATACATTTAAAATGAAACTGCAAAACACAACAAATAAGGCTAATTTATTTCATTCGGGGTGGGCTTTGAAGCAAAGCAGGGGCCCCATGAATGAAACAAACTTATTACTTCATATCACTTTAAAAAAAAATTTAATCTAGGCCCGAAACCATGGCCTTGCCTAGTGCATAGGCCGAGGCCCAAAGCAGGGGCTGCGGCCTATGCTCTAGGAGAGGCCCCGGCTTTGGCCCTAGACCGAGGAGCTGGTGTCACATTCAGGCATAGGCTGAAGCCCAAAGCAGGGACTGTGGCCTAGGCATGACCGCAATGCCATGGTCTTGGCTAAGGCCCCCCAAAATTAAACAAAACTAAAGAAAAACTTACCTGATCTGTCAGGTTCAGTCGAAAGCCAGGTCCTCAGTCCTGGGCTCAATGCCATGACCCAACTCGGAGGCCGGGTCCAGGCACTAGGGCCTAGGCCTGGACCCAAGCCCAATGCCATGTCGTGACACGGAGGCCGGGTCCCGATTCCAGGGCCCGGACCTAGGTTCAATGCTGCAACCCATCCTGGAGGTCAGGTCCTGATGCTGGAGCCTCAGCCTGGACCCAGGCCCGACACCACGACCCCAACTGGAAGCCGGGTCCTGATGCTGGGGCCTTGACCTAGGTCGGCACCTGGACCCAGGTCCGATGCCATGACCTGGCCTGAAGGCCGGGTCCTGATACTGGGGCCTCAGCCCGAACCCAGGCCCGACACCGCAACCCGACCTGGAGGCTGGGTATCAACGCTGGGGCTTCAGCCTATATTCAGGCCTGACGCCGCAACCTGACCCGGAGGCCAGGCCCCGACATCTGGGCTTTGGCCTCGGCTTTTCATTGCCAAATGACAGCAATCCACTGGGTTTGTGCTGGAGTGAATTAACTCTGGTGTATTCACCTTAGCGTACGGCACCATTTTCATGTATGGCATCTGTATGGTGAGGATCCACCTAGGCTGAAGCCGGCAGATCCTCACTGGACCAGTTAAGTGGGGTCCGGGGGAGATCCTGGCCTCGGCATTTTTGTGGGCGGGAGGCTCCAGGAAGCCTCGTTTTAGCTTTTTGGCCGTTTTTGGAGGGTTTTTTTAAAATTGTTTGATTCGTTTTTTTCTCATGAATGAAAACAAATCAAACAATCCACGAACTGAAATTCATGGGAAAACAAACCTCACGAAAATGAGCCGCATAATGAAAACAATCATTTTTTTCTCTGCACATACCTAGTAGTGACAGTAGAAGGTGATAGAAGGCCGGGGGGGGGGGGGGGGGGGGGGGACTGGAGATGATAACAAGTCGGGAGGCTAGGGATTGGAGCAGCAACAGGTGAAGAGAGAAGAATGAGATGAGAATAGCAGCATGCAAAGAGGAAAAAAAGGGATCAGAACTCAAGCAGACCAGGAGGAGGAAAATCTGGAGCAGCAGCAGGTTGAGGGGGAAGCTGGAATTGTAGTGGCAGGAGGAGGGGATAGGAGAAGAAGGGATCCTAGAGGCAGCAGGCAGGGGAAGGTAATGGGATCATAGTGGTGGCAGGTAGGGGAGGAGCAGGGTATCAGAGCAGTGACAAGGCGGAGGACAAAGGGTTCGTATCACAATAGTGGTATGGGGATGTTTATGTTATATTGTAAAGTAAAATGATGTGGTAATGGTGACATGTTTGCACATTGCAGAGGAATGAGAAACTGGCAGGAAGCAAAAGCATGATTTACAGATACAGAAGCACCTGTCTGTCAGGTTTTCTCACTTCTTTGCACACACTTCACCACCACCACCACCCCCATCCTTTACTCTGGAGACAAACGCCATCGTTGTAATGCAGCCTGTGATTTGCTGAGCTCATTTTGTATCGATGTGATGAAGGGAAAATAAGCTCTTGAATCCTAGTCACAAATGTAGCAAGTTGATTCAATAAATATGTGAGGGTGGATTCGCAAATTTTGCTAAACTTGTTTCTTGTTGTTACAGCTGTTTTGGGGATTTGTGTGTGTTTGGGGGGTCCTCCCCTTTCTTTGGACCATCCCCTTTATGCTGTATGTTAGGTGAGGAGTTGGAGGGTTGGAGCTGAGGAGTTCCTGGTAGGCCTCACCCATGGCTCACCAATTGAAGAGATTTCGTGGATAAAGTGGGATGTTTCCTTACAGTTGATTGGCACAAAGACCCCCAAGTTACAGGGTGGAATTTATATTTTCTTGTAGAATGGAGAATGTATCACACGCATGACATTAAATGGTTTCTCTGATGATTGTGTGTGGTTTCCCTGGAATGTGGTGAGGGCTACTTTATTTAGAAACTGTTTCCCATATTATTTAGTTGACCTCAGGCTGTTCCATTTCCCGATTTTCTGATTTTGCATGAAATCTTTCACACTACTCTAACTGTGTTTGCTCATTCAGATCAAAAGGATTAATCTTGAGCATCTTTTGACTTGTGCCTGTATTTTTTCCTTCTGATTAAGGGTTTGTTTTTTTGGACAAACCATCCCAGTGTAATCAACCACTCAACAGGGTGGAAGAACCAGGCTGAGATTGTTGGAGGAAAGGAAGAACTTTAGAACAGGTTCCATGCTCTGGTAAGGAGACATTTGTTTATTTTGTCTTTCTTTCACATTTATGTTTTGTGGACAAAACACCCCAGTGGAAATAAAAAAAAAACAAAAAAACCCCAGGGTTTAAAAACCAGGCCGGTATCATTGCTGTGGGAGTTAGAACAAAACAGAACTGTAAATTAGATGGCAGGGAGGAGAACTTTTTAGAACAAAATAGAACTGTAAAGTAGGTGGAGGGGAGGAGAATTTTGGTTCTAAATTTTTCACCACTGCCATGGCCTAATATGCAAGGTATATGGAAGAAAGACAAGGTTTATGACAGAGAGCAGCAACTAAAGCCAGATCTCAGGCAAGGCAAGAAGATGAAGAGTATGATAGAGATCAGGAATGTAGGCAACCTTGGTGGAAACATCTTCCATAGGGAGCACGAGAATTGAAGGGAAGGAAAAGGGGAATAGAGATGAGATTGGACAGGTAATGGTTTGATATACACAGATGGGGTAAAGGATGCCTTGGAGGGCCAGGATTGGGATTGATATTCTCAGCTGAGAGTAGGAAAAGGAGAAGGATAATATATAGTAGAGATGTGATGACAGTGACAAGGATGAGATGCTCTCAAGGAGAGTGGAGATGCCTGGATGAGAGGAAGAAAACTTTGAAGAGCAGATGACAGAATGGTAGGTAAGATAAAGAAAGGGGAAGGTGGGTGACATTAGTAGGGAATGGGGAATGTGGACTTGATATTAGTAGTGATTTGCAATAGGGAATACGAATGGGGAGGATTAGCATCAGAAGAGTGCAGCCATAGGAAATAAAGAAATGACTACAAATTAACGGCTGTTAATCAAGTTTACTTAGGGAATAGCCACTGCTATAATTGCATCAGTAGCATGGGATGTTCTTAGTGTTTGGGTAATTGTCAGGTTCTTGTGGCCTTGTTTGGCCTCTGTTGGAAACAGGATGCTGGGCTTGATGGACCCTTGGTCTGACCCAGCATGGCAATGTCTTATGTTCTTATGTAACCTCCTCAGTACTTGGCCAACTGCTCAAGGAATGTGGGGTGTGAGCAGCTCAGGACTGCAGTGGGTTGTGGTGACTGTGTCTGGAGTTGACCACTGAAACAGTTGGAACAAATATGCAGATGGGCTGTAACCTCGTCAGGAAGAAAATTTTGAAGCTCAAGAGTAGTGAGTCTGGCGTCGACCACTGAAATGGTTGGAACAAATATGCAGATGAGTTGCAACCTTTCCATTACCTGGCCATCTGCTCAGGGACCATGGGGTAGGAGCAGCTTAGGCCCACAGTGGGTTGTGGTGACGTCTGGAGTTGACCACTGAAACGGTTGGAACAAATATGCAGATGGGCTGCAACCTCGTCAGGAAGAAAATTTTGAAGCTCAAGAGCAGTGACCAGGGCAAGAGACAGAATGGCAAGTGAGGTAAAGAATATAGAGAATGGGGGGAGTGGACTTGGTGTTAGTAATGGTTTGTACCAGGGAATAAAAATGGGGAGGACTAGCATCAGGAAGAGTAGACATAGTGGAGCCATAGGAAATAAAGAGAGAGAAAAATCTATTGACTTGAGGCAATGCTATGGTATGCGCCTCCTGGCCAGCTGGTGGAAACCCAAGAGGGTTGGAGTGTCCTCTGAGGCAGCTGGGAGAAGTATGTGGATGGGCAGCAGCCTCCCCAGTACCTGGCTGGCTGCTTAGAGAGTATGGGATGAGAGCAGCTCAGGCTTGAGTAGGATTGTAGTGACTTTTGGAGTCAACCACTGAGGCAGCTGGGAGAAGTGTGCAGTTAGGCTGCAACCTCCCCAGTACCTGAATACAAGTAAGCCAAATGAATCAAGGATCACCAACGGAGAACCATCAGATCCATGGATGTCAAATTTTAAATTGGCCTTTCTCTATATAATATTGCCTTTAGTTAACCACTAACGGCAATGTTTATTTTCATATGCTGTTCACCATGGCTCAGGCTAAGACTTTACATGTATCCCATGGTGGCAGCGGGGGTACCCTTGATATCTAGAGAAGTATTTGTGTTTGTGATACGTCCAGGAGCTTTAGAAAATTATGGCACTTGCAGGTAATGTTTTGAGATTCTTAAACATTTCCATGAAAAAAATCAAAGGGATAAAAGAAAGAGATTACAGGATTCACAGATGAGGAACTGACTGAAGACATTCTTCAGCCCTCCCCCCCCCCACTTCCCAAAAAACCTCAACCTTGGTGAATGTGATAATACAAGTTGAGCTGATCCTTGACCCAGATTTGTCAGGAGAATGAGAGGGGATGTTAGATTTTCAATATGTAAGTAGGTCAGGTTTGCCCAGGAGAACTGAAACAAGTGTAGTACAACTGAGAAAGAGATTGTACAGATTAAATGGAATCCTGCTCAGCAGCTCCTCCACCACAAATAGAACACCACATAAACTTGAAGTTAGAAATAATTTTTAAAAAATTATAGATTTAAAAATACAGTATATGATGGTTGCTTTCCGATGCTCTTTTCCTTTTTCAGATAATTGACTTTTTTAGTGTATTTAGTGTATTTCTTAGAGTAGCTTTGAAATAATTTCAAATCAGATTTCCTGAGATCAAGCTTAGAGACCTGACAGCATGATTTAAATCAGTAAAGGGTACTGTGTTCTTAGCGCTCTGTCTCTTATCTGCAAGTCAAACAAGTCAATTTTCTTTCCTGAAATACAGTTTTGTTTTTTTTAATTTATTTTGTGTGGCACAATGGAATTAATATTGTTCCATTTAAATACCAAAAAAGTATTACTCATTTGCTGTTTTCCAGCTTTTCAAATTTTGGAGCTCATGTAAGATTTGCTAATTTGTAACCTATTAGTAAAATCGTCCATTGTACCTGAAGATTGGAAGGTGGCCAATGTAACCCTAATCTTTAAAAAGGGCTCCAGAGGTGATCCGGGAAACTATAGACTGGTGAGTCTTTCTTCACTGCTAGAAAAAGTCATGGAAGCTATTCTAAATAAAAAAAATCACAGAACATATAGCATGACATGGTTTAATGGGACATGCAATGTTATTATTATTTATCTATTGATATGCCGCCATTAACCAAAGTATCCCGACAGTTAACAAAATAAAATGTAACCCCCATCCCTGGGTGTGGACTGCTACTCAATGTGGCCATGAAAGTACTTATAATCTCTTTGGGGCAGGGACCCTGAGTAACTTCTAATGTATGGATCCGTTTGACTGGAGGAAGAAAGGGGATCTTTCAAGTCCCAGTGTGTGGTGACTGACCTCCTCTCTCGAATTCCCTGGGTGAGGTGAATTCTTCTCTGTGTGCTGTGCGCCCAAAGAAGATGCAGGGACCACTGGATTAATGTCCAAAATAATAACTTTACTGTAGACAATAATGGATTGATGGCACAATGAATATAATTGACAGTACCACAGTCTTTCTGGCTCTTTAGTAGAAATCTTGCTCCTATAATCCATGCAAGAGTCTTTTCTGCTGGCAAGGAATTGGAAAGAGGAAGAGCACTCGATGACATTTACTTGGACTTCAGCAAAGCTTTTGATACAGTTCCGCACAGGAGACTGGTGAATAAAATGAGAAGATTAGGAGTGAGTGCCAAGGTGGTGGCCTGGATTGCAAACTGGTTGATGGACAGAAGACAATGTGTGATGGTAAATGGAACTTACTCTGAAGAGAGAGCAGTGTTGAGCGGAGTGCCGCAGGGGTCGGTGTTGGGACCGGTCCTGTTCAATATCTTTGTGAGCAACATTGCAGACGAGTAGAAGGTAAGGTTTGTCTTTTTGCGGATGACACTAAGATCTGCAACAGAGTGGACCCGCCGGAAGGAGTGGAGAGAATGAGATGGGATTTAAGGAAACTGGAAGAGTGGTCGAAGATATGGCAGCTGCGATTCAATTTCAAGAAGTGCAGAGTCATGCACATGGGGTGTGGAAATCCGAAAGAACTGTATTCGATGGGGGGAGAAGGGCTGATGTGCACGGAGCAGGAGAGAGACCTTGGGGTGAAAGTGTCTAATGATCTGAAGTCGGCGAAACAATGTGACAAGGCGATAGCTAAAGCCAGAAGAATGCTGGGCTGCATAGAGAGAGGAATATCAAGTAAGAAAAGGGAAGTGATTATCCCCTTGTACAGGTCCTTGGTGAGGCCTCACCTGGAGTACTGTGTTCAGTTCTGGAGACCGTATCTCCGAAGGGACAGAGATAGGATGGAGGCGGTCCAGAGAAGGGCAACCAAAAAGGTGGAGGGTCTTCATCAAATGACTTATGAGGAGAGATTAAAGAATCTAAATATGTACACCCTGGAGAAAAGGAGGAGCAAGGGTGGTATGATACAGACTTTCAGATACTTGAAAGGTTTTAATGATCCAAAGACAATGACAAACCTTTTCCATTGCAAAAAATTCAGCAGAACCAGGGGTTACGCGTATGGCCGGCGCCATTTTCCGTACGAAAATGATTCGCGGCGGGAAATCGCTCCCTGACCCCCGCTGGACCTCCAGGAACTTTTGGCCAGCTTGTGGGGGGCCTCCTGACCCCCACGAGACTTGCCAAAAGTCCAGCGGGGGTCCGGAAGGACCTCCTGCCGTCCAATCGTGTTCGTCTATGGCCGCCGCCATTTTTCGGCGCCATTTTGGAAATGGCGCCGGCTGAAGACAACAAGATTCAGGAGCAGGAGCCCGTTCCGGACCGCTGCCGTTCCGGACCGCCGCTGGACCCGCAGGTTATTTAAGTCATTTGGGGGGGGGTTCGGGAGGGTGGGGGATTTAATTTAAAGGGTCGGGGGTGGGTTTTAGGGGGTTTTAGTGTGCCGGCTCACGATTCTAACGATTTATAACGATAAATCGTTAGAATCTCTATTGTATTGTGTTCCATAACGGTTTAAGACGATATTAAAATTATCGGACGATAATTTTAATCGTCCTAAAACGATTCACATCCCTATTATCTATGGCGAAAACACCGAATGGCTGAATACCTCAATTCGTCTTCACGTACCTCAAAGAGACTTGCGATCGGCAGACAAAGGCCTTCTGTCAATACCAACTATCAAATCAGCTAGATTGTCCCATGTAAGGGATCGTATTATTTCCATTGCAGGAACAAAACTATGGAATACCTTACCTACAGCATTGAGATTAACAACTGAAAAAAAGCAATTTAAAGCTGATTTAAAAACTTGGCTGTTTAAATGCGCATTTGCAGAATATGAATCAGCTAACCAGCATGACCAGAAATAAGCAAACCATTCTGATGAGCTATTCCCTATATTTTAGTTTAATTGTATCTTAGTGTTTTATGATTATGCTATTTATTTAATCTATGATTTTATCTTTCTTAACAGCTAATTTATTCTTTTACCTTATATAGTTTTAGCTGTTACTATTTATGATTATTGTATTTCTAATCTTTTTATTATGTGTAAACCGATGTGAAGGCTTGTCTGATGTGTCGGTATATAAAAACCAATAAACTAAACTAAACTAAACAACTCCTAACAAGATCTGAATTACAAAGTCTGGGTAAAACAAATAAGCATGGGTGTAGCTTGCTTGTTACAGCAGTTACTTCCCCGAATCAAGCCTGATACTTCATTTAGAATACATATCCAGCACAGCTCACTGCTTCAACGGCAGGGGGAATGACATAAAGAGGATTTGTATTCAAACAACCAACAAGGACTGAGTTGCACAGGCTGGGTAAACAAGATAGGGAGTAGTTTGCTTATTAAAGCAGTTACTACCCCAAACCAATTAGCCAGATACTTCACTTAGATGCAGCTCCAGCACTGCTAACTACGATGGCGGGGGTGGAAGGGAAATAGAACCAAAAGAGTTATTTAAAGGCACAAGAGTAACAGAAAAGTATGAAAAAAAAAAGTGTGAAAGCTTGCTGGGCAGACTGGATGGACCATTTGGTCTTCTTCTGCCGTTATTTCTATGTTTCTATGAAAAGGCAACACTACAAATATTAAACCAGGCCTAAACACCAATGCACCTCCTGTTAGGAAAACAGAACAAGTCAAGCTGCTATAGATCCCCACACAGAAATAATTGTAAAACTGTACTAATAAATGTTTCAAAACAGCTGATAAACAGAACAACTAACAATTAAAAACTCTTAAAATTATTAAAAATTATCCAAACACTAATAAAATATTTCAAAACAGCAGACAATGCATAATACCCAATAATTAAAATGGCAGTCAATCAAGAAAAATAAATTTAAAAAGCCACCTTTACTTACCCTCTCCAGCAACTCTCCTACTCCTTTCCCTTCCAGGCCAATAGCACTCACCAGAAGCAGCAAGGGCTGCTGAAGCTCTGTCCTCACAGTGTTCTTCCTTAGGGACCACAACCAGTCTCTGTTTCTGTCTCGGTCTCTCTCACTCACACACACACACACACACACCAGTCACACCTTCAGGACCAGTTTCTGTCTCTCACAGACCAATCATCTCCCCGACCAGTCTCTCTCACACACACATACATACATACATGTCACCATCCTGACCAGATCTTGGAGAGGGAGAGCTATAATCACAGTAATAGGAAAATTTATTTGTATAGCTTTAAGAGGCTGTCAGAGTCTAAGCTAACAACAAAGGAGTCTGATCTTTCATATTTAATAATTGTATAATCATCCAAAAAGAAAATGGAGATCACATGACACCTTGACGGGAGCAGACGTGTCTTCCCGTCCTGGAGCGTTGGCTCGTTCCATCCATCCGCATCCCGAGGCTAAAATTGTTTTTTTTGCTGACTACCCGGAGGGTGCTCGGTTCACTGTTTACCAGCGAATATTTGGAGAGGTGGCATGGCAGCGAGAGCCGGGAAAAAAGAGAAAGATTGTGAAAAGGCCCGCACGCCGGACCCGATTCCGGAAATGGCCGCGGACGCGCCCGAGATGGGAGCGGGAGTCTCGAGCTCTACAGCAGAGCTGACGGCGGCAGTGTTAGCGGCTTTGAACCCGGAATTTTAAAAAATTTTGGCTCAACTACAGGAACTTACTGCGGGGATGGCAAGTATTGATCAGCGCTTCTCTGAAATGGAGGCCCGGATTTCCACGTACCAAGATGGCCTCCACTTGGTACAAACGAAGCTGGCAGCTCTGAAACGGACAGTGGAAAATCAAGCCCAGAAATTAGAAGACCTCGAAAACCGCTCTCGCAGAGCTAATTTAAGGTTGGTGGGGCTGCCGGAGACTCTCGCCGAATTTCAGCTGCCCAAGTTTCTTGAAGGCTGGCTCCCATCCGCACTGGATCTATCGGGGCTGTCGGGCACCCTCCGGGTCGAACGTGCACACAGGCTTGGCCCTAAACGCGACGATTCAGCCAGGCCTCGCGTGGTGATCGCGAAAATCCTCAACTACTCACACAAAGCAGCAATTATACGTGCAGTGCAGCAGGGGAAGAAACCGGTGCATGAGAATACCCCTATATTGATTTTTCAGGACTTTTCGTTGGCGGTTTCACAGCAGCGCAGACTTTTGGCACCATACTGCTCTCAGCTGTACAAAAGGGGCATTCGGGCCGCGTTGCTTTACCCTGCACGGCTTAGAGTGCCCACGCTGCAAGGAATAAAATGGTTCACCGAGGTGGAAGCGGTTCAGCAGTATCTTCAGTCTTTACCTGAGCCCACCTCCGGGGATGTTTAAAAATCTGTTATATGCACACGGAGTGAACAACAAAAATAGTTTAGGTTCAGTTCCTGAGTGGGCTTTGGACTGCAGAATAACTAAATTGTATTCAGCACAGCTTTGCACCTAGCCCCAGTGGACTTTGGGTTTATTTCCTTTTTATAGACTGGGGTTGAAGCAGTGCCCCGTTTGGTGATGCCGAGGGTGCTGCGTAACTGTTCATGTTTATTCTTTGTTGATGTGTTTTGAGCTGTTTGGGTGATCTAAGGGCTACAGGGCCCACACATAGGGGGGAGGCAGTACGTAGAATGGGGTGGTATAGCTTCACATTGGATTGGTTGGTGGTGGGCAAAATTTTACTATCGTGGTTTGGCTAGGAGAGGTGGAATATGGGGGTTGAGGTGATATTTTAGGGCCTCTGAATACCAAAGTTTTGTTTTTTTTTTCCTTCTTTCTCATTCTCTGAGTGGGATGAATAGATGTGGATGGATGGGAGAGACTGGGCTCCTTGTCAAGGGGATCTTCACCTACCAGTAGATGGTGGGACAGGGAGAGTGTGTTTGTCGGCGGGGAAGGGGGGGTAAGCATGCGGGAGGGAGGAGGGGGGGGAGGGGTTAGGTAGGGGGAAGGGGAGGGGGAGGGGGGGACAGCAGAATTCATGCCGTATGGAGGGTGATTTCAGGATGGTTGCAGTTGGAGCTAGTACTCAAGCGAGCACATTTCTCGAAGGGGTGGGTCCAGCTGGGAGGCGTACCCCTTTTGCATTGTTCGACAGTTTTTGTACGACACTTTGGGTTTGGGATCCACCTTGAGTACGCATAATTTTCGTATTTACTCCTGGAATGTGGGGGGAATCAATTCACTTATTAAAAAGTCTAAAATTTTACAAGCCCTGAACAAAAAAAGAGCGGACTTGGCCTTTATACAGGAGACGCATTTAACGGATACCGAGCATGTAAAATTAAAGCAACGATGGGTGGGGGAGGTGTACTATGCGTCTGGGACTTCCCACTCTGCAGGTGTCGCTGTATTAATTCGGAGATCTTCTCCGGTGCAGATTCTAAAACAAATTAAAGACCCGGAGGGGCGCTATATAATATTGGAAGGGGTTTATAATCAAGCTCCTCTGATTCTCTGCAATGTCTACGCGCCTAACGTGTATAGCGCTTCCTTTTATCAAAAAATGCAAGCTCTCTTGTTGCCGTATATGGATGAGATGTTAATCGTGGGAGGGGATTTCAACGTGATTAGAGATCCTTCCCTGGATAGGGAATCTACAGCGCAGGGCCGTTGTGTGCCTAGTAAGGGGATTAAATTTTTAGAGACCTCCCTTCACCTTGTAGAGGTTTGGAGGATGTTACATCCAACTGAGAATGAATTCACGCATATTTCTAGGGCCCATGGCTCCCACTCGAGGCTGGATTATTTTTTATTAAGTTCTCATCGCTTTTTTCGGGTGGTGGAAGCGGGGATTGAGGATGTGGTTTTGTCTGACCATGCCCCTGTTTGGTTGGCTCTTACGGCTGCCAGACGACAGTCTAGTACCCCATTGTGGAGGTATCCGTACTATTTAGCGGAGGATGTACATTTCCAGACCCATCTGAGAGAATGTTGGGATGCCTTTGAGGCCTCAAATGCTCAACATAAAGATGATCCCATCATCTTTTGGAATACAGCGAAAGTGGTGTTAAGAGGTGAGATCATTTCTTATGTCGCCCACAGGAAAAAAAATTAGATAAACAGCTCATTCAGTTGACAGCACAAATGCAGAGGGCTAAACGAGAGTTGATTGCAGGTGCTTCGAAGGTGCATAGGGATCATTACTTGGCCCTGCAGACTTCTATTAATACCCTTCTGCATCAACGAGCAAAGAAAGGTTTGCTTTTCTATCAATACAAATTATTTCAGTTTGGCCAAAAGTCTGGTAAAATGTTGGCTCATTTGGTTAAGTCCGCTCGGGGGGTCTCGGCACATTCCTGCAATAAGGAATGCAACTCGGCAGTTGGTGACCGATGGGGATGATATTGGCCAGGTTTTTCGGCAGTATTATGCCCAATTATACCAATCAGGGGGATGGGCGGAATCTAAATGGGAGGATTTTGGGGACTGGAGTCACTTTCCCTCCCTGACAATAGAGCAGTGTGGGCATCTTAATGTCCCCATTTTGGAAGAAGAGGTCTCCAGGGTGATAATGACGATGCACAAGTTAAAGGCTCCGGGACCCGATGGGTTTAGTGCAGAGTTCTTTAAGTGCTTAATAGGGCCACTGGCAAAAACTCTACCTACTGTCTATAATGTGCTAGTAGCACGGGGTGCGTTTCCTCCCAAAGGGAATCTTGCTTATGTCACTTTGATTCCTAAGGTGGGTAGGGATCCGTTGCTTCCTGAGTCTTATCGGCCCATCTCCTTATTAAACGTCAATCACAAGATTTTGGCAAAAATCCTAGCAGAGCGCCTGGCGAAGGTTTTGCCAGGTTTGATACAGCCGGGACAGGTGGGCTTCGTTAGGCAGCGCTATGCCATTCGGAACCTGAGACAGGTGGTTCTGGCAATGGCTCTTTGTAAGAGGGTGGAGGAGCCTTATTTGATCACTAGTCTGGATGCCGAAAAGCCGTTTGATAGAGTGGAGTGGGGCTTCATGTTCCACATTCTAAGAACCATGGGGTTCAGTGGCTTCTTTTACCAGGCGGTGGCACTCCTTTATAGCACCCCGGAGGCCTGCATCCAAGTAAATGGGAGATTGACAGACCCCTTTTCAGTTGGACGAGGCACTAGACAGGGGTGTCCGCTCTCCCCCATGCTTTTTTTTATTACCTTGGAGCCCTTCTTACTGGCCATACAGGCGCACATGGGTATTAGAGGGATACAATTTCGGGAGGGGCAGGACAGGGAACTGTTCAAATATGTGGCTTTCGCTGATGATGTCTTACTGTTCCTTACTACACCACATCGTTCTTTGCAAAACCTCCTTGGTCTATATGGTCAGTATGCTGAACTATCTGGAATGCGGGTCAATTGGGAGAAGTCTGAGGCGCTGGCTTTCCCTGATACACTTAAGGAGAGATGGGAGGGGCCCTTCCCTTTGAAATGGGCGCGTGGGTCCATTAAATATCTGGGTATACATATCACTACTGAGGTGTAGAATATATATTCCTTAAATATTGCCCCTCTATTGAAAGCGACACAAGAGAAATTGTTGGCGTGGCATAATTTACCGCTCTCCTTGGGGGGGAGGATAGCTTTATTCGAAATGGTGATACTACCCAAATGGCTGTATGTGTTACAGACATATCCCATGTTGTTACGGCCCAAGGATCTTGCTCGAGTAGACCAACTATTACGTCATTTCATTTGGAAAGGGGGGAGAGCTAGAATATCACTGTGCTGGTTAAAATGGCCCTGGTCGGCGGGAGGTATGGGACTCCCGAATTTACAACATTATGGGTGGGCGGCGAATTTGCGTCTGATCAGAGGCTGGCTGTTGGGAAGTCGTCATTTATTAATTTAATGGCGGAAAACACATTTACTAGTCCACTGTCTATAAGTTATGTACTAATGGGCCGGGAGGATACATTATCTCCACTACTGACGCACCACCCACTGGTTCTTCCGTTGAGAAAGACATGGGCACATCTTACCAAGATTTTAGGGATCAGTAATCAATGTACCTATTTAACCTCCTTGAGAGGTAATCCTGATTTCACTCCTGGTTCTACGACTACCTATTTTGTTGATTGGCGGGCTCGGGGAGTGGAATATTTGGGGCATGTCTTTGATTCCGATGGACGCTACATGTCCTTTGAGACTCTGTAGGAGTTGAACGGAATTCCCAATAAACATCGTTTTGGCTACATCCAACTGAGTCACTATGTCCGCACTCTGGGGGGATCGGAGCAGCATCTGGCGGCTTTTAATGTACTAAATGAAGTCCTGCACCTTGATGCTCCTAAAGAACCTTCCCTCTCCATGTATTATAAGGGGTATGCCAGGCGGGTTCGCTTTGATACATATGCGCTGTCTGTAGAACGTTGGAACAAAGATGGGAGTTTTCAATTGACGCCACGTATTTTGGCAGGCAGCGTGAGGGGGGTACTACCTGTCACAAGTAATATGTATTTCCGGGAAATGCATTTTAAATTTCTGTGTCGGGCGTATGTCTCACCATACATGGCATTTAAATTTGGTGTCAGTTCCACTGCTGGGTGCTTGCGGTGTGGAACTGAGAGGGGTACCTTGGCGCACATGTTCTGGTCCTGTTCCCAAACGCAACGATATTGGCACCGAATTTCTGCTTATTTGGAGGTCCTGGTGGGGGTGCAGTTGCCCTTCTCACCGTACTTATGGCTGTTTCACTGTTTCACTGTGTCACTAGACACCTGGTACCTAATTATGGATTTCGGGCATTGTTAAAGAAAGCGGGATTAGTGGGGAAAAAAATGCTTCTTTTGTATTGGCGGGACGCAAAGGGGCCCTCCTTTTGGACCTGGAGAGTACATTTCCACCGGCTGATGGAGTTTGATAACATGTCATCTCGGACCTCATTGAACAGTCATCGGCTGTTTCTTCAGACGTGGGACACTTACATTCAACATCTGCCCCACAGGGCTAGGAGTTTGAATCTAAATAGTGGATGTTAATCATACTGGACTGCAACCCGAGAACTTTGGTTATACGGCACTGAACTCTGGGGGGCTGATTTGGGGGGAGGGGGGAGGGGCATATGGCGGCTAGGCTACTGTGGAGGACACGCTACTGGTGCCCAGTTGAGAGACTGGGGTTCCAGAGTGATAGAGAAGTGTGTTGTAATGCTGCGGGGGGAGAAAACGATAGTGGTATCATTTATCTGTATAAGGTGGATACGTTATACTTTGTCGCTTTGATGTATGTTGTTGCCTGTATGAGTTCCATGCCTGTTGTATTTGGAGCTTTTGCACCACTTAACAAAATATATTTTACATAAAAAAAAGAAAATCATTTAGAACCAAATTGTTTTTAAAATACATATTTTTTATTAACTTTAAGTCAATAGCCAAAAGATAAACAAATGCATTTCAACCGATGCTAAAATATAATTGATGCTTGCTTTGAAATTATATAAGGATTCTGCTAGTGTTGATATGTTAACTTAGTTTTCTCTCTATTTCTCTTTGGTATATATATATATATATATATATATATATATATATATATATATATATATATATATATATATATATATATACTACCCTCCTACATCACACAGGCTAATAAGGAAATAACATGGCCCTTGAGTAAACACTGTGAAAAAATTCCAAATTGTATAAATATTCAGTGCAGAGTTTAAGCCAGGTTTTAAGCGAGAAGATTTTCAGACACACCTAAATAACCTCTGAAACGAGGGCCGGATAGTGTCTGTGATGGGGGATGCCACAAAACAACACACTCAGGTCATAAATCTACGTACGTACACCTCTGTTTCTATTAATAGATAAACTATATGAACAGAGGACTCGGCAAAATTATAATGCCAATGAATCAGTATATATCAATTTTTTATTGAAAAATAAATTTAACATATTATATTAGAACCGCTATGTGCTGAAAACATCACAAATTAAAACCCATCAACGACGCATCACTACTATATTATCACTCATGCCATTCCATTCATACTGTGTCCCTAATTACCCCTAAAAATCAATACATATAGAGGCGGATTTTAAAAAGCATTTACTCGAGCAAAACTGGTTTTTGCTCGAGTAAATACACTTTACTCAAGTAAGTGGGCTTTTAAAAATTGCTACAACATATGCCATTGAATTGTCCATAGGATTTACTCAAGTAAGTGCACTTTACTCGAGTAAATAGCTTTTGAAAATTGCTACGATAGTATGTCACATTTACATGCGTAACTCCTTTGAAAATGACCCCCATAACATTTATATGCACCATCACCGACCAATGTTGACATGCCCAACATATAGCATACAATACATTTATATAATAACTTCTGTATGGTAAATACCTATAATAATTCAACCAGAACCAATATTGTAATCATGTGCTATTGCTGTATTATTTATACAACCCGACGGGATACCCGTTTCGCCCGTATTATAGGGCTTCTTCAGGGAAAAGTTGGATGTCCATAAATAGCACCTTTATGTTGACATCTTCATACTGTTGATTCCTTCATGTACATATTGCACATTGTCAGATTTTTATCGTTGATGGTCATGTATGATAAAATTACAAATTGCACATGAGCCCGGTCTCTGTAACCTATGAAATAAAATGAAATACAATACTCATTTTAAATAAATATTTACTTTAGTAAATATTTATTTATTTAAAATTTATTTTTCAATAAAAAATTGATATATACTGATTCATTGGCATTATAATTTTGCCGAGTCCTCTGTTCACAAAACAACACACAGCTTGCACCTCTCAGCATCTACATGGTGCACGACTGCAGGAAAAGCACTGCAGTGCTTCGCGACGCCGTGGGGTTGATTTCAGCCTGCAAATGATCTGACATCTGTCACCACCAACATAATGTACAACCCTCACAGAGGTACAGCAGTGCAAAATGTGCTGCTGGGGCTGCTTTAAGACAGATTTGGCTTCGTATCCATCACTGTCAGCATGATGCACAATGCTCCAAAAAAAAAAAAAAGGGAACAGCTGTACGAGATGCCACAAGGGATGGTTTATCCTGCACCACAGGGATTATTTCCAGCCTGGCACTTTTTATGCTACTAATGAAAAAAATAATTTAAAATAAAGGAGAACTTTTGACTTAGGAGCGATAGTAAGTGCTTTGGCACGTGAGGGTCAAATATACATTTCAGGCATAAACAGAGCAAAAAAAAAAAAAATTGCAAAAAAGCCTGCAAGTGATTCTTCTTGCACAAATTTACAATAAAAACACAGTATCTGTTGCTGTAGGATTTATTTACTGCAACTTTCAACAAAAAACACTCGGGGGGGGGGGGGGGGGGGGAGGGATGGGGTGCTAAATTTGACTCCACCAAACGTTCTGCAAGATTTCTTGTTTATATTTTTGCTTGCACAGTAGGATGGGCAAAGAGTACTAGGGCTCAATTATTAATGCCATTTCTCGTGTAACTGCAGTGCGCCTGGGGAACAGACACCGATTTAGGTACAATAAAAGCGATCGGCCTATTTATTAAAATCAAGAAAACCTCAAGGGTAGATTTTCCGAGGCCGGCGCGCGCGCGCTTAAACCGGGAGATACGCGCGTGGCCAGGCCACGCGTCCTCCGCGCGCATTTTCAAAGCGGCCCGGCCACGCGCGTATCTCCCGGTTACGCGAGGAGGAGCCTGGTTTGAAAAAAGGGGGCGGGATGAGGGAGGGGCAGGGTCTGGGCAGGGCATGGGCGGACTGGGACAGCACCATAGGCGCTGTCCCGCTGAAGCGCGCGCCGGTAGCCAGCGCGCCCGCGCAACTTACTGCTGCTCCCTAGAGCAGGTAAGTAGAAAAACCAAAAAAAAAACCCAAAGGGTAGTTAGGTAGGTTTTAGGGGTCAGGGAGGATAGGGCAAAAGGGAGTCAGGACTGGAGCGGACTGGGAGGGAATTGGGGAAGGACCTATAGCGTTGCCGCATGCTTCTAAGAAAATTCCCGCCCTTGCGCGCACGAGCCAGCACCCGTGTGCCGATATAAAATCGGGCGAGCATGTGTGGGTGGATAGCGGATTTTATAACATGCACGCGTCGGTGCGCGCATGTTAGAAATCGGCGCGTCCATGTGCACCGGGAACCGTGAGCACATGGATTCCCAAGCGACTGTTTAAAAATCTACCTTTTAATGCTTCTTATGACCAATAACTCAGGAATTACGGGTTCAACATCAGTCCTAGAAGGGTGTGGACTATGGAGTGATACAGAGACTAGTACAGCTTTGGAGAAAAATGCAAAGAAAATGCAGTAGGATGAGTGACTTTGAAATTGCGGTGGTTTCACAACACAGCATGACCTGACTTTAATTGAATGCACTGGCCAATAAAGGCTTGATGGGCTGTACTAATGAACATGGTAACACAGTAAATGATGGTAAATAAAAACCATCCAGTCTAGATTTCTCCTTTTTGCTTCTGTACCACTTTGGTTTAGATGAGCATATACATTTCTATGCTTAAACCCAGGGCTTAATTTTCTAAAAAAAACCCAAAACAAATGTAAACAGGTCAGGTCTACTAGCAGCCTTTATCTTCTACTTTTCCCCAATGGGGAAGAGGAAGGAAGTTAAAAAAAAAAAGGCTCCGAGTTGGTGGCCTGCTAGAAAATCACCGCTGCTCAAACTAACACCTGTTCTCCCCATATGGACCAGAGGCAGCATGGATTCACCAGAGGAAGATCCTGTCAGACAAATCTGATTGACTTTTTTGACTGGGTAACCAAGGAATTGGATCGAGGAAGAGCGCTCGATATCATATACTTGGATTTCAGCAAAGCTTTTGATACGGTTCCGCACAGGAGACTGGTGAATAAAACGAGAAGCTTGGGAGTGAGTGCCGAGGTGGTGACCTGGATTGCAAATTGGTTGATGGACAGAAGACAATGTGTGATGGTAAATGGAACCTTCTCTGAAGAGAGAGCGGTTTTAAGTGGTGTACCGCAAGGATCGGTGTTGGGACCGGTCCTGTTCAATATCTTTGTGAGCGACATTGCGGACGGGATAGAAGGTAAGGTTTGTCTTTTTGCGGATGACACTAAGATCTGCAACAGAGTGGACACGCCGGAAGGAGTGGAGAGAATGAGACGAGATCTAAGGAAACTGGAAGAGTGGTCGAAGATATGGCAGCTGAGATTCAATGCCAAGAAGTGCAAAGTCATGCATATGGGGAGTGGAAATCCGAATGAACTGTATTCGATGGGGGGGGGAAAGGCTGATGTGCACGGAGCAGGAGAGGGACCTTGGGGTGATGGTGTCTAATGATCTGAAGTCGGTGAAACAATGCGACAAGGCGATAGCTAAAGCCAGAAGAATGCTGGGCTGCATAGAGAGAGGAATATCAAGTAAGAAAAGGGAAGTGATTATTCCCTTGTACAGGTCCTTGGTGAGGCCTCACCTGGAGTACTGTGTTCAGTTCTGGAGACCGTATCTTCAAAAAGACAAAGACAAGATGGAGGCGGTACAGAGAAGGGCGACCAGGAAGGTGGAGGATCTTCATTGGATGACGTACGAGGAGAGATTGAAGAATCTAAATATGTACACCCTGGAGGAAAGGAGGAGCAGAGGTGATATGATACAGACTTTCAGATACTTGAAAGGTGTTAATGATCAAAAGACAACGACAAACCTTTTCCATAGGAAAAAAATCAGCAGAACCAGGGGTCACGATTTGAAGCTCCAGGGAGGAAGATTCAGAACCAATGTCAGGAAGTATTTCTTCACGGAGAGGGTGGTGGATGCCTGGAATGCCCTTCCGGAGGATGTGGTGAAGACCAGAACTGTGAAGGACTTCAAAGGGGCGTGGGATAAACACTGTGGATCCATAAAGTCAAGAGGCCGCCAATGAAGAGTGGGTGACTCGCCAGAATGATGGCTACTGCCTGGAGTCAATACCCTTATTAAATAAACATACACATGCTTACTGTGACTCCAACATCGCTCTAAGCTTCAACAGCAAGAGGAAATGTGGAAAAAAGGATTCGCACTCACAAAGAGGGGAGTAGCTGGCTTGTTACGGCGGTTACTACCCCAAATCAAATAAGCCTGATACTTCACTTTCAATGCATATACAGCATAGTTCTCTGATTCAACGGCAGGGGAGAAGAAAAACTGATACTTCACACATCCAGCAGAGCTCTCTGCTTCAACGGCAGGGGAGAAGAAAAGAGGGTTCGCACTCACAAAGCGGGGAGTAGCTGGCTTGTTACGGCGGTTACTACCCCAAACCAAATGTGCCTGATACTTCACTTTCGATGCACATCCAGCATGGCTCTCTGCTTCAACAGCATGGGAGAAGACTGATATATCACGCATATCCAGCATAGCTCCCTGCTTCAACGGCAGGGGAGAAGAAAAACAACTGATAAGGGCTGTATAACATAGTCTGGGTAAAACAAATAAGCAGGGTGTAGCTTGCTTATTGCGGCGGTTACTACCCCTAACTAATCAAGCTAGATATTTCACTTGGATGCAGCTCCATCACTGCTCTCTACATTAAAGGTGGAAGGGAAATAGAACCAAGAGCTAAGAGAAACAGATAAGTATGAGAGAAAAATGTGTGAAGCTTGCTGGGCAGACTGGATGGGCCATTTGGTCTTCTTCTGCCGTCATTTCTATGTTTCTATGTTTCTATGTTTCTATATCTTTTACTCAAATTCTCAATCCTGTTTCTATTACCATGGTTCATGTCTGTCCCAAACATGTCTAAATTCTGTGTGCTGGCCACCACCTCTGCTATTTCAGGCATCTTAACCAAGAACAATATTTAATCCAACACTCCAGGCCCTCTTTCATGATGTACCACCAATTTCTGTAACAATCCACAAGCCATCAATATTTGTGAAGTTATAGTCCGAAAACAATACAGCTTCCCTGCGTGTTGGCTGTTTGATTTTTACCCATGGTTATTCTATGCAGTTTACCCCCAGCCTTCTTAGAAACCTGTTGCAGTTGTACTGCCGTTGTTGGGGATGTCATTAGGCTCCGTGCAGGTTACCTGAGTGGTGTTAGGGCTGTAATGATAACAACCATACCACTGGTGTTAGGCCTGAAACCAGCTTGCTGCCCATTGGCTTGTGTTTTAGCTCTTTTGGCCCTCTAAACTCTCAGAGAAAAACATTCAATCCCCCCTGCTTATTTATTTTTCTTCTACCCACGAACACTTCTCCCCATACTTGCCCTTTCCACAGAGTTTGTCCCAAGCACATTCATGTTCTGTCATGCCACCACTTCTGTTGGTAGCCCATGCCCGGCATCTGCCACCCTCTCTGTAAAGAAACATTTTCTCTCATTTCCTTTGTAGGTTCCTCCCTGGAAGTTTATATCATGACCTCTTCTCTTTGATTTTCCTTTTCTATGGAAAATTTCACACTATTAGTTATGGGATCTGAGAAATCAATGCAACGAGGCTGTCAGGGCAAGTAGGAGGTAAAGGGGTATGAGACACAGTTAATGAACGAGAACAAAGAAGGAGCCCTTATCTTTGCTAATGGCAGGAAATAGTTTTCCCCCAAAACACGGGGCAATAAATATATACAATGACATTTGAAAGAGGGGCTTCTGTCAAAATCAGGCACAGAGAGCAGTCTAAGGCCTAGATTCATCAAAATGCTATAAATATAGTGGAAATAGGGCCCGCAATAAAAATAGGCATGGTTAGGCTAATTTCCTCTCTTCCACATCACATAAGCAATTTCCGCAAAGCATGACACATAATCGCATAACGCTTTGTGTGTGATTTTACTTGTCACGTGTCATTTTATGCAGCGCCCATAGATTAATGCATGTCGTGATATTTTTTGGGTTTATAATATACCAGCTTCCTGCAGCTACCTCTTTGAGGGTGTGTCAGGAGTGGGAGAGAGAGGTGAGGAGGTGAGTTATTGGATAGTTGGAGTAGGTTAAGATGGTGATTTCTGAGTGCTGTCTTCTGTTTTATGTTTCTTATCTGTTCCTCTGTTCCTTTGTCTTTTGTCTTTTTCTGTGTGTGAAAGCTTTGTTTGTCATATTTGTCAGTCTTTTTTTTTTTAGAATTGGATTGGTGATGAGGAAGAGTGAAAACGTGGAGGACTCGTGGTTGTAGTGGTGAGGAGGAGTCATGGTGGTGTGGAGAAATAAGCAGTGGAGAGGATGGAGAGTGAGAGGTGTGGTGAGAGAGGAGGTGTGAGGAGAAGTAGGGGAGGTGGGAGGATGAAGGCAGGGGTGCTAGAAGGAGGAGTAGGAGTAAGAACAGGGACAGGACTAGAGTTAGGCAGGAGGGAGAGGATAGGAAGAAGCAGGAAGGGAAAGGGAATGGGCAGGCGAGGACAGAGGGAGGAGGCAGAGAGAAAGGGAGGGGAGTGGGAACAAGAGTAAGGAAAGGGAGAACACCTTTCCTGAAGTGGAAGTGGCACCTATTCTGGAAGCCAGGCAGAGGGGCGCATTCATCAGAGGGTCCTGAATTTCAGCATGCAGGAGAACAAAACAGTGATTGAAGGGGTCTTGGAGCATCATACCATGCTCTTTGGCAACCATGTGGCCAAGACTTTGAGGGCAACCAAGGGCCAGATTATGGCATACCATCACCCAGGTGATCTCCAGCCACAGCGGTGTCAAACACAGTGCAGAGCAGGTGGCCCACAGGTACTGGGACATCAAGGTGCAGTTGAAGGCAAAGGTGGCAAGCCAAAATAAATATATACGCTGGAGTGGAGAAGGAGCTCCTTGTCCCATCATCCTCAAACCCATGGAGTAGTGCCTCATGCAACGGCTGGCACCGGATGTGTTCGAGGGCATGGCTGAGTGGCTGGAAGCCATGTGAGCCGCAGCCGGTAAGTTCACCTCACGTGTAAATGGCAAGGCTGCTACCGTTGTAGACATCATTTGCCGTAAGATGCTCACATTGATTGAGATGCAATGTGTGCCTTTGATTCCAAATAGAAAATGGCTGCTTCCTGCTATTGATATTTATGCCTTCTTTTTGTTTCCACAGCTCTTGCTCATGAAGCCGCCAGTCCCAGCCAGCAAGCCCCAGGGACCAGCAGCACACCAGCCCTTTTGTGGAGCCCCTGGCTGATGGATGCCCAGACCCAGGTGAGCAAGGAGAAGGAGGAGCAGCAGCAGCAACAACAGCTTTAGGAGGCCGTGCAGATCCTTGAACCTTTGGGCTCAGCCAGTCCACTGAGTGTGTCACTGAATCTCTCCGGCTTCATGGAGTAACCCAGCCTACACTGGGAGCCAGTTGATGTAGCACAACCTCAGGCCTGCCCACCACACCGCCAGCCTGAAGCACCAGGCCCTCAGCAGGAGCAGCTCAGCAGCCCCCTCATACCACAGATGAAGGCCCAAATTTTGAAACTTCACACCACAAACAGAGCACCGTCAGCAGTCCTGGCACTAGCCCCGGCACCAGCACTGGCACCATCCCCACCATCAACAGAAGAGTTGATGCACGAGCAGCTGGTCCAGCTGGAAAGGAGGCTTGGGGTACACCTCCATCAGATACAGGCCAAGCTAGTGAACATCAGGAGGGCTGTGAACAGGTAAACCCAAACTCTGTGGGATCAGACTGCCGCAACATACATAGGGCTGGATTTTCAAAACATATGGGCCAGATTTTCAAAGAGATACGCGCGTACCTCCTGAAAACCTGGCCCAAACACCCCCTGCGCGCGCTGAGCCTATGTTGCATAGGCTTCTGGCGCGCGCAAAGCCCCGGGACGCGCGGAAGTCCTGGGGCTTTCCTGGGGGGGAGCGTGTCGGGGGGGCGTGACGCGGTCAGCGCGTCATCTGGGGGCAGCACCGCGGGCGTGGTTTCGGTCTGGGGGCGTTCCAGGGGCGTGGCCACGGCCTCAGGACCAGCCCCCGGACTGGAACATGGAGCGCGGCAGCCAGCCCGGCGCGCGCAAAGTTACGCCTGCTTTGAGAAGGCGTAACTTTCGTGATAGAGGTGGGGGGGGGGGGTTAGGTAGGGGAAGGGAGGGGAAGGTGGGGGGAGGGTGAAGGAAAGTTCCCTCCGAGGCCGCTCCGATTTTGGAGCAGCCTCAGAGAGAATGGAGGCAGCCTCTGCGGCTCGGCGCGCGCAGGCTGCCGATTTTGGGCAGCCTTGTGTGCGCCGACCCCGGATTTTAATGGATACACGCGGCTACGTGCGTATCTATTGAAATCCCGCGTACTCTTATTCGCGCCTGGTGGGCGAACAAAAGTACACGTGTGCGCAGATTTATAAAATCTGCCCCTTTGTGTGTAAAAGCTCGGGGTTTATGTGCATGGCTGGGCCTTATACATGCCAGGCCAATTTTCAAAGGGTCTGGCCAAGCACGTAAACCCCCGGGATGCATGTAAGTCCTGGGGCTAGACAAAGGGGCAGTCCGCGGGTGGGGTGGGGTTAGAGGCACCCAGCACAGCAGTCATTTCTAGGGATGTGAATCGTTTTTTGACGATTTAAAATATCGTCCGATATATTTTAAATCGTCAAAAATCATTAGGGCCACGATACAATAACAATTCCCCCGATTTATCGTCAAAAAATCGTAAATCGGGGGAAGGGGGAGGGGAAGGGGGAGGGCGCGAAAACCGGCACACTAAAACACCCTAAAACCCACCCCCGACCCTTTAAATTAAATCCCCCACCCTCCCGAACCCCCCCCAAATGCCTTAAATTACCTGGGGGTCCAGCGGGGGTCCGGAATGGCCTCCTGAAATCGAATCGTGTTGTCTTCAGCCGGCGCAAAATGGCGTCGGCCATAGACCAACACGATTCGACTGCAGGAGGTCGTTCCGGACCCCTGCTGGACTTTTGGCAAGTCTTGTGGGGGTCAGGAGGCCCCCCCAAGCTGGCCAAAAGTCCCTGGGGGTCCAGCGGGGGTCCGGGAGCGATCTCCTGCCGCGAATCGTTTTTCCGTACCCCCGCTGGACCCCCAGGGACTTTTGGCAAGCTTGGGGGGGCCTCCTGACCCCCACAAGACTTGCCAAAAGTCCAGCGGGGGTCCGGAACGACCTCCTGCAGTCGAATCGTGTTGGTCTATGGCCGGCGCCATTTTGCGCCGCCATTTTGCAAAATGGCGGCGCAAAATGGCGCCGGCTGAAGACAACACGATTCGATTTCAGGAGGCCGTTCCGGACCCCCGCTGGACCCCCAGGTAATTTAAGGCATTTGGGGGGGGTTCGGGAGGGTGGGGGATTTAATTTAAAAGGTCGGGGGTGGGTTTTAGGGTGTTTTAGTGTGCCGGCTCACGATTTTAACAATTTTCACGATACTTTAAACACCCAAACGGCAACAATACGATTCCCTCCCCCTCCCAGCCGAAATCGATCGTTAAGACGATCAAGGACACGATTCACATCTCTAGTCATTTCACGCTGTGCCGGGGCATCGCGCTGGCAGGGTACTGGCACATGCAACTTGCTCATGCTGAGAGGCAGGAGCAAAAGGTAAAATACTAAAATTTGGAGTATTTAGGATAGGGATAGGGGGAGATAGGGGAAGGGAGGTTAGGCTAGGGGGTTGGGAATTTCCCTTCTTCCTCTCCTTAATTGGAGTGGACTGGGAGAGAACTGGGGAAGGACCCGATGTGTTGCTGCGCATACTTGCATATCTCTACCCCACCTTGCGCGCCCCGACCTGAAATTTTATAACATGCGCACACCAGCACGCGCATATTATAAAATTGCGCGTCCATGTGTGCACGCCGGGTAGCGCACGTACATGGACGTGCGTACATACCTTTTGAAAATCTACCCCATAGGCTTTAACGATGGTGGCCACATCATTCAACACTATGATCAGCATCCTTATGCAAATCCTTCAAAGGAAGCCCAAGCCTCCACCAGTGTCTTCTCCAGCATCACAGGACTCCACACCCTGCAGCAGTCCCCAGCCTATAGATGCCTGAGGAGTAGAGCCCTCAAAGACATGCCCCCCCCCCCCCCCAAGTGGCAAGGGGCCATGAGGCAGCAAAGGGAGTGACATAGAATGCCAAATAAGAAGAGTTGTACCTCTCTACAGACTTTCTGTGCCAGCTTGATGGAAGTCTTGCTGGGCCCGTCATGACTACAGAGTTCCTGTGCCAGCTAGATGGAAGAGGCCTGCTGGGCCCATCCTCTGACTACAGAGTTCCTGTGCCAGCTAAATGGAACTCTGTAGTCAGGACGGGCCCAGCAGGCCTCTTCCATCTAGCTGGCACAGGAACTTATATTTATAAACACTTATTTTTATACCATTATTTATACTTATTTTTACATCATACTTATTTTACATCATACTTTATGTATATTTATTTATTATTTCTCATTTTTATTATGTATTACGTACTTAGCTTCTCATCTTGGAATCCCATTTTGAATATGATTCATTTTTATTTCGATTTGTCTATTTATTTATTTTTTAGTTCAAATTGTTTATTTATTATTTAAGTATCTCCATGCGCTGGATAAGAATTGTTTATATCAATCAACCTAAGTGACGGACATGCCATGGGAAATGACATCATTTTAGTTTTGGCGCCCTTCTGGTCCTTAAATACTCTTGTATACTGTCGGCCAGAGATCCACTATTTATCCCGATGCGCAAGACTGTGGTCACTTTTGATGCAGGTATGATTTTATTCTGTATTGTCATTCACACTGCATTTACTCTAAACAACATAAATTGTTGAAGTTTCACAGAATTTTTTAATTCTGTGAAATGTTTCTTTTTGATGGGGAAATGGAAAGGAGCTATCAGGCAGGGTAAGATGGCTGACTCGCTGTTTTCACTTTGCCAAACATCTATGCCTGAACTGCTTCATACCCATTGCGCAGTGATCAAGGCTGGCTTGGCTGGACTCAGGGATGCCAGCCCATCGGCGGCCGATGTTTCTCTCAGCCCCTCCCGTTGGATCTGAGGTTTCAGCTGAAGCCTCTTTGGCAGTACCTGGGTCTGTTTCTTCGCCTGGCTCTGTTTTTCCCTCTTTGCCGGCGCAACTTCGGCATCAGATGCAGTGGAAGAGATTTGAGATATGTGGTTAGTTGTAGAGAGCTTGGTTCCGCAACCCTCCTCACTGACTGTATCGACAGGAACAGGTTTGGAAGACTCTATTCTATCTATTGTGGCTCTAACTTTTCAAGACCCTGCTTCGTTTGTTAAACCTGCTGTTATTACTTTGGACAGTCTATGGACCGTCTTAACATCAGTTAATTAATCTCTCTTCTTTTTGTTCTCTTTGACTACTGATCTACATAACAAATCTCAAGCTTATGAAACCCGGTTAACTTCCTTGGAACAGAAGAACTCTGAGGGAAAATTTTCTATTGCAAAGGTCCAAGATGTTCAAGTTAATATCATAAAAGATCTACTTCTCATAGAATTGAGAATATCAAATTCACTTAGATCTCTAAACTTGAGATTACTTAATTTTCCTTGGATTCCTCTCTGATCTTTTTTCTTCTTATCTAAAAGAAGTTTTAAAGGTCTCTGGGGAAGTGTTTCTTCCTATGGAGAAGATTTTTTTTCCTTCCAGTTTCTAGAAGATCAATGGATAACAATGCAATGGATGTTCCCACTAATTTAACTGATTTCCTTGAACACCCTGATGAAGGAAAGTCAGCTACTGGTGACTTTTCTCTACATGCAAGATCGTAATAATATTCTCCGTTTGTATTTTCGCAATAAAAGACATTCTATTTTAAGGCCAAAAGATTTGGATGTTTCCAGATATAATGAAGGTTACGCAAGAATGAAGAAAGACGTTTTTAGCTATGAAAGATGCTGTTCTTTCTTTGGGAGCCACATGTATAATATGTTATCCTTGTAAATGTGTGATAACTCTTGATTCTGCTAAATTAGGGTTTTTTTTAGCCTAGTCAGTTACATCTTTTTTTGGAAGTCCATCAAGGGGTTGTGTTTCCTTCTTCCTCTGCTAGTGTGGATATTGCTTGATAGGGTATTATTCTGCTTTGCAGTTTCCGTCCTTATTTTGGTTATATGGATTTCTGTCTAAGCCATACCCCATGGCTGTTTTCTCCCCCCCCCCCCCCCCCCCCCCTTTATATATTGGGATCTAATGTGGCAATTTATATTTTTCTTTTATAGATGTACTAATGGTGCATACTTACCACTCATATTGCCTATTTTTCTTTGTCAAATATTTTTTATATATATTTGATTTAAAATGATAAATAAAGAGTTTAAAATAAATAAATAAATAGATTGTTGAAGTGAATCACTCTGCTTTCAACATTTTAAAGTTGATCTGATTTGTTAATTTTTGCTAGATGATGTATGCAGATATACAAGAAAAGAATTTTACATCAATAAATACCCTTATACCCCGCCGGTTGGGAATCAACTTTTTATCCTGATGTGCAAGAGTGCATGCTACTACTATTGTATGATTGATCCCTTTAAAATTTATCTGATATATTTATTTAAAAAATCTTTCTGCACTGGATTAGTTATAGCACATGCTAATCAAATTATGTGACGGCCATGCTGCAGTAAATGAGATAATCTTAGTTTTGGCACTCTTTGTGTTTTTAAATGCTCCTTTATGCCACCGGTAGAGAGTTGATTCTTTATTCCGATGAGCAAGCTGGCACGCTGATATCAGTATTAGTATGATCTCTGCATAATTAAATTTTTCTATTTCTCCGTACTGTTTTTCAGAACAGAGTTTTAAAGCAGTTACTACTGGAAGTGCCCTCCGTTTACTTTGACCTATAATTTTAGAAGCAGTTGAAGTGACTCGCTTTGTGATTAAAGTCTAAAGTTGATCCAGTCTTTTTTAATTTGTTTCATTTTTTATATCCTATTATACATGCAGCTAGAAAAGAAAAGAACTTTACACCAATAAATGACAAAAGCAATAGTACGTATAGCATCAGCCTGGTCTCTGACCCAACTCACCTTATGTACATTGTTTACTGTATATTGTATATTTAGTTACCTCTATTTAGCTATTTATGCTTAATCTCTGTATCCTTTGCCAAGTTCCGCTGCCCCCCCCCCCATATTATCTGTTATCTTGTTATCTTGTTGCAATGTAAACTGCCCACTGAGGCGTCAGTTTGAGTTCCTTGTAAACCGGTGTGATATGTATATTATACAGGAACATCGGTATATAAAAACTAAAAATAAATAAATAAATAAATAAATATGAACTTCGTTTTGTAGCTTATCTGCGGCTTACCATTTATGATCGCAGCCCCGATTCTTACAGTTTTGAGGTCTTAACATATATTAAATGTACATGTAAATGATAAAGCTTTTGCTATGACTGAGAACTTGAAAGACATTCTGGTGTGCCGTTAAGTATTTTGGTGATAACCTCGGTGATTTAAGATGAACAATTAACCAATTTTTTTTATTCTCCACATCTGAATATCGACCTTACCAGGTTTAGTGCACTGTTGCTGCTAATACGACCTACATACTGGTATGTTTCTATTTTTTCATAAAAGTCTGGAGTTAATAGTATGGCTCTTTGCACTCCCTTAATGCACCTAGAAATGGTGTCCTGCTACCAGTCCTGAAAAAACATCAGAATAGGGACAATCCATGAACCACCATGGTACCTATTTTCATGAGGGAGCTAGCTGGTCAGTCCAGGCAGTTGGAAGAACACTTTCAGGAAAATGATCATTTATAAGAGATAACTCTGGGACTACAGAGAGCACAATGCTCTGGGGAGTAACAGGAACTATATGACAAGGCTACATTTCTCCCTTCTGAAAGGACAGTGGGATTTTTTTGCTCTAAGGCCACCACTAAATCTGTTACATGTCCCAGAGGAAGTTCTCTCTTATAAATGGATCTTTACTATACTTTTGACTACTGGTTTAAATTGCCTCTTGTAACCCTTAGCAATTATTTTACTCTTGAATTATATAAAATTTGAAAATATATACATGTATCATGATATTAAGAATTCTGTTATACGGGCCTGCTTTATCATGTGGAGTTTCCCCCATTGTGCCTGGTGCGCTCTGGTGATAGCATCACTGAATGAGCCTGCAGAAAAATGTGCGTACGTACGATTCATGCGCAAATGTATGTGTAACATATATACATAATGTGCAATGTGTAGAATTTATGTGTATGTTATATTTTGCGCACATTTACGTATACTCTTATAAAATTCACACACACATGTGCATGCGAGCCCATACTCATGAGCATATGGGTTTACTTGTGGTTCTGTGAAAGTTACCCTCTCTATATGTAATTTCGACCCCTCCCTAACCCCCATCCCCCAGGAACACCTCTCTGGTTCATGTGTAAAAAATGTGTATACAAGCTGCATGTGCATAATTTTAACTGCATAGCAGGTGGGCAATTGTATTTAAAAAAATTATTTCTACTGCTAAGTCCCCAAGGAAACACCTTGTCAAATTTGCCTCAACAAGAGTAACTTTCAATGACATTTCCATAGGTAAAACTCTGCCATTAACATCTGCGCACCCAATGGGGGCATGGCGACTGCCCACTATCTCAAATCCTGCGTACTAAATCGAAATAGTACGCACAAAACGAAAAATTTTAAAAACTAAAGAAAATGTAATGAAGCAGAAAAGGGGAGGAAATGAAATGAATCAGAAGTTTTATTAATGCATGCTCTTATTTTCCAGAAATCCACAATGAATGTGTGTAATAATGGGCTAATAAAGTGGTAGATTTTGGTCCTCCTACTCTGTTTTTATTTGGTAGAGCCTGGGCGACCAGAGCACGCTATTATGTTGAGTCAGTAGATGGTGTGTGTGAGCTGCTGGCAGAGGAATTAAAAGCAGCTGAATAGACATCAAGATCTAACTGGATACATTTTTGCTAAGTTTCAAGAGTTTTAAAGATTTTTTTCCTCAGTTATATCAAGATGCTGCTTATCCTTCCACCTGCATCAGTTCCTTAGTTGAGCTCTGACAGCTCCTAGGGAGCTGGGATGGTTCTAAAATGAGGTAGGGTGAGGCAGACGCCTCAGGCCACAAAAGTTTGGACTGACAAAAGGCTGGGCGTCTGCCTCACCTTGCCACCAGGTTAGCTAAATTTTGGCACGGTACCTATCACCCATCAGCGACCAAAAAAAGAAGGAGGCTCCACCTGCCACTGGCAGAGTCCAACCTACCGGCATCAGGAAGAGGAGAGCAGGCCTTGCACCATCAGTGGAGCCCAACTTAACACTAGCAGAAGTTGAAGAGGAGGTCCCGCTGGCAGCCAATAAAAAGGAAGAAAGAGCACATGTGAGTGAAGTAGAAGATGTGTGCTTGTTTGTGTGAGAGCATATGCATGGGTGTGCATGAGAGAATGGATGTGTGTGTGTGGGTGAGAGAGCATGTTTGTGTGAGAAGGAGCACATATGTGAACATCTGTGTGTATGTGTGTATGTGTGAGAGTATCTGTGTGCATGTGATATAGAGAGAGCATGTGTGAGAGCATCTGTGTGCATGTATAAGAGCTTGTTTGGGAGTGAGAGAGAGATGAATGCCCATGAGTGTGTATGTAAGAGGAAATATTTCACCTTCCCTGCCTTCTACCCCCTGCAATAATCCATGGGAATCTCAGGTTGACTGAAAATCGAAAGTTACTAAGTTTGAAAAGGGGACTTTTTTTAAAATCGGGGGTTTGCCCTTGAGGCTGCGTCAACTATGCTGCAGCACTGAGGACTCACACACCCACTACCCTTCACATCTGGGAACTCTGACTCCTGCTTTCCCTCTTCCATAGCATTTGAAATCACTGAAAGGGCCAGACTACAAAGACAACCTTTGCCCTTCTTGATGATTTGGCCTATAGCATGCCTTGAGGGAGAGGGATGGGGAAGGGATGTGCCATATCATCCCTTGCCTAAGGCACTAGATTACCTTAAGCTGCCCCTGCTAGGGAAGTGTAAAGGGGTATACACAAGAGATTCCCAGAATACTTTAAAGGACTAGACCCAGAAACCTGACCCAGTCCACCTTAAGCCTCAGGCAACATGGGAATCTTGGTCCAGGCAGACCATGCTCATTCAGAGCATGCCAGTATTTTTGTAATAAGTTCCACTTGATGATCACAGCAAAGCACAACTGATGGAGATCCCCTGAGATTCCCTAGATACAAATATTTTTTGTAAGAAGTATAAGAATCCATGCAGGCCACTAGCGAACCAAAGGACAGAAGGCGTAGGTTGCATATGCATGAGATACATTTTCATATACTGAATTTTCGGCATATGTAAATTTATCTCATGCATAGTTATGAAAATGCCCTACGGGAGAGAAGGAAACTTAGAGAAAGAACCCATTACTGAACTGTAAGTGATAACATTACTATTGGGTTGTTGAACAGCGAAGAATAGCAGAGCTTCTTTGTTTAAGTTTGTCACTAATAAAAGCGTTTATGCAATCGTTTCTACCAAAGCACAGCCTGCATCTGGTTACTCTGAGGCCCCTCATGGTGTCACAGGAGGATTATACTGAAGCTGGCAAGATTTCTTGCTCCATTAGGAGGACCAGTTCTGAAAGAACCAGGAGTAAGTGTTATGGATTTTTTCGTGATTACTACACAGGAAGATCAGATGCTAAGATCAGCATGGTTTTTACCAGAGGTAAGTCCTGTCAGATGAACCTGATCAATTTCTTTGACTGGGTAACTACAGAATTAAATCAAGGAGAGCACTAAATGAAGTGTATTTGGATTTTAAGATTTTGTCACCGCTCCACATCAATGACTTATAAATAAACTGTGTGCCTTTGATATGCATCCTAAAAGTGACTGACTGGGTTGGAAACTGGTTGTGGGAAGCTTCAAAGGGTAGAGGTGAATGAAGTTCATTTTGAAGAGAGGGGTGTTTGTAGTGATTTGCCATAGGGATCCGTTTTTGGACCGGCTCTTTTCAATATTTTCATAAGCAATATTGCAGAAGACTGTTGAGAAAGGATCGTCTTTTCGTGGATGATACCAAAATCTGCAACAGGGTAGACGCCCAGGAAAGTGTGGAAAACATGAGGTGGGATCTAGTAAAGCTTGAGGAATGATGCATGGCCTGGCAGCTAAGGTTTAATGCTAAAAATTGAAGAATTACTAATTTGGGCTACAGAAACCCAATGGACTGGTGTATGGAATTTTTCTGACCACAAAATAAGTGTGGGATCTAGGGATTTATTTATTTATTTATTTTTATATACCGATGTTCCTGTAAAGTGTACATATCACACCGGTTTACAAGGAAGAAACTGTCGCCTTGATGGCGGTTTACATTGAAACATTTAACAATTAACAATTAACAGCAACATGAAGGCGCAAAGAGGAACTTAGTGGAGCTTACAGTGAACATTCATGATTATATAAATATCAATGACGAAATCTTAAGGAACTTATGTACAGAAAGGGCTGGGGGACAACGACTATGCTGATAATGTCATTCTTCCTGATGATCATATCTGATAATCTTAAGGTGATCAAACAGGTGAATAAGACAATGGCAAAAGCCAGAAAGATTCTTGGGTGCATAGGGAGAGGATGGTCAGCAGAAAAAAGGAGGTGATATTGCCCCTGTATAAGTCCCCCTCATTAGGAATACTGTATACAATTGTTATAAAATCCAGGCTCAGTGCGTGCAAGGGGGTGCACACATGTGCACCTTGCGCGTGCTGAGCCCTAGGGGAGCCCCGATGGCTTTCCCCGTTCCCTCCGAAATCGGAGCAGCCTTGGAGGGAACTTTTTTTCCAGCCCCCCACCTTTCCCTCCCTTCCCCTATCTAACACACTCCCATCCCTAACTAAATCCCCTCCCCCCCACCTTTGCTCCAAATGTTACGCCTGCCGGACAGCTGCTGGCGCGCTATGCCCCAGCACAGGCTGCTGTGCCGGAGCACTCAACCCCGCCCCCGGACCTCCGCCACGCCCCCGGACTGCTGTCACGCCCCCGGCAACACCCCCGGACCGCCCATTTTGGAAAGCCCCGGGACATACGCGCGTCCCGGGGCTTGCGCTCGCTGCCGAGCCTACGCAAAATAGGCTTGGCGCACGCAGGGGTAATTTTCGGGAGTTACGTGCGTATCTTACGCGCGTAACCCTTTGAAAATCTTCCCCTATAGGAACAGATTTATAGATTTAAATATATTTATTTATTTATTTATTTTTAGTTTTTATAAACCGACGTTCCTGTATAAAATACATATCACACCGGTGTACAGTGAAATAAAAACTGTCGCCACGTGGGTGGCTTACATTGTAACAAATAACATTTAAATAACAATATAAATACATTTAACATTTTAACAGATACAGTGAAGATTAGAGGAGATTTGAGGAGATTACAGTAAACAATCTGGGTAGATTAAGATTCAATGATGAGCTCTTCAAGAATTAATGGACAACAGGTGGGTCCGGACAAGAACTTATGGACAACAAGTGGGTCTGGTCAGAGGTTAAACTGATAAAGTATCAGCTCAACCTGCACTTAGTTCTCCGGGAATGCTTGTGTGAAGAACCAAGTCTTTAGTTTCTTTTTGAATGTGTTATGGCAGGATTCAAGGCGAAGGTCTGGAGGTATATATGTATACCATAGATTACACATGTGATACCTGTTGGTTCCGGTTGAATTATAAACAGATGGAAAATTTATTTATTTATTTATTTTTAATTTTTATATACCGAGGTTCTTATAGAGACTATAAATCACTCCGGTTTACATATAACGATAAACTGCCCAACAGAGATAAGGGGGCTTTACATAGAACAGTGGTACATATGGAACATTATAACTGGATGACAATTTAACATAATGATAATAAATAATATAGAATAGTTTTACTTGTAATTAATAAAATTATGTAATATAAACTGTATAATTTAAATATTTAACTTGGATATAGTGACATATTAACCATGCCAAATATAAATAATAAGATAAAATGAATTTTGAACTTAGAAATTGTAGTCCAGTTGCAGAGGAAAATATAAATAAGATTAATTTTTAGAACTCAAAGATTGTTGTCCAGTTGCAGAGACCTGAAGGTAGGACTTGGTATGGTGACCGTAATTAGGGGATACTTCTTATTTGGAAGACTTTCCGTCTTGGTAGGATTGTGAGTCTGGGAAGGCTTGTTGGAAAAGAAGAGTCTTTAGCCTTTTTTTGAACTCTTGATGATTGGGTTCAAGTCTTAGATTTGGGGGGAGCATGTTCCACTGGTGGGGGCCTGCTAAGGATAGCGCTCTTTTGCTCAGAGATGATTTTACTTGTTGGGCATGCAGTGATCCTTTGTAAGCGCTTCTGATAGGTCTGGAAGATGTGTGCGGTTGGAGTTGAAAGCTTAACGTGATGGGAGCTATTTTGTTTGTCGCTTTGTGGATGATTGTGAGTACCTTATAGAGTATCCTTTGTTTAATGGGAAGCCAATGTAGATTACTAAGGATTGGGGTGATGTGATCTTTTTTGTTAGTGCTTGTTAGAATTCTGGCAGCAGAATTCTGTACCATCTGTAATGGTTTGATCGTGTTGTTGGGTAGACCTAGTAGCAGGGAGTTGCAATAGTCGAGCTTTGATAATATTATGGATTGAAGTACTAGCCTGAAGTCGGAGAAATAAAGGAGGGGTTTAAGTTTTTTGAGGACTTGCAGTTTGTAAAAGCAGTCCTTCGTGGTATTGTTTACGAACTTTTTTAGGTTAAGATGATTGTCAAGCCATGCTCCAAGGTCTCTGACGTCCGGTGAGAACATGTTATTAGCGTTTGGTAGAGAGAAGCTAGAAGAGATTGTGAGTGGATCCTGAGAGACAATGAGCATTTCGGTTTTATTGGCATTCAATACTAGGTTGAGGCTTGAGAGTAATTCCTTAATGGGCTGTAGGCATTCGTTCCAGTAAGTGATGGTTTTTTGAAGGGATTCTGTAATCGGGAGAAGGATTTGAATGTCGTCTGCATAGAGGTAATGGGTAAGCTTGAGGTTTGAGAGTAGGTGGCAGAGAGGGAGGAGGTAGATATTGAATAGGGTGGGAGAAAGTGAGGATCCTTGCGGGACTCCTTGCTCTGTAAGGATTGGATGCGATTCTTTGTTGTTTATCCTTACTTTGTAGAATCTGTTGCTTAGGAAGGAGTGAAACCATTTGAGAGCTGTGCCTTTGATCCCTATATTAGTTAGTTGGTCTATAAGTGTAGTATGTTTTACCGTATCAAACGCCGCAGAAAGATCAAGTAGAAAATATGAAGTAAATCTCAAACGCCGCAGAAAGATCAAGTAGAAAATATGAAGTAAATGCTGAAAGTATAATGGATATTGATAAGATGGATTTTTGAAGTAATATACTTTTGTGTGGAGAAATCGTTACCTGAAGGGGTGGAGAGTAAACACTGTTATATTGGTGAAGTCCCTGAGGAAGCCCCGGATAGGGGGTGAAACAAAGATCGTTGTTGGATTGGGAGGAACTTGATCGCTCTGCGTATAGGAAATTAAGAGAAGACCTACTTGGACTGGGAGGAACTTGATCGTTCTTCATAAAGGCAATTAAAAGAGAAGTCCTATGTGAGATTTCCAGTTAAGAATTTTGGATTGACCGAACAGTCGGGAGCTGATATTAATTATGATGAAACAGAACAATGATGAAGTTGTGAATAATACTGGGGGATAATGAATTTTTGTAGACATTGATAAATGTATGTATTGATAAATGTTTGGATTGTCACTATGTTTACAGGTGCTAATGGTTTTTAAATAGTATGAATGTGTGAGTCTGAATGTGTTGTGTGATTAGATAGTTTTAATTTGTCCAGATAGGATGTATTAGATATTTCATATTTTGTGATATCAATACAATTTATACAGGTACTGTATTTAAATATTGTATGCATAAATTATTCTCTTTGTGTGTGTGTAGTTATCAGAAAGATAGAGAATTATTATAGTATATCCCTGTGTGTTGTTTACCATAGATTACAGGCAGGACGGGGAGATATGACAGCAGGGGTGGCTCGAGGCAACCTGCTGCCTGAGATGAGAAACGAGATGCTGCCCCTTCCCATACCCAAAAGGCATACACTTAATAACAGTGCGCAGCTGCAGCTACCTCACATACACACACACCACCCCTTTAGTCAGAATAGTCACAGTTTTGTGCCTTCAAGCAGGGCAACTAAGGATGAAAATTGGTGGCAGTGCTGAAGGGACTCTCACTCCCAGGACCGGCTCTAGGGCAAATAGTGCCCTGGGCAAAAATAGTTGATGGCACCCAGCATCCTCCCCCTACCCCCAACTGATTCCTGCAACTCAGGGTCAAAGGGTAAGGAAGTTAGACGGGGTGGGGGTGGGGGGGAAGATAGAGAAGGATGAACACTCCCACCTCAGACTGACATGGGATTAGCGGCAGTGGCCAGACTTTCTCTCTCTCTCTCCCCTCCACTGACCTCAGCTCTCTCCCCATTCCCCGCCACCAACCCCTCCAGTGCTGCCCTTAGAAATATAGAAATGCACATTTTCTAGACATAGAAATGCTGCATTACAGAATAAAGACTATTTCATTTTCTATCATTCACGCATCCGTGGATCGCGCATCACCAGCAGAACTGAGCCAAAAAACTCTTCAGCACAAATTTTAAAGTTTGCATAAATAACCAAGAAGTAGAGCAGACCCCTAGGCCATGCATAGTTTGATAGCACTGCAACAACAATTTTAGAAAATGGATAAAAGATCTTATTCAGATGATATTTACACAAAATATACCAGACATATGAAGACAAATACAGAATAAAGAGACCATAAAGCAGAAATGTGCAGACAAAAATTGAACTGGAAATCCCAACAAGGAGTGGAGGAGTAGAGCAGTGGGCTACAACCCAAGAAAACTAGCGTTTAAATCCCACTGCTGTTCCTTGCGAGCTTGGGCAAATCACTTCACTCTCTGTTGCCTCAGATACAAAATTTAACCCTGTGGGGATAGAGAAATACCTACAGTACCCGAATGCAATCCACTTTGAAATGCTGCAGAGCAGAATATAAAAATCCAAATAAATAAACAAGCCAAACAATGATGCAGCACAACGTTACCATTCTTCATAAAACAAACAAATAACATCAAGAAATATGTCATGAATCATAAGAGTAAACCATACTAATAAAAAGAATACATTTTCAAAACATCTGATAAAAATAGCCAATCATTTAAAAATATTATACATTTCCCAAAACACCAGTAAAGTATTTCTAAACAGCAGAATAACCAAATTAACATCCAATAATTTAAACTAAAAAGGGTTTATAAATGTCACTAATTAAATAAATAAATAAATAGATAGATAAATAAATACAATTAAAAAACATTTCTCCATACCTGGGATCTTTTGATTTCTAGTCATACTGAGATTGCCTTGGAACGGGGAAGAGTAATGCACATCCTTTATCCTCGCTCTCAGAAACATTTACGCATGTTCATTCTCTTACACACACAGCCTTCATATGCATACAAATTACGATTGTGTGAGCAAGCAAGCTTGTGGGGAGGGTGTGCATATGTGTGACACGTAGGCTCTCACACACACATGCACAGGCTAGCACATGCATACACACTTACACATGGTCATTCTCATTCTCATACACACATCGGCTCACACTCTCTTGCACACACACACATCCATGCTCACTCTAACGCACACAGGTTCTCGCTCTCACACACACCCATATATGCGCACAGGCTCTTGTTCTCTCGTGTGCACACACACAGACACACACACACACACACACATACACACTATCTCACTCTCAGGGCCTCCCACATCTCTTTGGGCAGCATCGAGATGGGGTCTGCTGAGGCCCACTGGGGCTTTCTTCAGGGCATGACTGGATTGGTGATGCTGATGGCGCCCAAGGTGACTGCCCAGAGCCTCCTACCAACATTGCTCACTTACCAGAGATTATCATTTTTTACCCCCAAACAAATCTTTCTCTCTCATTCACACACACGTCATTGTCACCCATCCCTTACACCAGTCTCTTTCTTTCACCAGTCCCCGTCACCCCTTCCCCATACCAGTCTCTCTCTAACCCACTAGTAACTGTCACCACACCATACCAGTCTCGCTTTCCCGATCAGTCTCTCTCTAACTCACTAATCACTGTCACCTCCTCCCCAGACCATTCTCTTTCTCTGACTCACCAATCACTGTCAACCCTCCCCGGACCATTCTCTCTCTCTGACTCACCAATCACTGTCAACCCTCCCCAGACCATTCTCTCTCTCTCTGACTCACCAATCACTGTCAACCCTCCCCAGACCATTCTCTCTCTCTCTGACTCACCAATCACTGTCAACCCTCCCCAGACCATTCTCTCTCTTTCTGACTCACCAATCACTGTCAACCCTTCCCAGACCATTCTCTCTCTCTCTGACTCACCAATCATTGTCAACCCTTCCCAGCCCATTCTTTCTTTCTCTCACCAGTCACTGTCATCCCCTCCTCCCAGACTCTCTCTTTTCAGTCACTGTCATGGTCTCCCCAGACCAGTCTCTCTCCATCTCTTTAGTCTGTCACTTTCTCTTCCCAGACCAATCTCTGTCTGTCTGTCTCTCTCTTTAGTCTGTCACCCTCTCTCTCCCCCTAGACCATCTCTGTCTCTTCTGTCACTGTCATCTCTCCCTCAAGACCAGTCTTTCTGCCTCTTCAGTCACTGCAACCCTCTCCTCCCAGACCAGTCTCTCTGTCTCTTCAGTCACTGTCACCCCTACCCCAGACAAGATTCTCTCTCTCTTCAGTCACCCTCACCCAATCCAGCACAATGTCTCTGTCTCCAGGAGGGACAGGAGCTGGTGCATTTAACCAGCAGGAGTTTATCAATTCAGCACTGCTTCTAAAGAGTGAGTCTTCCCCTTCCTCCCAGACCACTCTCTCTCTCTCTCTCTCTCTCTCCAGATGCGGGGAAGAGACTCTGCAGGAGTATCACGGCAGGCAAAGCAGGACCCTGCAGAATGCCTTCCACAGGTCTCCTGCTCTGCTTCCCGCCCCAGCTGCTGCCCTGCCACAGACTCAGTAGTGTGTGTGTGTGTGTGTGTGTGCGTGCTGCCTCGAAAGCGGCTCTGCTGCAGGCAGCTGACCTGTTCCGCCGCAGTCCCTGCCCGAAGCCTCCCTGCAATCCTGGACCCTCGGCACACTCCACTTTTTTTTTTTTTATTATAGTAGAGTGAGTTCCTATTTGTCCACCTCCCCTCCCAGACTCTCTCTTTTCAGTCACTGTCATGGTCTCCCCAGACCAGTCTCTCCAGGAGGGACAGGAGCCGGTGTATTTAACCAGCAGGAGGTGAGCTGCTGAGTGACATCGCAACAGAGGTGGACAAGGAACACAACCGAGGATCAACTTTGCTTGCCAGCGACTGCTTTTTATTTTACTTACTTTTTATTTTTCGATGACCCTGATCTGCAGAGGCAGACAGGCGGCAGAGTCACAGTGGGAACCAAACAAGCCACAAAACAAAAGCAGCTCTGCACAAGCCGTGCTGCTATTGGCGGGGGACCTTGCTCATCCAAAACACGAGGGACAGAGATAGCAGAAAATGGTTAACCTGCACGGCGCCAGCGTAGTGATGACATAGGATGCTGCGCCTTTTTTTTTTTTTTTTTTAAGTGTTTTGCAATTTGCAGTGTGTGAGGCAGTGTGTGAGGCAGTTCTGACTGGGGCAATTTAGCAATAATAAACCTCATTCGGAGCATGCCAGTATTTTTTTAATATGTTCCACTTGATGATCACAGCAAAGCACAACTGAAGGAGATCGCCTGAGATTCCCTAGTCACAAATATTTTTTGTAAGAAGTATAAGAATCCATTGCAGGCCACTAGCGAACCAAAGGACAGAAGGCGTAGGTTGCATATGCATGAGATACATTTTCATATACTGAATTTTCAGCATATGTAAATTTATCTCATGCATAAGTTATGAAAATGCTCAAATGTGTGCCTGTTATTTCTATTCCCTTCTGTCTCTTGTTCTTTCCCTTTCCTCCATCTCTCCCGTATCCTCTACGCCACATCTACTATAACTCTTCAGGTCTCAGCGGCCTCCTCTCCTCCATCCGAAATCTTCAATGTGTACTCTTAGCTGAACCCATTAAATAGCACATGAGCAATAATTTTAACACAACGTCCAAGATAGATGCTAAATAGTGCAATCTGTTGCCAGTCGTTATCCTCCGTGCAGACTCCCTTAGAAAGTTGTAGTGGGAAGGTGTGGGTCAGTTATTTAGGTGCATAACATAGCCACTAGGAGGAAGCCACCACCCGTCTGCTTCGGTTCTTGTCCCTCAGAGGCAGTGTCTGAGAGTTCAGGGTGTTCTCCTTAAAGTTGTTAAATATGGAAAATATACAGAGATGAGTAAGTTACATTGTTGGAGTATATGCATCCCTTTGGCTTTCATTAGAAATATGGGACTCATCTATGACTTGGCCTTGCCCTCAAAATATGTTAGTGCCTCACTAAGTCCTTAATCTTCCTCAAAGATCCCCAGCCCAGGATTGTCCCCACCTGCTGGACCCCCAACCTAGCAAATAGTTCCTCAACCTTCTAGGGCTGTAAGCTCTTACAAGCTTAATGGACAGATTGGGGGCTGTAAGATAACCCTGCAAAGGAACGTTAACGGACTATTGCTGTCTGTTCCTAATTTGTGTTGCAATACTGGCAAGTCAACAGTGTATCTAATGTATTGCTGATGCTGTATCTATGGACTCTGGGAAGCTGGCAGTGACTTCCAGATCCAATGTTTCTGCAAAGTGTTGCTTCAGTGGTGAGAGGTGAATGGCATAGATAGAAGACATCTTAGCATTTTTCAGATACCATGTCAAATGTAGTGGTAGCCATGTACCACATGTGCTATTATCCTGGTTTGACGTCCAAGGCTGCAGACATCTCATGCTGTTGGTTTCCAAATATGCTTCTTTGTTTCCAGGGACTTCTATGTGTAGTCTCCCCAAAAAGTACACTGTAGTGCTCCAAGACCAGCTCCAGAATGTGGTCATTTTCTTCTGCAATGAAAGGCAATATCTGTTGGCATTAGCATAGCTGTGCCCCTGTTGCTGTGGCTCAAAACAGTGTCAACCTACCCAGATGTTTAAAATTTAGGAGGAAAAGGACCTCCGAACCTCCTGCTAGTTCTTATAGAACATACAGCATTTGTGAGGTGATGTAATCATTGGTCTTAAAAAACCTCCATCCTACCAAATTTATATTTTATTCTTGAAACATTGGGCCTCATTTTCTAAAGTATCGCAGGCCTGGGGCAGGGGGGTCGGGCGGGGGGGGCAGTCCTGCGCTGCCGGCATCGCGCCCAATAACTACACCATAGAAGGTGTAGTTATTGGGCGCGAAATAGCGAGCGAAAAGGGCCTTACCTTTCCGCTCTGCGCGCCGTCCTCGCGGAGTCGGCCCCGGTGACGCCCCCGACTCCTCCTCTTCCGGGGCCGACTCCGCCCCGATTTCAGTAGCGCAGGCCTGCGCTACTTTCGCTAGCTGTCGCAGGCTTGCGCTAACAGTGCAAGCCTGCGATAGCTTTGGAAAATGAGGCCCATTATTTTTTATTTTTCTATTTTTTATTTCCTTTTTCTATTAATATTTGCTTAAAAAATGCTATCCAATTTCACCAGGTAGGCCGATTGTCTTGGCCAAGGGATCAGTACTAGAGAAACTATCTATGTATGTGGACGCTTTATTGAAACCATATGTCCAACAAATGGATTCTTTCATTCAAGATACTACCCATTTTTTTTGAAAATCATTGAAGGATTGCATTTTGATACTGGTCAATTTTTCCTTGTGACCTTGGATGTGAAATCCCTATACACAGCCATACCTCAAATTCCTTTAATGGACATGACACGTGATATTTTGAATTTAAGAACTCAGCCCCATGAAGTGCCTATGGAATTCATTATGCAACTAATGAGAATTGCTTTAACAAAAACTTTTTTGGTTTTGACAATACATTTTATGAACAAATTTCCGGTGCCTCCATGTGTGCAACAATGGCCCCATTATTGGCCAATCTTTATATGCAAAGGTTTGAAAATGAATGGATTCAAAACTCTCCATATATCACTAAAATACATCTATGGAGAAGATTTATAGATGATGTTTTTGTAATATGGTTGGGTACAGAACAAGAATTGCTTGAATTTTTTAAATGGTTAAATTCATGTGAAGAGGAAATTCAGTTTTCCATGCAATATCATTTTGATTCAATTCCTTTTTTGGATGTTCAAGTAATCAAAACTGAAGGAGGCACTCTGGAGACAACATTGTATAAAAAACCAGTAGATCGCAATACATTTCTGGAATATACTAGTTTTCACCCAGCACATTTAAAGGACAGCTTGCCCTACTCACATTTGTTAAGAATCTGTAGAAACTGCACTTCTATACAAGAATTTAAAAAGCTTTCTCAACAAAAAATGCAATGATTTATTGGCACGTGGTTATCCAGTGATGCTTCTAAAGAAATGCTATAAGAGAGCTAGATTTTCAAACAGAGACCACTTAGGGGCAAATCTTTAAACTTATGCGAGGGCGCAGATTTGTTCGCGCAACCTGGCGTGAACAAATCTACGCCCGATTTTATAACATGTGGGGGCTGCCGCGTGCATGTTATAAAATCCAGGGTCGGCACGCATAGGGGGTGCACAATTGTGCAACCTGTGCGCGCCGAGCTGAGCAGCCTGCCTCTGTTCCGTCCGAGGCCATTCCGAAATCAGAGCGGCCTTGGAGGGAACTTTTTTTTTTGGTCCCCCCCCACCTTTCTCTCCCTTCCCCTAACCCACCCTCCAGCCCTAACTAAATCCCCCCTACCTTATTTCGTGGAGCCACCGGCTCCCTACCCCCGGCACAGGCCGCTGTGCCAGAGCACTTGGCTCCACCCCAGGACCGCCATCACGCCTCCAGCCCCACCCCGGAACGCCCCCGGGCCAGCGCCCCGCCCACGACCCCACCCATGGAACGCCCATTTTTCAAGCCCCGGGCCTTATGCACGTCCTGGGGCTTGCGTGCGCCGCCAAGCCTATGCAAGATAGGCTCAGCGCACGCAGGGGGAGGCAGGGGTAGGTTTTCGGGGGTTGCGCACGTATCTTATGCGTGCAACCCTTTGAAAATCTACCCCTTACTGAATAGGTTAGCAGGTAACGAGACTGGTAGGAACTCTTTGAACTTTGTAACGAAGTACATGAGTTTGACTCTGGGTCTAACCAAAATAATTAAATCTCATTTAGGCCTTCTCAAGCTAATTCCTTGTTTCAAGGACAGTAACATTCATACTTCATATGTAAGATCAAGGAGATCATGAGTCCATCTTTTTTACCAGAAAAAAAATAAACAAGCCCTCAGTAATATAGGAGGTGGAAAGTCAATTGGACATTATCGTTGTGGGAAATGTTCATTTTGTGAAATTATGACACAAGGTAATACGTTCACAAATCCGAAAAATTCTAAAATGCACACATTGAAGGATTTTACTAACTGCAACTCCAAATTTGTTGTATATGTTTTGGTTTGCCCCTGCAAGATAGTATACGTCGGCAAAACAATCGGACCATTGCGGACAAGGCTAGCTGAACATAAGAGCTGCCTTAAAACCAAGAAACTAGAGGCCCCTTTGGTGAATCATATTAGTGAGAAACAACATAAGTTCAGTGAACTTAAATGCTTGGTTTTAGAACTGATTAAAATGAATATAAGGGGTGGAGACAAATCAAAAAGATTATTGCAACAAGAAACTCGGTGGATTTACAAGTTACAGAGTGTTCAACTGTATGCTTTAAATCTGGAAATTGATTGGTCTCCTTTTTATTAGAACTATAATGACATTGGGAAGCAGAAAACAAACAATATGAGATCAATTCTGTTGCAATGACGTAACATTTTGTGAAAAGTATCAAAAAAAGTGGTGAATATTTTTCAACGAATCGAATTATTTGGTGGCAGGTTTGAAAAAATGTAGATGGATAAGATTGGTCAACAATCTATATAAATACAAGGCGCATGTGCCCGCGTTTTGTGCTTCAAATTGTTACTAGTGGTGGATTCCGCATTGAAAGAAAAGATCAGATGTTCCACGCTGTGTCGTATAAGTAATAAAAACGTGTGGATTTCAGAGATGCTATTCTAATTCAAATTTTAATTGAATTAGAAATGCCTTGAGACAGCTTTGTGCGAAACATTGGCTAATGTCGGCGATTTCATGGAAGTAGGCCTGTGGAAGGGTAGGATTAATAGACTATCTTCACACTGGCACAGATAAGTTTCAAAGTGTCATTTGAAATTCTCTGCTTTGAGTGGTACAAGGAAAGAAATGTTGGATTCATTATAATTTTAAGAAAGATACAGAGGCACATATGAGTGAGCAGTAATAAGAGAACATAGTTGTGACTTGAAGTATTGGGGTTCTTTAATCCTGTTCCACAGCTTCCTAAAACAAGGGTTTTTTTTTTAAAGTAACCTATGAAATTGGATAGCATTTTTTAAGCAAATATTAATAGAAAAAGGAAATAAAAAATAGAAAAATAAAAAATAATGTTTCAAGAATAAAATATAAATTTGTTGGATGGAGTTTTTTTTAAGACCGATGATTACATCACCCCACAAATGCTGTATGTTCTATAAGAACTAGCAGGAGGTTATGAGGTCTTTTTCCTCCTAAATTTTAAACATCTGGGTAGGCTGACACTATCAATTGCTTGAAAATTTTTTTTGTGGAGATGCTTGTTGTTTTGGACATTTTCAAGCTCCACTTACATACCTTTTGTTTGAGTATTGCTGTAGTTTGTGGTCCAGCTTCTGGCTTTCCCATTCCTTCTGTTGTGGGCGTAGACCCTTTGATTGAGGTAGAATTGGCACATCCTGCAGTGAGGAGCCATGCAGGTCCGAACCATCAGCTGGTGGAGTAGGATGAGGCAGAGGCCCAATTGGAGCTTCACCTATACCAGCCCACATTCCCCTTAGGTTGAGCTCTTGGAGGCTGGGGCCTTAACCAAAGGGTTGGAGATCCATAGATGAGGTTGTGGTGAATGGGAGCAATCTGAGGCAAGGTAGGGTCAGGGTAGGCGGTAATCAGGAATGTCCAGTAACAGGAAGAAGTCAGTGGCAGGCGGCATTCAAGAAAGGTCTGGTAATCAGGTAGTGGTCAGTGGCAGGCGGCGATCGAGAGACATCCAGGAAGCAGGTAGAGGTCAATACTAGATATCCGTCCAAGGGAAGGCGGGATGGATAGACAGGGCAGGAAGACAAGGCGTACATGGGAGGCAAGGCACACAGAACTGAAGACTGACCACAAGCTGACGAGATGAAGACCACAAGACCGGTGGATGAACTGAAGACCACACAAAGACCAGGGACCAAACAAAGTGTCGCGCAATATGTGCTTCTTTTAGTTTCACTATCAGACAGAACACATGGTGGCAGTGACATGTCTTTGATGTAATCTTACTTGCACTACATTTTTTCCAGTACAGTGTACTGCTGCATTGTCAAGACAAATGCAGAGTAGGCATACACATTTTCAGTTACACAGTGACCTACACATGGAAGCAGAATGAGAAAGAAAGATGCTAGCATGGAGAGGAATAGCTAACACACTTCTGGACTACCGCTCCTGGAAAGGGAAGTATTATATGAGGCCTTTCGGGCAAAGTAGCGTTCAATAAAGTTTTGCCAAAGCTGGCTACCCCTCCTGGCGTCGTGCAGGGTGACATCATGGATTTAGGGGGAAGATCTGAACATATCTCCATTGGTACTCCATGGCATAGAGCGAGATTATGGAACACACAGCAGAGCAGCACTATCTTTGCCACTTTGGGTGGAGCATACATTAAAGCTCCACCCATCTTGTCCAAACTATGAAAGCAACTTTTGAGAAGTCCAAATGTGCATTCGATGACACATCAGGTAGCATGTAAGGCCTCATTGTACCTTCTCTCTGCCAGCATATTGGGAATGGCAACAGGGGTGAGAAGCCAGGTCCTGCAACCCTACCCAGAATCTCCTGCGGCAATGACAGAATAAAGGCATCAATCATAGCATTGTCACTTGCAGATGTGAATGGCAAACCACAGCATCCAGTAAGACTGTATAAGGTAGCCTGTAACTTTGCCCATTGTTGTAGGCCAGTATATGTGCAGGCTAGCTGTAGCATTTAGGAGGTCAACTGTTGATGACTATTACATCAGATGTGGGTATTGGGACTATTGCATGCCATGCCCTCACCACACAGCAAGGGTTACTGGTGTGTAGCGGCCTGCCAACCTTGAGGAGATATTTAAGAGCTGCCACACCTGTGTTACCTGCAAAAGCTGTACCTCATGATGTGAATGCAAATGTCCGTGGCAGCTGTGAAGTTTGTCTTGCAGAGAAAACCATTTGAGAGCCCACAGACAAGGAATATGACAGGCCACCAACAAGCACAGGACACTAATTATAGTATAGGTGTGTGAGGCTATACAGAGACAGTCTGCAACAATCTTCCTCACACCTCTGTAATGGCCCACATGTGATGGTGCTGTGCTGGCAGTGTGGATAATTGAAGCTTGTGAATCACCTGCGAGATTAAAATAGCTCCCAAGGGGAGGATAGGAGCGGGGCCACTTTGCTAATGAAGACCTAAGTATATAATGCCTGCTCACTCAGCGAGCTTTGGGTGCCGTGCATTGTTTATGTCAAAGTTTGCCACACTCTGAAGCATGGGGATAAAAGCCATGGCCAGGGCCAATGGGCTGCATACGTGTCTGTCTGTACAAGCCACTTGTCATGCCACCGATCCTTTCCTCCCCTGCAACCACCACCCAGTTGGGTATCATTAGCCACAAACACATAGGCAGAGATGGAATAGAGAAAAAAAAAAGTGTGTCTGACCTATGAACCAAGGATCACCGTATATGCCGGCCTCAAAATTTTCAGAGGTCCGATTGGCTAAGTATAAAGGAATTGTGCACTGCTCCCGGGTACCTGGCCACCATGTCGAATATGCGTATTTGACCATCGCAGACCATTTGCACGTTGATGGAGTGGAATAGCTTTCTGTTGCGGTACGTCTTCTCCCTCTGACGGGGTGGAGTGATGGCCACCTGAGGGCAGTCGATTGCTCTGACAGCATTGGAAAAGTGTGCGAAGGCATTAAACCCCCCCCTCTTGAAGTCCATCAAGTCCTGCCTGTCGAGAGGAAATGTAATGTAGCAAAGAATGAGGTCACTTAATGCTTCAATGACCTGGTTGAGGCAGCATGAGAAATTGCTTTGGGACATTGCCCCCCACCACCCCTCCTGTGGTTTGAAAGGAGTAGCTTGCCATGAAATGCAGAGCGGCCACGTTGGGTGAGGGCCATGCCCAGCGTGGGGCCTTTCGGTGACCGGTTCCAGATCCCCACCCCCTCGGATGGCTTCATATAATTCCGGGATTGCCCGAGAGCTAAGCCCGATACCTGCTAAGCACAAAGTCCTCTGGTATGTCCTGAAAGGATGCTCGTGGAGGAAAGGTTCACTCCTGTATCTCTTGTGCTCTGGCCGCCTGCATGCCGGATGCTGGCCCGGACCCTGAGCCCATGGGACCCTTGGCTCTGCCAGCACTGCTGGTACTTTCCTAGGAGGGTTTGTAACAGGCCTTGGCTGTGCTTGAGGTTGCTCGTGTTCCACGTGTTGTCGTCTGCGGTGAGCCTGCCGAGGCATCCGGTACGCCGTGACAATTACACTTGCAAGAAATAATATGGCTTTAGGAAGGTAGAACAGGTAAAAACAGGTGTGTTTATTGGGCCAGGAAGGCCTGGTAGGTGTGCCCATTATCATAGCTTTTTTTTTTATCGCATGCGATAATTGCCACGATAATAGCATGATCTATTGCCCGCGATAATTACTTTTTCCACCTTACCACACCCAAAAAAGGGTGTGTTTTTTTCCCCGCGATAGATCCTGTGATAATGTGTGATACCGTATTGCACGCAGCGCTAGCAAACCCCAATTTTCATTAACCCCGCCCAAACTCCTCCCTCTTGCCTACCGATTCCTATTTTGCATACGCAATTTGTGATGCGCTATTTATCACGGGCGTTACGGCATTATCGCATGCGATAACGCAGTAATGCAATGATAAATGACCCTGTTAGCCAAATAAGGGTGAATCTTGGCCCTTATTTGGCTAAACTCGCTAGATAAATAGCTGCGCTCTGGAATGCCCTCCATCCTGCCTCCCTTCCCCCTTAGCCAGCTCGGTAGCAGATGCTGAACATGATGGAATAATGAAATGGCACCGCTTAGCCAGATTAGTCTGAGAGAGCTGTTATGTCACTGAATAGCAATAGTTAAGAAAATAAAATAAAAAATTGAACATTTACAGCTCACAAACAGCATTGACACTCCCTTGTGCTTCCTAGGAGGCATTCAGGCAATCTGCACAGAGCGACAGTTGCAATCCTAAACAGCAGTTGTATACGATAATTGGGCCTCCGGAAAGGCTTGGGGTCCTGCACGGACTGACCTTGGTTAAAACTAAACTACAGTTAGCATGTGAAACCAGATTTTTATATGAGGGGGTGGGGGGGGGGGGAGTCCCTTCGTGTTGGTTTAAATCTTGGTTCTGTACAAACTAAAGCTGAATATGGCAAGGCTTGAAATGACCAAGTATTTATTTATCAGTACACAAAGGGGAACAGCATACAGAATGATCACCCCAGAAACACTGTGTGTATATTATAAAGTGAGAGCTGGTATCATGAATGTGTCTTTTGCCATCAACATGGGATCAAAATCTAAAGCATAATCAACTACCAGCACAACCACTACCACCCGCTCAGTCAAGGTAGTGTATTTTCTGGCAAAAGCCTAAATTTTGTTTTCTTTGCAAATAAAATGTGATGTAAGAAAATGTTAAAAACACTTATAGTTCTTCAAAAGGTGGCACAGCATGTGAACCTATAATGAGTTTCTGTAGTTCTAATGGTGATGATCTCTTCAGCTGTTCTTAAGTCCTCTGTGATCTGCAATATTTATTTACACAGACGTTTGCTTAATTTTATTTATTTTTGTTTTATCTGTGTTTGGTTTTTATTATATTTTATGATAGATGTTTATTGTTATTGCTCCTTGCTTAGAATGTTTGTTTACTGTGATCTCCCCACATTACTTACGTGGACCCTTTAGCTGAGGCAAGATGAGAGCATCCTCCGGAGACAACCCCGAAGGTCCTGGCTGCCAGCAGGCAGAATGTCCCACAGAAGGACAAGGCTCGGTCCAAGGTCTGGGCTGATAGTGGGCAGCGGGGAAGCCGAGTCCAGGAGGCAATGCGGGTCAGGATGGGCAGTGAGCAGTAGAATCCAATAGACAGTCCAAGTCGGGGCAGGCAGTGAACAGCAGAGTCCAGTGGGCAATCTGAGACAGGGCAGGCAGCAGACAGCAGAATCCAGTGGGCAATCCATTTCAGGGCAGGCAGCAATCAGAGTATCCAGGAGCAATCCGAGTCAGGGCAGGCAGCAATCAGAGTATGCAGGAGAAATCCGAGTCAGGGCAGGCAGCAATCAGAGTATGCAGGAGCAATCCGAGTCAAGGCAGGCGGCAATCAGAGTATGCAGGAGCAATCCGAGTCAAGGCAGGCAAAAACAGACTAGAAGCGCGCATCAGACAAGGAAGGAAACTGTAGCTGAGGCAACAATCTCAGGCTGCGCTGCCCTTAAATAAGGGCAGCTTGATGTTCGCCAATCCCGAGCACCGCCAAGAATTCCTCCTGTGGGCCCTTTAGCAGTGGTACTGTTGCGTGCGTGCACACATAGGAGAAGCAGCAGCAGGGTGTCTTAGGCGTGGCAGCTCTCTTGTGTCGACCGCGTCTTCCGGGAGCCTCTGTGGGCAAGGCGGTCAGGTAGGGGCAGCCCGCTACGAGCGGTAGGAGGCGAGTCGCGATGGGTAACAGCTGGTTATAAGAGCTTTTAAATAAATAAAAATAAAATACTAGCAAAGATGATGTAGGCCATCACTGTAACAAATTTTGGGTGTGTTGGGGAGGATATAGAGTGGTAGGAGAAGGCTTGAGTGGCCACTTAAAAGACATGGGGAGATGTATATGGGAACTCATATGCATTTCTATTCAAATGCATGAACTTGGCAGACTTCACATGTTGTTATTAAATATGTTACTATATTACTATGAAAACCCTAATAATTTAGACTCTTCCTGTTAGATGGGTTTAAATGGATTGCATTCCTCGATCAGATAGCAGCAATTCATTAAAATCAACCGATAAATAATTAAAGGCCTGATGTGCAAAGCTTTTTCCCCCATGGATAAAGAAAGGGGAAAAGGCTCTATTAAATCAGGCCCTAAATTCTCCCAGCAATCCATGCCTGCTGTAGTGTGTTGCTAATTGTGTTTTGCAGTATATTAGTATTTGGAACTGCAATGACACTGCATGATTTTCTATGAAATGCACTACGGAGAATGAAGTTATGTCTAGGTATTTTTGTATTCCAGAACTCCAACAATGAGAATTTCTGTGCATATTACACAAAAGGGAATTCATTCAAATATCCCCCTGCAGCTATGTAAAAAAGAGATCATTTTGCTTTTGCCTTTCTCTTTCCAGATAATCCAGTAGAGCTCACCAAATTCCCTTGAAAGTTTAATGTTTCCTTCTCTCTGCCAGCTTCATGTTACTCCCCCATCCACCCACCCCCTCTAAGCTCTGCAAACAGTTGATTGAATCAGTTTAAAACATGCTTACAAGCTTACAATAGCTTTTTCAGATTGCTGGGGTAATGCACTTTCCCCATGTGTTGTGCTTATTTAGGATAAAATACCTAGGCGGCACATTACATATTCTTATCCCTGACTAGAGGAAATATAGACACTCAACTTAGCAGAAAAGCTTTAGTGCCAGGAACAAGGCACATTATTCATCGTGGTGTGTGCATTACAAACCAGGATGAGCAATCCTGCTTCCATTAGATCTACTCACTGTCATTCATTCGTCTAAAAATAATACAGTGATCATCACATGACGGATAATAACTGATGCTGCCTAGCTGGGAACAGTCGTTTAACATAAAGCACCTCTTGAGATTAATAAAATACTCCAGGTTTCTTTATCCTCAATTGATACTGCAGAGATCAGTGCAAGCTGCCCTTACCTACTGCATGCCAGTTTTCTAAGCAGGTTTTGAGTGCTTTGTTCAGCCACAGAGAAGGGCAAAAAAACCCCCAAAAAACAATCTGGATCATGCTTGAAAACCCCATCAATCATCTGGGTTATTTACTATCAGGCAGAGTTTATTGACTTGTGTAGGATACATCTAGAGATAAGGAAGTACATGTTGTTGTGTCATTTTTTTGTTTCAGATTTATAACATTTCAATAGCTTTGTTTTCCCGTGCATATCATTTCATTCGTTTTATTTTCGGGGACAATTTTCAAAGGCATGTCTGCAGGTAAAATGGTGCTTTGCTAACAGAAAGATCCTGTTATAAAATTATGTACTTGGTAAACTCACACGCTATGTCCAGTTCACGCATAAGTTTACCTGCAGCAAGCAGAGGTGATCCTGGGGGCGGGGGAAGGGTTTGCATTTGCACACATACTTTTGCATTTTCAAAAATATGTAGGTAAATAAATCGGAGAAAGTTCTTTTTCACTCAACGCACAATTAAACTCTGGAATTTGTTGCCAGAGGATGTGGTTAGTGCAGTTAGTATAGCTCTTAGAGGAGAAGGCCATTTTCGGGTACTTACCAGGCTCTTATGGCCTGCATTGGCCACTGTTGCAAACAGGAGGCTGGGCTTGATGGACCCTTGGTCTGACCCAGTATGCCATGTTCTTATGTTCTTGCGTGCACCCACAAAATTTTAAATTCTGCCCAGATGCATTCACGCATTCATGGGCATTTTGGGGGAATGAACCTGAGAGGTGCACATAAATACTTACAAGCCTGGGCGCACCCAGATCCCCTGCCGCCTAAATTTACTTCTGCTAGTGATGAAGTGTAAAAGTTAAAAATAGAAAGAAAGAGCCATAGGCTTATAGGGTCTGGCTTAACTGGGAGGGGGGGGGGGGGGGGGAGTTGAAACTGGCAATGGTGTAGATGCGAGCCCCTTTTAAAATTCTTCAACTTACGCGGTAGAAGCAGGACTCACCCGTATTCCGCATGCCCACTTAAAATTATGCGCGCGGTCAGGCTATTTGATAACATGCATGCATACACACGCAAAATTATAAAATGGCCGTGCCTGTGGTCGCATGAAGACGCACCTGCGCCACAGATTGCCTGCGCACCGGTTTGAAAGTTACTGTCCCTGTGAGCAAAAGTGTTGTGCTTGCAAGGAAAAATATCTTAAACAGGTGATGAAGGCCAGGAAATCAAATGCAAATTTCAGGGCAGCCCTTGCTGTTTTTTTCATTCGTCTTGCATTTGTAAACAGTAAAGCGAACACATGTAAAGACATTTTGAAAGACTATACAAGACCTAACATTTGGACTTCTGTGGACAACAGGTCTTATATAGCCTGTGTTCAAATAGTTTTTGGATTTTCCAAAATTTCTGTTACTGTTGTATGCAGCATAATCCAAAACCTAAGTTTAACTAATCTGGGAGCATACTGTTGCAATTTTTATACATCTACAATTACATCTTTTAATATCATAGTGATAACTAGATATCAGCCACTCTGGGCTAAATAATAGTCCGTGTATTTCCAGATTTATTGAAACTTCCTGAGTTTACCATATTTTTCCACTGCCACTGTTCAATCCTATGTGTTAAACAAACATCCCTAAGGTATGGAAAACTATAAAAGTAACATCTTTCCAATTGATAAAAATGAGTTTAGAGCTTTTTAAAACAATCCCTTGTTACATGGGGGGGAAATAGCTCTGTTAACTAACATAGATTTGTAAAAGAAGGAGTTCAGCAATGCAATAGCATTTGGTTTTTCCTGCTTATGTTTCTGCTCATCTCCTGAGGAGGGTGCAGTGCAAATGTTAGAAGCACGGTGTTATAACATTGCTTAGCAACACTATGGGTTCTGTTTATTAAGCCATCTCAAAATCAGCCATTACATGGCATTAGCGCCCAATTTTAACATGGGCATTATCTGTGTATAATGCCTTTAGTAAACTGGGTGTTAAATCCAGTATTTGTGGCAGATAGTGATGATATGTTACTGCTTCCAGTAATACATGACGCGTTACCGCCACTGGTAATACATTGATATTGCCAGCAGCAGTAACACCATCCCCGCTGGAGCCTCTGAAAAGGGACCCTGGTAGCCAATCCACCCACCTTATAATTCAGGGTCCCTGGCCTAGACCCTCTAGCCTATCACACAATAAAGGACCACTGCTGATCAACTCTCTTTTTCCCCGGCAACTCTAAGGCACATGCATGGGGCAAAGCAACATGAGAGGTCAGCTAGTGCAGTTGGCAGGGGGTAATTGTCTTCTCCCATACTCTCATCTTCTTTTATCTTACTTTAGATGCTATAAGTAAGAGGAAAACCTGAAAGAGGTGAGGGTGCACGTGGTAGGAGATCCAGTTCAGCAGAGGCCCTGAATCTTGAGTCGGATGTATTGGAAGGAGCCAGGGGAGGTCATCCATCAACTGCCATTGTTCTTTCAAGTCTGGGAAGTCCAGACTGGCAGAGACAGTTTGAAGTTCTGGAGGGGGTGAGGGGTGTCAAACCTGCAAGGGCCTAGTATTAGCCATGGAACCCAAACACAAAAACCTAACAACACTTCTTAAGATGCATGTTATGACCGTCGGCTGTGGGCGGCCGCGACCGACCCAACTCATGTCTTGTGCTGCCCTGCTCTCCTCTCCGGGTGAACCCGCGGCTGTGGCTAGCCACTGCTGCCGCATGCCATCTGCCTCCCAAGACTTCTCATAGTGGCTGGGATGCCGCCGAACTCCATGCCTCCTCTGGGCCTTCCTGGGCAAGTGTGCGCACTTCTGAGTCTCTCTTTAAAGATGCTATGGCATCCCCGATTGATGACATCACAAGCTGGGATTTATAAGCACCTCCCTTGGCCTACGCTAATCGACTTGGCAATGAGTTCCATCGCCTACTGATGCTTGTTCCTGTCTCCTTGGACGTTGGATCTCCCTGCGATTCTGGACTCTGGCTTGTGTACCCGCTTCTCGGGGGCCTGCATGTGCTTCCTTAGGCGACTTGTTTCCAGACCTTCCCGCTCCTTGGGGTGGTCCCTGCGCTCCTCCAATGGTCCTGCCTGTTGGCTTCCCCACTCCTTGGGGTTGCACTGAGAACTGCCTTGCTGAGACTCCTACTCTACGTTCCCCGTGGTAGTATCTGCCTTGCCACCGGAGACTTTGACTCTGCTCTCTCCTGCTCCTCGGGTCGGTGCCTACGTCCCTGCACTAGTGACTTGCTCCGCACTTCCCCGCTCCTCGGAGCAGTGCTGTCATCTCTACATCAGCGACTTGCTCCACACTTCCCCGCTCCTCGGGGCAGTGTCTTCGTCTCTACACGAGTGACTTGCTTCTGCTTCCCACTCCTCAGGGTAGTCTATGTCACTATTGCCAAGATTGACTCTGCGCATCCCCATTTCTCGGGGCAGCCTACACCACTACTGCAAAGACTGACTGTGCGCTTCCCCGCTCCTCGGGGCAGCCCCTACGTCATCATACCAGAGACTCTGTTACTATGCTTTCTTAGGCGACTTGTTGCTGACAGGATCTACTGAAGGCGAGAGTCTCTGCTCTCGCCTTCAGTAGACCCTGTCCTTGTGCTACCCGCTCCTTGGGGTCTGCCTCACCGCACAGCTGTGATCATGTGGTAGTGATGCAGTACGTTCTCTCTACTGAACTAAAAGCCATGTTCCCTGCTGCAGCTGACCTCGCATCTCGATGGTGCGGACCTGCGGGGCTCCTCCCCTCAGGCTATAACAACCTTCACCTCGGGCCAAGGGTACACGAAACTCATGAATACTAACAATGCAGTTAAGTTTTTCCATTATGAAGGTGGGAGGAGCTGTTAATGCAAATCATATTACTTATGTGCTTTCTAGTAATCCATGTTGATATTTATGAGCTGCTTTAAATGTAATTGAATGTGAGGCAGCTCATTAACATTTTTGTATTTGTCCATATTAACAACATTACCATAGACTAAAGTATTAAAGTGCATTAGATAATGTAAGCATTAGCACACATTATAACACAATAATACATGCTAATTTGTTTAAATTACATTATTTCTTAATGTTAGCATTAACACATTTTAGTGAATGGACCTCTATAATCATACACTACTGCAAGTGTTTAACGTTTGGCCGTCTGTGGGATGGTCCCACGACCAGTCGCACTTACCCCGAACGCCGTCGATGCAGCTGCCACACACCATCATGCTGCCTCCTTCTTGGTCCTTCCCTAGCTGTGCATACACACAGTGCACCAATTCTTGAGGATTGCTTGGTGGGAAGCAGGCCACCGTTGCCCAGTGATGACATCATATGGCTGGAGTATTTAAACCGCAGCTGCGCTCTATACTTTGCCTCAGCAACAGATGTCCCTGCTGTGTCTTCAGTGCATGTTGCTAGTTCCTTGTCCTGTTCCTGCCCTTGCCCTGTCTCTCTTGTCTTGACTTGTCCTGGTCTGCAGAGTATTGTCTTGTCTTGTCTTGTCATGCCTTGTTCATCGCTTCCTCAATGTCTTATCTCTGTCTGATCTATCTGTCTTGTCCTTCTTCTCTGGTACGGTCCTCTGCTAAGGACACCGACTCTTCCTTACATGCTGCCTGCCCCGACCTCGGCTTAAAGCTGGATCCTGTCTTCTCACTGACAGACCTGACCATTGCCCGTTCCTGGACTTTCTTTGATCGCTCCTTAAGGGACACTTGCCTAAGCCCTGTTGGCTAGAGATGTGAATCGTGTGATCGATTGTCTTAACGATCAATTTTGGCTGGGGGGGGGAGGGAATCGGATCATCATGGTTTTGTTTTTTTTTAAACCGTGTAAATCGTAAATCGGGGGAGGGCGGGAAAACCGGCACACTAAACAACCCTAAAACCCACCCCGACCCTTTAAAATAAATCCCCCACCCTCCCAAACCCCCCCAAAATGTCTTAAATTACCTGGGGTCCAGTGGGGGGGGGGGGGGGTCCCGGTGTGATCTTCCACTCTCGGGCCACGGGTGCATTAATAGAAATGGCGCTGGCGCTACCTTTGCCCTGTCATATGACAGGGCAAAGGTAGCGCCGGTGCCATTTTGGTTCCTGTCCCCCGACGTCACGAGTGCAGGAGGTCGCTCCCGGACCCCCGCTGGACTTTTGGCAAGTCTTGTGGGGGTCAGGAGGCCCCCCAAGCTGGCCAAAAGTCCCTGGGGGTCCAGCGGGGGTCCGGGAGCGATCTGCGCTCGTGACGTCGGGGGACATGAACCAAAATGGCACCGGCGCTACCTTTGCCCTGTCATATGATAGGGCAAAGGTAGCGCCAGCGCCATTTCTATTAACGCACCCATGGCCCGAGAGTGGAAGATCACACCGGGACCCCCCCACTGGACCCCAGGTAATTTAAGACATTTTGGGGGGGTTCAGGAGGGTGGGGGATTTATTTTAAAGGGTCGGCTTGGGTTTTAGGGTTGTTTTAGTGTGCCGGTTTTCCCGCCCTCCCCCTTCCCCCGATTTACGATTTTTGCCGATAAATCGGGGGAATTCCTATTGTATATCGCCTCTAACGATTTTTGACGATTTAAAATATATCGGACGATATTTTAAATCATCAAAAAATAATTCACATCCCTACTGTTGGCTCCTGGAACCCAAGGGCTCAAACTGAGAGGAACGTGGCTGGTATAGGTGAAGCTCCAGCTCCAGTCCCAGTAGAGCCATGTCTGCCAGCTGTCAGCATGGACCTAGTAGGTTTGCCTATTAGGCTGCATCAACCATGTCACAGCCCAAGGGCTCACATTCATCCCAATGTGAAGAAAAAAAAAGCATCCTGTTTCTGTCTTTGGTGATCATGAAGTAGTAAGCAAAGTAGTCATGTTGGAGTATGCAATTCATGTGCATCTACTGTAACCAGTCTGCAGCTCACTTATATCAACATTCCATTATTAACCTACAAGATTTCCAAATGACAATTTTAAAAAAAAGGTCCCCTTTATTATCCCCAATATCTTTGAACTTTTCCCATATACCTTTCCAGAATATAGCATATGTGGCATTGTCCCAATCACTGTATGACAATGCCAGCATAAATGTATATGTGAGGTCCACCCTGCCCAACGACAATAAAATAAAGCAATTGCATAATGAATGCAGAGAAAGAAAACCTTGCAGCTTTTTTCAGAAAACAATGGCCCAATTATTGAGCTTCATGCTGGAATCCAGATGATACTTTTTTGATGTCTCTAAACCCAATGAAGCCTGTGCCTTTTGACTGTTTTATAGTATCTACTATCTAGATGATATTTTAGAAGTCAGTAGTCTTGAACAAAATTGTATTATTTCACACTTGAATTACAATGACTGAAAGTCAACTCCTCATATTAGATCACAATATTTCAAATGGAGAGGCTGATGAGCTAAGCTGAATAGAGTTTTGCAAATTCCTTTTCAAGCACAAAAACAAGTTGTGTTCATATATTGTACTTACGTGCACTATTTCCCCTTTTTATGCACAAAGCAGACATTGCCAAATTTTTTATCTTTGCAAATAGAAAAGTTACATGGGCAGTCTGCTACACGTGAAACTTTAAATTCTTCATTAATGAGCTGTTGTAATGCAAAATCATGCAAAGCAGCTCATTAATAATGAATTCTATGAACATCTGTATGTAAAACTGGTTTCCTAATAAGTATTTGCAAAAAACACATCTAGCAAACCTTGAGGAATGGCAGCCAGGATGCAAAAACCCAAAGGAGTAGTACAGTATTGGGGGTGAAATTCTTGTAAGCACAAAAGCAGAGCAGGATCGGGTGTAATTGATTCAGATGATCTTGAGCTGGCCAAACAAGTCGATAAAGTGATAGTAAAAGCCAGAAAGATACTTGGCTGCATAGGGAGCAGCATGATCACAAAAAAAAGGCAATAATGCCCCTGTATAAGTCCTTGTAAGACCTCTTTTGGAATACTATATACCGTTCTGGAGATCACATCTTCAAAAGGATACAAACTGGTTGGAGTCAGTCCAGAGGGTGGCTAGCAAAATGATCAGTGGTCTTCATTCTAAAGCATATGGGGATAGACTTAAAGATCTAATCATCTATACCCTAGATGAAAGGCAGTATAGGTGTATTGTTACCTGCTATGCCGCCAGATGTTCGGTGTGGCCTACCACCACTCCAGGGACCTCCGGGGGCTCCCACGTTGCGGTACGGAATCCCCGCCAGCGACCCCAGGAGACTTCTTCCAGCCCTGCTCCCACCATGTGGCAGGGATACCGTCCGCTGCATGGTCCACGCCCGCCCCACTTCCCCTCTCTTAAAGGGCCAGTGGCAGGAAATGCCATGGCCCTCACTGATGATGTGGCAACCAGGGGGCCTATTTAATCCCGGCAATGGCAAGCGGTAGTTGCCTCTGAAACAGGTCTCGCTCTGCCTTAGAGCCGCTGGTTGCCACGTCTGCCTAGTCTGTTCCTGACCCTGCCTCATCTGCCTCATCTGTTCCTGATCCTCTCGGTCAGTTCTGGTTTTGACTCAGTTCGTCCCTGGATTCTGCTTCATCTACCACCTGCACTGACCATCTGCTTTCTTGTTGACTCTTCTGTTAGCCACCTGCCTTGATCTCTGGCCCATTCCTGGATTCTCCTGCCTGCTACCAGCCCCGACCTCTAGAACACCTAACCTTGCCTCGCCTTCAAGGATCATCTTCGTCTGAGACCCATGCCTAAGTCCAACTGGCCCCAGCACCCAAGGGCTCAACCTGTGGGGAAAGAGGGCTGGTAAAGGTGAAGGTCCGGTTGGGTTTCCATCGCCTGCATCTGCTTCCCGACAATGAGGACCTATCAGGGCCTTCCCCTATAGGTGGCGCCAACCTCGTCTCGGCAAGAGTCCATTGCTCTGCTTAACGGTTTGCAGAGGCCATAGACCTGGCAGATCTCTCCGGGCTTCAGGCCATTCCAGTCCTGGCACAGAAGCTCCAGCAACAGCAGCAATGCCTCGAGATGGTTGCAGCTACCATGGACTGGCTCAGCGGTCGCCTTGACACCTCGACCACCTCTATGAGCCAGTCCCAGTCTATGCTACCTAATCCCGGGGCAGTGGCAGCCTCTGCATGGTTACTGGTTCTGCCTCGATATGCAGGTGACCCCAAACTCTGCCGGGGATTTTTGAATCAATGGCCAGATGCATTTTTCCCCTGCAGACTGCTCAGTTCCCCACTGGTACTGTGAAGACTACCTTCATTATTTCCCTCCTGGATGGGAGGGCCTTGGAGTGGGCTTCACCCCTCTGGGAACGGGGAGATCCATTGCTTCAAGATATCCAATTGTTTTTACAAGCCTTTAGGCAAGTGTTTGGAGAACCTGGACATTCGGCTACCTTGAGCTCTGAGTTGCTCCACCTCTGCCAAGGGTCACGGTCCCTGTTCAATTATGCCATCAAGTTTCACACGCTGGCCTCCAAATTGAATTGGCGAGAAGACAGCCTCCATGCTATTTTCCTTGAAGGCCTGTGCCCCATGAATAAAAGACGAGCTCGCTGCAAGAGATCTTCCAGAGTCGCTAGATGCCCTGATCGATTTAACGGGCCAGATCAACCAGCATCTTCAACAGCTAGCCCGGGAATTTTGGGGTCCTCGCAGGCATGTGCCCCTGGCTCCCACCTTTTCCCGACTACTTCTTCCAACGGCTCAGGAAACTGCCATCGCAGAACACCCAGAGAAACCCATGCAGCTGGGCCAAACTCGCATTTCGGCCGAGGAGAAACTTCATTGCCGACGCCTTGGTCTCTGTTTCTTCTGCAGTGAGAGGGGGCATCTGGTGGATCGCTGCCCACAGAAGCCGGGAAACGGACCAATAGGTGCCGGAGGGGACATGCTCCTAGGCTGCACTAACACAGCCTCCTTATTGATACTCCCAGTATCTACTGGGTGTTGTAGTTCGTAGGCTTTGTGGACCCTTGGACCGAGATGGGGCAGACACTACCTGAGGGGAAGGCCCCTCAGGTCCCCACCGTCGGCAGGTGGAGTCAGACAAGTGGACGTCAGAGTTTACGGGCAGTTCCTAGGGAGGTCAGGTGTGGTAGTGGTCAGGGTCTGGAGAAATTCCGATGCGTGGTCAGGCGAAGCAAAGGTCAGGATCTGGAGAGAAGTCCAAAGCATGGCAGGCGAAGCAAAGGTCAGGGTCTGGAGAAAGGTCTGAAGCATGGTCAGGAGAAGCAGAAGGTCAACGATGGTAGGCAGGAACACAGGCAAGGAAGCGATGGCAAGTAGCTGGGCACAAGCAGTAAGCAGAGCAGTTGCCAAGGCAAGTCTTGATGGTCAGGGTTCACCTAATATAGGCCCCAGGAGTGATAACGTCAGAAAGAAGGGCTGAGAGCTGGTGTGCTGCGGGCCCTTTAAAAAATGTAGAGGGACGCGCGCGTGCACCTGGGAAGCTGGGAGCAAGGGGAAGCCAGGAGAGGCTTCTCCTGCCACAACCCACGATTTTCCTGTGACGGACAAAACCGCGAAGAGGTGGGCCACACTGGAAATGCTCCCTTTGCCCTGTGGCGGGTCCAGGAAGCACCCCTGGCGGAATGGAGGGAAGGTGAGGCTGGTTGCAAGCTCCGTGGCTGGCCGACATAACACTGGGAAGGAAGGCCGAGAATTTTACACATTGGCCCTGGTCGGTTCAGTGTGCTGCGGCAGTTAAAAAAGCAAACAGAATGTTGGGAATTAATAGAAAGGGAATGGTGAATAAAACGGAAAATGTCATAATGTCTCTGTATAGCTCCATGGTGAAGACCACACCTTGAATACTGTGTACAATTCTGGTTGCTGCATCTCAGAAAAGATATAGTTGCGATGGAGAAAGTACAGAGAAGGGCAGCCAAAATGATAAGGGGAAATGGAACAGCTCCCCTATGAGGAAAGACTAAAGAGGTTAGGACTGTTTAGCTTGGAGAAGAGACGGCTGAGGGGGGATATGATAGAGGTGTTTAAAATCATGAGAGGTATAGAACAGGACAGGTAGATGTGAATTGGTTATTTACTCTTTCAGATAATAGAAAGACTAGGGGGCACTCCATGAAGTTAGCATGTGGCACATTTAAAACTAATCGGAGAAAGTTCTTTTTCACTCAGTGCACAATTAAACTCTGGAATTTGTTGCCAGAGGATGTGGTTAGTGCAGTTAGTGTAGCTGAGTTTAAAAAAGATTTGGATAAGTTCTTGGAGGATAATCACTGCTATTACTAGCATCAGTAGTGTGAGATAGACTTAGTTTTTGGGTACTTGCCAGTTACTTGTAGCCTGGATTGGACACTGTTGGATGCTGGGCTTGATGGACCCTTGGTCTGACCTAGTATGGCAATTTCTTATGCTCTCATGGAATAGGTGAGTAGATTAATGAATGCTTTCCAAGGTTCATAGTTAAATAGAAAATCAGACTAAAACCACAGCATAATTTGACAGCAGCTATGTACCCTGGTGTTGCATAACCTTTGCCTTCCTGTCTGCAGCAGCAACCAGAAATGTGATAGAAACATGCAATTTACTGTTTAAATCAGCATTCAAAATGGAATTAAACATATAATTAATAATTGGTGTGCCCACTGTTAGCTTGCAAAATGGCTTTAAAATGAGTGGGGGTAACAGCTTTTTTTCTGCTCCTTGCTGGAATTTTCATTAATTTTTTTGGCTTTTTTGAGACAATTTTAGCAGTCGACCCTCACAAAATTCCATAAAGCACACATTGGCAGTCTTGCCCCATGTCCTCTGAACACAGCTTTTGCTTCACCCTAATTTTTCAGCAATCCACTTATTTTGTAATGCAAGTTGCTCCAGCATCATGCACCTCATGAAATTCAATATAGTTTATACGATCAATCCGACGCCGGTTTTCACTATTGTACGTTTTGGCCATAAATAATACATTTAAGTAATGTGTAAGGTACTGTTCAATTCCAAACTGAACAGCCCTCAAAATGGTAGAAAAATTATATTAGCGGGATAATCCAACGGGGCGCTGGGGGGGGGGGGGGGCAGGGGGAGGGGAGGCAGTGGTTGTGCCTCGCCCAGCAGAAATGCCAAATGTTTCCTTCATAATTTAACAAAGAGCCCAAAAATACGAAGTCAGTGTTATCAATTTTTTTTTTTTGTAATTAAAAGAAAACAAAAACTGTTTCCATTTAGTTTATTGAAAGCCCAGGTACCCACTAACTTTATGGAGATTCAGCCCAATATGGTCTCATAGCCTGACCTCCAGTTTGAAGTTTGGGTGGTGGTAGTGGTGTGTGTGTGTGTGAGTGTGTGTGTGTGTGTAATAATGCCACATGTTGGATACTGGAGGTGATGGTGTGTGTGTGTGAGTGTGTGTGTGTGTGTGTAATAATGCCACATGTTGGATACTGGAGGTGATGGTGTGTGTGTGTGTGTGTGAGTGTGTGTGTGTGTGTGTAATAATGCCACATGTTGGATACTGGAGGTGATGGGGTATGTGTGTGTGTGTGTGTGTGAGTGTGTGTGTGTGTGTAATAATGCCACATGTTGGATACTGGAGGTGATGGTGTGTGGTGTGTGTGTGTGTGTGTGTGTGTGTGTGGCGGGAATGACAGTATAGATATTCTCCTCCAATACTCTTCCATGTTTGCCCTTGCCTTTCTTGTTGACAGCAGGAACACAATGAGTCATTTTACCAGCTCAGCTGCTTCTAATAAAGCAAAGCAGATGCATGCGATAGGCTCACTCGTTCAGATCTCGCCCCGGAGAAAAGGCAAGCGTCGCTATGAATCTTAAAGCCCAGGCCTTTCGTAAGAAAAATCAAGTGCATGTACTAATATTTGAAAGATATTATCATAAGGCTCCTCATAGGCATCTCAGTGAATTAAAGCAGCAGCGTAAAAAAAAAACAACTGAACAGATGGGAGTACAGATTAAGAGGTCAGAGGATGGCAAATTATTTAAGCAGAAATCATTCCGCTGTTGCTTATCGCAGCAAACTTTATTTGACCAGCTTATGAATGGTTTAGAGACAAGTTAACTATAATTAACAGTGTCGTTCTAAAGGACAGACCTTCATAGCCGCTAATATTCTTTCCAGGGCGAGAAATAGATACCGAGATGAAAGGCATGCTCAGGAGGGATTTTACTCCCAAATCCAACGCTTTGCTTGGATACTGGAAAAAGACAATGAGATATTCCTGCTAGAGATAAGACAAGAGCTAATCGTCACATTGCCGTTGCTAGGCCTGCTATAGCTTCTGTGTGAAAAGAATCCTCAGATTGTCGCACTGGAGGAAAAGTTCTATGTCATTGCTTTAACAGAGAAAATTCCAAGTATGCCGATGTGCATCGTAATATCCGCGATAAATATTGGTCAAACGGAAACAGGAATTCGCATTTAGCCTGCCGTATGTAAAATGATAAAACCGTATGGGAAGCCGAGCATTGTGTAAGTTAAATTGAAAAGGGTATTTACAGTTTGAATTTACTGGGAAAGCTGCGTTTCTTTGATGAATTAAATAAAAAGTTATTTTTAAAAAAGGAGGTGCTGAGTTATGCCAAGGCACATATCTTAATTAAGGTACTGTAGGGCACTAATGGCAAACACTTGAGGAGAAAATTGAACTAGGCTCAGTGGTTTTATACTTTCATTTTGTATTTTAAAAAATAGGTGTATTCATGTTTGCAGTTGTGAATGGAAGAAGGCCAAAAGTATTTTTCAAATCTGGGATATCATTAGATTATATTCCATATTTGTGCTCTTCTGAGCTGCTCTTATGTCATACATAGGGTCCTTCGTTTCCAGTTCAAGCTTATTTTCACCCCCAAAATTCCGGGGTTTCCCAAAGGTGACACTCGGCTTAAACCGATATTCACCCTCATTTTAGGCTGATTAAAAAGCTATTCCAGAGCTCCAGATGCAGGTTTTCAAAGCTTCCAGTAGGAAGCCAGTGTGATCCAAAGTGCGTGCTGTGTTTCGATTTCGAGTCTCACCCTTCAGCAGTGAAAGTGCTCACACTCCATTGCTACCCATGCTGTGTTTCACATCCTCACCGCCCCAAGCAGCCAACGTGCCTGGTGCCATGAATACATATGAAGCAGGCCCCGTCCAGCAGAAGCACTTCCCGGCAGGATCCCTGGCCCTGCACAGCAGCATGGGGGAGCCTCGACAAGCAAGCTGCCATAAGGGAGAGAAGAAACCTTGCAGTATGGGCCGGGGGCGGGGGGGGGGGGGGGAGCAGGGAATGTGGGGCAGAAAGAGAGGGCGATTCTTAGTGGGGTGGGAGAAGAGAGGGAGAGGGGCAGGCTAGGCAGGGGATGAGGGTAAGAGATGGGGATGCCGCTGATTGGGTGGGTGGGAGAATCTTACGGGCCGATGCAAAACGATGTGCTCAGCTGAGCGCAGTGTTTAACCCACGGTTGGATGCGCTTTGTGTAGGCGAGTCCACGGTTCCTTATGCTATAAGGGGATTATTAGCACCTCCACAATGTGCATCCAACACGCCGCAAAACTAATAGTGCTCATCACAAGCAAATGCATGTCGATGAGGCTATTAGTTATTCACCCCACATGCAAATAAAAAAAATGTGTGTCTAATCCGCACATTTTTACTCTCAAAAACTTAGTGCCTGCCCAAAATGTTGTATGGAAAAGCAGAAAATACAGGATTTCTGTATATCCTCCGAGTTAATATCATGGCAATATTAAGGGCCTGATTCACTAAAACAATTCTCTCATTTTCTGTCTCTGGGAAAATGCCTTGAAGAATCAGACCCTAAGTTGGAGGAATGAAAATTGTAAAAGATTTAAAAAAAACAAAAAAACAAAAACAAAAAACCCAAAAAAGAGTGCTGGCAGTAAGGTTAGGGAAACGGACACTCAGTTAACCTGCGTCCGTTTCCCTCGCCCGTGGCTGTGCGCCGGTTAGGAAAATGGACACCGATAAATTCAGCATCCATTTTCTTAACCCTTGGACAGCCAACCTCTCCTGGGCGCCTGCTGCTAAGGAGGCGCTGGGGGTGTGCAATCGACCCTAGCGCCTCCTTTGTGGGACGACCCCTAATTTAAATATTGCATGGCGCTCCCAGGAGAGGTGCCTAGGGGGCGCAATAGGAAAGCAGGCGCTGACATGAACACTCAGCGGCCACTTTCAGCACATTTTTATTGCTTCGGCCCCTTAATGTTTTGTGGTACTGATTTCTGTCCACCAAAATAAACTTTGATATTTACCTAGGAAAATAATGAGTCCTTTTTTTCAACTGACTTTCTCCTATTTTTCTTCTTGTCATAGTAAACCCTGATAAATTCACGGGAAAAATAGTGAACAATAAAAGCCGAAAATGAAAGTCCCTATTCATACAGTGAGCTTTCAGAGTTTGATCCAAGAATGGGTCTCTCGTTTGATAGTCTAGCATATAAAGACTGCTTCCTGAGATGACTATTGAAAGCATTTAGTGAAAAAGAGGAGGAGTAGACTAGTGGCACTGGTTACAGAGTAGGCTGTGCACAAGGGAAACCAAGGTTCACATCTGTTGCTGTTTCTTGTGACCATAGGCAAGTCACTTCATCCTTTATTGCCTCAGGTATAAACTTAAGAGGTCGTTTACTAAGCTCTGTGTTGAGAATTAACATGCAGGAAATGTAGAGCAGAGTAACCAAAAACATAGCTACGCAATGCAAGGTTCCACATCAAGAGTCACCATTCAGAAAAAGGATCAAGGCATCATCTTTGATAACACGTTGAAATCCTCTCTTCATTGTGCAGCAGCAGAAGTGAAGAAAGCAAATAGAATGCTAGGATTATTAGGAAAGAAATGGAGAATAAAAGAGAGAATATCATAATGCCTCTATAAGCGCGTCATGGTGTGACCTCGTATTGAGTATTATGTGCAGTTCTGGTTACTGCATCTCAATAAGATATAGCAGAATTAAAAAAGGTACAGAGAAGTGATACCAAAATAATAAAGGGGACGGAACAATTCCTCTATGAGGAAAGGCTAAAGAGGTTAGGACTCTTCAGCTTGGAGAAGAGATGGCTGAGGGGAGATTGATAGAGGTCTGTAAAATAGTGAATGAAATGGAATGAATAAACATTAATCAGGTGTTTACTCTTCCGAAAAATTTATGGCTAAGTATTCAATTTTGTTGAATTTGATATCTAAAGAACGTTTTGTTCAGTTAAAGTTCACATTTTGAGAAAATAGTAATAAGGTTATAGGATGGGTTTTTGAATAAAGGTATTTGGTGGGTGGACAAATGACAGTAAATGATTACACAAAATCAAGCTCTGTAAGCTGATAACAGCCTGCGGCCCATTGCGTGGTGAGAGGCTGCAGATTACAACACTAGAGCAACAATCTTTATGATATTGTCATTTGCCGGGTAATTAATTGTTGGATAACAAGTTCATTGATATTGGTTTCTTGGATTTGTTGAGTGAGTTGAATCTCCTCTCTCCTTGATTCACTGGTGAGCATACATATACACATGTTGCGGGATAAAGAGACACCTATTTTATAACGTGTGCATATCTCATATGTGAGAGCTATAAAGTACTATCATAAATATGTGAGCAGTCATATACATGCACTTATTTGAAAGTTATCCTCCCTGAATGTTGTTGTACAGGGGAAAAGCATTTGTAGAAAAAGATGCAATGTCCACCGATACGTTTACCTTGCCATTTTTCAAAGAGAAAGCATGCACATACGTTCCCTTTCAGAACTGGAGCAAAATCCATGGGAAAAATACCTATTGAAATACTTGCCTTCAAAGCATCGAATGTATTCAAGCGTAAGCATACATGCATCCGTATGTTGTAGAGTTAAGATACACGTATTTTATAATATGCGCATATATAGTTATAAAATTGCCTCCTTTATAATGGTAAACTATTACATGACATTTAGCTTCCAGAAGCAATTTGATTATAACTTGCGAACTGAAGTTCTTCTTTTGCTTAAAGATGCCATTTTTCCTTTGGTAAACATCCAAGTGTTTTGATTTATTAAATCTTAAAACCTGTTGAAATCAAAGCTGGAGTTGTTTTGAAGGTACTCTCTGAGTAATTTGTTAGTTTTAGATATGCCATGCCAAATATGAAAGCAGCATGCTAGGGACTAGTTCGCCTTTGTTCATGGGGATTATTTCAAGCAGTTATAGTTTTAAGGTGAAATGAGATTTGGTAGAACATGCTCTTCAGCGTCACCTTCAACCAGGCTTTTACTGTAGGTACTAAAATCAACCAAGTTTATACGAGGACCTGAGTTTATTAAAATTCTGCCAGACTTTTTAAATTAAGTAGTTTGGTTGCCGGGTTAGTTCACTTACATACAGAAAAAAAAAATCAATGGCAACAAACAAGTTGTATGAAGGTGATATCTTTTTATTGTGCTGGAGACTGGCTTTGGAGAGCCGCAGTATGATCCCTTTATCAGGTCAATTCAGAGCGATCTACAGACGATGTCGATGGATTATGCAAGTAAATGTATAAGTCCATCACAGAGTGCATTGCAATGGTAGTGTAGTGGTGTTAGTTTTCAAAGGGGTAAAAGAGTTGGAAAGTAGCAGGATTAGAGATGTGAATCGTGTCCTCGATCGTCTTAACGATCGATTTCGGCTGGGAGGGGGAGGGAATCGTATTGTTGCCGTTTGGGTATGTAAAGTATCGTGAAAATCGTTAAAATCGTGAGCCGGCACACTAAAACCCCCTAAAACCCACCCCGACCCTTTAAATTAAATCCCCCACCCTCCCGAACCCCCCCAATGCCTTAAATTACCTGGGGGTCCAGCGGCACACTAAAACCCCCTAAAACCCACCCCGACCCTTTAAATTAAATCCCCCACCCCCAAATGCCTTAAATTACCTGGGGGTCCGTAGCCTTAAATTACCTCCGTAGCGGCGGTCCGTAGCTAAATCGGGGGAAGGGGGAGAGCAGGAAAAGCAGCACACTAAATCCTGTGGTCTTCAGCCGGCGCCATTTTGCAAAATGGCCGCCGCAAAATGGCGGCGGCCATAGACCAAAACGATTCGACGCAGGAGGTCGTTCCGGACCCCTGCTGGACTTTTGGCAAGTTTTGTGGGGGTCAGGAGGCCTCCCCAAGCTGGCCAAAAGTTCCTGGGGGTCCAGCGGGCATCCGGGAGCGATTTCCTGCCGCAAATCGTTTTCCGTATGGAAAATGGCGCCGGCCATATGCGAATGGCCGGCGCCGGCAGGAGATCGACTGCAGGAGGTCGTTCAGCGAGGGTTCCGACCCCCGCTGAACGACCTCCTGCAGTCGATCTCCTGCCGGCGCCATTTTCCATTTTCCATTTTATCTTTAACATTTGACCTGTCACATTTTCTGCATTGGATATCATATACCAAACCAGTGGGAAACATGAATGGGATCTCTCCTTGTATCGAATGTCTTTCTCACATGAGATAACCGTAGCATCCTGTGAAATGTGCTGGTGCACTCTGCAGTTGGTGCTGGTGCTGGTGCACTCTGCAGTTGGGATCTTCATATCTTTTTTTTTTATGCTTAGATCTTTCATTAAACATTTAAGACGGTAATTTTGAAAGTCATTTCTGCAGGAAAAAAACAGTGCTTTACTTGAAGAAACAGCCTTCTATAGAATTGCCCAGCTGTGTAAAAGTATGCGTGTAGGGGTAGTATGCACATACTTTTACCGGCAGTGGGCAGAGGAGTAGGGGAGGGGGCTCCACCTACCTGTATAATTTTCCATTTTCAAAAGCATTGAGTGCAGTTTTTCTTGAAAAGACTACATGACCAGATTAGCAGGCATAAATGTGTATCAATGGTTTTGGTGGGAGAATTTTCAAAGGAAATCAACTTTCTCTTTGAAGATTAATATAAAGTCAGCAAGTAAATGACTTTACATCTATGCAGGCTGTTATGAAATTGCCCCCTAAATGAACAGCTCCTTTGAAAAATAAGCAGTAAATAATAAAGCCATATACAGAATACAAGCAGACATGAGTGTAAGCACATCAGGGTGCTAATATTCTTACATTATCTAACCCAACTATCCCCCTCATCCTCCTATCTATAGTGGCCAATCCAGGTCACAAGGACCTGGCAGGATCCCATAAGGGTAGATTTGAAGCTGCTTATCCCAGGGATAAGCAGTGGATTTCTGCAGACCCCACCTTAAAAATGGTTAATGCACTTTTCCCCCCAGGAACCTGCAGGCTACATAGATTTTTGGTTAGCAAGTGTACTTATGGCCTGATTTACTAAGGCTTTTCTACCACGATGAGGTCAATATTGAAATCACATTCAGTGCTGTTTAGGCGGATAAGTGTAAATTATGTGGCTAAGTAGCAGCTGTTGAATATGCGCCTGTGTTCAGCCACCACAGCTTAGCAACATAAGTCACTTATGTGGCTAAAATGTTAGCCACCATAAGTTGTGAGCATGAAGTAGGCGGATTGCATGGAGCGAGTTAGCCATATAAGTTATGCGGCTAACTAGCAATGTTGTTCAGTCTTAGCCTGCCGTGGAGCAGGTTTAACTTAGCTGGTTATAGCGTATACATTTAAACCTGGAGATATATATATATTCGTATATTCAGCTGCTTAGCCATGCCACTGAATTTACCTTGTAAGTTATATCCAGCTAAATTACTTTAACGCCAGCTTACAATTTTGACCAATCTGTGACTACAGGAAAAATGCTTAGTAAATGAAGCCCTTAGTAAGAAGTAAGATTCAAACAGAAAAAGAAAATGGCTAATTGTGTTTTATTAAGTGTTGCTTTAGTTAAGGTGGTTGGCAGAAAGCTGGAATTAAAAGAGCTGTTCATTCTCCAGTATTAGTAGCTGAAGGTCCTTTCCGATCAGGGCCGGTGGAAGCACTAGGCGAACTAGGCGATCGCCTAGGGCGCTGAGCATTAGGGGGCGCCGAGCCGCTGATGGCCAATGGCCGCCGGTGGACGTCATCCCAATAGCGGCTGAGCGGTGAACTACTGCTATGCTGTGTGCCGGATACACACAGCAAGAAGATCGGCGGGGCCGTGGTGGAGCTCAAGTCACCACGGCCGGAAGAAAACAATCGCGTCTAAACATGCTGGTGCTCCAGCTCCTTCCTGCTCGCGCGGCCCCGGAAGAAAAATGTTGCCGGAGCCGCGCGGGCAGGAAGGAGGAGGAGCAGCAGCCAATGCAGGAGCTTCTCCTCCTTCCTGCCCGCGCGGCCCCGGAAGAAAAATGTTGCCGGAGCCGCGCGGGCAGGAAAGAGGAGGAGCATCAGCCGCGTGCAGAAGAGGAGCAGCGTGGCTCGAGAAGACCGGGGCCACTGCAGAGCCCATCCTGCAGCGGCCCGTGAAGAGGAGGCCCAGAGGTGAGAAAGAGACTGAGGGTTTGTACAGTGTGTATGTGTGCGTGTATGAGATGAGTTGAGAGACTGTGCGTGGGAGTGAGGACCTGAATGTTTGCAGAGACAGCATGTGAGAGCCTCTGTGTGTGTGAGAGAGACAGCATGTGACAGTGAGAGCCTGTGCTTGAGCAAGACAGCCTGTGGGAGTGAGAGAGAGCCTGTGTGCTAGAGTCAGACAGCATGTGCCAGTGAGAGACTGTGTGTATGAATGATTGTATGAGAGAGAGCATGTGACAATGAGAGCCTGTGCTTGAGCAAGACAGCATGTGGGAGTGAGAGTTAGACAGCATGTGCAAGAGAGAGACTGTGTATAAATGATTGTATGAGAGAGAGCATGTGAGAGTGAGTGCCTGTGTGTGTGTGTGTGAGAGAGAGAGAAAGCATGTGAGAATGAGAACCTGACTGTGTGTTTGAGGGAAGAAGACAGATGGAGAGAAAAGAAATATGTTATAAAAGGAATTGGCAAAAAAATAAGAAAGGGAAGGTGGAAAAAAAAAAAGCCTGTGACCAACCGAATAGAAAACTAAGATCAGACAGCAAATGTAAAAAAAATAAATTATTTTTTACTGATTGGCACATGTAATCTTTGGGAATGTGCAAGAGAGGCACTTTCTCTATGCGGATCTCACAATGTACGAGATCAGCATAGAGGGATTGGAAGCCCATGGGGCTTGCACAGAGGAGGCAGCAGAATGGGCTTCAGTGCCAGTAGCAGCAATCAGCACCTCCGCAATAGCCATACAGCAGCAGTGACAGAGGTTGCTGGCAAAAGAAAGAGAGGGGGTCTCTGCCTTTAGTGTGTGCATGAATGGGAGTCTGCCTGGGGGTGTATGTGTGTGAATGCATGGGTACCTGCCTGAGGGTGTGTCTGTGTATGAGAATGAATGGGTGTCTTCCTGGGGTTTGTATGTGTGAGAATAGATGCCTGCCTGTTTGTGCTGTGTGTGTGTGTGTGTGTGTGTGTGTGTGTGTGTGTGTGAGAATAAATTGGTGCCTGCCTGGGGGTCTGGGTGTGAGAATGAATGTGTTTGTGCCTGGGGGATGGGGAGGGAATGGTGTGAAAATGAATGGGAGCCCGCCTGGGGGCCAGTGTGAGAATGACTGGGAGCTTGCCTGTGTGTGTGTGTGTTTGTGTGAGAACGATTGGAAGCTTGCCTGGGTGTGTGTGTTTGTGTGTATGTAAGGGAGCCAGTGAGAGCATGAGTGTGTATGAGAAAATCCAGGGGAGTAAGATTTTGTGTGGGGGGGGGTGTGTGGAGGGGGAGAGAGTGCCTTAGAGCCTGAGTGTGTCAGTGTTTGTGAGAGCGAGAGGTTATGGTTGGGTATAAGAGCATGAATGTGTATGTATGTGACAGTGTATGTGTGAGAGAAAATGGACATGTGAGTATGTGTGAGAGAGAGAGGATAACCTCAATCAAGAGCTCCCATGTATGGACAGCAGGGGCTTTTTAAAATCCTTATTAGTTTTAATTATTGGGTGTTATTTGATATATGTGCTGTTTTGAAATATATTATTGGTTTTGGGAAATTGTAAAAAATGTATATGATTTTAATTAATAGAAATTCTATTTATCAGTAGTTTTAAAATATTATTTTATTAGTATGGTTTACTATTATAACTGATGCTTTATGTTTCTTGATTTTATTTGTTTTATGAGGAATGGTGGTTCTGTTTTTCCATTGTTAATACACAGAGTCTGGCTTCTTGGGGTTTCCATTTCAGTTTTTTCTAATTTGTGCTCCTTTATTTTGTATTCTGTATTTGGTGAGGGTCTGTCTCTGCTCTGTGTGTGTGACCATGATGTGACCATGATGAGAGATTCTGCTATCATAAAGTGTCTGTATAGAGATCTATAGCAATCAGGTAGGAGTCGGGGCCGAGACCGGGGGGGGGGGGGGGGCGGCACAACCAGGGGGGGGGGGCGCAAGGGAGAAGGCTCGCCTAGGGCGCCAAATCCCTTTGCACCGTCCCTGTTTCCGATGATACTAAAATCTGAAATAGGGTGCCAGGAAGGTGGGGGAGCGCGGGCTTCCAGGGTGAAGATCCTTCTCTTCAATCCGTCCGGTATCTGCCTCCCGGCCTGTTCCGCTAGTCCGGAGACTATTTCCATCTTCTCCGTCAGGCCGGCCTAAGAGTCCACTAAACCGCTCTAACATTAACATGATAATTTTGTATTGAATTCTATATTTGACTGGCAACCAGTATAGTTTATACAAAATTGGTGAAATATGTTGTTGTAGTGGGGTATCAGTAAGTAGTCTAGCCGCAGAATTCAAAACCAGTTGTGAAGGCCTAATGGTGGCTTCAGGTAATCCTATATATAGACCATTACAATAGTCTAAGCCTGACAAAATCAGCGCTTGCAGTACTGAACAATAATCATGGAAAAATAAAAGAGGACGTAATCGTTTTAAAACATGAAATTTAAAAAATGAAGATTTTACCACTTTGGAAATATGTTGCGTTAGAGATAGATTAGTGTCAATCCACACTCCAAGATTACGTGCTAACTTAGTGACCTGAATCACTTCTTTACCTAAGTTTACACTAGCTGGGGGGGCATTAGTAGAATTAGATATAAAGCTTAGACAAAGAAGTTCTGTTTTCTTTTTGTTCAGTTTTAAACGATTATGGGCCATCCACTGTTCGATTGTACTGATGTATATTTGAATCAGAGAGAAGGTATCAGACCAGGATGAATTGTAAGGCACAAATAACTGAATGTCATCAGCATAAAGTTTAAATTGGACATTCAGAGAAGCCAGAATCTGGCACAGAGGCAGCGTCTACTCCAAAAACAAAGCTTAGTATATTTGGCCTTCAATGACAGGGGAGCCTTTTGTTTTGTCTGCATGTGCTTACCAGATTGTAAGCTCCATGGAGCAGACAATCTCTTCTGTGTTTCTCTGACAATTGTGTACATCTGACAGTAGGGATGTGTATTCATTTTGAAATTACATGAAAAATGCAGCACAACATTCTGTTTCACTGTGTGTTCTTTCAAAATAAAACAAAAAGAAAAAAACAACAACAACAAAATGCATTGAGTTTTTCTTTTCGTTTTAGGTTTGGTAGCAGTTTCCTGCCATCAAATCTTTCCCTCAGCACTGCTAGGTTTCATGAACTACTACTGGCATTTCGTGCCCAATGACTCGGATCACAACCCCTTCATGGCACGCACCAGAAAGGGAGCCAATACCAAGGCTTGGCCTCCTGAAGCGGTTGCTGCCTTCCAAGAACTGATGTGGGCCTTTCTTCATGAACCGTGCCTCCACTATCCAGACCCCACTCGTCCATTCATCCTAGAAGTTGACACCTTCTCCTTGGGCATAGGTCCCATGCTGAACCAACACTCCAGTTCAGGAGAGCTCCGCCCCTGCTCCTTCTTCTCCCGCAAATTCTCCTCTGCCGAGTGGAATTACGAAATTGGAGACAGGGAATTGCTAGCCATCAAAATGGCACTCGAGGAGTGGCGTCAGTGGTTGGAAAGAGCACAACACCGAATTACTATATATACTGACCTTAAGAACTTGGAACATCTCCACAATGCCCAACGACTGAACGCTCGCCAAGCCCGATTCTCCCTATTCTTCTTGCACTTTGATTTTGAGGTGAGGTATCGACTCACTACCAAGAACACTCGGGCATACACCCTCTCTCAATCCTTTGAGGCAGAAGACATGCTGGATCCCATGAGGCACATTATTGATCCAGCCTGGATTCTCTTTACCTCTTCTGTGACTGTCCCCCCAGGAAAGATGGTTGTTCCACGTCGTCTCCGACAGAAAGTATTGGAATGGTCCCATGACTCCCATGTCACAGGTCACTCTGGGTGGGCCCGGAATCTCACCTTGCTCCAGCAGTATTACTGGTGGCCTCAGATGCAAAGAGACATCAGGGCCTACATGGACTCTTGTCCTACCTGTGTACATCAAAAACCATTGGGATGACCTTGGGACCCATTTGTCCACTGACTTTGAGGTGGTCCTTCCCCTCTCTAATGGCTACAGCACTATTTGGGTCCCAAATGGCTCACTTTGTTCCTCTCCTGGGTCTTCCCTCAGCAGCTGAACTAGCCCGGCAGTTTACCACCCATATTTTTCGCCTGCATGGCTTCACCATGTATATTGTTTCGGATCGAGAAACCCAGTTTACTGCCTGATACTGGCACTCTCTGTGCCAGAAATTCAACATCACTTTCGATTACACTACAGCCTACCATCTTCAAGCCAATGGCCAGGCGGAGCAAACCAATCATATCTTGAATAGCTTCCTAAGGGCTTATGCCAACGAACACCAGGACAATTGGGTGACCCTCCTTCCATGGGCAGAATTCTCCCACAATTCCCATATATGCTCCGCTATGGGTGCTTCCACGTTTCAGATCGTATATGGGAAATAGCCTTTCCCACCACTGCCAGTTCCATTATCTGTCCCCTCACCAGCAGCACATCTAACCGCACAAGAACTCCAGAAACTCTGGATCCGTACTGATGACATGCTCCAGAAAGCCGCACAGATTTCCAAAAGTGCGACAGATGCATGGGGGACAAGGTGTGGTTAAGCACCCACCACATCCAGTTCAGAATCCCCTCCATGCAGCTCGCTCCCCACTACATCGGGCCCTTCCCTGTCTCATGGCTACCCACCTCCATGGGGGTCCATGATTTGTTCCATGTCTCCTTCCTCAAGCCATTAATCCTTACATGGCCATCTCGAAAGGTGCCCAAACTCTAAAAGTAGCCACAGAGGAGGGCCAGGTCTACCATGTGAGTGAGGTACTAGAGGTTCGATGTTGGAATATCTGATCTCCTGGGAGGGGTATGTTCCAGAGGAAAACTCATGGAAACCTGCCTCGAATATCTTGGAGAAGAACCTTCTAAGAGCAGTCCACGCTTCACACCCTATGAAACCCAGGTCTCTTTGGGGGGCTTAAAGGAGAGGATACTGTTACGTTTGGTTGGTTGCAGGTCAGCTCCACTACTGGCCACTCTCACCACTTGCCCAGAAGGAGAGCTGCTGATGCCGCAACAGTCATGCTGGGGAGATGTGGCAGGATGCCATAAGGGCTGAGCCATGCCATGCTGGGGACGCTGCTCAGCTGAGGGGGTGTCTCTAGGCGCGTGCGCATGACTCAGCTGTATTTAAAGGGCCCGTGGAGGTAAAACCACCGCGGTGCCCATGGATGATGTCACTGGCTCTTCCCTACTTAAGGCTGGCCCAGACCAGCCTCAGATGCCTTGGGTCAATAGATTAGATCCCACTCCTAGAAGTAGCTGTTTGCCACATTGGTGCTGGTTCTTGATCCTGCCTGTGTTCCTTGTTCTTGTTCCTGCTTCCTTGGTGGTTCTGCGTCTTCATCTGGTGCCCCCCCTCATCTGTCTTCATTCATCTTGCTGTTCTTCCCAGCCTTCCTCCCTCCAGATTGCCTTCAGCTTTGGACCTTAGCTTGGACCCCAGCTTCATCTTTGTTTTGGATTCTTGGCTGACCTCAGACCTCCTTTAGACCTCGTTGATCGCTGTCTGCCCTGACCTCAGTTTTGTCCTCATCTCTGCTGCTGCTGCTGCCTGCCCCATCCTTGGCCCAAACTGACTTGTCTTCTTCTCACTGGTCTTCCATTTCCATAATGGATGCTTCACCACCCAGAGGCCCGTGCATAAGTCTAGCCAGCCCCAGCACCCAAGGGTTCAACCTGCGGGGAACGTGAGATGGTACAGGTGAAGGTCCTGTTGGGCCTCTGCTCCTGCCAGTTCTGCCCACCGATGGTGAGGACCTACAGGGCTCCTCCCTGAGAGAAGTGCTAACTTCAGCTTAGTCCCATGGTCTACACATGCAACAAATAGAATATATCCCACTATTTCACCTTTCCCCAAAATGTTTTAAGTCATAAAATTTCCCAAAGCAATACTCACCAATCCTCTTCAGCCACCAGCAAGATGATCTTCTCCTCTCAATACTACCACAGAAGACACTAGAAAAGAACTTATCTAGCTACCTGGTCTTTTTTTTAATCAAAAGGCACACACCCAGAGAGACACTAGAAAAGAACTTACCTAGCTTGCTAAGATGAGTGATAAGTCCAGGAAGGGTAGGAGGATAAGGGAAGGCCTGGTTGGGGGGGGGGGGTAATTGTTTTTATTTTGGTTCTTCTGGTGAGTGGGGGATTAGCAGCAAGTGAAGGGGGAAACCTAGCCACTTCATTTCTTTTTACTTTTTCTTTTACTTTTTTTCCATTCATGTTTACTTTATATAAACAAACCAAACCACAATAAACATAAAATGTAATAAAAAATAAACTAAAAAACCCAAACGAAATTAAAAAATGAAACAAAAAATGTTTCCAAACACATGCTTTGTGGTAGTAATATATTACTAGTAGAAATAGGAAGAGTAATACGAACAACTAACTAAAATATATAGGGTTCTCTTACTAGCTTGCCTTGCTTGCTTTACTTGCAGAGTCCATGGTGTGGAGCTAGAAGGCTGCAGGGTCAAATTCCAAGGTCCCCTTTTGGAAAATAGACTGTGCTTTACCGAGCGATGAGCCCTCACAGACTTATAATGCTATTGTAACAGAGCTCAAGATGCTTTGTTGCTAACATGAGAACTGAACTGAGGCAAACAGAGCTGAATTTCAATAAGATACGGTTTTAGATCAAATAAAATGTTTTGTTGGTTTTCAAGCATCAGCTGCAAAAACGCATTTCTTAGATAAGTCAGTTGGCAGCATCATTAAAACCCACCTTTTCTTTCTAAATTCGCTATTTCTGAGATATTTTACTATTCACTGATTTGAAACCTCTTCCGATTTAGTTATTCTATTCATGATGAATCTTAGTAAATGAGGGTGCTGCTGTGGTATCACACTGATCCACGTGAAATATGAATACAGCATGAACATCTGGGGGGAAAAAAAAGTATTTTTTTTTAAACTGGAGGTGTGGCCATTAAGATTATATTTACAGTTCCCATGCCCCTATGTGGTGGTGGTGATGGGGGGGGGGGGGGGGAATTCCCATCCAAAGATCTGTAAAAGTGAGAGGGGGAGTCCATCTCTGAAGATTCTGCTGAAAATGCCTCCTTCTCACCCCCCAATCAGCATCCCCCTTCCCACTCCGTGCCCAGCAGCATCCACCCTTCTCTCTCTCTCTGTTGAAGGTAGAAAAACCAGCATACCCACTTCATACTCAGTTGGTTTCCTGTCACTTATAAGTTCCCTGTCTGATATCCAGGTCTTATCCCACTATTATTTTCTGTGGATTTTCCAGGCAGATATGCAACTACTAAAAGCTAACAGTGCATTTAGACGCTGTACGAGTGAGCTCGGGATGAAATTCTGCTTAGTCGGAAAGTTTGCTACAGATCTGCTCACTTCCCATCATTTTAATGGCTCATCGGCACTCCACTGACTGCATATTAATATTCTAACATATGAAAAAAAAAAAAACAGTACTTTAACCATGCATGGAACACCCAGCTGTCTTCAAGACAAAACACAGCTATTAGTCTGTCAACCCCCTCAAGGCTGTATCGCTTTAACAAACAGAGGCGGGCAAAGAGATTCTGAAAATTTCCAATGCCGCGACTCAGGGGGGCTCTTCAGAACTGGACTGGCATGGTAGGTAACAACTTCAAACCAACAGCACATGCAAAGCATAATGAATGACCTACCTGTAGGTTAAAGTGAGGATATCAGAAACTGAAAAGCATACAAGTGAAATCTGATTTATTAAATACTGTATCTTTTATCTGATACTATTTTTCATATCTTATTAAAAAGAAACCGGGACAAGACGGTGACCATTTCAGTTTCTTAGAGCTTTAAACTTCTGCCTGACGTTGGAAAAATATATCTTTTTCCAATAGAGCTGGAAAACAACATTATAGAAAGCTGAGAAAAATGTTCAAGCGGCAACTAAAGAAATTTATTTGCAAAATGACAAATTCTCTACATCAACTATTGCACCATAAGGTTATCCATAAGGCTTGGCGTTGCTACACTTAAGAAAAGCAATTGGGGGTAAACCTGCACGGCGCAGCAGATACTACTATAAGAAGCTTGCTGGGCAAACTGGATGATGCACCATTTGGTCCTTTTCTGCTGTCGTTGCTATGCTAGTACGTTCCCAAAGCAAACATGAAACAATTTTTAAAGATTTTTCTCATAGATACGGAATGGAAAAAACCCTTTGGAAAATAGAGCCCTAGTGTTTCCAAAAGAGTTTGGGGTAGATTTTAAAAGGTTGTGCGTGGGTGTACATGCGCGCGCACATTTTCAAAAGGTTACACGCCTCCCGGGGCTTTACGCGTGCCGCTGGGCCTTTTGAAAATAGGCCCGGCCCGCGAAACCTTTTGAAAATCCGTCCCTTTGTGTTTGCCTGATACTGGAAACTATACCTTTTCTTGTGAGATGGTTGTGGCCTGATAGAATAATGGGGCTAGAAACCAAGAGAATTGAAATCCTGCATCTACCATGCCATTCTTTGTTACTTAGGTCAAACTACTTTATCTTCCATTGCTTCAAGAACCCACTTAAACTGTTAAGTTTTTCAAGGATTTATTGTGTCACTATGCAATTTTTAGTAAATTGCGCTGATTTAGGGTGCAATGTAAGACCACTGGAAACAAATACATAGAGGTTAATAGTCAGCTGCAGGAAGATAAACGTTTCCAGATACCAGATGCTCAGTAGCGTGACCACGCTGCTGAATATATCCAGTTAAATCAAAATAATTTGGAACAGTTTATCTGGATAACTTTAGGATTTCCTCATGACATCAGACTGCCTAGATAATTTACCTGGATAACTGAAAATTGGAGTCATCCATATAAGTTATCTAGATAAGTCTAGCCCTTCCGGAAACACCCTTGGAAACCCCGCCCCCTTCCCCAGTTTATCTGGGTAAGTTTTATCCAGCTAGTAACTTACCCGGATAAATGAGACCCAGTCAGCATGGTGGGATTTTCAAATCCCACAGTTTATTCAGCTCAGTCCCTAATTTAGCTGAACAAAACATCTCAATATAGACCACGGCCAGCTGCTCTCTGCTTCTGGTGGTGACACAGGTCATTACCCTAAAACAATGCATTTCTTTTGTTTGTTCCTCCTCCTCGTGCACAAAGTCCTCATCAAAAGCTTCAAATTACAATTAATGTTCTAGAACTAAACAGAAGCTCTACGTAAAATGAACACAAGGATAATTAACGATACGATTAAAAAAAAACCAACTCAAAAACAGAACATAAGGAAAATGCATGGAAAAAAAAAAAAAAGAAATCAAATGCTGTACACTCTCTGTAAGAGAAAAGGCATTTTTTGTGAGACTTATTCTTTGAAACACAAGATTAAAAAAATGCACCAGTACAGCCAGGCTAAGCACAAAAAAAGTCCTTCATTTTTGCATATATTTCTACTAGGGATGTGAATCGTTTTTCAACGATTAAAATTATCGTCCGATAATGTTTATATCGTCTTAAATCGTTATAGAACACGATACAATAGAAATTCTAACGATTTATCGTTAAAAATCGTTAAATCGTGTTAGTGCGCACTAACTCCCCGTTAGTGCGCACTAACTCGATTTAGTGCGCACTAACTGAAAATGATACAAATAAACACTTTCCAGGTCACTGAAGGTCAGTTAGGAATGAATATGTGTTCCTATTGGCTGGCTGCCCTCTTATCTATTGATGTTACCAAGGTTACCACTGAGGTGATGGTTGGGGGGATGGGAAATGGAACTGGAAACTAACGAACACCAACAGAAAATGAAACAAAGTGTTCACACTTCCCAGGTCAGTAAAGGTCACTTAGGAATGAATATGTATGTATGTATTCCTATTGGCTGGCTGTACTCTTATCTATTGATGTTACCAATATGGTTGGGAGGATGTGAAATGGAAACAGTTGGAAGCTTGACAAAAAAAGTAATGTAATGATCAGCACTCACGTGACTAGAACTTGTTTGTTTATTATTTTTGTTAGCAGGCACCTGAAATGCTAGTGCATGTTGAATTTGCCAATCACTGTGCATTTTAGAAAGGTGGTCCTGGCTGGAACTGTACACAGTTCAAATATATGTAATTGATTGTTGGTAAGTGTATTTTTTAAGTAGCCACACTGGCACCAGTATGTTTACTTTTCCTCCTACTTAACTCACTAGCTCAGCTTTGTAAGAAGGGCTTCTCTGCTTGTGTGTTGTTTTTGTTTGGTGTGAGGAGAGCAGAAACATCAGATCTTTATTCAATCTACTACAGTCATCTCTTACAGTGCCCTATCCCTATTAATACCAGGAGTGTTGTGATCTTCCTGCACACAGTGCCCTAACCCTGATACCAGTCTGAGACAGCTCCCTCCCTGCATTACTAGTGAGAGGCTGGCTTCACAGACAGGGGGGAGCTGCCTGACCCTCACTCCTGACTTCCCCCATGTCCCAGCTAGTGAATGGTGTGTGGGTGAGGGGGGGGGAGGATGGTGAAGTCTGAGACAGCTCCCTCCCTGCATTACTAGTGAGAGGCTGGCTTCACAGACAGGGGGGAGCTGCCTGACCCTCACTCCTGACTTCCCCCATGTCCCAGCTAGTGAATGGTGTGTGGGTGAGGGGGGGGGGGGGAGGATGGTGAAGTCTGAGACAGCTCCCTCCCTGCATTACTAGTGAGAGGCTGGCTTCACAGACAGGGGGGAGCTGCCTGACCCTCACTCCTGACTTCCCCCATGTCCCAGCTAGTGAATGGTGTGTGGGTGAGGGGGGGGGGGGGGTGGATGGTGAAGTCTGAGACAGCTCCCTCCCTGCATTACTAGTGAGAGGCTGGCTTCACAGACAGGGGGGAGCTGCCTGACCCTCACTCCTGACTTCCCCCATGTCCCAGCTAGTGAATGGTGTGTGGGTGAGGGGGGGGGGGGGAGGATGGTGAAGTCTGAGACAGCTCCCTCCCTGCATTACTAGTGAGAGGCTGGCTTCACAGACAGGGGGGAGCTGCCTGACCCTCACTCCTGACTTCCCCCATATCCCAGCTAGTGAATGGTGTGTGGGTGAGGGAGGGGGGGGGGGGGATGGTGAAGTCTGAGACAGCTCCCTCCCTGCATTACTAGTGAGAGGCTGGCTTCACAGACAGGGGGGAGCTGCCTGACCCTCACTCCTGACTTCCCCCATGTCCCAGCTAGTGAATGGTGTGTGGGTGAGGGGGGGGGGGGGGGAGGATGGTGAAGTCTGAGACAGCTCCCTCCCTGCATTACTAGTGAGAGGCTGGCTTCACAGACAGGGGGGAGCTGCCTGACCCTCACTCCTGACTTCCCCCATGTCCCAGCTAGTGAATGGTGTGTGGGTGAGGGGGGGGGGGGAGGATGGTGAAGTCTGAGACAGCTCCCTCCCTGCATTACTAGTGAGAGGCTGGCTTCACAGACAGGGGGGAGCTGCCTGACCCTCACTCCTGACTTCCCCCATGTCCCAGCTAGTGAATGGTGTGTGGGTGAGGGGGGGGGGGAGGATGGTGAAGTCTGAGACAGCTCCCTCCCTACATTACTAGTGAGAGGCTGGCTTCACAGACAGGGGGAGCTGCCTGACCCTCACTCCTGACTTCCCCCATGTCCCAGCTAGTGAATGGTGTGTGGGTGAGGGGGGGGGGAGGATGGTGAAGTCTGAGACAGCTCCCTCCCTGCATTACTAGTGAGAGGCTGGCTTCACAGACAGGGGGGAGCTGCCTGACCCTCACTCCTGACTTCCCCCATGTCCCAGCTAGTGAATGGTGTGTGGGTGAGGGGGGGGGAGGATGGTGAAGTCTGAGACAGCTCCCTCCCTGCATTACTAGTGAGAGGCTGGCTTCGCAGACAGGGGGGAGCTGCCTGACCCTCACTCCTGACTTCCCCATGTCCCAGCTAGTGAATGGTGTGTGGGTGAGGGGGGGGGGGGAGGATGGTGAAGTCTGAGACAGCTCCCTCCCTGCATTACTAGTGAGAGGCTGGCTTCACAGACAGGGGGGAGCTGCCTGACCCTCACTCCTGACTTCCCCCATGTCCCAGCTAGTGAATGGTGTGTGGGTGAGGGGGGGGGGGGTGGATGGTGAAGTCTGAGACAGCTCCCTCCCTGCATTACTAGTGAGAGGCTGGCTTCACAGACAGGGGGGAGCTGCCTGACCCTCACTCCTGACTTCCCCCATGTCCCAGCTAGTGAATGGTGTGTGGGTAAGGGGGGGGGGGAGGATGGTGAAGTCTGAGACAGCTCCCTCCCTGCATTACTAGTGAGAGGCTGGCTTCACAGACAGGGGGGAGCTGCCTGACCCTCACTCCTCCGGGGGTATTGTGATCTTCCTGCACACAGTGCCCTATCCCTGATACCAGGGGTGTTGTGATCTTCCTGCATGCAGTGCCCTATCCCTATTAATACCAGGAGTGTTGTGATCTTCCTGCATGCAGTGCCCTATCCCTATTAATACCAGGAGTGTTGTGATCTTCCTGCATGCAGTGCCCTATCCCTGATATCGGGATGTGTGCAAGAAGATCACAACACCCCCGGTATCAGGAATAGGGCACTGTGTGCAGGAAGATCACAACACCCCCAGTATCAGGAATAGGGCACTGTGTGCAGGAAGATCACAACACCCCTGGTATTAGGGATAGGGCACTGTGTGCAGGAAGATCACAACACTCCTGGTATTAATAGGGATAGGGCACTGTGTGCAGGAAGATCACAATACCCCTGGTATCAGGGTTAGGGCAGAAGTTCTAGTCACATTGACTGATCACATTACTTGTTTTGTCAAGCTACCAACTGTTTCCATTTCCCATCCCCCATTTACTGTCAGTAGGAAACTTGGTAACATGAATAAATAAGAGGGCAGCCAATAGGAATACATATTCATTCCTAAACTGACCTTAACTGACCTGAAAAGTGTCAAATTGTATCATTTTCAGTTAGTGCGCACTAACTCCCGTTAGTGCGCACTAACTCGAGTTAGTGCGCACTAATCGGAAAAAACGATTTTTAACGATTTTTTAACTAAAAAATCGTGCCTAAGACGATTTTCTTGCCCTGCCACACGATTTCTATCGTTAAGACGATATGGAAAACGATTCACATCCCTAATTTCTACTGTCTTTTATAATTAGCCTACTTTATTATTTCATACCTGAAAAAATAAACTGACAACTCACTGTACATCACTTTTGTCAAGCCAACCAGTGCCATGACCCATGTGTGGGTCGTAATTTACAGCGTCACAACACGGAACCATTCTGAGAGCACCTTTGGAGCATGTGGGAGGGAAGTGGGAGAGAGGTAGAAAGGCCCGGGATATGAGGTACAGGAGATGCCAAAGGAGGAGGGAAGGAATGGAAATTTTAACGTGTTGGGGGGGGGGGGGAATTAGAATGCCGATTCCTGTTGGGGGGGGGGGGATCATGGTGACATTTCGTATCAGGGGGATTGACAGGGAGGGGATTGAAGGGCTTTTAATGTCAGGGGATATTGGAACGGGGAGCGGAGGGAATCAGAGACCATTTTTCTTTCAGAGGGAAGGGAGGGGATCAGAGGGTATGGGAGAGACTATGGGTGCTTCTTCTAGTGGCAGAGCCTCTGGACATTGCCCCCCTCCCCCCCCATTTTATTAAGTTCAAGCTGCCAGCGGTGTCGTGTTTGGCTGGTAAGCTGGCACTGTGCTGCAGATTGAAACCAGAAGTTAAATTTCCTGTGCAAAAAAAATCTGCATTATATTGAACTTTTGGTAGCATGTCTTTAGGTAATAGTATGTTAGTGACTAATGAGGTGTTACCATGTTATATTTACCTGTTTTGTTTAGCACTGGCAGATGTGCTAAGTTTTAATGCATGTGCTTATGTGATAAATAGCGTCACTTTTGCCCAGCATTAGGAGTTGGGTGTAATCACGTTGGCAAGAGCGATACCACACACAGAGCAAAAGTGACTTCATGGTTCTGGGGGAGAGGGTGCACGGTGGTGTGCACTGAAATGCACGAGTACGTGCACTATATTTAATAGGCATGCTCTTAGCCAGATGTCCTGATCTTGCTTGATTGTTAGGGAATGTGCAGTGCTAGTATTTTATTGATTAAGATGCAGAAGATAAAAGGAGAGCAGATGGTGCCCCTAAGAAGCCTCAAGTGTACATATCTTTTTACATCGGCTCACACTGATGCATGATGATGATGATGTGCTGCAAAACTTCACAAAGTAGTGAGCCATCTGGTCGCTTGAGGAAAGCAAAGTGCAGTCACAGATAATTATTCAAATGTATGCTATCACCATACTGAGTTTAATAAACATACCATTATGCAACAGTGCCATTTAATACTTTATTCATTTGCTCAGTGACATTCTTACTGTAATTTGCCCATGACAAATTTTGTAATGAATTTGCTTCAAAGTTTCAAGGATGCATTGCAAAAGCAGCTATCTGGTTAAAGTCAACCCATAAAGGTCAGACTGAGGTATTCCATTATTGTGGGCCCACTCCAGTTTTTCTATAGGCTTTGCATACACTGTTGGTTAAACAAGTGTATTCTTTGCCAGTCTCAGATAGGTTAAGTTACTGAACTCCTCAGATCCCTTGGCACAAACAGCCTGAATCTTACAGACTGGGCTTCAGAAATGAGTTTATTTTCAAATATTGTATTTTATGACCGATATGAACAATGCAAGTTTTGTCTCGAAACACCAGATACAGTAGTAATGCATAAATTTGTTACCAACTACTTAGCAAGAGGTCTCCCAATAGCTCCGCTCTGCTTGATGAGAGAGAAGTTGTTTTAGTAAAGTTACGGCAAGGTGAAGACCAGAAACTGAGAAGCGGGCCCATCCGGCGCCAGGTGCCCAGAAGTTCTGCCCTTGCCAAGGAAGCCCCTTTGTGTTGCTAGAGCCCTGAGCAATTGCTCTGCTTGCTCCACCCCCCCCATAACCAGACCTGAGTTATGGTGACCCTACACTGCCATGTTTAGAGGGACAGACTGAATGGTTTACATATGGAACGCAGGTCTATAACTCCATGTGTGCAATGTAGAAAAATCCAGGACTGGTTCACTCCATCCATTTTTACATGGAGCCCGATGGTCATTCTACATAAGGAGACCAATATCCAAAAGCCTATAATCGCCCTCATTTTTGGGGTAGTTAGGATAGAGATAGGGGGAGGGCAGGATAGGGGAAAGGGAAGGGAGGCTAGGCTAGGGGATGTTATAAAATCGTGCATCCATGTGTGCACACTGGGTAGTGGGCGCAAATGGACGTGTACGCAAAGGGGCAAATCTTTAAAGGTACGCACGGGCGCAGATTTTTTCGCACAACCCGGCGCGAACAAATCTATGCCTGATTTTATAACATGCGTGCACTGCTGCGTGCATGTTATAAAATCCAGGGTCGGCGCGCGCAGGCGGGGTGCACAATTGTGCAACCTGTGCGAGCCGAGCCGAGCAGCCTGCCTCCGTTCCCCTCCGAGGCCGTTCCGAAATCGGAGCGGCCTCGGAGGGAACTTTCCTTCCGCCTCCCCCCACATTCCCCTCCCTTCCCCTATCTAACCCACCCCCCAGCCCTATCTAAATCCCCCTCCTAACCTTTATCGAAGAAGTTACACGTCCCAGGGCTTGCGCGCGCCTCCGAGTCTATGCAAGATAGGCTCTGCGCGAGCAGGGGTAGGTTTTCGGGGGTTGCGCACGTATCTTACGCGCGCAACCCTTTGAAAATCTACCCCATAGGTTTCAAAATCTACCCTTATATGCACAGAGTTTTCTTTCCTAATCAAGTTATACCCCTAGGGATTCCTAAATTTAGAGCTGCAACATTTCGCCTACCTGTTCAAGGCAATTTTCAACTATTGGGATGTAGCTAGATCCCTTTGAAAATTGACTTCCACATTTAGAGTAACAGTTCTAATTCTAGAATACATAGTTCTGTGATTGTTGATGATAATATATATATATATATATATATATATATATATATATAAGGCTTATGTCAACTGGTTGCTCAGTTACACTGTTGTGCTTGACTGGGCCACCAGGTGGCACCTGGAACAGGAGAAGGTGCAATGTGCAAAGACAATGCTCTGTTTGCAAAGCAATGTCATACCCACACATACCGTCATAGCACACACACAGGCACACATAGACACATGTGCACACACACACGAACACAGGCTCACAGACAAACATACATAAACAGGCATACACACATGCAGGCAGGCACACACAGGCGGAGACACACATGCACACACACACACACACACACACACATACACACACACACATGCAGACACAGACTCACACAAGCACACACAGGTTCCCACGAACACACACAGGCACATTCCCCAACATACACAGAGGCAGAGGCACCCACACCCACTGGAACAGGCAAGCACACCAGGTGCAGACATAGGCACGCATATGCAGGCAGACACATACACACAGGCAGACACACACACACTCTCACAGACACACGCACAGGCTCCCCCAAACATACACACACAGTCACAAAAACACACACAGGCACATGCATTCTCACACACAGGCAGAGGCGCCCACACCCAAAGGCACTGGCGCACACACACACACACACACACAGTCTATTATGGACCAGACATCTTGAGCAACGCTGGGTAATATTCCCTAATATGCTCTGTCTGCAAAGCCCTATCTCTCATGCTTCCACATGCAGGGAAGGCAGATATAGGCACAGACACATAGGCACAAGCTTGCGAATCTCACATAAGCACATGTGCAAGCTCTCATAAGCATGCACGCAAGCTCACGCACACAGAAGAGCACATATGCTTGAACAAGCGTGCAGAAGTATATTCAAACACAAGTTCACTAGCTCACTTTAGCACGCAAGGCTCCCACACACGCATTCACTGGCTCACACATGCATACGCACGCACACATACATACACACATGGAAGGCACAGGCAAACACAAACACACAGGTAGACACACATACATGCACACACAGGTATAGATCGCCACACACACACACACAGGCACAGGCCCATAATCACACACACAAACACATACACACAAAGGCTCCCACAATCATATATAAACACACATAGGCACAGGTACCCACACAGATAGGAAGAGGCATCCTTACACATACACAGGCACGGGTGCAGACCCCCTCCCACACACACACACACACAGACACACACACACACACACACACACACAGACTGTTATAGACGAGACTACCTGAGCAATGCCAGGCACTTTTCCGCTGGTATTATATAAAAGAGCAGGATCCCAGTCCAATCTCCAGTAGTTTGAGAGATTTACCTCCAGCAGACCTGCACAAGACTTGAAAACCATAAAAGAAAGATATCGAAGCAAAGAATGCTGAAAATTTTTAAGATGTACTCTTAATTTTGTTCTTGTCTCTCATTGTCAAGACAATTGTACTCCAGTCATAGACAGAAAAACACCCTGCAGCTTTCTCCAGGTAATGCTATAACACCAGCAGCATAAGAGTCCCCTGCAGTGAAAAGTGACCATAGTTTCTTGTAGACAATCTGTTCCTCTATCAAATTTACAGGCTCATACGTAGAATGCCAAAAATGTTTGTCTACATAAGATGTTGCCAAGATTCATATGAAAATGCTTTTAAATATCACGTTGTAAATATTGTTTTTACAATATATGCACCGTTCCAAAATGTCAGATACTGTAATAATCTAATGCGTGCAGGCTGAAATATTTGTATATCCGTAGGATTTGTAATGCATGTTCTTATCATATCTAATGAACATTTCTTTCATTGTATTCTTCTTAATATTTATTACTATTTCAGTGGTTTGAAAGAGAATATCTCCAGTGTTTCTGTCCATTCCTCCTTCTCTCTTGCCCTCCACCCACTCAGCTGTTAAGATTGTACTGCGTTCATTACTCCCAGGAATAAACCTGCTCCACTGTTTTTTGGGTTTTTTTGATAGCTGAAAATGAAAAAGAATCCTACTGAATAGGAATGGCAGAAACCACTAACTGGTTCCTAATTATTTTAGTTTTGTTGGCCACATTAAGACAATTAACCATGAACATACTTGGCAAACCCTAGCTATGCGCTTGCTGTCAAAAGTCTATTTTTCTGTTCATTGACTAGATTGAAACATTCTAAATTGGATTATAGCAATGCATAATAGCATGAGATTCGCAGACCCTATATATTATCAGTCAGTTTTATAGCAGCCCATGTACGACTTCAGCCCTCATTTTGAAAGTGGACTTGGGTAAGTCAGCTTTGAACATTAGTGGGTATATGCAAACCCTCGCACAGGTTTTACTCAGGGGCAGGTGTAAACATTAGAGATGTGCAACCCCTGTTTCTTTTTCACTTCAGGGAGGCTTTTATTTTTGTCTTTTGCCATTTTTTGTTTAGTGGTTTTTGTCATTTGTTAAATTTTTTTTTTTCAGTTTGGTTCATTTGTCAAACAAAAAAAAAACAAAAAAAAATTATATATATATATATATTTAATAAACCCCACAAAAGAATGCCGCCCTCCCCCCCCCCCCCCCCAAACCAATTTTTTTTTAAAAACGAGCCTCTAAAAGCAACTCCCCCAGGTCAAAAAACTGGACCAGGCTGCCGTGAGCTAATCCGGTACCAGGCCTCCTGGAGCCATCCTGGTACTGAGGCCTGCCCGGAGCTAGCCCAGCACTGAGATCTACATGGCATGGAGGCCTATTTGGTGCTACAGCCTGCCCCAAGCCAGCCCAGTGCCAGGGCTGGTCCAGGGTCCAGAGTTGCTCTCCCCCTCCCCCCCTTTAAAATTGCTAGGGCCAGGAAGCTCCCTCTGGCCCTCACCTAATCCCTTCCGAGATGCTCCAAAACAGGCAGAAGTGAAGCCAAGTCACTCCCACCCGGTCCATGGCAATTTAAAAATAGCACTGCCCGCCTGGAGGAAGTTGCTGAATTGACGACACTTTAGCACAGACCTAGAGGTGGATGGCACCATTTTTAAAACATCGTGGACTGAGCAGTAGTAACCAGGCATCGTTCCTGCCCATTTTGGAAGAGCCGGGACGGGGGTAAGTGGGGGCCGGATAGAAGTTGCTTAGCTCTGGCAAATTTAAAGGTGGGGAAGGGAGAGAGCACAACCCTGGTTGTCTGACCCTGGACTGGATTGGGGCAGGCCCCAGTGCCCAGGCGGTTTGGTCACCAGGCCGGCTCAGGGCAAGCCCCAGTAACAGGCCAGATTTTTGTCCTGAGGAGGTCTTGCCAGGGCCACTGGTGGTCTGGGTTTTTTTTTTTTTTTTTCCAAAATGCCATGTATACAGTCCCAAAAATTGGGTTTTTTTTGTAGGAAGCTAATTTCGGTTTGTTACCTTCGGAACAAACAGAAAATGGCCTCATTCCTGGCATACATACATCATGCATAGTTTTGAAAATCAAAAGTATGCTTATGAATGGTTTCCCTATCCCAACTCCACTTTGGGAATGCCTCTTTGATGTAAGCATAAAAGTATGTGTGAATTCTTTTCCTCACATATTCTACCCAGGATTATTTTCAAAAAGCCCATTCATGCACATAAATCTGCATTTTTATGCATGTAAATGCTTTTGAAGATTGCCCTGTATCTGTGTTGCTGAAAAGAAAATGTTGATCTGCTCTGCACTGATACAGTAGGCGACAGAGTGATCATACAGGTGTCCATTAAAAAAAAAAAACAACTGCTCAGGGTCTGATGTAATAAAGTGAGCATTTCTTATTGCACATGCTGAAAAATGTTGACATCCTAATGCAGAAAATGCTTAGCGTGCATAAAAACAAGATGTATGCCATCTTGTTTTCTGTGCAGAGAACATGGTTTATAGGCACAAAGCATGTTTTCTGAACATAGATAATATGATTTATGTGTACAAATGCTTTCAGGGTAGAAAGTATTTTTTGTGCTTGCTGCCTGCCCTGACTTCAGCGTGTCCCCTTGTTTCTGCCTGAATAGAATAACATCCAATAATTAAAAACTTCTGTACAAATTTTAAAAAATTTCCTAAACATCTATAAAATTTTTCAAAATAGCAAACATATCAAATAACACCCAATAATTAAAACTAATAAGGATTTTAAAAATGCCCCGCTCTCCATACCTGTCACCCTGAGATTGTCATGGGCTGGGGACATGCACCACTCACACCCACACACACAATATGTTTCTCTGTTTCACACACACATACATGCTTGGTGAGAGACAGAGGGAGTATGTGAGGGTCCTGTTCTTCACTGTCTTTGATCTAGGTCCACTTCTCCCACTTCTGCCCTCTCTAGTGCAAACTGCTATGATGTGTGCCTTGACCCATCTTGGGTCAAGGCACACAAGAGGGAAACAGTTATCAAACAAGTTATTTACCTCGCTTGTCATTATAGGAGGGGTAGCCTCTCTGTGTATTTGCTGATTTACAGAGGAGTTAGTACTCCTATTTCCTCTGAGTATCAGTCACTAGTTTCAAGCTTGCACACTTATCTAACAAAGCTGTGAAAATACTTGCTGCACAGCACAATTTTATCTTATACTAGACTGAACCTGGACTAGAATCCTATAACTAAAATAAACTCATTCATTCGGCACACACTTTCTTTCTGTGTTTCTCACTGTTCTTCCTTTCCCTAGTATTTTTTCTGCTTTTTTCTGTGCTTTGAGTAAAGTTCAGGAACAGCACTCCTGCTCAGAAGAAATCCCAGTGTTGCTCTGACAAATTATAAAACTGTCATCTATTCTGGTCTTACAGATCCTTACTCTGCTGACTTCATAAGAAGAAATAATCCTGGTACTGGCTGAGATTCTAATAGCATTCACTCATATAAGTTTATTTTTCTTTTTATAAGAACATAAAACATGCCATACTGGGTCAGACCAAATGTCCTTCAAGCCCACATTCTGTGTCCAACAGTGGCCAATCCAAGTCACAAACACCTGGCAAGTTCCCAAACATTAAATATTTATTTATTTAGCATTTGTTTATATACCGAGGTACAGCTGACATAGCCTTCACTCCGGTTTAAGCTGCTAATGCTGGTAACAAGCAGTGGCTATTCCTTATTATTAATAGCAGTTAATGGTCTTCTCCTCTAGGAACTTATCCAAACCTTTTTTAAACCCAGTTACGCTAACTGTCATAACTACATTCTCTAGCAATTAATTCCAGAGCTTAATTATGCATTGAATGAAAAATAATTTTCTCCGATTTGTTTTAAATGTGCTACTTGCTAACTTCATGGATTACCTCCTAGTACAACTATTATCTGAGGGAGTAAATAACCAATTTACATTTACCCTTTCAAGTCCTTTCATGATTTTGCACATGTCTATCATATTCCCCCCCCCCCCTTCAGCTGTCTCTTCTCCAAGCTGAAAAGCTCTAACCTCTTTAGCCTTTCCTCATAGGGGAGCTGTTCCATGCCCTTTATCAATTTAGTCGCCGTTCTCTGTGCTTTCTCCAGTGCAACTATATCTTTTTTGAGATGCGGCGACCAGAATTGCACACAGTATTCAAGGTGCAATCTCACCATGGAGTGATATAGAGGCATTATGACATCCACCGTTTTACATTGTATCTAGTCAATGTATTTTTAGCAACTTCTAAATCCCTTTAGAAATACCCTGGAGACCAGGAAGGAGAAATTGTATATAACATCATTTGCATGTCTTTCCCTTAGCCCCGTTACTAAGTTGTTTACAAGCAAAGTTCCCATATCCTAGGAGAAAGCTTTGGAATCACAGACTGTGATTTTGTTGGGAAAACCCGGACTGGACCATTTAAAATTCAATGGAATGGATCTTGTTTTGACAATAAACCTCATTTTTAACCTCCTAAAATGTTCAAGTCATGTTTTACTACTGTGCAAGGGACTGCCCAAGGGTTCCTCACACCTCATGAAACTACATTTCTAGTTAATAAACATCCAGTGGTTCCGGTTTTTTACCACTTACCAAAAATTCATAAAAACATTATTAATCCACCAGGGAGACCTATAGTCTCTAGTAAAGGTTCACTTTTAGAACCTTTGTCAAGGTTCATAGATTATTTTCTAGCACCGTTCGTCAACATCCAGCCATCCTATATTAAGGATTCCCAACAGATTATTCAGTTTTTGGAATCTTTCCAAGAAGACACCACGCAACTTCTATTAGCAACTCTTGACGTTGAAGCGCTTTATACATCTATTCCGCAAGATGAAATGTTGCTCATTGCTGAAGAATTTTTTGATAAGAGACCGCGTCCTCACAGGATTCCTTCCGGTTTTTTGTTAACATTGTTAGATATTGCCCTAACAAAAAATGTTTTTGCTTTTGAGGGTACATATTATCAACAAATCTGTGGTACTGCCATGGGGACAACCATGGCTCCAGATTTGGCAAATCTCTACATGGCTGTCTTCGAAGAGAAATGGATATACAACAACAATCCCTTTGGTCAATATATTAAAACATGGAAGAGGTATATTGATGACGTGGTGTTATTATGGACTGGCTCCACCTCTGATTTTCTGGCATTCATAAGTTGGCTTAACACATGTAATTCCCATCTTAAATTCACATCAGAGACCAATTCTCAAGTAATCAATTTTTTGGATATAAAAATTGTGAAGAAACCCACTGGTTTTGAGACAACTATTTACAGGAAAGAAATTGCTTCCAACACTTTCCTACATTTTACCAGCGACCATCCGCGATTTCTAAAGGAGAACTTACCAGTGAGCCAATTTTTTAGGCTCAGGAGATTATGCACCACCTCAGAAGAATTCCGCTGCCAGGCTGCGGTTTTGACAGATCGTTTTTTGAAAAGAGGGTATCCTCCACGTTGTATTAAGCGCGCATACACACGTGCAAATTTTACCCACAGGGATTGGCTATTCTTACCAAAACAGACAGAGGTGACAGATGTGCTCACTTGTGTCTTACCATTTTCATCAATGACTTCAGTCATGAAACGTATCATATCTCAAAATTGGCATTTACTACAGATTTATAATGAATTTCAAGACATTCCACGGTTTGCCTTCACTAGAAATTCCAGTTTTAAAGATTTATTGGTTCATTCTGATACAATGGTCCCACCACCCAGGGCTCAGATAGGGGCACACACTTCATGTGGATCTTGCACAGTATGCCATGTGATGATAGATACATCTTCCCTGTACTTTTCAAAAATAGACTTTACTTGGGTTTTAAGACAGTTCACAAATTGCCGTTCCTCAGGACTGATATATTTAATACAATGCCCATGTAATTTTTGGTACGTGGGAAAGACTCAGCGAGCCCTGAAAACTTGGCTTATAGAACATCGATCTTGCATCACCACTGGTAAATTGACTGCCCCGTTAACATCTCACTGTCTTCAACATCATCACAAATTTGATGATTTAAAATCTGTGGTATTGGAGCAATTGACCCCTAGTTGGCGCGGTGGAGATTTCAATATACAGCTACTACGCGCTGAACAACGCTGGATACATCGTTTAAATACAGCTGAGCCTCATGGCCTGAATTCAGCAGTAGAATATCAAGTTTTCCTATAAACAATCAATATTGAACCTTTTTGTTTAAACCTAAGTATATTACCTGTTCAACACAAGACATCCTTGAATTTGTTGCGTCAATTCTGAATAACGTCATCATGTTTGATTTCTGTTTTTAGATCTATCTCACAGCTGTTTTTGTTGCTACAGCAATGGTTCTTTGATGACGTTTTGACGTCACAACGTGCTCAAAATTGCGGGCTTTTTAAAGGGCAGGTTTTTTCAGCGTTACTCTGTCCCGCTGGAATTTATCGATTTGAGAGACGGAATCGTCCGGGATAAAGGTTAGCGTGCTGTGACACCTTCAGTTAAGTACTTTACAAAATTACTTTTGTTTCATGCAATGTTTCTGTTCTTATATAGCATCTGTTCCATGATCTGTTGCAATTGACTCCTGAAGAAGCGATACCGATCGCGAAACACCGGCCGCTGTCGGGCTCATGAACTTTCTATGGAGGAACAGATAATGTTTACAATTCTTTGAAAAACAAATATTTTGCATGGACATACCAACACCGCAAATGACGAGTGGTCCGAACGGCAAGTGTTCCCACGGCCGTTGTCAGGCTTGCTGATGCGGTTTCACAAACATTTCATTAAGATTTTTGCAGCACTTTGCATTACACTGGGTGCACACAGTTTGACATTAGACGTCACAGTCTTTTTTGTTTGCTTGGGTTACTACTGTGCAAAACATACCCAACTATGTTTAACCTCATCTTTTGAAGAAACCAATTCCCAGGAACCACCAGCTGGCATTGATGCCTACCATTTAAAATCCATAATTTTATAATTAAAGCAACACCTGAGTGCAGATCCTCAGGTCTTCTCCTAGTGCCTACTACCAGAATTTAATTAATTTTATGTCCTTTTAGGGGATTTTACTCTTAAAATAACTAGGCCTGAAACAGGGTGTTATCTGTTTTAAAAAATACACTTTGGGGACTTAGCAGGGTCATTCTCCATGTCCCCAGACATTGCCCACCTGCATCTTGTCTTTATTTCAATTTATTTTTACTGTTTTCCCCTTTGTTTTTGCTGAGTTGCTGCACTGGGGGCTTCCCAAGGCTCCCAGATGACTTATTGTGCTTCCTCCAATGGCGCTCAGCTTCTTCTGTTTACCGCCGCAGCTAGTTTAGCAGCAGGTGGGCCAGGAGCAACAGCTCAGCTGGTCACTCTGGCCCCGCCCCTGAGGAGCAGATTGCAGATTTCTGCAGTGCCACAGGAAGCTTCCTCCCGCTCCCATGGCCCTCGGATCCAGCCTTCACCGTGCCACGGGGGGCCTCCCTGCTCCCGTGGGATGCGAGCGCAACGGCGCTGACCCCCCCAGCAGCTCCCAGGCTCCACTCCAGGCCCCCCTCCTCAGCTGACTCCCTTCACATTGGGCCTCGTCACTTGGCCACCAGGTCGCATTCTGGATGCCTCTGTCCAATTTCCCTGCCAATCCCAGACCACCTTACCCCCTCCATCAACTCTGACCCCAGATACCCAGGACTCCCCTCCTCTTCCAATTTTCTATTATTATATTTAATACCCCTATTTACATGAGAAGAAGGCTTTAGATAATTAGTGGACCATCCACATATGCCTTGATTTTCTTACACCCAATACATAGTATACTGACCAACTCTACAAATAGATATCAGAAAATAATACTTATAAAAAGCACTGTACACACGTAAATAATATAAATATATGCGCTACAGGTTCCATACTAAGAAATTATATTTTATAATAGTACATGCATAAGTTTTATGTGTGTAAATCCTGCCCCTTACATATAATTATGTTGTCTTTACACATGAACGCAGGTATACAAGGGCAGGTCTCATAGCCTATATTCCTAACTGCAACCATGTCTGGGAGCCCTGTTTAGGAAGCCTAATTTCCAGCCACGGCAGGTGGTCCTCCCTGTCAAGAAAGTCATGAAGGTCCAGACTGTCTTGTATGGGAAGGAGTGCAGGAAAGTGGGATCCTACAGGAAAGTGCAGACCGGGGAGAAAATACGCCAGAAACTGAATGCTGCTTCCTCAGTAACAGAAGCGTGCAAGACCTCGATCACAAGTGGCGAGACCTTAGATGCAAGGTAAAGGAGAAACAGGACAGAATGAGGGCAAAGAGGTCCACAAGCCAGACAACCTTCATTCAAGCAGAATAGATTGTCCAGAGACCCCATACCAGAGGCTGCAGTGAGAAGGGTTTGTGACTGGACACCTCATGTTCTCAAGGGTGACATAAGATCAATCTTTGTAAGAAAGGCTTATAAACTTCTTGCATATAGTAACTGTTATAAAGTTATTAATTATACATAAGAACATAAGAAATTGCCATGCTGGGTCAGACCAAGGGTCCATCAAGCCCAACATCCTGTTTCCAACAGAGGCCAAACCAGGCCACAAGAACCTGGCAAGTATCCAAACACCAAGAAGATCCCATGCTACTGATGCAATTAATAGCAGTGGCTATTCCCTAAGTAAAATTGATTAATAGCCATTAATGGACTTCTCCTCCAAGAACTTATCCAAACCTTTTTTGAACCCAGCTACACTAACTGCACTAACCACATCCTCTGGCAACAAATTCCAGAGCTTTATTGTGCGTTGAGTGAAAAAGAATTTTCTCCGATTAGTCTTAAATGTGCTACATGCTAACTTCATGGAATGCCCCCTAGTCCTTCTATTATCTGAAAGTGTAAATAACCGATTCACATCTACTCATTCAAGACCTCACATGATCTTAAAGACCTCTATCATATCCCCCCTCAGCCGTCTCTTCTCCAAGCTGAACAGCCCTAACCTCTTCAGCCTTTCCTCATAGGGGAGCTGTTCCACCCCCTTTATCATTTTGGTTGCCCTTCTCTGTACCTTCTCCATCGCAACTATATCTTTTTAGAGATGTGGCCACCAGAATTGTACACAGTATTCAAGGTGCGGTCTCACCATGGAGCGATATAGAGGCATTATGACATTTTCTGTTTTAATTAACCATTCCCTTCCTAATAATTCCTACATTGTGTTTGCTTTTTTGACTGCTGCAGCACAAATAGTCAATGATACAGAAGGCTGTTAATCCTCTTGCTGTCAATGGCTGGAGGTTAAAAAAGTGCATATGTGTAGCTTTGACACCCAAAGGAATGTTAGACTAGAAGTTTCTGGTGTAGCTGAAGGCCATAGAGTGTGGCCCATTTAGTAGGGATGTGAATCGTGTCCTCGATCGTCTTAACGATCGATTTCGGCTGGGAGGGGGAGGGAATCGTATTGTTGCCGTTTGGGGGGGTAAAATATAGTGAAAAATCGTGAAAAATCGTTAAAAAATCGAAAAATCGAAAAATCGAAAAACCGGCACATTAAAACCCCCTAAAACCCACCCCCGACCCTTTAAATTAAATCCCCCACCCCCAAATAACTTAAATAACCTGCGGGTCCAGCGGCGGTCCGGAACGGCAGCGGTCCGGAACGGGCTCCTGCTCCTGCATCTTGTCGTCTTCGGCCGGCGCCATTTTCCAAAATGGCGCCGAAAAATGGCGGCGGCCATAGACGAAAAAGATTGGACGGCAGGAGGTCCTTCCGGACCCCCGCTGGACTTTTGGCAAGTCTCGTGGGGGTCAGGAGGCCCCCCACAAGCTGGCCAAAAGTTCCTGGAGGTCCAGCGGGGGTCAGGGAGCGATTTCCCGCCGCGAATCGTTTTCGTACGGAAAATGGCGCCGGCAGGAGATCGACTGCAGGAGGTCGTTCAGCGAGGCGCCGGAACCCTCGCTGAACGACCTCCTGCAGTCGATCTCCTGCCGGCGCCATTTTCCGTACGAAAACGATTCGCGGCGGGAAATCGCTCCCTGACCCCCGCTGGACCTCCAGGAACTTTTGGCCAGCTTGTGGGGGGCCTCCTGACCCCCACGAGACTTGCCAAAAGTCCAGCGGGGGTCCGGAAGGACCTCCTGCCGTCCAATCTTTTTCGTCTATGGCCGCCGCCATTTTTCGGCGCCATTTTGGAAAATGGCGCCGGCCGAAGACGACAAGATGCAGGAGCAGGAGCCCGTTCCGGACCGCTGCCGTTCCGGCCCGCCGCTGGACCCGCAGGTTATTTAAGTTATTTGGGGGGGGTTCGGGAGGGTGGGGGATTTAATTTAAAGGGTCGGGGGTGGGTTTTAGGGGGTTTTAGTGTGCCGGCTCACGATTCTAACGATTTATAACGATAAATCGTTAGAATCTGTATTGTATTGTGTTCCATAACGGTTTAAGACGATATTAAAATTATCGGACGATAATTTTAATCGTCCTAAAACGATTCACATCCCTACCATTTAGCTGTTCTCCATACCTGTAAGGAAGGTCCAGTGCATGAGAAGAGAGAGGGCCATGTAGAGTCAGTGATGTTAATTTGTGTACTTTACCTTCCTGTAGGCAATGCCACACAGGATGACTCTGATGGGCGAGGAACAAGGAAGGCCAAGGCAAATGAGTGCCGCAGGTCTATCCTGAGGAACGGAGTTAGAACAGAAAGGGGTCTGTGCAGTCTGCAACTGACAGACAGGAACCTGAGAGTGTATATTACACAATCATTTTATCTCCTACCTCCTCCTTGTAGTTTTCTTCTCTGAACGCCTTAGTTTCATCACACTGTACCTGAAAGGCACAAGTCCTTCTCCTCCTTCTTCATGTTGAATCTTGTAGTTCCTCCCTATCTGTTGTAGGATGTTCATGGGTCCAGTTGGGGACCACCAACTCCTTTCTCCCCATCTCCTTCTTCCTCTCTTCAGGGTGACTAGAAGTCATCCTTCTCCTTGGATTTTGAAGATCACAGATTCCTCTTACATGAAGGGAACCCCTTCCATTAGATTGAAGAGCAAACTTAAGTAAGCTTAACTGAGACCAAACTTAAAAAAAATCAGTTGAAGAATGTAAAGTGAAATGAGAGGGTGGAAAGAAACTCTCATTGAAATAATATGCTCCATGGAGTCAGAAGCTAATCAATAGAAAAATTAGAGAACAGCATAGGACATGCTGCCTCTTCAAAAGCAAAAGGGAATCCACAAGATAAAATGGTGCACTGGTTCAATGTGCCAGAGGGATCTACCCTTCACAAGCTTCCACATGGGAAAACTGTAAACCAAGAATGTTATCCTTAGGTCTCTCCCCACACCAGTTACTATATTCTTCCAACTAACATTAGCAGGGGACTAACAAGATCCCTACATACACGTGACAACAATACTTTTTAATCTATCATTTAGATCTCAAGTCTTCAAATCTCACAGGCTCCTTCTACACTTTTTCGCAATCTACTGCTGTTTTAACCACTTTGAATAATTTTGTGTCATTTGCAAATTTGATCACCTCACTTCTTTGTCCCTTTTCCAGGTCATTAATGAATATGTTAAACTGCACCAGTCTTACCACAGGTCCCTCAGGCTCTCCACTATTTACCTTCTCCACTGGGAAAATGATTTAGTCTTATCGTTTGTTTTATTTATTTATTTATTGTTTTTATATACCGACATTTGATCTCAATCGAGATATCACACCAGTTTACATTCAGGTACTGTAAGTATTTCTCTATCCCCAGAGGGCTTACAATCTAAGTTTTTGTACCTGAGGCAATGGGAGGGTAAAGTGACTTGCCCAAGGTCACAAAGAGCGACAGCAGGACTCGAACCCTGGTCTCCTGGTTTGTGTCCTCTTTTAACCAGTTTGCCTTGTAATCCATAATAAGATAATACCTCTTGTCCGGCGAAATAGCACTGAACTCTTTGAATATCGGGCCCTGTATTTTGAAACCTGTACCACTCTCATTGCACAGTTTATAAAACAGTAGCATAAATCTCTGCAGGCCCACTTACGTACACAAATACGATACTGTGGGCAGTTTGAAAGTTGAGCTTCCTATGTCTTTTCTCCATTAATGCATCCTGCCTTTACATTCTTTGCTGAATCTTTTTAAGATAGTAACCTAGTAGATCATTTGAAATAAAGATCAATTAGCTCATTCAATTAGCCTAATTAATTTGGTTGACATAGGGATGTGCAGGGAAAAGAATTTGGGTTTTTTTGTTTCATTTTTGGGAGGTTATATTCCCACAAATTTTGTTTCGTGGAATGTTTAATTAGTTTTATTTGTGGGAAAAAATGAATCAAATATTAGTAAAAATAGAAACGGCCAAAAGAACAAAAAAGGTGCCTCCTAAGGTCTCCCACCCACCTGGAAAAATGCCAGTGCCAGGATCCACACCTGGCCCCATTTACCTGGTCCGGGAGGGATCCACTGGTGAAGTTTCAGCCTTGTGTAGGCTGAGGCTGCAGTAGGTTGTCATGACCTCGGCTTCGGTCTAGGCTGGAGCGTGGACCCAGGCCCGACACTGTAGCTGACCTGGAGATCAGGTTCTGATGCCGGGGCCTCAGCCCATACCCAGGCCCGAAGCCAGGACCCAGCCCAGATGCTAGGTCCCAGTGCCTGGGCCTTGGCCTAGGGTGAAACCCAGGCCTGGTGCCAGGCCTCACAGCTCCGAGGTTTCCATATTCTTCATCTTCTGATGCTGTGTGCCTGGGTCGCATCAGAGTTAACTCCAATGCATTCACCCCAGCCATCGACGCCATTTTGATGGACAGTATTACTATACAATTGCCATACATCAAAATGGTACTGTCAGCTGGGGTGAATGTGCTGGAGTTAATTAACTCTGGCACTAGCCCAGTGCACGGCATCAGAAAAAGTCAATGATATTCATGGAGCTGCAAGGCCTGAGATCTGGGCCTGGGTCTGACTCTAGGCCGAGGACTAGGCGTAGGTATCCAGCCTCCGAGCTAGGCCCAGGCATCAGGCTTGGGTCAGTATTGAAGCCCTGGCATCAGGACCCAGCCTTCAATTCAGGACACGGTATAGAGCCTGGGCCCAGGTTCCAGCTTAGATGGAGGCCTGGACTCACCATCAGAAACCTGACATCAGATATGAATCTATTAAGGGGTTTGGGACTTGGCCAAGGCACTGTCATCATGCTCTGGCCTAGGCCATGGCCCTTGCTTTGGGCCTCAGCCTATTCCCTAAGCATGGCCCCAGCTTCGGGCCTAGGCCTAGACTCAATGCATTCATTTCAAACAGATGCAACAAAGAAGGTTCATTTCATTCTGGGGCCCCTGATTCATTTTGGAGCCCCCAAATAAAACAAATCGCCTTTATTCATCGTGTTTTTGTAATTCATTTGAAACAAATGCACATCCCTATTTCTAAACATAGCCAGCTACTTAGGCTGCTCAGAAGCCCTGTCATTGTTGACCCTTAAAGTCATAATTATGCAACTGTGACTCAATATTTTGGGAAAATCTATTTCATAGACAGAAGGCATAAAACTTGGAAACCTTTGTGAAAGTTAGGATTTTACATCTATATTTTACATCATATTTTCTTATGATGGCAAGCATCCTATGAATTGATCTTTGTTTTTCATATTATTGAATAATATTTTACAAAATTTGCCTATTATCTTTCTGGCAAATATTTAGGGGAAACTTCTGAAATTGAAAATATTCCTTTATCGCCTATCGGCTTTTCATTCCCTTCCCCAACTTGTATTAACAAGAATTATTTTCAATAGTACTCACTAAACAAGGTACAATTTGTTCTCAGGAAAGTTCTGTTTATCCATACCCTTTCTTTAAATTGTGTTTTTCTTAAATGCTTTCCTATACGCGCTTGAACTCTTTAGGCATTCACAAGCAGCCCAGGTGAGCTGTCAGTGTTCCATTTAATAGCCCTTCAGTTCTGACCAGTTTGGCCCCTGTCTTTAATGATAGTTTACAACAGCAATTCACTGTAAGTCTGAATCATTTTAACATCTAATGCAAGTCAGGCATTTGGAAAAAAAAGTCACATTTGTTTAGTTGCTTGCTGGCAAAGTTTCCGCGGAGTATTGTGAATCATCATTTTAAATGTTGACCAGTCTACTTACAAGCTGATTCTCACCTTTCTTGAAAATCTCTTGCTTGGAGATCAATATTCTGGGGAAAATTGCACACGTAACTTTTCCTGGCTATTGAGGGACCTAGTGCAATGTGCTTGCAAAAAAGTTCTGCGTGTCAGGGATGTAACCAGAATTTAATTTTTTTTTTTTTGTTGGGTGGGGGAGGAATTCAAGTCAAGGTTTATATGGACGGGCATAATGGCCAACCCCCACCTTGCCCTTCCCCCATTCTATGTGGGTCTTCAAAGCAGTGGCTACAAAACGCTTTTATTTTCTGGCAGTGGCAAACAGCGGACAAATAGTTGAAACCAGATCAGGCCAGGTTGTAGAAACAGGAATGAAAAACTGGATGTTATCGACAGAAAGACGGTGTCCCAAACAGAACCTGGCCAAAAGTTTGCACAATGTTAAATAAAGTGGCAGAAAGCACCAAGCCCTGAGGGACACCTGTCATTAATACTTGCCTGGAGGAATGTTCTGAAAATAGATTAACTCTTTGTGTCCTATCAGAAAGGTAGGAGGAGAACCAATTGAAGACCATGCCATCAATGCCACAATCCTTCAGCCTGTTTAATAAAAGATGGTGTGACAAATGGTGTCAAATGCTGCTGAGATCCAAACACAACAGCACATAACTTAGACCATTATGAAAGCCTTTTTTTTTTTGTTACATCAACACAGGAGATAAGCAAAATTTCAATATTTAGGGACTTACAAAAGCCGAATTGGAATTGGTGGAGTGTTTGGTTTTCTTGGAGGAAATCATCAAGCTGCCTTAACATGGCTGGCTCAATAATTTTAGACACAAAAGACAGCAATGAGATCCAGATCAGCTTTTTTTTCAAATGGTGGGCAAATTGCAGCACTTTTCACATTAAAGAAAGATTGATGATCTTAGACAGTGTTAGAGAGATTGTGACCCTTACCCCCTTGTAATACAGATGCTTGATGGCAAGGATTAAATGGGTAAAAGGCAGGACCCAATAATTTGAAGAATTTCAGTAGAAACTGTAGACTGAAAATCAGTTCAGATTGGTTCCCTGGGGTCAAAGGGCAGTATCTTGCTGGCACTCTTCTTCTCATGTGCCTAATTTAGAAATCCAGCAAATAACAGCTAAATTAGATACGACTTACTGTGTACTGAACCACCTCTTGGCACATGCACTGAAAGCTATTTGCAAAGATATTTCATCTTAAATAGCAAAAATAGTCAATCTCTCATTAACTGAAGGTGTCAATTCTGGAATCAGTAAAAAAAAAAAAAAAAGCATCTGTAAGATCAATTATTAAAAAAAAACATATTGTTGATTCAAATAACTTTTCTAGTTACAGACGGATGTCTCCCTTAACAATTATGACCAAAGTCATTGAAAATGTAGTGCACAAAAAAACTGATGGAATATCTTGAACAAAATTCATTATTAAACCCCAATCAGTTTGTCTTCAGGAAAAAAATGAGGTACAGATGTATTATTGTTATGCATGTTGGATATACGGTAATTATATATGGGTTTGACATGGCCAGAATTATCTCCTGGCTGTTAGCAACATTTCAGCAGTTTTTGACATAATCGATCATAGAACATTGGTGAAACAAGTAGAGGAATTTGGAATTACTGGAACAGTATTAAAATAGTTTAAATCATTTATATCAGAAAGAGCTCAATAAGTCCAAATTGAAAATAGTTCATCTATCTGGACAGAAATCTAGACAGGGGTTCCATAGGGTTTTGTAATATCTGCCACCCTATTTAATATATATCTGTCAGACTTACCACTATGCAAACGTTTGGGTGGTTTTGAGTTAAATTTTGGCATATATGCCAATGATATAAAATATTTTATCCCAGTGGTTAATTCACTTGGTTTCATGTTAAAACAATTGGAGATTTATCTATTAACTAGTCAAACATGCCAGTTACATAATAAGCTGTCCTTGAATATTTCAAAAACCGTGATCATGTTACTAGCCAGATATCCCAATTTGGAGAACCTTTCTCATTTTGAGTTTGGTGGGAATACAATTCCTATTGCGGCACATCCACAAGATCTTGGCGTGCTGCCAGATATGAAGAGGTCAATATTCAAAGCTGGCTGTTTAAATAACTTGGCTGGATATAACTTATCCAGATAAGTTACAAGGTATATTCAGCACCACAGCTAAGCAGTGGCTACTGAATGTAGGAGCACATTCAGCAACTGCTACGTAGCTGCACAAGTTACACTTGTGGAGACCCCCCCTGGTCTCCCACTAGGTGGTCATAGATCCTTACCCTGGTAGGTGATAGCTGCTGGGACCAACCATTGTCAGCAGCACCTCCCTCTGAGGCTGTTTATAATGGTTTAGTCCTTGTCCAGAAGGAGAGGAGGAGTTGGAGCCTTAGGGGTAAATTTTCAAAGACTCGCCGATTTTATAGCATGCGTGCATCACCTCGCCCACACGTACGCCTGATTTTGTATCGGCACGCGCATGTGCGCTCGCTCACGCTTGCAGTGGGGGTGGGGTGGATTTTTTAACACACAAGCGGCAACACGACCAGGCCTTTGCCCAGTTCCCTCCCAGTCCGCTCCAATAATAGAGCAGACTGGGAGGGAACTTCCTTATCACCCTAACTCACCTTCCTCTCTTTTTCGCTCTCCACCCAGACCCCTAAACCCACCACAACTATCGTATTTTTTTTTTCTTTTAGAACTTATGTGCTCCTCCGGGCAGGAGTAAGTTCTGCGCGCCGGCCGGCTGCCGGAGCACGCTTCACCGAGACAGCGCAAAATGGACCTGTCCTGGCCAGCCCCCGCCCCACCCGGACCTTGCCCCAGACCCACCCTCGGCCCGCCACTTTTCAAAACCCCCATCTCTTCTGCGTGTACCAGGAGATACGCACGAGGCTGGGCCGTTTTGAAAATGCGTTCGGCTCAGCCACGCGTGTATCTCCCAGGATTTCCGCGCACCGGGTTTCGAAAATGTACTTGTTAGTGTGTGTGTTTGTGGTCAGTTGGGTTTGGGTTTTGTTGAGAGAGAAGCTGTTTTTTTTTACTCCAGTGCTGTGTTTTGGTTGTGAGTCTGCCCAGTTCCAGTGCATCCCTTGCCTGGTAGGGGCTTATCCCATCCTGTGAGTAGAAAGGACTTTAGCAAGAAGCTTTTCTCAGTTTTGGCGGTGCCTGGATGAATCCTGCTCCTGCTGGTGAGGCAACCCCCGTAACCAAGGAACAGGAGGAAGACTGGCTGTCTATACCTTTCTAATCTGTGAGAGGACAACAGTGACTCCTCACCCAGTGGGGAAGTTTTGGGATTTTTAAAAAAGAGTTGTATTTGTGGTCAAGAGGTTTTTGTACTACCCGTTCTCACCGGGCTGGTATCCAGGAAAGGAGCTCTTCCACTAAGAGGTCAAGTTTAATTGGAGAATCCCAACTGGATCTCCACCCCCAGGGAATGCAGAACCTGAGCTGGGAACATCTGGGAACTATATTTTTTGGGATTTAAGGGAGCCCCTTACTAAGGGCCTCATTTTCCAAGGAGTTACCGTGGGTGATAATTCCACAAATCATGCTAACAGCCATTAATGTGATTTTTTAATTTTGTATTCAGGGGGTGGAGTAAATGTGAGAGAGAGAGAGAGAGAGTTGCTCTAGTGGCTCCTCCCCCTAGACAGGTATTTGTATCCCCATGGGAGGCCCACCTAATAACTCGAGGTGAGGGTTAAGTATTAGTGTAGGGGGGTAGGGGCCACTTTCACATTCAACGTGAGATGTACGAACAGAACAGTGGTCTCTTGTGAAGATTTGCTGGCCTTCGGAGTGAGGAAACTCACTCCAAGATGATATTTGTGCAACCTAGCTTGATGGACTCTCTACCTGGGTAACAACAAGCTAGGTAGAGAGAACATTGCACAAATCTCATCTTGGAGTGAGTTTCCTCACTCCGAAGGCCAGCAAATCTTCACAAGAGACCACTGTTCTGTTCGTACATCTCACGTTGAATGTGAAAGTGGCCCCTACCCCCCTACACTAATACTTAACCCTCACCTCGAGTTACTCTCTCTCTCTCTCTCTCTCTCTCTCTCTCTCTCTCTCCAATGTAGCCCAAATTGGGCTAATAGTGCAACTTGTGATAATAGCTGATTTTGCAATACACTTGCTTATTAGCATAAGGTACACCCCTTTTTGGTATCGCATGCGATATTGGAAAATGAGGCCCTAAGTATCCTTTCCTGACTGAGACCCTTGTCCTGCAGACACCTAAGGAGGGGTTGAGCTGTTCCCAGAGAGTAGTGAAAAGAGCACCTGCACAGAGGGAAGAAGAGAATTTTCTCTTTTGCATGACCCAGGTTGACCACAGATGTGAAGTAAATCAAGTAGCACATTGGACATTATTTTCATTTTACTAAGTCAAAGTAAAAATTGAACACCCACACCATGTCCCGCCTGTTCCTGCAGCACAGACATTATTAAAGGGGATAGCAACATAGGTCCAAGAGATATATCTACACCGCCTGGGCCTGAAAGGTTAAGCCTTTTTCTCATAGAAAGAATCCACTCCTTGGGACTTAGGAGAAGTGGGGAAGTGGCAGAAGAACATAGTCCCAAGAGAAATTGTTTTGTGTGCCCTTGGAATATCATCATATCCAGAAAAAAGGGTTACTTACTTCTCCGGCTAAAAAGTACCAAACGCGCTTTGAATATTGACCTCGAAGTTATCAGTGAAGATTCACATCCAAAATGTAATGAAAACAGGATATTACAAACTATTATGTTAAGGAGGTTAAAGCCTTCCCTTGAACAAGCTGATTTTAGTTCAGTTTTACAGACCTTAATTTTTTCTGGAATTCATTATTTCAAGTCCCTGATGTGGGCTTTTCTAACAGCACCTTAAAATCACTTCAGCTAAGAACTTATTCACTCGAATCCTCATTGAACACTCAAAACATGATCATATTACACCTGCATTATGCAAGCTATATTGATTACCTGTTCAGTAAAGTGTTGTGATATTGCTCTCAGGAAGGCCCTGAGAGCAGCTTCACTCACCACTGCCAGCTGGATGCCAGCTCCACTCCTTTTGCAGCCTTGTGATGCTGCCTGGTTGCCATTGCTGTCCATGGCTGGAGTCGCTGCTGACACCACCTCAGCCTTGCTGCCATCCCTGCCTGCTTCCTGTGTGGCCCCTCACCTATCCGATGCTGCTCCTGCTTCCTGCGTGGCCTGAAACGCCACCACCAACATTCTTTGACGTGGCGTGCTGCCTCCCTAGGCGTGTGCATGCACCTCTGCTCACAATTTAAAGGGACCATGGCAGGAAAAACCCCGTGGCCCCTTCTGATGATGTCATTGCTTCAGGCCTTTAAAAGGCCACTTCCTCCATTGCTCCAGGCCTTCACAAGGATGTCCTCTGGTTACCAGTCCTTCAAGGTCTCCTGTTTCATATAGTCTTCTGTTCCTGGTCTCTTGGTTCCTGTCTTGGTTCCTGTGTCCAAGTCTTCAGAGTCTTGTCCAAGTCTTCGCTGCTGGTTCAAGTCTTCAGAGTCTCTTCCAAGTTCCGAGTTCCTGAGTCTGAGTTCCAAGTCTTTCCTGAGTCTGACTGAGTTCCTGAGTCTATGTCCAAGTTTGAGTTCCTGAGTCTGAGTTCCAAGTTTGAGTTTCTGAGTTCCGAGGTCCAAGTTCCTGAGTCTGAATTCCAAGTCTAAGTTCCGAGTTCCTGAGTCCTGTCCCTGGTCTCCAGAGTTCTTGTTCCAGCTATCTGCCTATTCCAAGTCCTGAGCCCTTGTCTTGTTCTGTCCAGCCATACTACTGTTTAAAGCCATGCTTCTGTCTTCAAGCCATGTCCAAGTCTTCAATGTTACGTCCAAGTCTCCAGGATGTTGTCTACGTCTCCAGAGTCATCTTTGAGTCCTCTGTCTCCATCTGTCCTCACGCTCAAACCACTTCCAAGCAGCAGTCTGAAAGGGCTTTCAGAGTGGCCGGAGGGCTACCCCAGAGACCAGTATGGGTTGTTGGTTATCAGTTCCTGGTGTGTGTGTTGGACATCTGAGTGTTCGTTCCAAGTCAAGAGTGTTCTTGTTTCAGCCAGCCTGTGCCTGGATGTATTCACCCACCAGCAGCAAGGACCTCGGCCAGCCCCGGGATTGTGTCAGTCGTGATGCAGCAAAGGGGCTCATGTTCTTGAGCGCCCGCCCACTCACAACATAGAATATAAAGGGTTATTGTTGTTATAAAAGATCATTAACAATGCCAATATTGTTTGGTTGGGATCTGCTCTACATATACAATCACCCCAGCGTTCGCTAAGATCAGCCAATAAGTAATCCCCACTATTCACCAAACACATTTAGCATAAGTGAGACACCGCACTATTTCCATAGCAGCTTCAATACTATAGGAGAGAATGCCTGAAGAATATCTAAGGCTGATTCAAGACACAAAAAGGTACATTTTAAAAGCCCGCTGAGTGCCAAAATTAGGAGATGCGCGAAGAAGCTGAGCTTGCGAACGCAACCTTATTTTAAAAAGTGTCCATACGCATGCATAAATGCCGTGTCATGCACATCTCAAAAGTTTCCAAAAAAAAGGGCGGGATGTGGGAGGGGCCAAGAGACATGCGTGTGCAGAGATCCCCTGCCGCATAAATTTACCTCTGCTATGGATGATGTGTATGTTATAAAATAAAAGGTTCGAACCATTTCTGAGGGTTTTAAAGGGTTTGGGGGAAACTGGGGGGGGGAATGTAGATTATCAAACCAGGGGGGCGGGGGTTGGAGGACCTAGCTGTTAACTGGGTGAACTGGTGGATGAGTTGGTAAACTGGGAATGATGTGGGTTGTGTGTCCTTTTTAAAATCCCATGATTTACGCGTTAGACACTTTAAAAAATATGGTTGCATATGTGGTGCTTTCAACAAGTATATGGAATCAATGCTCAGGACAATACATTTATTTATTTATTTATTTGTAGGGTTTTATATACAGTTATTCGGTAGAGCCATCATAACGGTTTACAAAATATACAATTATCATCCAAAATATGCAATTATCATACAATCAAATAGAGTTAACATAGTAGTTGGGAACAGTAGGGTTTTGTGAACAATGAACATATTTTTTTTAGTAGTTGAATAACAGAATAGTATGGAGAACATTTTCAAAGAACTTAACGGATCAAGTGAGTGAGCAGGGAGGGGTAGAAAGGAGAGTACATCAGTAGAGCATGAAGAAGGAGGATTATGCTTGCGAGTTCTGTTGAGTGCTGGGATGATCAGGTGTCAGATAGTTAGAATAGAGTTTGCGGAATAAAAATGTTTTTAGGTCTTTTTAAAATGTTTTTTGGGTGTGCTGGGTCCTCAGTTCTTTGGGTAGGGTGTTCCAAATTTTGGGAGAAGCAATGGAAAAAGCTCTTTCTCGTGTAGTTGAAAGATGAGCGTCTCTTAAGGTGGGGATGTTTAAGAATCCTGTGTTGTTGGAGCATAGGTTTCTTTGTGGGTTTTGGGGGGTTATGTTTAAGCCTTTTAGTCCATGAAGATCATCATTTAAGATTTTATGGATGATGGTCATAGATTTGTAGGTAATTCGTGCAGAAATAAGTAGCTAGTGAAGAGAGGTCAAAATGGGTGTAATGTGTTCGTTTCTTTTTTTTCCGGTAAGGATTCTGGCAGCTGAGTTCTGCAGAATTTGGAGTGGTTTGAGGGATGATGAAGGGATTCCAAAAATTAAAGAATTGCAGTAATCGAAGGTGGAGAAAATAAGCAATTGCAGGACAGTTCTGAAGTCAGAAGGGTTGAGAAATGGCTTTATGTGTCTTAGGGTTAGTAGCTTGTGGTATCCTTCTTTCGTTTTATTTACTATGTGGTGTTTGAAAGAGAGTTCAGCATCGATGGTAACTCCAAGGTTCCTGGTATGGGTGGTAGGGATTATCGTTGTCATTTGTTTATCTAGGATTGTCAGGGGTGGTGGGGTTGGATTGGGTTTTTTATCCATGAGTATGATTTCAGTTTTGTCGAAGTTGATTATGAGTTTCAGGGAGTTTAGTAAGTGCTTGATTGAGATAAGTAGATCTGATGTTTTTTTGTATGCGTCTTCAATAGAGTTTTGTATGGGAATTAGAAGCTGAATGTCATCAGCGTAGAGGAAATATGAGATTCCATGATCTTTTAGTAGTTGGCAGATGGGTAGGAGGTATATGTTGAAGAGGGTAGCAGATAAGGCTGATCCTTGTGGAACTCCAGTTTTGAGGTCAATCTTTTTTGATGGGGTGTTGTTGATCACTACTTGGTATGAACGTTCAGAGAGGTAGGATGAGAACCATTGTAATGTAGTACCAGAAAGGCCAATATTTGTCAGTCGTTCTAATAGTATATTGTGATTTACTGTGTCGAAAGCGGCTGAGAGGTCAAGGAGTATGAGTAGGTATTTTTCGCCTTTGTCAAAGCCTCTGATGATAATGTTTTTTAGGGAGATGAGGAGAGATTCTGTATTTAGGTTTTTTCTAAATCCATATTGGGATGGATGTAGGATGTTGTTTGTCTCCAGATAATCATCTAGTTGGGTGTGTACAACTTTTTCAATGGTTTTGGCTAGGAATGAAAGGTTTGATAAAGGGCGGGAGTTGGTGAGAATTTCTGGATCTAGGTTGTTCTTTTTGAGGATTGGTTTGATGACAGCAGATTTGAGGCATTTGGGGTAGTAGCCTTCAGTCAATGATAAATTGACGATTTTGGTGATGGTTTTAGAAATCGTTGGTTCGATTGTTTTGAGGGAGGTTATTGGGATGGTGTCCAATGGATGGTTGGCTGGGTTCATTTTGTTTATTATAGTTTTAATTTCAAGAGCAGAGGAGATGTCAAAGTTTGACCAGGATGAAGTTATCATGCTGTTGAGTTTGATGTTCTGGTTGTTGTTGGTTATGTTGGATGAGATGAGCTATTTTGTTGTTGAAGAAGTCCGCAAAGTCATCACTTCCATGTTTGGTGCATGTAGAATCTTGGGTGGTTTTGGTAAGTTTTTGAACTATTGTGAATAGCAATAGTTATATTATTATATTATATATTATATAGTACTTTCAAAACCGCTATCAAGTACGTATTAAACATCTCCATTGGGGAGACCGATGGAAGTTTAGAAAAATGAATAAAGCGTAGGTTCCTACTCTTAGCAAGGTTTTCAAAATTCTCCAGTTTTCCTTCTATAAGGACCCTTTCCTTAGAAACTGGAAGCACTGTGACTGTGGTGAGGTTGACACAGTCTATGGAGCTAACCCCGTAGGCTCTCACTGACAGCTGACAGAGATTTGCTGGCAAGAAACTGGTCTAGGGCTTCACCTATATCAGCTCCTTTCCCCGTAGGTTGAGCCCTTGGGTTCTGGAGGCTGGCAGGACTTAGGCGATTGTCTCTTGTAGTATGGTGTAGGCAAAGGTCAAGGGTCAGGCAATGGGTCAGAACCAGTGGTCAGGCTGAAGGAAGATGAGGAAGAGACAAGGAGGGCTGACATGCAAGGACTTGCAGGAAGATGTAGAGTGAAGATTTGATGAGGCAGAGAAGGTAGGAGAGCAAGGTTGGACGAGGCAGGGCAGGCTGGAGAGACAAGGAAAGACTGGGTAAGCCTGGAGAGAAGAAACAGGAATGCTGGCAACTCACACTCTGAAATACCAGGACCTGTTGCTGAGATGAGTTGCTGCATGATGTTATCAGAGAGTGACAGAGTAGGTTTTCCTGCTGCGGGGTCCTTAAGGCTCTGTGCATGTGTGCTCCTACAGAATGGTATGGCATGATGGCTGGGAAGGTGCTGGCTGCATCCATGCTGTGAAAGAAAGGTCAACAATGGCACAGGGAACATGGCTTTCAGCGTCCAGCCACACCATGGAAATAGCTGCATCGGGCTTGGCTGCTGGCAGCATCCCGGATGAGTGCAGCAGCTCATGGGGGCTTCTTGCGAGCCACCAACGTAACATTAGCACAGTCTTGAACAAGCTTCATTTGCTTAACTTCTACCTGCATTTGTGAAATTTGTGTTCCATTAGTGGACTTACTGCATAAGATGTTCCAAATTATCATTTTTATCTTGGAGAGGCACAATATAAGATAGCAATGTAGTGCCCAAATCCTCAATGGCATCCCATAAAGATTCTAAAGTGTTGGTTTCACCAGGCTGAAACTGCTCCGAGAACTCCATGTAGGTGAGAGAGGCGTAGAGGAAGAAGAGAAAGAAACAGAGGATTCTTCCATTCCAGGCATATCTGCTCCAAGCACTTCCAAGGATCCTCATTGAATGCTGAGAGCCCCCATGATGAAGCTAGCCATAACTGAACCGGCAGCACGCAACTCCACGCTCTATGTCTCTGGTGAAGCCACAAAGATGACTTCAGTCTGCAACTGCACCGGGTGCGGCTCCAGCGCACGATCAAGGGCTAGGTCTCTCTGCGACATTGTGAAAGCTGGATTGCATCTCAAACAACATGGACATCTACTGGCCCTAAAAACGGGGGGAGCTGACCCTTTTGTGGCTCATGAGGTAAGCATGAATGGAAATAGGAGAAATAATCCAGAGGAAAAAAGGACGTCACACACAGCTCACCACAGGGCAACCATCTTGGATCTCCTTGAGTCTGCAGGAGCCCTTTCTCTGACATTTTAATAAAAACCTCAGACATGGCTTTTCCAGCAAGCTTTTGGGATAATAAATTGCGAAGAAGCAATGAGCTGGTGATGGATTTTCTTCCACAGCATCTTCTTCCTGTATGTGCCCACTCTTCCATACAAGAGATGCTGGAATTTCATGACATGATGAACAAGAAGGTCCACTTCCTGATGTAGGAAATTGTGCTTCCTCACAAATGCTCAATTCCACTGGAACATGGTGCAAGAAGGAAGATATGTATTAGGAACTAGCCCTTTATACTGACATTCACGTGTAAATGTACATATTTGCAGATGTAAAGGGTAATTACAACAATTCAGAGAAAAATTCTTTTTCACTCAATGCACAATTAAGCTCTGAAATTCATTGTTAGAGGATGTGGTTAAGGCAGCTAGTATAGGTGGGTTTTAAAAAGGTTTGGATAAGTTCCTGGAGGAGAAGTCCATAGAATGCTATTAATCATAGGGAATAGCCACTGCTTGTTGCTGGCATTGGTAGCATGGGATCTATTTAATGTTTGGGTACTTGCAAGATACTTGTGATTTGGATTGGCTACTGTTGGAAACAGCCAGGATGCAGGGCTTGGTGGATCCTTGGTTTGACCCAATATGGCATATCTTATGTTAACTTTATTGAGGTTTTTGGACATAAGCAAGCGGAACATTAGGAGATATGTATAATCTGTTTTGTATTATAGGTTTTCAAATATTATGTATATTTTAAGCATGTAAACTGCCACGATTGTGGGAGTGGGCAAGAAAGAAATAATTTTAAATAAATACATTTCCATAAATCTGCCCCCCAAAATACGCATGTATGTTTCAGCACACACAAATATTTCCAATACATTTAAAGCATGTTCTTTCATTGTCTATTTCATAAACATTTGTTTGTATATGTTATGAGGAAAAAATATTTGTTCATGTAAAACCCTGATTTATACACAGAAGTGGGTATATTTTAAAATATGCACACATACTTGAAATCACCAGATTGCCAATACCTTCACCACCCAGTCCTTCTCCAGTTCACCGAGACACTCCTAGTATTTCTTTTCCTAATTCACCCAGACCTCCTGTTAGATGCCGCGGGTGGCTGTGGCCGGCCCCTTGTACCTCCTCCCCGGGCGTTGGCAGTTGCGCGGCGGCAGGGAGTCGCTCCTGCTGCAAGCCTCGGGCCTCCTCCACGCCCGCGGGTCCTGCCGCGGGATCTATGCCGCACTCCGCGGCAGCCGGGACGATTCCCGATCCCCTCTTCATGGCACCAGGCCGCAGGCCTCCGTTCCCGGCAGCCCACATCGGGCACGGCCCTCTCTAGGCATGGGCCGCGTCTCCTGAGCTGTCTTAAAGGACCAGCTCCCCTTAATGCAGCCCAGCCTCCTGGATGACATCAGGAGCCAGAAACTATTTATTGGAGCCTCCTCTTCCTGTTCCTCGACTTGGCAATGAGTCTGCTTCACTCTGGCGGAGTCATCTGAGCTGCATTGGTGTTCCTGCCTTCCGAGTCCTGTTCCTGCCTTGCTGTGAGTCCTGTCCCTACTCCAGCTTCCATCCTTTGGTCCCGACGGACGGATCTTCTGGCTTCTGACCTCAGACTGGCTATTTGCGACTCTCTGGCTTCTGATCCTGGACTGACTTCAGATGACTCTCCCGGCTGTGAAACCATCGTCTTCGCAGGGGTCCACCTAAGCCCAGCCAGCCCTATGCACCCAAAGGCTCAACCTGCGGGGAACGGGGCTGCTATTGGTGAAGCTCCAACCAACCCCTACATCAGCTCGGCCTCGCCTCCCGACAGTGGGGACCTGCGGGGGTTCGCCCTCTCAGGTAGTGCCAACTCCCCCTCGGGCAAGGGGTCCACACCGTCTCTGCAACACCTCCCATCCATAATAATAGACAATAGACAAGTCTGATATCAATTATACAAATTAATTAGGAAGTGTAAAATTGCACAAATAAGTTGTTTAATGTATTCAAGTAAATCTCTTTTAAAATAGCAGTTTGGGAGCCCCAGAATGCCCCTAGAACACCCTTTTTTTTGCAAAGGTAAGTGTTCACGTGAAACTAAAATTATGAGCATATGTTCGATGTTTATAAAATAGCATGTATATGAGTGCAGACTATTTACATACGTGTATGCTAATTGTATATGCATAACTCTTTTGAACATTAACTCGTAAATATGCACCAAGTGATTTATATTGTGAAAAACTGTATATAAGAAGTGGTTGGAATACTGGATATTTGGAGAAGGCTAGGACTATATCAGTGTGTGCATTGTGTTGTACTCTTCTCCTCAGGAAGACAACCAATATTATAGTTAGACTGGAACATTTTATAAAATACTTACAACCATTTACATATAATGAAAGATATGGGGCAGATTTTAAAACCTGCACAACCCGGCGGTTGAGGGTAGTGTAGGTGGTAGGTAACCAGGCCTAGATGTTCAGTAACAGTAAAGGGGCCAATGTACTTGGGAGCCAACCTCATCAAGGGTACTCGGAGGCAGATGTGGTGGGTAATCAGCCATACATGATCTCCAACCTTAAAGAGAGGAGCTGGATGGCGGGGTCTGTTGGCCCCCTTCTTGGTGCTTCAGCTGCCCGCTGGAGATTATCTTGAGTACTGTTCCAGAGGGAATGGAGTTGTTACGCAGTGAATTGAGCCATGGTAGAGGGCACTGAGAGTGGCGTAGGGTAGTGGTGGGACCGGTTGATGCCCGTAGACTAGTTGGAAGGGTGAGGCGCCAGTTGCTGAATGGGTGTGCGAGAGAACTCTGTCCAGGGTAGCAGGGAGGACCAGTCATCCTATCTATCATTGATGAATGAGTGGAGGAAAGTCTTCAAGGTCCGGTTGGTGCATTCAGCTTTCCCATTTCCCTGGGGGTGGTATGCCAATTGAAGTCAAGTTGCACCCCGAACTTCTTGCACAAAGAGCACCAGTACCTGGCCGTGAACTGAGTCCCTCAGTCGGAGGCTATTTGTTGGGACAGCCCGTGGAGGCGGAAGATATGCTGCATGAATAATTGAGCCAGTTCGGGAGCTGAGTGGAGCTTGGGGAGTGCGATGAAGTTTGCCATCTTGGAAAATCTGTTTGACGGGGGAAGCTTTACTATGAAGTCGGTTCATATGAGGGTCCATGGTTCCTTGGACATGGGAAAAGGCTGCAGGAGACCCCCCAGGGGCGCCCGGGCAAGGATTTCTGGTGGGCACAAGTCGGGCAGGAGTTGACGTAGGCCCAGGTGTCGTGATCCATCTGCGACCACCAGTAGTATCCCCATGGCAATTCCAATGTGAAGTGAGGGAGTCATGGGCCCATGCCATAACCCTCCATCGAAAATGGAAGGGTCCCACCATCTTCCCCTGGGACACCATCTGGGTAGCGGTCAGGAGGATTTTTGTAGGGTCTAGAATGTTTTGAGGTATGGTAGGGACATCGTCCATTTCGTAGGCCCTGGACAGGGCATCGACCCTGGCATTCTTGATGGCCAGTCGGTATCGAAGGATGAAATTAAAGTAGCTGAAGAACAGTGACCAGCGGGCCTGGCGAGGGTTCAGGCGTTGGGCTTGGCTGAGGTATTCTAGGTTCTTATGGTCAGTAAAAACCATGATGGGATACTGTGCTCTCTCTAGCCACTGCCACAATTCCTCAAAGGCCATCTTGATGGCCAATAGCTCCTTGTCCCCGATGCCATAGTTCTTCTCTGCAGTGTGAACTTGCAGGAGAAGTAGGAGCAGGGCAACAAGGTACCTTTACTGGAGTGTTGACTGAGAACAGACCCCATGCTATATCGGAGGCGCCCACCTCCACCACAAATGAACGTGAGAGGTCCAGATGTCTGAGGCAGATCTCTTGAAGGAAGGCCTGCTTTACTCCTTAAAGGCCGTGGCCGCTTCAGGTGGCCAATGTTTTGCGTTGGCTCCCTTCTTAATAAGAGCGATGAGGGGCCCCACCAGGCGCGAGTACTGGGGAATAAAATGTCTATAGAAATTGGCGAAGCCAAGGAAGCACTGCAGGGTGCAGTGCCCTGAGGGCTGGGATAACTCTTGGATACTGGAAACCTTCTCCGGGTCTATGTGAAAGCCTGCTGTGGAAACAATGAACCCCAGGAAGGGAGGCGACTCACATTCAAATAGAAATTTCTCCAATTTGGCAAAGAGTTTCTGCTCGCACAGGCATTGTAGGACGTGTCGAACCTCCACACAGTGTGTTGGCAAGTCCTTGGAGTAAATGAGAACGTCATCCATGTAAACAATGATGCTGGTGTGTAGCATATCATGAAAGACCTCATTCATGAGGTTTTGGAAAACTGCCGGGGCATTGCATAGGCCAAAGGGCATCACTAAGTATTCATAGTGGCCATCTCGTGTGTTGAAAGCAGTTTTCCTCTCGTCCCCGGGTTTGATGTGCACAAGGTTATAGGCCCCGCAGAGGTCCAGTTTAGTGAATATCTTCACCCCTTGGAAGCGGTCCAGCAGCTCAGGAATGAGAGGAAGCAGTTATCTGTCCCTATGGGTGATGGCATTTAACCCCTGGTAGTCGATGCAAGGTCTCAGTGCCATCCTTTTTTGCCACGAAGAAGAAGCTAGCACCTGCGGGTGAGGTGGAAGGGCGGATGAAAACCCTGTCGAGGTTTTTCTGGATGTACTGGGACATATCCTGGGTCTCAGGGAGCGACAGCGAGTATACTTGACCCCGAGGGGGCATGGAGTCTGTAAGGAGGTCTATGGTGCTGTTGAACGGATGCTGTTTGTGGAGTGTCTCCACTTCTCCTTGGAGAATATGTCCACGAAGTCTGCATATTGTGCTGGCAGGGCTGAAGATATCATAGAAAGTAGAAATCTGGGTCAGGGCACAGATCATGTGGCAATTGGGGCCCCAGGAGGCCAGCTGCAACATCTCCCAATTGATGCAAGGAGAGTGTCTCTGAAGCCATGGGAGATCCAGCAACACTGGGTATATCGCCTTCTCCAAGACAAAGAATGAAATCTCCTCCTTGTGGAGGATTCCAGTGCAAAGCTTCACCGGGGCAGTGATGAGGGTAATCTGACCCGGTAACGGGTCCCCTCGGATGGAGGAGATCACTAGCAGTGGTGTTCTGGGCATTACTGGGAGATTCAGTCGCTTGACTAAGTCCGAGGGGATAAAGTTCCCTCCAGCTCTGGAGTTGATGAAGGCCTGCGAGGAAAATGAACCCTAGGGGTGGATAATAGTTACAGGAGTGGTGCATTGGGGAGCTGGGTTAACGCAGCCTAGGGTCATCTCCCCCATGACACCTAGGCTCTGGAGTTTCCCGGCCTCTCAGGACACTGGGCCAGCATGTGGCCCTTGCCAGCACAGTAGAGGCATAAGCCCAAGGACCGGCGACACTGTTTTTCCTCTGAGGTGAGGTGGCTACGACCGACCTGCATGGGTTCTTCTCCCTGAGTCTGGGCTGGCTCAGACGGAGGAGGTAGAGCCAGGGGCTGGGAGAAGGATGGCGCCAGAGGGATGGCCTTACGGCCTGGTTTCAGCTCCTGCAGCCATTGTTGGAAGCGGCGGTTGATTTGCCCGGATAGGTCGATGAGAGCCTCTAGGTCTTCCGGAAACTCCCGGGTGGCCAGTTCATCTTTGATTCTCGAGGCCAGCCCCTCCAGGAAAATGCTACAAAGACTGTCCTCGTGCCACCCTAGTTCCGAAGCTAGGATGCAGAACTCCACGGCGTACTCTGCCAAGGGGCACGACCCCTGGCAGAGGTGAAGAAGATCAGAGACGGCCGTGGACTGCTATCCGGGTTCATCAAAGTGCTGTTTAAAGGTCTATATGAAGCAGTGAAGATCCAGGAGTATGGAATCCCTGCGTTCCCACAGGAGGGAGGCCCAAGCTAGGACCTTGCCATCGAGAAGTGACAGAAAAAAGGTGATCTTGATCTGGTCACTGGTAAATTGGGCAGGTTGAAAGGAGAAAAGCATTAAGCAATGGTTCAGGAAGCTGCGGCACAGTTTTGGGTCTCCGGCGTAGCGAGGAGATGCCGGGAGATGGAGTGCTGTGGCGGGAACTGGTGCTGCCATGGACACAGGTGGAGGGGCACCAGGCATCGGTGCTGAGTCCAGGTGATACGCTAGACGTTCCACCAAGGCTGCTAGGACATCCAGGCACTGTTGCTGTTGCTGGAGCTTCTGAGCCAATCCAGGGATGGTTTGAAGACCACTCAGATCCGCGAGGTCCATGGCCTCAGCAACCTGTTGCATATGTGGACCCTTGAGCCGAGACAAGGTTGATACCACCACCAAGGGTAGGCCCCCAGTGGTCCTCATTATTGGGAGGCAGTGCAGACGGAGAAGACCCAACTGGAGCTTCACCTTTACCAGCCAACGTTCCCCGCAGATTGAGGCCTTGGGTGGCAGGGCTGGCAGGACTTAGGTGCAGCTCTCTCACTTTGTGGAGTCCAAGGAGAAGGCAACACGGCGTTGGGCAGGCAAGGTTGAGACAGGTGGCAGATAGACGAAACCAAGAACAGGCCAGGAGTCAGGGCAGGCAGCAGACAGGCAGGACGAAGAGACAAGCTGGAGGTCAGGGCAGGCGGAGGTCAAGCGTAGACGAGGTACCAGGCAGAAGTCCAAAACCGGGGAGTCAGTCCAAGGGCAGGAGCAGGAACAGAATCAAGGCAGGAGCACAGGAACAGGAGGCTGGACCAGAATGTAGGATCAGCAAGGCAAGGCTGGAATGTAGGATCAAGATCAGGAACAACGCAGACGACGCACTCAGTATCTGAGCAGGACCTGTTGCTGAGGCAGAGTGCTGGAGTCAGGGCCAGGTATATACCCACCCTGGCTGAAGTCATCTTCACGGGCCGCGGGGAACTTTCCCGCCGTGGGCCTTATAAATTAAGTGCGACGGCGCATGTGCGCACCTAGGGGAGAGAGTGCAGAGGCCGGGACAGTGGCATGTTGTGCCGCAAGGGCAGGCCGCATCGGCAATGGTTGGCGGCGGCTGCCGGCAATGGGGGAGAGCCAGACCTGGGAGCCTCCCAGCGGAGGTAAGGGGACCCTGCTGCGTGCAGCCGCGGCCGGGGATCCTAACAATGGATACATGCTTTCAATGCACTGCAGGTATTTGTGCATGGGAAAACATACATGAGTATATTGGGGTAGACATATGTGTATTTTGTAATCTGTGCATATCTGATATACGCAAGTTATAAAATATAGAAGTAGATCTCTGGGTGGCCATATACGCGTGTATATGGGGCCGTACAGAGTCGTTTGAAGTTAACCTCATTATGAATAAACCAATATATATAATTAAGTTTCATATTTAACATGATCTAGGTTGAAGAAGATAGGGTATATCATATAGATTTGATTAAGGAACATTTCTACATGAAATGTCTAGCATCAAATCTTTGTGAAAAATAAGACCCCTCTGGAATGTTCTGGTCTTGAATTCAATCTGTACATTCTGTTCCAGGGACATAGAGATAAAGACTCTGTTAATAAACCCTTTTGATGCTGTCAGAACTTCATCTTAAAAAAGGCATGTCTTTCCAATAGGAAAAATAGGATGAGGAAATCGTTATTTTGACATGCTATTTTTTTCCATTTTCCATATTTTATTGCTTTCTGTCCGGCACAGCTGTTGTAGCCTAAACTATGATTCTAAAACAGACATAAACAGTCGCTAATACTTACTGCTTCATGATGCCTCTATTAACTTAACATTACTTCTGTGTGCAACAGAAATGAGAAAGGCAAAACAGATTTTGTATCTCTAGAAATACTAAATTTCATTCTTATTGTGGTTGAATCCCTATCAGAGATGTTGTTTAAGGATGCAAAATAGATTATGTTGCACTGATACACAAAAGAGCTGAAAATAATGAAAAATGTCCACTTTTTCATTTTTTTTTTTAGCACAAAATAAAAGAACACTTACTCTTGACTGGTCACTCTGTCCATCCCTTTGCCTACATGTGATACTGATGTCACAGATGGGAAGTAGCAGCTGGCAGGTGGATCGAGGGAGAACATAAGTGATGGGGGAAAGACTGCTGCAGTAGTGATCCAGCAACGGGGTTAGCAGAGTTACCTGCTGGCCAAAGATGGGGAAGAGGCACCAGAGCAGAAACAGCGGGGCTGGAGGGGTTAAACACAGATCCTGACAACTGAAGAAAGAGGTAGCATCAGCAGCACAAACACAGCAGGGCTGGGGGGAATTCTCCTGGCACCTGCCAGCCAAAGATGAGGCAGAACCTAGCTTCAGCAAGTGAGCACCCCAGACGAGCTATAGCCCCTAAAACTGGATCCCAGCCCCGTAGTCCTCTGCTGTTTCTGCACATAAACTCTTGCCACACACACACATAAACCCCCTTACCCTCACCCCCCACACTCTCACACTCCACCCACCCACGCACACCACATCCTCAGAATCTGTCCCCACACATACATACCAAAGTCCACACACATAGGTCCCCCCCATACACCACTCAATCACACACCATCACCATATTCACGCCAACATATACACAGTGCCGCCCCCCAACAACCCTCCACACCTATCCCATCTCACCAATGCAACCCTCCCTCCATCTTGCCCTCACACACCCTCAATTCCTCATACCCCCTGACCTCCCCATATCCCTTTATTTATTCTGACAACCCTTACCCCCCTCCAATACAAACCCATACACTGGATCAACTGCAAGGCATGCACGCACACACACACATGGCTTCTGTAACAGGCACACACAAACTAACATACATACGAGTGTATATACAGGATATGGGGCAAAACACTGTGCCCTTTCAAGCTGCAATGCAAGTTTAAACTTGTTTCATTTGTAATCTACAAAAAAATAACTTTTTGGCTTTGAAGCCTTTGAAAATTGCTTCAATATTTGCCAATGAATCGTCAATAGGTTTTTATCCACATTAAGGGCATTTAACACAGGTAAATCGCTTTTGAAGTGTTACAATAATATGTTACATTTACATTTTCCTTTGAAAATTACCCTGTTATCATAGTAAACAGCTGTGATACTTGAAGACTGGAAGGTGGTAAAATGAGACACCATTTTTTAAGGACGTGATCTGGGAAATGGTAGAAGCCATTCATAAAAACAAAATTACAGGCCATATAGGTAGACATGGCTTAATGGGAACGAGTTGACATGGTTTTAGCAAAGGGAAGTCTTTCTTTACCAATCTTTTGGATTTTTTTGGAAAGTATAAATAAACATGTAGCCAGTTGATATAGTGTATTTGGATTTTCAGAAGACTTTGGGCAAAGTCTTCCATGACATACTTCTCAAGAAGTTGCAAAGTCATGGGATAGGAGGCAGTGTCCTACTATGGACTGGGAACTGAATAAAGAGACAAAACAGAGAGCAGGACTAAATGGTCAGTTTTTCAAATGGAGAAAAGTCATTAATGGAAAACCACAGGGACCTGTGCTATTTCACCCATGCATAAATGATCTGGACAAGAGAATGACAAACGAGGTGATCATATTTGCAGATGACACAAAATTATTCAAAGTTTTTGAAAACAGCAGTGGATTGTGAGCAACTGAAGAAGGACCCTGTGAGACTAGGAGACTGCTCATTTGAATGGCAGATGAAATTTCATGTGGAAAAATTAGAAAGTGATGCTCATTGGGAAAAATAATCCCAACTACAGGTACACACAATGCTGGGTTCTGTGCCAGGAGTCAACAGCCAGGAAAAGGACTGCAGTTCTTGTCGACAATGCATTGAGATTCTCAGCTCAGTGTGTGGTGGCGGCGGTCAAAAAAACAAATTCAATGTTAGGAACGATGTGAAAAGAAACGAAGCAGAAAATGCAAAATATCCTATTGCCTCTCTATTGATTCATGATGCGACTGAAACATTGAGTATTTTGTGCAGTTCTGATCACCCCATCTCAAAAAAAGACATAGTGGACAGAAAAGGTGCAGGAGGGCATCTTTTCAAATGGACATTTGATCTGGCACATTCATTTGATTAGTTTATGCTTGTAATAACACTTTAAGGTCAAATTGTTAGTGGAGTTTGAGTCTGACAGGGCGATTGTGTGGGTAGCTTTTATTTCAGTCGGAGCTTTGCCAGATTGATGATCATGCTGATGGTTCAAGTCTCATGTTGACGTCTTTGCTTGAGTATTTTTATTATGGATATTTTTAATGTAATCCACTGCCAACTGTAGAGCATGTGAACAATAAAATGGTGAATTTTAAAGGCTGGACGCATGCCAAAATCAGGAGATGTGCTCACATCTAGTAATAGCACGTGTCCATCCGATTTTTTTTTAAATTTATAATTTATTAAATTTCTATAACATTTACAGGGTGGACAGATGCATACACAAGTGCCAATGCGTGAATATCATGCACCAGAGAAAAAAAAAGAGGTATTTTTATTTATTTATTTATTTAGAAACTTTTATATACCGGCATTAGTGGGTACATCATACCGGTTCACATAATAACTGAAAGTTTGGAAAATACATTTCAACAGGGAGAAAGTAACTGGGCAGGGGATAAAATAAATAGGCAGTAGGAAAGATAGTTAAAAAACAAGAAAGTCATAACCAGAGAATACAGTTTATAATTTACAATGATAGTCTCCTTAATATAAGGAGAGGTATAGTGTGGGTGGGGCATGGGTGTTCTGGGGGCGGGGCTGAGAGGTGTGTGTACAAGTATCTACATCCCCGGGAGCGCAGCCAGGTCCAATGCGGTGTGATTTTACTTCCGCTATTGAGGAGATGTAAGGAAAAAAAAAATCCAGGCATCTGTGAGGGGTTTGAAGGATCTAGGGTCACTGAGGGGGGGGGGGGGGGAAGGGGGGAGTGCAGGCTAAAGAACCAGAGGGCTTAGGGGGACCTAGCAGAATACTGGGCAAAGTGGTAGATGAACTGGTGAAACTGGTCCTTGGCTGGATTGGCGCCTGCTCTAAAATATCCTCGGTTGTGTGTCCATAGGCTGACTTGCGCTGCTTGGCGAACACAAGCTTAAAATTAGGTGCACAGATTTGATTGCTATAAAATTGCCACATCTCTGGGCGTGCACTGACGCACATGTATATAGGCGTGCCCCTGTTTGAAAGTTACCATCTCTCTGTTTAACAACAATGATAATAACTATTAAAGGGAACCAGAACAGCTCCCTTATGATGAGAGGCTATGTAGGACAGGTCTCTTCAGCTTGGAAACGAGACGGCTGAGAGAGGACATGATAGAAATTTATAAAATCATGATGGAGCGGGTCAATAAAGGACGGTTATTTTATTTACCCTTTCAAATAATACTGAAACAAGAGGGCACTCCATGAAACTAAAACCCAGCAGGTTTAAAACAAAGAGTAGAAAGGAGCTTTTATATATATATATATATATATGATCTGGAAAGGAATAAGACGAGTGAGGTTATTAAATTTGCGGATGATACAAAATTATTCAATCACAAGTGAATTGTGATACATTACAGTAGGACCTTGCAAGACTGGAAGATTGGGCATCCAAATGGCAGATGAAATTTAATGTGGACAAGTGCAGCATATAGGGAAAAATAACCCATGCTATAGTTACATGATGTTAGGTTCCATGTTAGGAGCTACCACCCAGGAAAAAGATCTAGGCATCATAGTGGATAATACTTTGAAATTGTCAGCTCAGTGTACTGCAGCAGTCAAAAAAGCAAACAGAATGTTAGGAATTATTAGGAAGGGAATGGTTAATAAAACGGAAAAATGTCATAATGCCTCTGTATCGCTCCATGGTGAGACCACACCTTGAATACTGTGTACAATTCTGGTCGCCGCGTCTCAAAAAAGATATAGTTGCAATGGAGAAGGTACAGAGAAGGGCAACCAAAATGATAAAGAGGATGGAACAGCTCCCCTATGAGGAAAGGCTGAAGAGGTTAGGGCTGTTCAGCTTGGAGAAGAGACGGCTGAGGGGGGATATGATAGAGGTCTTTAAAATCATGAGAGGTCTAGAAGGGGTAGATGTGAATCGGTTATTTACTCTTTCAGATAATAGAAGGACTAGGGGGCATTCCATGAAGTTAGCATGTGGCACATTTAAAACTACGGAGAAAGTTCTTTTTCACTCTACACACAATTAAACTCTGAAATTTGTTGCCAGAGGAGGTGGTTAGTGCTGTTAGTGTAGCTGGGTTCAAAAGTGGTTTGGATAAGTTCTTGGATGAGAAGTCCATTAACGGCTATTAATAAGTTTACTTAGGGAATAGCCACTGCTATTAATTGCATCAGTAGCATGGGATTTTCTTGGTGTTTGGGTACTTGCCAGGTTCTTGTGGCCTGGTTTGACCTCTGTTGGGAAACAGGATGCTGGGCTTGATGGACCTTTGGTCTGACCCAGCATGGCAATTTCTTATGTTCTTATGATTTTTTTATTTAGTACACAATTAAACTGTGGGATCTGTTGCCAAAGGATGTGGTTAAAGCGACTAACATAACAGGGTTTGAAAGAGGTTTGGACCGGCTTCTGGAGGAAGAGTCCATAGAACATTATTAGCCGGGTAGACTAGGGAAAGCCATTGCTATCCCATGGAGCGAGTAACAGGAACCGGGTCTACTTCATGGGAACTGCTGGGTTCCGGCAACCTAAACTGGCCACTGTTAGAGACAGCCTGCTGACTTGATGGACCTTGATCTGGCCCAGCACGGCATTTCTTACATTCTTCATGCAAAGCTGCGAGAGAAGAACAATACTCATGGACTCTCAAAATGCATTATTCTGTCAGATTGTGTCAAAAAATGCCACATGCATGCGATAGACCCTGGAGCCCCATTAAAATTATTATTGGGGGTGGGCTTTCAAAGTGAAGCGCTGTATATTTGCACCAAATTTAAAACTCAGCTCAGTGAAGAACAGAATTCGTGTCACATATGCTGGCTTTGTTTCAACTCTAAACTTCATTAGGGGATGCTAAGTAATGCAACAATCATTTTAACTAAATATTTGATTACATAGTCACTTCAGTCAAAGTATTCTGAATAAAGAGCACTTTAAGAAAGACAAGATCAGCAAGGTTTATACCTATGGAGAGCCTAATTGGTACTATAAAAGGAATTTAACATTTTTATTGCACAATTGTTTAACTTTATAAAGCATTTGATTTAAGCTGTAATTGAAATGCAAATACTGGAATGGAGTTCAAGCAGCAGAAGCTAATGATCCAGAAATAGCTTTTAACACTGCTTGATGAAGTCAGTGAGAATTTTAGCAGCGGTAAAAGCTAAAACAAAAATAATTCCACTTTCTTCCAACTTTCAGATTGATGTCACCCAAATTATGCAAAGTAAATTCCGTTTGCAATACTATGAAATACTACAGCAAAAAAAGATTACAGATAAATGTTAACATTATTGACTACATTTAAAAAAGGGATTTCATGCATAAAAACGCTTTGTACACATGTAGGTTCAATGTACCCACTTAGAAGCAATTTTCAAAACAGGCTAAGTATGTGCATATATTCAGTTGTTCACGTGGAAAAGGAAGCATGAACATAATGGTCATGTTTGGGGCATGTCGGGGCCTGATTCGGAAGTTCATGCATACTTTGCTGTTTTATAAAGAACACACACACACAAACGTTATCGAGAATGTGTAGACACCTTTACACCTGCTATTTAATGTGCTGGCTTCAAACATGCAATGTCTTTTTCGACCGAGTGTTTGGAGTGCTGGCTTTTCCAAGTGAATGGACAGGGCAACTTGATAGGAATAGAGAGAGAAGGATGGCAGGCTAACTGGAAAATTGTTCTCCTTGCCCAGAAGCATATTTGTAATGGGTTTTATTAAGAACATAAGACTTGACATACTGGGTCAGACCAAGGGTCCATCAAGCCCAGTCTCCTGATTCCAACAGTGGCCAACCCAGGTCACAAGTATGCAAGTATACAGCACATTACATTGATTGCCACCCTAATAATGATTTTAATGGGGTTCCAGGTTCTATCACACGTATCTGTATTTTTTGACACAACTTGATAGAATGAATAAATACATTTTGAGAGTCCACATTTATAGTACTTATCTCACAGTGGGATCTGACTTTCCTGGACTTCTTCCCATACAGGCTGCTCTCGACTTTCATGTCTGGAAGTTAGTTTTCCTAAGCAGGGTCCCTTTCATCTAAGCATGGGACAAGAAGACAGGTTATGAGACCTGTCCATATATGCCCGCATTTGTGCATATCTTTGGTAGCTGGTATTTTAATTCCCTGTGTATTTTTAAGAGAAATACAGGGCTGCACTTAGCAGACTTGTGGTGTGGTGTGCAATCAGTTGCACAGTAAGGAGCATTGAACTACACATCAAAGCACCAGTGTTCTGGCTGAGGGCTGAGCTGCCTAATTGGCAAACTTTGAAAACTCCAATTTAATATAACATTTTTCTTTATTTTTCCCAGTTTATATATTGCTTTATTTCTATTTTGATTCTGTTCTCGTGTATGGCTGGATTATTGTTTTGCCAATAGATAGTTTTATACTGCTAATGCTTTTTTGTCTGGTATGGGACTGATTAAGTAACTTCCCTCCCTCAGTCCCAAAAAAAGGATCTCCTCCATTACAGTGCTTTATTTCTACTGCTGCTTATTTTGCCTTGTGTGTTTCTACATTTGTGTCTAGGCAGTAATATCTTTGCTAGTTATTATTTTAATTCCCTGTGTGTTTTCAGGAGAAATACAGGGCTGTACCTAGCAGATTTGTGGGTGTGGTGTGTAATCAGTTGCACAGCAAGGGATATTGAATCAAGGAAATAATAAAATCTAGGTAGAGCCATCAAGCCCAGCATCCTGTTTTCAACAGTGGCCAATCCAGGTTACAAGTACCTGGCAAGAACCCAAACATTAAATAGATCATATGCTGCTACGGCCACTATTAGCAATGGCTACTCCCTAACAGCCAAATTTGTATTCCCCTCGCGCGTAAAAAACGGGGATTATGCACGTGGCCAGGCCTTGCAGGCACCATGCACATCTTCAAAGGGGCCTGGCCATGCACATAACCCCCATTATGCGCCGAACTGCCGGGCCCAGATATAGGGGCGGTCCAGGGGGCAGGGAGGGGCGGGGCTGGAGGCGCCATTACAGCAGCAATTTGCCGCTGTGCCGGGGAAGCGTGTGCCGACAGCCTGCCGGGGCACGCAAGTTACTACACCTCCAGAGGCGCAGCAACTTGAAAAAAAAAAAAAAAAAAGGTAAGGTAGGGTAAGTTTAGGAGGTGGGGAGGAGAGGGGTAGGGGAAGGAAGGAGATAGGGGGGTAGGGAAGTTCCTTCCCAGTCCGGACTGGGAGAGAACTGGAGAAGGCCAGGATGCGTTGCCGCTCGGAAATTTCCTAAATATTCCCCCCCTTGCTTGCGCCAAGCACACATGCGGGCGCGCACGTGCACACGGCCCAACAATTTTATAACATGTGTGCACCATGTTATAAAATTGGTGCGTCCATGTGTGTACGCCGAGAAGCTCACGCGCACCTTAGAAAATCTACCCCTAAGTCAATAGGGACTTGGACATTGCTGCTGTTATGGAGACATGATTCACTGATTTTTATTAGGATATGGCAATCCTAGGCTATAACTTGTTTAGGAAGGACAGGGAGAACAGAAAAGGTGGAGGAGCATCTTTTTATGTCAAAAACAATAACCAGTCAACCGAACTGCAAGAGATGTGGGATAGAGAAGAATAATTATGGACTGTCCTAAAAATAGATGGTGCTACTGGGCTAAATTTATCTAGTGCCGATCCAGCCATGCAAAAGAAAAGCATGGCAGACTGCTAAAAGGAGCTTGACAGGCCATTGTTTGGGGACCCCAGAGTTAGAAGATATAGCAGTATGAGTCGCAGGCTTTAAAAAAGGACTAGGAGGTGGGATAATGACGTGGACAAGTGCAAAGTGATACATATAGGGAAAAATAACCCTTGCTGTAGTTACACAATGTTGGGTTCCATATTAGGAGCTACCACCCAGGAAAGAGATCTAGGCGTCATAATGGATAATACTTTAAAATTGTCGGCTCAGTGAGCTGCAGCAGTCAAAAAAGCAAATAGAATGTTAGGCATTATTAGGAAGGGAATGGTTACTAGAACGGAAAATGTCATAATGCCTCTATATCGCTCCATGGTGAGACCACACCTTGAATACTGTGTACAATTCTGGTCACCACATCTCAAAAAGGATATAGCTGCACTGGAGAAAGTGCAGAGAAGGGCGACAAAAATGATATGGGACATGGAATGGCTGCCCAGTGAAGAAAGGCTAAAGAAGTGTTAGGGCTGTTTAGTTTGGAGAAGAGACAACTGAGGGGGGATATGATAGAAATCTACAAAATCCTGAAAGGACTTGAACAAGTTAATGTAAATCAATTATTTACCCTCTCAGATAATAGAAGGACTAGGGGACACTCCATGCAATAGTTCATTTAAAACAAATCAAAGAAAATTCTTTTTCACTCAGTGCATAGTTAAGCTCTGGAATTCATTCCCAGAGGATGTGGTTACAGCAGTTAGTGTAACTGGGTTTAAAAAAGGTTTGGATAAGTTCCTAGAGGAAAAATAAAAAAAACTGCTATTAATTAATAAGCAATAGTAGCTTGAGATTTATTTAATGTTTGGGTACTTGCCAGTTACTTGTGACTTGGATTAGCCACTGTTGGAAACAGGATACTGGGCTTGATGGACCCTTGGTCTGACCCAGTATGGCATATCTTATGATATGCAACTTTTTTCCCGAATTAGGCAAGCTCAACGACATTTCCTAATTTGGAATAGTTCAGGAGAACAGAAAACCGATAGATTTTTTTTTCTGAGATTTCTGAAAAAAATTTCATTTTTGAGTTAGTGAGCGCTATCGGGAGTTAGCGCACACTAACAGGAGCTAGCGCGCAATAACTCCCGATAGCATGCACTAACCCAAAAATCGGGGCCCCCGGAAAAAATAAAACAAACCCCAAACCGCGGGAAAAACAAAATTCCTGCGGGGGGACCCCCGAAACGAAGCCCGACCCAAACGTTTTACCCGAAGCACATCTCTATATTTCAATAAACAGCTAAATTTGAAAGCCCACCCAGGATCATCTCCAACCAGCTCTCTTTTTTACCCACCTAATTTGTGTGGCTTATGATTTTAACCACACAAATTTAACTTGTTGAAGGGGCCATGTTTTCAATAGGGTAGATTTATGAGGCTTAAACCCTTTTAGCTGGCTGAATCTTTTGAATATCGAGCCCTAATATTGTTGTTATAGTCTGTTGCTTCCACTATTGATACATTTCTTGTTTCAAAAACAGATGGCACTGTGGTGTATAGCTTGCCATCCAATTTTAACTTGTCTACAAAAGATGTTATGATTCTTTGCTAAACAAAGAGAATTCCAGAGCAGATGAGCATAAGTATGCAAGTTGTGTTTTCAGAGTAAAATGAAGGTGATAGGAATGGTTTTCAGGGCAGGCGAATTCAACCTAATATCTTGAGTTGTGGATTCAAAATACGCCGGTGAACAAAACATGCTGAATTCAAATGAAATATAAATAATCCCTAAAGACGACTCAACACAGTCCTTCCCAAGAAGTAATTAAATTGTCACTTTACAGTAGATAACATAATTGTACTATTCCACTTAGAATATTATACGACTTGGCTTCAATAAATGCAGCATTGTGCCATAAATAAAATATACATTTACATAAAAAGCTTCTGCATGACAACTCACTAGGATCAGAAATCCATTTTTTTCAATGTATTACTGAGATACAATAATGGAGGTATCTGACAGATGGATTGTGGGAATATAGGTCCATGCATTCCTACTTTAAATGAATTATAAACATCTATTCACATGGGGGGAGGGGGATACAGCATGGTATGCACTGTAAGTAAATCTGCTTCAGTTTTCTGCATGGAGGGGGCCCCCCAAAGCAAAAGTTACAAAATCCATTCAATTTCCACTGCAGGGGCTTTGCATTCTCTGTTTTTTTTGTAATGAAATAATCCCCATTTCCTTTCATCTTTCACACTCTATTTATAAATGCAAAATAAATGTAATCCACAAAAAGAGTTCGATATGATGCGCTTACAATCTGCAGCCCACATCTCCTGCTTTTTCCAGATATGTTGAAACTTTTGGCATAGTGACATTTGAAACTTAAAGGGCCGGATTTTCAAAAGGTTACGTGCGTAAATCCCCTGGGACACATGTAAGTCCTGGGGCTTGCAAGAAGGGGCGGTCTGGGGGCGGAGCCAGAAGCTCCTGGCACAGTGGCCATTTGCTGCTGTGCCGGGGATCGCACGCCAGCAGTCGGCTGATGTGTGTAAGGCCTAGCGATGCGTGTAAAGCCCTGGGATGCGTGTAAGTCCCGGGGCTTGCAAGAAGGGGTGGTCTGGGGGCGGAGCCAGAAGCTCCTGGCACAGTGGCCATTTGCTGCTGTGTCGGGGATCGCGAGCCAGCAGTCGGCCGATGCGCATAAGGCCTGGCAACACGTGTAATGTCCTGGGACACGTGTAAGTCCCGGGACTTGCAAGAAGGGGCGGTGCGGGGGCGTGGCCAGAAGCTCCTGGCACAATGGCCATTTGCTGCTGTGCCGGGGATCGCGTGCCAGCAGTCGGCCGATGCACGCAACTTACTTCAGCCCCAGGGCTGAAGTAAGTTTAATAACAAAAGAAAAAAGAAAAAAAAAGTAGGGGGGAAAGGGTGGGGGAGGTAAGAGAAGGGAAGGCGGGATGGGGGAGGGGGTAGGGAGTTCTCTCCGAGGCCACTCCAATTTTGGAGGGAACGGGGGAAGGCAGCACAGCTCGGTGCGGGCTCAGCGCGTGCAAGGTGCACAATTATGCAACCCTTCGGCGTGTGCCGACCCCCGATTTTATAACTTGCACACGCCTGCACTCAGAACGCAGAAGACGGTCGCACTGTTATTTTGTTGTGCTCTTTTTAAGATGTACAGAGCTGGTCTAACACCAAGTCTGCAGCAACATTTTCCCCCATTGAAAATATTGAGGCATTTTTCATTGTTAATTCTGAAGGAATTGCACTGGAGGAAAAGTTTGACAAATCCCTTCCACCGCAAAAAAATAAAAATGAATAAGGGGCTAATGTATTATGCTGCGATTGGCTTTACAAAGGTGATTTTGCACATTAAAACAGTAAATATCATGTGTAATTGCGTTTACAACATTTTGCACACTCTAAAGTAACTTTTAATAGCCCGGTGCTCACCCAGATTGGGAGATACGTGCACAAGTCGGGCCGGCCTGTGCCAAGCAGATTTTAAAAGCCGCCCGGATACGCACATAGTTGCTGCTACATACACAAATGAAAAGCTCAAAAAAGGGGGCGGGGAATGGGTGTGGACTGGGCAGGGAATGGGCGTTCTTGGATTTCATATTGTAATTTGCGTGTAAATGCTTACATGCACAGGCACGTACCAGGGTCCCCTGTCGCGTAACTTTACTTCTGCTATAGATGATGTACAAATTATAAAATAAAGACAAATAGATAGATCAGCGGGGTTAAGGGTCAGGGGATAACAGAGGAGAAGGGAGACAATTAAACTAGTGGTGTTTGGAAGTCCTATTCCTTACCTGGGTGAATTGGGAATGAACTGGTAAAACTGGTAATGGCGTCGGCGTGCGTGTCTTTTAAAATCCCCCCACTCACATGGTAGAAGTGGCCTTTGCATACATACAAGTGCACATCCACTTAAAATTGCAGGCACAGGTGCACGTGGTCAGGTCACTCTATTTTATAGCGTGCACATATACGTGTGTGTATTATAGAATAGCTGCGTCACTGGGTGCGAGCCAATGAACGCGTGCCCCCGTGTGCGCCTGTTGAAAAGTTACCGTTCCTACGTGCTATTTTAATGTGCAAAACTTTACATTTGCTAAGCTGTTCAAAAAGCGTATGCAAAATTGCTTAATAAGCTGGAAAATTATTGCAGATCAGTTCATTAGTGATTCAGTATGAGCAACATGTTGCATGCAAAGTTTTGCATAAGCTTTAGTGGCTGCCCCTGGTGATGATAGAGTCAGTTCCACTTTAATCCTTTTTTTTTTTAAATTTCAAATGTATTTATTAGTAGTTGTAATTTTGTATTAATATGCCATTTTACTGTTTGCATTATTTTGTTATTGCTGTAATCCGCCTAGCACATTTCCTATTATGGGATGGACCTCTTTGTTTTGATGTGGACATTTTATTCAGTCCTCAAGAGGATGCTTCAGATGACTGCATGATATGCACTTTGCATTTTCTGCTCCGGCACAGAATGTGCATCATTTGATTTTACAATGCTGGCGAGTTTTGTGCCATCATCATATTTTTTTGAGTCACAATATATTTTTGCCTTCTGTAGAGGAAAGAGTTTGCTTTAACTGGTGCATTCTGTGTATATCTGCAGAATCCACATCTGTTCTGCCGACACAGACATTAGGTTTTAATTCTTGTGAATGGTGCTCTGTATGTCCACAAGCTATCAGCGGTCCAATTAACTGCCTTCCTGGAAGGGCTCCCATTTTTTTACGATTGCTCCATGGACACGCAGTTTATGTGATGGTATGTCCATGTTCCTTGCTATACATAGGTCAAAGAGTAAGAATGTTTAGGATTTGTATGATCAAGCACTGGAATTACTTTCACCACAATGTCTGTACTGAGGCACCTTTGATGCCTCGTCTTGAAATAAGACATTATTTACAGAACTTCAATATTCCATTTTATATCATATCAAATCTGTTATTCAGGGAAAGAGTTATATCTATGACTAAAAAATCATGAGTAGAGATAGGGACGAGTTTGCATTTTTGGGAGTCTTTGTTCAGGTGATTATGCATCTTGGTGGATGGGATCACCATTTTTATGAACGAGTTATCTTATGAATTACTCTGTCTTCAAATGAGGAATGATATCCTATGCCTTTGATTAGCCACTGGGACTATGAAACATTGTGGCATGATTTCATTGGCAGTTGCTGCTCATGTGACTATGAAACGCGGAAGTATCCAGCTGTTTAACAGTGGCTTTGCGTGGCAACATTGGGGTCAGCCAGTTAGCTCTGTCAAGCCCCTGGTATTGAAAGCACGGATAATCCCCAAATGTAGGCTGTTGCCAAAACATTGATATCAGGATTCTCAGGGTGAAGTTATTTGAAAATGCAAAGGGAAACAATATTTTAGGTTGTTTGAAAAACATTTAGGTAAAAAATGTTTGTATGATTTATTGTTTCCCTGGAGCAATGGACATTGGGACTTTAAATAAAAATATTACATTTTAAGGGATGTTCTGCTGAGAAATAAAAAAGAAAACAATTCATAAGATATTTTTCAAAGAATTATTTGCACATAATTAAATCGCAGCGGTCCCTTGATTGGCAGTTAAACTATGCTGCAGATACAACTGACCATCAAATTACTTTGGTTATATTTGAGGAGAAAAAATGTTTATGATCTCTTTTTTTTTTTTTTGGCTTTACCTATAACATCAGGACCTATACAGGCAACTTCATGCCCAGCTGATGCTACATTTAAAGCAGGTGCAACTGAGCTGTTTCCTCATGGACCTGATAAAGTGAGTTTAGCTCTTGAAAGCTAGTTACAGATGTGTGGAGTTAGTCCAATGAAACCTTGTTTGTTGACCCTTATTTCTACATATTAAGGCAAAAAAACCTGGCATTCAAGCATAAGAAAGCAACGGGTAAAAGAAGGGAAAAAAACCCAACAATTTTTTTCCCCTCTGTAGAAAAGTGTTTGATATCTTGTCTTTGCGAAAATGTTTTAATCATATCCTTTCTATTTGCCGCTCTACGATTCCTCGTACGCACTAGGAACTTTGACTTTCAACTGAGCACATCAAAAACAAGACTGACTCCCACACAAAGATCATACAAGGAAAATCAATACAGCAGCAAAGGCTTTTAGTGAATCAGATTTTCTAAACTCTACAATGAAAGAGCCACATTTATAAAAGCCCACGGTGAGATGAAATTAAAGTTCATTTTAAAAGATCAAACAGAATATGCTATGGAGAGAGAGCCACAGCAGAGAAGGAAGAGGAAAAAAAAAATATATGTGCAGCGTTTTGCTCCATTCTGCCACCTGCAGAAACGGCAGATGCAAAGCATGTGGGCAGTTTGCACCCATGTGACTTGTAGGCACTCATCAAAGGAAACTACTTAATTAGTTGCTATTTAAAAATTAGCTGTAAGATCTGTGGGTATTTTGTAGCAGTTTGGGCTACTGAAAATTCCTCCCTCGTATGCATGCTTGGTCTGAATTTCACCAGTACTAAAGATCAATATTTCATGCATGGAAGCCTGTCTCCTGTTGCATAGAGGTTTGAGCCACTCCAGATGTTTGACATGAGCTTAATCAAACATTCTTGAAAACTTAAAAAGATTCAGTCGTGTTCTCTCTCACAAGGCATCCTTGGGCCCTGTTTGCACTTGTTTCCAACTTTACGAATTCCTCTACTACTGACATCAGCTAAGAGTAATCAGAGTACCTAAGTAGTAGTCAGTGACTAATAAGTAAATATTACATAAGATTCATCTTATTTACTGAGCCTAAAGGACTCAGTTTAAAGAGATTTATAAGGTGATATTCCAAGGGAGGGGGAGGGGTTGCACATATTAAACATAGAGCATGACAGCAGATTAAAAACCATGCAACCCATGTTTGTCAGCAGTTGACTTAGGGAAAGGGGCTGCTTAGGTTTTAGATTGTCCAAATTAAAGTACATCTCAAAAATATTATGCCTTCACCCAATAGGTAGGCCCACTTCCTGAAATGTATTTTAAACTGGACAATCTAAAAGTACATGATATACGTTGAATACGGCATTGAAAAACGTGTGATGGGAAGATGTAATGTAAGGGCTATATGAATATCTATCTACACTTAGAGGTGAATTTTCAAAATGTCACGTGAGTAAAATGACCACTTACGCATGCAAAACAGCACGAGCTCACGCACATGCTATTTTATAAACCCAAACACTTTTCAAACAAGGAAAAAAATCCCTTAATATTGAAAAACAATCTATGAAATTTATCCTCAAGAAAAAATTTTGGGGGGAAGAAGAGGAAGGTTTCATACAATTTTATATCATCGCATCCAGCAATGTATGGCAATTTTTAATCATACACCAACCTCTTCCAACCCATGAATGTTTTTTTTCTATTTTTTAACTTGATTAAATTTTGTGAATAATGACATCAAACTTTTTCTTAAAATTATATCTACCCACAAATGGGCTTTTTTGAACTTCTTCAAATTTCTTCACGAAGCACCAAACAATTCTCAATAACGCCGACACACAATTTTCTCATACACAATCTTCCTGCAGGGAACTTCCCTGTCACTTATCTGTACATATTCTTTATCTCAAAACCATGTCCATATCCCAACTAGGCCTCGTTTCGAATCGCTGATTCTTCATCAGGGGACAGTTGTTCTAGTCCAGAGTTTGGAAATGTTCAGCGTCTTCACTCTCTTTAAACTGCCATACTAATGGTCGCCATTTTAATTTAAAAGCCCAGGCCGGCATCGGTCTTTTATTCATGCAATGCCACTTCAAATTAGACCAATCATTAGATGCGCTCTCAAGCGTCATCACGTAGGTTGTATGAATTCGCTCTAAAGAAGAAATGTATAGGAAAACCTCACTTTTTACCATGATCTTAAATCAAAGTGTTCCATTCCAAGTCTTCATTTAATCCACCCGGGGACTGCGTACCCTATGTGAAAATCTAAAAAGCTTCCCTCAAATCCAACAAATGTTTGCGATCACCACCCCGTGAGGAGATTATTGCTTGATCTACAATGGTCCATTTTATTTGTGCAAATGAATGTTTATTCTGAATACAATGTGAAACTATAGGAGCAGTTAAAGTCTGTGTTTGTAATCGAGATTTATGCTCATTTATTTATTTAAAAGTCTTATATACCGCAACAATGGGTAGGTAAACTATCCGTCTAGGCGGTTCACATATTTGAACATGCATAATTTAGTCACATTTTAAAACATAATTACATAATTACAATACTTGGTACATAACAAGATTTAACAGATTGAAGCTATAAGTTGTGTGAAGATTTTAATATAAATTATATGCACTGGAGAAAAGATGAGTTTTTAATAACTTCTTAAATTCTGAGCGATTGGCTGTCAGTCGAATCTGTTCTGGAAGTGAATTCCACATTTTTGGACCTGCTACGGATCTTCATGTTTCGGGTTCTTCCAATATATACTTTAGGACAACTACACCATAAAGCATATATCACATAACTAGAATTGCAAGTAGTATGTGTTTTCCATGGAAGAACAACCCAAAACATGAAGATCAGGTGAATTTTTAAAGAATTATGTATGCAAAAATTAGCATATACACGTGTGAGTAGCCACTATGCGTGTATTCCATATTTTATTAAAGTCACAAGTATTTGTGTATATTTGGTTTCGTGCGTGAATATATGCATATAAAAAGGGGCAGTCTAGGGACGTTCCGGAGTGGGGCAACACGTGCATATGTAAATTGGTATTTTAAGACACGTGCGTGCATACCTTTTCCTACTTACTCATGTATTTTTACATCTGCTAATTATCTGGCATAAATGATAACAAACGCATTTATTGTGTATTACTGATTGGAGGGGTAGGTCTGGGTAAACCTGGGGGAGTTTAGGCTGAAGAACCAGGAGGATCTCAATGGCCTGGAGAAGGACTGGGAAAACTGGTGGACTGATTGGTAAAACAGGTAATTTCCTCAGTGCACGCCTATTATCAAATTGGCCGAGTTCTACATTCAAATTGGAGCTTACCCGAATAAGTCCTCATGTACTTTCACACATAAATTATACATGCATATACATTCAAAATAGGTGGGAATAGTGCACACATTCAATGCATTGAAATACATGGTTTCAATTCATTGTATGTATTTGCACGTAGGCCTACATATGTTCGCATGTTGGGTAGCAAACAAATGCATATTTTATAATATGCATGTATGTGAAATGCGCAGGTTACAAAATGCTATGGTGAAATTGTGACTCCCAAATACACGCATATATGAGTGCACACGCACATGTTTCAAAGTTGTCCTCAGAATTTTTAAAATAAAAATTATGTCTATAGGTAGTGTAGTTGGGGCGGGAATAGCACTTACCCACAGACTTTTGAATTTTCAAAACTCTGTGCATACGTTTATACAAAGATGTTTTGCACTGCTAGAAAAGTTGTAACTTTCTGCATTTACCATGTGCGTATACTAGAGGACCTTATCCAAGCATTTTCAAAACAATCTCAGGCCCATAAAATTCCTTCGAAAATTATTTGTAACGCCTATGCATAGCAGCTCTGTGCAGACTTTACCACCCTGCACACTGTTATAAAATTATCCTTTCTTAGTTTCATTTTCATAGTGATTGATGCACATTAAACCTTGTTTCATGCACAAACATGGTGCTTTGAAAATCAATTAGGGTTTTCTGTACATAAAAATACACGCAACATTTTGCGTGTGCTTTTATCTGCACTAAGAGGTGGAGCCAGGGTGGAGAAAGCTTTTAGAAAGTATGCATGTAAATGCACATGCAGAAAAGTCTTCCTGCTCAGGAGCAGGTGCAATCCTCTGCACAGGTACGCGCATGCTTTCTGGACAACCTGCAAATTTTCAAAGAAGAGTTACGCACTCACAGATTTTAGCCATACATGGGATGTTATAAAAGTACCCGCTCTCTATATAAAGCAGGCTGAAGTTATGAATAATTATGTGTGAATCGTAATTTGTCTTCCCTCCTGTTGAATTTTCTTTGCATCCATAACAAAACAGACTGATTTTTGTCTAGCCATCTTGCTATGGAAATCATGAGGTAACTTGAATAAGGCAAACTGAACTAGTTGTGCTGATTTCCTAGAGCAGCTCATGCTGTCTATCTTACATGGTGACACTAGGAAACCACTCATCTTTGATCTTACAGTTGACTTCAGATGGCAGGAACCTTGTCTAGCTATATGGATGTCAACAACATGCAGTGATAAAACTTTATAAAATATGAGGCAGAATCAATAAATAAAAGTGAATTTAAGTCATATTGCTGCTGTGCTTAAACTCACCTTATTTATTGGCTGCTCCTCATATCTTCAAATATTTTCATTATTCATGGTATACTGAATATTTTCTAGCTGATAAAATAAGAACCTTATAGGACTGTATCTTGAATTTGAAATAACGCAGGGCAATTTGTAATCAAAATACAAATATATAAGTGTTCAGTTCTGATGCATTCATAGGAAAGGACATTACAGAATATAAAAGCTTAGGAGTTATATACAATAATAGCCTCTGCACCTGAAATATACTTTGTAATATCCTTTGCGTTGATTATTTTACATTGTTCCATCTATATATGACCCTTTACAATTTTGAGAACTCTAGCAGTCCGCATGACATAACAGGGATGTGCATTGATTTGAAATGAATGAATAAAATGCAACAAATGAGATCATTTTTGATTCAGTCATGGACCCCCCCAAAAATGATTGGAGGGTGCTACAAATTGAAACAATATTTTCATTTCATTTGTTCATGTTTCTAATACAAGTCTCTGGCCCACTGAAAAATGTGGCAGTGAGACTGGTAACTATAGCAACTAATAAATTCCTGAGTGAGATAGTAGCCAGGATGGAACCAACGTGGGAGAAGTAGTTAAGTAGATAGAACAGAGGACCAATCAAGGTGAAGCTGCCCTCCTTGCTTCTGATGCTACACCTTGAGGGTCTTGCTACTACTCAGCCTTGTAGGTATACCCCAGAGCTATACCTTAGGGATGTTTCCGACACTCTGTCTTGCTACTATACCCCTTTTGTTATACCTTGGGGATCTAGATGCCATTTATTCTTACTCCCAGACTGCACACCTTTTGCTATACCTTGGGCATCTTGCTCCCTCGCCACCTAGCTGCCATGCTCCTAATGCTACACCTTGAAGATCTTGCTGCCATTCAGCCTAGCTGCCATACCTCTGATGCTACACCATGGGGATCTTGCTGATACTCTGTCTCACTGCCATACCCCAGACTTTACATATTGGAGTTCAATTTGCCAGTCCACCTTGCTGCTATATTCCTGATGCTATACCCAGGGGTTCAAGCTGCCACTGTTTTGCTAATATGCCTTTTATACTATCCTTGTGGGTCTTGCTACTACTTTGCTTTTGCTGCCCTGCTCCTCACACTACAGCTTGGGTGTCATGTTGGGGTATTTTTGCCAATGTGGGTGGTTGTTTTGCACTTCTCATGTTGTCTTGATGACACTTTTTGTGCTGCGTTGTCCCTCTATCAGTGCTTGGGGGTTTTTTTATGCCACCTTTGCTGCTTCATTCCCTTTCATAGTGCCTTAGAATGTTCTTGTCATCCTTGATGCCTTTGTGGGTTCCTGCCACTGTTATTGGTGCCCTCTTTTGGGGTGTTCTTGTCACTTGCTGCTGCTTTGCTCCTGTGAAGGTGCTTTGGAGAGTTCTAGCCACTGCTGGTACCCTTTTGCCCTTTTACTAAGAACATAAGACATTTATTTATGTATTTATTTATTTTGAATATTTGTAAACCGCAAATCAACATTTCTATGCGGTTTAACATAAGTAACATACATAATAGACTCATAAATCAATTACAATAACAAACAAAAATTAGACTACTAAAATCTAAAGTTAAAAAAAATCTAAAGTAATACTACTTAATTTTTATGCTACTCGATAATACTGGTAGCCCACTAATCAGCTTGATCTTTCAACTGCTGTTGTCTGCTGCTAATTGCTATGCATTTTTCTGCCATTTAGCTTAATCTTCCAATTGCTATGCATCCATGAAGGCCCTAGAAAATAAGTGTGCCTTAAGATGTTTTCTGAACTTCAAAAAAGATATTTCTTCCTTTAGATTGATGGGGAGGGAGTTCCATACTGGATCAGACCAAAGGTCCATCAAGCCAAGGATCCTGTTTCCAAAAGTGACCAATTCAGGTCACAAGTACCTGGTGGGATCCCAAGAGGTAGGTAGATTCTTAGCTACTTATCCCACAGATAAGTGGTGGAATTCTGCAACTCCACCTTAATAATAGTTTATGGTCTTTTCCTCCAGGAACTTGTCTAAACTTTTTTTAAATGCAGTTACACTAATAGCTTTCACCACATCCTCTGGCAATGAATTCCAGAGCTTAATTATGTGTTGAGTAAAAAAAAAAAATTTCTCATATTAGTTTTAAATATATCATCTAGAAAACTGATTCTGTTCCCTAGTCTTTGTACGTATTGAGAGTAAACAATTGATTAACATGTACTTGTTCTACTCTACTCATTATTTTATAGACGTCTATCAATCTCCCCTCAGCCATCTCTTCTCCAAGCTGAAGAGCCTTCATAAGGGTATCATTCCATCCCCTTTATCATTTTGATGGCTCTTCTCTGTATCTTTGCTAATTATGCTAAATCGTTTTTGAGATGTGGTGACCAGAACTGCACACAGTACGCAAGATCAGGTTGCACCATGGAATAACACAGAGACATTATGATATTCACTTTTATATTCTCCATTCCTTTCCTAATAATTCCTAGCATTCTATTTGCTTTCTTTGCTGCTGCTGCTGCTGCTGCTGCTGCTGCTGTACAATGAGCAGAGGATTTCAATGTATTATCAATGATAATGCCCTGATCCTATTCCTGAATAGTGACTCCTAAGGTGGAACTTTGCTTTGTGTAGCTATAATTTGGTTTGCACTTGTCAACATTATATTTCATTTGCCATGTGTATGCTCAGTCTTCCAGTTGTGCAAGGTCCTTTTACAATTTCTCACAATCCTCTTGTGATTTAACAACTTTGAATAATTTTGTGTCACAGGCAAATTTGATTACCTCACTCATTGTTTCCATTTCCAGGTCATTTATATATATATATATTAGAGATGTGAATCGTGTCCTCGATCGTCTTAATGATCAATTTCGGCTGGGAGGGGGAGGGAATCGTATTGTTGCCGTTTGGGTGTGTAAAGTATCGTGAAAATCGTTAAAATCGTGAGCCGGCACACTAAAACCCCCTAAAACCCACCCCCGACCCTTTAAATTAAATCCCCCACCCTCCCGAACCCCCCCCAAATGCCTTAAATTACCTGGGGGTCCAGCGGCACACTAAAACACGGCACACTAAAACCCCCTAAAACCCACCCCGACCCTTTAAATTAAATCCCCCACCCTCCCGAACCCCCCCCCCAAATGCCTTAAATTACCTGGGGGTCCATAGCGGCGGTTCGTAGCTTAAATTACCTCCGTAGCCTTAAATTACCTCCGTAGCCTTAAATTATCGACTGCAGGAGGTCGTTCAGCGAGGGTTATGGACCCCCGCTGAACGACCTCCTGCAGTCGATCTCCTGCCGGCGCCATTTTCCGTACGGAAAACGATTCGCGGCAGGAGATCGCTCCCGGACCCCCACTGGACCCCCAGGAACTTTTGGCCAGCTTGGGGGGGCCTCCTGACCCCCACAAGACTTGCCAAAAGTCCAGCGGGGGTCCGGAACGACCTCCTGCGTCGAATCGTTTTGGTCTATGGCCGCCGCCATTTTGCGGCGGCCATTTTGCAAAATGGCGCCGGCTGAAGACTACACGATTTAGTGTGCCGGTTTTCCTGCTCTCCCCCTTCCCCCGATTTAGCTACGGACCGCCGCTACGGAGGTAATTTAAGGCTACGGAGGTAATTTAAGCTACGGACCGCCGCTACGGACCCCCATGTAATTTAAGGCATTTGGGGGGGGGGGTTCGGGAGGGTGGGGGATTTAATTTAAAGGGTCGGGGTGGGTTTTAGGGGGTTTTAGTGTGCCGTGTTTTAGTGTGCCGCTGGACCCCCAGGTAATTTAAGGCATTTGGGGGGGGGGGGTTCGGGAGGGTGGGGGATTTAATTTAAAGGGTCGGGGGTGGGTTTTAGGGTGTTTTAGTGTGCCGGTTTTCCTGCCCTCCCCCTTCCCCCGATTTACGATTTTTTGACGATAAATCGGGGGAATTGGTATTGTATCGTGGCCCTAACGATTTTTGACGATTTAAAATATATCGGACGATATTTTAAATCGTCAAAAAACGATTCACATCCCTAATATATATATATATATATATATATATATATATATATTTATAAAAGCAGTAGTTACAGTACAGATCCCTCGGGCACTCACCTTTCTACACTGGGAAAATTTACCATTTAGTCCTACAACTCTGTATTTTATCTTTTAACCAGTCTACAATAGGACACTGCCTCCTATCCCATGACGTTTTAATTTCCTAAGACGTCTCTCATGAGGGACTTTGTCAAATGCTTTCTGGAAATCCATATATACCATATCAACCCGCTCACCTTTATCCACATGTTTATTTATGCCCATGGACTCTGCTCTAACAATGATCTCTCATATTCGACATCTATCTAAAGTTATGCTTTTTTAAGCTAAAGATATTGAAGCCTTTTTGGCCTTTGCTGTCAGAGTCCTTGATTAGAATAGTATTGTAATCCCCTTGTATTAGGTCACATAGATTATTATTCAACATCGTCATTAGGCCTCCCTGACAAACCATTAAAAATACTTCAGCTGCTACAAAATGCAGCAGCCTGCATATTATGTGGTTTGTGATTCCTTCAGCAGTAACACTGGCTTGCTGTCACATGGAAAATTAAATTCAGGATGCTAGTAGTAATATACAATTTACTATTTTTAGATGAATCTTGTTCTTTAAAATCTAAATTTCACTGGTATAACCCTTACATGGGCCCTGCGTTCTTCGGGACATATTTATTGTAGATCCCATCTTTAGGTGGCTATAGGATTGCACAAACCCAGACTAGGGCCTTTTTGATCATGGCACCTGATTTGTGCAATGCTATTCCAATGCAGTTGGGGCATGAAGTGGATTTGTGTGTGTTTTTAAGAAGTAGCTGAAAACATTAATTTCAAAGAGACATATGCATAAGAATTGGATTTGTCGATTTTTGTAAATAATATATTTTAAGAATGAACTGCTTTTATTGTTTTAGGTAATGATAATGCTATTTATGTTTTATGTATGTATTCATGTAATCTGTCCTGAACAGATGTGTTTCTTGGAAGTTGCAGAATATAAGACTTTTAAATAAATAAATGTAGCAGATAGGTGAGGCAAGACTTCCCTTGGCCAAATCTATATTAGCTTTGTCCCATTAAGCTTTGCCTATATATATGTTCAGCAATTCTGGTTTTAATGATAGTTTCCACCATCTTGCTTAGCACAGATGTCAGATTCACTGGTCTGTACTATCCTGGATCACGCCTTGATCCCTTTTTAAAAATTGACATTACATTGGCAACCCACCCACCTTCAGGCACCATAGACGATTTTATTGATAGCTTACAGATTACTAACACTAGGTCCTCAATTTCATTTTTCAGTTCCTTAAGCGTTTTGGTATGTATACCATCTGGTTCAGGTAATTCTCTACTCTTTAGTTTGTCAATTTGCCCTAGTACTACACTGAGATTTGTTTCTGTTACTCTGAACCATCACTGCGGACCTGATCTCTCTCTTATATTTTCCTCAGTGAAGACTAAAGCAAAGGATTCATTTAGTCTCTCTGCTATGGCTTTGTTATCACTAAGGGCCTCATTTTCTAAAGTATCGCAGGCCTGTGATATTTTAGGGAATGACGGGCCGAAACAGGGGGCGGGCCTGCGCTAGCCGGCAGCGATAGCTCCGTCACAGTGCGATCGATGCCGGTTTCGCACCCAATAGCGCCACCATAGAAGGTGTAGCTATTGGGCGTGAACTCGGACGCAAAAAGGGCCTTACCCTTTCATCGTCCGCGGCATCTTCGCAGAGTCGGCCCCGGTGACACCCCGACTCCTCCTCTTCCGGGGCCGACTCCGCCCCTATTTTGGTATCACGTGTGATCCAGGTGGAAAATGAGACCCTAAGTGCTCCTTTTACCCCTTGATAATCTAATGGTAGAACTAACTCCCTCACAGGCTGTAAAAGACTTTATTATGAGTTTTTGCTTTCACAGCAAGCTTCTTATCTTTATGGTTCCTTATGCTATTTATGCCACTTTTGGTGCCTTGGTGCTCTCCTCCTTTCTGATTTTGTCTACCCATAAGTTTTATTAGAATTGATTAGAAAATCCCAGTTTTGAAGCTCAAAATAGGCTGCATTGCTTCCCCCATTTACTTTAATGAGAAATGAAAACCAAATGGAACGAATAAACAAAAATAGGGTTTTTTTGTCTGAAACAAACCATACAAATCAATCATAGTGATGTATAAAATGAATAAATGAACAGAAATTAAAATTTTGCCTCTTCACATCTCTAGGGAATAGAAAAATAACTATACCATCATAAACATAACAGGAATACAATAAAAACAGATGGTTGAGGAAAATATGGTACAAAGTAAATACAATACAATGTAGGTCAATGAGAACACTTTACTTTATCAAATGCAATGTGAAATAATGCAGTTTTTTTTTAATGAATAGACTGCTTTCCAGTTGATTGAAGAACAATATATTGTCAAAGCTGTTTTTGAATAATGGTACCAGCCACTGCAATAATGTCTCACGCAGAAAGATGGTTTTACACTATTTAATGAGTCATCTATGGTTTCATTATATTTAGTTCATGTAATTGTTTAGAAGAATATAAATGAGAAGAATGGAATAAAATGTTTGACTAGGATAATAGTCTTCTGCTGTGGCATTTACAGCAGGATTGTATTATCCTCTTGTGATATTCCTTTCTCTTGACATCCCTTAAGTGATAACAATTTGTATATTGTTAGAAGGGCACACCAACCTTGGTTTGCAGCTAATAATGTTTTTGCAGAAAAAGTAGAACTGTGGTAAAGTAGGCAAAGTAAGAAAAACTACAAATGACTGCAATTCACAAAAAACAGACTGCATATTGGGGCGGATTTTAAAAGCCCTGCTCGCGTAAATCCGCCCGGATTTACGCGAGCAGGGCCTTGCGCGCCTATTTTCCATAGGCCTGCCGGCGCGCGCAGAGCCCCGGGACTCGCGTAAGTCCCGGGGTTTTCTGTCGGGGGCACGTCGGGGGCGTGTCGGGGGCGGGGACGATCGCGGCGTTTGGGAGGCGGGACGCGGTGTTTCGGGGGCGGGCCCGGGGATGTGGTTTCGGCCCGGGGCGGTCTGGGGGCGTGGCTGCGCCCTCCAGAACCGCCCCGGGGGCGTGGCCGCGCCCTCCGGAACCGCCCCGGGTCGTGTCTCGGCACGCTAGTGGCCCGCTGGCGCGCGGGGATTTACTTCTCCCTCCGGGAGGCGTAAATCCCTGGACAAAGGTAGGGGGGGGTTTAGATAGGGCGGGGGGGTGGGTTAGATAGAGGAAGGGAGGGGAAGGTGAGGGGAGGGCGAAAGCGAGTTCCCTCCGAGGCCGCTCGATTTTGGAGCGGCCTTGGAGGGAACGGAGGCAGGCTGCGCGGCTTGGCACGCGCCGGCTGCACAAAATCGGCAGCCTTGCGCGCACCGATCCTGGATTTTAGTCCAGTGTACTTTTGTTTGCGACTGGTGCGCCAACAAAAGTACGCAAACGCGCATTTTTTGTAAATCTACCCCATTGTGAATAATACCTACTTTATATTTAGATTGACAAATGTTCAATTAACTTTGCCTTACCAAACATAAAATCTGTAAATCATAAGGCAAAGATAAATGTCTAATGTAACAAAAGACAATATACAAATTGAGGGGGTTATTTTCCAAAGGCTTATCGCACGCGATACGGCCATATCGCGTGCGATAAGCCTCTATCACACGCGAAAAGGCCTTTTTCGCATGCGATAGCATGCAAATTAGATTGGGGCGGAGTCGGGTGGGGAGGGGCGGAGTCGTGGCAGGGAGGGGGCGGAGTTGGCAGTAGCGTGCCGAATAGCGCCACCTTTCACGGTGGCGCTATTCGATGCGAAAGCCGGCAGCCGGCACACTGTGGCCGCCGAAATCGCAGGGCCGCGGTGCGAAGGCTGCGGGCTTTCGCAGGCCCCTTTCACCCCCCGTTTTCTCAGGATTCATCATTCTGCGAAGAATGATGAATCCAGGCCTAAAATTGCAGAAATGTTTCATATGGTCTTTGGTATTAATTTTGTATTGTCCTTGTGTTGACCTTATAAGTGAAAAAACTACCAACCTCTGCAACTAGACTATTTAGTGTGCACAAAAAAAAATAGCAGGTTGGCCCCGTCTCATGGTAAGAGCACAAGATGGCACCAGCTGTCCATTGCTCCTACCATGTGACAGGGGCCGACCAATGGCACTGGTAGCCCCAGTGACATAGTAAGGTCAAAGGCTATTGGCGCCATTTTGAATACTGGCAGCTGATGGCTTGAGTGCAGTAGATGGCTCCTGGACCCCCACTGGACCACCAGGGAGTTTTGGCTATTGGGGGGTCAGGAGGGTGGGGGGTTGTAGTTAATTACATTTTAGCCGGGAAATGAATACGAATGGAACACATGAATGGATCAGGGCCCCCCCTTGCTGAATGCAACTTATCTGCCCCCCCATGAATACAAATACTGAATATAACGTATGCAGTCCCTCTGCACATCCCAAGTTAAGGGTTGTAACCGCCGCATCAAGCAAGTTATCCCGATGCTTGTTTACCCAGATTGCACACATCGATGCCTTGTTGGATGATGTCTGAATGTAAATCCTGTTTTCCTCACGTCCCTCTACCATTGAAGCAGATAGCAACACTGAATATGCTTTCAAAGTGATGTATCAGGCTTAATTGTTTAGGATATTAACCGCCGTAATAAGCAGCTACCCCCACGATTATTTGTTTACTCAGATTGTGTTCAGTCCTTGTTGGTTGTTGCCTGAATTTAAATCCTGTTTTCCACTTTTCCCCCTATCGTAGAAGCAGAGAGCAGCACTGTATATGTATTCAAAGTGATGAATCAGGCTTAATTGGTTTAGGGTAGTAACCACCGTAATAAGCAAGCTATCCCCACGCTTATTTGTTTACCCAGATTATGAAGTTCAGTCCTTGTTGGTTGTTGTCTGAATGCTAATCCTCTTTCCCACATTTCCCCCTACCGTAGAAACAGAGAGCAACACTGTATATGCATTCAAAGTGATGTAGCAGGCTTAATTGATTTAGGGTAGTAACCACCATAATATGCAAGCTACCCCCACGCTTATTTGTTTACCCAGATTGTGAAGTTCAGTCCTTTTTGGTTGTTATCTGAATGCAAATCCTCTTTTCCACATTTCCCTTTGCCATTGAAGCAGAGAGCAATGTTGGGGTTGCATTAACCGTGCAAGGGATTTTTTTGAGTAAGGGTAGTAATCACCAGGTAGTAGTCAACATTCCAGAAAGCCACCCCCATGGCTCTACTCTTCTTCATTCCCATCCTCTAGCCTTTATGGATCCACAAGTTTATCCCATGCCGCTTTTGAAATCCTTCACAGTTTTAGTCTTCACCACTTCCTCCGGAAGGGCATTCCAGGTATCCACCACCCTCTCCGTGAAGAAACACTTCCTGACATTGGTTCTGAGATAGGGTGAAAAGCTATTCTCTGGTCTTTTTGTTGGGTATTTTTTAAATCTGATTTGTGAACTGGAGATGAAGCAATGTTTCATCCTGTTCAGGAAGGAGATTGCATTTCTTTGAGAAAGATTTGCATATAATGGAGGAAGTGCATGCAAATCTATCTTATGCTGATTCATGGCCTGTTTGTGGTTCTCGAGGATTGAAATTGGCCATCCCTGTAATAGCATGTAGTGGGGGATGCTTTTTTCCCAGCCAGTGATTTCTGGATTTTCCAGTGCTTGTCTGAGATTGAGGTAATAAGAGTGTGAGGATGTTTGTGCCTTTGTGGGTTTTTATATGGAGAAGTTTTTTCATCTAGGCAGACAGGAACATTGCTGGAAACTTTATTCTATCTCTGACTAGAAGTAAAGTTTCCATTGTTAAGAAAAGCTTGGGTTAGGCCACCGCAACTCAAAGCATCGTCTACTACTTAATACCCTTATCTGCATGGGATTTCCATGCGAGAACACTAATCATGAAGTACAGTTTTAGAAGCACATTTTGTGGGCATAAATCTCCTTCCTGCATTGACAGTAAGGTTTACCCCCACAAAATATGTGTTCAACTGCAAATAAAATTGTGTATTCTGCTGAATGCACTTTACTACAGCGGCCTGTGTGCCAGAAAGACAGAAGGAGTGGCACTGTTGCTGTTTTTTTAATTTTTCTTTTCACTGGCTGAGGGTCAGGCTAGGAGACAGTGTGACGAGTATACACAGCATACACATACACTGTATGTGTATGTGTCTCTGTGTATGTGTGTGTGGAGGGGAATGTGATTGACAGTTCTCCTGTGAGTGCTGTAAGTGCTGGAATAGTTACAGTACCAATATATAAATTCCTTTGTAATATCCCCTGTAGGCAGTGCACTTCAACAATTTCCATCTTGCTAGGGAAAAAGGAGAGGAGAGAATGGTAGACTTGGCAGCTTTGGCAGGGGGAAGAAGAATTGGTAGAGAGCCAGCCAAACTTAGTAGCAGGAATAAAAAAGGCAGTTCAGCCCTAAATTGAAGATAAACTTTTTTAGATACAGAATGACAGGAGAGGAAGGCAGCTCAAGGCAGAAGCAATTGGAATTTGGAGAGTATGTGCTACCATCAAGTGTTTCTCTCCCTCTTCTTTTGGAGCAAAGGGAAAAGAGAGAGTCATCCAAAGCTAGCATTAGCAGGGAATGGGCATGAACATGGGCAGTAGAAATGCAACTGCAAAATCAAGCAGCAAGCTCTTCTGCATTACTTACTCCTGAGGCAATGGAGGTAGTATTTTGAAAAACTGATTCTGAAGAAGAATCTTGTTTGGAATTCTCTGAATAAGAAAATGAACAGCTAGTTGCTGGAGAATATTTTGGAAGATTAGTTAGTAGGATCTTAGCCTCCAGTACACTGATTGGGGAGATAGATGATGATATAGATGGCAATGAGAGCAATACCCAGGATGAGCAGACAATGCAAGTAGAGAGCATGAGCAATAACCATGGCATTTTTCCTTGGAGTGCACCCTCAACCTCAACTCCAGTGCCAGTATCAGCCCCTAAGAAGAGATTGTGGAAGACATCCCTGATCTTGAGGCACTTTAATGTGAGGGAGGACCCATGTTTTCTTCAGTGTATTCACCTCAGTAAGGATATCAGTTGAGGGAAGCATCAGACAAATGCTGGTATGTAACACCTATAGAAGTAGCACCTGCTAGCACTGGCTTCAGGAGAGGGTAGCAGTACTAGACTGGGTACCTCTTCTGCCAGTGAAAGTAAAAACCAGAGGAGGGTGAAAAGAGAATGTTTCCCCAAGGTAATTGCATGGCCCTTCCAGCAGACAAGTGGCAGGCCAGCAGCCCCCTGACATGCATCTCACATGGCAATCCACCATAAAGGAAATGGGTGTAGTATTCTGTAGCATTGTCCCAGGGCAAGAGTCAAACAGCATCCAAAATAGCATTGGGGAAATGATTGCCCTGGATGATCAGCCCCTGCAGAAAGTGGACAATGCGGGTTTAAATATCTACTGCATGTGTTAACCCCAATTAAAAAACATTCTGTAGGACTACATTTAGTAGGCAAGTTATCCCTATCCTGTACAACCAGTGCTGAAGTTGCATCCAGGAGCAACTGGCTAAGGCAGACAGGAATAGCGTGTATTTCGCCAGTGATATATGGCCCAGCATTAATGTTATAAATGCTTATCTCTCCCTGACAGCAAACTGGTGGGACCTGGCTGAGGCAGAGGCAGGCATCAACTCTAGCAGGGACTGATCATCAGGTGCAGGTGGGCTGTGATGCACACCCAATGTGATGGGTAGCCACCATATCTCATGCAAAAGAAAGATGCTGGAGGGTTGGCAGCTAGACTGGAGATACAGGAGTCTTCAGGCAAGTTTCTTTGTGATAGACAGTGGTGCAAATATGACAAAGGCAGTGAAAGATGGGGGACTTTCAGGGTATCCTTTGCTTTGAGTACTTGTTGCACCTGGTAATGAGGGATATGCTGGGGACCAAGGACCATGGGGATCAATGCCTAAAGGATCTGATAGAGAGGTGCAGGAAAATAGAGGGGGTACTTTAATCGAAGTGTGAAGGGTGAGCAGTGTATCGTTGAGGAGCAGAAAGAATTCTGGATGCCTTATAAGCATCTTATTCAAGATATTGACTCTAGCTGGAACTCCGCCTATATGATGCTGCAGAGGTTAGTGGAGCAGCAGGTGCTCCTTCATGATCTGTCTCTGGAAGCAGAGATAATTGTGGACTGCCACCCCACCCCGGAGCAACATCATTAGCTCGTGTTGAGGCAGGTGATATTAATTCTAAAGCCCTTCAAGAATGCCACAGAGGATCTGCATTTCAGAAGCATCACTTTTTGGTGGGGGTCATCCCTATAGTAAATATTCTGGAGGAAAAGGTACATGGTTTCCATGAGCAAGAAGGCATGGAAGCAGAGGTGTTTCAGTTTGTGGGACTTGCATTAGGTGGAAGAGTGACTGAAACCTCTGACTCAAAAGATTACACACATGCTTGCTGCACTTTGTGACGCAGGGGAGAAAAGGAGTCTGGGTGTGGGTGCGTAGCTCTTTTAAAATCCCCTGACTTACACGGTAGAAGTAGGATTTGTGTATCCATGCATGCACCCACTTAAGCAGGCGTGCATGTGTGTGCCTCGACTCGAGACTTGGCTGTTTCAACAAGCCTTCCCTTAATTCAGGCCCATCTCAGCTATAGTCATATACCAATGCCCTCCATTCAGTGCACTCCATTACCGATATTGTAAATGATTTGTTATTGTTATAGCTACCGAGTTACCTTCTGCTACTGGCTCCTCTTCTCCCTAGTTCCAGTACCCTTGTTTTATTGTAACTTTTTGCCTTCCTCTATGTTTATGTTAACGTTATAAGCCCTTGTTCCTTGTAAACTGATATGATATGATCTGTATCATGAATGTTGGTATAAAAAACCCCACTAACTAAATAAATAAATGTGCATATAGCCAGGCTATTTTATAATGTGCATGCATATATGACTGCAAGTTATAAAATAGCCACGTCCCTGGGCATGGGCTGATGCACAAGTGCAAATGTGAATCTTTGCACCAGTTTGAAAGTTACCATCCCTATTTATATAAGATAACATAGAAAAGTTGCAAAATTTCAAGTATAATTTGACTGGAAAATGTGATAAATATAGCAATAGATCAACTGGCATATTAAGTCATTCAAGAAATGTCCACGTCATGTCTCTGTGGATATTTTTTTTCAGAGGAAAACTTACAGATTGACAAGATGAGCAGGAGAAACCATAAAAATAAGGACCTTGCAAATGTAAAGATACAGTATACCAGACTAAAGGCCAAGAAGAGGATGTCCCACAAATAAGTCAGTCTAACGCAAACCTAGTATTCTTTATGGGCCGGATATTAAAAGGGTTACACACACCGCGCCTATTTGAAAAAGGTCCGGTGACGCGCGTAAAGCCCCGGGAGGCGTGTACATCCCGGGGCTTGCAAAAAGGGGTGGGGCAGGGCGGGGTCAGGCTCCAGCAGTTGGCCGGCGCGCGCAACTTGCGCCTGCCCAGAGGGATTAGAGTAGGGCTGGGGGCGAAAGGTTAGGGGAAGGGGTGAGAACGTCAGGTTAGGGGGAAGGGAAGTTCCCTTACAGGCTGCGCCGATTTCAGAGCGGCCTGGGAGTGAATGGGGGAAGGCTGCACAGCTCGGCGCGCGCACGATGCACAATTGTGCACCCCCTTGCACGCGCCGACCCTGGATTTTATAACTTGTGTGCTCCTGCGCGTGCAAGTTATAAAATCAGGTGTACATGTGCGCGTGCCGGGTAGCGTGCGCACATGTACGCCCGCGCGCAACCTTTTAAAATCTACCCCTATATCTCTCTTACATTTTTTCATATTTCATTTTTCCCCCCTTCAAAACATATCTGAGCAGCTGCTACTGTACAGCACCACTGTTTCCAGTAATTCGACTTTCAGAAAATATTTGACAAAGTCCCTCATGACTGATTCCTCAGAACATTAAAAAGTAATGGAATAGGAAGCAGTGTCCTATTGTGGATTGGGAACTGTTTGAAAGGCAGGAAAACAGCAGATAGGAATATCTGGCCAATTTTCCCAGTGAAGAAAGGTAAATGGTGGAGTGCCCTAGAGATCTGTACTGAGACCTGTGCTATTTAACATATTCATTAATGATCTGGAAAAGGGAGCAATGAGTGAAGTGATCAAATTTGCAGGGACCTTCTGTGAGGGATCACAGAAGGACCTTGTGAGACTATGAGACTGGGCATCTTAATGGCAGATGAAATTTAATGTGGAAAAAACGGAAAGTGATGCACAAAGAGAAAAATAATCACAACTACATTTACATAATGTGGGGTTCCATATTAGAAATCATCATATGGTAAAAGTACCTTTGAGACCTGGAGGAAAATAATCTTGAAATCCTCAGCTCAGTGTACAGTGAGGGTCCAACAACAAATAGAATGTTGGGGATTATTAGGAAAGGGATGGAGAATACAACAGAGAATATTATAATGCTTTTGTATTGATCCATGGAGAGACCACATCTTGAATACTGTGTGTGTAGTTCTGATTGCCCCATCTTAAAAAAAGATATAGTGGAGCAGGAAAAAGTACAGAGAAGGGCGACAAAAGATAAAGAGGATAGAATGGCTCCCCTATGAAGACAGACTATACAGGTTTCGGCTCTGAGAAAATTGAAAGGGGAATTGATACAGAAAATTGAGAAGGGATATGGTAGAGACTTATAAAATCATGAGTGGCATGGAACGGGTACATAAAGGATGGATTTTAACCTTTCAAATAATACTAAAACAAGGGGTACTCCAGGAAACTAACAACTGGTAGATTTCAAATAAATTGTAGAAATGATCTTTCACTAATTACACTATCAAGCTGTGGAATCTGTTGCCAGATGACAGATCAAGAAAACTAGCACAGGAGGGTTTACAAGAGGTTTGGACTAGTTCCTGGCCAAAAAATCCATAAAGCTTTATTAGCCAGGTAGACTAAAGAAAGCTATTGCTATCACTGAGAGCGAGTAATAGGAAATAAATCTATTTTGGGAGCCTAAGTTTCAAAGCAATCTGTGGTAGAGCATTTACATTCATAAATGGATGCGCAGAAATTTATCCTAGTATTTTATAAACTCTGCGGTGGGAGCTGCACAATTTATAAAATAACACGTAGTTCTGCTCCAAAAGTATATGCAAATTTTTCTGTTATGATTAATGTGTATGTGGACCCTTGGCCCGAGGTGTGAGTTGATACAGCCTGTGGGGAGGGGCCCCACAGGTCCGCACCGTCAGAAGGCGAGGTGTTGGAGTGTAGGGAAGCTCTGTGCACAGTCGAGGGGAGAGCCCCAGAGAGCAGGAGATGACCCCCGTAGGGTAGCAGTCTGTAGATGGCACTTGGAGAGACCGAAGAGAGAGGGCACCAGGCAGATCACGGGATGATGGGCACTCGAACAGCCAAGCTGGATATTCTCCAATGGTGCAGCCCGAGGGGCGGAGCCACAGCGCAGTGGGCGTAGAGGGAGAGTGTAGGCAAACCCCCCGGGGTGGAGAGCCCGAGTCCAAGTCCAGTAGCTCACGTAGACAGGTACCTGGAGATCGGCGGGTAGCTGGCTGAGTAATGGAGAAACAGGCCCGTGGAGCGGGATAGTTGTCAATTGTAGAATCACAAGGAGCAAGCACCGAGGAGTGGGGAAGCTCAGGGTGGAGTAGGTGAGCGCAGCCTGAGGAGCGGGAAGGCACGAACAGACTTTGAAGGATACGGCGCAACCCCGAGGAGCAGGGAAGGCCGGCTGAGAACTCACAAGTTGCTGCAGTAGTTCCCAAGGAGAGCCGAGGTAGAGCAGGAAGCCAGATGGAACCCAAGAGGCGTGAGGCCAGCCTGAGAAGTGGGGTAGGCCAGGGAACAGGTCCCCATACAGCGCACACTGACCCCCGAGGAGCGGGTGCCAGACAGGGTCCACGATACAAGCAGGAGCGGTGTCTCAGGAGCAAGGCAGGCGTAGGACTCGTACAGAACATAAGAACATAAGAACATAAGAAAATGCCATACTGGGTCAGACTAAGGGTCCATGAAGCCCAGCATCCTGTTTCCAACAGTGGCCAATCCAGGCCATAAGAACCTGGCAAGTACCCAAAAACTAAGTCTATTCCATGTTACCATTGCTAATGGCAGTGGCTATTCTCTAGGTCAGTGGTTCTCAACCTTTCTAATGCCGTGACCCCGAAATACAGTTCCTCATGTTGCGGTGACCCCTCGCCCCGCAAGGGCGGGGTGAGGGTGGGGCTTTGGTCATATGGGCGGGGTTATGGATGGGGTTGGATTTTAGTGCATACTTATTTATTATGACATTTATAAACAGAACCACCATTCCTCATAAAACAATAAAATTAAGAAACATAAAGCATCAGTTATAATAGTAAAACCATACTAATAAAAGAATATTTTAAAATTACTGATAAATAGAATTTCTATTAATTAAAATCATATACATTTTTATAATTTCCCAAACACCAATAATATTTCAAAACAGCACATATATCAAATAACACACAATAATTAAAACTAATAAGGATTTTAAAAAGCCCCTGCTGTCCATACATGGGAGCTCTTGATTTCCAGTCACCCTGATATTGTCGAGGATTAGGAGGTTATCCTCTCTCTCTCACACATACACTCACATGTCCATTCTCTCTCACACATACACTGTCACATACTTACACATTCATGCTCTTATACCCACCATAACCTCTCACTCTCACAGACACTGATACACTCTCAGGGTGTAAGACACTCTCTCCCCCCCCCCCCCCCCCCCACACTCTTACTCCCCTGGATTTTCTCATACACACTCATGCTCTCTTACTGGCTCCCTCACAACCTCAGAGCCTCTCAGATAAAACTCTATGCAGCAGAAATAATGCTGAATGTTGAGAATTGTGTTATGCAGACTAATCTGGAAAATGCACTAATTTCTACATGAGTCATAATGAATCAGTCCTCCGCTGCAGGCATCAATTGATTATCCTGGCTCCCTTTATGTTTGCCAAATACAGTTCATGTGTAACAGCAATCCTAATTCTCCACCAGATCAAGCTGATTTCACATCCCACTTCATACTTTGTCACCTCCAGCTGAGTCAAACAATTAATCTAATTACTGCCACTGCTGCCACGTGGCTATTGGGGAGGCACTGATTGCTGCTATTGGCACTGAAGCCCATTCTGCTGCCTCCTCTGTGCAGGCCCCGTGGGTTTCCACTTCCTCCATGTTGATCTCGTACATTGTGAGATCCGCCATAGAGAAAGTGCTACTCTTGCACATTCCCAAAGATTACATGTGCCAATCAGTAAAAAGTAATTTATTTTTTTTTTACATCTGCTTCCCTTTCTAATTTTTTGCCATTTCCTTTTATATTGCCTTTTTTTCTATTTCTTTTCTCTCCACCTGTCTTCTTCCCTCAAACACACAGTCAGGTTCTCATTCTCACATGCATTTCTCTCTCACACACACATACACAGGCTCTCACTGGCACAGGCTGTCTGAGTCTCACACACAGGCTCTCTCACACCCCCACATGCTGCCTTGCTCAAGCACAGGCTCTCACTCTTACATGCTGTCTCTTTCACACACACAGAGGCTCTCACATGCTGTCTCTGCAAACACACACAGTCTCTCAACTCATCTCATACTCGCACACACCTCTCTCTCACCTCTGGGCCTCTTCTTTACGGGTTGCCACAGGAAGGGCTCTGCAGTGGCCCTAGTCTTCCCGGCCCCGCTGCTCCTCTTCTGCACGCGGCTGAAGGGCCTCTTCTACCCACACGGCTGACGTGCCTCCTCCTTCCTCCCCGTGCGGCTCCGGCAACATTTGTCTTCCGGGGCAGGGCGGGCAGGAAGGAAGTAGGAGGAGCACCTGCAGTGGCTGATACACCTCCTTCCTGCCTGCGCGGCTCCAGCAACATACGTCACTGCGACGCGCTAGCTTTTTGGGCCATGTCTCTTCCCTTTTGGGGTTGGAGAAGGCAGGTCGCCAGCTTCGCCCCGCCAGGGCCGGTGCAAGGGTATTAGGCGCCCTAGGCGAAACGTCAGCTATGCCGCCCACCCCCCCCCGCCTCCACACACAATTAACTTACATTGTGCATTAATGAAAATAACGAAGTCTGTATTTATAACAGAACACTTATTTGACATTTTTTATGCCATGTAAACCATTGAGATGATTTGTCTTATCGACGGTATAGAAACTCTTTTATAAATAAATAAATAAAAATATATAAAATAAACATAAACCAAAGCTATACTTGTTGCTCAAACAAAAAAAGCAGACACATCACATAATATTAAATAATTAAAATGGCAGTCAATCAAGAAAAATGAACTTAAAAAGCCATCTTTACTTACCCCCTCCAGCAGCTCTCTTACTCTTCTTCCATGCAGGCTGTAGTACACACCAGAAGCAGCAGTAGTGGCTAAGCTCTATACCAGGGGTCAGGAACCTTTTTGGCTGAGAGAGCCATAAACGCCACATATTTTAAAATGTAATTCCATGAGAGCCATACAATATGTTTAAAACTAAATACAAGTAAATGTGTGCATTTTATGTAAGTTCACACTTTTAAAGTACAATAAGTCTCTGAAAATATTACACCAGGCCTTAAGACACCAATACATCTCCTATTAGGAAAATGGACCAAGTCAGGCTGCTATAGAGTCCTACACAGAAACAACACGCCAGCAGAAAACCTCACCTGAATCACGTGCTGTCCCTCACCTAACATAGAATAAAGAGACCAAAACGCATAACAAGAAGCATGCAGAAAAAACTGAATTGGAAACTGCAACAAGCCAGAGTCTCTGTATGCAGTGTAACAAAGGAAAAAAGAAACATCACCCATCCTTATAAAACAAATCAAGAAATATAAAATCATCAGCAGTAAAACTGTACTAACAAAAAGAACATATTTCGAAACAGCTGATGAGTGGAATATCCAATAATTAAAAACTCATATAAAACATTTCCAGATACCAACAAAATATTTAAAAATAGCAGACACAAAGACCCAGTAATGAAAAATAATAAGGATACAAAATTTTTTTTTGCTCTGCATACCTGGGAACATTTGATATCCAGGTGTCCTGAGATTGTTCTGAATTAGCAGGAGGTGGGGTGGTTTGCTTGGAACTTTCTCCTCTCTCAGTCACATACCAGCGCTCTCTCTCACACTGGCTCTCAATGACACACCTATACACACATGCTCTCAGTACTCACATATACACATGCTTTTTCTCTCACTTATATAGGCTCTTAATTACACATTTACACACATGCTGTCTATCTTTTCACGCTTACACACACACACAGGCTTTCAATCACATAAATACATGCTGTCTTTTTCTCTCACACACAGACTCTCATTCACATGCTTACAAACATGTCCTCTCTTTCTCTCATTTACACACAGGCTCTCAATCACATACTCACATGCTCCGTCACCTGAATCAGCTCTCAATCACACACAGACACACATGATCTCTCTCTCTCATTTAAACACAGGCTGTCAATCACATACTCACATGCTCCATCACCTAAACCAGCTGTCAATCAGACACAGACACACATGATCTCTCTCTTACTTATACACACAGGCTCTTAATCATACATACACATGATTTCTCTCACACACAAAGGATCTCAATCATACACACATACTCTTTCACACAAACTTACACATACAGGTTCCCAATGGTAAACTTACATTCATGCTCTCTCTCTCTCTCACAGGCAGGCTCTCAATCACAGACATACTCTCTTTCACATATACAGGCTCTCAATCACAGACATGCTCTCTTTCACATACACAGGCTCTCAATCATTCACATACATGCAATCTCTCACTCACACACACAGGATCTCAAACACACATGCTTGCTCGCTCATTCACTATCTCTCTCCCCCACCCCGGGAACTCGCGGCGGCAGCAGCCTCCTCCCAACGCTAACCTCTTCATTTTCAGCCCTCGCGGAGGCGGAGTCCCATCGGCCGCGGTTGAAACTCCATTTTCCTCCGAGCCGCGCTGCAGTCTTCTTCCCGTCGGACACTAGCGTGGCCTCTTCTTCCCGCGCAGGCACCCGATGACTCCCGCGCAGGCACCCGGCTGACACCCGATGACTCCCGCGCAGGCACCCGGCTGACACCCGATGACTCCCGCGCAGGCACCCGATGACTCCCGCGCAGGCACCCGGCTGACACCCGATGACTCCAGCGCAGGCACCCGGCTGACACCCGATGACTCCCGCGCAGGCACCCGATGACTCCCGCGCAGGCACCCGGCTGACTCCAGTCGTGCCCAGCGTGCTCTCTTCTCCCCCCCCCCCCCGCGGCCCGGAAGAGGAAGTGGTGAGCATCGGGTGCCTGCACGGAAGAAGAGACCACACTAGCGTGGTCTCTTCTTCCCGCGCAGGCACCCGATGCTCTCCACTTCCTCTTCCGGACCGCGGGGGGAGGGGGGGCGGGAAGAAGAGAGCACGCCCGGTGCCGCTGACTCCAGCTGTCCTGCCGCGTTCCGCCCGGGCTGACAGCAATGGACTCACATGCTTGAAAGCGCGGCTCTCTTAATTTTACCGGGGCAGTGCCGCCCCCGGGAAGCTGGCGCCCTAGGCGACCGCCTAGTTCGCCTAGTGCTTCCGCCGGCCCTGCGCCCCGCCTCCCCGCAGCAGCCGCGGCGCCGCGGACCGGCAAAAAACCCCAACGGCCCGGTACTGGTCCGCGGACCAGTGGTTGGGGACCTGCTTTAGGCGACCCTTGCGTTTTGGTCGTTCGACCCCCGCCGGGGTCGCGACCCACAGGTTGAGAACCGCTGCTCTAGGTGAACTTAATTACAGGTAATGGACTTCTCCTCCAAGAACTTATCCAATCCTTTTTTAAACACAGCTACACTAACTGCACTAACCACATCCTCTGGCAACAAATTCCAGAGTTTAATTGTGCGTTGAATAAAAAAGAACTTTCTCTGATTAGTTTTAAATGTGCCCCATGCTAACTTCATGGAGTGCCCCCTAGTCTTTCTACTATCCGAAAGAGTAAATAACCGATTCACATCTACCCGTTCTAGACCTCTCATGATTTTAAACACCTCTATCATATCCCCCCTCAGTCGTCTCTTCTGCCAAGTCGGCTTGCTGGGGGCAAAACAGGAGCTTGAATACCGGAGTCTGATGACATCATCAACAGGGGATGCCCCCAAGGTTCCCGCCGAAGTGGCTTCAAAGGCGGGACTTGAGATGCGTGTGCGCGCCTAGGAGGACCCGACATCGGAGCCGGAAGTAATGGCGTCCATGCCTCCGCGAATAGTCCGGCGGAACGCAGCGATGCAGAGAGGCCCGTGCAGCGAGGAGATCCGGGGAGAGTAGGAAAGCAGAACAAGCTGTGAGTGCTTGCGGTCGCAGCCGTCTGTGACCGACAGGCATAATATTTTCAATATGCACAAATATTTCCAATGAAATAAAGTGCATACTTTCTTTACCTGTTTTATAAACATACGTGCGTATACTCTAGGTGCAAAAGAAAATAAAATATGTATGTGTAATAACCCTGATTTATATATGGAGGCAGGTAATTTATAAAGTATGCACATATACCATTTTGAAAATACATACACATGTACTTGAAATCACCAGCTTGCTGATAGCTCCACAGGTTCACCCAGTCCATCTCTAGTTCTCCTAGATCCTCTAGCATTTCATCCTAAACCTCCAGAATGCCCAAAAACTGCAGACAGCTGATTTAACTTGCGCCAGTCAATAAGCAGGTGCAAAAGTATAGGAATAAATTAGGTAATGTGTCTGCACATCTCTCTTACAAAATAGCTACTACCATGCGTACTTCTGAGTCCCATCTTAGAATGTCCCTTGCCCACCCGTTTTTTTTTTCCGCCAGTAAAATGTACATATGAAATGGAAAATACGCACGTGCTCTCCATGTTTATAAAATAGCATGTCTGCGCCTGCATGCTGTTTACACATGGATATACTATTTTTTATGCGCGAAACCCCTCTGAAAATGTATTCCTTAGGGATTTGCAGGGTAACCTATGACCTGGACTGGCCACTGTTGGAGACAAGAGGCCAAGCTTGATGGACCCCACATGGCATATTTTATGTTAAATAATATATGAGCAAGAAAAGGGCCATGTGAAATTGAAATGGGAAGTTTAGTCTTTGGCAGAAAGAATCATACATGCTGTAGTCTCCCTTTAGATATATTCAAAGGCAGAATTATGAAGAATTCAATTCTTCAGGGTAAATGAAAGTGAAATTGCAAAGCCATATTTGATTAGTTACAGTATATCAGAACCATGGGCCTAAATATATTAACCAATATCCATTCAATTACAAGCCTTGATCATTATGCAATTTCTCCTATTCCATGCCTAGGAGAGGAAAAATTGTTTCTGAATTAGTTCTACTATTATTTAAGCAACCAATTTAAAAAAGCGCAAGCATGCATTTAGTTAAATTGCCCCAGACCTTCTCTTCTACCTCTGGGAAAAGAGACTGGCAGATAAAGGAAAAGGGAAATGATTTCAGCAGCAGCAAAAGCAGAATAGCTTAGTGTAATATACCATGGGGGAAGTAAATTTTAGGATCTAATATTTTATGAAAAGAAAATCAGCTCCTCGTTTCATTTTCAAATCTACTGGGTATGTGAGGCTAACAGTTCTAGCATTAATAGTGTGTACTCTGATAAACGGAATAACATTAAGATGTGTACAGCACTGTACTACAATAAATTCATACTAACAACGGCTGATAATATAACAGCTTCAGGCATATTTATCGTGCCATCGGGTATTCTGTTATAATTTGTCCAATTAAGCTGCACAAAAGCATCCTTGAGTAAATAAAGTAGTTCATTTACAATGTTTTATCATGTTGGATCTTATTGGCTATCACATTGACCACCATCTCAAAATTATTTCATATTTAGCCAATAAACTTGCAAAAGTAGCCCGGCTTTCTTTATAAGGGAAAAAAAAAAAGCTTTAGGTTTTGTAGTCTCTATTCACAGAGCTATCCGACATGAATGCCACACTGTAATTATGAGAAGCACAGTAGTATTATTCCAAATGCGGATCTGGGCACATTCTTTACAAAAGAATTTCTACGTTTGCCTACCTCAATAATTACTGCATTTGTTTAGCAGCTGACAATATCACCATTCAACTCCGCATGTGTGCCGGCTGAAGAACACTGTGAGTTGCACAGTCAATTGTCTCGCAATCAATTAACATATCTCGTCCTTCGTATAATTGGGAAGAGAGAAGCCGAAGTCAAAACTAATTTTCAAGTAGTAAACAGAGTAATAATTAGCCTTTATGCTTTATTGTCACCATCAAGTCCATGTCAGATGGTACGGAGACGAAAGGGACTGACAGGTGAGACCAAATCTTAATTGGACGTGCAAGAATCTATACTTAACAGGAGCCAAAACCTAAAAATGCTTCTTTACCCCTGCGGCAACAATATTATCACGACTCAAGAGTACTACAGTTTTTGTTTGCTAAGCACTAAGCAGGTACCGTACTGGATATTACAATTTAAAATGACCCTGATCGTTGCTCGCCAACGTTTTAAGGCTCCCGCACAGAGGCCAGGGAGGGGACGGGGGCTGGCACAGGGCCAGAGAGCGGAGCAGACACTGACCCGGTCACAGTCCGGCTCCTTAACATTCAGCTGCAGCTGCTCCCCTCCCAGACATCGGGGGCCTAGCCCCCAACTGTGAAAAAAAAGCTCGGGGGGGGGGGGTGTACAGATATTAATTACAGTAGGGTTGTTGGCTGGCAGGGAGGAGGGACAGAGAAGGAGGGAATTTTTTTAATCTTTTGTTTTAAATGAGGAAATGGTTGCTGACTGGATAAGGAAATGAAAGAAAGAGGGAGGGACTTATTTATTTATTTATTTATTTTATCAAAGATCAACTGGTGGCTGGTTGGGACAGAGAGGGAAGATTTTAGTAAAAACAATTTTCTGATTACAGCACTATTGGCTAGATGAGAGAGAGAAGGGGGGAGAGAGAGAGGTTTTTTTGTTTTTTTTATTAAGAGCAACCTTTTTTTGGAAATGATTTTCTTAAACTGGTTGGTTATCTTCACCAGCTGCAGGACTGGCCCATGAGCTTAAAGTCCGTGTGGGGGAGGGGGGGCTATATCTTTTCCCCTCCCCTTCTCTTTAATTTTCTGGCGGAACCCCTCCCCCGCTAATGAGCGCTGCCACCAGCCCACATGGTTTAATGAACATAGCTAGCCAGACCCTGGCATAGAAAAGGTTGAGAAAAACTGGCCTTTGTTATGAAAAAGGAAGAAAATGGGGCAGACAAGATCAGCTTTATGGTACTTATTTACCATCATATTCTGTATTTCTATAGTGAAATTAAATACGAAAAAATAAGATGGTGATGACAAACCAAAAGGATCTGAAAATAATACATTGCAAAGTAAAGGTAAAGAGGATGTCCCATGTTGAAGATTGGATAATAATGGCAGTTTTGGATTACAAATACATTTGCAAATGAAGAAAATACCTATAACGTGAACTTGAGAAAATCATGTCTAGAATGAAATATGCTTTCGTGATTGCTTGAGAATATAACACGCATGTGTGCCTACCTTGGGCACGTCACTTCACCCTCCATTGCCTCTGGTACAAAGTTAGATAGTGAGCCCTCAGGGGACAGGGAAATACCTATAGTCCCTGAATGTAATCTGCTTTGAAGTGCCTGAAAAAGTGGAAAATAAATCAATGAATCAATCACTAAAATAAATATGTTTATACAAGAGACTTGCTTCCTTGACCCAAAAAACATAGCACTGCATAAATACTTAAAAATTAGCACTAATAAAATCCTGAATTTGTTTTTAAATCTTGATTAACCAACTTGCACATAGCTTTGTATTTTTTTAATACACTTAAATTCAACTGTTTACTGAGGACTCAGCTCTTGGCCAAGGACACTGCCCTTGGTAGGAGAAAGTCCTAATCATTGCATTATGATAACACCTATTGGCCATATTTGATTGGGGCCTTGAGGACAGGGTTCCAGAAGGACCACAGATAAGTAGCTCCTAGCTGAGGATTGTCGCTGCTTTGATGGACTAAATGACTTGGGAGAAAATATGAAATAGAGGAAAAATTCTCAAGCAAGTTGCAAATGAGAACTCATGGGTGCCTGATCCCAGCCTAGCATGACTGAGCTGGAAACCAAGGTGCTGATGGACTAAGACCCTCGGTGAAATCAGCACTAGTTGTCCACGTGTATTTTTTTAGCATGCCTTGCAAAAGCAGGTGCCTCAGCAGGTGCCTCAGCAGGATGTAATAAAGGATGGGTATCTTCTCAGTGGATCACCTTGCTGGTGGCCGAAAAGAATTGGTAAATACTGTTTGGGGGAGAAGAAAACTATTGGGGCATATTCTTTAGTGTGTTTGTATGTCTCTATTAAATAGCTAGTCAGAAGGCAGGCAAAATAACCAGGTTTTTGTGTGTTTGACTTTCCCTTCCACCTCTCTCCCACCCACCCCTAGTTCATTCTTTAATTTATAGACAAGTGACACTTTCACACTAAAAAAAAAAATCAATCAAGCTTTTAACCTAAATTCAGAAACTCCCCATGCATTATCAAGTTTAATCATTTGTAAATAGTAAATACACTAATACATTTAAAGGACCCTAATGGTGTGCATTCCTACTCCCATAGCAAACTAAACTTAACTAGGAACTGAACAAATTTAAGATGAAAGCAACAGTCCAGCAGCAAGAGGGGGGGGGGGGGGCAGTCTTTTCCGTCAAGTGTCACATGTATGATTTTATACCTGCCAGAGAGAGGATGTATGTGTGCACCTGGTGCAAAGAGCTCCTGTCTCTCAGAGAACGAGTCCGATAGAGTGGCAGACCTGGAGGAGCTAAGGAACATAGTAGCCAGGTCCCTACTCCAGTCTGGCATCCCTGGTGCTGCATTTGAGGAAGAAGGTCTTCTGATCGGAGAGCATCAACCTGGTGCAGCATGAAATGATCCTGTAAGGACCTGCACTCTGGATGGTGCATTGTCCTCTCGCTCTGAGGATGTGTCTCCCAGGGCTACTGCCCAGGAGGGAAGAATTAGGTTGGCCGTCATAGCTGGTGATTTGATTATTAGGATAGACAGCTGGGAAGTCGGTGGGCATGAGGATCACCTGGCAACATGCCTACCTGGTGCAAAGGTGGCGGACCTAATGCGTCACCTAGATAGAATTTTAGACAGTGCTGGAGAGGAACCGGCTATTGTGGTACATATGGGTATCAACAACATAGGAAAATGAGGAAGGGAGGTTCTGGAAGCCAAATTTAGGCTCTTAGGTAGAAAGTTGAAATCTAGAACCTCCAGGGTAGCATTCTCTGAAATGCTCCATGTCTCATGTGCAAGTCCCCAGAAGAAGGCAGAACTTCAGAGTCTCAATGCGTTGATGAGATGAGATGGTGCAAGGAAGAGGGATTCAGTTTAGTAAAGAACTGGGGAACCTTTTGGGGAAGGGTGAGTCTTTTCTGAAGGGATGGACTCCAACTTAACCAGGGTGGAACCAGGCTGTTGGTGCTAACCTTTAAAAAGAATATAGAGCAGCTTTCAAACTAAATCAAAGGGGAAATCCGATAGACATTCAGCAGCACATGGTTTAGATGGAGGTATCTTCAAAGGATACTAATGAAGCATTAGAGTTAGGGCATTCCAACAGATAGGTTCCAATAATAAGAAAAGCAGTCTAAGTGCCTGTAACTAAAAACTCAACTGAGCTAAAAGATTCCAATTTATCCCTGTCAACTTACTAACACTAGAAAAAGAGATCACATCACACCTACACTCATAGAACTCCACTGGCTACCTATTCAATCACGTATCCTGTTCAAAACGCTATCCCTCATTCACAAAAGTATCACTAATGAAAAATTCAATTGGCTCTGCCCCCCCCCCTCCTTCCTCGCTCCTCCACTAGATCTACATGTCCTGCCCTCCAAGGAACACTCCGCTCCCCCTCCATCAAACCCTACAAGCTAAACTATACTATGAATAGAGCATTCTCCCTCGCTGCCCCCACTCTTTGGAACTCCCTCCCGCCAGATCTCCGCACAGAAACATCCACCCCAAAATTCAAAAAGAAATTAAAAACATTGCTTTTTCAACAAGCCTACTTCCCCTCTACACCCTCCACCTGACGTACGAAAATCTTTTGTCTGTATGACTGTTGACGCTATTGTACATATGACTGTTGACGCTATTGTCGCTATTGTAAATATACTGTACATTACTTTTATTAATATTGTTTAACTTGTCCATTGTAATATCTGTTACTATATTTTACTGTTTATTTTTTAGTTTCTGTTCCTTGTAAAGGCATCGCATATTAGTTCTGAGTTAAATGTACACCGATACGATGTGCAAATGGCTGTCTGTATATAAAAAATGTTAAATAAATAAATAAATAAAATAAATAAACTGAAAAGCAGAATGAAAATACAAACAAAAAACACAATTTGAAATGTTTATATGATAATGCCAGAAATCTGAGAAATAAGATGGAAGAGTTAGTGTATAGCAGTGAATGATGACATAGACTTAATTGGCATCTCAGAGACATGGTGGAAGGAGGACAACCAATGGGACAGTGCTATATCGGGGTACAAATTATATCTCAATGAAAGAGAGGAGCAAGTTAGAAACATAGAAACTTGCTCCTCCCTATGATGGCAGAAGACCAAATGATCCGCCCAGTCTGCCCAGCAAGCTTATGCCAGTATCTGCTGGTTACCCCCGTGCTTATCAGTTTACTAGACCGTAAAAGTCAGAGCCCTCAGATGCTGTTTGAATCCAATTTCCCTTAACTGTTGCAGTGAAAGCAGAGAGCAATGTTCGAGTTGCATCAAAATTATCAGGCTGAATGATTAAGGGCAGTAAATGCCACATCAGCTAGTTACCCCCATGCTTATTTGTTCCCACAACCGTAAACATTAGGGCCTTTGTTGGTTGCTGTCTGAATCCAATTCCCCTTTTCTCACTGCCATTGAAGCACAGAGCAATTATGGAGTTGCATTAACACTATCAAGGCTTAATTAATTGTTAAGGATAACAACAGCCACACCAGCAAGTTACCCCCACTTACCCCATGCATTCTTTTCTTTATGTCCAACCTCAAGCCTTTAGGGATCTACAGTGTTTATCCCATGCCCCTTTGAATTCCTTAGCTATTTTTGTTTTCACCACCTTCTCTGGAAGGGCATTCCAGCCATTCACCACCCTCTCTGTGAAGAAACATTTACTGACCTTGGTTCTGAATCATCCTCCCTGGAGTTTCATTTCATGACCCCTAGTTCTATTGATTTCTTTTCAAAGGAAAAGGTTTGATGATTGTGCATCATTAAAACCTTTCAGGTATCTGAAGTTCTGTATCTTATCTCCCCTGTACCTCCTCTCTTCCAGGGTATACATATTCAGATTCTTCAGCCGCTCCTCATAAGTCTTCCATGAGCATTAGTCATTCACTCCTCCATCACACACAGCTCTTTTGGATTGCCTCACCCCAGATGCATGACTCTGCACTTCTTGGCATTGAATTCCAGCTGCCAAATCTTTGACCACTCTTCAAGCTTTCTTTAAATCACTTTTCATTCTCTCTACTCCTTCAGGAGTGTCCATTCTGTCCATTCTATCCCTTCTACCAGGTTGCTCACAAAGATATTGAACAGAACCGGTCCCAAAACCGATCCCTGTGGCACTCCACTTATCACCATTCTTTCTTCAAAGTAGGTTCCATTTACCATTACACGCTGTCTCCTGTCCGTCAACCAATTTGCAATCCACGCTATTACCTTAGCACCCACTTCCAAGCTTCTCATTTTGCACACACGTCTCGTATGTGGGACTGTATCAAAAGCTTTACTAAAATCCAAGTAAATCACATCGAGCGCTCTTCCCTGATCCAATTCTCTAGTCACCCAATCAAAATAATCAATCAGATTTGTCTAACAGCGTGTACCATCTCCCCTCTAATCGTAGAGACACGCTGTTTCTATACACCTAAAAAACCATAAGAGTACAATTGTTATGAGATTGAACTCATATACAACAGAGATTCACTACAGATAGCCCCTGAGGCAGCCCCAATGTGTAGGCAAAACTCAGCCTGAGTCGGGCTCATTTTGCAAAGAATATGTCTCCATCAATAAAATTTCTAATCGGACATCTCTTGGCATCTAATCTACTTTATTGCCCTCTTGAACAGGTTAATGCAAATTGGTTATTTACTCTCTCAGATAACAGAAGGACTAGGGGGCACTTCATGAAGTTAGCAAGTAGCTCATTTAAAACAAATCGAAGAAAATTCTTTTTCACTCAGCGCATTTTTAAGCTCTGGAATTCATTGCCAGAGGATGTGGTTATGGCAATTAGTGTAACTGGGTTTAAAAAAGGTATGGATATGTTTCTAGAGGAAACATCCATAAATTGCTATTAATTAATAAGCAATAGTAGCTTGAAATCTATTTAATGTTTGGGTACTTGCCAGGTACTTGTGACTTGGATTAGCCACTGTTGGAAACAGGATGCTGGGTTTGATGGACCCTTGGTCTGACCCAGTATGGTATATCTTATGTTCTTATGTTCTTAAATGAGATGCGTGCAGAAAAATCTGTGCTAGAGTAAAGCATGTGCGAAACTGCGCGCAAATACACGCACTCAAAGCCCTATGTAATAAACCGCGCAGAAACCCGCATTATTGTGGTGACCCATGAGTGATTCTTGGGGCAAGAGCCTTCTCCTTTCATAATACATTGAAGATGTTAGTGGTCCGAAAGTGGGATTGAAGGTGGGTAGATCAATGTTAACTCCTTCATGTTCCATCTCTGACCGCGTGACAGCTGCACTGGCGGATACCGATAAGTGCGGGAAATGCAGCTGAGATTCCTTCAGCCGACCAGCAAAATGCACCTTAGCATCCAGAAAAAAGTGAAGGTAATCCATGATTTCCCCCAGAGCTGCACGGACACAAAAACATACTAATGCCAGCAATGGAGACATTTATTTATTTATTTAAATGTGCTTTAGCTTAACTCCTGCCCTGACCCAGGCGCTAAAAACCCGCGTACAAAACCCGGCACCAACCAATGCGTGGCACCCTGCATAGCCCGTAAATAGTTAATTCCCATCTTTGCATGCCATTTGCATGCACTCGCGCAAAAACCAACCATGGGGTTTTTAAGCAGGTTTATGCACTCGCATTTCCCACGCTGAAAACATTATTACGAGCATGTGTAAGACTAGCGCGGGAAAACTGCGCACAGGCAATTGTGCAGATAGGCGCAAAAACCCGCAGCAGCTTTGGCGCAGCTTATTACATTGGCCCCCAAATGAGCATGAGAAATCTACTGCTTCCCCCCACCCTCTTCCCCGCCACCCCCCCTCCCCCCAAAAAACTCATAAACCTGACCTATTTATAGCAAGTTCTCTCCCATTCCATGACTAGGATAGGAAATTATTCAAATATGACGTTAGAGCTGATATACTAAGGGGTGGTATTTTTCCATATTTTTGAATAGGTTCATATTTAACCACTTTACAGCTGAACAGGTAAGCCAGATAAACATATCTGGCGAATTTCCCTGGGATATTTAGTGGCGTGGCGGTGCTACTGAATATACCCAAATAACTGTTCCCCTTTAGCTGGTTTTACCCGGATAGCAGTACCGAAGGCCACATCTCAAACACAGGATTAGGTAGTAACTTCCCATCAAGTTAAAATGTCTCAAACGTCAGGGTTCCCTGAGCGGGGTGTGTAGGGGGGAGGGGAGAGAACTTATAAGGCTCCCATGCGTTGCAACACTTAAATTGCAGTGTAAAACCTTTGCATACCACAGTGATGACAACAGTACAGACATGCGTTAAAGTCTCTATATTGTAAAAAAAAACACCAAAAAACAAACACTTGAAGCTGATGTGATTTCCAACAATACTTTTACAGATATGTTATGAAATTATGAAGATATTCTTTACAGCTGTTTGATTCACTTATCGATGTTACAAGTGCTTTAAATAAACTTGTGACTTCTTGTAGTCTTGTTTAAATTGATGAAGCCAATTGGCTCACTCTATAATCTGATGTTTCTCCCAACCCCATTGGCACAGGGCACGTTTTAGTTCTTTCCTACTACCAAATGTATCTGACATATTAAAGATGAAATCCAGTTTCACACAGTCATTTATCTCCTACCTGCCCATGATTATTTATCCTCTGAATTCTCCTCACAGTACCTGAAAAGCACCAGCTATTCTTTATTTCTCCTTTTTAGTATGAGAACGATACTCCTGTTACTCCTCTTCTCCAAATCTCCAGTATATATATTCTTTGGCCCTGTTGAGGGTCCATCCCAGTTCCTTTCTCCCCTCTCTCGTTCTTCACCTTTGGATGGCTGAGAGTCGTCTCTCCTCTGGACACTAACAATAAGTACTCAGAGCTGAAATAAATCAGCAATAAAAAATATACAAAGGACAGGGAGGTTGTAAAGAAATCCCCAAATCCAAAGCAAAAAGCTCCATGGAGGCATTAAAAGTTAAAACAGAAAATCTGGGGACAGTCATGGCAAGCTACCCCTGAGAAGGAAACAGAAAAATCCACACCCTATGATGGTGGTCTGGCTTTATATAACAGAGAAACCTCCAAATACTCCCTCCCATGAGGTGGATCTACCTACCCACACTGTTACTTTGTTTCCTTCCCACAGAAATGGCATATTCTGTATGGTTCCCAGTAGGGATTTAACAAGATATCTACATAACCAATAGCTGGATAGGTTGATCCAGCTAACATTAGATCTGATTAATGGCATATTTAATCTATTCTGCTAAATTAGCCAAATAAATCTCAATATCACTACTTATCCAGCCCTAAGTCAGTTAGATAAGTAGTCATCCTCAAGAATGTCCCTGTCCCACCTACCACTTAAATGAATAACTATTTAGCTAGATAAACAGTTATTCAGCTTACTGGTGGACACTGAATACAGTTGAAAATTCAAACAGCACCACTTAGCTGGATGCCACTTATGCGGCTAAATGGCGCTGAATATCAATCTCTTTATGTCTATGGGACAAATACAGAGGGCCGGATTTTTAAACCTATGTGCGCGGGGTACATTTGTGCGTGCTACCCGGCACGCACAAATGTACACCCAATTTTATAACATGCGCGTGCAGCCACGCGCATGTTATAAAATCTGGGGTCGGCGCGTGCAAGGGGGTGCACACTAATGCACCTTGTGAGTGCCGAGCCCTAGGGGAGACCTGATGGCTTTCCCCATTCCCTCCACCCCCCACCTTCCCCTCCCTTCCCCTACCTAACAAGTTGCGCCTGCCTCCGGGCAGGCGTAGGTTGCGCTCACCAGCCAAGTGCCGGCGCGCGATCCCCCAGGCTAGCAGCCCTATGGAGGCCTCAGGCCATGCCCCACCCTGCCCCGGACCACCCACGCCCCACCCCTTTTTTCGAGGCCCGGGACATACGCATGTCCCGGGGCTTTGTGAGCGTTGCCAGGCCTATGCAAAATAGGCTCGTCGCACGTAGGGCTTTTAAAATCTGCCCCTTAATACATAGGCTTATTTAGCTCACTTGTAACAATTCGAAAACTAACTGTTCCAAATTTCACTGCTTTTATTTTTCTTGAAACCCAAACAAGACCAAAATGAAATAATATGGTAGATTGAGGACTCAGTTTCAAAGCAATGCACAATTTCTTTGTGACCTGTAAGTGACGTTTAATTATCATTTCAACGCTAACCCAAGATGCTCATGAATAACAGAGGTTAGTAATGTGCTGTGTTTTCATTTCGTTTTTCTAAGGCACCATTATTGCTTTATTGCTTTTCCCTTTAAAAACATTTGCGAGCAGCAGAAATGTGTTACTTAATTTTATAGGTATATCCATAAAATTAATAGGAGATTTTTGTCCAAGGGTGGCAGGTGGATCATTCGTCTGCTGTACTAAGAGTACCCGCAGCACATTACATGCATTGAATTTGAGATTAAATCTAGTCTTCCTTTTCTTTGCATTTCCCAAGTTTTATTTGTCCTCCTACCATCTCCTTGATCACAACCACAGTGTAACTATCCCTTGGCTGACAGTCACATTAAGGAACTCCTTGCTGACTGTCTCAAGGCTTCCCAAACCTGTCCTGGGGACCCCATAGCCAGTCGGGTTTGCAGGATATCCACAATGAATACACATGAGACAAATTTGCATATCGTTGATTAAGTTCTTCTGAATCATCACCATTAAATACAGTTTCTAGAATGTTATCTCCCCAACATTCTCTTCAGCAATGAACTTATTTAGAGGGTAAATCTTAAAAGAGATGCAAACATAAAAATCGGGATTATGGGAGCACATCTAGCAAATGCAAGTGTTCACCCAATTTTATAAAGTGTGTGTGTGGGGGGGTGGATGTGAGCGCATGTGCCGATGTGCGCACATCTTGCATTGGAGGAAAAAGGGGTGTGGTGGGGGTAGGGCATGACCAAGAGATGTCCACGTAATTGCCTACGAGCCTGGACACGCAGCTAGGTCCCATGTCGCCATATTGACCTATTCATCTTTTAACCAGTTCCCAATCCATAATAGGACACTGACCCCTATCCCATGACTTTTTTAAATTTCTTAAGAAGTCTCTCATGAGGGACTTTGTCAGGGCCCTCAGATGCTGTTTGAATCCAGTTTCCCTTAACCGTTGCCATGGAAGCAGACAGCATTGTTGGACTTGCATCAAAAGTATCAGGATTAGTGATTAAGGGTAGTAAGCACCGTATCAGCTAATAATTACTCCCATGTTTATTTGTTCCCCAAACCGTAAAAGTTGGAGCCCTCATTGGTTGCTGTCTGAATCCAATTCCCATTTTCCCATTGCCGTTGAAACATAGAGCAGTGATGGAGTTGCATTAACAATATCAAGGTTTAGGACAGCTAATTACCTGAAAAAAAAAGAACTTCAGAGCCTGCTTGAAGCACTGTGTTTCCTCATTGGGTGAGTTTGTTCTCACTGAATTACCATCTGGACCCTGACATCAGTGGGAGGGGCTGGAGTGTGCCTCTAAGATTGGCACTGAGCGGTGCGCCGCCAAAGCCACGCGCACCAAAGGGGCGCATGTGGCTTTGCCTGGCTTAGCCCGGATTAGTTTGGGTTAGTTTGTGAAGGCTAATAGAGTTTAATATTTCCGTTTAAATTGTTATTTCTTGTGATAGTTGTCCCACCAAGAGGCGAATCTTACGTTTGGTAACGTGGAAGGGTATCTCTGGATATATTCTTTGTACATTTATCTTTTTAGTACAAAACGCCTCATAAACGTAAAGCCAAGGTGAGAGTACACCCAGCAGAACAATCACCTTCGCTACAACAAAGATCTATTCCTGAGTATGCTGTTTCAACATCAACTCAGGGCTTGGCAAATCCCATAGGTGGGAATGTGGGAGGAATACAAGTTTCACCAGGGGAAATATCACTAAGCCCACCCCTACCTCGCCAGCTGATTATAGCTTCCCCACAAACTCCTTCAAATGTTGCTAGAGTAGGAGGAGAAATTCTCGCTCCATTACCCCAGCATGCTGATAACATTGAGGGTAGTTTGGGGAAAGCTAGGTCTTCGATTCCAGATTTTAAATTAAATCTGGATGAAGGAAACAGCATCCTAGCGGGGATTGGAGAAAAATCAGCTGTAACATTAGATTCTTTGGCAGATCTAATGAAAAGATTGGCATATAACATTCAAGAACAATCAAAGTTATTACAGCATGTGTCTAATAAACTGGACTCTGTTACTCAAGATCATCAACGGATCCTTTCGGATCAGTGCATACAGATTATTTCTTTGGAAGGGGAAGTTAGAGGTTTAAAAGATCTAACCACTAATATTACTCGTGAAAGATCTGCCACTTTGAGGAAAATAGAGTATTTAGAAAATACAGTAAAACATTTGAATATTAGGTTATTAAATTTCCCTAAATTAAGAGAGGAAAATGTATTGATAACTTTTAAAAAATATTTGGAAAAAAATTTAAAAATTTCCTCTGAAAAAATTCCTGTTATAAAGAAAATAATTCAATTACCTTATAAGCAAAATGAAGTAACAAATACTGAATCTAAGCAACCTATACATTTCCAGAATTTAACCCAATATTTGGAAGAAACACAGGATGAGATTTTGGATCGGATTACTTTATTAGTAACATTTCAGACCCAACAGGAAATGAATCTGGTTATGCAGGCATATTTTAAAAACATGAGTATTGAATTCTTAGGTGGTAAGGTCAGGGTATACCCTGACCTTACCAGAAGTACTCAGATTAGACGCAAAGCTTTTCTTTCTTTAAAGCCTAGCGTCATGGCATTGGGGGCAACTATGGTTGTAAAATACCCATGTAAATGTGTAATAAAACAACAGGGAAATGTTTTTATTTTCTTTGAGGTATCTCAATTGCAAGATTTTCTGAATGCTAGGATGCAGATATCTATTAAAGGTGGAGGTGTAAGTAATTAGTATATTGTTGAAACTTTCACGAATATCCAAATTATTCTACTATAATGTTTAAAAAAAAAAATTCCTCACTTACAAATTTCGTCCTCTTGGAATTGCCTCTATGATGTCTAGTTTTTGAACAAATAAGTTTACTTCTTATCTGTAAGTTGTGTAATTAGAATGTACGTTCAAAACTTTAATATTTCATTTTGCAAAGTTGATTCTTACTTTGTAATAGTTTTGAAAAAATAATAAATAAATTTAAAAAAAACAATATCAAGGTTTATTTTTTTTAAGGGTAGCAACTGCTACACCAGCAAGTTACCCTCAGTTACCCTCATGCACTCTTTTCTTTATTTTTATCCTCTAGCCTTTAGGGATCCACAGCAAGGATTGAGGATACTGCAGAGACAGTATTCATAGCCCCTGGAGGAGAAGGAGTCATCACACAGCAGCAACACCTAGGTGTCAATTTTCAAAACATTCTCACTGCCTGTATCAGGTAGGGATTTGAATCGGGCTTCGGATGATTGAAAATATCGGACGATATTTTCAAAATCGTCAGAAATCGAGGCTCCCCCAAAACAATAGTAAACCGGGTTGATGTGATTCCTATCATGAAACTCGGTATAATAAAAATAATAATAAATAATAAATAATAATAATAAAATAGGAAAACCCCACGATATTGATCATGGGGGTTCTCTTATCGTTTTGGGGGAGGGCGGGAAAAACAGCACACAAAAATAACCCCTAAACCTACCCCGACCCTTTAAAACTAAACCCTTTGCTTCCCCCACCCTCCCGACCCCCCCCAAAAACATTTTACAGGTACTTGGTGGTCCAGTGGGGGTCCCGGGAGCGATCTCCCACTTTCGGGCCGTCAGCTGTCACTAATCAAAATGGCGCCGATGGCCCTTTGCCCTTACCATGTGACAGGGTATCCTTGCCATTGGCCGGCCCCTGTCACATGGAGGGAGCACTGGATGGCCGGTGCCATCTTTAAAAATGGCACGGGCCATCCAGTGCCAGGGCCATCCAGGATACCCTGTCACATGGTAAGGGCAAAGGCCATCGGCGCCATTTTGATTAGTGGCAGCCAACGGCTCGAGAGCGGGAGATCGCTCCCGGGACCCCCACTGGACAACCAGGTACCTGTAAAATGTTTTTTGGGGGGTCGGGAGGGTGGGGGAAGCAAAGGGTTAAGTTTTAAAGGTCGGGGTAGGTTTTTTGTTTATTGGCTCGGGCGCAGCCGATAAACAAAACCGTGATCGGGCCCGATGCAAAAAACCCCACATGTGAATTGGAACTGGAATCCGAACCGATTCCGGTTCCGATTCACATCTCTAGTATCAGGCACCTTAATTTAGGGTGATTTTCAGCCAAAATTAGGGTCCTAAATTTCGACCTGCAATTCATTGCCTAGATTTAGGCACTTATGTTGTGTGCCTAGTGGTGAAAATCAGTGCTAGGCACCTAACTCCACCTCTGTAACCACCCTCTACTATGTTTTGTTCTGTGCAATCAAAGTCTATACTCTGCTATCACAGGCATGTCTATATTATTTTATTTGTTATGAAAGGGAAAATATTAATAAAACATTTTGAACACAAAAATCATTAATTAAACTTTTCAATCAAGGCAGTTTCTGCAAACTAGAGGGGGTTTTGAAAATGTTACAGCTATTCTTGATAGAACAAATCAGTTTATTACATGAAAAAGAACGATCCAGCTAATGTCTCACAGCTCTGGGGAGAGGTAGAGTGGGGTTCTATAGTTACACCTATGATTATGCTTAGCATGCACATGCACCATGTTCCAGAGGAGCCATAATCTGTAGCCCAATGTCACAGCTCGCTGCCTGGGCCCTGCACAACCTACTGACAGTTCTCGAGAACACACAGCTCAGAGCCAGCCACTTGCAGTAAAAAGCAAATTTATTCCATGCATTAGTGTTCACATTTAAATTTGTCAGTTCCTATCCTGAGACACTAGAACTATCCCAGTAAGATACATTGCTAGTTACCTATAGGCTAGCTCAGTTCTTCAGGACCATATAGAGCCTACTTCTGTATTTTTGCAGATTCAAACTCCCTAATTGAAGGTTGAAGGTATCTCTGGGTGAGACCTTTTTCCTGGCTCCCCATCTGGCTTTTTTTTCTTTATCCCTTAAGAAACATGCTGATTCCTGCAGAAGCTTTGAAATGAGCCTCAGCTGTGTCTCCCAATTAGTACTACACCTTTCTGTGGCTGCTACTTTCACCCTGATTGGTCAAGGATTTCCAGACTACATTTCCCAGCAGCCCTGTGGTTCCAGCTTCTTCTGGCTTTACAATACACTAGCCTTGTTCATTTTTTTCCTTTTCTGCTTTTAGGCAATATTCCCTCTGGAATTCCCTTTAGAGCTCTCTCTGTTTTCTGGACAATCTAAATACCTGATTCACTAAGGCTTTTATCCCATTCTGTGTCTGCGGGAAAAATACCTTGATGGACCAGGCCCTAAGTATCCGGACTCTTCAGGCTACTTCTTCCCGAGTCAAACCTCTGTTTTATCGCACCCAGGTAATTACAAATGAAGGATCCTAAGCACCATAGACCTTAGAAAAAATCAGTTCCACCTGAGCTGGAAGCCTAAAAGGAGTGAGAGTAAACCCCTGCCTCCTCCCATCCAAAAAAAAGTGCACAGCTAATAATTTAATATTAGCTATAATTATCTAGCACATTCCTTTAACAGGCATATAGTTCTAGAATGACAATTTCATAAACATTTGCAACAAATGGCAGGAATTCAATACCATGTCTTCTTATCATTTATCTGCTGTACATATCAGATGTATATGTGTGTGCCAATATCTGCCAGACTGTGGGGGTTTAAGCACTAGCTGAATGGGCACTTTGCTCTGTTGTTTCCTGGTTTCAGTGACGGTAAAGTGAAATTGCAGTATTGTATGCAATGGTGACTAATACTTCAGCTTACATGCTGACAGACAAAATTAGCTACTGATCTGCTGCCATGAGCTTCCAAAAGCCATCATTAGAGCATTCAGAATGTCCATCGGTAGGGTGGCAGATACTCATCTTGGAATGACTTCTTCCTGAACAGGATAGTATTAAAAACCCGGACAGTTGTTCAGTGATTGGTCCCGGGGGGATGTTTACAGTCAAAGGTTGCTTCTGGCTTAGACTCCTATTTAAACATTATGTTTAATCGGGGCCAATCAGTTCTTGTGAATTTGAAGCTGATCAAACTGTGATTTTGGCACCAGTCTGAACCACAGTATCAGCTTTGGCCTCTTCTCTATTTGTTGTGAACTTCACTTTCTCAGCACTGGACTGTACAAATGGCAATATCAACAAAATCTGAAGTAAGGCCACACTTTATCTAATGTTTTTTAGTTAAATACTGTTGATGAAAATTCCACTACAAAAAGTAATAATGGCTTCCTAGAGGAAAGTTAAATACTTCAAATAATCAGGCAAGAAATAGATAAATAAAATACATAATCTTTAAAAAAAATTTGATTGCATTTATTTATTTATTTGATTTATATTCCACCTTTCATGTATTTCAAAGCAGATTATTTTCAGATAGCACTCCTTGTCCAAGACAGTTTTTACTGTGTTCTTCCATTATACTTTACTCTCATGGGAAGCTGAGCATACTAATCCTCTTTTTAATTCACATCCAGTACCCTTTTCATCCCATATTCAAGCCCAAGGCCCCAAAATAATTCAAACATCCATCAATACCAACACAGCTATTACACACACATTTGGACTCCCATTTCCCGAAGGCCTCTCTGGATGGTGCTCCACCATCACCAACCAGATACATCAACCCAAGGAACTTGAGGAGCATGTAGCCTTCCATAGATCTGGCTATTTCATTGCCTGTTTTTCTGCTAGGATATTTGTTATAGAGGTCTGTCAGACAGATCCATCTGCTTTTTTCAATTTTCCAAGGCTCTCTTGCAATTTCTCACAATCCTCTTATGATTTAACAAATGAATATGTTTATGTCATCAGCAAATTTGATCACCTCACTCATTCTTCCCATCTCCAATTCATTTATGAATATGTTAAAAAACAACAGTTCTAGTACAGATCCCTGGGGGTACTATTTAGTCTTACTCTCTGTTTTCTATCTTTTAACCAGTTCTTAATTCACAATAGAATATTGTTTCCTATCCCATGACTTTTTATTTCCTCAATAAAAAATGGCGCGGGCCATCCATTGCTCCTACCATGTGACAGGGGCCGACCAATGGCACCGATAGCCCCCATCACATGGTAAGGGCATAGGGCCATCGGCACCATTTTGATTAGTGGCAGCCGACGGCCTGAGAGGGGGAAATCACTCCTGGAACCCTGCTGGACCACCAGGGACTTTCAGTAAGTCTTGGGGGGGGGGGGTTGGGGGGTTGGGAGGGTTGAGGGTTGCAATTAATTAAATTTGAAGGGTTGGGTTAGGTTTGGGGTTTGTTTGTTTTTAATGTGCCCTTTCTCCCTTCCCCCATAACAATAAGAAAACCACATGAAATTTCGTGGGTTTTCATATCGTTTCATCGTCCCCCCCAAAATGTAACGAAATAGGAAATATCATCTCTATTTCCTATTTTGTCACAAAACAAATGCACATCCCTATTACATTGGCCACCTTCCAATCTTCAGATACTGTAGTTAACTGTAATGATAGTTTACAGATTACCAACAGTAGGTCTGCAATTTCATTTTTCAGTTCTTTCTGCACCTGGCATGTATAGCATATGGTCCAGGTGATTTGCTCCTCTTAGTTGTCAATTTGTCCTAGTACACCTTCCAGGTTCACCAATATTTGTTTCAGTTCCTCTGAATCATTACCTTTAAATATCACTTCTGGCATGGGTATCTGCCTTACATCTTCCTCAGTAAAGTCCAAAGCAAATAATTAATTTAATCTCTCAGCTACAGCTTTATCTTCCCTTTTACCCCTCGATCATTTAATTACACAGGATTTTTGCATTGAATGTTCCTGAAAAAGTTTTTATTATGAGTTTTTGATTCCATAACAAGCCTTTCAAATTCTGTCTTTGCCTTCGTAATCAGTGCTTTGGATCTAACTTGCCAGGGCTTATGCTCTTTCCTATTTTCTTCATTCAATTTCCTGTCCCATAAAAAAGATCTTTTTTTGGCTAGAATAGCCTCTATTACCTCATCTTTTAACCATGCCAGCAATTATTTGGCCTTCCTTCTACCTTTTTTTAATGCATGACATTTATCTGGTCATGGCTTTCAAGTGTTACGCGTACCGTCCATGGAAGACCCACGGCATGGCCCCCTCACCTTTTTACAAGGACTCCAGCTTCTAGTTCCTCCTCGCTAGTGGCGGTGGGCCGCCAGCTCTGACTTCGGGCCTCCCCCGCTACCTCCAGCTCCGCCATACTCCCCAGCATTTCATATCAGGATACCATTGCTCGTTGGGCCTCTCCACATGGCCCGCAGAGAGATGCCACTACCTGCACCACGCCCCTCCCTAGGCAACCATGCGCACATCGCTGATCCTTATGAGGGCCCATGGCGGGAACCTAGCTGTGGCCCCAGATGATGATGTCAAACTCATCACTGTATTTAAGCTCAGGCCTCACTCCAAAGCGTTGCCTTTGCAACAGGTCTCCTCACTACTCGAGTACTCGTTGCTGCTAGAGATTCGTCTCTACTCTTCATTCCCGATCCTCGTTGTTCCTGTTCTCTTCGTTCCTGCCCTGCCTATGCTTTGGCTTGATTGCATGGACTTCGACTTTGCTTCGCCTGATTATGCTACAGCCTATCTCCAGACCCAAACCTCTGCTACGCCTGACTACGCTACTGCCTATCTCCAGTCCCTGACCATTGCTTTGATTAACCAACGCTATTGACTTCTCCATGATCAGACAATTGCTTCGATTGACTGATGCTGTTGACTTCTCCATGACCAGATCTCAGCATCGCTTGCCACGACCTTCGCATTGCTGCCGGCCCTGATCCAAGCCTGTCATTTGATGCCTCTCCGAACCTACTCCCTGGATGTGGACTTAATAGGCTTCGGCCTATCTTTGCTCGAGCGACCCAGTCAGCCTCTCTTCCTTTGGTGCCCAAGTTCCAGTACCTGACCCAGTCCAGAGTAGGACCACGCCTTCCATCGCCTGCTGTCTCTGGGCTGAACCAACCTCTCTTACTATCCAACCTTGAGGCCCACCTGCCAACCCCGGCATCCAAAGGCTCAACCTGCAGGGAACAAGGGCTGGTATAGGTGAAGCTCCAGCTGCCTCTGCCTATCAGCCCACTCCACCTGCCAATGGTGCGGACCCGTAGGTCATCGCCTACGGGTTGCATCAACCCCACCTCAGCCCAAGGGTCTAACTCCGATGCAACAGGTTGCAAAGGCCGTGGACTCGGTGGACCCATGTGCCCTCCAGGCCATCCTCTGTGGATCGTCTTCACGCTTGGCTTGATGCCCTCATCAATAGTCCAGTTTCTATGCCGGCTCTTCCTCATCCACAGCCATCTCCACCAATACCTCGAGCCTTGTTGGCCCTCCCAGCACCCCGCGTGTCATTGGTGACTCCAGACTCTGTAGAGGGTTTATAAACCAATGTTCTATGCAATTTGCTCTTCAGCCCTCTGTCTTCCAGGACGAGTTAAGTAAAGTCACCTTCATCCTGTCCTGCCTCGAGGAGAAGGCGCCGGCTTGGGCTTCGCTCTTATGAGAACACTCAGATTCCTTGTTAAAGGAACTGACTCAGTTTGTGGCTGTGTTCTGACGCACCTTCAATGATCCCGGGTGGCATGCCATGGCAAGCACTAACTTATTACTTCTCCGTCAAGATCAAAGAAGTCTCTTTGACTATACCATCGAGTTTCGGACTTTGGCTACTGAGCTCACTTGGCAGGAAGACTGTCTCTGAGCTATCTACCTGGATGGTCTTTCCTCGTAGCTGAAGGATGAGTTGGCTGCAAGGGAGCTCCCTTCCTCTCTTGAGGACCTTATAGACTTGGCAGGCCGAATCGACCACCTTCTCCAAGAGCGTCACTGAGCGAGTCAGATGCCCAAGAAGCCTTCTCGGGTTTGATCCTATTTGCCACCGACTACCAACCCCGCTCCAAGCAGGGATACTATGGTGGTTAAGACGGAAGAGCCCATGCAGTTGGGTCATGGGTGGCTGACACTGGAAGAGCACTTCCGGCGGAGACAAACCGGTCTGGGTCTGTATTGCGGAGCACCTGGCCACCATCTACAAGACTTTCCCTATCCATTTGGGAAGCTTCCCGGCCCGAGTTCAGTAGGGGTCCTGAACTTGGGCGCAACCTCTCTGGCCCCTTAGATATCTGTACCAATTACACTGATCTGGGATTCCTGGTCCTTTCCGGTTCTTGCTCTGGTAGATTCTGGAGTAGAAGATAATTTTATTCTCAAAGACCTTGTTCAGCTCTTGGGTATAAAAACCTGCTTGCTTGAAACCTCCTTATGTATTGCATCTATTTCCGGGGAGCCGATACCTGGCTGAATCTCCCTTACTACGGAACCTGTCCAGCTATGCACTGGTGCCTTACACACTGAGGAACTCGAATTGTTAGTGTTGGAGAAATCCATCCACCCAGTAGATCTTGGACTCCCTTGGCTACAGAAGCATTCTCCCCAATTCAACTGGGGTCCGTTACAACTGATGGAGTGGGATCCTGCCTGCCACCAGTCCTGTCTCTAGAAAGTGATACCTCCATCCGTGGTTCCTCTGGCTGTCACGTCTTCTGGAATACTTGCCCCTTTGAGGACGTGTTCTCCAAGCAAAAAGCAGATTTTCTTCTGCCTCTGCGAAGGTTTGATTGTCCTATTGATCTCCTTCCAGGGACAACGCCTCCTTGCGGATGCACCTATCCTCTGTCTCTCCCTGAGAGGAGGGCTATGATGGAATATATCCAAGAAAATCTTGTGAAGGGATTCATCCACCCCTCTACTTCTCCTGCCGGGGCGGGATTCTTTTTTGTGACCAAGAAAGATGGGTCACTTAGGCCATGTATTGACAACCGCGGCTGAAATGACATCACCAGTAAGGATAAGTATCCCTTGCCATTAATTTACAAACTATTCGATCATCTCAGGGTGCATCTATATTTACAAAGCTAGATCTACGTGGAGCGTATAACTTGGTAATAATCTGTCCCGATGACATTTGGAAAACTACCTTTAACAGCCAGGATGGGCACTATGAATACCTGGTGATGCCCTTTGGCTTCTGTAATGCTGTATTCCAACGAATGAAGAATGACATTTTTAGAGATCTGCTGTTCACTAAAGTCATGGCTTACCTGGATGATATCCTTGTCTTTTCTAAAGACCTCGACACCCATCTCATTGATGTCCGAACTGTCTTTCAACGCCTTCGCAAGAACCATCTGTTTGCAGGTGCACGCAAGTGAAAAAGTACAAGCGTTCTAAAGTTTCTGAGAATGTGTTCAATTTTGCACATGTAAAGTAGAAGTGGACTTAGACAGTGGAGCTCTATATAATTTAAAACCTGCGCAGATGGATGCTCGCAGATTCTAAAATACTACATCAAGTATCCCCTGACCTCAATACTTGTGTATTTGAGGTTGCATAGAGATGTTTAAAAGTTATCCATCACCGTACATCATTTATGCTCATAAGTGGACACGCGGAGATTAATGTGAGTATTTTATGAACTGTGTGGTAAGAGCTGCACAATTTTATAAAATACCACGGAGCTCTGCTCCAAAAGTACACGCATGTGTTTCGGTACGTGGGAATATTTCCAATGCACAAAAATGCGTACTTTCTCCACTTATTTTATAAACAAGCATGTGGCTGTTTTAGATGTGTAGGAAAAGATAACATGTACGCATAATAACCCTGATTTATATGGGGAGGCAGAGATGTGCAAAGCTTGAACCTTTCGTATTTCCTGCGGTTCGGGCCTTTGTAATTCGGGAGTTACTGCGCACTAACCCGAAAACCAAATTTTCCCGAAAATTTGGTTTGTTTTCAGGTTCCCCGAACCAGGTCGAATTAGGCAATTTTGTTGAAATTAGGCAATTTTGTTGAAATTGCCTAATTCGTCCTAAACGATTGCACATCCCTAGTATTTTATAAAGGGGTTACGAGCGTGTATGTAACATACTGCCGTAGGCAAGAGAGAGAACTTTGGACATGGGTGGACCTTTTTGTGCTTTGGGGGGATCCCCCCTACTGTTTGGGGCTTGGACACCGATGTGTTAAAAAGTGGAAAATCCCCCCCCCTCAGAACTTGGAGAGAAGGATTAGAGATGTGAATCAGAACCGAAATCCGAACCCTGAAACATGTGGGTTTTTGCCATCGGGCCCGATCGCGGTTTTGTTTATCGGCTGCGCTTGAGCCGATGAACAAAAAACCCACCCTGACCCTTTAAAACTAATCCCTTTGCTTCCCCCACCCTCCCGATCCCCCCAAAAACATTTTACAGGTACCTGGTCCAGTGGGGGTCCCGGGAGCGATCTCCCGCTCTCGGGCCATCGGCTGCCACTAATCAAAGTGGCGCCAATGGCCTTGCTCCTACCATGTGACAGGGGCCGGCCAATGGCACGGATACCCTGTCACATGGTAAGGGCAAAGGGCCATCGGCGCCATTTTGATTAGTGGCAGCCGACGGCCCGGGAGCGGGAGATCGCTCCCGGGACCCCCACTGGACCACCAGGTACCTGTAAAATTTTTTGGGGGGGTCGGGAGGGTGGGGGAAGCAAAGGGATTAGTTTTAAAGGGTCGGGGTGGGTTTAGGGGTTATTTTTGTGTGCCGTTTTTCCCGCCCTCCCCCAAAACAATAAGAGAACCCCCACGATCAATATCGTGGGGTTTTCCTATCGTTTCGGGGGAGCCCCGATTTCTGACGATTTTGAAAATATCGACGATATTTTCAATCGTCCGAAGCCCGATTCACATCCCTAAGAAGGATGCAAGACAATCCTCAGGGTCAGGGAGGCCAGGCAAATAGTTGAAAAGTACACTTTCATTTGTGGAAAGCACGTGGGACGGTGTTCCATGCTTTGGAAATAATCCGTCTGTGTCCAGCCTGTCCAACCCTGAGCAGAGTACAATGCCAGAGAAATGCTCACGCTTAAGGATTTCCTGTCCCCCCCCCCCCCCCCCCCCCCACGGCAAGATCTCCCTCCCTGGGATCAGCAGAGAGAAGGGGACAGGGTGGCGAGAGCATCCCCAACAAAGAATTACATTTATGGCCCTAGGGGAAACAGCAACCCGACCCTCCGCAGCAAAGGGTTACAGGTAGGAATGTTATCAATTCCTGTGTGGAGCGCCCCGTGTCCCTTGCCGAGCGGGGCCCCTCAGATGAAGGTGACGTATCCCTGACAGTAAAGGAAAATCTACATATCCAAGTAAGTCGTTATGTTAACCAAACAACAACTTCCCTTTTGTCCACCACCCTCCCCCCCCCAAAACCTGTATCACTCCCCCACCCCCCAACCGCTATGTAACCTCCCAAACCCGCCACAAACCGCGTGCAAACCCCCTTTGAAAATCTGTTCTCCCAAGTGTTAAGAACTGTTTTCCTGAAGAAATGTCTGCTTACTCCGTTTACCATGCACAGAGCAACGGCAAGCGGCATTCTCCCAACCTTCAAAGCGGGGAGAAGGTTCCATTTTATGACAGCAGCCCAGCTGTGCGCGTCTGCATAAATGCACAAACACAAGGAGCGAGTAAAGTGCGGAATTATTTATAGGAACACGAAAAGATTAAAACATCTTTATCCCTGCAAGGGATAAGTGAGGGAGGAGGGGAGGACACTTAGTGAGGGAGCTAATCCATGCCACAGCTGAAAGCAGGCAATTGCTCGGAAGGTAAATAAGCCCCCGGCTACCTGAGAGTGCCGCACTCCTGTCTGTGAGCTTAGGATGCCATTTCGTTTGCAGTCCCCATCAAATCTTTCCATGCACACATTTTTTTTTTTTTTTGCATAACAACGGGTTTTGCGGGATCGCACCCCCCTGTAAGGGTCATTTTCAAAACCGTTTTCTGACGGGTAAAACAGTGCTTTCCCTGCAGATAGAGACCCGCCCTCCCTGCGTGCAAAATAGTGCACCGTATGCAAATCTCTCTCATGCATGTTAAGGGTGGATATCCTGAAAACCCAGGCTGGGCTAGGTTTGCCCTGACTGGGTTGAGAACCCCTGCCCTGCAGGACGTCGAGGAGGCTTCATCCGGAGGATTGCGTCCGGTTCTAAAAGCCACAAAAAGAATGGATACCAAAATGGTGAAAGTCTAAACTGAATGTAGAAGGAGATGAGGCTTTAGGGGCCTAAATATTACAAACAGAAGTTAAAAGCCTGGATTGTACTTACCTCGGAGGCCATGCACTGCCCTTTTAAGGGGACTGAATGTTTGCTGCAGCCTCTGCAGCAAAAAAAAAGAAAGAAAAAGATTTGCTATGTTGATAGGCAACATAGAAGCTGACGAGGAGAGAGCCATTGGGGAAGATGGTTGGCAGGATGAGGGACAGGAAACAGAGGCTGTTCTGAGTGTTTAGTGCCCAGAGAAGAATAAAAGGGGACACTTGAGATAGCTGTCAGTTGTCACTGCTGTGTGACTGAGTGTAAATGGGAAATGGTGCAAGCTAACAGCTGATCTAGGACCTGGCATCCCTGCAAGAAGGAAACAGGGTAGAGCGGGAAAAGGGGGGAGAGGATGGTGCTGAGAGGTTGTTTGTTTTTTTTAAATCATTGTGCGAAGATGCGCACATGCTAAGTGCAGAGACCCCCTCGGGGTCGCCACTAAATGTCCCTGGCTGCAGCCCTTGGGTAGTGAAGTCAGCTGCGGACGGACAAGCCATTCATTCATTCCAGCACCTCCCTCAGAGGTTGTCTGGGATTGGACGTCCCTGAGGCACAGGTTTAGGAGGGCAGATGTAGTTTGCTTTCAGAAGGGAAGGTCGCATCCCAGTCTGACACAGGAGCAGGGAAGGTCGCATCCCAGTCTGACACAGGAGCAGAGAGGGGCACGTCCCTTGCCAGTTCCTGTAACAGAGGCTGGAAGAGGGCTGGAAGAAGTTTTACAGGGCTTTTGTTTTTTTTCAGGTTTCTACAATTTCGACCTGCTCCTCCCCTGCTCAGGGTGGTCAGGAGGGACCGCACACCTTTTCAACCTGCGTAAGAGGAGGCCGCAGCCCCCTGTGGGAGCAGAGTTCCTGGTTCAAGTTTTTCAAGTTTGTATTTTTCCATCTTTGGGGAAAAGGAGAGTTTTTTCTCCCCTCCCCCTCCCCCTTTTTTTTCCCCTCTGCGCTGGAGATATTTGATACCTGTTTCCCCAGCACAGGCCTTTCCTCCTGGGAGGGCAGCTTCTGTCTTTCGAAGAGGAGTCCTCGAGGCAGAAACCTCAGGAGAGACACCCCCCCCCCCCCCCCCCAGCTGGAGTTTGCACCCCAGGACACTGCCAGGTGAAGTTCAGAATTCAAGGTGGACCTCAGGTGCCGTGGGGAGGGATCCGGTCGCTGTTAAGATTCCCCCAAGCACCTTGAGATAATCATCTTTCCCTACTGTGGAGGATAGGCAGGTTCCAAGCCCCTGCCTGGAGGGACATTTCCACAGAATAAGAGAGCATTCGAATCCTGTCTCATGTAAACCTGGGAACACTAGAAGTAACTGGACACGTTATGTTTTATAGGGAATTACAGTAAAAACTTTAATTTGAACACCCTTCCAATGAGTCCAGCCTGGTCTGTTAAGTGTACCTGTCCCAATAGGCTGTGGTAACACACACACACCCAGGAGAACACCACTGCCTAGGCCAAGAAGGTTTAAGCATTCACCCCCACAGAAAGGATCTACACCTTGGGGATGCAGGAAAAGGGAATGAGGAAGGCGAAGACAGCCCCAGTTATAAATTATTTTATGGCCCTTCAGGATATGTGCCATCCGCCAAGTAAAGATTATACGTGTCCAAGACTAAAGCTGCCTGGGAAGAGAGGCAGATAAAAGGTAAGAGCCCTCTCTGTGGGCAGAAGCTGCCGAGGGAGTTGGGGGGAGGACACCGCAGGGAGGGACAGTCCAGGAGCCTGCAGCGCAGCACAGAGTTGTAGAGGGTGACAGGGGAGCCGCAGCAGCACATAGGCACACGCTATGGCGAAACAGTGTCAGATGCCGGATGCTTTCCTCTTCCGAAACCGAAAAACTGGAATGACGGCCAGAGCTGGTCCCGCACAGAACCTCTCGTGAGAGCAGCGGTGTATGATGAGCAGTGTATAAGAAAACCAGAATGAAAGTCAGATTGATGCCCACCGAAAAAGAAGACAGGGACACATTTTGTTTTTTTATATTAGCTAAATAGAGTTTCACTGGGAGAATGAGGCCTACTTAAACATTTGTGTTTTCAGAAGAATGAACACGAATGAGTAGAAAGGCTTTCTTATTGAATTTGTTTTGAGAGACAATCCAGAGATGACTACATGTCAGGGGATATCCAGGCATCAAGCTAGAAGACATCTCATCAGAGGATGTCTAGAGCGCCAGTGATTTTGATGCCAAAGAGGAAGGACAAGTGAGCTATTTTGTGTGCACACAATTTTTATATCTGGCCAGAAATACTCACAGGCAAATTATGAGTAGTTAAAAGTAAATGAAAGCTAACAGAAAATACTTGTTAGAGCAAACAGAGAAAACTGTACCAAGTTCATAATCACCTAAGTGATGAATACCTTCTGAAGAACCTAAAAAGGAAAAAAGACAGAGGTAAAGAAGATATTGTGAAAACTTGTGTTATGCGTGCCGTCCAAGGCAGACCCACGGCGTGGCCCCTTCACCTTCTTACACAGACTCCAGCTTCTAGTTCCTCCTCGCTAGCGGTGGTAGGCCGCCAGCTCCAACCTCGGACCGCCCCCAATGCCTCCGGCTCCATCATATTCCCCAGCATTTCAGGTCAAGATGCCATTGCTCGTCGGGCCTCTCCGCATGGTCCGCGGAGAGACGCCACTAATCATGACGTGCCCCTCCCTAGGCATGCGCACGCGCATCACTGATCCTTATGAAGGGCCCGCGCCGGTAACCTGGCTATGGCCCTGGATGATGATATCAAACTCTTCAGTGTATTTAAGCTCAGGCCTCGCTCCATAGCGTTGCCTTTGCAACAGGTCTCCTTGCTACTTGAGTACTCGTTGCTGTTAGAGATTTATCTCTACTCTTCACTCCTGACTCTCGTTGGTCCTGCTTCCTGTTCTCTTTGTTCCTGCCCTGCTAATGCTTTGGATTGACTGCACGGACTTCAACTTCGCTTTGCCCGACTACGCTACTGCCTATCTCCAGACCCAGACCTCCGCTATGCCTGACTACGCTTCAGCCTATCTCCAGACCTTGACCATTGCTTCGATTGACCAACGCTATTGACTTCTCTGTGATCAGACCATTGCTTCGATTGACCAATGCTACTGACTTCTCCGTGATCAGACCATTGCTTCGACTGACCAACACTATTGACTTCTCCATGATCAGACCTTTGCTTCGATTGACTAACGCTATTGACTTCTCCGTGATCAGATCTCAGCATTGCTTGCCACGACTTTCACTTTGCCGCCGGCCCTGATCCAAGCCTGTCATTGATGCCTCTCCTAACCTATTCCCTGCACGTGGACTTATTAGGCTTCAGCCTACCTTTGCTCGAGCACCCTCAGTCAGCCTTTGTTCCATTGGTGCCCGAGTTCCGGTACTTTACCCAGTCCAGAGTAGGACTACGCCACCTATCATCTGCTGTCTCTGGGCTGAACCAACCTCTCTTGCTATTCAACCTCGAGGCCCACCTAAGTCCTGCTGGCCCCGGTACCCAAAGGCTCAACCTGCGGGGAATGAGGGCTGATATAGGTGAAGCTCCAGCAGCCCCTGCCTATCAGCTCACTCCACCTGCTGATGGTGGGAACCCGTAGGTCCTCACCTACGGGTTGCATCAACCCCACCTCGGCCCAAGAGTCCACCTCCAACGCAACAACTAGGTGAAAGCAGAAGCTCATAAAGTGCAAAGTAGTTCAAAGGAAAAAGAGTTGAAAATGCAGATCTAAGTGAGCAGAAAACCTGACAAAGAAAAAGATGAAAGCTAAAATTTGAAAAATGATAAACAGAAGGGTAAAATAACATTACACTTTTTTATGTTGTTTTGTAGACTTAATAATTGCTAACTCTACATATTAAATAATTTATAACATTCTCTCTGCCAATTACAACTCTGCAGAAGAAATACAATTTTTCAAAGAAGATATTTTCTTGACTAAATTATAGCATCTGGGAAATTAATAACAACCAACCCTGTCCTACCTAGGATTGTGTCTTGCAAAACTTTTGTCCCAGCCCATCTCTATCTCTGGCAACACCATTGGCTGTGTAGGTCTTGTCCCCAGACTTTAAATGGTATAGATGGGAGTATTGTACCAGACCCTGTAGGAAGTCAAGGGTTTTATTAGCAGAAAAGAATAAAGCTTTAGGAAGCCTGAGCCACCTTGTTGACGGAAATCCTTGTCTACCTCTAGGGAGTTTACAATAGATTCACCTTAGGGAAGAGAAAGTAGGAAAATGACAAAGACAATGGACATTCAAATATCTTGTCGGTATAATGCACAAAAAGCAAACCTTTTTCAGTATAAAGGAAATTGTAGAACAAGAGATCATAATATGAGACTCAAAGGGGGTAGACTCAGGAGTAACAGAGAAACTATTTCTTCAAGGAAAAAGCAGTGTATGTGAGGAATTGCTTTCTAGTGAAGATGAAAAAGGCAAAAACAATAAAAGAATTCAAGAATGAATACGCACAGAGGATCCTTAGTTACCAAGGAGTGAAGAGAAGGCAGAGATCAACTAGGGCCTAAAGCAATGTAACAGGAATTAAATTGGGCAGACTAGATAGGCTTCACGGTCCTTATCTGCTGTCATATTCTATGTCTGTGTTCAGGCAGGCAACAAGTGATAGGATCAATAGCTGATCATGCTGTGTGTGTTCATGGAGCAGTTTCAACAACTACCAATGCTTGCTATACCTTCACAGTAGAAATAGTAGCCAGAAATTGATTGGTATTATTCCAAGGCATACCAGTCAGACATTTAATTATTAGAATTGATGAGAACTGGAGCTCCAGCTGTAAAATCTAACTGCAAATCAATGAAAGCAGCACGGAAGAATGATAATCAAATTAATACGCTGTGCTACAAAAAGGGAGAATTGAAGCTCTAAAGTCAATTATCAAAGAGAAAGACTCCTTGGAATAGTATGAGTCGTAGAATGACGTTTTCCACCAAAGTTATGCTAAAGAACACATTGCAAAAACAAGATTAGCATCTTAATGTTAGGATTTGTGGACCCTTGGCCCGAGGTGGGGTTGTTGCTACCTGAGTAGTTGGGCCCCACAAGTCCCCACCCCGAGGTTGGCCGGGAACAGAGGCAGCTGGAACTTCACCTGTGCTGACCCTCGTTCCCTGCAGGTTGAGTCCTTGGGTGTCAGGGCCGGTAGGACTTAGGAGCACCCCTGTGTTGCTGGTCCCAGAGAGGGTAGGCGAGTGCGTGCAGAGAGTGTTAGAGAGATTAGGCACAATTTGAGACAGGAGCACTCTCAGAGGGAGGAGGAGAAAGAGTCTCAGGGAGTGCAAGACCACTGCAGCTCTGAAGAGAGTCGAGCCGGACCAAGTGGGAGTGGCCTCGAGATGAGGAGATGCAGATGAAGAGCATGAACTAACAACTCACCCAGACAGTAACTACCATCTCTTCAAAATCTATGCCGCATCATGGCGTCTTGGCGTCTCATGGGCTTTGTAGTCTCAGTTTTTTTGGGAGAGAATGACCATTTTCGGTGACGTTAGAGAAGACGGATATTTAAACTTGACATTTCAAATTTTGGAATGAGCTGAGACAGCTTGGATTCACCAGGGGAAGGTCCTGTCAGACTTATCTGATTGATTTTTTTGATTGGGTGACTAAAGAATTGGATCGAGGAAGAGCACTCGATGTGATCTACTTTTGATACGGTCCCGCATAGGAGGCTTTTGAATAAAATGAGAAGCTTGGGAATGAGTTCCAAGGTGGTGGCATGGATTACAAACTGACTGACGGATAGATGACAACGAGTGATGGTAAATGGTACCTACTCTGAAGAGAGAACAGTGTTAAGCGGAGTGTCACAAGGATTAGTGTTGGGACTGGTTCTGTTCAATATCTTTGTGAATGACATTGTGGATGGGATAGAAGATAAAGTTTGTCTATTTGCAGATGATACTAAGATCTGCAAAAGAGTGGAGATGCCAGAAGGAATAGAGTGAATGACATGTGATTTAAGGAAGCTTGAAAGTAGTCAAAGATATTGCAGCTGGGATTTAATACCAAGAAGTGCGGAGTCCTGCATCTGAGGTGCGGTAATCCAAAAGAGCTGTATATGATAGGGGGTCAAGGACTGTTGTGCATGGAACAAGAGAGGGACCTTGGGGTGATAGTGTCTAGCGATCTGAAAATGGCAAAGCAATGTGAAAAGGCGATAGCTAAAGCCAGAAGAATGCTAGGCTGCATAGAGAGAGGAATAACCAGTTAAAAAAAAGGAGGTGATAATCCCCTTGTACAGGTCTTTGGTGAGGCCTCACCTGGACTACTGTGTTCAGTTCTAGAGATCATACCTCAAAAGGGACAGAGACAGGATGGAGCTGGTCCAGAGAAGGGCTACCAAAATGGTGGGGGGTCTCCATCAAATGACTTATGAGGAAAGGTTGAAGGACCTAAATATGTAAACCCTGGAGGAGAGGACATGAAGGGGAGATATGATACAGACCTTCAGATACCTGAAAGGTTTTAATGATGCACAATCGACAAACCTTTTCCATTGGAAAGAAATCAGTAGAACTAGGGGTCACGATATGAAACTCCAGGGATGACGACTCAGAACCAATGTCAGGAAATATTTCTTCATGGAGAGGGTGGTGGATGCCTGGTGGTGAAGACAAAAACAATGAAAGAACTCAAAAGAGCATGGGATAAACTCTGTGGATCCCTAAAGGCTAGAGGATAGAAATGAAGAAAAAGGGCATGGAGTAACCTGCTGGTGCAGTGGTTACTGCCCTTAACCAATAAGGCTTTATAATGTTGATGCAACTCTATCATTACTCTCCGCTTCAAGAGCAGGGGCAAAAGAGGAAAAGGGTAACTGGATTCACACAGCAACCAACAAGGACCCTGACTTTTACTGGCTGGGGAAATAAATAATCATGGGGGTAAGTTGCTGATGTGGCTGTTACTACCCTTAACCAATAAGCCTGATTCTTTTGATGCAACTCCAACATTGCTCTCTGCTTCAACAGCAAGAGATAACGGGGAATTAGACTCAGACAGCAATAAACAAGGGCCCTGATGTAGGGCAATGTCTACTGTTTACCAATGATGCACCAGTTATGAATTATGATAGCCATGCACAGGATAAGTTCTGACAGGCCCAAAACCCTGCCACAGCAAGAGAAGGATTTCTACCCAGGTGAACTTTAAACTACCTTGCATATGTTCCAAACAGTATTAAAGGCCTTGTTTCCAGCAGATGTTCCTATTTGCTGTTCCTGTGCAAATAAAGAAACCATACAGAAAAGACAATACAACTTAAGATCCTAAGCAGACTGTCAGGGACAGGCAAGCAGACCCCCATCTCTGGGGAGATACACATATATGTTATCTATTTATACCACTGTAGGAGGGTCAACTAGTAACTCGAGGTGAGGTTTTGCTGGTTGTCTCGAGTTGGAAGGCAGTTTATCATGCACGGTCAAAGGTACAAACAGCACAGTACACATTAGTGAAGATATGATGAGATTTGGAATGAGGAAAGGTTCACTAGTGCTATCAAGCTAGGGCGAGAGTACATTTTACAAATCTCATCTTTGTGTACCTGCACTAGTTCTTCTAAGGCATCGAAACACCAGCCTAGCCACCATACTGTGCTTCACCTGAAGCTGGCGTAGGTTCCTCATAGTTACCCCTATCAAAATCCCATTGCAATAATCAAATACTGGGGTATCCAATGCCTCCTGCACATTAATTCAGAAAACCTCAGTACTCAGCCCACATCTCATTTTTTTCAACTGCTTCAATTTTTAAAGGATTTTCCTCACCATCAGAGAGATTAGAGGTTCAAAAGAAACCCCCAAATTGCTAACCTCTGATGTATGTGTCCAATACATCTCCCCCATATCTGGAGTCTAATAGGTCTCTCACCTCTTCCCTCTACACTGACAAGCAACTCCCATGTACCAGGCTTAGTTGTATACCCCTTGGAAGTCAGGAGGAGGAACCCAGAGGAAAAGAAAACTGAGCAGAGGCATTACATTATTTAGTTTCCCCGTGGTAAAAGGCTCACATTAAGTTAACACAGTCTATAGTAGGTATTAAATAGCAACTATTTAACAAGTATTCGCAAAATAGCATGGAAGGTGAGCATGCTATCCGGACAGTGTCTGAACATGGACCTCACTATTTTTAGCGTGCACAAGAGGCGGGTTTTACCATGCACATTAACTTTATTGCATAGTATGGAAGCTGAGAATTTCTTACGTTCTTCTAAATATTATTTTTGACTCAATTACCTTAGTACTCATTTATTTATTATTTATTTTTTATTTTATTTAACTCTTTTCTATACCGATAGCCGTTCACACATCGTATCGGTTTACATCAAACAAATAACTTTTGGGCAGGGCCCTTACAAGTAACAGTTGAAGATAATTGGTAAATGACAAAGTAACTAATATGCAATTACAGTAACAGTAACTATTGTTGAGACTGGGTAGCAGAAACAACTGAGTAAATATAAATATAAATAAACAGAACTATCATAAGATAACTACAATGTACAGTATACTTGTTTACTTGTAAAAATGTAAAATTAATTGTTTACATTTACTTGTTTGGACAAAGTTTAAGCCATCTAGGTCTGCTGTTCATTTCTCTGTGCATATTTTTTTATTTTATGGAAATATGAATAAAGAAATAACCTTAATCCATCTCTGAATTTTTCATTTCATATAATTCATCCTGGACAGACACATTGGCCTTGGTTTCATTATGTATAAATTCTATGAAGCGTTGAAACTAAACATTGCAAAAACTGAAATGTTATTATCTGATATTAAATCCCCCTCTTATAAGACCCCTAAAGGACACTGTATTCCAATTACCCACAGGGCCGAAAACCTAAGTATAATGATTGACTAATCTTTCGATGCAATACCACAGATCTACTGTTAAATCTTCCTTTTACAAATTACACCTATTAAAACATCAAACTATTTCTTGAACCTTTGGATTTTCATCTGGTTTTACAAGCATTCGTATTAAACAACCTTGACTATTATAAATCATTGTACCTTGGTTTGCCTGCATGTACAATTCACTCATTGCAAGTGATTCAAAACTCTGTGGCATTTTGCAGGCACCACTCGTTCAAGACACCATCTAACTCCAGCGTTGATATCTTTACATTGGCTCCCCCATTGCTTCACGCACCCAAAACAAGGTACCAGTACTCATCCTCAGTCTTCCCCTTAACAACTTGTCAATCTGGCTGAGTACCTCCCTTCACATTTATAAACCAGAATGGCATTTACGCTCTGCCAATACGAATTTGCAGGAAATTCCTGCTTTAAGACAGACTGGGCTTGACATCACAAAAAAAAAACTAGCTTTCTCAGTCGCAGGCCCATGATGCTAGAACTCCCTTCCTGAATTTCTGTGCATGATCTCCAACTTAAAGAACTTTAGAAAGACTTTAAAGACACACCTCTTCATACAGGCTTTTAAAGATTATCTTTACAAATCTCCTCCTTTCGTCCAGCTTGCTGGTGAAAAACCTTTTTGGTAATGTTTCACCAGAATGTTTTTCCTTATTTCTTCAATGCATTTGTGTCTGTCGTAAGTCTTGTTCAGGATTCTTTCTTATTATGACTTGTCTTTTGATTAGGTATGTTTTAACTTGTAAATTGCCTTGGCCTATTCTGTAGTTTGCAGTATATATAAATCTTTTAAATACATTTAAATATTGATATTTGAGACTATTTTTGTAACCAATTTTTAATTGACTGGCCCTTTTAATGTTTTTAGTATTTTTAGATATTTAATGTTATTCTTGTGTGCCTTATTTGTAAACCGTCGTGATGGTTTTTAACTTAACAACGGTATATAAAAATTATTAAATAAATAAATATTTACTGGGCATCCCTATGCTTTTCCTATAAGTAGACAAATATCAACTGACAAGTCCAGCGCATCATTTATTATTCCACAACTGAATTAAAACAACAACTGCTGACCTGGAAGATAGTTAGACGTGACCATGTAATTATATCTCTGTAATCAGACAAGTGTCATAACAGAAGTCACATATTAACGTTGGTGAGATCTATAATTAAATTGAGCACAAGCTTTTAAAAACATGATGGCCTCGGATTCAGACAACAAATGGCATAAGAACAATTTTAGCTCCATAAATTGATGTATAACAGCAATAAGACCCTTTGGGGAGTTTATTGTTTTCTTGAAATTACACTTGTCAGGAGGATGAGTCACTCTGTTTATGGCCTTATGTCTAATAACACACCTGAGGCATGTGATTGCAGGTCGCTGCATACCTTGTTATGCTTTACGTCTCGGGTCCTTTAGAATTCACTATCAAAAAAAGCTATTCTGAGCCAAGAGTTCCCCCCCACTGCAAAAGCAGCATTGTAGCTAAATCAAAAGGGCTAGGTAAATCTATCAAGTTTCATATCACTAGGAAAGCCAGAAGGAATTTCTGTACAGACTAGATTGTGAATAATGTTCTGATAATAGCAATACATTCTGGACTGTTCTGCAAACAAAGGCAAAGCTAATACAGTTACTTTGGTAATTTCTTCTTGATGTTTCTTCTATATCTTAAAAGTAAAAAATTGAGTCAGAACTGGGTCTTAAGAAACAGAACTGTGCACTGCGGCACAAGGGACCCAGGCCAGGTGGAAATGCAGGCACCACAAAGGTGGCACATTCAGAGCCAGAGAGGGAGGAAGCCATGCGGAGGAAGCAGGAGTCCCTCCAGGTACGAGACCAACAAGAAGTTCTTAACTGCGCAGACAAGATTGACTGGAGAGAGAAAGGGGCTACAGAGACTGCTGAGTGAGCAAAAATGTGTTTTTTAAAGTTTGCTATTAAGTGGTTTTGAGTTCTGGGGCTGAGTGCTCTTTAGTGGGCTGACATAGGCTTAAACAACCTAGACATCACGGGAACATTGATGCGAATCATCAAGTTACTGACTATTATCCGTTGTTGCAGGGTAATGCAGATGAGAATGAATTTACTCAATCCTACATTTAAGAAGTAATATTTCAAAGCGATAGTAACTCAATAATATACCTGGACTTGACCAACATTACTCAAATAATGATTTTATTTATGAAATTGTAACCAAACTTTATTGGCACCTGTTAGAATGTACGATATCCAACATTTACTTACCTTAGTCTATGTGCCTATTTGTAAACCGTTGCGATGGTATATAACTTAGCGACGGTATAGAAAAGTTTTTAAATAAATAAAAAAAATAATAAATCCATGTTGGCACGAATGATACGAAGTCATATCAAAAGTGACTTCATGGCTCTCTGAGAGAGCATGACACAGCTAGGTTCACAGGTGGTATTCCCTTCAGTCCTCACCTCAGTCAAAGAAAATGGCCCAGGTAGGAAATCTCACATTCTGGAGATGAATGAATTGTTGTGTAGATGGGGGTCAACAAGAGCATTTTGGCTTGCTAGACCATGGGATGATGTTTCAAGGGCTGCTGAGCAGAGATGGGAGTCTGCCAGTTAAAGAAGGGGTGCAGTGTCACCCAGAACAGACTGGAAAACCTTCTGAGCAGGCTTTCAACTAGAATTGTTGGAGATGGGTGAACAAAGTCCTCAGGTAAGTAAAACATTTAATACTTGTATAGAAATGGGGGAAAAGAGCAACGTCTGGAAAGCTATTGTACACTAATGCTCATAGTATGGGAAATAAAGGCCCAGATCTAGAGACAGTCATGGAAAAGGCTTACTTTGGCTTAGATGTCAATGAGAAATAGTACACAGAAAACAATAACTGGGATATAGTTCTACCGGGCTACAATCTATTGAAAGGACAGGGTAGGAAGAAAGGGAGGAGGAGCAGTATATATACAATATAATATTAAAGCAACAGAACTGTAGGTCTTACGAGGTAAGAAGGCAGCAGTGTGGGTTAATCTGGATAGAAGGAAAGGAAAATCTAATCATATTGGTGTAATATACAGACCTCCATCACAGGCAGAAGAAACAGAGATTTAATGGAGGGTATTCACAAAATTGCCATGAAATGGGAGATGATATTGTTAAGGGGTTTTTAATCTGCTGGATGTCGATAGGGACACCCTGGCTGCAGTGTCCAAGACCCAGGAAGATACTGGATTACCTACAGGGAGAATTATTCCATCAACTGGTAACAGAACCTGTATGGACCTGGTGCTTGCAAATGAGGGCAGTGCTTCTGCTGTCATAGTCGATGATCATCTGGGATCCAGGGATCACCGGATGCTGTGGTTCAGTATTAGAGTGCAGGTGGTGATGGTTCATTCCAAGACTTCAGGAAAAGTAACATTGCTAATGTGGGGCACCTCAAGGACTCACTAGGTGGATAACAACATTTGGAGAAGTAGATGAGCAGTGAGCAAAACTAAACGCACATATTGCAAAAGCAATATGTGCATTTTTGTTAGAAAAGCAAATAAAGGTAAGAGGAAAAAAGAGGTCACTGTTTTCTAAAACATTAGTTGGAGAATTAAGGAGAAAAGCGTTCATAAATTATAAGAGATCATAGGGAGGAAAAGGGGCAATAATATGTGGAAAAGATAAGGAAAACTGGGAAAGTAATTAGGAAAGTGAAGATGGCGCCGGCCATCCATTGCTCCTACTATGTGACAGGGGCTGACCAATGACACCGGTAACCCCTGTGACATAGTAGGTCAAAGGCTATCGGCGCCATTTTGAAAACCGGCAGCTGAGGGTGTGAGTGCAGGAGATGGCTCCCGGACCCCCCGCTGGGGACCACCAGGCAGTTTTGGTAAGTCTTGGGGGGGTCAGGAGGGTGGGGGGTTGTACTTAATTCAATTTTAGCCGGGAAACGAATAAGAATTAACGCATGTACGTATCGGGGGCCCCCTTGCCGAATGCAACATATCTGCCCCCCGACGAATACAAATCCCAAATGAAACGTATGGCGTCCCTCTGCACATCCCTACTCACTGGTGTTATAGGCAGCGGAGACTTCCTGGCAGAAGTTATGTTCAGTAGCAGGTCCGGGAATGTGGGCCCTCGAGAAGCAAGTACCAGTTCCAGACTGCGACCTGAAAAGTAAAAGAGAGAGCGAGGCCCCCGAGGAGTGGGTACACCTGGTAAAGTCCGAGGAGGCAGAGTAGCAAGGTATGCGGAGAGCGAATCCCATCTGCAACGATACCTGGAAGCAGCTAGGTATGAATCCCTTTGCTAACTCGATTAGTTAGCGAAATGAAAGACCTTTAAATATCCGAAGATGATGACATCATCTCAGGGGGACACCTCTGAGGTTCGCGCCACTGCGGGTACTTGAGTCGGGGCCGTGCCGCGCATGCGCCCTTAGGCCTCAGGAGAACATGGCAGAAGGCAGTGTCTAGCCAGTCCGGGAACTCCAGAAGATGATGCCGCGGCAGCCAAACTTCCATCAACCCAGGTGGGAATCGCCAAAGAGGTAAGGAGGGCGGAGTGGAGATGTCGGGCAGTGACAGTCGCAACAGTACCCCCCTTCAAAGGGCGATCTCCTCTTCGGGTACCAGGTTTGGGTTTTGAAGGATGCTCGATGTGGAACTGATGAAGCATCTCTTTGTCCAAGATATTGATCTGAGGCTCCCAAGAGTTTTCTTTGGGGCCGAAACCTTCCCATGATAGGAGGTATTCATAAGTATTGCCTCTTTTCCAAACATCCAGAATCTCTTCGACTTTGTACTCTGTTATCCTCTGCATTGATGACAGATGGGTCATGAGATTTGGAAGTAAATTCGCTGAGTATGAGTGGTTTCAGAAGTGAAATGTGGAAAGCATTATGGATGTTGAGACCAGGTGGTAGCTTCAGACGGTAGGTGATTTTGCCAATACGTTGAAGGACTGGGAATGGTCCCACATAGCGAGGAGCAAACCGAGAGGAGGGTAGTTTAAGTCTGAGGTGCTTGGTTGACAACCAGACCTTGTCTCCTGGCTTGAAGACTGGAGCTTGCGAATGGTGCACATTGTAGTACTTCTTAGCACGGTCACTCGCTTTGATTAGCATGTCCCTTGGCTGAACCCACAGATTATGGATATCATCAGCAGTAGGGATGTGAATCGTGTCCTCGATCGTCTTAACGATCGATTTCGGCTGGGAGGGGGAGGGAATCGTATTGTTGCCGTTTGGGGGGGTAAAATATCGTGAAAAATCGTTAAAAATCGTGAAAAATCGAAAAATCGAAAAATCGAAAAACCGGCACATTAAAACCCCCTAAAACCCACCCCCGACCCTTTAAATTAAATCCCCCACCCTCCCGAACCCCCCCCCAAATAACTTAAATAACCTGCGGGTCCAGCGGCGGTCCGGAACGGCAGCGGTCCGGAACGGGCTCCTGCTCTGAATCTTGTCATCTTCAGCCGGCGCCATTTTCCAAAATGGCGCCGAAAAATGGCGGCGGCCATAGACGAAAAAGATTGGACGGCAGGAGGTCCTTCCGGACCCCCGCTGGACTTTTGGCAAGTCTCGTGGGGGTCAGGAGGCCCCCCACAAGCTGGCCAAAAGTTCCTGGAGGTCCAGCGGGGGTCAGGGAGCGATTTCCCGCCGCGAATCGTTTTCGTACGGAAAATGGCGCCGGCAGGAGATCGACTGCAGGAGGTCGTTCAGCGAGGCGCTGGAACCCTCGCTGAACGACCTCCTGCAGTCGATCTCCTGCCGGCGCCATTTTCCATACGGAAAATGGCGCCGGCCATACGCGTATGGCTGGCGCCATTTTCCGTACGAAAACAATTCGCGGCGGGAAATCGCTCCCTGACCCCCGCTGGACCTCCAGGAACTTTTGGCCAGCTTGTGGGGGGCCTCCTGACCCCCACGAGACTTGCCAAAAGTCCAGCGGGGGTCCGGAAGGACCTCCTGCCGTCCAATCTTTTTCGTCTATGGCCGCCGCCATTTTTCGGCGCCATTTTGGAAAATGGCGCCGGCTGAAGATGACAAGATTCAGAGCAGGAGCCCGTTCCGGACCGCTGCCGTTCCGGACCGCCGCTGGACCCGCAGGTTATTTAAGTTATTTGGGGGGGGGTTCGGGAGGGTGGGGGATTTAATTTAAAGGGTCGGGGGTGGGTTTTAGGGGGTTTTAGTGTGCCGGCTCACGATTCTAACGATTTATAACGATAAATCGTTAGAATCTGTATTGTATTGTGTTCCATAACGGTTTAAGACGATATTAAAATTATCGGACGATAATTTTAATCGTCCTAAAACGATTCACATCCCTAATCAGCAGTGGATTGAGCTGCTGGGGATGTCACTGAGAGCTTCAGTGGAAGTGGCGGTGTTGGGGAACGTCCATAGACCACTTCAAAAGGTGACAATCCAGTAGATGTTGCTGGATGAGAGTTGATGGCGAATTCAGCCCATGGAAGTAATTCGGCCCAGTTATTCTGTTGGGACGTGACATAAGCTCAAATAAACTGCTTCATTATTCGATTCATCCATTCTATCTGGCCATTTGACTGCGGATGATAGGCTGAGGTGTAGTCTAGAGAGATGTCAAACAATTTGCACAAGGCCCTCCAGAATCATGCCATGAATTGGGACCCACGGTCAGATACGATGTGAGAAGGTAGTCCGTGGAGGTGGAATATGTGCTTTATGAAGAGCTTTGCAAGCTCCAAGGGTGAAGGTATGCCAGGGAGCGCCACGAGGCTGCCAGTAATTAAAATGGCGCTGATAGCCTTTGCCCTTACTATGTCACAGGGGCTACCGGTGCCATTGGTCAGCCCCTGTCACATGCCATCTTGCTAAATCAATCCATTGTCACCCAGATGGTATTAATTCCTCCAGAAATAGGTAAATCGACTACAAAGTCAGTAGCGATGTGCGACCAGAATCGATTCGGAGCTGGCAGAGGTTGCATCTGACCCCATGGTTGTCCAGAAGCGGGTTTGTTCTTAGCACAATTGGTGGAGGATGCCATGTAGGAATAGGTATCCTTTTTGATGGTAGGCCACCAATACAGCTTCTGTATCTTGAGTAGGCCAGGATGGCCAGCCAGCTTGGAATCGTGCGCCCAGAAGAGCACTTTCTTCCTGAGTCTTTTTGGAACAATAATTTTACCAGCGGGTACAGACTGAGTGGATGCCAAGAGGATCTTCTTCAGGTCAATTATGTGCTATGGCTCAGCAGGTACATCCTCTGAATGAAAGGAGTGCGACAGAGCATCTGCTCTGGTGTTTCTATCTCCAGGGCGGTACTTCAACACAAAATCAAAACGATTACAAAATAAGGATCATCTGGCCTGTCTGTAATTCAGACGTTGTGCGTGGCGGAGATACTCTAGATTTTTATGATCCATGTATACGGTTATTTGATGTTGAGCACCTTCGAGCCAAGGCCGCCATTCCTTGAATGCAAGCTTTATTGCCAAGAGCTTTTTATTGCCGATCCCATAGTTTTTCTCGGCTGGAGAAAATCTTTGTGAGAAGAAGGAACAGGGACGTAAACTTTCAAGTCTCCTGTTTGGCTCAACACAGCCCCTACACCCACATCTGAAGCATCAACTTCAACGATAAAGGGCTTGTTTGGGTCTGGATGCCGCAAGCACGGTTCTGTGGAGAAAGCAGTTTTCAATTTCTCGAATGCGGAAATGGCCTCCGCTGACCATTTTGAAGCGTTGGCACCTTTGCAGGTCATCGCAGTCAAGGGTACAGTTAAAGAATAATAGTTCTTTATAAATCTTCAATAATAGTTGGTGAACCCCAGGAATCTCCTTAAAGCCTTAAGGTTGGTGGGTTGGGACCAATTCTTGATACTTTCAAGTTTGTGAGGGTCCATTTGGAAGCCTTCTTTTGACACGAGGTAGCCTAAGAAAGGCACTGAGTCTTTGTGAAATTCACACAGAGAGTTTGGCGTACAGCCGGTGTTTGTGAAGACAGTGGAGTACTTGCTTGACATCTGCAATGTGGGTGTCCAAATCCTGGGATAAGATTAATATGTCATCCAGGTAGACCACAACATTCTTGTACAGCAGGTCCCGCAAGATGTTGTTCATCATATTTTGGAAAATGACAGGTGCATTGCACAACCCGAAGAGCATTACAAGATACTCGAAGTGGCCGTCTCACGAGTTGAAGGCCATTTTCCATTCATCGCCACTCCAAATGCAAATGAGGTTGTAGGCCCCCTTCAGGACAAGCTTTGAAAATGCGCGAAACCACGCTCCTGCGCACGCCAAGCCTATTTTGCATAGGCTTGGTGACGTGCACAAGCCCCAGGACGTGCGTATGTCCCGGGGCTTCAAAAATGTGGCGAGGCGTGGGCGGTCTGGGGCATGGGCGGGGGTGTGGCCAGAGGCCTCCGAAGGCCTGCTAGGCTGGGGAATCGCGCGCCGGCACTCGGCCGGCATGTGCAACCTATGCCTGCCCGGAGGCAGGCGCAACTTAAATAATAAAGGTAGGGGCGGGAGTTGGGTAGGGCTGGGGGGCGGGTTAGATAGGGGAAGGGAGGGGAAGGTTCGGGGGGGGGGCGAAAGGACAGTTCCCTCCGAGGGAATGGGGAAAGCCATTGGGGCTCCCCTAGGGCTCGGCATGCGCAAGCTGCACAAGTGTGCACCCCCCTTGCGCACGCCAACCCTGGCTTTTATAACATGCGCACAGCTGCGCGCATGTTATAAAATCGAGCGTAGATTAGAAAATCTGGACCATAGTTAATGGAAGGCCATGATATGCATAGCCTAGGGGAGTGCTGTATTTCTTGGTTATTTAGACAAAATTTGAAATTTGTGTTGGAGATTTTTTTGGCTCAGTTCTGCTGGTGATGTATGTTACAGGAATATGTGATTGATAGAAAATAAAAAATGTCTTTTTATTCTGTAAATGCAGCATTTCTATATCTAGAAAATGTGTATTTCTATATTTCTAAGGCTAGCACAGACGTGGTGGTGGTGGTGGTGGTGCTATGGTGGTGGTGGTGGTGCTATGGTGATAATATGGTACAGAAATTTTAAATAAATAATTTCTGACTTGTTAGACAAGCTAGAAAGATGACATCTATCTCATGTTGAATAAGATTTGACCTCTAATCTGCCAATTTGTTTCATAAGCTCAAAGTTTTACAATACATCTTTACAGTGAATTATAATAAGGTTATTTAAAAAAAATAATGCAGTCTAATTCTTTGTAAGCTTATGCAGAAATTAAAAAGATTAAAAACCAAACATTTAATTTAAAAGGGTAATGCTTCCTTCTACTCTTCTAATTGGCACTAAATCACTGAGAAACGGCACCATGTTCATCATTCATCTGTGTTTCCCACAAGCCAGACAACTGGAAAATTTCCAGTTTGCTCAGAAAAGCCACTTTATAACCATAGCAGGTAGAAAGCTCTGCTGGCACCTGAATACCTTTTATTCACCGCTTCATCAAGTTTGTCTTATTGCAGATAGCACAAGTAATTTTGTAAAATAAGAAGAAAGAAAGGTCTTAAAAAATATCATACACATTTATATATTTTTGAATATCATGGCTAAGAGCTGTTGTGGATTTCTGCTGTAAATTAATAGTAAGATTTTCATTAAAGCTTTAAAGAGCATAGTGAATCTGAATACAATATTAACATGATGATTATATAAGCCAATCTGTAACTAACAGAGAATTAGCTAGAGTCATCATTCTGCTAGATTTGTAAGAGAATGATGAGCCGAGGTAAAAAAAATTCGGGGGGGGGGAGAAATTGTGCAGCTGGCCGTATCGCGGCAGCGTGTTTTTGCCTGCCATGGTTGCAGCCGGGCCGCACACTTTAGCACCCATAGCGCCACGGGAAAAGGCGGTTTTATTTCCTGCGGTGCTGTCGGCAATAATGTGGAAAACATTTAGCAGTACTTAGACCCTGTTCTATCACCAGTGTTTGCATAGGATTATTGTGAATTTTATTCTGAATAAAAACCCAAAGACTCAAGGGGCTATTTTTGAAAACTCGAGTTCATGATTTAGCCAGCTAAATTTTTGCCAGCTAAGGGGTAGATTTTTAAAAATTACGCGTGCACGTCCATTTGCGCGCGCTTCCTGGCACGCACACATGGACATGAGATTTTCTAACATGCGCGCGCCACCACCGGCGCGCGCAAGGGGGGAGTTGTTTTTGTACACATTCATGCAGCGACGCATCGGGGCCTTCCTCAGTTCCCTCCCAGTCCGTTTCAATTTAGGAGTGGACTGAGAGGGAACTTTCCTACCCCCCTACCCATACTGCTTCCCTCTTCCCCTCTCCTCCCCACCATCTAAAAGACAAATTTAAATGTGTTTACCTTTTTGTTTTCAAGTTACTTCAGGGCCCGACCTGAAGTAACTTGCGCTCGCCAGCAGCTGGCCGGCATGCGACGCTCTGGGACAGTGAACAGTGGCGCTGTCCCGGCCCGCCCCCTCGCCCTGCTCCTCCCCGCCCAAAACATGCCCTCCGGCCCGCCCCTTCCAAGAGGCCCGGCACTTGAGCGCGTCCCGGCCTTTACACACGCGGCCGGGCCTCTTGGAAGATTCGCCCGGTGCGCGTAAGGCCCAGCCACACCCGTAAAGGCCGGGATTTACACGTGCAGGGCATTTAAAATCTGCCCTTGTCTAGAAAGAATTATAGCCACAGCTTAGCTCCCTAAGTTGTGGCTAAACGTTCCCCTAGGTTTGAGGGCTAAAATCTATCTGGCTGTCAGGCACTCAAGGAATAAGCTCATTCATCAATTTTACCCATTCATTAAAACAAATGCATAGCCCTAATAAAATTTACTCCATGGAATCTCACAGGGAAGCACCCAAAACAATGAATGAAATTGTCCCAATCAGACCACCTGGGGCCTGTCTCTCAGAATAGAAGAAAACCACTGCATACCATCCCTCCTGCCCTTAACCAGTCTACCAAAATATAATGAGATGAATAAAAAAAATATTTACCCAGCTATTCTTTGTGTTTAGGGATCACATCTTGAAATTAAAAAATCCTTGAGATATATAGACAGATGGAGTACTTCTCCCACGCATTCAGAACAGTGGATTTTTAAAAATAGTGATCCAAGTCAGGTAGCTCATGAAGTAAAATTGCTCCAAACTCCCAGATTGAAGGCATTTCGATTTTATTGTTGCACGTTTCTGCTTTCTATACTGGTGTCTCTCCTCTAGTGTTGATGCACTAATTTGGTTAGCATTTTAGTTAAGGGTCAAAGCAGTCATGTTGAACCAGTTTAGTTACACTGGCCTTGATGTATATTCTTGAGAGCATGTAAACAAAGTGGATAGGTTAGTAAGAGCTAACAATATATCTTTAACCATGTCCTCTCTTCATTTTGTACATTTAAAGCATTCTCAGACATTCATACAAAATGCAAATTATAATTCTTCATTTGATTTTCATTTGAAACATTGAGGCAGTTCAGTTCTATCATCATCATACAGAAACTCAATCAGGTTCGACCCTTTCACATGGGACCTGTTTAAATACTGTAGATCATTCTCTGTAGCAAGTCTTGTGGTAGCAGATATTTAGGGGGTAGTCATGTCCACATTAACCGGTGAATTATAAAAGCCCTACATGCACCAAAGCCAGAAGATACGCCCATATATTGGGCCAGCATGCACTGCTTGAATTTTAAGAGGCGCCTGGGTATGCGCATATCTCCAGGTACGTGAGTAAATTTTTTTTTCAAAAAAGGGGTGGGGCATGGGCATGGTCTGGGCGTGGAATAGGAGGAGTATGGACATTCCAGGATATAAGAATGAAACCAGCACATATTTACGCACACCAGCAACCACCACGGTCCCTATCTGCATAACTTTACTTCTGCTATGGATGGTATTTAAGTCATGAAACAAAAAATACTAGGCTACTCAGTGGGGTTTTAAGGGTCGGGGCTAATAGGATAAAAAGGAGGCAAGTTAGCTAGGGAGCGTAGGAGGCCCTCTCCTTTACTGGGTCAAACTGGGAATGAACTGGAGAAAAGATAATTGTGTCGGTGCACGTATCTACTAAAATACCTCCCACTTACATGATCAAGGCGGCATTTGCATGCACATGCGTGTCAATATAAAATTCTGCACACATAAGAACATAAAAACATAAGAACAGGCCATACTGGGTCAGACCAAGGGTCCATCAACCCCAGCATCCTGTCTCCAACAGTGGCCAATCCAGGCCATAAGAACCTGGCAAGTACCCAAAAACTAAGTCTATTCCATGTTACTGTTGCTAGTAATAGCAGTGGCTATTTTCTTAGTCAACTTAATTAATAGCATTAACTTCCTCCAAGAACTTATCCAATCCTGTTTTAAACACAGCTACAATAATTGCACTAACCACATCCTCTGGCAACAAATTCCAGAGTTTAACTGTGCGTTGAGTGAAAAAGAACTTTCTCCGATTAGTTTTAAATGTGCCATATGCTAACTTCATGGAGTGCCCCCTAGTCTTTCTATTATCTGAAAGAGTAAATAACCGATTCACATCTACCTGTTCCAGACCTCTCATGATTTTAAACACTTCTATCATATCCCCCCTCAGCTGTCTCTTCTCCAAGCTGAACAGTCCTAACCTCTTTAGTCTTTCCTCACAGGGGAGCTGTTCCATCCCCTTTATCATTTTAGTTGCCCTTCTCTGTACCTTCTCCATCACAACTATATCTTTTTTGAAATGCAGCGACCAGAATTGTACACAGTATTCAAGGTGCGGTCTCACCATGGAGCGATACAGAGGCATTATGACATTTTCTGTTTTATTCACCATTCCTTTTCTAATAATTCCCAACATTCTGCTTTTTTGACTGCCGCAGCACACTGAACTCACGATTTCAATGTGTTATCCACTATGATGCCTAGATCTCTTTCTTGGGTGGTTGCTCCTTATATAGAACCTAACATCGTGTAACTATAGCATGGGTTATGTTTCCCTATATGCATCACCTTGCACTTATCCACATTAAATTTCATCTGCCATTTCGATGCCCAATTTTCCAGTCTCATAAAGTCTACCTGCAATTTATCACAATCCGCTTGTGAATTAACCGCTCTGAATAATTTTGTATCATCTGCAAATTTGATTACCTCACTCATCATATTCCTTTCCAGATCATTTATAAATATATTGAAAAGCACGGGTCCCAAAACAGATCCCTGAGGCACTCCACTGCCCACTCCCTGCCACTGAGAAAAATTGTCCATTTAATCCTACTCTCTGTTTCCTGTCTTTTACCCAGTTTGTAATCTACAAAAGGATATCGCCACCTATCCTATGACTTCTTATTTTCCGAGAGGAACTTTGTCAAATGCCTTCTGAAAATCCAAATGCACTACATCTACCAGTTTACCTTTATCCACATGTTTATATTAACTCCTTCAAAAAAGTGAAGCAGATTTGTGAGGTAAGACTTGCCTTGGGTAAAGCCATGCTGACTTTGTTCTATTAAACCATATCTTTCTATATGTTCTGTGATTTTGATATTTAGAACACTTTCCACTATTTTTCCTGGCACTGAAGTCAGGCTAACTGGTCTGAAGTTTCCTTGATTGCCCTTGGAGCCCTTTTAAAATACTGGGGTTACATTGGCCACCCTCCAGTCTTCAGGTACAATGGATGATTTTAATGATAGCTCTCTACATTAATGGCGGGGGTGGAAGGGAAATAGAACCAAAAGGTTACTAAAGACCAAGAGTAACAGATAAATATGAAAGAGAGGGAAAACAAAGTGTGGAAGCTTGCTGGGCAGACTGGATGGGCCATTTGGTCTTCTTCTGCCATCATTTCTATGTTTCTATGTTACAAATTTTTACTAATAGGTCTGAAATTTCATTTTTTAGTTCCTTCAGAACTCTGGGGTGTATACTGTCCAGTCCAGGTGATTTACTACTCTTCAGTTTGTCAATCAGGCCTACCACTTCTTCGAGGTCACCGTGATTTGGTTCAGTCCATCTGAATCATTACATATGAAAACCTTCTCCGAAATGGGTATCTCCCCAACATCCTCTTCAGTAAACACCAAAGCAAAGAAATTGTTTAATCTTTCTGCGATGGCCTTATCTTCTCTAAGTGCCCCTTTAACCCCTCAATCATCTAACAGTCCAACTGACTCCCTCACAGGCTTTCTACTTTGGATATATTTTAAAATGTTTTTACTGTGAGTTTTTGCCTCTACGGTCAACTTCTTTTTAAATTCTCTCTTAGCCTGTCTTATCTATGTCTTACATTTAACTTGCCAACGCTTATTCTTTAATCTTTATCCTATTTTCTCCTCTTAGATCCTTCTTCTTTTGAATGAAGATCTTTTTGCTAAAATAGCCTCTTTCACCTCACCTTTTAACCGTGCAGGTAATCGTTTTGCTTTCCTTCCACTTTTCTTAATGTGTGGAATACAACTGGACTGTGCTTGCTTCTAGGATGATATTGTTTTTAACAATGCCCACGCCTCTTGCACACTTTTTACCTTTGTACATGCTCCTTTCAGTTTTTTTCTATTTTTCTCATTTTCTCAAAGTTTCCCTTTTGAAAGTTTAGCATGAGAGCCGTGGATTTGCTTACTGTCCCCATTCCAGTCATTAATTCAAATTTGATCATATTATGATCATTATTGCCAAGCGGACCCACCACCGTTACCTCTCTCACCAAATCCTGTGCTCCACTGAGATCTAAAATTGCTCCTTCTCTCATTGGTTCCTGGACCAATTGCTCCATGAAACAATCATTTATTCCGTCCAGGAACTTTATCTCTCTAGCATGTCCCGATGATACATTTGCTCAGTCAATATTGGGGTAATTGAAATCTACACTCAATCTATCTGTCTGGTATATAACAAAACAAAGATACACTTATGAACATTCACGTTGTTTTATAATTTTTAGTGAAAGAACTATGTTAATCACTTGTATATATATGTTGGACCTTCATATTTCCCGCGGTTTGCAAGTATTTCGGACTTGTAATTTTTACTGCTTGCGGGTCTTTATTTAATCATCGGTCCATAACCATATGCAAAAGATTTTTTAAGTTTTTTTAATTTTTAGTAAAAAATGGTACTTCCCATGAACGCTATCGCACTTCAAAGTCCAGGGGCCGAAGTTTTTGCCCGGATGTGCGCTATCGCGCTTCAGAGTCCAGAGTCCGGAGTTTAGTCCAAGGTGTCCACGTTTCGCGGGCTGCTGCTTCAGGGACAATGCAAAATGTATTCCAGTTGCTGGTGTATCTTCCACACGGCTTTATAGAATTTTATTGGGAGTCTGATTGTAATTTCTCTAAAGAAGATTTAAAATATTTATTCACAGAAAATATTTTTAACAGTATAGTGCATATCCTTGGGAAAAATGCTATGATTCAAGAGAGAAATTGCAATCGGACTCCCAATAAAATTCTATAAAGCCGTGTGGAAGATACACCAGCAACCGGAGTACATTTCGCATTGTCCCTGAAGCAGCAGGACTACTTTTCTTATTATTGGAACCTCACTGTTGGGATGCCCTAATTCTAATGCATCATTAGTATCCTTTGAAGATACCTCCCTCCAAACCATGTGCTGCTGAGCAACTGTCGGCTTTCCCCTTTGTTCTAGTTTAAAAGCTGCTCAATCTCCTTTTTAAAGGTTAGCACCAGCAGTCTGGTTCCACCCTGGTTAAGGTGGAGCCCATCCGTTTGGAAGAGTCTCCCCTTCCCCAAACATTTCCCCAGTTCCATACAAAACTGAATCCATCTTCCTTGCACCATCGTCTCATCCATGCATTCAAACTCCGGAACTCTGCCTGCCTCTGGGGACCTGCATGTGGAACAGGGAGCCTTTCAGAGAATGGTAACCTGGAGGTTCTAGATTTAAGTTTTCAACCTAAGAGCCTAAATTTGGCTTCTAGAACCTCCCTCCCACACTTTGCTATGTCATTGGTGCCCACATGTACCACAACAGCTGGCTGCTCCCCAGCACTGTCTAAAATCCTATCTAGATGATGTGTGAAGTCCGTCACCTTCGCACCAGATAGGCATGTTACCAGGCAGTCCTCATGCCCACCAGCCACCCGGCTGTCTACATTCCTAAAAATTGAATCACCAACTATGACGGCCGACCTAACCCTTCTTTCCTGGGCAGTAGCCCTTGGAGACACATCCTCGGTGTGAAAGGACAATGCACTGCCTGAGGAGTAGGTCCCTGCTACAGGATTCTTTCCTGCTGCACCAGGTTGATGCTGTCCGATCATGAGACCTTCTTCCTCCAAGGCAGCACCAGGACTGCCAGTCTGAAGTTTGGACTTGGCTACTATGTCTCTGAAGGTCTCATCTATATACCTTTCTGTCTGCCTCAGCTCCTACAAGTCTGCCACTCTAGCCTTCAGAGATCGGACTTGTTCTCTGAGAGACAGGAGCTCTTTGCATCACATGCACATGTACAATTTCTCACCGGCAGGTAAAAAATCATACATGTAACACTTGATGCAAAAGATTGGGAAGCGCCCCTCTTGCTGCTGGTGGTGCGGAGGAGGACCTTTGGCCAGAGATGGAGGCCGACTGGAGCTTCGCCAATACCAGCCCTCTTTCCCCGCAGGTTGAGTCCTTGGGTACCGGGGCCAGCTGGTCGTAGGTGGGCCTCCGCATGGTTGATCCCAGAGAGAGTGTCCAAGGCAGGTTGCCAGGAAGCAGTGGAGACGCAAGGTCTGAAGGAGCAAAGTTGAAGACAAGGCCAGGCTCCAGAAGCCCAGACAGACAGACAGAAGAAGGCAAGTGATTAGGAACAAAATCCGGGCTTGTGAGTAGGCAGGTGCCTAAAAGAAGGCCAAGCCCTAAGACAATCAGCTGGAGATGAGATCAGGTTCAAGCTGGAGTCAGGGCAGGTGGCTGAAGACAAGGTCAGGTTCAAGCTGAGGACAGGGCAAGCAGCTGAAGACGTCAGGTTCAAGCTGAGGTCAAACTAAGGAATCCTTCCATAGAGTAGTCAGGTACAAGTGAGGGTCAAAGCCAAGGAATCCGTCCAAAAGGTAGCAGGAACAGGAAGCTGGAACTGCAACACAAAGATGGAACAGGATCAGGTACTGGAACAGGAATATGAATGCTGGAACAGGAACAGGTTCTGGAACAGGAACACGAATGAGCATCAACTAAACACATGACAGGAAGTGTAGAGACCTGTTGCCAAGGCAAAGACTGAATGGCAGAGCACGCCTTATATAGTAAGGCTGAGAGACGTCATCATCCAAGGCCACGGGAGTGTTTCCCGCCGCGTTCCCGTTAAAGTCAGCGAAGGTGCACGAGCACATGCGCCTAAGGCAGGTAGGCTGGAACTAGGAGAAGGTGGCGTCTCCCCTCGTCGTATGTGGGGAGACCCGACTGGGACCGGAGGAGGCCACGGAGCTTCCAGAGGAGCCTGGGAGCATGGCAGGAGCACGAGCGCGTAGGCGACTGCCTACTGCTGACAAGGAGGAAGGGCCAGGTTCAGGACCTGGGCGTCAGGGGTGTGTGTAGCGAATTCTTCCAAGTAGAAGTGGAGATAGATGCAGGCAGCGAGTCAGGGAACATGGGCCCTTGAGGAGCGAGTACCGGTTACCTGATAGCGACCTAAAAGAAACTATGAGGCCCCCGAGGAGCGGGTATCCCGTTAGCAGAAAGAGTCCAATAAGAGTTGGAAGGCAGAGTAGCTGGGTATAGAGAGCGAATCCCATCTGTAAGATCACCCTTGCTAACTCAACGGCTAGCAATAAACAGTAGGCTTAAATATCCGGGCATCGTGACGTCATCACAGGGGGACGCCCTGAGGAACGCGCCAATGAGGAAATAAGAATGAGGGCTGCGCGTCGCGTGCACCCTAAGGTACCTGGAGAGCATGGCGGGAGGCAGTGTCTGAGCCGGTCCGGGGACGCCGGACGGCAGACGGATGCCACGGCAGCCAAGCGTCCATGAGGAGCAGGAGGAGTTGCAAGAAAGGAAAGGTAGGTGGTGAAGCCATCGGACAGCGACGGTCGCAACAGAGTGGAGCTGGCCATGGGCCTGCTGGGGCAGGGAAATGCAACAACAGGCGCACACATATGCACATACGTTATAAAATCGCTGCATCCATGTGCACGAGCCGGCAAACGCACGCACATGTGCTCCTGCGTGCAAGTCTTAAAATTCACCTTTATGGTTTCTTAGTGAGTGGTTGATTAGATGTAGAGGAACAGAGGGTGAAACATTTCAGAGGTTGGATACAAGTTTCTTTGTTAGTATAGACTTGAAATAAATTCAGAGAATCCACCTCTTATACTGGTGCTCTAGGATACTGAAATAAGTCCATGCAACTCCATTAGCTGTGGTTCCAAAACAGGTCTGCTTTTATTTATAAAAGAGAATATTTGCAATTCACAGGAAATTTTATAGTAAATGTATTTTAATCCATGCTTCCAGCCAGTTGCAGCAGCAGTAAAACATTACTTCATAAGGGCATTCTTTCTGGGTAAAGCTATTTCAGGTTAGTCTCACAGATATTTGACGAGCAGATAGCGCATTCTGCTAGCTCCTTGCCTCCATATGCTGATGGGGTTTTTTTCCAAATTATTTTGGAGTCCCGTACATATTAAGGTATTATATGTAAAAGGTCCTGAATCCCTCTCTGCACCCAGAGTGGGAAACGTATTTACTCACAGCCCTCAGATGCTGAAACCAGAAGGGACCTCAGGGAGGAGGAAGTTCTGTTGGCAGTACCGCATTGGCTTCTAGGGTCAATAGCAAGCCCATCCTGGGTATGATGGTTTGCTGAAATATGCCATGCTGGCGCTGAACTGATGAACTGATGTTCACTCTTCGCCTTTTTTGCTCCCTGAAACTGTCGAATCTCTCTATGCAGTTCCACCACCAGGCATCACTAAGTACATAAGTGCTAGTGCTACGTAACATTTCTACAGCACTAGTTCTCGATGCATGCATGCAGGTCTCCTCACCTAGTGTGCAAGGGCCTCTGCCTATGCGGGTTGCAAAGGCCCAAGGCGCACAGACATCCAAGGGTTGATGATTCACACAGGACTCTTCATTACTACCCTCAAACAAGGATCTGCAAAACAAAAAGGCAAGATAAAACCCATAAACAAGCGTCTTTAAAATGTCATGGAACCCATTGATCTATAGTGGAGAGGGCTACACTCATATGACAGAAAAAAAAAAAGGATTCTGAATAATTTTCCAATGGCATTGTGTTAGGTTTAATTTTAGCTGCAAATTAAACTTTAATGTTCCGGATATTCAGGGTGGCACAATAGTGTGATATATCGCTAAGTGTATGAGCAAAACCATACAGAATGTGTGCATTCTGAAAAGAGCAGTACTTGCCGGTCCTTGAATAGCAGAGAAAGTTTTGTAAAGGGAGCTGAATGACTCATCATCCGGGTCAAGAGACTTCAACAAGAAAGAGAGATCAAAATCAGCTGTGAATCTGTGGGAATTCTCCTATTAATATTAACATCCAGTGGCTGCACAGCATGAAAAGAAAAAAATTGTAATTAAAACAAAACTGCATGTTGTGCACTGGTTAACAAGATGTGCATAGCAACAAGATGCTTCTCCGCTTGTCGAGAAGTGAATTGTCAGTACCGGTCTGATGGCCCAGATGTCCAGACTTGACTCCTCTTCTTTGGGCTGGCATGACTGAAGAGCACTGTGGGGGCGGTGAGCACAGCAAACTCTCAGAATGGAGGAAAGTCCCGTCCATTGGTCCACGCTGACATCTGTTGCTCATGCTCAGTGTCCTGGGTTCAAAAGGGAGCTATGATATGTAGCCCAGATCGAAGGGCTATCACCCTCAGAGACTGATCTGTAGAGGAAGGAGAAGTACAAAGTGTGGAAATTCACCTTCCCAACGGGTCAGAAAACAGTTTAAAAAGGTCTAAACCTTACAACGACATTACATAAAGAATTTGTTGTGATCGGGTTCCATTGCATCAACCAACCCATTCCTTAAAGTAGCATTCTCGCTTCTTTCCCTTTCAGACAACGAAAGGAAAGAGACCTTATACAGCAGAAATAAAGGATTTTTTTTTAAGCTGATTTTTGTTTCAAGAGTTTAATGGCAAATGTTTGGTAAAAAAAAAAAAAAAAAAGAGCAGGGTTTAAATTCAGCTGGAGCTGTCCCAAGTGGTGCTCCGGTAAATATTTTTTCAACCTTAACATCCTCCACCTCTGGGGCGAGCTTCTGCTCCAGTCCTGTCCTTCATGACCTCTCTGCTGATCCTCTTCCTCCCCGCCACCAAGCCTCCCCCTGCCAGCCAGCAGTTTCATATTCTGCTACTACAGTCATGCCTTTTTCTACCATGAACTTATGTGCTAAACAACAGCGGTGGAAGTGTAGCACTACTACTACTACTACTGCTTGACATTTCTGCAGCGTGCCACGACATACGCTGCGATGTGCAACACACGGAAAAGGCAGTCCCTGCGCGGCGGAGCTTGCAATCCAATAAAGCAAACATAAAGGTCAAGAGATTTGGGGCATTTTATAAAGCAAGACACTGGTCAAAAAGAAAAGAAAAAGAAAGTTGGTTAATGAGGGTAAAAACGGACAATCGGGCCTAAGGTAAATGATTAAAATTAGAAGCACAAACACAGGCGCATATCAGATGCTTGCCACCTATCAGGATAAATTTTGACTTACCCAGCTATATTTCCATTTATTAAAATGTATTAATTGCTTAACATTAGAAGTCTAAGCGATGTACATGCCGTGCATTTCTTAGATATGCAAACTTGTTGTTGTGAGCATATTTTGTATAGTGTGCATGCATGTGTGTGCGCAAGATATAAAATATGCGCATCCAAGCAGGGCCAGCACAAGGGGATTAGGCTCCCTAGGCACCTTCTGCCTTGCGCCACCACCCCCCCCCCTCCCGGTCGCGTCCTCCCTCCTGTCACGCCGACACCCCCTCCCCGCCCCCTGGTCACGGCCCCGACTCCTTCCTCTCGGGTTTTTGGGCCATGGCGGCAGCCCCACATGGCGCGCTGCCCCTAATGGTCGGCACCCTAGGCCCAGACCTAGCTCGCCTAGTGCTTCCGCCAGCACTGCATGCAGGCGCACGTCCATGTAGCTGCGTATAGGGGGTGCTTGTTTTAAAGTTGCCCTCTCTAAGTTGAATGTTTTGTAGCTGCTTTGGGCTATTGATAAAACAGAAATACAAGTAAAGTAAGTAAATAACTGAGTTACCTCAGGTGAAAATTGTCCTCCCCTCTGTACTTTTACTCCTGCAGGGATGGAGAGGAGGGAGCAGATTGAGGTCCAGAGGGAAGGGAGAAGTTAGGGTATCAGAGAGAAGAGGGAAAGGGGATCAGGGAGGCAGAGAAAAAGGAAAAAAGAGGGGGATCTCGGATCAGGAGATAGACAGTGATCTCTTTTCTCTCTCACTCACTCAATCTCCACACCTCCTTCAGTCTTCTCATTCACTTATATTCCCTTTAATCCCCTCACTCGCTCACTTGTGATATTTATAGATTTATTTATTTGGAGATCCATATTCAAATGCCATTTACTCAGCTAGCTGTAATATTTGTCCATCCAAATGGCTTACCCAGCTATATTCAGGGGCACTCCGACGGAGCGCACTGTTAACCTGTCATTGGACGCGCGTTTTCCCTTACCCCTTATTCAGTAAGGGGCGGAAAACGCGCGTCCAACCCGCAGAACCTAATAGCCCCATCAACATGCAAATGCATGTTGATGGCCCTATTAGGTATGCCGCTCGATTCAGTAAGTAAAATGTGCAGCCAAGCCGCACATTTTACTTTCAGAAATTAGCGCCTACCCAAAGGTTGGCGCTAATTTCTTCGGGCACCGAAGTGCTTTTCTGTGCACCTTCCAACTTAATATCATAGCGATATTAAGTCGGAGGTCCCGAAGAGTAAAAAAAGTAAAAAAGAAAAAAAAAAGAAAAAAAAATTGAAGTCGGCCCGCGGCTGTCGGGTCGAAAACCGGAAGCTCAGTTTTGCCGACGTCCGGTTTCCGAGCCCGTAGCTGTCAGTATCTTCAGCCCCAGAAGATGCACGCCTCCTTCCTAAACTTTGGAAAGAACATTCTGAATCTTGTCTTGCAGTAACATGACTATTCTCAGCCCAGGGCTTGCACTCTGCAGCACCTCACTGCCTCTCCTCTCTTATCTCTCTCTACACCCCTCTTCGCGCAGTCCACTCATTGGATAAGTCACTCCTATCCGTGTCCTTCTCCTCTACCGCTAATTCCCGACTCCGTGCTTTCCACCTGGCTGCGCATCATGCTCCCTTTTCTCAGGGAATTTAAGGCCCAAAGGTAGGCGCTAATTTCTTCGGGCACAGGGAAAGTGCACAGAAAAGCAGTAAAAACTGCTTTTCTGTGCACCCGCCGACTTAATATCATGGCGATATTAAGTCGGAGGTCCCGAAGGGTAAAAAAAAAAATAAATTTGAAGTCGGCTGGTGGCTGTCGGGTCGAAAACTGGACGCTCAATTTTGCCGGCGTCCGGTTTCCGAGCCCGTGGCTGTCAGCGAGCTCAAGAACCGACGCCGGCAAAATTGAGCGTCGGCTGTCAAACCCGGCTGACAGCCGCCGCTCTGGGCCAAAAGGAGGCGCTAGGGATGCACTAGTGTCCCTAGCGCCTCCTTTTGCCCGTTTCTACTGCCGGGCCTCATTTAAATATTGAATCGCGTGCACAGGCACGCGCGCCGGGAGAGCAGGCATTCGCCCGCTCTCCTGCGGACTTTACTGAATCGGCCCATTAGCCAGATAACATTTTAGTCAGATAAAAATAATCCAACTAACTGCAGGCTAATCACCATAGCCGAATTTTGAAGCAACACCACTTAGCTGGCTAATTGACAACTTAAGTAGCTAAATGGTGCTGAATATCAACCTCTTAGTGTCTATGCTTCCTGTCTCTCTGATTAGAGTGCAAAGGTATTAAAAACATTTCCTTTTCTTTTCTAAAATCAGAGTTGAAGAAAGCTACGTGAGCATTCCAGTTCTGTGTCCTCACAGCTCTCATACACTCAAATATTCCTCAATTATATTATGCTTATCTATAACAAAAAAAAAAAAAGTTAGGATTATTAAATACATCATGTGCCCTGCCTGGTCATATGTAAAATGGAAATAAATATTTAAAAATTCAAAGGATTAGAAGTAGCTTCTAGCAAGTAAATATAAAAATCCCCAGTGTTCCTGTCATGAACTAAAATTGAAAAGAAAAAAAAAACTCCTTATAAATCAAATAATCATGTTGCAATACATAAATAGTTTATATAAGCAAAAGAAAGCTGCACTAGGGAGTGGTGAATATAGTCAGCATTTTAAAAGCTTAAAAAAAAAACCACAAACGAAGCAAATCTGAAGCAAAATTACTTGGCTAAACAGAACAGATGCCATATAACAGGAGACATATTTCATGCAATAAAAACCTAGAATTGGGGGAAAGAGCACAAAACCTGCAGTTGCAGTGCTGGCACCGGGCAAAATCTCAGGGGCCTTATTAAATTTAACTTGACATGATTTGAATGTCCTTTAGAAGCATATGTAGTCTGAGATACAAACAACTGTATTACAGATTGTACAATGTAATTAATTCATGATATAATTTTGCAATAAATGAAAAGCCCTCTGGGAAAGCATAATGTAAAATGCTTGTTGGGTTGTGGGCATGCATTTTTTTTTTTTTTTAGCTAAGCTTATTTGTATTCTTATCCCTAAATCAGAGGGAAATTGCTACATTTAAGATGCTTAAAATATTGTCTTCCCCCTTGCAACAGTTTTTTTTTGTTTTTGTTTTTTTAAATCATTTACAAATGAAAAGGATATTTTATTTTCTTCCATTTTTCAGAGTTAATTTTGCATGTGAAATAGTTTAACCATTCCACTGTGAAATAACAGTTGACATTTTGTTGGAGATAATGCATGGCTTAATTAATCTTTTTGGCTGAAGAATTGTATTGCATGAGAGGATTTTGTTAATGAGATAGATGATGGCAAGTTTGTTGAACACCTAAATTCTGGACAAAAATTGTGTGGATCTGGTCTGCTGATCTCTCTATGTTAAGTATATTCCCTATTCTTGAGGATTTACTTATTAATCCAGTACCCGAGGGAAGAAGAACATTGGGTGTTAGATCTGATTCTGCTCTAAATTTAGACTCGCACAGTACAGCAGTGTCTCCTATTGCTTACCTGAAACTCAGAATGGTGAGGCATTTGTGCCTGTTTGTGGACATACATGCATTTAAAACCTATGCATTCGATTCTTTGCTCAGCTTGACTAACACAACGTGTTGTATCTAGGTTTACCTGCAGAACTGGTACACAAGCTTCAGATTATACAAAACACAGCAGCTCAAATTGCTCTGGGGCACACTAGGAGAGTGAGTATAATTCAGCCCCTCTTGATGGACTTGATTGACAAGAATTAGTAGGGATTGGAGAGGGAAAAAAATCGGTTTGGTTTGGGCATCTCAATTTGTTTCTTTAGTTTCAAAACAAAGCAAAAATATATTCATCTATTTGTTTATTCATCTGCCATTAAAGTCAATGGGAGGCACACTGCAGCCTATTTTGGGCTCTAGAATTGGGATTTTGTCATCGATTCTCGTGAAATTTGTGGGAAGACATCATCAGAAGGGGAAAATAACTCAAAGGTACCTAGACTGTAGCAAAGTGGCATAAACAATTACATGAATAAGGCACCCTGAAGGGGCAAAAAAGTACTAACAGTGGCAGGCATTCTCAAAGACACCATCAGAGCAGCAAAGAAGCAACAACAGTGGGCTTCATAAGAGGGCATCAAGAACAGTGGTATGAAATCCTGAAGGCAACACAAAAGGAAAAGTGGCCCATCATCATCCTATGGCACAATGAAGGGGAAATGAAGCAGAAAAGGCAGCAGGAAAACCCCCAAGGGGCAAAGTAGCACAAAGAGTAGCATCAACCTGCCAAGGAATGATGAAAGGTACAAAGCAACCCCCCCCCCCCCCCCCACCTAGGAGTGGCAAGAACACCCCAAGGTATAAAATCTGGTGTATGACAGCAGGACAGCAGAGTGGCTCTGGCAGCAATACTGAAGGGAAGAAAGACTCCTAAGGTGAAGGATAAGTGGTATAGCAGCAAGGCAGAATGGCATGGGAGATGTCTGTTTTCCTATGGAAATGCTTACCACTTGTCAGATTTAGTACAAGAGAAAAATCTATCATTAGTATAATTTTTGTGACATGAGCATCAAGTGGGATTGGGAAGGAACTTTGTAGACAGAGTGGGGGATGCCTGTCCCAGTCGGAGCTATGGCTACATGCCTGATCTACAAGTAGCATATGCTTACATAAGAACATAAGATATGCCATACTGGGACAGACCTAGGCTCTGGGCCCAGTGGCAGCCATTTTTCAAAAAAGTCCATATTGCCTATTTAATCTGTCCATATGCCCAATGTATTCAGCTCTGTAATCCCTACTACTCCCTCAGAGATCCTGGGAGGTTGATATTCAGCGCTAGTTGGCTAAGTGCTGGTGGCTGAATATCCGACTGCAAATCAGCAGTCGCCATACAGCCAAATAAGTACTTATCCAGCTAAGTAGATAGCCAGATATGTTGTGGGTGGGATATAGGCCATTCAGGGAGGAGTTACTTTCCAAGTTAACTTAGCCAGATAAATGCCGAATGTCAGATTTATGTGGTTAATTTAACTGGAGAAGTTAGATCTGCTCAAAAGCAGGTCTAAAGTTAGCTGGATAAGACCTATCCAACTAACTAGCGACTTTTTTTTTTTTTTAAATTTATATTTTATTAAATTTTCAGCAGTTTTTACACTTCATGAAAAAAAAAAAGAAATTAGTGACTTAATGTGACAACATAATTCTGATATCATTCTCATAATATCAACTCCGATATTAAATCAAACATAATCTTCAATTCACATACCACTAAACCCCATAACTGGAGGAGACGATTACTTCATAATATATTTAACATATAATTATAACAATAATACCAGGAGTGAGGTTTAATACTTTTCTAATTGGCTCATATCTCTGATTCAGAAACTTGACTTTTGTCTAATATAAAAGTTTCCAATTGAGTTGGATCTAAAAATCCATATCTCTTTCCTTTATAATTCAATAAACACAGAGAAGAAAATTTCAGAAAAAATGTAGCGCCTATTGCTAACACTCTAGGCTTTAGGGTCAAAAAGATCCTCCTCCTTACCTGAGTGGCACGAGCCACATCAGGGAAGATTTGGACTCGATGTCCACAGAATAATATATCTTTTACTGCAAAGAATTTTTTTAACAATTTTTCTTTTTCCTGTTCTGCTATAAACGAAATTATTAAGGTAGCTCTGCTATTATAATCAGGTCTATCGAGTCTTCAAGAAAGGTCGATAGGCCTGGTGAGGAAGATACTTCCTTTTCAACTTGTCCCCTGGAATTCCTAGGGGATTTTTTCTGCAAATAATAAATATTGGAAAGTTTGGGAATTTCCTCCTCTTCATATAGCAGGTTTTCCTTAAGAAATTTCTTAAACAACTCCCAAGATGAGAGAAGTCGCGTTACAGGAAAATTTATAATCCTTAAATTCTTTGCTTTAAATAAATTTTCCATATATTCCAAATCTTTGTGGATGGTCAAACTATCCCTAATAAAGGCATCTCCAGAATTTTGTATTAATTGTAACTTATTAGTGACCACTAACATATCTTTCTCACATTTCTCTATTTTCTTTCCTTGAGATTCAATAGACATCTTATTTTCTTTAATAACAGATAACAAAGAATCATTCATTTTAATAATACTCCCGTCAAGTTTCATTATCATTTTCCACAAATCCTCTAAGGTTAGATTCCCCTGAACGCTTCCAGGAGGAAAACTAGCCTTAGTACCCGGGGATTCTTTCTCTAATACAACTGAAATAATATTATTCTCAGTCCAAGTGGGTTCAGCCTTATTCCTCAGGCTGATATCCTCTTGGTCTAATCCTACCGGGTTTCCAGCTGAGTTCATCAATGTTATTCCAGCTGGCTGTAGGGGAGACTTTGGGCCATCGCCGGGACTTAAGGAAGCAAAGGACGCTGCTCCCATACTGTCCTCTCTCGGCGGTTCTGCCATCCTCACCACATGCTGATCAATTGGTCCTACGCTGGAGTGATGGCTTGGAGAAGAAGTTAAGATCCGGGCCTTCCTCTTTCTCCCCATTAAGGGGGGAAAGTGTCCATCAAGAAAAACAAAAGAATAACAACCAGAGTTTGCCGGCCTACGGCCTTCTCCGGCCTAAGCCGGCCCAAGCCGCGTGCCCCTTCGGCGCGCGCGGCTTAGGCGTGGCGCCGGTGGCAGCGGGGCGCCGCACCTCTTCAGATTTTAAATGGAGGGCTGGGGGACGTCGGACTGACGTCACAAGTCGGCGACCACTCGCCGCAGCTGTTTCACCCACCGGCACCGTATCCCTGAGAAGGAGCGGACCTTCTCCTCACTGCTCCTTCGCGTCTCCTCTCAGTTAGTGCCACACCTCTTCAGATTTTAAACGGAGGGCTGGGGGACGTCGGACTGACGTCACAAGTCGGCGACCACTCGCCGCAGCTGTTTCACCCACCGGCACCGTATCCCTGAGAAGGAGCGGACCTTCTCCTCGCTGCTCCTTCGCGTCTCCTCTCAGTTAGTGCCGCACCTCTTCAGATTTTAAACGGAGGGCTGGGGGACGTCGGACTGACGTCACAAGTCGGCGACCACTCGCCGCAGCTGTTTCACCCACCGGCACTGTATCCCTGAGAAGGAGCGGACCTTCTCCTCACTGCTCCTTCGCGTTTCCTCTCAGTTAGTGCCGCACCACTTCAGATTTTAAACGGAGGGCTGGGGGACGTCGGACTGACATCACAAGTCGGCGACCACTCGCCGCAGCTGTTTCACCCACTGGCACCGTATCCCTGAGAAGGAGCGGACCTTCTCCTCACTGCTCCTTCGCGTCTCCTCTCAGTTAGTGCCGCACCTCTTCAGATTTTAAACGGAGGGCTGGGGGACGTCGGACTGACGTCACAAGTCGGCAACCACTCGCCGCAGCTGTTTCACCCACCGGCACCGTATCCCTGAGAAGGAGCGGACCTTCTCCTCACTGCTCCTTCGCGTCTCCTCTCAGTTAGAGCCGCACCTCTTCAGATTTTAAACGGAGGGCTGGGGGACGTCGGACTGACGTCACAAGTCGGCGACCACTCGCCGCAGCTGTTTCACCCACCGGCACCGTATCCCTGAGAAGGAGCGGACCTTCTCCTCACTGCTCCTTCGCGTCTCCTCTCAGTTAGTGCCGCACCTCTTCAGATTTTAAACGGAGGGCTGGGGGACGTCGGACTGACGTCACAAGTCGGCGACCACTCGCCGCAGCTGTTTCACCCACCGGCACCGTATCCCTGAGAAGGAGCGGACCTTCTCCTCACTGCTCCTTCGCGTCTCCTCTCAGTTAGTGCCGCACCTCTTCAGATTTTAAACGGAGGGCTGGGGGACGTCGGACTGACGTCACAAGTCGGCGACCACTCGCCGCAGCTGTTTCACCCACCGGCACCGTATCCCTGAGAAGGAGCGGACCTTCTCCTCACTGCTCCTTCGCGTCTCCTCTCAGTTAGTGCCGCACCTCTTCAGATTTTAAAAGGAGGGCTGGGGGACGTCGGACTGACGTCACAAGTCGGCGACCACTCGCCGCAGCTGTTTCACCCACCGGCACTGTATCCCTGAGAAGGAGCGGACCTTCTCCTCACTGCTCCTTCGCGTCTCCTCTCAGTTAGTGCCGCACCTCTTCAGATTTTAAAAGGAGGGCTGGGGGACGTCGGACTGACGTCACAAGTCGGCGACCACTCGCCACAGCTGTTTCACCCACCGGCACCGTATCCCTGAGAAGGAGCGGACCTTCTCCTCACTGCTCCTTCGCGTCTCCTCTCAGTTAGTGCCGCACCTCTTCAGATTTTAAACGGAGGGCTGGGGGACGTCGGACTGACATCACAAGTCGGCGACCACTCGCCGCAGCTGTTTCACCCACCGGCACCGTATCCCTGAGAAGGAGCGGACCTTCTCCTCACTGCTCCTTTGCGTCTCCTCTCAGTTAGTGCCGCACCTCTTCAGATTTTAAACGGAGGGCTGGGGGACGTCGGACTGACGTCACAAGTCGGCGACCACTCGCCGCAGCTGTTTCACCCACCGGCACCGTATCCCTGAGAAGGAGCGGACCTTCTCCTCACTGCTCCTTCGCGTCTCCTCTCAGTTAGTGCCGCACCTCTTCAGATTTTAAACGGAGGGCTGGGGGACGTCGGACTGACGTCACAAGTCGGCGACCACTCGCCGCAGCTGTTTCACCCACTGGCACTGTATCCCTGAGAAGGAGCGGACCTTCTCCTCACTGCTCCTTCGCGTCTCCTCTCAGTTACTGCCGCACCTCTTCAGATTTTAAACGGAGGGCTGGGGGACGTCGGACTGACGTCACAAGTCGGCGACCACTCGCCACAGCTGTTTCACCCACCGGCACCGTATCCCTGAGAAGGAGCGGACCTTCTCCTCACTGCTCCTTCGCGTCTCCTCTCAGTTAGTGCCGCACCTCTTCAGATTTTAAACGGAGGGCTGGGGGACGTCGGACTGACATCACAAGTCGGCGACCACTCGCCGCAGCTGTTTCACCCACCGGCACCGTATCCCTGAGAAGGAGCGGACCTTCTCCTCACTGCTCCTTCGCGTCTCCTCTCAGTTAGTGCCGCACCTCTTCAGATTTTAAACGGAGGGCTGGGGGACGTCGGACTGACGTCACAAGTCAGCGACCACTCACCGCAGCTGTTTCACCCACCGGCACCGTATCCCTGAGAAGGAGCGGACCTTCTCCTCACTGCTCCTTCGCGTCTCCTCTCAGTTAGTGCCGCACCTCTTCAGATTTTAAACGGAGGGCTGGGGGACGTCGGACTGACGTCACAAGTCGGCGACCACTCGCCGCAGCTGTTTCACCCACCGGCACCGTATCCCTGAGAAGGAGCGGACCTTCTCCTCACTGCTCCTTCGCGTCTCCTCTCAGTTAGTGCCGCACCTCTTCAGATTTTAAACGGAGGGCTGGGGGACGTCGGACTGACGTCACAAGTCGGCGACCACTCGCCGCAGCTGTTTCACCCACCGGCACCGTATCCCTGAGAAGGAGCGGACCTTCTCCTCACTGCTCCTTCGCGTCTCCTCTCAGTTAGTGCCGCACCTCTTCAGATTTTAAACGGGGGGCTGGGGGACGTCGGACTGACGTCACAAGTCGGCGACCACTCGCCGCAGCTGTTTCACCCACCGGCACCGTATCCCTGAGAAGGAGCGGACCTTCTCCTCACTGCTCCTTCGCGTCTCCTCTCAGTTAGTGCCGCACCTCTTCAGATTTTAAACGGAGGGCTGGGGGACGTCGGACTGACGTCACAAGTCGGCGACCACTCGCCGCAGCTGTTTCACCCACCGGCACTGTATCCCTGAGAAGGAGCGGACCTTCTCCTCACTGCTCCTTCGCGTCTCCTCTCAGTTACTGCCGCACCTCTTCAGATTTTAAACGGAGGGCTGGGGGACGTCGGACTGACGTCACAAGTCGGCGACCACTCGCCACAGCTGTTTCACCCACCGGCACCGTATCCCTGAGAAGGAGCGGACCTTCTCCTCACTGCTCCTTCGCGTCTCCTCTCAGTTAGTGCCGCACCTCTTCAGATTTTAAACGGAGGGCTGGGGGACGTCGGACTGACGTCACAAGTCGGCGACCACTCGCCGCAGCTGTTTCACCCACCGGCACCGTATCCCTGAGAAGGAGCGGACCTTCTCCTCACTGCTCCTTCGCGTCTCCTCTCAGTTAGTGCCGCACCTCTTCAGATTTTAAACGGAGGGCTGGGGGACGTCGGACTGACGTCACAAGTCGGCGACCACTCGCCGCAGCTGTTTCACGCACCGGCACCGTATCCCTGAGAAGGAGCAGACCTTCTCCTCACTGCTCCTTCGCGTCTCCTCTCAGTTAGTGCCGCACCTCTTCAGATTTTAAACGGAGGGCTGGGGGACGTCGGACTGACGTCACAAGTCGGCGACCACTCGCCGCAGCTGTTTCACCCACCGGCACCGTATCCCTGAGAAGGAGCGGACCTTCTCCTCACTGCTCCTTCGCGTCTCCTCTCAGTTAGTGCCGCACCTCTTCAGATTTTAAACGGAGGGCTGGGGGACGTCGGACTGACGTCACAAGTCGGCGACCACTCGCCGCAGCTGTTTCACCCACCGGCACTGTATCCCTGAGAAGGAGCGGACCTTCTCCTCACTGCTCCTTCGCGTCTCCTCTCAATTAGTGCCGCACCACTTCAGATTTTAAACGGAGGGCTGGGGGACGTCGGACTGACGTCACAAGTCGGCGACCACTCGCCGCAGCTGTTTCACCCACCGGCACTGTATCCCTGAGAAGGAGCGGACCTTCTCCTCACTGCTCCTTCGCGTCTCCTCTCAGTTAGTGCCGCACCTCTTCAGATTTTAAACGGAGGGCTGGGGGACGTCGGACTGACGTCACAAGTCGGCGACCACTCGCCGCAGCTGTTTCACCCACCGGCACCGTATCCCTGAGAAGGAGCGGACCTTCTCCTCACTGCTCCTTCGCGTCTCCTCTCAGTTAGTGCCGCACCTCTTCAGATTTTAAACGGAGGGCTGGGGGACGTCGGACTGACGTCACAAGTCGGCGACCACTCGCCGCAGCTGTTTCACCCACCGGCACCGTATCCCTGAGAAGGAGCGGACCTTCTCCTCACTGCTCCTTCGCGTCTCCTCTCAGTTAGTGCTGCACCTCTTCAGATTTTAAACGGAGGGCTGGGGGACATCGGACTGACGTCACAAGTCGGCGACCACTCGCCGCAGCTGTTTCACCCACCGGCACCGTATCCCTGAGAAGGAGCGGACCTTCTCCTCACTGCTCCTTCGCGTCTCCTCTCCTAACTAGCGACTTTTAAGCAGATATTCAGCAGTGCAGCTGTGGTGCTGAAAATCCCTTGTAAGTTAGATGGATAAGTCTTATTCAGCTACATTACTTATTTGGCTATGTTTGAATATTGAGCCATCTGTGCTTATGCCTTGATTTTCTTGAATTCAGATACTGTTCTTGTTTCCACCACATCCACGGGGAGGCTGTTCCATGCATCTACTGCCCTCTCCATAAAGAAATATTTCCTTAGATTATCCCCTTTCACCTTCACCATGATCCCCCATTCTAGAACCTGCTTTTTGTTGAAAGAGGCTCACTTCCTTGTGACCCGTGGATAGGGTAAGATAGATAGGTGGAGTGGAGGGATAAGGAAAAGCCCTGGCAGGAGGGAGGGTTAATGTGATGGGTGAGGGAGGAATTGATTGTAGCAGGAGACCATGCCAGGGCTGCATTCCAAAATGAAAAGAAAAAAACCCAACAAATTTCAGTGGGGTTTTCGCTTTTGTTTAAAATAATACATTCTTCCCAATAGTGAAGTGGAATCAGTTAAACACAGAAGCATCAGCAACTGAGAGTCTGATAGATGAGTTTACTCAAAAAAGCAGTCCATATGCAATACAAAGGTTAAAGACATTGCTCATCCCCCGACACATCCATGTTTCATTATCAAGCTGCATCGGGAGGGACAACGAATTAAAACATAAACATACAAAAAAACAAGATGAGACTCATCCCAGTCACAGACTGAAGAGAAAGCACCACAACACCCATAAATCCAAAAGTACAGATCTATGCAGAGAAGAACCTGAACCTGCGGGACTGCTGACATTGACAGTTGCTAGTAGCAGAAATAATCAAATACAGACATAGGCACCAAAATATCACCTGATTCTTGAGAGCGAATGACAAAGAGGAACCAAGCTGAGAATGTTGGAGAACACTATAGTGATAGGACTATACTACCGTCCACCTGGCCAAGATGGTGAGACGGACAGTGAAATGCTAAGAGAAATTAGGGAAGCTAACGAAATTGGTAGTGCAGTAATAATAGGAGATTTCAATTACCCCAATATTGACTGGGCAAATGTATCATCGGGACATGCTAGAGAGATAAAGTTCCTGGATGGAATTAATGACAGTTTTATGGAGCAATTGGTTCAGGAACCAATGAGAGAGGGAGCAATTTTAGATCTAATTCTCAGTGGCGCACAAGATGTGGTGACAGAGGTAATGGTGGTGGGGCCACTTGGCAATAGTGATCATAATATGATCAAATTTGAATTAATGACTGGAAGGGGGACAGTAAGCAAATCCACAGCTCTCGTGCTAAACTTTCAAAAGGAAAACGTTGATAAAATGAGAAAAATAAAAAAAATAAAAACTGAAAGGAGCAGCTACAAAGGTAAAATGTGTGCAAGAGGCGTGGCCATTGTTAAAAAGTACTATCCTAGAAGCACAGTCCACATGATTTCTACACATTAAGAAAGGTGGAAGGAAGGAAAACGATTACTTGCATGTTTAAAAGGTAAGGTGAAATAAGCTATTTTAGCCAAAAGATCTTCATTCAAAAATTGGAAGAAGGATCCAACAGAAGAAAATAGGATAATGCAGAATCATTGGCAAGTTAATTGTAAGACATTGATAAGACAGGCTAAGAGAGAATTTGAAAAGAAGTTGGCCGTAGAGGCAAAAACTCACAGTAAAAACCTTTTAAAATATATCCGAAGCAGAAAGCCTGTGAGGGAGTCAGTTTGACCGTTAGATGATCAAGGGGTTAATGGGACACTTAGAGAAGATAAGGCCATTGTGGAAAGATTAAATGATTTCTTTGCTTTGGTGTTTACTGAAGAGGATGTTGGGGAGATACCCATTTCAGAGAAGGTTTTCATGTGTAATGATTCAGATGGACTGAACCAAATCACGGTCAACCTAGAAGATGTGGTAGGCCTGATTGAAAAACTGTAGTAAATCACCTGGACCAGATGATATACACCCAAGGATTCTGAAGGAACTCAAAAATGAAATTTCATATCTATTAGTAAACATTTATAACCTATCATTAAAATCATCCATTGTACCTGAAGACTGGAGGGTGGCTAATGTAAACCCAATATTTAAAAATGGCTCCAGGGGCGATCCAGGAAACTACAGACTAGTTAGCCTGACATCAGTGCCAGAAAAAATAGTGGAAAGTGTTCTCAATATCAAAATCACAGAATATATAGAAAGACATGGTTTAATGGAAAAAAGTCAGCTTGGCTTTACCCAAGGCAAGTCTTGCCTCACAAATCTGCTTCACTTTTTTGAAGGAGTTAATAGACATATAGATAAAGGTGAACCGGTAGATGTAGTGTATTTGGATTTTCAGAAGGCGTTTTACAAAGTTCCTCATGAGAGGCTTCTAAGAAAAGTAAAAAGTCATGGGATAGGTGGCGATGTCCTTTCATGGATTACAAACTGTCTAAAAGACAGGAAACAGAGAGTAGGATTAAATGGACAATTTTCTCAGTGGAAGGGAGTGGGCAATGGAGTGCTTCATGAATCTGTATTGGGACCCATCTAAGTCCTGCCAGCCCCGGCACCCAAAGACTCAACCTGAGGAGAACATGGGCTGGTATAGGCGAAGCTCCAGTTGGGTCTCTGCCTCATCCAACTTTGCCTGCCAACTCTCTGGACCTGCAGGGCTCCTCCCTGCAGGTTGCACCAACTCTACCTCGATCCAAGGGTCCACATCCACAACAATATCTATTTCTTCATTGTTTCCAATGATGATATGTTTGATTGCAGGCATCAGTCGATAACTTCCCCGCTATATCCAGGCAAGGATATAACATATTTCATAGTGCATATAGCAAACATGCTGTATCATCTTATGATGATGCCTTCTACCTAGTCACAATCATTCCATTCATGAATGAGAAGTCATGAAGTATATTGTTGAAGGAGAATATCAGGATTAATCTGTGCTTCCTGTTTTCTTACTTGATTAATATTCATGCAATTATTTATTATTAGACCTTGATATTTCATTCTAAGCCCAAGCAACAAATAGGCAGTTTATTATTGACTAACTATCAGAGTATTCTTTATTCCTATAGTGCTGCTCATTTTGTTGAGATCAAGTTGATGAGAAAAGATAATGTACTAGAAAAATCACAAGGCTCTTCACACCCACCTGCATTATTTTTTTGAATATGTTTACCAATGTATGCAAAAACAAGCAATCAACAAAAGAAAATGTCAGCCAAAAGAAAGCACTGAAATGTTTAAACAAATCAGCAGTTTTGATACACAACAATGTTATAAAAACAACAAACCTCTGAAAAATACTGAACGAACTGAAACATGAATTTGAGTGATCGTGCTTTCAGTATTTACTAGTAAGGTCTAGACAAATGCTATATGCTATCCTGTATGTTACTTTAATAATCAAGATTAAAATAACTGGATTATGCACTATGGAGACAATTTTCAAAGTAGGCCAGAATAACTTAGCCAGTCAGATTTTGGCCAGTTAAGTTAAGCATATTTAAAAATTATCCTAAACCTAGGCAGCTACAACTTGGCTGCCTGGATTTAGGGTACTTAGACTGAAGGCCTAACTTAGGGGGGTCATTTTCTAAAGCCTTATCGCACGTGAAAAGGCCCTTTTCGAGTGCGATAGCATGCAAATTAAGGGGAGGGGAGGAGTCGGCAGTGTCTTCGTTGCCGGCGATAACGTTAATCATGTTATTGGTGGCAGTAGCATGCCGAATAACTACACCTTTTATGGTGTCGCTATTCGGTGGAAAAGCCGGCAGCCGGCGCACCGAAGTGGTGCGAAGGCTGCGGGCTTTCGCAGGCCCGCCCACCTTCGCCCCCCGCCTTCGCTGGATTCACCATTCTGCGTTAGAATGGTGAATCCAGGCCTTAGTTGGCTTGCATTGTGCTAACAAGAAAGACCTACCTCTACCTCATAAGATACCCTTAGTGAGATATATACTTTGGGGCGGATTTTCAGAGCCCTGCTCGCGTAAATCCGCCCAAAACCGGGCGGATTTACGCGAGCAGGGCCCTGCGCGCCGGGAAGCCTATTTTACATAGGCCTCCTGGCGCGCGCAGAGCCCCGGGACTCGCGTAAGTCCCGGGGTTCTCCGAGGGGGGCGTGTCGGGGGCGTGTCGGGGCGGGCCCGGTCGTCGCGGCGTTTCGGGGGCGTGTCGGCAGCGTTTTGGGGCGGGTATGGGGGCGTGGCTACGGCCCGGGGCGGTCCGGGGGCGTGGCCGCGCCCTCCGTACCCGCCCCCAGGTCGCGGCCCGGCGCGCAGGAGGCCCGCTGGCGCGCGGGGATTTACGCCTCCCTCTGGGAGGCGTAAATCCCCCGACAAAGGTAAGGGGGGGGTTTAGACAGGGCCGGGCGGGTGGGTTAGGTAGGGGAAGGGAGGGGAAGGTGAGGGGAGGGCAAAGGAAAGTTCCGATTTCGGAGCGGCCTCGGAGGGAACGGGGGTAGGCTGCGCGGCTCGGCGCGCGCCGGCTATACAAAATCCATAGCCTTGCGCGCGCCGATCCAGGTTTTTAGCAGATACGCGCGGCTCCGCGCGTATCTACTAAAATCCAGCGTACTTTTGTTTGCGCCTGGAGCACAAACAAAAGTAGGCTATTTGCGCGCCTTTTAAAATCCGCCCCTTTATTTCTAATCTTAAAGACTGAATCCATTTTAGAGACAGGGAATTAACTTCTGTCCTTTTTACAGTTGTATCCTGTAAGACAGAAAATGCCTCTGTGTATGTGACTAACTCAGATGTTAGAGGCAAAAGCAAGAAACTGATGGGGAGGGGTGGAATGAGTAAGCCAGACCTGACTTTAAATGATTTAGAGATCATACAAAAATATATTATAGCAGGGTGTGAATTGCCAGCATGAAATGCTAACAAGCAAGAACCTGAAACCTGTACCAGAATTCAGCACAACATGGAAAGACATCCAAACAATTAATTGCAGATGTAAAACTCAAGAAAATACTGTGGACCTTTGCTAAACAGGCCATGATCGCCAAATGAGGTCTAACACTGATAGCCTTGCCATACAATTAGATTCAAAATAAACTCTATCCAATTAACAATGACTTGCTAACATTACAGAGGGTCCCTCTGATTCTTATAAGGCTCAGTCATATCCATTGAGATAGCTGGGCATGATGTCAACCAAACAGATATCTATGAACTGGTAAACAACCGCATTTGAGCCACTCATGGGCCAGACACCTACAATGACAAGCTAAAATCTGCCTACAATGACTACGTACAAAACCATCAGCACAGAAGTTTAAATCAGGAAGATCACAATGGCCAACAGGAAGTGCTGAGAACCAAAGTCATTGCAGAGGGTCCCGGCAATACAGAGAGACACAAATTGATAATGACTTCTAAAGCAGCTAAATTTCAGATGATTATAATTATTTCTGTTTAGGATTATCTGACCAGCTAACCAGGATAAACAATGAATGGTGAGAACTTGTATAACAAACCTTACATGATCCCATTATTGTTGTTTTCTCTTCATTTTGGATCCAATAGCATAAGAGCTAGTATTGGGGGGAGAACGGCTCCCTAGGGGGCCACAGCATTTTACAATCCCACCCACCCAATCTGCAAGAAAAGGAGAAAGCCCAGCACCATTCCTCTCCTTGCCTGGAAGCCCTGTTCTTAATTTTTTAAAAAGTGACCAGCATTGAACCTCCTCCCTAATCCCTGAATAATTCAAGTCTACCCAATTTCTGCAGCCCCAGAGACTAACCCCTCCCAATATCGTCACCTGGATACAGGATTGGAAAGGTAAGACGTTGCCAGGTCAAGAGGAGGGACCGAGGTATTGGAAGCTGCCAGGATATGGACTGCAAGTCCAGGGGAGAGGGGAAGGGGAGGTTGACAGGAGGATCAGGGCTGACGGAGGATGACTGCAGATCCTGAAGGGGTTTTCTGTGCAGCACCAGTTTCGGGATGGAACGAGCAGGGTGATTGTGATGGTCAGGACTTTCTGTTCAGCATCAGGATTTGGGAGTTGGGAGGGGGGTTCATCACTGCCTCTGGGGCAGATGAATAGCTGACTAAATTTAAGTCTGCTATTCATGCACTCAGAGCAAGTCCAGCTATGTTTTTCCCCTAACTTAACTCTATCCCAGGAATACCCTCAATTAGAGAACTAAATTGTGAGTGACTGGTGAATGGGATACATTTTCAACAGCAGAAATTTAGCCAGCTAACTTCTGAATTTAGCTGAGCCAGATTCATTAAAGCTTTTCTCCCATTTTGTGTCTATGGGAAAAATCCTTAGGGGTAGATTTTATAAATCTGCGCCCGCGCGTACTTTTGTTCATGCTCCAGGTGCAAACAAGAGTACACGGAATTTTAATAGATACACGCGTAGCTGCGCGTATCCATTAAAATCTGGGGTCGGCAGGCGCAAGGCTGCCCAAAATTGGCAGCCTGCGCACGCCAAGCCGCGCAGCCTGCCACGGAGGAAACTTTCCTTCCACCCCTCCCCCCCCCCGCACCTTCCCCTTCTTTCCCCTACCTAACCCACCCCCCCAGCCCTATCTAAACCCCCTACCTTTGTTGCACAAGTTATGCCTGCTCGAGGCAGGCGTAATTTGCGCGCGCCGGGCCGGCCGCCGGCGTGCCATGGTCCAGTCCGGGGGCTGGTCCGGAGGCTGCGACCACGTCCCCGGAACGCCCACGATGACGCGCCAGCCACGACACGCCCCCCCCCCCCCGACACACCCCCGGAAAGCCTCTGATGACGCGACGGTCACAACACGCCCCTGACACGCCCCCCCAGGAAATCCCCGGGACTTACTCACATCCTGGGGCTTGCGCGCGCCGCTGAGCCTACTCAACATAGGCTCGGTGTGCGCAGGGGGAGTTTGGGCCAGGTTTTCGGGGGGTATGTGCGTATCTTACGCGCATATCCCTTTGCAAATCTGGCCCTTAGTGAATCAGGTACTAAGCCCTTAAGCAAGAATTCTGACTGGTAAAAGAAAAAGAGACCACATTACCGAAACCCTGGCTGAATTACACTGGCTACCCATTGAGCACAGAATACAGTACAAAACACTATGCACTATATACAAATTAATACATAATGAAAAAGCAGAATGGCTGAACACAGCACTTCGTGTACACATCCCTCCTAGAAACCTGAGATCAGACAACAAAGCACTCCTAACTAGAGATGTGAATCGGAACCGGAATCGGTTCCGATTCCAGGTTCAGGGACTATCGGGAAATTTTGTGCGTGCGGTCCGATCGTTTTTTTTTTTATCGGCTGCGCCCGAGCCGATAATCAAAAAATCCACCCCAACCCTTTAAAACACATCCTTTAGCTTCCCCCACCCTCCTGACCCCCCCAAAAACTTTTTAAAAGTATCTGGTGGTCCAGTGGGGGTCCCGGGAGCGATCTCTCGCTCTCGGGCCATCGGCTGCCACTAATCAAAATGGCGCTGATGGCCCTTTGCCCTTACCATGTGACAGGGGCTATCGGTGCATTGGCCGGACCCTGTCACATGGTAGGAGCAATGGATGGCCCGCACCATTTTTAAAGATGGCGCGGGCCATCCATTGCACAGCACAGCACCTAACCCAATATGTACATATTTTTTTATTTTATCTCACTAGTAAAAGTAAGATTCAGTTTTTAAAATTATACTTGTTATTAAATATGATACAGGTATAAAAGGACAAGATTTATCACATTCACCAAATAGTATTTATCACAAAATTATGTAACTGAACCTTTATGGCACCTGTTTAGATTATATGGTTCTATACACTTATTCAGCATTAATTTGTGTGCCTTACTGTAAACCGTTGTGAGGGTACTTAACGATGGCATAGAAAAGTTTTAAAATAAATAAATAAATAAAATTGATTACTATATAACTGCAGCCATTCTACTAAAGTGAATAGATCATTTAAAGATCTTTCTTGGTTGTACATAATCTAGAATGAATATGTTAACTCTGCACAATAGTGAAGAAATAGAAAATTAATAAGTTAAATGAACGCTCGTCTTCAGTCATTTTGTGCTTTGATATGAGGCATCAATATTTTATCAAAAAAAGAAATGTATTAACAAATATAGAATAGTAAAAATTGCATTATTACAAAATTAACAATAGATGAACACAGTTAGAAATATAGAAACATAGAAACATGACGACAGAAATAGACCGTATTGTCCATCCAGTCTGCCCATCCACCCAATTAATTTAGCTTTGTAATTCTCATCACTTCCTTAGAAATCCCTGTTAATCAGTTATTTACTCTTTCAAATAGTTCAGAGACCAGGGGACACACAATGAAGTTACTAGGTAATACATATAAAACTAATACAAGAAAATATTTTTTTTACTCAACGCCTATTTAAGCTCTGGAGTTCGTTGCAAGAGGATTTGGTGAAAGCTACTACTGTAGCTGCTTTTAAAAAAGGTTTGGACAAGTTCCTGGAGGAAAAGTCCATAAACAATTATTAAGGTGGACTTGGGATGTCCACTGCTTATCCCTAGCATAAACAGCATAGAATATGTCTACCTCTTGGGATCCTGGCAAGTATTTGTGACCTGGATTGGCCACTGTTGGAAACAGGATACTGGTTTTGATGGACCTTTGGTCTGACCCTATATGCCAAGTGGCATATTCTTATATTCTTATGATTTTTAAACGGAATGCAAATAATATAAGGGCACCCTGCCTTACCTATCCTCTAGCATGCAAATGCCATAAGAACAAAATGTAAACTGTTGGAGGTCAAAGGCCAAAACTTTATAATAACACAGTACCCCAGCCATCTCCAACACATGTTCACTTAACCTTTACACTATTTCTGCCCAGGTACTTTATCAGCAACTTCCCAGCAAAATACCCTACCCCCAGATCACCTGACCTATAAGCAAAATATGAACCTGGGGCACACCACAGCCAACAGGGACCCCACAATTATATTGGACCATACAAAGACCCCACCCATAGAGCACCATCTCTGCCAAATACATCTTCAACCATTCTTCACAGATCAACAAGCTCAGGTACCCCTACCAGCTGTGACACAACAAAGCAACTACTGAAAGGAAAACCAACAACAATGAACTACAGTATTATTAGATGATAGGTTAGGAGAGAGAGGGAACCTGCTAAGAGGAAAAGGAGGTGTGGAGATCCCCATCCCCACCTCCTCTATGCTTATTTCCCAACCCTCCCCCTTTCCCATGGTCCTGTGCACCCAAGCCAACATGCAACACATGAGGACCACAATATTCCTCTCCTTCCCCTCCCTACCCCCATCGCAACTTCTCCCAAAACAGACGGGGAGGGAGGGGGTGGTCAAAAAGAGGAGGGTGCTAAGTAACCCGGTGGCCAGGGACCAGCACGGCACCAGCCCAAGCAGCCATTCCACAAAATACAACATTTCTTTGTGAATATTTATCAGTTAAAAATAAAATATACAAATCCCTTTTTCCCCTCCTCTCAAAGTCTTTGATTTGTTACATACGGTTCCTGATTTTTCTTCAGAATTATATATTATTTTGCTCACTGACATTTCAGATCCTGTGAAGTTCAATTTCTCACGTTACCTTTCTACAGGATACAACTTACTTTCAGTAAATGGCAGAAACAACGTTAGAAATCACTGCCAGCCCAATGTTTCTAAGATTACATCATTTATAAAGGACACACCTGATTGTATCAGACTATTACCTTATGTTAAAAATGTGCTGTCTGACTGGCGGTTGGTTACATCTGATATCTCGTCTCTTTATACAAATATCCCTCAAGATGGTGCTGGTAAGATCATTTAAGACACTTTGGAAGGCATGGACCTTTATGCCTCTAAAATCAAATTTATAAGGGATTTGGCTAAAATAGTCCTTGAAAAAAAAATTTTTTTTCTTTTAATCAGCATTTATATCTCCAGAGACTACTGCATGGTTGTTGATCAATTTGAGCATCACCAAATATATTCATCCACATTTCAGCAATATTTAATATTGTGGAAATGATCTATTGATGATGTTTTTTGAATGTGGTTGGGATCGCTAGCCCAGTTACAGACTTTTATGCATTGGATCAATACTCTTGACCCTAACCTGCAGTTTTCTTTTCAATATCATGTGCATTGTGTAGTATACTATATTTCATTCTTGAATGTACCTATTTATAAAAATAATGGCGTTCTACTACCATTTTCCATAAAAATGCTGATTAAAAAAAATCTTTTGCATTATGACAGCTTTCATCTGAAAGTTTTAAAAAATAATATTCCCATCAGACAGTTCCTTAGACTGTGATGTATTTGTTCCATGATTGAAGAATACAGGTTACGGTCAACAGAGTTGACCATGAGATTTCAGGAATGAGGATATAGCAGATCTTGTATCAAGAAGGCTTTTAAGCGTGCTTTATACACTAATCACGATAACCTGTTATTACCTTTTCAAAAATCCTCTGCTTCTAGATTTGTTTGTACTATACCTTATTCTCCATTCTCTGGTAGAATTAAGTCAATCATTGAAAAACATCGGTCTATATTAAATTTGGACTCATTCTCCGACCTCCCTATGTTTGCTTTTAAGAAGAATTGGTCTTTAGCCAATCAGTTTACCTCTGCTTCCCTTCCGATGCTGCCTGTGCAGTTTCCGGGCCGGTTGGACAACACAAATGTGGGGCCTGTTCAGTGTGCCCTTTTGTGTATGAATTGTCGGAGATATATATTGCAGCCTTACATTGCAGTTACAAATTACCAGCTTACTCTGATTGTTTTTCGTCTCAAGTTATTTATGCAGTACAGTGACCTTACAATCTTTTGTACATTGATCAAACTAAACAATGTGTGCATGTAAAACAACGAGTTGTATTCGTAGACATAAGGAAGGCACCCCACTTGTTGCCCATTGGCGAGCACTGGGTCACCATGTGGAAGATCTCCGGTTTTTTTGTTATACATCAGATCAAGTTATATTAGGGAGGAAACATCTCCAGAGCACATGATCAAAAGGAGCAGTGTTTTATTTATGAACGACATACTATCGGACCACAAGGATTAAATTTAGATGTGGAGTGGAATTCCTTTTTGTGATGGTATTATATTTCATGTTTATGCAGTGTTTATATTTGCATTCATTGGCTAGTTGGTATGACATCATTGTCACATGCTGATATCTCTATAAGGTTCTTTACTTAAACTCCCTTAACAATTATTTATGTATGTGCGGCGTTTTTGCTGTGGACTCTGTACTATTTTGTCATTATTGCAAACTCTGTGGTTGTGGTAAGTTATACTTCAGTCTTGGCTACTTTTTTTAGTTGAGCGAGTTTTTTCACAAGTTTATTCATTCATCTGTTATTATTGTTGTTTATGCAGGTTGCTTGGTTCCACTTGCTATTCTTGGCATAGTTGTCATGTTTTTCAATTTGTTCATGGTGAGATATTTGGAGTAGTTTTTGTACTTTTGAATATGGTGAGTACTAGGGATGTGAATCGTTTTTCGACGATTAAAATTATCGTCCGATAATTTTAATATCGTCTTAAACCGTTATGGAACACAATACAATAGAGATTCTAACGATTTATCGTTATAAATCGTTAGAATCGTGAGCCGGCACACTAAAACCCCCTAAAACCCACCCCCGACCCTTTAAATTAAATCCCCCACCCAATGACTTAAATAACCTGGGTGTCCAGCGGCGGTCCGGAACGGCAGCGGTCCGGAACGGGCTCCTGCTATTGAATCTTGTTGTCTTCAGCCGGCGCCATTTTCCAAAATGGCGCCGAAAAATGGCGGCGGCCATAGACCAACACGATTCCACGGCAGGAGGTCCTTCCGGACCCCCGCTGGACTTTTGGCAAGTCTTGTGGGGGTCAGGAGGCCCCCCCAAGCTGGCCAAAAGTTCCTGGAGGTCCAGCGGGGGTCAGGGAGCGATTTCCCGCCGCGAATCGTTTTCCGTACGGAAAATGGCGCCGGCAGGAGATCGACTGCAGGAGGTCGTTCAGCGAGGCGCCGGAACCCTCGCTGAACGACCTCCTGCAGTCGATCTCCTGCCGGCGCCATTTTCCATACGGAAAACGATTCGCGGCGGGAAATCGCTCCCTGACCCCCGCTGGACCTCCAGGAACTTTTGGCCAGCTTGGGGGGGGCCTCCTGACCCCCACAAGACTTGCCAAAAGTCCAGCGGGGGTCCGGAAGGACCTCCTGCCGTGGAATCGTGTTGGTCTATGGCCACCGCCATTTTTCGGCGCCATTTTGGAAAATGGCGCCGGCTGAAGACAACAAGATTCAATAGCAGGAGCCCGTTCCGGACCGCTGCTGTTCCGGACCGCCGCTGGACACCCAGGTTATTTAAGTCATTTGGGGGGGGGTTCGGGAGGGTGGGAGATTTAATTTAAAGGGTCGGGGGTGGGTTTTAGGGGGTTTTAATGTTCCGGCTCACGATTTTATGATTTTTCACGATATTTTACCCCCCCAAACGGCAACAATACGATTCCCTCCCCCTCCCAGCCGAAATCGATCGTTAAGACGATCGAGGACACGATTCACATCTCTAGTGAGTACACTCGATTTATATATTGTTTTTTGTTTTAGGGGATTAGGTATCTCCACTCTTGATTTCATTTTTTTTAATATATTATATTTTTTTTCCAGATTTCTTTATTTCAATGTTTGCCAAGATTTTGATAAGAAAGCTCATCTCAACAAGTCATTGTTCTCAAATATTCAATCTGAACAATACATTTTCAAGTCGACTGAGGAACCAGCTGCTAAGCAACCACTATAACAGTCATCTACATAGGCTGTATTTAGCCTTCATGTTGTGTGCACGTTTGTTGTTTTTAATCTTTATTTGTCTGTGTGTGTTTCCTGAAGAAGCCTGCCTGTGTACTGGTGAAACTGTGGCCTGCCTTTCAGAATATATATGAATTTTAAATGTTTGCTGGTGTACACATTAGATACATTTAAATATTGAGTATCATCTTTATATAATAAAAATATTTTGCTATTTTGTAAATTTGGCTTAGGCACTTTTTTGAATGCATTAGTATCCCCCTATTACTTATAAAAAAAATTCAAATTCTATTATCATCTCAGACACACACACCTTCCATTAACAGATACTTTGGGATAGATTTTAAGAGAAGCACATGTGGGGTACATTTGTGTGTGCTACCTGGCGCGCACAAATGTACACCCGATTTTATAACATGCACGTGCTGCCGCGCGCATGTTATAAAATCCGGGGTCGGCGCACGCGAGGGGGTGCACACTTGTGCGCCGAGCCCTAGGGGAGGCCCGATGGCTTTCCCCATTCCCTCCAAGACGCGGCCTCGGAGGGAACTTTTCTTCCGCTCCCCCCCACCTTCCCCTCCTTTCCTCCACCTTCCCCTCCTTTCCCCTATCTAACCCACCCCCCAGCCCTACCTAAATCCCCCCTACCTTGTTTAACTTTTTACGCCTGCCTCTGTCAGGCATATCTTACGTGCGCCGGCCAGCTGCCGGTGCGCCAACCCCCAGCACAGCCGCTGGGCCAGAGTCCTCAGTCCAGCTCCCGGCCCGCCCCCAGATCGGCACCACACCCACGACCCCCACCCCCTTCCCTCCCCTTTTTCAAAGTCCCAGAACATACGTGCGTCCCGGGGCTTGCACGTGCCGCCGAGCCTATGCAAAATAGGCTCGGTGTGCACAGGGGCAGCTTATCGGAGTTACGCACGTAACCCTTTGAAAATCTCACCCTTTGTGAAGAAACACAAAATAGGGATGTCCATTCATTTAAAATGATTAAGAAACCCAAACCCAATCCAGCAGATTTGTTTTGGTTTGTGGAAAAAGAATACAAATTGTCAATGCCACAAAAATGAATGGAAATTTGTGTTTGCATTTGTTTTCATTTCCCATTAACATCTATGGGACAAGCAAAACTGCAGAGCCTTTTCTTTTCAAGTCAGTTAGCAATGTTTAGCAATCAGGGATGTCACACTTGACCCTAGACTGACCAGAGCTTGTCTCTTTCCCCGTGTTATATTTTTCTTTTCATAGTATCGATTCTTATCACAGAGCAGAGCTCCACTCTGAAGTTCAGGATCAGTACCACAAAAATATAGTTTCCTGGTGTCCGGAACACCAATAGATAATTGTTTATGAAGATTTCCTCTTTGTGGTCCCAATAGGTTTTCTGTTCTTCTGCTTCTTTATGGAGGCATGGTCAGCTGGGCATCAGCTATAAAATAGACTGACCCGAAGGGGAAGGGGAATGGGAATGGGAAGCCAGGAAAAACAACCAATTGAGGTCAAGAATGTTTTTAACCAGACTATCCTATTTGGCATCTGCATGGATTGACAGTGATTTTCCCTGGTTTTTTTTTTTTTTCAAATAGAATATTAGGTTAGGCAGGCGGCAATATTTTGAGCTCTTTTGTCTCTGGGTAGGGAAAAAAAGAATGATTGGATTCTGAGCTCAAACCACCTTAAGGGACCAGTCACTGCTGTCTAGCCTAGTCTTCCTTAAGGATCAGCCCTGCAAGGGATTCTGGGTGAAGGGAGGCTCCTCTCACCATACCATAAGGAATCAGGGCCCAGAAGGGTTAGGGAGGCCCCGGGAAGAAGGCAGGAACCCACGTTGTGCAAAGACCTGCTACCTGTAATGTATGAGTGCTACCAGAACTTCAAGGTGAGCTGCATTTGTTTTCTGTATTTTTTCTCACTCTAAATAAATTTGCATCTAAGTAAACAGCCAGAGCCAGTCTCTTTATTCCACTTGCTGTTTCCTAAGCCATGACTGGACACTTTATCACATATAGGAGTAACAGTGGGATCTTTTTGCCTAAGCGGGAATCACAGGCAAAAGCCCACAGCTGCAGGAGGAAAACAAAACTCTACATAATTTTTTTTTTCTTTTCTTCCTTGGGCCTCATGTTTCTACCCACCCAGCCTAAGTTACATAAGACCAAGAGGGTTAGCTCCACTTGTGCAATCAGGGCCAGACAGGACAAAAGTTCTTTTTTTTTGTTTCTTCCCCTAGAGAGATTATTTTTAATTTAATTATTTTTATATATACTGACATTTGATCTGAAACATCACATTGGTTTACATTCAGGTACTGTAGGTATTTCCCTATCCCCAGAGAGCTTACAATCTAAGTACCTGAGGCAATGTAGGGTAAAGTGACTTGCCCAAGGTCACAAGGAGCAACAGCAGGACTTGAACCCTTGTCTCCTGGTTGTAGCCCACTGCTCTAACCACTAGGCTATTCCTGCAACTCACTATGAAAACAGAGAAGATAAACAAGTGATACATAAACTTGCTAGAGGGCAGCAGTGATTGTATAATGCCCTACAAATTCAAATTGACCAGCAGCAGGCGCTGCGAGAACAAGTTAAGCAGCAAAACATGGTGCTCACACAGGTAGCACAGGCCATAACAGACCACTGTGACCAAGCCACTTCCCTTGTCCCCGGTGCTGCTTAAGATGACCCCAGGAGAAGACCCCGACTGTTTCCTGAAAAACTTTGAGCATATAGCTCAACTGGCAGGCTGGCCAGAAGATTGTTGGACTATCTATTGGGAGAATCTACTCACCAGCAGTAGTCAAGATGTCTTCCAAACTGCCAATCCTGAACAGAGTGCCACGTACCAGGAAGTCAAGTGCCGCAATTCTAGAGAGAGTGGAACTCAACCCAGAAACCTACTGACAGTGATTTCAGCAGGGAGTTCTACAAGCTTGGGAAAACTCACTTGGAAGTGGCTGCTCCCAGAAGGAAAGACCAAGGTGGAGGTAGCCAAAGAAACTCTACTGGAACAGTTCCTAGACAGCCTAGAACACTAACAGCCTATGTGACAGTGGGTCTGCCGACACCCAAACTTTACACTTGAAAAGGCGCTGGAAGTAGTGGAGGCCTATTAACAGGCCCAGAATATGCCTGAATCACCACAATGTTCAAAGAAGCCACTCGACCTGGGTAGAGAACAACGGAGTTCTAAGAGCCAGAGGCCCTGACCACCAGTAGCACAGATCTGGCAGGACTTTTCATGTCAATTGCAAACCTCAGCCAACCCACCATGTTTCAGCTATGGAGAAAGGGGCCATTTTGCCAGAGACTATCCCCACAGGGAAGATGAGCCAATGGACATTAATTTAATGGACTCACTTTATTGTAATTTTGTGGATGTACCCAACCAGAAAGTCTCTACGTTTGGAATTCCTGTCGACTTGGAGGGCTCTGCATCACAGGCATTAGTGGACTCAGGGAGTGTGAAAATGTTCATTTGAAGAGATTTATGAAGCAGATCCAGATTAACTATGGGAAAACCATGACCCTCGCGTGTATCCATGGAGACCAAAAGCAGTATCCTACAAGCCAAGTACAGCTGAGAGCTCTGGTCAGCCAGGATTAAATAGAAGTGGGATTTCTTCCTTGGCTTCCCTACCCTGTAGTGATATGATGGGACTGTCTGAACTTCAAAATCCTGTGAAACCAGGTTACATCGAGTTTGCCTCAAGCAAACAATGAAGAACTGACGTGCAGAGCTCTTCCCCTTTGAAGATCCAAACCAGTATCATAAAGATTCTAAGACTCCTAAATCCCAGAGACAATGCTGACAGGAAAAATACAATTATGTGGCTAATTTAGAGATAACCTGAGAGGAGGGGTCAGAGTCAAGGGAAGAGCAGCAACCCAACCAGAATGTCATACCTAGCCCCTTTGACTGGGAAAATGGGGGTGACTCAAGAAGCTTTAGATGGGCCCAGAGGGAGGATGAGTCCATTAGGTGGGCCCAGGACCAGATACAGAGTGTGAACAAAAAGCTAGTTCCTAGAGAATAGGTCACAGATCATATTTCTCCTTATTTTGTAATGAAAGGGGCTCTACTTTACCGAGTCAGAAAGGGAAGCATCGAGGGGGAATTGATAAAGCAACTTCTAGTTCCCAAATTATATTGCCAGAAGGTCATGCAACTAGTGCATGGCTACCTTCTAGGGGGTCACTTGGGGGAAAAAAAGACCCGAGAGAAAATATTGGCACAGTTCTATTGGCAGGGCCTATCTAAACAGGCCCAGTTGTATTGCCGGACCTGCCCTACCTGCCAATTCACAAAACCTGCCGGCATACAGACTTTCATATCAATGTGCAGCAGCGAAACCGCTTTTTAAAGGGTAGGCATGGACCTAGTGGGGTACTGGAGAGATGTACTCGAGGAAATAAGTACATCCTCTTCATTCTTGACTATGCCACAAGATATCTAGAGGCAGTATTGCTGTATAATATGAAGACCCTGACAGTGGTAGCTGCCCTAATGGAGGTTTTTTTCACAACTTGGACTACCCAAAGAGATCCTGACAGATTAGGGGATCCTGTTCATGTCCAAGGAAATGAAACAACTTTGCACTTTACTTAAGGTAAAAACTCTGCATACCTCTGTGTACCCTCAAGCAAATGTTGAGGAAATTTGTGAAGATAGTAAGAATTAGGATTTATTGGTACCTTATCTACTGTTTTCAGTCCTCGAAGTATCCCAGATGGGGTTCTCCTTTTTTACTGTATGGGAAGAGACTAAGAGGAATCTTGGACATAGCAAGGGAAGACAAAGGGAACTATAGGCAGAACCTCATTGACTATGTTCGAGGAGTACAGAATCGCCTAAAATAAGCTGGGGAGGTAGCCTGTCTATGCCTAGAGAAGGCTCAGGCTACCTGAGCCTGAGGTTACAATTGCCCCCACGGTTAGAGAGGCCCCAGGGAGCAGGCATGAACCCATAATGCAAAGACCTATTATGTGTAATGTCTGAATGCTACCAGAACTGCAAGGTAAGCAGCATTTGTTTTCTCACTGTAACTAAATTTGCACCTAAGGATACAGCCAGATTCTGCCTTCTTACTCCTCTTGACTGTTTCCTAAGCCATGACTGGCCTCATTAGCATAGTATGGAAAAAATGAGAAGGGTTCTATTGAAGAATAAGGAATGATGTAAGGTCTGGCAGCTAAGAGTTATTGCTAAAAATTTTAGATATGAATCTGGGCTGCATAAAAGAACAAAGAAAGAGGTACTGTATTGGAGATGAAATTCTTCTAAGCATGAAAGAGTGAGATCTGGTAGTGATCATATCTAATGAGCCTATAGTGGCCAAACAGGTGGATAAGTTGATGGCAAAAGCCAGAAAGTTTCTTGGCTGCATAGGAAAAGGAATGGTCAGCTGAAAAAAGGAGATGATATTGCCCCTATATAGGTCATTTAGAATACTGTATATAATCAAAAGGATATAAATCAGTTGTGGTCAATCCAGAGGATGGCCACTAATATGATCAGTGATCTTCATTGTAAAGCACATGAGGACAGACTTAAAGATCTAAACATGTATATCCTAAAGGAAGGATAGAGGTACATTTTGACCTGTACCGATGTATATAGTTTGTTTTATTGCTGCTTGTTAGTTTCATTACATTATTTGTTGCTCTGTTTTTGCTACCACTCAGCCTTTCTCTCCTTTGTCCCTTCCCCAGTACCTGTTTTATGTATTTTCCACCTTTAGTTCGGATGTAAACCGGTTTGATGTAACCACGAATGCCGGTATAGAAAAGTATTAAATAAACAAACAAACAAATAAATAAATAAATAAGATTAAGACATTTAAATATCTCCATGCATTGGAGGCAGACCTCTTTCAAAGGAAAGGAAGCTCTAGAACAAGGACCATGGGGTGAGGATGAAAGTGGATAGACCCAGGAGTAATCTTAAGAAATATTTTTTTTTACTCTGAGAATAGTGGTCACATGTTTAACCCATGTGGCGTGACTACCCTCCCACTTTCAGTGGCTAAGTGTGATAAACTGTTTCAGATGTTTCAAACTAGAAGTCACTAGGTGTTCACGAGGGGGGAGGGTAGCTAAGAAAAATGCTTTCCTTCTTTTCGGGGAACCTTAGGGCTAAGGGAAATAAAACCTACCTGAATAGTCCCTTAGGGGTAGAAGGGGAAGGCAGATTTTTTAGATGAAAAATAAACCATCACATGAGCTGAGATCTTCACAACGAGGTCTACTTGACATGCCATCTGTTCGTCATGCTCGTCTTTCAACTACAAGGGACTCTGCCTTTTCGGATGCGATACCCATTTTTTGGAACTCTCTACTGATGGAACTTCGGATGGCAGAATGCCTTAAGAAATTTAGACTTCTTAAAAAAACATTTTTTTGAAGCAAGCATTTTATTAAGAACCGCATGTCTGATTTCTTTCTTATTTGGCAACTTGAGATTTCATTATGATTTATGATGTTATTAGGTCTCTTTTTATGTATTTTATGTTTATATTTTTATATTTATGTTCTTTTTATGAATGTTCTTTTTATTGTAAATCTCTTAGGCCTCTTCTGTGTTAAGTGATCAATACATTTAATAAATGAAAATGAAAAATGTAATAAGATGAAATCACCATATTTAATTGCTTTTCTAAATTCAGTTTATTACCAATAAATTATAAAATGACTCTCTCATAAAAATGCAATGTAAACTATTAACAATCAGTTTCTTATAGGATATAACAGCCTTCTAGAGCTAGATTTACTACTTACAAGAATTCTCTTAGATAAGTATATTTCTCTATATATTTATTTTATAACCATTAAAATATTTACTCTGTATCCCCAGATATAGGTTTGGAATTCCTCAGGTTTCTATGATGGTCCTTGCTTTTCTGGGATGCTTGGGAACAGTCCACTAACTTAAGGGGTTAATGGGCACTATCACTTGCTTTAAAACAATCTGATTCTCGCTGTGAAAGTCCAAAAGTGTTTTCTCCAACAGCAAAAATATTTTCCCAGTCCTTCAATATGTATAGATGTCATTTCTGCTTTTAAAAGTCACTTTTCAGTCGATGGGAGACATTTACCATTGTCTTTTAAAATTTACAATTCACATTTCCCAATGTCTATGTTGGGGTCTTCAGGGACCCCTCTGGTGCCCATCATCAAACTTTCCTGAGTCTCTGGGCTTTTTACCCAAAATGTAGCAGGGTTCCCATCAGGGCAAATTAGACTTTTAAAATTGCCTTCAGAGCTGGGGAGTTGGTGTTGGTCAGGTGACCAGGGTCTCTTTACCTGGCCACCACCTTTCTTTTATTTTTATTTTATTTAGTTTACCCTATTTTTAATCTTTTGTAGCCCCCCTCCCCTAGAGTTGCGGATCTCAGTGACATCGGCGAGCCCGGCCTGGACCATCCTCCTCGCAGCGTCGGGGCTTCCAAGGCCCAACACCAATTTTCACATTTTAAAACTAAACTGCAGCGATGAAAGGATCGGGCACTCACCAGATCGCAGTCTCGGGACTCAGCAGAGGCAGCGATGGTGTCCTGTCAGCACGTCGGGGCTTCCTCAAGGCCCAGACATCTCTCTCTGAAGGGAAGGAGCGGCAGTCTGCTTGCAGTGGAAAGGCCCAGTGGTCTTCAGCACTTTGACGCCACACTTGCCCCCTTCCATTTCAATTGCAGCAGCCGAGAACATCGGGCCTCATTTTATTTTACAACAGTTCTGCCTTGCAGCACTGCGGCCTCACTCCCTAAGCCAGGCCGTCTTTGCCCTATATAGCAGCCTTCTCTTCTCAGCCTACAGCTGCCACTGCTGCCTTGGACCCCAGGTAGCAATGCCATTCTGCCCTCCCTGGCACCAGGTAACTTTATTTATTTAGGATACCTACCCTTATTACACATGGAATAATGTCTCCATGCAGATGGTGGAGATAAGGATAGTATCTGAATTCAAGAATTCATGGGATAAACACAAGACCTCTGAGGGAGTATTAGGAATTGTAAGGCTGAATAGTTGGTGTGGATGAGAAGACTAGTTAAGCCATATGGCCTTTTTCTGCCATATGTCTATGTTTCTGCTTATCTTTTTTAAGCACTTTTGAAAACATATCTTGACTGACTCTCTGTACCAGAGAATCTCTGGATGATTCACCAAACTTTCTCTTTTTCTTCCAGCAGGTTTTGTGTGCTACTTATTAGCTTATTTTGGATTAATGTAAACCGAATTGATTTGTAACTTGTTACAAGAATGTCGGTATATAAGAGCCCCTAAATAAATAAATAAATAAATTAGCTGATCAGGATGGATGATGAAACAGCCCCTGGAGCAATTGAGACTCACACCATCCTGCTCACCACATCATGTGACCCCCCCTGTTTGACTTCTTTAGTTGTCAGAACCAATCAGTGTCACTTAGCAATTTTCTGATCAAAGGAACATACATGATGATATAAATGGTCTTATCATGGTGCCCTTCCCCTATTAATACAGTACATAGTATAGAAAAAGATTCACTCGGCAGGTAAACAGGTTTTCTATATAGAATGCGTGATGCAAGGCTAACAAATTGGTAGAACCATAAAAGTAATCTCATTCTTTCTGCCTCATACTATTCAATTTCACGCTTTCTGAGCTTGTCATAGTATGTGGGCTTTCACTCAATATAATGTTCTTTTATTATGAACCATACACAGAAAATTTTAATTGTATTAAATGTCAGTCCGTGACTTTTTTTCTTTTTTACAGTAAATGGACAATGAAATGAGCAGGGAATAAAGACAGAACATAAGAGCATGCCGTACTGGGTCAGACCAAGGGTCCATCAAGCCCAGCATCCTGTCTCCAACAGTGGCCAATCCAGGCCATAAGAACCTGGTAAGTTCCCAAAAACTAAGTCTATTCCATGTTATTGTTGCTTTTGTAACCCCAATATTTTAAAAAGGCTCCAGGGGTGATCCGGGTAACTATAGACCAGTGAGCCTGACTTCAGTGCCAGGAAAAATAGTGGAAACTATTCTCAAGATCAAAATCATAGAGCATATAGAAAGACATGATTTAATGGAACACAGTCAACATGGATTTATCCAAGGGAAGTCTTGCCTAACAAATCTGCTTCATTTTTTTGAAGGGGTTAATAAACATGTGAACCGGTAGATGTAGTGTATTTGGATTTTCAGAAGGCGTTTGACAAAGTCCCTCATGAGAAGCTTCTTTGAAAACTAAAAAGTCATGGGATAGGAGCCGATGTCCTTTCGTGGATTACAAATTGGTTAAAAGAGAGGAAACAGAGAGTAGGATTAAAAGGTCAATTTTCTCAGTGGAAAAGGGTAAACAGTGGAGTGCCTCAGGGATCTGTACTTGGACCGGTGCTTTTCAATATATACATAAATGATCTGGAAAGGAATACGACGAGTGAGGTTATCAAATTTGCGGATGATACAAAATTATTCAGAGTAGTTAAATCACAAGCAGACTGTGATACATTACAGGAGGACCTTGCAAGACTGGAAGATTGGGCATCCAAATGGCAGATGAAATTTAATGTGAACAAGTGCAAGGTGTTGCATATAGGGAAAAATAACCCTTGCTGTAGTTACACGATGTTAGGTTCCATATTAGGAGCTACCACCCAGGAAAAAGATACAAGCATCAAAGTGGATAATACTTTAAAATCATTGGCTCAGTGTGCTGCAGCAGTCAAAAAAGCAAACAGCATGTTAGGAATTATTAGGAAGGGAATGGTTAATAGAACGGAAAATGTCATAATGCCTTTATATCGCTCCATGGTGAGACTGCACCTTGAATACTGTGTACTAGGGATGTGAATCGTGTCCCCTATCGTCTTAACAATTGAAATTGTCTGGCAGGAGAAGAAAATCGTGTTTGGCACGATTTCTTAGTTAAAAAATCGTTAAAAATCGTTTTTTCCGATTAGTGCGCACTAACTCCCGTTAGTGCGCACTAACCGGGAGTTAGTGCGCACTAACCATTGTTAGTGAGCACTAACAGAAAATGATACAATTTGACACTTTTCAGGTCAGTTAAGGTCAGTTTAGGAATGAATATGTATTCCTATTGGCTGCCCTCTTATTTATTCATGTTACCAAGGTTCCCACTGACAATATATGGGGGATGGGAAATGGAAACAGTTGGTAGCTTGACAAAAAAAGTAATGTGATCAGTCAATGTGACTAGAACTTGTGCCCTAACCCTGATACCAGGGGTGCTGTGATCTTCCTGCACACAGTGCCCTAACCCTGACACCAGGGGTGTTGTGATCTTCCTGTACACAGTGCCCTATCCCTATTAATACCAGGAGTGTTGTGATCTTCCTGCACACAGTGCCCTAACCCTGATACCAGGGGTGTTGTGATCTTCCTGCACACAGTGCCCTATCCCTATTAATACCAGGAGTGTTGTGATCTTCCTGCACACAGTGCCCTATCCCTATTAATACCAGGAGTGTTGTGATCTTCCTGCACACAGTGCCCTAACCCTGATACCAGGGGTGTTGTGATCTTCCTGCACACAGTGCCCTAACCCTGACACCAGGGGTGTTGCGATCTTCCTGCATGCAGTGCCCTATCCCACCTGCATTACTAGTGAGAAGCTGGCTTCACAGACAGGGGGGAGCTGCCTGACCCTCACTCCTCCCCTCCCCCATGTCCCAGCCAGTGAATGTTGTGTGGGTGAGTGGGGGGGGGGGGGAGGATGGTGAAGGCGGAGACAGCTCCCTCCCTGCATTACTAGTGAGAGGCTGGCTTCACAGACAGGGGGGAGCTGCCTGACCCTCACTCCTCCGGGGTGTTGTGATCTTCCTGCACACAGTGCCCTATCCCTGATACCAGGGGTGTTGTGATCTTCTTGCACACAGTGCCCTATTCCTGATACCGGGGGTGTTGTGATCTTCTTGCACACATCCCGGTATCAGGGATAGGGCACTGCGTGCAGGAAGATCACAACACTCCTGGTATCAGGAATAGGGCACTGTGTGCCCTATCCCTATTAATACCAGGAGAGTTGTGATCTTCCTGCATGCAGTGCCCTATCCCTAATGCCAGGAGTGTTGTGATCTTCCTGCACACAGTGCCCTATCCCTATTAATACCAGGAGTGTTGTGATCTTCCTGCACACAGTGCCCTAACCCTGACACCAGGGGTGTTGTGATCTTCCTGCATGCAGTGCCCTATCCCGCCTGCATTACTAGTGAGAAGCTGGCTTCACAGACAGGGGGGAGCTGCCTGACCCTCACTCCTCCCCTCCCCCATGTCCCAGCCAGTGAATGGTGTGTGGGTGAGTGGGGGGGGGGGGGGGAGGATGGTGAAGGCGGAGACAGCTCCCTCCCTGCATTACTAGTGAGAGGCTGGCTTCACAGACAGGGGAGAGCTGCCTGACCCTCACTCCTCCGGGGTGTTGTGATCTTCCTGCACACAGTGCCCTATCCCTGATACCAGGGGTGTTGTGATCTTCTTGCACACAGTGCCCTATTCCTGATACCGGGGGTGTTGTGATCTTCCTGCATGCAGTGCCCTATCCCGGTTACCGGGGGTGTTGTGATCTTCCTGCATACAGTGCCCTATCCCTAATACCAGGGGTGTTGTGATCTTCTTGCACACATCCCGGTATCAGGGATAGGGCACTGCGTGCAGGAAGATCACAACACTCCTGGTATCAGGAATAGGGCACTGTGTGCAGGAAGATCACAACACCCCTGGTATTAGGGATAGAGCACTGTGTGCAGGAAGGTCACAACACTCCTGGTATTAATAGGGATAGGGCACTGCATGCAGGAAGATCTCAACACCCCTGGTATCAGGGATAGGGCACTTTGTGCAGGAAGATCACAACACCCCTGGTATCAGGGATAGGGCACTGTGTGCAGGAAGATCACAACACCCCAGAGGAGTGAGGGTCAGGCAGCTCCCCCCTGTCTGTGAAGCCAGCCTCTCACTAGTAATGCAGGCGGGATAGGGCACTGCATGCAGGAAGATCACAACACCCCTGGTATCAGGGTTAGGGCACTGTGTGCAGGAAGATCACAACACCCCTGGTATCAGGGATTGGGCACTGTGTGCAGGAAGATCACAACACCCCGGAGGAGTGAGGGTCAGGCAGCTCCCCCCTGTCTGTGAAGCCAGCCTCTCACTAGTAATGCAGGGAGGGAGCTGTCTCAGCCTTCACCATCCTCCCCCCCCCCCTCACCCACACACCATTCACTGGCTGGGACATGGGGGAGGGGAGGAGTGAGGGTCAGGCAGCTCCCCCCTGTCTGTGAAGCCAGCCTCTCACTAGTAATGCAGGGAAGGAGCTGTTTCATCCTCACCATCCTCCCCCCCCCTCACCCACACACCATTCACTGGCTGGGACATGGGGGAGGGGAGGAGTGAGGGTCAGGAAGCTCCCCCCTGTCTGTGAAGCCAGCCTCTCACTAGTAATGCAGGGAGGGAGCTGTCTCAGACTTCACCATCCTCCCCCCCCCCTCACCCACACACCATTCACTGGCTGGGACATGGGGGAAGTCAGGAGTGAGGGTCAGGCAGCTCCCCCCTGTCTGTGAAGCCAGCCTCTCACTGGTAATGCAGGCGGGATAGGGCACTGCATGCAGGAAGATCACAACACCCCTGGTATCAGGGTTAGGGCACTGTGTGCAGGAAGATCACAACACCCCTGGTATCAGGGTTAGGGCACTGTGTGCAGGAAGATCACAACACTCCTGGTATTAATAGGGATAGGGCACTGTGTGCAGGAAGATCACAATACCCCTGGTGTCAGGGTTAGGGCACTGTGTGCAGGAAGATCACAACACCCCTGGTATCAGGGATAGGGCACTGAGTGCAGGAAGATCACAACACCCCTGGTATCAGGAATAGGGCACAAGTTCTAGTCATATTGACTGATCACATTACTTTTTTTGTCAACTACCAACAGTTTCCATTTCCCATCCCCCCAACCATCACCTCAGTTGGAACCTTGGTAACATCAATAGATAAGAGGGCAGCCAGCCAATAGGAATACATATTCATTCCTAACTGACCTGGAAAGTGTCAATAATTTGTATCATTTTCTGTTAGTGTTCCTGAGTTTCCATTTCCATTTCCCATCCCCCCAACCATCACCTCAGTGGGAACCTTGGTAACATCAATAGATAAGAGGGCAGCCAGCCAATAGGAATACATATTTATTCCTAACTGACCTTTACTGACCTGGAAAGTGTCAATTTGTATCATTTTCTGTTAGTGCGCACTAACTGGAGTTAGTGCGCACTAACACGATTTAACGATTTTTAACGATAAATCGTTAGAATTTCTATTGTATTGTGTTCTATAACGATTTAAGACGATATTAAAATTATCGGACGATAATTTTAATCGTTGAAAAATGATTCACATCCCTACTGTGTACAATTCTGGTCACCGCATCTCAAAAAAGATATAGTTGCGATGGAAAAGGTACAAAGAAGGGCAACCAAAATGATAAAGGGGATGGAACAGCTCCCCTATAAGGAAAGGCCTGAAAAGGTTAGGGCTGTTCAGCTTGGAGAATATGGCTGAGGGGGGATATGAT